>NC_067244.2:242933717-245433717 GCF_019359855.2 Lolium perenne | reverse complement strand
ATTCTCTTTCTCTCTCTTATTGGTGCATGCAACCCCTTTCTCTCCCTCATTAAATAAAATTACGCCTTAGAGGTGGGGGTTATGCGACAAATTGTTTTTGGGAATATGACTTACACTCTAGGACGGAGGGAGTACTAGTCAGGTGGGCTAGTAGTATTGAGACATGGTATTCTGGGTAACTAATATTTGGGTATTTCTGTTTCTTCTCCATAATCTTGAAGAGATCTGATTACAACTCTGATAATCACGAGCCCCACAAAGGTGGAGACCTACTATGTTTTAGTCCACTGATCGAATGGAAGTTAAAATCGTGATAAGGGGTGAGTGCACTTGAACTTGTGAACTAGCGCCCAGTAAAAAACTTCAATCCTTTTTGTTGAAAGTCAAAATTTAAAAAGTTTGACCAAACAAAAAAAGTATATATAACATGATACAAATATATAATATATTTACCGGTGAATCTACTAATATTAATTTGGTATCATAGTTATTTATATTTTTATCTAAAACATTATTCAAGAGAATGTTGACTGTGGACTAAATTTATATCCTCAAAATAGGCTTTCGCCCCGCTATATTAATATAGCAACCACAGGTACAACTGCTGGGACCTCAACACAAGAAAGTCCAAAAGAAACAGAAAAGAAACAAAAGAGAAACTAATATCAACAACATCGGATCAACGAAAACGAAGATGTCCCGCAACCGTTGCGCCCTCCGGAGAAATCCCACCACGCTCTTAGCACTCCGATGCGTCGCGTACCAAGCAACACCTTCAAGAAGTAATGCGACGATGACGACGCTGCTGCCCGGACAGGTCATGGGGTTTCCCCCGGCACGCGAAGGGGCGAGGGGAAGAAGTACACCCAATGCCCTTCAAGAAGGGAGGGCGGCGCACGCGGGCGTCATCACGTCGTTGTCGGCCAGACCGACAAGCATTTCTCCTGACCTCCTGACCTCCGAATCCCCGTCCCCCCCCCCCCCCCCCCCGTCCCGGACGCTCCATCATGCTCCACCAAGCTTGTCGCCCACCAACGCGTGCCTCCACGGCCTTGCACACACCATCGTCATCTCACCTTGGCCAACGAAATGAGCCCAACAAAGCGAGAAGAACCAGCCGTGAGCGAGAAGCAACAAGGAAGCAGACACACTGGAGGGAACCGCCTCCACCGCCAATGGCGGTAACCGTCCGGACGCATCAACAAGAGCAAACCAGGCCCACCTGGCCCGGCCGAGCCCATGGCTCGTGAAGCTCCCGTCGTCGCGCTGCCACACGAGCACCGTCGACCCCGCCACGCTCAGCTCGAGCCGCCCCTCTGCCCGCCGGAGGCAGCACAGACGCGCCGGGCCCGGCCTGGCTGTGACCCGAGATGGGGCCCGGATCTAGGCCAGGAGGGCTCCGCCACGAGCCATCGCGCATCCCCGCAACCAAGCAGCCGCGGCGTCGCCTCCCCGCCGCCGGTGCGCACCATCTGGGCGCACGCCCACCGAAACATCGCTAACTTTGTGCGCACCGCCGCCGGGCGGCGTAACCATGTGCCTCCCTGCCTAGCGTGCGGGTAAGGGAAGGCCGATGCCATCAGCACGGCGCGGGCTTTTCCCGGTGGCCCGCGCTAACGGCGGCGGAGGGGAGAGGAGGGGAACGGGAGGCTGGGAGCTAGGGTTGCGGCCGCCCCGATGCCACCCGTCGGGGACGGGACCGGACGAAGCAGAGTATTTTTTTGGTTTTCTGTAAACTAAATTTATAAGCCGTATTCATTGAAATGGGAAGAGTACAAATGTTTATCCGTATTGGCATCTAATGATAAGCGACAAAAAAATCCACAAATTAACAAACTCAATAATACAATGATGTTGCTAGACGATCGGCACTAATACGTTAGGGTCCGACATGACAAATATAATTTACTGCTCAGAAGTTCATCACACTTTCCACCTAGCTAATCCATGGATCTTTTTCTTTTTCCCGCGAATTTGTATTGGCATTGCTTAAATTTGGTAGCTATGCATGCACCCATTTATTTTTGGAACGTATAAGGAAGATGCATATATTACGGGAGCTAGCAAGTCCGGTCAGCTATGCTGCCATAATTTTTTTATTAATCTGCCGATTTTGCCCTTTGATGAGAAAATACTACTGCTTTGGTCAACAAGTATTAGTAAATCTGAACCGTTTGATCAGTTGGTTTGGACGGTTAGTATTTATCCGTCCCTACCGTAAAAAGCCTCTTTGCGTCGCCCTACTAAAGGTGGTACTAGACGCATTTTTTGACCCCGCGGACGCAAACAGGTCACTCAAGCGTCCATTTACATCGTTCCGTTCAAGATGCCTAAAGCATCGGGAGGAGGAGGGAGAAGGACGAGGAGCTGCTATGCCCGATTATATTGCCCGTCAATGTCCATGCGCGACGAGCATGGCACAGAGCACGCACGACGGAGGCGTCGCATGCATGCCTGCTGCCCTTGGCCCTGCGCAGCCGCTGAATATTCTCTGCACCAACCAATAACATCCATGTACTGGTAACGTCGGGAGGAGGCACGGACAGGACAAGACGAGCCACCACAGCGCTGCCTAGCTTGACCCTCTTCTCTTGTCTAGGGAAGAGCAGGGAGGGACTGAGAACGAGGAGACACAAAGGCAGGAGAAGAGAGAGGGGGCTCTCATCTCTTTAAGAGCAAGTACAATAGTGTACACTCAGCAGGCTATAAGCCATTCCATGTCATCAAAATCCTACGTGGAGGGAAGAGAATAGAGGAAAGAGAAAGGAGCGGGCGCTTGGTATGTCGCCCGGCTACAGCTCAAGATACGAGGAACTGTCGCCCGCCAGCCGATGCGAGCGCTAGCGCCGGCGCTCACCGATCCGGTGCACCTCGCTCCCCTCCCGCGCTTCTTCCTCCACCAATGCGCGGCAAATCCCCTGGCCTCGATCCAAATTGCTTCCTTGCGCACCAAATCGAAGATGCCCTCCAAATCGCCATCTCGTCGAACCCTAAAACTGCTGCTCCAGATCGTCCCCAAATCGCCGCCACCAAACCCTCGAACTGACGCTGGCGCCGCATCAAGGTGATGGATCAGCAGTCCAAAAGGATGTGTCTCATCCCGTGCCTCAGCTCCTTCCGGCGCTGCCTCATCCCGTCCCGCCGCCGGCCTTCCCGTCAGCAGACGGACCAGCCGCTGGGTTCCCCCACGACCACCCCTGTCAGTGGCGGCCTCCTCTGCACTATGCTGGCTTCCTGGCCTGCAGCAACCTAGTAGCAAGTTATTCGGCTCGTGGCCCTTGCTGAGCACCTGCTGCAACCATTGACGGTTCTACATCTTCTTGTTACATGGCTGAGTATTGACGACTCTGATCTGCAAGCATGGTACACTTCTCCTTGTTTCTTCTTCAGATAATGCTGAGTTTTTATCTTGTACGGTTTGTCAATGATCATTCTGCTACTGATTTCTTATATGTATTTGCTGTATATATTATTACCGTGTAAACCTGAAACTCTTGCCTAGAACAAGTAGTTTTATGGACAAAAGTTTATCTAACAGCCTTAATAGTTCAGTCAAAACTAACAAACTTGGCATTCTTTATTAATTCCTTGATGTAGATATCAAATAAACGCAAGGAGGCCAAGAATAACTTCTACTTTGCAGCTTATGTTACAGAGGTCAAATGTTACTGTCCTTTCTGAAACTTTGGTACTGATGCAAGAACAACTTGAAGATAAAAGTATATAAATACTACATGGACGTACAAGCTATAGTTAGTACTAAATGGAGAAACAGTCCAGAGTAAAATTGTTCTTCAATTGTATCTCTCTTATTAAACACATTCTACTGAAGCTGTTCCTTTCTACTGAAGCTCCAACTATGGATTTGTGCCTTCAACGTCGTCAAGATCGAACTGATGATTTGTTTTGCTGGAGACCGTATTTATTATTCTGTTCATGCTTTTCTCTAAAGAGTCTTGTATTGTTCAAGTGTTGATGTGTTGGTGATATGTGCTATTAGTTTGCCGCTCCTTGTCGTCAAGATCAAACCTATTTGATTGTTTGTCGGAGATCTTATTTAGTATGATGTTTGGTGTTTAGTGTTTTCTTATGAATCAGTTTGCCTTGTATATGTTGATGGTGTGGGTGGTATAACGTGGCTACAGAGATACAATTTGCAACAGATCACAACACATGATATATACATGCAGTAATTAAATATATCAATATTTGCTAACAGCCAGCATAGTAGCTAGCCTATTGTATGGCCGTGGGCTTTAAGCTGACTGTAGCTGACATGGCATGACCTTGTAGCCAGCAGCCGGCTGTGCTACTGTTCTTGCTCTAATGCGTCTGGCCTGGAGCCTGGAGCTTCAGCATCTACTCCACGCCGGCAGATGGAGTAGTCCGTCCGCCCGCCCGTGCTCCGCACCCAGACACAGAGCACAGCAACAGCTGCAGCGCGCAGCTGATGGATTGCGTTGCACGCATTGCTTGCTGCATCGATGCAGTGCTGCCTGCGCGGCTGCAAGGTTCAGAACGGCCGGCTCTGACTGACGCCTCCTCGCTCTGGATGGCTGCAACTGCGAATTACTTCTGCTGGCATCCAGAAAGTAAAAAAAAGAAAAACTAACTTCAGACAGCAAGCGCGTTTGAATCCAGAGCGATCCTGCATTTGGTCCTAAATCAGCGGCACCATTTGTCTGTCCGTCCCACAAAAATGTGCGGATAATTAAGCACTCGTCGAAATTGGGACGGGCCTCATGAGAACAGTCAGACATCAACCACAAGCATACATCGCAGATTGCAACTCACGAGGAGATAACCCATCATACATACCAAAACATACTGTATAAACTCTAGCGATAGATAGAGGCGGAAAAAAGAAGAGAACATCAGAGAGAGAGAGAGAGAGAGAGATTATCATTCATCAGCGCCGGCTGTTTATAGAGCTACTACGTACTCATAGCGCCATCGAGATCTCTCGCAATACAGACGGGAAAATTTGATATACTAGCTAGCTACGAGTACTAAATCAGCCGCTACTACCGCTAATAATTTCAGAAACCTAGAAAGAGAGAGATATACATATATCTCGGACCATGACGCCTCAATTCCCCAACAAGCTCACACCATCTGCATCCGCCCGCAAGCTCTCCTCTCCCTTCTCCTGCTCCTTAACCTCACGGAGCAGCAAACGCAGAGAGCTTGCCACGGCGGCAGTGGGAGCCAAACACGCGCCAGCTTCGCCTACCCTTCCGGCGGCCTCCATTTCCTCCGCTGCTCGACCGCCTCTCCTAAAACGCACGCCGGCCACCCTGCATTGCATCTCCTAGAGCTCGCGGCGAGCTCCATCTGGACAAGAAGGAGGAGGGGATGGGTGTAGTGTAGGAGGGGGAGAACCGGAGCAGCAGAGTGAGCAAGCAGAGCAGGATAGTGAGTGTAAAGAGTGGTGCTTAGTTATAGACAGAGCTGGACGCTCACATGGGGGCACAGGAAAGCGAGAGTGGTTTAACAATGGTTGTGTGGCCATTGAGAAGCGGGAATGAATGGAAGGCATGTTTGTGGGGAACGCAGAACGCACTTGCACGGCTCCCGAGGCAGCTTAGCTGTGTGTGTCAGTGTGTGTGTGGGATGAACGGATAGATTAAGAAGCTCAGCGGAGTACTCTAGAGTCAGGCTTAACAGAAACGTAGGTTTGCTTAGATATTGCTTGTACTGTAGTAGTCGCTAAAAAAACATTCTACCACGGACGGAGCATCATTTTATAAGTGTAGATTACTATGTATTATTATTAGGCCCATGCAGCAGAAGCATGGCCTGTGGCCTGTGTATTTGGGCAGCGAGAAATGGTCACGCAGGGCAGGACAGAGGGGGAAAGGGATGGAATGATGGGCTTTCTGTTTGACCGCCTTGGCGAGCTGCTCCCTCTTTTGCTTTTGTAAATATGCAGGAGGGGAATTATACTACTTTTCTGACCATTCCTTCTGCTGCACCACAATGGAAGAGGTTAGAGAGAGAGGAGAACTGCATGATCAGTATGATTGATGAATGAGGAAACGGAATTATTGAAGCCAGAAAAGTCACCGACCGGTCAATGAATTCGGACTTATTACCAATGTTGAGGAAATTGTTTATCGGTTTCAACTCGGACAACTAGCAATTAGTGATTAATATGCAAATCGACCAATTAATTGCTGATTAATCAGTTGGTTGATAAATGAGCCATCGAGTAGCGATTAATCGGTCAGTTAATCGTTGAATCAGCCAATTTTTTGAAGAGTGCTTATTATAAATGTTGATTTCCTAAACTATTCAAAAAAGGAATTGGATTGGAACCAAATGCTAGTGCTATATATGTAGGTGTGTGCTCGACGACGCGATGCCGCCAAAGAGGAGCTCCCAGACGGCAGTCAATGTGTTGCTTACTCCAAACACCTCGGCTTCGAGCACCATCGAAAGCTAGTGGAAAGTGCTCGATGACGTGATTGAGGAAACTGCATAGGCTACACACGGCATGTGGAGAAAGTGAGGAGGTAAGTGGTGGAAGCCGAGAAGGTGAGAACGTTTGGTGGGAAAAACAACACAAACGGTTCAGAAATCCCACACATTTACGATGTAGGTGTGAATCACACATAGTTTGTTCCCGCCAAGCGTAACAAATGGTACACGGACAACTTTTCAAAAAAATAGAGTGCAATATATGCCCACATATCACACACATTGTTAGTTCTGAAGCCATGGATAATTTTTTGTTGAGTCACACCGTATAGAGACCAATGACCGATACATAAATGAGGGGGTTTTAGGGATAAGTTGTGTGGTCAGCTGAGCCCATAACTTACATTATTTTATGGACAATCATATGCGATGCATGGCACACTTTCATATGGTGAATTGTGTGTATTATATGTCTTCAACATCACACACAATATCTCCCGAAATTGTGTGTGTTTGGTCACATTGCACAAGACTTTGCTCTTGCGTGTGCGATTGGGAAGGGTTAAATTACCTGATATGTACTGGTAGAATGAATTGGAACTCTCTACATTGCCTTTATGTTTTGGTTTAATGGTGGTACTAAGTAGTTGGGGAGGTGTAAGTTGATTGTTCAATCTGTATATAATGTTCATTGTAGCACATTTTTAAAGGATGGATGTGAAAAGAAGTGGCATCCCCTAAGAAAAGTGCAGACATATATAAGACCTCTATTCTTTTCTTTTTTTTTTGAAAAACTTAGTGTTGATGGCAACTCGAAGAAAATGACCTGCCAATGTGCGGGGGTTGCTTCGGATTTACTTCCGTAAACTTTACGTGTAACTTTTGATTACGATGCAGTCCATGAATGGGTCGGTCACACAACCTGATCTCAACTAACTTGGGATAACTAACTTACCTAGCTAGTAGTAGTAGCTTTCCTTTGACGGATTAGTGGAGATTAGGGTTGTTAAAGCATGCGCCGGTCTAAACAGACCAAATGGTCGTCGTTCCATGTGCATGTCACACTGATGATCCACTCACCTCGGCATGGAACCTTCAAATATCTTCTACCTCTCCCCATACTTTCCCCTTCTGCTTGCGTGCAAAGCAGAGGTAACATGCATGCTCAGGGAAAGGGTCCCTACGTTTTACTAGTGTGAAGCGCTTGGTATAGCTTAGATTATTATCCTCCCTTTGGTTTATTAATTTATGTTTACCACCAAAAGTGGCCGTCTGGCTGGTATAGAATAGGATACTCACCACGACAGACGAGAACTAAAGAAGATGATTGTTTATGGATATCTGGTTGATGACTTTCATATGATGCATTGGCCCGAGAG
Organism: Lolium perenne; assembly: GCF_019359855.2. NCBI lineage: Eukaryota > Viridiplantae > Streptophyta > Magnoliopsida > Poales > Poaceae > Lolium > Lolium perenne. The sequence goes on along the minus strand of NC_067244.2, from coordinate 245,425,918 downwards.
AAGCTTAAAGCGCGCCTCATGTGTACACCTAAAATATTCTCGTAGTCCGGCCTATTGGAGTGGTGCTTAATTATGTGCATGTCCCGACGAAACCACGGGCATGTAGACATGTGTAGTACTACCAAAACACAGTTTAGTAGGCGGCGAAACAATCTTCCCAGTCTCCTTTGTCTATCAGCAGTTCCTCGCTTGCGTCTCTGGAACCGCTCTGTGAAAAAAGTTCCAGGAGAGGCGACGCATCTGCCCCCAACTACTCCGGCAAGCCGCCGGTCCCTGCCTCCTCCGTCCGCCGTTCCAGCGACAGGAGGGGGTGGGGACCCGGGCTTCGCTTCGGCCGGTAGTTAGGGTTGGCCTAGTCTTTCCTTGAGGTGCTCTTCCAAGGAGGAGATGGCGCCGCGTCGCAATAATTTGCCCCTGCTTTTTCTCCATCTCGACGTTTCTCCTACCGGTAGCGTCAAGGGGCAGGTGGCCCGGTCGTCTCGCCGGTCTCTTGATCCGGTGATATTCGTGTATGGTGGTTGGCGTTCGGCACTCTCGCGAGTGGCGGTCGCGTCGGCTGCTGTAGGTTTGTTTGGTGTCTTGCAGTTGGGTGTGTGGACGACGAAAGGCAGCGACGTTCCTCTTCTTCGACTGCGTTGGATGAAGTTGATGGCGTCGGGATCTGGTGACCACGGGGAATATCCCCAGCCGACGTGCCACAAAGTCTCGGTTTCGTTGCTTGCGACGGTCCGGTTTATCGGCTCGAAAAGCATCTTTGTGTGCGAAGGTGCTCTCCCAGATTTGGGTATGGCGGATGTTTGCCTCTTTTTTCGATGCTTCCTTGGCGGCGGCGGAGAACGATGGTGGACTACAGTTCGGCGAGGCACAAATTTCTCTAAGGGTGAAATTTTAGTTTTACTTCTTGTGGGTTTGGTTGTGCAAGTTTGCTTGATAAGCATGTTCGTCTCGGACCATACATGTAATCTCCAGATTGTCTAATGAAATATATGACTACTTAAAAAAAACACAGTTTAGTAAACCACATTGCACTTGAAGAAATCGATACTACACATGGCACGACAGTCTGAGCAGTAATAATCTCGCAACATACTATTTTAACACAAACGATGTCAGACCTAAACCCAAGGAAACCAATGGAGTAACTGAAACCCAATAACAACTTCTGTCGACTGATGATCAACAATTGAACAAATCCCAGAGCAATGATACAAAAAAAATCATGTAGCCAACAGATTTGTGTTCTTCTTCAAATCGACCACTTTCCTTATGTTCTTGCTCAGCTTCTTGCCTTTTTCAATTCTCCCTTCAATTTCGCACCCCCCCCCCCCTCTCTATCGGAGCGACACTGTTGGAGCGAACAGCCGATGGCATCTTGAGCTCCCGGATTGCGCCTCTCCCTCAAATCAATTAAGCCCTCTACTTGAAGCCTCTCACTGTTCATCCATCCACTTAAAATGGCCGTATTTCTTTAAATTGCGAAAAACCGAAATATGATCCCTAAATCCAAATCCAAGGAAAAAACAAGAAATCAGGAGAAATCGAAGCAAAGGCTTCAAGAGAACTCAGATCTAACATTCCCTACCTCTTGCTTGCTCTCGCATTTCACAAACTCGCACCCATAGTTTCCGTTCTCCTCTTTTATGGTGATCAACCGCTTTAGTGGCGTGATGTGTTGGCAGTCGGGGCATCTTGTCATTGGCACTGCACCATACTGCAACCATGAGGGCCAAGCGACCAAAGTGGAGCTCGACGTCTCTGGCTGGCCGGATTGAGTCGTCGGGCTTCATCGCTGGGAAGAAGATGAATGGGTGGGGGAGGAGGCTATGGGGGTGGCGGGCATGGGCGCGGGAATGGCTCCCGCTCCCATCTTTTACTAAAGCTGAGTAGGATAAGTTGTGGATCCCACTCTAAGGGGAGATGTGGTGGGTCCCGAGTTAGTTCAATGGACAAAGTTGTGGATCTTGTGCTGATGTTGTAGGTTGTGGGTCCTGCTCAGCTCACGTAATCCAAATTGCCGACGATATCTCTTGGCTATAGCTATTCGCTCCATCAGAAACGTCGTGTGAGAGTTATTTGTGCGAACCATGTCGTTCTCATTATAATATCACTCAAAAACGTCTGTTCATCCCTCCGTCATAAAATAGATCTTAACTTTATCTATTTGGATGTATCTATACACAAAGTCCATTCTTTAAGGGGAGGGATTTAGTACTACTGTTCCTTGGCAGTGTGTATATTTACCATTTCTCTTACCAGGTCATGCTACTCACTTATGCATTGGCTGTTCATAACAGTGCATCTAATCTAGTCATCAAACCTTTCAGGCTTACGGAGGTTAATTTAGAATGTGTTTGCGTGATGATAAATTGGCTAGCCAGCTGGTTTGGGGGTTGAAGGAGACGTCCTAGTCTGAGATAATCGATCAACCAGCTGCATCTCCATTATGGTACAGAATGCTCGGAGCAAGCGTTCAAAATTGACAGATTGTTCCTACTCTTTCTTTTTAGGAAGCCGCTGCTTGTCGCGCAGGCCAGGCCAGTGGTGCTAGCTCCGGCCTGACCGGCGTGTTCTCTCGTCAATCTGCTTGCTGGCGGTGGACGATCTATCGACGATCGCTTTAGGACGAATGCATGAGCATGACCGTGACAGGAGGACGGAAAACTCCCATGCTTTTCCGGCTTAAAGCTCGTCTTGTCCAGCATCTTTTTCCTTTGCCAGTGTGTGCATGGACTGATGGACCAATGCGTGCACTTTGGTGAGTCCTATATACTGCATTCTCATTCTGTTGCTTTATGTTTTGTTCCTTCTTGGGAGAATCATGTGCGCAGAGTATATAGTACGTGTACTCTCACGATGCACGCGCGCAAATGGCGAAGTTGGGACATCCGACGAGACGAGGACTGATATGGTGTTGGTGCAGCGTAGACAAGGAATCGAGCGCAAAAAGAAGTGAATCATGATCCTGTCAGTGCTTCTCGGTTGACGTTCAGAGGACAACGGGCCAGAGGAATGATAGGTAGACGACGGAGAGGTGATGACTAGAGGGCAGATGGTGCCATGCGCCCATGCATATATACTACCGGAGTCGCTGCATGATTGTGCAAATCTATCCACTGAAAGGAGTTGATGATACCTGTCTGCCACGCCCAGTTGCTGACATTTTATAATTTTTGTTGCAGTTCTAATTCACTTGAACTACAAGCACGACAACAAATTTTGAACGGTACTACCAATTAATTTGAAGAAAAGTCACCACGCACAAAGTTTCGTGGCGGTTGTGTTTGAAGAGATCGGCGAGGCTCGGAGGAGAAAGCATCCCAACAGCGGATGGGGAGAAAACGATGCTTTACTACTTGTTTCTCGATTGCGGTTTCACTTGAGTGGAAAAGCCCGGGTCGATCCTTTTGGCTGTGGCGACTGTGAGCTAGACGATCGGTGCTTTGCATCTGTCTCGGCAAGCGGGGCCGGCAACACAAGGCAGACTCTTCATGGTGGTGTTTTTAGGCACCAAGTCTCGATTTTTAGGGTGAAAATCCTAGATCTGATCTTCAGGTTTGTAGTTGGATATCAGGGTGAAAATCCTAGATTCGGCGGGGTTGTGGCGACCGGGTCTTGGGCCTCGTTCGCAGATGAGGATGTTAGCTCCGACGAGGAGGAGTTGGCCCCGATGACGCCGCCTGCTACTAGCAGCTCCTCGCTGGCCAGTGACCCTGCCGTGTTGGTTGTGGGGCTCGGCTTCTTGTCGTTGTCGCCGGTTGCCTCGGGTGGCCCTGCCGAGGTGCCCCCTTCCGATGATGCACTGTCGGCCCCGAGCTTGCTTTGGGTTGCTTCTTTGGGCTCCGATGAGGACGACGATGATGAAGAATTGGCTTCGCGGTCGCCGTTGGCCGGCTCGGTAGATGTTGAGGAGGTGCATGCGGTGGCCTCTCTGGTATTGCTGACGCTCTTGGTGTCGACGATGACTGGGTGCAGGTGGGTCGACGTGGCGGCCCGAGCCGAGAGCTATCGTCTTTGCTTCAGAAGGACGGCATCGAGTGTAGTCTCACCTTCAAGTGTTGGGCTCGGTGGAGATGCTTTCGGTGCCTCAAGTGTGACCACTAGGTCAGCTCATGCCGTGCGCCCTTCAAATGCATTCGATATCGTCATCCTGGTCATCGGAGCAATTTTGTCGTGTGTGCTTTCCCGCCGCTCGTTCTCGCTCGCCAGATGCTCGTGCACGTTCTCCGGATGCACATGTTCCTTGTCAGCCGAGCCGCTCTCCGCGCGCACAGCCACGTCGTCCTTCGGCGTCCCGGAGTTGGGCTGAGGTTGTGTGCCACTCGTCCTCGCCTGCAATATCGCCGACAAAGCCCTCTCCAAGGTGTTGCGAGGAATTGAACCGCAACGCATGTTCCGACTCTCACCTTCAGTGTCAGTTTGCCTTGTTGTGCTTTGAGCTCGCTCAGTTGGTTGCTAACCACGTCGAGGAGGCATCTCGCTCCATTCGTGTAGAGGTGGCAAGTCTCAAGCTTTTGTTGGTACATGTTGGTGTTTCTTTGGAGCCGACGGAGGCGTGCTCTTCTGGTGGCAGGAGCTCGCCACCGTGTAGGCCCCGTTTCCGCTTAGCTCCGCGGAGCAGAAGTCATCGATGGTTGAGATCACACCAGAGCTACATGAGTTGTGTGGGGATTCATCTGTGGTGCCCGAGCTCTTGAAGTTGGGTGGTGGTAAGGTTATGCCTCCTTCCATCGATGAAGTGAGGCATGTGGTTCCTTTTGGTGTTGGAGTTGCTAAGTCAAGTTTGCTGGCAACGGGGTGTTGTTGCTAGAGAGGTTTGCGATTTTCTCGCCACCTTAGCTGCTACCTACCCTGGATCCGCAGTGGACTGATGGGTGCCCCCAATGTCATGACATGTCTTTGTCGGCGCGGTGTTGGAGTGTCGTGGTTGGAGTTCGTTCGTGTCGGCTCGGCTCGTTGTCCTCGAGTGTGGGTGCGCCCTGTTGTTTCGAGTCGTTGTTATGGTTGGTTGTAAGTGTGGGCGTGGTTTGTGTGGGTTTGGCCATATTGTTGTAGGTTTTCGTAAAAACTGAGCACTCTTTTTTTAATTAATTGATAAGGTAAATCTTTTACAGTACCTCCGTTTCAAAAGAAAAATGCAAGCTCAGGCTGTGCTATTCTCCTGACGAGGCCGGCGACATGCAGCGCATGCTACGCATGCGATGGTAGCTTTTCCTAGGAAAGAAGCTGACCTTTTGTTGCATGCATTCTCTTCCAAGCAAAGCGATTAAAGTGAGAAGGCCGGCACGGAGCGAGCGCGCGTGCGTGCATGGGATCAGGGACGTGATGGCTGATCGCGGAACTGTGCCACGCTGCTCCGGTGAGGGAGGAGAGAAAGCGAGGATCGCGGGGAGTAAAAAATGGGCAATCATTGGGTACTCAACTCCTCCCCGTCCCGATCGACACGCTGCCTGCCTGCCTGACCGCCGCGCGACACGACGCTGGTGGGCGCCGGAGAGGCTTTCCTGGTCACGCAAAGGCGCCACCGACCGATCGACGTAGCTAGAGCACCCCGACGGCGTGCGCACCGCACTAGTTCTCAGTTACATTATGTCATCGAAATTTAGTTCCAAGCCACCATTAACGAGAATCATGGAGCAAAATCTAAAGATCCAACGATATTATTTCTAGTTGCAACTCAATCTCCAACCGAAAAAATCTTAGTTGCAATCTATTTGCAACTCAAGTGCATGAATCAAATGCAAATCTAATAGCATAGGACTCGACTGAGAACTAATTAAGCTAGTTCTCGGCTAGCTAGGAACCAGAGACGGAGCCAGGAGTCAAGGTCAAGGAGGACGGAACTAAACTAATTAGTGTCTTGATTTGTATGAGGGTAGGTAGACTTGCTAAAACACCATAGAAAAATAGTAGAGATTGCTAATTTTCTTCAAAAATCCATGAAGGTAGCCTGTTTAATTTGAACCTCTACACCTTTGCAATTTGCCAGTGGGTGCGTATCGGGACACCAACTACCCCCCCCCCCCCCCCAGCCCCGAATCGACGATACCGGTGCAATACTAGATGTGTTGCATTTGGTGGCCATGCACCGTTCGCACGATGGGGCGTGCACCGGGTGAGTGCACTACGGCGCGGGTGCCTCCTGATGTGATTGTACTTCCCCTGGTCCACATTAATTAGTTGTGGCCAAGGTGAAGCATTACCCTTCACCGCGATGACCACTCTACGGATGTGAGTTCCTCCCGAATCAGTTCTCGGCGACTCGGCAGGCTAACGATGGGTGAGTCAATAACATCCCACGAGACCGTAACTGGAACAACATCAGAGGTGGTAAGCATGTAGCTGCAGCTACTCCATGAACTAGTTATAGCATCTCCAGCTACGCTCCCAATAGGGCGTCCCACAACATGCAAATAATGATTCAAAGTCTCAGCCACCAAGCCGGCCACCTAAACCCTATCATGTTCATCCATCACATATCAGAGAATCACATGCATAGAAATCAAATGGAAGATTTTGTCTCCTCCATCGCCGCCGGTTTTAGCACCACCAATGCTGCCGATACACTAGCCAGGCCCATTTCATGCATGATGTGTTGACGATTTATGGCATACCCAGCCGCCACCACCGGATCCATGGTCGACATGTCGGTGGTCAAGTTCTTTGCATGCTCTTTCCCTTTCTTGATAATAAGTTGCACGCTTCATTCAACACCTTCATTCTTGACGTGGCTGCTTTGATCCTGGCGGAATGGACTATAATCTTGGCCGCATCGGCTTTTTTGCTCTCAACCTCGAGCTTGATTTTCTTGCTTCTCCAACAAAGCTTTCCACTTCTCATCACACTTCTACTATCTCAAGCTCAAGTTTAACGAGATTTCCGCGAGGCACTTGTCAAATGATGCTTGAACCACGGCAAATAATGTCATCGTATATCGTTCAACCTTTGCCATTTTGTTGCCGGTTTAGGTATTAACCCTATCTCTGACCATTTGGAAAATTAAAATATATAGATTTTGAAAATTGTCCCCAAATCTCAAAACTGTCTGAACATGTTAGCGACATTCTCTGTCTTTGCTCGGGCTTGTCCTAAATCTGCATTTGGTTCGAAATCAGCGGCAGCATTTGTCTGTCCCAGAATGTGCCAACAAACATGTATCCGCATGGACCGGGTTTCATGCAAAGAATGGTATATCAAAAGTGCATTTCAGATTGCAATTCATCAGAAGAGAAAAATATAATCTACTAGTTCTAGAAATTGGATGAAAGAAGAAGAGAAACAGAGAGATTGTGCAGTACAAAGTGTAATTCATAATGCATTGCTAGCAAGCTTGAGGCAACCTCCAGGCTCCAGCACAGTTATTATTAAGTTATACTCGAAACACCATCGAGGTCTCTCGTAATATCAAAAGGGTGGAGAAAAAAATGGTGAAACAAAACAAGAAAATTGAAGCTAGCTTAGTACTGCTAAATCAGCTACGGAGTACTACTAATAATTTCAGATACCTAGAGAGATATACATATATCTCGGACCATGACGCCTCAATTCCCCCACAAGCTCGCACCATCTGCATCAGCGCGCTAGCTCCTCTTCCTCCGCCGTGATGTTCATCAGCTCACGGAAGAAATGGACCTCGCCGGCTGCAATGGGAGCCAAACCCCCGGCCGCCTCGATTACACGTGCGGCTGCCTCCATTTCCTCCTCTCCTCACCTCCGTCTCCACGGACGGGCCAGCCGCCACTGCTTCTCCTAGAGCTCGCGCCGGACTCCATCTGGACTAGAAGGAAGACGAGCCTGGTGTGGTGTGGGAGGGGAAGAACTGAAGGAGCACAGGAGTGAGCGAGCAGGACAGTGAGTGTAAAGAGTGGTGCTTAGTTATAGACAGAGCTTGACGCTCACATGGGGGCACAGGAAAGTGTTTGGTTTAACAACGGTTGTGGCCATTGAGAAATCGGAATGGGAGGCATGTTTGTGGGGAACGCAGAACGCACTTGCGCGCCTCCCGAGGTAGCTTAGAGTGGAAGGGGATAAATTAAACCGAGTGGAGTCAGTGTTCATATTGTACTTAACTGTCAGGTTATTTTCTTGCGTGAGAAATATGGTTTACATCGCCATAAAGGTAGAATGTGGTTTGGAGTGACACCAATGTGGCAAATATACATGACTCAAAAAGGAATAACTTTTTTTCGAGAATACATCATGAGAGGTGTATTGACCGCATAGAAGAAAAAGCCAGAAGGCTCACACCACATCGTTCGTGCTATCAACAAGGGGTGACAGCTCCCCGAGCAAAGCCTAATCTCCATCTCTCCATGAGAAAGGAAAGGGGTCGGGAAAACCGAAAGACTCGGAGCGGAACAACCTAGCTAGACATCGTTCGTGCTGTCAAACAGGAATAACTTTGAAAGTGTGTTCACGTAATAAAAATGAATTATAAGATGTTTTAAACATTTTAATGTATTCTACATACATACTGAAAGGAGCTAGTGAATATACATACTGAAAATGCGCATCTATATACTTATGAATCAGAAAAAGTTGAACCTCTTGTAATTTGGAACCGACTGATAGTTAGTAGTAGCTTTAGTTTATGTGCAAAATTTAAAATATTTGATTTATAAGCTTCTAAAAATACATCCACTTTAACATATCATTTTCGAAAATTCCACTTTAACATATGGAATTTAAGAACAGAAATATGTGCTGCTTATTTTACAAGCGTATGCAGCAGAAGCATAACCTGTGTGTGTGAACCTGTGTCTTTGGGCAGGGAGAAAGGTTACATTACACGGAGGTCGACAAGGGGAAAAGGGTAATGGAATGAATGGGCTTTCTGTTTGACCGCCTTGTCGAGCTGCCCCCTCTTTTGCTGTTAAAAAACCAGACGGAATAATACTACTTTTCTGACTATCCCTTCTGCTGCACTGCACCACCATCACAGGAGCGGGGGAAGAGAGAGCTGCATGATGAGAATGATTGATCGATGGATGCGGAAACGAAATTATTGCGGACAGAAAGGCCACTATGATTTCTCTAACTACCTGGTCAAAGAACTGGACTTATTAATGATTTTCCAGAATGGTCAAATTTTAAAAAGAGGTGTATTGGAAGTTGGAACAGACGGGTTTGCACATCTGGATGTACTGTGTGATTGCCATATTAATATAGCGGGTCAAAATACTATTTCGTAGAGGATACGAAAAGGACAACGACACGTCCTAAACAAGAAAAGTAATGGAACATCTGGGACACCATCCCTATAATTTTTATAAACTCAATGTTTATGTCTACCCAAAGAAAAAAATGAGGTGCAAGTGTGAGGGGGTTTGCTTCTGATTTACTTCTGTAAACTTTATGTGTGACTTGTGGGTCCGTCACTCGTCCTAGCCTCCGGTCACTCGGTAAAACTAACACGTTCTTCGTTTAAACATGGGTAAAAGCCTTGCCACAATCTGTTAGTTAAGAAGAAGTTCTACAAAAAATAAATTTTTTATTAGTACAAGGATAATTCCTCCCGCATCAGACCTAGGAGAGGTCAAGACCTGGTTCATCAATCGAGCACCAAAAACAAACCTAGCTAGCTCGCTAGCTATGTACAAGTGTGAAGTACTAGATTTTTTGCTAGATTAGTGGAGATTAGGGTTGTTAAAACATGTGTAGGTATAAACTATAAACACACGACAGATGGTCTCTCCTTCACATGCCACTTATCATTTGGCATGGAAGCTTTAAACCCCTTAGGGCTTCTTTTGTTCATAAGATTTTTACAGGAATTATGTAGAATTTGGATCATATGAGAAAAATCCTATACAGGTTGTTTGATTCATAGGAATATATACTATAGAAAGTAATTATGTTCTATAGGAATCTTGTAGTGTAAATCATATAGAAAAAAGCATTAGATCCTACCTCATGAAAAAATTCTTTATGACTATCGAACACATTTCATGTTCATATAGAACTTAAGTAGGTATACCATCTCAATTCTATGTATTTCCTATCTTATGAATCAAAGGAGTACTTAACTCCTCGCCCTCTTCCATACTTTTTTGCTTCTACTAGCGTGCAAAGTGGATGTAACATGCTTGTTCGGAGAAAGGGCACCTACGTTTTACTTGCCTGAAGCACTCAGTATACAACTTTAGACTACGGAGTATTAACCTCCCTTTGGTTTGTTTATGTATTCACCAAAAGTGGCCGTCTGGCTGGTATAGAATAGGATACTCGCTACAAGAGGAGAGGATTAGAAAGATGATTGTTTATGGATGTCTGGTTGATGACTTTGATGTGATGCATTGGCCAGAGAGAAGCGCAAAGCGCGAGCCTCATGTGTATATGTAAAATATGATCTCTCACTCCTATTGGTAATGGAGTCGTGCTAGCTTAATTATGTGCATGTCCCACCAAAACCTTGGGCGTGTAGTAAACTAGTAACTCTAAAACAGTAGATTAATCCACACTCTACTTCAAATAATCGATACATGTACGGTCCAAGACGGATCAACAAGGAATATTCTTGCAAAACAAAAAAATGTGATACTCTTGTTTTCCACAACCTTGTCAGGCCTATACTCGAGGATGCAACGGGCTTGTACATGCCAGGGCTACTAATCAAGCCATTAAGTAGTTGGTTACAGCAGTATTGGTATCACAGCCAATCGACATATGCCTTGCACCAGCCATGAACCTCACTGATGCATTGCTAATGCATAAGCTTACCATGTAATAGCTAGTCAATAGTATGTCGCTAAAGTATGTATCTAGCTAGTCAGCTGGTTTAATTTGGGGCTGAAGGAAACGTCTTCATATCCATCGTGGGACAGAAAGCTTGGAGCAAGCGGTCAAAATCGACAGAATTCTCCTACTCATCCTTTTCAGGAAGCCGCTGGCGATCGGTCAGGCCAGTGTGCATGTGATGCCGGCTCGGACCTGACCGGCGTGCTCTCTCGTCAATCTGCTTGCAGCTGCATGCTGGTGGACGATCGACGATCGCTTTAAGAGCGCATGCATGAACATGACCATGAGAGCATCTCCACTCGTCCCCGACGAGGCCCCCGAGCAACGTTTTTCCCATCCGGACGGCGAAATTCGGCTCAGTCGCGCCCCCGGTTTCTCGTTTTCGTCCGGATTTGGCCCTTCATCCATCCGGCGAGCCCACGCCATCCCCGGCCCCCCGGGGACCTATCGGGGACTCCGGACGAGTGAAAAGCGGGGAAGGGCCCGATCTGTCGGTGACTCGACGCACGAACCCCACCGCCACGTCGCTCAAAATCTCCCCCACCCCTCGTATCTCTCTCGCCGCCGGCACCACCCCGCCGGCTTGTTGCCCAGATTCCGCCGCCCCTCCTTCCCCACCTGCCTATATTCCGCCGTCTTTGGACGACGGCCTATCTGGCTGCTCTTCCGCCGGCCTGTTTTCTGACTTTGGCCTGCTCCTCGTCGCTCGCGGCTCGGGTTGCCTCGACCACGCCCGTCAGGTGTTCGTCCATTTGCCTCGCCGGCCATGGACTCGGACGAAGAGGAGGAGCAGATGTTCATCGAGCTTATGCAAGAAGAGATGGCAGCAGCCCCTCCCACGGGCGCCACACATGCCCATGTGGCTCCCCTCCTGCCGGCGCCACTAACCCAGCCGACGTGGCCCCCTCGCCACTGAGCTGGTGCACCCATCCGACGTGGCAGCATGTGTGGCGCCCCTCCCAACGGCGCCACACATGCACTTGTAATCCCCCAAAACATATGATGACCCACAAGTATAGGGGATCGCAACAGTCTTCGAGGGAAGTAAAACCCAATTTATTGATTCGACACAAGGGGAGACAAAGAACACTTGGAAGCCTTAACAACGGAGTTGTCAATTCAGTTGCACCTGGAAACAGACTTGCTCGCAAGAGTTTATCAGTAGTAACAGTTTTATAGCAGTAGCAGTAGTGAAATAACAGCAGCAGAGTAACAGAGACAGCAGTAGTGATTATAGTAAACAGCAGGATTAAAATACTGTAGGCACGGGGACGGATGACGGGCGTTGCATGGATGAGAGAAACTCATGTAACAATCATAGCGGGGCATTTGCAGATAATAATAAAACGGTGTCCAAGTACAAAGCAATCAATAGGCATGTGTTCCATATATAGTCGTGCGTGCTCGCAATGAGAAACTTGCACAACATCTTTTGTCCTACCAGCCGGTGGCAGCCGGGCCTCAAGGGAAACTACTGGATATTAAGGTACTCCTTTTAATAAAGTACCGGAGCAAAGCATTAACACTCCGTGAACACATGTGATCCTCACATCGCTACCATCCCCTCCGGTTGTCCCAATTCTTGTCACTTCGGGGCCATTGGTTCCGGACAGCGACATGTGTATACAACTTATAGGTAAGACCATAAACAATGATTATCTTGATGAAACAATAACATGTTCAGATCTGAGATCATGGCACTCGGGCCCTAGTGACAAGCATTAAGCATAACAAGTTGCAACAATATCATCAAAGTACCAATAACGGACACTAGGCACTATGCCCTAACAATCTTATGCTATTACATGACCAATCTCATCCAATCCCTACCATCCCCTTCGGCCTACAGCGGGGGAATTACTCACACATGGATGGGGGAAACATGGCTGGTTGATGTAGAGGCGTTGGCGGTGATGGCGGTGATGATCTCCTCCAATTCCCCGTCCCGGCGGAGTGCCAGAACGGAGACTTCTGGCTCCCGCGACGGAGTTTCGCGATGTGGCGGCGTTCTGGAGGGTTTCTGGCGACTTCGACTTCTCTTCTGGTGTTTTTAGGTCGAGGCGAATAAGTAGTCCGAAGGAGGGCGTCGGAGGCCGGCCGAGGGGGCCACACCACAGGGCCGCGCGGGGCCCCCCTGGGCCGTGCCGCCCTATGGTGTGGGGCCCTCGGGCCTCCACTTCAATTGCCCTTCTGGCTCCGTTAGTTTCCTGGGAAAATAGGGCCTTCTGCATAAATTCCGAGGTTTTTCCCGAAAGTTGGATTTCTGCACAAAAACGAGACACCAGAGCAGTTCTGCTGAAAACAGCGTTAGTCCGTGTTAGTTGCATCCAAAACACACAAATTAGAGGCAAAACAATAGCAAAAGTGTTCGGGAAAGTAGATACGTTTTGGACGTATCAACTCCCCCCAAGCTTAGCTTATTGCTTGTCCTCAAGCAATTCAGTTAACAACTGAGCGATAAAAGAACTTTCACGAACACATTTGCTCATATGATGTATATATTCTCATGCAATAGCTAATACTTAAGCAGTTCATAATGAGATACATGCAAATAAGATCATCTAACAGCTATGTCAATCATGGAGAGGTACCAACAATTAATAAGAAGCATCATGAATCATGTATATAAGCAAGATTGCAATGTTCATAAGAGAGTATGATAAAGTGGTATCTCGCTTGCCTGTATTTGATTGGCAAAACATAAATGCCCAGGCACCTCTGGAGTTCATAGAAAGACTAGAAGTAGTGATTGTCAAAAGATAAATGCATCAAAGTTATACCACAATCAATCATATTTTGAGACAAGCATATTATACTAAGAATGACAGTTGTGCTCTCAAGATAGTGCTCAAAGAAATAATGGAGACACAACATAAAAGTAAAAGATTGACCCTTCGCAGAGGGAAGCAGGGATTAACATGCGCTAGAGCTTTTCATTTTTATAAAGACAGGAGTAAAATTATTTTGAGAGGTGCTTGTTGTTGTCAACGAATGGTAATGGGTACACTAACTACCTCGCCAACCGGACTTTCAAGAGCGGCTCCCATGAATTATTGCATATTTATTTGGCACTCCTTCCAACCTTTCTTTCACAAACCATGGCTAACCGAATCCTCGGGTGCCTGCCAACAATCTCATACCATGAAGGAGTGCCTTTTTATTTTAGTTTTATTATGACGATGACACTCCCCCCAACCTTTGCTTACACAAGCCATGGCTAACCGAATCCTTCGGGTGCCGTCCAACAATCACAAACCATGGAGGAGTGTCTATTTAAGTTAATTAATTCGGGACTGGGAATCCCATTGCCAGCTCTTTTTGCAAAATTATTGGATAAGCGGATGTGCCACTAGTCCATATGAGAGTCCGTCAAAAGTAAATGACAAGGTTGAAAGCTAAACACCACATACTTCCTCATGAGCTATGAAACATAAACACAAATTGAGAAGCATTTTGAAGGTTTTAAAGGTAGCGCATGAGAATTTACTTGGAATGGTTTGAAATGCCATGCATAGGTATTTATGGTGGACACGCTGGAATAACTTGGTTTTCATGTGGTTGGAAGCACGAGCAGCGTTCCCGCTCAGTACAAGTGAAGGCTAGCAAAAGACTAGGGAGCGACAAATCAAGAGAGCAGTAACTGTCATAATCATGCTTGCGGCAAAATAAATTAACGGAGGCATAAAAGTGATACAAGAACTCTGAAGCAATATAAATCATCGAGGCTTAATTGACTTTTTGTTCAGTCATATGCATGCGTGAGCATGTGCCAAGTCGATATAAATGAATTATTCAGAGGAGGATACCACAATGCCATACTTACTTATGAATAAAACAATGCAAACAAACATACATGACATGCTACTCATATTAATAAATTGGAGCTAAACATGAGAGATCATGAACTACTAGACTTTCTCAAATAACATATACCTCACACGAACCAACTAAGCATGCTCACATGGATGAGTATATGTACAAAAATGAAAACAAATAGAGTTCATACCAGCCTCTCACCACAATCAGGTTGCCGTAGATCGTCATTATTGCCTTTTCACTTGTGTAGCTTGGATAATATGAAATGAAAACCACGCTCCAGCCACCGAAGACCATTGAACTCATAAAGAACTTTACAAAACAGAGAAGAACAGCAAATATTTTTGGCGTTTTCGAATTTAGAAACAAGAACAAAAAGAAACAAACAAACAAAGCAAAATCTTTTTGGGTTTTCTTATAGCAAACTAGCAATAGCAAATAAAGTGAAACAAATGCAAGAAACCAAAGCAAACAAATGGTGAAGAGAAACAACAGAAATATTTTTGGTCTTTTTGTGTTTTGGGAAGGAAACAAAGCGAAAACAAGAAATAGCAAACTAAAAGAAACACAGAAAAGCGAGATGGCAGAAATCTGCCAAAACCTGACAGCAGTACAGAAATCGATTTTAACAAAAATCTTACGTTGCTCAGATCGAAAAGTGTTCAACTAATGAAAGTTAGATAACAACCTGGGGAACCTGCACAAAAATTTGCAGCTTAAAATGACGCTCTGGCTATTTTTGACGATTTTTACAGTAACGTTCCAGAATCTGTTTTCAGGCAGCATTTCCCAAATATTATCTTCCTCTCATTAGAAAACCACTCAAACGAACAAAACAAGTATGTGCAAGTATCCAGCAACCATAATATGCAAAGAATTAGTGATGCCGGTATACCTCCCCCCAAGCTTAGGCTTTTGGCCTAAGTGGAGTTTAACCCCAACGAGGGTCGTTGTTCCTCGCCGGTGGGTAGTCCATGGAGTAGTCATAGTAAAGCTCCTGCGCAGAAGAAAAGCGTGGAGGCTCCGCATATCCACCGTGTTGATGCGAGGAACTTGCTGCATCGGATGATGAGTCGAGGTGCTCCTCGACCTCCGTGTCGTTTCTTGCATGTTGACCTCCTCTCTCTATGTGTGCATCCAGTGCACCTTCTGTAACCGACCAATCTCCCCTGGAATCAAGGTTAGACAAAACAGGCGCAGGCAATCTTACTAGTTTCTCAGTTTTCTTAGTTATTCTCCAAACTTTCTTATAAAATATCATCTTATAATACAGGTTACCCAAGTTGGAGGAATCTGAAACAAATTCATGTTTAATCATAGAGGCTATATCAAGTTTTTCTATGGGGAACGGAATATCAAAATGATGAGGTTCTACATTATGAAAAGCTAGTAAACGAGAGGCGATGAGACCTCCACAAATTCCACCTTTCTCACGGTTAGTAGCAAGTCTATAAGCTATTAATGCCCCCAAATTATAAGACCTACTATTCTGCAGTGCTGCAGCTAGAAAAGCCAAATCCGGGATAGAAAGTTTACCACCAATCCTTTTAGCGAGAACGCACTTGGTAATAAAATAGGCAAAGTAGCGGATAGCCGGGAGTGGAATACTAGTGATTTTACCACTTTCACCTGAGAAACTCCTTCCATCGCAAATCATCTTGTAGAGATCCGAGAGTTCTTGCGGCGATCCCTTTATCTTCTCACATGATCCCCATTGCGGTACTCTAATTGCTGCACAAAAAGCACTAAATGGCAAGTTGACAGTTTTATTGTAAATTTTATACTGGACCGTGGGGTTAGATCGCGACCAATTGAACTTGAAGTCCTGCACAAAAGACATAGTTAATTTCACATATTGTCTTGGCTCTCCTTCAACAAAGTCACTCAGCCCTGCACGAGAAATTAGAGTTTGAACATCTTCAAATATCCCCGCGCTTCTCATGAAATCCGCGCACGGGTAGTAAGAGGGGTATACTCCCTCTTCACGATTGACTATCATAACTTGTTGGACTTCCAATTCTTGCTGGTTCAAGTGATATCTATTCCACTCCATTTTCTGAAATTTCAACAAATGACATAAAAATTTGGTTTGGTGACATATAATTGAGGGAAACTACCATAGGAACTTGCTAGAGTACTAATCATGCATCAAAACTAGTTTCTACCACTTAGAACAAGCATGCAAGCTCACTAAACATGTTACCTACAGCAGCAAAATATTCAAGATATACTCAACCAAACAAAATTCTACTTGGATGGGTGGAGGAGTCACATACCGAAGAGCAAATGTGCCAAATTTCAGACAGAAATCTGGGCTGAGCAAAGAGATCGAGAAATCTGGAGCTCTGGAGCAAAAACGCGAGTGAGAGGAACTTGGTACGAGTTTTTTCGGGAGAGAGAAGAGTCTGGGAGGAAGAGATGGCAAAGTGGGGCAGAGGGGGACCCACACCACATGGTGGCGCGGCCACCTCCTTGGCCGCGCCGGCCTGTGGTCCAGCGCCTCTCGGTGCCCCACAGGTCATCCTCTGGTGCTCCCAGGTGCCTCGTGGAAAAATAGGACCAACGGTATAATTTTTGTGAATTTTTGAAAACTTTGAAAAACGCACATTTCTGGGTATTTAGTTTATTATTACTGGCCAGGAAATTTTTTTGAAATCTTCGAATAACTCAAGAACTTTGCAAATTAAAAGTGCTACAGCAACTAGAGCAAGTGGAGGAAGAAAGATATGTTGTTTACCTCCTCTATGCATATAAAAGGTATTCGTTAACAAGGTTGATCAAGTCTTGTCACCAAATAAATTTTACATAGCATAAGAAGAAATAAACCTCAAATCAATCATGTTACCTTGAATTGTATTGATATGGATCCAATCACGAGAGTTTGATATTCTTCCTTAGGCTCATATATAGGACAATCAATAGTTCCCACTTTGATAGTTCTCACATTAGAAATAGTATTAACTCCACACGCTTTCTCAATCCTCTTGGGAAAATAAACGGTATGCTCCCTATCATCAACATTGAAAGTAACCTTTCCTTTATTGCAATCAATAACAGCCCCTGCGGTGTTAAGAAAAGGTCTCCCAAGAATAATAGACATATTATCATCTTCAGGCATTTCCAACACAACAAAATCAGTTAATATCAAGCAGTTAGTAGTAACTTGAACAGGAACATTCTCACATATACCAATAGGAATAGCAGTAGATTTATCAGCCATTTGCAAAGATATATCAGTAGGTATCAACTTATCTAAGTAAAGTCTCTTATAAAGAGAAAAAGGCATAACACTAACACCGGCTCCCAAGTCACATAGAGCAGTTTTAACATAATTATTCTTGATAGAACAAGGAATAGTAGGTATACCTGGGTCGCCCAACTTCTTCGGAACTTTGCCATTGAAAGAGTAATTAGCAAGCATAGTGGAAATTTCCTCATTGGGGATTTTCCTTTTGTTAGTAACAATATCTTTCATATACTTTGAATAAGGAGGCAATTTAATAGCATCAGTCAAAGAGATTTGCAAGAATAAAGGTTTCATCCAATCGCAAAATTTATTATAGTGTTCTTCTTCCTTTGATTTTAGTTTCTTAGCAGGAAAAGGCATTTGCTTTTGCACCGAAGGTTCTTTTTCATTACCATGTTTCTCAGCAATAAAGTCTTCTTTAGTGTACTTTTTATTTTTAGCATGCTTTTCAGGTTGTTCTTCAACCTCTTCTTTATCAGGAGTATCATTCTTAACATTATCATTATCATGTTCATTACCACTTTCAGTTTCAGCATCAGAAATAGAAATACTATTAGGATCATTAACAGGTTCAGAGGATTCTACAACATTTTTATGTTTCTTCTTCTTTTTCTTCCTAGAATGAGCACTAGGTTCAATGCGTTGAGAATCTTGTTCAACTCTTTTGGGATGCCCTTCAGGATATAGAGGATCCTGGGTAGAGACACCGCCTCTAGTTGTTACTTCATAAGCATGTTTCTCTTTAGAATTATTCCCTAACAAGTCATTTTGCACTTTAGTGAGTTGATCAATTTGAGTTTGAATCATTTGAAAATGTTTAACAAGCATCTTAACATCATTGGAGGTTCTCTCCACAATATCATGCAATTCACTAATAGCTTGAGAATTTTCCATTAAATGATTCTCTACTCTCATATTAAAATTTTCTTGCTTAACAATATAATTATCAAACTCATCTAAGCATTGTGCAGGAGGCTTCGAATACGGAATATCTTCCCTAGTAAAGCGCTGAAGGGAGTTTACCTCAATCATGGATGAAGGGGGAATTGTCTCACATATATCTTCTATGGGAGGAAGATTCTTCACATCTTCAGATTTAATACCTTTCTCCTTGAGAGACTTCTTGGCTTCCCTCATATCTTCATCATTCAATTCAATTAAACCCCTCTTCTTCAATATTGGAGTTGGAGTTGGTTCAGGCGTAGTCCATTCATCATGATTCCGGCTTATTTTAGCCAATAATTCTTCAGCGTCATCCGGAGTTCTTTTCCTGAAAACACAACCAGCACAACTATCCAGGTATGCCCTAGACTCAATGGTTAGTCCACTATAAAATATATCAAGTAAATCATGCTTTTCCAGATCATGCTCAGGCCGAGCTCTAATAAGAGAGCAGAATCTCGACCAAGCCTCAGGCAATTTCTCTTCATCTTCCTGATTAAAATTATAAATTCTCTGCAAAGCAATATGTTGAGCACTAGCAGGAAAGTATTTGCGGAAGAAAACATCAAGCAATTCTTTCGGACTTTTAATAGAATTTGGTGGCAAATTATTATACCAAGTTTTAGCGTCATCCTTTAATGAGAATGGAAATATTTTAGCAACAAAGTAAGTACGCATCTTAACATCATCAGAAAACAAGCTACTAAGAGTAGATAGCTCAGTCATGTGTTCAACAGCACTTTCTTTTTCAGTACCACAAAAGGGTGTTTTCTCAACAATAGCTATATGAGATAGATCAAGAGAAAAATCATAATCTTTATCCCTAATGTTTATAGGAGATGTGGCAAACTTAGGATCAGAGACGGTTTATATCTAACGGCATGTTCGCAAGCAACTTTTTAATTTTTCTTGCATCAGTAGTAGCATTGCATTTTTCAATAAAATCATCATTAAGCTCCACATAATCTTCCTCAGGATCATCACTAAAATAACCAAGTTCAGGTGAACTAACAGGTGTAGTAGCATTAGGAGTTTCAGTATTTTCAATTTGTCTAGACCTAGCAATTGTAGCATCTAGAAAGGATCCCAATGAACCACTATCATCAAGCACAGCAGAAACATTATCAATATTATGAGAGCTTTCAGATTCAGCAGAAGTACCCGCATTTGAAGCATGCGGCGGTGAAACAAGTTTATCAATCACAGATGGTGAATCAAGAGCAGCAGAGGTATTCAGAATTGTACCTTTTCTTGTAGTGGATGGTAATATGGCGATCTTAGTATCGCGAGGTTTACCCATGATGGAGAATTTGCAGCGAACAATATTAATCCAAGTGAACTTCCAAATAAAGCTATGCTCCCGGCAACGGCGCCAGAAAATAGTCTTGATGACCCACAAGTATAGGGGATCGCAACAGTCTTCGAGGGAAGTAAAACCCAATTTATTGATTCGACACAAGGGGAGACAAAGAACACTTGGAAGCCTTAACAACGGAGTTGTCAATTCAGTTGCACCTGGAAACAGACTTGCTCGCAAGAGTTTATCAGTAGGTAACAGTTTTATAGCGATGCGATAGTGAAATAACAGCAGCAGAGTAACAGAGACAGCAGTAGTGATTATAGTAAACAGCAGGATTAAAATACTGTAGGCACGGGGACGGATGACGGGCGTTGCATGGATGAGAGAAACTCATGTAACAATCATAGCGGGGCATTTGCAGATAATAATAAAACGGTGTCCAAGTACAAAGCAATCAATAGGCATGTGTTCCATATATAGTCGTGCGTGCTCGCAATGAGAAACTTGCACAACATCTTTTGTCCTACCAGCCGGTGGCAGCCGGGCCTCAAGGGAAACTACTGGATATTAAGGTACTCCTTTTAATAAAGTACCGGAGCAAAGCATTAACACTCCGTGAACACATGTGATCCTCACATCGCTACCATCCCCTCCGGTTGTCCCAATTCTTGTCACTTCGGGGCCATTGGTTCCGGACAGCGACATGTGTATACAACTTATAGGTAAGACCATAAACAATGATTATCTTGATGAAACAATAACATGTTCAGATCTGAGATCATGGCACTCGGGCCCTAGTGACAAGCATTAAGCATAACAAGTTGCAACAATATCATCAAAGTACCAATAACGGACACTAGGCACTATGCCCTAACAATCTTATGCTATTACATGACCAATCTCATCCAATCCCTACCATCCCCTTCGGCCTACAGCGGGGGAATTACTCACACATGGATGGGGGAAACATGGCTGGTTGATGTAGAGGCGTTGGCGGTGATGGCGGTGATGATCTCCTCCAATTTCCCGTCCCGGCGGAGTGCCAGAACGGAGACTTCTGGCTCCCGCGACGGAGTTTCGCGATGTGGCGGCGTTCTGGAGGGTTTCTAGCGACTTCGACTTCTCTTCTGGTGTTTTTAGGTCGAGGCGAATAAGTAGTCCGAAGGAGGGCGTCGGAGGCCGGCCGAGGGGGCCACACCACAGGGCCGCGCGGGCCCCCCCTGGGCCGCGCCGCCCTATGGTGTGGGGCCCTCGGGCCTCCACTTCAATTGCCCTTCTGGCTCCGTTAGTTTCCTGGGAAAATAGGGCCTTCTGCATAAATTCCGAGGTTTTTCCCGAAAGTTGGATTTCTGCACAAAAACGAGACACCAGAGCAGTTCTGCTGAAAACAGCGTTAGTCCGTGTTAGTTGCATCCAAAACACACAAATTAGAGGCAAAACAATAGCAAAAGTGTTCGGGAAAGTAGATACGTTTTGGACGTATCAACATACTGTGAGACAATTCCTCTGGGACTTAGCCGTTTTGCGAGGCTCGATGTGTGGCGCCGATGCCACGGGCGCCACACTAGCATGTGTGGCGCCGATGCCACGGGCGCCACA
Organism: Lolium perenne; assembly: GCF_019359855.2. Classification (NCBI taxonomy): domain Eukaryota; kingdom Viridiplantae; phylum Streptophyta; class Magnoliopsida; order Poales; family Poaceae; genus Lolium; species Lolium perenne. The sequence goes on along the minus strand of NC_067244.2, from coordinate 245,404,280 downwards.
CATCCACTTAAGTGTGGCGCCCGCGCCCAGCCCGACCCTTCTTTCTTCTTTCTCTTCCTCTCTCCTTCTCCTCCCCAACCGCCGCCGCCGCACGCCTCCCCTTCGGCCCCCCACCAAATCAACCAAGGAATCATCAGATCTATCCGGCCAACTCCTTCCTCCTCCATTCCTCAAGGTATTCCCCTTCGATTCCCTCCGATTCATCCAATAGTGTTGGTGGATTTGGTAGATTTGGGTATGAACCCTAGATTTGGTAGATTTCTTGGATTTGGATATGTAGAAATTTATGTTGGTGGAATCTACATTGTAGTATATGTGTTTGGACCAAAGATTTGTTGGAACCCTAGATATGAAATTTTACATGTATGTGTTGAAATCCTATGTATGTATGTGTTGAAATGTTGGTTGTGTTTGAACCAAAGATGTTTGAAATGGCTATGTATGTGTTGAAATGGGTATGTATGTGTTGAATGTGTATGTGTAGGAACCCTAGATATGTTAGTGGATTTGGATATGAACCCTAGATTTGTTAAAATTCTATGTATGTATGTGTTGAAATGTCTAATATTTGCCTAGCAAATGCATTCAAATGTGTTACATATGCCTAGTATTTTGATGGAATAACTCATATTTGTTAGGAATGTATGTGTGATGGCTTATTTGGATATATTCTCATGTATGTGTTGCTCATATTTGGTATGAATGGCTCATAATATGTTGTATGTGTTGCTCATACATGTAGGATGGTGTGGCTTCTGGATGAAGAGTACGACAGGGTGCACCGGGCTGTTCATATGACGGAGAAGGGAACGGATCTTCAACCTTTGAAGATTCGTTACCATGGCACAGCGGATATACCGTATGACGAGAGGTACACGGAGTTCATCCGGCCTACCGGTCTTCTCCCATTCATATCCCTTGTAAGCCGTGGGGGGCCACTCATGAACCCCTCAGCACTCACCGCCCTTGTCGACCGGTGGAGGCCGGAGACTCACACCTTCCACTTGAGGGCCGGCGAGATGGCCCCTACTCTCCAGGATGTTTCCATGATCCTTGGACTACCTATTCAGGGCGAGCCACTGTGTATGAACACAGCTTCTGATGGGTGGCGTGAGCAGATGCAGGTGCTTATTGGCATGGCTCCTCCGCTGCCAACAGAACGAAAGAAGAGAGCTCCCGCCGGCGCGTCTTTCGAATGGATCAGGACTAACTTTGGAGAATGCCCGGAAGAGGCCGACGAGAACACTCGGAGGACGTACGCCCGCGTGTACTTATGGTACATGATTTCGAGGACTCTCTTTCCTGACAGTGGGGGGAAGCTGGCCCATTGGTGTTGGCTGAAGGCACTTACGGTGTTGGATAACCATTGGAGTTGGGGAACAGCGGCACTTGCCTACCTCTACCGGCAGGTGATGATTTGCTCTATGTACTATTTTCCTATAGTAGTGTGCTAGACAAAGTACTAACCAAATGTCTTATGTGCGTAGTTGGACGAAGCTTGTCGCAGGTCTGGGAGCGGCGGTATTGGTGGATGCATGCTCCTACTTTCCGTATGGAGCTGGGACCGCCTATCAGTTGGGCGGCCTAGGGTACTCAACGAGAGGCCATGGCCTCATTACCCTCACTTTCCTGATCGGGAGCCCACTTGGGCATACTTTTGGGACAATGTCTCGGAGATGTCGGGCGATCCAAAGATCATGTACATGCAGTACACTGCGGAGTTGGACACTCTTACCGCTGAGCAGGTAACCGATCACTCTTTTGCAATCCTAGTTTTCATTGATTCTACTGGCATGTTCTAAATTCTGAGATATTTGTATGCTGCAGGTGGAATGGGAGCCATATGGTAGCTACTACCGTATTGGCGCGTCGATGACTGGCCTCAACCACAAGTGCATGGAGGAGGCGCGGTTCTGGCGTATGCGCTGCCCACTCATATGCATGTGGCTTGTTGAACACCACCAGCCGCAAAGAGTGATGAGACAGTTTGGGCTGTATCAGGAGTGCCCACCAGTGTGGCAAGACACGGACAAGGCGCTTCATAGGTAAACTTCTGGAATCATGCGATGGAAGATTCTTGATAGAAGAGGTACGAACTAACTTGTTGATTCTTGCAGGCTTGATAGGCAGCGGCAGAGGAAGATCACAAATTGGCCAGTCCATCATAGCGGCCACATCGCAGCGTTCCAACACTGTTTGCAAGCGGCACGGAATGCTGGCCCTGAGCAGATTGTGCCTCACAACTTGGCCGCTTTCAACAACTACCTCGAGTGGTTCCATGAGAACACGCGTATCGAGTTAGTTAAGCACGCGTATCCTGAGGAGATCTTGGACGACCCCATCCAGTTCGATGAGGTTGGGCAAAGCCAGCACGACACCTTTGCTCGCAGAGGGAGATCGACTTCTATTGCTTCCGAGCTGAACTTCGTGGTATTCTATTCTCTCACTAACTAGTACATCATCTACATTGCCATGTGGTCGCTTCAATTGTGTATGCTATGTTTGTCACAGCGGAAGGAGATCGAAAAAACAGCTGAGGAGTGCGAGGTTATCTGGGAGCAGAGCGGGACAGATGACAAGCGTGTCGGACCGTTGCGGTATTTCATTAAGGTATGATCACCAACTTTGAATGTACGCTACTATGATGTGGTGGATTTGTAACCATGAACGGGATGACGCAGAACACTGCACGAAAGATGCGGCGGTTAGCCAGCTTGCTAGGTTGCCGGGAAGCCGAAATCGCTACATCTTCCTCTTCAGAAGAGCGGGAGGTATGGACTATTTTGTTGCTGTCAAACATGTTCTTACTAATTTCAACTTTGTAATCTCATGTGTTCGTGTTTGTGAAGATTCCTGAGGACGAGCTAATTCTAAGTCAAGGCATACTTCCAAAGCGTACCTCGAAGCAAGCCCCACGGTCAGCTTACCAGTTGAAGCCAAGGGGCAAGGGTCCAAACCGGTACACTCCGGAAGATTATGTCAACCGAGGAAAGAAGGTTGTCACTGAGGAGGATGAGGGGCCGCGGCGGAGATCAGCTTTGTCGAGGATGAGGAACGACGAGCCGTTCTCTTCAGAGGAGGAGGAGGAGGAGGAGGAGGAGGAGGAGCAGCAGGAGCAGCAGCAGGAGCAGCCACGGCAGCGGACGAAGAGGATGGCCATCCGGAAGCAGCCCGCGAGGACGGCACGTCGAGGACGCTACTAGGATGTGCTACGTGTTGTTGTGAACTCTATATTCATAAGTATCGATTTGTGAACCCTATGTCATTTCGAACCATGGTGTGTAATGCTACTTGTTGTTTAAATCTACGTGCTACAATGTGACCTATGAAGTGTTATATGTGTATGTCATGAATTTGCTACTTGTTGTGTCCAATGTTGTACTCGTAACTGTTGGAGTTTGGTAGGATTTTTCATGTTTTTAACACAAGTCAATGTGTGGCGCCCTTCCCACTGGCGCCACAAATGCTAGTGTGGCGCCCGTGGCTTCGGCGCCACACATGACAACTTATATGACCTACTGGGTCGAAAACATCCAGGGGCTCCGGACGATAAGTCCTTAGCCGTTTTCGCGAGCCTCTATGTGTGGCGCCCGTGGCATCGGCGCCACACATGCTAGTGTGGCGCCCGTGGCATCGGCGCCACACATCGAGCCTCGCAAAACGGCTAAGTCCCAGAGGAATTGTCTCACAGTATGTTTTGGGGGATTACAAGTGCATGTGTGGCGCCGTTGGGAGGGGCGCCACACATGCTGCCACGTCGGATGGGCGCACCAGCTCAGCGGCGAGGGGGCCACGTCGGCTGGGTTAGTGGCGCCGGCAGGAGGGGAGCCACATGGGCATGTGTGGCGCCCGTGGGAGGGGCGCCACACAAAAGGGTTAGATTGGTGAAATAGTTTCGCCGGAGGGTCATTATGTGCTTTTCTTTCACTTTTGGGTTATTTTTGTGTAAATCGCCACAGAAAGCTTGGAGCAAGCGGTCAAAATCGACAGAATTCTCCTACTCATCCTTTTCAGGAAGCCGCTGGCGATCGGTCAGGCCAGTGTGCATGTGATGCCGGCTCGGACCTGACCGGCGTGCTCTCTCGTCAATCTGCTTGCAGCTGCATGCTGGTGGACGATCGACGATCGCTTTAAGAGCGCATGCATGAACATGACCGTGAGAGCATCTCCACTCGTCCCCGACGAGGCCCCCGAGCGACGTTTTTCCCATCCGGACGACGAAATTCGGCCCAGTCGCGCCCCCGGTTCCTCGTTTTCGTCCGGATTTGGCCCTTCATCCATCCGGCGAGCCCACGCCATCCCCGGCCCCCCGGGGACCTATCGGGGACTCCGGACGAGTGAAAAGCTGGGAAGGGCCCGATCTGTCGGTGACTCGACGCACGAACCCCACCGCCACGTCGCTCAAAATCTCCCCCACCCCTCGTATCTCTCTCGCCGCCGGCACCACCCCGCCGGCTTGTTGCCCAGATTCCGCCGCCCCTCCTTCCCCACCTGCCTATATTCCGCCGTCTTTGGACGACGGCCTATCTGGCTGCTCTTCCGCCGGCATGTTTTCCGACTTTGGCCTGCTCCTCGTCGCTCGCGGCTCGGGTTGCCTCGACCACGCCCGTCAGGTGTTCGTCCATTTGCCTCGCCGGCCATGGACTCGGACGAAGAGGAGGAGCAGATGTTCGTCGAGCTTATGTAAGAAGAGATGGCAGCAGCCGCCCAAGACGACGAGCACATGATGATCCTCGGTTGCTTGGCAAGCATGTACGCCGGACTGTCAACTGGTCGACGTGGTGGGTCGGCACCAGGTCGCCAGAAGTGCAAGCCGAGACAGCGAATGGAGGGCTACTGCATGTTGTACGCCGACTACTTCGCCGACAATCCATTGCACGGTGAGAGTGTTTTCCGGCGTCGTTTCAGGATGAGCAGAAAGCTATTTCTGCAAATTGTGTATGCCATCCGAGACTTTGATCCCTACTTCAGATGCAAGGCGGATTGCACTGGTTTGATTGGATTTTCGTCACTGCAGAAGTGCACAGTGGCTATGAGGATGCTGGCGTATGGAGCTCCCGGTGATGGTGCAGATGACTATCTTCGGATGGCGGAGTCCACCGTCCTTGATTGTTTCTACCGGTTCTGCAGGGCCATCATAGCAGTGTTCGGGGACTATTACTTGAGATCACCCACTGTCGAAGACACTCAGAGGATCCTTGCAACAAATGAAGCTAGGGGTTTTCCAGGGATGCTTGGAAGCATTGACTGCATGCATTGGCAATGGAAGAACTGTCCGTTTGCGTGGCAGGGAATGCACAAGGGTCACAAAAAAGGCTGCACTATGATACTTGAAGCAGTGGCTACCCATGATCTCTGGATTTGGCACTCTTTCTTTGGTATGCCTGAATCCAACAATGACATCAACGTCCTAAACTGATCCCCGGTCTTTTCCAAGCTTGTTGAGGGTCATGCTCCCCCGGTGGACTATGTGATCAATGGTCGGCACTACAACAAAGGATACTACCTTGCAGACGGTATCTATCCAAAGTGGGCAACATTTGTGAAGACTATCTCCAACCCTAGCACCCCCAAACTTTGCGAGTTTGTCAAGAAACAAGAAGCTTGCCGAAAAGACGTCGAGCGTGCATTTGGTGTCCTCCAGCAGAGATTTGCTGTCGTCCGGTTCCCCGCTATGACTTGGTCCAAAGATCATATGTGGGAGGTGATGAACTGCTGTGTGTGCCTACACAATATGATTATTGAAAATGAGCGAAAGCATCCGGTTCCTCTGGCTAAGCAAGAAGCACCATATGAGAGAGAGGGTCCTCTTGCACAGTCTAATCACCAGGTGCCTCCATCATGAGCCGCCTTCATTGCTATGCGCCAGGAGATTCGAGACTCTACAATGTGTCGTGGTATCATCACGGCATATGCCATAGGGTGGCTAATCGAAGTGGTTCCTGAGGGATCTCACGGCGGTATCCGGATGCGGGTATGGGCATGAGCGACACGGCGACGTACCCAGGTTCGAGGCCCTCCGATGGAGGTAAAACCTCTACTCCTGCTATGAGTGTATATGATGATCACACAGTACAATGGTGCTCCTAGAGCTGTGTCCGGCTGCTCCTGAGAGGCTAAGGAAGACTATGGTCTCTCTCACAGGGCAGCTCTGTAGGTGGGTGAAAGCAATAAATGATCGATCCCCTGCACGAGAGGGGGTAGTGCGGCTTATATAGGCACCGGCACTTTACATATAAGACCCTATAGTTTACTGGCCGGCTGGGCCGGCTCCGGCTTCCGCTCCTTCCCGAGGCGGTGACGTCAGGAGTGGTTGAGGCATCGTGGCCTGTCCCATCCGGCTGCCACGGTCAGCGGTATGGAGGAGGTGTCCCTGTCGCCGTCAGCCACTGTACCCAGTACGGATCGTCGTAAGCCCTGACGGCCTGTCCGGCGCGAGGCACTATTGCTCCACAGTGCCCCGCGTTTCACGGAAGATGGAGTCAGCGTGGACTTTGGGAACCCGGATCACCTACCCGGTTCCTTCCAGTGCAAGACTCGCCAGCCTCGAGTCGGTCTGAGGTACAAACCCTAGTCGGATATGGCTTGTAGAAGCCGGCCCAACTACAGCATTGGTGGCCGTAGCCAGGCCGACTAGGACCTAGAGCCAGCCGGCTTCCAGACCAGCCGGCCATGGCGCCAGCCGGCTGCTCCTCAGCCGGCCTTTGCCGCGAGCCGGCCAGTGGCCAGCCGGCTGCTTCGCGTCCATTGCCCTATCCGGGGTCTTCCCCCCGACATTAGCCCCCGAAGCTGGCAAGGTCCTGCGTTTAGAAGGACCTAGGCAGGTTTTCCTGGCTTCTCGAATATATTAGACGGCACTTGGAGGGGCCGACTGAGAATTTTCACCCAGCCGGCTGCGCCCTCATCCGGCTCGTTCCTGCCGGCTGCTTCTAGCCGGCCGCTTTTTATACTTGTGCAGTTTTTGCTTTCTCGCAAGATCTGATGGCGCCTCCGCCTTGCTGATGAATTTTGGCTCGAGCGGAACTTCTTGTCCGGCTCCGGCTCGCTGCGCGCCGGAGTCTCCGCCGCCTAGGGTTCTGCGCCCGACTTGACCGGCCTGACGCCAGGGCTCTGCCGCCGGTTCGTCTGGTCACATCAATGTCCCTCCGGATCCGGTGCGGTAGTGGGCGACGTGGTGTGGCCGTTTCTGGTAACGGTAGCGGTCGTGGGAGGAGTTATGGCGCAGTAAATCCGGAGACGTGGCCCACGTCGGCCACTTGGAGGCCAACCGCCGCGGTCGGCTATAAATGCCGCGGGGGCGGTACCGAGGCGGCACTTGCCCCTTTCTTCCTCCTCGCGCTCCTGCCTTGCTCCTTCGCTGCTCCGACGCCGTTCTTCTGGCGAATCTCAGCGAGCGGTCGCCCCGACGATCCTCCGCCGAGCTACCGCCGCAAGCCCGCCAATCCGGCGCCACGGGGCCACGCGCATCGACGGCGCGCCCTTCTCCACCGCGATCTCCTCCGGCGAGGAGCGGCTCTTCTTCGCCCTTCCGCCTCTCTTGGACCTCCTCTTCTTCGTCCTCGATGGCCCAGCCGAGCGGCTCCTGGAAGGGCTCCTACATGCAGGACGACGACATTGCCCGGTTCGTGCGCCTCCGCCGCATCCCGGCGGGGGTGATTACCAGGGCGCCGGGCGAGGAGCAGGAGCCTCGGCCGGAGCCCGGCGAACGCGTGGTCTTCGGCGCGCATCTCGACCGCGGATTGGGTCTGCCGGCTTCCAACTTCTTCCGCCGGTTCCTCGATCACTTCGGCCTGCAGCCGCACCACCTGCCGGCCAACGCCATGATCCTCCTCAGCTGCTACGTGGCCTTTATGGAAGGCTACGCCGGCTTGTGGCCGGACGTGGAGTTTTGGAGCCGGCTCTTCTACATCAAGGCGCAGACGACCGAAGGCCGCCTGAGGACCTGCGGCGCCGCCTCCATCTACCCCCGTACGGGTACGTCCTTCCCGCGGATTCCGACTGTCGATTCTGTAAAGAATTGGCAGATGTCTTTCTTTTATGTGCGGAACGAGAGCCCGGCCTTCGACCGGCTCAACCTGCCGGAATTCAACCCGGCTCCGCCAGTCGGCCGGATCAACTGGGGCTTCAACGCCAAGTCCTCGAACCCGGACGCGGAGGTGAACCTCCTGTGGAACTTCCTGGGCCAGTGCGTCTCGGAGGGCCGGCTGAGTGCCGAGGACCTCCTCTGCACCTACATCTCGCGCCGGGTCGTACCGCTCCAGTGGCGCGTCCACAAGATCGGCCACATGTCCGGCCTGCTCGACCCGACACGGACGTCGAAGTTGGAGCTCTCCAAGGCCCTGTGGCTCACCGGGTGAACAACATCACCAAGGCCAACATGCCGGACAACTGGGACTGGGGGCTGGCGCCTTACGATCGGGAGCAGCCACCTGAACTGGTAAGTTGATGTTTTTCCGTCTTCCGACTTGCGGCAGCGTGGCCGACTCGATATTTATCTTGTCTTGTTTTCAGCTTTTCGTCCACCAAGGCATCGAGGATGGCGACTTGGCGACGAAGGTCTGGACGCCGGATCTCGTTGACCCGGCTGACTTAGCCGGCGACCAAGCTGGCGACGACGATCTGCTGGTGGCGCAGGATCAGGGCGGCCAGGGGGAGCATAACCCGCCGCCTTCGCACGAGCATGAGCAGAGCAGGAGCAGGAGCAGCTGCAGGCGGAGCCGGCCCGGGCCCGGCACGGGGCCATCCCGGCGGTGCCTCGCGCGCGGCGCCGCCTACTAGCACGGCGACTTCTGCGCCGAAGGGGAGGAAGCGGGCCGGCGTCGGGTCCACGGCCGCTTCGGAGGCGAGGGCCAAGAAACAGCGCCGGCTGGCGCCCAAGAAGGTCCCGGAGAAAGCCGGGTGAGTTCTTTTTCCTCTCGTTGTTTGATTCCTTTTCTTTCCTTCCTCTCGTACTTATCTTTTCTTGCTTGTTCGACTAGGGCCGCGATTAAGTTTACCCGGGGAGGCGGCTCTCGGCAGGCCCCTCCCGTCACGTCGCCGCTTCAGCGAAAAGGAGGGAGCCAACCCCGCAACCTTCAGCCCGCGCGCGCACGCCGCCGGCTGCTAACGTGCCGCTGCGGCCACGCCACCTTCTCGCGGGGCGTCTTCTTCTGCGGCGCTGGCGGCGGAGACCAGGGTCGATCGGCGCGCCGGCCGACCTTAGACGACATGTTTCCGCGCCGCGCCCGTTTGTGGAGCGGGCAGCCGGAGCCGGCAGGGGCATGCCGCCCGCGGCAGAGCTGGAGCTGGTGGCTGCGCCGCCTTCGACCGGGGTCGGCGGGCCCGCGCCCAACATCGTGGTGCCGGAGAGTTCTCCGAAGGAGCGCCTCGGGCGCCGGATGCGACGGCTCCCACCGGGCCGATCGCCGACCGCGCCGCCTCCAGCCTTCGGGAGCCGACGAGGAGGGAGCCGACCGGGAAGGAGCCGGCGAGGGGCAGCCAGCGCGCTCAAAGGACGCCGATTCCCGGGCTCGTGAGGACGAGGGGCCCGCCGGGCCCAACTGAGGGCCTTCACGTGGCCAAGGGGGCCCGGCTGCTGCATGTGCCGTCTGCCTCTGACTCCAGCCTTGGCTCGGCTGGCACCATGGAGGCTGCGTGGCACTCGGCGGATTCCTGCGAGGTGTTCAACCGGGAGGGGCAGCCTGGTACGGCGCCCATGAAGATAGTCTTCTCCGGCTACCGGGCTGCCCTTAAGAACAAGGCCGCCGAGGCCCTGGCCCAGCTAGCAACGCTGGAGGATGCTGACAAGGTAGGTGTCTTTCTGTTTTTGCAATTTTGTTATTATCCTGGTAGCCCTTCGAGGCATGGTCCGGCTGCTTGGAGCCGGTCCGGGTTTCGTCTAAGCAACTGATTCTTTCAGACGGTTACGGAGCGACGCACCGTCTTGTACAACAAGGTGGTGACCAGCTACCACAAGGCCAAGATCGAGCGGGCCGCCTTGGCTCGCGAGCTGGAGGCTGTCAAGGGTGAGGCCTTCTCTCTTTGCCTTTACTCTTTTTTACGCTTCTGTTTTACTGACGGCTTGTTTTTGCCGGCTTGCAGCTGAGGCCGCCCGGGTCCCGCAGCTTGAGTCGGACCTCCGAGTTGCCCGCGCTCAATGCGCCACAAGTGAGGAGGCGAACCAGGCTGCTGCCGCCAAGCTGAAGGTGGCTGACGGGGAGCTGAAACGGCTGCGCCTCCTTGAGGCTAACCATCTCAAGGAACTTGCCGCCCTCAAGAAGGAGCAGGAGGAGAAACTGGAGGGTCTGAGCAAGCGGTTGGAGGAGGTGGAACGGCAACGGCTTTCGCTCCAGCAGGAGGTGACCACCAAGTCCAACGAGCTGTCGGCCACCGCCAAGCGGTGGTTGGGGGAACTTAGCGCGCTCGACCGCGGCTTGGCTGGTGAGTCTTTTGTCTTATGTCTTCCCCTTTGCCGGCTTTCGGCCGTCGGTTGCCGGCTTAGGTTGGCAGCCGGCGGCAGAACCTTGATTTTTTCGATATCTCCATCTTCGGGCTGGGGGCAGTCGGTTCTTGCCGGCTACCGCCAGGTTTTCTTTAAAGCTTTGGAATCTCCATCTTCAGGCTGGGGGCCGCCAAGCTTACTTTAGGACTTCGAAAATTTGCATTTTTCAGCTTATTTCGGCTTTGATGGCTTCTGACATGCTTTTCTTCTTTGCAGCGGCCTTCCCTGAGGCGCAGGAGGAGGCGTTAGCGGCTGTTGGCAGGGCGCGGGAGGATCGCCGGCAGGCCACTGGGGAGCAGAGCTCCGACTGCTTCACCATGGACGACTATCTGGCGTCCATCGCCGCCCGCGTGGAGCCGGTCACCAAGCTCGGCTGGGAGCTGCGGAAGGCAGCGGAGGAGCTGATGCGACTGCTGTGGCCGACGGAGACGCTGCCAGAAGATCTCTCCAATCTCATCGCTTGGCTGGACAGGGCTCCCGACCGCTTCTTGGACTGGAAGGAGTCAGCCACGCGCGCCGGAGCCGATATGGCGCTATCTTTTGTGCTCTCCTGGTATAACGAGGTTAGCCTCGACCAGTTGGAGTTCCGGCGCGCCGGCGTGGAGGACAAGCTCCCGGCGGAGAACAAGACTGCTCGGCTTGCTCGTGCCTGCGCCATTGCCGATTTCGTCGACAAGTCCCTCTTCATCGCGGACCCGAATCCGCCGTCTGACGACGAGGAGGAGGCGGCTGAGGACGAGGAGGCGGACGATGTGCCCGGGGATGACCCGGCGGCCGGCTCTGCTGATGCAGCCGGCGCTTAGCTTTTACCTGTTTCCTTATGCTTTTGCCAAGACAATTCGTTAAATCCCCGGGATGCCGGGTGCATATGTAAGACAATGTTATTATCCTTTTATTAAGGCACGCTTTAATGTGTTTGTTAATCATCTGTGTGCCGAGTTGCTTTCTTTCGACTCGTTCGCTTTTTCCCATCCGCCCCACTCTTTGGCTGTGCCCTTGCCGGTCGTACGTCCGACTTGCGATCCGTCGCCGGATCAAGAGCGGGCCGCTGGGTGAGGCCGACAGTATTTCAGTCGAACGAGCTGAATTCGGCACTCCGGCACTTTTATGAAAAGTTGCAAGTCAACTCGCTTTTACTCTTTCCCTTAGTCGTTTTTCGCGTGCCGGCTCCCTAGGCCTTACTCCCGCCAGCCGGACAGCCGGGTTGCGGTCTGTAGCTGGATCGGAAGCCGGCTGTCGGAAACCGGATCACGTTACTGAGCCGACCGCGTGAGAGGGTTCAAGCCAATTGGCGAAACAAGGTAAAGTACGCGAAAAACTTGTCGGAAACAGCGCTCTTGGCGCAGGCTTTTTCATAACTCACAAAAGGGATACAAGGGATACATACATTCCTGCTCTCATGTGTAAAATGGGCGGAGTAACCTGACGTTCCAGGGACGTTTAGTCTCCTCGTCAGCCTTGTCCGGCTTGTTTTTCTTAGCCTCTTGGGCATCTATGAGATAGTAGGAATCATTGCCTACTGCCTTGCTCACGATGAAGGGACCCTCCCATGGGGATGACAGTTTATGCTGTCCGGCTGTCCTTTGGATCAGCCGGAGCACTAGGTCTCCCTCTCGGAATGCTAAGGGCTGGACCCTCCGGCTGTGATAGCGTCGGAGGCTTTGCTGGTAGATAGTAGATCTAGACTCAGCCAGCAGCCGGGCCTCTTCGACCAGGTCAACTCCATCTTCGCGAGCTTCTTTGGCTTCGGCTTCTGTGTAGAGCTTGATCCTTGGCGCATCATGCTCGATATCGCCGGCAAGACGGCTTCGGCCCCGTATACGAGGAAAAATGGTGTGAAGCCGACCGAGCGGTTTGTCGTTGTGCGCAGCTCCACACACATTGGGCAATTCTTCAATCCAGCAGCCGGCTGCTCGCTTCGAGCGGCTCCACCAGCCGGGGCCGGATGCCGGCTAGGACTAAGCCGTTAGCCTTTTCCACTTGTCCGTTGGACTCTGGGTGTGCCACAGAAGATAGGGCCATCCGGATCCCCATTTCCCGCAATAGCGAGAGAAGATGCCTTGGGAGAAGTTGGTGCCGTTGTCGGTGATGATGGTGTGGGGGTAGCCGAATCTCACAATGATTTCCTTGAGGAATGTGACGGCTGTGGACCCGTCCAGTTTCTTGATTGGCTTGGCCTCGATCCACTTGGTGAATTTGTCAATCATCACCAAGAGGTGTGTCATGCCGCCTCGCGCTGTTCTGAATGGGCCTACCATATCCAAGCCCCATACGGCAAATGGCCATGTGATGGGGATGGTTTTCAAGGCGGAAGCCGGCTGGTGTCTTTGCTTTGCGAAGCGCTGACAGCCGTTGCACTTCTTCACCAAATCTTCTGCGTCTCTGAGCGCAGTCGGCCAGTAAAAGCCGTGCCGGAAGGCTTTGGCCACTATGGCTCTGGATGAGGCGTGATGTCCGCACTCTCCTTGATGGATTTCCCGTAGGAGTTCAATCCCTTCAGCCGGCTCGACGCACCGCTGGAACACCCCACTTACGCTGCGTTTGTACAGCTGGTGGTTGATGATGGTATAGGCCTTGGCCCTTCTCTCAATCTGCCTGGCCTGGACTCTATCATCAGGCAGCACACCGTCGGTGAGGTAGGAGAGGAATTCTTGTGCCCATGAAGGTACGCATCTTATCTCGAATACGCTGACCAACAAGGCCTCCTGCGTGGGAGCTTCCGGATTCGACTGCATGGTCGCCGGGTTCGGCTTGCTAGCCGGCGGGTTCGGCTTGCTAGCCCCCGAGTTTGGCGATGAAGCCCCCGGGTTGGACTGAGAAGTCCCCGGGTTCGGCATGCTAGCCGGCGGGTTTGGCTTGTTAGCCCCCGACTTGGGCGATGAGGCCCCCGGGTTCGGCTGAGCAGCCCCCGGGTCAGCCGGCACGAATATTGAATCCGAGTCCGGTGACGGTATGATGGACGGCTTCTTGAGAACCGCCAAGGCGACACCCGGCGGAATGGCTTGCCGGGTTGAGCCAATCTTGGATAAGGCGTCAGCCGCTTCGTTATTTGCTCGTGGCACATGGTGGAATTCGCAGCCGTCGAAGAAGCCGGATAGCTGCTGGACATGGAAGCGGTACGAGGCCATGTTGGCGTCCTTCGCGTCCCAGTCGCCAGATGCTTGCTGTATGACCAAGTCGGAATCGCCGAAGCAGAGTATGCGACGCACGCCAATCTCCTTGGCCAGCTTCAGCCCATGAATGAGCGCTTCGTACTCCGCCACATTGTTGGAGGCGGCGAAGTGGATCTGCAGGACGTAGTCCAGCCGGTCCCCCTTGGGAGAAGTTATGACGATGCCGGCTCCCAAGCCGTTGCGCATCTTCGAGCCGTCGAAGTGCATCTTCCAATGCGTGGAATCCGGCACAGGCGGCAGGTACTGCATCTCAGCCCAGTCGACGAAGAAGTCCGCGAGGATCTGCGACTTGATGGCTGTGCGTGGCTCGTAGAGGATGGTGTGGGCGGCTAGCTCCAGGGCCCACTTGGCAACCCGGCCGTTGGCATCCTTGCTGCCTATGATTTCTGCCAAGGGCGCTGTGGCAACCACCCTGATGGGGTGCTCTTGGAAGTAGTGCTTGAGCTTCTTGGCCGCCATGTAGACGACGTAGGTGACCTTCTGGTAGTGGGGGTAATTTTGCTTCGACTGGGAGAGCACTTCGCTAAGGTAGTAAACTGGGCGCTGAACCAGCTGCTCCCTGTTGCCGGCTTCTCTGCGCTCCACCACCAGGACAACGCTAACCACTCGATTGGTGGCTGCGATGTACAACAACATCGGCTCCATTGATCCCGGCGTTGCAAGGATTGGCGCGGTTGAGAGCACGCGCTTCAAGTCGCGGAAAGCCTCATCCGCCTGCGGTGACCAGACGAATTTGTCCGCCTTCCTCATTAGTTGATACAGGGGCAGTGCCTTCTCCCCCAGCCGGCTGACGAAGCGGCTCAAGGAGGCCAGGCAGCCAGCAAACTTCTGGACGTCCTTGAGGCACTGCGGCAGTTCCATCTTCTCTAGGGCACTGATCTTGTCCGGGTTGGCTTCGATCCCTCGCTGAGAGACGAGGTAGCCAAGGAGCTGGCCAGACGGCACGCCGAATGTGCACTTGGCCGGGTTGAGCTTCATCCGGAATCTTCTCAGATTGGTGAAGGTTTCTCTCAGGTCATCAAGGAGGGTAGTCGTCTCCTTGGTCTTTACAACGACATCATCCACATATGCGTGAACGTTTCTGCCGATTTGATCCTGCAAGCATTTTTGCATGCACCTTTGGTAGGTGGCGCCTGCATTTTTCAAGCCGAACGGCATAGTCGTGTAGCAATAAGCCCCGTACGGGGTAATGAACGAAGTCTTTATTTGATCAGCCGGATTCAAAGGAATCTGGTGGTAGCCTGAATAGGCGTCTAAGAAAGACAACAGTTCACAGCCGGCAGTCGAGTCTATGACTTGATCTATGCGCGGCAGGGGGAAGGGATCCTTCGGGCACGCCTTGTTCAGGCTGGTGTAGTCGATACACATGCGCCAGGAGCCGTTCTTCTTCAAAACCAGGACCGGGTTCGCCAACCAGTCCGGGTGCAGCACTTCCATGATGAAGCCGGCAGCTAGGAGCCGGGCGATTTCTTCACCAATGGCCTTCCTTCGTTCTTCGGCGAAGCGCCTGAGAGGCTGCTTCACCGGCTTGGCTTCAGGCCGGACGTGGAGGTGGTGCTCAGCCAACTCCCTCGGCACACCCGGCATGTCTCTTGGAGTCCACGCGAAGATGTCCCGATTCTCACGGAGGAAGCTGGTGAGCTCGCTTTCCTATTTCTTGTTCAAGCCGGCACCGATGGTGACGAACTTGTCCGGCTGCGCCGGGTCCAGCAGGATCTTCTTGGTGTTGTCGGCCGGCTGGAAGTGAGTCGTCCCAGCCGGGTTGCCCGCAGCCGGCATGTCTGTCTGCGCGGCTTTGGCGAGGGCGACGGCGTCGTGGATGAGCTGCTTCTCGGTGGCGATGACCAGCGTCTGGGCCATCTTGGAGCTCTGCGTGGCGCAGTCCATGGAGCGGCGATAGTCGCCGGCTACGGTGATGACCCCCTTGGGGCCAGGCAGCTTCATCTTCAGGTACCCATAGTGGGGCACCGCCATGAACTTGGTCAGGGCCGGCCTGCCCAGGAGCGCGTGGTAGGGACTCACGAGGTCCACCACCTCGAACTCGATTCTCTCAGTGTGGAAGTGGTCCGGCTTCCCGAACATCACCTCCAGCGTGATCCGGCCGATCGGCTGGCAGCAATGGCCTGGCACGATGCCATGGAAGACGGTGGGGGTGGGGCGCAACTCGGCCTCCTGGATGCCCAGCTTGCGGGCGGTGTCGCGGTAGAGGATGTTGATGCTGCTGCCGCCGTCGATGAGGACGCGCGAGAAACGCACGCTGCGCCAGGTTGTGCCGATGGTGGGGTCGAGGACCATGGCGTAGCTGCCCGGCTTCGGCAGGACAGCCGGTGGGGCGCGGCGATCAAAAGTGATGGCCTGCTCGACCAGTTTAGGTATCGGGGGACCGGCGGTATGACCGCGTTGACCTCGAGGGAACGGCGCTCTTGGCTCGTCCTGTCCTCGGGCTCGGAGGTGAAGATGATGTAGGTGGCGTCTTCGGCCAGATATCGGCCGGCATGGTGCACTTGGTTAGCCTCGTGGTGCTCGAGGTTGACGTTCTCTGCGCCGGCTTGGCCACCCGGCCCGCCGGCTGGTGGAGGCGGGGGTGGAGGCGGTAGAGGTTCACCGCTCGTCAGCCGCTTCATGAAGTGGCAGTCGCGGGTGGTGTGGTTGGAGGGGTTCTTGCCGCTGTGGTACTTGCACGGCGAGTCGAGCATCTGCTCGAAGGTGTACTCGGCTTCCACCGCCGGTCTTGCTTCGGCGGCGGCTTCCGCCTGCCGCGTTGTCTGCCACGGCGGCCACGTGGGCGGAGCCGTACCGGCGGTCCGGCTGGTCGTTGTGACGCTTGCCGCGGTAGTTGTCCCGCCGGCTGCCGTGCGAGGCGCCCTCGGCCGGCTTGTTGTTGTCCCGTCTTGCTGGGGCCGGTGAAACGTCAGCCGGCGCCTTGCCGGCTTCCTCTGCCAGCGCGTACTTGTCTACGATGACCATCAAGGCGGCCATCGTCTTGGGCTCGCTGCGGCGCAGCTTGTGCCACAGCATGGTGTTGGGTCGGCAGCCGCCCATGAAGAAGCTGATGGCCTGCATCTCGTGCACGCCCTCGCAAGAGTTGCGCATCTCGCACCAGCGCGCCGTGCACGCGCGATCCGTCTCGTCGGGGCCCTGCTTGCACATCTCAAGCTGTTGAGGGCGACCCGGTCGGCGATAAGTGCCGGTGAAGTTGCTGATGAAGGCGGCTTCGAAGTCCAGCCAGCCGTTTATGCTGCCGGCTGGCAGGTTGTTGAGCCACGTGCGGGCGGAGCCGAGTAGCATGAGGGGGGAATAACGCACAGCCCAGCGCTTGTTGCCCTTGGCGATGCCGACTGCCGTGGAGTAGTCCAGCAGCCAGTCCTCCGGCTTGGTGGTGCCGTCGTACTTGGGGGTGTCGCGCGGGAGCTGGAAGCCCTCGACCATGGGCTCGTTGAGGATCCGCGGCCCGAGCACTTTGGGCCGGCTGGCCCTCTTCTTCCGCGATGCGGGATTGAACCAGCCGGTCGAGGCGGTCTCGGGCGTCGCCGGGCTCGATGCGCGGGCCCAGCCGGGAGTGTGCCGGGCCGGGCGCGCGCCGCTTGCTTCGGAGCCGGCCGGTGATGACGGCGGGGCCCGGAGTCTTGCTCCTGGTTCCGGCTTGGAGGGGGCCGGCTGCGGCTGCTGCCGCCGCTCGGGGGCTTGGCCGGCCCGAGCCGTGCGTGGCCCGGGAGTCATGGCGCCGGCTTGGTGCCGGGGAGGAGGACTCGGCCGTGTCCCCGGCGCCTTCCCCGTCGTTGCTCGCAGCTCCACGAGCGTGAGAAGCTCTGGGGGCATTGACATACCCGGGGTCGGCGATCCGCCCGTTGGCTGCGTTGAGCAGCTCGCCACCCGCCCGGTCCGGCGGCGTAACTCTTCGCCCGAAGGCGGTTCAGTTCTTCTGCGGCGGCTTCGCCGCGCGCATGTTCTTGTCGGGGGTGTTGTAGACGGGGAGCTCCGCGGACGGAGCCGGCGAAGGAGCGCCGTCGCGGGCGATCTCAGCGCCGAGGTCGCGGCCCTCGCGGCGGATGTGGCCGGCTCGGCTTGGCTCGTCGCCGCCCGGAGTGAGGCCATGGGCGCGGTTGTACTCGCGCTGGTTGATCTCCATCTGGCGCTTAGCAGCAGCCGATTCTTCGGTTTGCTTGAGGAGGAGCTGGCGGTGCGCCTCCAAGTCCGCCTCGATGGCGGTGGGGTCTCCGCCGTGCGTGAGCGGGGTGCTCAGCTTTGCCCGGACTGCATCCAGCCGGGACGGCGGTGGTGGCGCTTTTGGGCCCGAGCCGGAGGCGTTGGGGTCGATGTTGCGCTCCAGGTCGGGGCCGCGCATGCGCGGGTTCTTGGTGGGGAGCTCGTCGCCAGCCATCATGACTTGCACGACGGCGGGGCTGGCGGGAGCGCTGCTGCCGGCTCGCGGAGGAGGGCTAGCGCAGCGCAGCACCCGCCGGGTAGCGCGGCGGTGCGACGGTGGCGACGTAGACGTCGGCCGCCGAAAGAGATGACGCTGCCGCCGGCTGGGAAGGGCCGGTCAGCGAAGCAGCCAGCGTTGTCGCCGACGCGGTCGAGGGAGCCGAATCTCCGCATCAAGCCCGGGCGACTCGCTCGCCGGTGGTGGTGGTGAGGCCCGTCCGGATGAAGACACCGGCCGAGGATGCTGAAGGCCCCACGGTGGGCGCCAAATGTCGTGGTATCGTCACGGCATATGCCATAGGGTGGCTAATCGAAGTGGTTCCTGAGGGATCTCACGGCGGTATCCGGATGCGGGTATGGGCACGAGCGACACGGCGACGTACCCAGGTTCGAGGCCCTCCGATGGAGGTAAAACCTCTACTCCTGCTATGAGTGTATATGATGATCACACAGTACAATGGTGCTCCTAGAGCTGTGTCCGGCTGCTCCTGAGAGGCTAAGGAAGACTATGGTCTCTCTCACAGGCAGCTCAGAGGTGGGTGAAAGCAATAAATGATCGATCCCCTGCACGAGAGGGGGTAGTGCGGCTTATATAGGCACCGGCACTTTACATATAAGACCCTATAGTTTACTGGCCGGCTGGGCCGGCTCCGGCTTCCGCTCCTTCCCGAGGCGGTGACGTCAGGAGTGGTTGAGGCATCGTGGCCTGTCCCATCCGGCTGCCACGGTCAGCGGTATGGAGGAGGTGTCCCTGTCGCCGTCGGCCCACCGTACCCGCACGGATCGTCGTAAGCCCTGACGGCCTGTCCGGCGCGAGGCACTATTGCTCCACAGTGCCCCGCGTTTCACGGAAGATGGAGTCAGCGTGGACTTTGGGAACCCGGATCACCTACCCGGTTCCTTCCAGTGCAAGACTCGCCAGCCTCGAGTCGGTCTGAGGTACAAACCCTAGTCGGATATGGCTTGTAGAAGCCGGCCCAACTACAGCATTGGTGGCCGTAGCCAGGCCGACTAGGACCTAGAGCCAGCCGGCTTCCAGACCAGCCGGCCATGGCGCCAGCCGGCTGCTCCTCAGCCGGCCTTTGCCGCGAGCCGGCCAGTGGCCAGCCGGCTGCTTCGCGTCCATTGCCCTATCCGGGGTCTTCCCCCCGACACAATGCATCAGCTGCTGCAAGATGATCTGATGGAGCACATATGGAGGCTCCGAGGCAACGCCAACGCCGACGCCAACTAGTATGTCTTAATTTGTTTGAAAAATTGTGAAATTGTGTGCTTCATTTGTTTCAGCACTTGTTAAACATTGTACTGATTATCGCCGAATTTGTTTCAGCAATTTTTGTACTCTTGGTCGCCGAACTTGTTAAATTTTATGTTAAATTTGTTTGAAATATGTCAAATGGTCGAGGTTGGGGGTTTCCTGCCGGGGGGACGGCTGGAACTTCGGCGCTCCCCACGCCAAATCTTCCTCCAATCCGGACGAAAATTTCGCCGGATTTGGGCGTGAGGAGCGCCAACGAGTGGGGATGCTCTAACAAGAGCAGGGAAAACCTCCGTGCTTTCTCGGCCTAAAGTTCATCTTATTCAAATTTTTTTTCGCTTCGCATGCATGCAGTTTGGTGTTGTTTTCTTACGTGTATACATATTCTGATGTTCTCCTTTTTCTTTGCTCTTGCATCTACTTTCGTGTGTTAGAGCATCTCCAGCCGCGTCCCCCGTAGCGCCCCCTAAAGAGATTTGGGAGCGGCGGATAAAAAAATATTCTCAGCCGCGTGCTCCAAAGTCTCTTTTTGTTTGGTGCGGTTCAATATGGTGTCCGACGCCCCGAGCCCATCCCCACTACACAGGGGACGCTCCGGGCTCATCGCACCCAACGAAACGCGAGGCGAAGAGACGCGGGCCCGACGCGGCAGCGGCACAGGAAAAATTCGCCGCCCTCTCCCGCCAAATCGCGCCTCTCCCGCCGCGCATTTATGCCCTCCCAACACATTTTACCTCATATCCCGCCGATTCATTTCTCCCTCCCGCCGTCGCTACTCTGTTGCTCCCGCCGCCGCTACCCTCTCCCCAACCATGACGCCGCCGATAGCCCCCAAAAATTGGCCAAGAAAGCGGCCAAGAAGCCGCTGGGCTATGAGATGAAAGGTGCGAAGGCGCCCTTCGCGAAGCCGCGGAAGGCGCCAACTCCGAAGAAGTAGCCGAAAGGATGGACCGAAGATCAGTGGCATCAAGACTGTCTGCGCCGGAAGATGTCGACGGCGGAGCGGAAGGGACGGAGGGCGGCGCAGCTGGAGAAGAAGGCGTTGGCGGCACGCGCGCACCAGCACGCGATGGCCGGGTGTATCGCTGCCACCAACGCGATCCCATGGAGTATGTCGGCGCCACAATACATTTCGGGAGTGGTCTCTCCATCGATATACGGGTTCTACAACGACGGCACCTCCGCCACTCCCGGATGCGTGACGCAAAACTTGTCGCCGCACTACCAGGATACGCTGCCGCATGGCGGCTTCAACCCCAACGCCGTCTTCTACTCCCTGGCGTACGAGCAAGCACCCCAGCACGAGCCAGGACCCGGTGCGGACGGCGCCCCGTTCACTGGTCACAGGGGCCCACTCGAATTCGAGGGCTCCAGTGCCGAGGAGGAGGAGGAGGAGGAGGAGGGGGAGGGGGAGTGGGTGGAGGACGATGACGACGAGGACGAAGAGGGCGGCAACGAAGAGGACGACGAGGACGCGGTTGCCGTGGAGGATGGCGATGATCTCGTGGAGGTTGACGCGGCCGGCGTGAGGAAGAAGAAGAAGGCGTCGGGCACACGAGACCCCAAGTGGACGGTTCTAGAGGATCAATGTCTCTGTGAGTCGTGGTTGACATTGAGTCATGACTCCATCAACGGCGCCAACCAAAAGTACGGGAAGTATTGGGAGAGGGTCAAGGCTGAGTTCGATGAGCGCAAGCTAATCAACAGCGACTACAACAAAGTGACAATGAAGAGGAGCCAAAAAGGCAATATCGACACGATGGGCCATCATCCAGGCGTCGGTGAACATGTTCCATGGGTTCCATCATGAGGTCGAGACCAGAGGAGACAATGGCATCGACGTCAGCGGCGTGCTCCGACTCTTTCTTAGCTAATCTGTAGCGCCTACATTTTGTTCGACGATCTGTGATTGTGTTTCCTGTTGTTAGTTCGACAAGGCCATGGATATGTACCGGAAGAACTCGGACGGGAAATCGTTCGCGCTGATGCATTGCTATACCAAGCCCAAAAAGAACGAGAAATGACGGTTGGCGCGTATTTCGTTGTCGAAGGGGGAAGACGCCATTGATCTGGAAGCGTCGCTGGCAACATCGGCAGGGCGCCTATCTGCAACAAGGCTGCCAAGGCCGCCTTGGCCGATGCTGCGTCGACCGAGAAGACGTAGGCGTCTCGCCGAGGTCTCCTCGACCTTGTTCTCCCGCGACAAAAAGACCGACGAAAGATGGGCGGCGCTGCTCAAGAGGCAAGATGAGAAGATGGAACTCAAGAAACGCAAGGACGACATGTCCCTGCTGACAGCGTCGGTAGAAGGAATGTCTCTCCAGACTCGGGCGGCGCATAACTTCTTCAAAGTCCAGATCCTCGACGACATGGAAACCAAGATGGCAGCGGTCGAGGCAGCGGCAGCGGCATCAACCCCAACCCCTGAGCAAGAGCCGGCTGACGCGTCTACGACAGCATCTGCTAGTACACCTGCGTCGGCGACGGAGTATGCACACCGGGCAGATCACGACGAGTTCGTCGTGATCGACTGGCCTACGTCGACTCAGGATGTGCCGTCGGCGTCGCTGTCGCCCAACCCCTTCCTCTTCTTCTAATTTTTACGTCGGCTTGTAATATAATAGTGTGCCCGGTACTTTGATCGCAGCTACTCTGATCGCGACGACTTCGGCGGGAACGGCCTCTTTTGAATGCAAACTATTTAAATTTCTATTTGGGAACGGCGTTTGGGGGACGCGGCTGGGGAGCGACGTCCTCCAAACGCGGCACGAACAAAACACGTCCTCCAAACGTGCGATCCAGCGCCTTTAGGGGACGCGGCTGAAAATGCTCTTAGCTTTATGTTTGTTCCATCTTGGTTGAATCATGTGTGCAGTAGCTAGCCATAGACTATTGGCTACCTAAGTACTGCAATGTCCGTTTGAAAATAAGTAATTTAACTTTATCTACATATAAACATATGTACATGCTAAAATTCATCTAGAACTCTAGATACAACTGTATCTAGATAAAATTAAATAATTTATGTCAAACGGAGGGAGTAGTACTTAATGTGTGAGTAGCGTCTGAAGAGGATGATAT
The DNA here is from genome assembly GCF_019359855.2 of Lolium perenne. Lineage (NCBI taxonomy): Eukaryota > Viridiplantae > Streptophyta > Magnoliopsida > Poales > Poaceae > Lolium > Lolium perenne. The sequence continues at coordinate 245,381,863 of NC_067244.2, read as the reverse complement.
GATGTTGGTGAAACGTACTCGCTCCGTCCGCGAATAAATGTACAGTATTTTCTTAAATTCAAACAATTTTTAATTTGATTAAATGTACATAAAAATAACCCCGACATACATGACATTAAATTACTATATTATTAAAGTATATATCAAGATGAATCTAGCAACATTAATTTAGTATCATAAATATTGCTACCTTTTAAAAAATAGTTAAAATTAATAAATTTTAACTTAAAACACTTGTAAATATACACTTATTTATAAACGAAAAATGCAGACAATAAATCTAGTACGAAAAGGAGTGAATCATGACCTGGCTGGTACTTCCCTCGGTCTACATGTGCAGAGCTGAGAGGACAGTGTGCCAGAGAAATGATAGGTGCTAGCTAGAACACACAGACACACACAGAAGCGAAGAGGTGAGGGAAATCTCCAGCGGGCGTCACGCATTTTAATATCCGTAAGCGTTCATTTGCGTCGCGCTGCGAACGCAAAAATGACCGTTTTTGTCTCCGAGTTCGTTTGCGTCTGGGTCCTTTCTTCCCTCTTCTCCATTTAAATATAGTTTTAAATGTAACATTTTAAAACATGATTTTACACAAACTAACACATAGTTTGGCACATGGTTTACACAAACTAACACATAGTTTGAACTATGGTGGACACAAATATAAAAAATTTAAAAAAAGAAGTCAGTTGTGTTGATTTCCGTATGTTTGCTGCCAAGAAAGAACATTCAAGGGCACCCAGTCACCCAAACTGGAAAATCCAGCGGGAGGAGATGGTGCCCTTGTTGGTTCTATCGATGAAGCGAACATCCAGAAACCTCGACTACTGGCTTCGTCTGGCCCGTAGCCAGATTCGCTGCAAAGAAAGAACACTCAACGTTCTAACTATCGGTGTCGGAGCCGGAGTCGTCGGTGTGGTAGTGCCTGCGGCAGGCTGTGTCGTCGAACACCTTGACGATCATCTCGCCGTCCCCCTCGTAGAGGAAGGTGAGCTGGCAGCCGGGCTCGAGGTCGAGGTCACGGGCAAACTTGTCTCACCCCGTGTGCAGGTACATCTTGCCCTGCCCATCGAACAGGACCTCCACGGTCCAGCGGTAGAAGTTGCAGCTGGCCTCCCGTAGCTGCAAGTGCGCCGGCTCGACGCCGTCGACGAACTCGGCGAACTTGTCCGGTAGCCGCTTGATGGCGAGTGGGTCGTCGTCGATGCGGAGGAGGAACTCGAAGCAGCGCTCCTCCTGCGAGGACGAGGAGGGCGCAGGCGACGGCAAGCGTGGGGCCGTAGCTGCTCCACCACGGCGGCCCCTTCCCCGGCCACGGGGGCGCCCAGGGCCGCGGCCTCGACCGCCTCGCCGGCCACCAGGACCGGCCATGGACTTTCTCGCGGGCTTGGCTGCGTCGCAGGAACACCTAGGCGGCGCTACACTCGAGCTTTGTGGCGGCTAGGATTTCTTTGGAGGAGTAGATGAGGAAGAAGAACGCGCGCCCCCTTTAAATAGGCCGGCGGCATGCGGTGGCCGCGGGACGCGTGGCATCGCCATTAACGTGGTTGGCGGAGGTGGGCGGCCGCTCGGCAGCCGAGTCATCATCGCCATTAACGTGGCGCAGAGTGCCAAAGCGACGCAGCTTTGCAGTCACTGGCGCGTTTGAGAAGACGCATCGACGCAGGGTCGCTGCCAGGCGGGCCCGCCCAAACGTCCGCCAGACGCGAGCGGACGTTTCCGGATGTCCGCAGAGACGCATCCGAGACGCATATTTAGGCCAGGTTTGCGTCTTCGCGGACAGCCCGATCACTTTGCGTCGCCCCGCTGGAACAGACCCCAGACGCATTTCCGGTCACGGCGGACGAAAACGGTCGTTCAGCGACCTTTTCCGTCCGCCGCTGGCGATGCCCTGATGACACGTCAGATTGTTCCATGCATACGGGAATTGCTGCATGATGGTCAAAAATCTGCCCACCGAAAGGACTTGATCATACTTGTCTGCCACGCCCAGTTACTCAAGTTTCCCTCAATTGCCACGGCTTCGTCGCGTGCTTCTACTGCGGCCGGCTAATCTCTCACAACATCACTATTATGTACTACTGTATGACATTAGCGGGCGAATCTTCCTTTTAGCAAGGTATGACAGCTACCCTATCTTAATTTTTGTGAATACATTGAGTTGCGCATGTTTTAAAAAAAAAATTGAGTGGTCATATGTTAAAAACGGATTTCGTATGAGAAAATTATGCGTGTTTTTAGTGAACACTACGCAAAAATAACTACAAACCAAAAACAAGACTCATTTTCTAGATTTCTTACACAGATTTATTTTATCTTTTACTATATAAAAGATAACCTTAAGCTATTCATTATTTATACGCGGCGAATTAGAGAGTTAAGATATTTCTTGATTTTTGAAAAGCACTTCATGTTTCTCCAACGATATATATATCAGCTCATTCAGTTGGCGTTGCTTTTAACAATAGCGAAGGCAATAATTAGAAATGATTTCTCGGCGACAAATATCATTAAGACCGAGTTGCAAACCGATCAAGACATATTCAAAGGTCCTGATCCATAAAATTACAAGAAAAAAGGATGGTAAAGCTTTGCCATTGAGTTGGCATTATTGATATGTTTGTAGTACTTGTAATCAAATATGTTTCTATTTTTATTGTATACTCCCTCCATTCTGATTAAATCTACGTTCTAGAAAAAATAAGACAAACTAGTATTGCATTTATTAGTACCGTCTAAATATGTGAAGAACCAATCCATGCTATATTGGAAATAACAACATCCAATAAAGAGAGCCAAATCACTTCGTTTTCAGTGTTGTTGTTGACCAAAAACTAGAATGTAGAGTATTTCAGAATAAAATAAATTTTAAAGTTAGAATGTAAACTACTCCCTCCCGTTCTTTTTTAATTTTAAAGTTTGTACTAAATCTGAGTCAATTAAAAAAGAACGGAGGGAGTATTTCAGAACGGAGGAGGGAGTAACTGATGGTGTGTAAATCACATATACCATTAGTGTCACCAGCAATTTTGTTATTTGCATCATTTTTTGTAGAGTTCGCTCTACCTTTAATTAACGTCGTCCTTCGCTACTAGACATTAGTGTATGGTACTATAGTTGTAACGCATTATATCGTATAAAAGTATCATACTATTTTCGTATTAAATAATTTGTATAATTTTAATGGAAAATTGTGAAGATCTATTTAACATTTATTTTTCTAATTCTATTTGTTGTAATACGGTATCTATCTATGATGCTCTCTCTGTATCAGTTTAACAACCATGTACGTAGTTTAACTTTCACTAGTGGAAAACAGGGCATTTGATCCGGGTGGTAAGCGCCTTTTGTCGCGGGCGGCCAGCCGCGACAAGAGAGGCGCGACAAAAGGATCCACCTTTTGTCCCGGGTCGCTTACGACCCGCGACATAAGGTCCACCACGTGGCAGGCTTGGGGCGCGCAGGGGACAGGCCCTTTTGTCGCGGGCGGTATTACCACCCGCGACAAAAGGCCCTCTACGTGGCGCGCGCACAACGCTGCTGCTTTAGGGTTTGAGGGGTGCAGCACCCCTCCCCCCCCCCCGCCACCGACCGCCTGTTATTTCATTTTTTTCGTTCGAAAATAAAAGTTGCATATATTTGTACGCTACTAGAAGTTGTACACGTTCATTCATTATATATATATATAGATCGATCAAACAAATATTGGAAGCAAAAGTCGATTCCCCTTACACATATTCGTAGATTCCCTACATATATACATGGAGCTCACGATCGACAAGCGGTACTAACGACCGTCTATTTGGAGGTACAGCATCTATTTGGACTAAACAAGCCTTTGTTGTTTATTACTTCTCTAACCAAAAGTCTCGCCAGTTCCTCCGCGATTCCTAGTGCGTGTTCCTTTGGTTGGAGTCTGTCCCGCATGAAGTCGACCTATATACGAAAATGAGATGAGTATGACCATATCAGTCTTGATAACGAAATATTGATGATAATAAATAAAGTTGTGAATGTTATTGCTTACGTCGAATTTATTTTTGTTCTGCTTCTCAGTGGTTAACATGCGAATGGACTCGCAAACATAGTATCCACATAGATTCGTCCCTTGTGGCTGCTGGGGGCACGGTACAGGAGTAAATGTTAGCTTTTTTGCAAAGGTAATCTCCTTATGATAATTCTTCAAAGCTTGCCAAGCCCTGCCAGGCAAAAGATTGATTGAATGAGTGGATAATTAATTGATATCTCACGGAAGATAAAGCGCGGCGATGAAGGAAATTACACTTGGAGCAACTTCTGCAAGTCCTGGAACCCGTGCACGCCTCTACTCAGTGGGTCTCTTACTTCAACTATTCCCTTATCAGGTTGAATGTCTAGTAGAATCCAGTGGAAGCTGCACATGTTATGCATATACGTCAGGAATTACACTTAACATCGAGTAAGAAAAATTGAATGTGCATAAAAGATCATTAAGACTCTCACTCGTAGTTGTAATGAAACAATATTGAATCACAGAAATATTGCTCCCCCAAAAACCTTAGTAGGTTTCCCCCCGTTTCTTCGCGTTTATGCTTCACCGTTTCAACATGTATTTTATCTGGGTCAATAAACCCAACATTGATAATATTATTACTTTTGCATTCACTGATCTTCAGTCTGCATAAGAGAACACATAAGATATAATGAGTATATATATGCAATGAAAACGAACATGAACTGAATGAAAATGAACTTATATGTAGTTAACAACTTACAAGCAATAGCAACTCATGAGAGATTTGTCGAGGGCATCTAGATTGAATAACTGCCAGAGTTCATTCATCTCAATATGGATCTCCTCCTTTCGGTAGTAATATTCCCATGGTATACTCGCCACGATGTACATTATGTTCTCCTTGCATGCATCAAGGTGCCACTGATGCAAATTCCGCATATGTGTTGGCAGTTTATGCAGCTGCTCTCTGCTGACCAAGTCGGCCCCGTAGACAAATTTAGGAGCTATATCAGCAATGGGTAGTGCAGCATCTGCTGCAAGTAGCAATTCCTCCACGGAAACTTTACAGGCAGCCGCTAGGCTTGCAGCTTCTTCCATATCGATACCACCATGTTCCTGGTACACCTTGGAAACATTAAGCACTTTGAGTGCTGGGATCGATTGTTTGGGCTGAGCACCGAGGAGGGGAACTTCCTTTCTCCTTTTGCCTTTTGTCGTTTGCTTGGCCTTGAGGGGTGCACTTGTTGAACTTGACTTTTTCTCAGCTGCACTTCTAGCTGATGATTTGCTCGTGCCAGCAATGTCCTTCTCCTTAGCCTTTTCATCCTTCTTTTGGTCAATTACCTTCGCAAGAGTGCGTGTATAGTCATCCTTCTTCTCGTGTAACTCATACTGCGATGGTGTGTTCAGAAAACTAGTAGCATATTCTATTTGCTTCTCTGTGTATGGCTCTGGCGCTGGAGGTTTTGGCTTATGAAAAAAATCATAATTGTATTTCTTAACAACGGCATCATTTTCCTCCTCAGTACGATCGTAAGGACGGGGGGAGGAACCTTTGGTACTTTTGGGAGGGGCGACATCTTGCGGACAGGACTCTTGAAACGCTTCCGGCTGGGTGCATTCCGAGTCTTAGTGGGCGGAGGCGGCGGCGCTGGAGATGGAGATGGACTACCGATGTCGTGGTCGACGTCGTACCCACGGGGTGATGGTGGCGACATGTGATCAGTAGGAGGAGGTGATGGTGGCCTGCGATCACCTGGAGGAGGTGATGGTGACCTGCTGGGACGACTGGTACTAGGTGCTACCCAGCCTGGCAGCCTGATGTTCTTCTTTTCCCAGAGAATGATTTCTCCCAGCACCTCTCTGAGTGTAAGCCCCCCATCACCTCCTGGGATATCGAGCTCCAATGTCTCCCACGACGGGACAACTGAATCCACCCCGACACGAGCATAGCCAGCTGGAATCGGATTGCCATGCCATGTTGCCGGCTCACCTTCAGGTCCAAATGCCGGTAAGACATAGCCGACCGCCACCTTAACAGAAACCTTCCTGAACACCTCATGGAGATCACAAGGTGTTTGCTCCTTGATTCCATCCAAGGGGTCGCCAGGACCGGCATCTATCATCATCCGTGTAGGAGGGGCCTCCGAGTCGGCCACGCTGCTGTCTCGTCGCTGAGATATGTCAGCGGTATTATCTGGCGGGCGCTGTCCTTTTAGTTCATTTATCTCCCGCTGCTGCTGCTGAAGCTCCCGCTGCTGCTGGTCAAATCGGCGTTGGAACTCGGCCATCCGGTCATTCTGCACCTCCAGCTGGCGTTGTTTAGCTCTCGCTCGGCTTCTATAAGTCTCCGCGTCGGCCGGAAACCCAAGCGACCACGGAACACTAGGGCCGAAGCCTCTTGTTCGTCCTCCCTTCTCAGGATTACCGAGGACAAGCGTCAGCAAGTCTTTCTCTCTATCGGGAGCAAACTTTAGTTTTCCCGCCTTTATATCTGTCGTCACTTCAATCCATTTTTGCCTGGGTACCCTAACCCTGGTGTCACTTTCAACAATGTTCCATGTCTTCATGTCATACTCACAGCCATGCGCGAGGAACCAATTTCGAGCCCTAGTGTCCCATCCTTCTAGCGTGGGTTCTGGAGTGATCCCTTTCAGCTCCATCTCAGCCTCTTGTGCATCCCACTTAGGCATGGCTACTCCGTAGCCCCCTCGCCCCGTATGATGGTGATATTTCTTTTCGCTTGCATTCTTCTTGTTTTTCGTTGACAGGTTCACAGCCTCCTCTGATTCTTTGTACCTCACAAATTCTTCCCAGTTATGCTCCTGCTTCGCTAGGTAGTTCTCGAATAATGGAGGCTTCTTGTCTTTCTTATAATTTTTCCATAACCGGTTCTTATACGCCCGGAAAAGTTCCCCCATCTTCTTAAGAGCCCATTTCTTCACTAGCGCCCGCTGCTTAGCATTCTTAGACTCCGATCCCAAATCTGGCAAAGTGAAATGTGCCATGAGGTCGCTAAAAAGTGTGTCTTCGTACCTATCGGCAACCTGATTTTCGGACACATTCTTGGTCTTGTTCCATTCTCTGATAGTGATCGGGATACGATCTCTAACCACAACTCCGCACTGATTTTTAAATGTCACTCCGACATTCGCGGGTACCACCGGTTGGCCTTCCGGTGATATAGCTTCAATTGTGAAGTGGTCTTTTTTGGTCAACTTCTTTGCCGGGCCTCGTTTCTCTATCTTATCTTCGGAGGCCTAAGAGAATACATATAGAATTGCATTAATGCCTCTATACTAATGCCTCAATACATATGTACATATAGAATTCCATTAATACCTCGTCATGACCGGAGCCGTCGGCTTCTCCGTCACCGGAGCCGTCGGCTTCTCCGTCACCGGAGCCGTTGGCTTCTCCATGACCGGAGCCGTCGGTTTCTCCATCACCGGAGCCGCGGGCTTCTCCATCACCGGAGTCGCGGTCTTCTCGGTCGGCTTCTGTACCATCGCGGATTATGTCCGCGAACATGTCTTCCTGTTCCAAGTCCCGTTCGAATGGATCCATTGTTTCTGCAAAAGAATTAAATCGATAAGTACATGTTCTAACCCTAACCCTAATCAAACACAAACCAAACCCTAACCCTAATCAAACACAAACCAAACCCTAACCCTAATCGGCGACACGTGTTTGCGAGAGGGAGAGGGTGTCGGCGACGCGTGTTTGCGAGAGGGAGAGGGTGTCGGCGACGCTTGTTTGCGAGAGGGAGAGGGTGTCGGTGACGCGTGTTTGCGAGAGGCTCGGATGTTCGCGAGAGGTAGAGGAGAGGGAGAGAGAGGGGAGTTGCGGCGTCGAGTGATCGCGAGAGGGAGAGGGAGCACGGGACGAGGGCGATTGCGCGAGAGGGAGAGGAGAGGGCCGGTGTCGGCGTCGGGGGTGTTTGCGAGAGGTAGAGGAGAGGGAGAGAGAGGGGAGTTGCAGCGTCGAGTGATCGCGAGAGGGAGAGGGAGCACGGGACGAGGGCGATTGCACGAGAGGGAGAGGAGAGGGCCGGTGTCGGCGTCGGGGGTGTTCGCGAGAGGGAGTCGAGGGCGATTAATTTTAAACTAACTATAACTAAATACACTAAATAACTAACTAAATACATATACTAAAAAACTAAACTAAATACATATACTAACTAACTAACTATTAAACTAACTACTAATTACATAAAACAAATGAAATAAAAACTAAAAAATTAAAACTATAACTATACTAACTAAACCTAAAACTACACTAACTAAACCTAAAAACTATACTAACTAAAACTATAATAACTATACTAACTATACTAATTAAACTATACTAACCATACTAATTACTAACATAAACTAATTAACTATACAAAAAACTATACAAAAAAATATACAAAAAAAAAAAACTGAGCTCCAGCTCGGCAGAGGCAGCGGGGGTGCCGGCGCGCTACCTTGCAGCGGTGCCGAGGCGCGGCGGCGCGTCTAGGCGGCGGCGGCCTGGCCGAGGCAGTTGGCGGCGGCGCTGCAGTCGAGGCGGCAGAGGAGGCGCGCGGCGATGGAGCGTCGGCGGAGGAGCGCGCAGGCATCGGCGGCGATGGAGCGTCGGCGGAGGAGCGCGCGAACGGTGGCTGAGGGCGGCGGCGGCGGCGGCGGCGCAATCTGGCAGCCTAGCGGCGCGCAATTAGGGTTTGGCCTCCTGGTCGTCGCGGGTTCTGGCTTGGCCCGCGACGCGCGGAGGTTATATACTGGGGGGGTCTTTTGTCGCGGGTGGTGGCTCAACCCGCGACAAAAGAGGGGTCTTTTGTCGCGGGTTGAGCCACCGCCCGCGACAAAAGGCCCTTTGGCCGATACGTGGCACTCCGCATCCAACGGCTCAGGCCTTTTGAATACAACGGCCTGGAGACGCTGGACACGGATCAGCTCTGTTTTTTTTTCTTTTTTCTTTTTTTCTTTTTTGTTTTTTCTTATTTCAATAACTTTTAAATGGTAAATCAAATAGAAAAGTGTTATATATGAAAATTTGTCAGAAAAATACAATGAACATGAATATGACATCCATATAACTAGTTGCATCTCACAATGAACATAGTCGTGTATGTTTCACCCCTAATGATATGCGGAGTGACACCGAGTAAGGTTTCACCTCGCCACGTGTCGCCGCCTCTTCCACGCGCCTCGCCCCGTCCCTGCCGGCGTGCGACGTGTGTAGCCGTGGCTTACACGTGCCTCGCCATGTGTCGCCGCCGCTTCCACGTGCCTCGCCCCGTCGCTGCCCGCGTGCGACGTGTGTAGCCGTAGCTTACACGTGCCTCGCCACGTGTCGCCGCCGCTTCCACGTGCCTCGCCCCGTCGCTGCCCGCGTGCGCTATATAGAGCGACGAGTGCGGGCGCAACCACACGTCTCCACCGCCTCTGCTCATTCATCTCCGGGATGCCTCCACGTCGTCGAGGGGCGTCCGGTTTCCGTGGCGTTCGAGTGCGTCCGAGCGGTAGGTTCTACGCCGAGATACGCGCCGGTGGCTTCCGCCTCACCCTCGGCACATACAACACGCCGGAGGTAGCGGCGCGCGCTTACGACGCGGCGGCGTGGCGTTTTCGTCGGCCACGGCGCGACATGAACTTCCCGGATGTTGAATCGCTAGAGGAGGCAGAGTTCCTCGCGCCACCGCCGTGCCTCGTCGACGGCACCGCCAGGTGCAGCGCAGGATCGCCATCGCCGAGCACGACGAGCAGTTGATGCGCCAGTGGAGGGCGCAGTTCCCCAACGACGTCGACAACACCGACGCGTTCTTCGCTATCCTTAGGGCACAACGCAGGTCCAACAGGCGCCACCGTCGGGCCGTCGCCAACTTCGAGCTCGAGAACCCGAATACAACTTGGACCGAAGACGACCCTCGGTGGGATGACATTTGGACGGAGACAACCTCCGACGACGACTGAGACTAGACTAGTAATTTATCTATTTTATTGTAATTTCAATAAAGTCGTTGTCGGTTCTATTAGTTTAAATTTAGTTTATAAAGTCGTTGACGGTTGTTTGTTCAATAAAGTGGTTGACACGAAATTTATTACGACTGAACTGAAATTAAAGTACAGAGCTCAACTGAAAATTAAGATACATGGCCAGATTCGAATGTTGGAGCCATTCAATCATAGTCGTGCCTAGCCCTATAATACTCGCCACTGTAGTCATCATAGTCGCCGACGTCATCGTCGCTAGCATCGGGGTCGCGGTTGTCCAACCTCGGCGGGTGAGCACGCGTGGGCTGGGATTGAGGGTAGCGCAGGCGGGGGCCACGATAGGCCAGGACGCTCTGGAGAGTCCGGCCGCGCCACCACATCCGACGGCCGGCCTCGTTGAAGTTCGAAGGAGGCGGGCCGTCCTCCTCGTACCTGGCAACCGCCCTCTCATGCCGATTGATGAAGAAGCTGTCCCAAGTCGGGCTGTAGTCGGGATGCCACTTGGGATTCCTCCGCTGCTCAGGCGTGAGCTCGAAATAGTAGTGGTTCGTGATGGCCATCTCGCGTGGCACACCAAGAGGGATAGGAGGGACCGGTACGCCTCCGACGCTCAGCAACCAGCCGGTCGGGACGCGGTAGCCGGGCGGGCAGGGGTAGTTCGAGGCGCAAAGCGCCTCCGCCTCCCGGGGTGTTAGACATACGATGGAAGCCATGGGAGAGAGTGATGAGGTTTGCAGATATGAGTCCAAGCCTACATATATATAGTGGAAAAATGGCGGGAATGCGGGAAGAAAATAGGCGGGAACGAAGTGGCGCGCGAAACTTTCATCCCGGGTGGAGGCTCAAACCGCGACAAAAGACTGGGGGAGGCTTATCTAGGAGGGCCTTTTGTCACGGTTGGTGGCTGCAACCGCGACTAAAGCTATCGGCAGGATAAAGATGTGTCGGTAACCTTTTGTCACGGTTGGTGGCTGCAACCGCGACTAAAGCTGTCGGCAGGATAAGGATATGTCGGTAACCTTTTGTCACGGTTGGTGGCTGCAACCGCGACTAAAGCTGTCGGCAGGATAAGGACGCGTGGGTGGACGCACTGCTCGATGAGATAAAGCATGTAGCGCACGACGGCCTGTCGAAGGAATAAGACAATGTAGAAGCGGTGCCGTGCCTATAAAAGGAGCATCGATACGCCTTGCCAAGCAGATCAACAAGCCAAGCACAGTTTCATTCCCATGGATGAAGGAAAGGGTTGGGAAATCTCCCGTGGCGCAGCTTCTCGAAGATGTCGTTGGTGCACACGCCCTACGGCATCTTCGGAAGCTGCTCCTCGGAAAAATTCCATGCAAGCCCGTGAAAGACTCCGTCTCCTCTAACAGTGTTGGGGAAAGGGTTCTCATTATTACATAAATGTAGAGATTGTCTTGGGAACTATATATGAAGAATACATTATTACATCGCCATCTAGTGTTGTGATCTTCTACGCCGTAGCCATGGAGAATCTTCATCATTTAGCAAGATGCTTGGGTCAATTTTCACCGTGAAGGGCGGAATTTCTTTAAACTTATTACAATCTTCTGACATGTCTGTCTTGTCATCCACTCCCACGATGTTTCTTTTCCCCGAAAGAACTATGTGGCGCTTTGCCTCCTCGGTTGATGTATTCTTTTGTTGATTTCTTTTTCTTGATTTGCTAGACATGTCCTTCACGTAGAAAACTTGAGCCACCTCGCTGGCTAGGACAAAAGGCTCGTCCAGGTACGCAAGATTGTTGGGATCCACTGTTATCATACCGTACTTATCGTCAATATGTATAGCGCTGAGCTTCACCCATTTGCACCGAAACAAAGGGACCTTAAAAGTGGGACCATAGTCAAGTTCCCATATCTCCTCTATGTATCCATAATATGTGGTGGTCTGCCCATTCTCGTCTTTTGCATCGAAGCGGACACCGCTGTTTTGGTTGGTGCTCTTTTTATCTTGGTCGATCGTGTAAAATGTATTCCCATTTATCTCGTACCCTTGGAATGTACATATGTTTGAAGATGGTAACCTGGCCAACAAGTACAGCTGCTCCACAACAGATGGGTCATTAATGAGATGTCTTTGCAACCAACTGCCGAAGGTATTCATGTGTTGACGTGTAATCAAGGACTCGGGCTGGCCCGGGTTTATTTCTCGTAAAACATTCTTATGTTTCTCGATGTACGGAGCCACCAAGCTGGAATTGTATAGAACTGTGTAGTGTGCTTGATTGAAAGAAATCTTGTCCCTCCACACTGTTGCTTTCCTTCCTAGTGTGCCTTTTCCAGTCAGCCTCCCCTCATACCGAGATTCAGGAACACCAATCATCTTAAGGTCAGGAAGAAAGTCAACACAAAACTCAATGACCTCCTCAGTTCCGTAGCCCTTTGAGATACTTCCTTCCGGCCTAGCTCGGTTATGAACATATTTCTTTAAGACTCCCATGAACCTCTCGAAGGGGAACATATTGTGTAGAAATACAGGACCGAGAATTCTAATCTCTTCAACTAGGTGAACGAGGAGGTGCGTCATAATATTGAAGAAGGATGGTGGGAACAACAACTCGAAGCCGACAAGACATTGGACCACATCTTTACGTAATCCCGACAAAGTTTCGGATCCATTACCTTCGAGAAATTGCGTTGAGGAATGCACATATCTTCACAATGGCTAGTCGAACATTTTCTGGTAGAAGTCCCCTCAATGCAACCGGAAGCAATTGTGTCATAAGCACGTGACAGTCATGGGACTTCAGGTTCTGGAATTTTTTCTCCTTCATATTTACTATCCCCTTTATATTCGACGAGAAACCAGACGGAACCTTGATACTGAATAGGGCTTCAAAAAAGATCTCCTTCTCTTGTTTGGTAAGAGCGTAGCTGGCAGGCCCTACAAACTGCCCTGGATGATTGCCGTTTCGTCCTTTATGAAGTTTCTGGTCCTCCCGTGCTTCTGGTGTATCTTTTGTCTTTCCATACACGCCCAGAAAACCTAGAATATTCACACAAAGATTCTTGGTCAGGTGCATCACGTCGATTGCAGAGCGGACTTCCAGGACTTTCCAATATTCTAGCTCCCAAAAAATAGATTTCTTCTTCCACATGGGCGCGTGTCCGTCATCGTCTTTCGGAACAGGTCGACTGCCTGGACCCTTTCCAAAGATAACATTTAAATCCTTGACCATGTCAAATATATCAGCACCACTACGGGGACAAGCTTCGGACGGCGGTCTGCCTCGCCATCGAAATGCTTGCCTTTTTTCCTTAAGGGATGCTTGCGCGGAAGGAAACGACGATTGAACGGGTACACAACTTTTCTGCTTTTTCTCAAATATTTACTTTCAGTCTCATCTAAACAGTGTGTGCATGCATTGTATCCTTTGTTCGTCTGTCCTGAAATGTTACTGAGAGCATGCCAATCATTGATGGTTACGAATAGCAACGCTCGTAGGTCAAATTCTTGCTCCGTGTGCTCATCCCACACACGTACACCTGGTTTGGCCCACAACTCCAAAAGTTCATCGACTAATGGCCTTAGGTACACATCAATGTCGTTGCCCGGTTGCTTTGGGCCTTGCATAAGCACTGGCATCATAATGAACTTCCGCTTCATGCACAACCAAGGAGGAAGGTTGTAGATACATAGAGTCACGGGCCAGGTGCTGTGACTGCAGCTCTGCTCCCCAAAAGGATTCATGCCATCTGTACTTAGACCAAAGTATAAGTTCCTTGCCTCACCTGCAAAATCCGGGAACTCTCTCCCGATGTTTCTCCACTGCCGACCATCAGCGGGGTGCCTCAACATCGCGTCTTTCTTACGTTCTTCCATGTGCCATCGCAACAACTTGGCATGCTCTTTGTTTCTGAACAAACGTTTCAACTGTGGTATTATTGGAGCATACCACATCACCTTCGCAGGAACCCTCTTCCTGGGTGGCTCGCCGTCAACATCACCAGGGTCATCTTTTCTGATCTTATACCGCAATGCACCACATATCGGACATTTATTCAAATTCTTGTACTTCTCACCGCGGTAGAGGATACAGTCATTAATGCATGCATGTATCTTCTGCACATCTAATCCTAGAGGGCAGACAAGCTTCTTTGCTTCATATGTACTGACGGGCAATTCATTATTTCTTGGAAACAGCTTCTTTAATATTATCATCAATTTCTCAAATCCCGAGTCAGTCACACCGACCTCTGCCTTCCATTTCAGCAATTCCAATATGCTACCCAGCTTTCTATGCCCATCTTCACAACCTGGGTACAACAATTTGTTGTAGTCCTCTAACATCTTGTCGAACTGCAACCTCTCCTTATCCGTGCCACAGTCTCTTCTTGCATCAGAAATGGCCCGACGAAGATCATCATCAACAGGATCATCTGATGCCTGTTCTTCACCTCCTTCTTCTTCATTGTCGTCCATTGCGGTATCAAAGCATTCAGAGAACATAGATCGGTACTGGTCATCATTATTTTCTTCCTCATCGCCGTCTTCCATCATAACCCCTTCTTCTCCGTGCTTGGTCCAAACATTATAGCTGGACATGAATCCAAACCGAAGCAGGTGGCTCTTAATGTCTCTTGAGCAAGAGTAATCCTTCTCGTTCTTACATTTTAGACATGGATAGCACATAAAACCTTGCTTCGACTTGTTGGCCTCGGCCACAAGCAGGAAAGAATTCACGCCCTCTCTGAAAGCGGAGCACATCGGTTACCGTACATCCATGGATGACTCATCTGCATCATAAGTACAATTATATATGTATCAGATGCAATCACCTTGCTAAAATTAGTATTGTACGGACTATGCATATATATATAGTCGAGAAAATAGTTGCTAACCTTTTAGGATCAAAAAGAGGAGAAATCTTATCAAATAAAACCAAGTGGCATCCCTCTCACAAGCATTCCATCAAACACCTCTTGTGCACATGTAGAAAAAATGAGCTAGCATACACCTCCACCTTCACCACCAAGGAAAAAATGAGGTGGGGGGTGGCTGGCTGCTTCTATATATATAGGCATGGACATTTTGTCGCGGGCCGTATTACGACCCGCGACAAAAGGGGTGGCCACGTCGCTCCTACCCCTTTTGTCGCGGGTCGTAAATATGGCCCGCGACAAAAGGCCGCGACAAAAGCCTCTGCCATATTCGGAGCGACGTGGCCACCCCATTTGTCGCGGGTGCAGGCGCGCCCGCGACAAATGGCTGAAGCCCTATTTTCCACTAGTGTTCCCGAATACGAATCTAATAACATAGCTTTTGTGTACATATAATTCATATTTTTTTGACTAAATTAACGATCGAAAATTGTCTTAAACTGTGTGTGCCTGTTGAACTGTACCGAAGGGAGCACCGCTATAATCTCGCTTATCATTGAAACATAAGTTTTTTACATGCATGAAATTCATGATACAACTATAGTACCTTTATTGTGAGTATTCTAATTATATATAAGAGCATTTTCACCGGACTTGTTCTTTAAACTACATTCGGCAATAACATCGCATGCACCATTTTGGAGACGCCACCACACTCATGCGCCTACTTTATTGGGGTCGTCTGCCCATGGTGGCACCCCAAAATAGGGGCTCCCACTAGGATTTATCTGTTTACTTTCAAATATTCTATTCGCAATACAACCAAATTAGCAAACAATATTAAAGGAAATAGAATTATTCAACCAAATTAATATCATTTTTCAACCAAATAAATAATATTATTCAACCAAATTCGATAGAATAATTCAGGCAATAGTTTAAATGTATTAAAATGCGAGAAGTTCAAATAGGTCAAGACTGATGCGAAGTTTCCTCTCGCCTGCAAATGTTACACTAGATCATCTCGCGTCGTCGCATATGCACGGCGAGGAAAGCTTCAAACTCGGCCGATACCTGGTGATCAAATTCCGCGAGAGAGCCATGGCAATCATATGGTTGATTCATCATTCATTGGAGCATCCCGCTCACTGATCATGGTGTGCATCACACAAGCATTCGTCACCGCCCACATTTGAGATTTTGGCCATGAGAGAGCAGGGTACTAGACAATTGCAGAACAAGCTTGAAGCATACTAAATGACCGCTCGACATCCTTCCTACAACTCTCTTGTCACGTGGCAAACCAAGATTTATTCTCTCTAAAAAATGTCATGGATTGTCTTCACAATTGTCGGCCATTTTATGGATAGATGACATGGCTAGGTAGTACCCTTTGTTGTATGAGTGACCATTGATCACCTAATTCACCTCTAGAGCATGGCTTTCAGCAAGTCTAGCAAACAACAAAGAGTGTGGCAACACGTTAATGTCATTATAAGTGTTGTGAAGTGTATAAGTAAATTGTACTAGTTATTTTCATAAGTTCGGATTTTTGGTTGGATTGGCTAGTGTATGAAGCGTCACATGGTATTAGAGCCTAGGGTCTCAAGTTCGGGTTCTAATTTTCAAAATTTATCCTAAAATTATTGTTTCCCCCCTCTTTGTCCACGTATCCACCTCCTTATTAATATTTGTGGTTGGTCTTTTTCTATTCACGTGACGACTTTCTCTTCTTCCGTCACACGTGAGAGTAGGTGTTGTGACATTTATAAATGAATTGTACTAGCTATTTCTATTAGTTCGGACTTTTGGTTATATTGCCTAGTGCATGAAGCTTGACATTAAGATCCTGCCATGCCAAATTTAAATAATATGCCGCAACTTCAAGAAATACATCACACTCTCCGGTATGACCTTTATATATCCCTTGCCAAATGAATGAACAATTCTTCCATCCTAATGCATGCAGTTGAAAATTCTCTCACTTCATTCGATATGTGCCAAGAACCGAGATGTGCATGTTTCCTCAAATTGATTGATCCAATCACTGCGACGATTACCTGAGAAAAGTTGTACATTCTCTCCTGGCATGTCGGTTCAGGGATGTGTATATAGTCATTATGTGTCTCTAGAGGAGCTCCCTATGCGCGACACCTCAAGGGAACCGTGCATTTCGGTGAAACCATGCAATTCAGTGATTTTTTTTCCTCATGAAGTAGTCATCATACTCCTTCACACCATACACAATCTTCGTGAACAACTCGTTATTCATCCTGAAGCGGTGCCAAAAATTCTTAGGTGTATGTGTTGGATTGTGGACATAATAATCAGCCTCGAGCATAACATCACAGTGCTTCCGTTGCACGGCTTTGTCCATGTAATTCTTCCCCATCCTACAACCTCCCCGCTGAGGTTCGACATTTATCTTCGCTCGTAAACAACAAAGCAGACAAGATACGACCATCAAGTTCTTTTCATCATTATGTTAATTGATTGATTACCATCTCGTGGTTGCTATCCATAGTTTGTTTGTCGAACAACGAAGCAATCAAGGATGGTGCGGAGACAATGTCGTGTAGCGTCCACCTGTTTGCTTCCTTCGTGGCACATGTGCCGGAGCCCCCATGCGAGTCCCGATGGGTTGGGGCTGGCGTGGGAGGGTTGCTGGCATCGTTTTTGAAGCGCCGGCGGAAGCCCTTATTCCAGGTGAGCGTCCAAATAGACCAATTGGTAACGCCGGTGGAGATGCTGAGAAGCGCGCGTCTGTCCGAACAAATTCAATGTGGGCAGGAAGGTAGGGTCTCGTGCACGCTGCATGGTCATGCTTCATGCATGCACGTAACATGCAGCGCATGCTACGCATGCAGCTATACGATTGTAGCTTTTTCTATGAAAGAAGCTGGCCTTTTGCTGAATGCATTCTCTTCCAAGCAAAGCGATTAAAGCGAGGTAGCCGGGTCGCGCGTGCGTGCATGGAGCGTGGTGGAGATCAATGGAATAACCAGTAGGCCGGCATAGTCGATCGGAGCCGACGACGCGCCACCACGAGTCCGAGAGAGGAAGGGAAAAGGTGGTACGCTGCTCCGGTCACTCGCCGGAAAGCGGGGATCGCGGGGTGTTTAATATGCTCAATCATTGGGCACTCAACTCCTTCCCGTCCGGCGTCGTCAACGACGTACAGCGGGTGACCAGGTCCCGACACGCTTGCCTGCCCGCCGCACGACACGGGAGCGGCGGGCGCATGTTCGCGCGCGACGTACTAGGCCGCACGCGCGTGCTCGCGGCGGCGGGTGGGCGCCGGAGCGGCTTTCCTGGGCGGGTGCCTTTGCGTGCGGGTACGTGCGTGTCGCGGCATCGGCCGTAGAACGAGCCCGGCCTCCGCGCCGTCGCCGCTCTTCCGGCAAGTGGTCACATTCGCCTGCCGCACGACGGACGGCGTGCGCACCGCCGCCCGCAGCTTTAGTTATACGCGGCCGAGCTTGGCGTGCAAAGCAGCTTCGGCACGCGCGCGCGTCCACGACGGCGCCCACCTCGGTATGGGGACGCGCTGCCGCGGTGACCACCGACCGGTTAGTGCCAGCAGCCAGCGCGAGGCCCTCGAACTATTTCTCGGGCCAAACATTCACAACGCATCCCTGGATCCTTGGGCCGAGGCCTGGGCAAGGTAACAACAGCCCACCCCAACTGCAGCAGCGCCAGAGTAGACGATTGATCGACGATTAGTACCACCTCGCGGATTTGCTAAAGATGATTTGCTGGGAAGGAGCACGGAGCTGCGTAGTGAGCACAGAGCGAACTATTCTTTCGCCTTTTACTAAAGAATACCGTGTGCACGCCACAATCAGCAGCATACGCTAATTTTTTTAGGGTGTTCTTCCTAATAGGAAGGACCCCAACAAATCCAAAACTGAAATTTGAGTCCTAAGCTTGGACAAAGTACAGTCGCAAAGCAGCCAACTAATCTTTAGCAGAGAACAATGGCAGCTCGCTAGTACAAAACTTAAAACGAAACAAATTTGACAACCACGGCCTTTTAGTACAAAACTTAAAACGAAACAAATTTGACAACCACGGCCTTTTAGCACCAAATTTCACGAGCCTAGTACAAAAGAAACCGAAAACCTTCCAGTCTTGCCAACCTAAACCATCCAAACACAGAGATGCAGGGTGCAGCACCCATATCCATTTAGCACCAATCCTGTAAACATTTATTTATTCTACTCATGATGCTGCCTCAACGCACCAAGAATAAGCACAAAGCACTTGTTCAAACAAGAAAAGGAGGTTGTTAATTCAGAAAACAGGACTGGATTCATCAGATAACTAACCAACTTCATCTACTAGCAGTAGTCTTAAATACTAAACCAACCAGATTTATCTTGCATCAATCTTGTATATTACAACAAGTTACTATACTGCCTTTGGTACACCAGAATTTGCAATACAAACTAAGCACTAAGCATTCCTTTTACTTCTCAGTGGAAAAGTACTAGTCACTCGTCATCCGGTTTGACCAACAAAAGCTTCATAACTCGGACTAGAAGATACATTTGAACATTGCTACGAACCAGAAGACATAGCATAACATTGTAATCAAGAGTCTTCTTCAGCAATAAGGATAGGCTGATGGCAAGATTTGTCATTTCGTTCGCCACATCCTTTGCAATCTCTTCCTCAAGAACTCCCAGCGACTTCTGAAGCCCTCCAAATGCTGCAAAGGTGTTCTCAGGCGAGCCACCGAGGTCTCCTATTTCCTTGCACATCTGGTTGATGCCACTATAGTCTTTCGATGGAGGACTGCATCTCAGATGGATCTTGTGTATACATACAGGCTCCAAACTCGTTCACTTGGTCAGCAATGTCACTGCAGCATCTAAGCAGATTTTCCATTGACTCGACTTTATCCTCATTAGCACCTCTTTTGTTGCCAGAGCTCTTAAGCAAGCCTGTTATGAAACGAATTGTTTCTTTCACCGCAATGAGGGAGTCTAATGTCACGGTGATAATCAACTTGGCAATAGCAATCTCCTCCTCGGTGAAGTCGTCATCTACCTCAATACCAGACGATGATTCATCGTTATCCGATAAGGTCATGTCAGCTTCTCCATTGGAAGATTTTTCAGCTGTGCTATCACCAAGCGGGAGCTCTTTCATCTCCCGGAGGATATCCTTTAGACAGACGCATATCTCAGTCATAGCTCGCTCTATAGCGATACAGTTGGTTGTAGGCACCTTTTTAAGAGCAAGACACGCTTCCCATACAGTTCATGTAACCGGAGGTATAGTATTTTTCCGGTTAGGATTCCCAGATTCTGCATTTCACATGAAGAAAGTATCAGCCCTGATTCTAACCATCTTAAACATGAAAAAAATATGGATTTAAAATGTTATCTGAAATATACTCAAAGTCTAAAAACTGTCTGAACATGTTAGCAACATTCTCTTCCATTTTTCTAATGGAGTGATATTTTCTTTTATCCGCTATTTCACATGTCCTTTACTAATGATTACAATACTAGTTACCCACTCATGAACTAGAATCACAACAAAAGTAGAGGCAAAAAAGACTGATAAATATGTAAGCTAATCCTTTTTATTATATCTGTATGAAAAATAGACCAGGAATTTCTATCATGTGAGTTATTTTTCATCAACAAAATTGCTTCACAGGATGCTGGATGTTACATACCGTAGGCAGAAACAGCAAGCTTGAACAACGAGAAGCTGGAATCCACCACGCCCTTCACAGAAGTAGTGATATACTTGCGAAGAGTAGGACCAGCACCATCCGTGCTTCCGTGGCAAGCCAAAAGGAAACCCTGCAGGACGTTGAAATACGCAGCAATGATCTCCTTCAGTGTTTCTACACCAGGCAAGTCTCCACTCCAGACCATCCCAGCTACAATGAAAACAGTCTTAACAAACTGAATTTTGAGCTCAAGCTTAGACAAAACTGTCCAAGTCATGTTGTTAATCGCACTTCAGTGCAGTAGCAATGCAACCAACCAATCTGTAGCAGAGAACATTGGCAAAAGCCCTGATCTGTATATAAACAAAATTTAAAACCTAAAACATTGATAACTAGCACCAAATACAGAGAACTTAGCCAACTACCAACTACAAATGAAACGAAAACTTTCAGCCTTGCCAACCTAGCCCTCGAAATGTAGAGTTGCAGGATGGAGCACCCATGTGCATCTAGCACCAATCTTGTACTACACATTTACAACCACTGATAGAGCTGCCTCAACATACTAAGAAGAATAAGCACACATTGTTTTATTTAAAAAAGAAAAATGGATTTGAGCATTCCAACAAATCTGAAGCAGAAAACATTGTACTAGTTGGATAACCTTTCAGTCTTGCCAACTTTACCCATCAAAATACAGAGATGCAGGGTGGAGCACCCATGTGCATCTAGCACCAATATTGTACACATTTACAACTACAGATTATGCTGCCTCAACACACCAAAGAATAAGCACAATACATTGTTTTTTTAGCAAGAAAAGAAGATTTGAGCATTCTACAAACAAGACATATTATATATGTCTGACATTCTTAGCTACTTCAGAACAGGACAGGATTCAACGGGTAACTAATCAACTTAATCTTAGCACCCAGATTTATCTTGCATCAATCTTGCATATTACACCAAGTTACTGTACTGCCTTAATACACCCGAGATCGCAAGACCAAACTAAGCGCTAACCATTCCTTTTTTTCTCAATGGAAAGAACTACACACTCCTCATTTTGTTGACCAACAAAAGCTTCATAACTCGAGCTAGAAGATACATTACAGCATTGCTAAGAACTAGAAGACATATCATAACATTGCAATGAAGCACCTGCTTCGGCTATCAGGATTGGCTGATGGTAAGATTTTTCATCTCATCCGCTACATCCTTTGCTATCTCTTCCTCGAGATCTCCCAGTGACTTCTCAAACCTTCCAAATGCTGCAAAGGCGTTCTCAGGCAAGCCACCGAGGTCTCCTATTTCCTTGCACATCCCCTTGATGCCATTGTACAGTCTTTTTATGGCGGACTTCATTTCAGACGGGTCTTGTGTGTAAACGCAGGCTCCAAGCTCGTTCACCTGGTCAGCAATGTCATTGCAGCAGCTGAGCAGATTTTCCATTGACTCAACCTTATCCTCATTAGCACCTCTTTGGTTGCCAGAGCTCTTAAGCAAGCCAGTTATGAAACGAATTGTTTCTTTCACCGCAGCAAGAGAGTCTGATGTCACGGTGATAATCAACTTGGCAACAGCAATCTCCTCCTCTGTGAAGTCGTCATCTACCTCAATATCAGACGACGATTCATCATTATCCGATAAGGTCATGTCAGCTTCTCCACTGGAAGATTTTTCAGCTGTGTTATCACCAATCGGGAGTTCTTTCATCTCCCGGAGGACATCCTTTAGACAGACACATATCTCGGTCATAGCTCGCCCTATAGCGATACAGTTGGTCGTAGGCACCTTTTTAAGAGCAAGACACGCTTCCCATACAGTTCCTGTCACCGGAGGTATAATTGTTTTCCGGTCAGGATTCCCAGATTCTGCATCTCACACACAAAAAAGGTATTAGTCCTGATTCAGACCATCTTGAACATGAAACTTTTTATATCTAAGACGTTGTGTCAAATTATACTCAAAGTCTCAAAACTGTATGAACATGTTAGCAACATTTTCTTTCTTTTTCTAAGGGAACAGCATTCCTTTTTATGCGCTAATCCACATTTCCTTTAATAGTGATTACATTACTAGTTACCCACACATGAACTAGAATCACAACAAAAGTAGAGGCAGAAAAGACTAAAAAAATATGTAATCTACTCCCTTTTACTGCATCTGTATGGAAAATAGAACAGTGAGTTCGATCATGAGAGTTATTTTGCATCACCCAAATTGCTTCACAGGATATTGGATGTTACATACCGTAGGCCGAAACAGCTAGCTTGAACAACGAGAAGCTGGAATCCACCACGCCCCTCGCAGAAGTAGTGATATACTTGTGAAGAGTAGGGCCAGCACCAACTGTGCTTCCATGGCAAGCCAACAGGAAACCCTGTAAGACGTTGAAATACGCAGCAATGTTCTCCTTGAGCGCTTCTACACCAGGCAATTCTCCGCTCCAGACCATCCCAGCTACAATGAAAACAGGCATAACAGTAAGTCAACAAAGCCAAAGATAAATCATCAACAACAAACATGTCGCACAGCAATATGAACTGCCAGAATTGCACTGGCCCCTAGTTAGATACAAAATGCAAACAATTTAGCTCTTCCGCATAAGCAAAGCAAAGCATCAGAACTGCAGCAGATTGGATTCAGATAAAAACCCTAGTTTTGTTCCTAAATTGTGATCTTACCAGGCATGTCAAGCAATTGAATCTACGCTCACCCACAGGAATTCCAACAATTCTAACTACACGCTCACGATTGCCACTCCAGCGCACAAAATCAGTCCACGAAATCGAAAAAATTCAGACTCACCGACTGTAGCCTGCCTGGAGACCACATCGCCGAGCGCGACGACCTCGGACCAGACGGTCCGCTCCAATCCCGCAGGAGCCGCCACCGACATCATCTGCGAAAATTAATGAAAAAAATAACCATGTAATCGATCAAACGAGGTGTTCCAGGTAGGATTAGAGCTCCGCCGTGACCAGGAATTCATCGGGAACATACCTGGATGGTGTCCGTGATGGTCTGGAGATGCGGCTGCAGGAACCGGGACAGCTCGCCGCCACCCTTCGCCGCTTTCTTTCCACCTTTCTTTGACATGGCGGCAGCGGATGTGGCGCCGGAGCGTCGCGTGGGGAAACCGGGTTGCAAAGACGGCGAGAAGGAGAAGAGCAGGCGGCGGCCGGAGGCCCGGGGTTTATTCGGCTAGGGCTTGGGTCGTCGTGTGTGCTTGGAGATTCGTGCTTCCTTTTCTCCCAATTCGTTTTTGAGTGATTCCTTCCGACAATTTTTAGACGAACTGTTCGGACTCTCCTAAAAAAACTAAATTCTTATAAAAAAAACAATCGGGACTCTCTTCTAAATACCAAGTTCAGGTAACAACACAAACTTAGCAAACGAAAAAAAGGCTTGACGAGCAAGGACGGATCTAGGTTTTCAAAATTGGGTGTTTTTTTTTTTGGCTAATCTATAAGGAGTCGTTTGAAAACCATGCTTTCATTTTATTTGTAGCATTTTGAAATGAATACATGCATTCATTTCATTTACATTGTAATTCCAGAAATGGACACTTGTTTGGTTGTCACAGAAATTGCAAATGACAACATAATTCAATATTGAATTTGCAAATGGCTTCCAGAAGAATTGCAAATGACATGTCTCAGCTTGGAATTGTGTTTACCCATGGTGTCATTTTGCTGGATTTTCTAAATGAAATGATGACCCAATTCTGTGACAACCAAACAGCCCACCTATGGAATTCCAAAATGAATTTCAGAATTTCAGGCCCAAATGATGGATACCAAACGACTTCTAAGGGTGAAGTGCATTTTTTGTCCCTCATGTCTTGCAAAAGTCTAACTTTGATCTTCCAATTTAGTTTTGATCTAACTTGCCCTCAAACTATTAATTAAGTCTAATTTTGATCCCTTGCAGCGATTTAGCGATGGTTGACCGGTTTTTGACTTCTTTTTTTGCCACCGTGCACTGATTTGGACAGGTTTAATCCATGTTGGACCATATCACCTCGAGATCAGTGATGCAATTAGCATTGCGAATGTTTGCCAGCGAGATCATAATCATTATCCATTTTGCATAGTAACCCTAACTCCTCCCCAACACCTAGCGTTAGCACCTCCCACTAAGAGGGCGGATAAGCCGGGTAGGAAAGGCAGAAGCAGCGGACATGCGAGGGTTTTTGCGAGGAAATGCGGAGGCGTCTGAAGTGGCGAGGACGGCTACACCAAGCAAGAAAGGCGGAGGTGGTGCACATGTGTGTTAGGGCGAGGGGATTTCTTCTATTTGTTGACTGGGCACAAATGATCCCACGTAGATTAAAACCGGCTAATTTTGTGCACAATGGCAAAAAAAGAGAGTCAAATACCAGTCAACCATCATTAAACCGTTGTCAAGGACCAAAAATAGACTTAATTAAGAGTTTGAGGGAAGATATAGACTAAAATTGAGTTAAGGGATCAAAATTAGATTTCCGCAAAATTTGAGGAACCAAAAATGCAATCTATAAAGGATTAACTTAGCAAAACCGGAACTTTATCCCCCATAGCTAAAAGAATCATCGAAGTTTTTGCAAAAGTTAGAGAAAAAATACTACGGAGTACTTGATTATAAAATCTTAAGCTTAGATTGACGTCAACGGACTTGTTTTGCTCAAAGTACAATGTCATTGATACATGCACTTAATCTGCATTATAAATATAGTTTTGTTTGCCAAAAAAAATTGGGTGTACATGTGCACACCCATGACCATATATAGATCTGTCCGTGCTGACGAGCATCCTCGGGTGATCAATCCCCACCCTAACCGTCCGATGTCCATAAAACGTGAAATCTAGATCATTTGACCCTTACAACAAAGCTCCACCTATGTAGCAGTTTTGTGTATAATTGCAACAACGCTGCAGCATTTTATCTTTGCAGTGGATCAAAACATTGCAAAAAAGCATCACAACATTTTGAAAACATCGATTCAGTTGCAGCAAGCAAGTACGAGTATACAGTAAATCCACCACAAGCCACGTCACATCCCATCGGCCGCAGCAAAATCGTCCAAAAAAATCAGAACACATGTGCAACATGACAGATCAACGTTTGCAGCTCCTCAAGAAAAAAAATATAGCATCAATCAAATATTTGCCGCACATGCCGAGAATCATTGCAACACCTCGCTCACACGTTCACAGTAGAACGTGCACGAGTTTGCAGCACTTCGAAAACACTCATGCAACACCTCAAATTTCATCGCTGTGGGCTTGCGGTGATGAACCCAGCTCACTAGAGCCCCGACGACGCTAGATCAGACAGCCACATCTCCCATAGTATCGTTTCTTCCCGGAGCTCCCCGGTGGCATCTATTTTTGAGCTGCCACCTCTACCTCCATGGAAGCGAGCTCCCCTTCCACATATCTGCAGGTTGTTAGGAAGAGAGAGAAAGAGGATATGAAGGTGGATCGGTTGTACCACAACGTTTTTTTTTAAGTGCAATAAACAGAAATAATTTGTAAAGATAAAAAAAACTGTCCAAATCAATGTCGTAATCTAGATTTATTGGCTCGTTACGTCATGCCCTGTTACACTATTATTGATTGATCTCGAATTACTCAATCTTATGATGCTGGCAAGAATGAGCTATAGTGACAGACCAGGAGCACCAGGAATTTGGCTCCGCTAAGGTTTAAGTTACATCATATATGTACATCCTATGTATAAAAATGTATATTGAGAAGCAACTTTGAAGTGATCTGAGTAGAAAACATTCTTGATGAATCCATCAGACATTCTTTCTCCGAAATTTTTGGTGGTTCCTCCACGACCACGCAAGCAAGAATATCAGGAACGCTGCCCCCGCCGAGCTCCAAAATATTACCAGCCAAGTAGGCATCGGATCATGAAACAGCCCTGCCAAAATTTCAGTTGATGTATGTTAAACACTCCATCTACCAGATGTGCAGCACGAGAGATCCCAAGGTTCAGCAGGTGAAAAGGGAGAGCTCACCGTGCCCAAACTTCATGCAGATAAGAAGCTCCACTATGCATATGGCCACAGAGAGCCAGCAGAAGGCCCCAACCTTCTTCACAGGTTTTCTGAGGTGATAGGAATCATGGCCAGATGTTAAAATCCAATAAAAAAAGCTAAGAGATGGCGCACTGTTCATGTGTGCTTAATTTGCTAGTAACAAATATGCACAGCAAAGCTGAGAGGTACCTGTCTTGCAAGTAGGAATTGTACTCGCGGATTGTCGGAATCGCAATCAGCCACCAGAGGATCAATCTGTACACGACCAAGGGATTCCTCGGAGGGATCCAGAGGCAGAACTTAAGGAAAAATGTGTTGAGCTCCACCATCATGAAAACGACGCAGAGGAACAATACTTGGATGAACCGCAACGGCCCCATAAACGGCTGCCATTGATCCTTGTCCCACTGTGCAGGAGTGAACTGGCTCAATGATCTTTTCACCTGCAAATCGAAAGGGGGGAGTAGGTGGTGTAAGCAGACCAAATCAAAACTAACTAATCTGTTGTTTGGACAAAAAGCTAACTAGTCTGCACAACTGAGCTTCAAGAAATACATAGACAACACTGATGACATCTTATGCTGAAACAATTTTCGATTGTTCACTTAACTAATATAAATTCAGTTAACAGTTCACGTGGATAAACTGTAAAAGGATGATGATGAGCATAATTTATTTTAAATAAAATTTCCTTTGTCAGACTCTACCAACCTTCCTTCCTTCCAAAACAATGTTTTATTCGGCCCTACCATATCAGTTGTTTAGCTGGACCAAGACTGATTATCAAGTTTGGTTGTCTGTAACAGGCTGTAACTATTCACATGTGACATGTGGGGCAAGTAACAGATATATGCATAGATAATTGGCATGCATCAGATAAATTATGAGGGAAAATCAGGATCAATAATGACAAATGACAGATTTGAACAGCGCAACATATCAGCCCCACTGGGATTTCCTTGCATGCTGCCTGGTATCTCACGTACAGGAAGTCAAAGCAATTCACTTTTTCTCAGTAACTTGCTGACAGCAATGTTTCATGGAATTACTCGTCAGAGTCTGTCATAACTCAAAACATTATTCAGCCGTAATAATGTTTGGAAAACAAAAGGAGACTAGGAATCTGACAAGCGACAAGTACATGGTCTTGGTCACTCACTGCCTAAAGACCACTGACGTGCTCATTAGGAACTGTAACTGAATCATGAGACAAGGCATCCATTGGTCTGTTAATGTATTTTTCAGTGAACATACCTTACCCATGATGCTAGGCTGCCGGCTCAGTCCAACCCATTCATACGTTTTACCATCGAAGTAACGGACTGTGTGCATTCCCGCCCAAATACCTGAATCAGAATGCCGGAATTCAGTCAAAGGCTACACCAGCGACAGAATAAGCATTGCACGCTCACAGAAAATTGATGGCCAGCTCTTGCTGTAGATAGAAATGGTTTCTTAAAAAAAATGTAGTTTACTACAGTGCAAGGACGTTCAAATCCAATGCCATGAATATTCAATCTGCTGAACACCGCTGGGCTTCCGTATACACAGATTAGTAATAATTAAAGTTAGCAGTTCCATCAACATAAGCGCAACTGATGTTCGACATAAACTGTAAAATGAAATAATATTATTTGTGTATTAATCAAAGACTTGTTGCACTGGTGGTAGTTTCTGAAGCAAAAGAACAAGAGAGACTAAATTGAGATCTGTCAAGTAGCAAGTATCCTATGTAGCATTCAGCAATATGTCGATCTGGCACTACAGCCTATGGATTCCTTGGATACATCACATCAATTTTTTTTTATGTTATCATGTTACAGTTGATAAGGTAATAATATTCAAAGAAACTGGATCAAATCATGCAATTAGAGAAGCACTCAGTTATTTTTAACATGCAAAAAATCTATTGTAGAAGAGTTTTAGATCACACACATGTCAGGAAAGTTATCCAAAGTTTTTTTAAAAAGATGAATGGTAGATGTCTCACCAAACCAGTTGCAGATCAGGATGTCCAAGATAATACTATCCCACCAACACTCATTAAAGTTTGGCAACATATGCCGGAACGTAAGCTGCAAAAGATCATAACAAGCACACTTCACTTTCAAAGACAGCAATAAGAAGACAAAAACAATAACTTCTTCAAGACAAGACGACCAGATCTAACCTCCATTAGCTCAAAGCCGATCGACAAAACCCATAGGAGAGATTGATTCCGTATCATCACAGCCTTACCCCACCAGCCCAAGACGTGGGCAACAACAAATTCATCAAACAATGTCTCCTATACATTGATCATCGAGCCGTCAAATTTGGTGGAGTTAATGACAGCAACAATAATAAGTATTCCATGTTCGTAAAAATGGGAAGGTTCACATGGAAATCATACATAAATATTTATGAACTTGTTTTTAGGGTTTTCTGGAACATACAGACGGCAATCGACTCCATAGGATCTCTCCGGCAATTCTGCGTTAGGGTAAGGAAAGGAGGGGTTTTATCAGCATCTATGACTGTACATTTTAATTCGATGTTTCCATGTGAAACTAGTTCAGACAAGGACATTACCGACTCCAAGATCAGGAGAAAGGTGCTTCATGAACTGGCGAGCATCATCACGATTCTGAAAATAAGCAAACAAAA
This sequence comes from Lolium perenne, assembly GCF_019359855.2. Lineage (NCBI taxonomy): Eukaryota > Viridiplantae > Streptophyta > Magnoliopsida > Poales > Poaceae > Lolium > Lolium perenne. The sequence goes on along the minus strand of NC_067244.2, from coordinate 245,352,677 downwards.
ACTAGAATCACATGAGAGGTCAATTTAAACATCCAAGCTGTACAACACATGCATGAATACAGCATTTATTCTGAAGTGTCAAAATCGAGTAGATTGGGTAAACAGAAGGACAACACAACAGTAAACAAATTGTCCAAATAGGTAACCTGGAAAAGAAGAAATGTAAGAGCCACAAGGTAAACAACCGCCAGCCCATGCACCAGACGCCAGACAGCAGGATGTGGCCGAATAAGTATCCTGTCACAGGATTGCTGAATTATTGTCTATCATCCACAATAATCAGCACACCACAGCATATGTACAAGGATCCTAAATCATGCAGAAATCAATAGACCCTGCAACGCATTTGATTATGAAGCACTAGTGCGTTTGGTTCAAAAAAATTTTAAAAAAAATGGATTGCAGAAAACAAACTCACGTAGATGGTGCCTGGAGGGTGCAGTAGGCGAGGAAGACAGCAATCATAGCCAGAACACCCCTGGAAAGCGCCAGCGAGAAACAAAACCATGTCAGCGTCACTCACTCTCCCCAATCATTGTCCGAAGAGTAGGCAGCATCAGAAGGAAGCATTTCCCGGTAGTGATGAGCAGGACAGTAAAAAAGAAAATTCAGGTGGGTTCAGCCATACTACCTCTTGATAGATGTGACGCTGCTGTGAGAGGCAGCACCCTCTGGATCCAGAGCTCCACTTGCCCAGCTGAAAGGGGAAACAATTGAATCGGAGGAGGTCAGTGGCAGTGTCACCACATTTATTCAGTGCAAACTGTTGAATTCATTGCTTGTCCCATATGAGTTATCACTTATCGCACATGTTTTGGGACAGCAACTGAATCTGAAGTAGAACGCAGCTCGAGAAAATCAGGAGGACAACAGACCACATTTCTTCAGTACAAGTAATTGAGTTCATTGTTTGCCCCGTGTGACACATCTTTGGCATAACTTGGCAGTCAGGTTACTGAAGCAAGGAATTTATTTAGCCCTAAGCTTGATGGGGGTTGTCATTGTCGTCCTTACATAAAGCAACAGCAGCTGTGTTCTATAACGGCGGACGAGGGACATGAGAAGAGTATTTCAGACGAAATTCTATGAGATATTCGAACAGGACTTAGATTCTCCTCACCCACTCCGAGCACTCCCCTTCTGATAGTGCTATCTGACTTTGATCATTGGAAAGTTCATCATGCTTTAATCATTCGAAATTCCAATTCTTTTTCCGTCAAAAAAAAAATCCAATTCATTCTCCCAAAACCAGTAGTAAATTCGCACCCAAAAAATTTCTTGTCTGGAAAAGAAACCAACCAAATAAAAGGTACGATTGCCTTTCGACTGTCTGACACTGTTGCAGCACCTGATATATCCCTGGACGGCCTTGTACTTGCCCAAACACACACGTTTTTACCTTTTTACTACGGAGTACATCTTGTTGACGCATGCACGGGGATTTTTTTTACAGCCACACGGAAAAAGGAGAGAGAAATTCGAAACTTGCCACGAACACACGGGAGGAATCAATGGAGAAGTGGTTACTTACATGAGAAGGCAGGCACCGACGAGGAGAACCGAGATGGTGCGCGGCTTGTAGAGCCATGCCGTCCACGGGTCGTACTCCTCGGCCGCCCCGCCGCCATCGTCCGCCTGGGGACTCCGCCTCTCGTCGGCGTTCCTCGTCCTCTGCCTCGCCGCCTCCATGCGCCGAAGCAGGGGGACGGCAGAACGGACGGCCGATCGGTGGTGGCGAGGACAGAGACGGCCCGTCAGACAGAGAGAGAGAGACTCAGGAGGCAAAACGCCAAGCCGGTCGCCGGCAGTTTCTCGTCAGCATATAAAGAGCGAGACTGCCGCCCAGCAGGGACAAAGAACTCGGGAAATCGAGGGGAGCTGGGGTTCCAGCTGTTGGCGCGCGCGGCAAAAGGATAATTGGCGGGGAGGGAAGCGGCGGCGCGAGAGGTTTGGGTGGGAGAGAGAGAGAGCGATCGGAAGGAGACCGATGGGAGGAAGAGGATGACGACGACGCGCGCGGGGAAGAGGCGGCGGCGGCTTCTTCTTCTCTCTTTCTTTGTTTAAAGGAGCCGGTGAGAGTCGGAGACGATGGATTTGTGTGTTTCCACGTACCACGCGGCGGCGCCACGGAAATCACGGAACCACCGTTTCCGTTCAACAGCACAGCCCCCCTAGGGTCTGGCAGGTCCCCGGCCGGCTTCCTGGGGTCAGCTGGCACGTACCCGTGCTAGTGGAACCATTATTCGTTGCCCAATACAACAACCACTTTTGGTTGCCCGTGAGTATTTTTCTTCTTTTTATATCAGATTTGTTCCGTAATTACACATTATGTATTTGAGGGCCATGCGCCAGAACGGCCTCTGTGTCATGTGCCATGCGTTACACGTTGTGCTTGCTACCCCTTCCGTTTCTATATTAAATCAGCGACAACTAATATAGAACGAAGTAAGTATAGGTTTTATTTATACAATGGGTGTACATGGTTAGAAATCGTGTGTCTAGAAAAGAGGGGGAGAAACGGGAAAGGATGGAGGTGGAGCGAGAAAGGGAGGGGGGTTGGTTGGTGACACGGGCATGATAACAATGCGACGAGGGCCGACAGCTCAGCATGCGAGAGGGCAAAGGAGTATGAGTCGAGGTAGGATACTGCTCAAGGATGTATCTAAAGCAACAAGGCATTTTTGGTGCTACCGTACTGCCGTTACACAATATGATCATAAAAATTACGATTTTAGTCCACATATGTATAAGTTACCCATGGTAGTGGAACCATTATTCTTTTTTTGCGAATAGAACCATTATTCGTTTCCCAATACATGAGCCACTTTGGTTGCTCGTGATTTTTTTTTCTTTTTTATCAAGGTTTGTTCTGTAATTACACGCAATTTATTTGAGGGCCATGAGCTAGAATGGCCTCCGTGTCATGTGTCAGGCGTTACACATTGTGTTTGCTACCATTTCTGTTTCTATACTAAATCAATGATAACTAATATGGGCCAAAGGAAATATAGATTTTATACAATGTGTTTATAGATGATTGTAAATCTTCTGTCTGGAAGAGAGGTGGAGAAACGGGGAAGGAGGGAGGATGATGATGTGGGAGAAAGGAAGGGGGTTGTTCGGCAGTGAGGCGACGGCGACAAGGTGGTGACACGAGCACGATAACAATGCGACGAACGCGGACAGCTGAGCAAGCGAGAGGACAAAGGACTAGCAGCCAATGTATGATACTACTCAAGGATGTATCTAGCAACAAGGCATTTTTGGGTGCTATTGTTACACAATATGATCCTAAAAAATACGATTTTAGCCAACATACGTATACAATTCCATAATCTTTCGAACTCAGGTATATTTTTTGTAATATACTTATGATAGGCTTAGAATTAGGTTGACTTCGGATAGTGGATTAGTCTCAGGTGGGTTGTGTATCTCCCAAATGGGAGCACAATTTAGGGAAATCACATAAGCATGTGAAAGAGTCAAGTGTGAAAAGTTACAATTTACAATAGTTCAAATTCTAAATAATTATACAATTCGATGAAGAAAAGAACACTACCAACAAGCGGCTGAGGAAGAGGAGATCCAAAAATGCACGTTGACACTTCATACAATCTAGAATTATGTATGTGGCTAAACAAAAACTTAATAGTTTTGTACCTTACAACCATCTACCAAGTTATTCGTCAGATTCATGCACTCTAAAACAATTTGCCAACTTTTTTCAGATAATTATGAATTCCACAAAAATAACACACAAAAACGCGCTATAATACATCTACATATTATATTTTCGAGCAACTAAGCAATATTAGTTTTATATTATAGGAATGTACTAACCAAACATTCCAAACTAAAGGGAATAGATTTATTATGATATAACACATTTTTGTTTAATGTTACAAAAATTTAATAATAAAAATATAATAGTACAAGACATGTGTATGTTAAGATAATGATTAGTCACAAATTTATGTTGTTAATTGTTCTATTTAATACCTAAAAGGCATCATTCAAAGAAGGATGTATAAGAACATGCACATTTAAGATCATGACTATACAAGATGAAGTAAAAAAGTTTGGTATAAACTTTAGCTCAGTGCATTGTCACAAAGTGGCCACAAATATAGGGGTATCCGAGAAATCGAACCCGGGCACGTAAATGTAGAGTTTCTACGACAATCTATGGAGATATCTAAGAGATAAGTCCCAACTTGATTTGTATAACAGTTGATCTATACTTTGCCAAGCCCAATGGCTAGAGCAGCAATGAAATGTGAGGCATCTAAATCAAAACCGGCTTCCGGTGGAGCTTTTTTGGTTACTATTATGCATGCAGGTTATTTATTAGATTCAAGCGCATGAACATATGGGGTGTTCAGGACTACTTTTTTACTTAGTCTAGATGTAAAAAAAATCTTCCATTTATCATTGCTTTCATCGTAACCGGTTGACAAGTTTTAGTTTTTCATCTTGTTTGTTCCTCTACGGTTGCGAGAGTGGCACCACACCCAACTCTATGTGCTTCATTGAGTGTTGAATCATTAATGTTCAGCCTGATCTATTTGATTTACCAAGAGTTCCGACGGGGGTTGGACGGTGTCAGTGCCATAAGGTCATACTTGTCTAGCGGCTGATACGCCCAAAAAAAATATATGCTGATACGGGTGTTCCACGTAGGCCATGGTTGCTCGTGAGTTTTATGTTCTTTTTATCAAGGCTTCTTCCGTAATTACACACAATGCATTTGAGGGCCAATGCGCCAGAACGGCCTCTGTTTCATGTGCCATGTGTTACACATTGGGTTTTCTACCCCTTCCATTAATATTACTAAATGAGCGACAACTAATATGGAACAAAGGAAGTATAGGTTTTAGACAATGTGTGTACACACGATTAGAAATCATGTGTCTAGAAAAGAGGAGGATAAACGAGGAAGGAGGGAGGGGGAGCGTGAGGAAGGGAGGGGTTGTTCGACAGCGAGGCAACGACGACAAGGTGGTGATACGGGCATGATAGCAATGCGATGAGGGCGGACAGCTGAGCAGGCGAGACTACAAAGGACTAGGAGTCGAGATATGATAAGGATGTATCTAGAGCAACAAGGCAATTTTTGGTGCTACAATTACACAATATGATCCTAAAATTATGATTTGAGTCCACATACACGAACCGCTTTGGTTGCCCGCGGATATTTTTCTTTCTATACCAAGGTTTGCTCCGTAATTATACACGATGTATTTGAGGGTCATGCTCCAAACGGCCATTTCCGTTTGCCCTCCGTGTCAGGGCTGCCCATCTGTAACAACACGCCTCCCTACGCTTTGGCAGGTCCCCGGCCGGCTTCTTGGGCTTAACTGGCACGTACCCGTGGTAGTGGAACTATTATTCGTTGCCCAATACAACAACCACTTTAGTATTTTTTTTATCAAGGTTTGTTCCGTAATTACACATGATGTATTTGAGGACCATGCGTCAGAACGGCCTCCGTGTCATGTGCCATGTGTTACACATTGGGTTTGCTACCCTTTTCATTTCTGTACTAAATCAGCCAGAACTAATATGGAATAGATTTTTTTTTTTTTGAGAAAGATATGGAATAGATAAAATATAACAATGTGTGTACAGATGATTACAAATCTTCCGTCTAGAAGAGAGGTGGAGAAACGGGGAAGGAGGGAGGAGGAGCGAGAAAGGGAGGGGTTGTTTGGCAGTGAGGCGATGTCGATGATGATAAGGTGGTGACACGAGCATTATAACAATGCGACAATGGCAGACAACTGAGCATAGGAGTAGGACAAAGAAGCATTTACCAAGAGCAACAAGGCATTTTTGGTGCTACCGTGCTACCGTTACACAATATCATCCTAAAAATTACGATTTGAGTCCACATATGTACACAACTCCATAAGCTTTCAAACTTGATTATGATTTTTGTAATATACTTACGGTATTCTTATAATTAGGTTGGCTTTAGAGTAGTGGATTAATCTCGGGCGGTTTGTGTATCTCTGAAAATGGAACATAATTTAGGCTAGTCAAATAAGCATGTTAAAGATGATCAATGTGCATAAATAAAATATCAAATGTTATAATTTACAAAAGTTTAACTTCTAAATATTTATACAATTCAATAAGGAAAAGAACACCAACAACAAACGGTTGAGGAAGAGGAGATCCAACGTTGACACTTCATACAATCTAGAATTATCTAAGTGGTTACACAAAAACTTAATAGTCTTGTACCTTACAACCATCTATCAAGTTATTGGTCACATTCATACACTCGAAAACATCTTTCCAACCCTGTTTAAGGTACTTAAGGATTTCATGAAAATGATATAGACAACGACAATACAATAGATCCACATATTATGTTCTCAAGTAATGTAACAATGTTAATTTCATATTATAGGAATCCTACTAAACAAACATTCCAAACTAAAGGGAAACATTTGTTATGATATAATACATTTCCTATTTATTGTTACAATGTTTTAATGATAAAATTATAATGGTACAAGACATATATGCACGTATATGTTAAGATAATGATCACAAATTTGTGTTGTTAATTATTCTATGAGAATGTATGTTGTACACACACGCATGGGTGTGGACCGTCGATTTATTCCTAGAGACTCGCGCTCACCGTGGTAGATGGAAAAATAGATATATGTCTCCTCTTTTTTCTGAATCTCGAAGCAAATCGGACGGTGTTAGAAACACCCACATCCTGCGTGTATGTACAAAAGTATTTCTATTATTCTACTTAACCTAAAAAGCACTACTATTAAAAAAACATCTGAGGGTGTATCAACAAAAACATACACATTAACGATCATGATTATACAAGACGAAGTGAAAAAAATTAGTATAAATACTTTGACTCGGTGCATTATCACAAAGTGGCAACTATTATAGGGGTCTCCGAGAAATAATACAGGACGATGAAGCCTGGATTTTCTATGCCAAGTGATAAAGGCATGCAAATGTTAGGCCCACAAATGTACATTGAGAGGATATGATCATTGTATATACCACCCATCTCTTCTACATCTTGCCGAGCTTAACGAAGAGAGCAACAACGGAAATTGTGGACCATCAGTTCAGAACCAGTTTCTAGTGGAGCATTTTGGGTTGCTATCGCGCATGCTTCTGATTGATTAGATCCAAGCACATGAATATTTGGGGTTGCTTGTTAAAAACAAAATTTCTCTTTTTTAGTTTGGATGAAACTTTTACTTAGTTTGGAAGCATATGTTTTATACAATGTGTGTACACACAATTAGTAATCGTGCGTCTAGAAAAGAGGAGGAGAAACGGGAAGGAGGAAGGAGGAGGAGCGAGGAAGGGAGGGGGTTGTTCGGCAGCGAGGCGACAATGACAAGGTGGTGACACAAGCATGATAACAATGCGACGAGGGCGGACAACTGAGCAAGTGAGAGGATAAAGAAGTATGAGTCGAGTTATGATACTACTCAAGGATGTATCTAGATCAAGAAGGCATTTTTGGTGCTACCGTGCTGCCGTTACACAACATGATTCTAAAAATTATGTTTTGAGTCCATGTACGTCTGTTCCATAAACTTTCAAACCCAACTATACTTTTTTGTAATGTACTTATGATAGTCTTACAGTTAGGTTGGCTTCGGATAGTAGATTAGTCTCGAGCGGGTTGTGTATTTCCGAAATGGGAACACAATTTAGGCAAGTCACATAAGCATGTGAAAGATGATCAATGCATGAATCAAGTGTCAAAAGTTGCAATTTACAATAGATTAATTATAAATATTTATACAATTCGGTTAAAAAAAGAACACCGCCAACAAGTGGCTGAGGAAGAGGAAATCCAAAAATACACGTTAACATTTCATACAATCTAGAATTATATATGTGGGTACACAAAAACTTAAGTCGTGTACCTTGCAAACATCGTTAGATTCATACACTCCAAAACACTTTGCCAACTATATTTAAGGTACTTAAGGATTCCACGAAAATGATACACAACAACACTATAATACATCGACATAATGTAGTTGTCGAGTAATGTAACAACATTAGTTTCAAATTATAGGAATCTACTAACCAACATTCCAAACTAAAGGGAAAACATTTCTTATGATATAATACATCTTCCGTTTAGTGTTACAAAATTTTAGCGATAAAATTATAATGGTACAAGACATATGTATGTCAAGATGATGGTCACAAAATTATTTTGTTAATAATTATAACTAATACCTAAAAGGTATTATTAAAAAAACATTATGAGGATGTAAATATAAGAACATACACATATAAGATCATCATTATATAACGTGAAGTGCAAAAGTTTGGTATAAGTACTTTAACTTGGTGCATTGCCGCAAACAGTGGCAAACTTCTTAGTAGGACGAGGGTGGGCGCCCGCCGTACCTTGGCTTTCGTCAATTTTATTTGTACATGTACGTTGTGTATGTATCGATCAATTAAAGGGAAAGAAAAATAATAAGGAAAGCATTGAAGGAGAGTCGGCATGTTGGGCCGTGTCGCATGGGCCGACTGTACCACCATCCAACTGATTTGTCTTCTTGCCCTCATGTGTTTGCAACCTTGCATGAGCGGCCACGTGACCTTCAGAATTTAGATCGAAGGGAGTCAGGGTTAGCTCGAGCAGGCGAATGCGAAGGGGTGAGGGCCTCTGGAAGTCGGAAACTCGCCGCAAGCGGATGCGGCACACCGCTGCTGACATGGGTATACCTAATAGGCATTTTTTTGTTGAGGAAATCCTAATAGGCATGTTACGTGTATGCCTCTGGTTTATGTTTTCAGGTGTCTTAGGAGTTGAAGGCTTACGGACCCGAAGGTTTGGAGGCCCATGAAGTTGAAGATATGCAGCCCAAGAAAGTAGAGTCAATATACGGAAACTTGTACCAATGTATGGAAAGGCTCAATGTGGCTCGATGCTTGTATACTTGTACGACATAGTAAGCCTCGGCTTCGCCTCCTATATAAGGGCGAGGTTGAGGGCAAAGAAAGGATCGATCATTGTAAAACCCTAGCCACCGTTTCTTTCTAGTTAGGCGCCTTTGTTCGTCTGACCACTTTCGAGTTCTACTCACCCTCTAATTCCATGAAACCCTAAGTTTACAATATGTAGGCATTGCCGAGTTGATACCTCGTCAATTGGCGTCGTTGTGGGGATTGAGGTAGAAAGGTCCTGATCTCGACGGCATCATCATCATCGTCGGTAGCAAGCAATGCAGCGGAAGGAGGTAAACATATCCAATCTGATTTTGTCAATTTTGTTCCTCACCCTCCCGCCGGTTTTCCTGCACACACCAACCTGGGAGAAGTAATGGACAAGACGGGGAGGGAGATAGAGATTCAGGAGGCAAAACGCCAAGCCGGTCGCCAGCAGTTTCCTGTCGGCATATATAGAGAGAGACTGCCGCCCAGGGACAAAGAACTCGGGAAATCGAGAGGGCGCTGGCTGGCGTTCCAGCTGTTTGGGCGTGTGGCCCTGTCCGTAGGAGGGAGAAAGGATAATTGGCGGGGAGGGAGGGAAGCGGCAGCGCGAGAGGTTTCGGTGGGAGAGAGCGATCGGAAGGAGACCGATGGGAGGAAGAGGATGACGACGACACGGGCAAGAGGCGGCAGCTTCTTCTTCTCTCTTTCTTTAAAGGATCCGGTGGGAGACTCGGAGGGAGAGGAGCCGTGGGGGGACGAGACGATGGATTGCGCCACGGAAATCATGGAACCACCGTTTCCGTTTGCCCCATCTGTATTATGTACAGCCTCCCTACACTCTGGCAACCAGGTCCCCGACCGGCTTCCTGGGCTCAGTTGGCACGTACTCGTGGTAGTGGAACCATTATTTCAGTACTAGGAAAAGGCCTATAGCCGCAAACATTATTACCGGTGCACCAAAAACTGAGCTCGCCGGTGCTAAATAGTACCGGCGCACCATGTTTCTGTCGAGCCGGTGATGACCCAATACCGTCGGCGCATAAAACATTTAGTGCGCCGGGATAAGGGTGAACTAGGTTTCAGGCCATGTTGAAAATCGGAGCCACCTTACAGCCGGCGCACCATCATGTTGGTGCGCCGGTGGTAATTTGCTTACCACAGGTGCACCAACAAGGTGGTGCGCCGGCAGTAAGGGGAGATGCAATTTTCCCTCCACACACACACCCCGCGACCGCCTTTTCAGTTTTCAAAAAAATAAAATAAAATGATAGAAAATTCAACAAATAAAATCATTTGAACTGCCCAAGTATTAAGTAATCTAGTTTTAATGAAAATTTTAAAAAATGAATTTCGATATATTATGTAAAATGGCGTCAACTTTCGGTAAAACAGGATTTCTAGTTGCATACAACCTTCGATGAAAAACTTTTTTATATAAAAATGTATCTATGCAAAATTTCCTATCTGAATTCATCTACCGAATGGACAGAAAATAGATTCGACAAATTCAAAACAGAAATAGAACTTTTTTTCAGGTTTTAGATTTGGATTAAAAAAATAGGAAAACTTATTGCCGGCGTACCACCCTATTTGGTGCGCCGGCGGTAACATATGCTATATATACTCCAAGCCAGGCCGTAGTCCCCACTGTACCCTTTTCCTTCCCATTTCCTCCTCCTCCTCCTCCTCCTCCTCCTCTTCTACACCGACAACCTTCTCCGCCTGATGTGGCGAGCTACTCCGGCAACCTACTCATCCACATGACCTCCTCCTGCACCGACGTCCTCCGGCCTCCTCCACCACCTCCGGCCTCCTCCACCTCCTTCGGGATCCTCCACCTCCGGCCTACTACTCCTCCTCCTCCTACACCGGTGCGGCAACCTCCTACACCGGCGCAGAGACGACAACCATGGCTGACGAGCTAGATCTAGATCTAGATTTGATTTTTTTGTTTTCTTGTATAACTTATCACCAGCGCACTAGATAGGTGCACCGGGGATAACACGAGTTACCGCCGGTGTACCAACTGGTGCGCCGGCGATAAGCTATTATCACCGGCATGTTTCCACCGGTGGGCTCTAGTGCGCCGGCAATAGCCTTTTTTGGTGCGCCGACAATAAGATTTTTCCTAGTAGTGTTTGTTGCCCAATACATGAGACATGGTTGCTCGTGAGTTTTTTCTTTTTATCAAGGCTTCTTCGTAATTACACACGATGCATTTGGGGGCCATGCGCCAGAACGGTCATGTGCCATGTGTTACACATTGGGTTTGCCACCCCTTCCTTTTTATTACTAAATGAACAACAACTAATATGAAACAAAGGAAGTTTAGGATTTAGACAATGTGTGTGTACACACAATTAGAAATCGTGCGTCTAGAAAAGAGGAGGATAAACAGGGAAGGAGGGAGGAGGAGCGTGAGGAAGGGAGGGGGTTGTTCGGCAGTGAGGCGACGACGACAAGGTGGTGACACATGCATGATAACAATGCGCCGAGGGTGGACAGGTGAGCAAGCGAGAGGACAAAGGAGTAGGAATCTAGGTATGATACTACTCAAGGATGTATCTAAAAAAAACAAGGCATTTTCGGTGCTACCGTGCTACCGTTACATAATATGATCCTAAAAACTACGTTTTGAGTCCACGTATGTCTAGAGTTTTAAACTTTCAAACTCAAGAATAACTATGTTTTGGCACATGGGAGCATATGCTCCCTTTATTTTGAAATACATGTTAGACACATTTTAAAATGTCAAAAAATTGAAACAAAAATTTCGCACGTACATATTCATGTGCTATGCGCTTACAAAGTCGTTTCATGAAAAATCGACATGTCATGTGACGTGTGTAAAAAAGACAAAATTCGGTGCTGAAACAAAGACTTGACACAAGATAAATTTTCTCTTTTTCGCTTAGACTACAAAAAATATTATTTTTTCGTGAAACTTGACGAATACACATATATTATGGAGATGTACATGTAAACTTTTTTGTCAAATTTTTTTAACACTTGTAAATATGTTTTTATGGTAGAGGGATCATACGCACCCGGGAGCCGAATTGAGTTTCTGGCTTATGATAGTCTTAGAATTAGGTTGGCTTCCGATGGTGGATTAGTCTCGGGCAGGTTGTTTACCTCCGAAATGGGAACACAATTTTTTTTTGAGAAACAATGGGAACACAATTTAGGCAAGTCACAGAAGCATGTGAAATATGATCAATGTATAAATCAAGCGTCAAAAGTTACAATTTGCAATAGTTTAAATTCTAAATATTTATACAACTCGGTCAATAAAAGAACGCCACTAACAAGCGGCTGAAGAAGAGATCCAAAAATGCGCATTGGCACTTCATACAATCTAGAATTATCTTTATGGTTACACACGAACTTAATAGTCATATACCTTACAACCATCTACCAAGTTATTTGTAAATTCCTACACTCAAAAACACATTGCCAACTGTTTTTAATATACTTAAGGATTCCACGAAAATGATACGCACAACGGCACTGTAATACATCCACATATTATATTTTTGAGTAATGTAACAATAATAGTTTCAGATTATAGTAATATACTAACCAAACATTCCAAACAAAAGGGAAAACATTTATTATGATATAATACATTTTCCGTTTAGTGTTACAAAATTTTAGCGAAGAAATTATAATGGTACAAGACATATGTATGTTAAGATGACAATCACAATATTATGTTGCTAATTATTCTAGTTAATACCTAAAAGGTATTATTAACAAATTAATCCGAGAATGTATCTATAAAACATACACATTTAAGATCATGAATATACAATACGAAGTAAAAAATGTTTGGTATAAACTTTAACTCCATGCATTGTCACAAAGTGGCCCCTACTATAGGGTGTCTTAGAAATTGAACACATCCACTAAAATGCGGAGTGTTTACCCCAGAGTGATGAAGGCATCTAAGAGATTAGTCCCACCTCGATTTGTATACGGGCATCTCTACATCTTGCCAATCCTAATGGCTAGAGCAACAACGGAATATGTGACGCGTCTAAATAAAAACCAGTTTACGGTGGAAATTTTTGGTTGTTGCCTACACCTGATTGATTAGATCCAAGCACATGAACATATGGGGTTGCATTTCAAAACTAAAAAAAAAATCTACTTAGTCTAGACGTAAAAAAAAGTTAATAAATCTTCCATATTATCGTGCTTCTTTTGTAACCGGGTTAACAAGTTAAGATTTATAACTTATTTATTCATCTATGGTTGCGAGAGTGGCACCACACCCAACTCTGTGTTTTTCATTGAGTGGTGAATCATCGATGTTCAGCGTGATCTCCCTGGTTAACCAAGAATTCACCCAGTTGTATGACTCTATCAGTGACATAAGTTCATACATGTTTAGCAATTACACCCACATGTGTTTCCTAGGAGTAGGAAGTATTTATCATATATACATAAAGTTTATTATATTAGTTTCCATATAATTACCTATGATTAATCCATTTCCTAATAATTTACTTAATTTATGAGTTCTTGATGCATGTAAAATGCATACATGAACTTTGTCTTTTTTGATATTGTATTCCCACATATTTGCAACATATATGATGATAATACCATGTTTACATGATTTATGGGATTTACCAATGATCCCATTTATTTGGTTTATAACACTGCAGAACAAGAAAACCCTATTTTGTATATTTTTCACTTTCAGAGAGATCTATACGGAGTCAAATTGACCTGAGATTTTTGGAGCGTCACTTTTTCATCGTGTGTTTCCACGTACCACACGGCGGCGCCACGGAAATCATGGAACCACCGTTTCCGTTTGCCCCCTCCGTGTCCCATCTATACAGTGCTCCTCCCTACGGCCTGGTAGCCAGGTCCCCGGCCGGCTTCCTGGACTCAGTTGGCACGTACCCGTGGTAGTGGAACCATTATCCGTTGCCCGAGCCACTTTGGTTGCTCGTGAGTATTCTTTTTTTTCTTTTTATCAAGGTTTGTTCCGTAATTACCCACAATGTATTTTAGGGCCATGCGCCAGAACGGCCTCCGTGTCATGTGCCATGCGTTCCACATTGGGTTTGCTACCCCTTCCGTTTTATTACTAAATGAGCCACACCAAATATGGAACTAAGGAAGTATAGGTTTTTGGCAATGTGTGTACTGATACGCGTACAACACGCGTCCGTTGGGAACCCCAAGAGGAAGGTGTGATGCGTACAGCGGCAAGTTTTCCCTCAGTATGAAACCAAGGTTTATCGAACCAGTAGGAGCCAAGAAGCACGTTGAAGGTTGATGGCGGCGGGATGTAGTGCGGCGCAACACCAGAGATTCCGGCGCCAACGTGGAACCTGCACAACACAACCAAAGTACTTTGCCCCAACGAAACAGTGAGGTTGTCAATCTCACCGGCTTGCTGTAACAAAGGATTAACCGTATTGTGTGGAAGATGATTGTTTGCAGAAAACAGTAGAACAGTATTGCAGTAGATTGTATTTCAGTAAAGAGAATTGGACCGGGGTCCACAGTTCACTAGAGGTGTCTCTCCCATAAGATAAACAGCATGTTGGGTGAACAAATTACAGTTGGGCAATTGACAAATAAAGAGGGCATGACCATGCACATACATATTATGATGAGTATAGTGAGATTTAATTGGGCATTACGACAAAGTACATAGACCGCCATCCAACTGCATCTATGCCTAAAAAGTCCACCTTCAGGTTATCATCCGAACCCCCTCCAGTATTAAGTTGCAAAGCAACAGACAATTGCATTAAGTATGGTGCGTAATGTAATCAATAACTACATCCTTAGACATAGCATCAATGTTTTATCCCTAGTGGCAACAGCACAACACAACCTTAGAACTTTCTGTCACTGTCCCAGGTGTCAATGCAGGCATGAACCCACTATCGAGCATAAATACTCCCTCTTGGAGTTACAAGCATCTACTTGGCCAGAGCATCTACTAGTAACGGAGAGCATGCAAGATCATAAACAACACATAGATAATAGATTGATAATCAACATAACAAGTATTCTCTATTCATCGGATCCCAACAAACGCAACATATAGAATTACAGATAGATGATCTTGATCATGTTAGGCAGCTCACAAGATCCGACAATGATAGCACAATGGGGAGAAGACAACCATCTAGCTACTGCTATGGACCCATAGTCCAGGGGTAGACTACTCACTCATCACTCCGGAGGCGACCATGGCGGCGTAGAGTCCTCCGGGAGATGAATCCCCTCTCCGGCAGGGTGCCGGAGGCGATCTCCTGGATCCCCCGAGATGGGATCGGCGGCGGCGTCTCAGTAAGGTTTTCCGTATCGTGGCTCTCGGTACTGGGGGTTTCGCGATGGAGGCTTTAAGTAGGCGGAAGGGCAAGTCGGGAGGGGGCACGAGGGGCCCAGATGACAGGGCCGCGCGGCCAAGACCTAGGCCGCGCCGCCCTGTAGTCTGGCCGCCTCGTGGCCCCACTTCGTTGACTCTTCGGTCTTCTGGAAGCTTCGTGGCAAAATAGGACCCTGGGCGTTGATTTCGTCCAATTCCGAGAATATTTCGTTACTAGGATTTCTGAAACCAAAAACAGCAGAAACAAAGAATCGGCACTTCGGCATCTTGTTAATAGGTTAGTTCCAGAAAATGCACGAATATGACATAAAGTGTGCATAAAACATGTAGATAACATCAATAATGTGGCATGGAACATAAGAAATTATCGATACGTCGGAGACGTATCAGCATCCCCAAGCTTAGTTCTGCTCGTCCCGAGCAGGTAAAACGATAACACAGATAATTTCTGGAGTGACATGCCATCATAACCTTGATCATACTATTTGTAAAGCATATGTAGTGAATGCAGCGATCAAAACAATGTATATGACATGAGTAAACAAGTGAATCATAAAGCAAAGACTTTTCATGAATAGCACTTCAAGACAAGCATCAATAAGTCTTGCATAAGAGTTAACTCATAAAGCAATAATTCAAAGTAAAGGTGTTGAAGCAACACAAAGGAAGATTAAGTTTCAGCGGTTGCTTTCAACTTGTAACATGTATATCTCATGGATATTGTCAACATAGAGTAATATAATAAGTGGAATATGCAAATATGTAGGAATCAATGCACAGTTCACACAAGTGTTTGATTCTTGAGGTGGAGAGAAATAGGTGAACTGACTCAACATTGAAAGTAAAAGAATGGTCCTCCATAGAGGAAAATCATCGATTGCTATATTTGTGCTAGAGCTTTGATTTTGAAAACATGAAACAATTTTGTCAACGGTAGTAATAAAGCATATGTATCATGTAAATTATATCTTACAAGTTGCAAGCCTCATGCATAGTATACTAATAGTGTCCGCACCTTGTCCTAATTAGCTTGGACTACGGGATCATCGCAATGCACATGTTTTAACCAAGTGTCACAAAGGGGTACCTCTATGCCGCCTGTACAAAGGTCTAAGGAGAAAGCTCGCATTGGATTTCTCGCTATTGATTATTCTCAACTTAGACATCCATACCGGGACAACATAGACAACAGATAATGGACTCCTCTTTTATGCATAAGCATGTAACAACAATTATTATTCTCATATGAGATTGAGGATATATGTCCAAAACTGAAACTTCCACCATGGATCATGGCTTTAGTTAGCGGCCCAATGTTCTTCTCTAACAATATGCATGCTTAACCATAAAGTGGTAGATCGCTCTTACTTCAAACAAGATGGACATGCATAGTAACTCACATGAAATTCAACAAAGAATAGTTGATGGCGTCCCCAGAAACATGGTTATCGCACAACAAGCAACTTAATAAGAGATAAAGTGCATAAGTACATATTCAATACCACAATAGTTTTTAAGCTATTTGTCCCATGAGCTATATATTGTAAAGGTGAAGAATGGAATTTTAAAGGTAGCACTCAAGCAATTTACTTTGGAATGGCGGAGAAATACCATGTAGTAGGTAGGTATGGTGGACACAAATGGCATAGTGGTTGGCTCAAGGATTTTGGATGCATGAGAAGTATTCCCTCTCGATACAAGGTTTAGGCTAGCAAGGTTATTTGAAACAAACACAAGGATGAACCGGTGCAGCAAAACTCACATAAAAGACATATTGTAAACATTATAAGAATCTACATCGTCTTCCTTGTTGTTCAAAACTCAATACTAGAAATTATCTAGACCTTAGAGAGACCAAATATGCAAACCAAATTTTAGCATGCTCTATGTATTTCTTCATTAATGGGTGCAAAGTATATGATGCAAGAGCTTAAACATGAGCACAACAATTGCCAAGTATCACATTACCCAAGACATTTATAGCAATTACTACATGTATCATTTTCCAATTCCAACCATATAACAATTTAACGAAGAAGAAACTTCGCCATGAATACTATGAGTAGAAACTAAGGACATACTTGTCCATATGCTACAGCGGAGCGTGTCTCTCTCCCATAAAGTGAATGCTAGGATCTATTTTATTCAAACAAAACAAAAAACAAAAACAAACCGACGCTCCAAGCAAAGCACATAAGATGTGATGGAATAAAAATATAGTTTCAGGGGAGGAACCTGATAATGTTGTCGATGAAGAAGGGGATGCCTTGGGCATCCCCAAGCTTAGACGCTTGAGTCTTCTTGATATATGCAGGGGTGAACCACCGGGGCATCCCCAAGCTTAGAGCTTTCACTCTCCTTGATCATGTTGCATCATACTCCTCTCTTGATCCTCGAAAACTTCCTCCACACCAAACTTAGAACAACTCATTAGAGGGTTAGCGACAATAAAAATTAACATGTTCAGAGGTGACACAATCATTCTTAACACTTCTGGACATTGCATAAAGCTACTGGACATTAATGGATCAAAGAAATTCATCCAACATAGCAAAAGAGGCAATGCGAAATAAAAGGCAGAATCTATCAAAACAGAACAGTTCGTATTGACGAATTTTATCGAGGCACCAGACTTGCTCAAATGAAAATGCTCAAATTGAATGAAAGTTGCGTACATATCTGAGGATCATGCACGTAAATTGGCATAATTTTCTGAGCTACCTACAGGGAGGTAGACCCAGATTCGTGACAGCAAAGAAATCTGTTTCTGCGCAGTAATCCAAATCTAGTACTTACTTTTCTATCAAAGACTTTACTTGGCACAACAAAACACTAAACTAAGATAAGGAGAGGTTGCTACAGTAGTAAACAACTTCCAAGATACAAAATAAAACAAAGTACTGTAGCAAAATAACACTTGGGTTATCTCCCAATAAGTTCTTTCTTTATAGCCATTAAGATGGGCTCAGCAGTTTTAATGATGCACTCGCAAGAAATAGTATTTGAAGCAAAAGAGAGCATCAAGAGGCAAATTCAAAACACATTTAAGTCTAAAATGCTTCCTATGCATAGGAATCTTGTAAATAAACAAGTTCATGAAGAGCAAAGTAACAAGCATAGGAAGATAAAACAAGTGTAGCTTCAAAAATTTCAGCACATAGAGAGGTGTTTTAGTAAAATGAAAATTTCTACAACCATATTTTCCTCTCTCATAATAATTTTCAGTAGCATCATGAGCAAACTCAACAATGTAACTATCACATAAAGCATTCTTATCATGAGTCTCATGCATAAAATTATTACTCTCCACGTAAGCATAATCAATTTTATTAGTTGTAGTGGGAGCAAATTCAACAAAGTGGCTATCATCATATATAGGAGGCATATTGTAATCATGAAAGAAAATTTTCTCCTCAATGCTTGGGGGACTAAAAAGATCATGCTCATCAGAGCCAGCTTCCCCAAGCTCGGAATTTTCCATAGCATTAGCAACAATGGTGTTCAAAGCATCCATAGTAATAACATTCCCATTAGCATGCATATAAAGTTCCATGGGTTTTTTAATTCTCTCTTCAAACACATCATGTCCTAATTCAAGATAAAGTTCATAAAGATCTCTCATATTTTTGTTGTTTTCCATTATGCTTAATGATGGCGTGTATTTCACACGTTCGTTGGGCAACCCCAAGAGGAAGGTATGATGCGCACAGCAGCAAGTTTTCCCTCAGAAAGAAACCAAGGTTTATCGAACCAGGAGGAGCCAAGAAGCACGTTGAAGGTTGATGGCGGCGAGATGTAGTGCGGCGCAACACCAGGGATTCCGGCGCCAACGTGGAACCTGCACAACACAACCAAAGTACTTTGCCCCAACGAAACAGTGAGGTTGTCAATCTCACCGGCTTGCTGTAACAAAGGATTAACCGTATTGTGTGGAAGATGATTGTTTGCAGAAAACAGTAGAACAAGTATTGCAGTAGATTGTATTTCAGTAAAGAGAATTGGACCGGGGTCCACAGTTCACTAGAGGTGTCTCTCCCATAAGACGAACAGCATGTTGGGTGAACAAATTACAGTTGGGCAATTGACAAATAAAGAGAGCATGACAATGCACATACATATCATGATGAGTATAGTGAGATTTAATTGGGCATTACGACAAAGTACATAGACCGCCATCCAACTGCATCTATGCCTAAAAATTCCACCTTCAGGTTATCATTCGAACCCCCTCCAGTATTAAGTTGCAAAGCAACAGACAATTGCATTAAGTATGGTGCGTAATGTAATCAACAACTACATCCTTAGACATAGCATCAATGTTTTATCCCTAGTGGCAACAGCACAACACAACCTTAGAACTTTCTCACATCGTCCCGGTGTTAATGCAGCATGAACCCACTATCGAGCATAAGTACTCCCTCTTGGAGTTACAAGCATCTACTTGGCCAGAGCATCTACTAGTAACGGAAAGCATGCAAGATCATAAACAACACATAAGCATAACTTTGATAATCAACATAACAAGTATTCTCTATTCATCGGATCCCAACAAACGCAACATATAGAATTACAGATAGATGATCTTGATCATGATAGGTAGCTCACAAGATCCGACAATGATAGCACAATGGGGAGAAGACAACCATCTAGCTACTGCTATGGACCCATAGTCCAGGGGTAGACTACTCACACATCACACCGGAGGCGACCATGGCGGCGTAGAGTCCTCCGGGAGATGATTCCCCTCTCCGGCAGGGTGCCGGAGGCGATCTCCTGGATCCCCCGAGATGGGATCGGCGGCGGCGGCGTCTCTGTAAGGTTTTCCGTATCGTGGTTCTCGGTACTGGGGGTTCGTCACGGAGGCTATTTGTAGGCGGAAGGGCAGGTCAAGAGGCGGCACGGGGGCCCCACACCACAGGGCCGCGCGGCCAAGGGGGGGCCGCGCCGCCTTGTAGTGTGGCCCCTCCGTGGCCCCTCTTCGTCTCTCCTTCGGACTTCTGGAAGCTTCGTGAGAAAATAGGCCCCTGGGCTTTGATTTCGTCCAATTCCGAGAATATTTCCTTACTAGGATTTCTGAAACCAAAAACAGCAGAAAACAAAGAATCGGCACTTCGGCATCTTGTTAATAGGTTAGTTCCAGAAAATGCACGAATATGACATAAAGTGTGCATAAAACATGTAGATAACATCAATAATGTGGCATGGAACATAAGAAATTATCGATACGTCGGAGACGTATCAGCATCCCCAAGCTTAGTTCTGCTCGTCCCGAGCAGGTAAAACGATAACACAGATAATTTCTGGAGTGACATGCCATCATAATCTTGATCATACTATTTGTAAAGCATATGTAGTGAATGCAGCGATCAAAACAATGTATATGACATGAGTAAACAAGTGAATCATATAGCAAAGACTTTTCATGAATAGCACTTCAAGACAAGCATCAATAAGTCTTGCATAAGAGTTAACTCATAAAGCAATAATTCAAAGTAGAGATATTGAAGCAACTCAAAAGAAGATTAAGTTTCAGCGGTTGCTTTCAACTTGTAACATGTATATCCCATGGATATTGTCAACATAGAGTAATATAATAAGTGCAATAAGCAAGTATGTAGGAATCAATGCACGGTTCACACAAATGTTTGCTTCTTGTGGTGGAGAGAAATAGGTGAACTGACTCAACATTGAAAGTAAAAAGAATGGTCCTCCATAGAGGAAAAAGCATCGATTGCTATATTTGTGCTAGAGCTTTGATTTTGAAAACATGAAACAATTTTGTCAACGGTAGTAATAAAGCATATGCATCATGTAAATTATATCTTATAAGTTGCAAGCCTCATGCATAGTGTACTAATAGTGCCCGCACCTTGTCCTAATTAGCTTGGACTACCTGGATTATCACCGCAATACATATGCTTTAACCAAGTATCACAAAGGGGTACCTCTATGCTGCCTGTACAAAGGTCTAAGGAGAAAGCTCGCATTGGATTTCTCGCTATTGATTATTCTCAACTTAGACATCCATACCGGGACAACATAGACAACAGATAATGGACTCCTCTTTTAATGCTTTAAGCATTCAACAACAATTAATTCTTTTCTCATTAGAGATTTGAGGATTGTTGTCCAAAACTGAAACTTCCACCATGGAACATGGCTTCGGTTAGCGGCCCGATGTTCTTCTCTCACAATATGCATGCTCAAACCATTCAACTCAGTGTAGATCGCCCTTACTTCAGACAAGACGAACATGCATAGCAACTCACATGAAATTCAACAATGAAAAGTTGATGGTGTCCCCAGTAAACATGGTTATCGCACAGCAAGCAACTTAATAAGAGATAAAGTGCATAATTACATATTCAATACCACAATAGGTTTTAAGCTATTTGTCCCATGAGCTATATATTGCATAGGTGAATGATGGAATTTTAAAGGTAGCACTCAAGCAATTTACTTTGGAATGGCGGAAAATACCATGTAGTAGGTAGGTATGGTGGACACAAATGGCATAGTGGTTGGCTCAAGTATTTTGGATGCATGAGAAGTATTCCCTCTCGATACAATGGTTTAGGCTAGCAAGGCTTATTTGAAACAAACACAAGGATGAACCGGTGCAGCAAAACTCACATAAAAGACATATTGAAAACATTATAAGACTCTACACCGTCTTGCTTGTTGTTCAAACTCAATACTAGAAATTATCTAGACCTTAGAGAAACCAAATATGCAAACCAAATTTAAGCATGCTCTATGTATTTCTTCATTAATGGGTGCAAAGCATATGATGCAAGAGCTTAAACATGAGCACAACAATTGCCAAGTATCACATTACCCAAGACATTTATAGCAATTACTACATGTATCATTTTCCAATTCCAACCATATAACAATTTAACGAAGGAGAAACTTCGCCATGAATACTATGAGTAGAAACCAAGGACATACTTGTCCATATGCTACAGCGGAGCGTGTCTCTCTCCCATAAAGTGAATGCTAGGATCCATTTTATTCAAACAAAATAAAAACAAAAACAAACCGACGCTCCAAGAAAAAGCACATAAGATGTGATGGAATAAAAATATAGTTTCAGGGGAGGAACCTGATAATGTTGTCGATGAAGAAGGGGATGCCTTGGGCATCCCCAAGCTTAGACGCTTGAGTCTTCTTGATATATGCAGGGGTGAACCACCGGGTGCATCCCCAAGCTTAGAGCTTTCACTCTCCTTGATCATGTTGCATCATACTCCTCTCTTGATCCTTGAAAACTTCCTCCACACCAAACTCGAAACAACTCATTAGAGGGTTAGTGCACATTATAAATTGACATATTCAGAGGTGACACAATCATTCTTAACACTTCTGGACATTGCATAATGCTACTGGACATTAGTGGATCAAAGAAATTCATCCAACATAGCGAAAGAGGCAATGCGAAATAAAAGGCAGAATCTGTCAAAACAGAACAGTTCGTATTGACGAATTTTAAAATGGCACCAGACTTGCTCAGATGAAAATGCTCAAATTGAATGAAAGTTGCATACATATCTGAGGATCATGCACGTAAATTGGCTTAATTTTCTGAGCTACCTACAGGGAGGTGGACCCAGATTCGTGACAGCAAAGAAATCTGGAACTGTGCAGTAATCCAAATCTAGTACTTACTTTTCTATCAACGGCTTAACTTGGCACAACAAAACACAAAACTAAGATAAGGAGAGGTTGCTACAGTAGTAAACAACTTCCAAGACACAAAATAAAAACAAAGTACTGTAGGTAAAAACATGGGTTGTCTCCCATAAGCGCTTTTCTTTAACGCCTTTCAGCTAGGCGCAGAAAGTGTGTATCAAGTATTATCGAGAGATGAAGTGTCAACATCATAATTTGTTCTCATAATAGAATCAAAAGGTACCTTCATTCTCTTTCTAGGGAAGTGTTCCATACCTTTCTTGAGAGGAAATTGATATTTTATATTACCTTCCTTCATATCAATGGTAGCACCAACAGTTCGAAGAAAAGGTCTTCCCAATATAATGGGACAAGATGCATTGCATTCAATATCCAAGACAACAAAATCAACGGGAACAAGATTATTGTTAACGGTAATGCGAACATTATCAACTTTACCCAAAGGTTTCTTTGTAGAATGATCAGCAAGATTAACATCCAAATAACAATTTTTCAGCGGTGGCAAGTCAAGCATATTATAAATTTTCTTAGGCATAACAGAAATACTTGCACCAAGATCACATAAAGCATTACAATCAAAATCTTTAACCTTCATCTTAATGATGGGCTCCCAACCATCCTCTAGCTTTTTAGGAATAGAGGCTTCACGCTCTAGTTTCTCTTCTCTAGCTTTTATGAGAGCATTTGTAATATGATGCGTGAAAGCCAAATTTATAGCACTAGCATTAGGACTTTTAGCAAGTTTTTGCAAGAACTTTATAACTTCAGAGATGTGGCAATCATCAAAATTCAAACCATTATAATCTAAAGCAATGGGATCATCATCCCCAATGTTGGAAAAAATTTCAGCAGCTTTATCACAGTGCGGTTTCAGCAGCTTTAGCAATTTCAGCAGTTTTTCGCGCTTTGCATTAGAAGTGGAAACATTGCTAACACCAATTCTTTTATTAGTATGAGTAGAAGGTGCAGCAACATGTGTAGCATTAGCATTACTAGTGGTGGTAATAGTCCAAACTTTAGCTATATTCTTCTCTTTAGCTAGTTTTTCATTTTCTTCTCTATCCCACCTAGCACGCAGTTCAGCCATTAATCTTATATTCTCATTAATTCTAACTTGAATGGCATTTGCTGTAGTAACAATCTTATTATGATGATTTTCATTAGGCAAAACTTTCGATTTCAAAAGATCAACATCAGCAGCAAGACTATCGACTTTAGAAGCAAGTATATCAATTTTCCCAAGCTTTTCTTCAACAGATTTGTTAAAAGCAGTTTGTGTACTAATAAATTCTTTAAGCATGGCTTCAAGTCCAGGGGGTGAACTCCTATTATTGTTGTAAGAATTTCCATAAGAATTACCATAGCCGTTGCCATTATTATAAGGATATGGCCTATAGTTGTTACTAGAATTGTTCCTAAGCATTGTTGTTGAAATTATTATTTTTAATGAAATTTACATCAACATGTTCTTCTTGTGCAACCAATGAAGCTAATGGAACATTATTAGGATCAATATTAGTCCTATCATTCACAAGCATAGACATAATAGCATCAATCTTATCACTCAAGGAAGAGGTTTCTTCGACAGAATTTACCTTCTTACCTTGTGGAGCTCTTTCCGTGTGCCATTCAGAGTAATTGATCATCATATTATCAAGAAGCTTTGTTGCTTCACCAAGAGTGATGGACATAAAGGTACCTCCAGCAGCTGAATCCAATAAATTCCGTGAAGAAAAATTTAGTCCTGCATAGAAGGTTTGGATGATCATCCAAGTAGTCACTCCATGGGTTGGGCAATTTTTAACCAGAGATTTCATTCTTTCCCAAGCTTGAGCAACATGTTCAGTATCTAATTGTTTAAAATTCATTATGCTACTCCTCAAAGATATAATTTTAGCAGGGGGATAATATCTACCAATAAAAGCATCCTTGCATTTAGTCCATGAATCAATACTATTCTTAGGCAGAGATAGCAACCAATCTTTAGCTCTTCCTCTTAATGAGAAAGGGAACAATTTTAGTTTAATAATATCACCATCTACATCTTTTTATTTTTGCATTTCACATAGTTCAACAAAATTATTAAGATGGGCAGCAGCATCATCAGAACTAATTCCAGAAAATTGATCTTTCATGACAAGATTCAAGAAAGCGAGTTTAATTTCAAAGAATTCTGCTGTAGTAGCAGGTGGAGCAATAGGTGTGCATAAGAAATCATTATTATTTGTGGTTGTGAAGTCACACAACTTAGTGTTTTCAGCGTTGGCCATTTTAGCAACAGTAAATAAAGCAAACTAGATAAAGTAAATGCAAGTAAACTAATTTTTTTGTGTTTTTGATATAGTAAACAAGATAACAAGTAAAGTAAAACTAGCAACTAATTTTTTTGTATTTTGATTTAGTGCAGCAAACAAAGTAGTAAATAAAACTAAGCAAGACAAAAACAAAGTAAAGAGATTGAGAAGTGGAGACTCCCCTTGCAGCGTGTCTTGATCTCCCCGGCAACGGCGCCAGAAAATATGCTTGATGGCGTGTATTTCACACGTTCGTTGGGCAACCCCAAGAGGAAGGTATGATGCGCACAGCAGCAAGTTTTCCCTCGAAAGAAACCAAGGTTTATCGAACCAGGAGGAGCCAAGAAGCACGTTGAAGGTTGATGGCGGCGAGATGTAGTGCGGCGCAACACCAGGGATTCGGCGCCAACGTGGAACCTGCACAACACAACCAAAGTACTTTGCCCCAACGAAACAGTGAGGTTGTCAATCTCACCGGCTTGCTGTAACAAAGGATTAACCGTATTGTGTGGAAGATGATTGTTTGCAGAAAACAAGAGAACAAGTATTGCAAGAGATTGTATTTCAAGAAAGAGAATTGGACCGGGGTCCACAGTTCACTAGAGGTGTCTCTCCCATAAGACGAACAGCATGTTGGGTGAACAAATTACAGTTGGGCAATTGACAAATAAAGAGAGCATGACAATGCACATACATATCATGATGAGTATAGTGAGATTTAATTGGGCATTACGACAAAGTACATAGACCGCCATCCAACCGCATCTATGCCTAAAAAGTCCACCTTCAAAGTTATCATCCGAACCCCCTCCAAAGATTAAGTTGCAAAGCAACAGACAATTGCATTAAGTATGGTGCGTAATGTAATCAACAACTACATCCTTAGACATAGCATCAATGTTTTATCCCTAGTGGCAACAGCACAACACAACCTTAGAACTTTCTCACATCCGTCCCCGGTGTTAATGCAGGCATGAACCCACTATCGAGCATAAGTACTCCCTCTTGGAGTTACAAGCATCTACTTGGCCAGAGCATCTACTAGTAACGGAAAGCATGCAAGATCATAAACAACACATAAGCATAACTTTGATAATCAACATAACAAGTATTCTCTATTCATCGGATCCCAACAAACGCAACATATAGAATTACAGATAGATGATCTTGATCATGATAGGCAGCTCACAAGATCCGACAATGATAGCACAATGGGGAGAAGACAACCATCTAGCTACTGCTATGGACCCATAGTCCAGGGGTAGACTACTCACACATCACACCGGAGGCGACCATGGCGGCGTAGAGTCCTCCGGGAGATGATTCCCCTCTCCGGCAGGGTGCCGGAGGCGATCTCCTGGATCCCCCGAGATGGGATCGGCGGCGGCGGCGTCTCTGGAAGGTTTTCCGTATCGTGGTTCTCGGTACTGGGGGTTTCGTCACGGAGGCTATTTGTAGGCGGAAGGGCAGGTCAAGAGGCGGCACGGGGGGCCCACACCACAGGGCCGCGCGGCCAAGGGGGGGGCCGCGCCGCCTTGTAGTGTGGCCCCTCCGTGGCCCCTCTTCGTCTCTACTTCGGACTTCTGGAAGCTTCGTGAGAAAATAGGCCCCTGGGCTTTGATTTCGTCCAATTCCGAGAATATTTCCTTACTAGGATTTCTGAAACCAAAAACAGCAGAAAACAGCAACTGGCACTTCGGCATCTTGTTAATAGGTTAGTTCCAGAAAATGCACGAATATGACATAAAGTGTGCATAAAACATGTAGATAACATCAATAATGTGGCATGGAACATAAGAAATTATCGATACGTCGGAGACGTATCACTTAACTAGTGAAATAAAAACATGCATGATATTATAAAGTAAAACAAGTAACTAATTTTTTTGTGTTTTTGATATAGAGTGCAAGACAGTAAATAAAGTAAAACTAGCAACTAATTTTTTGTGTGTTTTGATATAATGCAGCAAACAAAGTAGTAAATAAAACTAAGCAAGACAAAAACAAAGTAAAGAGATTGAGAAGTGGAGACTCCCCTTGCAGCGTGTCTTGATCTCCCCGGCAACGGCGCCAGAAAAAGAGCTTGATACGCGTACAACATGCGTCCGTTGGGAACCCCAAGAGGAAGGTGTGATGCGTACAGCGGCAAGTTTTCCCTCAGTATGAAACCAAGGTTTATCGAACCAGTAGGAGCCAAGAAGCACGTTGAAGGTTGATGGCGGCGGGATGTAGTGCGGCGCAACACCAGAGATTCCGGCGCCAACGTGGAACCTGCACAACACAACCAAAGTACTTTGCCCCAACGAAACAGTGAGGTTGTCAATCTCACCGGCTTGCTGTAACAAAGGATTAACCGTATTGTGTGGAAGATGATTGTTTGCAGAAAATAGTAGAACAAGATTGCAAGATGATTGTATTTCAGTAAAGAGAATTGGACCGGGGTCCACAGTTCACTAGAGGTGTCTCTCCCATAAGATAAACAGCATGTTGGGTGAACAAATTATAGTTGGGCAATTGACAAATAAAGAGGGCATGACCATGCACATACATATTATGATGAGTATAGTGAGATTTAATTGGGCATTACGACAAAGTACATAGACCGCCATCCAACTGCATCTATGCCTAAAAAGTCCACCTTCAGGTTATCATCCGAACCCCTCCAAGATTAAGTTGCAAAGCAACGAGACAATTGCATTAAGTATGGTGCGTAATGTAATCAACAACTACATCCTTAGACATAGCATCAATGTTTTATCCCTAGTGGCAACAGCACAACACAACCTTAGAACTTTCTCACATCGTCCTGTGTCAATGCAGGCATGAACCCACTATCGAGCATAAATACTCCCTCTTGGAGTTACAAGCATCTACTTGGCCAGAGCATCTACTAGTAACGGAGAGCATGCAAGATCATAAACAACACATAGATAATAGATTGATAATCAACATAACAAGTATTCTCTATTCATCGGATCCCAACAAACGCAACATATAGAATTACAGATAGATGATCTTGATCATGTTAGGCAGCTCACAAGATCCGACAATGATAGCACAATGGGGAGAAGACAACCATCTAGCTACTGCTATGGACCCATAGTCCAGGGGTAGACTACTCACTCATCACTCCGGAGGCGACCATGGCGGTGTAGAGTCCTCCGGGAGATGAATCCCCTCTCTGGCAGGGTGCCAGAGGCGATCTCCTGGATCCCCCGAGATGGGATCGGCGGCGGCGGCGTCTCAGTAAGGTTTTCCGTATCGTGGCTCTCGGTACTGGGGGTTTCGCGACGGAGGCTTTAAGTAGGCGGAAGGGCAAGTCAGGAGGGGGCACGAGGGGCCCAGATGACAGGGCCGCGCGGCCAAGACCTAGGCCGCGCTGCCCTGTAGTCTGGCCGCCTCGTGGCCCCACTTCGTTGACTCTTCGGTCTTCTGGAAGCTTCGTGGCAAAATAGGACCCTGGGCGTTGATTTCGTCCAATTCCGAGAATATTTCGTTACTAGGATTTCTGAAACCAAAAACAGCAGAAAACAAAGAATCGGCACTTCGGCATCTTGTTAATAGGTTAGTTCCAGAAAATGCACGAATATGACATAAAGTGTGCATAAAACATGTAGATAACATCAATAATGTGGCATGAAACATAAGAAATTATCGATACGTCGGAGACGTATCATGTACACACGATTAGAAATCATGCGTCTAGAAAAGAGGGGGATAAACGGGGAAGGAGGGAGGAGGAGCGTGAGGAAGGGAGGGGGTTGTTCGGCAGTGAGGCAACGACGACAAGGTGGTGACACGGACATGATAACAATGCGTCTAAGACGTACATCTGAGCAAGCGAGAGGACAAAAGAGTAGGAGTCAAGGTAAGATTCTATCCAAGGATGTATCTAGAGTAACAAGGCATTTTTGGTGCTTCCGTGCCACATATACACAATATGATTCTAAAAATTACGATTTGAGTCCACATATGTATACGATTCCATAAACTTTCAAAATCAAGTATAATTTTTGTAATATACTTATGATAGTCTCGGAATTTAGGTTGAATTTGGATAGTGGATTAGTCTCGGGCGGGTTGTGTATCTCCGAAATGGGAACACAATTTAGGCAAGTCACGTAAGCATGTGGAAGATGATCAATGCATAAATCAAGTGTCAAAAGTTACAATTTACAATAGTTTAAGTTCTAAATATTTATACAATTTGATCAAGAAAACAACACCACCAACAAGCGGCTGAGGAAGAGGAGATCCAAAAAATAAATGCACGTTGACACTTCATACAATCTAGAATTATGTATGTGGGTGGACAAAAACTTCATAACTTAATAGTTATGTACCTGTTGCGGTCAAAACCCACCGGCGGGCAGCGATGGGCAACACCGTAGAGCCGGGAACAACTTAGGGCTGCGGCTGGCCCTGGTCCCTCCGAGCGACGGCCCGCAAAGCCTCTGGTACACACGTCCGATGCTGATGCAAGGGCGTGCCACCTGACCTATACCTGGTCAGGAAGGTGATGGAGATGCCTCGCTTAGTTTCCTGCATGGCATACACGTAAACATTAAATACGAGCCTCGATCGGCTCTCAGGTTATCCTGTGAATCGGCTCAAGGAGCCGATCCACCCATGATTCGTACGAGGTGCACGAATATATGGTGGTCCTGCTTGATGAAGATAAAGCTAAAGCGATCTACGACGATTTAGGGTTTTCACCGCATAATCGGATCATCCTACTCACGATTGGGCCTCGCGGCCACGCACGGTGATCGTAAGCCGATCCTAGATAGGGCCTAAAAACCAACACGAGGTTGATCCCCGGAACATCCTGTCTAGGACTAGCAAACGACACCCTACGTGCCGCTGGATCCTCCAACCCTTTGTAAGGCCTAACTATTGCAGATATTAAACTAATCCTTGTAGAACAAGGAGCAACCGTAACGGATCGGATCTACTAAATTATGATCAAGCGGGGTGCCGCCCCCACACCTAAGATAGGTGTGAGGGCGGCTAGATATGCAAGGGTTGCACTACGATAGCATATGATACGAAGAACAATGCTAACCCTAACACATCTAAGATAACTACGTTGCTCGCCATCAAAAAGGCTTCAGTACGAGCAACGTTTGAACAACATAAGCCTGTGCTGCCTAGATCGCTAGATGCGATCTAGGCAGCATGATGCTTACCGGTAGAAACCCTCAAGACGAAGGAGTTGGCGATGCGCCAGGATTGATTTGTGGTTGAACGTTGGTTGTTGTTTATTCCATAAACCCTAGATACATATTTATAGTCCGTAGACTGTCTAATTCGGGAATAATCCCAACCGTGTACGAGCTAAACCCTATCTTAATTCTAACCGACACGGAATCTACTATAATACAGATACACGGGCAATTTTAGCCCAAACTTTGCATATAAGGCCGATTCATGTATCCCTTCCATGTATATTCTTCAAGCCCATCTCCAATCGCGGCCCACCTCTGATCCGGTCAAATTCTGGTGATAACACATGCCCCCCTGGTTTTGGAAATGACAATTCCAAAATCATTTTGCTTTTCCTTCGTCGGGTCATGTCGTGGCAGAGCAGAACCGTCGCAGTATCCTCCATCATGATGCCTTGCCTTTTCCACTTCTGCGTGAACTCCCATTTTTGAAGAAGGTTTCGACGAAGGACCAGCCGATGACACCCCAATCGGCTTTTAAAACAGAGCATCTCCCAGGCCAGCTGCCCCCCGAGCCTCAGCCAAGGCGAGAATAGCGGTGAGGATACACGGATCAGACAAAGGGCTTTGAACTCAGGTAATTCTGAGACAGCCACCATGCCGAGCCAGCCAAACTGGCCCCCATCGATCGCCTCTTCTTCCGTTGAAAGCCGATATTGTAGACGAAACACCAACGGCTTAATGAGCAAAAGGCTGCCTTGCATGCCAAAACTGGCGCTTCTGACAGTACTGCTGAACTGGCGTAAAGGGTTGGAAGTCCTCGAAGAGAAAGTTCGGGCACCAAAATCGGCTCATTGCAGCTGAGGAAGCTCTCATTGTTCACTCCCTCAAGGAAGCAGAAGGCCTTGAAGCTGAACTGAAGACCGACTTGGTGAAAATCCGCGTCTTGAACACGCAGCGGGTAGATCCTGTGTAATTGTACTAGAGTCGATGGCTGTGCATCGGCTTTATTTCTTAGCTCTAAAGTCGATGTCCGTGCATCGGCTGTATACCATGAGAAAAATCATCTATGGAAGAACATTGCAAAACCAAATGACATTTGGACTGAAAGGGCAAAAGGTGGCATCTTCTGGATATTATCAACATAAAGTAATATAACAAGTGCAATATGCAAGTATGTAGGAATCAATGCACAGTTAACACAAATGTTTGCTTTTTTAGATAGAAGGAAATGGGTAAACTGACTCAACAATAAAAGTAGAACAAAGGCCCTTCGCAGAGGGAAGCATGGATTGCTATATTTGTGCTAGAGCTTTTATTTTGAAAATTAGAAACAACTTTGTCAACGGTAGTAATAAAGCATATGAGTTATGTAAATTATGTCCTACAAGTTGCAAGTCTCATGCATAGTATACCAATAGTGCCCGCACCTTGTCCTAATTAGCTTGGATTTACATGGATTATCATAGCATAGCATACGTTTTAACCAAGTGTCACAAAGGGGTACCTCTATGCCGCCTGTACAAAGGTCTAAGGAGAAAGCTCGCATTGGATTTCTCGCTTTTGATTATTCTCAACTTAGACATCCATACCGGGACAACATAGACAACAGATAGTGGACTCCTCTTTAATGCATAAGCATTCAACAACAGATAATATTCTCATAAGAGATTGAGGTTTGTTGTCCAAGCTGAAACTTCCACCATGGATCATGGCTTTAGTTAGCGGCCCAATGTTCTTCTCTAACAATATGTATACTCAAACCATTTGATCATGATAAATCACCCTTACTTCAGACAAGACGAACATGCATAGCAACTCACATGATATTCAACAAATAAATAGTTGATGGTGTCCCCAGGAACATGGTTATCGCTCAACAAGCAACTTATAAGAGATAAGATGCATAAGTACATATTCAATACCACAATAGGTTTTAAGCTATTTGTCCCATGAGCTATATATTGCAAAGATAAAGAATAGAAATTTCAAGGGTAGCACTCAAGCAATTTACTTTGGAATGGCGGAGAAATACCATGTAGTAGGTAGGTATGGTGGACACAAGTGGCATAGTGTTTGGCTCAAGGATTTTGGATGCATGAGAAGTATTCCCTCTCGATACAAGGTTTAGGCTAGCAAGGTTGTTTAAAGCAAACACAAGTATGATCCGGTACAGCAAAACTCACATAAAAGACATATTGAAAGCATTATAAGACTCTATACCTCTTCATTGTTGTACCTTTTATCATTATATCGAAGCCGATCGCTTGAACCGGCCTCCTCTTTGTCCTTGCCACCAGAGTGACTGCTCTCTTCTTTGTCACGGGGGATGCCCCCCGAGCCCATTCAGCTACGGCCACCTCCTGGTCTTCCGCAGGGTCTCTGAATTCGTCCGTCTCGACCAAGGCTACCGGGCGTTTGAACTTGTCTTGGTACAACTCCGGGTGACGCTGCTCATATGCTGTCAACTTCTGAGCCATTTGCGCCAGCGAGTTGTACTCCACTTGGAACACCAAATCCTTGAATGGTGCTGCGAGGCCATGTATTGCCAGCTCGACTGCTTCTTTCTCAGTTATACGAGCCGAATAACATCGGTTCTTCACAGTCCTAAAGCGCTGGATATATTCAGCCACCGTTTCTCCACGCCTCTGCCGCACCTGGGCCAGATCGGCAATGCCAGCTTCGGTAGTTTCTGTTTGATATTGTATGTAAAACTGCTCCTCCAGCTGCTTCCACGTCCGGATGGAATCTGGTGGCAATGAAGTGTACCACCCGAAAGCTGGTCCTGTGAGAGATTGCGCAAAGAATCTTACGCGTAGCTGGTCTGATGCTGAAATCTTCATGATCTCCTGGACCACGCGAACCGCGACGCGCTCAAAAGCGTTCGCCATGCTCTCAGAATGGCGGTGTACAGAATGAGCTACCATGTAGTTAACTTCCCGGCGCAGAGCTCTGGTCCGTTCTTCTGAAGGGGTGGACAGATCTACTTGGTCGAGGGCACCCTCGGCTGTAAAGCCGTTCCACCTGATGCCATGAGAACGGGTCTTCGAGAAAGAGCCGATTAGATCGGCTTCAAAGAGAGCCTTGAGCTCATCGTACTTCTTCTTGTGCTCCTCGGTCAGATCCTCGTACGTGAGTGGAGTGCCGTCCGCCATCTCAGATGTAGATGGCGATGTGGTTGATGTCGAAGATTGTCCCACCGGGCGTGCCAGAATGTGTTGCGGTCAAAACCCACCGGCGGGCAGCGACGGGCAACACCGTAGAGCCGGGAACAACTTAGGGCTGCGGCTGGCCCTGGTCCCTCCGAGCGACGGCCCGCAAAGCCTCTGGTACACACGTCCGATGCTGATGCAAGGGCGTGCCACCTGACCTATACCTGGTCAGGAAGGTGATGGAGATGCCTCGCTTAGTTTCCTGCATGGCATACACGTAAACATTAAATACGAGCCTCGATCGGCTCTCAGGTTATCCTGTGAATCGGCTCAAGGAGCCGATCCACCCATGATTCGTACGAGGTGCACGAATATATGGTGGTCCTGCTTGATCAAGATAAAGCTAAAGCGATCTACGACGATTTAGGGTTTTCACCGCATAATCGGATCATCCTACTCACGATTGGGCCTCGCGGCCACGCACGGTGATCGTAAGCCGATCCTAGATAGGGCCTAAAAACCAACACGAGGTTGATCCCCGGAACATCCTGTCTAGGACTAGCAAACGACACCCTACGTGCCGCTGGATCCTCCAACCCTTTGTAAGGTCTAACTATTGCAGATATTAAACTAATCCTTGTAGAACAAGGAGCAACCGTAACGGATCGGATCTACTAAATTATGATCAAGCGGGGTGCCGCCCCCACACCTAAGATAGGTGTGAGGGCGGCTAGATATGCAAGGGTTGCACTACGATAGCATATGATACGAAGAACAATGCTAACCCTAACACATCTAAGATAACTACGTTGCTCGCCATCAAAAAGGCTTCAGTACGAGCAACGTTTGAACAACATAAGCCTGTGCTGCCTAGATCGCTAGATGCGATCTAGGCAGCATGATGCTTACCGGTAGAAACCCTCAAGACGAAGGAGTTGGCGATGCGCCAGGATTGATTTGTGGTTGAACGTTGGTTGTTGTTTATTCCATAAACCCTAGATACATATTTATAGTCCGTAGACTGTCTAATTCGGGAATAATCCCAACCGTGTACGAGCTAAACTCTATCTTAATTCTAACCGACACGGAATCTACTATAATACAGATACACGGGCAATTTTAGCCCAAACTTTGCATATAAGGCCGATTCATGTATCCCTTCCATGTATATTCTTCAAGCCCATCTTCAATCGCGGCCCACCTCTGATCCGGTCAAATTCTGGTGATAACAGTACCTTACAGCCATCTACCAAGTTATTTGTCACATTCATGCACTCTAAAATACTTTGCACCGTTTTTGAGATACTTATGAATTCCACAAAAATGACACACAAAACCGTACTATAATAAATCTACATATTATATTTTCGAGAACGTAATAGTGATAGTTTCAGCTTGTAGGAATCTACTAGCCAAACATTCCAAACTAAAGGGAATACATTTCTTATGATATTATACCTTTTTGGTTTAATGTTACAAAATCGTAACGATAAAATTATAATAGTACAAGACATATGTATGTTAGGATAATGATCGATCACAAATTTATGTTCTTAATTATTCTATTTAATACCTAAAAGGCACCATTCGAAAAAAATCATGCGAGGATGTATCTATAAGACCATACACATTTAAGATCGTGACTATACAAGACGAAGAAGTTTGGTATAAACTTTAACTTGGTACATTGTTTTGAACTGGTACTATTATAGTGGTGTCTGATAAATCAAACACGGACACACAAATGCAAAGTTTCTACGCCGAGTTACTAATCTGTAAATAAGTCCCGTTGGAGGAACCCGGTGGGCAAATCCCAGGGTCTGCGCGTGCCGAGTTTGGCGCGGGGCGAAGCGCTCCAGCGATGGTGCGCTGCTGAAGAATAGATGTTGGGAAGATAAATGTCAGTTTTGTAGTGAGAAGAAAAGTATAGATCTTTTATTTGTGTTTTGATGACCAAGTTTTCATAGAGTAGTGCTTTAGTCATTAGAACATCGGTGATTAGAGTCTTCATATCACACTATGGCTTGGTGGGCTCCGTCTCCGGAAGAGAATTGGTGTTGGTTAAGATGTCAAAAAAGGATGATTGTGTCAAAAAAGGATGGTTGTGAGCTCATGAAGAAAGATGACCGCTGAAGTGATGATTGGACGGCTTCCAGCTTGAATAGTAGATGTAGTTTTGCCCTTTGGTTGTGATCTTTTGAAAGATGGGTCTGTAATAATGAAGATATATTTGGAGTGGTTGTCTTAGTTTGCTGCTCGGAGCTGATGGTGTGTGTTGTTGTAACGAATTTCAGATTTATGTCTTATCGGTTTCATTTTGTATGAAATCGGGAGCTATGGCTCCTCAATTCGAGAAAAAAGAGATAAGTCCCAACTTGATTTGTATACCAACTTCTCTACATCTTGCCAAGCCCGGTGGCTAGAGCAGCACTGGAATTTGAGACATCCTATGGAGCTTTTTTTGTTACTATTGCATGCAGGCCATTGATTAGATCCAAGCACATGAACATATGAGGTGTTTGGGACTATTTTTACTTAATCTAGATGTAGAAAGAATCGTCCATATTTTCATTGCTTTCTTCGTAACCGGTTGACAAGTTTCAATGTTTCAATTTGTTTATTCCTCTACGGTTGAGAGAGTGGCACCACACCCAACTCTTTGTGCTTCATTGAGCGTTGAATCATTGACGTCCAACGTGATCTCTTTGATTTACCAAGAGTTCACCCATGTGTCCAACGGTGTCGCCGTGTTGGTGCCATCTTTCCGCCAAAGGGTGCTTGGTGATGTGGAGGACGAACCCGAAGTACATATCGTGCAGCCCCTCTGAGCCCACAAGGGAGAACGAGTGGGCAGGCGATGGCGAGCATGTAGGCGGTGCAGATCCAAAACGGCCGCCCTTGCCGCTGCCCCGGCGGCCGCATCCGCGACCTCGGCACCTAGGACCGGCCATGGAGCTCGTGGGGAGAAGGCGGATAGAGAGATGGTGGATAGCGACGCTATGGTTGGGGATTGGCGAGGTAGCTAGGGTTGTGTGAGGTAATGGATGCGCCAACGCCCCATTTTATACACCGGAGACAGGGGAGGGGGTGGTGTTACGTATTAAAACGAGCACCCTATTGCTAGACTTTGGAAACCTGCATCGCTGCCCAGCCATTAATTCACTTGGCAGGATGTGAAAAGGTATGGCGCCTCACCAGTACATCCTCGCTGCTCCACGCAAAAGACGAAGCAGATGTGGTCGCTACAGACGTGCCCGAGAAAAGCTTGAGCGGTCACACGCAGCGTGAGCGCAGGCGTGATCCAAACTTAAGCCACAGATGTGTATCGGCTGACTGTTAAGTCTCTACGCGTCGGATCATCACGGAACTAAAAGCAAACTTAAACTTTAGCCGCACGGATATAAACAGTTACTACCTCTGAACTAATTTAATTGATGCTAACCACATACTAATGATATGCATGGTCATGCCTCCATCCGCGTCGATTAAATCCGATCGAAGGAGTATTTTGCATCATTTACATCAGACTGTTGGAGATGGCCTTGTGAAGTGCGCCCGGACATCCCGCTCGGGCGCCGGGAAGTCGACACGAGAGGCAGCCCCAAGGCCGTGCGGTCAACCCCCCTCCATCGAGACGTCTTCCCTCTCGCTCTCGGCGGCGCATGCACGATTGTTCGGTTGGGACGTCGCGCCCCCGCGGTGCCGATGCCGCCCGCTCGCGTCGCGTCTTCATGCATGCATACGGACGCGGGGCCTGCGCGTGTCGCCGTGGAGACCGTTCCCAGTGCAGGCAGACGGACAGAGGCCAGCGGGGGCCGGGTCAGGCAGGCTACCTAGCCGGCCGGCCGTGCGTCCGTGCTGTGTGTTTGACCGGCGCGAGTGGCGAGGCGGCCGTGGGCGGCAACGTACGCAGCGTCTGATCTGAGCAGGACAATGGGGCGATGTCGCCACGATCTGTCGTCCGTCCCTCCCGTCGTTACGCTGCTGCACTGTTTTGCCGTGTTCTTCAGCTCCTGACAAGAAAATCGGGACGAACATACGAGAATTACACCAGATCGGGTAAATCATGGTAGATGCCAGAGAGTTGCCGACGTCATAGAGCGGCTCCAGCGCCAATCCTCGGTCGACACATCCTGATTCCTTAAAGCTGCCAAAGGAGGCTAATCGGATATTCTTCTTTGCTGCTCACCATCTGGTTCTTCCATGCCATCTGAAGAATACTTTAATTTACTCATCGAAACGAATGGTGGCTAACTTCTTCTTATCCAATCGAGCCGCAGCCGCTCATCTCGAAACAATCTGCGTCGGAGACACCCTGCGACAGCTTCTTCGCGAATATACTCCCTCGCCGAGGCGGACTACACTCAACTCGTCAGGACCTCGATCTCAGATCCGCTCTGCACGATCGTGGAGTGGACTCCAGCACCAGCAGCGCTAGTAAGCTAATTAAGGACCATTGGCCTAATCTGGGCACCATATGGGCACGGTCGGGGACCAAGGACCATCTGCGACGTGCGTGTGGTTTGGCAATTGGCAGTGGCACCCAAAGGACGAGCGAGGAATCCTGGGCGTCGGCCCAAGATCAGCCAATAACAGTGCCATGAACGGCACCCCAAGCTTGTCTTTTGTGTTCATAGTTTCGCCTACAATCACATTTGTAGTCTGTCCGAAGATGTCAAGTGACTCCGGAGTTGCTCACGTTACATAGAGCGCCCCTACTATAGAGTTGCTTTGCGGTAAATCCTTTGACCTTCCACAAACTCGCACAAGGTTAACGTTTCACACTCCCCCTTCCCTCTTGTCATAATCGATTCAGCATGTTTGTAGTGAAAACAACATACAATCCTCCGTAAATGTTTGTAAAGTACAAGAAAATAAATGCATAAATCAAGTGAATAAAAAATAAAATTTTACAAAAGTTTGAATTCTGAATAACCATACAATTTGACCAAGAAAAGAAGACGGGATCCATCGACATTTGTTTTCTAGGGCATCTATCAACAACCATCGAGGCATCAACACTTCATATAATCTAGAATTGTCTATTTAGTTAGAAAAATTGATCTTGTACTTTCCAAACATATATCAAGTTATTTATCAGATTCGTAGTACGCTCTAAGACACTCCGCCAACCGTCTACTTAGGGATCTGCGAAAAATGATAAAAATGAAGGCACTGTATTACACCCAAATATTATATTGTCGAGTAATGTGACAATATTGGTTTTTGAGATCACAAAGTTCTATTACCCAAACATTCCAAACTAAACAAAAGCATATTTGTCGCGATATAATACATTTTTTCCTCTGGCGATGTAAACTATATTTTAACTATAAAATTAGAA
Source organism: Lolium perenne (assembly GCF_019359855.2). Classification (NCBI taxonomy): domain Eukaryota; kingdom Viridiplantae; phylum Streptophyta; class Magnoliopsida; order Poales; family Poaceae; genus Lolium; species Lolium perenne. Next base: position 245,313,711 of record NC_067244.2, on the reverse strand, counting down.
TGGTATGAGAATACATATCGTAAAATAAGCGGGTGTGTTCATGTTGTTAACTATTATAGTTATACCAAAAAGAAGTGTTCAAGTGGGCTCATCTTAGGATGTATCAATAATAAAATAACATATTTTATGAACGTGCATGGTTACTTATGATGAAGTAAAAAAGTTTGGTATAAATACTTATACTTGACATTTTGTCTAAAGATAGGGAGCTATCGTGGCGTTTTAATGTCAGGTTGATGAGCACGCTTTTTATCGAGTTTTAGCATCGGGTGTTGTTAATGGATGTTCGTTAACGGAGCTTAGTAGTGTTTGCGTTATAGCGCATAGCAATGATATGATAGTGACATACATGAGGACAGTTGGAGTGGGAGAAATGATCGAGGAAGGCAAAGGAGCAACGAGTTGTCCGAGAAAAATGGTGCGAGGGATAGTGGCGGAGCTGGGATCGGGAGCAAGTGATGTCAAAAGCCAAATTAAGCGATAGATCAGACAAGTGATGTCATTATGTAGTACCTTTGGGTCAAAACTAATGTATTTATATCTAATTCTTCACCATATTTTTGTGATATCAATTGACATCACAAACACCATGCAGCTCCGCCACTAGTGAGGGAGACAAAGCTCAAGAGAAATACTAGGTGCGCATAGAACTATATAAAGCGGGCATAGTGTGTCGTAGGGTACTACTAGAGAATGTGTCTAGTAAAAAAAAGGAAATATGGTCGAGCGCTTCATGCTACCATTACACGGTATAATTTTATAAGGGCTCATAAATGAAGATTTAGAAAACAAATCGAGCGAGTCAACAACAACAATTGCAGAAAAGTTGAAATCCCAAGTATGATCTATCGTATAGATAAGAAGAAGAAGAAAAAAAAGGCAAATCCAGCTATAAATAATGTATGGGATTCCCTCTCTTTTGCCAACACTTTTACGGTTCAATTCATCCTTTTGCATGCTTTCTATGTGCTAGCTCCATTTTAAAAACAATCCCTATATTTCTATGAAAAAACTTAAATTTTATGAATCTTATAAACAACTAAATTATTAAATAAATACACTATAAATATATACTCTACAGTAAATCTACTAAATTGGTGTGGGATTGTGGATATTCATATATATTTTTTCTATACGATTGGTAAAACTTTCAAGGCGTTCACTTTTGGCTGAGGCTATTATAGGGTTGCCCTTCTTATTTTGGAAGTAAAATTTGATGGGGTTTATAGGCACGTTTCTTACCGATTCACTCAACTTTGTCGGAACATTATACTCCTGCAACATTTTGGATGCCGACACTAGGTGTGATGTGCTTGTAGCCGGATAGGTTCTCGATCGATGCCGGCAGTAGGTTTGGGCAGGCGACCACTTAATGTTGGTGAAGGGAAAAAGGTACTCACGGTGACGGTGGGTTTTGCGGGGTTTCACGTACGTGCTCGTCTCGCGGGGGTTGTGGCCACACATGAGCCGCGAGAGCATGGCGTACGTTGTAAACTGCAGAAGGGACACTGCAAGGAAGATCGACGGCCGGGGGCCTCCCGCTCGTACCCGCGCGTCCGCCGGAGGAGAAGGTGACACGACGGCCAGTCCCGAGGCCGTGGCGGTCAACCCCGCGCGATGGAAACGTCTCTCGGCGCACGCACGGTTGTCCGGTCGGGACGTCGCGCCACGCGGCGACGGTGCCGATGCCGCTCGTGTCGTCACTCTCACACCAGCGCATGCATACGGACGCCGGCCTGCTCGTGTTGCTAGTCGCCGTGGTGACCGTACCAGTGCAGTGTGCAGGCAAACGGACAGAGGCCAGCGGGGGCGGGTCGAGCCGGCCGGCGCCCTTGCCTGCCTAGCCGGCCGGCCGTGCGTCCGTGGTTTGTTTGACCGGCGCGAGTGGCGAGGCGGCCGTGGGCGGCGACGTCGCCACGACCCACGATCTGCCGTCCCTCCCTCCCGTCGTTACGCTGCTGCACTGTTTGTTTTGCCGTGTTCTCCAGCTCGTGACAAGAAAATCGGGAGGAACATACGATAATTACACCCGATCGGGTAAATCAGGATGCCAGAGAGTTTGCCGACGTCACAGAGAGGCTCCAGCTCCAATCCTTGGTCGACACATCCTGATTCCTTAACGCTGCCAAAGGCAGGCTAATCGGACATTCTTGAACAACCTCTTTCGTGCGCTCATTTCCCCCCTTCCCTCTCTCTCTTCTCCCGTCCCCTTGAGAGGCTCTCTTCAGCACCCGGCTCCTCCCTCCCTCCTCTCCGGCGGCTTCGCCGGCCGGAGGTGGTGGGAGCGAGGAGGCCGGTTTGTATATAGTAGATCTAGGTTGTGTACTAGTTGTGTATGGGCTCTGTCCCGGTTTGGCTTAGTGCCGGTGGAGATTTGGTGGCCGAGGTCTGCGGGCGGCGCTCGGCGACTGGAGGCGCGTGCTCCGATGGACGGAGCCGAAGGTGACATCAAGCAGCGCTTCCCCCTCAGCGAAGAATCACTAGTAGAAAAACGTCCATGCGTACCGGTTCCAGAGGGGCATTCGTACCGGTTTTGCAACCGGTATAAAACTTCCGGCACTAAAGCCCCCCCCCCCCTTTCGTACCGGTTGCTTACGAACCGGTATAAAAGGGGCCTCCACGTGGGCCACCAGGAGAGCTCAGGGCTAAGGATCTTTGGTACCGGTTGGTAATACGAACCGGTACCAAAGGTTCCCCCCGCGGCAGGGAATTTGCCCAAATCTCTGCCGCGGCAGAGAATTGGCTTTTTAGGGTTTTGGAGAGGTTTAGGGATATCGGTTTGTTTCATATCGCGTCGATGCACCAGAAACGCGTTTGGGTTTAGGTAGTACATGAAGATCAAGATGATGCATAGCAAGTTGGTGCATATAATATAACACGCATGTTATTGCATGAGATCGCAAATTAAGTAGCACTATGCATGAAGATCGATCTTCATGCATAGTGGTGCTCTCCGAGGCGTACTCTATATATGTCTATTACATGTAGCATAGTGGTACTCTTCGAGTCAACTATATATGTAACATGTACATCTTCATTCATAGTGGTGCTCTGCGAGTTGTGGTATGACGTCCCGAAGGAAAAATCCCGCCAATTCCTCGCCTATTGCTATGAAGCGGTCATCGATTGAGAGCTTGTTCCGCTTTCTTGCCAACTATAAAATAATAAGATACAAATGAATACATGAAACAACTATTACTGAAACTCAGCACAACTTATGATAACAAAACAAATTTGTGAAGATTGTTTTTGTACCTCTTTATTTCTTTCATTATTCGTTCTCTCGTTGACAATTCTGCGGATGTACTCGCAAACGAAGAATCCACAGAGATCGGTCCCCGGAGGTTGTTGCGGGCATTTCTTTACAAGAATATAATTCAATCAAACAATAGTCAAGTATGATAATTAAAAGGTGTGTGGGCCTAGGTAGTACTACTTACTTTCGCACGCCATCGCAGCTTCGGTGTCCATTCACGGGACGTATCTTCCTTGATGAAAGTTTGCCATACGCTGCTCGACAAAAGAAAATGCATAAAAGAGTCATACGCTGCTCGACAAAATTAACGAAACAAACCGATAAGAATTAAAATTACCTTCTGAGCATTAAAAAACAAGACACGTATAGATCCTTTTTTTTGCTTAGTGAGTCCAAGACTTCAACTTCTCCAATTTCCAAATTGATGACGAGAAGAATAAAGTGAAACCTACGCACGTTTCAATATGTAGTGTCATATATATAAGTCATTAGTTAAAATTTTGACATACGGTGAGCAAAATATAATGTGTTATAAGACAGTAAGACTCACTCGAAGTTGTAAGGCCAAAGTATTAGCTTTTTGTCACGTTGTCGCTTCAAAAACCTTAGCAAAGTCTGCGGTGTATCCTTGTTATAGAGGGGATTCTCTATGGTTTTAACATGCATTGTGTTCGGGTCAATGAACCCAATGTCTGTGATATCGTCCCTTTTGCATTCGAGAATCTTCGATCTGCATAATATAGCGCACAAAAGATTATAATCTGCAGACAATGAACGACTTCTCAAATTAAATAAATAAATCACTTACAGACAATAGCAACTGATGATTGATTTGTCGAGTGCCCGGAGATTGTATAACTGAAAGAGTTCGGCGAAGTCAACGTTCACACAATACTCCTGGAAGTAGTGCTCTTCCCTAACTCGCACCATGATAGTCTGGATCCCTTCCTTTGAGGCCTTAAGGTACCACGAATGCAAGTTACGCATACATGTTGGTACCTTCCTGAGATTCTCGACCAAATCTTTCCCTTGAACAAACTGATATGCTCGTTCAGCTAAGGCGTAATCAGTTCCGTCTTGTCGAGAACTTTGAACGGTCTTCCCGTCAAACACCTTGAGAGGGGCGACTGATTAAACGGGTTGTTGTCCGAGCTGGTAGACACTGTGTATCCCTTTTATCTCCCTGATACCCGATTGAACGGGTTTTGTCGCCTCGATCATCTTGTCATACGACCTTTCAATAGAACGCGCATAGTCAGATGGCGGCGATGGTACAGGGTCATATAGATTGTCAACGGTACGCACAACTTTCTCCCGATCTAGTGTCTTCTCGAAAGGTATCTCTGGCACTTTCGGTGCAAAATTTCTTCACCTCGGCCTGAACGGCCTCCGCGTTTTCCTCCGGGAGTTTTTTCCCAAGGTAACTTCTCGATGGCGGCAGTTGTTTCTCCTTTCTAGCTTTCTTCCTAGGCGGCGTACCGTTCCGCTTAACGGACGCTGTCTTACGCGGATGATCTCGAGATGGTGGACTCACGCTGGGGTCCCTCTCAGGTAGGTGTGGACTTGGCTGCTCACCAGGACTGCCACCAGGAGGAGTCGATGGCATTTGCTGCTCATGTGTAGGAGTCGGTGGCCTTTGCAAAAGGACGACGTACTTCTTCGGCCATAGGGCGAAACCGTGCTTGACATCCGCCAGTGTCCTCTCATCTTCACCTCTAGGAATATCAAGCTCCACTTTTTCAAAACCCGAAACAACTTCATCCACCCCGACACGAACACAACCAGGTGGAATGGGCATATGATGGTGCATTGCTCCATCTTCACTTGGGTACACATAGCCGACCGCCACCTTAACAGACGCGGTCCTGATTAACATATGTAGCTCGCAAACTGTCTTCTCCGTGACATAATCCACGGGGTAGCTTCCTCCACATCCGTCAAGATGCGAGGAACCGACACTGCTTCTTCGCTGAGATGGGGCAGCATCGGCTTGTGGATCCTGTAGAAACAGCGGCTGATCAGGTGCCCTCTGATTTCTCTCAAGAGCCTCCACCCTAGATAACAACTCCGTTACAATGTCGGCGTCCTTCTTCTTCTTTCGCGAACGGCTTCTATAAGTGTCAGCGCTGTCCGGCCACGCTTCCTTCATGGTGAGACCTGGGCGAGCTCGTACCCGTCCAACATGTTCAGGGTTCCCCAAAGCGAGTGTCAGCTCGTCATTCTCTCGATCGGGAATGTACTCTCCCTTTCTGACCTTTTCAATTGCATCTACAAGCTTCGGTACAATTCCCTCAATTTTTTCCTTCAATTTTCCCTTCGCAACGATCAACCCTGTCTTTGGGTCCAACCCTGCCCCATGAGCGAACAACCAGAACTTGGACCGTTCGGGCCAGTCCCATGTCTGTGGAGTGATTCCATGATCCATCAGTTTATTCTCAAACGCTGTCCACTTCGGAATGGCACTCTTGTAGCCACCTGACCCCAAATGATGCGGAAGTTTCTTCTTTGCAGCATTTTCGGTATTTTTCTTCGATCGGGACACAAAAGTAGACGATTTCTTATACTCCTTAAATGCGGCCCAGTGATCTTTTATCTTCACTAGATTATCATCGAATACTGGATCTTCATTCTTATATTTGTCCCATAAATTTTTCTTGAAGCTCTGGAATTGTATGGCCATCTTCTTCCATGTCCATTCCTTGACTTTATTCTTCTGGCCTTCCGTCATGTCTTCCGGTAGGCTGAACTTTGTCAGTAGCGTGTCCCAAAGAAATTTTTTCATCTTGTCGTTGTGTTGTCGTCAGAAACCCACCGGCGGGCAGCGACGGGCAACACCGTAGAGCCGGGAACAACCTAGGGCTGCGGCTGGCCGAGGTCCCTCCGAGCGACGGCCCGCAAAGCTTTCTGGTCACACGTCCGATGCTGATTGCAAGGGCGTGCCACCTGACCTATACCTGGTCAGGAAGGTGATGGAGATGCCTCGCTTAGTTTCCTGCATGGCATACATGTAAACATTAAATACGAGCCTCGATCGGCTCTCAGGTTATCCTGTGAATCGGCTCAAGGAGCCGATCCACCCATGATTCGTACGGGGTGTACGAATATATGGTGGTCCTGCTTGATCAAGATAAAGCTAATTAGATCTACGACGATTTAGGGTTTTCACCGCATAATCGGAACATCCTACTCAGGATTGGGCCTCGCGGCCACGCACGGTGACCGTAAGTCGATCCTAGACAAGGCCTAAAAACCAACACGAGGTTGATCCCCGGAACATCCTGTCTAGGACTAACGAACGACACCCTACGTGCCGCTGGATCCTCCAGCCCCTTGTAAGGCCTAACTATTGCAGATATTAAACTAATCCTTGATGAACAAGGAGCAATCGTAACGGATCAGATCTACTAAATAACGATCAAGCGGGGTGCCGCCCCCACACCTGAAATAGGTGTGAGGGCGGCTAGATATGCAAGGGTTGCACTACGATAGCATGTCTACGCGAAGCACTATGCTAACCCTAACACATCTATGATAACTACGTTGCTCGCCATCAACAAGGCTTCAGTACGAGCAACGCATGAACAACGTGGAGCTTGTGCTGCCTAGATCGCAAGATGCGATCTAGGCAGCATGTTGCTTACCGGTAGAAACCCTCGAGATGAAGGAGTTGGCGATGCGCCGAGATTGATTTGGTTGGTTGAACGTTGGTTGTTGTTTATTTCATAAACCCTAGATACATATTTATAGTCCAGGGGACTTTCTAACGTGGGAATAATCCCAACCGGGCACGGGCCAAACTCTACCTAATCGACACGTATCCTACTATATTACAGATACAAGGGCAAACTAGCCCAAACTTCGTGTACAAGGCCGGTTCACATATTCTTCCATATATATATTCTTCAAGCCCATCTCCAATCGCGGCCCACCTCTGATCCGGTCAAATTCTGGTGATAACACATGCCCCCCTGGTTTTGGAAATGACAATTCCAAAATCATTTTGCTTTTCCTTCGTCGGGTCATGTCGTGGCAGAGCAGAACCGTCGCAGTATCCTCCATCATGATGCCTTGCCTCTTCCACTTCTGCGTGAACTCCCATTTTTGAAGAAGGTTTCGACGAAGGACCAGCCGATGACACCCCAATCGGCTTTTAAAACAGAGCATCTACCAGGCCAGCTGCCCCCCGAGCCTCAGCCAAGGCGAGAATACTGGTGAAGATGCACAGATCAGACCAAAGGCTTGGAACTCAGATAATTCTGAGACAGCCACCCTGCCGATTCAGCCGCTCTTGACCCCATCGATTGCCTCTTCCCCCGTTGAAAGCCGATGTTGTACGCCAAAACTGACTTCTGACAGCACTGTTGTAATCGGCTCATTGCAGCTGAGGAAGCTCTCATCGTTTGCCCCCTCGAGGAAGCAGAGGGCCTCAAGAAATCCGTGTCTTGCACCCCAACCGGTAGATCTTGCGTAATTGTACTAGAGTCGATGGTTGTGCATCGACTGTATGTCATGAAAAATCATCTATGGAAGAACATTGCAAAACCAAATGACATTTGGACTGAAAGGGCAAAAGGTGGCATCTTCTGGATATTATCAACATAAAGTAATATAACAAGTGCAATATGCAAGTATGTAGGAATCAATGCACAGTTAACACAAATGTTTGCTTTTTTAGATAGAAGGAAATGGGTAAACTGACTCAACAATAAAAGTAGAAGAAAGGCCCTTCGCAGAGGGAAGCATGGATTGCTATATTTGTGCTAGAGCTTTGATTTTGAAAACATGAAACAATTTTGTCAACGGTAGTAATAAAGCATATGTATCATGTAAATTATATCTTACAAGTTGCAAGCCTCATGCATAGTATACTAATAGTGCCCGCACCTTGTCCTAATTAGCTTGGACTACCGGATCATCGCAATGCACATGTTTTAACCAAGTGTCACAAAGGGGTACCTCTATGCCGCCTGTACAAAGGTCTAAGGAGAAAGCTCGCATTTTGGATTTCTCGCCTTTGATTATTCTCAACTTAGACATCCATACCGGGACAACATAGACAACAGATAATGGACTCCTCTTTTATGCATAAGCATGTAACAACAATTAGTAATTTTCTCATATGAGATTGAGGATATTTGTCCAAAACTGAAACTTCCACCATGGATCATGGCTTTAGTTAGCGGCCCAATGTTCTTCTCTAACAATATGCATGCTTAACCATAAGGTGGTAGATCGCTCTTACTTCAAACAAGACGGACATGCATAGCAACTCACATGATATTCAACAAAGAATAGTTGCTGGCGTCCCCAGAAACATGGTTATCGCACAACAAGCAACTTAATAAGAGATAAAGTGCATAAGTACATATTCAATACCACAATAGTTTTTAAGCTATTTGTCCCATGAGCTATATATTGCAAAGGTGAAGAATGGAATTTTAAAGGTAGCACTCAAGCAATTTACTTTGGAATGGCGGAGAAATACTATGTAGTAGGTAGGTATGGTGGACACAAGTGGCATAGTATTTGGCTCAAGGATTTTGGATGCATGAGAAGTATTCCCTCTCGATACAAGGTTTAGGCTAGCAAGGTTGTTTAAAGCAAACACAAGTATTCATATTTACCCGTCTTCATTATTGAAAGCATTATAAGACTCTATACCGTCTTCATTATTGTACCTTTTATCATCATATCGAAGCCGATCGCTTGAACCGGCCTCCTCTTTGTCCTTGCCACCAGAGTGACTGCTCTCTTCTTTGTCTTTACCATGGCGGTATACAGAAGCTGCACTGAAGACCAACTTGGTGAAAATCCTCGTCTTGAACACGCAGCGGGTAGATCCTGTGCAAAAAATTTTTTTTTTACTGGCCGATTTTTCTATCGGCCCCCAATATTTCACTCCACATGTATTGCACATGTTCATAGCATCTGTCTATCTGATTATGTGCCCCCCGAGCCGATTCTGTCAGGTTACTGCAGATATCGGCTCTGCAGTTATCCACAGAACTATACCTGAACATCGGCTCTGCAGACATGACCAATGCCGATTTCCTCGAGCTCTCAAGCCGATGTAGTCCCACCGGGCGTGCCAGAATGTGTTGTCGTCAGAAACCCACCGGCGGGCAGCGACGGGCAACACCGTAGAGCCGGGAACAACCTAGGGCTGCGGCTGGCCGAGGTCCCTCCGAGCGACGGCCCGCAAAGCCTTCTGGTCACACGTCCGATGCTGATTGCAAGGGCGTGCCACCTGACCTATACCTGGTCAGGAAGGTGATGGAGATGCCTCGCTTAGTTTCCTGCATGGCATACATGTAAACATTAAATACGAGCCTCGATCGGCTCTCAGGTTATCCTGTGAATCGGCTCAAGGAGCCGATCCACCCATGATTTGTACGGGGTGTACGAATATATGGTGGTCCTGCTTGATCAAGATAAAGCTAATTAGATCTACGACGATTTAGGGTTTTCACCGCATAATCGGAACATCCTACTCAGGATTGGGCCTCGCGGCCACGCACGGTGACTGTAAGTCGATCCTAGACAAGGCCTAAAAACCAACACGAGGTTGATCCCCGGAACATCCTGTCTAGGACTAACGAACGACACCCTACGTGCCGCTGGATCCTCCAGCCCCCTGTAAGGCCTAACTATTGCAGATATTAAACTAATCCTTGATGAACAAGGAGCAATCGTAATGGATCAGATCTACTAAATAACGATCAAGCGGGGTGCCACCCCCACACCTTAAATAGGTGTGAGGGCGGCTAGATATGCAAGGGTTGCACTACGATAGCATGTCTACGTGAAGCACTATGCTAACCCTAACACATCTATGATAACTACGTTGCTCGCCATCAACAAGGCTTCAGTACGAGCAACGCATGAACAACGTGGAGCCTGTGCTGCCTAGATCGCAAGATGCGATCTAGGCAGCATGTTGCTTACCGGTAGAAACCCTCGAGATGAAGGAGTTGGCAATGCGCCGAGATTGATTTGGTTGGTTGAACGTTGGTTGTTGTTTATTTCATAAACCCTAGATACATATTTATAGTCCAGGGGACTTTCTAACGTGGGAATAATCCCAACCGGGCACGGGCCAAACTCTACCTAATCGACACGTATCCTACTATATTACAGATACAAGGGCAAACTAGCCCAAACTTCGTGTACAAGGCCGGTTCACATATTCTTCCATATATATATTCTTCAAGCCCATCTCCAATCGCGGCCCACCTCTGATCCGGTCAAATTCTGGTGATAACACGTTGACATAACTAGCACCACTCTCCGGGTTCTTCGGCTTATGCCACTCTTGAATGCTGATCGGTACATGGTCCCTAACAATAACTCCGGATTGACTTGTAAATTTGCGGCAAAACTCCTTGGGCTCCACTGGTTCACCATTATCCTTGAATGCCGTGAGGGCTAACCTACCCTCGCCCTTTAGCACCCGCGTCGGGCCTCGTTTTGATCTAACAGACTTGCTCGATGATCCAGAAGGCTAAAACAAAAAATTATTCGTTAATAAGCGCAATACAAATAAATGAATGCATCTAGGGATGAACATATAGACTAATTGATACATAGATATACACCTCGCCGGAGTTTGTGATGGACACTTCGTTGTCTCTTCTAACTTGTTCAGACTCAAGTCCCTCGCCAAAATCATTCAGAAAGTCTTGGAACTCGTTGTCATCTCCATCGTCGGGTTCCGGACCACGGGCACTCTCATAGATCAATTGCTGCACCGCTTCTTCCCCCTCCTCATCTCGGACGAAGGTGCCGTCCTCCATACCTCAATGTCACTGCAAAATTAAGAAAGCAATTGTATTTCATTCATCATGGATAACAATTGAAATGAAGAAAGCAAAAAACCCTAACCCTAACCCTATCCCCCTCCTCCTCCGCCACCGCCACCGCCACACACTTGGCCTTTGGATCCGCCACACACTCGGCCTTTGGATCCACCACACACTCGGCGTTCCCCCTCCTCCTCCGCCACCGCCACTCCTACTCGGAGTATGGAACTACGTACATGGCGAGTTTATGAACAATGGGATGGCCAGGAGCACCACACACTCGCTCGTCTAACTAAGTAAAGCACATCTAGCAAGAGGCTAGTGACCATGGCTTCACTCTCGTCCATCTTCTTCTACCGCTACGACGCGAGCGGCAACAAGTCCGGCGGCACAACCACCACCGCGCACCTCCAATTCTACATATGCACGATGACTACACGGGTCCGCGCCCCACCGCGAAGCGCGTCGTCTCTGGGCACACCAGCGACAACGACAACGTCACGACGACGCTGAAGACTGCGCCGCGGCAGTTCGGCGACATCGTGTTTCTGTCCGGGCCAGGCTTTTCAAGTACATCCAGGGGAAGAATGCCGCCGTGCGCCGGGGCCAGGTACGCCGCCGTCGCCGGGGCCAGGTACGCCGCCGTGCGCCGCTTCGGCGGCTTCGTCGCCGACTCCGACATCGGCCAGCAGGCCGCGCTGCTCTCGACGCCAGCTGCAGGGACCAAGTGGGCCGCCTCCGTGTCCGACGGCGGCAGCGCGGCCCCGTGTCCGTGGCGATTCGGCGACGGATGGCCCAAGCGGCGGCAGCGCGCGGGTGGGCACGGCGAGGGCCGCATCGACATTTTGTCGAACAGTCTACGCGCGCGGTGGCGACGAAGCGGCGGCGCTGGCCTTGGCGCCGGCGTAGGCGTCTCCGTCTGTGGCGTCTCCAGCCTGGTCTCGCAGCGGCGCGCGCGGCGTGGAGCGCGGCGGAGGAGGAGGGGTAGAGGGGCGGGCGATAGCGCCGGAGGAGGAGGGGTAGAGGGGCGGCGTGCTCACCTTGGCCGGGTTGCCGGCGCGCGGAGGAGGGGAGAGCGGCGGGCAAAGGCGAAGGCCACGACGTGGGCGAAGGCGAAGGCCACGGCGTGGGCGACGGCGACGGCGCGTCGGCTCTGCGGCGAAGATGGCGACGGCGTGGGCGCGACCGACGGCGTGGGCGACGGCGTGGGCGCGGGTCTCTGCGCGTCTGCGTGTGTGAGAATGGAGAAGACGATGGGGAATTTTGCCCGCGCGGCTAAGTGTGAAACACAGGGAAACCCCTTTGGTACCGGTTGGTACCACCAACCGGTACGAAAGGTCTTTCGTACCGGTTGGTGGTACCAACCGGTACCAAAGGTATTTTTTTTCTTTTTCTTTTGCTGTTTTCTTTTCTTTTGCTGTTTTCTTTTTTCTTTCCTTTTCTTTTCTATTTCTTTTTTTCTTTTCTGTTTCTTTTTTACTTTTCTGTTTCTTTTTTTACTTTTCTGTTTCTTTTTCTTTTATTTTCTATTTCTTTTATTTTTATTATTTGCTATTGCTTTTCTTTTTCTTTTCTATTTCTTTTCTTTCCTTTTCTTTTCTATTTTTTTCTTTCCTTTTCTTTTCTATTTCTTTTTTTCTTTTCTGTTTCTTTTTTACTTTTCTGTTTCTTTTTTTACTTTTCTGTTTCTTTTTCTTTTATTTTCTATTTCTTTTATTTTTATTATTTGCTATTGCTTTTCTTTTTCTTTTCTATTTCTTTTCTTTCCTTTTCTTTTCTATTTCTTTTCTATTTGTTTTCTTTACTCCCGCCACGACGCCGTCCGCGCGGGAAAGTTTCCCGCCACGTACGACGTCGCGCGGGAAACTTTCCCGCCACGACGCCGCGCGTGGGAGAAAAAAGGCGGGAAAGAAAGGGCGGGAATAAAAATTTATTACGAGTGAACTCGAATTAAAAGTACATAGCTTAACTGAAAATTAAAGATACATGGCCAAATTCTACTGTTGGAGTCATTCAGTCATACTCGTGCCTAGCCCTGTAGTAGTCACCACTGTAGTCGTCGTAGTCGCCGTCATCATCGTCGCTGGCATCGGGGTCGCGGTACTCGAACGTCGGCGGGTGAGCACGCGTGGGCTGGGACTGAGGGTAGCGCAGGCGGGGGCCACGGTAGGCCATGACGCCCTGGAGAGTCCGGCCGCGCCACCACAGCCGACGGCCGGCCTCGTTGAAGTTCGGAGGAGGCGGGCCGCCCTCCTCGTGCCTGGCAAGCGCCCTCTCACGCCGATTGATGAAGAAGCTTTCCCAAGTCGGGCTGTAGTCGGGATGCCACTGGGGATTCCTCCGCTGCTCTGGCGTGAGCTCGAAGTAGTAGTGGTTCGTGATGGCCATCTCGCGCGCCACACCTAGAGGGACTGGAGGGACCGGTACGCCTCCGACGCTTAGCAACCAGCCGGTCGGGACGCGGTAGCCCGGCGGGCAGGGGTAGTTCGAGGCGCAAAGCGCCTCCGCCTCCCGGGGGGTTAGAGATGCGATGGAAGCCATGGGAGAGAATGATGAGGTTTGCAGATATGAGTCTAGATGTGATATGTAAATGGTGGCCAAGCCTACATATATATAGTGAAAAAAATGGCGGGAAGACAGAGGCGGGAACCAGTGGAAAGCGCGGGAAGAAAATAGGCGGGAAGACAGATCGAGGCAAACCTTTAGTACCGGTTGGTGGGTGCAACCGGTACTAAAGCTGTCGGCAGGCGCACGACGCCCTGTCGGTGGGATAAGGACGCGTGGGTAACCTTTAGTACCGGTTGGTGGGTGCAACCGGTACTAAAGCTGTCGGCGGGATAAGGACGCCCTGCTCGATGAGATAAAGTATGTAGCGCACGACGCACTGTCGGTGGGATAAGGACGCGTGGGTAACCTTTAGTACCGGTTCGTGTCTGCAACCGGTACTAAAGCTGTCGGCAGGATAAGGACGCTCTGCCTATAAAAGGAGCATCGATACACCATGGGAAGCAGCTCAACAAGCCAACATGGATGGAGAGTTTCATCACCATGGATGGAGGAAAGGGTTGGGAAATCTCCCGTGGCGGAACTTGTCGAAGATGCCCTTGGTGCACACGCCCTATGGCATCTTTGGAAGTTCCGCCTCGGAAAAATTTCCCTGCAAGCCCGTGGAAGACTCCATCTCCTCTAACAATGTTGGGGAAAGGGTTGCGAAATCTCCCGTGGCGGAACTTCTCGAATATGCCCTTGGTGCACATGCCCTATATATGGCATATTCGGAAGTTCCGCCTCGGAAAAATTTCCCTACAAGCCCGTGACTTAACTAGTAAAACAAGCCAACCATCTCCATTGTTAATATCTTACATACAGTAACATCATTACACAAAAGTGATTTCCATATTGAGATACACAAGTTATACTCCATCTCCTCTAGTCTTCTGAGTTTTCTTCGCCCGTTTCCCTTTCTTCTTACTGCGACGCAACCATGGACAATCTTCATTGTTTAAGATGATGCTTGGGTCAATTTTTACCTTGAAGGGTGGAATATCGTCAAACTTATTATAATCTTCTGACATGTCTGTCTTGTCCTCTACTCCCACGATGTTTCTTTTTCCTGAAAGAACTATGTGCCGCTTTGGCTCATCGTATGATGTGTCCTCTTGCCTTTCTTTTATTTTTTTCGGTTTGCTAGACATATCCTTCACATAAAAAACCTGAGCCACTTCACTGGCTAGGACGAATGGTTCGGTGTCGTACCCAAGATTCTTGAAATCCACTGTAGTCATTCCGTACTGCGGGTCTACCTGTACCCCGTCTTTCAGGTTGAACCATTTACACCGGAACAAAGGGACCTTGAAATTAGATCCATAGTCAAGTTCCCATATCTCCTCTATGTACCCATAATATGTGACCTTGTTCCCATTGCCATCTTCTGCATCAAAGCGGACACCACTGTTTTGGTTGGTGCTCTTTTTGTCTTGGGCGAAAGTGTAAAATGTGTTCCCATTAATCTCGTACCCTTGAAAAGTCGATATAGTAGAAGATGGTTGCTTAGCCAACAAGTACAGCTGCTCGTCATCGGTGACATTCATGAGACGTGTTTGCAACCAACCGCCGAAAGTCTTCATGTGTTCTCCATCAATCCAATCTTCACGTTGCTCCGGGTATTTAGAGCGTAAGATCTCCTTGTGTTCCTCTTTGTACGGAGCCACCAAGATGGAATTATGTAGAACTGTGTAGTGTGCTTGAGTGAAAGAATGTCCGTCCATACACGTTGCTGATTTCTTTCCTAGCGTGCCTTTTCCACGCAGTGTCCCCTCATAGCGCGATTCAGGAACACCGATCGGCTTAAGGTCAGGAATAAAGTCAACACAAAACTCAATGACCTCCTCTGTTCCATAGCCCTTGGAGATGCTTCCTTCTGGCCTAGCACGGTTATGAACGTACTTCTTTAAGACTCCCATGAATCTCTCAAAGGGGAACATGTTGTGTAGAAATACAGGACCGAGAACGCCAATCTCTTCGACCAGGTGAACTAGGAGATGTGTCATAATATTGAAGAAGGATGGTGGGAACACCAACTCGAAGCTGACTAGACATTGGACCACATCCTTCTGTAAATTTTGTAGAGTAAGTGGATTGATCACCTTCTGAGAAATTGCATTGAGGAACGCACATAGCTTCACAATGGGTACTCGAACATTTTCCGGCAGAAGCCCCCTCAATGCAACCGGAAGTAATTGTGTCATAATCACGTGGAAGTCATGAGACTTTAGGTTTTGAAACTTTTTCTCCGACATGTTTATTATTCCCTTTATATTCGACGAGAAGCCAGACGGGACCTTGATGCTACTCAGGACTTCAAAAAAGATCTCCTTCTCCTCTTTGGTAAGAGCATAGCTGGCAGGACCTTGATACTTCTCTGGATTCAGGTTGTTTCCTTCGTGGATACTTTGCTGGTCCTACCGTGCATCCGGTGTATCTTTTGTCTTCCCATACACGCCCAAGAAGTTTAGCAGGTTCACGCAAAGATTTTTTGTGACGTGCATCACGTCGATTGCAGAGTGAACCTCTAAGAATTTCCAGTAGGGTAGCTCCCAAAATATCGACTTCTTCTTCCACATGGGTACGTGTCCGTCAACATCATGCGGAACAGATTGTCCGCCGGGACCCTTTCCAAAGATCACTTTTAAATCCTTGACCATATCATATATAACTTCCCCATTAGGGCGGGTAGGCTTCGTTCGGTTATCTGCCTCACCTCCGAAATGCTTTCCTCTCTTTCTTACGTGATGTTGTTTTGGAAGAAATCGACGATGCCCCAGGTACACATTCTTGTTTCCCAAATAATTACTATCAGTCTCACCTAAACAGTGTGTGCATGCATTGTATCCCTTGTTTGACTGCCCTGAAATGTTACCAAGAGCAGGCCAATCATTGATGGTTACAAATAACAACGCTCGTAGGTTAAATTCCTTTTGTTCGTGCTCATCCCACACAGGTACACCTTCGTCACGCCACAACTCTAAAAGTTCTTCAACCAATGGCCTCAGGTACACATCAATGTCGTTGCCGGGTTGCTTCGGGCCCTGGATGAGCACTGGCATCATAATGAACTTCCGCTTCATGCACAACCAAGGAGGAAGGTTATAGATACATAGAGTCACTGGCCAGGTGCTATGACTGGAGCTCTGCTCCCCGAAAGGATTAAAGCCATCTGTACTTAGACCAAATCTTAAGTTCCTTGCGTCATCTAAAAATGACTTGAACTCTCTGTCGATTTTTCTCCACTGCGACCCGTCAGCGGGGTGTCTCAGCATCACATCTTTCTTACGGTCCTCTTTGTGCCATCGCAACAACTTGGCATGCTCTTTGTTCTGGAACAAACGTTTCAACCGTGGTATTTGTAGGATAACGTTGCATAGAAAACAAAAATTTTCCTACGGCGAACACGCAATCCAAGCCAAGATGCAATCTAGAAGACGGTAGCAACGAGGGGGTATCGAGTCTCACCCTTGAAGAGATTCCAAAGCCTACAAGATGAGGCTCTTGTTGCTGCGGTAGACGATCACTTGCCGCTTGCAAAAGCGCGTAGAAGATCTTGATCACGATCGGTTCCGGCGCCACGAACGGGCAGCACCTCCGTACTCGGTCACACGTTCGGTTGTTGATGAAGACGACGTCCACCTCCCCGTTCCAGCGGGCAGCGGAAGTAGTAGCTCCTCTTGAATCCGACAGCACGACGGCGTGGTGTCGGTGGCGGTGTAGAAGTCCGGCGGAGCTTCGCTAAGCTACGCGGGAAATATGAAGTGGAGGAGCAAAGCTAGGGTTTGGGAGGGGGTGGCCGGCCACTCAAGGGGGGCGGCCAAGCTATGGTCTTGGGGTGGCCGGCCCCCTCCCTTGGCCCCTCATTATATAGGTGGATCCCAAGTGTTGGTGTCCAAGTCTTCGAATAAGACCCGAAACCAAAACCTTCCATAGGAGGGGGCAAACCTAGCCCAACTAGGACTCCCACCCAAAGGTGGGATTCCCACCTCCCATGTGGGGGGTGGCCGGCCCCCTATGGTGGAGTCCACTTGGGACTCCACCCCCACTAGGGCTGGCCGGCCATGGAGGTGGAGTCCCTTGTGGACTCCACCTTCCTTGGTGGTTTCTTCCGGACTTTTCTAGAACCTTCTAGAACCTTCCATAGAACCTTCCGCGACATTTTATTTCACATAAAATGACATCCTATATATGAATCTTATTCTCCGGACCATTCCGGAACTCCTCGTGATGTCCGGGATCTCATCCGGGACTCCGAACAAATATTCGAACTCCATTCCATAATTCAAGAACTACCATTTCAACATCCAACTTTAAGTGTGTCACCCTACGGTTCGAGAACTATGCGGACATGGTTGAGTACTCACTCCGACCAATAACCAATAGCGGGATCTGGAGATCCATAATGGCTCCCACATATTCAACGATGACTTTAGTGATCGAATGAACCATACACATATATTACCAATTCCCTTTGTCTCGCGATATTTTACTTGTCCGAGGTTTGATCTTCGGTATCACTCTATACCTTGTTCAACCTCGTCTCTGACAAGTACTCTTTACTCGTACCGTGGTATGTGGTCTCTTATGAACTCATTCATATGCTTGCAAGACATTAGACGACATTCCACCGAGAGGGCCCGTAGTATATCTATCCGGCATCGGGATGGCCAAATCCCACAGTTGATCCCTATGCCTCACCTCATACTTTCCGGATACTTAATCCCACCTTTATAGCCACCCATTTACGCCGTGGTGTTTGGTGTAATCAAAGTACCTTTCCGGTATAAGTGATTTACATGATCTCATGGTCATAAGGACTAGGTAACTATGTATCGAAAGCTTATAGCAAATAACTTAATGACGAGATCTTATGCTACGCTTAATTGGGTGTGTCCATTATATCATTCACACAATGACATAACCTTGTTATTAATAACATCCAATGTTCATGATTATGAAACTAATCATCCATTAATCAACAAGCTAGTTTAAGAGGCATACTAGGGACTTCTTGTTTGTCTACATATCACACATGTACTAATGTTTCGGTTAATACAATTCTAGCATGATATATAAACATTTATCATAAACATAAAGATATAAATAATAACCAATTTATTATTGCCTCTAGGGCATATCTCCTTCAGTCTCCCACTTGCACTAGAGTCAATAATCTAGATTACATTGTAATATACCTAACACCCATGGCATTCTGGTGTTGGTCATGCTTTGCCCTAGGGAGAGCTTTAGTCAACGGATCTGCTACATTCAGATCAGTGTGTACTTTGCAAATCTTTACTTCTCCATCTTCGATGTATTCGCGAATCGAGTGGTAACGCAGCTTGATATGCTTCAGCCTCTTGTGTGACCTTGGCTCTTGTGCATTGGCGATGGCACCCATGTTATCACAAGAAATGATTAATGGGTCCAATGCACTAGGAACCACACCGAGCTCTACAATGAACCTCTTCATCCATACCGCTTCGATGAAGCCTCCGAAGCCGCTATGTACTCTGATTACGTTGAAGACTTCGCCACCGTGCACCGCTTCGAGCTTGCCCAGCTTATCGCAGCACCATTCAATATAAACACGTACCTGCATTGTGACTTAGAGTCATCGGGATCGGTGTTCCAACTTGCATCGGTGTAACCGTTTACAACGAGCTCTTGGTCACCTCCATAACAAAGAAACATATCCTTAGTTCTTTTCAAGTACTTCAGATATTATTGACCGCTGTCCAGTGTTCCATTCCTGGATCACTTTGATATCTGCTAGTCAAACTAACAGCATGTGCTATATCCGGTCTAGTACATAGCATGGCATACATGATAGATCCTACTGCCGAGGCATAGGGGATGTTACACATCCTTTCTCTTTCTTCGGCCGTAGCCGGTCCTTGAGTTTTACTCAATACCTTGCCTGGTAACATAGGTAAGAACCCTTTCTTACTTTCGTCCATTCTAAACTTCTTTAGAATCTTGTCCAGATATGTACTCTGTGATAGCCCTATTAGGCGTCTTGATCTATCTCTATAAATCTTGATGCCTAATATATACGATGCTTCACCAAGGTCTTTCATTGAAAAACTATTATTCAAATAACCCTTAACATTCGCTTAATAGTTCTATATCATTCCCGATCAATAATATGTCATCTACATATAATATCGTGAATGCTACGTAGCTCCCACTCACTATCTTGTAAATACAGGCCTCTCCATGACACGGTATAAACCCGAAGTCTTTGATCACCTTATCAAAGCGTCGGTTCCAACTTCTTGATGCTTGCTTCAGTCCATAGATTGAACGCTGAAGTTTGCATACTTTGTCAGCATTTTTAGGATCGACAAAACCTTTGGGTTGTACCATATACAACTCTTCCTCAATATTTCCATTAAGGAACGCCGTTTTGACATCCATCTGCCAAATCTCATAATCGAAAAATGCAGCTATTGCTAACAAAATCCTCACAGATTTTAGCTTCGCTACAGGTGAGAAAGTCTCATCGTAGTCAACTCCTTGAATTTGTCGGAAACCCTTTGCGACAAGTCGAGCTTTATAGACAGTAATATTACCATTAGCATCTGTTTTTCTCTTGAAGATCCATTTATTCTCGACAGCCTTTCGGCTATCAGGTAAGTCTACCAAAGTCCATACTTTGTTATCATACATGGATCCCATTTCGGATTTCATGGCTTCTTGCCATTTGTTGGAATCTGGGCTCATCATCGCTTCTTCATACGTCGCAGGATCCTCATCATTGTTATCTACAATCATGACATTTAGACAAGGATCATACCAATCAGGAGTGGCACGTTCCCTTGTCGATCTGCGAGGTTCAGTTTCCTCGTTCGAAGTTTCATGATCATTATCATTAGCTTCCTCTGTTGCCGGTGTAGGCGGTACAGGTACAACTTCCGGTACTGCGCTACTCTGATCAACGAGTATAGATTCATCAATCTCATCGAGTTCTACTTTTCTTCCAGTCACTTCTTTAGTGAGAAATTCTTTCTCAAGAAAGGTTCCGTTCTTAGCAACAAAGATTTTGCCTTCTTATTTGTGATAGAAAGTGTACCCTATAGTTTCCTTAGGGTATCCTATGAAGACGCATTTCTCCGCTTTGGGTTCTAGCTTGTCCGGTTGTAACTTCTTTACATAGGCTTCGCAACCCCAAACTTTCAGAACGATGACTTAGGTTTCTTATTAAACCATAATTCATACGGTGTCGTTTCTACGGATTTTGATGGTGCTCTATTTAAAGTGAATGCGGCTGTCTCTAATGCATAACTCCAAAATGATAACGGCAAATCAGTAAGAGACATCATACTACGAACCATATCTAAGAGAGTTCGATTACGACGTTTGGACACACCGTTTCGTTGAGGTGTTCCCGGCGGTGTCAATTGTGAAAGTATTCCGCATTTCTTTAAATGCATGCCAAACTCATAACTCAGATATTCACCTCCACGATCAGATCGTAGAAATTTGATCTTCTTGTTACGTTGATTTTCTACTTCACTTTGAAATTCCTTAAACTTCTCGAAAGTTTCGGATTTATGTTTTATGAAATAGATATACCCATATCTACTCAGATCATCTGTGAAGGTTAGAACATAACGATAACCACCGCGCGATGCTACGCTCATTGGTCCACATACATCTGTATGTATGATTTCCAATAAGTCGCAGCTCGCTCCATCATACCAGTAAAATGGAGTCTTTGTCATTTTACCCATTAGACATGCTTCGCATCTATCAAGTGACTCAAAGTCAAGTGATTCAAGTAATCCATCGGTATGGAGTTTCTTCATGCGTTTCACTCCAATATGACCAAGACGACAAGCCACATATAAGTAGAATTATCATTAAGTTTAATTCGCTTAGCATCAATGTTATGTATATGCGTATCACTACTATCGAGATCTAATAGAAATAAGCCATTCTTTTGTGGTGCTCGACCATAAAAGATATTATTCATAAAAATAGAACAACCATTATTCTCAGACTTGAATGAATAACCGTCTTGCATTAAACAAGATCCAGATATTATGTTCATGCTCAACGCAGGTACATAATAGCAATTATTTAGGCTTAAAACTAATCCCGAAGGTAGATGTAGAGGAAGTGTGCCGACTGCGATCACATTGACCTTGGATCCGTTTCCAACGCGCATCGTCACTTCATCTTTCAGCAGTTGTCGTTTATTCTTTAGTTCCTGTTTCGAGTTACAAATATGAGCAACCGAACCAATATCAAATACCCAGGTACTAGAACGAGAACCAGTGAAATGAACATCTATAACATGTATATCAAATATACCTTCTTTCTTCTTCTTGACAAGGCTGCTCTTCAGATCAGCCGATACTTGGAGCAATTACGCTTCCAAAGGTGTCCCTTCTCCTTGCGATAATAGCACTCAGCATCGGGCTTAGGGCCGTTCTTAGGTTTCATAGGAGGCGTGGCAGCTTTCTTGCCACCCTTCTTGAATTTTCCCTTAGACTTGCCCTGTTTCTTGAAACTGGTGGTCTTGTTGACCATCAACACTTGGTGCTCTTTCTTGATCTCAATCTCAGCAGCTTTTAGCATGCCAAAAAGTTCAGGTAACTCCTTGTTCATGTTCTGCATATTGTAGTTCATCACAAAGTTCTTGTAACTTGGTGGCAGTGATTGAAGGACACGATTAATCCCCAGTTTGTTAGGAATCACTATTCCTAAGTCACTGAGTTTCTTCGCATGCCCGGTCATGGCAAGCATGTGCTCACTAACGGAGCTGCCTTCTTCCATCATACAAATTGAAGAAATGTTTCGATGCTTCATAGCATTCCACTGCCGCATGAGTCTCGAATATAGCTTTCAGCTCATTCATCAACTCATGAGGATCATGGTGCTCAAAACGTTTTTGAAGATCGGATTCCAGATCGCACAGGATGGCACACCGCACTTGAGAGTACCGAGTGTTCCGAGTCGCGTCACCAGCATTTACTTCATCGGATTCATCTTCTCCAGGAGGGTCACCTAGCGGTGCATCAAGCACAAATTGCAGATTTCCGCCATCGAGGAAGATCCTCACATGACGGAACCAGTCGGTGAAGTTGCTACCGTTGCTCTTAAGTTTCTCTTTCTCTAGGAACTGATTAAAATTGATTGGGGACGCCATCTCTACAACATATATTTGCAATAGTTTAGACTAAGTTTATGACAAATTGAGTTCAAATTTTAATTCAACATAATTAAAAACCTAAGTGAACTCCCACTCAAAACAATATCCCTCGCATTGTCTTAGTGATCACACGAACCAAATCCACCGCACCTAAACCCGATCATCACGAGAAAAGGTGTGATTTCAATGGCGAACACTCAAAGTGTTCATCATATCAACCATATGATTCATGCTCTACCTTTCGGTATCACGTGTTCCGAGACCATGTCTGTACATGCTAGGCTCGTCAAGGCCACCTTAGTATCCGCATGTGCAAAACTGTCTTGCACCCGTTATATGTACTTATTGAATCTATCACACCCGATCATCACGAGGTGCTTCGAAACGACAAGACTTGGCAACGGTGCTACTAAGGATGAACACTTTATTATCTTGAGATTTTAGTGAGGGATCATCTTATAATGCTACCGTCGCGATCTAAGCAAAATAAGATGCATAAAAAGGATTAACATCACATGCAGTTCATATGTGATATGATATGGCCCTTTTGTTCTTGCGCCTTTGATCTTCATCTCCAAAGCACGGATATGATCTCCATCATCTTCGGGCATGATCTCCATCATCGTCGGCGTAGCGTCAAGGTCAATGGCGCCGTCTTCATGATTGTCCTCCATGTAGCAACTATTACAACTACTTTGAAATACTACTCAACATGAAATTTAAAGACAACCATAAGGCTCCTGCCGGTTGCCACAATACAATAATGATCATCTCATACATATTCATCATCACATTATGGCCATATCACATCACCAAACCCTGCAAAAACAAGTTAGACGTCTCTAATTTGGTTTGCATATTTTACGTGGTTTAGGGTTTTCGAGAGAGATCTAATCTACCTACGAACATGAACCACAACGTTGATACTAATGTTTTCAATAGAAGAGTAAATTGAATCTTTACTATAGTAGGAGAGACAGACACCCGCAAAGCCTCTTATGCAATACAAGTTGCATGTCGAACGAGGAACAAGTCTCATGAATGCGGTCATGTAAAGTTAGTCCGAGCCGCTTCATCCCACTATGCCATAAAGATGCAAAGTACTCAAACTAAAGATAACAAGAGCATCAACTTCCACAAACCATTGTGTTCTACTCGTGCAACCATCTATGCATAGACACGGCTCTGATACCACTGTAGGATAACGTTGCATAGAAAACAAAAAATTTCCTACGGCGAACACGCAATCCAAGCCAAGATGCAATCTAGAAGACGGTAGCAACGAGGGGGTATCGAGTCTCACCCTTGAAGAGATTCCAAAGCCTACAAGATGAGGCTCTTGTTGCTGCGGTAGACGATCACTTGCCGCTTGCAAAAGCGCGTAGAAGATCTTGATCACGATCGGTTCCGGCGCCACGAACGGGCAGCACCTCCGTACTCGGTCACACGTTCGGTTGTTGATGAAGACGACGTCCACCTCCCCGTTCCAGCGGGCAGCGGAAGTAGTAGCTCCTCTTGAATCCGACAGCACGACGGCGTGGTGTCGGTGGCGGTGTAGAAGTCCGGCGGAGCTTCGCTAAGCTACGCGGGAAATATGAAGTGGAGGAGCAAAGCTAGGGTTTGGGAGGGGGTGGCCGGCCACTCAAGGGGGGCGGCCAAGCTATGGTCTTGGGGTGGCCGGCCCCCTCCCTTGGCCCCTCATTATATAGGTGGATCCCAAGTGTTGGTGTCCAAGTCTTCGAATAAGACCCGAAACCAAAACCTTCCATAGGAGGGGGCAAACCTAGCCCAACTAGGACTCCCACCCAAAGGTGGGATTCCCACCTCCCATGTGGGGGGTGGCCGGCCCCTATGGTGGAGTCCACTTGGGACTCCACCCCCACTAGGGCTGGCCGGCCATGGAGGTGGAGTCCCTTGTGGACTCCACCTTCCTTGGTGGTTTCTTCCGGACTTTTCTAGAACCTTCTAGAACCTTCCATAGAACCTTCCGCGACATTTTATTTCACATAAAATGACATCCTATATATGAATCTTATTCTCCGGACCATTCCGGAACTCCTCGTGATGTCCGGGATCTCATCCGGGACTCCGAACAAATATTCGAACTCCATTCCATAATTCAAGAACTACCATTTCAACATCCAACTTTAAGTGTGTCACCCTACGGTTCGAGAACTATGCGGACATGGTTGAGTACTCACTCCGACCAATAACCAATAGCGGGATCTGGAGATCCATAATGGCTCCCACATATTCAACGATGACTTTAGTGATCGAATGAACCATACACATATATTACCAATTCCCTTTGTCTCGCGATATTTTACTTGTCCGAGGTTTGATCTTCGGTATCACTCTATACCTTGTTCAACCTCGTCTCCTGACAAGTACTCTTTACTCGTACCGTGGTATGTGGTCTCTTATGAACTCATTCATATGCTTGCAAGACATTAGACGACATTCCACCGAGAGGGCCCAGAGTATATCTATCCGTCATCGGGATGGACAAATCCCACTGTTGATCCATATGCCTCAACTCATACTTTCCGGATACTTAATCCCACCTTTATAGCCACCCATTTACGCAGTGGTGTTTGGTGTAATCAAAGTACCTTTCCGGTATAAGTGATTTACATGATCTCATGGTCATAAGGACTAGGTAACTATGTATCGAAAGCTTATAGCAAATAACTTAATGACGAGATCTTATGCTACGCTTAATTGGGTGTGTCCATTATATCATTCACACAATGACATAACCTTGTTATTAATAACATCCAATGTTCATGATTATGAAACTAATCATCCATTAATCAACAAGCTAGTTTAAGAGGCATACTAGGGACTTCTTGTTTGTCTACATATCACACATGTACTAATGTTTCGGTTAATACAATTCTAGCATGATATATAAACATTTATCATAAACATAAAGATATAAATAATAACCAATTTATTATTGCCTCTAGGGCATATCTCCTTCAGTATTATAGGAGCATACCACATCACCTTCGCAGGAACCCTCTTCCTGGGGGTGGACTCACCCTCAACATCGCCAGGGTCATCTCGCCTGATCTTATACCTCAATGCACTACATACCGGGCATGCATTCAAATTCTCGTACTCCCCGCGGTAGAGGATGCAGTCATTGATGCATGCATGTATCTTCTGCACCTCTAATCCTAGAGGGCAGACAACCTTCTTTGCTTCGTACGTGCTAGAGGGCAACACGTTCTCCCCTGGAAGCATCTTCTTTATTATTTTCAGCAACTTTTCAAATCCCTTGTCAGAAGTACCATTCTCTGCCTTCCACTGCAGCAATTCCAGCGTGGTACCCAGTGATACGTCTCCAACGTATCTATAATTTCCGATGTTCCATGCTTGTTTTATGACAATACCAACATGTTTTGTTCACACTTTATATCATTTTTATGCGTTTTCCGGAACTAACCTATTGACGAGATGCCGAGAGGCCAGTTGCTGTTTTCTGCTGTTTTTGGTTTCAGAAATCCTAGTAACGAAATATTCTCGGAATCGGACGAAATCAATTCCGGGGATCTTATAATTTCGCGAAGCTTCCAGAGCACCGGAGAAAGGCCAGAGGGTGCTGTGGGGGCCCCACACCCTAGGGCGGCGCGGCCCAAGGGGGGGGGCGCGCCCCCCTATGGTTTGGGCAGCCCGTGGCCCCTCCGACTCCGATTCTTCGCCTATTTAAGCCGTCGTGACCTAAAACTTCGACACCAATTGACGAAACTCCAGAAAAGTTACTGTGGCGCCGCCGCCATCGCGAAACTCCAATTCGGGGGACAGAACTCTGTTTCGGCACCCTGCCGGGACGGGGAATTGCCCCCGGAGCCATCTCCACCGCCGTCTTCACCGCCATCTTCACCGCCATCGCTGCCTCCATGATGAGGAGGGAGTAATCCACCCCCGAGGCTGAGGGCTTCGCTGTAGCTATGTGGTTCATCTCTCTCCCATGTACCTCAATACAATAATCTCATGAGCTTCTTTACATGATTGAGATTCATATGAGTTTTGTATCACTACTATCTATGTGCTACTCTAGCAAAGTTATTAAAGTAGTTCTATTCCTCCTGCACGTGTGTAAAGGTGACAGTGTGTGCACCGTGTTAGTACTTGGTTTATGCTATGATCATGATCTCTTGTAGATTGCGAAGTTAACTATTGCTATGATAATATTGATGTGATCTATTCCTCCTACATATGCATGAAGGTGACAGTGTGCATGCTATGCTAGTACTTGGTTTAGTCTTTTGATCTATCTTACACTAAAGGTTACTAAAATATGAGCATTATTGTGGAGCTTGTTAACTCCGGCATTGAGGGTTCGTGTAATCCTACGCAATGTGTTCATCATCCAACAAAAGTGTAGAGTATGCATTTATCTATTCTGTTATGTGATCAATGTTGAGAGTGTCCACTAGTGAAAGTGTAATCCCTAGGCCTTGTTCCTAAATACTGCTATCGCTGCTTGTTTACTGTTTTACTGTGTTACTACTGCTGCAATACTACCACCATCAACTACACGCCAGCAAGCTATTTTCTGGCACCGTTGCTACTGCTCATATAAATTCATACCACCTGTATTTTACTATCTCTTCGCCGAACTAGTGCACCTATTTGGTGTGTTGGGGACACAAGAGACTTCTTGCTTTGTGGTTGCAGGGTTGCATGAGAGGGATATCTTTGACCTCTTCCTCCCTGAGTTCGATAAACCTTGGGTGATCCACTTAAGGGAAAACTTGCTGCTGTTCTACAAACCTCTGCTCTTGGAGGCCCAACACTGTCTACAGGAAAGGAGGGGGAACGTAGACATCAAGCACTTTTCTGGCGCCGTTGCCGGGGAGGAAAGGTAAAAGGCACTCATACTCCGGTTCCAGGTAAAGTACTTTTCTGGCGCCATTGTGTTTGTGCTCGAAGCTATTTCCTTTAGATCCTGCAATTGCAACTTTTTGTTTCTTGTTTTACACTAGTTAGGCATAATGGAAAACAACAAAAAATTTGGTGAGCTTTTTAATCTTTTTCCTGATTTAGAATTGTTTGATGCGAAAATTAAAAAACCTATGGAACCTTATTTGCATGCTAGTAGTGATGTTATTAGTATGAATGCAATTACTGCTAATACTATGGATAAGTCTAAGCTTGGGGAAGCTAGTTTATATAAGAATAATCTTTTTTGCTCCTCAGCTTTGGAAGAAATATTTTGCTCTGATAATGCTTTTTCTCCCATATGCAATAACTCTAATGATGCTTCTGATATTTTAAATCCACCCGCTGAAAGTATTCCGTATAAAATACCTATGAAAATTATTGAACGTGTTATGGACAACCACTATAAAGGGGATGGAACTGTCCATCCTAGAGATCATTTACTGTTTTTGCACGAATTATGCGGGTTATTCAAGTGTGCAGGTATCTCTATGGATGAAGTGAGGAAGAAGCTATTCTCTGTTTCGCTGTCTGGTAAAGCGGCGCATTGGTATAAATTGTTGGAGAATAGACATTCTCTTGGTTGGGAGGAAATTGCATCTCTCTTTTATTCTAAATTTTATCCTCCTCATGAAGTGCATATTGATAGGAATTATATTTATAACTTTTATCCTCGTGATGGAGAGAGTATTTCTCAAGCGTGGGGGAGATTGAAATCACTAATGCTCAAATGTCCCATTCATGAGCTCCCCCGTAATGTTATTGTTAATAATTTTTATGCGAGACTTTCAGGACAACACAAGGACTATCTGGACGCGTGTTCAGAGGGATCTTTCACAAGCAAGGAGGTTGAAGCTAGGTGGGATCTTCTTGATCGGATTAAGGAGAACGCTGAAGGATGGGAGAACAATGAAGGTAAAGAGTCAGGTATAAATTATGATTATGAATGCATTGAAGCTTTTATGGATACCGATAAATTTCGAAATATGAGTGCTACTTATGGTCTTGACTCTCAAGTTGTCAGTAAATCTTTATAAAGCCTTTGCTTCTCATTTTGAATTGCCTAAAAAGAATTTTGATAAGTATCATGAACCTTTTAAAGAGGCTTGCATGAAGAATGAAATTGTTGTTAATTATTGCAATAAGCATGCTCAAACTCCTAAGAATGCTATTTCCTATAAGCATGTTAATTTTTGTGGAATACATAGACCTTGTGGAATTAATCAAATCAAAGATGAATATTGTATCCATCATGCTAATGAAAAAACTAGAAAGTGGTTTAGGGCTCTAGATGATCTTGGTAAAAAAGTTTGTGCCCTCTATCCTTTTATTTGTGAAGTTTGCCATGAAGTGGGTCATTTTAATTTTCAATGCTCCTCCAATGATAATTTGAACCCAATGAGTGCTGCAAATTTGTATTGTGATGATGAAATTACTCCTAATCAGCATGATGAACTTACTCTATTCTTGGGGTGTGAAGAACTGTCGAGAAAAATCTCTTTGTTACATATGAGTGATCTTGATATTGATGATGTCCTGCATGGGTGTTTTTCTTATTGCATTGATAATAGCCATACAAATACTTACATACAAAATATTTTAGAAGATGACACCTTGCCAAAATATGATAGGACCGCTGTGTGTTTTCAACTAATTAATGAAAAGGAGGGATCCTCCCAAGTTTCTTCTATTGTTTCTGAAAGTAAATCAGGTTATGCGGACAAGCCACCCTTCAAGCCTCTCCCTCTGAAGAAGGGAACGAGGAAAAGGAGGAGGAGAAGAAGAAGAAGGGAACGAAGAAGAAGAAGAAGAATAAGGGGAATAAAAAGAAAGAGGTAACAACATATCCCCGCGTATATGAGATAACGATAGGTAACCGTAAGTATGTTGCTCCTGATGATTATTGTGATAATGAATCTGAGTACGATGATCTTCCTATACCCTTTACCCATATTAGTGATCATGATTTGGAAGAACACACTAACTTTGATGTTGGAAATCTCTTTGGTACTGATTATGAAAGTAATGATGATAGCATTATTCATGTCCCCTCAAACGATGATATTGAAAGCTCCAAGCTTGGGGATGTTGTGCTCGAAGATCCTATACTTGAGACCTCTACTTTTAGTGAAAATGATGATATCACATATTCTGGTCTAGATAATCGCTATAGAGATGGATATGACACATGTTACAATTATCCTTATGAAACTTGTCATAGTTATGATAGGCTTATCAAAAATAATTTCCTTAATATGCAACTTGTTTACCATGTTCAAATTCTTGATAATAATCCTGCTCCAATTATTATTAATGAGAATAACTCTTCTTATGCCAAATTTAATGATACTTCTATGCATATGAACCATGATAAGAATGTTTTAAGTGATGGGTATATTGTGGATTTCATCAATGATGCTACTGAAAGTTATTATGAGAGAGGGAAATATGGTTGTATGCATCTTAATAATATTAAGTTTCCCCTCTTCATGTCGAAAATCTTGAAGTTACTCGTGTTTTATCCTCTTATGCTTGTCACTTTGTTCTTCATGAATTCATTTGTGTACAAGATTCCTCTTCATAGGAAGCATGTTAGACTTAAATTTGTTTTGAACTTGCCTCTTGAAGCTCTCTTTTGCTTCAAATACTATTTCCCGCGAATGGATTATTAAAACTGCTGAGCCCATCTTAATGGCTATAAAGAAAGAACTTCTTGGGAGATAACCCATGTGTTATTTTGCTACAGTACTTTGTTTTATATTTGTGTCTTGGAAGTTGTTTACTACTGTAGCAACCTCTCCTTATCTTAGTTTTGTGTTTTGTTGTGCCAAGTAAAGTCGTTGATAGAAAAGTTCATACTAGATTTGGATTACTGCGCAGAAACTGTTTTCTTTGCTGTCACGAATCTGGGCAAAATTCTCTGTAGGTAACTCAGAAAATTATGCCAATTTACGTGCGTGATCCTCAGATATGTACGCAACTTTCATTCAATTTGGGCATTTTCATCTGAGCAAGTCTGGTGCCATTTTAAAATTCGTCAATACGAACTGTTCTGTTTTGACAGATTCTGCCTTTTATTTCGCATTGCCTCTTTTGCTATGTTGGATGAATTTCTTTGATCCACTAATGTCCAGTAGCTTTATGCAATGTCCAGAAGTGTTAAGAATGATTGTGTCACCTCTGAACATGTGAGTTTTTGATTATGCACTAACCCTCTAATGAGTTTGTTTCGAGTTTGGTGTGGAGGAAGTTTTCAAGGGTCAAGAGAGGAGGATGATATACTATGATCAAGAAGAGTGAAAGCTCTAAGCTTGGGGATGCCCCGGTGGTTCACCCCTGCATATTCTAAGAAGACTCAAGCGTCTAAGCTTGGGGATGCCCAAGGCATCCCCTTCTTCATCGACAACATTATCAGGTTCCTCCCCTGAAACTATATTTTTATTCCATCACATCTTATGTGCTTTGCTTGGAGCGTCTGTGTGCTTTTGTTTTTGTTTGTGTTTGAATAAATTGGATTACATCATGCTTGTGTGGGAGAGAGACACGCTCCGCTGGTTCGTATGAACACATGTGTTCTTAGCTTTTAATTTTCATGGCGAAGGTTGAAACTGCTTCGTTAATTATTATATGGTTGGAGTTGGAAAATGCTACATGTAGTAATTGGTATGATGTATTGAATAACTTAATACTTGGCAATTGTTGTGCTCTTGTTTAAGCTCTTGCATCATATACCTTGCACCTATTAGTGAAGAAATACATAGAGCTTGTTAAAATTTGGTTTGCATGAGTGGTTTCTCTAGAGTCTAGATATTTTCTAGTAAGATGTTTGAACAACAAGGAAGACGATGTATAGTTTTATAATGCTTGTAATATGTCTTTTATGTGAGTTTTGCTGTACTAGTTCGTGCTTGTGTTTGCTTCAAACAACCTTGCTAGCCTAAACCTTGTATCGAGAGGGAATACTTCTCATGCATCCAAATCCTGAGCCAAACAACACTATGTCATTTGTGTCCACCATACCTACCTACTACATGGTATTTCTCCGCCATTCCAAAGTAAATTGCTTGAGTGCTACCTTTAAAATTCCATCATTCACCTTTGCAATATATAGCTCATGGGACAAATAGCTTAAAAACTATTGTGGTATTGAATATGTAATTATGCACTTTATCTCTTATTAAGTTGCTTGTTGTGCGATAACCATGTTCACTGGGGACGCCATCAACTACTCATTGTTGAATTTCATGTGAGTTGCTATGCATGTTCGTCTTGTCTGAAGTAAGAGCGATCTACCACCTTATGGTTAAAGCATGCATATTGTTAGAGAAGAACATTGGGCCGCTAACTAAAGCCATGATCCATGGTGGAAGTTTCAGTTTTGGACATATATCCTCAATCTCAAATGAGAAATTTATCAATTGTTGCTACATGCTTATGCATAAAAGAGGAGTCCATTATCTGTTGTCTATGTTGTCCCGGTATGGATGTCTAAGTTGAAGAATAATCAATAGCGAGAAATCCAATGCGAGCTTTCTCCTTAGACCTTTGTACATGCGGCATAGAGGTACCCCTTTGTGACACTTGGTTAAAACATGTGCATTGTGATGATCCGGTAGTCCAAGCTAATTAGGACAAGGTGCGGGCACTATTAGTATACTATGCATGAGGCTTGCAACTTGTAAGATATAACTTACATGATACATATGCTTTATTACTACCGTTGACAAAATTGTTTCATGTCTTCAAAATAAAAGCTCTAGCACAAATATAGCAATCGATGCTTTCCTCTTTGAAGGACCATTCTTTTACTTTTACTGTTGAGTCAGTTCACCTATCTTTCTCCACCTCAAGAAGCAAACATTTGTGTGAACTGTGCATTGATTCTTATATACTTGCTTATTGCACTTGTTATATTGCTTTGCATTGACAACTATCCATGAGATATACATGTTACAAGTTGAAAGCAACCGCTGAAACTTAATCTTCCATTGTGTTGCTTCAATACCTTTACTAAGAATTTATTGCTTTATGAGTAACTCTTATGCAAGACTTATTGATGCTTGTCTTGAAAGTACTATTCATGAAAAGTCTTTGCTATATGATTCAATTGTTTACTCATTGCATTTACATTGTTTCGAATGGCTGCATTCATCTCATAAGCTTTACAATGGTATGATTAAGATTATGTTGGTAGCATGTCACCTCAGAAATTATCTTTTATCGTTTACCTACTCGAGGACGAGTAGGAACTAAGCTTGGGGATGCTGATACGTCTCCAACGTATCTATAATTTCCGATGTTCCATGCTTGTTTTATGACAATACCAACATGTTTTGTTCACACTTTATATCATTTTTATGCGTTTTCCGGAACTAACCTATTGACGAGATGCCGAGAGGCCAGTTGCTGTTTTCTGCTGTTTTTGGTTTCAGAAATCCTAGTAACGAAATATTCTCGGAATCGGACGAAATCAATTCCAGGGATCTTATAATTTCGCGAAGCTTCCAGAGCACCGGAGAAAGGCCAGAGGGGTGCCAGGGGGGCCCCACACCCTAGGGCGGCGCGGCCCAAGGGGGGGGGGCGCGCCCCCCTATGGTTTGGGCAGCCCGTGGCCCCTCCGACTCCGATTCTTCGCCTATTTAAGCCGTCGT
Source organism: Lolium perenne (assembly GCF_019359855.2). Taxonomy (NCBI): domain Eukaryota; kingdom Viridiplantae; phylum Streptophyta; class Magnoliopsida; order Poales; family Poaceae; genus Lolium; species Lolium perenne. The sequence continues at coordinate 245,280,348 of NC_067244.2, read as the reverse complement.
GACCTAAAACTTTGACACCAATTGACGAAACTCCAGAAAAGTTACTGTGGCGCCGCCGCCATCGCGAAACTCCAATTCGGGGGACAGAACTCTGTTTCGGCACCTGCCGGACGGGGAATTGCCCCCGGAGCCATCTCCACCGCCGTCTTCACCGCCATCTTCACCGCCATCGCTGCCTCCATGATGAGGAGGGAGTAATCCACCCCCGAGGCTGAGGGCTTCGCTGTAGCTATGTGGTTCATCTCTCTCCCATGTACCTCAATACAATAATCTCATGAGCTTCTTTACATGATTGAGATTCATATGAGTTTTGTATCACTACTATCTATGTGCTACTCTAGCAAAGTTATTAAAGTAGTTCTATTCCTCCTGCACGTGTGTAAAGGTGACAGTGTGTGCACCGTGTTAGTACTTGGTTTATGCTATGATCATGATCTCTTGTAGATTGCGAAGTTAACTATTGCTATGATAATATTGATGTGATCTATTCCTCCTACATATGCATGAAGGTGACAGTGTGCATGCTATGCTAGTACTTGGTTTAGTCTTTTGATCTATCTTACACTAAAGGTTACTAAAATATGAGCATTATTGTGGAGCTTGTTAACTCCGGCATTGAGGGTTCGTGTAATCCTACGCAATGTGTTCATCATCCAACAAAAGTGTAGAGTATGCATTTATCTATTCTGTTATGTGATCAATGTTGAGAGTGTCCACTAGTGAAAGTGTAATCCCTAGGCCTTGTTCCTAAATACTGCTATCGCTGCTTGTTTACTGTTTTACTGTGTTACTACTGCTGCAATACTACCACCATCAACTACACGCCAAAGAAGCTATTTTCTGGCACCGTTGCTACTGCTCATATAAATTCATACCACCTGTATTTTACTATCTCTTCGCCGAACTAGTGCACCTATTTGGTGTGTTGGGGACACAAGAGACTTCTTGCTTTGTGGTTGCAGGGTTGCATGAGAGGGATATCTTTGACCTCTTCCTCCCTGAGTTCGATAAACCTTGGGTGATCCACTTAAGGGAAAACTTGTCTGCTGTTCTACAAACCTCTCGCTCTTGGAGGCCCAACACCGTCTACAGGAAAGGAGGGGGAACGTAGACATCAAGCACTTTTCTGGCGCCGTTGCCGGGGAGGAAAGGTAAAAGGCACTCATACTCCGGTTCCAGGTAAAGTACTTTTCTGGCGCCATTGTGTTTGTGCTCGAAGCTATTTCCTTTAGATCCTGCAATTGCAACTTTTTGTTTCTTGTTTTACACTAGTTAGGCATAATGGAAAACAACAAAAAATTTGGTGAGCTTTTTAATCTTTTTCCTGATTTAGAATTGTTTGATGCGAAAATTAAAAAACCTATGGAACCTTATTTGCATGCTAGTAGTGATGTTATTAGTATGAATGCAATTACTGCTAATACTATGGATAAGTCTAAGCTTGGGGAAGCTAGTTTATATAAGAATAATCTTTTTTGCTCCTCAGCTTTGGAAGAAATATTTTGCTCTGATAATGCTTTTTCTCCCATATGCAATAACTCTAATGATGCTTCTGATATTTTAAATCCACCCGCCGAAAGTATTCCGTATAAAATACCTATGAAAATTATTGAACGTGTTATGGACAACCACTATAAAGGGGATGGAACTGTCCATCCTAGAGATCATTTACTGTTTTTGCACGAATTATGCGGGTTATTCAAGTGTGCAGGTATCTCTATGGATGAAGTGAGGAAGAAGCTATTCTCTGTTTATTTGTCCGGTAAAGCGGCGCATTGGTATAAATTGTTGGAGAATAGACATTCTCTTGGTTGGGAGGAAATTGCATCTCTCTTTTATTCTAAATTTTATCCTCCTCATGAAGTGCATATTGATAGGAATTATATTTATAACTTTTATCCTCGTGATGGAGAGAGTATTTCTCAAGCGTGGGGGAGATTGAAATCACTAATGCTCAAATGTCCCATTCATGAGCTCCCCGTAATGTTATTGTTAATAATTTTTATGCGAGACTTTCAGACAACACAAGGACTATCTGGACGCGTGTTCAGAGGGATCTTTCACAAGCAAGGAGGTTGAAGCTAGGTGGGATCTTCTTGATCGGATTAAGGAGAACGCTGAAGGATGGGAGAACAATGAAGGTAAAGAGTCAGGTATAAATTATGATTATGAATGCATTGAAGCTTTTATGGATACCGATAAATTTCGAAATATGAGTGCTACTTATGGTCTTGACTCTCAAGTTGCTGTAAATCTTTATAAAGCCTTTGCTTCTCATTTTGAATTGCCTAAAAAGAATTTTGATAAGTATCATGAACCTTTTAAAGAGGCTTGCATGAAGAATGAAATTGTTGTTAATTATTGCAATAAGCATGCTCAAACTCCTAAGAATGCTATTTCCTATAAGCATGTTAATTTTTGTGGAATACATAGACCTTGTGGAATTAATCAAATCAAAGATGAATATTGTATCCATCATGCTAATGAAAAAACTAGAAAGTGGTTTAGGGCTCTAGATGATCTTGGTAAAAAAGTTTGTGCCCTCTATCCTTTTATTTGTGAAGTTTGCCATGAAGTGGGTCATTTTAATTTTCAATGCTCCTCCAATGATAATTTGAACCCAATGAGTGCTGCAAATTTGTATTGTGATGATGAAATTACTCCTAATCAGCATGATGAACTTACTCTATTCTTGGGGTGTGAAGAACTGTCGAGAAAAATCTCTTTGTTACATATGAGTGATCTTGATATTGATGATGTCCTGCATGGGTGTTTTTCTTATTGCATTGATAATAGCCATACAAATACTTACATACAAAATATTTTAGAAGATGACACCTTGCCAAAATATGATAGGACCGCTGTGTGTTTTCAACTAATTAATGAAAAGGAGGGATCCTCCCAAGTTTCTTCTATTGTTTCTGAAAGTAAATCAGGTTATGCGGACAAGCCACCCTTCAAGCCTCTCCCTCCTGAAGAAGGGAACGAGGAAAAGGAGGAGGAGAAGAAGAAGAAGGGAACGAAGAAGAAGAAGAAGAATAAGGGGAATAAAAAGAAAGAGGTAACAACATATCCCCGCGTATATGAGATAACGATAGGTAACCGTAAGTATGTTGCTCCTGATGATTATTGTGATAATGAATCTGAGTACGATGATCTTCCTATACCCTTTACCCATATTAGTGATCATGATTTGGAAGAACACACTAACTTTGATGTTGGAAATCTCTTTGGTACTGATTATGAAAGTAATGATGATAGCATTATTCATGTCCCCTCAAACGATGATATTGAAAGCTCCAAGCTTGGGGATGTTGTGCTCGAAGATCCTATACTTGAGACCTCTACTTTTAGTGAAAATGATGATATCACATATTCTGGTCTAGATAATCGCTATAGAGATGGATATGACACATGTTACAATTATCCTTATGAAACTTGTCATAGTTATGATAGGCTTATCAAAAATAATTTCCTTAATATGCAACTTGTTTACCATGTTCAAATTCTTGATAATAATCCTGCTCCAATTATTATTAATGAGAATAACTCTTCTTATGCCAAATTTAATGATACTTCTATGCATATGAACCATGATAAGAATGTTTTAAGTGATGGGTATATTGTGGATTTCATCAATGATGCTACTGAAAGTTATTATGAGAGAGGGAAATATGGTTGTATGCATCTTAATAATATTAAGTTTCCCCTCTTCATGTCGAAAATCTTGAAGTTACTCGTGTTTTATCCTCTTATGCTTGTCACTTTGTTCTTCATGAATTCATTTGTGTACAAGATTCCTCTTCATAGGAAGCATGTTAGACTTAAATTTGTTTTGAACTTGCCTCTTGAAGCTCTCTTTTGCTTCAAATACTATTTCCCGCGAATGGATTATTAAAACTGCTGAGCCCATCTTAATGGCTATAAAGAAAGAACTTCTTGGGAGATAACCCATGTGTTATTTTGCTACAGTACTTTGTTTTATATTTGTGTCTTGGAAGTTGTTTACTACTGTAGCAACCTCTCCTTATCTTAGTTTTGTGTTTTGTTGTGCCAAGTAAAGTCGTTGATAGAAAAGTTCATACTAGATTTGGATTACTGCGCAGAAACTGTTTTCTTTGCTGTCACGAATCTGGGCAAAATTCTCTGTAGGTAACTCAGAAAATTATGCCAATTTACGTGCGTGATCCTCAGATATGTACGCAACTTTCATTCAATTTGGGCATTTTCATCTGAGCAAGTCTGGTGCCATTTTAAAATTCGTCAATACGAACTGTTCTGTTTTGACAGATTCTGCCTTTTATTTCGCATTGCCTCTTTTGCTATGTTGGATGAATTTCTTTGATCCACTAATGTCCAGTAGCTTTATGCAATGTCCAGAAGTGTTAAGAATGATTGTGTCACCTCTGAACATGTGAGTTTTTGATTATGCACTAACCCTCTAATGAGTTTGTTTCGAGTTTGGTGTGGAGGAAGTTTTCAAGGGTCAAGAGAGGAGGATGATATACTATGATCAAGAAGAGTGAAAGCTCTAAGCTTGGGGATGCCCCGGTGGTTCACCCCTGCATATTCTAAGAAGACTCAAGCTGTCTAAGCTTGGGGATGCCCAAGGCATCCCCTTCTTCATCGACAACATTATCGTGTTCCTCCCCGAAACTATATTTTTATTCCATCACATCTTATGTGCTTTGCTTGGAGCGTCTGTGTGCTTTTGTTTTTGTTTGTGTTTGAATAAATTGGATTACATCATGCTTGTGTGGGAGAGAGACACGCTCCGCTGGTTCGTATGAACACATGTGTTCTTAGCTTTTAATTTTCATGGCGAAGGTTGAAACTGCTTCGTTAATTATTATATGGTTGGAGTTGGAAAATGCTACATGTAGTAATTGGTATGATGTATTGAATAACTTAATACTTGGCAATTGTTGTGCTCTTGTTTAAGCTCTTGCATCATATACCTTGCACCTATTAGTGAAGAAATACATAGAGCTTGTTAAAATTTGGTTTGCATGAGTGGTTTCTCTAGAGTCTAGATATTTTCTAGTAAGATGTTTGAACAACAAGGAAGACGATGTATAGTTTTATAATGCTTGTAATATGTCTTTTATGTGAGTTTTGCTGTACTAGTTCGTGCTTGTGTTTGCTTCAAACAACCTTGCTAGCCTAAACCTTGTATCGAGAGGGAATACTTCTCATGCATCCAAATCCCGAGCCAAACAACACTATGTCATTTGTGTCCACCATACCTACCTACTACATGGTATTTCTCCGCCATTCCAAAGTAAATTGCTTGAGTGCTACCTTTAAAATTCCATCATTCACCTTTGCAATATATAGCTCATGGGACAAATAGCTTAAAAACTATTGTGGTATTGAATATGTAATTATGCACTTTATCTCTTATTAAGTTGCTTGTTGTGCGATAACCATGTTCACTGGGGACGCCATCAACTACTCATTGTTGAATTTCATGTGAGTTGCTATGCATGTTCGTCTTGTCTGAAGTAAGAGCGATCTACCACCTTATGGTTAAAGCATGCATATTGTTAGAGAAGAACATTGGGCCGCTAACTAAAGCCATGATCCATGGTGGAAGTTTCAGTTTTGGACATATATCCTCAATCTCAAATGAGAAATTTATCAATTGTTGCTACATGCTTATGCATAAAAGAGGAGTCCATTATCTGTTGTCTATGTTGTCCCGGTATGGATGTCTAAGTTGAAGAATAATCAATAGCGAGAAATCCAATGCGAGCTTTCTCCTTAGACCTTTGTACAGGCGGCATAGAGGTACCCCTTTGTGACACTTGGTTAAAACATGTGCATTGTGATGATCCGGTAGTCCAAGCTAATTAGGACAAGGTGCGGGCACTATTAGTATACTATGCATGAGGCTTGCAACTTGTAAGATATAACTTACATGATACATATGCTTTATTACTACCGTTGACAAAATTGTTTCATGTCTTCAAAATAAAAGCTCTAGCACAAATATAGCAATCGATGCTTTCCTCTTTGAAGGACCATTCTTTTACTTTTACTGTTGAGTCAGTTCACCTATCTTTCTCCACCTCAAGAAGCAAACATTTGTGTGAACTGTGCATTGATTCTTATATACTTGCTTATTGCACTTGTTATATTGCTTTGCATTGACAACTATCCATGAGATATACATGTTACAAGTTGAAAGCAACCGCTGAAACTTAATCTTCCATTGTGTTGCTTCAATACCTTTACTAAGAATTTATTGCTTTATGAGTAACTCTTATGCAAGACTTATTGATGCTTGTCTTGAAAGTACTATTCATGAAAAGTCTTTGCTATATGATTCAATTGTTTACTCATTGCATTTACATTGTTTCGAATCGCTGCATTCATCTCATAAGCTTTACAATGGTATGATTAAGATTATGTTGGTAGCATGTCACCTTAGAAATTATCTTTTATCGTTTACCTACTCGAGGACGAGTAGGAACTAAGCTTGGGGATGCTGATACGTCTCCAACGTATCTATAATTTCCGATGTTCCATGCTTGTTTTATGACAATACCAACATGTTTTGTTCACACTTTATATCATTTTTATGCGTTTTCCGGAACTAACCTATTGACGAGATGCCGAGAGGCCAGTTGCTGTTTTCTGCTGTTTTTGGTTTCAGAAATCCTAGTAACGAAATATTCTCGGAATCGGACGAAATCAATTCCAGGGATCTTATAATTTCGCGAAGCTTCCAGAGCACCGGAGAAAGGCCAGAGGGGTGCCAGGGGGGCCCCACACCCTAGGGCGGCGCGGCCCAAGGGGGGGGGGCGCGCCCCCCTATGGTTTGGGCAGCCCGTGGCCCCTCCGACTCCGATTCTTCGCCTATTTAAGCCGTCGTGACCTAAAACTTTGACACCAATTGACGAAACTCCAGAAAAGTTACTGTGGCGCCGCCGCCATCGCGAAACTCCAATTCGGGGGACAGAACTCTGTTTCGGCACCCTGCCGGGACGGGGAATTGCCCCCGGAGCCATCTCCACCGCCGTCTTCACCGCCATCTTCACCACCATCGCTGCCTCCATGATGAGGAGGGAGTAATCCACCCCCGAGGCTGAGGGCTTCGCTGTAGCTATGTGGTTCATCTCTCTCCCATGTACCTCAATACAATAATCTCATGAGCTTCTTTACATGATTGAGATTCATATGAGTTTTGTATCACTACTATCTATGTGCTACTCTAGCAAAGTTATTAAAGTAGTTCTATTCCTCCTGCACGTGTGTAAAGGTGACAGTGTGTGCACCGTGTTAGTACTTGGTTTATGCTATGATCATGATCTCTTGTAGATTGCGAAGTTAACTATTGCTATGATAATATTGATGTGATCTATTCCTCCTACATATGCATGAAGGTGACAGTGTGCATGCTATGCTAGTACTTGGTTTAGTCTTTTGATCTATCTTACACTAAAGGTTACTAAAATATGAGCATTATTGTGGAGCTTGTTAACTCCGGCATTGAGGGTTCGTGTAATCCTACGCAATGTGTTCATCATCCAACAAAAGTGTAGAGTATGCATTTATCTATTATGTTATGTGATCAATGTTGAGAGTGTCCACTAGTGAAAGTGTAATCCCTAGGCCTTGTTCCTAAATACTGCTATCGCTGCTTGTTTACTGTTTTACTGTGTTACTACTGCTGCAATACTACCACCATCAACTACACGCCAGCAAGCTATTTTCTGGCACCGTTGCTACTACTCATATAAATTCATACCACCTGTATTTCACTATCTCTTCGCCGAACTAGTGCACCTATTTGGTGTGTTGGGGACACAAGAGACTTCTTGCTTTGTGGTTGCAGGGTTGCATGAGAGGGATATCTTTGACCTCTTCCTCCCTGAGTTCGATAAACCTTGGGTGATCCACTTAAGGGAAAACTTGCTGCTGTTCTACAAACCTCTGCTCTTGGAGGCCCAACACTGTCTACAGGAAAGGAGGGGGAACGTAGACATCACCCAGCTTTTTCTGACCATTTTCGCAATTTGGGTACAACAGTTTGTTGTGATCCTCTAACATTTTCTCCAACTTCAACCTCTCCTTTTCATTTCCGCAGTTCATCTTCGCATCAAGAATGGCCCGACCCAAATCGTCATCCGGGTCATCAAAAATCGGCTCATCGAAAATGAGCTCTTCTTCAGCTTCGTCTTCCCCCATTCTACTACCACCGTCTTCAGTGAATAAGGGATAGTTGTCACTATCCTCTTCTTCTTCGTTGTCTTCCAATATAACCCCTCTTTCTCCGTGCTTGGTCCAACAATTATAGCTGGGCATGAAACCATTCTCCAGCAGGTGGACGTGAAGGGTCTTCGAGGTAGAGTAATCCTTCATATTCTTACAGGAACTACATGGACAATACATGAAACCATTCGACTGCCTGTTTGCCTCAGCCACGTTGAGAAAATAATGCATGCCAGTAATGAACTCGGGATGGCACCGGTCACCGTACATCCATTGTCGACTCATCTGCATTTTATATGTATATCAAAAATCATTAAGTACACAACATCATGGATATATGAGTGACCAACTTAATTAATATTCAAGTTCATCACATAAAACTAAGTTTTTTTTATAAAAAAGAAGAGGCTCACCGAGGTTGTACGGTGCCAGCTAGGGGACGACGCTAGCGATCGACGGCGGTGAGGACGGGGATGATACTAATTAAAACCTACAAAATATACCATAATTTCAGCTCAAATTGATTATAAAAAAAGTAAAATCCCTAACTTAGGCATTTCATCAAACACCTTGCTAGCACTAGAAAAATAGTACGAGTTAAACTACCAAAGAAATGAGCTAAATTAGGAACGCCGGAAGAAAGGATGATATTGCTAACCCTTGGATAGATGGAGGTCGTTAATCTTGTTAAAATGGTGGAGAAAGAATGAAAATTTGTTGGAGTGTGAGAGGTGCAAAAGTTTTAGAAATGTGAGAGAGATGAAAATGAGAATGGATCGGGGGCGGGGCAGGGGCAGTGAGCATATGAGGCACCCTTTAGTACCGGTTGCTAACACAAACCGGTACCAAAGGTCCAACCATGGCCCCACCCTCACCTGCCATTCTGGCCGAAGACCTTTCGTACCGGTTCCTAACACGAACCGGTAAGAAAGCTCGTAACGAACCGGTACGAATGCCTGAGCGTCCGAACCGGTACAAATGCCTCCTTTAATACCGGTTCGTAAGGGAACCGGTATTAAAGTCTTAGATGGATGAGAGGTTTTCTACTAGTGAATAAGCCCGGTAAGGCTCCAGAACTTCAAGATCTAGAGATCCCAAGCTATGTTCTTACCGTCATGGTGACGGGAAGACCTGCTGGCGATGGGATCTGGCTGGATCTGCTTGGTTCTGGAGAAGGCGGGAGAGATCTTCTTCCAACATCTACAAGGCCAAGACGAAGATCTGCAGCAACATATGTTTGTGTTGACGTCCGAAACCCACCGGCGGGCAGCGACGGGCAACACCGTAGAGCCGGGAACAACCTAGGGCTGCGGCTGGCCGAGGTCCCTCCGAGCGACGGCCCGCAAAGCCTTCTGGTCACACGTCCGATGCTGATTGCAAGGGCGTGCCACCTGACCTATACCTGGCCAGGAAGGTGATGGAGATGCCTCGCTTAGTTTCCTGCATGGCATACATGTAAACATTAAATACGAGCCTCGATCGGCTCTCAGGTTATCCTGTGAATCGGCTCAAGGAGCCGATCCACCCATGATTCGTACGGGGTGCACGAATATATGGTGGTCCTGCTTGATCAAGATAAAGCTAATGAGATCTACGACGATTTAGGGTTTTCACCGCATAATCGGATCATCCTACTCAGGATTGGGCCTCGCGGCCACGCACGGTGATCGTAAGCAGATCCTAGACAAGGCCTAAAAACCAACACGAGGTTGATCCCCGGAACATCCTGTCTAGGACTAGCAAACGACACCCTACGTGCCGCTGGATCCTCCAGCCCTTTGTAAGGCCTAACTATTGCAGATATTAAACTAATCCTTGATGAACAAGGAGCAACCGTAACGGATCGGATCTACTAAATAATGATCAAGCGGGGTGCCGCCCCTACACCTAAGATAGGTGTAAGGGCGGCTAGACATGCGAGGGTTGCACTACGATAGCATGTTACACGAAGAACTATGCTAACCCTAACACATCTATGATAACTACGTTGCTCGCCATCAAAAAGGCTTCAGTACGAGCAACGCATGAACAACGTGGAGCTTGTCTTTGCCCTAGATCGCAAGATGCGATCTAGGCAGCATGTTGCTTACCGGTAGAAACCCTCGAGACGAAGGAGTTGGCGATGCGCCGAGATTGATTTGGTTGGTTGAACGTTGGTTGTTGTTTTTTCCATAAACCCTAGATACATATTTATAGTCCAGGGGACTTTCTAATTTAGGCGTGCACCTAACCGTGCACGGGTAAAACTCTATCTTCTAATCTAAGATGCAATCTACTATAATTAAAGATACACGGGCAATCTAGCCCAAACTCTTCGTGCAAGGCCGCTTCAGAGATCTTCCACGTGTAATCTTCCAAGCCCATCTCCCTTACGGCCCACCTCCTGATTTGGCCAAAATCTGGTGATAACACATGCCCCCCCTGGTTTTGGTAATGATAATTTGAAAACCACTCTGTTTTTCCTTCGAAGGGTCATGTCGTGGCAGAGCAGACCTGTCGCAGTATTCTTCATCATGATGGCTTGTCTTCTCACCTTCTCTGTATGATTTGACAATTTCTGGCCTCACCCCCTCGGAAACTGCAACGGCATTGAATCTCTACTAGGCTCCTCTTTATTTGACCGTGCCGATTGATTAGCCCTCTTCATCCTTTCTCTGTTCCAGCCATTGGCACCCAAAAAACCCCCAATCTCCCATAGCCATGTCTTCTTCTTCTTCCTCATCGGTCTTCTCTGACTCCTCGAGATCCAACCACCGAGGGGACTCAGCGCGTTTGCTTTGTGGTGGGAGAGGCCCTAAGCGCCTGAACACAGATACGTTGGCTGCCTCCTTCTTCTTCTGGTTGCATTCTGGGCAATTGCCGATTGTGGGCAATCAGCTCATTCCTGAATCCCAGCAGTGTCTGAAGAAGGGGCAGTCCCAATGCCTGTCGTTGTCATCTTGCTCCCTTGATTCTCCTTTGGCACGGCGCTCGTGCTCTTCCTCATCGCGATCATGCCGACGATGTCTTCTGGCTTCTCTAGCCAGACGATCTCTTTCATCATCATAGCTGGACCGTCGGCGTTGGTCATACTGACTTACATACTTGTTGAGGAGGTGATCAGAGAGGGGTCGCTGATATCTTATGTTCTTCACTTCTCCCTCTGTGACGTAGCGCTTGCCATCATAATGGAGCCGATCGCGTGGAGCGGCCTCCTCTGTGTCCTTGCTACGAGAGCAGCTGCCCTCGTCTCCATCTTTGCCAGAGTGGTGCCCAGGTCCTACCATGTTGATGCTAAACGAGGATCCTGGCTGGCAACCTTCAGGGTAAGTGCATTCTACCATGTTAACGGCGGGGAAGGGCTGGGTGTCGACCTTCATGGCGTACTGGTTGAAAATCGTACGCCCTTTTTCTATCGCCGCTTGGATGTGCCGACGCCATACCCTGCAATCGTAGGTGGCATGGGAGAGCGAGTTATGCCATTTGCGGTATGGCTTTCCGTTCGCCTTGCGCCGTGGGGAATTTGAGACCTTCGGGAATCGTCAATCGCTTCTCCTTGAGCAGAGGTCGAAGATTTGCTCGCTTTGGTCACGTCAAAATCAAACCCCGGGCGGACCTGGTGGCTTTACCCATTTGCGGGACACGGGGTTCCTCCCCGAGTCCATTCAGCCACTGCTACCTCTTGATCTCCCGCAGGAACTTCGTCTTCCTCTCGCATCGACCGGGACTACCGCACGCTTGAATTTGTCCCTGCACAGTCCGGTGGCGCTGTTCATATGCTGAAAGTTTCGAACCATGTGCGCCGGTGAGGGATAGTCTCGCTTGGGAGGCCATGTCCTTGAGCGGTGTTGCGAGGCCCGCTACCGCCAACTCGATCGCTTCCTTTTCGATTATACGAACCGAATAACATCGGTTCCTAAGATTCCTGAAGCGCTGGATGTATTCTGTCACGGTTCTCCACGCTTCGACGTAGTTGTGCTAGATCGGCAATGCCGGACTCGGAAGCCTCCGAATGGTACCGCGTATGGAACTGCTCTTCCAATCGCTTCCAAGTCCGGATGGAGTCTCGGTGGCAACGAGGTGTACCATCCGAAAGCCGATCCCGTGAGGGACCGTGAGAAGAGCCTCACGCGTAGTTGATCCGACACCGAGGCCGGTCCTAGTTGTGCCAAATATCGGCCCACGTGCTCGATGGAGTCGGAACCATCTGATCCACCGAATTTGGAGAAGTCGTGGAGCCGATATTTAGGTGGTAGCGGGATCATCTCGTAGTCGTCGGGTACGGCTTGGAATAGCCGATTGCCCTCGTTTCGGCACCATGCCGAACTGGTCTCTCAAGATGTTGCTGATCTGATCCGCCGTGCCGGCTGCAGGAGTTGAACTACGAAGATTCGCCGGGGTGGCGTACTTAGCCAGCCATGTTTGCTTTTCCAGCTCGAGCCAACCGCAGGAGCTGAGCTCGGAGGTTCGTCGGGGTGGCATATTTAGTCAGCCACGTCCGCTTCTCAAGCTCGTTGTTGACGTCCCTCCCGTTTTCCCGTAAGTCCCCGATGCCGTGGCCTGGTTTGTGAGTGCCCGGTTACCACAATCGGCACATACGTGCACGTGTACCCGTGAGGGATCTCCTTCGGCGCCTCGAGCAAGAACCGGTAGTCACTAGGGTCACCACCGATCTTGTAGACGACGAATGCCGGTGAAGCCGGCACTTCGGTGCTGCCAACGCATATGGCAGCGGTGGACGGGACCGGAGTGGCAACTCTCCTTGATGCGTCCCGAGAGCTGGTCCTGTCGGCGAGTACCGGTGCCTCATGATCTCCTGGATTACGCGAAGAGCGACACGCTCCAGCCGTGTTGACCAGGTTCTCGTAGTGGCGGTGTAGCGAGTGAGCCACCAAGTAGTTGATCTCCTGCCGCAGGACCTGGTGCGTTCTTCCGACGGGCGAAGAGGTCTATCCCATCTAGTGCACCATTGGGCGAGAACCCTTCCACCTCGATGCCATGTGAACGGGTTCTGTGGAAAGAGCCGATGAGGTCGGCTTCGAGGATGACTTTGATCTCGTCATATTTCTTCTTGAGCTCGTCGGTCGGATCCTCATATGTGATCGGCGTGCCGTCCGCCATCTCGGATGTAGATGGCGATGTGGTTGATGTAGAAGCTTGTCCCACCGGCGTGCGTAATGTGTTGATGTCCGAAACCCACCGGCGGCGCAGCGACGGCAACACCGTAGAGCCGGAACAACCTAGGGCTGCGGCTGGCCGAGGTCCCTCCGAGCGACGGCCCGCAAAGCCTTCTCGGTCACACGTCCGATGCTGATTGCAAGGACGTGCCACCCGACCTATACCTGGCCGGGAAGGTGATGGAGATGCCTCGCTTAGTTTCTGCATGGCATACATGTAAACATTAAATACGAGCCTCGATCGGCTCTCGGGTTATCCTGTGAATCGGCTCAAGGAGCCGATCCACCCATGATTCGTACGGTGCACGAATATATGGTGGTCCCGCTTGATCAAGATAAAGCTAATGAGATCTACGACGATTTAGGGTTTTCACCGCATAATCGGATCATCCTACTCAGGATTGGGCCTCGCGGCCACGCACGGTGATCGTAAGCCGATCCTAGACAAGGCCTAAAAACCAACACGAGGTTGATCCCCGGAACATCCTGTCTAGGACTAGCAAACGACACCCTACGTGCCGCTGGATCCTCCAGCCCTTTGTAGGGCCTAACTATTGCAGATATTAAACTAATCCTTGATGAACAAGGAGCAACCGTAACGGATCGGATCTACTAAATAATGATCAAGCGGGGTGCCGCCCCTACACCTAAGATAGGTGTAAGGGCGGCTAGACATGCGAGGGTTGCACTACGATAGCATGTTACACGAAGAACTATGCTAACCCTAACACATCTATGATAACTACGTTGCTCGCCATCAAAAAGGCTTCAGTACGAGCAACGCATGAACAACGTGGAGCTTGTGCTGCCTAGATCGCAAGATGTGATCTAGGCAGCATGTTGCTTACCGGTAGAAACCCTCGAGACGAAGGAGTTGGCGATGCGCCGAGATTGATTTGGTTGGTTGAACGTTGGTTGTTGTTTTTTCCATAAACCCTAGATACATATTTATAGTCCAGGGGACTTTCTAATTTAGGCGTGCACCTAACCGTGCACGGGTAAAACTCTATCTTCTAATCTAAGATGCAATCTACTATAATTAAAGATACACGGGCAATCTAGCCCAAACTCTTCGTGCAAGGCCGCTTCAGAGATCTTCCACGTGTAATCTTCCAAGCCCATCTCCCTTACGGCCCACCTCCTGATTTGGCCAAAATCTGGTGATAACAGTTTGTTGCTGCTTTTATGGCGTCGCTTCTGCGGGGAGTTCATCCTCGTCGGCAATCTTGTCGTCGACTCTGCAGGCTGAAGGGCAGCCACTCCCCCCCTGATCTGCTGCTCCCTCAGAGACAGCTTCAGGAATTCATCAACCTCCAGTTTCGGAGGTTTCCTTGCTCCATCATGCTTGGCTCCCGCTGCGGTAACCCAAGTGGTTGCGTCCCCAGCGTCGCCGCAGTTGAGCATGGATGGATGCTGCTCGAGCTTCGTGGAGATGGAGTTGGACTGGATCGCGTTCTTCATCCTAGATCTAGGGTCCTTTGTGCAAATACTGCGGACTGTTGTATAATTTTCAAACTTTTCAGGGTCCTTGCTGTAATTTGTACCTCCACCGATCTCGGTCCTTCGAGACCTTACCCGTTCAAAAAAAAAAAAAAAATCGGGCATTCTTCGTCGCTGCCCAGCATCTGATTCTTCCGAAGAATTTCCTCGATATCATGTCGAGAATTCTACTACGCTATCCATCAGTGCGGGGGACACCGGTGCATATCTTATCCGATCGAGCCGCTGATCTCGAAATAATCTGCCTCGGAGAAACCCTGCTACAACTTCTTCATTTTTTGTGCAAATATACTCCGACGCGGAGCGGAGTACACTCAACTCGTCACGACCTCGATCTCAGATCCGCTCTGCACCATCGTGGAGTGGACTCCAGCAGCTAATCAAGGACCATTGGCCTAATCTCGGCAACGTATGGGCACGGTCGGGGACCAAGGACCATCTGCAACGTTCGTGTCGTTTGGAAGACAAAGGACGAGTGAGGAATCCTCGGCGTCGGCCCGAGATCAGCCAACAGTGCCATGAATAATGGCACTCCAAGCTTGGCTTTTGTGTTTAGCTTTTCTTTAGATCCTTTTGTGTTTAATTTTGCCTACAAGCGCACACGTTAGAGGAAACCTGTCAGTCTGTCACAGTGGCATAGTACGCCAAACATTCCAAGTGGCACCCAAATTGCTCACGTACATCCCATCGTGCGCGCCTGCTTTACAGTTGCTTTGTGCTAAATCTTTCTGCGTAATTAATTTAACAAATTCACTCAAGGTTATATTAACATTTCACACTTCCTCTTCTCAAATAATAGATTCAGCATGTTGTAGTTAAAACAACATAACAGGGTAGGTATTGATCCTTTGTTAAAGTCACAAAATTAAGGAGAGGCCAATGGTGATTACTTGATGAACATGTTATGATTTTGGTGCACATCTCTTTCTTCATAGTGGAACATGATCATAAAAAGCTACTCCTTCCGTTTCTAGACGTAGGGTGTATAGTTTAGCTCACAAATTAGAGCACGCTTGTGGAGGGAAAATTACACCACCTTTCGACGGAATTACCTCTAGATAGTTGACGTGAGGAAAAACTTGCAAGTGTGGGACAACAATGTTTATTGACCGGGTTCAACCACGACTCAAGAAGAGAATCGCATAATCTCGTTAAGGGGTGTGGCCTCTTGATGTTGTGGCTAGAGCCAGAGCCAAACTTTATCTTGAGGACAACCCTTGAAAACATCACCAAATCCTTGCAATCATGTTTCCATGGATATCCAACTGACTTTGCACAAAATGCACTAGATGATATGACGAGATACGGTCGTTATCTCCTACATCTAACAAGTCATTGTCATCGTTCTGCTTCGACGCCAACAACCACCGCTGCACCATCTCGTGTTTGTGGTTACTTCTTAATCTTGAAGCTTCGTACTTCCGGTGTACTTCCGGTCTAC
This sequence comes from Lolium perenne, assembly GCF_019359855.2. Lineage (NCBI taxonomy): Eukaryota > Viridiplantae > Streptophyta > Magnoliopsida > Poales > Poaceae > Lolium > Lolium perenne. Next base: position 245,264,034 of record NC_067244.2, on the reverse strand, counting down.
CGTAGACATTGTGTGCGTGTGCGTTTACCTTGTACTCGGTGTTTCTTAAAAAAATAAACTTTTCTTGAGGGGCCTAGTTAGTTACAACTAAGGAAACGGAAGGTTCTATTTAGAAAATTCTATAGAGCAAGGACGACGTGCGCTTATGTGTGCACGTTTTGTGAGTTTTTTTTTTTTTTGAGTTGTGTGCACAGCTCGCCAACTTGGAATTTACGGTGACAGATTTGCTCCGACGAACATGTCTTTGGACCAAAATGATGCTAAAAGCCAATTTAAAAACGCTATGCAACTGTCATGTTTATGAATCCGCCATGTTAAAAAAACAATTTTATGAATCCCCCTTCCGCGGCTGTCTTTTCCTCTACAAAAACAATTAGTAATAAGGCAGAGGACAAGAACGGAAATTACCCTAGACCAGGTCCACCACCGAGTCAGCCAACACATCTGCGTGGACGTCGAGTCGAGCCGCCCAGATCGCTGCCGTCCCAGACCTCCAAATCTCGCCCGAGGAAGAAGAGATTTTACGGCGGCGATGGCGGCGACCGGCGACGACGTCCCCATCATCCAGGCGGAGAACCTCACCAGCAACGTCAGGTCCATCCTCTACAGGTCCGCGCCCCTCTCTCCCCCTCCCTCCCGCGCAACCCCCTCTTCCCGATGGGTTCGATGGCTCGATCTGATCTGGAGGCGCCCTCAGTTCTTATGTTAGCTTGTTCAGGGTTGATCCCAGTGTACCTTATGGATTCACTAGCGTAATTACGGATCACTAGATGGTTCGCCGTAAGTATTGGTAGGAAAGGAACACGGAATTTGGTTTGAGCAAGGGGATAACAGGTGTGGAATTGGTTGTCTCTCCTGGAATTATGATGCGCTATGACACAATCTTACACAGTTTATTTGGTAGCTGCCTGGTGGATCCACTAAACTGAGTTAGAAGGATTTGCTTAAATTTTCCTGCTAGGTTGAGACTTGAGATATACTGTACTTAGCAATCTGGACTTGGGGGAACTCTATGAAACAAACTTGCACTGTTTATCTGAACTCTTGGTAGCTGCCTGGTGGATCCGCTAAACCGAGTTAAAAGGATTTGCTTAAATTTTCCTGCTAGGTTGAGACTTGATGTATACTGTACTTGGCAATCTGGACTTGGGGGGACACCCTTGATGATTGGTGAATAACTAAGTTGAACTGCTTAATTGATACTAACTTGGGGCACACCGCACGCCTCTTAGATTCACTAGGTGTATCTAGTTTTCGAGTGTAAGGGGGGTATAGAGTTGACGTCCATATGTACAGCTGTTTAGATAATTTGATTACACTTGGGTAACTTGTTTTAATGTGTTCGATTGGTAATGTACATGCATACTCCCTCCGTTCCGTAATTGATGTTATCATTGATTCTCTATGTTTGAGACTCATATGGACAGCTGTTTAGATAATGTAATTGCACTCCAGTAAGTATTCTAATGTGGTCTGTTGGTAGTGGACATACGTAATACTGCGGTAAACAGGCTCCAAACACTGATTGTTTCTCGGCTACAGGCAAATATCGTAGATATTTCACTGTTTTTTCTTCTCTTTAACCCAATATGGTTTGTCCTAAACATGATATTTCTCTGTGCTGCAGTCGGACGTTCTTGTCTATCACTGGTGGAGTTGTTGCCGGTATATGGGGATTCACGGGTCTGACCGGTTTCATCTTCTACTTTCTGATAATGATGGTAGCATCGCTGGGGCTCTTGGCAAAGTCAAAGTTTTCAGTTCACACATACTTCGATAGCTGGAGCAGGATTTTAGTTGAAGGAGTTTTTGGTGGCCTTATGGTAAGAATAATCGCCATAGTGATGTATTATGTGGTTTACCATTGTAGCCTAACTTCCTAAACGTTTTGAACCTTAGATGCTATTAATATATACTGTTGAAATATGTCTTATACAGACTGCTGTTTAGAATCGATGTGGCTTTCTCATTTACAATGTCATCTTAGTTGTATTCTAAGTTCATCTAGGAAGCTATTGAACATTGAGCTGGATCCAAATGAGTTCTTATTTGGCACTACTGTAAAACAATCTTGATGTTAGGACTTAGGAATTATACAAGTATATACAACTCTAGTTTGCTACTATCTGTTAAAGACTAGCTGTAGCTTTAGATGATCTAGTAGGACTACAAAAGTACAAATGCTGTTGAAACTTGGGAGGATAAATTATCTACTGAGGTATATATGTTATTAATGATAGTCAGTTATGTTTTTTGATAGATGGCGTAAATTATCCAAACAGAACAGTTAATTATACTTAATTGCCATATGCATTTATGTTCTTGTCTTCAAGTTTATTCTTTGAAGATATGCTTGAGCCTTGCTTTATTTCATGATGTTCTAACATTGTGATTTTTCATTTGCAGTCCTTCGTGCTGTTCTGGACGTATCCTTGATTTATCGATATTTGCAATTCTAATAATATGTTATTAAACCCTTCTATGCCCTTATAAGTTGGATGGTTACTAGATTTGTAACTGTGTTCCACCATCCTCTTTTAACTGCTAAAGTGTCGATATATTTTCTTGAGTTCATCCTTGACACTTATCAGATTTGCGTATGATATTGTCCACATCTTCTGATGGAAGGAGCTGAAGTCAGAAGAACACAGCATATCACATCTTCTGATGGAAGGAGCTAAACTCAGAAGAACAAAGCTTGTGCAAGCTTTTTCCCTAACCTGATGGAACAATGAAGTCTCCGGTTTATCCATTTTTGTTGTTAGTTATTATACTACTGTCCAGTTTGATGAACTGCAACAATGTATATGCCAATTTGATGGCTAGTGTATCAGTAATCAGTTATCCCGTTGTAAACCTGCAAGTGAGAAAATGTGCAACCCTCTCTCCCCGAACAGTTATGAGTTATTACATTGCTCGTTTCCTGGATCCATTTTGAATGACTTGCAATGAACACATTGTTCAATTTACAGGCTAGACTGAAAATTATCATCCTTTTATATGTCATGGTCTGTGTCATGGATTTAGCATCAAGTTTGTGTGAAATATGTTAGTACTGTATGCTAAGAGAACTTTCGTGGCGCATTTTTTCCGATGTCTATGTTTTAGAGGTCTCAAAGATCTCTCCATTCCATGAGTAGCAAATGTGGTTACCTTGTCATTTCAGTTTCAATCAATTTGTTGTGCCAAAGTTGCTCATGGTCGTGGACTTTCACAAAGATCTGCCCTTAAGAAGTTAGCTTCAGGCTACAAAGCAGTGTACTTGCATCCTCCAGATGGGCTGCACCCATGCACCTCATGCTACTTCTACACCTTCGGAAACTCCGTGTTCAGATCGGTGAGGCAAGAGACGAATTCATCGTCAGTTACCTCCACGATATCCAAAATACCATGAAGACAGATTAGTCCTGGCCTCTATGTGACTCTGTGTGTATGAGTGGGTCCAGTTCTCAGTGACCCGTCTATATACACACTGCAGAGAGAACGCATGCACGTTACATCGGACTTGAGCCGCAGCACGAACCTAGGCCAGCAGAACAAACCGGCCACCATCGACCTTCCGAGTGACATGAACTGTCATCGTCACCTTCCTTATGCGTTTCATCAGCTCGAAGATGCAGATGTCGCCCTCCCGAAGCCTGTTGTCACGGACAAACTTGGCCCAGCGCACGCCGTTGATGCCCCGGGTGACTTTTGCGTGGTAGTAGTACTTGACATACCACTGCTCTTTTCTGTTTGGCTTCAGAAGCAGTATGTCCTGTGACTTCCTCGCGAGATGATCAGTTGCAAACTTGCTGGGGATGACCTGCAGCCAGAGCATTAACTGATTCAGAACAATGGCTACAAATCACAGTCTAGTATGAAAGAAACAGCATGTTTAGGTACTTGTAAGATTTACTTAGGAAAACGCTGTCTATCCCCCGGGGGAACAGCGCAGAAATCGTCCGGATGGAGCGACCGACCCGTGTCCTTCCAAAATCGAGCGATAGAGTGGGTCCCACCACGATCTTATCTTACTCTCGTCTCTTCCATCGATAGGAACGGAGGCTACACCAGGCAGCGCCGCCGCCCACGCCCCATGGATGCGCCTCCGCTCCCGGCGCCGCCCACCTCGCGCCCGGCGGCCATCCGCCGCGGCCATCCGCCGCGGCCATCCCCGGCCCTCCTCCTCTCCCGCGCCGCCCCGGAGCTCCATCCATGGCGGCCTCCCTCCCCTCCTCTCCTCCCGCGCCAGCAGCGCCGCCGCCGCCCCGATTCCCTCCGCCGCCCACGGCTCTCCGCCTACCGGCGGAGCGCCGCTCGACGGCCGACCTCATGCCCGTCTTCCAAGCCACCGGCATCGCGGCCTCATCGACGTCCTCCGGGCCGCCGCCATGGAGGTGCTCCAAGCTGCGCGCCGCCGGTGTTGGCCGCGGCCCCACGCAGCGCCGCCGAACCTCCTCCATCGCGCGCCACTCCTCCTCCTCCACTGCATCCCGCAAGACGGCGTTGTCCTGCGCCTCCATCTGCATCCCGGCGACGGTGTTTTTTGCCCCTGTAGTGATGGTGTTTTGCTACAATAGCTAGAAACTTTGCTACAATATTCGTTCTTTTCTTGCTACTATAGTATACATTTTTTGCTATCAAGTTTGCGGCGAGATTTTCCGGCGTGCTCACCAGAGATGTCAGTTTTGCTACAATAATAGACCTTTTTTATATGGTTTGCTACAATAGAAAAATAAATTTGCTACAATATTTGTGGTTTCTTGCTACCATAGCATATATATTTTGCTACTAATTCTCCGACGAGGTTTCCGGCGATATCTCCGACGAGGTTTCCGGCGACGTCTCCGACGACATCTCCGGTGATGTCTCGAACTTTGCTACAATACCCGATTTTTTTTGCTACAATAATACAACATTTTTGCTACATCGTCTCCGGCGAGGTCTCCGGCGAGTCTCCGACGAGATCTGTGTGTATTTTGGGTGAACCGTGTTTTGCTACAATTGTGTTGATTTTGCTACAAACGAACCGTTTTTTGCTACTTTGGTACATTATGGTAGCAAAAGTGGGACTGAGGTATACTGTGACACGTGTCATGATCTGGACGGTCCAATCGAGCTAATCCAACGGCTGTCCACCCGGGGGATTAGAAATCTAATCCCCTGGGGGACGCTTAGCGTGACCCATTTATTTATGGGTAAAGAAAGCTCCAAACTAACAGATGAAAAAAGTTATATGGATGTACTCATCCTATGACAGCCAATTGAACTGACCAGGATGTTGTTCGAACGACGAACATGAGATTTCTGCAGGACAACCACATAAACCGGGTTTCCTTGTTGAATCGATGCCAAGCCGAATATCTGCTCCCGTTCGTCCACAGTTAGGTAACTTGCAAACCTTGAGTAGTAGTAGTAGTTAGAGCTGTCATTGTGCTCATCGTCACTTCTCTCTTCTTCCTCGGTCACCCCACACTTAACTTGAGGGTCCCTGTTGTTTGGAGATTCATCCTCTTCACCTGTCGAAGATTCACATTATGTTCTCTGGATTATGGTTTCAACATCAATCAATACCACCAAAGTTCAAGTTATGAGGACACGCTGCAAAGTTATTTTGGTTTTTGTTACCTGGTTTCTCTGAAGTAGAGGTCGTGTGGGGAGACCCAACCGCCTGGGACAGCCGCATGATAGCATTGCCAGCATCGCTCAAAAGACCGTGTACTTCAGCTTCCTGAGCCACAATGTCGTCAAACTGTTTGAGCATTTTGGCACGCTCTTTGTCGGTGAAGAAACATGGCACTTTCTGGGAGCCGCTCGAGTCGAAGATAAGCACATCAAAGGAGCCACTGTCACTGCATTTGAAGAACAGGAGGTCATTCTCCTGCAGTCCCTGGGCCTTGGCAAATTCCTCCCATCCTGACATGAAAAACAACTCGCCGGCGATCTTCCCCACATCGACGTGCCATGTATCGCCGCTGGGTGCCTTGAGGGTGAAGGCTCCCTTGGCGATCTGCTCGGTGAACTTGTTGGCGATGTTCTCCGGAATGCTCTGATATAAGATGAACACAGTTAATTCGCAAAAAAAAAGATGAACACAGTTACACAATAATGTAACTAGTGCAACAACCAACCCATTGATGAAAGAAAGAGAAGGAAAATGTATCTAAAAGCGCACTCGATTCTTAAAAGCAGCCATACTTATTAAAATACACATTCTAGAATCTGTAATCTAACCCCAACCTAATAAAAAAATATCCAGAAATTCAGAGATCCATAGGATCAAGGCCACAAGGACTCAAACATGGAGCAGTTAACTACTTACCATGCGCTGCTGACAGTCTGCTGTCATGATCTTGAAGAACTTGATGTTGCTGGCATCCATGTGCTCCCAGTAGTAGTGCTCCTGCCACTCCCTGCACCTCACACACCTCCCCTTCTTCCCCATCCTCTCACCTTCACCCGCCATTGCAGACATGCGTGGAGCTTCGTCAGTTGCCACACCTCAAATCAATGGATGCAGTGCATTTGCAGGCAGAGTGTGTACATGCCGCTGAACCGAGAAAGGAGAAGAAGAGAGACGACCTTGGCTTCTCCGATGACGTTTTATCTATTCTCCTTGATATCAACGAGAAGAGGCTGCTACCTCTGATGAGGGTGGGAGGAGTCATACTAGTGAGTGACTGGGGTTTGACAGGTGTTGTAACCCCAGACGGTTTGTTGGCAGACCTTGCTCGTTGACACGTGGAGACACGTGTTGGAGTGAGCTAAAATCTGATGCCAAGTGGGGAGAACAGTGACGAACAACGAAGGCGAGCCGAGATTTCCGATGATGGAACTACAACGCCAGAAAACGCTGGCAAGACATAAGCAAGAGTTTCCCTAACATGATGGAACTACAGCGCCTGCTGTTTGTTCCTTTTTGCTGTTAGTAATTGTACTATCTAGTTTGGTGAACTGCAAACGCAATTTGATGGCTAGTGTACCACTTATCATGGTGTAAACCTGAAAATCAGAAATGGTGCAACACCACGGACGTAGATTCATAAGATCCATTTGCCGATTAAGTATTTGTTGCTCATTTTCTGCATCTATGCTGTTGACTGACTCACAATGTAGGCACAATTCAGCTTTCAGTGATTACTACGAATTTTATACTTTGTATTTGTATACAATCCGGAGAGTGGCGTTTTGGCTCCCAGGTCTATACGCTCCCTTTATTTAAAATACATTTTAACACATTTTAAAAATATCAATTTTAAAACAAAATTTCGTACATACACTCCACAACCTATGTGGGCAAAAACATTTTTTGGCATGTGTAAAATACTTTAGATAAAATTCAGTGGTAAAATAAGGCTTTCGCGTGACATTTTTTATAATCTTTTTCATACATGGCAAAAAAAAAAACCTTTGTTTTGTGAAACTTTTCATGCACACAAAGAATGTCAGGATGTACACATCGCTTTATCTCTTAGAAATGTGAATTTTCGGAAAAGGGAGGACACACCTAGGAGCCAAAGTGAATTTCAGTACAATTTTAGAGTAGCATTTTGAATGCATTTTAACATATTTAAAATGCATTTTAACACCCCCCGAAAAAAAAAGAATGCATTTTAACATATTTCACTTGCTCTCTTTCAAGATGATTTATACTTAGTTTCTTGTTATATTTGTATCTTTTTAACATTAGAAAGTGCATTATGTATGTAACTATGTAAGTGGACTATTCAAGTATTTCCTCCGTTCCAAATTAGTTGACGCCAGTTTGATTAGATTTGATTTAGATACGCACATATCTCCGAACTTGTCAGGCGCTTTCTTCCCCGGGAAGATCTTGTGTTGGCCTATCGCCAAGTCAATCTGAAGATTGGAGTCGAGGGAACTATTGCCTTGGTTGCTAACAGCCAGCAAGAAGTCGACTAGGCAAAGGCTGGTAACCCCGAGAAGATGAACAAGGATAAGTGGAAAGCGTTGGTGAAGGACGCCAAGCCCCACTCGAAGAAAATTCTCGCCTTCCTCAGCCCGAAGCCTGCTGCCTCCGCTAGTACCGCCAAGATGAAGGTCAAGTAGACCATCTTGCCCCTATGTTTTTTTTCTTTTTTCCTCTTGTGGTTGTCGCTCTTGTTATGACTTGCGACAACTTTTATCGGCTCAAAAGGAGTCGACTTTTGTAATGAACATGTGAATATCTTAATGAAGTACCACTTTGTTGAATGATTGATGTTGATATTTTTCCTACTCCAGTTGGTTTTTGATAACTATACCTCGGCTACTGGGCCTTCCGATACTTTTCCTGCCACTTCTTATTCAAGAAAAGCTCATGTTGACGATTTTGTGGATGATTTTTCGTGTGCTGACCCCGTGCAAGAGTTGAACGAGCTTCGACAACAACTTCAGTGAATGAAGAGACAAGCTGTTGTTGTTATGGACCAATCCCGAAAATCCTCGGATCGCGAACGAGCTGCACTTCAGCAGGCACAAGAAGCTCTCAAATTAAAAGAAGATGCTACTGCCGAAGCTTGACGTGATTCCCAACGCGAAGATTACATGCTTGACCTTATGACTAACGCTAGTCAAGATATGTCGGGTGTGTGACGCTGTTTTTATCCTGCTGCTCTCTTTAATTCCTCACAGTCCTTATTTCTTTTCACTTTTCTTGTTGCACTTCAGGCTCGTTTGTAGACACCGCGGCTGAAGATCAACGCGTGAATGCTCGAGTCGAAATTCTTCTTCGACTCGCCCGACAAAACGGTAGTGACTTCTGGGCGGACGCAGACCGTACTCGCCGGATTGTGCAATTCCAAGACCGCGCATCCCAAGTTTGAGATTTTTTGGACTCCTGCACCAATATGTTGGCCACGGTGTACAATGCGATGTTTCCTCGAAATCCTCCACCTGCGGGTCTTCCTCAGTTGATGAACGAGTTCAAGAACGTGCACCGGATTCACTTCTTTGTGAAGGCTCAGCTGATGGCGGGCGCTTGGTTTGCTTTGATCGTGTTGCAAATCTGCTACCCGAAGTTGGATATGGCCAACGTTGTTGATATCTGCCACGCCAAACTGAGGAAAAGGAAGAAGGAACGTCTACAAGATCAATGATGCGGTGACACCTACAGCTGAGAAAATGATCGAGAATCTTCTACGGATGGACGCTGCTTTCTTCCGAGAGCACCACTATGCCGAGGCCTTGGATGTTCACGCTGGTGGTGAAAGAATAAATATAGATGACTTGATGTAGACCTTTTATCTCTTTTTGCCACTGTCGCGTTTTACCTGAAACAGTAGGAAGTTTGTATATTGCGAGAGCCGTGTATATATTGCGAGACCTGTGTAAAGTTACAAGTATAACTCTTGTTTGGTTGTGGTTTTGTTTTTTCGCGAGGTTTATTATAAAACCAAGGCGTTATATTTTGCGAGTGTTGAGTATATTGAAAACCTTATCGGGTGAGAGAGAATCATATGCCATCAATATTTTTATTTCACTTATACTATATTGAAGCTTCAAGCCCGCCTCATTAAAAATATTTCAGCCCCACTCGGTGCCCTGAAAGGAAAAGAGTGCGTCTGAAAACTTGCGAGCTATGTAGATACAATGTATGTTTACAAAGATTTCCTTTGTCTTCTAGGCGTAGAATCGCTGTAGCTGTGCCACGTTCCACGGGTTCCCTTCTTCCTTGCCCGATTTTTTATCCTTCAATCTGTAGGCTCCTCCTGGGATAACTTCTGAAACGATGTATGGACCTACCCATGGAGACTCGAATTTTTCATGACTGTCCTGAGTGAGTCGAAGAACCAAGTCGCCAACTTGAAAGGACCTTGGTCGCAAGCGTCGACTATGGTAATTTTTCAGATTTTGTTGATATGTGGTGACTCTCGATAGCACCTCGCCCCTGGCTTCATCGAGTGCGTCAACATCATCTTCTAGCGCCCTCCTTGAGGTCCCTTCATCATATTCTGCAATTCTCGGAGAATTATGCTCTATTTCTATCGAGAGTACTGCCTCCGCTCCGTGGACCAGAAAAAATGGAGTTTCGTTGCTGTGTTGGGTGTTGTGCGTATGCTCCATAACACGCTAGGCAACTCGTCAATCCAGGTGTGCCGAGCTTTTTCCAATGGTGTTAACAGTACCGTTTGCTTTCTCGACCTGACCATTGGTTTACGGGTGCGCCACCGACGCAAAGTGTAGTTTGATGCCTACCTCTTCACAATATGCCTTGAATTCATTGGAGGTGAAATTTCTACCATTGTCCGTGACTATGCTGTTTGGGACGCCAAATCGAAAAACTATGCCCTTGATGAAGCACACCACCGATGATGCATCTGCCGAAGTTACTGGTACTGCTTCGATCCACTTGGTGAATTCGTCGACAGCCACTAGCAGATATGAGTATCCTCCTGGCCAGGACTTGTGTAGTTTTCCCACCATATCGAGCCCCCATTGTGCGAAGGGCCAGGCCAATGGTATTGACATCAGCTCTACTGCCGGAGAATGAGGTTTTGCCGTAAACCTTTGGCACGCGTTGCAGGTGCGTACTATATCCTTCGCGTCCTCTATGTCCGTCAGCTAGTAAAATCCTGCCCTGAAAACTTTGGCTGCTATTGCTCGACTGCTTGTGTGGTGGCCGCTTACTCCCTCGTGCACATCTTTCAATATAATCCTTCCTTCTTCGGGTGTGACGCACCTTTGCAGTACCCCTGATATGCTTCTTTTGTATAATTCTCCCTTAATCACGGTGAAGGCTTTGGATCGTCGGATGACTCGCCTTGCTTCAACCGGATTTTCGGGTATCTCTTTCTTTGTGATGTATGCCACATAAACCTGCATCCAAGGGACTTGTACCATCATAACTTCATGTGGTTCTTCCTCGTCTCCCGATATATTTGCCTCTGACTCCGCTGGAGCCCCCGAGCCTTTCTTGGGTTTCTCCTATTTCTTCGGCTGCTTCGGTATTTTCTTCAACTTGGTGGACCTCTCACTTATCTCCTCCCAAAATACGTCATGTGGTATCGGCAGGCACTGCGACCCGCTATTCGCTAATACGTCGGCTTCATCGTTGCTGAGTCTGCTGATATGGTTAACTTCGCAACCGTCAAAGAGTTTTTTGAGTTCATTGTAGACTTTCTTGTATGCAATCATGTTGTCATTGACTGCGTCGCACTTGTTCATCACCTGTTGAGCTACCAACTGAGAGTTTCCAAAGATTTTAAGGCGAGTAGCACCGCACACCTTTGCCATCTTCATCCCATGTATAAGTATTTCATATTCCGCCTCGTTGTTGGACGCGTTAAGGAACGTCATCCACAATATATACTTCATTTTGTCGCCTTGGGGTGATACAAGTATTACGCCTGCTCCATCTCCCTCCAATCTTTTGGACCCGTCGAAAATCATGGTCCAAGTACTTGATAAATCCGGAGGTCCCGTGTTTTGCAGCTTCATCCACTCTGCGACGAAGTCTGGCAGAATCTGCGACTTTATTGCTTTTCTTTTTTCATAGGTGATGTCTCAAGGGGAAAGCTCTATTCCCCAAAGGGAGACATGTCCCGTGGCCTCTGGGTTGTTCAAGATGTTGGAGAGAGGTGCTTCGTTGACCACTACTATCGGATGTGCCGAAAAATAGTGTCGCAGTTTGCTTGCTGTTGTAAATACGTCATATGCTAACTTCTGATACCGCGGGTAACGCTACTTTGATGGCGATAAAACTTCACTGATGAAGTATACCGGCCGTTGAACTCCATGGATTTTTCTTTCTTCTTCTCTTTCCACTACAAGGACTGTGCTGACCACCTGAGGTGTGGTCGTGATGTATAATAAGAGAGGTTCTTTGTCCTTTGGAGCCACGAGGATTGGGGGTGTCGAGATTATGCGCTTGAGGTCCTCAAAGGCTCTATCTGCTTCTTCGTTCCACTCGAACTTTTCCCCTTGCTTGATTAGCGCGTAAAATGGCAACGCTTTTTCTCTCAGCCTGGTGACGAATCTGCTCAAAGCCGCGACTCGTCCCATTAGCTGCTGTATTTTCTTGAGCTTGGTTGGCTTCCTCATCATTATGATCGCTTGAATTTTCTCCGGGTTAGCCTCGATCGCTCTTGCTGATACCAAGAACCCGAGAAGTTCTCCCACAGGAACACCAAAGGAACATTTTGTCGGGTTCAGCTTGAGGCAAAATTTGTCGAGGTTGTCAAAGGTTTCCTTGAGATCATCGATCAGGGATGATATGTGCTTTGTTGTTATAACGACATCGTCAAATGTATACGTGAACGTTCTTGCCAATTTGTGTGGCGAGACACTTTTGCATCATCCTCTGATAAGTGGCTCCCGCGTTTTTCAACCCGAAAGGCATTGTTCTGTAACAAAACACACCATAGGGGGTTATGAAAGCTGTTTTGACTTCATCTTCTTCTTTTAAGCAGATCTGGTTGTAACCAGAATACACATCCAGTAAGGAAAGACGTTTGCAACCCGCCGTGGAGTCGATAATTTAATCGATCCTCGGGAAGGGGAAGTGATCCTTTGGACAATGTTTATTGAGACATGTGAAGTCGACGCACATGCGAAGGACATCAGTGTTTTTCTTCGGGACAAGCACTGGGTTGGCGACCCATGTAGCTTCGGTATGCAGTTCCTTGATGAAGTTTGCCTCTCTGAGTCGATTAATCTCAGATAATATAGCTTTGCGGTTTGGCTCGGAGAAACGCCGCAAAGGTTGTCGAATTGATCTGGCTCGTGGATCTAGATTAAGAGGGTGCTCGGCAAGTTCCCTGGGTACTCCTGGCATGTCAGCTGGACACCATGCGAAGATTTCCCAGCACTCACGGAGGAACTCGATGAGCGCGCTTTCCTATGCGCTATCCATGTTTGTTGCGATAGCTGTCGTATTCTTAGGATCTATCGGGTGAATCTGTACTTCCATGGAGTTATTGGAGGTGACGAAGCTTTGCTCCTTTAGTGGCCTTCCTCCGTCAGGTAACACATCATAATCAGTTGATAATATTGACGTTGCATACTCTACTTGCATCCCGAAAGTTTGTGACATCTCGTGGAAGTCCTTGTCGCACTTATCTGTCTGAGCAAAACTTCCCTTTACCGTGATTGGGCCGTTGGGTCCAGGAATTCTCCACAGCAGGTACGTATAATGCGGCACCGCCATGAATCTGGCATAGACGGGTCATCCCAGTAGAGCATGGTACTGTGACGGAAAATCTATAACTTCGAACTCCAACTTCTCTCTTCTGTAATTATCTCGGGTTCTGAACTGAACGTCGAGATCGATCTTTCCTAGTGGATAGTTCGGCTTCTCAGGTGTAATCCCATGGAAGCGCGTATCTGTTGGTTTCAGGTTGGACAGAGATATGTTCATCTTCCTTAATGTGTCCGCGAACATGAGGTTCAAACTGCTCCCTCCATCTATGAATACGCGCGAAACGTCGAATCCTGCGATCACAGCTAGCAAAATCATGGCTGATTGCCCTTGCCGCAGAACTTGGGGCGGATGGTCCGCTTGGGTGAACCCGATGTCCTGTCCCGACCAATTCAGATACTCTATCGTTAGCGGAGGCATGTTCTCTGCCATGAACACTTGTCGCGAAATCACCTTTTGGGCCCTATTCGAGGGCCCGCCCTTCTGAATCATCGCCACCGCTCCATTTGTATCAATGTAAGGACCATTGTCTGGGTTTGCCGCCAGTTGCAGCTGATGCCGGTTTTCGTTGGTAATTGTGGGTGGAGGTGGAAGGTGAATCTCACTCCTTGGCCCCTGCGGGTGCCCCCTATTTGCTGCTTGTGCATTGGCATGTCCCGCGTATCTGTGTAAAGCTTGGAAAGTTCGACAATCCTTCTGAAGGTGACCCGACTGTATTTTCCCTTCATTGTCAAGATAGAAATGCATCTGACACAGACCGTTAAAGATATCATCGGGTGATATATTGTATGGCCTCTGGAACCTCGGCCTATTATTTTGTCTGCTGGAGCTCGGCGTATCCCTGTGATCATTGCGCTGCTCACAGCCTCTTTGGTACTCTTCCCGATTATTTCCTCCACTATTTCCTCGGAAGCTAGCCGCCACTTGGCCAGGACCGTCATAGTCTGAGTGTGGACGAGAATATCGTTGCCTATTTTGATTATTATTTTTGTTGCGATCCTCCTCGGGTGATCTGTGTCGTTTATTGTGCAAAACATCTTCTCCATCTACCCAGCGATTCGCTATGTACATAAGTTCTGCGATTGTCTTCGGGTTGGATCTGCCCAAGTCCTCGATGAAATCTTTCCTCTGAATTCTCGCAACAAACGCATCTATCGCTCTTTCGTCGGAAAAATTTTCAGCAGAATTTTTTATGATGCTCCAACGCTGGATGTATGTTCTCATTGGTTCACCATACTTTTGCTTGCAGACCCTTAGCTACTCTATGGATGCGGGCTTCTTGCACGTGGAACGGAAATTTTTACGAATAACTCTTCAAAAGTTTCCCAACTGTCGATGGATCCTACTGGTAAATTTTTTATCCATGATCTTGCGGCTCAACTGAGATAGACTTGGACGCTCTGCATGGTTGTTGCTCTTGATCCACCCAACAGTTTTACTGTTTCCAAGTAATCAATTATCCAGTCTTCGGGATCTTGCAAGCCATCAAACTTTTTATAACCGTCAGGTAATTTGAAACCAGAGGGGACCCGTGTTCTGCGAACTCTCCGAGTAAAGCAAGGGAGTCCGCACATATCTTCTTCTTCAATTTTTGGCGAGTGTCGCCTAGATCTATTTTCGCGTGCCCTATCAACTCGAGCTTGTGCTTCTATACCTCTTGCCTCCTCCATTCGTGGAGGGTCTCGCACCACCGTGGCTGGTCGAGGACTATTTCGTCTTGGTGCTTCTGCAGGTTGTGGTGTGCTTGAGCTCGCGAAAGCTGTTCCCATGACTCCATCTCCTGCCATGGCCATCTGATATAGTGCTTCTCTCGGGTCTCCCGCAGGTGGCCTTGATGCTAGTATATATAAGCTTGAGTCACCATATACCCAGCTTCTGGTGTTTTGGGGATGATGTTCCCTCTTGTATATATCGACATGAAAGACATGTCGAGCTTTTGGATCAGGTACTCCCGCTCATGCTCAGGTATATGCGCAAGACGAGACCTTCCTCTTGCATGTGATGCTCTGTTGCCGGCTTAATTCAGCTCTTCGCGCACTTGACGCAGAGGCTGCAGCTCTTCGCTTTTCAATCTCAATTCTCTGTTTTTCGAGTTCTCATCCAGTATGAGCGAGTTTATACTGATACGCTTGCAGTTCTTCAACCGTGGCCGTAGTGGTCATCGGCTCTGTGCCGTTCATAGATCTTGAGGCTCTGTCCCAAGCTGCTTGTGGAAGTTGCAACTTCTGACGAGGTGTAGGCCCGATGTATTTATTGCCCAATCCTCGAGTAAGATCAGCGGGATCGATGTATGGATTTACCAAATCATCGAAAGCCTCTGACGCTTCATCGTCATGGCGACTCGATTCTCCAATTGCATAGACTTGATGATATATTGCAGCTTTGATTCTTTTAGGGTTGGTGACACAGTCGTATGGATTGGCGAAGACCCCCCGAACGGAAGTAGATCCGTCGATGAAGTCGAAGCTGTCGATGCTCTCCGAGTCGCTGCTTAGATCTGCGTCTGCATACGACCCGAAGGACATGTTGCCGAAGATGTTGACGAGTTTTCCGCTTGAAGCGGGCTTGATGAAGCTTGGCGGCGAGATCTCTTTGTTGCCTGACTCGAACGATGATGATGATCCCGATAAATCGGAATCAACCGCCGACGATCCCAAAGAATTCGGTATCGCAAGGCGATGCGATCCTTCTTTTCCGACAAGGAAGTGGAAGCTCCCGAACATCATCTCCATGGGCTCCTCCAGGTACGCATATGCATCCACACGGGCGGGAGGGTGAGGAACAAAATCAAAGAGACCAGTTTCGATCTGTTTACCTTCGTCCATCGCGTTGCTTGCTACCGATGAAGTTGATGATGTTGTTGAAGATGTTGACGATGCCATCGAGATCAACTCCTTGTCACCTCTAATTCCCACAGACAGCGCCAATTGACAAGGGATTAACTTGTCAATGCCTACAAGTTGTAGACTTGGGTTTCGCGGAAGTAGAGGGCAAGTAGATCTCGAAGGTTTCAGCCGAAAAGGTGCCCGACTGCTAAAAGCTAGGGTTGTTTTGACAATAAGATCGATCCTTTCTTTGTCCCTCGACTCCCCCTTATATAGGAGGCGGAGCCGAGGATTTTGTATTACACAAGTTACAGAACGTTGGGAGACTCTTTGAGTTCGTCCGGTGGAGTTACAAGTCTCTTTATTCCTAATCTATCTCTATTTACCATAGTCGATGCTTTAGTGGGCTTCCAGACTTCATGAACTTCGGGTCGTGGGCCTTCAGTAAACCCCTGGTTCCATCTTCGGCAGGCCCATCCGGAATGGCTATGTCACCATGGGTCAACTAATTTAAAACACAGCGAGTAGTGTTTTAGTTGCAAGAAAATTGTGCAAGAAAACCAGTACTGCATAATTTCCCTAAATAGTGCACAATTATGTAGTACTGGTAATGGTCGGGCGGTGCTAACCATCACCCCTTAGTAATGGTTTATAACCATCGCTAAGGGGTTAATGGGCCTGGCCCATTAGCTTGGTTATTTAAAAAAATCATATTCGAAAATTTACTTAGATTTCAAATTTGCCTAGATTCGAAATTTGCTTAGATTTAAAAATACCCAGATTCAAAATTTGCTTAGATTTGAAATTTGCTAAGATAAAAATTTGCTTACTTTCAAATATGTTCGAATTCGAAAATTGCTTAACTTTAAATGTTGCTCGACTTTAAAATTTGTTAAAAAAGAAAAAAAACAGAGGAATTTTTTCTAGAAAACCGAAGAAAAACCGAAAGAAAACCGAACCCCAAGAAAAACCAAAAAAACTGACGAAAACCGTAAAAAACCGAGGCCTATAGGCTCCCTTCATGTTAATGGGCCGCGGCCCAAAAACTCCTGCGGGTCAAACCACACGGGTGATGGTTTGTAACCATCACCTGCGGGTGATGAATAGGAAAAGCCAGAAACGTCTCCCTAGCGTGCGGGAGCGCCTAGCCAAACCATCGTTAAGGGGAACCCGTTAATGGGCCTAACCCATTAGTCGGTTATTTTTAAAAAAATCAGATTCGAAAATTTTCTTAGATTCAATTTTTTCCAGATTCGAAAATTGCTTAGATTTAAAAATTGCCCAGATTCGAAATTTGCTCAAATGTGAAATTTGCTAAGATTAAAAATTTGCTTACTTCGAAAATTTCTTCGAATTTGAAATTTGCTTAACTTTAAGTTTTGCTCCACTTTAAAATTTATTAAAAAGGAAATAATAGAAAAAATCGAAGAAAAACCGACAGAAAATCGAAATCTAAGAAAACCAGAAAAAAAGATGAAAAAGCGGAAAAACCATGACCTACATCCTCCCAACAGCTTAATGGGCCGCGGCCGAAAACACTCCCGCGGGTGATGAATAGGAAAAGCCGTAGCCTCGTACAACCTCATGAACCATAGCGGGGTGGGTTTACTATATTGGCCAAAAGTTCAGATCCAAAGTGGCAGGCCATAGTTTCTGCCAAAACCCAATTCCCAAACAGCATCACTCCTCCCACTGGCCCCAGAACCCTAACCTCCTTCTCCACCATGGCCTCCTCCCTCCTCCGCTCCGGCCACCGCCTCCTCCTCTGCCACCACGGCCGCCTCCCCGCGGCCTTCTCCACCTCTGCCGCCGAGGAGCTCATAGACGTGCGCAAGCTCCCCACCGACTACGACCCCGCCACCTTCGACTCCACCGCCCGCCCGCCTCCCTCCGACCGTGTCTGGCGCCTCGTCGATGACGTCTCCTCCCTCACCCTCGTCGAGGCCGCCGAGCTCTCCTCCCTCCTCCTACGCCGCCTTGACATCCCCTCCGCGCCACCCATCGCCATCCTCAACTCCGGCGCGGGCCTCGGCGGCGGTGCAGGTGGGGCGGCCGCCGACGCGGCCGGTGATAAGCCGGCCACAGCGGCCGATAAGACGGTGTTCGAGCTGCGGCTGGAGGGCTTCGACGCGCCAAGCAAGATCAAGGTGATCAAGGAGATCCGGACGTTCACCGACCTTGGGCTCAAGGAGGCTAAGGAGCTCGTGGAGAAGGCTCTGAAAGAACATCTCTCATAATATGTTTTGTGTGTTTGATGTCAATTTATGTGATACACTAATGTTTGATTAAGTGGTACAGGGATTATATAGATACATATATATGTGTGATGGATGTGGTAAGTCGTGTAAAAAAGAAGCTGTAACAGGATCACCAGGCCGGATATTCCGGGCCGGATATTTCCAAAATATCCGGGGGCCTATTTTCGATTAAGGACTTGAGGATTTGTGGCTCAGTACACTCTGGACATGGGCCGGATAATTGCCCGGACATTTGCCCAGATTTGCCCCAGGGCCGGATAATCCGGGCCGGATATTTCCAAAATATCCGCCTCCCCCAAAATCGGCTAAGGACCCGAGGCAAAGTAGCTCTGGACATGGGCCGGTGTCAACACCCGGATTTTTAAGTCCGAATGCCTATTATGTCATACATCGCAATCCCAGGAATATTGTTGTTTGCGAGGCATAATAGTTAAGTATCACAGTCATCATTCCTTACAAACCATAAAGTCTTACAATTGGAATCACATCATCCATATTACACGAATAGTTGATCTATTGATCAACGAACACACAGAAGTTCATAGCGGAAGCGTAAGATACAAGGACTCTCTAGTCCACAGGCCAACGCTTGACGTCGGAAGACTCCTAGTTGTCGTAGGCGTCCTGCTGGTCATCTCCGTGTTCATCTTCATATTCTGGCCATTTGAATAGCCAGGGACAAAGCCGTGAGTACTTTAGGTACTCGCAAACTAATACTAAAGTAAGTGCTAGACAATTCTAGTAAGGTTTACTAAGCTCTAGTTTATTTGCGGAAAGCTAGTTTTAGTTCACAAACATTTTGGTAAACAACTCTTCATGTGCTACTAACTCAAGTGGGAACATTAGTGTCCTTCCCACCATTCAAGTGGTGATTTCAATTCAATTCACCACAAGTCATTTCACCATCCTCTTTCAACATCATTTTCAAAAGTATGACATTGGACCACTGTATGGCCTTTCCAACCGTCCGTAACCGTGGACGCGGCTATTCGAATAGGTTTACACTCTGCAGAGGTTGCACACTTGTGCCACAACATTTGATTTCATCCGTCGGGATTTCCCCGAATCATCGTAACTCAGTACGCGGATCATCAACCATAACCTTTCACTTACATACCCTAGTATGAGCACCTCTCCCCATGAGCTTGGCCTCCCAGTGAAGACCAACTGTCAACCTGGGAACTGCACAGGGCTTGGGCCGGACATTCACCTCCTTCGCATCATATCGTATCGTTTCTTTTGTTGTAGAGGCAGCTTTCGGCATAACCCCGATGACGCTTGTTTAGAGGGAACCCATACTAAGATGCATAAATTTCCAGTTAAGCCCTACCCATAATCAGGTATTGTGGGGGTACTCAAAAATTGGAAAGGTATCGCATCCAAACCAACATCATGTTTTATCAAAAATCACCATCTTCTCTTGGTCATATTCACCTTCAAAAATCATTCAATGGAATGAATCATCATTCCAAGGTTTCAAATTCATTTCCAAAAGTCACCTTGTTCCCATCTAGAGTAGTCAAGTTTTATTTCATTAGCACTAGCTCTACAACATGAGGGGTGCTATCTTGCTTGGCTTGGAAGAGACTAACTTCACTACTCTAGTAACCAACTTGTACTTTGACCAAAGTTAACTATAAAAGTAACTCTTTAAGAAAACAAGTAAAAACTTGTAATGTAATAAACTTGGGATAGGCTTATGTAAGAAAAGGAAAGACTATGGTGCCTTGCCCCAAGGGGCTTTGCACTCTGCAAGAATATTAGCTTGCCTTGGTAGTTCTCAAACTGTTCCTCCTCCTCTTCTTGGTAGTATCCTTCTTCTTCGGCGTACTCTCCGATGCTACCGTCTATATTTGAATACGAGTATAATTACTCACTAATTCAATGGCTACTCCATACATCACATATAAACACACAACTATTCTATGCACACAAACAAGTAACTAGGTGCATAGGTTGTGTTGTTGAGGAGAATTTACTCCTTTACCATTAATATGTAAATGATAGTTTCCTTAGGGTTTGTGAGGAATAATTTCCTCTCATTGAAATCTTCTTAAGATTTAATCTCTCAAACCATCATAGATGAACTTATATTGACCTAAGTCAAATGTTCATCATCATCATTTGAGAAAATGATTTAAATGAGGTAAACCACCTCATGCCATTTAAATAACACTACATTTGATTTAAATCTCAAGTAACTCATATAAGAGATTTTGGACCTGAGGTACAAACATCCCATGAATTCATGTGAGACAAGTTTAAGTGAAGGGTAAGACTTCACACAATTTGGTTTAATAGTTTTGGACAATATCAACTAGTTAAACTAGTCAAATGATCCATTACTTAAACTATGGCATGATCATGCAAGGTGACCACACCATTTTATTGCATAAACAATTAGTGTAAGTCAAATGTGAGCTATTAGAGTTGGAAATAACTTAATACCTATTTTGGTTGATTTTTAAGAATTATTTGAATAGGGGAAAGTCCCTGTCTTGTTATTTTTATCACATTTATTCTACAAAGAATCTGGCCATGGGGCTAGTGGCATGTTGTAGATAATTTCTCTAGCTTTCCAACCATATAAAGTTCACTAAATTTGGTTTAGCCAATTTGAGTCTATTGATTTTCAAAGTTTGTGCTGTGAGGAAATTGTTTGGAAATTATTTGAATCTAATTTGAATTAAAAGGCCGGCGGGAAACGAAACTGGGCCAGCTTCGAAATAAAACGGCCCAGTCCAGCCCACCACGGTCCACAGACGCGTGGGCTGCCTGACAGGGTGGGGTCCGCCTGTCAGCGACGTTTAAACGCCGAAACGGTATGGGCGAAGCTGGGGCGTAGGATTAGATCAAGATCTAACGGCTGAGGTGCATCGTCCCGCCGGCGAGAGGGGAGTTCACCGGCGGCGCAGATAGGGGGTGGGAGAGCTTACGGCGGCTCCAGCAAGGTATGGCAGTGTGCGCGAAGTAGATGTGGACGACGGCGAAGCTCCAGGTACCGGCGGCTCGTCCTGGGGCGGCTCCAATCGACGGCGAGCTTCGGCGGCGGCGTGCGGCAGTGAGGTGGCGATTGGGTGGCTACGACGGCGAATGTTGATGGTGGAGTGGCTCAGGCGGTCGAGTGAGATGAGGGGAGTGTGCTGGTGTGCTCAATTTGACGAACGGAGCTCTCCTTTTATAGGCGAGCGAGGGTGCTGCGGGGCCGTGAGGAAGTCGACCATGGCGCGGCTTCTCCGGCGAGCTAGAGGGCTAGGCAGCGATGCGGCGCTGTTCTACGGTTCCTGGCGAGGCGTTTGGCGGCGACAGCTAGGGTTGGCGGTGGCTAGTTTGGTCGCGTTGCTTCCATGACTGCCGCGGCGTGCACGGGAACATGTCGTCGTCTCCGGCGCCGGCGGTCGCGGGTCGTGGTCGTGGCCATGTCTGGCGGCGTCCAGGTGTCGTGGTGATGCTCAACGGCTAGCAAGCGGGGCCAGGGCGAGAGCGAGGTGGTCGCGTGGCGTGTGTACTGAGCGTGTCCGCGACGTGCACACGCGCGACACGAACGGCATCCTGGCGCGTTCTGGGCGCGCTGTCTCCGGCGACTCCACGGCGTCTACGGCGAGCTGGTGAGTGCTAGGCGGGGTAGAGAGGCGTGCTGGCGATGCTGGACACCAGGGCCAAGGTTGGAGAGTGAGGGGGAGAGGGGTGGCTCGACATGGCCGGCATGGCCATGTCATGCATGCTAGGGTTTGCCTCCCTAGGTTACTATGGGGTATTAAGTGAGAGAGGGGACCAGGGGACCATTTAGGGTAGTGTAGGGTAGGTTAGGTGTGTATAGAACACTATTTCAAATAGTGTCAAATAGTGCCACATTTGGAAAATTGCAAATTTGTCCAAATTTGAATTAATTCAAAAGGTGAAAGTTTTTGAAATGTGAGTGTTGGTATTAGTTGCAAATGACCAGAGGTGATTTGAGGTGGTGGTGGAAAAAGTAGAATTCAATAATTGCAAAAATTGACAAGTGTGAGATTGTTCCACTTGTTAAAATGTTGCAACTTTGGATGAGCATAGCTAGTGATCCAAGATGAATTTGGCATGATGGTCTTCACCAAAATTGTTCACCTTGATGTTGACTTTGAAATGGTGCAAAGAGTTAGCAAGAGTTAGTTTAGGAAAATTGAATGGCAAGGGCTCAAAGTGGTGATCAGACTAGAATTGTCAAACTTGACCATTATTCTATGTGAGTGGAATTTGTGTTTGAAAACCATTTGAAAAGTGAATCCTTGATTCCAAAAGTTGTAATAAGTGTTTAGAAACATTATTCAACTAATGGTGAAGACCAAATAGGTCTAGGATCAAAATTTATAAAAATGCCATAAGGCATATGTGAGGGTTTTTAGGGTTTTGCATTTTATGGATTTTCTCCCTCTTTGATTTATTTGGTTGGTGATCTTAATATGATCACACTAGGGTTTTAGAGCATAACAAATACAAGTAATAGCAATCATCATGGCATATCAAACAAATGCACAAGTCCTATGCAGGGTACTATATGCAAAAGAAAAAGTTTTTTGTTGGTTTGAAAATTTGCTTTCTGGAATTCTCTAACTTTCTTTTTATTGAAATTTGGGGTGTTACAAACCCTTCCCCCTTACAAAAGATCTCGTCCCGAGATCGAAAAGAAAGTTAGGTACTAAAGAGATCTGGGTACTCCTTCTTCATGAAGTCTTCGCGTTCCCATGTGGCTTCATCCTCGGTATGATTGCTCCATTGGATCTTCAGAAACTTGATGCTTCGGGTGCGGGTGGTTCGGTAAGCTTCTTCTAGAATGCGAATAGGCACTTCGCGGTAAGTCAGATCCTGGTTGATATCCACCGATCTGTGATCGATGTTCTTGAACACTTCGGTCTTCTCCGGGACATCAAGGCACTTCCGGAGGAGTGAGATATGGAAAACGTCGTGCACAGCCGACATCTCCTCAGGCAACTCCAGTTGATAAGACACTTCACCTCGGCGGCTGAGGACTTGGAAAGGTCCGACATACCGGGGTGCAAGCTTTCCTTTCAGCTGGAATCTCTGCATTCCTTTCAAGGGGGATACCTTGAGATAGACAAAGTCTCCAATCTCAAAGGTCATCTCCCGACGTCTCTTGTCGGCATAGCTCTTCTGTCGGGATTGCGCAGTCTTGAGGTATTCGCGAATCTTGTGGACTTTCTCTTCGGCTTCACGACGAACATCTGGGCCAAAAACTTGGCTCTCTCCTACTTCTGACCAGTTTAGGGGTGTGCGGCATTTCCTTCCGTACAAGGCTTCAAAGGGGGCCATCTGTAGGCTGGCTTGGTAGCTATTGTTGTAAGAGAATTCTGCGTAAGGTAGGCAGTCTTCCCACTTGGATCCGTATTCCAGTACACATGCTCTAAGCATGTCCTCTAGTATCTGGTTTACTCTCTCAGTCTGTCCGTCGGTCTGAGGGTGATAGGCGGTGCTGAAATTCAGACGGGTGCCTAGTCCTTCATGCACTTTCTGCCAGAATCTTGAGGTGAACTGTGATCCTCTATCTGACACTATCGATTTGGGGGTTCCGTGCAGGGCGACTATTCTGGAGATGTAGAGTTCAGCTAACTTGGGACCTTGGTAAGTGGTTTTGACGGCGATGAAATGGGCGACTTTGGTCAATCTATCGACAACTACCCATATTGAATCGTTGCCTTTGCTGGATTTGGGCAGTCCGGTGATAAAGTCCATTCCTACGGAGTCCCATTTCCATTCTGGAATCTGGAGTGGCTGCAACAGTCCGGCGGGTCGTTGATGTTCTGCCTTGACTCTCTGACAGATATCACACTTGGCTATGTAGCTACCGATCTCTCTCTTCATTCCGTGCCACCAAAATTGTTCCTTCAGGTCTTGGTACATCTTGGTACCTCCGGGGTGGATTGAGTAAAGGGTGTCATGGGCTTCTTGCAGGATGACTTGTTTCAAGTCAGAGTCCGATGGTACGCAGAGACGTTCCTTGTACCAAAGAACTCCGGCTTCGTCTACGGTGAATCCGGGGGCTTTTCCTGCGGCTATCTGCTTCTTGATTCCGTCAATGCTAGCGTTGTCCTTCTGAGCTTCCTTGATTTGACTAACCAAGGTGGGTTGCAGTTCGATGCTGGCTAGGAATCCTTCACTAACAAGTTCAAGTCGGAACTGTTCAAACTCTTGGTATAGGCTGGGCTGTTCAGATGCGAGCATGGAGTTCAACTGGCACGGCAGTCGACTCAAAGCATCCGCTACCACATTGGCCTTGCCGGGGTGGTAGTGAATCTCCATGTCGTAATCCTTGATCAATTCGATCCATCGGCGTTGTCTCATCTTTAGCTCCTTCTGGGTGAATATATATTTGAGGATTTTGTGGTCGGAGTAGATCTCGCATCGATTACCCATGAGGTAATGACGCCAAACTTTCAAGGCTAGGACCACGGCTGCAAGCTCGAGGTCATGGGTTGGGTAGTTCTGCTCATGCTGTTTTAGCTGTCTTGAAAGGTAGGACACAACTTTACCTTCTTGCATAAGTACACATCCAAGGCCAACCTTGGAAGCGTCGCAATATACATCAAAGGGCTTGGTGATGTCAGGCATGATCAGGATTGGGGCTGTGGTCAGTCGACTCTTGAGCTGTTGAAAGCTCTCTTCACATTTGTCGGTCCACTCAAACTTCTTGTCCTTCTTCAGTAGTTGGGTCATTGGTCGGGCGATGCTCGAAAAGCCTTCTACAAATCTGCGGTAATATCCGGCTAATCCAAGAAAAGCGCGGACCTCGGTTTGGGTGGTTGGGGCTTGCCATTCCATAACAGTTTTGATTTTGGCGGGATCTACGGCAATTCCTCCTGCAGACAAGATGTGTCCCAGGAATCCAACTTCTTCCAACCAAAACTCACACTTGCTGAACTTGGCATACAACTGGTGCTGTCTAAGGGTTTCCAGGACAATCTCCAAATGCTGCTCATGTTCCTCTTCGGACTTGGAGTAGACGAGAATGTCATCGATGAACACAATGACAAACTTGTCCAAAAAGTCCATGAAGATCTTATTCATGAGATTCATGAAATAAGCGGGGGCATTGGTCAGTCCAAACGACATGACGTTGTATTCATACAACCCATATCTGGTGGTAAAGGCAGTTTTTGGAATGTCGGTGGCTCGGATTTTCAGTTGGTGGTATCCAGTTCTAAGGTCTATCTTGGAGAAAACTCTGGCTCCGGTGAGTTGGTCAAACAAGTCTTCTATCTTGGGTAGGGGGTATTTGTTTTTGATGGTGACATCGTTAAGTTTACGATAGTCCGTGCACAAACGATTTGCACCATCCCTCTTGTCCACAAACAAGACGGGGGATCTCCAGGGGGATGCACTAGGTCGAATCAGACCTTTGGCCAACATATCATCTATCTGCTTCTTCAACTCCACAAGCTCGGTTGCGTTCATGCTGTAGGCTCTCTGGGCTATGGGTCCAGTTCCGGGGATTAACTCGATGATAAACTCGATATCCCTATCCGGGGGCATACCAGGTAGATCATCCGGAAATACATCAGGGTAGCGACAAACGACCCTAATTTGATCCAGAGTTGGCTTGGATACACTTTGGTTGCAGGTAAATTTTCTGGGTAGTCTTTCAGAGACGTGCTCTACTACGATACCGGTGCTGCTAGTCATGGTTATGGCTTTCTTGGCACAGTCGATCAATCCATTGTGCTTGGACATCCAGTCCATTCCTAGGACAACTTCCAAACCTTTGGTTCCAAGAATGATCAGATTGGCAAAGAAGTCTACATCATGGATTTTGATGGGTACATTTTTGCAAAATTTTCTGGCTTTGGTGGTTGATCCGGGGATTTGAACTATCATAACATGCTTCAAACTGAGGGGTTGGATTTTACTTGTTGATGCAAAGTCTTCGGTGACAAAAGAATGAGATGCTCCGGAATCAAACAACACTCTGGCAGGGATGTGGTTGACAGAAAACATACCCAGTACCACATCTGGTGCTTCCTGGGCTTCTTCAGCGTTCATGTGGTAGAGGCGGCCGTTGCGGTTATTGGGGTTGTTGGGGACGAACTTTTTGCCGGTGGAGACACGGCGTTGCTGCTGAGCAGGGGCAGCGGTGTTGCCGGCGAGCTTGGCGAGACGCTTGGGACACTCGTTGGAGTAGTGCCCCACTACACCACACTCATAGCAAGTGATGGTGGACTTGTCCTTAGGGGTAACGGGGATGGCGTTGCTTCCGGTTCTGGGGGCGGTGTTGGTGTTGTTGCTGTTGTTGTTGGGGGCTCGGGGCGGAGCGCGGTTGTAGTTGTTGTTGTTGGTGTAGCCTCCTGGCTTGGAGTTTCCTCCACTCCGGTTCTGAAAACCGGGGCGCGAGTTCTGCATCGGGGGCCTATTGTTTCTTGGAGGGAAACCTCCGCTTGAGCTAGGGCGAAACTTCTGGGGGTGGCTTGATCCACTTTGATTCGCCATGCGGCGCTTGCGGTTCTCATTGGCTTGGTTTAACTTGCCCTCCATCTGGATGGCAGAGTCGACAAGGGCTTCAAGGTCTGCGAAGGGGATGTTGACGAGGACAGTCTGCATCTCATCATGCAGTCCGTTCAGGAATCTCTCCTTCCTCTTCTCAACGGTGTCGGTCTCATCAGGGGCATACCTTGACAGTGTGAGAAACTTGTCGCGGTATTCAACCACCGTCATGCGACCTTGCTTCAATTCACGGAATTCATCCCTCATCTTTTTGATAAGACCCGGGGGTACATGGTACTTGCTAAACTTCAGCTTGAAATCCTCCCAAGTCATGAATTGACCTCCGTTCATGGCACGGGTGCTTGTCCACCAAGCGCGGGCTGGTCCAGCGAGATAGTGAGTGGCGAACAAGACTTTCTCGTTGGCCTCCACTCCGGCTACCTCCAGATTGTTCTCCATAGTCTGGAGCCAATCGTCGGCGTCAAGGGGTTCTTCGGTCTTGCTAAACACTGGGGGATTGGTGTTCTGGAAGTTCTTGAGTTTGGATCCAGGGTTATCATGGTTTCCATGTCCTTGGTTGGCAAGGTTCTGTAAGGCTGCGATGTTGGCTTGGCGTTCAGCTCTCTCTGTCTCCCGGTCAGCTAGTAAGGTTTGCAGCAGTTGCATCATGGCGTCGTTGTTGCGATTGGGAGGGGCCATCTGAACATAGAGAAGATCATGAGATAAGAGGGAACATTCTATGGTTCATTTTGGTTAAGTTTGCAAAACATTTGAAAACTTGCAATCTTTTCATGACAAACACAACATTCATTCCTTCATTCAACACACATTACAAGCTAACTCTTAACACTTCCAATGGTTTTAAGAACCATTTTCATGCTACGATACAAAGGACGGGGTACAACTCACACCTACTATAAGTGAAACTAGTGCAACTACTCCTCATCATCGACATCGATCGGGACGTAGTCGTCGGGTCCTGCCTCCAGAAACTCGTAGTCCTCCTCCTCGGTGTTCTCGTCCTCCTCAAAGTCGTCGTCGTCGCTCAGGAAGGCGTCTCCTCCCTGAATGTCGATGCCTCCGTCGTCATCCTCCAGCTGACGAATCTGATCCTCCTGGGCCTTGACAGTGGCCTCAAGTGACGCGATCCGGGCGCGAAGGCGGCGAATCGTAGCGTCCTTCTTGGCACGCTGCTGGCGAAGGCTCCTGCAGTCGTTGTTGAGTAGCTTGATCGCCTCACCCTGCTCGGTGACGTGGGCGTGGGTCTGGTTCGTGTAAGCGCGGGAGGCGTCGAGGTCCTGCTGAGTCTGGTAGAGCATAAAGTCCAGGTGCTCAGCGTGGTGCCTTAGCTCGGGGTGGGACTGTAGCTCCATGGGCACTCCCATGGCATCACGCCTCACAAGGTGTGCGAAGCGCGACGCAAGGATGCGCACCACGTTCTATCCACAGAGACGCGCAAGTGCCTCCTGAAGGCCACGTGCGAGTCCATCGAGCCAGTTGCTCTCGCGGAAGGAGAAGAGAATCCTCTCCGAGGTGGGAGGCTCCATCTTGCCCCTCAAGTCAGCGGTGATAATCCACTGCAACTCTCCTCCAGGAGTGTCGTCCACCTGAATCCCGTGGAACTCAGGGTGCGGGCGCTCGAGGAAGTCCGAGAGGGCGTTGAGGTCGTGCTCAAAGATCAGGCTCCCTCCGTTCCCAAGCTGGTAAAACTTGGTGTTGATGGGTTCATTCGGCTCCATCTGAAAGAGAATTGGATGAGTAAGTTAGAGAGTGCAAAGTGTGGCAAAATTTTAAGTTGATTCAAATACGATAGAACATGAGTCACAACTTTGAAAAAGTCTCCAAGGCAAGAGGGTAAGTAAATTTTCACAAATATTCTCTTCATTTGATTTCAAAGTTTAAGTTTTTCAGAACACCCATTCTAACTAAGGTCTTCTAAGGTCAAACGATGGCTCTGATACCAACTTGTCAACACCCGGATTTTTAAGTCCGAATGCCTATTATGTCATACATCGCAATCCCAGGAATATTGTTGTTTGCGAGGCATAATAGTTAAGTATCACAGTCATCATTCCTTACAAACCATAAAGTCTTACAATTGGAATCACATCATCCATATTACACGAATAGTTGATCTATTGATCAACGAACACACAGAAGTTCATAGCGGAAGCGTAAGATACAAGGACTCTCTAGTCCACAGGCCAACGCTTGACGTCGGAAGACTCCTAGTTGTCGTAGGCGTCCTGCTGGTCATCTCCGTGTTCATCTTCATATTCTGGCCATTTGAATAGCCAGGGGCAAAGCCGTGAGTACTTTAGGTACTCGCAAACTAATACTAAAGTAAGTGCTAGACAATTCTAGTAAGGTTTACTAAGCTCTAGTTTATTTGCGGAAAGCTAGTTTTAGTTCACAAACATTTTGGTAAACAACTCTTCATGTGCTACTAACTCAAGTGGGAACATTAGTGTCCTTCCCACCATTCAAGTGGTGATTTCAATTCAATTCACCACAAGTCATTTCACCATCCTCTTTCAACATCATTTTCAAAAGTATGACATTGGACCACTGTATGGCCTTTCCAACCGTCCGTAACCGTGGACGCGGCTATTCGAATAGGTTTACACTCTGCAGAGGTTGCACACTTGTGCCACAACATTTGATTTCATCCGTCGGGATTTCCCCGAATCATCGTAACTCAGTACGCGGATCATCAACCATAACCTTTCACTTACATACCCTAGTATGAGCACCTCTCCCCATGAGCTTGGCCTCCCAGTGAAAACCAACTGTCAACCTGGGAACTGCACAGGGCTTGGGCCGGACATTCACCTCCTTCGCATCATATCGTATCGTTTCTTTTGTTGTAGAGGCAGCTTTCGGCATAACCCCGATGACGCTTGTTTAGAGGGAACCCATACTAAGATGCATAAATTTCCAGTTAAGCCCTACCCATAATCAGGTATTGTGGGGGTACTCAAAAATTGGAAAGGTATCGCATCCAAACCAACATCATGTTTTATCAAAAATCACCATCTTCTCTTGGTCATATTCACCTTCAAAAATCATTCAATGGAATGAATCATCATTCCAAGGTTTCAAATTCATTTCCAAAAGTCACCTTGTTTCCATCTAGAGTAGTCAAGTTTTATTTCATTAGCACTAGCTCTACAACATGAGGGGTGCTATCTTGCTTGGCTTGGAAGAGACTAACTTCACTACTCTAGTAACCAACTTGTACTTTGACCAAAGTTAACTATAAAAGTAACTCTTTAAGAAAACAAGTAAAAACTTGTAATGTAATAAACTTGGGATAGGCTTATGTAAGAAAAGGAAAGACTATGGTGCCTTGCCCCAAGGGGCTTTGCACTCTGCAAGAATATTAGCTTGCCTTGGTAGTTCTCAAACTGTTCCTCCTCCTCTTCTTGGTAGTATCCTTCTTCTTCGGCGTACTCTCCGATGCTACCGTCTATATTTGAATACGAGTATAATTACTCACTAATTCAATGGCTACTCCATACATCACATATAAACACACAACTATTCTATGCACACAAACAAGTAACTAGGTGCATGGGTTGTGTTGTTGAGGAGAATTTACTCCTTTACCATTAATATGTAAATGATAGTTTCCTTAGGGTTTGTGAGGAATAATTTCCTCTCATTGAAATCTTCTTAAGATTTAATCTCTCAAACCATCATAGATGAACTTATATTGACCTAAGTCAAATGTTCATCATCATCATTTGAGAAAATGATTTAAATGAGGTAAACCACCTCATGCCATTTAAATAACACTACATTTGATTTAAATCTCAAGTAACTCATATAAGAGATTTTGGACCTGAGGTACAAACATCCCATGAATTCATGTGAGACAAGTTTAAGTGAAGGGTAAGACTTCACACAATTTGGTTTA
Organism: Lolium perenne; assembly: GCF_019359855.2. NCBI lineage: Eukaryota > Viridiplantae > Streptophyta > Magnoliopsida > Poales > Poaceae > Lolium > Lolium perenne. Next base: position 245,233,443 of record NC_067244.2, on the reverse strand, counting down.
ATAGTTTTGGACAATATCAACTAGTTAAACTAGTCAAATGATCCATTACTTAAACTATGGCATGATCATGCAAGGTGACCACACCATTTTATTGCATAAACAATTAGTGTAAGTCAAATGTGAGCTATTAGAGTTGGAAATAACTTAATACCTATTTTGGTTGATTTTTAAGAATTATTTGAATAGGGGAAAGTCCCTGTCTTGTTATTTTTATCACATTTATTCTACAAAGAATCTGGCCATGGGGCCAGTGGCATGTTGTAGATAATTTCTCTAGCTTTCCAACCATATAAAGTTCACTAAATTTGGTTTAGCCAATTTGAGTCTATTGATTTTCAAAGTTTGTGCTGTGAGGAAATTGTTTGGAAATTATTTGAATCTAATTTGAATTAAAAGGCCGGCGGGAAACGAAACTGGGCCAGCTTCGAAATAAAACGGCCCAGTCCAGCCCACCACGGTCCACAGACGCGTGGGCTGCCTGACAGGGTGGGGTCCGCCTGTCAGCGACGTTTAAACGCCGAAACGGTATGGGCGAAGCTGGGGCGTAGGATTAGATCAAGATCTAACGGCTAAGGTGCATCGTCCCGCCGGCGAGAGGGGAGTTCACCGGCGGCGCAGATAGGGGGTGGGAGAGCTTACGGCGGCTCCAGCAAGGTATGGCAGTGTGCGCGAAGTAGATGTGGACGACGGCGAAGCTCCAGGTACCGGCGGCTCGTCCTGGGGCGGCTCCAATCGACGGCGAGCTTCGGCGGCGGCGTGCGGCAGTGAGGTGGCGATTGGGTGGCTACGACGGCGAATGTTGATGGTGGAGTGGCTCAGGCGGTCGAGTGAGATGAGGGGAGTGTGCTGGTGTGCTCAATTTGACGAACGGAGCTCTCCTTTTATAGGCGAGCGAGGGTGCTGCGGGGCCGTGAGGAAGTCGACCATGGCGCGGCTTCTCCGGCGAGCTAGAGGGCTAGGCAGCGACGCGGCGCTGTTCTACGGTTCCTGGCGAGGCGTTTGGCGGCGACAGCTAGGGTTGGCGGTGGCTAGTTTGGTCGCGTTGCTTCCATGACTGCCGCGGCGTGCACGGGAACATGTCGTCGTCTCCGGCGCCGGCGGTCGCGGGTCGTGGTCGTGGCCATGTCTGGCGGCGTCCAGGTGTCGTGGTGATGCTCAAGGGCTAGCAAGCGGGGCCAGGGCGAGAGCGAGGTGGTCGCGTGGCGCGTGTACTGAGCGTGTCCGCGACGTGCACACGCGCGACACGAACGGCATCCTGGCGCGTTCTGGGCGCGCTGTCTCCGGCGACTCCACGGCGTCTACGGCGAGCTGGTGAGTGCTAGGCGGGGTAGAGAGGCGTGCTGGCGATGCTGGACACCAGGGCCAAGGTTGGAGAGTGAGGGGGAGAGGGGTGGCTCGACATGGCCGGCATGGCCATGTCATGCATGCTAGGGTTTGCCTCCCTAGGTTACTATGGGGTATTAAGTGAGAGAGGGGACCAGGGGACCATTTAGGGTAGTGTAGGGTAGGTTAGGTGTGTATAGAACACTATTTCAAATAGTGTCAAATAGTGCCACATTTGGAAAATTGCAAATTTGTCCAAATTTGAATTAATTCAAAAGGTGAAAGTTTTTGAAATGTGAGTGTTGGTATTAGTTGCAAATGACCAGAGGTGATTTGAGGTGGTGGTGGAAAAAGTAGAATTCAATAATTGCAAAAATTGACAAGTGTGAGATTGTTCCACTTGTTAAAATGTTGCAACTTTGGATGAGCATAGCTAGTGATCCAAGATGAATTTGGCATGATGGTCTTCACCAAAATTGTTCACCTTGATGTTGACTTTGAAATGGTGCAAAGAGTTAGCAAGAGTTAGTTTAGGAAAATTGAATGGCAAGGGCTCAAAGTGGTGATCAGACTAGAATTGTCAAACTTGACCATTATTCTATGTGAGTGGAATTTGTGTTTGAAAACCATTTGAAAAGTGAATCCTTGATTCCAAAAGTTGTAATAAGTGTTTAGAAACATTATTCAACTAATGGTGAAGACCAAATAGGTCTAGGATCAAAATTTATAAAAATGCCATAAGGCATATGTGAGGGTTTTTAGGGTTTTGCATTTTATGGATTTTCTCCCTCTTTGATTTATTTGGTTGGTGATCTTAATATGATCACACTAGGGTTTTAGAGCATAACAAATACAAGTAATAGCAATCATCATGGCATATCAAACAAATGCACAAGTCCTATGCAGGGTACTATATGCAAAAGAAAAAGTTTTTTGTTGGTTTGAAAATTTGCTTTCTGGAATTCTCTAACTTTCTTTTTATTGAAATTTGGGGTGTTACAGCCGGACATTTGGCTGGATATTTGGCCGGATTTTCCCTGTGGCCGGATTTTCCGGGGGGGGGGGGGGGGGATTATCCGGCCCTAACTTAGGCCGGATTATCCGGCCCCCCGGAAGCTCCAACGATTGGATTTTGGAGGGGGGTATTTATACCCCCTTCTTCTACCTTTCTCCTTGCTCAATCATTTGCACAAAAATCTGCCAAGCTTCACCACCATTAGAGCCACCTCAAGAACACAAGATTTGCAAGATCTCCTTCCTCCCCCAACCAAAGCTCTTGATCTTTGGAGATTCGAAGGAGAAGACACCAATCTATATCCTCACCGAAGCGATTTACATTTCCCCCTCATTTGTTTGAGGGCCCTCTTACTAGTGTTCCTCTTTGGATCCCTAGTTGTTTTGTGTTGATGTATTATTGTTGATTGTTGTGTTGTTACAGATTTGGGAGCCTCCAATTTGGTTGTGGATGTGTGCCCCAAGAACCTTGTAAAGGCCCGGTTTCCGCCTCGAGGAAATCCCTTAGTGGAAGTGGGCTAGGCCTTCGTGGCATTGCTCGTAGGAGATCTGAGTGAAGCCTTCGTGGCTGTTGGTTTGGCTTTCGTAGCAACCACACTCCTCCAAACGTAGACGTACCTTCTTGCAAAGGAAGGGAACTACGAGAATCATCTCTGTGTCTCCACGTGCTCCACTCTCAGTTACCTCTATCCTAGTCTATCTCTTATATTGCGTAGCTATATCTTGCTTATTTGATTACCTTGTCATATAGGTAAATTCACTTAGTTGCATATCTAGAGAATTTACCTTTGTGTCAAGCCTAAATTGAAAAAGAACTAAAAATTGGTTAGCACCTATTCACCCCCCTCCCCTCTAGGTGCGGCATACGATCCTTTCAATTGGTATCAGAGCCTCGGCTCTTATTTCGGGCTTAACCGCCTAAGAGTATGCCGGACGAAGAACCTATGGAAGGGGCCGCTAAGATGGTCTCCATGGATGATTTCAATTCGTTGAGGTCCTCCATGGAAGCTCAAATGGAAAGCATGAGAAAAATGATTTCCGAGCTTTTGACTCCGGCCCCTCCCTTGGCTCCCACCAAAGAGGTAAATGTCACAGATGGGTTAGAAGAGGGAGATGCTTCGGTATTACCCTCCTCTACCAAACCCGTGGATGGTGATAACTTAAACACTATCAAATCTCCCATTGCATCTCCCAGGGGAACTAGTGGAGGTGAGAGCTACAATCGAGTGCCTCCACCTTTTCTATCTCCCGATATACCGGTTCCCCATCCTCATATAAACATTCGGGGCGACCCACCTAAGTTTTCCGTTAATGATTTCGATACTTGGCAATTTGAGTTTAGCTCTCATGTTCGCAGTGCCTCCAATGAACTTTGGAGAATCATCGTGGAAGGCTTCAAGCCTTACAACCCCGACAAGTTGACTAGAAGAGAAGCGATTGATAGTCAACTCAATAACACTGCCTTGCACATGATCCAAACGAGTGTGGGAACAAAGGATTTGGCTCGTGTTCGGAATTTCACCACCGCCAAGGAAGCTTGGGATGGTTTGGCCGCTAGTTGCATTGGAAGTGAGAGCATGAGAAGGAACAAGTATAATGCTCTTCGGAATAAAGCCGAAGGTTTCTTGAGGCTACCGGATGAAGATCATGAAGCCATGTATGGAAGACTTCTCACCGTTGCCGATGCCTTTCGGAATGTGGGTGCCACCCACATCAATGAATCTTGGATCAAGGATAAGTACATCGATTGCATGATGCCGTTTGAACCCATTGATGTCAAGCCTCTTGTTGGGAGAGAATGCTTTTCCTCTCTCACTTCTCAACAAGTCGTGCATGAGATGCAAGCTCTTAAGGTGCTTGAGAAAAACTCTCATGATTCTCGCAATCGAGCTCTTGGGATGTCAAAAGGGTCCAACCTTGCCTTGGCGGTCAACTCCGTGGAAGAAGTGACCCCTCAAGAATCTTATAGGGCATCTTGGAGTATGTCCTATCCGGAAGACTTAGAACACCACTACCATGACCACATGGCATTCCATGCAAACACCTTTTGGGTTGACCCATCCAAGGCCAAGGAAGACAACATCAAGAGAAACAACTCAAGGGGTTTCACAAGCTCGGGCCCAAGAACAAGATCTTGCTACAATTGTGATGACAAGCGCCATTTCATTGACGAATGCCCCTATGAGAATAGGGAGACTCATGGTGGAAGGCTCATCCCCAAGGACAAGAGAAAAGACTCAAAGGGCAAGTATTCAAAGGCCCCCAACAAGAAATTCTACAACAAGAGCAAGAAGGGCAAAAGGCCCTCAAGGATTGTGCTAGTGACTAAAGAAGAATATTCTTCCGATGAAGTTGAAAGTTCTAGTGATGATGAAGAAGAAATATCAAAGGAAGTGGCCGCCATTGTCACTACCAACATTCCCTCTTCTCCTCTCTTTGATTCACCCAATGAGAATCCTCAAATCAAGAATGCACATTGCTTCATGGCAAGGTCCACCTTGGACACATCAATTGTGCTATCAACTCAAGAAGAGTATACCTCCGGAGATGATGATGTTGATGATGAAGAAGATGCAACCTCAAATGGATTGGTTGCCCTTTCCTCCCTCTCTACTAACTCTTCATTGCCAAGTGAATCTTCCAATGAGGTCATTATGTGGAGGAAGAAAGTTGCCTCATGGCTAAATCTTCCGAGGTATCATCTCCTAACCCCTCTACGCCTAACATTTCAAATGATCTAGGGGTTGATCTTGCTAGTCTAAAAGTGAAACAAGAAATGCTAGAGTTTGATGATTTCATTCTTAACCTACAAGGTAACACTAAAAAGCATGTTTCAAATCTCATGGTTCGTATAGCTCAACTAAATGATACTCTTGAGAAAATAATGTCAAATAGAGAGAGAAGACTCTCTTGAAATACATGCTCTTAAAAATGCTCTTGAGGAATGTCAAGAAACCATAGCGTCTCTTGAAGAGAGGCTAGAAAATCTTGAAGAGCCTCAAGATAAAATTAACAAGCTCACTAAAGCTAGAGATCTTGCTAGAGCTAAGACTAAAGTGCTTATAAAGGAAAAGGCCAAATTTGGTGTTGATCATGAGAAACTTGTGAAGGATCTAGATGAAATAGACAAGGCTCACAAAGCCTTGAAGAGTGAATACTCTCTCCTCTCCAAGTCTTATGAGCAACTTAAAATTAGGCTTGCTTCATATGACATACCTAGTACCTTTACTCCTTCATGTGATCATGCAAATATTATTGAGGAAAATGCTAGGTTGAAGGATGAACTTGCTAAGGCCTCCTCTCCCCAAAGTAAACTTTCCTTGGATGATCTTTTGAGTAAGCAAAGGTCAAACAATGGGAAGGAGGGACTTGGTTATAATGCCAAGGCTAAAAAGGCAAACAAGAAAAAGGCCAAGCCCGCACATGAGAAAAAGAAAGCCACCACTAATGGTGAAACCCCAAAGGGCAAAACCATTAATGATGATGGTGCGGGAATTGATAACCCTCACTATGTTCTATTTAAAGATTATTATGGTGATGTTTATGCTAAATATGTTGGCCCATATGATGGTTATGTTGCTTGGTCTATTTGGGTCCCAAAGACCCTTGTTGCTAACAAAAGAGGACCCATTGAGAAATGGGTACCTAAATCCAAGAATTTATCTCATGTAGGACTATGCCGCCGGAGGTTCAAAATGGGTACTTGATAGTGGATGTACAAGTCATATGACCGGCGACAAGAACCTCGTCAAGGAGTTGAGGCCCAATATAAATAATATCACCGTCTCCTTTGGCGATAATTCTACATCCGAGGTATTGGGTTTTGGCAAGGTTGTGGTTGCACACAACATTACTCTTGTGGATGTCATGCTTGTCAAAACCCTTGGTTACAATTCACTTTCTGTTTCCGCCATTGGCAAGATGGGTTTCGCCGTCTTTATTGATAATGATATTGTGGTCCTCTTGTGGAGCAAGACTCTAAAAGTCGCTTTCGTTGGGTATCGCGAACACAACTTGTATATGGTGGACTTTTCGGAGACCACCACGACAAGTGCGATGTGCCTATTCGGAAAGGCGGATGTGGGTTGGTTGTGGCATCGCCGCCTAGCCCATGTCAACATGAGAACTTTGCAAAGTCTCCACAAGGGGAACCATATTGTGGGACTAATGGAAAATGTGTCTTTTGCCAAAGATCGTGTTTGTAGGGCTTGTGTTGAAGGCAAAATGCATGACTCTGCGCATCCAAGCAAGACTATCATCTCTTCCAAGAGGATCTTGGAGCTTCTTCATGTGGATCTCTTTGGTCCTGTTGCTCATGCAAGTCTTGGTGCGAAGAAACATTGCTTGGTGATTGTTGATGACTACTCAAGATACACTTGGGTCTACTTTCTCAACACGAAAGATGAGACTCAACAAATATTCATTGACTTTTCTACCGAGGTGCAACGCCAACACAACCTCCTCATTATGGCAATAAGAAGTGACAACGGCTCCGAGTTCAAGAACTATACACTCAATGATTTTCTTAGTGATGAGGGGATTCAACATCAATATTCCGCTGCTTACACCCCTCAACAAAATGGTGTTGCGGAGAGGAAGAACCGGACTCTAATGGATATGGCAAGATCTATGATGGCGGAGTATAAATCCCGCTATAACTTTTGGGCTGAAGCCATCTCCACCGCTTGCTACTCCTCTAACCGGCTCTATCTCCGCAAGGGCTTGAACAAGACTCCATATGAAATACTCACCGGGAACAAGCCTAATATCTCATACTTCAAGGTGTTCTGGTGTAAGTGTTTCTACAAAATCAAAGGATTTCGTTTATCTAAATTTGCTCCTAAAGCTTTGGAGGGTATATTTGTTGGTTACGGTGCCGAATCTCACACTTATAGAGTCTTTGATGTATCCTCCTGGATTATCATCGAATCTTGTAGTGTGAAGTTCGAAGAAAATGATGGCTCCCAAGTGGGGCAAGTTGATGTATGTGCAGGTGATGAAATACCTCAAGATGCCATAGTAAGAATGGGTGTGGGATTTTTCCGCCCCATTGAGGGACACAGTGTGGCGCCCTGGGAAGGACTATGCTCTACCACGGTGGAGCCCTCATCTTCTCAACATCAACAAACCCCTTCTAGTGAAGCAAATGATGCACCAACCCAAGAACAAGACCCTCCCTCTTGTGTGCAAGATCAAGGACAAGATCAACCAAGCATTCATTATGGCTCCAATGAGGATCCATTCAATTTAATGCATTCACCTCATAATGTCCAAGATCAAGCACATGATGTTGAGCACTCTCAAGAAATTGAAGTTGCTCAAGTTGAAGGTCAAGACGGGGACCCAAATGATCAAGTTGATCAAGTGATACCTCCAAGGCCAAGAAGGACCAAGGAGGAGATCGAGGCCCGTCGTCTAGCAAGAAGAGAAAGGAACCTTGAAATTCGTGAACACACACATGACAAGGTCCTTGGTGATGTAAGGGCAAAAGTTTCCACAAGAAGGCAATTGGCTAACTTTAGCAACCATCATGCTTATATCTCCTTAGTTGAACCCAAGAAAGTATTTGAAGCCCTTGAAGATTTGGATTGGTTGGAAGCTATGCACGAAGAACTCAACAACTTCAAGCGCAACAAAGTATGGACCTTAGTAGAGAAGCCAAAGGGGTGCCGCAATGTTATAGGCACCAAATGGATTTTCAAGAACAAGCAAGATGAGTTTGGAAATGTTGTGAGGAACAAGGCAAGATTGGTGGCTCAAGGGTTCTCTCAAGTTGAGGGAATTGACTTTGGAGAAACCTATGCTCCCGTGGCTCGCCTTGAGTCCATCCGTATCGTTCTTGCTTATGCATCGCATCATAACTTTAAGTTACAACAAATGGATGTGAAAAGTGCATTTCTTAATGGTCCTTTGCATGAAGAGGTTTATGTTAAGCAACCCCCGGGGTTTGAGGATCTAAACTTTCCTAACCATGTCTATAAGCTTGATAAAGCACTTTATGGTCTCAAACAAGCTCCTAGAGCTTGGTACGAGCACCTTAAGGAATTGTTGATAGACCGTGGATTTGATGTTGGGCTAATCGATCCCACTCTTTTTACTAAGAGGGTCAATGGGGAGCTTTTCGTTTGCCAATTATATGTTGATGATATTATCTTTGGCTCTACTAACAAAGCTTTCAATGATGAATTCTCAAAGATTATGACCGATAGGTTTGAGATGTCTATGATGGGAGAGATGAAGTTCTTCCTTGGTTTTGAGATCAAGCAATTGAGGGAAGGAACCTTCATCAACCAAGCAAAATATCTCCAAGACATGCTCAAGAGGTTCAAGATGACCTAGTTGAAGGGTGTAGCCACTCCTATGGTTACTAAATGCCATCTTGCACTTGATCCCAATGGTAAAGAGGTGGATCAAAAGGTATATCGCTCCATGATTGGATCCTTGCTTTACCTTTGTGCATCTAGACTGGACATAGTGTTGAGTGTAGGTGTGTGTGCAAGGTATCAAGCTTCTCCTAAGGAGAGCCACATGATGGCTCTCAAAAAAATCTTTCGGTATTTGGTTGATACCCCAAGATATGGTATTTGGTACCCCAAAGGCTCAAGTTTTATTCTCAATGGATACACCGATGCGGATTGGGCGGGAGACAAGGATGATAGGAAATCAACTTCCGGGGCTTGCCAATTCCTTGGTAGGTCCTTGGTGTGTTGGTCTTCTAAGAAGCAAAATTGTATATCTCTCTCCACCGCCGAAGCCGAATATGTTGCCGCCGCAAGTGGATGCACTCAATTGTTATGGATGAGGCAAACTTTAAAGGAATACGGTGTCATTTGTGACAAAGTGCCTCTATTATGTGACAATGAAAGTGCCATCAAGATTGCCTATAATCTGGTGCAACATTCAAGAACGAAGCATATTGAGATCCGGAATCATTTCATTAGGGATCACGTTGCCCGTGGTGATATTGAGCTTATCTATGTTCCTACCAAAGATCAACTTGTCGATATATTCACGAAGCCTCTTGATGAAGCAAGGTTCTCTTATTTGAGTAATGAGCTAAATATCATTGATTCAAGGAGTATAGCTTGACCATCTTGCAAACACACCTTTGTCTCAAAACTTTATTTGGTTTAGATGTGGGCATGGAAATATGGGGAGTGCGGTTTAAATTATTGAGCTATCCCTCCCCCCATAATGCCAACATTAAGAAATCATTCTCTTTATATCATATGTTGATATGTGAGCTTCAATGATGAGTAGTGGCTTGGACCCAAGATATATCTTCGCGGTGCCATGCCATAACACTCATATATGGTGGCCTAGGCCACCACACTCTTCTTTGTGAAGAGTTGGAGTTATTTGGATCTTATCGCCTTTTTATTTGACAAATCCTTGTTCTTATGGGAAATCACTCTAGTTTGGCCTTATTTGCTCATATCTTGCAAACTTGAGTGATCATGTACCATTAACAGTTTGTGCCTTCTAAACCTAAGCCTACACTCATCTATAAGCCATTTCCATCTTGCTCATATGTCATGTTTTGGTAAAAACTTAGAGTTTGAGGATTTTCGGTCGGATGATCTAGGTTGCCCCATCTTATTGGTAAATATGCATCTTATATGTGACGTGATACATTATTGCATCACATATGGGTTTCTGCAAATAACCAACTAAAGATAGGCATGATTTCCGGTGTTCTGGAAATTTCCAGAAAACCGGATAATCCGGCCTCCTGGCACCCCGGAAAATCCGGCCCGGCCGGATTATCCGCCCTTACTTTGGGCCGGAATATCCGGCCTGGGATGGTTGCGAGGGGATTTAGAGAGGCCGCGGGGTGGACAGTTGCCACAGCAACCAGTTCCTCCCCACGCGCCCTCTCTCTCCTCCATAGCCGTCGGAGCTCCTCCTCCTCGCCGGAGCCGCCCCGTCCGCTCCCTCTCGGAGTTTTTGGGTGGATCGGGTGCCTCTCCTCCCTAGCTATCATCTTCTCCAAGCGGCTTCCCCAATGGATGCGGGTATGTCTCACAATCCCTAACCCTAGATGTTGTGATTTGTATGTGCTATTTTCTTGGTGGATGTCAACACCCGGATTTTTAAGTCCGAATGCCTATTATGTCATACATCGCAATCCCAGGAATATTGTTGTTGCGAGGCATAATAGTTAAGTATCACAGTCATCATTCATTACAAACCATAAGTCTTACAAATTTGGAATCACATGATCCCTATTACACGAATAGTTGATCTATTGATCAACGAACAAACACAAGTTCATAGTTCAACATAGCGGAAGCGTAAGATACAAGGACTCTCTAGTCCACAGGCCAACGCTTGACGTCGGAAGGCGCTTAGTTGTCGTAGGCGTCCTGCTGGTCATCTCCTTGTTCCTCTTCATACTCTGGCCATTTGAATAGCCAGGGACAAAGCCGTGAGTACGTTGAGTACTCGCAAACTAATATTAAAGTAAGTGCTAGACATTCTAGTTTGGTTTGCTAAGCTCTAGTTTATTTGCATAAAGCTAGTTTTAGTTCACAAAGTTTGAGAAAAGCTTATTCAAGTGCTAACTAACTCAAGTGGGAACATTAGTGTCATTCCCACCATTCAAGTGGTGATTTCAATTCAATTCACCACAAGTCATTTCACCATCATCCTTTTCAACATCGTTTTCAAAGATATGACATCGGAAACTGTATGGCCTTTCCAACCGTCCGTAACCGTGGACGCGGCTATTCGAATAGGTTTACACTCTGCAGAGGTTGCACACTTGTGCCACAACATTTGATTTCATCCGTCGGGATTACCCCGAATCATCGCAACACAGTACGCGGATCATCAACCATAACCTTTCACTTACAAATCCTAGTATGAGCACCTCTCCAAATGAGCTTGGCCTCCCAGTGAAGACCAACTGTCAACCTGGGAACTGCACAGGGCTTGGGCGTACAATTCACCTCAGTTTCACATCATTTCTCAACAACGGAGGCAGCCTCAAGCGTAACCCCTATGACGTGTGTTCAGAGGGAACCCATACTAAGACGCATAAACTTCCAGTTAAGCCCTACCCATAATCAGGTATTGTGGGGGTACTTAACAATTGGAAAGGTATCGCATTCAAACCAACATCATTGTTTATCAAAAATCACCATCTTCTCTTGTTCACATTCACCTTCAAAATCATTCAATGGAATGCATCTTCATTCCAAGGTTTCAAATTCATTTCAAATTCACATTGTTCCCATCTAGAGTAGTCAAGTTTTATTTCATTAGCACTAGCTCTAAATCATGAGGGGTGCTATCTTGCTTTGCTTGGAAGAGACTAACTCACTACTCTAGTAACCAACTTGTACTTTGACCAAAGGTAACTATAAAAGTAACTCATTGAGAAAACAAGTAAAATCTTGTAAAGTAAACTTGGGATAGGCTTATGTAAGATAAGATAAGAATCATGGTGCCTTGCCCCAAGGGGCTTTGCACTTTGCAAGAATATTAGCTTGCCTTGGTAGTTCTCAAACTGTTCTTCCTCCTCCTCTTGGTAGCAACCTTCTTCTTCGGCGTACTCTCCGGTGCTACCGTCTAAATTTGAATACGAGTATAATTACTCACTAATTCAATGGCTATTCCATACATCACATATAACACACAAACTACTCTATGCACACAAATAAATTAACTAGGGTGCATGGGTTGTGGGGTTTAAATAGAATTCACTTCTTTGTATTTCATATGTAAATGATAGTTTCCATAGGGTTCTTGAGAAATAATTTCCTCTCATTGAAATCTTCTTAAGATTTAATCTCTCAAACAATCATGGATGAACTCATATTGACCTAAGTCAAATGTTCATCATCATCATTTGTGAAAATGATTTAAATGAGGTAGATCACCTCATACTATTTAACTAACACTACATTTGATTTAAATCTCAAGTAATTCATCTAAGAGAGTTTGGGACCAGGGGTCCAAACATCCCATGAATTCATGTGAGACAAGTTTAAATGAAGTATAAGACTTCACAAAATTTACTTTAATAGTTTTGGACAATATCAACTAGTTAAACTAGCCATAATATCCATTCATTAAACTATGGCATGATCATACAAAGTGACCACACCATTTTATTGCATAAACAATTAGTGTGAGTCAAATGTAAGCTATTAGAGTTGGAATTAACTTAATATCCATTTTGGTTGATTTTTAAGAATTATTTGAATAGGGAAAAGTCCCTGTCTTGTTATTTTTATCACATTAATTCTACAAAGAATCTGGCCATGGGACCAGTGGCATTGGTTAGATGATTTCTCTAGCTTTCCAACCATATAAAGTTCATCAAATTTGGTTTAGCCAATTTAATTCTATTGAATTTCAAAGTGGCAGCAGTATTCAAAACTATTTGAATTAATTAAACCCAGTTTGAATTAAAAGGGCCGGCGGGAAAGCTAGTTGGGCTCAAAGTTTTAAAAACGGCCCAAGGCCAGCCCAGCCACGGTCCAGTGCCGCGCGGACTGCCTGACAGAGGGTCCCGCCTGTCAGCGAGTGTTAAACGCCGAAGCGGTACGGGCGAGTCTGAGGCGTTGGATTAGAACGCGATCAAACGGCTGTGGTTCATCGTCCCGCCGGCGAGAGGGGAGTTCACCGGCGGCTCAGGTAGGGGGTCGGAGAGCTCACCGTGGCTCCAGCTAGGGTTGGCAAGGTGCGCGATGAAGGTGTGGACGACGGCGAGTCGACTGGTAGCAGCGGCTCGTCCTGGGGTGGCTCCAATCGACTGCGGCGTCCACCAGGTACTGGCGGCTCCGATCTCCAAATTGGGGCGGCTCCGGCGACGATCGAGTGAGTGGAGTGGTGGTGGCGAAGCAGTGAGAGGTGGGGAGTGGAATGGTGGGCTTGGTTTGGTCCAGGGAACGTGCTATTTATAGAATCGTAGGAGGCTTGCGGGGCAGTGATGCGGGCGACATGGGCGCGGCTGCTCCGGCGAGCTATCGAGCTAGGCGAGGGCGCAGGTGTGTTCGTGGCGTCGCCACGGTCCTCTGAGTGGCGACAGCTTGGTCGGGGAGGGCGAGGGCCTGGCGGTGTCGCGTTTCTTCCATGTCTGTCACGCCCGCGGCGGAGCAGGGTCTCCTTCTCCGGCGGCGGTGGGCGCGGGTCGTGGTCTTGGCCGTGTCTGGCGGCTTCCAGGTGCCGAGTGCAAGCTCAACCTGTCGAGAGCGGGTCCAGGGCGTGAGCGAGGAGGTGGCGCGGCGCGTGTACTGCGACGTCCGCGGCGTGCATGCGTGCGACGTGAGCGGCGTCCAGGGCGTGTGCTGGCGCGCGTCGTCCGGTGTCTGGTCGCCGTTCCTTCGACCATGGCGGTGCTAGGGCTTGCTAGGAGACGCGCTGGCGCACGGTGGCAAGGTGGTCCTGGCAGAGGAGCAAGGGGAGAAGGGGGAGGTCGACGAGCTCGGGGACATGGCCGGCATGGCCATGCCCTAGCTTGCTCTCTCTCTCCCTTAGCATCACTATGCCTCAATTAAGGTTTAAGGGGACCAGGGAGCACAATGTGATATGTTAGGGTAGTTTAGGTTAGGTAGATTCACTATTTGCAACTATTGCAAATAGTGCCCGAATTTGGAAAATGCAAAAATATCCAAATTTGAAATAATTCAAATGGTGAAAGTTTTTGAAAAGTGAGTGTTGATATAAGTTGTAAATGACCAGAGAGGTTTTGAGGTGGTGGTGGAAAAATTAGAATTCAAAAGTTGGCCAAAATGGCTAAGTGTAGATTGTTGCATATGTGAGAAAGTTGGAACTTTGGATGAGCCTTGCTCATGATCAAAGATGAATTTGGCATGATGATCTTCACCAAAGTTGTTCACCTTGATGTTGACTTTGAAATGGTGCAAAGAGTTAGCAAGAGTTGGTTTGGGAAAAATGAATGGCAAGGGCTCAAAGTGGTGATCAGACTAGAATTGTCCAAATTGACCAATATCATATGTGAGTTGGATTTGTGTTTGAATTTCAAATGAATTGTGAATATTTGATTCCAAAAGTTGTAGTAAGTGTTTAATAACATTACTCAACTAATGGTGAAGACCAAATAGGTCTAGGGTCAAAATTTATAAAAATGCCATAGGGCATATGTGAGGGTTTTTAGGGTTTTGCATTTTATGGATTTTCTCCCTCTTTGATTTATTGGGTTGGTGATCTTCATATGATCACACTAGGGTTTTAGGGCATATCAAATACAAGTAATAACAATCATCATGGCATATCACTCAAATGCACAAGTCCTATGCAAGGTACTATATGCAAATCGAAAAGTTTTTGTTGGTTTGAAATTTTGCTTTCTGGAATTCTCTAACTTTCTTTTTATTGAAAATTGGGGTGTTACAAACCCTTCCCCCTTACAAAAGATCTCGTCCTGAGATCGAAAAGAAAGTTAGGTACTAAAGAGATCTGGGTACTCCTTCATGAAGTCTTCCTGTTCCCATGTGGCTTCATCCTCGGTATGATTGCTCCATTGTATCTTCAGAAACTTGATGCTTCGGGTGCGGGTCGTTCGGTAAGCTTCTTCCAGGATGCGAATCGGCACTTCGCGGTAAGTCAGATCCTTGTTGATATCCACCGATCGGTGATCGATGTTCTTGAACACTTCGGTCTTCTCCGGGACTTCAAGGCATTTCCGGAGAAGTGAGATGTGAAACACGTCGTGCACAGCCGACATTTCTTCAGGCAACTCCAGTTGATAAGATACTTCACCTCGGCGGCTGAGGACTTTGAAAGGTCCGACATAGCGGGGTGCAAGCTTTCCTTTCAGTTGGAACCTTTGCATTCCTTTCAAGGGGGATACCTTGAGATAGACGAAGTCTCCGATCTCAAAGGTCATCTCCCGACGTCTCTTGTCGGCGTAGCTTTTCTGTCTGGATTGCGCCGTCTTGAGGTACTCGCGGATCTTGTGGACTTTCTCTTCGGCTTCACGAAGAACATCTGGGCCGAAAACTTGGCTCTCTCCGACTTCCGACCAGTTCAGGGGTGTACGGCACTTCCTTCCGTATAAGGCTTCAAAAGGGGCCATCTGTAGGCTGGCCTGGTAGCTATTGTTGTAGGAGAATTCTGCGTAGGGTAGGCAGTCTTCCCACTTGGATCTGTATTCCAGTACGCATGCTCTAAGCATATCTTCCGGTATCTGGTTTACTCTCTCAGTCTGTCCGTCGGTCTGAGGGTGATAGGCGGTGCTGAAATTTAGGCGAGTGCCTAGTCCTTCATGCACTTTCTGCCAGAACCTTGAGGTGAACTGTGATCCTCTATCCGACACTATCGATTTGGGGGTTCCGTGCAGAGCGACTATTCTGGAGATGTAAAGTTCAGCTAACTTTGGGCCTTGATAGGTGGTTTTGACGGCGATGAAATGGGCGACTTTGGTCAATCTATCGACAACTACCCATATTGAATCATTGCCTTTGCTGGATTTGGGCAGTCCGGTGATAAAGTCCATTCCTACGGAGTCCCATTTCCATTCCGGAATCTGGAGGGGTTGTAACAGTCCGGCGGGTCGTTGATGTTCTGCCTTGACTCTCTGACAGATGTCACACTTAGCGATATAGCTACCGATCTCTCTCTTCATTTCGTGCCACCAAAATTGTTCTTTCAGGTCCTGGTACATCTTGGTACCTCCGGGGTGGATTGAATAAAGGGTGTCATGGGCTTCTTGCAGGATGACTTGTTTCAAGTCAGAGTCCAATGGTACGCAGAGATGTTCTTTGTACCAAAGAACTCCGGCTTCGTCTACGGTGAATCCGGGGGCTTTTCCTGCGGCTATTTGTTTCTTGATTCCATCAATGCTAGCGTTGTCTTTCTGGGCTTCCTTGATCTGACCAACCAAGGTGGGTTGCAGCTCTATGCTGGCTAGGAATCCTTCACTAACAAGTTCAAGTCTGAACTGTTCAAACTCTTGGTGCAAGCTGGGCTGTTCGGTTGCGAGCATGGAGTTTAATTGACACGGCAGTCTACTCAAAGCATCCGCTACCACATTGGCCTTGCCGGGGTGGTAGTGAATCTCCATGTCGTAATCCTTGATCAGTTCGATCCATCGGCGTTGTCTCATGTTTAGCTCCTTCTGGGTGAATATGTATTTGAGGCTTTTGTGGTCGGAGTAGATCTCGCATCGATTACCCATGAGGTAATGACGCCAAACTTTCAAGGCTAAGACCACGGCTGCAAGCTCGAGGTCATGGGTTGGGTAGTTCTGTTCATGTTGCTTGAGTTGTCTTGAAAGGTAGGATACAACCTTGCCTTCTTGCATAAGCACGCATCCAAGTCCAGTCTTGGAGGCGTCGCAATATACGTCAAAGGGCTTTGCGATATCTGGCATGATCAGGATTGGGGCTGTTGTCAGTCTACTCTTGAGCTGTTGAAAGCTCTCTTCGCATTTGTCGGTCCACTCAAACTTTCTGTCCTTTTTCAGCAGTTGGGTCATTGGTCGAGCAATGCTCGAAAAACCTTCTACAAATCTGCGGTAGTATCCGGCTAATCCAAGAAAAGCGCGGACCTCGGTTTGTGTGGTTGGGGCTTGCCATTCCATAACAGTTTTGATTTTGGCGGGATCTACGGCAATTCCTCCTGCAGACAAGATGTGTCCCAGGAATCCAACTTCTTCCAGCCAAAACTCACATTTGCTAAACTTGGCATACAACTTGTGCTGTCTAAGGGTTTCTAGGACAATCTCCAAATGCTGTTCATGTTCCTCTTCGGACTTGGAGTAGACGAGGATGTCGTCGATGAACACAACGACAAACTTGTCCAAAAAGTTCATGAAGATCTTATTCATGAGATTCATGAAATAAGCGGGGGCATTGGTCAGTCCAAACGACATGACGTTGTACTCATACAACCCATATCTGGTGGTAAAGGTAGTTTTTGGAATGTCGGTGGCTCGGATCTTTAGCTGATGATATCCAGTTCTAAGATCTATCTTGGAGAAAACTCTGGATCCGGTGAGTTGATCAAACAAGTCTTCTATCTTGGGTAGGGGGTATTTGTTTTTGATGGTGACATCGTTAAGCTTACGATAGTCTGTGCATAAACGATTTGCACCATCTTTCTTGTCGACAAACAAGACGGGGGATCTCCAGGGGGATGCACTCGGTCTAATCAAACCTTTGGCCAACATATCATCAATTTGCTTCTTCAGCTCCACAAGCTCGGTTGCGTTCATGCTGTAAGCTCTCTGGGCTATGGGTCCAGTTCCGGGGATTAACTCGATGATAAACTCGATATCCCGATCCGGGGGCATACCGGGTAGATCATCCGGAAACACATCAGGTAAGCGACAAACGACCCTGATTTGATCCAGAGTTGGCTTGGATACACTTTGGTTGCAGGTGAATTTTCTGGGTAGTTTTTCAGAGACGTGCTCAACTACGATACCGGTGCTGCTAGTCATGGTTATGGCTTTCTTGGCACAGTCTATCAATCCGTTGTGCTTGGACATCCAGTCCATTCCTAGGACAACTTCCAAACCTTTGGTTCCAAGTATGATTAGATTTGCAAAGAAATCTACATCATGGATTTTGATTGGCACATTTTTGCAAAATTTTCTGGCTTTGGTGGTTGATCCGGGGATTTGGACTATCATAACATGCTTCAAACTAAGGGGTTGAATTTTACTTGTTGATGCAAAGTCTTCGGTGAAAAAAGAATGAGATGCTCCGGAATCAACCAACACTCTGGCAGGGATGTGATTGACAGAAAACATACCCAGTACAACATCTGGTGCTTCCTGGGCTTCTTCAGCGTTCATGTGGTAGAGGCGGCCGTTGCGGTTGTTGGAGTTGTTGGGGGCGAACTTCTTGCCGGTGGAGACACGGCGTTGCTGCTGAGCAGGTGCAGCGGTGTTGCCGGCGAGCTTGGCAAGACGCTTGGGACACTCGTTGGAGTAGTGCCCCACTACACCACACTCATAACAAGTGATAGTGGTCTTGTCCTGCTTGTTCGCAACGGGCACGGCATTGCTTCCGGCTCTGGGAGCGGTGTTGGTGTTGTTGTTGTTGTTAGGGGCTCGGGGTGGAGCGCGGTTGTAGTAGTAGTTGTTGTTGTAGTTGTTGTTGTAGCCTCCTGGCTTGGAATTTCCTCCACTCCGGTTCTGATAACCGGGGCGAGAGTTCTGCATCTGGGGTTTGTTGTTTCTCGGAGTGAAACCTCCGCTTGAGCTAGGGCGAAACTTTTGGGGGTGGCTTGATCCACTAAGCGCGGGCTGGTCCAGCGAGATAGTGAGTGGCGAACAAAACTTTCTCGTTGGCTTCCACTCCGGCTACCTCCAGATTGTTCTCCATAGTCTGGAGCCAATCGTCGGCGTCGAGGGGCTCCTCGGTCTTGCTAAACACCGGAGGGTTGGTGTTTTGGAAGTTCTTGAGCTTGGATCCGGGGTGGTCATGATTTCCATGGCCTTGGTTGGCGATGTTCTGCAAGGCGGTGAGGTTGGCTTGGCGTTCGGCTCTTTCGGTTTCCCGGTCTGCAAGCATGGTTTGCAGCAGTTGCAGCATCGCATCGTTGGTGCGATTTGGAGGGGCCATCTGAAGATGTAGAAGATTATGAGATAAGAGGGAACATTCTATGGTTCATTTTGGTTAAGTTTGAAAACAATTTGAAAACTTGTAATCTTTTCATGACAATCATAACATTCATTCATTCATGCAACACATAGTACAAACTACACACATACTCCAATGGTTTTAAGAACCATTCTCATGCTACGATACAAAGGACGGGATACAACTCACACCTATTATAAGTGGAACTAGTGCAACTACTCCTCATCATCGACATCGATCGGGACGTAGTCGTCGGGTCCTGCCTCCAGGAACTCGTAGTCCTCCTCCTCGGTGTTCTCGTCCTCCTCAAAGTCGTTGTCGTCGCTCAGGAAGGCGTCTCCTCCCTGAATGTCGATGCCTCCATCGTCATCCTCCAGCTGACGAATCTGATCCTCCTGGGCCTTGATAGTGGCCTCAAGTGACGCGATCCGGGCGCGAAGGCGACGAATCGTAGCGTCCTTCTTGGCACGCTGCTGGCGAAGGCTCTTGCGGTCGTTGTTGAGTAGCTTGATCGCCTCACCCTGCTCGGTGATGTGAGCATGGGTCTGGTTCGCGTAAGCGCGAGTGGCGTCGAGGTCCCTTGTAGTCTGGTAGAGCATGAAGTCCAGGTGCTCAGCATGGTGCCTCAACTCCGGGTGCGGCTGCAGCTCCATGGGCACTCCCGCGGCATCACGCCTCACAAGGTGGGTGTAGCGAGAGGCGAGGATGCGCACCACGTTCTGTCCACAGAGGCGCGCAAGTGCCTCCTGAAGGCCACGCGCGAGTCCGTCGAGCCAGTTGCTCTCGCGGAAGGAGAAGAGGATCCTCTCCGAAGTGGGAGGCTCCATCTTGCCCCTCAAGTCGGCAGTGATCACCCACTGCAACTCTCCTCCGAGCGTGTCGTCCAGCTGAACCCCGTGAAACTCGGGGTGTGGGCGCCCAAGGAAGTCAGAGACGGCGTTGAGGTCGTGCTCGAAGATCAAGCTTCCTCCGTTCCCAAGCTGGTAAAACTTGGTGTTGATGGGTTCATTCGGCTCCATCTGAAAGAGAATTGGATGAGTAAGTTAGAGAGTGCAAAGTGTGGCAAAATTTTAAGTTGATTCAAATAAGATAGAACATGGTTCATCAAATTTTGGCAAAGTCTCAAAGACAAGAGTGTAGTAAATTTTCACAAATAGTTTCTTTCATTTGATTTCAAAGTTAAGGTTTTCAGAACGCCCATTCTAACTAAGGTCTTCTAAGGTCAAACAATGGCTCTGATACCAACTTGTCAACACCCGGATTTTTAAGTCCGAATGCCTATTATGTCATACATCGCAATCCTAGGAATATTGTTGTTGCGGGGCATAATAGTTAAGTATCACAGTCATCATTCATTACAAACCATAAGTCTTACAAATTTGGAATCACATGATCCCTATTACACGAATAGTTGATCTATTGATCAACGAACAAACACAAGTTCATAGTTCAACATAGCGGAAGCGTAAGATACAAGGACTCTCTAGTCCACATGCCAACGCTTGACGTCGGAAGGCGCTTAGTTGTCGTAGGCGTCTTGCTGGTCATCTCCTTGTTCCTCTTCATACTCTGGCCATTTGAATAGCCAGGGACAAAGCCGTGAGTACGTTGAGTACTCGCAAACTAATATTAAAGTAAGTGCTAGACATTCTAGTTTGGTTTGCTAAGCTCTAGTTTATTTGCATAAAGCTAGTTTTAGTTCACAAAGTTTGAGAAAAGCTTATTCAAGTGCTAACTAACTCAAGTGGGAACATTAGTGTCATTCCCATCATTCAAGTGGTGATTTCAATTCAATTCACCACAAGTCATTTCACCATCATCCTTTTCAACATCGTTTTCAAAGATATGACATCGGAAACTGTATGGCCTTTCCAACCGTCCGTAACCGTGGACGCGGCTATTCGAATAGGTTTACACTCTGCAGAGGTTGCACACTTGTGCCACAACATTTGATTTCATCCGTCGGGATTACCCCGAATCATCGCAACACAGTACGCGGATCATCAACCATAACCTTTCACTTACAAATCCTAGTATGAGCACCTCTCCCCATGAGCTTGGCCTCCCAGTGAAGACCAACTGTCAACCTAGGAACTGCACAGGGCTTGGCCGTACAATTCACCTCAGTTTCACATAATTTCTCAACAACGGAGGCAGCCTCAAGCGTAACCCCTATGACGTGTGTTCAGAGGGAACCCATACTAAGACGCATAAACTTCCAGTTAAGCCCTACCCATAATCAGGTATTGTGGGGGTACTTAATAATTGGAAAGGTATCGCATTCAAACCAACATCATTGTTTATCAAAAATCACCATCTTCTCTTGTTCACATTCACCTTCAAAATCATTCAATGGATTGCATCTTCATTCCAAGGTTTCAAATTCATTTCAAATTCACATCGTTCCCATCTTGAGTAGTCAAGTTTTATTTCATTAGCACTAGCTCTAAATCATGAGGGGTGCTATCTTGCTTTTCTTGGAAGAGACTAACTCACTACAACCAACTTGTACTTTGACCAAAGGTAACTATAAAAGTAACTCATTAAGAAAACAAGTAAAATCTTGTAAAGTAAACTTGGGATAGGCTTATGTAAGATAAGATAAGAATCATGGTGCCTTGCCCCAAGGGGCTTTGCACTTTGCAAGAATATTAGCTTGCCTTGGTAGTTCTCAAACTGTTCTTCCTCCTCCTCTTGGTAGCAACCTTCTTCTTCGGCGTACTCTCCGGTGCTACCGTCTAAATTTGAATACGAGTATAATTACTCACTAATTCAATGGTTATTCCATACATCACATATAACACACAAACTACTCTATGCACACAAATAAATTAACTAGGGTGCATGGGTTGTGGGGTTTAAATAGAATCCACTTCTTTGTATTTCATATGTAAATGATAGTTTCCATAGGGTTCTTGAGAAATAATTTCCTCTCATTGAAATCTTCTTAAGATTTAATCTCTCAAACAATCATGGATGAACTCATATTGACCTAAGTCAAATGTTCATCATCATCATTTGTGAAAATGATTTAAATGAGGTAGATCACCTCATACTATTTAACTAACACTACATTTGATTTAAATCTCAAGTAATTCATCTAAGAGAGTTTGGGACCAGGGGTCCAAACATCCCATGAATTCATGTGAGACAAGTTTAAATGAAGTATAAGACTTCACAAAATTTACTTTAATAGTTTTGGACAATATCAACTAGTTAAACTAGCCATAATATCCATTCATTAAACTATGGCATGATCATACAAAGTGACCACACCATTTTATTGCATAAACAATTAGTGTGAGTCAAATGTAAGCTATTAGAGTTGGAATTAACTTAATATCCATTTTGGTTGATTTTTAAGAATTATTTGAATAGGGAAAAGTCCCTGTCTTGTTATTTTTATCACATTAATTCTACAAAGAATCTGGCCATGGGACCAGTGGCATTGGTTAGATGATTTCTCTAGCTTTCCAACCATATAAAGTTCATCAAATTTGGTTTAGCCAATTTAATTCTATTGAATTTCAAAGTGGCAGCAGTATTCAAAACTATTTGAATTAATTAAACCCAGTTTGAATTAAAAGGGCCGGCGGGAAAGCTAGTTGGGCTCAAAGTTTTAAAAACGGCCCAAGGCCAGCCCAGCCACGGTCCAGTGCCGCGCGGGCTGCCTGACAGAGGGTCCCGCCTGTCAGCGAGTGTTAAACGCCGAAGCGGTACGGGCGAGTCTGAGGCGTTGGATTATAACGCGATCAAACGGCTGTGGTTCATCGTCCCGCCGGTGAGAGGGGAGTTCACCGGCGGCTCAGGTAGGGGGTCGGAGAGCTCACCGTGGCTCCAGCTAGGGTTGCCAAGGTGCGCGATGAAGGTGTGGACGACGGCGAGTCGACTGGTAGCAGCGGCTCGTCCTGGGGTGGCTCCAATCGACGGCGGCGTCCACCAGGTACTGGCGGCTCCGATCTCCAAATTGGGGCGGCTCCGGCGACGATCGAGTGAGTGGAGTGGTGGTGGCGAAGCAGTGAGAGGTGGGGAGTGGAATGGTGGGCTTGGTTTGGTCCAGGGAACGTGCTATTTATAGAATCGTAGGAGGGTTGCGGGGCAGTGATGCGGGCGACATGGGCGCGGCTGCTCCGGCGAGCTATCGAGCTAGGCGAGGGCGCAGGTGTGTTCGTGGCGTCGCCACGGTCCTCTGAGTGGCGACAGCTTGGTCGGGGAGGGCGAGGGCCTGGCGGTGTCGCGTTTCTTCCATGTCTGTCGCGCCCGCGGCGGAGCAGGGTCTCCTTCTCCGGCGGCGGTGGGCGCGGGTCGTGGTCTTGGCCGTGTCTGGCGGCTTCCAGGTGCCGAGTGCAAGCTCAACCTGTCGAGAGCGGGTCCAGGGCGTGAGCGAGGAGGTGGCGCGGCGCGTGTACTGCGACGTCCGCAGCGTGCATGCGTGCGACGTGAGCGGCGTCCAGGGCGTGTGCTGGCGCGCGTTGTCCGGTGTCTGGTCGCCGTTCCTTCGACCATGGCGGTGCTAGGGCTTGCTAGGAGACGCGCTGGCGCACGGTGGCGAGGTGGTCCTGGCAGAGGAGCAAGGGGAGAAGGGGGAGGTCGACGAGCTCGGGGACATGGCCGGCATGGCCATGCCCTAGCTTGCTCTCTCTCTCCCTTAGCATCACTATGCCTCAATTAAGGTTTAAGGGGACCAGGGAGCACAATGTGATATGTTAGGGTAGTTTAGGTTAGGTAGATTCACTATTTGCAACTATTGCAAATAGTACCCGAATTTGGAAAATGCAAAAATATCCAAATTTGAAATAATTCAAATGGTGAAAGTTTTTGAAAAGTGAGTGTTGATATAAGTTGTAAATGACCAGAGAGGTTTTGAGGTGGTGGTGGAAAAATTAGAATTCAAAAGTTGGCCAAAATGGCTAAGTGTAGATTGTTGCATATGTGAGAAAGTTGGAACTTTGGATGAGCCTTGCTCATGATCAAAGATGAATTTGGCATTATGATCTTCACCAAAGTTGTTCACCTTGATGTTGACTTTGAAATGGTGCAAAGAGTTAGCAAGAGTTGGTTTGGGAAAAATGAATGGCAAGGGCTCAAAGTGGTGATCAGACTAGAATTGTCCAAATTGACCAATATCATATGTGAGTTGGATTTGTGTTTGAATTTCAAATGAATTGTGAATCTTTGATTCCAAAAGTTGTAGTAAGTGTTTAATAACATTACTCAACTAATGGTGAAGACCAAATAGGTCTAGGGTCAAAATTTATAAAAATGCCATAGGGCATATGTGAGGGTTTTTAGGGTTTTGCATTTTATGGATTTTCTCCCTCTTTGATTTATTGGGTTGGTGATCTTCATATGATCACACTAGGGTTTTAGGGCATATCAAATACAAGTAATAACAATCATCATGGCATATCACTCAAATGCACAAGTCCTATGCAAGGTACTATATGCAAATAGAAAAGTTTTTGTTGGTTTGAAATTTTGCTTTCTGGAATTCTCTAACTTTCTTTTTATTGAAAATTGGGGTGTTACAGTGGAGATGGTGTCTAGTTGTTCCAAATCATGTGTATACTCCTCTTGCATGCTAAAAGGCTGATCTGGTCGTAGACAAGTTTTTGATTGCAATTTCTGCAAGTTTCGCAGGGCCGGATTATACGCCCCCCGTGCAGACCGGATTATCCGGTCGGGCCGGATTATGTGCCCCCCGGGGACACCGGATTATCCGGCCTGGAGCTTCATCGCCGCTGCAGTGTTGTTTCAGTCTATCTTGTCTAGACTACTATCGACTTATAGTATGTTTCTATAGTACATTACTGTATCATACATGACTTATGAGCATTATCTTCTCTTTGCTATCCTCCTTTGCTGTTCACAGGTGGTGGTTCTCGGGGTACTCGGAGACGCGCTAGGCATGATTGGTCAAGTGATGAGTTCGCACCGAATGCTCCTCGCAAGTCCTCAGCTTCTAGGCAGAAGAACAAGGCTCCTAGGGATAACTACAAGACAATGGACATTGTCTCCTATGCAGCAATCCGTATGAAGAACTGGTATGAAGATCGTCCAAGGGATGATGAGATAGAGGGCAGGCAATTCTGGTGCTTGGAGCAGGAGTACATCTACAAGGATATTTATGAGCCCATGAGGAAAGTGCGACCCATGCAATCAATCAATGTGGATCTTCTGGCAGTCAATTATCATTTTCAGGATGCCATCTGGGTGACTGGTAGGATGGGCTTGCAGGATCTGATGAAGATTCAGTGTGACTATAGTCCAGAGTTGATTAAGCAATTCTTTGCTACTCTGGCCATCTGGAAAGATGCTGAGCGCACTATGGAATGGACGTCTGGCTCCACTCACTGTGTGGCAACCTTGCGCCGGTTTGCCTCTATTCTTGGAATTTCTGCAGAAGGAGGTGATGTCTACGGGTGCTTCTATTCTTGTAGACAGTGTTGGGCCTCCAAGAGCAGAGGTTTGTAGAACAGCAGCAAGTTTCCCTTAAGTGGATCACCCAAGGTTTATCGAACTCAGGGAGGAAGAGGTCAAAGATATCCCTCTCATGCAACCCTGCAACCACAAAGCAAGAAGTCTCTTGTGTCCCCAACACACCTAATAGGTGCACTAGTTCGGCCAAGAGATAGTGAAATACATGTGGTATGAATAAGTATGAGCAGTAGTAACGGCACCAGAAAAGTGCTTTGCTACCCAGGACTGGCGTGTGATTGATGGTGGTAATATTGCAGACAGTACAAATACAGTAGAACACTAAACAAGCAGCGATAGCAGCAGTATTTAGGAACAAGGCCTAGGGATTATACTTTCACTAGTGGACACTCTCAACATTGATCACATAACAGAATAAATAGATAAATGCTAGACTCTACACCCTCTCGTTGGATGATGAACACCACTAATTGCGTAGGATTACACGAACCCTCAATGCCGGAGTGTTATCACCGGAATTTGACCAAGTCAGAGGTGGGCCGCGATCAAGATGGACTTAAAGATTATATATTGAAGAATATACGTGAATCGGCCTTGAATAGCAAGTTTGGGCTAGTTTGCCCTTGTATTTGTAACATAGTAGATACGTGTCTGTTAGAGTTGGGCCCGTGCCCGGTTGGGACTATTCCCACGTTAGAAAGTCCCCTGGACTATAAATATGTATCTAGGGTTTACGAAATAAACAACAACCAACGTTCAACCAACAAATCAATCTCGGCGCATCGCCAACTCCTTCGTCTCGAGGGTTTCTACCGGTAAGCATCATGCTTCCTAGATCGCATCTTGCGATCTAGGCAGCTCATGCTCGTTGTTCATGCGTTGCTCGTACTGAAGCCTTGTTGATGGCGAGCAACGTAGCTATCATAGATATGTTAGGGTTAGCATTGTTCTTCGTATCATATGCTTTCGTAGTGCAACCCCTTCATATCTAGCCGCCCTTACACCTATCTTAGGTGTAGGGGCGGCACCCCGCTTGATCATAATTTAGTAGATTCGATCCGTTACGGTTGCTCCTTGATTCTTCAAGGATTAGTTTAATATCTGCAATAGTTAGGCCTTACAAAGGGTTGGAGGATCCAGCGGCACGTAGGGTGTCGTTCGCTAGTCCTAGACAGGATGTTCCGGGGATCAACCTCGTGTTGGTTTTTAGGCCTTGTCTAGGATCGGCTTACGATCACCGTGCGTAGCCGCGAGGCCCAATCGTGAGTAGGATGATCCGATTATGCGGTGAAAACCCCAAATCGTCGTAGATTGTATTAACTGTATCTTGATCAAGCAGGACCACCATATATTCGTGCACCTCGTACGAATCATGGGTGGATCGGCTCTTTGAGCCGATTCACAGGATAACCTGAGAGCCGATCGAGGCTCGTATTTAATGTTTACGTGTATGCCATGCAGGAAACTAAGCGAGGCATCTCCATCACCTTCCTGACCAGGTATAGGTCAGGTGGCACGCCCTTGCATCAGCATCGGACGTGTGACCAGAGGCTTTGCGGGCCGTCGCTCGGAGGGACCAGGGCCAGCCGAAGCCCTAAGTTGTTCCCGGCTCTACTGTGTTGCCCGTCGCTGCCCGCCGGTGGGTTTTGACCGCAACACATTCTGGCACGCCCGGTGGGACAATCTTCGACAACAACCCCATCGCCATCTACCTCTGAGATGGCGGAAGGCACGCCAGTCACGTACGACGACCTAACCGAGGAGCTCAAGAAGAAGTACGACGAGGTCAAAGCACTCCTCGAAGCCGACCTCATCGGCTCTTTTCACAGAACCCGCTCACATGGCATCAGGTGGAAGGGGTTCTCGCCTGATGGTGCACTCGATGGGATAGACCTATCCGCCCCGTCGGAAGAACGCACCAGGTCCCTGCGGCAGGAGATCAACTATTTGGTGGCTCACTCGCTACACCGCCACTCTGAGAACCTGGTGAACACTTTGGAGCGTGTCGCTCTTCGGGTGATCCAGGAGATCATGAGCCACCAGTACTCGCCGTCAGAACCAGCTCTCGGGACGCATCAAGGAGAGTTGCAACTCCAGTCCCGTCCACCGTTGCCATTCGCGTTGGCAGCACCAGAAGTGCCGAACTCACCGGCATTCGTCGTCTACAAGATCGGTGGTGACCCTAGTGACTGCCAGTTCTTGCAGGAGGCGCCTAAGGAGATCCCTCACGGGTACATGTGCACGTATGTGCCAGATTGCGGTAACTGGGCGCTCACAAACCAGGCCGCGACATCAGGGGCTTCTGGGAAAACAGGAGGAAAGTCAGCAACGGATCTTGAGAAGCAGACATGGCTAACTAAATACGCCACCCCGACGAACCTCCAGAGCACAGCTCCTGCAGTTGGCTCAGAGCTGGAAAAACAAGCATGGCTGGCTAAGTACGCCACCCCGGCGAATCTTCAGAGTTCGACTCCTACAGCCAGCACCGTGGATCAGATCAGCACGATCCTGAGAGACCAGTTCGGCATGGTGCCGAAAAGAAGGACGATCGGCTATTCCAAGCCGTATCCCGATGAATACGAATTGGTCCCACTACCACCTAAGTATCGGCTCCCTGATTTCTCCAAATTCAGTGGATCAGATGGCTCCAGCTCCATCGAGCATGTAAGCCGATACTTGGCGCAGCTTGGAATGGCTTCAGTGTCGGATCCACTACGCGTGAGGTACTTCTCACAGTCCCTCACGTGATCGGCTTTCGGGTGGTACACCTCGTTGCCACCGAACTCGATCCAGACTTGGAAGCAGTTGGAAGAACAGTTCCACATGCAGTATCACTCAGACGCTGCCGAGTCTGGCCTTGCCGATCTAGCACAAATACGTCAGAAGCGTGGAGAAACCGTGGCAGAATACATCCAGCGCTTCAGAAATCTGAGGAACCGATGTTATTCGGTTCGTGTGACTGAAAAAGAGGCAGTCGAATTGGCAGTGGCGGGCCTTGCCTCACAAATCAAAGACATGGCCTCCCAAGCAGACTATCCTTCGCTGGCGCATGATGTCTACGTTCCCCCTCCTTTCCTGTAGACAGTGTTGGGCCTCCAAGAGCAGAGGTTTGTAGAACAGCAGCAAGTTTTCCCTTAAGTGGATACCCAAGGTTTATCGAACTCAGGGAGGAAGAGGTCAAAGATATCCCTCTCATGCAACCCTGCAACCACAAAGCAAGAAGTCTCTTATGTCCCCAACACACCTAATAGGTGCACTAGTTCGGCGAAGAGATAGTGAAATACAGGTGGTATGAATATATATGAGCAGTAGCAACGGTGCCAGAAAATAGCTTGCTGGCGTGTAGTTGATGGTGGTAGTATTGCAAGCGAGTAACGCAAGAAACAAGAAACAAGCAGGAGTAACTCAGCAGTATTTAGGAACAAGGCCTAGGGATTATACTTTCACTAGTGGACACTCTCAACATTGATCACATAACAGAATAGATAAATGCATACTCTACACTCTTGTTGGATGATGAACGCATTGCGTAGGATTACACGAACCCTCAATGCCGGAGTTAACAAGCTCCACAATTTGTTCATATTTAAGTAACCTTATAGTGTAAGATAGATCAACATAACCAGATAGATCACATCAATACCATCATAATGATAATTAACTCCACAATCTACAAGAGATCATGATCATAGCCTACGACAAGAACCACACGGTGCACACACTAGTCACCTTTACACACGTGCAGGAGGAATAGAACTACTTTAATAACATCACTAGAGTAGCACATAGATGAATTGTGATACAAAACTCATATGAATCTCAATCATGTAAAGCAGCTCATGAGATCATTGTATTGAAGTACATGGAGAGAGATTAACCACATAGCTACCGGTACAGCCCCGAGCCTCGATGGAGAACTACTCCCTCCTCATGGGAGCAGCAGCGGTGATGAAGATGGCGATGGAGATGGCAGCGGTGTCGATGGAGAAGCCTTCCGGGGCACTTCCCCGCTCCGGCAGCGTGCCGAACAGAGATTCCTGTCCCCCGGATCTTGGCGTCGCGATGGCGGCGGCTCTGGAAGGTTTCTGTGGTTTTCGTCGAACGCATCGGGGTTTCGATCCAGGGCTTTATATAGGCGAAGAGGCGGCGCAGAGGGCTGACAGGGGGCCAAACTATAGGCGGCGCGGCCCCCTCTCGCCGCGCCCGACCTGTAGTTTGGTGGGCCTGTGGCCCCCTCCGACCTCTCTCGGTGTGTTCTGGATGCTTCCGGGGATTCTAAGATCTTTGGCGTTGATTTCGTCCGATTCCGAGAATATTTCGTTACTAGGATTTCTGAAACCAAAAACAGCAGAAAACGAGGCGGCACTTCGGCATCTTGTTAATAGGTTAGTTCCGAAAATGCACGAATATGACATAAAGTGTGCATAAAACATGTAGATAACATCAATAATGTGGCATGGAACATAAGAAATTATCGATACGTCGGAGACGTATCAGCATCCCCAAGCTTAGTTACGCTCGTCCCGAGCAGGTAAAACGATAACACAGATAATTTCTAGAGTGACATGCCATCATAAACTTGATCATACTATTTGTAAAGCATATGTAGTGAATGCAGCGATCAAAACAATGGTAATGACATGAGTAAACAACTGAATCATAAAGCAAAGACTTTTCATGAATAGCACTTCAAGACAAGCATCAATAAGTCTTGCATAAGAGTTAACTCATAAAGCAATAATTCAAAGTAAAGGCATTGAAGCAACACAAAAGAAGATTAAGTTTCAGCGGTTGCTTTCAACTTGTAACATGTATATCTCATGGATATTGTCAACATAGAGTAAAATAATAAGTGCAATAAGCAAGTATGTAGGAATCAATGCACAGTTCACACAAGTGTTTGCTTCTTGAGGTGGAGAGAAATAGGTGAACTGACTCAATCATTGAAAAGTAGAAGAATGGTCCTCCATAGAGGAAAAGCATCGATTGCTATATTTGTGCTAGAGCTTTGATTTTGAAAACATGAAACAATTTTGTCAACGGTAGTAATAAAGCATATGCATCATGTAAATTATATCTTATAAGTTGCAAGCCTCATGCATAGTGTACTAATAGTGCCCGCACCTTGTCCTAATTAGCTTGGACTACCGGATCATCACAATGCACTGTTTTTACCAAGTGTCACAAAGGGGTACCTCTATGCCGCCTGTACAAAGGTCTAAGGAGAAAGCTCGCATTGGATTTCTCGCTATTGATTATTCTCAACTTAGACATCCATACCGGGACAACATAGACAACAGATAATGGACTCCTCTTTTATGCATAAGCATGTAACAACAATTAATAATTTTCTCATATGAGATTGAGGATATTTGTCCAAAGCTGAAACTTCCACCATGGATCATGGCTTTAGTTAGCGGCCCAATGTTCTTCTCTAACAATATGCATGCTTAACCATAAGGTGGTAGATCTCTCTTACTTCAGACAAGACGAACATGCATAGCAACTCACATGAAATTCAACAAAGAGTAGTTGATGGCGTCCCCAGTAAACATGGTTATCGCACAACAAGCAACTTAATAAGAGATAAAGTGCATAATTACATATTCAATACCACAATAGTTTTTAAGCTATTTGTCCCATGAGCTATATATTGCAAAGGTGAATGATGGAATTTTAAAGGTAGCACTCAAGCAATTTACTTTGGAATGGCGGAAAAATACCATGTAGTATAGGTAGGTATGGTGGACACAAATGGCATAGTGGTTGGCTCAAGTATTTTGGATGCATGAGAAGTATTCCCTCTCGATACAAGGTTTAGGCTAGCAAGGCTTATTTGAAACAAACACAAGGATGAACCGGTGCAGCAAAACTCACATAAAAGACATATTGAAAACATTATAAGACTCTACACCGTCTTCCTTGTTGTTCAAACTCAATACTAGAAATTATCTAGACCTTAGAGAAACCAAATATGCAAACCAAATTTTAACATGCTCTATGTATTTCTTCATTAATGGGTGCAAAGCATATGATGCAAGAGCTTAATCATGAGCACAACAATTGCCAAGTATCACATTACCCAAGACATTAATAGCAATTACTACATGTATCATTTTCCAATTCCAACCATATAACAATTAACGAAGCAGTTTCAACCTTCGCCATGAAAATTAAAAGCTAAGAACACATGTGTTCATACGAACCAGCGGAGCGTGTCTCTCTCCCACACAAGAATTTATTCAACAAAAACAAAAACAAGAAACATACTGACGCTCCAAGAAAAGCACATAAGATGTGATGGAATAAAAATATAGTTTCAGGGGAGGAACCTGATAATGTTGTCGATGAAGAAGGGGATGCCTTGGGCATCCCCAAGCTTAGACGCTTGAGTCTTCTTGATATATGCAGGGGTGAACCACCGGGTGCATCCCCAAGCTTAGAGCTTTCACTCTCCTTGATCATGTTGCATCATACTCCTCTCTTGATCCTTGAAAACTTCCTCCACACCAAACTCGAAACAACTCATTAGAGGGTTAGTGCACAATATAAATTGACATATTCAGAGGTGACACAATCATTCTTAACACTTCTGGACATTGCATAATGCTACTGGACATTAATGGATCAAAGAAATTTATCCAACATAGCGAAAGAGGCAATGCGAAATAAAAGGCAGAATCTGTCAAAACAGAACAGTTCGTATTGACGAATTTTAAAATGGCACCAGACTTGCTCAAATGAAAATGCTCAAATTGAATGAAAGTTGCGTACATATCTGAGGATCATGCACGTAAATTGGCTTAATTTTCTGAGCTACCTACAGGGAGGTGGACCCAGATTCGTGACAGCAAAGAAATCTGGAACTGTGCAGTAATCCAAATCTAGTACTTACTTTTCTATCAACGGCTTTACTTGGCACAACAAAACACAAAACTAAGATAAGGAGAGGTTGTTACAGTAGTAAACAACTTCCAAGACACAAATATAAAACAAATTACTGTAGCAAAATAACACATGGGTTATCTCCCAAGAAGTTCTTTCTTTTTAGCCATTAAGATGGGCTCAGCAGTTTTAATGACGCACTCGCAAGAAATAATATTTGAAGCAAAAGAGAGCATCAAGAGGCAAATTCAAAACACATTTAAGTCTAACATGCTTCCTATGCAAAGGAATCTTGTAAATAAACAAGTTCATGAAGAGCAAAGTAACAAGCATAGGAAGATAAAACAAGTATAGCTTGAAAAATTTCAGCACATAGAGAGGCATTTTAGTAACATGAAAATTTCTACAACCATATTTTCCTCTCTCATAATAACTTTCAGTAGTATCATGAGCAAACTCAACAATATAACTATCACATAAAGCATTCTTATCATGAGTCTCATGCATAAAATAATTACTCTCCACATAAGCATAATCAGTTTTATTAGTTGTAGCGGGAGCAAATTCAACAAAGTAGCTATCATTAAATATAGGAGGCATATTGTAATCATAATCAAATTTATCCTCCATAACAGGTGGCAACAAAAGACTATTATCATTATAATCATCATAAATAGGAGGCAAAGTATCATCAAAGTAAATTTCTTCCTCAATGCTTGGGGGACTAAAAAGATCATGCTCATCAAAACCAGCTTCCCCAAGCTTAGAATTTTCCATAGCATTAGCAACAATAGTGTTCAAAGCATTCATATTTATAACATTCCCATTAGCATGCATATAAAGTTCCATGGGTTTTTTAATTCTCTCTTCAAACACATCATGTCCTAATTCAAGATAAAGTTCATAAAGATCTCTCATATTTTTGTTGTTTTCCATTATGCCTAACTAGTGTAAACAAGAAACAAAAAGATGCAATTGCAGGATCTAAAGGAAATAGCTTCGAGCACAAACACAATGGTGCCAGAAAAGTACTTTACCTGGAACCGAAGTATGAGTGCCTTTTACCTTTCCTCCCCGGCGACGGCGCCAGAAAAGTGCTTGATGTCTACGTTCCCCCTCCTTTCCTGTAGACAGTGTTGGGCCTCCAAGAGCAGAGGTTTGTAGAACAGCAGCAAGTTTTCCCTTAAGTGGATACCCAAGGTTTATCGAACTCAGGGAGGAAGAGGTCAAAGATATCCCTCTCATGCAACCCTGCAACCACAAAGCAAGAAGTCTCTTGTGTCCCCAACACACCTAATAGGTGCACTAGTTCGGCGAAGAGATAGTGAAATACGGGTGGTATGAATATATATGAGCAAGAGTAGCAACGGTGCCGTAAAATAGCTTGTTTGGCGTGTAGTTGATGGTGGTAGTATTGCAGCAAATGCTTAACGCAAAGAAACAAGAAACAAGCAGTAGTAACTCAGCAGTATTTAGGAACAAGGCCTAGGGATTATACTTTCACTAGTGGACACTCTCAACATTGATCACATAACAGAATAGATAAATGCATACTCTACACTCTTGTTGGATGATGAACGCATTGCGTAGGATTACACGAACCCTCAATGCCGGAGTTAACAAGCTCCACAATTTGTTCATATTTAAGTAACCTTATAGTGTAAGATAGATCAACATAACCAGATAGATCACATCAATACCATCATAATGATAATTAACTCCACAATCTACAAGAGATCATGATCATAGCCTACGACAAGAACCACACGGTGCACACACTAGTCACCTTTACACACGTGCAGGAGGAATAGAACTACTTTAATAACATCACTAGAGTAGCACATAGATGAATTGTGATACAAAACTCATATGAATCTCAATCATGTAAAGCAGCTCATGAGATCATTGTATTGAAGTACATGGAGAGAGATTAACCACATAGCTACCGGTACAGCCCCGAGCCTCGATGGAGAACTACTCCCTCCTCATGGGAGCAGCAGCGGTGATGAAGATGGCGATGGAGATGGCAGCGGTGTCGATGGAGAAGCCTTCCGGGGGCACTTCCCCGCTCCGGCAGCGTGCCGGAACAGAGATTCCTGTCCCCCAGATCTTGGCGTCGCGATGGCGGCGGCTCTGGAAGGTTTCTGTGGTTTTCGTCGAACGCATCAGGGTTTCTGATCCAGGGGCTTTATATAGGCGAAGAGGCGGCGCAGGAGGGCTGACAGGGGGGCCAAACTATAGGGCAGCGCGGCCCCCCCTCTGGCCGCGCCAGCCTGTAGTTTGGTGGGCCTGTGGCCCCCCTCTGACCTCTCTGGTGTGTTCTGGATGCTTCCGGGGATTCTAAGATCTTTGGCGTTGATTTCGTCCGATTCCGAGAATATTTCGTTACTAGGATTTCTGAAACCAAAAACAGCAGAAAACAGGAACTAGCACTTCGGCATCTTGTTAATAGGTTAGTTCCAGAAAATGCACGAATATGACATAAAGTGTGCATAAAACATGTAGATAACATCAATAATGTGGCATGGAACATAAGAAATTATCGATACGTCGGAGACGTATCAGCGCACATGGTTCAGAAACTGTCAGCATATGAGCAGCGCCACCCAGACTTGTACCAGGACAAATTCAAGCGTCCAGTAGTCCTGGTCGAAGCGGAGGAAGACGAAGTCCCTGCGGGAGATCAAGAGGTAGCAGTGGCTGAATGGACTCGGGGGGCAACCCCCGTGTCCTGCAAATGGGTAAAGCCACCAGGCCCGCCCAGGGGGTTTGATTTTGACGTGACCAAGACTGAGCAAATCTTCGACCTGTTACTCAAGGAGAAGCAGTTGAAGACACCCGAAGGTCTCAAATTCCCCACGGTACAGGAGCTGAATGGAAAGCCATACTGCAAATGGCATAACTCGCTCGCCCATGCCACCAACGACTGCAGGGTGTGGCATCAGCAGATCCAAATGGCGATAGAACAAGGACGTCTGATTTTCAACCAGTACGCCATGAAGGTCGACACTCACCCCTTCCCCGCCGTTAACATGGTGGGATGCACTTACCCTGAAGGTTGCCAGCCAGGATCCTCGTTCAGCATCAACATGGTAGGACCTGGGCACCACTCTGGCAAGGATGGAGACGAGGGCATCTGCTCTCGTAGCAAGGACACAGAGGAGGCCGCTCCACACGATCGGCTCCGTCATGATGGCAAGCGCTATGTCACAGAGGGAGAAGTAAAGAACATAAGATATCAGCGACCCCTCTCTGATCACCTCCTCAACAAGTATGTGAGTCAGTATGACCAACGCCGACGATCCAGCGATGAAGATGAAAGAGATCATCTGGCTAGAGAAGCCAGAAGACAGCGTCGGCATGATCGCGATGAGGAGAAGTACGAGCGCTGTGCCAAGGAAGAATCAAGGGAGCAGGACGACAACGATAGACACTGGGACTGCCCCTTCTTCAAACATTGCTGGGATTCAGGAATGAGCCGATTGCCCACAATCGGCAATTGCCCAGAATGCAACCAGAAGAAGAAAGAGGCAGCCAACGTGTCTGTGTTCCAACGCTTAGGGCCTCTCCCGCCTCAAAGCAAACGCGCTGAGTCCCCTCGATTGGAAGAACTCAAGGATTCCGAAGACGAGGGAGAAGAAGAAGAAGACAGGTACCACCGTCCAAGGTGGTGCCCTGATGGACTCAGCCGTTCCCAGAAGCGCAGGGTTCAGCGATTGCGCGGCTTGGAGGAAGCCGAAAGGTTGTACTTGCATACGCTAAGGAAGGTGCGACCTGATCTGGCTGCAAAAGTTCAGCGAACCCTGGATGAAGAGGGTCGACCACAAAAAATGGAGTGGCGCCCCAAACAAAGGAAAGCCGATGACGAGACATCAGCTGACACAAACATGGTGGGAGTTATTGCTCCAGGATTACACGAGGCACCCGTTTTTGACGATTGCGAGCGCATCGACGGGATAAAGGATGGGGTTAGGCTGGTTTTATCCACCGGCTTGACCGTGTAGCAACATCAGACGGATGAGAAAACATGGCAAGGCCGATCCTTGGGATTGGCCCCAGAGATATATGAAGGGACATTGCAAAAACCTTCATTCAGCGCTTCAATCAATATGGAGGCCGATTCCAGTAATCGGCCAAAATTTATCCTCACCACATGATCTGCTGGTGTTCAACATCGATCTACTGGGCCGTGGTTTTACGTCGGTTGATGAGTTAAGAAGAAGCGGGACATTGGTCCTACCGGAGCCGATGTGCAAATACAAGGGCCTAAGTTAACTACAGAGCCGATATCTGCAGTTCCCTGACAGATTCGGCTCGGGGGGCACCTTCTACACGATGAACATGTGAACATGTGCAGGAGAACATGTGTGCAGCAAAATACTGGGGGCCGATAGGAAAAAATCGGCCAGTAAAATTTTTTTATGACACACAGCCGATGCACGGTCATCGACTTTAGCACAGATCTACCTTGGTCTTCAGGTCAGCTTCAAGGCGTTCTGCTCCAAGCCGTCAGTTATTCAACGGAAGAAGAGACGATCGATGAGGGCAAGTTCTCGCCTTGATTGAAGCTCGGGGGGCAGCTTGCCTGGAAATATCTTTGCTCTGGAGAGCCGATTTTTGTTGGAATCGGCCGGCTTTGCATTATAACTTGAAAGCCGACGGCGACACACTTGGCTGATTCATGACTATTCTCGCCTTGGACGAGGCTCGGGGGGCAACTCGCCCAAAAGGTTCTTAAAGCCGATTTTGGTGGAATCAGCTGGCTCTACGTCGCAACTGTTCCAGGGCTCTCTTGAAGGCGCCCGCTCAAGACCAAATCGCCGGCCTGCTGCGATCAACTGTACCAAGTGCTATCATCATCGGCGGAGCTGGTCGACTTGGAGGGATGAATGAATTGGCCTGCTTTGCAGAATATCGTGAGAGACTAATGCGTTGCCACCGGATATTAAGCATTGGTTAGGCCAATAATCGACAAAGTCAGATGAGGAAAAGTCGGCTAAATCAGCATAAAGGACATCGGCAAAATCAAAGGGAGTTTTCATTGATAATAAGATTTCTTACAAAGAGAAGCCGATTGTTCAACAAAAGGGAACAGATTACTACTGCTAATCCTATGCTAGTAGATCCCTATTCTAAGGGCTGTTGCTGTCTTCGCCGTCGCTGGGGTAGCTACCGCTGTCGACGAGTTCTTCGTTGCTGCTACTGTGACCTTCAGCAGAGGCTTCTTCCTCGTCATCATCATCGTCCTCGTCTGACCAAGCCCAGCCCCGGATGCGCTTTGGCGGCGGTTCGTCGGAGGAGGTATCGTTCTCCTGTTCGTTCTTCATGTCGGAGGAAATGTCTTCGTCTTCGTCGTCCTCTTCCTCTTCTTTGGTGACGGAGGTGAATTTACCCCGGAAGGGAGGGTCGTCGTTGTTGCTCTCCGCCTCCAGTTCTCCGTCAATCAGGAATCGGAGGTCATCCTCCCCGTCAGTTAGTGGCATGTCCCCATCTGACCAGACGAGGTCCTCGCCCTCTGGCACGAAATCGAAGTCCCACTCCCGCTTGTCCCAATGCTTGGAAGCGCGCCGGTTGTACGCCTCAATCTGGTTGTGCTCTGGAAACGACTCGCTTGAGGAAGAGGATTGGAGGGAAGCGGAAGAGGAAGAGGAGGATGACATGGCTATGGAAGGAGAGGGTTTTTTGGCTGACGACTGATGTGGAGCAGGGGGACGAAGAGGTGAACTGTTCGATAAATAGAGGGGACAGAATAGAGATTTATTGCTCGAGCAGTTTCCGAGGGGGTGGAGCCAAAATTGTCAAATCATGCAGAGAAGTTGAGAAGGCAAGTTATCATGATGAAGAATACTACGACGGTTCTGCTCTGCCACGACATGACCCGACGGAGGAAAAGCAGAATGATTTTGGAATTATCAATTCCAAAACCAGGGGGCATGTGTTATCACCGGAATTTGACCAAGTCAGAGGTGGGCCGCGATCAAGATGGACTTAAAGATTATATATTGAAGAATATACGTGAATCGGCCTTGAATAGCAAGTTTGGGCTAGTTTTCCCTTGTATCTGTAACATAGTAGATACGTGTCTGTTAGAGTTGGGCCCGTGCCCGGTTGGGACTATTCCCACGTTAGAAAGTCCCCTGGACTATAAATATGTATCTAGGGTTTACGAAATAAACAACAACCAACGTTCAACCAACAAATCAATCTCGGCGCATCGCCAACTCCTTCGTCTCGAGGGTTTCTACCGGTAAGCATCATGCTGCCTAGATCGCATCTTGCGATCTAGGCAGCTCATGCTCGTTGTTCATGCGTTGCTCGTACTGAAGCCTTGTTGATGGCGAGCAACGTAGCTATCATAGATATGTTAGGGTTAGCATTGTTCTTCGTATCATATGCTTTCGTAGTGCAACCCCTGCATATCTAGCCGCCCTTACACCTATCTTAGGTGTAGGGGCGGCACCCCGCTTGATCATAATTTAGTAGATTCGATCCGTTACGGTTGCTCCTTGATTCTTCAAGGATTAGTTTAATATCTGCAATAGTTAGGCCTTACAAAGGGTTGGAGGATCCAGCGGCACGTAGGGTGTCGTTCGCTAGTCCTAGACAGGATGTTCCGGGGATCAACCTCGTGTTGGTTTTTAGGCCTTGTCTAGGATCGGCTTACGATCACCGTGCGTGGCCGCGAGGCCCAATCGTGAGTAGGATGATCCGATTATGCGGTGAAAACCCCAAATCGTCGTAGATTGTATTAACTGTATCTTCATCAAGCAGGACCACCATATATTCATGCACCTCGTACGAATCATGGGTGGATCGGCTCTTTGAGCCGATTCACAGGATAACCTGAGAGCCGATCGAGGCTCGTATTTAATGTTTACGTGTATGCCATGCAGGAAACTAAGCGAGGCATCTCCATCACCTTCCTGACCAGGTATAGGTCAGGTGGCACGCCCTTGCATCAGCATCGGACGTGTGACCAGAGGCTTTGCGGGCCGTCGCTCGGAGGGACCAGGGCCAGCCGAAGCCCTAAGTTGTTCCCGGCTCTACTGTGTTGCCCGTCGCTGCCCGCCGGTGGGTTTTGACCGCAAAACGGAGTTAACAAGCTCCACAATATTCGATATTCATGTTTAAATAACCTTAGAGTGCAAGATAGATCAACATAACCAAATAGATCACATCAATACCATCATAGTAATAGTTAACTTCATAATCTACAAGAGATCACAATCATATACTACGCCAAGTACTACATGATGCACACACTGTCCACTTTACATCATGCAGGAGGAATAGAATACTTTAATAACATCACTAGAGTAGCACATAGATGAATTGTGATACAAAACTCATATGAATCTCAATCATGTAAGGCAGTTCATGAGATCATTGTATTGAAGTACATAGGAGAGAGATTAACCACATAGCTACCGGTACAGCCCCGAGCCTCGATGGAGAACTACTCCCTCCTCATGGGAGACAGCAGCGTTGATGAAGATGGCGGTGGTGTCGATGGAGAAGCCTTCCGGGGGCACTTCCCCGTCCCGGCGGCGTGCCGGAACAGAGACTCCTGTCCCCCAGATCTTGGCTTCGCGATGGCGGCGGCTCTGGAAGGTTTCTCGTACCGTGGCTTTTCCGTCTCGAGGTTTTAGGTCGAGGGGGCTTAAATATGCGAAGAGGCGGCGTCAGAGGGTCGAAGAGGCGGTGAGATGATAGGGCGGCGCGGCTAGGGCCTGGGCCGCGCCGGCCTACCTCCTGGGGGGCCTGTGTCCCCTCTCTGGCGGCTCTCGGGTGTTCTGGATGCTTCCGGGGATTCTAAGATGCTGGGCGTTGATTTCGTCCGATTCCGAGAATATTTCCTTACTAGGATTTCTGAAACCAAAAACAGCAGAAAACAAGAACTGGCACTTCGGCATCTCGTCAATAGGTTAGTTCCGGAAAACGCATAAATATGACATAAATTATGCATAAAACATGTAGGTATCATCAATAATGTGGCATGGAACATAAGAAATTATCGATACGTCGGAGACGTATCAGCATCCCCAAGCTTAGTTTCTGCTCGTCCCGAGCAGGTAAACGATAACAAAGATAATTTCTGGAGTGACATGCCATCATAACCTTGATCATACTATTGTAAGCATATGTAATGAATGCAGCGATCAAAACAATGGTAAATGACATGAGTAAACAAATGAATCATATAGCAAAGACTTTTCATGAATAGTACTTTCAAGACAAGCATCAATAAGTCTTGCATAAGAGTTAACTCATAAAGCAATAAATTCATAGTAGAGGCATTGAAGCAACACAAAGGAAGATTAAGTTTCAGTGGTTGCTTTCAACTTGTAACATATATATCTCATGGATAGTTGTCAATGCAAAGTAATATAACAAGTGCAATAAGCAAGTATGTAGGAATCAATGTACAGTTCACACAAGTGTTTGCTTCTTGAGATGGCGAGAAATAGGTGAACTGACTCAACATAAAAAGTAAAAGAAAGGCCCTTCGCAGAGGGAAGCATTGATTGCTATATTTGTGCTAGAGCTTTGGTTTTGAAAACAAGAAACAATTTTGTCAACAGTAGTAATAAAGCATATGTATCATGTAAATTATATCCTACAAGTTGCAAGCCTCATGCATAGTATACTAATAGTGCCCGCACCTTGTCCTAATTAGCTCGGATTACCTGGATTATCATCGCAATACATATGTTTTAACCAAGTGTCACAAAGGGGTACCTCTATGCCGCCTGTACAAAGGTCTAAGGAGAAAGCTCGCATTGGATTTCTCGCTTTTGATTATTCTCAACTTAGACATCCATACCGGGACAACATAGACAACAGATAATGGACTCCTATTTTATGCATAAGCATTCAACAACAATTAATTTTCTCATATGATATTGAGGATATTTGTCCAAAACTGAAACTTCCACCATGGATCATGGCTTTAGTTAGCGGCCCAATGTTCTTCTCTAACATTATGCATGCTCTAACCATTAAATGAGTGGTAAATCTCCCTTACTTCAGACAAGACGGACATGCATAGCAACTCACATGATATTCAACAAAGAGTAGTTGATGGCGTCCCCAGGAACATGGTTATCGCACAACAAGCAACTTATAAGAGATAAGATGCATAAGTACATATTCAATACCACAATAGTTTTTAGGCTATTTGTCCCATGAGCTATATATTGTAAAGGTAGATGATAGAAATTTAAAGGTAGCACTCAAGCAATTTACTTTGGAATGGCGGAGAAATACCATGTAGTAGGTAGGTATGGTGGACACAAGTGGCATAGTTTTTGGCTCAAGGATTTGGATGCACGAGAAGTATTCCCTCTCAGTACAAGGCTTAGGCTAGCAAGGTTGTTTGAAACAAACACAAGGATGAACCGGTGCAGCAAAACTCACATAAAAGACATATTGTAAACATTATAAGAATCTACACCGTCTTCCTTGTTGTTCAAACTCAATACTAGAAATTATCTAGACTTTAGAGAGACCAATTATGCAAACCAAATTTTAGCAAGCTCTATGTATTTCTTCATTAGTAGGTGCAAAGTATATGATGCAAGAGCTTAAACATGAGCACAACGATTGCCAAGTATCACATTATCCAAGACATTCTACCAATTACTACATGTAGCATTTTCTGTTTCCAACCATATAACAATTTAACGAAGCAGTTTCAACCTTCGCCATGAACATTAAAAGCTAAGAACACATGTGTTCATATGAACCAGCGGAGCGTGTCTCTCTCCCACAAAAGAATTTATTCAAACAAAAACAAAAACAAACAGACGCTCCAAGTAAAGTACATAAGATGTGACCGAATAAAAATACAGTTTCAAGAGAAGGAACCTGATAATTTGTCGATGAAGAAAGGGATGCCTTGGGCATCCCCAAGCTTAGACGCTTGAGTCTTCTTCAAATATGCAGGGATGAACCACCGGGGCATCCCCAAGCTTAGAGCTTTCACTCTTCTTGATCACATTGTATCATCCTCCTCTCTTGACCCTTGAAAACTTCCTCCACACCAAACTCAAAACAACTCATTAGAGGGTTAGTGCATAATCAAAATTCATATGTTCAGAGGTGACACAATCATTCTTAACACTTCTGGATATTGCTCAAAGCTACTGGAAGTTAATGGAACAAAGAAATCCATCCAACATAGCAAAAGAGGCAATGCGAAATAAAAAGGCAGAATCTGTCAAAACAGAACAGTCCGTAAAGACGAATTTTATTGAGGCACCAGACTTGCTCAAATGAAAATGCTCAAATTGAATGAAAGTTGCGTACATATCTGAGGATCACTCACGTAAATTGGCATAATTTTCTGAGTTACCTACAGAGAATTTGCCCAGATTCGTGACAACAAAGAAATCTGTTTCTGCGCAGTAATCCAAATCTAGTATCAACCTTCCTATCAAAGACTTTACTTGGCACAACAAAACACAAAAATAAGATAAGGAGAGGTTGCTACAGTAGTAAACAACTTCCAAGACTCAAATATAAAACAAAGTACTGTAGCAAAATAACACATGGGTTATCTCCCAATAAGTGCTTTCTTTATAGCCATTAAGATGGGCTCAGCAGTTTTAAATGATGCACTCGCAAGAAATAGTATTTGAAGCAAAAAAAGAGGGCATCAAGAGGCAAATTCAAAACACATTTAAGTCTAACATGCTTCCTATGAAAAGGAATCTTGTAAATAAACAAGTTCATGAAGCATAATGCAACAAGCATAGAAAGATAAAACAAGTGTAACTTCAAGATTTTAAGCACATAGAGAGGTGTTTTAGTAACATGAAAATTTCTACAACCATATTTTCCACTCTCATAATGATGTCCAGTAGCAACATGAACAAACTCAACAATATAACTATCACATAAAGCATTCTTATCATGAGTCTCATGCATAAAATAACTACTCTCCACATAAGCATTATAAATTTTATTAGTTGTAGTGGGAGCAAATTCAACAAAGTAGCTATCATTATTATTCTCATCATCAAATATAGGAGGCATATTGTATTCATAATCAAATTTATCCTCCATAACAGGCGGTACCAAAAGGCTACTATCATTATAATCATCATAAATAGGAGGTAAAGTATCATCAAAGTAAATTTTCTCCTCAATGCTTGGGGGACTAAAAAGATCATGCTCATGAAAACCAGCTTCCCCAAGCTTAGAATTTTCCATATCATTAGCAACAATAGTGTTCAAAGTGTTCATACTAATATGTTCCATGGGTTTTTTAATATTCGGATCAAACCATCCATGTCTTAAATCAGGAAATAGAATAAGAAACTCATTGTTGTCCATTATGCCTAACTAGTGTAAACAAGAAACAAAAAGATGCAATTGCAGGATCTAAAAGAAATAGCTTCGAGCACACACACAACGGCGCCAGAAAAGTACTATTACCTGGAACCGGAGTATGAGTGCCTTTTACCTTTCCTCCCCGGCAACGGCGCCAGAAAAGTACTTGATGTCTACGGGTGCTTCTATTCTTGTAGACAGTGTTGGGCCTCCAAGAGCAGAGGTTTGTAGAACAGCAGAAAGTTTCCCTTAAGTGGATCACCCAAGATTTATCGAACTCAGGGAGGAAGAGGTCAAAGATATCCCTCTCATGCAACCCTGCAACCACAAAGCAAGAAGTCTCTTGTGTCCCCAACACACCTAATAGGTGCACTAGTTTGGCGAAGAGATAGTGAAATACAGGTGGTATGAATAAGTATGAGCAGTAGTAACGGCACCAGAAAAGTGCTTTGCTACCCAGGACTGGCGTGTGATTGATGGTGGTAATATTGCAGACAGTACAAATACAGTAGAACACTAAACAAGCAGCGATAGCAGCAGTATTTAGGAACAAGGCCTAGGGATTATACTTTCACTAGTGGACACTCTCAACATTGATCACATAACAGAATAAATAGATAAATGCTAGACTCTACACCCTCTCGTTGGATGATGAACACCACTAATTGCGTAGGATTACACGAACCCTCAATGCCGGAGTTAACAAGCTCCACAATATTCGATATTCATGTTTAAATAACCTTAGAGTGCAAGATAGATCAACATAACCAAATAGATCACATCAATACCATCATAGTAATAGTTAACTTCATAATCTACAAGAGATCACAATCATATACTACGCCAAGTACTACATGATGCACACACTGTCCACTTTACATCATGCAGGAGGAATAGAATACTTTAATAACATCACTAGAGTAGCACATAGATGAATTGTGATACAAAACTCATATGAATCTCAATCATGTAAGGCAGCTCATGAGATCATTGTATTGAAGTACATAGGAGAGAGATTAACCACATAGCTACCGGTACAGCCCCGAG
Source organism: Lolium perenne (assembly GCF_019359855.2). Lineage (NCBI taxonomy): Eukaryota > Viridiplantae > Streptophyta > Magnoliopsida > Poales > Poaceae > Lolium > Lolium perenne. The sequence continues at coordinate 245,188,840 of NC_067244.2, read as the reverse complement.
CCTCGATGGAGAACTACTCCCTCCTCATGGGAGACAGCAGCGTTGATGAAGATGGCGGTGGTGTCGATGGAGAAGCCTTCCGGGGGCACTTCCCCGTCCCGGCGGCGTGCCGGAACAGAGACTCCTGTCCCCCAGATCCTGGCTTCGCGATGGCGGCGGCTCTGGAAGGTTTCTCGTACCGTGGCTTTTCCGTCTCGAGGTTTTAGGTCGAGGGGGCTTAAATAGGCGAAGAGGCGGCGTTAGAGGGTCGAAGAGGCGGTGAGATGATAGGGCGGCGCGGCCAGGGCCTGGGCCGCGCCGGCCTACCTCCTGGGGGGCCTGTGTCCCCTCTCTGGCGGCTCTCGGGTGTTCTGGATGCTTCCGGGGATTCTAAGATGCTGGGCGTTGATTTCGTCCGATTCCGAGAATATTTCCTTACTAGGATTTCTGAAACCAAAAACAGCAGAAAACAGGAACTGGCACTTCGGCATCTCGTCAATAGGTTAGTTCCGGAAAACGCATAAATAGGACATAAAGTATGCATAAAACATGTAGGTATCGAACATAAGAAATTATCGATACGTCGGAGACGTATCAGGAGGCCGTCGCCTCCATGGTCCTCAGAAGACAGATAAAAATGTGCCTTTTGATCTCTATAACTCTTCTGGAGCAGTTGGTACTAGCAAGGGGCTGCTTCCCATCTACAGTCAGTTGCTTCGTTTCTTTCGAGCCACCATTGCTCCAAGTGGTGGAAACAATGATGCACTCCGGGGAGCTCTTGTGGATCTTATGCACCTCAGTCTTATGTGTGCTCGTGATGCTAATGAGGAACATGACTTCTCTCTTGATGTCATGGACTTCATCTTTAATGAGATTCCTGATGCCATGGTCTCCCGGACCACCATGCCATATGCACCATATATCCAGCTCCTCATCAACAACTCTGTGGCCGTGGATGAAGACTTGAGCCGGTTCCCATTGATGAAGCACACTGTCAAGAAGGCTTACAAGCTTAAGCCGGTTCCTCATGCTGCCCCTGCTCCTGACTCCTTTATGGGAGATGCTTGCTCTAGTGGTTTTGCTCCTGCTCGCCACGCTGATCTTCCTGCCATGAAGAGGCAAGTGAGGAAGCTTAGTTGGTTTCAGCGTCACATTCTTTGCATGAATATTGAGATCCATAAGGAGAACTATGCGGCCAGCCGAGAGCGTTCTGAGATTCAGCATACTCAGGCGGTCATTCTTCATAAGCTCAGTGGTGAGCAAGGACCTCCGCCTCAGCCTCCAGTTCACCCAGGTTACAGTGGGTGGCATTCTTCACAGGTTCCGTGGAATGATCTTGAGGACTGCATTCAGAGGGCCAACTACACTCGCCGTTCTCCGGATGCCCCTGACACTGAAGATGAAGACGAGGAAGAGGTGTACCAGTCCGAGGACGAAGAGGGCTCCGAGTGATCTCCATGGGGCGAGTAGCATCGTGCTTTTCCCCTTTTTGGCGTCTCGATGCCAAAGGGGGAGAAGTGTTCTATTAGGACTTCTCTCGGGGATTTGCATGGTTTGGGCACAAGCATATGCGTTTATCATTCCTTTATTGCTTGGGTTCCCTCTTATTTGAACTATTTGGTTTGGTTGTGTTCCGTTTAAAACTATGTGCTATGTGGTGTGAGACATTGTTAAGGTTTTCGGATTTCTATATGTTGAGATCAAGGTTATTATATTTGTGTGTGATGCTATATCTCCGTATTACATATCTCCATATGGGTATGATTTCTATCACCTTATCTCAACTTCATATATGTCTATGTCTCTCTTGTTAGAGCTCATGTTGGATACCTCTTGTGTTGAGGCACCTCGCACCTATGTGTTGTGTATTTGTATTCAAATGCAAATTACTTATATGCACACATGTAGGGGGGGTGCCTCTATGTTTTGCCATCATGCTTGACTCTATAGTGATTCTCTTGCAAATCCGTATATTATCATCAAACACCAAAAAGGGGGAGACTGAAAGAACATCTCTCATAATATGTTTTGTGTGTTTGATGTCAATGTATGTGATACACTAATGTTTGATTAAGTGGTACAGGGATTATATAGATACATATATATGTGTGATGGATGTGGTAAGTCGTGTCAAAAAGAAGCTGTAACAGGATCACCAGGCCGGATATTCCGGGCCGGATATTTCCAAAATATCCGGCCCCTATTTTCGACTAAGGACTTGAGGATTTGTGGCTCAGTACACTCTGGAAATGGGCCGGATAATTGCCCGGATTTTCCCCAGGGCCGGATAATCCGGTCCGGATATTTCCAAAACATCCGCCCCCCCCCAAAATCGGCTAAGGACCTGAGGCAAAGCAACTCTGGACATGGGCCGGACATTTGGCCGGATATTTGGCCGGATTTTCCCTATGGCCGGATTTTCGGGGGGGGGGGGGGGGGGGATTATCCGGCCCTAACTTAGGCCGGATTATCCAGCCCCCCGGAAGCTCCAATGGCTGGATTTTGGAGGGGGGTATTTATACCCCCCCCCCTTCTTCTACCTTGCTCCTTGCTCAATCATTTGCACAAAAATCTGCCAAGCTTCACCACCATTAGAGCCACCTCAAGAGCACAAGATTTGCAAGATATCCTTCCTCCCCCAACCAAAGCTCTTGATCTTTGGAGATTCGAAGAAGAAGACACCGATCTACATCCTCACCGAAGCGATTTACATTTCCCCCTCATTTGTTTGAGGGCCCTCTTACTAGTGTTCCTCTTTGGATCCCTAATTGTTTTGTGTTGATGTATTATTGTTGATTGTTGTGTTGTTACAGATTTGGGAGCCTCCAATTTGGTTGTGGATGTGTGCCCCAAGAACCTTGTAAAGGCCCGGTTTCCGCCTCGAGGAAATCCCTTAGTGGAAGTGGGCTAGGCCTTCGTGGCGTTGCTCGTAGGAGATCTGAGTGAAGCCTTCGTGGCTGTTGGTTTGGCTTTCGTAGCAACCACACTCCTCCAAACGTAGACGTACCTTCTTGCAAAGGAAGGGAACTACGGGAATCATCTCCGTGTCTCCGCGTGCTCCACTCTCGGTTACCTCTATCCTATTCTATCTCTTATATTGCGTAGCTATATCTTGCTTAGTTGATTACCTTGTCATATAGGTAAATTCACTTAGTTGCATATCTAGAGAATTTACCTTTGTGTCAAGCCTAAATTGAAAAAGAACTAAAAATTGGTTAACACCTATTCACCCCCCTTTAGGTGCGGCATACGATCCTTTCAGGCGCCCGCAGTGATCAAGGGCGGCATGTCCAAGGAGGAAGCCCAGGCGATCGTCGAGCGGATGAAGGCCATTGGTGCCAAGGTTGTCATGGACTGATCGCCGCCCGCATTCCAAGGTGAGATCCTGCAGAATTGTAGCTCGGAATAGCTTGAGTGGGTACATGGATGGTTGGTGTAGTGAAATTGTCCAGAAATTGATGATGTGGCGCCGATGTGGTAGTGTACAGCAATGCATCAAGTACATTTAAATATGATTGTATATTTGATTTTACATTGTGTCACCATGATCCTAGCCAGTGGCGGATCTTCAACACAATTCTGTGGCCGCCATTAGTTACAGTGAAGAAATGCTAATGGACATACTTAAGCCTCTATTTAGAAGTTAGAACGTGTTTGGTTAGAAAAAAAAAGTAATGTAAACGTAATTGGAATCGGATTACTCCGGCAATGTGAACGGAATGAGCAAAATCAGAAACTTGATTGGTGAGATCCTGACGAATTGTAACTTAGATTAGCTTGAGCGGGTACATGGATGGTCGCTGTAATGAAATCATCGAGAAATTGATGCCGTGTCACCTGTGTTGTTGCTATATGCATCAATCACATTTCGTTATGATCCTAGCCTAGCCATCTTTCCATGCTTTTGTGAAGTTACAGTGTCCACTTACCAATAGCAATACCACATGGTCCATTAGCATCTTCATTTTTTCATGCACAAAGATGAGGGAACCATATGCTTTGCTTTTACCATACTTCTCTCTTCTAGAAATTATGCCATCAATGGTACTGTTCAGCAGATCATATTCCGCTGAATTATTTAATGCAACTAGATAATTTCCCGCGCGTTGCTGCGGGATTATTTGGAATAGCTATGAAGGTATGAAGAGTAAAACACATTTAGTTAGTTCTTAAAATAGCAGGATAATATTATTATATGTACGAATGACTAATTGCCAGGACTAAAATGACAAAAAATATTATTTACGAATATTTTAAATTGTACGTATTTTATATTTGCTCGGTAAGATACTGTACAATAAGCTTAGAGAAATTCACGATACAACAATATCATGTTTGCTCAGCAAGATAGCGTACAATATGCTTAGAGAAATTTATGATACAATAATCTCATGTACATAAGTCATTGGACATGTACACATTGGACATGAAGGGATCAATACTCTTAAGCCCTGATATAATATACTGTACTTAATAGAGCCTGCAAAGAATGGACGAAGTGTATGAGAAGTAAACAGCAAACATAACACTTTACTTGGAGAAGGAGATCGATAGTTCAACTTGTAAAATCTCTTTCCTTTTATACCTCTGGTTGAGTATGAGACAGACCTCGGCAGAAGTAATTCAGTGTGTTTTACTTTTCAGACCTTTATAGTTATTCCAAGTAATACGGCTGGTTGAGTGTGAGATTTCACAGAACGCATTACGTCAGGATTATGAAGAAGGACATGTAACTTGTGCAATGTAGGATAAGAAAACAAAAACAAAACTGATACAATCCAGGAAGCATAATGTGTGCATGCAAAATGTCTAAGTTCGTCTACAATTTCATCCTTTTTGGCCTGTCAGAAAGCTTTAGTCACCCAGGTGCACGCAAGGTTATGAAATCTTTGTAAACCAGATCAAGTACACACATGTAGAATTAGCACCAAAGTAAAGAAGAAAAAATAGCATGTGAAGCGTGAGGTAAGACTAATATATGGTGCAGATTGTGGCCGATATAACTGGCTAAGCAGATTAGTCACCTCACATCTTGTAGTCTCTACAGCCTGCAAATAAGGGAGATATTCGATTTATCTAGATTTGCATGCTTAGAAACAAAGTATGTTGGGCTGACCCTTCATGGCGCAAAAGATGCAACGTGCAGAAAAGGATAAATAAGAAAAAACCAGAGTACATAATTTCCAAATAATAGAACTGTATTCAGTTTTACTCTCCATTTTTTAGCGCTAGGAGAGAACTAACCTGAAAGAGATGCTGGTAGACTTGGGACATTTTCTCAAACATGTGTGGTGCACACCCGGACATGACTGACTATATAAAAATATAATTCCACTTCATAGGCACCGACGAATCAACTAAATCCTGCAACCAAAGCAGCGGAGGCAGGAGAGGAGCATTTGCTTGAACCACTTCTACCAGGAGCTCCGTTTGGAGGTCTGTGCAGCCGGCCGTGATCCTTTCCGGGTCATATCCGGTGCACCTGTCGAGTTTACTTCCTTTGTGAAGGATAGGGATGAGACACGCAAGGATTGCTCGTATGTGCTCGAATCACGGCATCAGCGCAGGTGGCAGCTGCGAGTCCCTCTACGTATGGATGTGCAGGAACAGCTCGTGGCGGCAGCAAGTGGGGCTGGCTAGGGTGGGACAACTCCAATGTTAGCGTCCCTTGTGACGCATGGGAGGTTGGGATATGGATATTGATAATTGGGAAAGAGAAGTGATTTATATACATAACGCCGAAGTGATAAGGACAAATAAATTCATCAGTTTCTTTTGCAAATTAGTGGAGAAGATGAAGAGGGAGGGAACCAATCAATGGGGGCGTCTGGTGGGCTTCGGGGGTAGTATCCGAGAAACAGTTGAACTTACTTATTTGGTGAGATGAGAAGACGATAGGATCTCCCAAGGTCTCAAACAAAAAGGAATTTAATGACTGTTTTATTAATGACGTTTTAGAGGTGTTTTCTCTTTTAAAAAGGATAAAATCTGAGAATTTGGTGAGGTGGCAGATTGATGATGTGGCATACTTGTATGTTAAGAGAAATCAAGTAGTGGGGACTCCTATTTAGAGATAAAAGATATGCATAGCTTGTGATGCCTTAATATTCATCTGTTGTATTTCGCCCGCTCCTCTAGTCTAGACCAACCCCACCCAAGCATGTCACTGGTGTGTCTAGCTGGCAACCCAAACCTGGCATTATTTTGTGAATCGTCGTAGAGCACAACATTGTGGAATTTCAGTAAATTTCAAGAAATGCAGCACATGCATTATGTGCTTGCAAGGGATCCCCTTTCGAATCATCCTTCGACATCTGCACCTTATAATTTCTGCCTCATTGGTTCTATGTTACACGTAGAACCTGGTCCTAACATTATTCCTCCATGCCACAATGAAGATGTTTGAGTCTCCTACTTGCATTCTTTCTAAGATCTCTATGCCGCTAATCTTTGAAAACTCATTTTGCAAAATATAGAACACAGCAGGAGTGAAGATGTTTGCAGCAGCTACCTCTAGTTCTCTGAAATTAGTAATTGGTACTGGTGTAGTCTCTGAAGCTGTGCAGTCGATGTGGGCTTCGTTCTCACGGAGACGGACAATGGTGTTGTCGTAGTGTATAATCATATAAACAATTGTCATTTTCCCATCTAGGTGAAGGTGCAGACAAGAGTTTAAACTTTCACTCCGCCGGTTGCTTTTCATACCCGCTAGAATCCTTCAGCGAGATACGATGCGGCCCAAAGTCTCCTCTTGTTATACATCCTCCTCATCCATGTTCCGGTTTTTGGGGATTGCCATTTTCTGTAAAATGCATGCCATCGCTCCTTAAATACTTGCTCCGAGGTGGTGTAATACAAAAGAGTCCTGAAATCGTTCAGTGGCTTGTTAGGTAGATGCATCTCCATTTTTTTTCAATGTGAAAGCTGCAGATACGATGGGACACACCAAAAAATACTTGGCTGATTGCGCTGATCATCGCGGCATCTGCATCCATAATTATTATCTTTGGCTTATGTTGGCACATCGCTTTAAGGAAAGTCTTTAGAAGCCAAACATATGTTTCTTCAGTCTTGCTTGAAAGGATGGCACACCCAAAAACCGTTGTCCTACGGTGGTTGTTCAACCCCACAAAAGGAACAAATGGCATCTTATATTTATTCATCTTGTATGTGCTATCAAACACTAGCACATCATCGTAGTCCTGGTAATCCCTACGTGACTGGGAATCACACCAGAACATGTGCTTGAGACGGCCTTCTTTGTCTAGGTCATATTCATAGAAAAATTCAAGGTCCATCCTTTTCCTCTTTGCCATAATGCAGATGGTTGGGGTAGCGTCACCGTCGAAAAGCAGCCTCCTCCTCTCCCTAGAGCACATGTTGTACATATGCTTTCTTGTGAATCCAACATCGGCAAATGAACCAGAGTTTGCAACGAAGGATCTCAAAATGATGTGCTTCCTGACCCCCATGGCTCCCAGTGATAATATCTCAGATCTCTGCGAGTCGTTGATCCTCATATGGGACCGAAGAAACGACACTTGACATGGTTCACCTAAGTCATGGGTATGATTATGACGACAATCTTCAACAATCCAGGTGTAAGGGTATATTGCTCCTATGTGTGGTTTTGGTAATTAAGTGACAACCCCTATGGACTAATGTTTTCATTGAGTTTATATGAAGGAATATTCCATAGGTACTACTTGTATTCCATGTGTTGGATTCAAGTATGGATGCCATGAAGATAAAGATATACCATGTGTATTGGCATCAAGATCATCGATTTGAAGATATATATCTGATATGATCAAGAAGAAGAAATGAAGATGGAGTTCCTATGTGGAACTGAATATTAGCCATGCTCTATCTTATGTGATAAGCAATGAATGATCAAGATCTTGAGAGCTTGATTCCAAGTGAAGAATTATTTATACACCTCAAGATAGTATGATAGAGCATGAGAAGTGATGGCGTGTAACACACACGTTCGTTGGGAACCCCAAGAGGAAGGTATGTTGCACACAGTAGCAAGTTTTCCCTCAGTAAGAAACCAAGGTTATCGAACCAGTAGGAGCCAAGAAGCACGTTGACGGTTGATGGCGGCGAGATGTAGTGCGGCGCAACACCAGGGATTCCGGCGCCAACGTGGAACCTGCACAACACAACCAAAGTACTTTGCCCCAACGAAACAGTGAGGTTGTCAATCTCACCGGCTTGCTGTAACAAAGGATTAAATGTATAGTGTGGATGATGATTGTTTGCAGAGAACAGTAGAAACAGTATTGCAGTAGATTGTATTCGATGTAAAAGAATGGACCGGGGTCCACAGTTCACTAGAGGTGTCTCTCCCATAAGAAATAGCATATTGGGTAAACAAATTACAGTTGGGCAATTGACAAATAGAGAGGGCATGACAATGCACATACATGACATGATGAGTATTGTGAGATTTAATTGGGCATTACGACAAAGTACATAGACCGCTATCCAGCATGCATCTATGCCTAAAAAGTCCACTTTCAGGTTATCATCCGAGCCCCTTCCGGTATTAAGTTGTAAACAACAGACAATTGCATTAAGTATGGTGCGTAATGTAATCAATAACTATATCCTCGAACATAGCATCAATGTTTTATCCCTAGTGGCAACAGCACATCCATAATCTTAGAGGTTGCTGTCACTCCCCCAGATTCACGGAGACATGAACCCACTATCGAGCATAAATACTCCCTCTTGGAGTTACAAGCAATGACTTGGCCAGAGCCTCTACTAGCAACGGAGAGCATGCAAGATCATAAACAACACATAGATAGATTGATAATCAACATAACATAGTATTCTCTATTCATCGGATCCCAACAAACACACATGTAGCATTACAGATAGATGATCTTGATCATGATAGGCAGCTCACAAGATCAGACAATGAAGCACAATGGGGAGAAGACAACCATCTAGCTACTGCTATGGACCCATAGTCCAGGGGTGAACGACACACACAACAATCCAGAGGCGACCCTGGCGCTGTAGAGTCCTCCGGGAGATGCGTCCCCTCTCCGGCGGTGCCGGAGGTGATCTCCGTAATCCCCGAGATGGGATTGGCGGCGGCGGCGTCTCGGTATGTTTTCTCGTATCGTGGCTCTCGCATGCTGGGGTTTCTCGACGAAGGCTTTAAGTAGGCGGAGGAGATAGGTCAAGGGGGTGCCCGAGGGGCCCACACCACAGGCCGGCGCGGCTAGGGCCTGGGCCGCGCCGCCTGGTGGTGTGGCCACCTCGTGGCCCCACTTCCTTTCCCCTCAGGTGTTCTGGAAGCTTCGTCCAAAAATAGGACCCTGAGCTTTGATTTCGTCCAATTCCGAGAATATTTCCTTACTAGGATTTCTGAAACCAAAAACAGCAGAAAACAACAACTGGCTCTTCGGCATCTCGTTAATAGGTTAGTGCCAGAAAATGCATAATAATGACATATAATGTGTATAAAACATGTGAGTATCATCATAAAAGTAGCATGGAACATAAGAAATTATAGATACGTTTGAGACGTATCAAGCATCCCCAAGCTTAGTTCCTACTCGTCCCGAGTAGGTAAACGATAACAAAGATAATTTCTTAAGTGACAATGCTACCAACATAATCTTGATCATACTATTGTAAGCACATGTAATGAATGCAGCGATCAAAACAATGGTAAATGACATGAGTAAACAACTGAATCATAAAGCAAAGACTTTTCATGAATAGTACTTAAAGACAAGCATCAATAAGTCTTGCATAAGAGTTAACTCATAAAGCAATAATTCAAAGTAGAGAGTATTGAAGCAACACAAAGGAAGATAAAAGTTTCAGCGGTTGCTTTCAACTTGTAACATGTACATCTCATGGATATTGTCAACATAGAGTAATATAACAAGTGCAATATGCAAGTATGTAGGAATCAATGCACAGTTCACACAAGTGTTTGCTTCTTGAGGTAGAGAGAAATAGGTGAACTGACTCAACATAAAAGTAAAAGAAAGGTCCTTCAAAGAGGAAAGCATCGATTGCTATATTTGTGCTAGAGCTTTTATTTTGAAAACAAGAAACAATTTTGTCAACGGTAGTAATAAAGCATATGAGTTATGTAAGTTATCTCCAACAAGTTGCAAGCCTCATGCATAGTATACTAATAGTGCCCCCACCTTGTCCTAATTAGCTTGGACTACCGGGATCATCGCAATGCACATGTTTTAACCAAGTGTCACAATGGGGTACCTCTATGCCGCCTGTACAAAGGTCTAAGGAGAAAGCTCGCATTGGATTTCTCGCTTTTGGTTATTCTCAACTTAGACATCCATACCGGGACAACATAGACAACAGATAATGGACTCCTCTTTAATGCATAAGCATGTAGCAACAGTTAATGTTCTCATAAGAGAGTGAGGATATATGTCCAAAACTGAAACTTCCACCATGAATCATGGCTTTAGTTAGCAGCCCAATGTTCTTCTCTAACAATATGCATGCTTAACCATAAGGTGGTAGATCTCTCTTACTTCAGACAAGACGGACATGCATAGCAACCCACATGATATTCAACAAAGAAATAGTTGATGGCGTCCCCAGAAACATGGTTATCGCACAACAAGCAACTTAATAAGAGATAAAGTGCATAAGTACATATTCAATACCACGATAGTTTTTAAGCTATTTGTCCCATGAGCTATATATTGTAAAGGTAGAGAATGGAAATTTTAAAGGTAGCACTCAAGCAATATACTTTGGAATGGCGGAGAAATACCATGTGGTAGGTAGGTATGGTGGACACAAATGGCATAGTGGTTGGCTCAAGGATTTTGGATGCATGAGAAGTATTCCCTCTCGATACAAGGTTTAGACTAGCAAGGTTGTTTGAAACAAACACAAGGATGAAGCGGTACAGCAAAACTCACATAAAAGACATATTGTAAACATTATAAGACTCTATACCATCTTCCTTGTTGTTCAAACTCAATACTAGAAATTATCTAGACCTTAGAGAGACCAATTATGCAAACCAAATTTTAGCATGCTCTATGTATTTCTTCATTAATAGGTGCAAAGTATATGATGCAATAGCTTAAACATGAGCACAACAATTGCCAAGTATCACATTATTCAAGGTGTTATACCAATTACCACATATATCATTTTCCAATTCCAACCATATAACAATTTAACGAAGAAGAAACTTCGCCATGAATACTATGAGTAAAGCTAAGGACATACTTGTCCATATGCTACAGCGGAGCGTGTCTCTCTCCCATACAATGAATGCTAGGATCCATTTTATTCAAACAAAACAAAAACAAAAACAAACAGACGCTCCAAGCAAAGTACATAAGATGTGACGGAATAAAAATATAGTTTCAGGGGAGGAACCTGATAATATTGTCGATGAAGAAGGGGATGCCTTGGGCATCCCCAAGCTTAGACGCTTGAGTCTTCTTGATATATGCTGGGGTGAACCACCGGGTCATCCCCGAGCTTAGAGCTTTCACTCTCCTTGATCATGGTGTATATCATCCTCCTCTCTTGATCCTTGAAAACTTCCTCCACACCAAACTTAAAGCAACTCATTAGAGGGTTAGTGCACAATTAAAATTCACATATTCAAAGGTGACACAATCATTCTTTATACTTCTGGACATTGCACAAAGCTACTGAAAGTCATTGGAACAAAGAAATCCATCTAACATAGCAAAACAGGCAATGCAAAATAAAAGGCAGAATCTGTCAAAACAGAACAGTTCGTAAAGACGAATTTCTAACAGGCACCAGACTTGCTCAAATGAAAAAACTTAAAACTAATGAAAGTTGCGTACATATCTGAGGATCACTCACGTAAATTGGCATAATTTTCTGAGTTTCCTACAGAGAATTAGCCCCAGATTCGTGACAGCAAAGAAAACTGTTTCTGCGCAGTAATCCAAATCTAGTATCATACTTTTATTAGAGACTTTACTTGGCACAACAATGCAATAAAATTAAGATAAGGAGATGTTGCTACAGTAGTAAACAACTTCCAAGACTCAAATATAAAATAAAATTACTGTAGTAAAAACATGGGTTGTCTCCCATAAGCGCTTTTCTTTAACGCCTTTCAGCTAGGCGCAGAAAGTGTGTATCAAGTATTATCGAGAGATGAAGCATCAACATCATAATTTGTTCTAATAATAGAATCAAAAGGTAACTTCATTCTCTTTCTAGGGAAGTGTTCCATACCTTTCTTGAGAGGAAATTGATATTTAATATTACCTTCCTTCATATCAATGGTAGCACCAACAGTTCGAAGGAAAGGTCTTCCCAATATAATGGGACAAGATGCATTGCATTCAATATCCAAGACAACAAAATCAACGGGGACAAGGTTATTGTTAACCATAATACGAACATTATCAACTTTCCCCAAAGGTTTCTTCATAGAGTTATCAGCAAGATTAACATCCAAATAACAATTTTTCAATGGTGGCAAGTCAAGCATATTATAGATTTTCTTAGGCATAACAGAAATACTTGCACCAAGATCACATAAAGCATTACAACCAAAGTCATTGACCTTCATCTTAATGATGGGCTCCCAACCATCCTCTAGCTTCCTAGGAATAGAAGTTTCGCGTTCTAGTTTCTCTTCTCTAGCTTTTATGAGAGCATTTGTAATATGTTTCGTGAAAACCAAATTTATAGCACTAGCATTAGGACTTTTAGCAAGTTTTTGTAAGAACTTTATAACTTCAGAGATATTACAATCATCAAAATCCAAACCATTATGATCTAAAGCAATGGGATCATTGTCCCCAATGTTGGAAAAAATTTCAGCAGTTTTATCACAGACGCTTTCAAATAGCTTTAGCAGCAGTGCAGTTTTTCGCGCTTTGCATTAGAAGTGGAACCATTGCTAACACCAATTCTTTTACCATTATTAGTAGGAGGTGCAACAACATGTGTAGCATTAGCATTACTAGTGGTGGTAATAGTCCAAACTTTAGCTACATTATTCTCTTTAGCTAGTTTTTCATTTTCTTCTCTTTCCCACCTAGCATGCAATTCAGCCATTAATCTTATATTCTCATTAATTCTAACTTGGATGGCATTTGCTGTAGTAACAATTTTATTATCTATATCCTCAGGTTTAGCAGCCATTTTATTAATTAAAGAAGATTGTGACGCAGACATGTATGAGATTCGGGTTTCAGCATTTGCAAGTTTAGTTTGCAACCCAGTGATACGTCTCCAACGTATCTATAATTTCCGATGTTCCATGCTTGTTTTATGACAATACCAACATGTTTTGTTCACACTTTATATCATTTTCATGCATTTTCCGGAACTAACCTATTAACAAGATGCCACAGTGCCAGTTCCTGTTTTCTGCTGTTTTTGGTTCCAGAAAGGCTGTTCGGGCAATATTCTCGAAATTGGACGAAATCAACGCCAAACCTCCTATTTTTCCCGGAAGCGTCCAGAACACCGAAGAAGAGTCGGAGAGGGGCCAGGGGGCCACCACACCACATGGCGGCGCGGGCCAGGCCTAGGCCGCGCCGGTCTAGGGTGTGGCGCCCCCAGGTGCCCCCCTGCGCCGCCTCTTCGCCTATAAAAGCCCTTTCGACCTAAAAACGCAGTACCGATTGACGAAACTCCAGAAAGACTCCAGGGGCGCCGCCACCGTCGCGAAACTCCAATTCGGGGGACAGAACTCTGTTCCGGCACCCTGCCGGAGCGGGGAAGTGCCCCCGGAAGGTTTCTCCATCGACACCGCTGCCATCTCCACCGCCATCTTCATCACCGCTGCCTCCATGATGAGGAGGGAGTAGTTCTCCATCGAGGCTCGGGGCTGTACCGGTAGCTATGTGGTTAATGTCTCTCCATGTACTTCAATACAATGATCTCATGAGCTGCTTTACATGATTGAGATTCATATGAGTTTTGTATCACAATTCATCTATGTGCTACTCTAGTGATGTTATTAAAGTAGTTCTATTCCTCCTGCACGAGTGTAAAGGTGACTAGTGTGTGCACCGTGTGGTTCTTGTCGTAGGCTATGATCATGATCTCTTGTAAATTGTGGAGTTAATTATCATTATGATGGTATTGATGTGATCTATCTGGTTATATTGATCTATCTTACACTATAAGGTTACTTAAACATGAGCATTATTGTGGAGCTTGTTAACTCCGGCATTGAGGGTTCGTGTAATCCTACGCAATGTGTTCATCATCCAACAAAAGTGTAGAGTATGCATTTATCTATTCTGTTATGTGATCAATGTTGAGAGTGTCCACTAGTGAAAGTATAATCCCTAGGCCTTGTTCCTAAATACTGCTATCGCTGCTTGTTTACTGTTTTACTGCGTTACTACTACTGCAATACTACCACCATCAACTACACGCCAGCAAGCTATTTTCTGGCACCGTTGCTACTGCTCATACTTATTCATACCACCTGTATTTCACTATCTCTTCGCCGAACTAGTGCACCTATTAGGTGTGTTGGGGACACAAGAGACTTCTTGCTTTGTGGTTGCAGGGTTGCATGAGAGGGATATCTTTGACCTCTTCCTCCCTGAGTTCGATAAACCTTGGGTATCCACTTAAGGGAAAACTTGCTGCTGTTCTACAAACCTCTGCTCTTGGAGGCCCAACACTGTCTACAGGAAAGGAGGGGGAACGTAGACATCAAGCACTTTTCTGGCGCCGTTGCCGGGGAGGAAAGGTAAAAGGTACTCACACTCCGGATCTCGGCTACTAAGCTATTCTCCGGCGCCGTAAGTACTCGAAGCTATTTCCTTTAGATCCTGCAATTGCAACTTTTTGTTTCTTGTTTACACTAGTAAGGCATAATGGAAAACATCTGTGAGCTTTTTATTCTATTTCCTGAGTCAAGACATGAATGGTTTAATGCGAAAATTAAAAAACCTATGGAATCTTATTTGCATGCTAGTAGCAATGATATTAGTATGAACGCTTTGAACACCATTGTTGATAATGATATAGAAAGTTCTAAGCTTGGGGAAGCTGGTTTTCATGATCTTTTTAGTCCCCCAAGCATTGAGGAGAAAATTTTCTTTGATGATACTTTGCCTCCTATTTATGATGATTACAATGATATTGGTCTTTTAGTGCCGCCTACTATGGAGAGTAATTTTTATGATGATTATACTATGCCTCCTACACTTGATGAGAATAATAATGATAGCTACTTTGTTGAATTTGCTCCCGCTATTACTAATAAAATTGATTATGCTTATGTGGAGAGTAATAATTTTATGCATGAGACTCATGATAAGAATGCTTTATGTGATAGTTATATTGTTGAGTTTGCTCATGATGCTACTGAAAGTTATTATGAGAGAGGAAAATATGGTTGTAGAAATTTTCATGTTACTAAAACACCTCTCTATGTGCTGAAATTTTTGAAGCTACACTTGTTTTATCTTCCTATGCTTGTCACTTTGTTCTTCATGAATTCATTTGTGTACAAGATTCCTCTTCATAGGAAGCATGTTAGACTTAAATTTGTTTTGAATTTGCCTCTTGAAGCTCTCTTTTGCCTCAAATACTATTTCCCGCGAATGGTTTATTAAAACTGCTGAGCCCATCTTAATGGCTATAAAGAAAGAACTTCTTGGGAGATAACCCATGTGTTATTTTGCTACAGTAATTTGTTTTATATTTGTGTCTTGGAAGTTGTTTACTACTGTAACAACCTCTCCTTATCTTAGTTTTGTGTTTTGTTGTGCCAAGTAAAGCCGTTGATAGAAAAGTAAGTACTAGATTTGGATTACTGCGCAGTTCCAGATTTCTTTGCTGTCACGAATCTGGGTCCACCTCCCTGTAGGTAGCTCAAAAAATTAAGCCAATTTATGTGCATGATCCTCAGATATGTACGCAACTTTCATTCAATTTGAGCATTTTCATTTGAGCAAGTCTGGTACCATTTTAAAATTCGTCAATACGAACTGTTCTGTTTTGACAGATTCTGCCTTTTATTTCGCATTGCCTCTTTTGCTATGTTGGATGAATTTCTTTGATCCATTAATGTCCAGTAGCATTATGCAATGTCCAGAAGTGTTAAGAATGATTGTGTCACCTCTGAATATGTTAATTTTTATTGTGCACTAACCCTCTAATGAGTTGTTTCGAGTTTGGTGTGGAGGAAGTTTTCAAGGATCAAGAGAGGAGTATGATGCAACATGATCAAGGAGAGTGAAAGCTCTAAGCTTGGGGATGCCCCGGTGGTTCACCCCTGCATATATCAAGAAGACTCAAGCGTCTAAGCTTGGGGATGCCCAAGGCATCCCCTTCTTCATCGACAACATTATCAGGTTCCTTCTCCTGAAACTATATTTTTATTCCGTCACATCTTATGCACTTTACTTGGAGCGTCTGTATGTTTCTTTTTTTTGTTTTTGTTTGAATAAATGCTTGTGTGGGAGAGAGACACGCTCCGCTGGTTCGTATGAACACATGTGTTCTTAGCTTTTAATTTTCATGGCGAAGGAAGTTTCTCCTTCGTTAAATTGTTATATGGTTGGAATTGGAAAATGATACATGTAGTAATTGCTATAAATGTCTTGGGTAATGTGATACTTGGCAATTGTTGTGCTCATGATTAAGCTCTTGCATCATATGCTTTGCACCCATTAATGAAGAAATACATAGAGCATGCTATAATTTGGTTTGCATATTTGGTTTCTCTAAGGTCTAGATAATTTCTAGTATTGAGTTTGAACAACAAGGAAGACGGTGTAGAGTCTTATAATGTTTTCAATATGTCTTTTATGTGAGTTTTGCTGCACCGGTTCATCCTTGTGTTTGTTTCAAATAAACCTTGCTAGCCTAAACCTTGTATCGAGAGGGAATACTTCTCATGCATCCAAAATCCTTGAGCCAACCACTATGCCATTTGTGTCCACGATACCTACCTACTACATGGTATTTTCCGCCATTCCAAAGTATATTGCTTGAGTGCTACCTTTAAAATTCCATCATTCACCTTTGCAATATATAGCTCATGGGACAAATAGCTTAAAAACTATTGTGGTATTGAATATGTAATTATGCACTTTATCTCTTATTAAGTTGCTTGTTGTGCGATAACCATGTTTACTGGGGACGCCATCAACTACTCTTTGTTGAATATCATGTGAGTTGCTATGCATGTTCGTCTTGTCTGAAGTAAGAGCGATCTACCACCTTATGGTTAAGCATGCATATGTTAGAGAAGAACATTGGGCCGCTAACTAAAGCCATGATCCATGGTGGAAGTTTCAGTTTTGGACATATATCCTCAATCTCAAATGAGAAAATTATTAATTGTTGTTACATGCTTATGCATAAAAGAGGAGTCCATTATCTGTTGTCTATGTTGTCCCGGTATGGATGTCTAAGTTGAAGAATAATCAATAGCGAGAAATCCAATGCGAGCTTTCTCCTTAGACCTTTGTACAGGCGGCATAGAGGTACCCCTTTGTGACACTTGGTAAAAACAGTGCATTGTGATGATCCGGTAGTCCAAGCTAATTAGGACAAGGTGCGGGCACTATTAGTATACTATGCATGAGGCTTGCAACTTGTAAGATATAATTTACATGATACATATGCTTTATTACTACCGTTGACAAAATTGTTTCATGTTTTCAAAATAAAAGCTCTAGCACAAATATAGCAATCGATGCTTTCCTCTTTGAAGGACCATTCTTTTACTTTTATTGTTGAGTCAGTTCACCTATCTTTCTCCACCTCAAGAAGCAAACATTTGTGTGAACTGTGCATTGATTCTTATATACTTGCTTATTGCATTTGTTATATTGCTTTGCATTGACAACTATCCATGAGATATACTTGTTACAAGTTGAAAGCAACCGCTGAAACTTAATCTTCTTTTGTGTTGCTTCAATACCTTTACTTTGAATTATTGCTTTATGAGTTAACTCTTATGCAAGACTTATTGATGCTTGTCTTGAAGTGCTATTCATGAAAAGTCTTTGCTTTATGATTCACTTGTTTACTCATGTCATATACATTGTTTCGAATCGCTGCATTCATCTCATATGCTTTACAATGGTATGATTAAGATTATGTTGGTAGCATGTCACCTCAGAAATTATCTTTTATCGTTTACCTACTCGAGGACGAGTAGGAACTAAGCTTGGGGATGCTGATACGTCTCCAACGTATCTATAATTTCCGATGTTCCATGCTTGTTTTATGACAATACCAACATGTTTTGTTCACACTTTATATCATTTTCATGCATTTTCCGGAACTAACCTATTAACAAGATGCCACAAAGCGCTTCTGTTTTCTGCTGTTTTTGGTTCCAGAAAGGCTGTTCGGGCAATATTCTCGAAATTGGACGAAATCAACGCCAAACCTCCTATTTTTCCCGGAAGCGTCCAGAACACCGAAGAAGAGTCGGAGAGGGGCCAGGGGGCCACCACACCACATGGCGGCGCGGGCCAGGCCTAGGCCACGCCGGTCTAGGGTGTGGCGCCCCCAGGTGCCCCCCTGCGCCGCCTCTTCGCCTATAAAAGCCCTTTCGACCTAAAAACGCAGTACCGATTGACGAAACTCCAGAAAGACTCCAGGGGCGCCGCCACCGTCGCGAAACTCCAATTCGGGGGACAGAACTCTGTTCCGGCACCCTGCCGGAGCG
This sequence comes from Lolium perenne, assembly GCF_019359855.2. Classification (NCBI taxonomy): domain Eukaryota; kingdom Viridiplantae; phylum Streptophyta; class Magnoliopsida; order Poales; family Poaceae; genus Lolium; species Lolium perenne. The sequence continues at coordinate 245,170,185 of NC_067244.2, read as the reverse complement.
GGGAAGTGCCCCCGGAAGGTTTCTCCATCGACACCGCTGCCATCTCCACCGCCATCTTCATCACCGCTGCCTCCATGATGAGGAGGGAGTAGTTCTCCATCGAGGCTCGGGGCTGTACCGGTAGCTATGTGGTTAATCTCTCTCCATGTACTTCAATACAATGATCTCATGAGCTGCTTTACATGATTGAGATTCATATGAGTTTTGTATCACAATTCATCTATGTGCTACTCTAGTGATGTTATTAAAGTAGTTCTATTCCTCCTGCACGAGTGTAAAGGTGACTAGTGTGTGCACCGTGTGGTTCTTGTCGTAGGCTATGATCATGATCTCTTGTAGATTGTGGAGTTAATTATCATTATGATGGTATTGATGTGATCTATCTGGTTATATTGATCTATCTTACACTATAAGGTTACTTAAACATGAGCATTATTGTGGAGCTTGTTAACTCCGGCATTGAGGGTTCGTGTAATCCTACGCAATGTGTTCATCATCCAACAAAAGTGTAGAGTATGCATTTATCTATTCTGTTATGTGATCAATGTTGAGAGTGTCCACTAGTGAAAGTATAATCCCTAGGCCTTGTTCCTAAATACTGCTATCGCTGCTTGTTTACTGTTTTACTGCGTTACTACTACTGCAATACTACCACCATCAACTACACGCCAGCAAGCTATTTTCTGGCACCGTTGCTACTGCTCATACTTATTCATACCACCTGTATTTCACTATCTCTTCGCCGAACTAGTGCACCTATTAGGTGTGTTGGGGACACAAGAGACTTCTTGCTTTGTGGTTGCAGGGTTGCATGAGAGGGATATCTTTGACCTCTTCCTCCCTGAGTTCGATAAACCTTGGGTATCCACTTAAGGGAAAACTTGCTACTGTTCTACAAACCTCTGCTCTTGGAGGCCCAACACTGTCTACAGGAAAGGAGGGGGAACGTAGACATCACCCAGAGATCTCCATATTCAGATTTTCAAGTTGATTTCCTATATTCTTCAACAAGGTAGATTGCTCATTCATAGTTTTAGTAAACAATTTATTTTGCTCATATTGTGATTGCATAAAGTTCTTGGTGGATCTTTCAATTTCTAACATCTTTTCCTCATTAGGTGAAGCATATCTACCATAAAAGTTACCATTAGCAGGATATGGCCTAGAATTATTATAATCGTTATTTTTAATGAAATTCACATCAACATGTTCTTTTTGAGCAACCAATGAAGCTAACAGAACATTATTAGGATCAACATTTGTCCTATCATTCACAAGCATAGACATAATAGCATCAATCTTATCATTCAAGGAAGAGGTTTCTTCGATAGAATTTACCTTCTTACCTTGTGAAGCTCTTTCCGTGTGCCATTCAGAGTAATTAATCATCATATTATCAAGAAGCTTTGTTGCTTCACCAAGAGTGATGGACATAAAGGTACCTCCAGCAGCTGAATCCAATAGGTTCCGCGAAGAAAAGTTCAGTCCTGCATAAAAAGTTTGGATGATCATCCAAGTAGTCAGTCCATGGGTTGGGTAATTTTTAACCAAAGATTTCATTCTTTCCCATGCTTGTGCAACATGCTCAGTATCTAATTGTTTAAAATTCATTATGCTACTCCTCAAAGATATAATTTTAGCAGGGGGATAATATCTACTAATAAAAGCATCCTTGCATTTAGTCCATGAATCAATACTATTCTTAGGCAGAGATAGCAACCAATCTTTAGCTCTTCCTCTTAGTGAGAAAGGGAACAATTTTAATTTTATAATGTCACCATCTACATCTTTATACTTTTGCATTTCACAAAGTTCAACAACATTATTGAGATGGGCAGCAGCATCATCAGAACTAACACCAGAAAATTGCTCTCGCATAACAAGATTTAGTAAAGCAGGTTTAATTTCAAAGAATTCCGCTGTAGTAGCGGGTGGAGTAATAGGTGTGCATAAGAAATCATTACTATTTGTGGTTGTGAAGTCACACAACTTAGTATTTTCAGGAGTAGCCATTTTAACAACAGTAAATAAAGTAAACTAGATAAAGTAAATGCAAGTAACTAATTTTTTTGTGTTTTTGATATAGCAAACAAGACAGTAAATAAAGTAAAACTAGCAACTAATTTTTTTTGTATTTTGATATAATGCAGCAAACAAAATAGTAAATAAAATAAAGCAAGACAAAAACAAAGTAAAGAGATTGCGATGTGGAGACTCCCCTTGCAGCGTGTCTTGATCTCCCCGGCAACGGCGCCAGAAAAAGAGCTGTTGACGTGGGAGTTGAAAATCTTTGTGGTGTAACTTTTCTTCGTTCCCCGGCAACGGCGCCAGAAAAAAAGCTTGATGGCGTGTAACACACACGTTCGTAGGGAACCCCAAGAGGAAGGTATGTTGCACACAGTAGCAAGTTTTCCCTCAGTAAGAAACCAAGGTTATCGAACCAGTAGGAGCCAAGAAGCACGTTGAAGGTTGATGGCGGCGAGATGTAGTGCGGCGCAACACCAGGGATTCCGGCGCCAACGTGGAACCTGCACAACACAACCAAAGTAGTTTGCCCCAACGAAACAGTGAGGTTGTCAATCTCACCGGCTTGCTGTAACAAAGGATTAAATGTATAGTGTGGATGATGATTGTTTGCAGAGAACAAGAGAAACAGTATTGCAGTAGATTGTATTCGATGTAAAAGAATGGACCGGGGTCCACAGTTCACTAGAGGTGTCTCTCCCATAAGAAATAGCATATTGGGTAAACAAATTACAGTTGGGCAATTGACAAATAGAGAGGGCATGACAATCACATACATGACATGATGAGTATTGTGAGATTTAATTGGGCATTACGACAAAGTACATAGACCGCTATCCAGCATGCATCTATGCCTAAAAAGTCCACTTTCAGGTTATCATCCGAACCCCTTCCGGTATTAAGTTGTAAACAACAGACAATTGCATTAAGTATGGTGCGTAATGTAATCAATAACTATATCCTCGAACATAGCATCAATGTTTTATCCCTAGTGGCAACAGCACATCCATAATCTTAGAGGTTGCTGTCACTCCCCCAGATTCACGGAGACATGAACCCACTATCGAGCATAAATACTCCCTCTTGGAGTTACAAGCAATGACTTGGCCAGAGCCTCTACTAGCAACGGAGAGCATGCAAGATCATAAACAACACATAGATAGATTGATAATCAACATAACATAGTATTCTCTATTCATCGGATCCCAACAAACACACATGTAGCATTACAGATAGATGATCTTGATCATGATAGGCAGCTCACAAGATCAGACAATGAAGCACAATGGGGAGAAGACAACCATCTAGCTACTGCTATGGACCCATAGTCCAGGGGTGAACTACTCACACATCAATCCGGAGGCGACCATGGCGGTGTAGAGTCCTCCGGGAGATGATTCCCCTCTCCGGCAGGGTGCTGGAGGTGATCTCCAGAATCCCCCGAGATGGGATTGGCGGCGGCGGCGTCTCAGTATGTTTTCTCGTATCGTGGCTCTCGGTACTGGGGGTTTCTCGACGAAGGCTTTAAGTAGGCGGAGGAGATAGGTCAGGGGGGTGCCCGAGGGGCCCACACCACAGGCCGTCGCGGCCAGGGCCTGGGCTGCGCCGCCTGGTGGTGTGGCCACCTCGTGGCCCACTTCCTTTCCCCTCAGGTGTTCTGGAAGCTTCGTCCAAAAATAGGACCCTGGGCTTTGATTTCGTCCAATTCCGAGAATATTTCCTTACTAGGATTTCTGAAACCAAAAACAGCAGAAAACAGCAACTGGCTCTTCGGCATCTCGTTAATAGGTTAGTGCCGGAAAATGCATAATAATGACATATAATGTGTATAAAACATGTGAGTATCATCATAAAAGTAGCATGGAACATAAGAAATTATAGATACGTTTGAGACGTATCAAGAAGATACAAGGTTGACCAATACAAAGAGTGAAGAATAGATTCAAGTTTGGTCAACACATGAAGCATGAAGTATGTGCCACGTGAAGTCACATGGTAGCTTTCCATGGGCATGCATCAAAAGTGAGATCTCATATATCCCATGAGAGGATGACGGCAAGTGGTGGTCGTCATCAAGGTTGAGTTGGGCAAGTTCAAGTTGAGCACCTCGAGAGGATCATATGCTTGAAGCTTGCCGTCCATTTGGTGATAATGGACATGTGAAGACGTGCATCAACGGAGCTTTCCCATCATAGTGTATGGGGAGCATTTGTGAGTCTTCATGAAGCGACAATGATGAAGTGAGGCATTCCGGCTTGAGTGGAGCTTGAAGAGTTATCATCAAGATCAAGCGGGATGCGCAAGGCAAAGGTATGATCGTGATAGGTTTTACGTTTACCGGTATCAAGGTGGTTGATGGGAGACCGGATTATAGGATAGATAGCCGCACTATCAAGAGAGGCTTTCGGTTGGGTAACTTGATCACATCGTCTTAGGGAGCTCAATCCTTTGCATACTTTACATATCCCTATTGCTTCTTGGTGTTTCTCTGTGAGAGGTTCTTGAGCTTGTTGCTAGCATTACAACAAGCCCAAGTTCATCAAAAACGGAATTCGTATGACTCTTCTATGCCATTTTCAAGGTTGGGTAATTTTACCGGTTATTCATAAAGTAAGGTTCTACCTTTTATATTTATGGCCAAATCCCCTCCTACTAATTCTTGTGTTTTCACTTTCTATAGGATAACATTTGTTGTTATCTTTGAAAAAAAAATGGTTTCATTCAATTCGGAGTTCGGAAGCATTTGTTATTAAAGAAAAGGAAAAATGAATTTATCATTAGGATCTTTTCCCTGTGAAATAAAAAGAAAAAGAGGGGGGGGGGGGGGGGGGGAAGTGGCCCCCCCCCGACCGGCCTGTCGGCCCAGCCGCCGGCCCACCCGGTCTGCGCCGGCTCTGGCACTTGTGCCAACCGGGCCACCTACAGATAGGCTCCCGGCCCCCGCCGGCCTGCTCGGCGTGCGGCCCGGATGACCGGCTTCCCATCCGGCTTGGGCCTTCTCCCTCCCAGCGCGGCCTGTTCGCCCCATCCGGCCTGGGCCTCGGCTCGGCCGGGCTGCATGCCGGCATGTCCGGCTGCTGCTCCGGTCGGCCGGCTGGGCCGATTTCCTGTGCGTTTTTGTTGACTTTCTCCCCAACGGTTATTTTCCCCTTTAGCTATAAATAGCCTCCTTCCACCTTGAGCTGAGCTAGTTCTTCCCACCCTTCTCCTCCATTGTTGCTATTTGAAGAACTTGCTTCCCCTCTTGATTCCTCCCATGATTCTTGCCCATTCTTGAAGATTTGAGAGAGGAGATCTAGATCTACAATCCCCACCAATTCATTTTTCCTCTAAGTGAGGGGAACCCATTGGATCTAGATCTTGGAGTATTTTGTTGACTTTCCTCTTTGTTCTTCCTCTCTAATCTCATCCTAGCATTTGTTGCTCGGGTGGGATTTGAGTGTGGAGGACTCGAACACCTCTAGTGTTCTTGCTTTGCATCATTGCATAGTGTTGAGCTCTCCACCACAATTAGTTCGAGTGAGAGACCGTGAGCTTGTTACTCTTGGAGGGAGACCTCCTAGTTGGCTTGGCGGTTGGTGCTCCGGTGATCTCTTCAAGGAAGATTGTGAAGAGGCCCGGACTTCTCCTTCGTGGAGCTTGTGAAGTGGTTGTGGAGCTTGCCATCTCCGGAGTGGAGGAAACGCTAACCATAAGGAAAGGGTCATTATCCTTCGTGGGTGTGGCTCGGAGAATAGTGTGAGCCTTCGTGGCGTTGGGGAATCCTTCGTGGGACCTCCACTCCTTCAAACGTGACGTACCTTCTTGCAAAGGAAGGGAACATGGGAATACATCCTCGTCTCCGCGTGCCTCGGTTATTTCTATACCCGAGCTTTCTTTTCTTGTGATAGCCATCGTACTTGAAGTACATATATCTTGTTATCACTTGTGCTACATATATCTTGTGCCTATCTTGCTTAGGTCTAGTTGTTATTGTTACACTTAATTGAGCTTAGCATATTTAGGATTTGTGCTTGTAAACTAAACGTTAGTTTAATTTCCGCATTTTTACAAGACAAATCCGCAAGAGTATTTAAACGCCTATTCACCCTCCTCTAGGCGACATCTCGTCCTTTCACCAGGAACCAGTTTTTCCATCAAACTTCACCACCAAACGTGCCTTGCAGTTGCAGCGAGACTCAGGTCTGAGCCTATATATGCGACCTTCCGTGCTCAGTAGTTTTTTGGGACGTCTGCCTTGTCTGGAACACACAAAACGCCTTAGCCAAATCACTCCATCATCAAACCGCTTAACCTGGTCCAACCGAATGCTGATCCCATAATCTTTAGCATATCTTTTGAAGAAAGAATATGCTGCTGGTTCAGAAATAAAAGTCAACCCCTTTATCTTCCAGTATAAATCCCGCTTATCATCGGGATATTCATTGCCATTGCTACCATTCTGTGTTCTAGCGTTTGGCGTCGCCTGCAAGTAGAAAATGTAGGCATTAATTACAACTATAATTTTATGTGTTCCAGCTCTCTATGGCTGATAAAAAAGAGATAACAACTTGGCTCATGTCAACATAATCCCCAGAAACTGATCCACCTTTCACATCATCAGTATGGCCCATGTCCAAGTCAGATTCGCCGTAATAGCCGTACTCAAAATACGCGTTAAATTGTTCCTGAAAATTATTAATGCATCAAGAAATTTAGTAACTGAAAATTGTACAGTTGCCATCATTTTATGTCATTTTATGAGCCACTACGCATACCTCACTAATATTTTGATCGTCTGTGTGTTCACCATGGTTCTCATCATTTTCATCGTCTGCGTGTTCACCATGGTTGTCATCATTATCAAATTCAGCATACGTAATCTGCATAAATTACGACAGGAGGAACCATATATTATTTGATGATGCTGAACTGCTGGTAATCGAAATAAAAAATAGTGCACCAAGAATGTATAGTAATGTGGCTCACATCAAACTCGTCTTCGCTCCAGCCGGCTTCGCGCTGCAAATTTTCCTCAATTGACATGTCATCGGAATTATAGCCGACGTACTCATTTTGTTCCTCAATTGTATCACACATAGAGTTCTCCATCTTCCCTGGTATTGGATCAAAATTAGAACTGAAAAACCGGCAGTATTGCGTCCTCTTGATTATGCTAGAAGATGAAGTCATGGGTCCGTGAAATTAGCTCTAATCAGAATTTGGAATGAAACCGCGAGATTTGTATAGAAACCCTAGCGGGGAAGATGTCGAGCCGGTGGCACGTCTTTCCAAGGTCGCCGATCTGCGGGGGATTCGCGGTCGGCGGTGTCAAGATGCGAAAAGTGATGACGCTCGGCGTCAACGGGCGGGCCGGCCGACAACCAACGCCGGCGTTTTACCCAGCGGCGGAGTGGAACATCGGCCTCAATCTGGTGCCGATGAAAAACGATGCATGCCAAACGTAGGAGCTAATTATGGTGATTAGATTAGCACGTGGGACCCACCCACGTGGGGTCGGCCGTATAGATACTCCAGACCCTGTATACCCATACGAGCCTTGTACTGGATTTGGATATGAATTTCGACGGGCAACACAAAAAAAAAACGGCACCATCCTACCCTTTTGGTGAGTTTGGAGAGGGTGCGCACCGAAGCACACCTCTTAACTACATATTTGTGAAAGTCAACTACACAAGGTGGTACCTCCTGGTTTCACATTGAAAAATATGGATTGCCAATTAAGACATGATGCTCTCACTTCATCGAGATCGAAAAATAAATTTTGCTATAGGTAGACACGACTAGAGATATGTACATCATAACCACTAGTTGGGCCGATATGAAATTACTAGTTACTATATGTGCATTGTCAATAGGAAATTTCAAGTACCGTTAAACATGAAATTCTATAATTACTTACCATCTTGGTTTTGCCAGCGATGACATTTGACATTGTCATCCGACAAATATACAAAGGAATATAAGGAACACCTTCATGCACGCCGTCTCCTAAGCCGATTGAATTGTGACCAAGTCATTTCTAGGCAATTGGCATATACGATATGACGCTCAAATTTTTTTTTTTTTGCTTTAATATAAGTTCCTACATATAATATACACATAAGCATAAAAAATGTGTGCTAATTACAATATAATTGTATACACAAGTCCACAAAATGATTAATCGAACCTCGAGAATAAACTTTGATTTGTTTTGGTTTCCGCACTCTGCGCAGAACAGGATGCACGTCATTGGCATCGCTACCACTTCTAATGTCAATAAAAACCGTGGGCATCATTGGTACCTTACCAAAAGTGAAGAATGAAAATCCTACATCTGAACAAATTGAAAACCCTACTAAATAAGAGCAATAATGAAAACAAGAAAACGTCCCCAATGAATCGGCTAAGCTTTGCTTGGGAATATTAATATCCATCTAAAATCGGTATAACTACTGCGGTTCCAATGGATATCTAGCTTCATGTACACATGGATATAAATAATCCCCAAGAATCCAACAAACATTGGAGGCTATTTCATCCGAAAGATGATCTAGTACTAGCAGAAAGGGGGTAATACTAACTAACCTCGTGCACTGAAGATATGGAGTGGAGGAGGTAGCTTCTTTAGTTCGTCGTCTATTGATCGGAGAAGAGAAGACGAGGAGAGTGAAAAGAGGAGACAAACTTGCGCTTCCATGAGTCGCCCTCACAAGTACTTAAGGAAATAACATGTGCGAAAGAAGTACTTATTAATAGTTATTTAGTTCCTGAAATTATATAAGTGCTGGTACATTATAACACTCTCTTGCCCAGTATGTTTGAAAATTGTTTTTGAACAAAATTATGCGGAAAACACACTACCAAAGTACAAGAAAACGTTTGAGATTGCTACCAGAAAAAATGACACCAAAAATAAGTAAATTGTAGACAGTTACATACACACCATTTACATATAATTATCGTATGCAACTTGAGATATACAGTGACAGTGATGGGTCTTCGAATCAAAACCGTGTGCGAAAAATCACACGGGCTGGTTGAGCCTGGACAGACGATCTGCTTTTTAGGGGCGTACAACACGTGAAAAGGACCTTGTGTTGTGCCATTAAATGCCTTAAAACGTCCTAAGAAACAATTACTAAGTAACCAGAGTGGCCTTAGATCACCATGAAGACACAATAATACGGAGTAGTACAAAAGGAGAGATATTTAAGGGCATGTGCAATGGTTGGCAAGACTGTTTTATCTTAATCCTGCCACGTAATCTAGATATAACAATAAAATATGATGTATAATGGGTTATTTTTTAGTCTTATTTTTAGTAACGAGACATCCTAAATTTGTGATGAGAGAGATTGTGCTAAGAGATGATCTCTTAGCTAAGAGAAGGCAAAGTTTTTTTTCATCTTTCTCTTTCCTCCACCTCAGCGTTTATCCTACGTGACACTGCTAAGATAGAACCATTGTACATGCCCTAATAAGCTTGTGCGCGGAGATAAGGGACGTGGTTTAAGAAAACAAAAATTATCACCAATTTTGTTTACTACAAAATATGAGACATATTCTTAATAAGTGTACATTTAGCTTTTGTCTTAAATTAAATTTTCCTAAATTTAACTAACTTTATATGAAAACTAGAACATATGTGACACAAAATTATTATATTATAAAAATACGTCACAAGATGGATCCAGTGATATTAATCTGTTTTATAATTTTTTCTACTTTTTTGCAAAGTGTTAGTCAAAATTAATAAAATTTAACTTAGAATAAAACAAAACCGTAGATTAACTTGTGGACGGAGGGAGTATGCCACGAAAGCTATATCACTAAATTCAGACAAAAAATCAAATGATATATGACAAGTGTAATTGTTTTTTTGTTGATCGATTTGAAGGTATAAAAGTACTTTAAAACTCCTTGTGGGTATTGTAAACTGTACCGGAGCGAGTGACTGAATTAAAGTACTTTTAAACTTCATGTGGGTGTCGTATGCAGCAACTATGTAGTACTTGAAGTTAATAAATTAAGGAGAGGAGAGGAGACTTCGATGCAGTAGAGGAGACACTTTTAATAATAATTAAGAATTAGAGTTGGTTTCGAGAATAGGCGACTTTGATGCATTTATGACAAGTGTTGTCAGGCAGGAGTTAACGGCACAACAAACCCTACTAGTACTCCGTACTTACTTTGAGCATCCAGCTAGTACTAATAGCTTGCAAGTAAGGGAGGATCGACCTGCATTTGGTCATGGCGTCCCTTTCAAGCACCGGAGTTGCGCTTCCTAGCTCAGCTAATGCTCCAGTAGTTGGCGGTGGTGATGTCCAGAAGGTGGAGGCCGTGTCATCGGGCAGGAATGAATCCGTGGGGGATGCGACACAGGTGCCAAAAATTGTTTCGAGTTTAAGTTTGTCCTATGTGTATTTTTATTGATAGTAATAACAAGTGCTATACTCGATTGAGTACTAACATGGATGTATTTTTATTGATAATACTTGATGTTATACTCTTCCAAAAAAAAAAAAATTTACTCGATGTCATACTCCCTCTGATAAAATAATTTAAATTTGAACTAAAGACACGGTATTTATTATAGATCAGAGGAACTAGTATGGAGAAGTCGGGTGCAAACCCTTTCCTTGTTAGTATTGCCTTGATGTGCCATTTCAGTTACTAAAAACTCATTTTATCGAAAAAGGTGCCCATAAATCCCCTATTGCTAGCATCGGCCTGCTTCGGCTCCTCGGATGCACTGACCTTCCTTTTCGAGAGGGAAAATGCACAAGAGCCACCAATGACGTTGCCTACTCAAGTATTTCTTGACAAGCTAGTAGGATGGACTGAAGGCAGCAAAACCAAAAGACTAACGGTGCTGCAGGCTTCCGATGACGTCGAACATGGCGTTCACCAGCCTGTTTTCCCAGCAATAACTCCTCACGAGGTAGAAGATGGTGCCGATCAGACTGCTTTGCCAGCAGCGGTTTCTCATGAGATAGAAGAAGATGGTGTTGACCGGCCTGATTTGCCAGTACCAGCTTCTCAAGAGATACAAGACGGCGTTGATCATCCTGCTTCTCATGACATAGAAGATGGCATTGATCTGTCTTCTTCTCCAACAATAGCATCTACTAATCTTCTCAAGGGAGTTACCGCTGAGTGGGACACGGCACTACATGTGGTTGCCACCCACGGGGGAAGCACGCAGTTCTTGGATTGTGCCAGAATCATCACCGAGAGGGACAATGACCTCCTGTTTGTGGTAAACAAAAATGGCGACACACCCTTGCATTGTGCTGCCAGAGCTGGTAGATCTGAAATGGTCTCTTGCCTTATTGAACTAGCCAGAAGATATAATAAGATGCACGAACTCTTGAGAAAAGAGAATGTGCTTAAGGAGACGACCTTGCATTGCGCTGTCCGCATTGGAAATAAGCAAATTGTCGAGACTCTATTGGAGGCTGATCCCGAGTTGGCTAACTATCCTAAACAAGGCACATCGCCATTGTACCTAGCAATTTTACTAGAAAAAAAAGGCCTTATTGCACGGACACTACATGGTAAGAGCAACGGGAATCTGTCATATCATGGGCCGCATGGACAAAATGCACTGCATGCTGCAATCTCTGGAGACTCAGGTACTAACTTTGCATTTTGAAGCTTATAATAGATGCATAAATTCTTCAAGTTTATACATCAATTGGTTTCTACCAATTTTGTGCACATTTTTATTGTCTTCACTTGTTTATTTTAAATGATGCGAGTGGCAAGACTATCTGAAAACTTTGCTATCAAAGGTGAAAAATACACTTACTCGAAATTCTAGTGGCCCAAGATTGTGTGGGAAATTATGTTCGTAAAGTACATCATAAGAAATATCTTCATGTGTCCCATTTAGGTTATACTGTCGCTTTTTTTTTTGTTCCATAAACTCCTTAAATAAGTGTACTTTTAGGTTTTGTAGCAAGTCAAACTTTTTAGGTTTGACCACCTTTAGAAAAAAAGTTGTCGCAATATTTATGATATAAAATAAGTGTATTATGGAACTATGTTCCAAGATTCATGTAGCGATATTAATTTGATAGTATAATATTTTTAAAATTTTCTATTAAATTTGTCAAACTTTCAAAAGTTTAACTTAGAACAAAATCACTTAGTTGTGAACACAGGGAGTATGTGTTTCGAAGTACTAGATATCAGTTAAGTTTAATTTCCCCATAATCATTTTTCTCTAGTGCTACTTTATTTAATGCTTAGTCAACCCGAGGTACTGACCGTGAATACATGGCACCTGTCTACACTTTTACACCCGCTTGTGTAAGGTCATGTTTACTTCTCTCATATTTTCACCACAAATGGTTTGGGGGTGAGGGGGATTTGGGTAATCCATCTCTTCGCCTAAGCCCTTTAAGTACTTTTTCCAAAAAAAATTACATTAGTACGGTGGAGAGTTTTTATTCTACGCAAAAATAAGGAGACCTGTAGAAATGTTTTAGGATTATTATGTTCAAACCTTGCTTGATAAACAAACTATTGGGAATTTTTTAGTATTCGGGATAATACGTTTTCAATCTCATTAAATACACTTGAATACACCAGAAGTAAATAAGGCATAAAATTGCTACTCCCTCCATGTCGGTTTATTAGGATAATACACAATTAAAAAAAACCATATTGCCCAACAAACTATGGGATATATGCCACAAAAAATTGAAAATTTCTTTTGAATATGAATCCATTTTGATAATTTTTATGGATATACATATTTTTTGACCAAATTAATGGTCAATGTTTTTCCTCTAAGCGCATATTACCCTAATGACCAGTATGGAGCGGGTAGCTTTGGAAGCAGGAGGATAGATATACATGCTAGTCGACTAGTCACACTATATAACTCTATACTTGTGTCACATGACTTACGCCCTAATCAGACGAGATGTTTTATCCGGCCGTAAGGTCAGATGAAAAAACAAATTTATTGTTTGCAACTCTTTTCTCCTTTATACTTCGCTGCCTGTCATCTTGCTTCACGTAGCTTGCACTCACAATTTGTTTTTCACACATACAGGGATTACTGAAGATTTGTTGAAGTGGAACAGTAGCCTTACCACACACATGGACCTAAATGGCAGTACGCCTCTTCACATCGCTTCATCCTTGAGGAATTCAAATGGATTCACGCAATTATTCGAAGCAAATCCTACAGCGGTGTATAAGGCAGACAACAATGGGTTGTTCCCCATACACGTGGCTGCCTCCGTGGGTGCAGAAGATACTGTAAAAAAAATTGTTAAAATGTTTCCTAGTTGTGCTGGATTGCGCACTGCTCATGGACGGACATTCCTTCATGTTTCCATTGAGAACACAAGAATGCCAATAGTCTTCTATGTTTGCAAAACTCCACATTTAGCCTGGATTTTGAACATGCAAGACAATGATGGAAACACTGCTTTGCATTTAGCTGTTCAGGCTAAATCGCTTCGAATGTTTGGTTGTCTATACGGGAGTAAGGAAGTGCACTTAAGTCTAGCAAATAGCAAGCAACAAACGCCGGTTGATATATCCAGAGCCCTGCTTCCGCGCGGATTGTATTTTGATTGGGTAATGTACTCTCACCTTTATTAATTAACGTATTACCTCTGTTTTAAAACATAAGTTTTTTTAAGAAAAGCTACCCTCTCCGATCCATAAAAAGTGTCGGGATTTTACTAAGAGACTAACGTAAAACCTCTAAAAAGTGTCGGGAGTTCACAATTCATAAAAAGTTTCGGGGTGACTCTTAGTAAAACCCTGACACTTTTTATGGATTAGAGGGAGTAATTAAGATAATCTGTTGCTCATAGCGCCGTATGGTACTATGGTGCTCATATTCTCGTTTTGCTTTTCAGAACAGCGACAAACGGATATACCTGGCACTCAAAGGGGTTGATGCTAAACATAATAATCTTCGCCGGGATCAGACTGAAGAAGAGTACAGTGGCCACCTAAAGCTAGATGATAAGATCAAACTACAAGAGAAGCTGAAAGATTCAAGCCAAATGCTAGGAATTGGTTCAGTTTTAATAGCTACTGTAACGTTCGGTGCCACTTTTGCTCTTCCAGGAGGTTACATAGCAGACGATCATTCACATCGAGGTGCACCAACACTTGGTGGCACATATGCGTTTGACGCATTCATGATGGCGAATGCACTAGCTTTTATTTGCTCCTCAATAGCAACCATTGGTCTCATGTTCTCTGGAACTTCTTTGGTTAACTTGAGGAGCCGCCAAATCAACTTACGGACATCGGTATTCTTCATGGCAAGTTCGGTCACTTGCTTGTGCGTTGCTTTTGCACTGGGTGTGTATATGGTGCTAGCTCCGGTTGCTCATGCTACTGGAATTGCTGTCTGTGTGCTTAGTCCTCTCGTAGTGCTATATAGAAGTCTCGAGTTCTCGGTACAATTGTCTATTCTTGCACGGCCATTATACACTCGGATGGGACCAATTCGCGCATTTATGTGGCTAGCAGGGGCGATCATCTTCAAAGTGTGTAAGGAACTTTGGCCCTTCATATTTATATTTGGTTGGGCCACAATTGCACAGAATCTTCGGAGGCACTGATGACAAATAGCATCAAATATGTGATGACTTGACTTAATAAAGTGGATCTCTGTTAGTCCTGTGGCAAATCGTTCTTTAGTATATGCTTATTTGCAATATATGTTATGAAAGTATATTGGTCTACTTTTTTTTTCATAAACTTCAACTCATTATTCATTTGTAATCAATCTTACATCGGACACCATAGGTGGTATAATTGAAATCCATGGTTCATCCAGCCAAACATTTTGGTCTGGACCCCTGCCTAGTTTGGCTAACTCATGAGCTACGCTATTGGACTCCCAAGGTACATGCTCAAACTGAATCTTAATAAATTCAGCTGAGAGATAATAACAATCATCAAAAATTCCGCAGGATGGGGCACCATCATGCATTGTATTGACCACTTCTAGGCAGTCAGATTGTACAATCAATTTGTTGCATCCAATAGATTGTGCGCAAGCATTAGACCTTGCTTTAGAGCTTGAGTGATCCTGATTCTGAGATTCCCCCTCCCGCATCACCCTCGCGTGATGACTGGGAGAAAACCCCATATCCCACCGTCGTCGGGCCTCCCCTTCCCCTCCCATCCTACATTGCCTCTGCAACAGGGTGCCGCCTAGCAAAGACAGGTTGACGCCGGTGACAAGGTATCGACTTGTCAATGCCTACAAGTTGTAGACTAGGGTTTCGTGGAAAGTAGAGGGCAAGTAGATCTCGAAGGTTTCAGCCAAAAAGGTACTCGACTACTAAAAGATAGGGTTGTGTTGACAATAAAATCTATGCTTTATTTCTCCCTCGACTCCCCCTTATATAGGAGGCGGAGCCGAGAGTTTCGTAATGTACAAGTTACAAACAGCGGGACACTCTTTGAGTTCGTCCCGTATAGTTACAAGTCTTTATTCCTAATATATCTCTATCTTCCATATCGACACCTTATTGGGCTTCCGGGCTTTATATTCTTCGAGTCATGGGCCTTCAGTAAACTCCAGGTACCTTCTTCGGCAGGTCCATTGGGTGTGCCTATGTCAGTCGGCGACAGCGAGGCCTCCTCGTCCTCTGGCTCCGGAGGGTGAGGACTGGGAGCATCCTCCGGGCTAGGGTATGGAAATTGGACGTTGGGTGCCACGACAAGCCGACGCACGGGCTTGTCCTACAATAGCAACGCAGCGGGCGGATGGGAGGTGGTGGCGCGTACTAGATGTCAGTGGTGTCGGCATCTCCGAGTGGCGCATGTACGTCATCGGCGTCGAGGGTTATGGTCAGCCGCCTCTTCAGTGGCTGGTGGGTGCTCGACTGACCTCTACGGAGGAAGGAGGGCATGCTTGACGGCTGTCTAGTTCGCTCGCAGGCCGGCGTCATGCAATGCTGCTATGCCGTTTGTGCTTGCTATGGGCCAGATCTAGGCTAGGCGGGACCGGATCTGCCGGCAGCGGCGCCGCAATGCCCTCCAGGTGGATCTGGCCACGGAGTAGCGGTTATGGTGGCTTCTTGACCGTGATGGTGCGTGTTGGTGGCGGCAAGTGTGGTGGTGGAAAGGGCCTCTTCATGGGGAAAGCATGGTACAGGGTTTTCGGGCGACGTTGATACGTCTCAAACGTATCTATAATTTCTTATGTTCCATGCTACTTTATTGATGATACTCACATGTTTTATACACACTTTATGTCATATTTATGCATTTTCCGGCACTAACCTATTAACAAGATGCCGAAGAGCCAGCTGTTGTTTTCTGCTGTTTTTGGTTTCAGAAATCCTACAAAGGAAATATTCTCGAAATTGGACGAAATCAACGCCCAGGGTCTTATTTTTCCACGAACCTTCCAGAAGACCGGAGGAGATACGAAGTGGGGCCACGAGGCGGTGACACAGCAGGGCCGCGCGGCCAGGGCTGGGGCCGCGCCGCCCTGGCGTGTGGGCCCCTCGTGACGCCCCCTGACCTACCCTTCCGCCTATAAGAAGCCTTCGTCGAGAAAACCCCAGTACCGAGAGCCACGATAGGGAAAAACTTCCAGAGACGCCGCCGCCAATCCCATCTCGGGGGATTCAGGAGATCGCCTCCGGCACCCTGCCGGAGAGGGGAATCATCTCCCGGAGGACTCTTCATCGCCATGATCGCCTCCGGAGTGATGTGTGACTAGTTCACCCCTGGACTATGGGTCCATAGCAGTAGCTAGATGGTTGTCTTCTCCTCATATGCTATCATTGTTCGATCTTGTGAGCTGCCTAACATGATCAAGATCATCTATTTGTAATGCTACATGTTGCGTTTGTTAGGATCCGATGAATATGAAATACTATGTTATGTTGATTATCAATCTATCATCTATGTGTTGTTTATGATCTTGCATGCTCTCCGTTGCTAGTAGAGGCTCTGGCCAAGTTGATACTTGTAACTCCAAGAGGGAGTATTTATGCTCGATAGTGGGTTCATGCCTCCATTAAATCTGGGACAAAGGATGTAAAGTTCTAAGGTTGTGGATGTGCTGTTGCCACTAGGGATAAAACATCAATGCTATGTCTAAGGATATTTGTGTTGATTACATTACGCACCATACTTAATGCAATTGTCTGTTGTTTGCAACTTAATACTGGAAGGGTGCGGATGCTAACCCGAAGGTGGACTTTTTAGGCATAGATGCATGCTGGATAGCGGTCTATGTACTTTGTCGTAATGCCCAATTGAATTTCACACTACTCATCATAATATGTATGTGCATTGTCATGCCATCTTTATTTGTCAATTGCCCAACTGTAATTTGTTCACCCAACATGCTATTTCTTATTGGAGAGACACCACTAGTGAACTGTGGACCCCGGTCCATTCTTTACATCGAATACAATCTACTGCAATACTTGTTCTTACTGTTCTCTGCAAACATCATCATCCACACTATACATCTAATCCTTTGTTAAAGCAAGCCGGTGAGATTGACAACCTCAGTGTTACGTTGGGACAAAGTATTTTGGTTGTGTTGTGCAGGTTCCACGTTGGCGCCGGAATCCCTGGTGTTGCGCCGCACTACACTCCGCCACCATCAACCTTCAACGTGCTTCTTGACTCCTACTGGTTCGATAAACCTTGGTTTCTTACTGAGGGAAACTTGCTGCTATACGCATCACACCTTCCTCTTGGGGTTCCCAACGGACGCGTGCTGTACGCGTATCAAGCTCTTTTTCTGGCGCCGTTGCCGGGGAACGAAAAAAAGTTACACCACAAGGATTTTCAACTCGCACGTCAACAGCTCTTTTTCTGGTACCGTTGCCGGGGAGATCAAGACACGCTGCAAGGGGAGTCTCCACTTCCAATCTCTTTACTTTGTTTTTGTCTTGCTTTATTTTATTTACTACTTTGTTTGCTGCATTATATTAAAATACAAAAAAATTAGTTACTTGCTTTACTTTATTTACTATCTTGTTTGCGTTCTCCATATTAAAACACAAAAAAATTAGTTACTTGCATTTACTTTATCTAGTTTGCCTTATTTACTATTGCTAAAATGGGTACTCCTGAAAATACTAAGTTGTGTGACTTCACAAACACAAATAATAATGAATTCTTATGCACACCTATTGCTCCACCTGCTACTACAGCAGAATTCTTTGAAATTAAACCTGCTTTACTGAATCTTGTTATGAGAGAGCAATTTTCTGGTGTTAGTTCTGATGATGCTGCTGCCCATCTTAATAATTTTGTTGAACTATGTGAAATACAAAAGTATAAGGATGTAGATGGTGACATTATAAAATTAAAATTGTTTCCTTTCTCATTAAGAGGAAGAGCTAAAGATTGGTTGCTATCTTTGCCTAAGAATAGTATTGATTCATGGACTAAATGTAATGATGCTTTCATTGGAAGATATTATCCTCCTGCTAACATTATATCTTTGAGAAGTAGCATAATGAATTTTAAGCAATTGGATAATGAGCATGTTGCCCAAGCATGGGAAAGAATGAAATCTTTGGTTAAAAATTGCCCTACCCATGGACTGACTACTTGGATGATCATCCAAACCTTTTATGCAGGATTGAATTTTTCTTCACGGAACCTATTGGATTCAGCTGCTGGAGGTACTTTTATGTCCATCACTCTAGGCGCCGCAACAAAGCTTCTTGATAATATGATGATTAATTACTCTGAATGGCACACGGAAAGAGCTCCACAAGGTAAGAAGGTAAATTCTGTTGAAGAAACCCCTTCCTTGAGTGATAAGATTGATGCTATTATGTCTATGCTTGTGAATGGTAGATCTAATGTTGATCCCTAATAATGTTCCGTTAGCTTCATTGGTTGCCCAAGAAGAACATGTTGATGTGAACTTCATTAAAAATAATAATTTCAACAACAATGCTGATCGGAACAATTCTAGTAACAACTATAGGTCATATCCTTCTCATAATAGTAATGGTTATGGTAATTCTTATGGGAATTCTTACAACAATAATAGGAGTTCACCCTCTGGTCTTGAAACCATGCTTAAAGAATTTATTAGTACACAAACCGCTTTTAACAAATCTGTTGAAGAAAAGCTTGGTAAAATTGATATCCTTGCTTCTAAAGTTGATAGTCTTGCTGCTGATGTTGGTGTTGGCAATGTTTCTACTCCTAATGCAAAGCTTGCAAAACTGCCTGAAACTGCTAAAACTGTTGAAACTGCTTGTGATAAAACTGCTGAAATTTTTTCAAATATTGGGGACAATGATCCCATTGATTTAGATCATAATGGTTTAGATTTTGATGATTGTCACATCTCTGAAGTTATAAAGTTCTTACAAAAACTTGCTAGAGAAGAGAATTTGGCCTTTACAAAACATATTACAAATGCTCTCATTAAAGCTAGAGAAGAGAAACTAAATCGTGAAACTTCTATTCCTAGGAAGTTAGAAGATGGTTGGGAGCCCATCAGTAAGATGAAGGTCAATGATTTTGATTGTAATGCTTTATGTGATCTTGGTGCAAGTATTTCCGTTATGCTAGGAAAATCTATAATATGCTTGACTTGCCACCATTGAAAATTTGTTATTTGGATGTTAATCTTGCTGATAATTCTACAAAGAAACCTTTGGGGGGATTGATAATGTTCGCATTACGGTTAACAATATCCTTGTCCCCGTTGATTTTGTTGTGTTGGATATTGAATGCAATGCATCTTATCCCATTATATTGGGAAGACCTTTTCTTCGAACTGTTGGTGCTATTATTGATATGAAGGAAGGTAATATTAAATATCAATTTCCTCTCAAGAAAGGTATGGAACACTTCCCTAGAAAGAGAATGAAGTTGCCTTTTGATTCTATCATTAGAACAAATTATGATGTAGATGCTTCATCTCTTGATGTTACTTGATACACACTTTCTGCGCCTAGCTGAAAGGCGTTAGAGAAAAGCGCTTATGGGAGACAACCCATGATTTTACTTCTGCACTTTTATTTTATATTTGAGTCTTGGAAGTTGTTACTACTGTAGCAACCTCTCCTTATCTTTATTTTGTTGCATTGTTGTGCCAAGTAAAGTCTTTGATAGTAAGGTTCATACTAGATTTGGATTACTGCGCAGAAACAGATTTCTTGCTGTCACGAATTTGAGTAGTATTCTCTGTAGGTAACTCAGAAAAATCTACCAATTTACGTGAGTAATCCTCAGATATGTACGCAACTTTCATTCAATTTGAGAATTTTCATTTGAGCAAGTTTAGTGCCCCAGAAAAATTCGTCTTTACGGACTGTTCTTTTTGACAGATTCTGCCTTTTATTTCGCATTGTCTGTTTTGCTATGTTTGATGGATTTCTTTGTTCCATTAACTTTCAGTAGCTTTGTGCAATGTCCAGAAGTGTTAAGAATGATTATGTCACATCTGAATATGTGAATATTTGATTATGCACTAACCCTCTAATGAGTTTGTTTTGAGTTTGGTGTGGAGGAAGTTTTCAAGGATCAAGAGAGGAGGATGATACAATATGATCAAGAAGAGTGAAAACTCTAAGCTTGGGGATTCCCCCGTGGTTCATCCCTGCATATTTCAAGAAGACTCAAGCATCTAACACTATGGGAAAACAGGGCTTTGCCGTGCGCCCAAATCGCACGGCAAAGGCGATAATCGGCTCGGCAAAGCCTTTGCCGTGCGGCCGTGCACGACAAAGTTTGCTCGGCAAAGATCCGGCCGGCAAAGCCATCTTTGCCGTGCATCGCGCAAAAATCGCACGGCAAAGCCTTTGCCGAGCGACCTAGCTTTGCCGTGCGCTGCGCAGTCTTTGCCGAGCAACATGCTTTGCCGTGTGCCCACCTGCTTTGCCGTGCGACCCTCTTTTCCGTGCGCTTCCCCTCCAGCACGCACGGCAAAGAGCTGTTCTTTGCCGTGCGCTTTCCCTCAACACCGCACGGCAAAGGACCCTACAGCACACCAGGTGGCAGCGCAGTGCACAGCTGGGAAGCCTTTGCCGTGCGCATGTGCACGGCAAAGACAGCCTTTGCCGTGCGGCTTTGTCTTTGCCGTGTGCATGTGCACGGCAAAGGTGCTGAAAATATTCCAGCTTTTTGCTGTTTCCATTTAATCCCTGCACATATAATTCACAAAATAGATATATATTTCCAGATACATATATAGCACAATATATAGACATTTGCACATCATCAACAACAAAGTTCAACCACTAATAGTCCAACAAAGTCCAATGTTCCATACAATAGTCCAACAACAAAGTCCAACAACAAATTCATACATAGAATGTTCCAAGTCACACAACAAAGTTCATACAAGCAACGTCAACCTTCGCCACTTCCTTGTCCTTCGCCACTTCCTTGTCCTTCGCCACCTCCTTGTCCTTCGCCACCTCCTTGTCCTCCTACAAGTTCATGCATGCATAAGTGGCATGGAATGGCTAAACTTGACATGTAAGAAGTAGAATTGACATGGAAGAACTATAATTAACATGGAATGACTAAAATTGACATGTAAGAACTAGAATTGACATGGAAGAACTAGAATTGACATGGAATGGCTAAAATTGAACATAATCGCTAGAATTGACATGAAATGGCTAAAATTCAACATAATGGCTAAGAATGACATGGAATGACTAAAGTTGACATGTAAGAACTAGAATTGACATGGAAGAACTAGAATTGACATGGAATGACTAAAATTGACATGTAAGAACTAGAATTGACATGGAAGAACTAGAATTGACAAGGAATGGCTAAAATTGAACATAGTCGCTAGAATTGACATGAAATGGCTAAAATTCAACATAATGGCTAAGAATGACATGGAATGGCTAAAATTAACATGGAATAGCTAAAATTGAACATAATGGCTAAAATTGACATGGTTGAATGGCTAAAGTTCACAAGTGACATGGTATGGAAGAATTAGAAGTGTAGGAGAACTCACCTAGAAACTGCTGCAGGCTCCGGATGATGCCCGTATTGTTGACGATCAAGCCAGGTGTTAGCGGGCTCTGACTTGGCGCTTGCTGGAGGAGCGCCATCACAGCCGGATCGGGCGTGGGGATCTGCAATATCCAAAGTTCGGTTAGACAACAAACAAGATTGAGACGGAGATATTAAGTTAACCACTTACAAAATGTGGGAACATAGGAGGACACGACGTGCTAGGACCACTACTCCCCGGTGGGGAAGTCAGCACGGCCTGGTTCATGAACATCTGCTAGAACATCTGTTGCTGTTGTTGCATCTGCTGCAACATCTGCTGCTGCATCTGCATGTTCTCCCTAAGCTGCTGCTGCATCTGCATCTGCTCCTCTTGGTGCCTCCGTTCCCTTTCTTCCATCTCCGCCTACGTTGTGTTGCCGCGATGTCAGTAACATTGCAATGGAAAACATGTAATGAAGCGTAGAGGATCGACGAAGAACTTACCCGTAACTTCTCCATAGCTAGGTCCGAAGCCCGTGGGCGGGTCTCTACCCGAGGCTGCTCGCTCGTACGCCCACGACGGATCTGGCGTAGAGATGGAATGGTCTTTGGGTCGACTAACCCGTCAGCAATCCATAGGCGGCCACCCTTCTTGCCTTGTCCCGCAAGCACCGCAACCTCAACATCAAAGTCTTCGGTGGTTGGGTCGGCGTCTTCGCCGTGCTTGGCCTTGAACGACGAGCGGTACGCGCCACACTGGGCCTCCGCTAGCCCGTTGACCCACACGGACCCCGTTTCAGGATGCGGCTCCCTCCTGGTCTTGGACTTTTGGAAAAGGCCAAACAAGTTTGGTGTCACGCCTGTCTTCACTTCCTGCAAAAGAGTACATGCAAGTAAGTGAAGAGGGACACCCTTGCGGGGCTAACAATAACATGAAACGAAAGAATGAAGAAACCATTTGCTCACCTCTTGCTGCAAGGTAAGGGCCAAGTTCTTGCTGCCCAGGACATGTGATCCACCTCCCATCTCTAAACGCTTCAGCTTGCCCTCCTCGTGCTTCCGGGCGTACTCGGGGGATGTCCACCATATGACCATCGCAAGAAAGCACGCCTTGTCTTCCCCGACGTACTGAGGAGGGTTCTACATACACAAGATAGACCCATTATTAGAACATAAACTACATGAAAATGCGGAAATAAATAACACATCGATGCTAATACCTGCAGTTACTGCCACGGTGCCATGAGCGTATCCCGACAATCAGCCTTACTCATCCAAACTTTGCGCTCGGCGTGCCAGTCGCGGACGCACTAGACGCGTGCCTCGTAGTGCATGCCAGTCACCCTCACCCTGCACAACTCGTGTAAGATAACGTCGCACGCAATTTCCTCGCCCTCAGCCCTCGTGAAGTATTTCTGCAACCATTCACATAGGTAAAACAAGAGGAATTAGAGCAACTATTGGTAGTCAAGAAGTGTTTGAATGCTAAGAAGCCAAAAGTCACGTACCCAGAAGTGGCGGACAACCCGCTCTTGCATGTTGGTGCACTTGCCGCTAGGATCTTCCGCGTAGCTGTAGTGCTTCCAAGTCCAAGCCACATCGCGGCCACCACTAGGGAGATTGACAATCCCAGGGAAATGCTTCCTAATTAGGCCTCCAAGGATGTTCGAGTACTCACGTGTCGGCTTCCTCCTCGGGTCACCATACTTGAACATGCTGCACAACGAAATGCCAAAATCAGTATGCATGTGATAAAAATTTGTATAATGATAAAAATTTCAATAATGGAATGCCAAAATCAGCATGTACCTCTTTCCAGCGGGCACGAGAACAACATCGCGGAAGGCCCAAGTTTTTAGCTTGGGGAGTTTCGTAATCCCGCGCTTATACGGCTTCTTGTCCCGTGGTTCCAGCCTAGGATCGGCTGCAACGTACACCTCCTCCTCGGGCGGATACCAAACTAGGTCTGGGTTTAGCTCCTACGGCAAACCCCCCAACCCCTCATCCTCCTCGAGGTCCTCCCCACCGTCCTCCCCACCGTCCTCCCCACCGTCCTGCCCACCGTCCTCCTCGTCCTGCCCACCGTGCTCCTCACCGTCCTCCTTGTCCTCCCCACCCCAGTGCTCCTCGTCATCATCCTCGGCTGGGGGAGGACTAGGAGAAGGGGTACGAAGTCGCCGTGGCTGGGCGTTCTTCCTCCGTGGTGGAGGGCTAGGAGGAGCGCTAGGAGGACGTGTCTGCGACGAACCACTCGAAAGTCCCACAAGCTCAGCCACGGCCTTGATCTTCTTTTTGATACCTCCCTTTCTTTTTCTTGGCGGCATGTTTCAATCACCTGCAAACACAATGAAAAGAGTGGTTTATTAGTATGCAATGTAAACAGATGAATATTAGTGAAATCAACAATAATGCAAATATATAAGTAGATGAATATTAGTAGATAGATCATAGTTTATTACAAATAGCACATAGTTCAGTACATAGATCATAGTTTATTACAAATAGCACATAGTTCAGTACATAGATCATAGTTTATTACAAATAACACATAGTTCAGTACATAGGATAGCCTCACAATTACAACTACATAGATCAGTAGCCTATGTCGACATCCGTAATCGGACCACATGTTTCATCATCATCAGGCTCAGCGAACCAATAATCATCGATGAAACCTGGAGGTGGTCCATTTGGATCTAGGTCAATGCCTGCTTTGAACGCCTCGAGCAAACTTAGGTCTTCTACGGCACACACATCCTCAGCTTCATATTCTTCATTGTCTTCCTCCATAACCGCATCTTCTTCTTGCTCATCGTCTATGACCATGTTATCAACAACGGCCGACAAGTCGATAGTGAAATGACCGGGGAGCCCTTCTTCTTGATAAAAATCAACAGTCCTTGTTGAGGGGTCTACGCGGCGGTAATCGTCCTTGTTTGGCGGGGGTGGCCTAATGCGTGAAGGAACCGTCATCACAACATCCCATCCATGTAGACGTTTGGTCGGGTTTCGACACGCGTACGGGAGATAGAATACTTGGAAGGCTTGGGTGGCCAAAATGTACACGTCCTTTCCCTTATAAACAGAGCTTCTTTCAACTTCGACCAATCCAATTTCAGGATCCCGTCTCACGCGATGTGGGTCGAACCAATGGCATTTGAATACGACGGGATTTAGCCCTTTGTCAAACCCGTAATTCAGCTCGTATATACCCTCGACTCTTCCATAGTAATGGAGTCCATCATCACCTTGACATACCACCCCGCTATTTATTGTCTTCTTGTTTGGACGGCTTGTTGTGTATTGATGGGTCTGGAAGCGATACCCGTTCACGTCATAAGAATTGAACGAGTCGACGGAATGGTTGAAGCCCCTAGCAATTTTTCGTAGCAAGGGATTCATGTCTTTGTCAGTTCTTGCCTACAAGATTAGGACGACAAGTTTAGAACAAGAAATGACCGAGAAATGTTGACAGTGTACAAACAAATTTGGATAGGATAGTACCAAACCACAGAACCAGCTACTGAAACCGTGACCGCCGCCCTTATCGAAAATATCCTTGGATTCTTCCGAGGTAGGATCCCTGTGGGTATACCTCCAATATTTAGTCATGAATTGTCTACAACAGTGAACGGAGGAAGAGTTAGCCACGAACATACGATGAATGTTTGCGAATAACTAAATGGTTAGCACTTACTTGATGTACGGCTTCACTTCCACCATGGTGTTCAAGACATATGAGTGGATCAACTCCCGCTCATGTAAATTCGTTGTGTACGGCTTCGAGCCACTTGACTTGCCGCCAAGCCCTATGAAGATGCTAAGCTTGGGTACATCTTCATTGTTGGCGGCATTGTAACGGAGGACCGGGTTGTGCTTTGTGGGAATGTTGGGATCATAGTGCTTAGTGGTGAAGTTTGCCACCTCCACGTTCAGGACTGCCTCGGCTATGGATGCTTCGATCTTGCATTTATTGCCAGTCCTCTGACGAAGCTTTTGTGTTTCTCTCTCGGGACCAAACTGCCAACGGCCCCAATTCGCCCCCCCCCTTTAAGCATTCCTTCGCGAGGTGCAGGATCATATGTTGCATCGGATTAAAGAACGCTGGAGGAAAGATCTTCTCTAGATCACAAAGCAACATGGGTGCCTGTTCATCAAGCTTCTCAATCACTTTAGTGTCTAACACCCTAGCACAAATCTGGCGGAAGAAAAAACTCAACCTCGGTAGCACTCGCCAAGTCTTCTCAGGGACATAGCCTCGAATCATCACCGGCATTATCCGCTCAAGCCACACGTGGTAGTCATGACTCTTCAGTCCTTGTACTCGCAACGTTTCAATGTTCAGACCCCTCATCCAATTGGCTGCGAACCCATCAGGGAAAAACAAGGAGTCCTTCATCCATTGGAAGACCTCCCTTTTTTGGGCCTTTGTGAGGCAGAACGGAGCGTGTGGCTTAGTCCAAGTTTTTTTGGCACCTTGAGGTGGCTTCATGTTCAACTCTGGCCTATCGCACAACTTTTCTTGGTCAATTCGAGCCTTTATGTTATCCTTCGTCTTCTCAGTGTCCACTATGGTGCTCCAAATGGCTTCACTGATATTCTTCTCGGTGTGCATTACATCAATGTTATGCGGGAGCTCCAGAAACTCAAAGTAAGGAAGCTTCCAGAAGCACGGCTTGTGGGTCCATTGGTGTGTCTCCCCATATCCCAAGAAACCATTCCCATCAGGGTTAGGCTGGAGAGCGTCTAACTCGGCCTTGGTTTCCTGTCCGGTCTTCGGAATTGGCTTCGGTGCATGGACAACACGGCCTTTTTTGAAACTCTTTACATCACTACTGTATTCATGACTCTGCTCAAGGAACTGTCGAGCTTCATCAAAGCAGGAATATTTGCCACCCTTGTTTAGCCAGAAGAAAGTCACGGCTTGCCTGCACTCCGGACAAGGCCACTTCCCATGTGTACACCACCCGCAGAACAAAGCACGTGCTGGCAAGTCATGCAGAGACGTGTGGTACCAGACATACATATCGAAGTGTTCCTTCTTTGCCGCGTCATAAGTTCGGATCCCGCGATCTTCCCAGCCAAGAAGCAAGTCATCAATCAGTGGTTCCAGATACACGTTCATGTTCTTACCCGGGTATTTTGGTCCTGGGATTATCATCGACACAAACATGTACTCTGATCTCGTGCAGACGCCAGGGGGTAGGTTCAGGGGAATAACAAACACTGGCCAACAACTGTATATCGCAGCCGACATACCATATGGATTGAACCCATCGGTTGATATCGCAATTGCTACGCTCCTCGGGTCACCGGCTTTCAGGGGATATTTCTTGACAAAGTTCTTCCATGCAGTACCATCCGACGGATGTATCATCTTGCCACTGTCTGGTCTGATCCCTTCTACAGCCCACCTCATCTGCTGGGCAGTATCCTCGGTCATGAAGAGCCGCTGGATCCTCGGTAGGACTGGAAGATAGCGGAGGATATTCTTGGCAACCGTGGTCTGCCTCTTCTGACCATCACCATTGGTGTCAACCTCAAAGTACCTAGAGCTTTTGCAATGGATGCAATAGTTTGTGTTAGCATGCTCCTCTCTGAATAGCATGCATCCCTTTGGACAAGCGTGTATCTGCTGAGATGACATCTTGAGGTCACTGAGCAATTTTTTCGAATAGTAGAAGTTTTGCGGCAAGAGGTGCCCTTTCGGCAGAATGCTGCCAACGAGGACCAGAAGTTCATCGAACCCATCTCTGCACAGGTTCCTGTGGCACTTAAAGGCCAAAAGGCGAGCGATGGCATCTAGTTGGGTAACATCTGTATTTACGTGTAGGGGTTTCTGCGAAGCAAACAAAGCCTCGTAATACTTCTTTGTGTTTTCCTCCGGCTCCTCACTTGTCTCCGCATCCCTAGATGTCTCCGCCTCTACATGAGGGCTTTCAGGCACATTACCATTAGCCAAGTTCTCTAGGCACCTATCAAACCCAGTATCATATTCTCTCGTAGGCTGAATCTGCCGCACCTCCTTCCTAGCACGTTTCTTCGCCTTTTCTCCATGAAAAGTCCAAATCTTGTAGGACGGTTTGAACCCAGACTTGATCAGGTGAAGACTCATAGTTTCCTTGTCCTGTGTTTTTTGGTTGTTGCACTTACTACAAGGGCAAAAAACTGTCCTGGGTCTGCTAGGGATGTCAAACGCTCTGTCCACGAACTGCTTGGTCTTTTCTCCCCATTCCTCAGTATATTTCCAGGGACCAATTCTGCCATCGTACATCCAGTCACGATTATCCATCCTCTAACCAGCACCAAAACAGACAAACTTAGAATTTATATCAAACATGATCCGCATTTTAATTTTTCCTTTTTTACGCATGCATCAACCTGAATCTCTACTAGGTGGGCTCCTAGCAGCCGCCGGATCCGTAGATTGAGTACGTTCTCCCTGCTCTACCCTGATCCGAGACAGAATTTCGGCAGCACCTCCCCGCTGCTCTCCCGATACACGTCTCGCCAAAAAGCCGAGAGGGGTGTGCATCCGGAGAACAACGGGGAGGCGCTGCCGAAATTCTTTCTCGGATCGGGGTAGAGCAGGGAGAACGTACCCAACTACGCATCCGCCGACTGTCCCGATAAATGCCGTAAGAGTTACGCTTCATAATATGCGAGACCACTAATGCATATTTATCCGCGTAACCCTTACGGTCGGGAAGAGACGCCTAGGTATCGCGACAGACTTGGTGATCTAGACCCACAAAAAAACCTAGGTACATAGGGGTGAGATTTTTACCCTTGACGCGTGAGCGAATCGGCGAAGAAGATCCGGGACGCCCCCTCAAAGACCACCGCGACGCTGCCCCCCGTGTCCACCTCGAAGCATCGCCTGCATAGAAACAAGATCTAATGAATAACTCATGCAGATGAACAAAATTTATTTCACAACTTTTACTTAGACCCTCGCGACACCGCCCCCCGCCGTGTCCACCTCGAAGCACATTCTATTTTTTCCTTACATTAG
Source organism: Lolium perenne (assembly GCF_019359855.2). Taxonomy (NCBI): domain Eukaryota; kingdom Viridiplantae; phylum Streptophyta; class Magnoliopsida; order Poales; family Poaceae; genus Lolium; species Lolium perenne. Next base: position 245,141,207 of record NC_067244.2, on the reverse strand, counting down.
CCTATTTTCAACCAATTTTTAAAAATGCTACACTAAATCCAATTTTGAAAATCCTACACTAACCTACACTAAATTGACTAAATTCTACACTAACTAATCCGACACTAACCATGAGACAAACTAGCAGATTTGTATGTATTCAATATTTTGGTTGACATCATAACCATGAGCCAAACTAGCAGATTTGTATGTAGTACAAGATTAGGTACATAATCTAGCTAGCTAGCTCTATGTGTAACCAATCGATTAGCATCTGACCAGTAGCACACAACAATGAGTATGACTACCTTGTGCCGGCGAGCCGGCGGAGGGGCCTTGCGCGGGGCAGCGAGGCGGGAGCTCGGCGCGTCGGGGGCCTGCAGGCGAGCGCAGGAGGAGGCGGCCGGGAGGAGGGAGCCCACCACGTGGGGCCCCGAGCGGCGGCGGCGCGACGGGGCAGAGGTGGCCGGCCGGGAGCTGCGCGTCGGGACCGGGGCGCGGGTCCGACACGAGCGCGCGGGAGGAGGGGGCCGGGAGGCGCGGCGGCGAGGCGGGGGTGGCGAGGAGGGCACGGCGAGGTGGCGCAGGAGGGCGGCGAGGTGGCGGCGCGTCGGGGCAGGAGGGCGGCGAGGTGGCGCGAGGAGGGCGGCGAGGTGGCGGCGAGGTGGCGCGAGGAGGGCGGCGAGGTGGCGGCGCGTCGGGGCGAGGAGGGCGGCACGTCGGGGCGAGGAGGGCGGCGGCGTGGCGGCGGCGGCGGGCGGGCGTGCGTGCGTGCGTGTGTTGTGTGGAGGAGAAGGGGGTCGGGCCGACGCGCGTGGCCCCTTATCCTCTGCCTTTGCCGTGCGAGTGCCTTTGCCGTGTGGCAAAGTGACATTGCCGTGCAAATGGAGGCTTTGCCGTGCGCTTTTGCACGGCAAAGATCCTTGCCGTGTGCTTTGGCACGGCAGAGGTATTTGCCGTGCGTTTGTGCACGGCAATGTTTTTTTGGCCATTCAAATTATTTTACTACTACAATATTCTACTTATTTTGACTTATTCTAACATAGGGACTAAAGATAGCTATAATATGAATAATATTAGAAACTTCCTTCTTGACTTTGATAAATATTTCATCCGAGAAATGCAAGAAAGGATAGAATTTGTATGCTACTTTCAAATTTTAACACATAATGTGACAAAATGTGCCAAACCTGGCTTTCCATGTGTATATGTACTAAAAAAAACTAAACCTACCAAAAAGTATGTTGGTGGAACCCCGCGCGGAGAAATCTAGGGGGGTAGACCCCCCGAGGCACGCAGACCGCCGTTTTCGGGGGGGGGGGGGGGACGATCGCCGGGGCACTGGAATGCCACCAAAACTTGCAAGTGGACCTAGGATATGTGTGAAAGTGTGTTGGAAGGTGTTATTCACCAAATGGTGCAAGGCATAGCTCCCATGTGTGAGATTCCTCTCTTTCGGGCGATAACACTTGGAAGATTCCTCGACTTGTAGGCTGAAGTGTCCCGCTGCGGGTATACCGGTGGCTACAATGTGCCAAAGTGTGCCAAACCTAGCTTTCCATGTGTATATGGCCTAAACAAAACTAAACCTATCAAAAAGTATGTTGGTGGAACCTCCCGCGGAGAAATCTAGGGGGGTAGACCCCCCGAGGCACGCAGACCGCCGTTATCGGGAGAGAACGACCGCCGGAGCACCGGAATACCACCAACACTTGCATGTGGACCTAGGATATGTGTGAAAGTGTGGTGGAAGGTGTTATTCACCAAATGGTGCAAGGCATTGCTCCCATGTGTGAGATTCCTCTCTTTCGGGCGATAACACTTGGAAGATTCCTCGACTTGTAGGCTGAAGTGTCCCGCTGCGGGTATACCGGTGGCTACAATGTGCCAAAGTGTGCCAAACCTAGCTTTCCATGTGTATATGGCCTAATCAAAACTAAACCTATCAAAAAGTATGTTGGTGGAACCTCCCGCGGAGAAATCTAGGGGGGTAGACCCCCCGAGGCACGCAGACCGCCGTTATCGGGAGAGAACGACCGCCGGAGCACCGGAATACCACCAAAACTTGCATGTGGACCTAGGATATGTGTGAAAGTGTGTTGGAAGGTGTGATTCACCAAATGGTGCAAGGCATTGCTCCCATGTGTGAGATTCCTCTCTTTCGGGCGATAACACTTGGAAGATTCCTCGACTTGTAGGCTGAAGTGTCCCGCTGCGGGTATACCGGTGGCTACAATGTGCCAAAGTGTGCCAAACCTAGCTTTCCATGTGTATATGGACTAAACAAAACTAAACCTATCAAAAAGTATGTTGGTGGAACCTCCCGCGGAGAAATCTAGGGGGGTAGACCCCCCGAGGCACGCAGACCGCCGTTATCGGGAGAGAACGACCGCCGGAGCACCGGAATACCACCAACACTTGCATGTGGACCTAGTATATGTGTGAAAGTGTGGTTGAAGGTGTTATTCACCAAATGGTGCAAGGCATTGCTCCCATGTGTGAGATTCCTCTCTTTCGGGCGATAACACTTGGAAGATTCCTCGACTTGTATGCTGAAGTGTCCCGCTGCGGGTATACCGGTGGCTACAATGTGCCAAAGTGTGCCAAACCTAGCTTTCCATGTGTATATGGCCTAAACAAAACTAAACCTACCAAAAAGTATGTTGGTGGAACCTCTCGCGGAGAAATCTAGGGGGGTAGACCCCCCGAGGCACGCAGACCGCCGTTATCGGGAGAGAACGACCGCCGGAGCACCGGAATACCACCAAAACTTGAATGTGGACCAAGGATATGTGTGAAAGTGTGGTGGAAGGTGTGATTCACCAAATGGTGCAAGGCATAGCTCCCATGTGTGAGATTCCTCTCTTTCGGGCGATAACACTTGGAAGATTCCTCGACTTGTAGGCTGAAGTGTCCCGCTGCGGGTATAACGGTGGCTACAATGTGCCAAAGTGTGCCAAACCTAGCTTTCCATGTGTATATGGCCTAAACAAAACTAAACCTATCAAAAAGTATGTTGGTGGAACCTCCCGCGGAGAAATCTAGGGGGGTAGACCCCCCGAGGCACGCAGACCACCGTTATCGGGAGAGAACGACCGCCGGAGCACCGGAATACCACCAAAACTTGCATGTGGACCTAGGATATGTGTGAAAGTGTGTTGGAAGGTGTGATTCACCAAATGGTGCAAGGCATTGCTCCCATGTGTGAGATTCCTCTCTTTCGGGCGATAACACTTGGAAGATTCCTCGACTTGTAGGCTGAAGTGTCCCGCTGCGGGTATACCGGTGGCTACAATGTGCCAAAGTGTGCCAAACCTAGCTTTCCATGTGTATATGGACTAAACAAAACTAAACCTATCAAAAAGTATGTTGGTGGAACCTCCCGCGGAGAAATCTAGGGGGGTAGACCCCCCGAGGCACGCAGACCGCCGTTATCGGGAGAGAACGACCGCCGGAGCACCGGAATACCACCAACACTTGCATGTGGACCTAGTATATGCGTGAAAGTGTGGTTGAAGGTGTTATTCACCAAATGGTGCAAGGCATTGCTCCCATGTGTGAGATTCCTCTCTTTCGGGCGATAACACTTGGAAGATTCCTCGACTTGTAGGCTGAAGTGTCCCGCTGCGGGTATACCGGTGGCTACAATGTGCCAAAGTGTGCCAAACCTAGCTTTCCATGTGTATATGGCCTAAACAAAACTAAACCTACCAAAAAGTATGTTGGTGGAACCTCCCGCGGAGAAATCTAGGGGGGTAGACCCCCCGAGGCACGCAGACCGCCGTTATCGGGAGAGAACGACCGCCGGAGCACCGGAATACCACCAAAACTTGCATGTGGACCTAGGATATGTGTGAAAGTATGGTGGAAGGTGTGATTCACCAAATGGTGCAAGGCATAGCTCCCATGTGTGAGATTCCTCTCTTTCGGGCGATAACACTTGGAAGATTCCTCGACTTGTAGGCTGAAGTGTCCCGCTGCGGGTATAACGGTGGCTACAATGTGCCAAAGTGTGCCAAACCTAGCTTTCCATGTGTATATGGCCTAAACAAAACTAAACCTATCAAAAAGTATGTTGGTGGAACCTCCCGCGGAGAAATCTAGGGGGGTAGACCCCCCGAGGCACGCAGACCGCCGATATCGGGAGAGAACGACCGCCGGAGCACCGGAATACCACCAAAACTTGCATGTGGACCTAGGATATGTGTGAAAGTGTGGTGGAAGGTGTTATTAACCAAATGGTGCAAGGCATTGCTCCCATGTGTGAGATTCCTCTCTTTCGGGCGATAACACTTGGAAGATTCCTCGACTTGTAGGCTGAAGTGTCCCGCTGCGGGTATACCGGTGGCTACAATGTGCCAAAGTGTGCCAAACCTATCTTTCCATGTGTATATGGCCTAACCAAAACTAAACCTATCAAAAAGTATGTTGGTGGAACCTCCCACGGAGAAATCTAGGGGGGTAGACCCCCGAGGCACGCAGACCGCCGTTATCGGGGGGGAACGACCGCCGGAGCACCGGAATACCACCAAAACTTTCATGTGGACCTAGGATATGTGTGAAAGTGTGGTGGAAGGTGTGATTCACCAAATGTTGCAAGGCATAGCTCCCATGTGTGAGATTCCTCTCTTTCGGGCGATAACACTTGGAAGATTCCTCGACTTGTAGGTCAAGTGTCCCGTCGGGTATACCGGTGGCTACAATGTGCCAAAGTGTGCCAAACCTAGCTTTCCATGTGTATATTGCCTAAACAAAACTAAACCTATCAAAAAGTATGTTGGTGGAACCTCCCGCGGAGAAATCTAGGGGGGTAGACCCCCCGAGGCACGCAGACCGCCGTTATCGAGAGAGAACGACCGCCGGAGCACCGGAATACCACCAAAACTTGCATGTGGACCTAGGATATGTGTGAAAGTGTGTTGGAAGGTGTGATTCACCAAATGGTGCAAGGCATTGCTCCCATGTGTGAGATTCCTCCCTTTCGGGCGATAACACTTGGAAGATTCCTCGACTTGTAGGCTGAAGTGTCCCGCTGCGGGTATACCGGTGGCTACAATGTGCCAAAGTGTGCCAAACCTAGCTTTCCATGTGTATATGGACTAAACAAAACTAAACCTATCAAAAAGTATGTTGGTGGAACCTCCCGCGGAGAAATCTAGGGGGGTAGACCCCCCGAGGCACGCAGACCGCCGTTATCGGGAGAGAACGACCGCCGGAGCACCGGAATACCACCAACACTTGCATGTGGACCTAGTATATGTGTGAAAGTGTGGTTGAAGGTGTTATTCACCAAATGGTGCAAGGCATTGCTCCCATGTGTGAGATTCCTCTCTTTCGGGCGATAACACTTGGAAGATTCCTCGACTTGTAGGCTGAAGTGTCCCGCTGCGGGTATACCGGTGGCTACAATGTGCCAAAGTGTGCCAAACCTAGCTTTCCATGTGTATATGGCCTAAACAAAACTAAACCTACCAAAAAGTATGTTGGTGGAACCTCCCGCGGAGAAATCTAGGGGGGTAGACCCCCCGAGGCACGCAGACCGCCGTTATCGGGAGAGAACGACCGCCGGAGCACCGGAATACCACCAAAACTTGAATGTGGACCTAGGATATGTGTGAAAGTGTGGTGGAAGGTGTGATTCACCAAATGGTGCAAGGCATAGTGTAACACCCCAAATTTCAAAACAAAGCCAAAAATGAATTTCCTTTTTCCAAAAATGAGAGCCAACAAAAAACTTTTCTTATATAAGGTATCATGCTTAGTGCTCCTACCTATTACTTGTGTTTTTGCCTTGATGAGTGTAGTATACTTATGTGATAAACCCTAAAACCCTAGAGTGATCATGTGAAGATCACAAACCAAATAAAATTTAAAAGGGAAAGAAATCAAATAAGAAGAACCCTAAACCCTAACCTTTTCGAAAGACATTTGGATCTGTTTTAAGAAACCTAAAATAAAGGAAAAACCATATGTGGGCCTATAACCCTAATATGTGAAATCTGAACCCTACCTTTTCTTTTTGCTAATGGTGGTGAACCCTTGCAAAACTTATTAAACCCTAAACCTCATCCTTCTTGTCTTTAATCTATGAGAAATAAAATAAAAAGGAAAAATCTTATTTGAGAAAGAGGCAGATATGCCTATGGCTACTTTGTAAAACTTTCCCTAGGCCTTTCTACTTTATGTAGAGAAATGGGAAAACCTTCTTAAAACTTATCTAGTACTTTTCCAACACAATACCAAGTGGAACAAAAGTTTTTCAAAAAGAAAGTAATAATGCCATAGAGGCATATGAGAGCAAAATATTAACTTTGTGAAATTGAGGATCTTGATCCTAGACTTGAAGTTGAATGGTTGGATCACCCCTATATACAATTTCAACTCTCAACAAACATCCTTTGGGTCAAGCCTAGTCAAATTAAAAATCAAATGCCACATATGCATAGAGGCATATGTGATCCATAGCCATTTTCACCAATTCTTGTCCTATGCACTTCTACCTTTACCCAATGGTGTGAAACCATCTCTGAACCCAATCTAACCCTAAATTGACCCTCAACCTTGCCCAAGTAAAGCAAGGAGAGCACCTTACAAGAATAAGAAATCTTGACATATCACCTCCCATGTGTGTTGGCCAATTTTACAAAGCTTTGAGCTAGACCTTTTGGAATGGTTTCAATGGTTTGAAATTGTTTCTAAATTAATAGGAATGACATTAGAATCAAGACAAGTCCAATCAAAGGGAGAGAAATCCAAAAGTGGGACAATTCCATTTTCCCTCACATACCCATAGGGCCACTTTATCAAATCTTGACCTAGGCACCAACCTTGTCTCAAAATGGTTGGATCCTTTCATGCAACTTCTTCTAGCACCAAATAAACCTCACTCTTGTCGTCTTGCAACCAAGAGGGATAAAAGAATAAAAGTTAGAATTTTACAAAACCCTCACATTTGGCTTATGCCATTTTTCTAAACTTTGACCCTAGACCACTTTGGCCTTCACCATTAGTTGAATAATGTTACTAAACATTTATTACAACTTTTGGAATCAAAGGGACCCAACTCAAATCAAATTCAAACTCAATTGGGGATCACATGTGATAATGGTCAAATCTGCCATTATTATTCTGGTCACTACTTTGAGCCCCTCTAATTCAAGTTTTTCAAACTAAACTTTCCCAACTCCTTGCATGTCATCCAAGAGGACATCAAGATGAACACTTTTTGTAAAGACCACCTTACCAAAATCCTTCTTGATCAATTGCTATGCTCCTCTAAAGTTGGCACTTTTAATTAAGTGGAACAATCTCCCACTTAGTGAAAATTGCCATATTTTGAAATTCTAAATTCCACCACCCCCTCTCTGTGCCTCTGGTCATTTAGAACCAAACCAAACACACCCTTTTCAAATTTTTCAACCTTTTTAGCTAAATCAATTTTGGGCAAAATTTGATGAAACATAAATAGGGAACAACACACACTATTTAAAATAGTGTTCTATCCTAACTCTAACCTACCCAAACCAACCCTACATGTTTCCTTGCCCCCTCTCTGCCTCACACCACCACAGAAACCCTAGGGAAGGGCAAGACATGGCCTAGCCATGGCCATGCACACACCATGCCGGCCATGCCGTGCTCCCCCTCTCACCCTTGCTCTCCACTTCTGGCCCTGGTGCCCAAACCCGCCACCATGCATCCCTACCCCACCCTAGCTCCTCCAGTGTCGAGGTGAACGACGATCCTCGCCGGAATTGGCGCGCCCTGGTCGATGCCGTGGACGTCGTGGGCGCGTCCACCGCCAACTCTGGCCACGCGCCGTCCTCTCTCTCCACACCTCCCCCGGACCCCCTGGCTACACGTTGAGCATCACCACCGCACCCTGAACCCACTGGACACGCTCCGTTGCTCGCGCGAGGTCCACCGCCGTCGACCACCTCGCCGTTCACCCGCTCCCCTGTCGCCGGACATTGCCGTCGCCCGCGCGTAACTGGCCGTCCCCCACCTCGCCATCACGCGCGTTAGCTTCGCCTAGATGTCGCCTACACGACGCTCTCCCTAGTTTGCCCCTTCGAGCGCCGGAGACGCCGCCCTGCTGTCGCCCTCGCCGCACACCATCCGGCCATCCCGCCATTATAAATAGAGCCCTCCACGAGCCTTCACCTCCACACCAAACCTGCTCGCCTCCCTCTCCTCGATCTCCTCATCCACTCCTCCTCCTCGATTGCTCACCGGAGCCCTCCAATTTCATCGCCGGAGCCCGTAGAGGACCTGAGATCGCAGCCGACGAATCCGAGCACCATCGGCGACACCACCGGTACCAGCGCACTCGCCGTCGTCTGCAACGTTGACCTGCATCAACGCCGCCGCTCGCCGACGTCCCAGCTCGCCGCCGACCCCCGTGCCTCGCCGTGCCAGCACCGCCCTCGCGTCGTCGACGACGACGACCACCCGCCGTTGGATCTTGATCTAATCGCACGGCCACCACTCGCGCGTACCGTTTCGGTAAGCCTCCCCCACTGACTAGTGGGGCCTGTTGTCAGCTGGCCCGCTGCGCGCTGGACGCACTGCTGGGCCGGCCCAACTCTGCCCCGGGCATTTTCAAATCTTTTGGCCCGTTTAGTTTCCCGCCAGCCCGCCTAGTCGATTCTATTTAAATCCAATTCAAACTTCTCCAATACTGCCTCCACTTTGAAATTTAACCATTTCAAATTGGCCAAACCAAATCTAGTGAATTTTATACCGTTGGAAAGCTTAGGAAAAGATCTATCCAATGCCACTGGTCCCATCTCAAGATCTTGTGTAGAATTAATCTGACAAAAATAACAAGACAGGGACTTTTCTGCCTTAGAATAATTCTTAAAAATCAACCAAAATAGATATTGAGTCAATTCCAACTCTTTTAGCTCACATTTGACTTGCACTAATTGTTTATGCAATAAAATGGTGTGGTCACTTTGCATGATCATGCCCTAGTTTAAGTAGTGTGCAATATGGCTAGTTTAACTAGTTGATAGTGTCCAAAACTATTAAGTAAGTCATATGAAGTCTTATGCTTCATTTAAATCTTGTCTCAAATGAATTCATGTGATGTTTGGACCCCTGGCCCAAACTCACTTATATGAATTACTTAGAGATTTAAATCATATATAGTGTTATTAAATGGTATGAGGTATTTTACCTCATTTAAATCTATTCCTCAAATGATGTTGATGAAGGGTTGACTTGGGTCAACATGATTTCATGCAGGATTGTCTGAGAAATTAAATCTTAAGAAGTTTGCAATAAGAGAAAAGTATTTCTCAAGAACCACTTGGAAACTATCACCTACATGTAGGGTGAGGAGATTATTTTCCTCAAGCAACACAACCAATGCACTCTAAGTGTAGTATTGGTGTGAGTGCAAGTATTGTTAGTTTAGCCAATGAATTGTTGAGGATGTGCCATCCCCTCAATGATAGTGGTTAACTTGGTTACCACTATGTGTTAATCATATGAGAGGTTTCCTTCTCATTTAAATCTTGTTCTCAAGTAGTTCAACATGAGGTATGGACCATGGTCTATATAATCTCATATTGAGTATTTGGTGACCTTAAATCATTACCCCTTTTAGTATTAAATTGTATGAGGTATGGAACCTCATTTAAATCTTTTTCTCAAATGAGGAGTATGAAGAGGTTGACTTTGGTCAACCTAGGTCATATATTGTTCATAAGAGAAATTAAATCTTAGTAAGATATGTGAGGAAATTATTTTCTCTAAGTAATTAAAAGTAACACCTTAGTTAGTATGAGAGGAAATTATATTTTTTCTCAAAGAAGAAGAACACATCCACCCACTTAATCGTAGTGTGAGATGCTAGTTGAAATTGTGTAAAACTTGTGTGTGCTTAGTTAGTATGTAAGTTTGGTATGATGATTGTGCACCCCGTATTCGTATTTTAGACGCTAGTACCGGAGACCATCAGGAAGAGGAGGACTTCTACAACAAGGAGAAAGGAGAAGAAAACTTGGACCCTCACTTCATACCAAGGCAAGCTAACACTGATAGAAACTACCCCTGCAAGCTTTTATCAATGATATTGTTTGCAAGCTACAATACTTAGTTTGCAAGTAATATGCTGATAAAGTGCAAAGCCCCCTTGGGGCAAGGCACCATGGATTTTACCCTTCCCTTACATGAGCCCATCCCCATTTTATACATTACCAGTTTTTACTTGTTTTCTCAACAAGCTGCTTTTATAGTTAACTTTGGTCAAAGTACAAGTTGGTTACTAAAAGTTGTAAAGTTAGCAAGCTACCACCAATGCAAGCTAGCTTGAGGAAAACCATTTTTGGGTTGCACGATAATACTCTTGCAACTTGCTAAGCTCTCTATGAGCAAAGCATTCCCCTGTTTTACTTAGGCTTATGATCCTAATTTCCAGTTCTTACTTCATAAGCTTTATTTACCTTGGTTTTATCAAGGTACCTTTTTGATTCCTGATTTACTTGGTTAGTATGGGATTAGTACAAGAGTATCAAACTTAGCCTAGAAGCAAACCAAATACTTAGCACCCTCATACATAGATGCTAGCGCTGATTTGAAAGTGACTCCTCCATTTGGGAAACTGGGAACTGAAAGGATTTCGAAAACCTTGGAATGACGAGTCATTCGATTGAAAGATTTTTGAAGGAGTTTTGAAACCTTGGAATGAAGATGCATTCCATTGGATGATTTTTGAAGGTGAATATGACTGGTGAATGACTTGGTGAATTTTACAAAAACACTGATGGTTGGGTTCGGATGCGATACCCTTCCAATTTTACCGTACCCCCACAATACCTGAATCTGGGTAGGGCTTAACTGGAAGTTTGTGTGTCTTAGTATGGGTTCCCTCTAAACAAGCATCATCGGGGTTATGCCGAAAGCTGCCTCTACCACAATAGAAACAATACGATATGATGCGAAATGAGGTGAATGTCCGGCCCAAGCCCTGTGCAGTTCCCAGGTTGACTGTCTGTCTTCACTGGGAGGCCAAGCTCAATGGGAGAGGTGCCTATACTAGGGTATGTAAATGAAAGGTTATGATTGGTAGTTCGCGTACTGCGTACGATAAATCAGGGCCAGTTACCCCTGACGAGCTATTGCAATTGTTGTGGCACAAGTGTACAACCTCTGCAGAGTTAAACCTATTCGAATAGCCGCGTCCTCGGTTATGGACAGTTGGAAAGGCCATACTGTTCCGTCATCAGTATCTTTTTTGAAAACTATGAATGGTGAAGGGTGACTTATGATTTTGAGATTGAACAGAGACTTTGACCTGGAACCACAACAGAGTTGTGGGGATGACACTAATGTTCCCACCTGAGTTAGTTAGTAAGGAAAAAGAGTTGTTTACAAAAATGTTTGTGAAATAAAAATTGCTTTATGCAAAATAAACTAGAGCTTAGCACCCCCTTACTAGAATTGTTAGCACTTACCTTAGTATTAGTTTGCGAGTACTTTAAAGTACTCACGGCTGTGTCCCTGGCTATTCAAATGGCCAGATTCTGAAGCAGAACAACAGTATGAAGAAGACGACCAGCAGGACGCCCATGACAACTAGGGAGCCTTCTGACGTCAGATGTTGGCCTGTGGACTAGAGAGTCCCTTCTACGTTACGCTTCCGCTATGAAACTGTGAACCTTGTGTATGTTGATCAATAGATCAACTATTTGTGTAATATGGATCATGAGATCTCTACTTGTAAGACGACTCTGGTATGTAATGAATGATGACTTATGATATTCAACTGTTTTGTCTCGCAACAACAATATTCCTGGGATTGCGATGTACGGCATAACAGGCATCTGGACTTAAAAATCCGGGTGTTGACAAGTTGGTATCAGAGCCATTGTTTGACCTTAGGAGACCCTAGTTAGAATGGACGTCTGAAAAACTTAGTTTCAAAAACAAATGAAGGGAATATTTGTGAAAACTTGTTCTTACTCTTACCCTTGAGATCCTTTTTCAGACAGATGGGAAATCTATAATCTACTCTCTTTGCCAACCTACATAAAATTTTGCGCACTTGACTACTTCTCTAATTTACTCCTCTTTGCTCACAGATGACGTACCAATGGGAGTCCTATCAGCTTGGTCCCGAAGGCGACCTCAAGTTCGAAAAAGAGTTGAAGCAACTAGTGGATTATCTAGGACACCCGTACCCCAAGTTCTTCGGAATGCCACTCAAGGCTAAGTCAGGAGAACCACCTCAGTGGGACGTTTCTACTGATCTACGAAGGAAGCTTGATGCCCCGGTATGGGAAACCATCTGGATTTCGGTAACGGGAAACACTTGGAAGGAAGGGCTAGCCAAAGCTATGCAAGAAGCAATCTTTCGTCTGTGTGGACAAAATAAGGACAAGATCAAGAACACTCGCTTCATCTACTACCCAAGACACGACCCCATGGGAAAACCGATGACCATGCCCCCACCCCAGCCAAAGATGAACCCCTATGAAGCACCTCAGGACTTCAGGCAGTACCAAACCCGCAGGGATTTGGACAACGCCCTCGCCTCTCGCCAAGCACCTCACCCGTGAAGAAGAAGATTCCACCCGGAAGAGTAGTATCATTCCAGCACTTAAGTAGGTGTGAGTTGTATCAGGATCCCCATGTATCGTAGAACGAATGAATGGTTCTTCCAACCAACGGTGTGTTAGATTTGTAATGTGTGATGTTTGGTATGAATGAAAAAGTGTTGCTGGTTTTTACCCCCTCAACACTACTCAAGTTTCAAGTTTTAAATTTTTAAACTTTGACTCAAACAAAACCATAGAAGTTTCCCTCTTACCTTATCATCCACTTTCAATGTTCAGATGGCCCCTCCTACCCGCAACAACTCCCGTGCCCAGGCCAATCAGATACACACCGAGCACGCCAAGATGACTGATGCCATCAACATCCTTGCAATGGAGCGCAAGGCACTTCGCCATCAACACGCCAAGAAGGACTACCTCATTGCTCGCCTCCGCGTGAAGATAGCATCACTGGAACAGCTCATCACAATACCCCACCATGCTCCCAGAGGCAAGTTCAATGTGACTTGCTATGAATGGGTGTTACTAGTCATTACTCTAACAAGTGCCCGATAAAAGCCGCCAACAATGCCCCAAGGACTGGAAGCAACGCTGTACCCATTACACAAAACGACAAGTCAACGGTAACCTGCTATGCATGTGGAACTATGGGTCATTACTCCAATGAATGCCGCAAGAAGCTTGCCAAGATCGCTGCCAACCCCGCTGCACCTGCACAGCAGCAGCGCCGTTTCGCAACTAGAAGAAATTTTGCTCCAAACTACCCGAACAACCGCAACGGTCGCTACTACAACCTGAAGACCACCGAGGCACAAGAAGCATCTCAGAATATGCCAAGTATGTTTCCTGCTAAATCATATCACCCAATCTCTCTTAGGAACCTAACTCCTCTTAAAATCTCGGGACGAGATTTGTTTAAGGGGGAAGGGTTTGTAACACCCCAAATTTCAAAACAAAGCCAAAAATGAATTTCCTTTTTCCAAAAATGAGAGCCAACAAAAAACTTTTCTTATATAAGGTATCATGCTTAGTGCTCCTACCTATTACTTGTGTTTTTGCCTTGATGAGTGTAGTATACTTATGTGATAAACCCTAAAACCCTAGAGTGATCATGTGAAGATCACAAACCAAATAAAATTAAAAAGGGAAAGAAATCAAATAAGAAGAACCCTAAACCCTAACCTTTTCGAAAGACATTTGGATCTGTTTTAAGAAACCTAAAATAAAGGAAAAACCATATGTGGGCCTATAACCCTAATATGTGAAATCTGAACCCTACCTTTTCTTTTTGCTAATGGTGGTGAACCCTTGCAAAACTTATTAAACCCTAAACCTCATCCTTCTTGTCTTTAATCTGTGAGAAATAAAATAAAAAGGAAAAATCTTATTTGAGAAAGAGGCAGATATGCCTATGGCTACTTTGTAAAACTTTCCCTAGGCCTTTCTACTTTATGTAGAGAAATGGGAAAACCTTCTTAAAACTTATCTAGTACTTTTCCAACACAATACCAAGTGGAACAAAAGTTTTTCAAAAAGAAAGTAATAATGCCATAGAGGCATATGAGAGCAAAATATTAACTTTGTGAAATTGAGGATCTTGATCCTAGACTTGAAGTTGAATGGTTGGATCACCCCTATATACAATTTCAACTCTCAACAAACATCCTTTGGGTCAAGCCTAGTCAAATTAAAAATCAAATGCCACATATGCATAGAGGCATATGTGATCCATAGCCATTTTCACCAATTCTTGTCCTATGCACTTCTACCTTTACCCAATGGTGTGAAACCATCTCTGAACCCAATCTAACCCTAAATTGACCCTCAACCTTGCCCAAGTAAAGCAAGGAGAGCACCTTACAAGAATAAGAAATCTTGACATATCACCTCCCATGTGTGTTGGCCAATTTTACAAAGCTTTGAGCTAGACCTTTTGGAATGGTTTCAATGGTTTGAAATTGTTTCTAAATTAATAGGAATGACATTAGAATCAAGACAAGTCCAATCAAAGGGAGAGAAATCCAAAAGTGGGATAATTCCATTTTCCCTCACATACCCATAGGGCCACTTTATCAAATCTTGACCTAGGCACCAACCTTGTCTCAAAATGGTTGGATCCTTTCATCCAACTTCTTCTAGCACCAAATAAACCTCACTCTTGTCTTCTTGCAACCAAGAGGGATAAAAGAATAAAAGTTAGAATTTTACAAAACCCTCACATTTGGCTTATGCCATTTTTCTAAACTTTGACCCTAGACCACTTTGGCCTTCACCATTAGTTGAATAATGTTACTAAACATTTATTACAACTTTTGGAATCAAAGGGACCCAACTCAAATCAAATTCAAACTCAATTGGGGATCACATGTGATAATGGTCAAATCTGCCATTATTATTCTGGTCACTACTTTGAGCCCCTCTAATTCAAGTTTTTCAAACTAAACTTTCCCAACTCCTTGCATGTCATCCAAGAGGACATCAAGATGAACACTTTTTGTAAAGACCACCTTACCAAAATCCTTCTTGATCAATTGCTATGCTCCTCTAAAGTTGGCACTTTTAATTAAGTGGAACAATCTCCCACTTAGTGAAAATTGCCATATTTTGAAATTCTAAATTCCACCACCCCCTCTCTGTGCCTCTGGTCATTTAGAACCAAACCAAACACACCCTTTTCAAATTTGTCAACCTTTTTAGCTAAATCAATTTTGGGCAAAATTTGATGAAACATAAATAGGGAACAACACACACTATTTAAAATAGTGTTCTATCCTAACTCTAACCTACCCAAACCAACCCTACATGTTTCCTTGCCCCCTCTCTGCCTCACACCACCACAGAAACCCTAGGGAAGGGCAAGACATGGCCTAGCCATGGCCATGCACACACCATGCCGGCCATGCCGTGCTCCCCCTCTCACCCTTGCTCTCCACTTCTGGCCCTGGTGCCCAAACCCGCCACCATGCATCCCTACCCCACCCTAGCTCCTCCAGTGTCGAGGTGAACGACGATCCTCGCCGGAATTGGCGCGCCCGGTCGATGCCGTGGACGTCGTGGGCGCGTCCACCGCCAACTCTGGCCACGCGCCGTCCTCTCTCTCCACACCTCCCCCGGACCCCCTGGCTACACGTTGAGCATCACCACCGCACCCTGAACCCACTGGACACGCTCCGTTGCTCGCGCGAGGTCCACCGCCGTCGACCACCTCGCCGTTCACCCGCTCCCCTGTCGCCGGACATTGCCGCCGCCGCGCGTAATCGGCCGTCCCCACCTCGCCATCACACGCGTTAGCTTCGCCTAGATGTCGCCTACACGACGCTCTCCCTAGTTTGCCCCTTCGAGCGCCGGAGACGCCGCCCTGCTGTCGCCCTCGCCGCACACCATCCGGCCATCCCGCCATTATAAATAGAGCCCTCCACGAGCCTTCACCTCCACACCAAACCTGCTCGCCTCCCTCTCCTCGATCTCCTCGTCCACTCCTCCTCCTCGATTGCTCACCGGAGCCCTCCAATTTCATCGCCGGAGCCCGTAGAGGACCTGAGATCGCAGCCGACGAATCCGAGCACCATCGGCGACACCACCGGTACCAGCGCACTCGCCGTCGTCTGCAACGTTGACCTGCATCAACGCCGCCGCTCGCCGACGTCCCAGCTCGCCGCCGACCCCCGTGCCTCGCCGTGCCAGCACCGCCCTCGCGTCGTCGACGACGACGACCACCCGCCGTTGGATCTTGATCTAATCGCACGGCCACCACTCGCGCGTACCGTTTCGGTAAGCCTCCCCCACTGACTAGTGGGGCCTGTTGTCAGCTGGCCCGCTGCGCGCTGGACGCACTGCTGGGCCGGCCCAACTCTGCCCCGGGCATTTTCAAATCTTTTGGCCCGTTTAGTTTCCCGCCAGCCCGCCTAGTCGATTCTATTTAAATCCAATTCAAACTTCTCCAATACTGCCTCCACTTTGAAATTTAACCATTTCAAATTGGCCAAACCAAATCTAGTGAATTTTATACCGTTGGAAAGCTTAGGAAAAGATCTATCCAATGCCACTGGTCCCATCTCATGATCTTGTGTAGAATTAATCTGACAAAAATAACAAGACAGGGACTTTTCTGCCTTAGAATAATTCTTAAAAATCAACCAAAATAGATATTGAGTCAATTCCAACTCCTTTAGCTCACATTTGACTTGCACTAATTGTTTATGCAATAAAATGGTGTGGTCACTTTGCATGATCATGCCCTAGTTTAAGTAGTGTGCAATATGGCTAGTTTAACTAGTTGATAGTGTCCAAAACTATTAAGTAAGTCATATGAAGTCTTATGCTTCATTTAAATCTTGTCTCAAATGAATTCATGTGATGTTTGGACCCCTGGCCCAAACTCACTTATATGAATTACTTAGAGATTTAAATCATATATAGTGTTATTAAATGGTATGAGGTATTTTACCTCATTTAAATCTATTCCTCAAATGATGTTGATGAAGGGTTGACTTGGGTCAACATGATTTCATGCAGGATTGTCTGAGAAATTAAATCTTAAGAAGTTTGCAATAAGAGAAAAGTATTTCTCAAGAACCACTTGGAAACTATCACCTACATGTAGGGTGAGGAGATTATTTTCCTCAAGCAACACAACCAATGCACTCTAAGTGTAGTATTGGTGTGAGTGCAAGTATTGTTAGTTTAGCCAATGAATTGTTGAGGATGTGCCATCCCCTCAATGATAGTGGTTAACTTGGTTACCACTATGTGTTAATCATATGAGAGGTTTCCTTCTCATTTAAATCTTGTTCTCAAGTAGTTCAACATGAGGTATGGACCATGGTCTATATAATCTCATATTGAGTATTTGGTGACCTTAAATCATTACCCCTTTTAGTATTAAATTGTATGAGGTATGGAACCTCATTTAAATCTTTTTCTCAAATGAGGAGTATGAAGAGGTTGACTTTGGTCAACCTAGGTCATATATTGTTCATAAGAGAAATTAAATCTTAGTAAGATATGTGAGGAAATTATTTTCTCTAAGTAATTAAAAGTAACACCTTAGTTAGTATGAGAGGAAATTATATTTTTTCTCAAAGAAGAAGAACACATCCACCCACTTAATCGTAGTGTGAGATGCTAGTTGAAATTGTGTAAAACTTGTGTGTGCTTAGTTAGTATGTAAGTTTGGTATGATGATTGTGCACCCCGTATTCGTATTTTAGACGCTAGTACCGGAGACCATCAGGAAGAGGAGGACTTCTACAACAAGGAGAAAGGAGAAGAAAACTTGGACCCTCACTTCATACCAAGGCAAGCTAACACTGATAGAAACTACCCCTGCAAGCTTTTATCAATGATATTGTTTGCAAGCTACAATACTTAGTTTGCAAGTAATATGCTGATAAAGTGCAAAGCCCCCTTGGGGCAAGGCACCATGGATTTTACCCTTCCCTTACATGAGCCCATCCCCATTTTATACATTACCAGTTTTTACTTGTTTTCTCAACAAGCTGCTTTTATAGTTAACTTTGGTCAAAGTACAAGTTGGTTACTAAAAGTTGTAAAGTTAGCAAGCTACCACCAATGCAAGCTAGCTTGAGGAAAACCATTTTTGGGTTGCACGATAATACTCTTGCAACTTGCTAAGCTCTCTATGAGCAAAGCATTCCCCTGTTTTACTTAGGCTTATGATCCTAATTTCCAGTTCTTACTTCATAAGCTTTATTTACCTTGGTTTTATCAAGGTACCTTTTTGATTCCTGATTTACTTGGTTAGTATGGGATTAGTACAAGAGTATCAAACTTAGCCTAGAAGCAAACCAAATACTTAGCACCCTCATACATAGATGCTAGCGCTGATTTGAAAGTGACTCCTCCATTTGGGAAACTGGGAACTGAAAGGATTTCGAAAACCTTGGAATGACGAGTCATTCGATTGAAAGATTTTTGAAGGAGTTTTGAAACCTTGGAATGAAGATGCATTCCATTGGATGATTTTTGAAGGTGAATATGACTGGTGAATGACTTGGTGAATTTTACAAAAACACTGATGGTTGGGTTCGGATGCGATACCCTTCCAATTTTACCGTACCCCCACAATACCTGAATCTGGGTAGGGCTTAACTGGAAGTTTGTGTGTCTTAGTATGGGTTCCCTCTAAACAAGCATCATCGGGGTTATGCCGAAAGCTGCCTCTACCACAATAGAAACAATACGATATGATGCGAAATGAGGTGAATGTCCGGCCCAAGCCCTGTGCAGTTCCCAGGTTGACTGTCTGTCTTCACTGGGAGGCCAAGCTCATGGGGAGAGGTGCCTATACTAGGGTATGTAAATGAAAGGTTATGATTGGTAGTTCGCGCATCGCGTACGATAAATCAGGGCCAGTTACCCCTGACGAGCTATTGCAATTGTTGTGGCACAAGTGTACAACCTCTGCAGAGTTAAACCTATTCGAATAGCCGCGTCCTCGGTTATGGACAGTTGGAAAGGCCATACTGTTCCGTCATCAGTATCTTTTTTGAAAACTATGAATGGTGAAGGGTGACTTATGATTTTGAGATTGAACAGAGACTTTGACCTGGAACCACAACAGAGTTGTGGGGATGACACTAATGTTCCCACCTGAGTTAGTTAGTAAGGAAAAAGAGTTGTTTACAAAAATGTTTGTGAAATAAAAATTGCTTTATGCAAAATAAACTAGAGCTTAGCACCCCCTTACTAGAATTGTTAGCACTTACCTTAGTATTAGTTTGCGAGTACTTTAAAGTACTCACTACCGTGTCCCCGGCTATTCAAATGGCCGTATTCTCGAAGCGTAACAACAGTATGAAGAAGACGACCAGCAGGACGCCCATGACAACTAGGGAGCCTTCTGACGTCAGACGTTGGCCTGTGGACTAGAGAGTCCCTTCTACGTTACGCTTCCGCTATGAAACTGTGAACCTTGTGTATGTTGATCAATAGATCAACTATTTGTGTAATATGGATCATGAGATCTCTACTTGTAAGACGACTCTGGTATGTAATGAATGATGACTTATGATATTCAACTGTTTTGTCTCGCAACAACAATATTCCTGGGATTGCGATGTACGGCATAACAGGCATCTGGACTTAAAAATCCGGGTGTTGACACATAGCTCCCATGTGTGAGATTCCTCTCTTTCGGGCGATAACACTTGGAAGATTCCTCGACTTGTAGGCTGAAGTGTCCCGCTGCGGGTATAACGGTGGCTACAATGTGCCAAAGTGTGCCAAACCTAGCTTTCCATGTGTATATGGCCTAAACAAAACTAAACCTATCAAAAAGTATGTTGGTGGAACCTCCCGCGGAGAAATCTAGGGGGGTAGACCCCCCGAGGCACGCAGACCGCCGTTATCGGGAGAGAACGACCGCCGGAGCACCGGAATACCACCAAAACTTGCATGTGGACCTAGGATATGTGTGAAAGTGTGTTGGAAGGTGTGATTCACCAAATGGTGCAAGGCTTTGCTCCCATGTGTGAGATTCCTCTCTTTCGGGCGATAACACTTGGAAGATTCCTCGACTTGTAGGCTGAAGTGTCCCGCTGCGGGTATACCGGTGGCTACAATGTGCCAAAGTGTGCCAAACCTAGCTTTCCATGTGTATATGGACTAAACAAAACTAAACCTATCAAAAAGTATGTTGGTGGAACCTCCCGCGGAGAAATCTAGGGGGGTAGACCCCCCGAGGCACGCAGACCGCCGTTATCGGGAGAGAACGACCGCCGGAGCACCGGAATACCACCAACACTTGCATGTGGACCTAGTATATGCGTGAAAGTGTGGTTGAAGGTGTTATTCACCAAATGGTGCAAGGCATTGCTCCCATGTGTGAGATTCCTCTCTTTCGGGCGATAACACTTGGAAGATTCCTCGACTTGTAGGCTGAAGTGTCCCGCTGCGGGTATACCGGTGGCTACAATGTGCCAAAGTGTGCCAAACCTAGCTTTCCATGTGTATATGGCCTAAACAAAACTAAACCTACCAAAAAGTATGTTGGTGGAACCTCCCGCGGAGAAATCTAGGGGGGTAGACCCCCCGAGGCACGCAGACCGCCGTTATCGGGAGAGAACGACCGCCGGAGCACCGGAATACCACCAAAACTTGCATGTGGACCTAGGATATGTGTGAAAGTGTGGTGGAAGGTGTGATTCACCAAATGGTGCAAGGCATAGCTCCCATGTGTGAGATTCCTCTCTTTCGGGCGATAACACTTGGAAGATTCCTCGACTTGTAGGCTGAAGTGTCCCGCTGCGGGTATAACGGTGGCTACAATGTGCCAAAGTGTGCCAAACCTAGCTTTCCATGTGTATATGGCCTAAACAAAACTAAACCTATCAAAAAGTATGTTGGTGGAACCTCCCGCGGAGAAATCTAGGGGGGTAGACCCCCCGAGGCACGCAGACCGCCGTTATCGGGAGAGAACGACCGCCGGAGCACCGGAATACCACCAAAACTTGCATGTGGACCTAGGATATGTGTGAAAGTGTGGTGGAAGGTGTTATTCACCAAATGGTGCAAGGCATTGCTCCCATGTGTGAGATTCCTCTCTTTCGGGCGATAACACTTGGAAGATTCCTCGACTTGTAGTAACAAGTGTCCCGCTGCGGGTATACCGGTGGCTACAATGTGCCAAAGTGTGCCAAACCTATCTTTCCATGTGTATATGGCCTAAACAAAACTAAACCTATCAAAAAGTATGTTGGTGGAACCTCCCACGGAGAAATCTAGGGGGGTAGACCCCCGAGGCACGCAGACCGCCGTTATCGGGGGGGAACGACCGCCGGAGCACCGGAATACCACCAAAACTTTCATGTGGACCTAGGATATGTGTGAAAGTGTGGTGGAAGGTGTGATTCACCAAATGTTGCAAGGCATAGCTCCCATGTGTGAGATTCCTCTCTTTCGGGCGATAACACTTGGAAGATTCCTCGACTTGTAGGCTGAAGTGTCCCGCTGCGGGTATACCGGTGGCTACAATGTGCCAAAGTGTGCCAAACCTAGCTTTCCATGTGTATATTGCCTAAACAAAACTAAACCTATCAAAAAGTATGTTGGTGGAACCTCCCGCGGAGAAATCTAGGGGGGTAGACCCCCCGAGGCACGCAGACCGCCGTTATCGGGAGAGAACGACCGCCGGAGCACCGGAATACCACCAAAACTTGCATGTGGACCTAGGATATGTGTGAAAGTGTGTTGGAAGGTGTGATTCACCAAATGGTGCAAGGCATTGCTCCCATGTGTGAGATTCCTCTCTTTCGGGCGATAACACTTGGAAGATTCCTCAACTTGTAGGCTGAAGTGTCCCGCTGCGGGTATACCGGTGGCTACAATGTGCCAAAGTGTGCCAAACCTAGCTTTCCATGTGTATATGGACTAAACAAAACTAAACCTATCAAAAAGTATGTTGGTGGAACCTCCCGCGGAGAAATCTAGGGGGGTAGACCCCCCGAGGCACGCAGACCGCCGTTATCGGGAGAGAACGACCGCCGGAGCACCGGAATACCACCAACACTTGCATGTGGACCTAGTATATGTGTGAAAGTGTGGTTGAAGGTGTTATTCACCAAATGGTGCAAGGCATTGCTCCCATGTGTGAGATTCCTCTCTTTCGGGCGATAACACTTGGAAGATTCCTCGACTTGTAGGCTGAAGTGTCCCGCTGCGGGTATAACGGTGGCTACAATGTGCCAAAGTGTGCCAAACCTAGCTTTCCATGTGTATATGGCCTAAACAAAACTAAACCTATCAAAAAGTATGTTGGTGGAACCTCCCGCGGAGAAATCTAGGGGGTAGACCCCCGAGGCACGCAGACCGCCGTTATCGGGCGAGAACGACCGCCGGAGCACCGGAATACCACCAAAACTTGCATGTGGACCTAGGATATGTGTGAAAGTGTGGTGGAAGGTGTTATTCACCAAATGGTGCAAGGCATTGCTCCCATGTGTGAGATTCCTCTCTTTCGGGCGATAACACTTGGAAGATTCCTCGACTTGTAGGCTGAAGTGTCCCGCCATGGTATACCGGTGGCTACAATGTGCCAAAGTGTGCCAAACCTATCTTTCCATGTGTATATGGCCTAAACAAAACTAAACCTATCAAAAAGTATGTTGGTGGAACCTCCCACGGAGAAATCTAGGGGGGTAGACCCCCGAGGCACGCAGACCGCCGTTATCGGGGGGGAACGACCGCCGGAGCACCGGAATACCACCAAAACTTTCATGTGGACCTAGGATATGTGTGAAAGTGTGGTGGAAGGTGTGATTCACCAAATGTTGCAAGGCATAGCTCCCATGTGTGAGATTCCTCTCTTTCGGGCGATAACACTTGGAAGATTCCTCGACTTGTAGGTCAAGTGTCCCGCTGCGGGTATACCGGTGGCTACAATGTGCCAAAGTGTGCCAAACCTAGCTTTCCATGTGTATATTGCCTAAACAAAACTAAACCTATCAAAAAGTATGTTGGTGGAACCTCCCGCGGAGAAATCTAGGGGGGTAGACCCCCCGAGGCACGCAGACCGCCGTTATCGGGAGAGAACGACCGCCGGAGCACCGGAATACCACCAAAACTTGCATGTGGACCTAGGATATGTGTGAAAGTGTGTTGGAAGGTGTGATTCACCAAATGGTGCAAGGCATTGCTCCCATGTGTGAGATTCCTCTCTTTCGGGCGATAACACTTGGAAGATTCCTCAACTTGTAGGTCAAGTGTCCCGCGGGTATACCGGTGGCTACAATGTGCCAAAGTGTGCCAAACCTAGCTTTCCATGTGTATATGGACTAAACAAAACTAAACCTATCAAAAAGTATGTTGGTGGAACCTCCCGCGGAGAAATCTAGGGGGGTAGACCCCCCGAGGCACGCAGACCGCCGTTATCGGGAGAGAACGACCGCCGGAGCACCGGAATACCACCAACACTTGCATGTGGACCTAGTATATGTGTGAAAGTGTGGTTGAAGGTGTTATTCACCAAATGGTGCAAGGCATTGCTCCCATGTGTGAGATTCCTCTCTTTCGGGCGATAACACTTGGAAGATTCCTCGACTTGTAGGTCAAGTGTCCCGCTGCGGGTATACCGGTGGCTACAATGTGCCAAAGTGTGCCAAACCTAGCTTTCCATGTGTATATGGCCTAAACAAAACTAAACCTACCAAAAAGTATGTTGGTGGAACCTCCCGCGGAGAAAACTGTGGGGGTAGACCCCCCGAGGCACGCAGACCGCCGTTATCGGGAGAGAACGACCGCCGGAGCACCGAATACCACCAAAACTTGCATGTGGACCTAGGATATGTGTGAAAGTGTGGTGGAAGGTGTGATTCACCAAATGGTGCAAGGCATAGCTCCCATGTGTGAGATTCCTCTCTTTCGGGCGATAACACTTGGAAGATTCCTCGACTTGTAGGCTGAAGTGTCCCGCTGCGGGTATAACGGTGGCTACAATGTGCCAAAGTGTGCCAAACCTAGCTTTCCATGTGTATATGGCCTAAACAAAACTAAACCTATCAAAAAGTATGTTGGTGGAACCTCCCGCGGAGAAATCTAGGGGGGTAGACCCCCCGAGGCACGCAGACCGCCGTTATCGGGAGAGAACGACCGCCGGAGCACCGGAATACCACCAAAACTTGCATGTGGACCTAGGATATGTGTGAAAGTGTGTTGGAAGGTGTGATTCACCAAATGGTGCAAGGCATTGCTCCCATGTGTGAGATTCATCTCTTTCGGGCGATAACACTTGGAAGATTCCTCGACTTGTAGGCTGAAGTGTCCCGCTGCGGGTATACCGGTGGCTACAATATGCCAAAGTGTGCCAAACCTAGCTTTCCATGTGTATATGGACTAAACAAAACTAAACCTATCAAAAAGTATGTTGGTGGAACCTCCCGCGGAGAAATCTAGGGGGGTAGACCCCCCGAGGCACGCAGACCGCCGTTATCGGGAGAGAACGACCGCCGGAGCACCGGAATACCACCAACACTTGCATGTGGACCTAGTATATGTGTGAAAGTGTGGTTGAAGGTGTGATTCACCAAATGGTGCAAGGCATTGCTCCCATGTGTGAGATTCCTCTCTTTCGGGCGATAACACTTGGAAGATTCCTCGACTAGTAGCAACAATAGACCCGCTGCGGGTATACCGGTGGCTACAATGTGCCAAAGTGTGCCAAACCTAGCTTTCCATGTGTATATGGCCTAAACAAAACTAAACCTACCAAAAAGTATGTTGGTGGAACCTCCCGCGGAGAAATCTAGGGGGTAGACCCCCCGAGGCACGCAGACCGCCGTTATCGGGAGAGAACGACCGCCGGAGCACCGGAATACCACCAAAACTTGCATGTGGACCTAGGATATGTGTGAAAGTGTGGTGGAAGGTGTGATTCTCCAAATGGTGCAAGGCATAGCTCCCATGTGTGAGATTCCTCTCTTTCGGGCGATAACACTTGGAAGATTCCTCGACTTGTAGGCTGAAGTGTCCCGCTGCGGGTATAACGGTGGCTACAATGTGCCAAAGTGTGCCAAACCTAGCTTTCCATGTGTATATGGCCTAAACAAAACTAAAACTATCAAAAAGTATGTTGGTGGAACCTCCCGCGGAGAAATCTAGGGGGGTAGACCCCCCGAGGCACGCAGACCGCCGTTATCGGGAGAGAACGACCGCCGGAGCAACGGAATACCACCAAAACTTGCATGTGGACCTAGGATATGTGTGAAAGTGTGGTGGAAGGTGTTATTCACCAAATGGTGCAAGGCATTGCTCCCATGTGTGAGATTCCTCTCTTTCGGGCGATAACACTTGGAAGATTCCTCGACTTGTAGGCTGAAGTGTCTCGCTGCGGGTATACCGGTGGCTACAATGTGCCAAAGTGTGCCAAACCTATCTTTCCATGTGTATATGGCCTAAACAAAACTAAACCTATCAAAAATTATGTTGGTGGAACCTCCCACGGAGAAATCTAGGGGGTAGACCCCCGAGGCACGCAGACCGCCGTTATCGGGGGGGAACGACCGCCGGAGCACCGGAATACCACCAAAACTTTCATGTGGACCTAGGATATGTGTCAAAGTGTGGTGGAAGGTGTGATTCACCAAATGTTGCAAGGCATAGCTCCCATGTGTGAGATTCCTCTCTTTCGGGCGATAACACTTGGAAGATTCCTCGACTTGTAGGCTGAAGTGTCCCGCTGCGGGTATACCGGTGGCTACAATGTGCCAAAGTGTGCCAAACCTAGCTTTCCATGTGTATATGGCCTAAACAAAACTAAACCTATCAAAAAGTATGTTGGTGGAACCTCCCACGGAGAAATCTAGGGGGGTAGACCCCCCGAGGCACGCAGACCGCCGTTATCGGGAGAGAACGACCGCCGGAGCACCGGAATACCACCAAAACTTGCATGTGGACCTAGGATATGTGTGAAAGTGTGTTGGAAGGTGTTTATTCACCAAATGGTGCAAGGCATTGCTCCCATGTGTGAGATTCCTCTCTTTCGGGCGATAACACTTGGAAGATTCCTCAACTTGTAGGCTGAAGTGTCCCGCTGCGGGTATACCGGTGGCTACAATGTGCCAAAGTGTGCCAAACCTAGCTTTCCATGTGTATATGGACTAAACAAAACTAAACCTATCAAAAAGTATGTTGGTGGAACCTCCCGCGGAGAAATCTAGGGGGGTAGACCCCCCGAGGCACGCAGACCGCCGTTATCGGGAGAGAACGACCGCCGGAGCACCGGAATACCACCAACACTTGCATGTGGACCTAGTATATGTGTGAAAGTGTGGTTGAAGGTGTTATTCACCAAATGGTGCAAGGCATTGCTCCCATGTGTGAGATTCCTCTCTTTCGGGCGATAACACTTGGAAGATTCCTCGACTTGTAGGCTGAAGTGTCCCGCTGCGGGTATACCGGTGGCTACAATGTGCCAAAGTGTGCCAAACCTAGCTTTCCATGTGTATATGGCCTAAACAAAACTAAACCTACCAAAAAGTATGTTGGTGGAACCTCCCGCGGAGAAATATAGGGGGGTAGACCCCCCGAGGCACGCAGACCACCGTTATCGGGAGAGAACGACCGCCGGAGCACCGGAATACCACCAAAACTTGCATGTGGACCTAGGATATGTGTGAAAGTGTGGTGGAAGGTGTGATTCACCAAATGGTGCAAGGCATAGCTCCCATGTGTGAGATTCCTTTCTTTCGGGCGATAACACTTGGAAGATTCCTCGACTTGTAGGCTGAAGTGTCCCGCTGCGGGTATAACGGTGGCTACAATGTGCCAAAGTGTGCCAAACCTAGCTTTCCATGTGTATATGGCCTAAACAAAACTAAACCTATCAAAAAGTATGTTGGTGGAACCTCCCGCGGAGAAATCTAGGGGGGTAGACCCCCCGAGGCACGCAGACCGCCGTTATCGGGAGAGAACGACCGCCGGAGCACCGGAATACCACCAAAACTTGCATGTGGACCTAGGATATGTGTGAAAGTGTGGTGGAAGGTGTTATTAACCAAATGGTGCAAGGCATTGCTCCCATGTGTGAGATTCCTCTCTTTCGGGCGATAACACTTGGAAGATTCCTCGACTTGTAGGCTGAAGTGTCCCGCTGCGGGTATACCGGTG
Source organism: Lolium perenne (assembly GCF_019359855.2). Lineage (NCBI taxonomy): Eukaryota > Viridiplantae > Streptophyta > Magnoliopsida > Poales > Poaceae > Lolium > Lolium perenne. Next base: position 245,114,043 of record NC_067244.2, on the reverse strand, counting down.
GCTACAATGTGCCAAAGTGTGCCAAACCTATCTTTCCATGTGTATATGGCCTAAACAAAACTAAACCTATCAAAAAGTATGTTGGTGGAACCTCCCACGGAGAAATCTAGGGGGGTAGACCCCCGAGGCACGCAGACCGCCGTTATCGGGGGGGAACGACCGCCGGAGCACCGGAATACCACCAAAACTTTCATGTGGACCTAGGATATGTGTGAAAATGTGGTGGAAGGTGTGATTCACCAAATGTTGCAAGGCATAGCTCCCATGTGTGAGATTCCTCTCTTTCGGGCGATAACACTTGGAAGATTCCTCAACTTGTAGGCTGAAGTGTCCCGCTGCGGGTATACCGGTGGCTACAATGTGCCAAAGTGTGCCAAACCTAGCTTTCCATGTGTATATTGCCTAAACAAAACTAAACCTATCAAAAAGTATGTTGGTGGAACCTCCCGCGGAAAAATCTAGGGGGGTAGACCGCCGTTATCGGGAGAGAACGACCGCCGGAGCACCGGAATACCACCAAAACTTGCATGTGGACCTAGGATATGTGTGAAAGTGTGGTGGAAGGTGTGATTCACCAAATGGTGCAAGGCATAGCTCCCATGTGTTAGATTCCTCTCTTTCGGGCGATAACACTTGGAAGATTCCTCGACTTGTAGGCTGAAGTGTCCCGCTGCGGGTATACCGGTGGCTACAATGTGCCAAAGTGTGCCAAACCTAGCTTTCCATGTGTATATGGACTAAACAAAACTAAACCTATCAAAAAGTATGTTGGTGGAACCTCCCGCGGAGAAATCTAGGGGGGTAGACCCCCCGAGGCACGCAGACCGCCGTTATCGGGAGAGAACGACCGCCGGAGCACCGGAATACCACCAACACTTGCATGTGGACCTAGTATATGTGTGAAAGTGTGGTTGAAGGTGTGATTCACCAAATGGTGCAAGGCATTGCTCCCATGTGTGAGATTCCTCTCTTTCGGGCGATAACACTTGGAAGATTCCTCGACTTGTAGGCTGAAGTGTCCCGCTGCGGGTATACCGGTGGCTACAATGTGCCAAAGTGTGCCAAACCTAGCTTTCCATGTGTATATGGCCTAAACAAAACTAAACCTACCAAAAAGTATGTTGGTGGAACCTCCCGCGGAGAAATCTAGGGGGGTAGACCCCCCGAGGCACGCAGACCGCCGTTATCGGGAGAGAACGACCGCCGGAGCACCGGAATACCACCAAAACTTGCATGTGGACCTAGGATATGTGTGAAAGTGTGGTGGAAGGTGTGATTCACCAAATGGTGCAAGGCATAGCTCCCATGTGTGAGATTCCTCTCTTTCGGGCGATAACACTTGGAAGATTCCTCGACTTGTAGGCTGAAGTGTCCCGCTGCGGGTATAACGGTGGCTACAATGTGCCAAAGTGTGCCAAACCTAGCTTTCCATGTGTATATGGCCTAAACAAAACTAAAACTATCAAAAAGTATGTTGGTGGAACCTCCCGCGGAGAAATCTAGGGGGGTAGACCCCCCGAGGCACGCAGACCGCCGTTATCGGGAGAGAACGACCGCCGGAGCACCGGAATACCACCAAAACTTGCATGTGGACCTAGGATATGTGTGAAAGTGTGGTGGAAGGTGTTATTCACCAAATGGTGCAAGGCATTGCTCCCATGTGTGAGATTCCTCTCTTTCGGGCGATAACACTTGGAAGATTCCTCGACTTGTAGGCTGAAGTGTCTCGCTGCGGGTATACCGGTGGCTACAATGTGCCAAAGTGTGCCAAACCTATCTTTCCATGTGTATATGGCCTAAACAAAACTAAACCTATCAAAAATTATGTTGGTGGAACCTCCCACGGAGAAATCTAGGGGGTAGACCCCCGAGGCACGCAGACCGCCGTTATCGGGGGGGAACGACCGCCGGAGCACCGGAATACCACCAAAACTTTCATGTGGACCTAGGATATGTGTGAAAGTGTGGTGGAAGGTGTGATTCACCAAATGTTGCAAGGCATAGCTCCCATGTGTGAGATTCCTCTCTTTCGGGCGATAACACTTGGAAGATTCCTCGACTTGTAGGCTGAAGTGTCCCGCTGCGGGTATACCGGTGGCTACAATGTGCCAAAGTGTGCCAAACCTAGCTTTCCATGTGTATATGGCCTAAACAAAACTAAACCTATCAAAAAGTATGTTGGTGGAACCTCCCACGGAGAAATCTAGGGGGGTAGACCCCCGAGGCACGCAGACCGCCGTTATCGGGAGAGAACGACCGCCGGAGCACCGGAATACCACCAAAACTTGCATGTGGACCTAGGATATGTGTGAAAGTGTGTTGGAAGGTGTGATTCACCAAATGGTGCAAGGCATTGCTCCCATGTGTGAGATTCCTCTCTTTCGGGCGATAACACTTGGAAGATTCCTCAACTTGTAGGTCAAGTGTCCCGTCATGGGTATACCGGTGGCTACAATGTGCCAAAGTGTGCCAAACCTAGCTTTCCATGTGTATATGGACTAAACAAAACTAAACCTATCAAAAAGTATGTTGGTGGAACCTCCCGCGGAGAAATCTAGGGGGGTAGACCCCCCGAGGCACGCAGACCGCCGTTATCGGGAGAGAACGACCGCCGGAGCACCGGAATACCACCAACACTTGCATGTGGACCTAGTATATGTGTGAAAGTGTGGTTGAAGGTGTTATTCACCAAATGGTGCAAGGCATTGCTCCCATGTGTGAGATTCCTCTCTTTCGGGCGATAACACTTGGAAGATTCCTCGACTTGTAGGCTGAAGTGTCCCGCTGCGGGTATACCGGTGGCTACAATGTGCCAAAGTGTGCCAAACCTAGCTTTCCATGTGTATATGGCCTAAACAAAACTAAACCTACCAAAAAGTATGTTGGTGGAACCTCCCGCGGAGAAATATAGGGGGGTAGACCCCCCGAGGCACGCAGACCACCGTTATCGGGAGAGAACGACCGCCGGAGCACCGGAATACCACCAAAACTTGCATGTGGACCTAGGATATGTGTGAAAGTGTGGTGGAAGGTGTGATTCACCAAATGGTGCAAGGCATAGCTCCCATGTGTGAGATTCCTTTCTTTCGGGCGATAACACTTGGAAGATTCCTCGACTTGTAGGTCAAGTGTCCCGTTGGCGGGTATACCGGTGGCTACAATGTGCCAAAGTGTGCCAAACCTAGCTTTCCATGTGTATATGGCCTAAACAAAACTAAACCTAGCACAAAGTATGTTGGTGGAACCTCGCTAGGAGATATCTAGGGGGGTAGACCCCCCGAGGCACGCAGACCGCCGTTATCGGGAGAGAACGACCGCCGGAGCACCGGAATACCACCAAAACTTGCATGTGGACCTAGGATATGTGTGAAAGTGTGGTGGAAGGTGTTATTAACCAAATGGTGCAAGGCATTGCTCCCATGTGTGAGATTCCTCTCTTTCGGGCGATAACACTTGGAAGATTCCTCGACTTGTAGGCTGAAGTGTCCCGCTGCGGGTATACCGGTGGCTACAATGTGCCAAAGTGTGCCAAACCTATCTTTCCATGTGTATATGGCCTAAACAAAACTAAACCTATCAAAAAGTATGTTGGTGGAACCTCCCACGGAGAAATCTAGGGGGGTAGACCCCCGAGGCACGCAGACCGCCGTTATCGGGGGGGAACGACCGCCGGAGCACCGGAATACCACCAAAACTTTCATGTGGACCTGGGATATGTGTGAAAATGTGGTGGAAGGTGTGATTCACCAAATGTTGCAAGGCATAGCTCCCATGTGTGAGATTCCTCTCTTTCGGGCGATAACACTTGGAAGATTCCTCAACTTGTAGGCTGAAGTGTCCCGCTGCGGGTATACCGGTGGCTACAATGTGCCAAAGTGTGCCAAACCTAGCTTTCCATGTGTATATTGCCTAAACAAAACTAAACCTATCAAAAAGTATGTTGGTGGAACCTCCCGCGGAAAAATCTAGGGGGGTAGACCGCCGTTATCGGGGGGGGGGAACGACCGCCGGAGCACCGGAATACCACCAAAACTTGCATGTGGACCTAGGATATGTGTGAAAGTGTGGTGGAAGGTGTGATTCACCAAATGGTGCAAGGCATAGCTCCCATGTGTTAGATTCCTCTCTTTCGGGCGATAACACTTGGAAGATTCCTCGACTTGTAGGCTGAAGTGTCCCGCTGCGGGTATACCGGTGGCTACAATGTGCCAAAGTGTGCCAAACCTAGCTTTCCATGTGTATATGGCCTAAACAAAACTAAACCTATCAAAAAGTATGTTGGTGGAACATCCCGCGGAGAAATCTAGGGGGGTAGACCCCCCGAGGCACGCAGACCGCCGTTATCAGGAGAGAACGACCGCCGGAGCACCAGAATACCACCAACACTTGCATGTGGACCTAGTATATGTGTGAAAGTGTGGTGGAAGGTGTGATTCACCAAATGGTGCAAGGCATTGCTCCCATGTGTGAGATTCCTCTCTTTCGGGCGATAACACTTGGAAGATTCCTCGACTTGTAGGCTGAAGTGTCCCGCTGCGGGTATACCGGTGGCTACAATGTGCCAAAGAGTGCCAAACCTAGCTTTCCATGTGTATATGGCCTAAAAAAAACTAAACCTATCAAAAAGTATGTTGGTGGAACCTCCCGCGGAGAAATCTAGGGGGTAGACCCCCGAGGCACGCAGACCGCCGTTATCGGGGGGGGGGGGAACGACCGCCGGAGCACCAGAATACCACCAAAACTTGCATGTGGACCTAGGATATGTTTGAAAGTGTGTTGGAAGGTGTGATTCACCAAATGGTGCAAGTCATAGCTCCCATGTGTGAGATTCCTCTCTTTCGGGCGATAACACTTGGAAGATTCCTCGACTTGTAGGCTGAAGTGTCCCGCTGCGGGTATACCGGTGGCTACATTGTGCCAAAGTGTGCCAAACCTAGATTTCCATGTGTATATGGCCTAAAGAAAACTAAACCTATCAAAAAGTATGTTGGTGGAACCTCCCGCGGAGAAATCTAGGGGGGGTAGACCCCCCGAGGCACGCAGACCGCCGTTATCGGGAGAGAACGACCGCCGGAGCACCGGAAGACCACCAACACTTGCATGTGGACCTAGGATATGTTTGAAAGTGTGGTGGAAGGCGTGATTCACCAAATGGTGCAAGGGATTGCTCCCATGTGTGAGATTCCTCTCTTTCGGGCGATAACACTTGGAAGATTCCTCGACTTGTAGGCTGAAGTGTCCCGCTGCGGTTATACCGGTGGCTACAATGTGCCAAAGTGTGCCAAACCTAGCTTTCCATGTGTATATGGACTAATAAAAACTAAACCTATCAAAAAGTATGTTGGTGGAACCTCCCGCGGAGAAATCTAGGGGGGTAGACCCCCCGAGGCACGCAGACCGCCATTATCGGGAGAGAACGACCGCCGGAGCACCGGAATACCACCAAAACTTGCATGTGGACCTAGGATATGTGTGAAAGTGTGGTGGAAGGTGTTATTCACCAAATGGTGCAAGGCATTGCTCCCATGTGTGAGATTCCTCTCTTTCGGGCGATAACACTTGGAAGATTCCTCGACTTGTAGGCTGAAGTGTCCCGCTGCGGGTATACCGGTGGCTACAATGTGCCAAAGTGTGCCAAACCTAGCTTTCCATGTGTATATGGCCTAAACAAAACTAAACCTATCAAAAAGTATGTTGGTGGAACCTCCCACAGAGAAATCTAGGGGGGTAGACCCCCGAGGCACGCAGACCGCCGTTATCGGGGGGGAACGACCGCCGGAGCACCGGAATACCACCAAAACTTGCATGTGGACCTAGGATATGTGTGAAAGTGTGGTGGAAGGTGTGATTCACCAAATGGTGCAAGGCATAGCTCCCATGTGTTAGATTCATCTCTTTCGGGCGATAACACTTGGAAGATTCCTCGACTTGTAGGCTGAAGTGTCCCGCTGCGGGTATACCGGTGGCTACAATGTGCCAAAGTGTGCCAAACCTAGCTTTCCATGTGTATATGGCCTAAACAAAACTAAACCTATCAAAAAGTATGTTGGTGGAACATCCCGCGGAGAAATCTAGGGGGGTAGACCCCCCGAGGCACGCAGACCGCCGTTATCAGGAGAGAACGACCGCCGGTGCACCAGAATACCACCAACACTTGCATGTGGACCTAGTATATGTGTGAAAGTGTGGTGGAAGGTGTGATTCACCAAATGGTGCAAGGCATTGCTCCCATGTGTGAGATTCCTCTCTTTCGGGCGATAACACTTGGAAGATTCCTCGACTTGTAGGCTGAAGTGTCCCGCTGCGGGTATACCGGTGGCTACAATGTGCCAAAGTGTGCCAAACCTAGCTTTCCATGTGTATATTGCCTAAACAAAACTAAAACTATCAAAAAGTATGTTGGTGGAACCTCCCGCGGAGAAATCTAGGGGGTAGACCCCCGAGGCACGCAGACCGCCGTTATCAGGAGAGAACGACCGCCGGAGCACCAGAATACCACCAAAACTTGCATGTGGACCTAGGATATGTTTGAAAGTGTGTTGGAAGGTGTGATTCACCAAATGGTGCAAGGCATAGCTCCCATGTGTGAGATTCCTCTCTTTCGGGCGATAACACTTGGAAGATTCCTCGACTTGTAGGCTGAAGTGTCCCGATGCGGGTATACCGGTGGCTACAATGTGCCAAAGTGTGCCAAACCTAGATTTCCATGTGTATATGGCCTAAAGAAAACTAAACCTATCAAAAAGTATGTTGGTGGAACCTCCCGCGGAGAAATCTAGGGGGGTAGACCCCCCGAGGCACGCAGACCGCCGTTATCGGGAGAGAACGACCGCCGTAGCACCGGAATACCACCAACACTTGCATGTGGACCTAGGATATGTTTGAAAGTGTGGTGGAAGGCGTGATTGACCAAATGGTGCAAGGGATTGCTCCCATGTGTGAGATTCCTCTCTTTCGGGCGATAACACTTGGAAGATTCCTCGACTTGTAGGCTGAAGTGTCCCGCTGCGGTTATACCGGTGGCTACAATGTGCCAAAGTGTGCCAAACCTAGCTTTCCATGTGTATATGGCCTAAACAAAACTAAACCTATCAAAAAGTATGTTGGTGGAACATCCCGCGGAGAAATCTAGGGGGGTAGACCCCCCGAGGCACGCAGACCGCCGTTATCGGGAGAGAACGACCGCCGGAGCACCGGAATACCACCAACACTTGCATGTGGACCTAGTATATGTGTGAAAGTGTGGTTGAAGGTGTTATTCACCAAATGGTGCAAGGCATTGCTCCCATGTGTGAGATTCCTCTCTTTCGGGCGATAACACTTGGAAGATTCCTCGACTTATAGGCTGAAGTGTCCCGCTGCGGGTATACCGGTGGCTACAATGTGCCAAAGTGTGCCAAACCTAGCTTTCCATGTGTATATGGCCTAAACAAAACTAAACCTACCAAAAAGTATGTTGGTGGAACCTCCCGCGGAGAAATCTAGGGGGGTAGACCCCCCGAGGCACGCAGACCGCCGTTATCGGGAGAGAACGACCGCCGGAGCACCGAAATACCACCAAAACTTGCATGTGGACCTAGGATATGTGTGAAAGTGTGGTGGAAGGTGTGATTCACCAAATGGTGCAAGGCATAGCTCCCATGTGTGAGATTCCTCTCTTTCGGGCGATAACACTTGGAAGATTCCTCGACTTGTAGGCTGAAGTGTCCCGCTGCGGGTATAACGGTGGCTACAATGTGCCAAAGTGTGCCAAACCTAGCTTTCCATGTGTATATGGACTAATAAAAACTAAACCTATCAAAAAGTATGTTGGTGGAACCTCCCGCGGAGAAATCTAGGGGGGTAGACCCCCCGAGGCACGCAGACCGCCGTTATCGGGAGAGAACGACCGCCGGAGCACCGGAATACCACCAACACTTGCATGTGGACCTAGGATATGTTTGAAAGTGTGGTGGAAGGCGTGATTGACCAAATGGTGCAAGGGATTGCTCCCATGTGTGAGATTCCTCTCTTTCGGGCGATAACACTTGGAAGATTCCTCGACTTGTAGGCTGAAGTGTCCCGCTGCGGTTATACCGGTGGCTACAATGTGCCAAAGTGTGCCAAACCTAGCTTTCCATGTGTATATGGCCTAAACAAAACTAAACCTATCAAAAAGTATGTTGGTGGAACATCCCGCGGAGAAATCTAGGGGGGTAGACCCCCCGAGGCACGCAGACCGCCGTTATCGGGAGAGAACGACCGCCGGAGCACCGGAATACCACCAACACTTGCATGTGGACCTAGTATATGTGTGAAAGTGTGGTTGAAGGTGTTATTCACCAAATGGTGCAAGGCATTGCTCCCATGTGTGAGATTCCTCTCTTTCGGGCGATAACACTTGGAAGATTCCTCGACTTGTAGGCTGAAGTGTCCCGCTGCGGGTATACCGGTGGCTACATTGTGCCAAAGTGTGCCAAACCTAGCTTTCCATGTGTATATGGCCTAAACAAAACTAAACCTACCAAAAAGTATGTTGGTGGAACCTCCCGCGGAGAAATCTAGGGGGGTAGACCCCCCGAGGCACGCAGACCGCCGTTATCGGGAGAGAACGACCGCCGGAGCACCGGAATACCACCAAAACTTGCATGTGGACCTAGGATATGTGTGAAAGTGTGGTGGAAGGTGTGATTCACCAAATGGTGCAAGGCATAGCTCCCATGTGTGAGATTCCTCTCTTTCGGGCGATAACACTTGGAAGATTCCTCGACTTGTAGGCTGAAGTGTCCCGCTGCGGGTATAACGGTGGCTACAATGTGCCAAAGTGTGCCAAACCTAGCTTTCCATGTGTATATGGCCTAAACAAAACTAAACCTATCAAAAAGTATGTTGGTGTAACCTCCCGCGGAGAAATCTAGGGGGGTAGACCCCCCGAGGCACGCAGACCGCCGTTATCGGGAGAGAACGACCGCCGGAGCACCGGAATACCACCAAAACTTGCATGTGGACCTAGGATATGTGTGAAAGTGTGTTGGAAGGTGTGATTCACCAAATGGTGCAAGGCATTGCTCCCATGTGTGAGATTCATCTCTTTCGGGCGATAACACTTGGAAGATTCCTCGACTTGTAGGCTGAAGTGTCCCGCTGCGGGTATACCGGTGGCTACAATGTGCCAAAGTGTGCCAAACCTAGCTTTCCATGTGTATATGGACTAAACAAAACTAAACCTATCAAAAAGTATGTTGGTCGAACCTCCCGCGGAGAAATCTAGGGGGGTAGACCCCCGAGGCACGCAGACCGCCGTTATCGGGAGAGAACGACCGCCGGAGCACCGGAATACCACCAACACTTGCATGTGGACCTAGTATATGTGTGAAAGTGTGGTTGAAGGTGTGATTCACCAAATGGTGCAAGGCATTGCTCCCATGTGTGAGATTCCTCTCTTTCGGGCGATAACACTTGGAAGATTCCTCGACTTGTAGGCTGAAGTGTCCCGCTGCGGGTATACCGGTGGCTACATTGTGCCAAAGTGTGCCAAACCTAGCTTTCCATGTGTATATGGCCTAAACAAAACTAAACCTACCAAAAAGTATGTTGGTGGAACCTCCCGCGGAGAAATCTAGGGGGTAGACCCCCCGAGGCACGCAGACCGCCGTTATCGGGGGGGGGGGGGGGGGAACGACCGCCGGAGCACCAGAATACCACCAAAACTTGCATGTGGACCTAGGATATGTTTGAAAGTGTGTTGGAAGGTGTGATTCACCAAATGGTGCAAGGCATAGCTCCCATGTGTGAGATTCCTCTCTTTCGGGCGATAACACTTGGAAGATTCCTCGACTTGTAGGCTGAAGTGTCCCGCTGCGGGTATACCGGTGGCTACAATGTGCCAAAGTGTGCCAAACCTAGATTTCCATGTGTATATGGCCTAAAGAAAACTAAACCTATCAAAAAGTATGTTGGTGGAACCTCCCGCGGAGAAATCTAGGGGGGTAGACCCCCCGAGGCACGCAGACCGCCGTTATCGGGAGAGAACGACCGCCGTAGCACCGGAATACCACCAACACTTGCATGTGGACCTAGTATATGTGTGAAAGTGTGGTGGAAGGTGTGATTCACCAAATGGTGCAAGGCATAGCTCCCATGTGTGAGATTCCTCTCTTTCTGGCGATAACACTTGGAAGATTCCTCGACTTGTAGGCTGAAGTGTCCCGCTGCGGGTATAACGGTGGCTACAATGTGCCAAAGTGTGCCAAACCTAGCTTTCCATGTGTATATGGCCTAAACAAAACTAAACCTATCAAAAAGTATGTTGGTGTAACCTCCCGCGGAGAAATCTAGGGGGGTAGACCCCCCGAGGCACGCAGACCGCCGTTATCGGGAGAGAACGACCGCCGGAGCACCGGAATACCACCAAAACTTGCATGTGGACCTAGGATATGTGTGAAAGTGTGTTGGAAGGTGTGATTCACCAAATGGTGCAAGGCATTGCTCCCATGTGTGAGATTCATCTCTTTCGGGCGATAACACTTGGAAGATTCCTCGACTTGTAGGCTGAAGTGTCCCGCTGCGGGTATACCGGTGGCTACAATGTGCCAAAGTGTGCCAAACCTAGCTTTCCATGTGTATATGGACTAAACAAAACTAAACCTATCAAAAAGTATGTTGGTCGAACCTCCCGCGGAGAAATCTAGGGGGGTAGACCCCCCGAGGCACGCAGACCGCCGTTATCGGGAGAGAACGACCGCCGGAGCACCGGAATACCACCAACACTTGCATGTGGACCTAGTATATGTGTGAAAGTGTGGTTGAAGGTGTGATTCACCAAATGGTGCAAGGCATTGCTCCCATGTGTGAGATTCCTCTCTTTCGGGCGATAACACTTGGAAGATTCCTCGACTTGTAGGCTGAAGTGTCCCGCTGCGGGTATACCGGTGGCTACATTGTGCCAAAGTGTGCCAAACCTAGCTTTCCATGTGTATATGGCCTAAACAAAACTAAACCTACCAAAAAGTATGTTGGTGGAACCTCCCGCGGAGAAATCTAGGGGGTAGACCCCCCGAGGCACGCAGACCGCCGTTATCGGGAGAGAACGACCGCCGGAGCACCGGAATACCACCAAAACTTGCATGTGGACCTAGGATATGTGTGAAAGTGTGGTGGAAGGTGTGATTCACCAAATGGTGCAAGGCATAGCTCCCATGTGTGAGATTCCTCTCTTTCGGGCGATAACACTTGGAAGATTCCTCGACTTGTAGGCTGAAGTGTCCCACTGCGGGTATAACGGTGGCTACAATGTGCCAAAGTGTGCCAAACCTAGCTTTCCATGTGTATATGGCCTAAACAAAACTAAAACCATCAAAAAGTATGTTGGTGGAACCTCCCGCGGAGAAATCTAGGGGGGTAGACCCCCCGAGGCACGCAGACCGCCGTTATCGGGAGAGAACGACCGCCGGAGCACCGGAATACCACCAAAACTTGCATGTGGACCTAGGATATGTGTGAAAGTGTGGTGGAAGGTGTTATTCACCAAATGGTGCAAGGCATTGCTCCCATGTGTGAGATTCCTCTCTTTCGGGCGATAACACTTGGAAGATTCCTCGACTTGTAGGCTGAAGTGTCTCGCTGCGGGTATACCGGTGGCTACAATGTGCCAAAGTGTGCCAAACCTATCTTTCCATGTGTATATGGCCTAAACAAAACTAAACCTATCAAAAAGTATGTTGGTGGAACCTCCCACGGAGAAATCTAGGGGGGTAGACCCCCGAGGCACGTAGACCGCCGTTATCGGGGGGGGGGGGGAACGACCGCCGGAGCACCGGAATACCACCAAAACTTTCATGTGGACCTAGGATATGTGTGAAAGTGTGGTGGAAGGTGTGATTCACCAAATGTTGCAAGGCATAGCTCCCATGTGTGAGATTCCTCTCTTTCGGGCGATAACACTTGGAAGATTCCTCGACTTGTAGGTCAAGTGTCCCGCCGCGGGTATACCGGTGGCTACAATGTGCCAAAGTGTGCCAAACCTAGCTTTCCATGTGTATATGGCCTAAACAAAACTAAACCTATCAAAAAGTATGTTGGTGGAACCTCCCGCGGAGAAATCTAGGGGGGTAGACCCCCCGAGGCACACAGACCGCCGTTATCGGGAGAGAACGACCGCCGGAGCACCGGAATACCACCAAAACTTGCATGTGGACCTAGGATATGTGTGAAAGTGTGTTGGAAGGTGTGATTCACCAAATGGTGCAAGGCATTGCTCCCATGTGTGAGATTCCTCTCTTTCGGGCGATAACACTTGGAAGATTCCTCAACTTGTAGGCTGAAGTGTCCCGCTGCGGGTATACCGGTGGCTACAATGTGCCAAAGTGTGCCAAACCTAGCTTTCCATGTGTATATGGACTAAACAAAACTAAACCTATCAAAAAGTATGTTGGTGGAACCTCCCGCGGAGAAATCTAGGGGGGTAGACCCCCCGAGGCACGCAGACCGCCGTTATCGGGAGAGAACGACCGCCGGAGCACCGGAATACCACCAACACTTGCATGTGGACCTAGTATATGTGTGAAAGTGTGGTTGAAGGTGTTATTCACCAAATGGTGCAAGGCATTGCTCCCATGTGTGAGATTCCTCTCTTTCGGGCGATAACACTTGGAAGATTCCTCGACTTGTAGGTCAAGTGTCCCGCTGCGGGTATACCGGTGGCTACAATGTGCCAAAGTGTGCCAAACCTAGCTTTCCATGTGTATATGGCCTAAAAAAAACTAAACCTACCAAAAAGTATGTTGGTGGAACCTCCCGCGGAGAAATCTAGGGGGGTAGACCCCCCGAGGCACGCAGACCGCCGTTATCGGGAGAGAACGACCGCCGGAGCACCGGAATACCACCAAAACTTGCATGTGGACCTAGTATATGTGTGAAAGTGTGGTGGAAGGTGTGATTCACCAAATGGTGCAAGGCATAGCTCCCATGTGTGAGATTCCTCTCTTTCGGGCGATAACACTTGGAAGATTCCTCGACTTGTAGGCTGAAGTGTCCCGCTGCGGGTATAACGGTGGCTACAATGTGCCAATGTGTGCCAAACCTAGCTTTCCATGTGTATATGGCCTAAACAAAACTAAACCTATCAAAAAGTATGTTGGTGGAACCTCCCACGGAGAAATCTAGGGGGGTAGACCCCAGGCACGCAGACCGCCGTTATCGGGAGAGAACGACCGCCGGAGCACCGGAATACCACCAAAACTTGCATGTGGACCTAGGATATGTGTGAAAGTGTGGTGGAAGGTGTTATTCACCAAATGGTGCAAGGCATTGCTCCCATGTGTGAGATTCCTCTCTTTCGGGCGATAACACTTGGAAGATTCCTCGACTTGTAGGCTGAAGTGTCCCGCTGCGGGTATACCGGTGGCTACAATGTGCCAAAGTGTGCCAAACCTATCTTTCCATGTGTATATGGCCTAAACAAAACTAAACCTATCAAAAAGTATGTTGGTGGAACCTCCCACGGAGAAATCTAGGGGGGTAGACCCCCGAGGCACGCAGACCGCCGTTATCGGGGGGGAACGACCGCCGGAGCACCGGAATACCACCAAAACTTTCATGTGGACCTAGGATATGTGTGAAAGTGTGGTGGAAGGTGTGATTCACCAAATGTTGCAAGGCATAGCTCCCATGTGTGAGATTCCTCTCTTTCGGGCGATAACACTTGGAAGATTCCTCGACTTGTAGGCTGAAGTGTCCCGCTGCGGGTATACCGGTGGCTACAATGTGCCAAAGTGTGCCAAACCTAGCTTTCCATGTGTATATTGCCTAAACAAAACTAAACCTATCAAAAAGTATGTTGGTGGAACCTCCCGCGGAAAAATCTAGGAGGGTAGACCGCCGTTATCGGGGGGGGGGGGAACGACCGCCGGAGCACCGGAATACCACCAAAACTTGCATGTGGACCTAGGATATGTGTGAAAGTGTGGTGGAAGGTGTGATTCACCAAATGGTGCAAGGCATAGCTCCCATGTGTTAGATTCCTCTCTTTCGGGCGATAACACTTGGAAGATTCCTCGACTTGTAGGCTGAAGTGTCCCGCTGCGGGTATACCGGTGGCTACAATGTGCCAAAGTGTGCCAAACCTAGCTTTCCATGTGTTTATGGCCTAAACAAAACTAAACCTATCAAAAAGTATGTTGGTGGAACATCCCGCGGAGAAATCTAGGGGGGTAGACCCCCCGAGGCACGCAGACCGCCGTTATCAGGAGAGAACGACCGCCGGAGCACCAGAATACCACCAACACTTGCATGTGGACCTAGTATATGTGTGAAAGTGTGGTGGAAGGTGTGATTCACCAAATGGTGCAAGGCATTGCTCCCATGTGTGAGATTCCTCTCTTTCGGGCGATAACACTTGGAAGATTCCTCGACTTGTAGGCTGAAGTGTCCCACTGCGGGTATACCGGTGGCTACAATGTACCAAAGAGTGCCAAACCTAGCTTTCCATGTGTATATGGCCTAAAAAAAACTAAACCTATCAAAAAGTATGTTGGTGGAACCTCCCGCGGAGAAATCTAGGGGGTAGACCCCCGAGGCACGCAGACCGCCGTTATCGGGAGAGAACGACCGCCGGAGCACCAGAATACCACCAAAACTTGCATGTGGACCTAGGATATGTTTGAAAGTGTGTTGGAAGGTGTGATTCACCAAATGGTGCAAGGCATAGCTCCCATGTGTGAGATTCCTCTCTTTCGGGCGATAACACTTGGAAGATTCCTCGACTTGTAGGCTGAAGTGTCCCGCTGCGGGTATACCGGTGGCTACAATGTGCCAAAGTGTGCCAAACCTAGATTTCCACGTGTATATGGCCTAAAGAAAACTAAACCTATCAAAAAGTATGTTGGTGGAACCTCCCGCGGAGAAATCTAGGGGGGTAGACCCCCCGAGGCACGCAGACCGCCGTTATCGGGAGAGAACGACCGCCGGAGCACCGGAATACCACCAACACTTGCATGTGGACCTAGGATATGTTTGAAAGTGTGGTGGAAGGCGTGATTGACCAAATGGTGCAAGGGATTGCTCCCATGTGTGAGATTCCTCTCTTTCGGGCGATAACACTTGGAAGATTCCTCGACTTGTAGGCTGAAGTGTCCCGCTGCGGTTATACCGGTGGCTACAATGTGCCAAAGTGTGCCAAACCTAGCTTTCCATGTGTATATGGACTAATAAAAACTAAACCTATCAAAAAGTATGTTGGTGGAACCTCCCGCGGAGAAATCTAGGGGGGTAGACCCCCCGAGGCACGCAGACCGCCATTATCGGGAGAGAACGACCGCCGGAGCACCGGAATACCACCAAAACTTGCATGTGGACCTAGGATATGTGTGAAAGTGTGGTGGAAGGTGTTATTCACCAAATGGTGCAAGGCATTGCTCCCATGTGTGAGATTCCTCTCTTTCGGGCGATAACACTTGGAAGATTCCTCGACTTGTAGGCTGAAGTGTCCCGCTGCGGGTATACCGGTGGCTACAATGTGCCAAAGTGTGCCAAACCTAGCTTTCCATGTGTATATGGCCTAAACAAAACTAAACCTATCAAAAAGTATGTTGGTGGAACCTCCCACGGAGAAATCTAGGGGGGTAGACCCCCGAGGCACGCAGACCGCCGTTATCGGGGGGGAACGACCGCCGGAGCACCGGAATACCACCAAAACTTGCATGTGGACCTAGGATATGTGTGAAAGTGTGGTGGAAGGTGTGATTCACCAAATGGTGCAAGGCATAGCTCCCATGTGTTAGATTCCTCTCTTTCGGGCGATAACACTTGGAAGATTCCTCGACTTGTAGGTCAAGTGTCCCGCTGCGGGTATACCGGTGGCTACAATGTGCCAAAGTGTGCCAAACCTAGCTTTCCATGTGTATATGGCCTAAACAAAACTAAACCTATCAAAAAGTATGTTGGTGGAACCTCCCGCGGAGAAATCTAGGGGGGTAGACCCCCCGAGGCACGCAGACCGCCGTTATCGGGAGAGAACGACCGTCGGAGCACCGGAATACCACCAAAACTTGCATGTGGACCTAGGATATGTGTGAAAGTGTGGTGGAAGGTGTTATTCACCAAATGGTGCAAGGCATTGCTCCCGTGTGTGAGATTCCTCTCTTTCGGGCGATAACACTTGGAAGATTCCTCGACTTGTAGGCTGAAGTGTCCCGCTGCGGGTATACCGGTGGCTACAATGTGCCAAAGTGTGCCAAACCTAGCTTTCCATGTGTATATGGACTAAACAAAACTAAACCTATCAAAAAGTATGTTGGTGGAACCTCCCGCGGAGAAATCTAGGGGGGTAGACCCCCCGAGGCACGCAGACCGCCGTTATCGGGAGAGAACGACCGCCGGAGCACCGGAATACCACCAACACTTGCATGTGGACCTAGTATATGTGTGAAAGTGTGGTTGAAGGTGTTATTCACCAAATGGTGCAAGGCATTGCTCCCATGTGTGAGATTCCTCTCTTTCGGGCGATAACACTTGGAAGATTCCTCGACTTGTAGGCTGAAGTGTCCCGCTGCGGGTATACCGGTGGCTACAATGTGCCAAAGTGTGCCAAACCTAGATTTCCATGTGTATATGGCCTAAACAAAACTAAACCTACCAAAAAGTATGTTGGTGGAACCTCCCGCGGAGAAATCTAGGGGGTAGACCCCCCGAGGCACGCAGACCGCCGTTATCGGGAGAGAACGACCGCCGGAGCACCGGAATACCACCAAAACTTGCATGTGGACCTAGGATATGTGTGAAAGTGTGGTGGAAGGTGTGATTCACCAAATGGTGCAAGGCATAGCTCCCATGTGTGAGATTCCTCTCTTTCGGGCGATAACACTTGGAAGATTCCTCGACTTGTAGGCTGAAGTGTCCCGCTGCGGGTATAACGGTGGCTACAATGTGCCAAAGTGTGCCAAACCTAGCTTTCCATGTGTATATGGCCTAAACAAAACTAAACCTATCAAAAAGTATGTTGGTGGAACCTCCCGCGGAGAAATCTAGGGGGGTAGACCCCCCGAGGCACGCAGACCACCGTTATCGGGAGAGAACGACCGCCGGAGCACCGGAATACCACCAAAACTTGCATGTGGACCTAGGATATGTGTGAAAGTGTGGTGGAAGGTGTTATTCACCAAATGGTGCAAGGCATTGCTCCCATGTGTGAGATTCCTCTCTTTCGGGCGATAACACTTGGAAGATTCCTCGACTTGTAGGCTGAAGTGTCCCGCTGCGGGTATACCGGTGGCTACAATGTGCCAAAGTGTGCCAAACCTATCTTTCCATGTGTATATGGCCTAAACAAAACTAAACCTATCAAAAAGTATGTTGGTGGAACCTCCCACGGAGAAATCTAGGGGGGTAGACCCCCGAGGCACGCAGACCGCCGTTATCGGGGGGGAACGATCGCCGGAGCACCGGAATACCACCAAAACTTGCATGTGGACCTAGGATATGTGTGAAAGTGTGGTGGAAGGTGTTATTCACCAAATGGTGCAAGGCATTGCTCCCATGTGTGAGATTCCTCTCTTTCGGGCGATAACACTTGGAAGATTCCTCGACTTGTAGGCTGAAGTGTCCCGCTGCGGGTATACCGGTGGCTACAATGTGCCAAAGTGTGCCAAACCTAGCTTTCCATGTGTATATGGCCTAAAAAAAACTAAACCTACCAAAAAGTATGTTGGTGGAACCTCCCGCGGAGAAATCTAGGGGGGTAGACCCCCCGAGGCACGCAGACCGCCGTTATCGGGAGAGAACGACCGCCGGAGCACCGGAATACCACCAACACTTGCATGTGGACCTAGGATATGTGTGAAAGTGTGGTGGAAGGCGTGATTCACCAAATGGTGCAAGGGATTTCTCCCATGTGTGAGATTCCTCTCTTTCGGGCGATAACACTTGGAAAATTCCTCGACTTGTAGGCTGAAGTGTCCCGCTGCGGTTATACCGGTGGCTACAATGTGCCAAAGTGTGCCAAACCTAGCTTTCCATGTGTATATGGACTAATAAAAACTAAACCTGTCAAAAAGTATGTTGGTGGAACCTCCCGCGGAGAAATCTAGGGGGGTAGACCCCCCGAGGCACGCAGACCGCCGTTATCGGGAGAGAACGACCGCCGGAGCACCGGAATACCACCAAAACTTGCATGTGGACCTAGGATATGTGTGAAAGTGTGGTGGAAGGTGTTATTCACCAAATGGTGCAAGGCATTGCTCCCATGTGTGAGATTCCTCTCTTTCGGGCGATAACACTTGGAAGATTCCTCGACTTGTAGGCTGAAGTGTCCCGCTGCGGGTATACCGGTGGCTACAATGTGCCAAAGTGTGCCAAACCTAGCTTTCCATGTGTATATTGCCTAAACAAAACTAAACCTATCAAAAAGTATGTTGGTGGAACCTCCCGCGGAAAAATCTAGGAGGGTAGACCGCCGTTATCGGGGGGGGGGGAACGACCGCCGGAGCACCGGAATACCACCAAAACTTGCATGTGGACCTAGGATATGTGTGAAAGTGTGGTGGAAGGTGTGATTCACCAAATGGTGCAAGGCATAGCTCCCATGTGTTAGATTCCTCTCTTTCGGGCGATAACACTTGGAAGATTCCTCGACTTGTAGGCTGAAGTGTCCCGCTGCGGGTATACCGGTGGCTACAATGTGCCAAAGTGTGCCAAACCTAGCTTTCCATGTGTATATGGCCTAAACAAAACTAAACCTATCAAAAAGTATGTTGGTGGAATATCCCGCGGAGAAATCTAGGGGGGTAGACCCCCCGAGGCACGCAGACCGCCGTTATCAGGAGAGAACGACCGCCGGAGCACCAGAATACCACCAACACTTGCATGTGGACCTAGTATATGTGTGAAAGTGTGGTGGAAGGTGTGATTCACCAAATGGTGCAAGGCATTGCTCCCATGTGTGAGATTCCTCTCTTTCGGGCGATAACACTTGGAAGATTCCTCGACTTGTAGGCTGAAGTGTCCCGCTGCGGGTATACCGGTGGCTACAATGTACCAAAGAGTGCCAAACCTAGCTTTCCATGTGTATATGGCCTAAAAAAAAACTAAACCTATCAACAAGTATGTTGGTGGAACCTCCCGCGGAGAAATCTAGGGGGTAGACCCCCGAGGCACGCAGACCGCCGTTATCGGGGGGGGGGGGGAACGACCGCCGGAGCACCAGAATACCACCAAAACTTGCATGTGGACCTAGGATATGTTTGAAAGTGTGTTGGAAGGTGTGATTCACCAAATGGTGCAAGGCATTGCTCCCATGTGTGAGATTCCTCTCTTTCGGGCGATAACACTTGGAAGATTCCTCGACTTGTAGGCTGAAGTGTCCCGCTGCGGGTATACCGGTGGCTACAATGTGCCAAAGTGTGCCAAACCTAGCTTTCCATGTGTATATGGCCTAAAGAAAACTAAACCTATCAAAAAGTATGTTGGTGGAACCTCCCGCGGAGAAATCTAGGGGGGTAGACCCCCCGAGGCACGCAGACCGCCGTTATCGGGAGAGAACGACCGCCGGAGCACCGGAATACCACCAACACTTGCATGTGGACCTAGGATATGTGTGAAAGTGTGGTGGAAGGCGTGATTCACCAAATGGTGCAAGGGATTGCTCCCATGTGTGAGATTCCTCTCTTTCGGGCGATAACACTTGGAAGATTCCTCGACTTGTAGGCTGAAGTGTCCCGCTGCGGTTATACCGGTGGCTACAATGTGCCAAAGTGTGCCAAACCTAGCTTTCCATGTGTATATGGACTAATAAAAACTAAACCTATCAAAAAGTATGTTGGTGGAACCTCCCGCGGAGAAATCTAGGGGGGTAGACCCCCCGAGGCACGCAGACCGCCGTTATCGGGAGAGAACGACCGCCGGAGCACCGGAATACCACCAAAACTTGCATGTGGACCTAGGATATGTGTGAAAGTGTGGTGGAAGGTGTTATTCACCAAATGGTGCAAGGCATTGCTCCCATGTGTGAGATTCCTCTCTTTCGGGCGATAACACTTGGAAGATTCCTCGACTTGTAGGCTGAAGTGTCCCGCTGCGGGTATACCGGTGGCTACAATGTGCCAAAGTGTGCCAAACCTAGCTTTCCATGTGTATATGGCCTAAACAAAACTAAACCTATCAAAAAGTATGTTGGTGGAACCTCCCGCGGAGAAATCTAGGGGGGTAGACCCCCGAGGCACGCAGACCGCCGTTATCGGGGGGGAACGACCGCCGGAGCACCGGAATACCACCAAAACTTGCATGTGGACCTAGGATATGTGTGAAAGTGTGGTGGAAGGTGTGATTCACCAAATGGTGCAAGGCATAGCTCCCATGTGTGAGATTCCTCTCTTTCGGGCGATAACACTTGGAAGATTCCTCGACTTGTAGGCTGAAGTGTCCCGCTGCGGGTATACCGGTGGCTACAATGTGCCAAAGTGTGCCAAACCTAGCTTTCCATGTGTATATGGCCTAAAAAAAACTAAACCTATCAAAAAGTATGTTGGTGGAACCTCCCGCGGAGAAATCTAGGGGGGTAGACCCCCGAGGCACGCAGACCGCCGTTATCGGGGGGGAACGACCGCCGGAGCACCGGAATACCACCAAAACTTGCATGTGGACCTAGGATATGTGTGAAAGTGTGTTGGAAGGTGTGATTCACAAAATGGTGCAAGGCATAGCTCCCATGTGTGAGATTCCTCTCTTTCGGGCGATAACACTTGGAAGATTCCTCGACTTGTAGGCTGAAGTGTCCCGCTGCGGGTATACCGGTGGCTACAATGTGCCAAAGTGTGCCAAACCTAGCTTTCCATGTGTATATGGCCTAAACAAAACTAAACCTATCAAAAAGTATGTTGGTGGAACCTCCCGCGGAGAAATCTAGGGGGGTAGACCCCCCGAGGCACGCAGACCGCCGTTATCAGGAGAGAACGACCGCCGGAGCACCGGAATACCACCAACACTTGCATGTGGACCTACGATATGTGTGAAAGTGTGGTGGAAGGTGTGATTCACCAAATGGTGCAAGGCATTGCTCCCATGTGTGAGATTCCTCTCTTTCGGGCGATAACACTTGGAAGATTCCTCGACTTGTAGGCTGAAGTGTCCCGCTGCGGGTATACCGGTGGCTACAATGTGCCAAAGTGTGCCAAACCTAGCTTTCCATGTGTATATGGCCTAAAAAAAACTAAACCTACCAAAAAGTATGTTGGTGGAACCTCCCGCGGAGAAATCTAGGGGGGTAGACCCCCCGAGGCACGCAGACCGCCGTTATCGGGAGAGAACGACCGCCGGAGCACCGGAATACCACCAAAACTTGCATGTGGACCTAGGATATGTGTGTAAAGTGTGATGGAAGGTGTGATTCACCAAATGGTGCAAGGCATAGCTCCCATGTGTGAGATTCCTCTCTTTCGGGCGATAACACTTGGAAGATTCCTCGACTTGTAGGCTGAAGTGTCCCGCTGCGGGTATAACGGTGGCTACAATGTGCCAAAGTGTGCCAAACCTAGCTTTCCATGTGTATATGGCCTAAACCAAACTAAACCTATCAAAAAGTATGTTGGTGGAACCTCCCGCGGAGAAATCTAGGGGGGTAGACCCCCCGAGGCACGCAGACCGCCGTTATCGGGAGAGAACGACCGCCGGAGCACCGGAATACCACCAAAACTTGCATGTGGACCTAGGATATGTGTGAAAGTGTGGTGGAAGGTGTTATTCACCAAATGGTGCAAGGCATTGCTCCCATGTGCGAGATTCCTCTCTTTCGGGCGATAACACTTGGAAAATTCCTCGACTTGTAGGCTGAAGTGTCCCGCTGCGGGTATACCGGTGGCTACAATGTGCCAAAGTGTGCCAAACCTAGCTTTCCATGTGTGTATGGCCTAAACAAAACTAAACCTATCAAAAAGTATGTTGGTGGAACCTCCCACGGAGAAATCTAGGGGGGTAGACCCCCGAGGCACGCAGACCGCCGTTATCGGGGGGGAACGACCGCCGGAGCACCGGAATACCACCAAAACTTGCATGTGGACCTAGGATATGTGTGAAAGTGTGGTGGAAGGTGTTATTCACCAAATGGTGCAAGGCATTGCTCCCATGTGTGAGATTCCTCTCTTTCGGGCGATAACACTTGGAAGATTCCTCGACTTGTAGGTGAAGTGTCCCGCTGCGGGTATACCGGTGGCTACAATGTTCCAAAGTGTGCCAAACCTAGCTTTCCATGTGTATATGGCCTAAAAAAACTAAACCTATCAAAAAGTATGTTGGTGGAACCTCCCACGGAGAAATCTAGGGGGGTAGACCCCCGAGGCACGCAGACCGCCGTTATCGGGGAACGACCGCGAGCACCGGAATACCACCAAAACCTGCATGTGGACCTAGGATATGTGTGAAAGTGTGGTGGAAGGTGTGATTCACCAAATGGTGCAAGGCATAGCTCCCATGTGTGCGATTCCTCTCTTTCGGGCGATAACACTTGGAAGATTCCTCGACTTGTAGGCTGAAGTGTCCCGCTGCGGGTATACCGGTGGCTACAATGTTCCAAAGTGTGCCAAACCTAGCTTTACATGTGTATATGGCCTAAACAAAACTAAACCTGTCAAAAAGTATGTCGGTGGAACCTCCCGCGGAGAAATCTAGGGGGTAGACCCCCGAGGCACGCAGACCGCCGTTATCTGGTGTGAACGACCGCCGGAGCACCGGAATACCACCAACACTTGCATGTGGACCTAGGATATGTGTGAAAGTGTGGTGGAAGGTGTGATTCACCAAATGGTGCAAGGCATTGCTCCCATGTGTGAGATTCCTCTCTTTCGGGCGATAACACTTGGAAGATTCCTCGACTTGTAGGCTGAAGTGTCCCGCTGCGGGTGTACCGGTGGCTACAATGTGCCAAAGTGTGCCAAACCTAGCTTTCCATGTGTATATGGCCTAAAAAAACTAAACCTATCAAAAAGTACGTTGGTGGAACCTCCCGCGGAGAAATCTAGGGGGTAGACCCCCGAGGCACGCAGACCGCCGTTATCGGGAGAGAACGACCGCCGAGCACCGTAATACCACCAAAACTTGCATGTGGACCTAGGATATGTGTGAAAGTGTGGTGGAAGGTGTGATTCACCAAATGGTGCAAGGCATAGCTCCCATGTGTGAGATTCCTCTCTTTCGGGCGATAACACTTGGAAGATTCCTCGACTTGTAGGCTGAAGTGTCCCGTCATGGGTTTACCGGTGGCTACAATGTGCCAAAGTGTGCCAAACCTAGCTTTCCATGTGTATATGGCCTAAAAAAAACTAAATCTACCAAAAAGTATGTTGGTGGAACCTCCCGCGGAGAAATCTAGGGGGGTAGACCCCCCGAGGCACGCAGACCGCCGTTATCGGGAGAGAACGACCGCCGGAGCACCGGAATACCACCAACACTTGCATGTGGACCTAGGATATGTGTGAAAGTGTGGTGGAAGGCGTGATTCACCAAATGGTGCAAGGGATTTCTCCCATGTGTGAGATTCCTCTCTTTCGGGCGATAACACTTGGAAAATTCCTCGACTTGTAGGCTGAAGTGTCCCGCTGCGGTTATACCGGTGGCTACAATGTGCCAAAGTGTGCCAAACCTAGCTTTCCATGTGTATATGGACTAATAAAAACTAAACCTGTCAAAAAGTATGTTGGTGGAACCTCCCGCGGAGAAATCTAGGGGGGTAGACCCCCCGAGGCACGCAGACCGCCGTTATCGGGAGAGAACGACCGCCGGAGCACCGGAATACCACCAAAACTTGCATGTGGACCTAGGATATGTGTGAAAGTGTGGTGGAAGGTGTTATTCACCAAATGGTGCAAGGCATTGCTCCCATGTGTGAGATTCCTCTCTTTCGGGCGATAACACTTGGAAGATTCCTCGACTTGTAGGCTGAAGTGTCCCGCTGCGGGTATACCGGTGGCTACAATGTGCCAAAGTGTGCCAAACCTAGCTTTCCATGTGTATATGGCCTAAAAAAAACTAAACCTACCAAAAAGTATGTTGGTGGAACCTCCCGCGGAGAAATCTAGGGGGGTAGACCCCCCGAGGCACGCAGACCGCCGTTATCGGGAGAGAACGACCGCCGGAGCACCGGAATACCACCAACACTTGCATGTGGACCTAGGATATGTGTGAAAGTGTGGTGGAAGGCGTGATTCACCAAATGGTGCAAGGGATTTCTCCCATGTGTGAGATTCCTCTCTTTCGGGCGATAACACTTGGAAAATTCCTCGACTTGTAGGCTGAAGTGTCCCGCTGCGGTTATACCGGTGGCTACAATGTGCCAAAGTGTGCCAAACCTAGCTTTCCATGTGTATATGGACTAATAAAAACTAAACCTATCAAAAAGTATGTTGGTGGAACCTCCCGCGGAGAAATCTAGGGGGTAGACCCCCGAGGCACGCAGACCGCCGTTATCGGTGGGAACGACCGCCGGAGCACCGGAATACCACCAAAACTTGCATGTGGACCTAGGATATGTTTGAAAGTGTGTTGGAAGGTGTGATTCACCAAATGGTGCAAGGCATAGCTCCCATGTGTGAGATTCCTCTCTTTCGGGCGATAACACTTGGAAGATTCCTCGACTTGTAGGCTGAAGTGTCCCGATGCGGGTATACCGGTGGCTACAATGTGCCAAAGTGTGCCAAACCTAGATTTCCATGTGTATATGGCCTAAAGAAAACTAAACCTATCAAAAAGTATGTTGGTGGAACCTCCCGCGGAGAAATCTAGGGGGGTAGACCCCCCGAGGCACGCAGACCGCCGTTATCGGGAGAGAACGACCGCCGGAGCACCGGAATACCACCAACACTTGCATGTGGACCTAGGATATGTTTGAAAGTGTGGTGGAAGGCGTGATTGACCAAATGGTGCAAGGGATTGCTCCCATGTGTGAGATTCCTCTCTTTCGGGCGATAACACTTGGAAGATTCCTCGACTTGTAGGCTGAAGTGTCCCGCTGCGGTTATACCGGTGGCTACAATGTGCCAAAGTGTGCCAAACCTAGCTTTCCATGTGTATATGGACTAATAAAAACTAAACCTATCAAAAAGTATGTTGGTGGAACCTCCCGCGGAGAAATCTAGGGGGGTAGACCCCCCGAGGCACGCAGACCGCCATTATCGGGAGAGAACGACCGCCGGAGCACCGGAATACCACCAAAACTTGCATGTGGACCTAGGATATGTGTGAAAGTGTGGTGGAAGGTGTTATTCACCAAATGGTGCAAGGCATAGGTCCCATGTGTGAGATTCCTCTCTTTCGGGCGATAACACTTGGAAGATTCCTCGACTTGTAGGCTGAAGTGTCCCGCTGCGGGTATACCGGTGGCTACAATGTGCCAAAGTGTGCCAAACCTAGCTTTCCATGTGCATATGGCCTAAACAAAACTAAACCTATCAAAAAGTATGTTGGTGGAACCTCCCGCGGAGAAATCTAGGGGGGTAGACCCCCCGAGGCACGCAGACCGCCGTTATCAGGAGAGAACGACCGCCGGAGCACCGGAATACCACCAACAGTTGCATGTGGACCTAGGATATGTGTGAAAGTGTGGTGGAAGGTGTGATTCACCAAATGGTGCAAGGCATTGCTCCCATGTGTGAGATTCCTCTCTTTCGGGCGATAACACTTGGAAGATTCCTCGACTTGTAGGCTGAAGTGTCCCGCTGCGGGTATACCGGTGGCTACAATGTGCCAAAGTGTGCCAAACCTAGCTTTCCATGTGTATATGGCCTAAAAAAACTAAACCTATCAAAAAGTACGTTGGTGGAACCTCCCGCGGAGAAATCTAGGGGGTAGACCCCCGAGGCACGCAGACCGCCGTTACCGGGGGTGAACGACCGCCGGAGCACCAGAATACCACCAAAACTTGCATGTGGACCTAGGATATGTGTGAAAGTGTGGTGGAAGGTGTGATTCACCAAATGGTGCAAGGCATAGCTCCCATGTGTGAGATTCCTCTCTTTCGGGCGATAACACTTGGAAGATTCCTCGACTTGTAGGCTGAAGTGTCCCGCTGCGGGTATACCGGTGGCTACAATGTGCCAAAGTGTGCCAAACCTAGCTTTCCATGTGTATATGGCCTAAAAAAACTAAATCTACCAAAAAGTATGTTGGTGGAACCTCCCGCGGAGAAATCTAGGGGGTAGACCCCCGAGGCACGCAGACCGCCGTTATCGGGAGAGAACGACCGCCGGAGCACCGGAATACCACCAACACTTGCATGTGGACCTAGGATATGTGTGAAAGTGTGGTGGAAGGCGTGATTCACCAAATGGTGCAAGGGATTTCTCCCATGTGTGAGATTCCTCTCTTTCGGGCGATAACACTTGGAAAATTCCTCGACTTGTAGGCTGAAGTGTCCCGCTGCGGTTATACCGGTGGCTACAATGTGCCAAAGTGTGCCAAACCTAGCTTTCCATGTGTATATGGACTAATAAAAACTAAACCTGTCAAAAAGTATGTTGGTGGAACCTCCCGCGGAGAAATCTAGGGGGGTAGACCCCCGAGGCACGCAGACCGCCGTTATCGGGAGAGAACGACCGCCGGAGCACCGGAATACCACCAAAACTTGCATGTGGACCTAGGATATGTGTGAAAGTGTGGTGGAAGGTGTTATTCACCAAATGGTGCAAGGCATTGCTCCCATGTGTGAGATTCCTCTCTTTCGGGCGATAACACTTGGAAGATTCCTCGACTTGTAGGCTGAAGTGTCCCGCTGCGGGTATACCGGTGGCTACAATGTGCCAAAGTGTGCCAAACCTAGCTTTCCATGTGTATATGGCCTAAAAAAAACTAAACCTACCAAAAAGTATGTTGGTGGAACCTCCCGCGGAGAAATCTAGGGGGGTAGACCCCCCGAGGCACGCAGACCGCCGTTATCGGGAGAGAACGACCGCCGGAGCACCGGAATACCACCAACACTTGCATGTGGACCTAGGATATGTGTGAAAGTGTGGTGGAAGGCGTGATTCACCAAATGGTGCAAGGGATTTCTCCCATGTGTGAGATTCCTCTCTTTCGGGCGATAACACTTGGAAAATTCCTCGACTTGTAGGCTGAAGTGTCCCGCTGCGGTTATACCGGTGGCTACAATGTGCCAAAGTGTGCCAAACCTAGCTTTCCATGTGTATATGGACTAAAAAAAACTAAACCTATCAAAAAGTATGTTGGTGGAACCTCCCGCGGAGAAATCTAGGGGGTAGACCCCCGAGGCACGCAGACCGCCGTTATCGGGGGGGGGGGGGAACGACCGCCGGAGCACCAGAATACCACCAAAACTTGCATGTGGACCTAGGATATGTTTGAAAGTGTGTTGGAAGGTGTGATTCACCAAATGGTGCAAGGCATAGCTCCCATGTGTGAGATTCCTCTCTTTCGGGCGATAACACTTGGAAGATTCCTCGACTTGTAGGCTGAAGTGTCCCGATGCGGGTATACCGGTGGCTACAATGTGCCAAAGTGTGCCAAACCTAGATTTCCATGTGTATATGGCCTAAAGAAAACTAAACCTATCAAAAAGTATGTTGGTGGAACCTCCCGCGGAGAAATCTAGGGGGGTAGACCCCCCGAGGCACGCAGACCGCCGTTATCGGGAGAGAACGACCGCCGGAGCACCGGAATACCACCAACACTTGCATGTGGACCTAGGATATGTTTGAAAGTGTGGTGGAAGGCGTGATTGACCAAATGGTGCAAGGGATTGCTCCCATGTGTGAGATTCCTCTCTTTCGGGCGATAACACTTGGAAGATTCCTCGACTTGTAGGCTGAAGTGTCCCGCTGCGGTTATACCGGTGGCTACAATGTGCCAAAGTGTGCCAAACCTAGCTTTCCATGTGTATATGGACTAATAAAAACTAAACCTATCAAAAAGTATGTTGGTGGAACCTCCCGCGGAGAAATCTAGGGGGGTAGACCCCCCGAGGCACGCAGACCGCCATTATCGGGAGAGAACGACCGCCGGAGCACCGGAATACCACCAAAACTTGCATGTGGACCTAGGATATGTGTGAAAGTGTGGTGGAAGGTGTTATTCACCAAATGGTGCAAGGCATAGGTCCCATGTGTGAGATTCCTCTCTTTCGGGCGATAACACTTGGAAGATTCCTCGACTTGTAGGCTGAAGTGTCCCGCTGCGGGTATACCGGTGGCTACAATGTGCCAAAGTGTGCCAAACCTAGCTTTCCATGTGCATATGGCCTAAACAAAACTAAACCTATCAAAAAGTATGTTGGTGGAACCTCCCGCGGAGAAATCTAGGGGGGTAGACCCCCCGAGGCACGCAGACCGCCGTTATCAGGAGAGAACGACCGCCGGAGCACCGGAATACCACCAACAGTTGCATGTGGACCTAGGATATGTGTGAAAGTGTGGTGGAAGGTGTGATTCACCAAATGGTGCAAGGCATTGCTCCCATGTGTGAGATTCCTCTCTTTCGGGCGATAACACTTGGAAGATTCCTCGACTTGTAGGCTGAAGTGTCCCGCTGCGGGTATACCGGTGGCTACAATGTGCCAAAGTGTGCCAAACCTAGCTTTCCATGTGTATATGGCCTAAAAAAACTAAACCTATCAAAAAGTACGTTGGTGGAACCTCCCGCGGAGAAATCTAGGGGGTAGACCCCCGAGGCACGCAGACCGCCGTTACCGGGGGTGAACGACCGCCGGAGCACCAGAATACCACCAAAACTTGCATGTGGACCTAGGATATGTGTGAAAGTGTGGTGGAAGGTGTTATTCACCAAATGGTGCAAGGCATAGCTCCCATGTGTGAGATTCCTCTCTTTCGGGCGATAACACTTGGAAGATTCCTCGACTTGTAGGCTGAAGTGTCCCGCTGCGGGTATACCGGTGGCTACAATGTGCCAAAGTGTGCCAAACCTAGCTTTCCATGTGTATATGGCCTAAAAAAAACTAAACCTATCAAAAAGTATGTTGGTGGAACCTCCCGCGGAGAAATCTAGGGGGGTAGACCCCCGAGGCACGCAGACCGCCGTTATCGGGGGGGAACGACCGCCGGAGCACCGGAATACCACCAAAACTTGCATGTGGACCTAGGATATGTGTGAAAGTGTGTTGGAAGGTGTGATTCACAAAATGGTGCAAGGCATAGCTCCCATGTGTGAGATTCCTCTCTTTCGGGCGATAACACTTGGAAGATTCCTCGACTTGTAGGCTGAAGTGTCCCGCTGCGGGTATACCGGTGGCTACAATGTGCCAAAGTGTGCCAAACCTAGCTTTCCATGTGTATATGGCCTAAACAAAACTAAACCTATCAAAAAGTATGTTGGTGGAACCTCCCGCGGAGAAATCTAGGGGGGTAGACCCCCCGAGGCACGCAGACCGCCGTTATCAGGAGAGAACGACCGCCGGAGCACCGGAATACCACCAACACTTGCATGTGGACCTACGATATGTGTGAAAGTGTGGTGGAAGGTGTGATTCACCAAATGGTGCAAGGCATTGCTCCCATGTGTGAGATTCCTCTCTTTCGGGCGATAACACTTGGAAGATTCCTCGACTTGTAGGCTGAAGTGTCCCGCTGCGGGTATACCGGTGGCTACAATGTGCCAAAGTGTGCCAAACCTAGCTTTCCATGTGTATATGGCCTAAAAAAAACTAAACCTACCAAAAAGTATGTTGGTGGAACCTCCCGCGGAGAAATCTAGGGGGGTAGACCCCCCGAGGCACGCAGACCGCCGTTATCGGGAGAGAACGACCGCCGGAGCACCGGAATACCACCAAAACTTGCATGTGGACCTAGGATATGTGTGTAAAGTGTGATGGAAGGTGTGATTCACCAAATGGTGCAAGGCATAGCTCCCATGTGTGAGATTCCTCTCTTTCGGGCGATAACACTTGGAAGATTCCTCGACTTGTAGGCTGAAGTGTCCCGCTGCGGGTATAACGGTGGCTACAATGTGCCAAAGTGTGCCAAACCTAGCTTTCCATGTGTATATGGCCTAAACAAAACTAAACCTATCAAAAAGTATGTTGGTGGAACCTCCCGCGGAGAAATCTAGGGGGGTAGACCCCCCGAGGCACGCAGACCGCCGTTATCGGGAGAGAACGACCGCCGGAGCACCGGAATACCACCAAAACTTGCATGTGGACCTAGGATATGTGTGAAAGTGTGGTGGAAGGTGTTATTCACCAAATGGTGCAAGGCATTGCTCCCATGTGCGAGATTCCTCTCTTTCGGGCGATAACACTTGGAAAATTCCTCGACTTGTAGGCTGAAGTGTCCCGCTGCGGGTATACCGGTGGCTACAATGTGCCAAAGTGTGCCAAACCTAGCTTTCCACGTGTGTATGGCCTAAACAAAACTAAACCTATCAAAAAGTATGTTGGTGGAACCTCCCACGGAGAAATCTAGGGGGGTAGACCCCCGAGGCACGCAGACCGCCGTTATCGGGGGGGAACGACCGCCGGAGCACCAGAATACCACCAAAACTTGCATGTGGACCTAGGATATGTGTGAAAGTGTGGTGGAAGGTGTTATTCACCAAATGGTGCAAGGCATTGCTCCCATGTGTGAGATTCCTCTCTTTCGGGCGATAACACTTGGAAGATTCCTCGACTTGTAGGCTGAAGTGTCCCGCTGCGGGTATACCGGTGGCTACAATGTGCCAAAGTGTGCCAAACCTAGCTTTCCATGTGTATATGGCCTAAAAAAAACTAAACCTATCAAAAAGTATGTTGGTGGAACCTCCCACGGAGAAATCTAGGGGGGTAGACCCCCGAGGCACGCAGACCGCCGTTATCGGGGGAACGACCGCCGGAGCACCGGAATACCACCAAAACCTGCATGTGGACCTAGGATATGTGTGAAAGTGTGGTGGAAGGTGTGATTCACCAAATGGTGCAAGGCATAGCTCCCATGTGTGCGATTCCTCTCTTTCGGGCGATAACACTTGGAAGATTCCTCGACTTGTAGGCTGAAGTGTCCCGCTGCGGGTATACCGGTGGCTACAATGTTCCAAAGTGTGCCAAACCTAGCTTTACATGTGTATATGGCCTAAACAAAACTAAACCTGTCAAAAAGTATGTCGGTGGAACCTCCCGCGGAGAAATCTAGGGGGGTAGACCCCCCGAGGCACGCAGACCGCCGTTATCAGGAGAGAACGACCGCCGGAGCACCGGAATACCACCAACACTTGCATGTGGACCTAGGATATGTGTGAAAGTGTGGTGGAAGGTGTGATTCACCAAATGGTGCAAGGCATTGCTCCCATGTGTGAGATTCCTCTCTTTCGGGCGATAACACTTGGAAGATTCCTCGACTTGTAGGCTGAAGTGTCCCGCTGCGGGTGTACCGGTGGCTACAATGTGCCAAAGTGTGCCAAACCTAGCTTTCCATGTGTATATGGCCTAAAAAAACTAAACCTATCAAAAAGTACGTTGGTGGAACCTCCCGCGGAGAAATCTAGGGGGTAGACCCCCGAGGCACGCAGACCGCCGTTACCGGGGGTGAACGACCGCCGGAGCACCAGAATACCACCAAAACTTGCATGTGGACCTAGGATATGTGTGAAAGTGTGGTGGAAGGTGTGATTCACCAAATGGTGCAAGGCATAGCTCCCATGTGTGAGATTCCTCTCTTTCGGGCGATAACACTTGGAAGATTCCTCGACTTGTAGGCTGAAGTGTCCCGCTGCGGGTATACCGGTGGCTACAATGTGCCAAAGTGTGCCAAACCTAGCTTTCCATGTGTATATGGCCTAAAAAAAACTAAATCTACCAAAAAGTATGTTGGTGGAACCTCCCGCGGAGAAATCTAGGGGGGTAGACCCCCCGAGGCACGCAGACCGCCGTTATCGGGAGAGAACGACCGCCGGAGCACCGGAATACCACCAACACTTGCATGTGGACCTAGGATATGTGTGAAAGTGTGGTGGAAGGCGTGATTCACCAAATGGTGCAAGGGATTTCTCCCATGTGTGAGATTCCTCTCTTTCGGGCGATAACACTTGGAAAATTCCTCGACTTGTAGGCTGAAGTGTCCCGCTGCGGTTATACCGGTGGCTACAATGTGCCAAAGTGTGCCAAACCTAGCTTTCCATGTGTATATGGACTAATAAAAACTAAACCTGTCAAAAAGTATGTTGGTGGAACCTCCCGCGGAGAAATCTAGGGGGGTAGACCCCCCGAGGCACGCAGACCGCCGTTATCGGGAGAGAACGACCGCCGGAGCACCGGAATACCACCAAAACTTGCATGTGGACCTAGGATATGTGTGAAAGTGTGGTGGAAGGTGTTATTCACCAAATGGTGCAAGGCATTGCTCCCATGTGTGAGATTCCTCTCTTTCGGGCGATAACACTTGGAAGATTCCTCGACTTGTAGGCTGAAGTGTCCCGCTGCGGGTATACCGGTGGCTACAATGTGCCAAAGTGTGCCAAACCTAGCTTTCCATGTGTATATGGCCTAAAAAAAACTAAACCTACCAAAAAGTATGTTGGTGGAACCTCCCGCGGAGAAATCTAGGGGGGTAGACCCCCCGAGGCACGCAGACCGCCGTTATCGGGAGAGAACGACCGCCGGAGCACCGGAATACCACCAACACTTGCATGTGGACCTAGGATATGTGTGAAAGTGTGGTGGAAGGCGTGATTCACCAAATGGTGCAAGGGATTTCTCCCATGTGTGAGATTCCTCTCTTTCGGGCGATAACACTTGGAAAATTCCTCGACTTGTAGGCTGAAGTGTCCCGCTGCGGTTATACCGGTGGCTACAATGTGCCAAAGTGTGCCAAACCTAGCTTTCCATGTGTATATGGACTAATAAAAACTAAACCTGTCAAAAAGTATGTTGGTGGAACCTCCCGCGGAGAAATCTAGGGGGGTAGACTCCCCGAGGCACGCAGACCGCCGTTATCGGGAGAGAACGACCGCCGGAGCACTGGAATACCACCAAAACTTGCATGTGGACCTAGGATATGTGTGAAAGTGTGGTGGAAGGTGTTATTCACCAAATGGTGCAAGGCATTGCTCCCATGTGTGAGATTCCTCTCTTTCGGGCGATAACACTTGGAAGATTCCTCGACTTGTAGGCTGAAGTGTCCCGCTGCGGGTATACCGGTGGCTACAATGTGCCAAAGTGTGCCAAACCTAGCTTTCCATGTGTATATGGCCTAAAAAAAACTAAACCTATCAAAAAGTATGTTGGTGGAACCTCCCACGGAGAAATCTAGGGGGGTAGACCCCCGAGGCACGCAGACCGCCGTTATCGGGGGAACGACCGCCGGAGCACCGGAATACCACCAAAACTTGCATGTGGACCTAGGATATGTGTGAAAGTGTGGTGGAAGGTGTGATTCACCAAATGGTGCAAGGCATAGCTCCCATGTGTGCGATTCCTCTCTTTCGGGCGATAACACTTGGAAGATTCCTCGACTTGTAGGCTGAAGTGTACCGCTGCGGGTATACCGGTGGCTACAATGTGCCAAAGTGTGCCAAACCTAGCTTTACATGTGTATATGGCCTAAACAAAACTAAACCTATCAAAAAGTATGTTGGTGGAACCTCCCGCGGAGAAATCTAGGGGGGTAGACCCCCCGAGGCACGCAGACCGCCGTTATCAGGAGAGAACGACCGCCGGAGCACCGGAATACCACCAACACTTGCATGTGGACCTAGGATATGTGTGAAAGTGTGGTGGAAGGTGTGATTCACCAAATGGTGCAAGGCATTGCTCCCATGTGTGAGATTCCTCTCTTTCGGGCGATAACACTTGGAAGATTCCTCGACTTGTAGGCTGAAGTGTCCCGCTGCGGGTATACCGGTGGCTACAATGTGCCAAAGTGTGCCAAACCTAGGTTTCCATGTGTATATGGCCTAAAAAAACTAAACCTATCAAAAAGTACGTTGGTGGAACCTCCCGCGGAGAAATCAAGGGGGTAAACCCCCGAGGCACGCAGACCGCCGTTACCGGGGGTGAACGACCGCCGGAGCACCAGAATACCACCAAAACTTGCATGTGGACCTAGGATATGTGTGAAAGTGTGGTGGAAGGTGTGATTCACCAAATGGTGCAAGGCATAGCTCCCATGTGTGAGATTCCTCTCTTTCGGGCGATAACACTTGGAAGATTCCTCGACTTGTAGGCTGAAGTGTCCCGCTGCGGGTATACCGGTGGCTACAATGTGCCAAAGTGTGCCAAACCTAGCTTTCCATGTGTATATGGCCTAAAAAAAACTAAACCTACCAAAAAGTATGTTGGTGGAACCTCCCGCGGAGAAATCTAGGGGGGTAGACCCCCCGAGGCACGCAGACGGCCGTTATCAGGAGAGAACGACCGCCGGAGCACCGGAATACCACCAACACTTGCATGTGGACCTAGGATATGTGTGAAAGTGTGGTGGAAGGCGTGATTCACCAAATGGTGCAAGGGATTTCTCCCATGTGTGAGATTCCTCTCTTTCGGGCGATAACACTTGGAAAATTCCTCGACTTGTAGGCTGAAGTGTCCCGCTGCGGGTATACCGGTGGCTACAATGTGCCAAAGTGTGCCAAACCTAGCTTTACATGTGTATATGGCCTAAACAAAACTAAACCTATCAAAAAGTATGTTGGTGGAACCTCCCGCGGAGAAATCTAGGGGGGTAGACCCCCCGAGGCACGCAGACCGCCGTTATCAGGAGAGAACGACCGCCGGAGCACCGGAATACCACCAACACTTGCATGTGGACCTAGGATATGTGTGAAAGTGTGGTGGAAGGTGTGATTCACCAAATGGTGCAAGGCATTGCTCCCATGTGTGAGATTCCTCTCTTTCGGGCGATAACACTTGGAAGATTCCTCGACTTGTAGGCTGAAGTGTCCCGCTGCGGGTATACCGGTGGCTACAATGTGCCAAAGTGTGCCAAACCTAGATTTCCATGTGTATATGGCCTAAAAAAACTAAACCTATCAAAAAGTACGTTGGTGGAACCTCCCGCGGAGAAATCTAGGGGGTAGACCCCCGAGGCACGCAGACCGCCGTTACCGGGGGTGAACGACCGCCGGAGCACCAGAATACCACCAAAACTTGCATGTGGACCTAGGATATGTGTGAAAGTGTGGTGGAAGGTGTGATTCACCAAATGGTGCAAGGCATAGCTCCCATGTGTTAGATTCCTCTCTTTCGGGCGATAACACTTGGAAGATTCCTCGACTTGTAGGCTGAAGTGTCCCGCTGCGGGTATACCGGTGGCTACAATGTGCCAAAGTGTGCCAAACCTAGCTTTCCATGTGTATATGGCCTAAAAAAAACTAAACCTACCAAAAAGTATGTTGGTGGAACCTCCCGCGGAGAAATCTAGGGGGGTAGACCCCCCGAGGCACGCAGACCGCCGTTATCGGGAGAGAACGACCGCCGGAGCACCGGAATACCACCAACACTTGCATGTGGACCTAGGATATGTGTGAAAGTGTGGTGGAAGGCGTGATTCACCAAATGGTGCAAGGGATTTCTCCCATGTGTGAGATTCCTCTCTTTCGGGCGATAACACTTGGAAAATTCCTCGACTTGTAGGCTGAAGTGTCCCGCTGCGGTTATACCGGTGGCTACAATGTGCCAAAGTGTGCCAAACCTAGCTTTCCATGTGTATATGGACTAATAAAAACTAAACCTATCAAAAAGTATGTTGGTGGAACCTCCCGCGGAGAAATCTAGGGGGGTAGACCCCCCGAGGCACACAGACCGCCGTTATCGGGAGAGAACGACCGCCGGAGCACCGGAATACCACCAAAACTTGCATGTGGACCTAGGATATGTGTGAAAGTGTGGTGGAAGGTGTTATTCACCAAATGGTGCAAGGCATTGCTCCCATGTGTGAGATTCCTCTCTTTCGGGCGATAACACTTGGAAGATTCCTCGACTTGTAGGCTGAAGTGTCCCGCTGCGGGTATACCGGTGGCTACAATGTGCCAAAGTGTGCCAAACCTAGCTTTCCATGTGTATATGGCCTAAAAAAAACTAAACCTATCAAAAAGTATGTTGGTGGAACCTCCCACGGAGAAATCTAGGGGGGTAGACCCCCGAGGCACGCACCGCCGTTATCGGGGGAACGACCGCCGGAGCACCTAATACCACCAAAACTTGCATGTGGACCTAGGATATGTGTGAAAGTGTGGTGGAAGGTGTGATTCACCAAATGGTGCAAGGCATAGCTCCCATGTGTGCGATTCCTCTCTTTCGGGCGATAACACTTGGAAGATTCCTCGACTTGTAGGCTGAAGTGTACCGCTGCGGGTACACCGGTGGCTACAATGTGCCAAAGTGTGCCAAACCTAGCTTTACATGTGTATATGGCCTAAACAAAACTAAACCTATCAAAAAGTATGTTGGTGGAACCTCCCGCGGAGAAATCTAGGGGGGTAGACCCCCCGAGGCACGCAGACCGCCGTTATCGGGAGAGAACGACCGCCGGAGCACCGGAATACCACCAACACTTGCATGTGGACCTAGGATATGTGTGAAAGTGTGGTGGAAGGTGTGATTCACCAAATGGTGCAAGGTATTGCTCCCATGTGTGAGATTCCTCTCTTTCGGGCGATAACACTTGGAAGATTCCTCGACTTGTAGGCTGAAGTGTCCCGCTGCGGGTATACCGGTGGCTACAATGTGCCAAAGTGTGCCAAACCTAGCTTTCCATGTGTATATGGCCTAAAAAAACTAAACCTATCAAAAAGTACGTTGGTGGAACCTCCCGCGGAGAAATCTAGGGGGTAGACCCCCGAGGCACGCAGACCGCCGTTACCGGGGGTGAACGACCGCCGGAGCACCAGAATACCACCAAAACTTGCATGTGGACCTAGGATATGTGTGAAAGTGTGGTGGAAGGTGTGATTCACCAAATGGTTCAAGGCATAGCTCCCATGTGTGAGATTCCTCTCTTTCGGGCGATAACACTTGGAAGATTCCTCGACTTGTAGGCTGAAGTGTCCCGCTGCGGGTATACCGGTGGCTACAATGTGCCAAAGTGTGCCAAACCTAGCTTTCCATGTGTATATGGCCTAAAAAAAACTAAACCTACCAAAAAGTATGTTGGTGGAACCTCCCGCGGAGAAATCTAGGGGGGTAGACCCCCCGAGGCACGCAGACCGCCGTTATCGGGAGAGAACGACCGCCGGAGCACCGGAATACCACCAACACTTGCATGTGGACCTAGGATATGTGTGAAAGTGTGGTGGAAGGCGTGATTAACCAAATGGTGCAAGGGATTTCTCCCATGTGTGAGATTCCTCTCTTTCGGGCGATAACACTTGGAAAATTCCACGACTTGTAGGCTGAAGTGTCCCGCTGCGGTTATACCGGTGGCTACAATGTGCCAAAGTGTGCCAAACCTAGCTTTCCATGTGTATATGGACTAATAAAAACTAAACCTATCAAAAAGTATGTTGGTGGAACCTCCCGCGGAGAAATCTAGGGGGGTAGACCCCCGAGGCACGCAGACCGCCGTTATCGGGGGGAACGACCGCCGGAGCACCGGAATACCACCAAAACTTGCATGTGGACCTAGGATATGTGTGAAAGTGTGTTGGAAGGTGTGATTCACCAAATGGTGCAAGGCATAGCTCCCATGTGTGAGATTCCTCTCTTTCGGGCGATAACACTTGGAAGATTCCTCGACTTGTAGGCTGAAGTGTCCCGCTGCGGGTATACCGGTGGCTACAATGTGCCAAAGTGTGCCAAACCTAGCTTTCCATGTGTATATGGCCTAAACAAAAATAAACCTATCAAAAAGTATGTTGGTGGAACCTCCCGCGGAGAAATCTAGGGGGGTAGACCCCCCGAGGCACGCAGACCGCCGTTATCGGGAGAGAACGACCGCCAGAGCACTGGAATACCACCAACACTTGCATGTGGACCTAGGATATGTGTGAAAGTGTGGTGGAAGGTGTTATTCACCAAATGGTGCAAGGCATTGCTCCCATGTGTGAGATTCCTCTCTTTCGGGCGATAACACTTGGAAGATTCCTCGACTTGTAGGCTGAAGTGTCCCGCTGCGGGTATACCGGTGGCTACAATGTGCCAAAGTGTGCCAAACCTATCTTTCCATGTGTATATGGCCTAATCAAAACTAAACCTACCAAAAAGTATGTTGGTGGAACCTCGCGCGGAGAAATCTAGGGGGGTAGACCCCTCGAGGCACGCAGACCGCCGTTTTCGGGGGGGAATGACCCCCGGAGCACCGGAATGCCACCAAAACTTGCAAGCGGACCTAGGATATGTGTAAAAGTGTGTTGGAATGTGTGATTCACCAAATGGTGCAAGGCTGTGTGGCCGGCCTCTTTTTCAGGCGATAGCACTTGGAAGATCCCCCGAACGCGGTTTGTTTACTCTGAAACCCTGATATGTTGGAGGGGGAGTAAGGACTTAGAGTACTTGTCGTATAGCAAAAATATGGTATAAACATTGCATTAATCAAGATGTGGTACTTGTCATATTTCAAGAATAAAATGTAAGCATTAAAATAAGTACAATATAGAAAGAAAAAGGAGAAAATACCACAAGGCACACGACAAAGGAAAATGTGCACGGCAAAGCAGCCTTTGCCGTGCGACTGTGCAAAGCGCACGGCAAAGCAGCCTTTGTCGTGCGGGTGGGGCTGGCGCATGACAAAGGACCTCTCACGGCAATGCCTTGTTCTCTTTGTCGTGCGTCTTTTCATTGCCGTGCGCTTTCCTGAGGCTTTGCCGTGGGCTTTATCTTTGCCGTGTGCCGTAGGTCCTCTTTGCCGTGCGATACTCGTTGCCGTGCGGTTTTTGTTTATGTTGCACGGCAAAGTATTCTTTGCCGTGTGCGAGCACACGGCAAAAGGTGAATGCACGGCAACGAGCTTTTTTCCCGTAGTGTAAGCTTGGGGATGCCCAAGGCATCCCCTTCTTCATCGACAACTTATCAGGTCACCTCTAGTGAAACTATATTTTTATTTCGTCACATCTTATGTGCTTTACTTGGAGCGTCTTTATGTTCTTGTTTTTGTTTTGTTTGAATAAAATTGGATCCTAGCATTCATTGTGTGGGAGAGAGACACGCTCCGCTGTTGCATACGAACACATATGTTCTTGGCTTTATTCTTAATGTTCATGGCGAAGGTTGAAACTGCTTCGTTCATTGTTATATGGTTGGAAATAGAAAATACTGCATGTGGTAATTGGTATAATTTCTTGAATAATTTGATACTTGGCAA
The DNA here is from genome assembly GCF_019359855.2 of Lolium perenne. Taxonomy (NCBI): domain Eukaryota; kingdom Viridiplantae; phylum Streptophyta; class Magnoliopsida; order Poales; family Poaceae; genus Lolium; species Lolium perenne. The sequence continues at coordinate 245,074,858 of NC_067244.2, read as the reverse complement.
TTGTTGTGCTCATGTTTAAGCTCTTGCATCATATACTTTGCACCTATTAGTGAAGAAATAGTGTAGAGCTTGTTGACATTTAATTTGCATGATTGGTCTCTCTAAAGTCTAGATATTTTCTGGTAAGGGTTTGAGCAACAAGGAGGACAGTGTAGAGTCTTATAATGCTTGCAATATGTTCTTATGTAAGTTTTGCTGTACCGGTTCATACTTGTGTTTGCTTCAAACAACCTTGCTAGCCTAAGCCTTGTATTGAGAGTGATTACTTCTCGTGCATCCAAAATCCTTGAGCCAAAAACTATGCCATTTGTGTCCACCATACCTACCTACTACATGGTATTTTCTGCCATTCCAAAGTAAATTGCTTGAGTGCTACCTTTAAAATTCCATTCTTTGTCTTTGCAATATATAGCTCATGGGAAAAATAGCTTAAAAACTATTGTGGTATTGAATATGTACTTATGTATCTTATTTCTTAATAAGTTGCTTGTTGTGCGATAACCATGTTCCTGGGGACGCCATCAACTATCCTTTGTTGAATATCATGTGCGTTGCTATGCATGTTCGTCTTGTATGAAGTAAGGGTGATTTATCATGAGTTGAATGGTTTGAGCATGCATATTGTTAGAGAAGAACATTGGGCCGCTAACTAAAGCCATGATCCATGGTGGAAGTTTCAGTTTGGACAACAATCCTCAATCTCTTATGAGAATATTATCTGTTGTTGAATGCTTATGCATTAAAGAGGAGTCCATTATCTGTTGTCTATGTTGTCCCGGTATGGATGTCTAAGTTGAGAATAATCAAAAGCGAGAAATCCAATGCGAGCTTTCTCCTTAGACCTTTGTACAGGCGGTTGATGTCTACGCACGCTTCTATTCATGTAGACAGTGTTGGGCCTCCAAGAGCAGAGGTTTGTAGAACAGTAGCAAGTTTTCCCTTAAGTGGATCACCCAAGGTTTATCGAAGTCAGGGGGGAAGAGGTCAAAGATATCCCTCTCAAGCAACCCTGCAATCACGATACAAGAAGTCTCTTGTGTCCCCAACACACCTAATACACTTGTCAGATGTATAGGTGCACTAGTTCGGCGAAGAGATAGTGAAATACAAGTAGTATGGATGTATATGAGCAGTAGTAACGGCGCCAGAAAATAGCTTGCTGGCGTGCAGTTGATGGTAGTAATATTGCAGAAAGTAAAGATGCAGTAGAACAACAAATAAGCGATGATTGCAGTATTTGGAAACAAGGCCTAGGGATCATACTTTCACTAGTGGACACTCTCAATATTGATCACATAATAAAACCACTCCATACTCTCTTGTTGGATGATGAACACCATTAATTGTGTAGGGCTACAAGAGCACCTCAATGCCGGAGTTAACAAGATCCACAACATTCGATGTTCATATTTAAATAACCTTAGAGTGCATGATAGACCAACACAATTATACCAAGTACTGACATAGCATGCACACTGTCACCATCAGGCTATGAAAGGAGGAATAGATCACATCAATACTATCATAGTAATAGTTAACTTCATAATCTACAAGAGATTACAATCATAAACTACGCCAAGTACTACATGATGCACACACTGTCACCATTACATCATGGAGGAGGAATAGAGTACTTTAATAACATCACTAGAGTAGCACATAGATTAATAGTGATACAAAGCTCATCATATGAATCTCAATCATGTAAGGCAGCTCATGAGATCATTGTATTGAAGTACATGGGAGAGAGAGATTAACCACATAGCTACCGGTACAGCCCTTAGCCTCGAGAGAGAACTACTCCCTCCTCATCATGGGAGCAGCGATGGCGGTGAAGAAGATGGCGGTGGTGTCGATGGAGATGCCTTCCGGGGGCACTTCCCCGTCCCGGCGGCGTGCCGGAACAGAGACTCCTGTCCCCCAGATCTTGGCTTCGCGATGGCGGCGGCTCTGGAAGGTTTCTCGTACCGTGGCTTATTCTTTCGAAGTTTTTAGGTCAGGACAGTTTAAATAGGCGGAGAAACGGAGTCGGGAGGGGTCTGGGGTCCCTCATAGTAGGGGGCGCCCCCCCCTCTTGGCCGCGCCGCCACCCTGTGTGGGGCCCACCTGGCTCTCCTCTGGCCCCTCTTCGGTGCTCTGGAAGCTTCCTTGAAATATAAGATACTGGGCGTTGATTTCGTCCAATTCCGAGAATATTTCCTTACTAGGATTTCTGAAACCAAAAACAGCAGAAAACAGGAACTGGCACTTTGGCATCTTGTCAATAGGTTAGTTCCGGAAAATGCATAATAATGACATAAAGTGTGTATAAAACATGTGTGTATCATCATAAAAGTAGCATGGAACATAAGAAATTATAGATACATTGGAGACGTATCAGCATCCCCAAGCTTAGTTCCTACTCGTCCTCGAGTAGGTAAACGATAACAAAGATAATTTCTTAAGTGACATGCTATCATAATCTTGATCATACTATTGTAAAGCATATGTAATGAATGAAGTGATTCGAAGCAATGGTAAAGACAATGAGTAAACAACTAAATCATATAGCAAGGACTTTTCATGAATAGTACTTTCAAGACAAGCATCAATAAGTCTTGCATAAGAGTTAACTCATAAAGCAATAGATTCTTAGTAAAGGCATTGAAGCAACACAAAGGAAGATTTAAGTTTCAGCGGTTGCTTTCAACTTCAACTTGTTTATCTCATGGATAATTGTCAACATAAAGTAATATGATGAATGCAAATATGCAAGTATGTAAGAATCAATGCACAGTTAACACAAGTGTTTGCTTCTAAGATGGAGGAAGTAGGTAAACTGACTCAACATAAAAGTAGAAGAATGGCCATTCGCAAAGGGAAGCATGGATTGCTATATTTGTGCTAGAGCTTTTATTTTGAAAACGAGAAACAATTTTGTCAACGGTAGTAATAAAACATATGTGTTATGTATAAGATATCCTATAAGCTGCAAGCCTCATGCATAGTATACCAATAGTGCCCGCACCTTTTCCTAATTAGCTTGGATTTATATGGATTATCATTGCATAACATATGTTTTAACCAAGTGTCACAAAGGGGTACCTCTATGCCGCCTGTACAAAGGTCTAAGGAGAAAGCTCGCATTGGATTTCTCGCTTTTGATTATTCTCAACTTAGACATCCATACCGGGACAACATAGACAACAGATAATGGACTCCTCTTTAATGCATAAGCATTCAACAACATATAATATTCTCATAAGAGATTGAGGATTGTTGTCCAAACTGAAACTTCCACCATGGATCATGGCTTTAGTTAGCGGCCCAATGTTCTTCTCTAACAATATGCATGCTCAAACCATTCAACTCATGATAAATCACCCTTAATTCAGACAAGACGAACATGCATAGCAACTCACATGTTATTCAACAAAGTGTAATAGTTGATGGCGTCCCCAGAAACATGGTTATCGCTCAACAAGCAACTTATAAGAAATAAGATACATAAGTACATATTCAATACCACAATAGTTTTTAAGCTATTTTTCCCATGAGCTATATATTGCAAAGACAAAGAATGAATTTTTAAAGGTAGCACTCAAGCAATTTACTTTGGAATGGCAGAGAAATACCACATAGTAGGTAGGTATGGTGGACACAAATGGCATAGTTTTTGGCTCAAGGATTTTGGATGCACGAGAAGTAATTCCTCTCAATACAAGGTTTGGGCTAGCAAGGTTGTTTGAAGCAAACACAAGTATGAACCGGTACAGCAAAACTTACATAAAAACATATTGCAAGCATTATAAGACTCTACACTGTCTTCCTTGTTGTTCAAACCCTCACCAGAAAATATCTAGACTTTAGAGAGACCAATCATGCAAACCAAATTTTAACCAACTCTATGTAGGTCTTCATTAATAGGTGCAAAGTACATGATGCAAGAGCTTAAACATGATCTATATGAGCACAACAATTGCCAAGTATCAAATTATTCAAGACATTATAACAATTACCACATGCAACATTTTCTGTTTCCAACCATATAATAATGAACGAAGCAGTTTCAACCTTCGCCATGAACATTAAAAGTAAAGCTAAGAACACCAGTGTTCATATGAACGAGCGGAGCATGTCTCTCTCCCACACAAGCATGAATTTGTTAAGAGAATGAAAATAACAAAACAAAAATAAAAGCACACAGACGCTCCAAGTAAAATACATAAGATGTGATGGAATAAAAATATAGTTTCAATAGAAGAAACCTGATAAATTGTTGATGAAGAAGGGGATGCCTTGGGCATCCCCAAACTTAGACGCATGAGTCTTCTTGAAATATGCAGGGATGAACCACTGGGGCATCCCCAAGCTTATACTTTTCACTCTTCTTAATCATATATCATCCTCCTCTCTTGACCCTTGATAACTTCCTCCACACCAAACTCGAAACAAACTCATTAGAGGGTTAGTGCATAATCAAAAATTCACATGTTCAGAGGTGACACAATCATTCTTAACACTTCTGGACATTGCACAAAGCTACTGAAAGTTAATGGAACAAAGAAATCCATCAAACATAGCAAAACAGGCAATGCGAAATAAAAGGCAGAATCTATCAAAACAGAACATTCCGTAAAGACGAATTTTTCTGGGGCACTAAACTTGCTCAGATGAAAATGCTCAAACTGAATGAAAGTTGCGTACATATCTGAGGATGACTCACGTAAATTGGCAGATTTTTCTGAGTTACCTACAGAGAACCCTGCCCAAATTCGTGACAGCAAGAAATCTGTTTCTGCGCAGTAATCCAAATCTAGTATCAACCTTACTATCAAAGACTTTACTTGGCACAACAATGCAATAAAATAAAGATAAGGAGAGGTTGCTACAGTAGTAACAACTTCCAAGACACAACAAAGCAGTAGCAAAATAAAAACATGGGTTATCTCCCAAGAAGTGCTTTCTTTATAGCCATTAAGATGGGCTCAGTGATTTTAATGATGCACCCGCAAGAAATAAGAGTTGAAGCAAAAGAGAGACCTCAAAAAGCAAATATGAAACAAATTTAGCCTAACCCACTTCCTATGAAAAGGAATCTTGTGAATAAACAAATTCATGAAGCATAATGCAACAAGCATAGAAAGACAACACGGGCTCAACTTCAAGATTTTCAACATAAAGAGGGGAAACTTAATATTATTAACATGCATATAACCATGTTTCCATCTCTCATAAAGATTTTCAGTAGCATCATGAACAAACTCAACAATATAACTATCAAATGAAACATTCTTATCATGAGCTACATGCATAAAATAATTACTACTCCCAACATAAGCATAGTCATTCTTGTTAATTGTAGTGGGAGCAAATTCAACGAAGTAGCTATCATTATTATTCTCATCAAGTGTAGGAGGCATAGTATAATCATAATAAAATTTATCCTCCATAGTAGGTGGCACCAAAAGACCACTATCATTATAATCATCATAAATGGGAGGCAAAGTATCATCAAAGAAAATTTTCTCCTCCATGCTTGGGGGACTAAAAATATCATGCTCATCAAAACCAGCTTCCCCAAGCTTAGAATTTTCCATATCATTAGCAACAATGGTGTTCAAAGCATTCATACTAATATTATTGCTACTAGCATGCAAATAAGGTTCGATAGGTTTTTTAATTTTCGCATCAAACAATCCATGTCTTAACTCAGGAAATAGCTTAAAAAGCTCACTGTTACTTTCCATTATGCCTAGCTAGTGAAAAACAAGAAACAAAAAGATGCAATTGCAGGATATAAAGGAAATAGCTTCGAGCACTTACAACGGCGCCAAAAAATAACTTAGTTACCTGGGACCGGAGTGTGAGTGCCTTATACCTTTCCTCCCCGGCAACGGCGCCAGAAAATAGCTTGATGTCTACGCACGCTTCTATTCCTGTAGACAGTGTTGGGCCTCCAAGAGCAGAGGTTTGTAGAACAGCAGCAAGTTTTCCCTTAAGTGGATCACCCAAGGTTTATCGAACTCAGGGAGGAAGAGGTCAAAGATATCCCTCTCAATCAACCATGTAATCACGATACAAGAAGTCTCTTGTGTCCCCAACACACCTAATACACTTGTCAGATGTATAGGTGCACTAGTTCGGCGAAGAGATAGTGAAATACAAGTAGTATGGATGTATATGAGTAGTAGTAACGGCGCCACAAAATAGCTTGCTGGCGTGCAGTTGATGGTAGTAATATTGCAGGAAGTAAAGATGCAGTACAACAACAAATAAGCGATGATTGCAGTATTTGGAAACAAGGCCTAGGGATCATACTTTCACTAGTGGACACTCTCAACATTGATCACATAAGAAAACCACTCTACGCTCTCTTGTTGGATGATGAACACCATTAATTGTGTAGGGCTACAAGAGCACCTCAATGACGGAGTTAACAAGCTCCACAACATTCGATATTCATATTTAAATAACCTTAGAGTGCATGATAGACCAACACAATTATACCAAGTACTGACATAGCATGCACACTGTCACCATCAGGCTATGAAAGGAGGAATAGATCACGTCAATACTATCATAGTAATAGTTAACTTCATAATCTACAAGAGATTACAATCATAAACTACGCCAAGTACTACATGATGCACACACTGTCACCATTACATCATGGAGGAGGAATAGAGTACTTTAATAACATCACTAGAGTAGCACATAGATTAATAGTGATACAAAGCTCATCATATGAATCTCAATCATGTAAGGCAGCTCATGAGATCATTGTATTGAAGTACATGGGAGAGAGAGATTAACCACATAGCTACCGGTACAGCCCTTAGCCTCGAGAGAGAACTACTCCCTCCTCATCATGGGAGCAGCGATGGCCGTGAAGAAGATGGCGGTGGTGTCGATGGAGATGCCTTCCAGGGGCACTTCCCCATCCCGGCGGCGTGCCGGAACAGAGACTCCTGTCCCCCAGATCTTGGCTTCGCGATGGCGGCGGCTCTGGAAGGTTTCTCGTACCGTGGCTTATTCTTTCGAAGTTTTTAGGTCAGGACGGCTTAAATAGGCGGAGAAACGGAGTCGGAAGGGGTCTGGGGCCCCCTCACAGTAGGGGGTGATACGTCTCCAACGTATCTATAATTTCTTATGTTCCATGTTACTTTATTGATGATACCTACAAGTTTTATACATACTTTATGTCATATTTATGCATTTTCCGGCACTAACCTATTAACAAGATGCCGAAGAGCCAGTTGATGTTTTCTGCTGTTTTAGTTTCAGAAATCCTAGTAAGGAAATATTCTCGGAATTGGACGAAATCAACGCCCAGGATATTATTTTTTCAACGAAGCTTCCAGAACACCGGGGGAGATACGAAGTGGGGCGACGAGGCGCCCACACAACAGGGCGGCGCGGCCAGGCCTTGGGCCGCGCGGCCCTGGCGTGTGGGGCCCTCGTGGCGCCCCCTGACCTACCCTTCCGCCTACTTAATCCTTCGTCAATAATAGTTCCAGTACCGAGAGCCACGATACGGAAAACCTTCCAGAGACGCCGCCACCACCAATCCCATCTCGGGGGATTCAGGAGATCGCCTCTGGTACCCTGCCGGAGAGGGGAATCATCTCCCGGAGGACTCTTCGCTGCCATGGTCGCCTCCGGAGTGATGTGTGAGTAGTTCACCCCTGGACTATGGGTCCATAGCAGTAGCTAGATGGTCGTCTTCTCCTAATTGTGCTATCATTGTTGGATCTTGTGAGCTGCCTAACATGATCAAGATCATCTATCTGTAATGCTACATGTTGCGTTTGTTGGGATCCGATGAATAGTGAATGCTATGTTATGTTGATTATCAATCTATCATCTATGTGTTGTTTATGATCTTGCATGCTCTCCGTTGCTAGTAGAGGCTCTGGCCAAGTTTTTGCTTGTAACTCCAAGAGGGAATATTTATGCTCGATAGTGGGTTCATGCCTCCATTAAATCTGGGACAGTGACAGAAAGTTCTAAGGTTGTGGATGTGCTGTTGCCACTAGGGATAAAACATCAATGCTATGTCTAAGGATATATTTGTTGATTACATTACGCACCATACTTAATGCAATTGTCTGTTGTTTGCAACTTAATACTGGAGGGGGTTCGGATGATAACCTGAAGGTGGAATTTTTAGGCATAGATGCATGCTGGATAGCGGTCTATGTACTTTGTCGTAATGCCCAATTAAATCTCACACTACTCATCATAACATGTATGTGCATGGTCATGCCCTCTTTATTTGTCAATTGCCCAACTGTAATTTGTTCACCCAACATGCTTATTCTTATGGGATAGACACCACTAGTGAACTGTGGACCCCGGTCCATTCTTTTACATCGAATACAATCTTCTGCAATACTCGTTCTACTGTTCTCTGCAAATATCATCATCCACACTATACATCTAATCCTTTGTTACAGCAAGCCGGTGAGATTGACAACCTCTGTCTTGTTTGCAATCTCCGTATTAAAAACACAAAAAAATTAGTTACTTGCATTTACTTTATTTGCTTTTTGCTTATTTCATTATGTTTCCGCCTAATTTTACTTTAAAAGATATACCGGTAGGACAAGGGTCTATAATTGGAAGAGATAATATAGAAGAATTTTTCACCCATGTTAGTATGCATGAAGATCTTGAAGATATACCCCTGGCAAAAACTGTCCCTACCTATGAAAGTGCCTCTGCTTGTTTGGTACGCATGATAGAAACTAGATTTATTAGTCTCCACCCCATGATACAACACATGTTTCTTACACTTTCCGATATGGAGAGGGGAGAAAAGAGAGATTTTGTTTTAAAAGTCCTTGTTCGAGAATTTGAAGATATAGCTAAAGAAGCTATAAAAGTTTTTATTAAGCATAAGAGGCTTGGTATGTTCACTGATTTTAAAACAACACTTGAAAAGATGGACATGGATAGAATAAAGTATACTAATAATATTAATGATGGTGGGGAGATTAAAGCACCAATACCTTGCAAGCTCCTAGGAATGCATGAAGCTCTAGATGATAATTCACTACAAGAAAAGTTGCCATGGCCGACGAAGTTGAAGTCGCGCCGTGGTTGCTGGTGTACCATGGCCGATGATTTTGGGTCTGTCCGTTGTGCATGTCAAAACGTTTTTTTTCTCATTTTTGAGGCCACCTAGCCCGACGAAACCGGCCAAAACGTTGCGTATGGTGGCCCGGGACGTGGTGCATCTCGAATTCTCGGGTTCGCCGGCCGAGTCAACGCAAATCCGCACCGCCGAGGGATGTAGGGCCCAGATGGCAGCCTCTCTGGCATTGTTTTTTTTTCTCGATCGCGCCATCTCGTTCAACGTTCTCCGATCGAGCCGTTTACGATGCAGGATCATGGGTCCCGCATGTCATCCTCTATGAGCCAAAGTTCTTTCTATTCTTGGATTTTTTTTGACCCCCTGATTTCTGGCTACTTCCTTTTTCTTTTGATCCCTTGCCGCCTTGGAAACGTTGACACCGCTGCTGCTAATTGGGACCCGCATGTCATCCTCTATGAGCAATCAACTTTCTTTTCTTGGAGTTTTTTTGGCACCTCAAATTTGGTCACTTGCCTATTTCTTTCGATCCCCTGCCGCCTCTCAAACGGTGATACCGCTGCTGCTAAATGGGACCCGCATTTCATCCTCTATGTACTATAAAACTTTCTTTTCTTGGATTTTTTTTGGCACCTCATATTTGGTCACTTACCTTTTTCTTTCGATCCCCTGCCGCCTCTCAAACGGTGAGACCGCTGCTGCTAAATGGGACCCGCATGTCATCCTCTATGTACTATAAAACTTTCTTTTCTAGGATTTTTTTGGAACCTCATATGTGGTCACTTGCCTTTTTCTTTCGATCCCGTGCAGCCTCTCAAACGGTGATACCGCTGCTGCTAAATGGGACCCGCATGTCATCCTCTATGTACTATAAAACTTTCTTTTCTAGGATTTTTTTGGAACCTCATATTTGGTCACTTGCATTTTTCTTTCGATCCCGTGCAGCCTCTCAAACGGTGATATCGCTGCTGCTAAATGGGACCCGCATGTCATCCTCTATGTACAATCAAGTTTCTTTTCTTGAATTATTTTTGGCTCCTGATATTTGGTCACTTACATTTTTCTTTCGATCTCATGCCACATTGAGGACCTGCAGGCTCATGGGACCCGCATGTCATCCTCTATGTACAATAATTTTTTTTTTCTTGGATTATTTTTGGCTCCTGATATTTGATCACTTCATTTTTCTTTCGATCCCGTGCAGCCTCTCAAACGGTGATACCGCTGCTGCTAAATGGGACCCGCATGTCATCCTCTACGTACACTCAAGTTTCTTTTCTTGAATTATTTTCGGCTCCTGATATTTGGTCAATTGCCTTTTTCTTTCGATCTCATGCCACGTTTGAAACGTTGAGGAACCTACTGGCTCATGGGACCCGCATGTCATCCTCTATGTGCTATAAAATTTTATTTTCTTGGGGTTTTTTTCACCCTCTGATTTTTGGCTATTTCCTTTTTCTTTTGATCCCCTGCCGCCTTGGAAACGTTGAGTAAGCTGCTGACTCATGGGACCCGCATGTCATCCTCTATGTACAATCAACTTTCTTTTTCTTTTGATCTCAAGCCGCATCTGAAACGTTGAGACCGCTGCTGCTAATTCGGACCCGCATGTCATCCTCTATGTACAATAAAGTTTTTTTCTTGGATTATCTTTGGCTCCTGATATTTTGTCACTTGCCTTTTTCTTTCGATCTCATGCCGCCTTTGAAACGTTGAGTAAGCTGCTGGCTCATGGGTCCCGCATGTCATCCTCTACGAACAATAAAAGTTTCCTTTCTTGGAGTTATTTTTGACCCCTAATTTCTGGCTATTTGCCTTTTTCTTTTGATCTCCTGCCCCCTTTGAAACGATGACGACGCAGCTGGCAGGTCGGTCCCACATGTCATCCTCTGTGAACAATAAAAGTTTCCTTTGATGGATTTATTTTGAACCCCTGATTAATTTCGGGATATTTCCTTTTTTCCTTTGATCCCCTGCCGCCTTGGAATCGTTGAGGATGCTGCTGCCTCATGGGTCCCGTATGTCATCCTCTCAGAACTGTAAATGTTTCTTTTATTGGATTTTGTTGACCAAACGATTTTTGGCTTATTTTTTCTTTCGATCTCCTGCAGCCTTTAAAACGTTCAGGGCGCTGCTGGCTCACGGGTCCCACATGTCAACCTCTATGAACAATAAACGCTGAGGATGCTGCTGCCTCATGGGTCCCGCATGTCATCCTCTCAGAACAAAAATGTTTCTTTTCTTGTATTTTTTACCAACAGATTTTTGGTTTATTTTTTCTTTCCATCCCCTGCCGCCTTTAAAACATTGACGACGCTGCTGGCTCATGGGTCCCCGATGTCAGCCTCCCCGTACAAGAAACATGTGATATCTTGATTATTTTGCAGACAATAAACATTGTATTTCGCTCTGAGCTATTGCAAACGGATAAATTAAATCTTTATTTTTACATAAACAAACTTATATGTTGAATCTCCTTGTTTTGTGTTTTTGCGAAGCATAGGACTTTCCTTTTTTTTTAGAAAAATCCGAACTTTCCTGTTTTGGAGTGGGCTGAAATTGTACGAGTCAAAAGGCCCAGCAGGATAGTTCGAAGGCCCAGATGTCCAGATGCAGCCCAATTGAAATCTTTCTTTTCTTGGATTTTTTTCACCCCCTGATTTCTGGCTACTTCATTTTTCTTTCTGTGCTGTTCCGCCTTGGAAATGTTGAGACCGCTGCTGCAAAATGGGACCCGCATGTCATCCTCTACGTACTATAAAACTTTCTTTTCTTGGATTTTTTTGGCACCTCATATTTGGTCACTTACCTTTTTCTTTCGATCCCCTGCCGCCTCTCAAACGGTGATACCGCTGCTGCTAATTGGGACCCGCATGTCATCCTCTATGTACAATAATGTTTTTTTCTTGGATTATCTTTGGCTCCTGATATTTTGTCACTTGCCTTTTTCTTTCGATCTCATGCCGCCTTTGAAACGTTGAGTAAGCTGCTGGCTCATGGGTCCCGCATGTCATCCTCTACGAACAATAAAAGTTTCCTTTCTTGGAGTTATTTTTGACCCCTAATTTCTGGCTATTTGCCTTTTTCTTTTGATCTCCTGCCCCCTTTGAAACGATGAGGACGCTGTTGGGCAGGTCGGTCCCACATGTCATCCTCTGTGAACAATAAAAGTTTCCTTTGATGGATTTATTTTGAACCCCTAATTAATTTTTGGATATTTCCTTTTTTTTCCTTTGATCCCCTGCCGCCTTGGAATCGTTGAGGATGCTGCTGCCTCATGGGTCCCGCATGTCATCCTCTCAGAACGGTAAATGTTTCTTTTATTGGATTTTGTTTTCCAATTATTTTTTTGGTTATATTTTATTTCGATCTCCTGCCGCCTTTAAAACGTTGAGGACGCTGGCGGCTCACGGGTCCCACATGTCAGCCTCTATGAACAATAAACGCCGAGGATCTTTCTTGCCTCATGGGTCCCGCATGTCATCCTCTTTGAACAAAATGTTTCTTTTCTTGGATTTTTTACCAACATATTTTTGGTTTATTTTTTCTTTCCATCCCCTGCCGCCTTTAAAACGTTGACGACGTTGCTGGCTCATGGGTCCCCGATGTCAGTCTCCCCGTACAAGAAACATGTGATATCTTGATTATTTTGCAGACAATAAACAGTGTATTGCGTTCTGAGCTATTTCAAACGGATAAATTAAATCTTTATTTTTACATAAACAAACTTATATGTTGAATCTCCTTGTTTTTTTTTGTTTTTGCGAAGCATAGGACTTTCCTGTTTTTTTAGAAACTTCCGAACTTTCCTGTTTTGGAGTGGGCTGAAATTGTTCGAGTCAAAAGGCCAAGCAGGATAGTTCGAAGGCCCGTATGTCCGTGATGCAGCCCAATTGAAATCTTTCTTCTTCGATATTTTTCACCCCCTGATTTCTGGCTACTTCATTTTTCTTTTGGTCCTGTGCCGCCTTGGAAACATTGAGACCGCTGCTGCAAAATGGGACCCGCATGTCATCCTCTATGTACAATCAAATTTCTTTTCTTGGATTATTTTTGGCTCCTGATATTTGATCACTTCCTTTTTCTTTCGATCCCGTGCAGCCTCTCAAACGGTGATACCGCTGCTGCTAAATGGGACCCGCATGTCATCCTCTATGTACACTCAAGTTTCTTTTCTTGAATTATTTTTGGCTCCTGATATTTGGTCACTTGCCTTTTTCTTTCGATCTCATGCCACGTTTGAAACGTTGAGGAACCTGCTGGCTCATGGGACCCGCATGTCATCCTCTATGTGCTATAAAAGTTTATTTTCTTGGGTTTTTTTCACCCTCTGATTTTTGGCTATTTCCTTTTCCTTTTGACCCCTGCCGCCTTGGAAACGTTGAGTAAGCTTCTGACTCATGGGACCCGCATGTCATCCTCTATGTACAATCAACTTTCTTTTCTTTTGATCTCAAGCCGCATTTGAAACGTTGAGACCGCTATGTACAATAAAGTTTCTTTTCTTAGATTTTTTTACCCCCTGATTTTTGGTCACTTGCCTTTTTCTTTTGATCATATGCCGCCTTTGAAATTGAGGTCACAGGTGGCTCAAGGGTCCCACACGTCAGCATCTATGAACAATAAACCATTCCTTTGTTGGATTTATTTTTTACCCCTAATTTCTGGCTATTTGCCTTTTTCTTTTGATCCCCTGCCCCCTTTGAAACGCTGCTGGCAGGTCGGTCCCACATGTCATCCTCTATGAAGAATAAAAGTTTCCTTTTTTGGATTTATTTTTGACCCCTAATTTCTGGCTATTAGCCTTTTTCTTCGATCCCGCCGACTTCGAAATGATGAGGATCTTTGCGCGCATCGGTCCCACATGTCAGCCTCTATGAACTATAAATGTTTCCTTTCTAGGATTTATTTTTTACCCCTATTTTCGGGCTACTTGCCTTTTTCTTTGAAACGTTGAGGACGCTACTGTCTCATGGGTCCCACATGGCATCCTCTCTGAACGATAAACCTTCATTTCTTGTTAACGACAGGTTTATCAGTATTATTTTTGCAGACTAATACAAGCTCTTTCGATCCAAGATCTTGCAAGTTGATAGATTAAATCATGGAATTATCAGGATATGTTTTAAATTTCAAATCCACTTTATGAATTTGTAAAAATACCGTTATCCATGTGGTTATGGAGCGATCAAGGATTTTCATATTGTGCATGAGCAGTTTCAAAAATTGGAACCCAATAATTAAAAATAAATAAAAACAACTTTTATGTAGAATCTCCGTGTTTTTTTTTGCCAATCATAGGATCTGTGTTTCATTAGAAAAGGGCCGAAATTGCTGCTAATTGGGACCCGCATGTCATCCTCTATGTACAATAAAGTTTATTTTCTTGGATTATCTTTGGCTCCTGATATTTTTCCACTTGCCTTTTTCTTTCGATCTCATGCCGCCTTTGAAATGTTGAGTAAGCTGCTGGCTCATGGGTCCCGCATGTCATCCTCTACGAACAATAAAAGTTTCCTTTCTTGGAGTTATTTTTGACCCGTAATTTCTGGCTATTTGCCTTTTTTCTTTTGATCTCCTGCCCCCTTTGAAACGATGAGGACGCTCATATGGCAGGTCGGTCCCACATGTCATCCTCTGTGAACAATAAAAGTTTCCTTTGATGGATTTATTTTGAACCCCTAATTAATTTCTGGATATTTCCTTTTTTTTCCTTTGATCCCCTGCCGCCTTGGAATCGTTGAGGATTCTGCTGCCTCATGGGTCCCGCATGTCATCCTCTCAGAACGGTAAATGTTTCTTTTATTGGATTTTGTTTACCAAATGATTTTTGGCTTATATTTTATTTCGATCTCCTGCCGCCTTTAAAACATTGAGGACGCTGCTGGCTCACGGGTCCCACATGTCAGCCTCTATGAACAATAAACGCTGAGGATGCTGCTGCGTCATGGGTCCCGCATGTCATCCTCTTTGAACGAAATGTTTCTTTTCTTGGATTTTTTACCAACATATTTTTGGTTTATTTTTTCTTTTCATCCCCTGCCGCCTTTAAAACTTTGACGACGCTGCTGGCTCATGGGTCCCCGATGTCAGTCTCCCCGTACAAGAAACATGTGATATCTTGATTATTTTGCAGACAATAAACAGTGTATTGCGCTCTGAGCTATTTCAAACGGATAAATTAAATCTTTATTTTTACATAAACAAAATTATATGTTGAATCTCCTTGTTTTTTTGCTTTTGCGAAGCATAGGTCTTTCCTGTTTTTTTAGAAAATTCCGAACTTTCCTGTTTTGGAGTGGGCTGAAATTGTACGAGTCAAAAGGCCAAGCAGGATAGTTCGAAGGCCCAGATGTCCAGATGCAGCCCAATTGAGATCTTTCTTCTTCGATTTTTTTCACCCCTTGATTTCTGGCTACTTCATTTTTCTTTTGGTCATGTGCCGCCTTGGAAACGTTGAGACCCCTGCTGCAAAATGGGACCCGCATGTCATCCTCTATGTACAATAAAATTTCTTTTCTTGGATTATTTTTGGCTCCTGATATTTGGTCACTTGACTTTTTCTTTCGATCCCGTGCAGCCTCTCAAACGGTGATACCGCTGCTGCTAAATGGGGCCCGCATGTCATCCTCTATGTACAATCAAGTTTCTTTTCTTGAATTATTTTTGGCTCCTGATATTTGGTCACTTGCATTTTTCTTTCGATCTCATGCCACGTTGAGGACCCTGCAGGCTCATGGGACCCGCATGTCATCCTCTATGTACTATAAAACTTTCTTTTCTTGGATTCTTTTTGACACCTCATATTTGGTCACTTGCCTTTTTCTTTCGATCCCCTGCCGCTTCTCAAACAGTGATACCGCTGCTGCTAATTGGGACCCGCATGTCATCCTCTATGTACAATCAAGTTTCTTTTCTTGAATTATTTTTGGCTCCTGGTATTTGGTCACTTGCCTTTTTCTTTCGATCTCATGCCATGTTGAGGACCCTGCTGGCTCATGGGACCCGCATGTCATCCTCTATGTGCTATAAAAGTTTATTTTCTTGGGTTTTTTTTCACCCTCTGATTTTTGGCTATTTCCTTTTCCTTTTGATCCCCCGCCGCCTTGGAAACGTTGAGTAAGCTGCTGACTCATGGGGCACGCATGTCATCCTCTATGTACAATCAACTTTCTTTTCTTGAATTATTTTTGGATCCTGATATTTGGTCACTTGCCTTTTTCTTTCGATCTCATGCCATGTTTGAAACGTTGAGTAAGTTGCGGACTCATGGGACCCGCATGCCATCCTAATTTCTGGAGTTTTTTTTTACCCCCTAATTTCTGGATACTCTTTTTCTTTTGATCTCAAGCCGCATTTGAAACGTTGACACCGCTGCTGCTAAATGGGACCCGCATGTCATCTTTTATGTACAATAAAGTTTCTTTTCTTGGATTATTTTTGGCTCCTGATATTTGGTCTCTTGTGTTTTTCTTTCGATCTCATTCCGCCTTTGAAACGCTGAGGAAGCTGCTAGCGCATGGGTCCCGCATGTCATCCTCTATGAACAATAAAAGTTTCCTTTCTTGGAGTTATTTTTGACCGCTAATTTCTCGCTGCTTCCTTTTTCTTTTGATCCCCTGCCGCCTTGGAAACGTTGAGTAAGCTGCTGACACAAGGGGCCCGCATGTCATCCTCTATGTACAATCAACTTGCAAGATCTTGGAGCGAAAGAGCTTGTATAAGTGGGACCCATATGCCATCCTCTATGTACAATAAAAGTTTCTTTTCTTGGATTATTTTTTGCTCCTGATATTTGGTCACTTTCCTTTTTCTTTCGATCTCATGCCGCCTCTGAAAAGTTGAGTAAGGTGCTGGCTCATGGGACCCGCATGTCATCCTCTATGTACAATAAAGTTTCTTTTCTTAGATTTTTTTTACCCCCTGATTTTTGGTCACTTGCCTTTTTCTTTCGATCATATGCCGCCTTTGAAATTGAGGTCGCAGGTGGCTCAAGGGTCCCACATGTCAGCATCTATGAACAATAAACCATTCCTTTGTTGGATTTATTTTTTACCCCTAATTTCTGGCTATTTGCCTTTTTCTTTTGATCCCCTGCCCCCTTTGAAACGCTGCTGGCAGGTCGGTCCCACATGTCATCCTCTATGAAGAATAAAAGTTTCCTTTTTTGGATTTATTTTTGACCCCTAATTTCTGGCTATTAGCCTTTTTCTTCTGATCCCTGCCGACTTCGAAATGATGAGGATGCTGCTGGCAGATCGGTCCCACATGTCAGCCTCTATGAACTATAAATGTTTCCTTTCTAGGATTTATTTTTTACCCCTATTTTCGGGCTACTTGCCTTTTTCTTTGTAACGTTGAGGACGCTACTGTCTCATGGGTCCCACATGGCATCCTCTCTGAAAGATAAACCTTCATTTCTTGTTAACGACAGGTTTATCAGTATTATTTTTGCAGACTAATACAAGCTCTTTCGATCCAAGATCTTGCAAGTTGATAGATTAAATCATGGAATTATCAGGATATGTTTTAAATTTCAAATCCACTTTATGAATTTGTAAAAATACCGTTATCCATGTGGTTATGGAGCGATCAAGGATTTTCATATTGTGCATGAGCAGTTTCAAAAATTGGAAGCCAATAATTCAAAATAAATAAAAACAACTTTTATGTAGAATCTCCGTGTTTTTTTTTGCCAATCATAGGATCTATGTTTCATTAGAAAAGGGCCGAAATTGCATGAGCAGAAAGGCCCATTTGTGGTTATTGGGCTTCGACAGCCGGAGCAAGTAGACCGATAACAATTACCATGTAGATGTTCGTTGGCAACCCAAAAGTGAAATATTGGGTCCAACAGGGGAAGGTTGAACAGTACTTTTTCTATTGGGAAGGTGGTACATGGGGTTATCCTGACAAAAAAAATGGAACATGGGTTACTGAAGGTTGCCCATTTGTGCCCAATATGTTTGTCAGCAGGAGCTTTACCTTCCGCCGCCGCCGCCATGGTCGAGCTAGCGGTACGGCGGCGTCTCGAGCTCGGGGTAGCGCAGCCTCCGCGCGCGCCCCAAATTAAGGTACCTATTAAGCGGAGATACGTACCGGCGACGAGCACAACAGCCTCGCGACGGCACCTACGATAGGCTCGGCTGGCCTTGGGGCATTTACCCCTAGCCTCTTCCATGCTCAAGTTTTAGAAATGTTTCTGGCTCTGTTCAACACTGGATCAAATTTGTCAACATGACCATTTTTATGGAGTAGCAACGAGTTGAATCTCTCAAAACTCTTTAAGTTCTGCAATATAACGACTAATTGGGACTACCTTATACAAAATGATTACATATCCTTATTTTGGAAGCAAGCAATCACACACTTATAGTTTGCTAGTCAGCTGCACGTAACGTTAAAAATCGGCAATTATAATGAATAAACCTGTAATCTTCACTTAAAATGCATTAAGGAGCATCAAATTTGACAAATCAAACCATGTCTTACTGAAAATTGACATGTCTTTCTCATGCAGAAACTAAAATTATCCATGCATGTGCGTTTATACAGGTTAAGTTTTGCACGTATTATTTTTTGTACTAACTTTTCTGACTACCTTCAAAGCTCCAATCCTTCTTCATCATCTTTGTTGTACCGCACTGATGCAAGTGAATGCGAGCTGCTCGCCAGACGCGACTTCGTGTCCGATATGTGTACATGTACTATGCCTTCTCCATCTAGTGCTAGTTACGCCTCTCTGCTAATTAATTCTATCCCAGTGCCTACATCCAGCACAAACCTCTGTCATTGCAGCTGTGACTCACCTCGACCATTGGAGCCCAATCACAAGAGCGAGCTCGATCAGTCGTCTCAACCAGAGAGGCATGTGTCTCATGGTTAGCTATCTACAACTTGCTGTCTTACTAAAACCGTGCCTATCATAGAGATCACCTCGCTGGTGTAGCAATGGCTGCAAGTAGCTGCTATGGGGATAAGGAAGAAAAGATTTAAATAATGGGGTGGGGCCAACAAGCAGGAAAGCTATCTATAGCTTTATGGATGTTTCTGGAATTGGGTAGAAAATAGTAGATGACACTGTAGCAGCGAATCCCAGAGACCAAGGCCGTTGGATGATGTCTAATGAACGGCAGAACTGTGTTCAAGAAAAAAACGGCAGAACAAAATAGGCGAAATTAGCTTGAATTTTGATAATAAATCTTGGGCATTTTCCCTCGAACATGATGTACTACTACTACTGTACTCAACTTTGGGTAGTCTCTGGACTAGTCTCCCTCGTCCACCAATTATTATTATTATATTATACTATATACTACTGCGGAAAGTTGAGGGGAGTCCCTAGTCCCGAGCACTTCGCCCACTTCCCCTGGCCTCATCCCAGAGATCTCACACCAACCACCTCACCGTCGACTAGCCGCCAGTCTACACCCCTCCGAAGAATCCCCAATGGCGGCGACGCCCCTACTAGAGCGCTCCTCACGCGAGCGCATCATCGAGTCTGGCCCACATGTCTTTCGTGTCTGCCGTGTGTCGGCAAGCACGACCGACTTCTCCGTCGGTGAGCCGCCGGCCGTGGGCGAGGGCGAGGCATCCCCGTACACTATGACAGTGCACATCTTCTTCTCGAGGACGTACGAGCTCAGGAGGATGGCCGGCCCCCTCCCTGCCCCACTGGATGAGGACGATATCGCCACTACACCCTGCGAAGAGGTGGTGCTGGATCTTGGCTTGCCTCCGAGGGAGCTGCGTAGTGGGGGCTATGTCGTGCGAACTATGCGCGAGATTCTTGCCCGTGTATGGCTGCTCAAGAACCTGAACCTCACGGAGGAGGAGTGGGACATCATCATGCCTTACGATGTTATGCACCTGATGTGGCAGCAGGCATATCGTTGGGTCGGTGGCCTCCACTTCGACCTCACCCTTAGGGTGGACCACCGGCTCATCGTCAACTTGCCGGCGCTGCAAGACAGTTGGGTCCTAGTTGCGCCGGAGGACGGCCACTGCAGCATATGCATGCAGGGGCTGTCGCGGCGCACAACGGTGTGTCTCCGGGGATGCAAACACCCGTTCCATAGGAAGTGCATCTTCTCCTTGTTTGTAACGAACGCCAGCTGCCCTATCTGCCGCGATAAAGTGCTGACCCATCTTATTTTCGATTTTGTAGCATAGTATGAATAAAAACCCTGTATGATAGGGATGCCATGCCAACTTGAATCCTATGTCAAGAGAAATTCTATTTGATTGTGGTTATAAGATATTTTGCATTAGTTTGATCTATTATCATTCTATTTTCCTATGGGATATGACCCTATGAATCAAACAGCCTGGGATTACTTCCACACAATTAAGTTTGACCAACTTTTAGTAGGGCAACAAACATAAATAATTAGTCATCATGGGATTACAATCCAACAGATAATTGTCTTCAGGACTCATACATTTTCCAAATAGAAAAATCAAAACAAATCATGGTTCTTCATCTCACAACATGATACAGAGACAAGAGTCTAATCATCATCATCATCATCACCTCCATCTTCATTCAGATATTCGTGCATGGTCTCATCCTGCTCGTCGTGTCCATTCTCCTCCTGAGATTCACCAGGTAGCTTCAGTTTATCCATCTCTTTGTCGACTATACTAACCTCAACAGTGAAATCTACTTCTCCGTCATGTGCAGGGATACCTGTATCCAACGAGGTTTCATCAATGTCAGCAACTTTAGTTTGCCTAGAACCAGCGAAATCATCTTGCTGGGCACCAATTATTGGATCCGCATTCTCATCCAAATCATATATGTTCCTTGCCACAAACTTTTGCACATACTGCCATCCTTTTCTAGATCTGTCTTCCAAGAAAAGTACCTTGGCCGCTTGAGGTACCAAAATATAAGGATCATCCTTGTACCACTGAGCAGTAGTATTGACTGATATGAAATACCCATCATTTCTGGCACCTTTGCCCTTGTTTGGATCTTGGTTGTACCAGTAACACTTAAATTGAACCACAGATCGGACAGTAACCTTATCACTATAGAACAACTGAATAACCTCTTCTATGTGACCATAATGGTCAAATGACTCTAATCTCTTCTTTCTGGTTGTCAAGTGATCTCCACTGGTTGTGATGCCACTATTTCGTGTCTTCAAATGTTGTTCACGCTCATAGGAGCTGTAATGGACACCATTGGCATTGCAAGCTGCAGCTACCAACACCCTCTTATCTGGACCACGTGATAGGACAAGGAGATCAGCACTAACAGCGCCTGGATTCTCCGCATGGAGTTTCGAGATCTACGATTACAAAATAGACAAGAGGTCATCTCATGTGAAAACACATAGACAAGTCAGAGTGCAATTGAACATCTTACATGTTTCTCAAACCAGTCCTGAAACCCACTCCCACGTGCCGATAGCTTTCCATTCGTTTCCATGTACAACCTGCAAAACATAGCCAAGTCAGCTGAATATATTTCATTTTGATACAAGTTCATAGTCTATGCGAGGAACTGAGGATTTCATGTGCATAGTACTCACTTAACATATTCATCAGCCTCTGCAGCATTATTCAGCACATACCAAGACAGCTGTTCAAATTCAGACTGCTCTAATGTTTTTTCGGTCCTCTTTCCTATTAGCTCAACACCATGATTAAAAACAGATCCTCCAACTTCCAAAATTCTGCGACCCCGGTTGAATCTGGTCTCAATATCAGGAATATATCTTGATGCAAATGTATATGCTTCAGCAGCAATATACGCCACTGCAATGCAAGCCTCCGGTCTAGCTTTGTTCCTAACTGTATTCTTGAAAGTGCACAGTCGACGTTCTATAGGGTACATCCATCCATACGTACTGTACCGGACCTCTTAAAAGTGCCTCATCAGGTAGATGAACAGCCAAATGCACCATCACATCAAAGAACGCTGGAGGATATATCAGCTCCAGCTTGCACAGGATTACTGCTATGTCCACCTTAAGACGTTTTACAACAGCTCTGCTTAGAGTTTTACTACATATTTCCCTAAAGAACCTTCCCAACTCTGCAATCACGTTGTACATATTTGGCTTCACTAAATCTTTAATGCCAATAGCTAAAAGCCTTTGCAGCAGGATGTGACAATCATGAGTTTTCAACCCTTGGAGCTTGTTTCCTTCAGCATTGAGACAATTTGCAATGTTGGAAGAAAATCCGAACGGGAACATCACACCTCGGAGGTACTCACAAAATAATCTCCTTTTAGGCATCAGCAATGTGAATTCCGCGCCTCGAAACTTATAATGTTTGTCCTTGCCTTTGTTCACTCTGTCATTACGATCCAGTTGCAAGTGCTTGTTAACATTCAATGTTGCACAATCAATCCTAGCATTTGAGCTATCTTTTGTCTTGGATGGAATATTGAGTAATGTGCCGACAATGCTGTCACATATATTTTTCTCCATGTGCATGATATCAATATTATGCCGAAGCTTCTTACCATCCCAATACGGCAAGTCCCAAAGAGTGGCCCTGCACTTATAAAATATTCTCGGTCTATCATTTTCCATTTCCTTCCTCTTGGTACATGCTGCTATTTCACCTCCCATCTTTTTTTGGTAGCTGCTAGACTCAGTTCATCTCCTCTCTTCTTCCTTTTTCTACCTGCTACTACTGCTGCTGCATCTTCTGTATTCTTCTCTGATGTACCTGCTGTGGCGGCTGGTGGTTTTCCTGGTTTAACATTTCTGCCCGCTTCTAGGTGCGCCTCCAACTCGTGACTCGTAAAGTGCTGCGGTTCAGTCTTTGCACAGGCCTGATCACCAATAAATTGCAATTTTTTATTATTTTTTCGGAAACTGTGACCTCTTGGAAGGAAACGGCGATGGCCCATATAGCATATCTTGTTTATTATCCTCACTGCCAGCTGATCTGTATCACAGTGAACACATGCATTATAACCTGATGTTACTCGCACGACATAGTGCCCAAAGCTGGATAATCATGGGTGCAATACAGTACAGCAGCACGTAATAGAAAATTTTGTTCTTTAGGTTGACACACATCCCGTGTAGGGACACCCTTCCATAATGTTTGCAAGTCTCTAATAAGAGGCTGCATGAACACATCAAAATCCTTCCCAGGAGATTTGGGACCTGGGATGAGTTAGGCCATCATACGGTTCGGCGATCGGTGCATGTCCAGGGAGCCTGGTTGTATGGTGTAACTAGTACTGGCCACATGCTATACGAGTTGCTCATGTTGCCAAATGGGTTGAATCCATCTGTAGCAAGGCCAAGTCTCAGGTTCCTTGGATCTACAGCAAAATCAGGATGATCCAGGTCGAATTGCTTCCATTCATCGCCATCAGCAGGATGCCTCAGTAAATCAGGGTTGGGCGTGAGAATCTCTTTGTGCCATCTTGTTTCCCGAGATGTTTGTTCTGAAGCAAACAACCTCTGCAATCTTTGTACAAGTGGAAAGTATCTCAGAACCTTCCAAGGAATCTTTTTCTTACCACCAGCTCCATCATGTTTCCATCTTGATTCCTTACATACTGGACATTCATCGAGGTCATTATACTCCATCCAAAACGATTACAGTTATTTTTGCAAAAATCAATCTTCTCATATCCAAGTCCCAGTACCTTGATGTACTGCTTCACCTCATAAAAGGATTTTGGCAGTCCAGCCCCAGGGAGTGCATCGCTGTATGTCTTCGCAACTGTCAACACCCGGATTTTTAAGTCCGAATGCCTATTATGTCATACATCACAATCCCAGGAATATTGTTGTTGCGAGGCATAATAGTTAAGTATCACAGTCATCATTCATTACAAACCATAAGTCTTACAAATTGGAATCACATGATCCATATTACACGAATAGTTGATCTATTGATCAACGAACAAACACAAGTTCATAGTTCAACATAGCGGAAGCGTAAGATACAAGGACTCTCTAGTCCACAGGCCAACGCTTGACGTCGGAAGGCGCTTAGTTGTCGTAGGCGTCCTGCTGGTCATCTCCTTGGTCATCTTCATACTCTGTCCATTTGAATAGCCAGGGACAAAGCCGTGAGTACGTTGAGTACTCGCAAACTAATACTAATGTAAGTGCTAGACATTCTAGTATGGTTTGCTAAGCTCTAGTTTATTTGCATAAAGCTAGTTTTAGTTCACAAAGTTTTGAGAAAAGCTTATTCAAGAGCTAACTAACTCAAGTGGGAACATTAGTGTCATTCCCACCATTCAAGTGGTGATTTCAATTCAATTCACCACAAGTCATTTTACCATCATCCTTTTCAACATCATTTTCAAAGATATGACATCGGAAACTGTATGGCCTTTCCAACCGTCCGTAACCGTGGACGCGGCTATTCGAATAGGTTTACACTCTGCAGAGGTTGCACACTTGTGCCACAACATTTGATTTCATCCGTCGGGATTACCCCGAATCATCGTAACACAGTACGCGGATCATCAACCATAACCTTTCACTTACGAGTTCTAGTATGAGCACCTCTCCCCATGAGCTTGGCCTCCCAGTGAAGACCAACTGTCAACCTGGGAACTGCACAGGGCTTGGGCCGGACATTCACCTCATTTCGCATCATATCATATCATTTCTTTTGTGGTAGAGGCAGCTTTCGGCATAACCCCGATGACGCTTGTTTAGAGGGAACCCATACTAAGACGCATAAACTTCCAGTTAAGCCCTACCCATAATCAGGTATTGTGGGGGTACTTAAGAATTGGAAAGGTATCGCATTCAAACCAACATCATTGTTTTATCAAAAATCACCATCTTCTCTTGTTCACATTCACCTTCAAAAATCATTCAATGGAATGCATCTTCATTTCAAGGTTTCAAAAATCCTTCAAATTCACATTTTCCCATCTAGAGTAGTCAAGTTTTAATTCATTAGCACTAGCTCTAATTCATGAGGGGTGCTAACTTGCTTTGCTTGGAGAAGACTAACTCACTACTCTAGTAATCAACCTGTACTTTGACCAAAGTTAACTATAAAAGTAACTCATTTAGAAAACAAGTAAAAGCTTGTAAAGTAAAAACTTGGGATGGGTTCATATAAGAAAAGATAAGAAACATGGTGCCTTGCCCCAAGGGGCTTTGCACTTTGCAAGAATATTAGCTTGCCTTGGTGATGTCTACTTCCCCCTCCTTTTCCTGTAGACAGTGTTGGGCCTCCAAGAGCAGAGGTTTGTAGAACAGCAGCAAGTTTTCCCTTAAGTGGATCACCCAAGGTTTATCGAACTCAGGGAGGAAGAGGTCAAAGATATCCCTCTCATGCAACCCTGCAACCACAAAGCAAGAAGTCTCTTGTGTCCCCAACACACCAAATAGGTGCACTAGTTCGGCGAAGAGATAGTGAAATACAGGTGGTATGAATAAGTATGAGCAGTAGTAACGGTGCCAGAAAATAGCTTGCTGGCGTGTAGTTGATGGTGGTAGTATTGCAGCAGTAGTAACACAGTGAAACAGTAAACAAGCAGTAGTAACGCAGCAGTATTTAGGAACAAGGCCTAGGGATTAGACTTTCACTAGTGGACACTCTCAACATTGATCACATAACAGAATAGATAAATGCATACTCTACACTTTTGTTGGATGATGAACGCATTGCGTAGGATTACACGAACCCTCAATGCCGGAGTTAACAAGCTCCACAATTTGTTCATATTTAAGTAACCTTATAGTGTAAGATAGATCAACATAACCAAATAGATCACATCAATACCATCATAATGATAATTAACTCCACAATCCATAAGAGATCACGATCATAAACTAAGCCAAGAACTACATGATGCACACCCTGTCCACTTTACACCATGCAGGAGGAATAGAATACTTTAATAACATCACTAGAGTAGCACATAGATGAATTGTGATACAAAACTCATATGAATCTCAATCATGTAAAGCAGCTCATGAGATCATTGTATTGAAGTACATAGGAGAGAGATTAGCCACATAGCTACCGGTACAGCCCCGAGCCTCGATGGAGAACTACTCCCTCCTCATGGGAGCAGCAGCGGTGATGAAGATGGCGGTGGAGATGGCAGCGGTGTCGATGGAGAAGCCTTCCGGGGGCACTTCCCCATTCCGGCGGCGTGCCGGAACAGAGACTCCTGTCCCCCAGATCTTGGCTTCGCGATGGCGGCGGCTCTGGAAGGTTTTCCGTATCGTGGTTCTCGGTACTGGGGTTTTCGTCACGGAGACTTTTTATAGGCGAAAGGGCAGGTCAAGAGGCGGCACGGGGGCCCCACACCACAGGGCCGCGCGGCCAAGGGGGGGGCCGCGCCGCCCTAGGGTGTGGCCCCTCCGTGGCCCCTCTTCGTCTCTCCTTCGGACTTCTGGAAGCTTCGTGAGAAAATAGGCCCCTGGGCTTTGATTTCGTCCAATTCCGAGAATATTTCCTTACTAGGATTTCTGAAACCAAAAACAGCAGAAAACAAGAATCGGCACTTCGGCATCTTGTTAATAGGTTAGTTCCAGAAAATGCACGAATATGACATAAAGTGTGCATAAAACATGTAGATAACATCAATAATGTGGCATGGAACATAAGAAATTATCGATACGTCGGAGACGTATCAGCATCCCCAAGCTTAGTTCTGCTCGTCCCGAGCAGGTAAAACGATAACACAGATAATTTCTGGAGTGACATGCCATCATAATCTTGATCATACTATTTGTAAAGCATATGTAGTGAATGCAGCGATCAAAACAATATATATGACATGAGTAAACAAGTGAATCATAAAGCAAAGACTTTTCATGAATAGCACTTCAAGACAAGCATCAATAAGTCTTGCATAAGAGTTAACTCATAAAGCAATAATTCAAAGTAAAGGCATTGAAGCAACACAAAAGAAGATTAAGTTTCAGCGGTTGCTTTCAACTTGTAACATGTATATCTCATGGATATTGTCAACATAGAGTAATATAATAAGTGCAATAAGCAAGTATGTAGGAATCAATGCATAGTTCACACAAGTGTTTGCTTCTTGAGGTGGAGAGAAATACGTGAACTGACTCAACATTGAAAGTAAAAGAATGGTCCTCATAGAGGAAAAGCATCGATTGCTATATTTGTGCTAGAGCTTTGATTTTGAAAACATGAAACAATTTTGTCAACGGTAGTAATAAAGCATATGTATCATGTAAATTATATCTTACAAGTTGCAAGCCTCATGCATAGTATACTAATAGTGCCCGCACCTTGTCCTAATTAGCTGGGATTACCGGATCATCACAATGCACTGTTTTTACCAAGTGTCACAAAGGGGTACCTCTATGCCGCCTGTACAAAGGTCTAAGGAGAAAGCTCGCATTGGATTTCTCGCTATTGATTATTCTTCAACTTAGACATCCATACCGGGACAACATAGACAACAGATAATGGACTCCTCTTTTATGCATAAGCATGTAACAACAAGTAATAATTTTCTCATTTGAGATTGAGGATATATGTCCAAAACTGAAACTTCCACCATGGATCATGGCTTTAGTTAGCGGCCCAATGTTCTTCTCTAACATATGCATGCTTAACCATAAGGTGGTAGATCGCTCTTACTTCAGACAAGACGAACATGCATAGCAACTCACATGAAATTCAACAATAAATAGTTGATGGCGTCCCCAGTAAACATGGTTATCGCACAACAAGCAACTTAATAAGAGATAAAGTGCATAATTACATATTCAATACCACAATAGTTTTTTAAGCTATTTGTCCCATGAGCTATATATTGCAAAGGTGAAGAATAGAATTTTAAAGGTAGCACTCAAGCAATTTACTTTGGAATGGCGGAAAAATACCATGTAGTAGGTAGGTATGGTGGACACAAATGGCATAGTGGTTGGCTCAAGTATTTTGGATGCATGAGAAGTATTCCCTCTCGATACAAGGTTTAGGCTAGCAAGGCTTATTTGAAACAAACACAAGGATGAACCGGTGCAGCAAAACTCACATAGAAGACATATTGAAAACATTATAAGACTCTACACCGTCTTCCTTGTTGTTCAAACTCAATACTAGAAATTATCTAGACCTTAGAGAAACCAAATATGCAAACCAAATTTTAGCATGCTCTATGTATTTCTTCATTAATGGGTGCAAAGCATATGATGCAAGAGCTTAATCATGAGCACAACAATTGCCAAGTATCACATTACCCAAGACATTAATAGCAATTACTACATGTATCATTTTCCAATTCCAACCATATAACAATTAACGAAGCAGTTTCAACCTTCGCCATGAAAATTAAAAGCTAAGAACACATGTGTTCATACGAACCAGCGGAGCGTGTCTCTCTCCCACACAAGAATTTATTCAACAAAAACAAAAACAAGAAACATACTGACGCTCCAAGAAAAGCACATAAGATGTGATGGAATAAAAATATAGTTTCAGGGGAGGAACCTGATAATGTTGTCGATGAAGAAGGGGATGCCTTGGGCATCCCCAAGCTTAGACGCTTGAGTCTTCTTGATATATGCAGGGGTGAACCACCGGGTGTATCCCCAAGCTTAGAGCTTTCACTCTCCTTGATCATGTTGCATCATACTCCTCTCTTGATCCTTGAAAACTTCCTCCACACCAAACTCGAAACAACTCATTAGAGGGTTAGTGCACATTATAAATTGACATATTCAGAGGTGACACAATCATCCTTAACACTTCTGGACATTGCATAATGCTACTGGACATTAGTGGATCAAAGAAATTCATCCAACATAGCGAAAGAGGCAATGCGAAATAAAAGGCAGAATCTGTCAAAACAGAACAGTTCGTATTGACGAATTTTAAAATGGCACCAGACTTGCTCAAATGAAAATGCTCAAATTGAATGAAAGTTGCGTACATATCTGAGGATCATGCACGTAAATTGGCTTAATTTTCTGAGTTACCTACAGGGAGGTGGACCCAGATTCGTGACAGCAAAGAAATCTGGAACTGTGCAGTAATCCAAATCTAGTACTTACTTTTCTATCAACGGCTTAACTTGGCACAACAAAACACAAAACTAAGATAAGGAGAGGTTGTTACAGTAGTAAACAACTTCCAAGACACAAATATAAAACAAATTACTGTAGCAAAATAACACATGGGTTATCTCCCAAGAAGTTCTTTCTTTTTAGCCATTAAGATGGGCTCAGCAGTTTTAATGACGCACTCGCAAGAAATAATATTTGAAGCAAAAGAGAGCATCAAGAGGCAAATTCAAAACACATTTAAGTCTAACATGCTTCCTATGCAAAGGAATCTTGTAAATAAACAAGTTCATGAAGAGCAAAGTAACAAGCATAGGAAGATAAAACAAGTATAGCTTGAAAAATTTCAGCACATAGAGAGGCATTTTAGTAACATGAAAATTTCTACAACCATATTTTCCTCTCTCATAATAACTTTCAGTAGCAACATGAACAAACTCAACAATATAACTATCACATAAAGCATTCTTATCATGAGTCTCATGCATAAAATTATTACTACCCACATAAGCATAATCAATTTTATTAGTTGTAGTGGGAGCAAATTCAACAAAGTAGCTATCATTATTATTCTCATCAAGTGTAGGAGGCATAGTATAATCACAACAAAATTTACTCTCCATAGTAGGTGGCACCAAAAGACCACTATCATTATAATCATCATAAATAGGAGGCAAAGTATCATCAAAGAAAATTTTCTCCTCAATGCTTGGGGGACTAAAAATATCATGATCATCAAAGCCAGCTTCCCCAAGCTTAGAATTTTCCATATCATTAGCAACAATGGTGTTCAAAGTATTCATGCTAACATGTTCCATGGGTTTTTTAATTTTTGCATTAAACCATTCATGTCTTGACTCTGGAAATAGAATAAAAAGCTCACAGATGTTTTCCATTATGCCTTACTAGTGTAAACAAGAAACAAAAAGATGCAATTGCAGGATCTAAAGGAAATAGCTTCGAGCACAAACACAATGGCGCCAGAAAAGTACTTTACCTGGAACCGAAGTATGAGTGCCTTTTACCTTTCCTCCCCGGCAAGAAGCGCCGAGAAAAGTGCTTGATGTCTACTTCCCCCTCCTTTTCCTGTAGACAGTGTTGGGCCTCCAAGAGCAGAGGTTTGTAGAACAGCAGCAAGTTTTCCCTTAAGTGGATCACCCAAGGTTTATCGAACTCAGGGAGGAAGAGGTCAAAGATATCCCTCTCATGCAACCCTGCAACCACAAAGCAAGAAGTCTCTTG
The DNA here is from genome assembly GCF_019359855.2 of Lolium perenne. Lineage (NCBI taxonomy): Eukaryota > Viridiplantae > Streptophyta > Magnoliopsida > Poales > Poaceae > Lolium > Lolium perenne. Next base: position 245,044,537 of record NC_067244.2, on the reverse strand, counting down.
TGTCCCCAACACACCAAATAGGTGCACTAGTTCGGCGAAGAGATAGTGAAATACAGGTGGTATGAATAAGTATGAGCAGTAGTAACGGTGCCAGAAAATAGCTTGCTGGCGTGTAGTTGATGGTGGTAGTATTGCAGAAGTAGTAACACAGTGAAACAGTAAACAAGCAGTAGTAACGCAGCAGTATTTAGGAACAAGGCCTAGGGATTAGACTTTCACTAGTGGACACTCTCAACATTGATCACATAACAGAATAGATAAATGCATACTCTACACTTTTGTTGGATGATGAACGCATTGCGTAGGATTACACGAACCCTCAATGCCGGAGTTAACAAGCTCCACAATTTGTTCATATTTAAGTAACCTTATAGTGTAAGATAGATCAACATAACCAAATAGATCACATCAATACCATCATAATGATAATTAACTCCACAATCCATAAGAGATCACGATCATAAACTAAGCCAAGAACTACATGATGCACACCCTGTCCACTTTACACCATGCAGGAGGAATAGAATACTTTAATAACATCACTAGAGTAGCACATAGATGAATTGTGATACAAAACTCATATGAATCTCAATCATGTAAAGCAGCTCATGAGATCATTGTATTGAAGTACATAGGAGAGAGATTAGCCACATAGCTACCGGTACAGCCCCGAGCCTCGATGGAGAACTACTCCCTCCTCATGGGAGCAGCAGCGGTGATGAAGATGGCGGTGGAGATGGCAGCGGTGTCGATGGAGAAGCCTTCCGGGGGCACTTCCCCGTTCCGGCGGCGTGCCGGAACAGAGACTCCTGTCCCCCAGATCTTGGCTTCGCGATGGCGGTGGCTCTGGAAGGTTTTCCGTATCGTGGTTCTCGGTACTGGGGTTTTCGTCACGGAGACTTTTTATAGGCGAAAGGGCAGGTCAAGAGGCGGCACGGGGGCCCCACACCACAGGGCCGCGCGGCCAAGGGGGGGGCCGCGCCGCCCTAGGGTGTGGCCCCTCCGTGGCCCCTCTTCGTCTCTCCTTCGGACTTCTGGAAGCTTCGTGAGAAAATAGGCCCCTGGGCTTTGATTTCGTCCAATTCCGAGAATATTTCCTTACTAGGATTTCTGAAACCAAAAACAGCAGAAAACAGCAACTGGCACTTCGGCATCTTGTTAATAGGTTAGTTCCAGAAAATGCACGAATATGACATAAAGTGTGCATAAAACATGTAGATAACATCAATAATGTGGCATGGAACATAAGAAATTATCGATACGTCGGAGACGTATCACTTGGTAGTTCTCAAACTGTTCCTCCTCCTCCTCTTGGTAGCAACCTTCTTCTTCGGCGTACTCTCCGGTGCTACCGTCTAAATTTGAACGCTTGACGTCGGAAGGCGCTTAGTTGTCGTAGGCGTCCTGCTGGTCATCTCCTTGGTCATCTTCATACTCTGGCCATTTGAATAGCCAGGGACAAAGCCGTGAGTACGTTGAGTACTCGCAAACTAATACTAATGTAAGTGCTAGACATTCTAGTATGGTTTGCTAAGCTCTAGTTTATTTGCATAAAGCTAGTTTTAGTTCACAAAGTTTTGAGAAAAGCTTATTCAAGAGCTAACTAACTCAAGTGGGAACATTAGTGTCATTCCCACCATTCAAGTGGTGATTTCAATTCAATTCACCACAAGTCATTTTACCATCATCCTTTTCAACATCATTTTCAAAGATATGACATCGGAAACTGTATGGCCTTTCCAACCGTCCGTAACCGTGGACGCGGCTATTCGAATAGGTTTACACTCTGCAGAGGTTGCACACTTGTGCCACAACATTTGATTTCATCCGTCGGGATTACCCCGAATCATCGTAACACAGTACGCGGATCATCAACCATAACCTTTCACTTACGAGTTCTAGTATGAGCACCTCTCCCCATGAGCTTGGCCTCCCAGTGAAGACCAACTGTCAACCACAGGAACTGCACAGGCTTGGGCCGGACATTCACCTCATTTCGCATCATATCATATCATTTCTTTTGTGGTAGAGGCAGCTTTCGGCATAACCCCGATGACGCTTGTTTAGAGGGAACCCATACTAAGACGCATAAACTTCCAGTTAAGCCCTACCCATAATCAGGTATTGTGGGGGTACTTAAGAATTGGAAAGGTATCGCATTCAAACCAACATCATTGTTTTATCAAAAATCACCATCTTCTCTTGTTCACATTCACCTTCAAAAATCATTCAATGGAATGCATCTTCATTCCAAGGTTTCAAAAATCCTTCAAATTCACATTGTTCCCATCTAGAGTAGTCAATTTTTAATTCATTAGCACTAGCTCTAATTCATGAGGGGTGCTAACTTGCTTTGCTTGGAGAAGACTAACTCACTACTCTAGTAATCAACCTGTACTTTGACCAAAGTTAACTATAAAAGTAACTCATTTAGAAAACAAGTAAAAGCTTGTAAAGTAAAAACTTGGGATGGGTTCATATAAGAAAAGATAAGAAACATGGTGCCTTGCCCCAAGGGGCTTTGCACTTTACAAGAATATTAGCTTGCCTTGGTAGTTCTCAAACTGTTCCTCCTCCTCCTCTTGGTAGCAACCTTCTTCTTCGGCGTACTCTCCGGTGCTACCGTCTAAATTTGAATACGGGTATAATTACTCACTAATTCAATGGCTATTCCATACATCACATATAACACACAAACTACTCTATGCACACCAAATAAATTAACTAGGGTGCATGGGTTGTGGGGTTTAAATAGAATTCACTTCTTTGTATTTCATATGTAAATGATAGTTTCCATAGGGTTCTTGAGAAATAATTTCCTCTCATTGAAATCTTCTTAAGATTTAATTTCTCAAACAATCATGGATGAACTCATATTGACCTAAGTCAAATGTTCATCATCATCATTTGTGAAAAGGATTTAAATGAGGTAGATCACCTCATACTATTTAAATAACCCTACATTTGATTTAAATCTCAAGTAATTCATATAAGAGAGTTTGGGACCAGGGGTCCAAACATCCCATGAATTCATGTGAGACAAGTTTAAATGAAGTGTAGGACTCCACATAATTTACTTTAATAGTTTTGGACAATATCAACTAGTTAAACTAGTCAAATGATCCATTAATTAAACTAGGGCATGATCATGCAAAGTGACCACACCATTTTATTGCATAAACAATTAGTGTAAGTCAAATGTGAGCTATTAGAGTTGGAATTAACTTAATATCTATTTTAGTTGATTTTTAAGAATTATTTGAATAGGGAAAAGTCCCTGTCTTGTTATTTTCATCACATTAATTCTACAAAGAATCTGGCCATGACGCCAGTGGCATTGGCTAGATAATTTCAGTAGCTTTCCAGCAACATAAAATTCACTAAATTTTGTTTAGCCAATTTGAATCTATTGAATTTCAAAGTGGAGGCAGTATTCAAATTCATTTGCAATTTATTAAACCTAGTTTGAATTAAAAGGCCGGTGGGAAACGAAACTGGGCCGAAACGGTTTGAAAAAGGGAAAAACGGCCCAGCAACGTATCCAATGCGCGTGGGCCTGCTGACAGGGTGGGGGCCACCCGTCAGTCTCTTTTAAAACCCGAAACGGTATGGAGACGTGTGGTGCGTTGGATTAGAATGGGATCGGACGGCACAGGGCCATCGTCATCTCCGGCGAGATCGTGGTACTGGCACGGCGGCGGTAGGGGGTCGGAGAGCTCACCGTGGCTCCAGCTAGGGTTGGCAATGTGCGCGGTGAAGGTGTGGACGACGGCGAGTCGACTGGTACCGGCGGCAACTCCTGGATCGGCTTCAATCGACGGCGAGCTTCCGCGGCGGCGTGCGGCAGTGAGGTGGAAATTGGGCGGTGGCGATGGCTAATCGAGGTAGTGGAGGAGCTCAGGCGGTTGAGTGAGAAGAGGTGAGGCTGCTGGTGTGAAGAAAGCGACGAATGGGCGTCTCCTTTTATAGGCGAGTGAGTGACCGTGAGGGCTACGGCGAGGTCGACATCGACGCGGCGATTCCGGCGAGCGGTTGGGCGAGGCGAGGATGTTGTCGGGTTCTCCTCTTCCAGGCGAAGCTAGGGGTGGCGCTGGCACGGTCGGGCGGCATTGGATGGCGTCGCATTGCGTCCGTGTCGGGCGGCTGCGTTCACGGGATCTTCTTCCTCGTCTCCGGCGGCGGTCCAGGGTCTGGTCGTGAGCATGTCTGGCGTGGCTGAGGTGTCACGGCGGTGCGCTTGGTGAAGAAAGGGGGGCCAGGAGCTGCGCAGGGCGTCGAGGCGACAGGTGGCCAGAGGGTGCCCGTGGCGCGCTCTCGTGCGACGTCCACGGCATGCTGGCCGATCTTGGGCGCGCGATCTCCGGCGAGGCTAGGGCATCTATGGCGACATGGCCGGTGCTAGGTGGTGTAGGAGTGCGCGGTGGCGACGTTTGGCAAGGTGGCCAGGGCAGAGGGAGAAGGGAGAGAGGGGAGGCTCGGCATGGTGGCACCATGGCCGGCATGGTGTGTGCATGCATGCTATGCATGCACCACTAGGGTTTCTATGCTGCCTTGTGAGTGAGAGGGGACCAGGGGACCAAATGGGGTAGGTTAGGGTAGATTTGTTGGAGTAGATCACTATTTGCTATAGTGTGTAAATAGTGTTCAATTTTGGAATTTACAAAATTGTCCAAATTTGAAATAATTCAAAAGGTGAATGTGTTTGAAAAGTGAGTGTTGATATAAGTTGTACTTGACCAGAGGTGATTTGAGGTGGTGGTGGATTTGTTAGAATTCAAAAATTGGCCAAAATGGCTAAGTGAGGAATGTTGAATATGTTAAAAAGTTAAGACTTTGGATGAGCATTGCTCATGATCAAAGATGATTTTGGCATGGTGATCTTCATCAAAGTTGTTCACCTTGATGTTAACTTTGAAATGGTGCAAAGAGTTAGCAAGAGTTGGTTTGGGAAAATTGAATGGCAAGGGCTCAAAGTGGTGATCAGACTAGAATTGTCAAAATTGACCATTATCATATGTGAGTGGGATTTGTGTTTGAAATTCATTTGAATTGTGAAACTTTGATTCCAAAAGTTGTAATAAGGGTTTAATAACATTATTCAACTAATGGTGAAGACCAAATAGGTCTAGGGTCAAAATTTATAAAAATGCCATAGGGCATATGTGAGGGTTTTTAGGGTTTTGCATTTTATGGAATTTCTTCCTATTTGATTTATTTGGTTGGTGATCTTCATATGATCACACTAGGGTTTTAGAGCATATCAAATACAAGTAAAAGCAATCATCATGGCATATCACTCAAATGCACAAGTCCTATGCAGGGTACTATATGCAAATAGAAAAGTTTTTGTTGGTTTGAATTTTTGTTTTCTGGAATTCTCTAACTTTCTTTTTATTGAAATTTGGGGTGTTACAAACCCTTCCCCCTTACAAAAGATCTCGTCCCGAGATCGAAAAGAAAGTTAGGTACTAAAGAGATCTGGGTACTCCTTCTTCATGAAGTCTTCGCGTTCCCATGTGGCTTCATCCTCGGTATGATTGCTCCATTGGATCTTCAGAAACTTGATGCTTCGGGTGCGGGTGGTTCGGTAAGCTTCTTCCAAGATGCGAATCGGCACTTCGCGGTAAGTCAGATCCTTGTTGATGTCCACCGATCGGTGATCGATGTGCTTGAACACTTCGGTCTTCTCCGGGACTTCAAGGCATTTCCGGAGAAGTGAGATGTGAAACACGTCGTGCACAGCCGACATTTCTTCAGGCAACTCCAGTTGATATGATACTTCACCTCGGCGGCTAAGGACTTGGAAAGGTCCGACATAGCGGGGTGCAAGCTTTCCTTTTAGTTGGAACCTTTGCATTCCTTTCAAGGGGGATACTTTGAGATAGACGAAGTCTCCGATCTCAAAGGTCATCTCCCGACGTCTCTTGTCGGCGTAGCTCTTCTGTCTGGATTGCGCCGTTTTGAGGTACTCTCGGATCTTGTGGACTTTCTCTTCAGCTTCATGAAGAACATCAGGGCCGAAAACTTGGCTCTCTCCGACTTCTGACCAGTTCAGGGGGGTACGGCACTTCCTTCCGTACAAGGCTTCAAAGGGGGCCATCTGTAGGCTGGCTTGGTAACTATTGTTGTAAGAGAATTCTGCGTAAGGTAGGCAGTCTTCCCACTTGGATCCGTATTCCGATCGCATGCTCTAAGCATGTCTTCCAGTATCTGGTTTACTCTCTCAGTCTGCCCGTCGGTCTGAGGGTGATAGGCGGTGCTGAAATTTAGGCGGGTGCCTAGTCCTTCATGCACTTTCTGCCAGAACCTTGAGGTGAACTGTGATCCTCTATCTGACACTATCGATTTGGGGGTTCCGTGCAGAGTGACTATTCTGGAGATGTAAAGTTCAGCTAACTTTGGGCCTTGATAGGTGGTTTTGACGGCGATGAAATGGGCGACTTTGGTCAATCTATCGACAACTACCCATATTGAATCATTGCCTTTGCTAGATTTGGGCAGTCCGGTGATAAAGTCCATTCCTACGGAGTCCCATTTCCATTCCGGAATCTGGAGGGGTTGTAACAGTCCGGCGGGTCGTTGATGTTCTGCCTTGACTCTCTGACAGATGTCACACTTAGCGATATAGCTACCGATTTCTCTCTTCATTCCGTGCCACCAAAATTGTTCTTTTAGGTCTTGGTACATCTTGGTACCTCCGGGGTGGATTGAATAAAGGGTGTCATGGGCTTCTTGCAGAATGACTTGTTTCAAGTCAAAGTCCGATGGTACGCAGAGACGTTCTTTGTACCAAAGCACTCCGGCTTCGTCTACGGTGAATCCGGGGGCTTTTCCTGCGGCTATCTGTTTCTTGATTCCGTCAATGCTAGCGTTGTCTTTCTGGGCTTCCTTGATCTGACCAACCAAGGTGGGTTGCAGTTCTATGCTGGCTAGGAATCCTTCACTAACAAGTTCAAGTCTGAACTGTTCAAACTCTTGGTGCAAGCTGGGCTGTTCGGTTGCGAGCATGGAGTTCAACTGGCACGGCAGTCGACTCAAAGCATCCGCTACCACATTGGCCTTGCCGGGGTGGTAGTGAATCTCCATGTCATAATCCTTGATCAGTTCGATCCATCGGTGTTGTCTCATGTTCAACTCTTTCTGGGTGAAAATATATTTGAGGCTTTTGTGGTCGGAGTAGATCTCGCATCGATTACCCATGAGGTAATGACGCCAAACTTTCAGGGCTAAGACCACGGCTGCAAGCTCGAGGTCGTGGGTTGGGTAGTTCTGTTCATGTTGCTTGAGCTGTCTTGAAAGGTAGGATACAACCTTGCCTTCTTGCATAAGTACGCATCCAAGTCCAGTCTTGGAGGCGTCGCAATATACGTCAAAGGGCTTTGCGATATCTGGCATGATCAGGATTGGGGCTGTTGTCAGTCTACTCTTGAGCTGTTGAAAGCTCTCTTCGCATTTGTCGGTCCACTCAAACTTTCTGTCCTTTTTCAGCAGTTGGGTCATTGGTCGAGCGATGCTCGAAAAACCTTCTACAAATCTGCGGTAATATCCGGCTAATCCAAGAAAAGCACGGACCTCGGTTTGTGTGGTTGGGGCTTGCCATTCCATAACAGTTTTGATTTTGGCGGGATCTACGGCAATTCCTCCTGCAGACAAGATATGTTTGAGGAATCCAACTTCTTCCAGCCAAAACTCACATTTGCTAAACTTGGCATACAACTGGTGCTGTCTAAGGGTTTCTAGGACAATCTCCAAATGCTGTTCATGTTCCTCTTCGGACTTGGAGTAGACGAGGATGTCGTCGATGAACACAACGACAAACTTGTCCAAAAAGTTCATGAAGATCTTATTCATGAGATTCATGAAATAAGCGGGGGCATTGGTCAGTCCAAACGACATGACGTTGTACTCATACAACCCATATCTGGTGGTAAAGGCAGTTTTTGGAATGTCGGTGGCTCGGATCTTCAGTTGGTGGTATCCAGTTCTAAGATCAATCTTGGAGAAAACTCGGGATCCGGTGAGTTGGTCAAACAAGTCTTCAATCTTGGGTAGGGGGTATTTGTTTTTGATGGTGACATCGTTAAGCTTACGATAGTCCGTGCATAAACGATTTGCACCATCCTTCTTGTCGACAAACAAGATAGGGGATCTCCAGGGGGATGCACTTGGTCTAATCAAACCTTTGGCTAACATGTCATCTATTTGCTTCTTCAGCTCCACAAGCTCGGTTGCGTTCATGCTGTAGGCTCTCTGGGCGATGGGTCCAGTTCCGGGGATTAACTCGATGATAAACTCGATATCCCGATCCGGGGGCATACCGGGTAGATCATCCGGAAACACATCAGGGTAGCGACAAACGACCCTGATTTGATCCAGAGTTGGCTTGGATACACTTTGGTTGCAGGTGAATTTTCTGGGTAGTTTTTCAGAGACGTGCTCAACTACAATACCGGTGCTGCTAGTCATGGTTATGGCTTTCTTGGCGCAGTCTATCAATCCATTGTGTTTGGACATCCAGTCCATTCCTAGGACAACTTCCAAACCTTTGGTTCCAAGTACGATTAGATTTGCAAAGAAATCTACATCATGGATCTTGATTGGGACATTTTTACAAAATTTTCTGGCTTTGGTGGTTGATCCGGGGATTTGGACTATCATAACATGCTTCAAACTGAGGGGTTGAATTTTACTTGTTGATGCAAAGTCTTCGGTGACAAAGGAATGAGATGCTCCGGAATCAAACAACACTCTAGCAGGGATGTGGTTGACAGAAAACATACCCAGCACAACATCTGGTGCTTCCTGGGCTTCTTCGGCGTTCATGTGGTAGAGGCGGCCGTTGCGGTTGTTGGGGTTGTTGGGGGCGAACTTCTTGCCGGTGGAGACACGGCGTTGCTGCTGGGCAGGTGCAGCGGTGTTGCCGGCGAGCTTGGCAAGACGCTTGGGACACTCGTTGGAGTAGTGCCCCACTACACCACACTCATAACAAGTGATAGTGGTCTTGTCCTGCTTGTTCGCAACGGGGACGGCATTGCTTCCGGTTCTGGGAGCGGTGTTGGTGTTGGTGTTGTTGTTGTTAGGGGCTCGGGGTGGAGCGCGGTTGTAGTTGTTGTTGTTGTAGTTGTTGTTGTAGCCTCCTGGCTTGGAGTTTCCTCCACTCCGGTTCTGATAACCGGGGCGAGAGTTCTGCATCTGTGGCTTGTTGTTTCTCGGAATGAAACCTCCGCTTGAGCTAGGGCGAAACTTTTGGGGGTGGCTTGATCCACTTTGATTTGCCATGCGGCGCTTGCGGTTCTCATTGGCTTGGTTTAACTTGCCCTCCATCTGGATGGCAGAGTCAACAAGGGCTTCGAGGTCGGCGAAGGGGATGTTGACGAGGACAGTCTGCATCTCATCATGCAGTCCGTTCAGGAATCTCTCCTTCCTCTTCTCAACGGTGTCGGTCTCATCAGGGGCATACCTTGACAAAGTGAGAAACTTGTCACGGTATTCAACCACCGTCATGCGACCTTGTTTCAGCTCACGGAATTCATCCCTCATCTTCTTGATAAGACCCGGGGGTACATGGTACTTGCTGAACTTGAGTTTGAAATCCTCCCAAGTCATGAATTGACCTCCGTTCATGGCACGGGTGCTTGTCCACCAAGCGCGGGCTGGTCCAGCGAGATAGTGAGTGGCGAACAGGACTTTCTCGTTGGCTTCCACTCCGGCTACCTCCAGATTGTTCTCCATAGTCTGGAGCCAATCGTCGGCATCGAGGGGCTCCTCGGTCTTGCTAAACACTGGAGGGTTGGTGTTTTGGAACTTCTTGAGCTTGGATCCGGGGTGGTCATGATTTCCATGGCCTTGGTTGGCGATGTTCTGCAAGGCGATGAGGTTGGCTTGGTGTTCGGCTCTTTCGGTTTCCCGGTCTGCAAGCATGGTTTGCAGTAGTTGCAGCATCGCGTCGTTGGTGCGATTCGGAGGGGCCATCTGAAGATGTAGAAGATTATGAGATAAGAGGGAACATTCTATGGTTCATTTTGGTTAAGTTTGAAAAACATTTGAAAACTTGTAATCTTTTCATGACAAACATAACATTCATTCATGCAACACATAGTACAAACTACACACATACTCCAATGGTTTTAAGAACCATTCTCATGCTACGATACAAGGGACGGGATACAACTCACACCTACTATAAGTGAACTAGTGCCACTACTCCTCATCATCGACATCGATCGGGACGTAGTCGTCGGGTCCTGCCTCCAGGAACTCGTAGTCCTCCTCCTCGGTGTTCTCGTCCTCCTCAAAGTCGTTGTCATCACTCAGAAAGGCGTCTCCTCCCTGAATGTCGATGCCTCCATCGTCATCCTCCAGCTGACGAATCTGATCCTCCTGGGCCTTGACAATGGCCTCAAGTGACGCGATCCGGGCGCGAAGGCGACGAATCGTAGCGTCCTTCTTGGCACGCTGCTGGCGAAGGCTCTTGCGGTCGTTGTTGAGTAGCTTGATCGCCTCACCCTGCTCTGTGATGTGAGCATGGGTCTGGTTCACGTAAGCACGAGTGGCGTCGAGGTCCCTCTGAGTCTGGTAGAGCATGAAGTCCAGGTGCTCAGCATGGTGCCTCAACTCCGGGTGCGGCTGCAGCTCCATGGGCACTCCCGCGGCATCACGCCTCACAAGGTGGGCGTAGCGAGAGGCGAGGATGCTCACCACGTTCTGTCCACAGAGGCGTGCAAGTGCCTCCTGTAGGCCACGTGCGAGTCCGTCGAGCCAGTTGCTCTCGCGGAAGGAGAAGAGAATCCCCTCCGAAGTGGGAGGCTCCATCTTGCCCCTCAAGTCGGCAGTTATCACCCACTGCAACTCTCCTCCGGGCGTGTCGTCCAGCTGTACCCCGTGGAACTCGAGGTGTGGGCGCCCAAGGAAGTCAGAGAGGGCGTTGAGGTCGTGCTCGAAGATCAAGCTTCCTCCGTTCCCAAGCTGGTAAAACTTGGTGTTGATGGGTTCATTCAGCGCCATCTGAAAGAGAATTGGATGAGTAAGTTAGAGAGTGCAAAGTGTGGCAAAGTTTTAAGTTGATTCAAATAAGATAGACATGATTCATCAAATTTTGGCAAAGTCTCAAAGACAAGAGTGTAGTAAATTTTCACAAATAATTTCTTTCATTTGATTTCAAAGTTAAATTTTTCAGAACGCCCATTCTAACTAAGGTCTTCTAAGGTCAAACAATGGCTCTGATACCAACTTGTCAACACCCGGATTTTTAAGTCCGAGTGCCTATTATGTCATACATCGCAATCTCAGGAATATTGTTGTTGCGAGGCATAATAGTTAAGTATCACAGTCATCATTCATTACAAACCATAAGTCTTACAAATTGGAATCACATGATCCATATTACACGAATAGTTGATCTATTGATCAACGAACAAACACAAGTTCATAGTTCAACATAGCGGAAGCGTAAGATACAAGGACTCTCTAGTCCACAGGCCAACGCTTGACGTCGGAAGGCGCTTAGTTGTCGTAGGCGTCCTGCTGGTCATCTCCTTGGTCATCTTCATACTCTGGCCATTTGAATAGCCAGGGACAAAGCCGTGAGTACGTTGAGTACTCGCAAACTAATACTAATGTAAGTGCTAGACATTCTAGTATGGTTTGCTAAGCTCTAGTTTATTTGCATAAAGCTAGTTTTAGTTCACAAAGTTTTGAGAAAAGCTTATTCAAGAGCTAACTAACTCAAGTGGGAACATTAGTGTCATTCCCACCATTCAAGTGGTGATTTCAATTCAATTCACCACAAGTCATTTTACCATCATCCTTTTCAACATCATTTTCAAAGATATGACATCGGAAACTGTATGGCCTTTCCAACCGTCCGTAACCGTGGACGCGGCTATTCGAATAGGTTTACACTCTGCAGAGGTTGCACACTTGTGCCACAACATTTGATTTCATCCGTCGGGATTACCCCGAATCATCGTAACACAGTACGCGGATCATCAACCATAACCTTTCACTTACGAGTTCTAGTATGAGCACCTCTCCCCATGAGCTTGGCCTCCCAGTGAAGACCAACTGTCAACCTGGGAACTGCACAGGGCTTGGGCCGGACATTCACCTCATTTCGCATCATATCATATCATTTCTTTTGTGGTAGAGGCAGCTTTCGGCATAACCCCGATGACGCTTGTTTAGAGGGAACCCATACTAAGACGCATAAACTTCCGCTAAGCCCTACCCATAATCAGGTATTGTGGGGGTACTTAAGAATTGGAAAGGTATCGCATTCAAACCAACATCATTGTTTTATCAAAAATCACCATCTTCTCTTGTTCACATTCACCTTCAAAAATCATTCAATGGAATGCATCTTCATTCCAAGGTTTCAAAAATCCTTCAAATTCACATTGTTCCCATCTAGAGTAGTCAATTTTTAATTCATTAGCACTAGCTCTAATTCATGAGGGGTGCTAACTTGCTTTGCTTGGAGAAGACTAACTCACTACTCTAGTAATCAACCTGTACTTTGACCAAAGTTAACTATAAAAGTAACTCATTTAGAAAACAAGTAAAAGCTTGTAAAGTAAAAACTTGGGATGGGTTCATATAAGAAAAGATAAGAAACATGGTGCCTTGCCCCAAGGGGCTTTGCACTTTACAAGAATATTAGCTTGCCTTGGTAGTTCTCAAACTGTTCCTCCTCCTCCTCTTGGTAGCAACCTTCTTCTTCGGCGTACTCTCCGGTGCTACCGTCTAAATTTGAATACGGGTATAATTACTCACTAATTCAATGGTTATTCCATACATCACATATAACACACAAACTACTCTATGCACACCAAATAAATTAACTAGGGTGCATGGGTTGTGGGGTTTAAATAGAATTCACTTCTTTGTATTTCATATGTAAATGATAGTTTCCATAGGGTTCTTGAGAAATAATTTCCTCTCATTGAAATCTTCTTATGATTTAATTTCTCAAACAATCATGGATGAACTCATATTGACCTAAGTCAAATGTTCATCATCATCATTTGTGAAAAGGATTTAAATGAGGTAGATCACCTCATACTATTTAAATAACCCTACATTTGATTTAAATCTCAAGTAATTCATATAAGAGAGTTTGGGACCAGGGGTCCAAACATCCCATGAATTCATGTGAGACAAGTGTCGGGGGAAGACCCCGGGTAGGGCAATGGACGCGGAGCAGCCGGCTGGCCACTGGCCGGCTCGCGGTAAAGGCCGGCTGAGGAGCAGCCGGCTGGCGCCGTGGCCGGCTGGTCCGGAAGCCGGCTGGCTCTAGGTCCTAGTCGGTCCGGCTACGGCCACCAACGCTGTAGCTGGGCCGGCTTCTACAAGCCATATCCGACTGGGGTTTGTACCTCAGGCCGACTCGAGGCTGGCGAGTCTTGCACTGGAAGGAACCGGGTTGGTGATCCGGGTTCCCAAAGTCCACGCTGACTTCATCTTCCGTAAAGCGCGGGGCACTGTCGAGCAATAGTGCCACGCGCCGGACAGGCCATCGTGGTCTACGACGGTCCGTGCGGCTACGATGGGCTGATGGCGACAGGGACACCTCCTCTCCATACCGCTGACTGTGGCAGCCGGATGGGACAGGCCATGCGGCCTCAACGGCTCCTGACGTCACTGCCTCGGGAAGGAGCGGAAGCCGGAGCCGGCCCAGCCGGCCAGTAAACTATAGGGTCTTATATGTAAAGTGTCGGTGCCTATATAAGCCGCACTACCCCCTCTCGTGTAGGGGATCGATCATTCTTACTTCACTCTAGTCTTAGCGCTGCCCTGTGAGAGAGACCTTTGTCCACCTTAGCCTCTCAGGGCCAGCCGGATACAGCTCTAGGAGCACCATTGTACTGTGTGATCATCATATACACTCATAGCAGGAGTAGAGGTGTTACCTCCACAGGAGGGCCTCGAACCTGGGTACGCCTCTGTGTCACGCGTCCCCATACCCGCATCCGGATACCGCCGTGAGATCTCCTAGGAACCACCTTCGTTAGCCACCCTATGGCATATGCCGTGACGATACCACGACATTTGGCGCCCACCGTGGGGCCTTCAGCATCCTCGGCCGGTGTCTTCATCCGGACGGGCCTCACCATCACCACCGGCGAGCGAGTCGCTTCAGGCTTGATCTGGAGATTCGGCTCCCTCGACTGCATCAGCGACAACGCTGGCTGCTTCGCCGACCGGCCCTTCCCAGCCGGCGGCAACGTCATCTCCTTCGGTGGCCACGACGTCTACGTCGCCACCGTCGCACCGCCGCGCTACCCGCAGCAGGTGCTCCGCTGCGCAAGCCCTCCTCCAGGAGCCGGCACCAGCAGCGCTCTCGCCAGCCCCTGCGTCGAAGTCATGATGGCTGGCGACGAGCTCCCCACCAAGTCCACTCGCGTTCGTGGCCCCAACCTCGAGCGCAACGTCGACCCCAACGCCTCCGGCTCGGGCCCAAAGGCGCCACCACCTCCATCCCGGCTGGACGAAGTCCGGACGAAGTTGAGCTCCCCGCTCACCGCAGGAGGCGACACCACCACCGTCGAGGCGGACCTGGAGGCACATCGCCAGCTCCTCCTCGAGCAGGCCGATGAGCTGGCCGCGGCCAAGCGCCAGCTGGCCATCACCCAGCGCGAGTACGAGCACGCCCACGGCTTCACGCCAGGCGGCAACAACCCCAGCCGGGCAGGCATGATCCGCCGGCGAGGAGGCGACCTGGGCGCCGAGCTCGAGCGCGACGGCGCGGAGACGCCGGCTCCATCCACGGAGCTACCCATCTACAACACCCCCGACAAGAACATCCTCGCAGCCGAAGCCGCTGCGAAGGAGCTAGCCCTCCTCGAAGGAGAAGAGCTGCGCCGCCAGACGCAGCGCGTAGCCGACCTGTGCCGGGCTGCAGCTGAGCAGACCATGGACCCCAGGTATGGTGCTACAAAAGCTCCTCCTGTCCGTGCTGCTGCAGGCACCAACAAGGACCCCCACCGAGACACGGCCGAGTCCGCCTCGCCCGCACCAAGCCGGCGCAGGGACTCCCGCGCCACCCACGCAGGTTCAAGCCGGACAAGCCGGCTGGACAGCGGCCACAGCGGCCGCAGCCGGCAACCATCAGGCCGGGACCAGGAGCATGACTCCGAGCAGGCGGCGCCAAGGCGCCAGCACAGGCCGGCTCCCGAGCGAACTGCCACCCGGCAGCCGGCACGCTCCCGGCTGGGCCCCCGCATCGAGCCCGCCGACGCCAGAGACCGCCTCGACCGGCTGATCGAATCCCGCATCGCGGAAGAGGAGGCGCCGGCTTGCCCCAAGTGCTTCGGGCCCCGCATCGCCAACGAGCCCATGGTCGACGGCTTCCAGCTCCCCCGCGACACGCCCAAGTACGACGGCACTGCCAAGCCGGAGGACTGGCTGCTGGATTACTCCACCGCAGTCGGCATCTCCAGGGGCAACAAGCGCTGGGCGGTGCGCTACTCCCCCCTGATGCTGGTCGGCTCCGCCCGCACCTGGCTCAACAACCTGCCAGCCGGCAGCATCAACGGCTGGCTTGATTTCGAGGAAGCCTTCATCAGCAACTTCACCGGCACCTATCGCCGGCCCGGCCGCCCCCAACAGCTTGAGATGTGCAAGCAGGGCCCGGACGAGACGGACCGCGCATACCTGACGCGCTGGTGCGAGATGCGCAACTCCTGCGAGGGTGTGCACGAGATCCAGGCCATCAGCTTCTTCATGGGAGGCTGCCGGCCCAACACCATGCTGTGGCACAAGCTACGCCACAGCGAACCCAAGACCATGGCGGCCCTGATGGCCATCGCCGACAAGTACGCGCTGGCTGAAGAAGCCGGCAAGGCGCCGGCTGAGGCATCGCCGGCTCCCTCTAGGCGGGACCACCACAAGCCGGCTGAGAACAAGCCGGCAGAGGGCGCCTCCCATGGCAGCCGGCGGGACAACTACCGCGGCAAGCGTCACAGCGACCAGCCGGACCGCCGGTATGGCTCTGCCCATGTGGCAGCCGTGTCGGACCACGCGGCGGCAGGCGGCAGCCGCCGCCAGAAGCAAGACCGGCAATGGAAGCCGAAGTACACCTTCGAGCAAATGCTCGACGCGCCGTGCAAGTACCACAGCGGCAAGAACCCCTCCAACCACACAACCCGCAACTGCCACTTCATGAAGCGGCTGACAAGCGGCGAACCCCTCCCACCCCCGCCCCCGCCTCCTCCAGCCGGCGGGCCGGGTGGCGCAGCCGGCGCAGAGAACGCCAACCTCGAGCACCACGAGGCTAACCTAGTGCACCATGGCAGATACTAGCCTGAAGATGCTACCTACATCATCTTCACCTCCGAGCCCGAGGACCGGACGAGCCAGCAGAGCCGTTCCCTCGAGGTCAACGCGGTCATACCGCCGGTCCCCCAGTACCTAAACTGGTCGGAGCAGGCCATCACCTTCGATCGCCGCGACACACCGGCTGTCCTGCCGAAGCCGGGCAGCTACGCCATGGTCCTTGACCCCACCATTGGCACAACCCGGCGCAGCGTGCGTTTCTCGCGCGTCCTCATAGATGGCGGCAGCAGCATCAACATCCTCTACCGCGACACCGCCCGCAAGCTAGGCATCCAAGAAGCCGAGCTGCGTCCCACCCCCACCGTTTTCCATGGCATCGTGCCAGGCCATTGCTGCCAGCCGATTGGCCGGATCACGCTGGAGGTAATGTTCGGGAAGCCGGATAACTTCCGCACCGAGAAGATTGAGTTCGAGGTGGTGGACCTCGTTAGTCCCTACCACGCGCTCCTGGGCAGGCCGGCCCTGACCAAGTTCATGGCGGTGCCCCATTATGGGTACCTGAAGATGAAGCTGCCTGGCCCTAAGGGGGTCATCACCGTAGCCGGCGACTATCGCCGCTCCATGGACTGCGCCACGCAGAGCTCCAAGATGGCCCAGACGCTGGTCATCGCCACCGAGAAGCAGCTCATCCACGACGCCGTTGCCCTCGCCAAGGCCGCGCAGACGGACATGCCGGCTGCAGGCAACCCGGCTGGGACGACTCACTTCCAGCCGGCCAACAACACCAAGAAGATCCTGCTGGACCCGGCGCAGCCGGACAAGTTCGTCACCATCGGTGCCGGCTTGAACAGCAAATAGGAAGGCGAGCTCACCAACTTCCTCCGTGAGAATCGGGACATCTTCGCATTGACTCCAAGAGACATGCCGGGTGTGCCGAGGGAGTTGGCTGAGCACCATCTCCACGTCCGGCCTGAAGCCAAGCCGGTGAAGCAGCCTCTCAGGCGCTTCGCCGAAGAAAGAAGGAAGGCCATTGGTGAAGAAATCGCCCGGCTGCTGGCAGCCGGCTTCATCATGGAAGTGCTGCACCCGGACTGGTTGGCAAACCCGGTCCTGGTCCTGAAGAAGAACGGCTCCTGGCGCATGTGTATCGACTACACCAGCCTGAACAAGGCGTGCCCAAAGGACCCCTTCCCCCTGCCGCGCATAGATCAAGTCATAGACTCGACTGCCGGCTGCGAACTGTTGTCTTTTCTAGATGCCTATTCAGGCTACCACCAGATTCCTTTGAATCCGGCTGATCAAATAAAGACTTCGTTCATTACCCCGTATGGGGCTTATTGCTACACGACTATGCCGTTCGGCTTGAAAAATGCAGGCGCCACCTATCAAAGGTGCATGCAAAAATGCTTGCAGGATCAAATCGGCAGGAATGTTCACGCATATGTGGACGACATCGTTGTGAAGACCAAGGAGACGACTACCCTCCTTGATGACCTGAGAGAAACCTTCACCAATCTGAGAAGATTCCGGATGAAGCTCAACCCAGCCAAGTGCACATTCGGCGTGCCGTCTGGCCAGCTCCTTGGCTACCTCGTCTCTCAGCGAGGGATTGAAGCCAACCCGGAGAAGATTAGTGCCCTGGAGAAGATGGAACTGCCGCAGTGCCTCAAGGACGTCCAGAAGTTTGCTGGCTGTCTGGCCTCCTTGAGCCGCTTCGTCAGCCGGCTGGGAGAGAAGGCACTGCCCCTATACCAACTGATGAAGAAGGCGGACAAGTTCGTCTGGTCACCACAGGCGGATGAAGCCTTCCGTGACTTGAAGCGCGTGCTCTCAACCGCGCCAATCCTCGCAACGCCGACTTCAATGGAGCCGATGCTGTTGTACATCGCAGCCACCAACAGAGTGGTTAGCGTTGTCCTGGTGGTGGAGCGCAAAGAAGCCGGCAGGGAGCAGCTGGTTCAGCGCCCAGTTTACTACCTCAGCGAAGTGCTCTTCCAGTCGAAGCAAACTACCCCCACTACCAGAAGGTCACGTACGGCGTGTACATGGCGGCCAAGAAACTCAAGCACTACTTCCAAGAGCACCTCATCACGGTGGTTGCCACAGCGCCCTTGGCGGAAATCATTGGCAGCAAAGACGCCAACGGCCGGGTTGCCAAGTGGGCTCTGGAGCTAGCTGCCCACACCATCATCTACGAGCCACGCACAGCCATCAAGTCGCAGATCCTCGCGGATTTCTTCGTCGACTGGGCCGAGATGCAGTACCTGCCGCCTGTGCCGGATTCCACACATTGGAAGCTGCACTTCGACGGCTCGAAGATGCGCAACGGCTCGGGAGCCGGCATCGTCATCACCTCTCCCAAGGGAGACAGGCTGGACTACGTCCTGCAGATCCACTTCGCCGCATCCAACAATGTGGCGGAGTATGAAGCGCTCATTGATGGGCTTAAGCTGGCCAAGGAGATTGGCGTGCGTCGCATACTCTGCTTCGGCGACTCCGACTTGGTCATACAGCAAGCATCTGGCGACTGGGACGCGAAGGACGCCAACATGGCCTCATACCGCTTCCACGTCCAGCAGCTATCCGGCTTCTTCGATGGCTGCGAATTCCATCATGTGCCACGGGCAAACAATGAGGCGGCTGACGCCTTGTCCAAAATAGGCTCAACCCGGCAAGCCATTCCGCCGGGTGCCGCCTTGGCGGTTCTCAAGAAGCCGTCCATCACACCGTCACCGGACTCGGATTCAATATTCGTGCCGGCTGACCCGGGGGCTGCTCAGACTAACCCGGGGGCTTCATCGCCCAAGTCGGGGGCTAACAAGCCAAACCCGCCAGCTACCATGCCGAACCCGGAGACTTCTCAGTCCAACCCGGGGGCTTCATCGCCAAACTCGGGGGCTAGCAAGCCGAACCCGCCGGCTTCTAAGCCGAACCCGGCGACCAAGCAGTCGAATCCGGAAGCTCCCACGCGGGAGGCCTTGTTGGTCAGCGTATTCGAGATACGATGCGTACCTTCATGGGCACAAGATTTCCTCTCCTACCTCACCGACGGTGTGCTGCCTGATGATAGAATCCAGGCCAGGCAGATTGACAGAAGGGCCAAGGCCTATACAATCATCAACCACCAGCTGTACAAACGCAGCGTAAGTGGGGTGTTCCAGCGGTGTGTCGAGCCGGCTGAAGGGATTGAACTCCTACGGGAAATCCATCAGGGAGAGTGCGGCCACCACGCCTCCTCCAGAGCCATAGTGGCCAAAGCTTTCCGGCATGGTTTTTACTGGCCGACTGCGCTCAAGGACGCAGAAGAATTGGTGAAGAAGTGCAACGGCTGTCAGCGCTTCGCAAAGAAGAGGCACCAGCCGGCTTCCGCCTTGAAAACCATCCCCTCAAGACGGCATGAGGCGGCATGACGCATCTCCTGGTGATGATTGATAAATTCACCAAGTGGATCGAAGCCAAGCCAATCAAGAAGCTGGACGGCTCCACAGCCGTCACATTCCTCAAGGAAATCATTGTAAGATATGGCTACCCCCACAGCATCATCACCGACAACGGCAGCAACTTCGCCCAGGGCATCTTCGCTCGCTATTGCGAGGAAATGGGGATTCGGATGGACCTAGCCTCCGTGGCGCATCCGGAGTCCAATGGACAAGTGGAGAAGGCCAACGGCTTGATCCTAGCCGGCATCCGGCCCCGGCTGTGGAGCCGCTCGAGCGGTCAGCCGGCTGCTGGATTGAAGAGCTGCCCAGTGTGCTATGGAGCCTGCGCACAACGCCAAACCGCTCAGTTGGCTTCACGCCCTTCTTCCTCGTCTACGGGGCCGAAGCCGTCCTGCCGACTAATATCGAGCATGACGCGCCAAGGATCAAACTTTACACAGAAGCCGAAGCTAAAGAAGCTCGCGAAGATGGAGTCGACTTGGTCGAAGAGGCCCGGCTGCTGGCCGCGTCCAGATCTACCATTTACCAGCAAAGCCTGCGACGCTATCACAGCCGGAAGGTCCAGCCCTTAGCATTCCGAGAAGGAGACCTAGTGCTCCGGCTGATCCAACGGACAGCCGGACAGCATAAACTGTCATCCCCATGGGAGGGTCCCTTCATCGTGAACAAGGCGGTAGGCAATGATTCCTACTATCTCATAGATGCCCAAGAGGCTAGAAAAAACAAGCCGGACAAGGCTGACGAGGAGACTAAACGTCCCTGGAATGTCAACTTGCTTCGCCCATTTTATGCTTGAGAGCAGGAATGTATGTATCCCTTGTACTCCTTTTGTAAGCTATGAAAAAGCAAGCGCCAAGAGCGCCGTTTCCGACAAGATTTTCACGTACTCTACTTCGTTTCGCCAATTGGCTAACACCCTCTCACGTGGCCGGCTCAGTAACGTGATCCGGTTTCCGACAGCCGGCTTCCGATCCAGCTACAGACCGCAACCCGGCTGTCCGGCTGGCGGGAGTAAGGTCTAGGGAGCCGGCACGCGAAAGATGGCTAAGGGAAAGAGTGAAAGCGAATTGACTTGCAACTTTTCATAAAAGTGCCGGATTGCCGAAGTCGGTTCGTTCGACTGAAATACTATCGGTCTCACCCAGCGGCCCGCTCTTGATCTGGCGACGGATCGCAAGTCGGACGTATGATCGGCAAGAGCAAAGCCAAAGAGTGGGACGGATGGGAAAAAGCGAACAAATCGAAAGAAAGCAAGCCGGCACACAAATGATTAACAAACACATTAAAGTGTGCCTTAATAAAAGGATAATAATATTCTTACATATGCACCCGGCATCCCGGGGATTTAACAAATTGTCTTTACAAAAGCGACACCTAGAGAACAGGTACATCTAAGCACCGGCTGGATCAGGACCAGCCGGGGGAGCGTTAGCAGAGCCGGCCGCCGGGTCGTCCTCAGGCACATCCTCCGCCTCCTCGTCTTCCGGCTCCTCGCCCTCGTCTTCAGACGGCGGGTTCGGGTCCTCGATGAAGACGCCCTTGTCGACGAAGTTGGCGATGGCGCAGGCTCGGGCCAGCCGGGCAGTCTTGGTCTCAGCCGGAAGGGCGTCCTCCACGCCGGCGCGACGGTGCTCAAGCTGGGCGAGGTCAACCTCGCTGTACCAAGAAAGCACAAAGGACAAAGCCATGTCGGCTCCAGCGCGCGCGACGGACTCCCTCCAGTCGAGGAAGCGGTCAGGCGCCGTCTCCAGCCAGGAGATGAGGTTGGAGAGGTCCTGCGGCAGCGTCTCCGTCGGCCACAGCAGCCGGATCAGTTCCTCCGCCGCCTTCCGGAGTTCCCAGCCCAGCTTCGTGATGGGCTCGACGCGGGCGGCCATGGACGCCAGGTAGTCCTCCATGGAGAAGAACTCGGAGCCGCCTTCGCCGGTCTCCCGCCTCCGGGCATCGCGCGCGGCACCAGCAGCCGCTAGCGCCGCATCCTGCGCCTCTGGGAAGGCCGCTGCAAAGAAGAAGTGCATCAGAAATTCGTCCAAGCCGAAAAAAGCTGAAAAATGCAAATTTTCGAAGTCCTAAAGTAAGACTGGCGGCAGCCGGCAAGAACCGACTGCCCCCAGCCTGAAGATGGAGATTCCGAAGCTCTAAAGTAAGACTGGCGGCAGCCGGCAAGAACCGACTGCCCCCAGCCCGAAGATGGAGATTTCGAAGTCCTAAAGTAAGACTGGCGGCAGCCGGCAAGAACCGACTGCCCCCAGCCTGAAGATGGAGATTCCGAAGCTCTAAAGTAAGACTGGCGGCAGCTGGCAAGAACCGACTGCCCCCAGCCCGAAGATGGAGATTTCGAAGTCCTAAAGTAAGACTGGCGGCAGCCGGCAAGAACCGACTGCCCCCAGCCTGAAGTTGGAGATTCCGAAACTCTAAAGTAAGACTGGCGGCAGCCGGCACGAACCGACTGCCCCCAGCCTGAAGATGGGGATTTCGAAGTAAAAGATAAAGACTGGCGGCAGCCGGCAAGAACCGACTGCCCCCAGCCTGAAGATGGAGATTCCGAAAAACCTAGGTTTCTGCTGCTGGCTGTCAACAGAAGCCGACAGCCGCCAGCCGAAAGCCGGCAAGGGGAAAGAAAGAAAGAGCGCAAAAACTCACCCGCCAAGCCGCGGTCGAGCACGCTAATCTCCTCCACCCACCGCTTGGCGGTGGCCGACAGCTCTGCAGACTTGGCAGTCACCTCTTGGTGAAGCGCGAGCCGCTGCTTCTCCACCTCCGCCAGCCGCTTGCTCAGGTCCTCCACCTTCCCCTCCTCAGTCTTCCTGAGGGCGGCAAGCTCCTGGAGATGGTTGGCTTCAAGCCGGCGCAGGCGCACCAGCTCCCCCTCAGCCACCTTGAGCTTGGCGGCAGCAGTCTGGCCCACCTTCTCGCTCTCGGCGCACTGGGCGCGAGCAGCTCGGAGGTCCACCTCAAGCCGAGGAACCTTGGCGGCTTCAACTGCAGGCCAGCCGGAAAATTCGTTAACCGAGGAAAATCAAAGAAAAGAAGTCAAGACGAAAAGAGAAAGCCTTACCCTTGACGGCTTCCAGCTCACGAGCCAAGTCGGCCCGGTCAAGCTTGGCCTGGTGGTAGCGGGTGACGACGCGGTTGTACAAGTTGGTGCGCCGCTCCGAAACCGCCTAGGGAAAAAGAATCAGTCAACCGGACGAAACCTGGGCCGGCTCCGAGCAGCCGGCCCATGCCTCGGAGGGCTACCAGGATAATAACCAAATCAAAAAACAGATGAGATGCTTACCTTGCTGGCTTCCTCCACCTTGGCAACGTTGGCTGCGGTCTCAGCAGCCCTGGCCTTAAGGTTGGCCTGCAAGCCGGAGAAGAACATCTCCACCGACGCCCGGCCTGGGTTCCCCTCCCGGCTGGTCACCTCGTGGG
Organism: Lolium perenne; assembly: GCF_019359855.2. NCBI lineage: Eukaryota > Viridiplantae > Streptophyta > Magnoliopsida > Poales > Poaceae > Lolium > Lolium perenne. The sequence goes on along the minus strand of NC_067244.2, from coordinate 245,021,408 downwards.
AGTCCGCGCTGAGCCACGCCTGCTCCATAGTGCCGGCCGAGCCGAGGCTGGAGTCGGAGGCGGACGGCACGTGCAGCAGCCGGGCGCCCTTGGCCACATGCAGGCTTCTCGGCGGCGCCGGCGGGGTCTCCGTCCTCACCAGCGCGCGCGAGTCGGTGTCCCCCGTGCGCGCCGGCTCCTCCCTTGTCGGCTCCCTCGGGGAAGGCGCCTCGGGCGAAGCGGCCGGCCCGGCCGGTGCAGCCATCTCCGGCGCCTGGGGCTCCCCCTCCGGGCTATCCACCAACACCACCACGCTCGGCCCGGCTCCGGCTCCGGTCGCGGCGGCGCAGCCTTGCTAGCTCCAGCTCCGGCCGAAGGCGGCATACCCTTGCCAGCCCCGGCGGCTGGGTCCAGAAGGCGAGCGCGGCGCGGGAACATGTCGTCCAGCGTCGGCTGGCGCGTTGGTTCGGCCCGCACGTCGCGGCCAGGCGCTGAAGCCAATGGTACGGCGAAGGAAGGCGCCCCTGCGGGAGGCGGAGCACCCGCAGGCGGTGGCGGCGTAGGCGCGCGCGTTGGAGGCTGCGGAGTCGGCTCCCTCCTTTGTCGCGGAGGCGGCGACGCGACGCGCGGGGCTTGCCGGGAGCCGCCGCCCTGAGTGAACTTGATGGGAGCCCTAGTCGAGCAAATAAGAACAAGATAAGTATAAAGGAAAAGGAAAGAAAAGGAATCAAACAAGAAAAAAAGAGAACGCACCCGGCCTGCTCCGGGACCTTCTTCGGCGGCGCCCGGCGCTGTTTCTTCGCCTTCGCCTCCAGGGCGGTGGTGGAGCGGGGCTCGCCGACCCGTTTCTTCCCCTTGGGCGCCGAAGTCGCCGTGGTGCTTGGCGGCCTCATGCGCAGGGGCACTGCGGGGATCGGCCCCGTGGTGGACGTCGCCGGCTCGTCGTCCTCCTGCTGCTCCGGCGAAGGGGGCGGATTGTGCTCCCCTTGGTCGCCAGCTTGGTCAGGTGCCTGCGGCAGGTCGTCGTCGCCGGCTTGGTCGCCGGCTTGGTCAGCCGGATCGACGTGATCCGGCGTCCACCTCTTCGTCGCCAGGTCGCCGTCCTCGACGTTTTGACGGTCGAAGAGCTAGAGAAAACAGAAGATATAAGTAAAAATCAAGCCGGAAGTCGGCTGAAAAAGAAGTCGGCCATGCAGCCGCAAGCCGGAAGTCGGCTGAGAACATGAACTTACCAGTTCCGGCGGATGCGCCCGGTCGTAGGGCTCCAGCCCGTAAGCCCAGTCTTCCGGCACGTTCGCCTTGGTGATGTGATTCACCCGGCGGGCCACCTGGGCCTTGTTGAGTGGCGCCTTGGACGTCCGGGTCGGGTCGAGCCGGCCGGACATGTGCCCGATCTTGTGGGTGCGCATCTGAAGCGGCAGCACCCGGCGCTCGGCGATGGTGCAGAGGAGGTCCTCCGCAGTCAGCCCATTCTCGACGGCGGCCCCCAGGAAGTCCCAGAGCTGGCTGACCTCCGCGTCCGGGTCCGACGTGCGGGCGTTGTGGCCCCAGTTGATCCGGCCGACTGGAGGAGCCGGATTGTACTTCGGCAGGTTGATCCGGTCGACGAGAAAGCCCTCGTTGCGCACATAGAAGAATGACGTCTGCCAATTCTTCACCGAGTCAACGGTTGGAATCTTGGGGAAGGGCGTACCCGGCCGGGAGTAGATCAAGGCGGCGCCGCAGATCCGCAGGTGGCCGTCGGTGGTTTGCGCCTTGAGGAAGAACAGGCGGCTCCAGAAATCGATATCCGGCCACAAGCCGGCATACGCCTCCATGAAAGCCACGTAGCAGCTGAGGAGGCCGAAGAAGTCCAAGAACCGGCGGAAGAAGGGCGAAGCCGGCAGGCCCAACCCGCGGTCGAGGTGCGCGCCGAAGATGACGCGCTCGCCGGGCCGCGGCGTGGGCTCCAGCTCCTCGCCGGGCGCCCTCGTGATCACCGCCGACGGAATCCGGCGGAGGCGCACCAGGCGCTCGATGTCATCGTCCCTCATGACCGACCCCCTCCAAGACCCGCTTGCGCTAGCCATTGACGAAGAGGAGGAAGAAGAAGTCCACGAAAGGCGAAATGGCGAAGAAGAACCTCGTGAGGGAGGCGGCGACGGCGGCGGCGAAGATTGCGCGGTCGAAACGCAAGGCCCCGTGGCTCCGGCTCGACGGAGCGGCGGCGGCGGCTCGACGGAGACTCGCTCACCGGAGTTCGCCAGTGGGAAGCGTCGCCGGAACAGCGAGGAGCTCGAGCGCGAAGAAGAGCAGGGCAAGAGCGCGTGCGGGGCAGAAACGCGAGGAAGAAGACGAAGTGGGGGAGTGCCGCCTCGATTCCCCCCCCCCCCCCCCCCCGCGGCATTTATAGCCGCCCGGGGCGGACGGTTGGCCTCCAAGTGGCACACGTGGCCACGTCGCCCGGATTTTATGCGCCATAACTTCCCCCACGACCACTGCGGTTACCGAAAACTGCCGCACCACGTCACCCACAACCGCACCGGATCCGGAGGAGACATTGATGTGACCAGACGAACCGACAACAGTGGCCCGACGTCAGACCGGTCAAGTCGGACGCAGGACCCGAGGCGGCGGAGACTCCGGCGTACCGCAAGCCGGAGCCGGACATTAAATTCAACTCAATTCACAATCTCGCCCAGCAAGGCGGAAACATCGCCAAGACTTGCAAGAAAGCAAAGGTTGCATAAATGCAAAAAATGGCCGGCTAGGAGCAGCCGGCCCGAACGAGCCGGATGAGGGCGCAGCCGGCTGAACGGAAATTCTCAGTCGGCCCCTCCGAGTGCCGTCAAATATATTCAAGGGATCAAAAGCCAGGAAAACCTGCCTAGGTCCTTCCAAACGCAGGACCTTGCCAGCTTCGGGGGCTAATGTCGGGGGGAAGACCCCGGGTAGGGCAATGGACGCGGAGCAGCCGGCTGGCCACTGGCCGGCTCGCGGCAAAGGCCGGCTGAGGAGCAGCCGGCTGGCGCCGTGGCCGGCTGGTCCGGAAGCCGGCTGGCTCTAGGTCCTAGTCGGTCCGGCTACGGCCACCAACGCTGTAGCTGGGCCGGCTTCTACAAGCCATATCCGACTGGGGTTTGTACCTCAGGCCGACTCGAGGCTGGCGAGTCTTGCACTGGAAGGAACCGGGTTGGTGATCCGGGTTCCCAAAGTCCACGCTGACTTCATCTTCCGTAAAGCGCGGGGCACTGTCGAGCAATAGTGCCACGCGCCGGACAGGCCATCGTGGTCTACGACGGTCCGTACTGGCTACAGTGGCTGATGGCGACAGGGACACCTCCTCTCCATACCGCTGACCGTGGCAGCCGGATGGGACAGGCCATGCGGCCTCAACGGCTCCTGACGTCACTGCCTCGGGAAGGAGCGGAAGCCGAAGCCGGCCCAGCCGGCCAGTAAACTATAGGGTCTTATATGTAAAGTGCCGGTGCCTATATAAGCCGCACTACCCCCTCTCGTGTAGGGGATCGATCATTCTTACTTCACTCTAGTCTTAGCGCTGCCCTGTGAGAGAGTCCTTCGTCCACCTTAGCCTCTCAGGGCCAGCTGGATACAGCTCTAGGAGCACCATTGTACTGTGTGATCATTATATACACTCATAGCAGGAGTAGAGGTGTTACCTCCACAGGAGGGCCTCGAACCTGGGTACGCCTCTGTGTCACGCGTCCCCATACCCGCATCCGGATACCGCCGTGAGATCTCCTAGGAACCACCTTCGTTAGCCACCCTATGGCATATGCCGTGACGATACCACGACAACAAGTTTAAATGAAGTGTAGGACTCCACATAATTTACTTTAATAGTTTTGGACAATATCAACTAGTTAAACTAGTCAAATGATCCATTAATTAAACTAGGGCATGATCATGCAAAGTGACCACACCATTTTATTGCATAAACAATTAGTGTAAGTCAAATGTGAGCTATTAGAGTTGGAATTAACTTAATATCTATTTTGGTTGATTTTTAAGAATTATTTGAATAGGGAAAAGTCCCTGTCTTGTTATTTTCATCACATTAATTCTACAAAGAATCTGGCCATGAGGCCAGTGGCATTGGCTAGATAATTTCAGTAGCTTTCCAACAACATAAAATTCACTAAATTTGGTTTAGCCAATTTGAATCTATTGAATTTCAAATTGGAGGCAGTATTCAAATTCATTTGCAATTTATTAAACCTAGTTTGAATTAAAAGGCCGGCGGGAAACGAAACTGGGCCGAAACGGTTTGAAAAATGGAAAAACAGCCCAGCAACGCATCCAGTGCGCGTGGGCCTGCTGACAGGGTGGGGGCCACCCGTCAGTCTCTTTTAAAACCTGAAACGGTATGGAGACGTGTGGTGCGTTGGATTAGAATGGGATCGGACGGCACAGGGCCATCGTCATCTCCGGCGAGATTGTGGTACTGGCACGGCGGCGGTAGGGGGTCGGAGAGCTCACCGTGGCTCCAGCTAGGGTTGGCAATGTGCGCGGTGAAGGTGTGGACGACGGCGAGTCGACTGGTACCGGCGGCAACTCCTGGATCGGCTTCAATCGACGGCAAGCTTCCGCGGCGGCGTGCGGCAGTGAGGTGGAAATTGGGTGGTGGCGATGGCTAATCGAGGTAGTGGAGGAGCTCAGGCGGTTGAGTGAGAAGAGGTGAGGCTGCTGGTGTGAAGAAATCGACGAATGGGCGTCTCCTTTTATAGGCGAGTGAGTGACCGTGAGGGCTGCGGCGAGGTCGACATCGACGCGGCGATTCCGGCGAGCGGTTGGGCGAGGCGAGGATGCTGTCGGGTTCTCCTCTTCCAGGCGAAGCTAGGGGTGGCGCTGGCACGGTCGGGCGGCATTGGATGGCGTCGCATTGCGTCCGTGTCGGGCGGCGGCGTTCACGAGATCTTCTTCCTCGTCTCCAGCGGCGGCGGTCCAGGGTCTGGTCGTGAGCATGTCTGGCGTGGCTGAGGTGTCACGGCGGTGCGCTTGGTGAAGAAAGGGGGGCCAGGAGCTGCGCAGGGCGTCGAGGCGGCAGGTGGCCAGAGGGTGCCCGTGGCGCGCTCTCGTGCGACGTCCACGGCATGCTGGCCGATCCTGGGCGCGCGATCTCCGGCGAGGCTAGGGCATCTATGGCGACATGGCCGGTGCTAGGTGGTGTAGGAGTGCGCGGTGGCGACGTTTGGCAAGGTGGCCAGGGCAGAGGGAGAAGGGAGAGAGGGGAGGCTCGGCATGGTGGCACCATGGCCGGCATGGTGTGTGCATGCATGCTATGCATGCACCACTAGGGTTTCTATGCTGCCTTGTGAGTGAGAGGGGACCAGGGGACCAAATGGGGTAGGTTAGGGTAGATTTGTTGGAGTAGATCACTATTTGCTATAGTGTGTAAATAGTGTTCAATTTTGGAATTTACAAAATTGTCCAAATTTGAAATAATTCAAAAGGTGAATGTGTTTGAAAAGTGAGTGTTGATATAAGTTGTACTTGACCAGAGGTGATTTGAGGTGGTGGTGGATTTGTTAGAATTCAAAAATTGGCCAAAATGGCTAAGTGAGGAATGTTGAATATGTTAAAAAGTTAAGACTTTGGATGAGCATTGCTCATGATCAAAGATGATTTTGGCATGGTGATGTTCATCAAAGTTGTTCACCTTGATGTTAACTTTGAAATGGTGCAAAGAGTTAGCAAGAGTTGGTTTGGGAAAATTGAATGGCAAGGGCTCAAAGTGGTGATCAGACTAGAATTGTCAAAATTGACCATTATCATATGTGAGTGGGATTTGTGTTTGAAATTCATTTGAATTGTGAAACTTTGATTCCAAAAGTTGTAATAAGGGTTTAATAACATTATTCAACTAATCGTGAAGACCAAATAGGTCTAGGGTCAAAATTTATAAAAATGCCATAGGGCATATGTGAGGGTTTTTAGGGTTTTGCATTTTATGGAATTTCTTCCTATTTGATTTATTTGGTTGGTGATCTTCATATGATCACACTAGGGTTTTAGAGCATATCAAATACAAGTAAAAGCAATCATCATGGCATATCACTCAAATGCACAAGTCCTATGCAGGGTACTATATGCAAATAGAAAAGTTTTTGTTGGTTTGAATTTTTGTTTTCTGGAATTCTCTAACTTTCTTTTTATTGAAATTTGGGGTGTTACAGCAACTGCATTGAAGGCTTTACTGGTTATCCCCTGGTATAACTTGTCATGAAGTAATTTCACAATTAATTTGAATCTTGACACAACAGAACTAGGGGCCACTAAGCGCTTAGCATCTTCTATCAGGTCATGGAAAAGAGGCTTTTTGTGATAACCATGGGGCTGTTGGCTTGCATATGGATACAGATCCCGTAACAAATTAGCAGTAGCCTCATCCTGGACGAGATCTTCAGGCTGATAACCATCAGAATAAAGAGGATCAATAATCTCAGGCTGATCATAGTGTTCACCATGGTTAATCCACCTGATATATGTCTGGTCCATCCCATAAACGAATAAATGATCTGAGACTACATGTTGAGGCTTGGACCCAATATTCAAACATACGCGGCATGGACAAATCACTTCCTTTGTTGTGTCGCCGTCAGTAAAATCACTAACTTGCTTCATGAAGTCTTCAATACCACTCAAATATGTTGGTGTGTTTAATGAGTGAAATAATATCCAAGTTCTGTCCATCTGTTGAGGGAATAGATGGTCAAAGAAGCGATAAGCTATTTCAACAAACAGGTCACCTACGAATGTAAGCAAACATACCTGAGCAAACAGGTCGAATATAAAACTATAAATGCTACATTATTTGAGCCGATTTCAGCAAACGAACTGAGTGCAAAACTACGGCTACCTAGCGAACAGATTTTATTTTAGGCTGACCAGTGGGTTTCCCCACTTTGTATTTTTTTCTTTTTATTAATAAAAAGAGGGAAAATATGTACAAAAATTGCTGGAGAGCAGCAACTAAAAGGATCATAGATCCCAAACAGCAAAATATATATAAAATGTTCTACCCATGATATGATTTCCTCTTTGCCTTATGAACAAGGAGAGCAATTTCATCCTTGAATCTCTTGTGCCATCTGTAAATGCTTGGGGGGGACAGATATATCGAAAGCAATACAATACCAACACATTCTTTCTTCTTTTTTGCCGTAATTCCGCCGATCTATTAGCAGTGCAAAGAAGTCAAAAGTAATAAGATTACAAATAGGTCCATAGACCACCAAGGCCGTACCTGAGAATACGGAGGGCCTGAGCAAAACAAGAAATAGAGGACCTCAACATGATCATTGGCAACTAAAATGATTTTATATATACTACTCACTCCATTTCAATAAACAATGCACCCTTGTTTTTCGTTTTTTATCTTCGAAAAAATATTAATCTATATCTCTCTATTTAAAAATGATGTTTCAATTTTATGTAGATATACATGTATTTAGATGAGTTTAGTTTGCAGATACATGCAAGTTTTGATGAAGTTGAAACATATTTTTCAGGATGAAGTATATAAAAAAAATTGATATAAAACTGGTATCATTAGAAAGTATTTTCCATCACGGTTCTAACAATGCTGCTTATGTATTATATGATCGTGATATTGTTGTCCTATTTATTTGGTCAAGGTTCACATTGAAATGTGGTAAAATAAATTAAAAGAAGTGCATCGTGTGAAAAATCAATCTAAGAATTCAAAAGTGCTAATTGTTAGTCGAAACATGAAATCTTTCAAAAATGAATCTTCAATTAGTACTTCATAAAAATCACTGATTCAAAATATTAATATTCATTGGAAGACTAACTGAATTAGCTGCACTCGCGATGAAAGAGAAAGAGAAGATACGGGTAAGAGCAAGTACAATAAGGTACAGTCTTTTGTTTGTTTGTTTGGGTTGCTCATCTAGCTTATCGCTCGATACAATAAGTTACAGTCAGCGGGAGTGGTGTTTTGGAACATGGGTGCATAGTGGGTGGTATCATGGAGTACTATAATAGGTATGCTATATCTATACTCCTATATAGTGTAGCAATTTTGATAGTTTGAATCCAAGCATCATAATGCAATCTCTACTGTTGATTGTGCACCATCGGACGGTCTAAAACATTGGGATTCGCAGCTACAGTAGCACCCATCATTCTCTACATCATTCTGGAAACATCTATATTTTGGTTCTAGCCAATTCACGCTCCCTCCATACGCGACGCTGCTAGTCACGGCCCGACAACAAAACTCACGGACGCCTATGCTCTCCATAGATCAGTCAGAGTTGAATGCGATGCATGCGAATGGTAGTCACGCTCAAACTTCAGTCAGAACCGAAAGTGTGGCGAGTAGGTTGGTAGCACTGCACGGACATGCAGTTGCATAAGTGCTGGTACGTTCCCTATAGGTGGCACTGGGCATGGATGGGAGGATAAATTATTGAAGATCTGAATTTTGACAGCTAAAAAGAAATAAGTACAAAACCTAAGACGTGGAAAATTTAATAGTATATTCAAGAGCACATACATGGCAGAAAATTGCAATTCTACATGAGAAATACAATTCAATGTTAGTAATACATAGTTTTCCCACATTTTACGCTATGCAAGCTATTTTGAGTTGAAATTGTAACGACTGATTTTTAACGTGCAAAGCACATGAAGCTGACTAGTTTATTATAGTGGAGTATTGAAAATGGCATAGAAGGGGATATTGCAAATTGAGAGTGGCATAAACACAACTTCAGTTTTTGTAATGGCATAAACACAACTTGTGAATTGAGGAGTGGCATAGAACCAATTAACCGTTGTTTCAATAACAGCCATCAAAAGCCAATCGAATGCACGAGGATGGATCCAAAATTTACCCATTTTTAGTTTCACGGGAAAATTTTAAACTTAAAATTCGTACTGCCTAGAAGTATTTGAAACAAAAATCCAGTAAATCTTATATGTTGTGTTATGCATTCTGGGGGAGTTTCATCAGATTCAGCCATATTGTTTATCAATAAACCTCATTTTATGTTTTACAACCAACTTTAAACTTAAAATTCAAACTGTCCAGAAAAAAGAACAACATTCTAGTAAATCTTATACTATATTTCTTCTGCATTCTGGGAAAGATTGGTCGAATTCAAAAAAATAGTTTGGGAATCAACATTGTTTTAGTCTGGACACGACTTATTGTAGAGTGATTTTTGGTTGGATACATTCATGTGCGTTCGATTGGCTTTGGATGGTTATAATTGAACCAAAGTCAACGCTGGACTTCTGACCTGAACGTCACTGGAGCTGCGTCAAAAGTCCAGCCATGACTTTGTCTCAATAACAGCCATCAAAAGCCGATCGAACGCACAGGAATGGATCCAACCAAAAATCACTCAACCGCTGGAATTTTGACCTGAAAGTCACTGAAGCTGTGTCCATACTTTCCCAACAGGTTGCGTATGAATGTAAACCAACATATCTGAGCAAACAGGTCGAATATAAAACTATATAACTAAATGCCACGTTATTCTTTATCGAAAAAATGCCACGTTATTTGAGCCGATTTCAGCAAACCAACTGAGGTCTATTTTTTTAGGCTGGACAGTGGTTTCCTCGTTGTGTATTTTTCACTATAATAAAAAAGAGGGAAAAGGTTACTGGAGAGCAGCAACTAAAAGGATCATAGATCCCAAACAGCAAAATCTAGCTAAAAAAGTTCTACCCATGATGATAAGCCATGATATGATTTCCTCTTTGCCTTACAAACAAGGAGAGCCATTTCATCCTTGAATCTCTTGCGTCTTCTGTAAATGCTTGGGGGCGAACAGATCAATCGAAACCAATATAATACCAACAATTTTTTTCTTCTTTTTGGCCGTAAATCCACCGATGTATTAGCAGTGCAAAGAACCCAGAAGTAATAAGATTACAAACAGGTCCATAGAGGACTGGCACCAAGCAACGACTACAGACATTGGGCAATGGTGAGCAGTACAGTGTACAGTACGAATGAATTCGAGCAAATACGTAAAGCGGAAAACAATGTCTGCCTATGTTTATGTTATCTTTTTTTGAGATCCCGGTGGGGTTAAGAAAAAGGCTAGACTATTATAGATCGCGTTTCTTTTGGCAGAGTGATGGTCATAAGCGTAAGTATAGGTTATCGAGGTGGGATATCTTGTGTCGCCCTAAAGACCAGGGAGGGTTGGGAATTGAAGTATTGGAACTAAAGAATAAGAGTCTAATTAGTAAGTGGTTGTTTGAACTTTTGAATGGAGACGGGGTGTGGCAGGAATTGCTTCGTAACAAATATATTCAATCTAAAACATTATCTCAAGTAAAAGCAAAGCCACTTGATTCTCCTTTTTGGAAAGGTTTGATGAAAGTGAAAGATGATTTTCTTAAGCGTGGATCTTTCAAAATTGGCGATGGAAAGAATACTAGTTTCTGGGAAGATAAGTGGTTGGGGAACGCACCTTTGTCACAGCAATACCCATCTCTTTTTAACATTGCTGAAAGAAAACATGTCTCAGTTGCGCATGTTTTAGAGAATAACCCTCTTCAGATTTCATTTAGAAGGATTCTAACACCCAACAAGTGGGTTCTCTGGTTAGAATTAGTGGAACGTCTTATGCATGTTCGGTTGTCTAATGAAAATGATTCCTTTGTTTGGGCTCTAAATAGTTCAGGCAATTTTACTGTAAAGTCATACTATCTTGATTTGTTACAAGATAAAAGGATCTTCTTAAGGAAATATATTTGGAAAATGAAGGTACCGCTGAAGATTAAGATCTTTATGTGGTTTCTCTATCGGAGAGTTATTTTAACCAAAGATAACCTTGCAAAAAGAAATTGGCAAGGATGCAAGAAATGTGTTTTCTGTGATAAGGATGAATCTATTCAACATTTGTTTATTGACTGCCCTCTAGCTAAGGTTGTTTGGCGCATAGTATATATGACTTTCGGTTTATCCCCACCTGTGAATATCACTCATCTTTTTGGTACTTGGCTTAGTGGTATTGCAAAGAAAGATGTACTGCAGATTCGTGTGGGTGTATGCGCTTTGATTTGGGCTATATGGAATGTGCGTAATGAAGTGGTTTTTAACAAGCCGAAACCTCAACCTTTCTTGCAGGTAATTCCTTTGGCTATTCATTGGATTCGTACGTGGTCTTATCTCCAACCAGAGGATCATCGGGCTGCCATGGAGTCTGGGTGCAACCGACTGGAGATGGTCGCACGGGATTTTTACAACCAGTGTGGCTGGCGACATCAGCTTAGATTAAATCTTTGACGTTTTCTTGGAGACAACTTCTTTGTTTATTTAGATGGTTGATTTTAGTCTCGACTTTAGTCGATGAGTGAGATGTAATAAACTGTAAACGCTGGAGTCTCTTTTAATAAGGTAATAAAGCAGCCATATGCATCATTTTGATGCAGAGGCTAGGGTATTATCCCCATTTCGAGAAAAAAAACACATCGAGAGGAAAACAATATCAACCGATCGATTCGAACGAACTAACGAACTTATAAGGGCTGGGCGACGGCGACTGACTTCGATTGAGCTATAATGAATCGTACTTGCCCAGGCCTGAAGATAGCATGCATACCGTGAGGATCTACCAGCTGACCGCGCCTGCCGGTGCGGCTGGAGAAGAACGGCGCCACCAGCAGTCGCCGGCTGACGCGGCTGATAGACAGCGTGGGGAAGTTTTGGTGCGCGGCCTGGTTCACCAAGGGTGTGTCTAGAGAAGAACAGGGCGCCGAAGGAGGTGTCTAGAGAAGAACAAGGTGGGCTGGGTGCTGGGTTAAAGGCGAGCGTTCGAAATATTGGGCGCGCGTTCGAAAGTTTAGGTGCGCGAGGGAGGTGTCTGCTGGTGAAAATTTCCCCGTCCTCTACTTCTTCTTTTTTTTCTTTTGAGAACACAGTACAACGCAGACGCTCACAAACACGCACGTACAAACACCGCTATGAACGCACGCACGCACACCCTACCCCTATGAGCACCTCCGAGGGACTGAGCCGGCATATCTTGAGGTTGACGAAGTCACCACTGGCGCCTCCTCTTCTTTTTTGGGCTAATCTATTTATCTATAATATCTATCTATACCTCTATCGATCTACATGTTTTTTAATTTTTTTCTATTCTATACATGAGTTTTTGAATTTGAATTTTTTCACTCTGTCAGCCTTCCCGGCCAATGCTCATTTGTAGCTTAAAGGTGCTATCTACCGCTCATCATACAAGGACTCTTCAGATCTAACGGCTGTGAATGCACGGATTCGTCACCCATGCTTCCCCTTGGACTGGCGATGCTAAAAGAAAGCCTGAAACACTGAAACCCTCTAGATACTTCGGGGTACCTCACTACTCTTAAACAGGCCTTTTCCGACATGGGAAGTCAAAAGTTGGGGGCTCCATCCAGTACATATGAATGCTCCTTAGCTGCATGGTCTAGAAGCAGACTAGAGTAAATCATCAATTCATCAAATCAATTGGTGTATTTTTTTTAGGAGCTAAGACGCCGGCATGAACCATTTTCAAGCGTTTAAATTCCTCCTACCTGAAAAATGATTCTTTAGATTGACATCAACAAGAGAACTCTTTTAGAAAGAGTGAGAGAAAGGGAGATATGATTGCATACACTATTCTTAGAAGGGAAATCATGTACTTGTTCATGGAGAGATACAAGTATATCGACTATCTACACTACAATTTTGAAATAAAAGAAACAAAATTGCAAATGTCTATTCTAACTAGATATGTTGATATTTCTAAATAGTACCAAAGCAATACTTATTCTAAGCTGGGCACTCAACTTCTGAAATGCGCGAGTATTCGTAGGTCGATTTTTTTTAGTTTTCATTATTATTACTAGGCAGCACATGTGTTTGCCCGTCCAATGAAACTCTTTCATTTCATTTTTCTTTTCCGCAATGTCGGGAGTCGGAGGAAGAGGGATCACACGGGAGGAGACGAAGGGAGAGCAGTCACGGGGCCCCACTTATTTAGGGTGTCTACATTTTTTTGGGTGATGCTGACTGTTGTGCAGGGTTGTCAGTGCGCAGGGGTGCCACAATTATCAAATTGTTGGATAATTGGAGAGATGGAGTGAGAGAGTCTTGATGCCTCTCTCTTGACAAAGAAGATGGCTGGGAGTTTGCCTACCTAGCGTACGTGACTTGTGCTCAGTGAAGTGTGGGACCTCACGCATGGGAACCACACGTAAGTGACAGACTTGTTGCTCTAATAACTCGGGTGATTATTATATTGTATTAGTACATAGTTTCCTATGGATCCTTCTTAGTCACTCCAAAATGAAGCTTTTGGGAGGTTTTTGAAATTTCCATGTTTGAAACCAAAACGACTTCTCTTCATGCATGCTTGACTTCATAAGACAGAGTTTAGCTAGGGGTATGGGGTAGATACATGATTTTCCTGGTTTGAATATGTCTAGACCTTGTTTATCAACTTAATTGAATGCTTACTATATGACATAAGAAGACTATGTGCCTTGTTTTTTCATTTTTTTAATTTTTTTTTAAAATTTGTATACCCATTTGAATCTTGGTCAAATTCTAGGTTTCACCAAGATTTGAATAAGTTTAAAACATGAATATGAAAATGTAAGCATGTATGCTTCTTAGTCACTCCAAAATGAAGCTCTTGGGCGGGTTTTTGAAATTTCCATGTTCGAAACCAAAAACCACATATCTTCATGCTTGACTTCGTGAAACAGAGTTTAGGGTTAGGGGGAAGATACATGATTTTTCTTGTTTGAATATGTCTAGACCTTGTTTATCATCTTAATTGAATGCTTACTATATGACATAAGAAGACCTTGGTTTTTCATTTATTTATTTTTGAATTTTTATGCCCATTTGAATCTTGGTCAAATCCTAGGTTTAACCAAGATTTAAACAAGTTTAAGACATGAAAATGAAAAGGGAAGCCTGCATCCTTCTTAGTCACTCTAAAATGAATTTTTTAAGAGGTTTTTGAAATTTCCATGTTTAATTTGAAACCCAAAACCACTTCTCTTCAGGATTGACTTCATAAGACAGAGTTTAGGGTTAGGGGTAGATACGTACATACATGATTTTTTCTGGTTTGAATATGTCTAGACATTTTGTTTATCAACTTTAATGCTTTACTATATGATCGACATAAGAATTCTATGTGCTTTGGTTTTTCATTCTTTTGATTTTTTATGAATTTTTATGCCCATTTGAATCTTGGTCAAATCCTAGGTTTGACAATGATTTAAACAAGTTTAAAACATGAATATGAAAATTAAGCATCTATCCTTCTTAAGTCACTCCAAAATGTAACTCTTGGGAGGGTTTTTGAAATTTCCATGTTTGAAACCAAAAACCACTTCTCTTCATGCATGCTTGACTTCATAAGACAGAGTTTAGGGTTAGGGGTAGATATATACAAGATTTTCTAGTCTGAATATGTCTAGACCTTGTTTATCAACTTGAATGCTTACTATATATATGACATAAGAATGCTATGTCCTTTGTTTTTTCATTCTTTTGATTTTTTCCTGAAATTTTATGCCCATTTGAATCTTTTGGTCAAATCCTAGGTTTGACCAAGATTTAAACAAGTTTAAAACATGAAAATGAAAAGGGTAGCCTGCATCCTTCTTAGTCACTCTGAAATGAATTTTTTAAGAGGTTTTTGAAATTTGCATGTTTAATTTGAAACCCAAAACCACTTCTCTTCATGATTGACTTCATAAGACAGAGTTTAGGGTTAGGGGTAGATACGTACATTCATGATTTTTTCTGGTTTGAATATGTCTAGACATTTTGTTTATCAACTTTAATGCTTTACTATATGATCGACATAAGAATGCTATGTGCTTTGGTTTTTCATTCTTTTGATTTTTTATGAATTTTTGTGCCCATTTGAATCTTGGTCAAATCCTAGGTTTGACAATGATTTAAACAAGTTTAAAACATGAATATGAAAATTAAGCATCTATCCTTCTTAAGTCACTCCAAAATGTAACTCTTGGGAGGGTTTTTGAAATTTCCATGTTTGAAACCAAAAACCACTTCTCTTCATGCATGCTTGACTTCATAAGACAGAGTTTAGGGTTAGGGGTAGATATATACATGATTTTCTAGTCTGAATATGTCTAGACCTTGTTTATCAACTTGAATGCTTACTATATATATGACATAAGAATGCTATGTCCTTTGTTTTTTCATTATTTTGATTTTTTCCTGAAATTTTATGCCCATTTGAATCTTTTGGTCAAATCCTAGGTTTGACCAAGATTTAAACAAGTTTAAAACATGAAAATGAAAAGGGAAGCCTGTATCCTTCTTAGTCACTCTAAAATCAACTTAATTGAGAATGCTTACTATATGACATAAGAAGACTATGTGTGCCTTGGTTTTTCATTTTTTTGATTTTTTTTAAATTCTTATGCCCATTTGAATCTTGGCCAAATCCTAGGTTTGACCATGGTTTAAACAAATTTAAATCACGAATATAAAAATTAAACATCTATCCTTCTTATTAGTCACTCCAAAATGTAAATCTTGGGAGGGTTCTTGAAATTTGCATGTTTGAAACCAAAAACCACTTCTCTTCATGCATGCTTGACTTCATAAGACAGAGTTTAGGGTTAGGGGTAGATATATACATGATTTTCTAGTCTGAATATGTCTAGACCTTGTTTATCAACTTGAATGCTTACTATATATATGACATAAGAATGCTATGTCCTTTGTTTTTTCATTCTTTTGATTTTTTCCTGAAATTTTATGCCCATTTGAATCTTTTGGTCAAATCCTAGGTTTGACCAAGATTTAAACAAGTTTAAAACATGAAAATGAAAAGGGAAGCCCGCATCCTTCTTAGTCACTCTGAAATGAATTTTTTAAGAGGTTTTTGAAATTTGCATGTTTAATTTGAAACCCAAAACCACTTCTCTTCATGATTGACTTCATAAGACAGAGTTTAGGGTTAGGGGTAGATACGTACATTCATGATTTTTTCTGGTTTGAATATGTCTAGACATTTTGTTTATCAACTTTAATGCTTTACTATATGATCGACATAAGAATGCTATGTGCTTTGGTTTTTCATTCTTTTGATTTTTTATGAATTTTTGTGCCCATTTGAATCTTGGTCAAATCCTAGGTTTGACAATGATTTAAACAAGTTTAAAACATGAATATGAAAATTAAGCATCTAACCTTCTTAAGTCACTCCAAAATGTAACTCTTGGGAGGGTTTTTGAAATTTCCATGTTTGAAACCAAAAACCACTTCTCTTCATGCATGCTTGACTTCATAAGACAGAGTTTAGGGTTAGGGGTAGATATATACATGATTTTCTAGTCTGAATATGTCTAGACCTTGTTTATCAACTTGAATGCTTACTATATATATGACATAAGAATGCTATGTCCTTTGTTTTTTCATTATTTTGATTTTTTCCTGAAATTTTATGCCCATTTGAATCTTTTGGTCAAATCCTAGGTTTGACCAAGATTTAAACAAGTTTAAAACATGAAAATGAAAAGGGAAGCCTGTATCCTTCTTAGTCACTCTAAAATCAACTTAATTGAGAATGCTTACTATATGACATAAGAAGACTATGTGTGCCTTGGTTTTTCATTTTTTTGATTTTTTTTAAATTCTTATGCCCATTTGAATCTTGGCCAAATCCTAGGTTTGACCATGGTTTAAACAAATTTAAATCACGAATATAAAAATTAAACATCTATCCTTCTTATTAGTCACTCCAAAATGTAAATCTTGGGAGGGTTCTTGAAATTTGCATGTTTGAAACCAAAAACCACTTCTCTTCATGCATGCTTGACTTCATAAGACAGAGTTTAGGGTTAGGGGTAGATATATACATGATTTTCTAGTCTGAATATGTCTAGACCTTGTTTATCAACTTGAATGCTTACTATATATATGACATAAGAATGCTATGTCCTTTGTTTTTTCATTCTTTTGATTTTTTCCTGAAATTTTATGCCCATTTGAATCTTTTGGTCAAATCCTAGGTCTGACCAAGATTTAAACAAGTTTAAAACATGAAAATGAAAAGGGAAGCCCGCATCCTTCTTAGTCACTCTAAAATGAATTTTTTAAGAGGTTTTTGAAATTTCCATGTTTAATTTGAAACCCAAAACCACTTCTCTTCATGATTGACTTCATAAGACAGAGTTTAGGGTTAGGGGTAGATACGTACATACATGATTTTTTCTGTTTTGAATATGTCTAGACATTTTGTTTATCAACTTTAATGCTTTACTATATGATCGACATAAGAATGCTATGTGCTTTGGTTTTTCATTCTTTTGATTTTTTATGAATTTTTATGCCCATTTTAATCTTGGTCAAATCCTAGGTTTAACAATGATTTAAACAAGTTTAAAACATGAATATGAAAATTAAGCATCTATCCTTCTTAAGTCACTCCAAAATGTAACTCTTGGGAGGGTTTTTGAAATTTCCATGTTTGAAACCAAAAACCACTTCTCTTCATGCATGCTTGACTTCATAAGACAGAGTTTAGGGTTAGGGGTAGATATATACATGATTTTCTAGTCTGAATATGTCTAGACCTTGTTTATCAACTTGAATGCTTACTATATATATGACATAAGAATGCTATGTCCTTTGTTTTTTCATTCTTTTGATTTTTTCCTGGAATTTTTTGCCCATTTGAATCTTTTGGTCAAATCCTAGGTTTGACCAAGATTTAAACAAGTTTAAAACATGAAAATGAAAAGGGAAGCCTGCATCCTTCTTAGTCACTCTAAAATCAACTTAACTGAGAATGCTTACTATATGACATAAGAAGACTATGTGTGCCTTGGTTTTTCATTTTTTGATTTTTTTTTAATTCTTATGCCCATTTGAATCTTGGCCAAATCCTAGGTTTGACCATGGTTTAAACAAATTTAAATCACGAATATGAAAATTAAGCATCTATCCTTCTTATTAGTCACTCCAAAATGTAAATCTTGGGAGGTTTCTTGAAATTTGCATGTTTGAAACCAAAAACCACTTCTCTTCATGCATGCTTGACTTCATAAGACAGAGTTTAGGGTTGGGGTAGATATATACATGATTTTCTAGTTTGAATATGTCTAGACCTTGTTTATCAACTTGAATGCTTACTATATATATGACATAAGAATGATATGTCCTTTGTTTTTTCATTCTTTTGATTTTTTCCTGAAATTTTATGCACATTTGAATCTTTTGGTCAAATCCTAGGTTTGACCAAGATTTAAACAAGTTTAAAACATGAAAATGAAAAGGGAAGCCTGCATCCTTCTTAGTCACTCTAAAATGAATTTTTTAAGAGGTTTTTGAAATTTCCATGTTTAATTTGAAACCCAAAACCACTTCTCTTCATGATTGACTTCATAAGACAGAGTTTAGGGTTAGGGGTAGATACGTACATACATGATTTTTTCTGGTTTGAATATTTCTAGACATTTTGTTTATCAACTTTAACGATTTACTATATGATCGACATAAGAATGCTATGTGCTTTGGTTTTTCATTCTTTTGATTTTTTATGAATTTTTATGCCCATTTGAATCTTGGTCAAATCCTAGGTTTGACAATGATTTAAACAAGTTTAAAACATGAATATGAAAATAAGCATCTATCCTTCTTAAGTCACTCCAAAATGTAACTCTTGGGAGGGTTTTTGAAATTTCCATGTTTGAAACCAAAAACCACTTCTCTTCATGCATGCTTGACTTCATAAGACAGAGTTTAGGGTTAGGGGTAGATATATACATGATTTTCTAGTTTGAATATGTCTAGACCTTGTTTATCAACTTGAATGCTTACTATATATATGACATAGGAATGCTATGTCCTTTGTTTTTTCATTCTTTTGATTTTTTCCTGAAATTTTATGCCCATTTGAATCTTTTGGTCAAATCCTAGGTTTGACCCAGATTTAAACAAGTTTAAAACATGAAAATGAAAAGGGAAGCCTGCATCCTTCTTAGTCACTCTAAAATCAACTTAATTGAGAATGCTTACTATATGACATAAGAAGACTATATGTGCCTTGGTTTTTCATTTTTTGATTTTTTTTAATTCTTATGGCCATTTGAATCTTGGCCAAATCCTAGGTTTGACCATGGTTTAAATAAATTTAAATCACGAATATAAAAATTAAGCATCTATCCTTCTTAGTCACTCCAAAATGTAAATCTTGGGAGGGTTCTTGAAATTTGCATGTTTGAAACCAAAAACCACTTCTCTTCATGCATGCTTGACTTCATAAGATAGAGTTTAGGGTTAGGGGTAGATATACACATGATTTTCTAGTTTGAATATGTCTAGACCTTGTTTATCAACTTGAATGCTTACTATATATATGACATAAGAATGTTATGTCCTTTGTTTTTTCATTCTTTTGATTTTTTCCTGAAATTTTATGCCCCTTTGAATCTTGTCAAATCCAAGGTTTGACCAAGATAATTTAAACAAGTTTAAAACATGAAAATGAAAAGGGAAGCTTGTATCCTTCTTAGTCACTCTAAAATGAAGTTTTGGGAGGTTTTTGAAATTTCCATGTTTGAAACCCAAAACCACTTCTCTTCATGCTTGACTTCATAAACATGAAAATGAAGACTTTTGCTAACGGGGGGAGTAAGCACTCTAGCTATGAAAAGTACCAAACTATGCACCAAAATGATTTTTTAGAGGAATACTAGTTCAGATTATATAATTTTATATTAGCAGGCCAAATCGAACCCCGTAGTTGGATTTTCAGAAATTGATCCGTAGTACTGGGCAAAACCCTAGTTTAGCTTATTTAATTATAGATTCGTAGGTCGATTTTTTTACGTTATTATTATTATTACTAGGCAGCACATGTGTTTGCCCGTCCAGTGAAACTCTTTCATTTCATTTTTCTTTTCCGCAAGGTCGGGAGTCGGAGGAAGAGGGATCACACGGGAGGAGACGAAGGGAGAGCAGTCACGGGGCCCCACTTATTTATGGTGTCTAGATTTTTTCGGGTGATGCTGACTGTTGTGCAGGGTTGTCAGTGCGCAGGGGGTGCGAGCGAGCGAGGCCGAGAATGAGAGAGAGATTTTTTTTAGAGGGACAACCGAACGATCCTGAAGGACCCAGATTTTCCAATACGCATCAGAGCACAGTTTACAGCAGGACACAAAATAAACAAGAAATTACGTCTAAATCCCTAAGATTTACATGGTAGACCCCAAGCTGAAGGCAAGAAATTCGATCGGGTCCTTAACAGCCACCATCCGGATTGATCCTCGTCGGAGCCGGGCACGAACAACTTGGCGCGACCAAATCGGCATGGCTACAGAGCCTACACACCATGGCCTCCGAGCTGAGCTAGAAACGCCCTGCCAAAACCGGCAGCCAACGGAGGTGGATAATTGGAGAGATGGAGAGAGAGAGAGTCTTGATGCCTCTCTCTTGACAAAGAAGATGGCTGGGAGTTTGCCTACCTAGCGTACGTGACTTGTGCTCACTGAAGTGTGGGACCTCACGCATGGGAACCACACGTAAGTGACAGACTTGTTGCTCTAATAACTCGGGTGATTATTATATTGTATTAGTACATAGTTTCCTATGGATCCTTCTTAGTCACTCCAAAATGAAGCTCTTGGGAGGGTTTTTGAAATTTCCATGTTCGAAACCAAAAACCACATATCTTCATGCTTGACTTCGTGAAACAGAGTTTAGGGTTAGGGGGAAGATACATGATTTTTCTTGTTTGGATATGTCTAGACCTTGTTTATCAACTTAATTGAATGCTTACTATATGACATAAGAAGACCTTGGTTTTTCATTTATTTTTTTGAATTTTTATGCCCATTTGAATCTTTTGGTCAAATCCTAGGTTTAACCAAGATTTAAACAAGTTTAAGACATGAAAATGAAAAGGGAAGCCTGCATCCTTCTTAGTCACTCTAAAATGAATTTTTAAGAGGTTTTTGAAATTTCCATGTTTAATTTGAAACCCAAAACCACTTCTCTTCATGATTGACTTCATAAGATAGAGTTTAGGGTTAGGGGTAGATACGTACATACATGATTTTTTTTGGTTTGAATATGTCTAGACATTTTGTTTATCAACTTTAATGCTTTACTATATGATCGGCATAAGAATGCTATGTGCTTTGGTTTTTCATTCTTTTGATTTTTTATGAATTTTTATGCCCATTTGAATCTTGGGCAAATCCTAGGTTTGACAATGATTTAAACAAGTTTAAAACATGAATATGAAAATTAAGCATCTATCCTTCTTAAGTCACTCCAAAATGTAACTCTTGGGAGGGTTTTTGAAATTTCCATGTTTGAAACCAAAAACCACTTCTCTTCATGCATGCTTGACTTCATAAGACAGAGTTTAGGGTTAGGGGTAGATATATACATGATTTTCTAGTCTGAATATGTCTAGACCTTGTTTATCAACTTGAATGCTTACTATATATATGACATAAGAATGCTATGTCCTTTGTTTTTCATTCTTTTGATTTTTTCCTGAAATTTTATGCCCATTTGAATCTTTTGGTCAAATCCTAGGTTTGACCAAGATTTAAACAAGTTTAAAACATGAAAATGAAAAGGGAAGCCTGCATCCTTCTTAGTCACTCTAAAATTAATTAATTGAGAATGCTTACTATATGACATAAGAAGACTATGTGTGCCTTGGTTTTTCATTTTTTTGATTTTTTTAAATTCTTATGCCCATTTGAATCTTGGCCAAATCCTAGGTTTGACCATGGTTTAAACAAATTTAAATCACGAATATGAAAATTAAGCATCTATCCTTCTTATTAGTCACTCCAAAATGTAAATCTTCGGAGGGTTCTTCAAATTTGCATGTTTGAAACCAAAAACCACTTCTCTTCATGCATGCTTGACTTCATAAGACAGAGTTTAGGGTTAGGGGTAGATATATACATGATTTTCTAGTTTGAATATGTCTAGACCTTGTTTATCAACTTGAATGCTTACTATATATATGACATAAGAATGCTATGTCCTTTGTTTTTTCATTCTTTTGATTTTTTCCTGAAATTTTATGCACATTTGAATCTTTTGGTCAAATCCTAGGTTTGACCAAGATTTAAACAAGTTTAAAACATGAAAATGAAAAGGGAAGCCTGCATCCTTCTTAGTCACTCTAAAATGAATTTTTTAAGAGGTTTTTGAAATTTCCATGTTTAATTTGAAACCCAAAACCACTTCTCTTCATGATTGACTTCATAAGACAGAGTTTAGGGTTAGGGGTAGATACGTACATACGTGATTTTTTCTGGTTTGAATATGTCTAGACATTTTGTTTATCAACTTTAATGCTTTACTATATGATCGACATAAGAATGCTATGTGCTTTGGTTTTTCATTCTTTTGATTTTTTATGAATTTTTATGCCCATTTGAATCTTGGTCAAATCCTAGGTTTGACAATGATTTAAACAAGTTTAAAACATGAATATGAAAATTAAGCATCTATCCTTCTTAAGTCACTCCAAAATGTAACTCTTGGGAGGGTTTTTGAAATTTCCATGTTTGAAACCAAAAACCACTTCTCTTCATGCATGCTTGACTTCATAAGACAGAGTTTAGGGTTAGGGGTAGATATATACATGATTTTCTAGTCTGAATATGTCTAGACCTTGTTTATCAACTTGAATGCTTACTATATATATGACATAAGAATGCTATGTCCTTTGTTTTTCATTCTTTTGATTTTTTCCTGAAATTTTATGCCCATTTGAATCTTTTGGTCAAATCCTAGGTTTGACCAAGATTTAAACAAGTTTAAAACATGAAAATGAAAAGGGAAGCCTGCATCCTTCTTAGTCACTCTAAAATTAATTAATTGAGAATGCTTACTATATGACATAAGAAGACTATGTGTGCCTTGGTTTTTCATTTTTTTGATTTTTTTAAATTCTTATGCCCATTTGAATCTTGGCCAAATCCTAGGTTTGACCATGGTTTAAACAAATTTAAATCACGAATATGAAAATTAAGCATCTATCCTTCTTATTAGTCACTCCAAAATGTAAATCTTGGGAGGGTTCTTGAAATTTGCATGTTTGAAACCAAAAACCACTTCTCTTCATGCATGCTTGACTTCATAAGACAGAGTTTAGGGTTAGGGGTAGATATATACATGATTTTCTAGTTTGAATATGTCTAGACCTTGTTTATCAACTTGAATGCTTACTATATATATGACATAAGAATGCTATGTACTTTGTTTTTTCATTCTTTTGATTTTTTCCTGAAATTTTATGCACATTTGAATCTTTTGGTCAAATCCTAGGTTTGACCAAGATTTAAACAAGTTTAAAACATGAAAATGAAAAGGGAAGCCTGCATCCTTCTTAGTCACTCTAAAATGAATTTTTTAAGAGGTTTTTGAAATTTCGATGTTTAATTTGAAACCCAAAACCACTTCTCTTCATGATTGACTTCATAAGACAGAGTTTAGGGTTAGGGGTAGATACGTACATACGTGATTTTTTCTGGTTTGAATATGTCTAGACATTTTGTTTATCAACTTTAATGCTTTACTATATGATCGACATAAGAATGCTATGTGCTTTGGTTTTTCATTCTTTTGATTTTTTATGAATTTTTATGCCCATTTGAATCTTGGTCAAATCCTAGGTTTGACAACGATTTAAACAAGTTTAAAACATGAATATGAAAATTAAGCATCTATCCTTCTTAAGTCACTCCAAAATGTAACTCTTGGGAGGGTTTTTGAAATTTCCATGTTTGAAACCAAAAACCACTTCTCTTCATGCATGCTTGACTTCATAAGACAGAGTTTAGGGTTAGGGGTAGGTGTAGATATATACATGATTTTCTAGTCTGAATATGTCTAGACCATGTTTATCAACTTGAATGCTTACAATATATATGACATAAGAATGCTATGTCCTTTGTTTTTTCATTCTTTTGATTTTTTCCTGAAATTTTATGCCCATTTAAATCTTTTGGTCAAATCCTAGGTTTGACCAAGATTTAAACAAGTTTAAAACATGAAAATGAAAATGGAAGCCTGCATCCTTCTTAGTCACTCTAAAATCAACTTAATTGAGAATGCTTACTATATGACATAAGAAGACTATATGTGCGTTGGTTTTTCATTTTTTGATTTTTTTAATTCTTATGCCCATTTGAATCTTGGCCAAATCCTAGGTTTGACCATGGTTTAAACAAATTTAAATCACGAATATAAAAATTAAGCATCTATCCTTCTTAGTCACTCCAAAATGTAAATCTTGGGAGGGTTCTTGAAATTTGCATGTTTGAAACCAAAAACCACTTCTCTTCATGCATGCTTGACTTCATAAGACAGAGTTTAGGGTTAGGGGTAGATATACACATGATTTTCTAGTCTGAATATGTCTAGACCTTGTTTATCAACTTGAATGCTTACTATATATATGACATAAGAATGCTATGTCCTTTGTTTTTTCATTCTTTTGATTTTTTCCTGAAATTTTATGCCCATTTGAATCTTTTGGTCAAATCCTAGGTTTGACCAAGATTTAAACAAGTTTAAAACATGAAAATGAAAAGGGAAGCCTGTATCCTTCTTAGTCACTCTAAAATCAACTTAATTGAGAATGCTTACTATATGACATAAGAAGACTATATGTGCCTTGGTTTTTCATTTTTTGATTTTTTTAATTCTTATGCCCATTTGAATCTTTGCCAAATCCTAGGTTTGACCATGGTTTAAACAAATTTAAATCACGAATATAAAAATTAAGCATCTATCCTTCTTAGTCAGGGTGGGCATAAAACCGTGAAACCGAAAACCGAACCGAAGCCGAAACCGAACTAACCGAAATCTCGGTTTTTTCCATTAACCGCTATTTTCTCGGTTTCCATTTAGACTAACCGAATTAAATTTGGTAGAATTCGGTTTTTAGCCCCACCAACCGAACAAGACCGAATAGACCGAATAGAGTAACCTACCATCAATTTGTGCATAAACTGATCGTTCCATAGAAGCCAATTGCGTTTGATGTTCCAAAATTTGTTCATTCAGTGTATGATTTTGGTCTTTGATGTACTAGCTTTTTCTGAATATAGCGTGAAGCCTGCATAATAGAACACGTCGCTCGAAGTCTTAGCTACCCTTTTTAATCGCTCACGAGTGATGCACCTGTACCACGAGTGCCGCAGCCTACCAAATAGCATCCCTCCACGATTGGTGCTCATTTGTCGATTTCTTGCGCAGTTGACGCTTTTTGTGTTGATATGTCAATCACTATTTGCTTTCTTCGGTGATGACTACTATTTGTTCGAGTGAGTAGGTTCATTCGGGTTTAACCGAAAACCGAACCGAATTTGTCGGTTAACCGAATCTTCGGTTTCCTAAATTTTCATGCCAATTTCGGTTACCATTTTTGAAAACCGAATTTGTTCAAAAACCGCAAAAACCGAACCAAAATTTCGGTTAAAACCGAATGCCCACCCTGACTTCTTAGTCACTCCAAAATGTAAATCTTGGGAGGGTTCTTGAAATTTGCATGTTTGAAACCAAAAACCACTTCTCTTCATGCATGCTTGACTTCATAAGACAGAGTTTAGGGTTAGGGGTAGATATACACATGATTTTCTAGTTTGAATATGTCTAGACCTTGTTTATCAACTTGAATGCTTACTATATATATGACATAAGAATGCTATGTCCTTTGTTTTTTCATTCTTATGATTTTTTCCTGAAATTTTATGCCCATTTGAATCTTTTGGTCAAATCCTAGGTTTCACCAAGATTTAAACAAGTTTAAAACATGAAAATGAAAAGGGAAGCCTGTATCCTTCTTAGTCACTCTAAAATCAACTTAATTGAGAATGCTTACTATATGACATAAGAAGACTATGTGTGCCTTTGTTTTTCATTTTTTGATTTTTTTAAATTCTTATGCCCATTTGAATCTTGGCCAAATCCTAGGTTTGACCATGGTTTAAACAAATTTAAATCACGAATATGAAAATTAAGCATCTATCCTTCTTATTAGTCACTCCAAAATGTAAATCTTGGGAGGGTTTTTGAAATTTGCATGTTTGAAACCAAAAACCACTTCTCTTCATGCATGCTTGACTTCATAAGACAGAGTTTAGGGTTAGGGGTAGATATAAACATGATTTTCTAGTCTGAATATGTCTAGACCTTGTTTATCAACTTGAATGCTTACTATATATATGACATAAGAATGCTATGTCCTTTCTTTTTCATTCTTTTGATTTTTTCCTGAAATTTTATGCCCATTTGAATCTTTTGGTCAAATCATAGGTTTGACCAAGATTTAAACAAGTTTAAAACATGAAAATGAAAAGGGAAGCCCGCATCCTTCTTAGTCACTCTAAAATGAATTTTTTAAGAGGTTTTTGAAATTTCCATGTTTACTTTGAAACCCAAAACCACTTCTCTTCATGATTGACTTCATAAGACAGGGTTTAGGGTTAGGGGTAGATACGTACAGACATGATTTTTTCTGGTTTGAATATGTCTAGACATTTTGTTTATCAACTTTAATGCTTTACTATATGATCGACACAAGAATGCTATGTGCTTTGGTTTTTCATTCTTTTGATTTTTTATGAATTTTTATGCCCATTTGAATCTTGGTCAAATCCTAGGTTTGACAATGATTTAAACAAGTTTAAAACATGAATATGAAAATTAAGCATCTATCCTTCTTAAGTCACTCCAAAATGTAACTCTTGGGAGGGTTTTTGAAATTTCCATGTTTGAAACCAAAAACCACTTCTCTTCATGCATGCTTGACTTCATAAGACAGAGTTTAGGGTTAGGGGTAGATATATACATGATTTTCTAGTCTGAATATGTCTAGACCTTGTTTATCAACTTGAATGCTTACTATATATATGACATAAGAATGCTATATCATTTGTTTTCATTCTTTTGATTTTTTCCTGAAATTTTATGCCCATTTGAATCTTTTGGTCAAATCCTAGGTTTGAGCAAGATTTAAACAAGTTTAAAACATGAAAATGAAATGGGAAGCCTGCATCCTTCTTAGTCACTCTAAAATCAACTTAATTGAGAATGCTTACTATATGACATAAGAAGACTATGTGTTCCTTGGTTTTTCATTTTTTGATTTTTTTAAATTCTTATGTCCATTTGAATCTTGGCCAAATCCTAGGTTTGACCATGGTTTAAGCAAATTTAAATCACGAATATAAAAATTAAGCATCTATCCTTCTTATTAGTCACTCCAAAATGTAAATCTTGGGAGGGTTCTTGAAATTTGCATGTTTGAAACCAAAAACCACTTCTCTTCATGCATGCTTGACTTCATAAGACAGGGTTTAGGGTTAGGGGTAGATATATACATGATTTTCTAGTCTGAATATGTCTAGACCTTGTTTATCAACTTGAATGCTTACTATATATATGACATAAGAATGCTATGTCCTTTGTTTTTTCATTCTTTTGATTTTTTCCTGAAATTTTATGCCCATTTGAATCTTTTGGTCAAACCCTAGGTTTGACCAAGATTTAAACAAGTTTAAAACATGAAAATGAAAAGGGAAGCCTGCATCCTTCTTAGTCACTCTAAAATGAATTTTTTAAGAGGTTTTTGAAATTTCCATGTTTAATTTGAAACCCAAAACCACTTCTCTTCATGATTGACTTCATAAGACAGAGTTTAGGGTTAGGGGTAGATACGTACATACATGATTTTTTCTGGTTTGAATATGTCTAGACATTTTGTTTATCAACTTTAATGCTTTACTATATGATCGACATAAGAATGCTATGTGCTTTGGTTTTTCATTCTTTTGATTTTTTATGAATTTTTATGCCCATTTGAATCTTGGTCAAATCCTAGGTTTGACAATGATTTAAACAAGTATAAAACATGAATATGAAAATTAAGCATCTATCCTTCTTAAGTCACTCCAAAATGTAACTCTTGGGAGGGTTTTTGAAATTTCCATGTTTGAAACCAAAAACCACTTCTCTTCATGCATGCTTGACTTCATAAGACATAGTTTAGGGTTAGGGGTAGATATATACATGATTTTCTAGTTTGAATATGTCTAGACCTTGTTTATCAACTTGAATGCTTACTATATATATGACATAAGAATGCTATGTCCTTTCTTTTTTCATTCTTTTGATGTTTTCCTGAAATTTTATGCCCATTTGAATCTTTTGGTCAAATCCTAGGTTTGACCAAGATTTATACAAGTTTAAAACATGAAAATGAAAAGGGAAGCCTGCATCCTTCTTAGTCACTCTAAAATCAACTTAATTGAGAATGCTTACTATATGACATAAGAAGACTATATGTGCCTTGGTTTTTCATTTTTTGATTTTTTTTAATTCTTATGCCCATTTGAATCTTGGCCAAATCCTAGGTTTGACCAAGGTTTAAACAAATTTAAATCACGAATATAAAAATTAAGCATCTATCCTTCTTATTAGTCACTCCAAAATGTAAATCTTGGGAGGGTTCTTGAAATTTGCATGTTTGAAACCAAAAACCACTTCTCTTCATGCATGCTTGACTTCATAAGACAGAGTTTAGGGTTAGGGTTAGATATATACATGATTTTCTAGTTTGAATATGTCTAGACCTTGTTTATCAACTTGAATGCTTACTATATATATGACATAAGAATGCTATGTCCTTTGTTTTTTCATTCTTTTGATTTTTTCCTGAAATTTTATGCCCATTTGAATCTTGTCAAATCCTAGGTTTGACCAAGATAATTTAAACAAGTTTAAAACATGAAAATGAAAAGGGAAGCTTGTATCCTTCTTAGTCACTCTAAAATGAAGTTTTGGGAGGTTTTTGAAATTTCCATGTTTGAAACCCAAAACCACTTCTCTTCATGCTTGACTTCATAAACATGAAAATGAAGACTTTTGCTAACGGAGGGAGTAAGCACTCTTGCTATCAAAAGTAACAAACGATGCATACCAAAATGATTTTTTAGAGGAATACTAGTTTGGATTATATAATTTTATATTAGCAGGCCCAATCGAACCACGTAGTTGGATTTTCAGAAATTGATCCGTAGTACTGGGAAAAACCCTAGTTTAGCTTATTTAATAATAGATTCGTAGGTCGATTTTTTTACGTTATTATTATTATTACTAGGCAGCACATGTGTTTGCCCGTCCAGTGAAACTCTTTCATTTCATTTTTCTTTTCCGCAAGGTCGGGAGTCGGAGGAAGAGGGATCACACGGGAGGAGACGAAGGGAGAGCAGTCACGGGCCCCACTTATTTATGGTGTCTAGATTTTTTCGGGTGATGCCGATCAAGTTGTGCGGGGTTGTCGGTGCGCGGGGGTGCGACGGCGAGGCCGAGAATGAGAGAGAGATTTTTTTTAGAGGGACAACCGAACGATCCTGAAGGACCCAGATTTTCCAATACGCATCAGAGCACAGTTTACAGCAGGACACAAAATAAACAGGAAATTACGTCTAAATCCCTAAGATTTACATGGTAGACCCCAAGCTGAAGGCAAGAAATTCGATCGGGTCCTTAACAGCCACCGTCCGGATTGATCCTCGTCGGAGCCGGGCACGAACAACTTGGCGCGACCAAATCGGCATGGCTACAGAGCCTGCACACCATGGCCTCCGAGCTGAGCTAGAAACGCCCTGCCAAAACCGGCAGCCAACGGAGGTGGATAATTGGAGAGATGGAGAGAGAGAGAGTCTTGATGCCTCTCTCTTGACAAAGAAGATGGTTTGGAGTTTGCCTACCTAGCGTACGTGACTTGTGCTCACTAAAGTGTGGGACCTCACGCATGGGAACCACACATAAGTGACAGACTTGTTGCTCTAATAACTCGGGTGATTATTATATTGTATTAGTACATAGTTTCCTATGGATCCTTCTTAGTCACTCCAAAATGAAGCTCTTGGGAGGGTTTTTGAAATTTCCATGTTCGAAACCAAAAACCACATATCTTCATGCTTGACTTCGTGAAACAGAGTTTAGGGTTAGGGGGAAGATACATGATTTTTCTTGTTTGGATATGTCTAGACCTTGTTTATCAACTTAATTGAATGCTTACTATATGACATAAGAAGACCTTGCTTTTTCATTTATTTTTTTTTGAATTTTTATGCCCATTTGAATCTTTTGGTCAAATCCTAGGTTTAACCAAGATTTAAACAAGCTTAAGACATGAAAATGAAAAGGGAAGCCTGCATCCTTCTTAGTCACTCTAAAATGAATTTTTTAAGAGGTTTTTGAAATTTCCATGTTTAATTTGAAACCCAAAACCACTTCTCTTCATGATTGACTTCATAAGACAGAGTTTAGGGTTAGGGGTAGATACGTACATACATGATTTTTTCTGGTTTGAATATGGCTAGACATTTTGTTTATCAACTTTAATGCTTTACTATATGATCGACATAAGAATGCTATGTGCTTTGGTTTTTCATTCTTTTGATTTTTTATGAATTTTTATGCCCATTTGAATCTTGGTCAAATCCTAGGTTTGACAATGATTTAAACAAGTTTAAAACATGAATATGAAAATTAAGCATGTATCCTTCTTAAGTCACTCCAAAATGTAACTCTTGGGAGGGTTTTTGAAATTTAAATGTTTGAAACCAAAAACCACTTCTCTTCATGCATGCTTGACTTCATAAGACAGAGTTTAGGGTTAGGGGTAGATATATACATGATTTTCTAGTCTGAATATGTCTAGACCTTGTTTATCAACTTGAATGCTTACTATATATATGACATAAGAATGCTATGTCCTTAATTTATTTTTTCATTCTTTTGATTTTTTCCTGAAATTTTATGCCCATTTGAATCTTTTGGTCAAATCCTAGGTTTGACCAAGATTTAAACAAGTTTAAAACATGAAAATGAAAGGGAAGCATGCATCCTTCTTAGTCACTCTAAAATCAACTTAATTGAGAATGCTTACTATATGACATAAGAAGACTATGTGTGCCTTGGTTTTTCATTTTTTGATTTTTTTAAATTCTTATGCCGATTTGAATCTTGGCCAAATCCTAGGTTTGACCATGGTTTAAACAAATTTAAATCACGAATATAAAAATTAAGCATCTATCCTTCTTATTAGTCACTCCAAAATGTAAATCTTGGGAGGGTTCTTGAAATTTGCATGTTTGAAACCCAAAAACCACTTCTCTTCATGCATTCTTGACTTCATAAGACAGAGTTTAGGGTTAGGGGTAGATACATACATGATTTTCTAGTTTGAATATATCTAGACCTTGTTTATCAACTTGAATGCTTACTATATATATGACATAAGAATGATATGTCCTTTGTTTTTTCATTCTTTTGATTTTTTCCTGAAATTTTATGCCCATTTGAATCTTTTGGTCAAATCCTAGGTTTGACCAAGATTTAAACAAGTTTAAAACATGAAAATGAAAAGGGAAGCCTGCATCCTTCTTAGTCACTCTAAAATCAACTTAATTGAGAATGCTTACTATATGACATAAGAAGACTATGCGTGCATTGCTTTTTCATTTTTTTCATTTTTTTTAAATTCTTATGCCCATTTGAATCTTGGTCAAATCCTAGGTTTGACCATGGTTTTAACAAATTTAAATCATGAATATAAAAATTAAGCATCTATCCTTCTTAATTAGTCACTCCAAAATGTAACTCTTGCATGGGAGGGTTTTTGAAATTTGCATGTTTGAAACCAAAAACCACTTCTCTTCATGCATGCTTGACTTCATAAGACAGAGTTTAGGGTTAGGGGTAGCTAGATACATGATTTTTTTTTGTTTGATAATGTATAGACCTTGTTTATCAACTTCATTGAATGCTTACTATATGACATAAGAATAATATGTGCAGTGGTTTTTCATTTTATCGATTACTTTTTAAATTTTTATCCCCATTTGTTGAATCTTGGTCAAATCCTAGGTTTGACCAAGATTTAAACAAGTTTCAAACATGAATATGAAAAAGTAAGCCTGTATCGATCCTTCTTAGTCACTCCAAAATGAAGCTCGTGGGAGGTTTTTGAAATTTCCATTATTTTTCTTGTTTGAATATGTCTAGACCTTGTTTATCAACTTGAATGCTTACTATATGACATACAAAGACTATGTGCTTTGGTTTATGATTTTGTTGTTGAATTTTTATGCCCATTTAAATCTTGGTCAAATCCTAGGTTTGACCATGACTTAAACAAGTTTAAAACATGAATATGAAAAAGTAAGCATGTATCCTTCTTAGTCACTCCAAAATGAATCTCTTAATTAGTAGGGTTTTTGAAATTTCCATGTTTGAAACCAAAAACCACTTATCTTCACCATGCATGCTTGACTTCATAAGACGGAGTTTAGGGTTAGAGGTAGATACATGATTTTTCAGGTTTAATATGTCTAGACCTTGTTTATCCATTTAATTGAATGCTTATTATATGACATATATAAGATGACCTTGGTTTTTCATTTTTTTTAAAATTTTTATGCCCATTTGAATCTTGGTCAAATCCTAGGTTTGACCAAGATTTGAACAAGTTTTAAACATGAATATGAAAAGGTAAGCATGTATGCTTCTTAGTCACTCCAAAATGAAGCTCTTGGGAGGGTTTTTGAAATTTCCATGTTTGAAACCGAAAACCACATCTCTTCATGCTTGACTTCATAAGACAGAGTTTAGGGTTAGGGGTAGCCACATACATGATTTTTCTGGTTTGAATATGTCTAGACCTTGTTTATCAACTTAATTGTATGCTTATTATATGACATAAGAAGACTATGTGCATTGGTTTTTCATTTTATTGCTTTTTTTGAATTTTATCCCATTTGTTGAATCTTGGTCAAATCCTAGGTTTGACCAAGATTTAAACAAGTTTCAAACATGAATATGAAAAGTAACATGCATCGATCCTTCTTAGTCACTCCAAAATGAAGCTCGCAGGAGGTTTTTGAAATTTCCATGATTTTTCTGGTTTGAGTATGTCTAGACCTTGTTTATCAACTTGAATGCTTACTATATGACATACACAGACTATGTGCTTTGGTTTTTTATTTTTTTTGAATTTTTATGCCCATTTGAATCTTGGTCAAATCCTAGGTTTGACCATGACTTAAACAAGTTTAAAACATGAATATGACAAAGTAAGCATGTATCCTTCTTAGTCACTCCAAAATGAAGCTCTTGGGAGGGTTTTTGAAATTTCCATGTTTGAAACCAAAAACCACTTCTCTTCAATATTCATGCTTGACTTCATAAGACAGAGTTTAGGGTTAGGGGGTAGATACATGAATTTTCAGGTTTAATATGTCTAGACCTTGTTTATCAACTTAATTAAATGCTTACTATATGACATAAGAAGACCTTGGTTTTTCATTGTTTTTTTTTGAATTTTTATGCCCATTTGAATCTTGGTCAAATCCTAGGGTTGACCAAGATTTGAACAAGTTTAAAACATGAATATGAAAAAGTAAGCATGTATGCTTCTTAGTCACTCCAAAATGAAGCTCTTGGGAGGGTTTTCGAAATTTCCATGTTTGAAACCAAAAACCACATCTCTTCATGCTTGACTTCATATGACAGAGTTCAGGGTTACCGGGAGATACATGATTTTTCTGGTTTGAATATGTCTAGACCTTGTTTATCAACTTAATTGAATGCTTACTATATGACATAAGAAGACTATGTGCCTTGGTTTTTCATTTATTTCGATTTATTTTGATTTATAATTTTATGCCCATTTTTATGCCCATTTAAACAAGTTTAAATCATGAATATGAATAATTAGTCACTCCAAAATGTAGCTCTTGGGAGGGTTTTTGAAATTTCCATGTTTGAAACCAAAAACCACTTCTCTTCATGCATGCTTGACTTCATAAGACAGAGTTTAGGGTTTGGGGTAGACAGCACGCGCCGACGCGTGGACGCAATTTATTCTCTGTCCCCCTGACATGCACTTGCCACTGTCTTCAACAGTCTGACACGAGCAGTGAATCTTTTATTGGAGCCCAGCGGAGAGGGCCTCCATTTCTCGAGCGGTAGCGAGGTGACATGCACCCCGTGTGACATGCGGCCTAAATCCAAATTGAAACATTGCGAAAAAATCTGAAATAAATCATGCACATTCACAGCACATATTAAGATAACCCCTAAAAATTTCAGATCAAAATTCGAAATATACATCGAGAAACAAAAAAGAGAAACTCAGATGTGAATAGTTTTGCGGTGACGCTAGGGCTAAAAAGAAGATTTTTTTTCTCCATCAAGTCAATGAAAAAAATACCCCTTTTTCACCTTGCGCGACATGAGGAGCAGTTCGACCGGGGGGGAGTACTGTTATCGGGTCTGGTCGTCGCCCTCCTCCTCCCCACCTCATTTCCTCCACTGTTTCACATATTTTAGCTTCTATTTATGCGGTGTCGTGGAGGTGGGGGTCTGGTCGTCACCCTCCTCCTCCCCACCTCATTTCCTCCACTGTCTCGCAACTCCTTTGATCTACTACTCCTATCCATATACATGCCACTCAAATGGATGTATTTGTAGATACATCCATTGTAGTGGCAGTTAATATGGACCGGAGGAAGTACAAATAATATGAGGCATGTTTTGGAGTTGGCCCTGTTTAGTAGAGTTTACATTGAAGAGTTTACATCTTTCTACCACCATTATTTTTGATTTAGCTTGTCTTTTGTGCCCACCATTTTATCGAGCAGGGTTAATGCAAGATCCATAGCAAACTAGCTTGTCACATTTTTTTGGCGGAGTACATCGTCTCATGGCGAGCTAGCGACTTTGCCTACTAGAGTTTTTTTTGTTGAACTACATTTTTGGATTTTCCCATTTTATTTGTGCACAAGCTATGAGCCGCCCGCAATTCAGCACCATATATTAGTGGGATTTTCTAGTTCAATTGTTTTGTACTAGGATATTAGCAGGATGCTATCTTCTAGGGCTTTCATTTCCCCTATATCCAGCCACACCCACGGACAAGCAAGGGCCTCTCTCCCTACCTCGCTCCTAGTCCGTCTCGCTCCCTCTCAGTCCTCCATCCGTAGCCGACATCCACCGCGCCGGAGCCAGCTCAGCGACGCCGTCAACCACACTCCGTCCGCTTCGTCGGATCTGCTTCCCCGACTCACTGGTTCATCGTACCGGCCGGCGAGATCGGTACACAAAGCGCCACCATGATCCACCGAACCAAACCGAACGGCCAACGCGCCACCTCCCCAGTCGACCAAGGTTGAACACTTTGTCCGGCAGCTTTTGTTATGTATTTGATTTCCGAGACTAGTTTATTGCTTGCTTCCACTGCTTGTTATTAGCATCTGTTTTTTTTGTAATGCCTGCTAGATATTCCACTCGAGAATGCCTACGAAGAATCTCGGAGGCAAAATATCTTGCAGAATAAGATAATTGCAGCCTCGATCGGCATACCGTGGAATGGGACAAAATCACCGCACCCCAAGTCGTTGCCGAGATTTTTCACCCGTGTGATGTGCCGCCAAAAGGACGATCCCGTGGGACTGCTGCTGAAGAAGGTATTTAGCTGCACTGCTCAAATTTCATATGTGTTGTTTGCTGATTTATTTGATGAACTTTGATTTGCAGCAGCTAGCCACTGCTCATGTTCCTAACAAAGACAGTGAGCGCGCCAGTGATGCAGACATTGGTAGAAAGGAGGCAGGATTTGGTCCTATTGTTCTAGCAAGCAATCATTTGAGGGGCCACCTAGGATCAGCACATCTGGATCCTCCTGAGCTCAACATTAAGGAGGTAATTTTATAATAGTGTTTTAAACATGACATAATCTAATGTACTGAAAGAGATCAAACTGTCAACAAGAGTGGAGTGGTATAGATGGTAGAGATATAGATATAGATTTCAGATTTCCTAATTTTTTCTTCAAAATAGGGTCGCCCCGGCCTCTGCATCCAAATGATGCACCCACCCTTTTATTGCAATGTTTTAGACTCCATTTAAGGTTTAGAAACTCATGGGTTGCTCAAAGTGGTGACATGAATCAACCAACATATTTCCTTTTAATCTGCTGATTGATTTAATGCATGGCAAATCGCAGAAGCAAGTGACTGCTCATGTCCCTGCCAAGCAGCATTGTAGCACAGATGTCCAGAGTTCCAGTGATGCAAACGTTTGTAGGAACAAAACAGAAGGATGTGGCACTGGGGAAGCTAAGATTAGGCGTCTTCAAAAGGACTTGGATGTGGCCACTTGGCGGAACAAAGAAATGAACCGAGGATGGAATTCTACAATTCAAGATGGCCTACATGCTGTTGCTGATCTGCAGAAGCTAGTGGCTGGCAACTTGGTTACCGCTTTGGCTGATGCAGATGTCCATGAGATCAACTGGACGATCTTGGAATAGGTGAAAGCACGAGCAGAAACTCTGCACTCATCTTTGCAGGTAGATGATTTTCAAAGGGTGATGCAAGAGCCGCTATATGAATAGATTGTTGTTTTAGTTGATGATGTCCCTGGTTCCTTTGTTTACTTATGTGCTGGTAGTTCTTAGGGGAACTAGCTTGTACAAGTAATTATTTTCTGATAAAGTTGTACAAGTAAATGACACATGCTTCACATGTTTGACCAATTAAGTTAAAAATCTTCACAAAATCCTGCTATCATGTAGGCGGGCTTGCATTGGCTTTCAACCCAAGTGACTGTTGACTGCAATCTGTAATATGTACCCCCTCTGTTGCACTTAATGGTATCCAAGCCCTTGGGTCCCCCTCCTTTGTTAAAAAAAGATCGAATTCTTATTGCATCGAAGTTGTTTCACTAAAAAAAAGAGCTCTCACGTGCAAGGCACGTGCAATTTACTACTATATACTACTACTAGTAGAGATGTTACACCTAGACATTAGAAGATGGAAAATATAACTTTAGCAAATTCCTAGTATTTTTCATGGTCGATGTAAAAAAAGTATTTTTCATGGTTGATGTAAAAAAACAAGTTTTTTTCATGGTCGATGTAAAAAAGAGAGAAAACATGTCTCATAAAAAGCCTTATGGTTAGCACAATTTTTTATGGAGTAACTCTTTTTTACATAGCCCAAATTACTATTCGATTTTCCATTGAAATATTTTATGTGTATATAGCAAGCGAAGAAGTACACATGCATTTTTCGTTTTATTCTTTCTTGACATTTCAAAATGTATAGAAGATGAATTTCGAAATAAAGAGATCATATGCACCCAAGAACCAACAAGCATATCCCCTAGACCCCGAACCTACTCAGGGCCCTTTTGTTGTGGCTTTTTTTTGGCTTTTTGGCTTTTGGATTTTGGAAGCCATAAACAAAGATCCTATTCTTTTGGCTTCTAAATAGGTGCTTTTTTGGCTTTTGCCAAAGCCAAAAAGCCAAAAAAAGCCACAACAAAAGGGCCCTCAGCTTCAGACCTGGGATTTCATAGGCTAGGGTTCCACAGTTTTCCACCAACCAGTAATAATTTCAACTCTGCCCCAAAATTCCCGCCGAAATCCCCCCGCTTCCAAAATTCAAAGCGATGTGAAATAAGTACAGTGCCGATCTTATCCCCCCGGACCGCTCAATTCAGACCTATCACCGGCGGCGCCGAACCCCGCATCTCTCTCTCACGCTTCCACCTTGCATGACCCACCGGATCATCTCACACGCCGGTGCCGGCGCCAGCCCACTGTCCCATTCCCACACCAGCACTACTGCCTTCTCATCGGCCACCGTAGTGACCGACGACGTTCCACCGTCTCCCTTGCTTTTTAGCAAGCCGGAGTAGCTTCCACCTCCCCCCACCGCCACCGATGACCACTGTACCATACGAGCTCCTCCGTAGCCGACTTCCACTGCCGCCTTGTCAGCGACATTCACCATCGCCGGGTTCTCGTATCTTAATCCCCGACTCCTTCCGTCCACCGGACTGGAGAGATGGGTACACAAAGCGCCTCCATTGTCCACGGCAGGAAAACAAAGCGTACACGCGCACACTCCCAAGAAGGTTGATATGGCCGCTTTCCTTATGCAGGTGATTTCGAAAAGTATTTTTTTGCTTACTTGCACCGCCATCTCATTAGCATTTTTTTGTAATGCATGCTAGATATTATTTCACTACATAATGAATTAAAAGAGAAACGGAGACGGGAGATATGTAGCAGATTTGCAAGCCGTGTGGGCACAAACATCTGTAACGCTATTGCCTCTAGTGCAAACCTGAACAAAATCGGAGAAGAACCCTTTCCCCTCCCCAAAGATAAAGAACAATGTTATGATTCACAATTTGATCCTGCTGAGCCTCTTGGAGAGCTGACTCGTGAAGATGCCTTGCCTGACCATTCTCCTCAACCCCACCAGGTGATTTCTGTTTTTTTACTTGGAGATATCTGTTGCAACTTCCATGTGTTGTATACTTGTATCCTGAATCCCACCAAACATGTTCACATGCCACCTCTAGGTCTCCTTAACGCATCATATATATGTTTCAGCATGCACGTCATCCTTTACTGTTCTTCATTCTATTCCATTTGCATATCATCATATATGGGACTTCTGTAGACTGAAATATCGCTTATGTGTGCTAGGAATCTGCAGCTTCAAGTAAGAATTCCGCAGGAACCACCAATGAGAGGAAGACCTTTCAACAGGTACCTGAATCGGTGATAGAACAGCTGCAACCAAAAAAGAAATCTGCTTCTGCTACTAGACAGTCTCAGCGATTCATGGCACTAGCTGAAGAAAATAACGCAAATGCTAAGAGTACTGAAATAAAAAAACGTGGTGAACACCCCAAGTGGTTGAATCAGCCACCTGTTACCAATCCATTCAACCAGCGACAATCGGCAGCAGAACCAGTTTCCACAGCAACTTCTCAGCCACAATTGGCAGCAGAACCAGTTTCCACAACAACTTCTCAGCCACAATTGGCGGCAGAACCGATTTCCACAGCAACTTCTCAACCACAATTGGCGCAGAACCGGTTTCCACGGCAACTTCTCAGCCACAATTGGGATCAGCGATAGCTGTGGTAGGAAATACTGCCCAAGGGCACCTTTGTACCGATCCCAGTGACACAACCACAACTGGCCAAACACTGCTAGCACATCAACAAACTGTTGATGATCTCCCACTGATCCATATTAGTCCTGCCATAGACAACTCCCCTGAGGATGAGCCCCACACCGAAGAAGGTACATTTTCCAATGCTTATAGTTTCATTCTCCCTTATAAAGTTATACTTTATGATAGCTTGATGTAATGCTTAACTTTGTAGTTGCACCACGATCAAGAAAAACGAGGGGCCCAACAGTAGGGAAAATGTTCGTAGCTAAGCTTCTTTGGGAAGGAATCAAGATTTCGCCTTTCATCTATTGTAGGTGGCAGAAGGCCACTAGACCCAGAAGAATCTTGTAAATTAGCATCGGATGTAGGAATTTTCGTCAGGAATGAAATTCCTATCTTCCCAACATGGAAAGAGCACGTAGACACCTCTGCGCATTTTGAAAAATTAGTGCACAGGTTACACGTAAGTCATCTTTCTCTTGGTAATGTTACTCATACTAGTATACCACATTGGCATGTCCCGTTCCTTCTAGCTTGTTGTTGGCTCTATGTATATCGCACCAATGGTTTATATTGTTGTGAACAGTTAAAGTTCGAGTTCGATGAGGACCAAGAGGAAGTAAAGCATGTTCTCAATAGTCTATTCTCGGTATCTGCGCGATGTCGCAGCGAGGCTAAAGAAGAAATACTTCACTTTGGAAAGATTCTTTGGGAGTGTTCCAACTAGATCTCCTCTTAAGCAAATGACTGACAAACAGTGGGGAGATCTTGTGAAGCACTGATCTGATCCAAAGAATATGGTATGATTTGTAAGGCGAGACCAGATCACATCTTGGATTCTTATTTATAGCAGTGTCTCACTAGTATCCTTTTTGCAGAATTTGGCTAAACAGAATCAGAAAAACCGCGGTAAACTACTTTTACCTAGCCGTACGGGATCTCGTAACCTTATAGTGCACATTCGGCAAAAAGTAAGGACATGTTGTTTTATACTGCTATTTAGAAATATTTTAGTAAAAGATCATGCAGAGTATATACACCAGTGTGCAGCTTATATTATGATCCTCCATTTCAACCACGTTATTCGATTTATAAATGGTAGTACTAAAATGCAGATGTTACATAATGCAAGTAAAAGGGAACCAAACAAAGAGATGACTCTGCCAGAGATTTTTGAAGCATGCCAGAAGAACAAACTTGATGTGATTGGAGAAGTCGCACAGAGTGTTCTTGTAAGTCTTCTCTAAGATTGAAATTTTGTGACGACTCACATCCCAACTTGTAGGAGTAGTAAAGTACATGTCAATACGATATTATAGATGGTTATTAAACTTCATGTGATGTGAATCAGACATGCCAAACTGTAGGAATAAAAGTAGGTCATACACATGATAAATCTACTATCAGCAAGTTTCTCTGTAGTAACATATCATGTTTACACATGTGTACGAACTGAATTTTTTGCAGGAAGATATGAAATTAGAGATGGCAAAACCCGGTAAAAACGGTCTGGAAAAAACCGATGAAAAATGTGTGAAGGCATTTTCCATGGCAATAAAAAAGAAAGGCATTGCCAAAAACACTTTCTTACGGAATCTTTGAATTTGGTGAAGTGCAAGTCCATGTCCAAGTCAAAGTATTTGCATTCTCAAGTTCTAGAGGAGCAACTCCAAGTAGAACGAGCTGCATCACCGCGCTAAGACTAGAAGTCGACAATTTTAGAACGATAGCAGCACGAAGGAGGCCCTCTTTAGCAGGTTAGGAATGCTAGTAAGTAGTAAGAAGAGTATCTGCTAGATAATTGCAGATGAATGGGGACAGCGTGGCAGGTCAGTATCTTGGTCTTGTAAAATGGTTCCTTAGTCTGAGCATATTTCGTAGGTGCATTTATCTGCAATTGCTATGATCTTGGTGGTCGTTTTCTTGTTGTGATGTGGATTTTTTTTGAACCGGAACCCTGCTGATTGTTAATATTATAAGTGGATTACCTAGCTCTTTCTATCATTTCTGAC
The DNA here is from genome assembly GCF_019359855.2 of Lolium perenne. Taxonomy (NCBI): domain Eukaryota; kingdom Viridiplantae; phylum Streptophyta; class Magnoliopsida; order Poales; family Poaceae; genus Lolium; species Lolium perenne. Next base: position 244,980,372 of record NC_067244.2, on the reverse strand, counting down.
TTGTGGTTCCGTTGGCTTGTGGATGAAGCTTTGACATGGTATCAGAGCCCATAGTCTCAAGTTCGAGTCATCGCTTTCGCAAACCTTCTCTTCTCCCGGTCTAGCCCTTTCTGTCAGTTTGGACTTTTTGTTGCGTTGGCTATGTTGAGATGTATAAAGTGGATTGCCTAGCCCTTTCCATCAGTTCATACTTTTGGTCGCGTTGGCTAGTGCATTAAAGCTTGACACTGATGATTTTCTGTGATCCATTGATTTCCAGCTTTCTACATATAGCCCAGGTCTAGAAGCTTGTCAACTGGTCTAGTTCATTCATTGCTGTATTGAGTGCAATGAACGGAACAGTGGCTTCTCCTTTGTGTTGTGCTGCAACTCAACCGCTGTTCCTGCTTCTGTAGAGGCGAGTTGTGAACAGAGATACTTATGTATGCTACAGTACCAAATTTCGAATGCATATAATCAATAGCTTAACAACCGTCTAATTCACAATCTCGAAACTGTAGCATTTAGTACCTCCTGCCTATCGAATACAATTATTTCACACACTGAAATATTTTGTACGCGTTTTGAATTGGAGAACATGGGAACCGACTTTGGTTCTGATTATGACTTGATGTGACCCTAGACTCGTTTTGGCGCGCGCAGTTCCCAAGCGAATCAAATGAATTTTGACCGTTCTATTAAAAAAGGGAACTTTGACCGTTGGATCAAGCGTTGCAGAATTGATGTGCCAACGGCCAATAATTGCTTGTGCATCATGGTGATGGCTTATCTGATTTAAAAAACTAAGATTTTTTCTATATATAGTGGATAGGTGGACAAATATAGATATAGATGGACAGATACAGATATAGCTTCGACTGTAGCCACACTCAAACTCAAAATCAGTTGAGCTGCAAAACCACTAGCCAATTAAGTCCGAAATATTTCAGAGGCATTTTTTAATTGCAGTTCGGAGGACATGGGAGTAACTAATTTTGTTTGTGATAATGGCATGATATGACCGCTGGGAATAAATGCCTGAGCAGAGCTACTTCGCATGGTCTACCATTTTTATATTAGACTAGTCATAGTGGTAAGTACTACCTCCGTCCCGAGGAATAAGGCCCACGCGTATTCCAAGACGAACTTTGACAATAAAAATTGAGCAACACAATCTTGATTATATTATATGTAATTAATATCGTTGGATTCGTATTGAAAAGCACTTTCTAATGATGCTAATTTCATACAAACAATCTTTATATATTTAAAGTAATTCTTTGTCAAACACAAATCACTTTCTAATGATGCTAATTTCATACCCACTATAGGAATAGTATCATGTAGTAGTATCATAGTCATGCTATATTTATTATTTTTTAGAATCTCAATGCCAATTTGTGTACAAGATTTGTTTATCATTAACTTTTCTCGTTGTTTGCGCTATGATACAGTATCTACCTATGTTACTCTAATCTCCTCTCTCCTACTTAATTAGCTGCCACATGAGCATTTTTGTGAGACCAATGCGCATGATACTAGCACTATGGCTAGCCTTAGTATTACTACTCCTGGAGTAGTATATTTCTCTCGTGTACTTGGCTATTTTCGGGAATAAATAACAAACGGTGGGGTTTTCCCCTCCGTCCACCTCCAAAAATAATATTAGTATTATATTACTTGGACCATAGTCATAATCAAAATCAAATTTCAGTTCGTCGGTAAAATGTCCCGCCAATCCTGAAATATTTCAAACGCGTTTTCAATGGGATTTTGAAGATAGATAGTGATCATTGTAACCGATATTCAAGGTGATGATGATTTGATGTGTAACTCGGCCTTCAACATAGTACTAGTACGGTCTTACAATTTATTGTTATTATATTTGGTCCTTAGCCAAATTCAATATCTCAATACTCCTGTAAAACTTCCTGCCCACTAAATACAAATGTTTCAGACGCTTCCAAATTCCCATTCTACCCTCGTAAAATGACATCAATGTCCATGTATAAGTCGGTTGGTGGGGGGTCTGCCCGTCATTTTTTCGATCACCGCATCCCTTGCCAAGGAAACTCCTCGAAAATCCAAAATTGAAAATCTCTGTCAAGCGCAACAATCTCCCGCCAATAAATTCCAAAACATTCGCTAAGCGTTTTCAAATTTAAGTTTTTTTAGGAGATAGTACATGGGAACTGATTTCGGTTGTGATTATGACTTGATGTGACCGTAGGCCTTGGATTCTTGAACAGAGGCACTACGCCGGTCTACCATTTTTCTAGTACTAATATTGCTTCTACTGTAGCAAAGTTCAAAGTTCAAAATCTCGATCGAGAGGCAAAACCCCCATAAAATGAATCCGGAATATTTCAGACGCGTTTTTGGATTGAACTTTGAAAGAACTTGGGTGTAAATGATTTTATGATGATGGCTTGATGTGACCCCTGGCCTTTTTTTGCTGAACAGGGCTACAAAGTAGCATGGTCTACCCCTGGCCTTATATATTGCAATCACGAGTGTATTACTTGCACCATAGCCGTATTCAAAATCAATTTTCAGTCAAGCTGCAAAATCTCCAGCCAATCCTGAAATAAAGGGCTTTTCAAAATGGATTTTCAAGATACATCATGATTATGATCGTGGTAACCGATTTTCAACGTGATGATGACTTGATGTGACATTTGGCCGTACTAGTACGGTCTCATATTTTTGTATTACTTGGACTGTAGCCAAATTCGAAATCTCATTCCAGCGGCAAAACTTCCCGCCCGAAAAATACAAATATTTCACACGCTTCTAACTTCCCATTCTACCCTCGTAAAGATGACAACAATGTCCATGTATAAGTCGGTTGGTGGGGGGTCTACCCGTCATTTTTTTCGATCACCACCTCCCTAGCCCCGGAAACTAACCGAAAAAGAATTCATTTCCCTCAGTCTCTCCTCTGAGACCACACCCACCGGAACTTCCCAAGTCCCTCTCTCTCCTACCTCCACGACCACCGCACCGGAAAATCCCCGCCGGACTTCCCTGGCCTACCCGAGGCCTCGCAATCCTCGTCATCCGGCTGCCTGCCGGAGTTGCTTCATCGACGTCGTCATCAACCGGACCGGATCATCCCCACCGAACCTCGAAACCATATGCTCATCCAGCAGTCTACCGCAGTCGCTTCAGCTGAGGTATCGTCCACCCCACCGGAGCCGCTTCGCCGGATCCGTCGTCCACCGCATCGGATCTTGCTCACTGACACCGCTGTGCATGGACCGGATCTGCTTCACCGGCGCCGTGCAAGATCTAAACTCTTCTACTGTCGCTTTTATATTGCTTGCCTGCAAGTTCTTGTTTAATCTTGGGGGAACCTGTTTCTGCTAACGACGCGCCGTTACGTTTTTGCAGATGAGAGGAGTAACCATGAAGTGTAATGGCCGTCTCTCCAACCCCAAGTAGCACATGTAGCGTACTTCATCACCGGATCTATCAACCCCAGGAAGATCTGTTGTGACTCCCACAGAGTGCTGCTCCTAATGTAAGTCCCTTGTTTTAGCGCCCTGTTCTGGGTTCAGATGCTTGTTTGTCTGAAGCTCTTTTAGTTCATTCCTAGCTATGACCGTAACACCTTTCTATTTTCTAGTTCATTGCTAACTTTAAGCGATTGAACATTTTGGTTTGCATTCCCTGCTCTGTAGATGTAGCCATCATAACTTCTATCTTGCTCAGTCGTTGTTACAAAAATTATAGGTATTATAGTAACATCCTGTTATTATTTAGTTCATGGCCAATTTTAAGTAATTGCACATGTTGGTTCGCATTCCCTGCTCTATAGCTTTTGGCATCGTAACTTCTATATTTGGTTTACATTGCCTGCTCTGTAGATCTAGCCATCATAACTTTATCTTGCTCAGTCGTTGTTACAAAAAATATGGCCTGCTACTATGTTGTTTGTGCCAATTTTTTACTCCATGAACATGTTGGCTTGCATTCCCTGTACTACAGGTGATGCCATTGTTTTGTATCTACTTCATTGTAAGCTAACAAAGTAAGGACTTAGTTTGGCATGCTATCACTCTGCTATCTAGCCTGTAGTACAAATAAACTTGTCATATTACTAGATAATAATTTTGCGTGCCATCTTGTTCTTCAAAAGCTGCATTATTGACTTGTTTCTCTGACTTGGCATGACGCTCACATATGGAATGCTGAACATATTGGTTTGCATTCCCTCTTATACAAGTTCACAGGTGATCCCACTATATTCTGTATCTGGTCCATCCTAAGCTCCAGCATTAACTATACTCTATGTGTTGCTCATTACAAGTTTATATCCCGAAACATCTTGATTTGCATCCCCTTCACTATAAGTTCAGGAGTATTATTTAGTTCACGGCCAAAATGAAGTAATTGCACTTGGCACATGTTGGTTCACATTCCCTCCTCTTTAGCTTTTGCCATCGTAACTTCTATTTTTTGTTTACATTCCCTGCTCTGTAGATGTAGCCATCATAACTTCATCTTGCTCAGTCGTTGTTACAAAATTTATAGCCTGCTACTATGTTGTTCATGCCAATTTTGTACTCCCTGAACATGTTGGTTTGCATGGGACTCGACAGTAGTAAGTCTGCTGTTTCATTCTAACATGCTCTGTTATATTGGCTGTTGGTATGCGGCATGCACTCTTTGTTTGCTTATTGTGCGCATTGATCTTGTTATAACGATGAAAAGATGAGTTCCAAATTCTTTGGCAAACAATATTGTAGTGTCTTTGCCTTTCCATTGTTGTTGTCTTAACTTGTAATGTCTTTGTTTCAGATATAGGTGCTGCATGGACAACTTAAAAGATTGCCGGATCGCTTCATTGTATTGCTAGGTTTAATTACCATTCAATTTCTCTGGGTTCTGTAATATTTTTTCAAAGCCGTGCAGCTGATGTAATATTTAGTTAGTTTTTATAGTTCTTTCGCGCATTTTTTCTTTGTTGCTTGTGGTAAATGAGGCTATCCGACAGAAATCATTGATGCGTAAATATTCTCAGTATCTAAAACACGAATTCCCATCCCTTAAGCGGCCCAATTAACCGAAATCACATATGTGCCGGCCCGCAAAATCCTAAAGCGCCTATTATGCCGACATATAAACATCAACCTAACGGGCTGGCCCACTTACTTATTGGGCCAGCCCACTTGATTTACGGTGGACCCCACACTCTAATTGGGCCGGCCCATTTGCTTTAAGGTGGACCCCACCCACTACTGGGTCGGCCCACTAACTAGCTGGGCCAGCCCAATTGCTTTTGTGGTGGACCCCACATATTAAATGGGCCGGCCTTTTAAGTGGAAAGTGGGACCCACCTGTGTTTTTGGCCCGGCCCACTTGCTATATGGTGGACCCCACATACTAAATGGGCCGGCCCTTTAACAGGAAAGTGGGACCCACCTGCGCTTTTGGCCCGGCCCACTATCTTGTTGGGCCGGCCCATTTGCTATATGGTGGACCCCACACACTAAATGGGCCGGCCCTTTAAGATGAAAGTGGGACCCACCTGCGTTTTTGGCCCGGCCCACTATCTTGTTGGGCCGGCCCACTTGCTATATGGGGGACCCCACATACTAAATGGGCCGGCCCTTTAACAGGAATGTGGGACCCACCTGCGTTTTTGGCCCGGCCCACTATCTTGTTGGGCTGGCCCACTTGCTACATGGTGGACCCCACATACTAAATGGGCCGGCCCTTTAAGAGGAAAGAGGGACCCACCTGTGTTTTTGGCCCGGCCCACTAGCGTGTTGGACCGGCCCACTTGCTATATGGTGGACCCCACATACTAAATGGGCCGACCCTTTAACAGGGAAGTGGGACCCACCTGTGTTTTGGCCCGGCCCACTTTGTTGTTGGGCCAGCCCATTTGATCTATTGTGGACCCCACGTACTAAATGGGCCGGCCCGATAGCAGGAAAGTGGGACCCACATGCTAATTGGGCCGGCCCAATAACTTCTTGGGCCGGCCCAGTTGTTTTAAGGTGGACCCCACTAGGTAAATGGGCCGGCCCGATAACAGGAAAGTTGGTCCCACATGTCTTGTGGGCCGGCCCTTTTTGCCCGTTGACCGGTCAAATGAGTGCATTCGGCCCGGCCCACATGCTTAGTGGGCTGGCCCATTAATGTTTTGACCAGTCAACCTTAGAGGTTAGGCCCGGCCCACGTAACTAATGGACCAGTCCAGCTATATAGTTGACCGGTCAAACTAAGTCAGCTGGCCCGGCCAGCAAACTTAATGGGCCGGCCCGCTTAAGACGTGGCAGGCCTCGTGTGGGCCTACCATCTACCACGGGGTTTCAGCGGTTAACGCCGTTAACTGCCAGTTAACGGCGTCTGCCACGTGGCAGTTTGCATGACGTCAGCAGTCAACGGGCTCCCGGAAACACTTCTGCAACGGTCCAATTTTCCGTGGCGGAAGGGCACCCAAGCGCGACGGACCGAAAAATACGTGGTAGGACTTTGCCTGACGCAGTTTCGACAACAGAACCCATATCGTCGGGTTAGGCCCATAGGCGACGAAAAACACCCCTTAGCGGACGATTTTGGGACGTTGCCTATCAGAACTTTTCTTGTAGTGATTATGCTTGGCTTGTCCCTGAAAATTTGTTTGATGAGAATAGCAAGCCTAAGACTAATGAAAACGGAGCCTCTGAAACTTACGTATACAAAATACAATGCATGGTTCAGAAAACTCCGAACCCCGCTGTTGATACTTCATCTCTTGATAATACTTGATTCACACTTTATGCGCCTAGCTGAAAGGCGTTAAAGAAAAGCGCTTATGGGAGACAACCCATGATTTTACTACATCACTTTTGTTTTATATTTGAGTCTTGGAAGTTGTTACTACTGTAGCAACCTCTCCTTATCTTAATTTTGTTGCATTGTTGTGCCAAGTAAAGTCTTTGATAGTAAGGTTCATACTAGATTTGGATTACTGCGCAGAAACAGATTTCTTGCTGTCACGAATCTGGGTTGAATTCTCTGTAGGTAACTCAGAAAATTCTGCCAATTTACGTGAGTGATCCTCAGATATGTACGCAACTTTAATTCAATTTGATTATTTTCATTTGAGTAAGTCTGGTGCCTCTTAGAAATTCGTCTTTACGGACTGTTCTGTTTTGACAGATTCTGCCTTTTATTTAACATTGTCTGTTTTGCTATTCTTGATGGATTTCTTTGTTCCATTAACTTTCAGTAGCTTTGTGCAATGTCCAGAAGTGTTAAGAATGATTATGTCACCTCTGAACATGTGAATTTTGATTATGCACTAACCCTCTAATGAGTTGTTTTGAGTTTGGTGTGGAGGAAGTTTTCAAGGATCAAGAGAGGAGGATGATACAATATGATCAAGGAGAGTGAAAGCTCTAAGCTTGGGGATGCCCCGGTGGTTCATCCCTGCATATTTCAAGAAGACTCGAGCATCTAAGCTTGGGAATGCCCAAGGCATCCCCTTCTTCATCGACAACATTATCAGGTTCCTCTAGTGAAACTATATTTTTATTCCGTCACATCTTATGTGCTTTACTTGGAGCGTCTGTTTGTTTTTGTTTTGTTTTGTTTGAATAAAGTTGGATCCTAGCATTCATTGTGTGGGAGAGAGACACGCTCCGCTGTTGCATATGGACAAATATGTCCTTGGCTTTACTCATAATGTTCATGGCGAAGGTTAAACTGCTTCGTTAATTGTTATATGGTTGGAAACGGGAAATGCTACATGTGGTAATTGGTAGAATGTCTTGAATAATTTGATACTTGGCAATTGTTATAGATCATGTTTAAGCTCTTGCATCATATACTTTGCACCTATTAGTGAAGAAATACATAGAGCTTGTTGAAATTTGGTTTGCATGATTGGTCTCTCTAAAGTCTAGATATTTTCTAGTAAGGGTTTGAGCAACAAGGATGACAGTGTAGAGTCTTATAATGCTTGCAATATGTTTTTATGTGAGTTTTGCTGTACCGGTTCATACTTGTGTTTGCTTCAAATAACCTTGCTAGCCTAAGCCTTGTATTGAGAGGGATTACTTGTCGTGCATCCAAATCCTTGAGCCAAAAACTATGCCATTTGTGTCCACCATACCTACCTACTACATGGTATTTCTCCGCCATTCCAAAGTAAATTGCTTGAGTGCTACCTTTAAATTTCTATCCTTTATCTTTGCAATATATAGCTCATGGGACAAATAGCCTAAAAACTATTGTGGTATTGAATATGTACTTATGTATTTTATTTCTTATTAAGTTGCTTGTTGTGCGATAACCATGTTCCTGGGGACGCCATCAACTATCTTTGTTGAATATCATGTGAGTTGCTATGCATGTTCGTCTTGTCTGAAGTAAGGGCGATTTACCATGAGTTGAATGGTTTGAGCAAGCATAATGTTAGAGAAGAACATTGGGCCGCTAACTAAAGCCATGATCCATGGTGGAAGTTTCAGTTTTGGACAACAATCCTCAATCTCTTATGAGAATATTATTTTTTGTTGAATGCTTAAGCATTAAAGAGGAGTCCATTATCTGTTGTCTATGTTGTCCCGGTATGGATGTCTAAGTTGAGAATAATCAAAAGCGAGATATCCAATGCGAGCTTTCTCCTTAGACCTTTGTACAGGCGGCATAGAGGTACCCCTTTGTGATACTTGGTTAAAACATATGTATTGCGGTGATAATCCAGGTAATCCGAGCTAATTAGGACAAGGTGCGGGCACTATTGGTATACTATGCATGAGGTTTGCAACTTGTAGGATATAATTTACATAACACATATGCTTTATTACTACCGTTGACAAAATTGTTTCTTGTTTTCAAAATAAAAGCTCTAGCACAAATATAGCAATCGATGCTTCCCTCTTCGAAGGTCCATTCTTTTACTTTTATGTTGAGTCAGTTTACCTATTTCCTCCCTGATGCGTGTGGTTGACACGTCCGTTGGGAACCCCAAGAGGAAGGTGTGATGCGCACAGCGGCAAGTTTCCCTCAGTAAGAAACCAAGGTTTAATCGAACCAGTAGGAGTCAAGAAGCACGTTGAAGGTTGATGGCGGCGGGATGTAGTGCGGCGCAACACCAGAGATTCCGGCGCCAACGTGGAACCTGCACAACACAACCAAAGTACTTTGCCCCAACGAAACAGTGAGGTTGTCAATCTCACCGGCTTGCTGTAACAAAGGATTAACCGTATTGTGTGGAAGATGATTGTTTGCAGAAAACAGTAGAACAAGTATTGCAGTAGATTGTATTTCAGTATAGAGGATTGGACCGGGGTCCACAGTTCACTAGAGGTGTCTCTCCCATAAGACAAACAGCATGTTGGGTGAACAAATTACAGTTGGGCAATTGACAAATAAAGAGGGCATGACCATGCACATACATATTATGATGAGTATAGTGAGATTTAATTGGGCATTACGACAAAGTACATAGACCGCCATCCAGCATGCATCTATGCCTAAAAAGTCCACCTTCAGGTTATCATCCGAACCCCCTCCAGTATTAAGTTGCTAACAACAGACAATTGCATTAAGTATTGCGCGTAATGTAACTAGTAACTACATCCTTGAACATAGCACTAATGTTTTATCCCTAGTGGCAACAGCACATCCATAATCTTAGAGATTTCTGTCACTTCCCCAGATTCACGGAGACATGAACCCACTATTGAGCATAAATACTCCCTCTTGGAGTTACAAGCATCTACTTGGCCAGAGCATCTACTAGTAACGGAGAGCATGCAAGATCATAAACAACACATAGACATAACTTTGATAATCAACATAACAAGTATTCTCTATTCATCGGATCCCAACAAACGCAACATATAGAATTACAGATAGATGATCTTGATCATGTTAGGCAGCTCACAAGATCCGACAATGAAGCACAATGGGGAGAAGACAACCATCTAGCTACTGCTATGGACCCATAGTCCAGGGGTAGACTACTCACACATCACTCCGGAGGCGACCATGGCGGCGAAGAGTCCTCCGGGAGATGATTCCCCTCTCCGGCAGGGTGCCGGAGGCGATCTCCTGGATCCCCCGAGAGGGGATCGGGGGCGGCGGCGTCTCTGGAAGGTTTTGCGTGTCGTGGGTCTCGATGCACTGGGGGTTTCGCAACGGAGGCTTTAAGTAGGTGGAAGGGCAGGTCAGGAGGCGGCACGAGGGCCCCACACCACAGGGCCGCGCGGCCAAGGGGGGGCCGTGCCGCCCTAGGGTGTGGCCACCTCGTGGCCCCACTTCGTCTCCTCTTCGGACTTCTGGAAGATTCGTGGCAAAATAGGACCCTGGGCGTTGATTTCGTCCAATTCCGAGAATATTTCATTACTAGGATTTCTGAAACCAAAAAATACAGAAAACAGCAACTGGCACTTCGGCATCTTGTTAATAGGTTAGTTCCAGAAAATGCACGAATATGACATAAAGTGTGCATAAAACATGTAGATAACATCAATAATGTGGCATGGAACATAAGAAATTATCGATACGTCGGAGACGTATCAGCATCCCCAAGCTTAGTTCTGCTCGTCCCGAGCAGGTAAAACGATAACACAGATAATTTCTGGAGTGACATGCCATCATAACCTTGATCATACTATTTGTAAAGCATATGTAGTGAATACAGCGATCAAAACAATGTATATGACATGAGTAAACAAGTGAATCATATAGCAAAGACTTTTCATGAATAGCACTTCAAGACAAGCATCAATAAGTCTTGCATAAGAGTTAACTCATAAAGCAATAATTCAAAGTAAAGGCATTGAAGCAACACAAAGGAAGATTAAGTTTCAGCGGTTGCTTTCAACTCATAACATGTATATCTCATGGATATTGTCAACATAGAGTAATATAATAAGTGCAATATGCAAGTATGTAGGAATCAATGCATAGTTCACACAAGTGTTTGCTTCTTGAGGTGGAGAGAAATAGGTGAACTGACTCAACAATGAAAGTAAAAGAATGGTCCTCCATAGAGGAAAAGCATCGATTGCTATATTTGTGCTAGAGCTTTGATTTTGAAAACATGAAACAATTTTGTCAACGGTAGTAATAAAGCATATGTATCATGTAAATTATATCTTACAAGTTGCAAGCCTCATGCATAGTATACTAATAGTGCCCGCACCTTGTCCTAATTAGCTTGGACTACCGGATCATCGCAATGCACATGTTTTAACCAAGTGTCACAAAGGGGTACCTCTATGCCGCCTGTACAAAGGTCTAAGGAGAAAGCTCGCATTGGATTTCTCGCTATTGATTATTCTCAACTTAGACATCCATACCGGGACAACATAGACAACAGATAATGGACTCCTCTTTTATGCATAAGCATGTAACAACAATTAATAATTCTTCTCATATGAGATTGAGGATATTTGTCCAAAACTGAAACTTCCACCATGGATCATGGCTTTAGTTAGCGGCCCAATGTTCTTCTCTAACAATATGCATGCTTAACCATAAGGTGGTAGATCGCTCTTACTTCAGACAAGACGAACATGCATAGCAACTCACATGAAATTCAACAAAGAGTAGTTGATGGCGTCCCCAGTGAACATGGTTATCGCACAACAAGCAACTTAATAAGAGATAAAGTGCATAATTACATATTCAATACCACAATAGTTTTTAAGCTATTTGTCCCATGAGCTATATATTGCAAAGGTGAATGATGGAATTTTAAAGGTAGCACTCAAGCAATTTACTTTTGAATGGCGGAAATTACCATGTAGTAGGTAGGTATGGTGGACACAAATGGCATAGTGGTTGGCTCAAATATTTTGGATGCATGAGAAGTATTCCCTCTCGATACAAGGTTTAGGCTAGCAAGGCTTATTTGAAACAAACACAAGGATGAACCGGTGCAGCAATACTCACATAAAAGACATATTGTAAACATTATAAGACTCTACACCGTCTTCCTTGTTGTTCAAACTCAATACTAGAAATTATCTAGACCTTAGAGAAACCAAATATGCAAACCAAATTTTAGCATGCTCTATGTATTTCTTCATTAATGGGTGCAAAGCATATGATGCAAGAGCTTAAACATGAGCACAACAATTGCCAAGTATCACATTACCCAAGACATTTATAGCAATTACTACATGTATCATTTTCCAATTCCAACCATATAACAATTTAACGAAGAAGAAACTTCGCCATGAATACTATGAGTAGAAACTAAGGACATACTTGTCCATATGCTACAGCGGAGCGTGTCTCTCTCCCATACAGTGAATGCTAGGATCCATTTATTCAAACAAAACAAAAACAAAAACAAACCGACGCTCCAAGAAAAGCACATAAGATGTGATGGAATAAAAATATAGTTTCAGGGGAGGAACCTGATAATGTTGTCGATGAAGAAGGGGATGCCTTGGGCATCCCCAAGCTTAGACGCTTGAGTCTTCTTGATATATGCAGGGGTGAACCACCGGGGCATCCCCAAGCTTAGAGCTTTCACTCTCCTTGATCATGTTGCATCATACTCCTCTCTTCATCCTTGAAAACTTCCTCCACACCAAACTTAGAACAACTCATTAGAGGGTTAGCGACAATAAAAATTAACATATTCAGAGGTGACACAATCATTCTTAACACTTCTGGACATTGCATAAAGCTACTGGACATTAATGGATCAAAGAAATTCATCCAACATAGCAAAAGAGGCAATGCGAAATAAAAGGCAGAATCTGTCAAAACAGAACAGTTCGTATTGACGAATTTTATCGAGGCACCAGACTTGCTCAAATGAAAATGCTCAAATTGAATGAAAGTTGCGTACATATCTGAGGATCACTCACGTAAATTGGCATAATTTTCTGAGTTACCTACAGGGAAAACAGCCCAGATTCGTGACAGCAAAGAAATCTGTTTCTGCGCAGTGATCCAAATCTAGTATGAACTTTTCTATCAACGACTTTACTTGGCACAACAAAACACTAAACTAAGATAAGGAGAGGTTGCTACAGTAGTAAACAACTTCCAAGACACAAAATAAAAACAAAGTACTGTAGGTAAAAACATGGGTTGTCTCCCATAAGCTCTTTTCTTTAACGCCTTTCAGCTAGGCGCAGAAAGTGTGTATCAAGTATTATCAAGAGATGGTGTGTCAACCTTACCTTGGGCTTTACCCTTACCTTTCTTATTGTTTTTCTTTCCCTTTGATTTAGGAAATATATGATTTCCTCCCGGTGTAGAGGTGAATTCCAGGGTGCCTTCTCCCACATCAATGACTGCTCCCAATAGTTTCAGCAGGGATCTTCCGAGTGTGATTTTTCCTGTCCCTACGCATTCAATAACAAGATAATCAATGGATATTGTTCTTCCCAGAATGGTTGTATGCACACCTGCAGCTATTCCCTTAGGAATTATAACAGAGTTATCAATGAGAGTTATTTCTTCTCCTCCTTCATCGACTCCCCAAAGTTTCAAAGATTTATAAATGCTCTCAGGTATAAAGCAAAATTCAGACATAATATCACAATTGGCACGAAGAGTTCGATCACCGATAACAATTTTAACAGTAGGATCCCACAATGAAAGTTTAGAGTTCACTAAAACTTGTTCAAGGCGATTACGAACATGGCAATAGTTATCATCCAAGCGAGATGTACTTATCTCGAGATTGTTTAATCTATTATAAATGCTAGTGAGGGCTGAATCAAAGTTATTAGCTGAATCATGTGATGCAACCAACTTCTTTATGGCATTAAAAGCTTGATCCCCATTGCAATGAAGGAAATCTCCTCCCACTAAAGTATCCAAAGCATATCTATAGCGAATCATAAGACCAAAATAAAAATTACTAAGGAGCAAACTTAGAGTCATTTGAGGTTCAGTTTTACGATAAGAAGTAAAAATTCTAGACCAAGCATCCTTAAAACTCTCCTCATCCCCTTGTTTAAAAGTGAAGACTAATTCTTCAGGCGAAGAAGTAACAGGTTCAGAGCTAGACATGGTAACAAAAGTAACTAATTTTTTTGTATTTTTAATATAGAGTGCAAGACAGTAAATAAAGCAAACTAGATAAAGTAAATGCAAATAACTAATTTTTTGTGTTTTTGATATAGCAAACAAGATAGCAAATAAAGTAAAACTAGCAACTAATTTTTTTTTTGTATTTTGATGTAGTGCAGCAAACAAAGTAGTAAATAAACTAAGCAAGACAAAAACAAAGTAAAGAGATTGAGAAGTGGAGACTCCCCTTGCAGCGTGTCTTGATCTCCCCGGCAACGGCGCCAGAAATTTGCTTGATGCGTGTGGTTGACACGTCCGTTGGGAACCCCAAGAGGAAGGTGTGATGCGCACAGCGGCAAGTTTCCCTCGATGAAACCAAGGTTTAATCGAACCAGTAGGAGTCAAGAAGCACGTTGAAGGTTGATGGCGGCGGGATGTAGTGCGGCGCAACACCGAAGATTCGGCGCCAACGTGGAACCTGCACAACACAACCAAAGTACTTTGCCCCAACGAAACAGTGAGGTTGTCAATCTCACCGGCTTGCTGTAACAAAGGATTAACCGTATTGTGTGGAAGATGATTGTTTGCAGAAAACAGTAGAACAAGTATTGCAGTAGATTGTATTTCAGTATAGAGAATTGGACCGGGGTCCACAGTTCACTAGAGGTGTCTCTCCCATAAGACAAACAGCATGTTGGGTGAACAAATTACAATTGGGCAATTGAAAAATAAAGAGGGCATGACCATGCACATACATATTATGATGAGTATAGTGAGATTTAATTGGGCATTACGACAAAGTACATACACCGCCATCCAGCATGCATCTATGCCTAAAAAGTCCACCTTCAGGTTATCATCCGAACCCCCTCCAGTATTAAGTTGCTAACAACAGACAATTGCATTAAGTATTGCGCGTAATGTAACTAGTAACTACATCCTTGAACATAGCACTAATGTTTTATCCCTAGTGGCAACAGCACATCCATAATCTTAGCGATTTCTCACTTCCCAGTTCACGGAGACATGAACCCACTATCGAGCATAAATACTCCCTCTTGGAGTTACAAGCATCTACTTGGCCAGAGCATCTACTAGTAACGGAGAGCATGCAAGATCATAAACAACACATAGACATAACTTTGATAATCAACATAACAAGTATTCTCTATTCATCGGATCCCAACAAACGCAACATATAGAATTACAGATAGATGATCTTGATCATGTTAGGCAGCTCACAAGATCCGACAATGAAGCACAATGGGGAGAAGACAACCATCTAGCTACTGCTATGGACCCATAGTCCAGGGGTAGACTACTCACACATCACTCCGGAGGCGACCATGGCGGCGTAGAGTCCTCCGGGAGATGATTCCCCTCTCCGGCAGGGTGCCGGAGGCGATCTCCTGGATCCCCCGAGATGGGATCGGCGGCGGCGGCGTCTCTGGAAGGTTTTCCGTATCGTGGCTCTCGATGCGGGGTTTCGCAACGGAGGCTTTAAGTAGGCGGAAGGGCAGGTCAGGAGGCGGCACGAGGGCCCCACACCACAGGGCCGCGCGGCCAAGGGGGGGCCGCGCCGCCCTAGGGTGTGGCCACCTCGTGGCCCCACTTCGTCTCCTCTTCGGACTTCTGGAAGATTCGTGGCAAAATAGGACCCTGGGCGTTGATTTCGTCCAATTCCGGGAATATTTCGTTACTAGGATTTCTGAAACCAAAAACAGCAGAAAACAGCAACTGGCACTTCGGCATCTTGTTAATAGGTTAGTTCCAGAAAATGCACGAATATGACATAAAGTGTGCATAAAACATGTAGATAACATCAATAATGTGGCATGGAACATAAGAAATTATCGATACGCCGGAGACGTATCACTCCCATCTCAAGAAGCAAACACTTGTGTTAACTGTGCATTGATTCTTACATACTTGCATATTTGCATTCATCATATTACTTTATGTTGACAACTATCCATGAGATATACATGTTACAAGTTGAAAGCAACCGCTGAAACTTAATCTTCCTTTGTGTTGCTTAAATACCTTTACTATGAATTTATTGCTTTATGAGTTAACTCTTATGCAAGACTTATTGATGCTTGTCTTGAAAGTACTATTCATGAAAAGTCTTTGCTATATGATTCAGTTGTTTACACATTATCTTTACCATTGCTTTGGATCGTTGCATTCATTACATGTGCTTACAAATAGTATTGATCAAGATTATGATGGCATGTCACTTCAGAAATTATCTTTGTTATCGTTTACCTACTCGGGACGAGTAGGAACTAAGCTTGGGGATGCTGATACGTCTCCAACGTATCGATAATTTCTTATGTTCCATGCTACTTTATTGATGATACCTACATGTTTTATACATACTTTATGTCATATTTATGCATTTTCCGGCACTAACCTATTAACAAGATGCCGAAGAGCCAGTTGCTGTTTTCTGCTGTTTTTGGTTTCAGAAATCCTAGTAAGGAAATATTCTCGGAATTGGACGAAACCAACGCCCAGGATCTTATTTTTTCCACGAAGCTTCCAGAACACCGGGGGAGATACGAAGTGGGGCGACGAGGCGCCCACACAACAGGGCGGCGCGGCCAGGCCTTGGGCCGCGCGGCCCTGGCGTGTGGGGCCCTCGTGGCGCCCCGGCCCTGACCTACCCTTCCGCCTACTTAAGCCTTCGTCGATAATAGTTCCAGTACCGAGAGCCACGATACGGAAAACCTTCCAGAGACGCCGCCACCGCCAATCCCATCTTGGGGGATTCAGGAGATCGCCTCCGGCACCCTTCCGGAGAGGGGAATCATCTCCCGGAGGACTCTTCACCGCCATGGTCGCCTCCGGAGTGATGTGTGAGTAGTTCACCCCTGGACTATGGGTCCATAGCAGTAGCTAGATGGTCGTCTTCTCCTAATTGTGCTATCATTGTTGGATCTTGTGAGCTGCCTAACATGATCAAGATCATCTATCTGTAATGCTACATGTTGCGTTTGTTGGGATCTGATGAATAGTGAATGCTATGTTATGTTGATTATCAATCTATCATCTATGTGTTGTTTATGATCTTGCATGCTCTTCGTTGCTAGTAGAGGCTCTGGCCAAGTTTTTGCTTGTAACTCCAAGAGGGAGTATTTATGCTCGATAGTGGGTTCATGCCTCCATTAAATGCAGGACGATGTGAGAAAGTTCTAAGGTTGTGGATGTCTGTTGCCACAACGGATAAAACCTCAATGCTATGTCGAAGCATATATTTGTTGATTACATTACGCACCATACTTAATGCAATTGTCTGTTGTTTGCAACTTAATACTGGAGGGGGTTCGGATGATAACCTGAAGGTGGACTTTTTAGGCATAGATGCATGCTGGATAGCGGTCTATGTACTTTGTCGTAATTCCCAATTAAATCTCACACTACTCATCATAACATGTATGTGCATGGTCATGCCCTCTTTATTTGTCAATTGCCCAACTGTAATTTGTTCACCCAACATGCTTATTCTTATGGGAGAGACACCACTAGTGAACTGTGGACCCCGGTCCATTCTTTTACATCGAATACAATCTACTGCAATACTCGTTCTACTGTTCTATGCAAACATCATCATCCACACTATACATCTAATCCTTTGTTACACTGTGAGATTTACAACCTCATTGTTACGTTGGGACAAAGTACTTTGGTTGTGTTGTGCAGGTTCCACGCTGGCGCCGGAATCCCTGGTGTTGCGCCGCACTACACTACGCCGCCATCAACCTTCAACGTGCTTCTTGGCTCCTACTGGTTCGATAAACCTTGATTTCTTACTGAGGGAAAACTTGCCGCTGTACGCATCACACCTTCCTCTTGGGGTTCCCAACGGGCACGTCAACTGCGCGCCAGCATCAGGGGGGGCGCGCCCCCCCTCTTGGCCGCGCCGCCACCCTGTATGGGGCCCACCTGGCTCTCCTATGGCCCCTCTTCGGTGCTCTGGAAGCTTCCTTGAAATATAAGATACTAGGCGTTGATTTCGTCCAATTCCGAGAATATTTCCTTACTAGGATTTCTGAAACCAAAAACAGCAGAAAACAGGAACTGGCACTTCGGCATCTTTTCAATAGGTTAGTTCCGGAAAATGCATAATAATGACATAAAGTGTGTATAAAACATGTGTGTATCATCATAAAAGTAGCATGGAACATAAGAAATTATAGATACGTTGGAGACGTATCAGCGGCATAGAGGTACCCCTTTGTGACACTTGGTTAAAACATATGTTATGCAATGATAATCCATGTAAATCCAAGCTAATTAGGACAAGGTGCGGGCACTATTGGTATACTATGCATGAGGCTTGCAACTTATAGGATATCTTATACATAACACATATGCTTTATTACTACCGTTGACAAAATTGTTTCTATGTTTTCAAAATAAAAGCTCTAGCATAAATATAGCAATCCATGCTTCCCTCTTCGAAGGTCCATTCTTCTACTTTTATGTTGAGTCAGTTTACCCACTTCCTTCTATCTTAGAAGCAAACACTTGTGTTAACTGTGCATTGATTCTTACATGTTTGCATATTTGCATTCATCATATTACTTTATGTTGACAATTATCCATGAGATATACATGTTACAAGTTGAAAGCAACCGCTGAAACTTAAATCTTCCTTTGTGTTGCTTAAATGCCTTTACTTTGAATCTATTGCTTTATGAGTTAACTCTTATGCAAGACTTATTGATGCTTGTCTTGAAAGTACTATTCATGAAAAGTCTTTGCTATATGATTCAGTAGTTTAATCATTGTCTTTACCATTGCTTCGAATCGCTGCATTCATTACATATGCTTACAATAGTATTGATCAAGATTATGATAGCATGTCACTTAAGAAATTATCTTTGTTATCGTTTACCTACTCGAGGACGAGCAGGAACTAAGCTTGGGGATGCTTGATACGTCTCAAACGTATCTATAATTTCTTATCTTCCATGCTACTTTATTGATGATACTCACATGTTTTATACACACTTTATGTCATATTTATGCATTTTCCGGCACTAACCTATTAACAAGATGTCGAAGAGCCAGTTGCTGTTTTCTGCTGTTTTTGGTTTCAGAAATCCTACAAAGGAAATATTCTCGGAATTGGACGAAATCAACGCCCAGGGTCTTATTTTTCCATGAACCTTCCAGAAGACCGGAGGAGATACGAAGTGGGGCCACGAGGCAGCGACACAGCAGGGCCACGCGGCCAGGGATGGGGCCGCGCCGCCCTGGCGTGTGGGCCCCTCGTGACGCCCCCTGACCTACCCTTCCGCCTATAAGAAGCCTTCATCGAGAAAACCCTAGTACCGAGAGCCACGATACGGAAAACCTTCCAGAGACGCCGCCGCCGCTAATCCCATCTCAGGGGATTCAGGAGATCGCCTCCGGCACCCTGCCGGAGAGGGGAATCATCTACCGGAGGACTCTTTATCGCCATGATCGCCTCCGGAGTGATGTGTGAGTAGTTCACCCCTTGACTATGGGTCCATAGCAGTAGCTAGATGGTTGTCTTCTCCTCATGTGTTATCATTGTTCGATCTTGTGAGCTGCCTAACATGATCAAGATCATCTATTTGTAATGCTACATGTTGCGTTTGTTGGGATCCGATGAATATGGAATACTATGTTATGTTGATTATCAATCTATCATCTATGTGTTGTTTATGATTTTGCATGCTCTCCGTTGCTAATAGAGGCTCTGGCCAAGTTGATACTTGTAACTCCAAGAGGGAGTATTTATGCTCGATAGTGGGTTCATGCCTCCATTAAATGCAGGACGATGTGAGAAAGTTCTAAGGTTGTGGATGTGCTGTTGCCACTAGGGATAAAACATCAATGCTATGTCTAAGGATATTTGTGTTGATTACATTACGCACCATACTTAATGCAATTGTCTGTTGTTTGCAACTTAATACTGAAAGGGGTGCGGATGCTAACCCGAAGGTGGACTTTTTAGGCATAGATGCATGCTGGATAGCGGTCTATGTACTTTGTCGTAATGCCCAATTGAATTTCACACTACTCATCATAATATGTATGTGCATTGTCATGCCATCTTTATTTGTCAATTGCCCAACTGTAATTTGTTCACCCAACATGCTATTTCTTATTGGAGAGACACCACTACTGAACTGTGGACCCCGTTCCATTCTTTACATCGAATACAATCTACTGCAATACTTGTTCTTATTGTTCTCTGCAAACATCATCATCCACACTATACATCTAATCCTTTGTTACAGCAAGCCGGTGAGATTGACAACCTCACTGTTACGTTGGGACAAAGTATTTTGGTTGTGTTGTGCAGGTTCCACGTTGGCGCCGGAATCCCTGGTGTTGCGCCGCACTACGCTCCTCCACCATCAACCTTCAACGTGCTTCTTGACTCCTACTGGTTCGATAAACCTTGCTTTCTTACTGAGGGAAACTTGCTGCTGTACGCATCACACCTTCCTCTTGGGGTTTCCAACGGACGCGTGTTGTACGCGTATCAGACGTCAAGTTTGCAAGCTAGATCTAGGTCAGGCGGGCCTAGAACTGGGGGTGTTTTACGGGCCTTATTGGTCCTGGGCTGGGATGGGCTGGCTGCAGTACACATGTCTCTCTCTTCACCCTATGGCTAACTTGCCCTACCACTTTCGTGCATACCTCACCGGGCTTGTAGGCCACGGTTTGTGGTTGCGGTGTTTGGAAGAAATCTCTACAGGCTAATTCGGCAACAACATGGTGGCCCCCGCGGGTGTCGCCATTCCTTGAAGGGCATCGGGGATACCCCTCTTCACTCTCCTCCGAGTACCGGGGGAAACCCTGGGTCTTGTTCACTGTTCTAGGCAGGAGCTTCATGTCGACATCGCACCCCTTCTTCAAGGTGTTGCTTTGGTACGTACTTGGTGATCTAGGGAGCTTGTAGCATGGGGGAACAACTTCCGGAGGGCACAACGGTTGTAGGTCACCATTGTCTTGTCGATCGATTGTTGTCTTCCTTTGTATCATTTTCTTTTCTATTGGACATCTTTCTGCTGTTGCCCCAGACTTTTCTTTTTTTTGAACTATTGTATGGTGTGATTTATTTATTTATAAAGCGGAACAAAAACTTACTTTGAAAATTTTAGAGCTTGAGCTTCAGCTGGAAGCTACCATGGACAAATTAGAACTTTGTGTTACTTGCATCGATGAAGCCTCCTAGACTTATAAGAAGCATAAAGATCGTGGATACATATCATATGCATTCGGCTCCTTTGAGTATCTGTGCAACCGTCCGTTCTTGGCCCTTAGATTTAAAGCGTACACATATTACAAAAATCATGGGTATTATACCTTTTTAAGGGAAAAAAGAGGTTGGCTAATATACACTTAAACAACCACCATGACACATTCATACAACTCTGAACCGTTCTGCCTCTTCTTCCTCTCCCTAGAGGCGGCGACCAAAATCCTCCCAATATCCACCTCCACCAGCCAGGGCATTGGCCTTGGTTCCCTCTCCCACTGCTTGCCACTCCGACGGCGGTAGGAGTGATACGTCTCAAACGTATCTATAATTTCTTATGTCCCATGCTACTTTTATGATGATACTCACATGTTTTATACAAACTTTATGTCATATTTATGCATTTTCCGGCACTAACCTATTGACAAGATGCCGAAGAGCCAGTTGTTGTTTTCTGCTGTTTTTGGTTTCAGAAATCCTACAAAGGAAATATTCTCGGAATTGGACGAAATCAACGCCCAGGGTCTTATTTTTCCACGAAGCTTCCAGAAGACCGAAAGGATTACGAAGTGGGGCGACGAGGCGCCGCCACGCTAGGGCCGCGCGGCCAGAGTGGGCCCCGCGCCGCCCTAGTGTGTGGGGCCCTCGCGCCGCCTCCAACCCTACCCTTCCGCCTACTTAAAGCCTTCGTCGCGAAACCCCCAGTACCGAGAGCCACGATACGGAAAACCTTCCAGAGACGCCGCCGCCGCCAATCCCATCTCGGGGGATTCAGGAGATCGCCTCCGGCACCCTGCCGGAGAGGGGAATCATCTCCCGGAGGACTCTTCATCACCATGATCGCCTCCGGATTGATGTGTGAGTAGTTCACCCCTGGACAATGGGTCCATAGCAGTAGCTAGATGGTTGTCTTCTCCTCATGTGCTATCATTGTTCGATCTTGTGAGCTGCCTATCATGATCAAGATCATCTATTTGTAATGCTACATGTTGTGTTTGTTGGGATCCGATGAATATGGAATACTATGTTATGTTGATTATCAATCTATCGTATATGTGTTGTTTATGATCTTGCATGCTCTCCGTTGCTAGTAGAGGCTCTGGCCAAGTTGATACTTGTAACTCCAAGAGGGAGTATTTATGCTCGATAGTGCGTTCATGCCTCCATTTAATCTGGGACAGTGACAGAAAGTTCTAAGGTTGTGGATGTGTTGTTGCCACTAGGGATAAAACATCAATGCTTTGTCTAAGGATATTTGTGTTGATTACATTACACACCATACTTAATGCAATTGTCTGTTGTTTGCAACTTAATACTGGAAGGGGTGCGGATGCTAACCTGAAGGTGGAATTTTTAGGCATAGATGCATGCTGGATAGCGGTATATGTACTTTGTCGTAATGCCCAATTGAATTTCACACTACTCATCATGATATGTATGTGCATTGTTATGCCCTCTTTATTTGTCAATTGCCCAACTGTAATTTGTTCACCCAACATGCTATTTCTTATTGGAGAGACACCACTAGTAAACTGTGGAACCCCGATCCATTCTTTTACACTGAATACAATCTACTGCAAACATTGTTCTTTACTGTTCTTCACATACAAACATCATTTTCCACACCATACATCTAATCCTTTGTTACAGCAAGCCAGTGAGATTGACAACCTCACTGTTAAGTTGGGGCAAAGTATTTGGATTGTGTTGTGTAGGTTCCACGTTGGCGCCGGAATCCCTGGTGTTGCGCCGCACTACACTCCGCCACCAACAACCTTCATGTGCTCCTTGACTCCTACTGGTTCGATAACCTTGGTTTCTTACTGAGGGAAAACTTGCTGCTGTACGCATCACACCTTCCTCTTGGGGTTCCCAACGGACGTGTGCTTTGCACGTCAATAAGGAGGGAGAGGGACCTCGTTCCTCCATTCTGGCCTAGTATTTAGGGTTAGTTTTTGTTTGCTGTAGTGCGCCATTGGGTGGTGGGAGAAGCGTCTAGGCTAATAAATCTGCATCAACTTTACTCCCACACCGGCGCCGACCTTATGGGCGGCGTCTCGGAGTTGGTGGCGTGTGCTGGCCGGTCCTTCAGATCGGCAGCTTGATCTTCTCTCCTTTCTAGCTCTCGTGAGATTAATTTCTCGGTGTGTCACTGGCGTTCATTGTTATCCGCGACGGCGCCAGCGGCCGGGGCGAAGAGGTTCTTTTGGAGCGAAGATGTTGGTTCGGAGGTGGTGGATTTGTTGTCCTTCTCCAACTTCGTCAATGGGAGGAGGCAGATCTTGGGCCAAGACAGCACGGGGACGTCAATGTGTCGATGTGCACAACGACATGTCTCACAAAAGCCTCTTTGGCGACGAGGCTTTTTCGGTCTTTGCATTGGTGGAGGCTTGGCGGTGCTGGATTTGGGCGGCGTCGGCTGGCTACGATGGTTGCAGGAAACCCTAGGAATCGTTTTATTTTTCTTGATATTTTGTGATTTTATTTATACAATCTGGATAATCATTTTATTCTGGTTTATATTTTAAATTTTACATGCTTGCTCCATGCAATTTGATTTTTGATAAATAAAATAGGTGGTTCCTAAAAAACCACTGTATACCCTGCCATGTGACCGATCGACAACTACAATGTAGCCGCCGCCGGCCGCCGGCCATCGGCCAGAACGCAAGTACAACACGAGTTACGGCGGTTGCTGCTGCAACCGAGATCCGCAAGTACATATCATGGAGAGGGTTTAGAAAAAGCAGTATGTTATTTTTGAGATTTAGCAAAAGCAGGAGTTTTTTTTTAGACCAGCAAAAGCAGTATGTTGATTAGCGGAGATCAGAGCACGCGGCAACATAACCAGGTGAAACTAGTGGGCTGGGCAGTATATGGGCCTCAGTCCAGATCCAAAGTCGCAGCCCATGGTTCCTCTTCCAAAATCCAATTCCCAAACAGCATCACTCCTCCCACTGGCCCCAGAACCCTAACCTCCTTCTCCTCCACCATGGCCTCCTCCCTCCTCCGCTCCGGCCACCGCCTCCTGCTCCGCCACCACGGCCGCCTCCCCGCGGCCTTCTCCACCGCCGCCGCCGAGGAGCTCATAGACGTGCGCAAGCTCCCCACCGACTACGACCCCGCCACCTTCGACTCCACCGCCCCGCCGTCCCGCCCGCCCCCGTCCGACCGCGTCTGGCGCCTCGTCGACGACGTCTCCTCCCTCACCCTCGCCGAGGCCGCCGAGCTCTCCTCCCTCCTCCTCCGCCGCCTCGACATCCCCTCCGCGCCACCCATCGCCATCCTCAACTCCGCCGCGGGCCTCGGCGGCGGCGGAGGTGGGGCCGCCGCCGGCGCGGCCGGAGATAAGCCGGCCGCGGCGGCCGAGAAGACGGTGTTCGAGCTGCGGCTGGAGGGCTTCGACGCGGCCAGCAAGATCAAGGTGATCAAGGAGATCCGGACGTTCACCGACCTTGGGCTCAAGGAGGCCAAGGAGCTCGTGGAGAAGGCGCCCGCGGTGATCAAGGGAGGATTGTCCAAGGAGGAAGCCCAGGCGATCGTCGACCGGATGAAGGCCATTGGTGCCAAGGTTGTCATGGACTGATCGCCGCCTGCAGTCCAAGGTGAGATCCTGCAGAATTGTAGCTCAAAATAGCTTGAGTGGGTACATGGATGGTTGATTTAGTGAAATTGTCCAGAAATTGATGATGTGCCGCCGATGTGGTAGTATACAGCAATGCATCCAGTATACAGCAATGCATCCTGTAACTAGGGCGGCCATTAGTTACAGTGAAGAAATGCTAATGGTCATATTCTTAAGCATCTAGTTAGAAAAGTTAGAAGTGTTTGGTTAGAAAAATGCAATGTAAACGTAGCTGGAATCGGATTACTCCGGCAATGTAAACGGAATGAGAAAAATCAGAAACTTGATTGGTGAGATCCCGACGAATTGTAACTTAGATTAGCTTGAGCGGGTACATGGATGGTCACCGTAATGAAATTGTCGAGAAATTGATACTGTGTCACCTGTGTAGTTGCTATATGCATCAATCACATTTCATTATGATCCTAGCCTAGCCGTCTCTCCATGCTTTTGTGAAGTTACAATTGTCCATTTACCAATTTTAGACCTGTGCAATACTCTGCTCTTCTCCACTCTCTGTGAACAATGACAAATCCCACTCAACCTTGGGTTCTTGTGTCTTGTATTCAAGTAACTGTGCAAATACACCTGAAAATTAAAGTGTTTGCCGTAGCAAAGAAATTGGTGCCGTGTCACCTTTGTGGTTTATGTATGCATCGATAACATTTTGTTATACTTAGGATGCTATATTTGAGTACAATATATCACCATGATCTTAGTACTCTCTCTGGGTTTGGAAAAACAAATGATCCTAGCCCTCTTGAAATAATCGCTATGATACAATTGTCCATTTGTCAGTAAATTTAGTTACCGATTTAAGACTTGTGCAAATGCTCTGTTGCTCTCTGTGAGTGATAACAAATGTCAGTCTACCTTGAGTGGAATTGAATTCTTGTGTTTTGTATTCATGTAATTGTGGAATGAGTATGCAAATCTGAATATGATCTTTGCTGTGTGCAGGTACTGTTGAATGTCTTGACCTTATGTTTACCATGGTTGATGGTTCCCAGCAGCTTGGGACTGCCCGTGTTAACCGGAAACTTGTAAGGCTCAACGGTCGTCAAAATGCTGGATGCCCTCCGTCGATGCCGATGATGCCTCTTCCCCTATTTTGCTGATGAATTTTCTGTCTCTAACACGAAATGTGCAATAAATTATTCCTTGAAAATGATATAAAAAGGCGCAGCTGAAGTGTATAACTTTTAGTTAATTTATCACTGCAGCTTGTCTGCTTTTTTTCGAGCGTCAAACTACTCTTCCGATTGCATGCATTTTGTTCCTTGCCACAGCTATTTACTTAGATGTACTTGTCATATATTCATTTCCTGTTAGCCGTGGCAAAGGATTCCTTCGCAATATGAGGTTACAAACTATGGTCTGCCACGCTTCTGTCAGAAAATGTGGTAGCTCTTTAAGAATGTGGTAGTAGACTAAGCAACGAACAGGCCCATTGACCATTTTTCATTCCCCTGAAACTCAAGTACAGCTTCAAAAATACAAATTATTGTCCTTGCATTTGGTTCCTCTTGGTTCTATCTATAATTATCTAACATAATCATTACCTTGCCCTGAAACTAAAAAACACCTGCAACATATACACGTATTTCAAGAAATTGGTATAAAATGTCAGAAGCTATGTCCAATTCTCGTTTTTATTTATTCTTCAATTTGGCACAGAGTTTCTTTTACTGTAACATAGTACGGGAAATACAGATTGGCTCGGGCACCACACACCCCTATACTTGGAAAACTAAAAATGAATATTAAAAAATGTTTTTTTAAAATAAACTTTTGTAGGAATCAAAGATGATCGGGTATTGTACTTGAAATAGAATATTTTTCTAGAAAATTATTTTTATTGTATCCTAGGTAAAAATAACAAACTCGAAACGCCACATGATTAGGTACTATTCACTTTATATTCGTCATAATTTTGTCTTTTTTACCCTCAAGACCATGGAAATCATTTCGTTTCCAAATATATTTTTTACGATTATAAACTTGATCACCCTTGATATCCAGGAAGATTCATTTTTTTGAACTTTTTTAAATTACTGTAATTTCTTTTATCTATACGGGTGCACCCAAAAGTCCGCTTCCAACATAGTACTTCCTATGTCCATAAAATGATGTCTTTGATTTGTCTAAATTTGGATGTATATAGACACTATTTATTGTATAGATACATTCAAATTTAGACAAATCTAAGATATCTATTTATGGAAGGAGGGAGTATATTTTTTTACTGTACTTGGCACAGGATTTCCATGATCGTGTTTTAAGAATCAAGATTTCTTCACTTTTTTTTTTTTTGGCAAGATGGCCACCGAAGCTACGCCATTGTTTCTTTTTCTTTGTGATATGTTAATTTTCTGATATCGTTCTCCTGGCTTCAAAAAGAACTGCAACGGTATAAGTATGAGCAGTAGTTTGTTATTTTCTTCAATTGTCCAGCAAACTCGTCTCTATACATTCACAGGTCTCAAAACAGAGAGCATAATGAGCCTTAGATTGTAGACTTCTCTACAATGCCACAAGATCAATTTGCCGTTCGCTTCAAGTTCAGGTCAATGGATCAGAAGAATTAGACTGCAACAGCCCCTTTCTCCGCCAGGCTTTCCCCGAAAGCTCTCTCCCTCGCTTTGTCAGACTGCAAAAACAAACAGCAGCTCAGTAGCACATAAATCGGGGTTTCTCTTTCTCACACAACAAACTTAAGTGAAGTGCAAAGTAGGTAAAAGAACGAACCATCTTTTGCCAGTTGCTGAAGAATGTTATGAAGGCAAGGAGTAAGAATTGCACTATGGAACCACATGAAATGCCCATCCAAAGTCCCTTCCCTCCCAACTTAAGAACAAACCCAAGAAGGAGAGATATTGGAATTCCAAAGAGATAGAAGGAACCAAGGTTAACATAGGCGCCCAGGTGCTGCCACCCACATCCTCGACCGATACCTGAATGATACAATATGTATTAATTTTAGACATCAATGCATATGGCCCTGAACCTGTGGTTAAAACAGGGAAAACATATTCTCCTGTGATGAGAGTTTAGTAATGTCATTATACATGAGGATCTTGCCGGTGTCTAAATTAAATAATGTTGGAAGTGTCAAGTAAGAGCATATTTGGGTGAATACACTTCATTATTTTTGGTCTGTCCAGTGCTCTCGACAAACATGGTTTTGCACAAAAAGTTTTTTTAAAACGGATTTTGCACAAATAGTGAAATAGATCTGTGAAGCAAACAACTGTTCCACTAGCTAGAAGAAGGGTGCAATTGCATACTTAGTGAGGTGGCGCCCACTTAAGGTTACATCCCAGCCAGATGTGTGTGGATGTAAACACCGGCATCCATGTTCACATAAGAGCACATGTTTGAATGAACAAACAGGTAACTCCCCAAGTAACAATGTCGGCTTCCACAACACAAAATAGCATTAGTATAGTGAAATACAAAGTAATTAATAAGTGACACATTACCTGATAATGTCTTTGCGGAATCAGCATGACTCGCAAATAATAACATCACTTTCTACCTACCAGGGCTTATTACCAAACTGGATAAAAGCTGACAGCATCACACATTGACTTATGGAAATCAAACTACAGGGTGAAGGACTGAAGATATCAGTGTCATGGCTGGCTTATTACCAAACTGGATAAAAGCTCACATCATCACACATTGACTTATGGAAATCAAACTACAGGGTGAAGGACTGGAGATATCGGTGTCATGGCTGAATCAAGTATAGTATACGGCTAAATCAAATGTTTAAATCATCGCAGGTATAGCTGGAAACTCCCTATCTGTTCACTCTTTCGAAGGGACAGTAAAATTGACAGATCGATTAGAAGATAGAAAATTGTAACCTGAGAGAACTCCTTGTAGACTATCGGCAGCGACCGAGATGCAGATAAATGGAACCATTGCATTGACATAGTCAACCACCTCCTTATCACTGCTATATGCATAACCCAAGATGTGCTGGGATGCTAACAGAGCCCCAGTGATGAGAACTGCCTCAGTCACAGCAATAAACATCACAACACGGACAGCCAATCGAGCACCATCAGGATTCCCGGCACCTAATTCATTTGATACTCGAGTGCTGTCCATTGAACATTATACAAAATGGAGTTACCAAATAATAATTTCGTCCCCAAATACTGTACCATGTCGAAGTATGTTAAGCTTCTACTTACCTTGCAGCAGCACCAATCCCATATGCTATTGTATACATCAATGTGATCGTTGTCATGCTGCACAGAAAGATGAGTGTAAATATAATGAAGATATTACCATACGAGCATATTACCTAACATGGGAAATTCTTACCATGTCGAAAGAACTGAAGTTTGCAGCTCTGGATTGGGCAGAAGCCCCGACAGAAGAATAATGACCTCAAATGACCACCATTCAAAACTGGATGATGCACAAGAAAATTCATTAACCAGAGGAAAAGAAGCATGACACACCAACATTCCGAATCACACTACTGGGATTACCATAACATTAGTGCAGATGGCAGAGCTAGGCGCATGAACAGACCGACTCCACTGAAGGCGTCCTTCGTAGGAGGTGAGAATGTCTCCTTGCAGGAATTTGAGAATCCGATGTACGCAACAAGCATGAATGCGTTCAACCAATACGATATGCTTATTGCCAAAGCCGCTCCAAAATAACCCAGGCTGGTCTTGAACACCAATAACCAACAAAGGGGAATGTGCAAGAGCAATGTTGCAATGGAGGACCAAAGCATAGGAATTATTAGACTCTGAGACTGCAGAAATTTTGTTAGGGGCTGGCTGACTGCGTATGCAAAGAGCGCTGGAATCAACCAGACTATATATCTACCAGCTTCCTGTGAGATCACGGGGTCTTGCCCTATGAGGGTCAGGAGTTTTCCCATGAACAGCCATAGAAGTGAGATTGGGATGCTCACAGCTGTCAGCGTGACCATAGCTCTGTAGGTTTGCACTCCCAATCTGCCATACTGTTCAGCCCCGTAAGCTTGACCACATAGAGTTTCTAAACCGCTTGCCATTCCAATCTGTTCTACAAAGCAGAATGTTTCAGATAACTGGTGGAAAATACATTCAACTCAAAGAAAACAGTTTAATCATATTGCCTTAAGCCCGCACATCACAAGCTTGCTGCATCAATATAACAATCTTTTCTTGAACTTTGAGCATGCCAAATAACAAAGTTATGTTTGAAGGCTTGACCATAGTTCCATTCCTGAGTTTTTTTTTCGATAAAGGGAATATATTAATATCGATAGATACCAATTACACCCAGCCTCTGCAACAACGCACCACCCTAATGGCACTACGGATGCACACAGCCAAAAAAGAAAAAGAAAACTAAGAAACAAAAGTCCTGCTACAGTATCTCGGTCCTAACAACAGCAATACATCCACCACCATGACAACACCTGATTTGCAGACTCTCCAAAAAACGACGCCTCCAAGAAGGGAACAGTGCTCCAACACCGTCGTCGCCCGATCAAAGATCTTAGGTTTTCACCCTGAAGATAGTCCCCAACCATTTGGTGGAGCTATGTCCAAGTTGCTGAAATAATGACAAAAGTCTGAACTCCTCCTGATTCCCTTTGATCATTTTTATAACAATATGCTTCAGATACTTAATAATGCTAACTTCTACCTTTCCAACACACCTGTTTCGCTAGAGAAGTTAAGAAAAACTGAACCTTATGTGAGAATTGAAAATTTTCATTGCACCATACTTGCCGTGGTAAACTGGTAATGCACTGATGTCACCAGTAGCAACCTATGTTCAGCGGCAAAAGGCACACAGGTTTGTACTTTGGCTGGAAAAAAGAAAGAATTTTGTTTTCGCTAGCGAGGTCAGCATACTTACACTCCCCTCAAAAGAAAGAAAAGTTCACACTTTACAGAAAGGTGGTAGTGTTCAAGTTCTCATGAAACACACTCTACATTAAAATTCTGTCGAGATTGACCACCTGCCCATGACGCCTAGGCTCACAGAATAACTGAACTGAGCATCGCAGCAACTAGATCTACAGACTCTTATGGAGTCTTGTTTTCAAATTCTACAATCGGGACGCTTCTAGTGTGTCTGACAAAGGAATCTAATTAACCAGGAAACGCATATTCCAACAGGAGAATGCAGCAAGTATATGTATCGATTCAGGCTGGAAATCGAGGCGGGTTCAGGTGTGCGAGGTGACGACGTACGAGGAGGCTGAAGCCTGAGACGGATGCGAGGGAGGTGGCGATGGCGGAGGCGGAGAGCGGCAGCACCCCGGGGAGGTGGCCGACCATCATGTTGGAGGCGACCTGCACGGCGTACTGCGCCACGCTGACCGCGGCCATGGGCAGCGCGACGTGCGCCACCTTCCTGGCCTCCTCCGCCGCCGCCGACCCGCTCCACCGCCACTTGGCCGCTCCCGCCGCCTTTCGGCCCCGCTCCGCCCGATGGGACAGCAGCGGCGCTCTCTCCTCCATGGCCGGCTTAGTGGTGGTGCCGCCGCCTTGGTCGGTGTCGGTGGTGGTGGTGGTGGCTCCGGGGATTTTGAGCGTGGTTTGGGGAGGGTTTTAATGGGGAAGGAGTCTCGCTATCAGCGGCGCGGCGGCGGGCGGAAACTGGATTCTGTGGGGAATAATCGTTGTCACCGGGTTGACATGGTCTCTCTCCGGGTCCAGCGCCCGAGTACACCGCCTTGCCTTTTTTTTAACTTTCTTTTTACATGCTTTCGAACGACAAAAGATTTCCAAAAGTTTCATGTGGCCTAGAGCACCTTCATGCATCATGTTTGAAGATTTTCAAGAATATAAGTATACTTTTGCGGCGGGAAAACATAATAAAAATTGGGTGGCAAAGAAAGCAACTTCCTATATAGAAAACATCACAAAAAGTGTCATTGCATGGATAAGTTCTAAAGAAAAGGGACCATTGGTCCCCTTGTCGCCTTAGACGACTTGGGAAAACCCTAGCTTCCTCGTGGCACGCACATGCCCCTTCGTCCTGTCATCGCGGGGGTCAACCCTTGTCGCGTATCAGTGGACCCTGCCCCAAAAGAGGATGGGGATCCTCCGATCGCCTACCGGCGGCGAAGCCTAAACCCTAAGGCGGCCGTCCTGGGATGGTGGTAGCTATGCTCATCGAGGGAGACAAAATTGCTTTGTGGTCAACGCACAAATAGTGCATGTGGCGAGCTGCGTGACAAGGATACATTAGAGATCAAGGTAAAAGCCTTTCACCTCACTTTATTCGTAGGGGCGGAGCTAGAGGGAAAGCTTCCCTGATGCATCTTCAAGACATAGCATAAGACTTTTCAGGTTCATAGCCTTGCGAGCTGGATTGGTGGCTTCCATGATGCACCTTTCTCACTCTACCCTAATGCATTGGACCTTGTTAAATTATAAATGAAGCTAAAAAATTCATAACCCTGATGCACGTGCATCGGGGAGAGCCTATGCAACTCCGCCACTGTTTAGTCGGTGACATCGATGGAAGCATCTCCTGGAGGTATCGACATGGAGCTTCTTTTCTTCCTTACCATGAGGATCTCTAGACCTTCCGGTGAATACCAAACTCTGATAGAGCGGGCGTCAGTGACGCATGTCGCTACCTTCTTGGAGGTATCACCTTAGAGTTCCTGATCATCGTGGACCGGGCGGGTGTTGTTTTACCGCAAGGGCGGGAAAGCCGGGGCAGTGGCCGGTGGGGTACTTTGTGCCCTTTCTATATGGTTTTCACCCACTTTCCCCTAGTAAACTAGTAAATTCTCTTCTTTATGAATCGACATATATAGCTCATGTCATGCTTTCCAAAAAAAAAACACAAAAAAGGGAACATTGCATAATGCAAAATAATAATTTTGTTGGCATAGCATTGGGCGCCAAGCTTACCAGTGGTCCAGAGTGTGCTTAGCGTCTACGCATACGTATATCATAATGTCACAGACAAGAGCTAAAACCTAATATTTTAAGAATACCTAGGGGCCAAACAGAATCATCCATCAAGATAGGCAGGCAGGTTTAGCACTAGCAGTGAGCAGTCTGGCTAGCACCAACAAGAACCATGAGCATGGGTTTAATGGATTAACTTCAAATTGTTAATCAGACCGGTCGGTGTCACTCGTGCGATCATGTCACGGAGCAGCTTGTCCGTCCACTTTTGGTGCTTTTCAAAGCGGAGCAGATCAGATCGGGCATGGCAGCAGCATGTTCTGCCGGCCGACTGCCGTGGCCTTTTCTGGGGCTTGACACCTCGCCGGATTATTCCTCCTCACGGCATCTCCAGCGCGTAAATGCGTCTGGCACCCTCTCCAGCGGTACGACGCAAAGTGACCGGGCCCCGCGGAGACGCAAACCTGGCCCAAATATGCGGCAGGTTTGCGTCTCGGCGGACGCTGCGCGGACGCGCAAAGTGTCCGCTGCGGTCTCCACCGGACCCGCCTGGCAGCGAGCCTGCATGGAGGGCATCGCTTCCGCGGCCATCGCTTCCGCGGTCAGCGCTTCCGCGTCTGCGCCGCCATGAATGCCGCGACTTCACGTGCGCGTGCAGCGGCGGGCGGCTGGGCTTCTGCGCCGCCTTCAATGGCATCGTATCCCGTGCGCGGCCGCCCTTAAAAGTCCAGCGGCCGCGTTGCTCCTTCGCCCACAGCTCCACTCGCACCACAACCGCCGCTGCGCCATGGGGAAGAAGAACGACTTCGAGGCCTCCGGCAGCGGCAGCAAGAAGGTGCCGCTCCCCGTCACGGTGGGGAGGCTCATGCACGGCAGATGGGTGCCGTGCGACGCCTGGTCCGGCGTGCGGTACTGGCGGTGGCGGCTCACTGCCGCC
Organism: Lolium perenne; assembly: GCF_019359855.2. Taxonomy (NCBI): domain Eukaryota; kingdom Viridiplantae; phylum Streptophyta; class Magnoliopsida; order Poales; family Poaceae; genus Lolium; species Lolium perenne. Next base: position 244,946,698 of record NC_067244.2, on the reverse strand, counting down.
GGGTGCCCATCCCTCCGGTACACGCGCGCGAGCACGAGCGGACCAAGGAGATCCGGCGCAGGAGGCGATATCTGCCGGAGGACCTCCGCGCCGATCCGGCGTACGCCATCGACTCGGAGAGTTGGCGTACGTACCTATCCACGGAGACGGACAGCAGACGACGGGCTGGCTTCATGGGCGACAGGGATTATCCCTTCGGCCCTGCACCGCCGGCTCGTCGTCAGCAGGCGCCGACGCGACGTGAGCAGCCGCAGCACAACGACCGCGAGGACGAGGACGACGACGACGAAGCCTACGCCGTCTACGACGACGACGACTACATCGAGGCGCTCGCGTACCATAGCGAGGAGGTGAAGGACGACAGCGACGACTACGTCGGCCTCGTCTTCCACGAATGGCAGCAGGCCATGGCGGAGGGCCGGAACTTCGAGTTCCCGGACAACATGACGGACGACGAGATGGCCAAGCTCGGCCTCCTCGTCTCCGAGTACGACGCGCCGGTGCAGCCGCCGTTGCCCCGCTACGCCACCGCTGTCATGCCGCCTGGCCTGTCCGCCGATGAAGCCCTTCGACAGGCGCTTCTGGACTCGGCGGCGCCTCCTCCACCGCCGCCACAGCCTTGGGCGCCTCCCCCACCGCCGCCACAGCCTTATGTCTGGGCGCCTCCCCCACCGCCGCCACAACCTTATGGCTGGGCTCCTCATCCGCCGCCACAGCCGCAGCCCTGGGCGCCTCCACCGCCGCCTCAGCCGCAGCCTCCTCAACCTCGAGCACCGCCATCGCGCCCGGCGTACGCTCCCCCGGATGGCTACTGGCCGTGGGACGTACCGGAGATCATCTTGCTCGACAGCGACGAGGAGCAGCACGGCGACGATGCGCAGCAGTAGGCGTTTTAGGTTTTTTTTTTATTATGTTTTCAAGTATGTAAGTTATGTTTCAGTTTTTGTAAATTATGTTTCAGTTCAAAAAAATGATTCGTCCTAAAAAAATGCGTCGTGCCGCTGGAGCCACCCCCGACGCAAACGGACGCGCGGTAGTTTTCGACCAAAAGGGCCGACGCAAACGGACGCGCGCGGACGCTAAAATGTGTCGCGCCGCTGGAGATGCCCTCAGGGAAAACATGGCGTTGTTTTCTAATTTGGCTTCCGTCACGCGTCACACGTTTTGTTAATCTGTGTGCAGCAGAAAAAAATATTATTCTGCCTGTACAAAACAACTGAACATGGCACGATAGTAGAAGTTCAGAACTATCCATGCGACCAGAACAACTGTAGATTGACGACCACGACAGAACACCGGAGACACAGCACTTCTGTAACCAAAGGGTTTGTTGGGTTCAGAGCGAAGAGCCTAGTCTATAACTTCATTTATATGAGAGTATCTTCAGCCTGCGTTCCTCAAACGGCGTCGGGCAAACACGACGCCGGAACTAAGATATACTCATAATTTAGCATTTTTAGATATTTTACTAACTATTAATAAAGGATGATCAATGATCAATGATCAGAGATGCACCATCGATAAACTAGGTTTAGATTTTGTTGCAACAACAACTAGGAGGAGCAGGGTATCTACAAGACGCAGGTCAATCTGAGCCAAAAGACCAACACTATTCTCCAAACTGCTCTCACTCTTGATCCTATCTAAAACCACTTGAGGCGGAACAGGCTTGATATTATACATGTCCGCAAGCTCATATTTCTGGCACAAATTTTGCACAGAGGGCTAAAAATTTGTGTAATAAAGCTCCCTCCAGCAATATATGTCTTTCACAAAATTAAGGTTCCTGTATTTCACGTTTGTAACTTTTATTTGTGTGATTGTGTGCATCTTAGTTATGCAAAGGCCAGGTATAAGGTCTTATGAACTGTATCCTCACGATGCTATATTTGTGTAATAAAGCTCCCTTCATCTGAAAAATCTCCTAAGAAGATGTCTTCTTAGCGTTCTTATTGATCGTATATGCGATATGTACATGCACAACTTGGTGGAAAAAGAGCTTTGGGATGTACTCAACACTAAATTCGGTGGAACATATGCAAGCAGTGAAATGTACATCATGGGAAGTTTCCATGGCTACAAGATAGAGAGTAACCGTTCTATAGTTGAATAAGCTCATAAGATATGGTGCATTGGCGGATAGCTCAAACTCTTTAAGTGTACCTTGCCTGATAAGTTCGTGGTTGGATGCATTATTGCAAAGCTGCCTGCTACATATAGGAACTTTACCACAACTCTCAAACACAAGATATATGAGATATCAGTTGAAAATCTGATAATGTCTCTTGATGTTCAGGAGAAGACTCGGGGAAAGTACACTACCAAGAAAGGAGGTGAGAGTTAGTCTAGCGACGACATGGTGAAGAAAAATCCTATGACAAGAACAAAAGGAACAATAATCCTGTCTTCAATAAGCATGTCAAGACTATTACCTTCAAAAATAAGAAACTAGACAAGGCTGACCTAGATCGCTTCACATGTGGAGAGCTTGGCCACTTTTCTGAGGACTTCCATAGTCCGTGGAGGAAAAAAAAGGTCCCAAGAGTGTCAACGGCATGACCGCTTGCAATATTTTTGGCTATGATAATTTATTTACCGTTCTTTCGATATTCAATATCTACGTTGGTGGATTGATTTGGGTGCTAATATTCATGTGTGTGCCCACATATCTATGTTCACTTCTCACCATTACACTCAAGATTCGTTCATAGTATTGGAGAATGGGTCACATTCCTCTGTTGATGGTGTTGGCACGGTATATCTAAATTTTACTTCAGGGAAGAACGTGCAACATGTACCCACTATAAACAAGAATCTTGTTAGATGCTCTCCTCGATGCATAGATGGGTTTAAGGTTGTTTTAGAATATAATCAAGAAGTTGCTTCCAATCATATAAAAATAGCATCATCGTCCGGTAAGGAAAATGTTTACAGAAATGGCAAATATGCTATAATGGATAGATATGAGATGCGATCGTTTTGAGCGTAACCTAACCCCGATGATTTAGGATTGGTGAGTTGTAATAATTTATTTAGGGTATGTTGCACTTTTAGAGTGATTTCACAAACAAGTTTATTATTAGGGTTTTGATTAACTTTTGGTATCACATATAAGTGGCGTAGTACATCATAAACATCATATTAACACATAATGGATAATAGCTGTCATATTTTTAACATGTAAAGAACCATGATTAGCTTTAAGTCCTATAAGGCATGGTTGATGACTAGTTATTTACTTCCAAAGAATAGCTTTTAATGAACATGTTTCTCAATGAACAAGAGGTATTTCAAATGAGGCTATTGGTTTCTAGGATTTATTATTCTATTTCAATTGACTCACTAAGAGCATCTCCAGCCGCGTCCCCCAAAGCGTCCCCCAAAGAGATTTGGGGCGCGCCGGACCAAAAATGTGTTCCAGCCGCGTCCCCCAAAGCCCATTTTTGTCCGGCGCACCCCGATACGGTGTCCGGCGCCTCGAGCCCGTCCCCGTCCCACAGGGGACGCACCGGGGACGCCGGACACACCGAAAAGCGAGGCGGGGAGTGGCGGGGCCGACCCGTCAGTGGCACAATTAATTTTAACCTAACCGTCGCCTAACTCGCGACGGAAGTTATTGGCGCGCAGCGACGGTGCAGTTCCCGCAGTGATGGTGCAGTTCCCACAGAGGGCGCAGCGACGCGTCCTGTCGCGCCTAGCTCTGCGTGCCGGCGTTAATGAGCGCCACCGCTCATCCACCTCCCTCCGGCCTATAAAAAGGGGCGCCTCTCATCGTCCCTCTCACACACAAACCCTAGCGCCTCTCTCCCAAACCATAGCCACCACCATCTCTCAACAAGACTCGACGCTATGTCTGGTAGAGACGGAGGCCGACCTCGCGGCCGCGGCCGTGGTCGTGGTCGTGGTCGTGGCCGCGGCATAGCTGAACGCTCGTCGTCGCCTCCCATGCCGTCGTCTTCATCGTCGGAGATGGACGTGGAGCCGGACGTGCTGTTCGAGTTCGTCCTCGTCCTCAAGGGCGACCGGCGCGGCATCCAGAGGCTGCCGGACTCCTTCGCCGAGTACGTCGGCGGCGTACGCCCGCGCAAGATGCATCTGCGGGAGCATTCGTGCGGCTACTACCAGTGGATCGTCGACGCGCGCGGCAAGATGTACCTCAACATCGGCTGGGAGAAGTTCGCGCGCCACCACAGCCTCGAAGCCGGCTTCATCCTCGTGTTCTCCTACTTCGGCAACAGGGACATGAGCGTCAAGGTCTTAGACGAGAGGCGCTGCCGCCGGGACTACCTCGGCGACAGGGACTCCCACGATGACAGCACCGACGAGGAGGACGACTGAGTGTTGTTTCTTCGCAGCGAATACGTGCACGGAGGTTTCTGCCTGTTCACCTCATCGGTAGAACCAACAAGGGCACCATCCTCCCGCTGGATTTTCCAGTTTAGGTGACTAGGTGTGCCCTCGAGTGTTCTTTCTTAGCAGCGAACACAGGAAACCTCCGATGCACGGCCTAGTTAGGTTTAGTTTATTTGCAATATTTTATATTTGTGTCCACCACGGTTCCAACTATGTATTAGTTAGTGGAAACCACGTTCCCAATTATGTATTAGTTTGTGGAAATTGAAATAAAAATGCCAAAAAAAGTATTTTAAATGTTTGGGGGAGGCGTTTGGGGGGCGCGGCTGGGGAGCGACGTCCCCAAAGGCGGCACGAACAAAACAAGTCCCCCAAACGCTCAATCCGGCGCGGTTTGGGGGACGCTTTGGGGGACGCGGCTGGAGATGCTCAGTAAGTAGTACATGGTTTTAAACAATATGAGTTCATATTCATCGTTTGTTCAAAAAAAAAAGTTCATATTCATCAAAAGATTTGCATGGTTTAGCTAGGCATGAGCAAAAAAGTCATAAATCTACGATTCTTGCACCATGAAAGAACATACCTAGCACAAATCCACCATTGCTATAGCAAGAACGAACAAACCTAACACAGATCTACCAACATCTACCACTAGTTGAGACAGATGTACCTTAGCCTAGCAAAAATTCTAATAGATCTACCAACATCTACCAAGGAGGTTAGAAATGTTTTACCACTGAATCCAACTCACACATCACAGAGGTCGGGGACGACGGAGAAGAATGCAGGACAACCGTCGCCACACTTGATGGTGTATCCGATAGGACCTCCGTCGACATCGCAGACGGTGTAGCCGGCAGGTAAGCCATCGCCGTGCTCAACACAACTGACTCGCCCAACATCATCTCGGATCTCAATCTCGAAGAGGTCGAATGGGAGAAAATTGCTAGATTTGGATTTTCGGAGTAGAACGGCGCAACTTAATAGGGTAAGGATTCGATAGGCGGTGAGCCCGAGCTCCCGCCATCTCCCTGCCTGCACGACCTCCCACACCGTTGCTCTGATTTTGCACACACCAAGGCTGGCTGAGGAGAAACGGTCAATTCAAACGTTGTCTTCTAGCCTTGCCCCAAGGTGCTTTACAACCCGCGCCGGCCAAGCTGAAGGAGGCGTGCAAGTAACCAATCAAACTATTTTTTCCTCCACGCAGTCTGGCCCGACTGTCTGCAGGCTAACGAATACCTAAAATCTTTCTTAATGGGCCGTAGTTGGTGCAGCCCATTAACATCGATGTTTCTATGCACATATTTTTCTATAAATCCTTACCGACTATTTGACCACAACCAACCATAATAGATTCATGACCTGGTTACAGTCTATGGCAGAGAGAAACACCCGGGTAACCAATGTGTGGTTCATAACAAATAATAACTCCAGTGTAAAAGTTCATCCACTATTTGCAACACAACAGGCTAGGGTACAAAATAACTAACAACAAACAACTGTGACAGAACAGATTGTGAATCGTCTACAGACACGGAAACAATTGCGATGCCCACCACAGTAAATTCATAACATTACAAGACACCCTAAGAGGCATGGACAACAAAACGCCAGCATCCCAGCTCCAATCATACAGCAGCACTCTGCTTAATTTCATCACCCAGATTGGATTCTAGCGGGGCCGTCAGTGGTTCTAGAGGAGCCGTCTGCGGTTCTGGTGAAGCCAGCTGCTGCGCTTCTTCCTGTTGCTGCGCTTCTTCCTGCTGTGGCTGTTCTGTGCTTGTGCCTGGTTCAGGATGGAAGTTGATAGGGAACTTGGTGACACGGGGCTTGTCAGCCAAAATGTTCCTCTGCACCCTATCGAGCAACAGCTTTGCTGGAGGCTCTTCTCTCAGCTGCTCATCGTCGTAATCGTTGTTCACGTAGTAACCCACTCTCATGAACTCCTGACCCACATAGGAGCATGTTAATAGCAGCACAGTGACACCGATGATGTCTTCTTCACGGATCTTTGAAGGGTCCGGTGGGTCCGCCTGAAATTAAAATGTAACATCAGCTTTCAGATGCATATTTAATATTCTGAAGTATGAGCTATGAGGCTTAAGTAACATAGAAAATACAGTGCGAGGAAGACTTGAAAAGTTAAAGATTTCTGGACTGTGCATAATGAAGATACTGGACTCGGTTGATAGTATGACAGGTCTACTTTACCTGAAGCACAAAACGGTAGGTCCCAACATTGACGGGTCCAACAAAAACACTTTCAAGTTGCTGATCATAGGTTTCATCTTCAGCTGATCCAACATATGTGAGTTTCCATTCCAGATCTAAAAAGGTCAAACAACAAACTTCATCAATAAATTAGCAAGTCTGAACCATCAAAGAATGAACATAAATATACAAAGAAACTAACTTCAGAAAAGAAATATTTGTTTTCTTAAAAACAGCAGCTGTACCTGTATACGCACTTGGAAAGGTTGCACAGAAATTAAAATTAGCTCAACCTAGTTTTAGAAAAGGGTATTGTTTGATGGCACAAAGCATATCATAAGACATTACATTGTAGTGTACGTTTATTCCGCTATGGTTATGCTCCGTTGTGGCATTGTGTACAAACTACAAGTCTACTGAAGCAATGGCAAATATTTGTGGCATCTGAACTAAGCAAACATTTTCTCCATGGCAATCTACAGTCCCAGACCACTGGATGGTTTCCTGAAAATAGCAAGACCTGAACAAATATCTGTGCCTCCAAAATACTATGAACTATTAAATGATTGGCGCAGATAGATAATCAGCATTCAGCAATTATTATAGTAGAAGTATTTTAACAGAATTATTATAGGCAAGGGGAACTGGCATCTCAACAGAAAAGTCCCAACTAAGACAAGTCAGAATGGCATAGAAGACTGAGTACTCTCATTCCCCTTAACAAGAGAAGGCATAATGTCCGTATTACTATACTGTTTCTTTTCGGTTAACTTCCCTTTTACATAGTCTGATGGTCTTTCTAAGGGCTGAGAAAGAATAGTTGTGAGGTGTGACTTCATGTGTCGCCTTAGTTAAGGATAAAGCTCAATAATCCAATCAATCAGGTTATGCCCCTCTCTAATAATATCTGGCTTATTTTGGATGTCCTGTACTTCACTTCATTCATTCCTGATACAACAGGTGGGACTGAATCTATTATCGTAACAGTTCATTAATAGATTTGTCAGCAGACTAGAAAGTCTATTGGAATTAGCTGCCTTCATTATGCGCCTTGCTGTTACTTCATCAGAAAGTGAAAAAGGGAAGCAATCTAGAACATCCATGTTCAATGCAATTCCAGCAAAAAAAAAAAAAAACGGGCGGTAACTTGTGTGCTAGAAAAACAATAGACCAGCACTTGAGGTTTCGCTCCACGGAATCTTCCCATCCGGCTCTCTTTGCCACGGATCAGCTTCGAGCTACATGTAATTCATCCGGTTCGTCGACTGGTCTCTGAATCCAAGAAAACCCAGAGAGAAGAGCATTTCTCCCTTACGCAAGATAATATAGACGCGGAAATCATCACAGAGGAAAAGCTCGCGCCGGCGCCGCCCGGTGCGCCGTTCCTGATTCCCTACACGCCACACCTATCGCGGGCGACCTCTACGGAGGGAGCAGAGCAGAACAGAAGAGAACCGAACGGCGCCGACCAGGTCGGGTTCCACGGATCGGAAGACGGCACCTCCTACCAACTGCCCGCGACGCGACGAAACCCTAGGATGCCGCCGCCGCCACGACGCGACAATCGACCAAATCGGTAAAAGGGGGCAGAGAGGGAGAGAAAGGGGGCTTACCGTCGTCGAGGGCGACGAGGCACTCGTAGGAGATCTCGAACTGGAAGGGGTTGAGGAAGGCGGTGGGGTTGTCCAGCACCGCCACGTTGGTGATGTTCACCGCGCTCATCCTCGCCGCCGCCGCCGCCGCCGCCGACCGCGTCAAATCGACAAGGGGACGCGGCGGTTTGGGGTTGTTCCGGGTCCGGGTGGAGTGGAGGGTTGTCCGAGCCGAGGAGCGGAGGAGCGCGGCCTATTTGGGGGCAGGAGGGAGGGAAGGGCGGGAAGGGGGAATTGGGGTTGGCGGGAGAAGCTTTCCAGGTTTAGAGAGGGCCGAAGCCGCGCCAGCGCTACTCTGGGAGAGACGAGTTGAGCCGGGGGGAGCCTCGTGGGTTGTGGAGCTCGGGATTTATTTTGAAAATTTTGAGAACTCGATTTGAATGTTTCAAAAAAACAAAAAACTGTAAGCAATCCTGGATGTAGTAGACGATGTATTCTACCACTGTACAAAAAATCAATAAGAAATACTTTGCATTATGGGCTCACCAAAAATGACAAATGTTTCAGATTTGCGTTGTGGTGAACCGTGCCTGATTTTCCAAGCTTCCAAACTTTGTCAGGTTTGTCATTCTTACCGAGCACAGACCACAAGGAATTTCATGTTGAATTTTTTTCACACTTCTAATTGCCATCATTAGTTACATCTACAATATTCTTATAATTTTTTGAAAATATGAAATTGAGTGTTCATATTTTCAGAATTTTTGAGCTGCCTGTACCCGGAGCTTTAAAGTGAATTTTCGTCATATGCTGCTGCTACTGAACTGGGCAAAAATGCAAATCAAGTTCCAAGCGTTGCTCTTCGAATCTGACGCAACGACGAATTTATGTCTTGTTATTTTTCTATATATTCTTGGTTGCATTGATGTTTTACCCTAGGTTGATACGTCAGCCGTAGCACGCGGGTACACTGCAACGGTGAGCGCAGCCTGATGTTTATCAACAGACAGGTCCAGTGCAAAGCCAAATATCTCAGAAAGAAAAAGGCCTGAGGGGGACGGAAATATACATGGGCAGGTTTATATAAAACAAAAGAATGATCTTGTACTCTTCGCTACGAAATTTACTCCCAAATATACACATACAGCAGACATCAGGTCTTCACACACACAATGTTCACTGCTCCATCGAGCAGTCTAATAGCACCATGATGGTATTACACATATGAGATGAAAGAAATAACTCGTGGTGGCACACTGGGGTCGAAACCCGTCATGAGGAGACATAACACGTAGATGAGCCGCGCGATGCAACATGAGTGGTTTCCAAGGCAGCCTCACTTTTTTAGCACACTGCGAGACATTAAAGAAGCACAAAGCAAAACTATTAGCGGGAGTAAAAAAATGTGGGATAGCGATACAAAATGGTGACTGGTCCACATACAAGCTAGTTAATGGCAGAAAGAGAATGTCCACTGGGGTGGTTTACTTAGGTTTCTTGGCGAAGGAGATTACTCACTTGTAAAGGTAGGCAGCAATGCCAAGTATGACACAGAGCAGGACAATGTCGATGCAGAAGTTGCGGCTGGATCTCATCTGATAACAAGCCAAAGGGGGGAAACATGTACATATGAGCTCACCAAGTTGTGGCTGGGTGCATTAGTCAGGAAAGAGAAGAGCAAACTGTACCTGTAGAATAGTCTGCTTTAGTCTCACGTTGGTATTCTTCAGATCTGCATTTGCCCTATCCACCTGCATTACCATTTTTCACAAATTAAGCATTTCTGAGACAATTTGCCAGATGAAAAACAAGAGGGTAATGGTTCACAAAGAACAAACCTTGTCATCCATTTCATCCATCAAGGGAACTTGCCTATCCAATTCCTGATGATCACAGCAATTTAGTACACTACACATAATCATCTTATGACTAGGAAAGAAACACAGGATTGTAACCTCGTTCATATCAGCTGCCATGTTTCTCAGAGTTTCCAGCCCTTCACCAATGATATCTAAACCTTCATCCTGCAGAATATCATTGCAAAATGCAGGTCTGGTTACGCAGAAGTTCTCACATCCAGTGGAAGTGGAAAACGGAACATAAGAAAACCATCAGTTTGGTGAATCAGAATTTTACCTGTTTCATTCTACGCATCTCATATTCCTGACGAAACTTGTTTGATTCTTCTGTGCCCTTAAAGTATTCGTCATCAAAGTTCCCATCTGTATTCATCAAGTGGTGAGGGAAACAAAAAAGGATAAGTTAGTGACCCACAAAAGGATAGAAAGAAATTATGTAGGGCATCTGACAAGCTCATGCAAGAGGTGACGACGAAACAAACAGAATATCCATTGCTCAAGCAACTTTCACGCATTGCGACATGCTAGCTCAATTCAAATTTACAATGCTAACAAATTCCGTGCATCCAACGCTAATACAAACAAAATGAAGCTACTTAGTGTTTATCTGAACATGTAATGCATAAGGTTTAACAGAAACTTGGGCAGATCTTTCCAATATCAATACGTAACAGATGGCTCAGGTGATACAATAAATGACGCTCACTAACCAGAAGTAGAGTCGAACTTAATGCCCCCACCGGGACGGGATCCTGAGGCTCCCCAACCTCCATTGCTCTTTGCCGCAGTAGCACTACCATCTGGTATTGACTGAATTCTATCAGGTAAGGCAGAAACCAGTTCGCTACGGGTCGTAAGTTCCTCCTTTGTGAGCCCTTTGACCTGTCACAACACATGAAGAAAATCTCAGGAGAACACATAAACCTAGCGTCTCAATGAAGAACATCTTTGGAACTAATACAGCCAAATTCTATGTGGCTTGCTTGTTTAACCCAAAAAAAAAAATCACACTAGCAAAGTGCTACCTTATCATAATTATGCAGAACATAAACTAAACTATACAGACATATTTGCTAAAAGAGAACAGAAAATAGAATAGAACAGACAAGCATACAAGTAAAACCGACCAGGTAATTCCTTGCTCAGTGCTCATGCATAACCTCCCAAATCTTAGTGCACAGCAAGGCAATAGTACTGGCATGAGTTGAACAACAATGGGATGGGGCAGGGCAAGGAGTAGATAGACCCAAAAACAACAGCAACACCAGATTGAATTGCTTGGTATCAACCAAAGTACAATACCTCCTTTATCTAATTCGAATAAATAGCTATGCATTTGGAAAATGGCAAGCGGGTGAGGCTGATGATGGCTAAGGCCCAATACGGTTTATACTGGCCATATGCAGACAATCATTGAATTGAGCATCGATGTACATAGGCCTAGATATCACCTATACCAACAAACAAATGAAAATACATTGCAACATACAAGACCTGCAATTTTTTTGTATAATCAGCACACAAACATCATCTTCTCTCTTTTTTTTTTTTCAGGGGAACATCATCCTAGCAATCCTCTGAAAACCAAAATATTGTTACCACAGTCTATCAGCCCAAATCCCGGATATATCTTTCCCGGAAATTCTGTAAAACAATCTAATCCCCCCAATCCTAAACATCACCAAATTGGCCGCGTGCTAAATTTAGGCAGTATAGGTGAGCTGGTCGCCGCTACTAGTAAGCATGGATAGCAAGTCCTAGGGTGACAAAACTAGCAGATCTAGCGCGGGGGGCAGCGTAAGCGATGAGCAAACCTTCTTCACGGCGAGGCGCATGAGCTTGGGCATGTCCTCCTCGATGAGCTTGGCCTTGGCGCGCCGGATCTCGGCATTGATGGCGACCACCGCGGCCCGGCTCTTCTCCTGCTTCGCCGCCTCCGCTTTCTGCACCAAACAACCGGTCAGATTCAGATCGAGGGGACCTCGACGCCAGCCCACCGCGGGGAGCAGAGCAGGATCGGAAGCGCGTACCTCCTCGCACTGGGAGATCTCGGCGTCGACGGAGCCGTAGAGGCGGGCGAAGGGGTCCTCGCCGGCGACGTTGGCGCCGTTGAGCTTGTCGACGTCGTACTTGTCGTACTTCTGGCAGATGGCGTCCACCCGCGTGAGGATGTCGATCACCGTCATCCTCGCGCCCCGATCTCGCCGGCGGGAGGGGGATTGGGGAGGAAGGCGGCGAGGAGCAACCGCAAGCTGCCGGCCGGTGGTGAGCAGGTGGAGAACTGGACGGGGAAAGGGAGGAGACGAAACCGAGAGAGGCTGCCCTGGTCAGAGACTGGGGCGCCGCACAGCCTGGCCGGCCGGTGGCGCCTGGCTGGCTCGTTTTGGATTTGGGCTGGTTTGGGCCGAATGTCGTAGATATATCGGGCTCACTAGTTCAAAAGTTTTGTAGGATCCTAGGACCATATCTCTATCTTGGTGTGATCATTATCTCTACTACTTTTTAAAAAGAAGGAACGTGTTCCCCTTCTCCCCCCTATTTGGTCGTATTCCCCGCTGCGTCGTTCCTTTGGTCCGACTTCCTCGTGCATCGCTCGCCCCACAATGGGCCAAGCCCAGAAATCACGGCCCGTATTCGTCAAGGCTTCAACGCACAATCCCAGGACGCAGTCGTGCGCCTGCGCCGCCTCTCCATCCAATCGCGCCGCCGCCTCCGTTCCTACTGGTGACCACGGAGCATACGCGCTTGCCGGCCAGCCTCCATGCTCGCGCTCGCTCCCGTGGCCAGCCGCGCCACGACTAGCAACCAAGGGTAGGGGATAACGAGGCAAGGGATAGGCGTGGCCCTGATGGCCGACGATGGCGCTCAGCGACGGCCGCAGCCGACGGATGTGACGCGGGAGGAGAAAGGTCACCGCGGCGAAGGAATGATGGTGGGGCGGATGTGAGCTGGTGGTCGCATGCCCGGGGTGCTGCTGCCGGCGACCATGTCCACTGCTGCCGCCGGTCACGTCCCAGAGCTGCTGCTCCTACCGGCGGCCGCAACTTCGACCTGCTGCAGCCGGCAACTTCACCAACCATCTGCTGGCAGTGAGTTCTCTCTTCTCCCCCTCCATGTCGGCTGCAATCATCTCTTTCTGAAACACATAGTCATCCTACTCCTTATTCTATGTTGCTTCGCCAGCACAACACCCGCTCGCAAATATTTGCATGCCAAACTTCATCCAGGCCATTGTCAAGGCATGCCTGATCTTAGCATTTAATCAATGAATCTTTGATTTGGTGTCAGGGGATTTGGATTAGGTCTTTCGCCAACTATTAACATGGGGGATGAATGTCTGTTGGGGCGTTCGATGATGGGCAAGACAAGGTGCAGGCTTATTTTCAGATCTTGCCTGCCCTCCTACTCCTATGGTATGTCGTTTTCTTTTCCAGGACTCTACGTGATACCCTCTCTTTATCTTTTGCCTTAAGCTTCCTTGAGTATTGTATGGATCAATGACTAATTCCATTGTTGATTCCCGTTCAAATGTTACTGCTGCAAGATGTGTATTCTACAGAAAGGTAACTACAATCCGTTTCCTCTTATATACAGCCTTCAGCACTTATTGATGCAGAAGCTGGGCGATGCCCCATTTCGGGAAAAAAATACAGCGTTCAGCACTTATGGTTCACAAATTTTCCTTCATCGCGCATAACATCTATGGATTTCTAATAGTGAAAATATAGTCAATCAGTGTATTTAAGATTCTGCGAAATCGGAAATGAAGATTCGTTTTTTGAACAACTCATCATATATGAGAAGCTGATGTATCGTGCTACAAAACAGAAGTCCCGATCCCTTTATTCTCTTTAGTATTCAGTTTAGATTTTGTGTACTAAAAATTAGAAAGATGCCTCCTACATGTAAAGCATACATTCGGCTATGTGTCCTTCTCTATCAGTTATTATTTGACCAATGTATTTCAAGTATTGCATTAATCTCACCATACTTTCTGAACATGAATTACAAACAGTGGTATTGTGGTATTCTGATTGTGTGGCACCCTTTTTCTCTCTCTTCTTAAGTTCTTATTAGATTTATAATATATCATGCTTGATATATATATGCAGCAAATGTTTGTTCTCATATCATGCATCTGGAGTCGGTCTTTACAGTTTATCTTTATGCTTTCTGTAGTTTTGAGTTCTGTAGTAAGATGGATGACTCTACTCTAAGTTTTCCTCATATATATATATGCTATTGGCAAACCTGAACCTCTCCTTTGGTTGGTTGCATGGTTTTTGAGTCGATGTATAGTCGCTGAATAGTCGTTGTATAGTCGCCGAGTCGTTTTCCAAAAATCACGGCGACTCGCGACTATACAGCGACTTATGGCGACTATACAGCGACTTTGGTCAACTATACACTGAGTCGCAGCCTCGGCGACTTGATTTGACTCGGCGACTCAAAAACCATGGTTGGTTGCACTTGCGGATTTATGTGGACGGAACTACCACCATGTCCACCCAGGAAAGCGAGCATCAGGAAATGAATTCTACTGTAAATCACATACCATTTGTTCATATTTAAACTGAATGGTGATTATTTTGCTTAGAATCATCTGGTGTTTGTAGTTTGTGATACTAATAAGAATTGTATGCAGCTGTGATATTTTCCTCATGCAATTGCTGGATGGGATCAGCGACGCTGGCAACCAAAGGTAGAAGACGGTCTGCTTAGAGGGATAAAGGAGGACACATGAGGCGGGATAAAGCAAAGGGCCGGTCTATTCCGAGATAAATGAGTGCGGGATCACGTCATGCTTGCTAGGAGTAAATAGAAACTTATCAGATCTCTGATGTCCCAAATGATGGGGCTAATCTGCTATAGCTTCCAAATTATGTGTGTGCAAGTTTTGTCCAGTTGAGTTATAGCTTCCAAGATTTCTTTATCCTAATGCTTTTTGCATGAACATTATTCTTTTACTGAGCTTACTTTTAGTTCCTTGCCGTGCAATAAATACCAGATTGGCGCTACTCATATATTTCTTATTTATGTAGTATGACGCCTTAAGATTTAGAAGACAACTTGTCTAAAAAAAAAACTCAGTCTTGCTATTGCATCTAGATGCTATCTAATTGTGCCAAACTATAACTATAGAAATCTAATTTTTATGTCACAATCGTTTGCCTAGGCATGGCTGTAAATTTTGGACTACAATAGTAGTTAGAGATCATCTTTTAGTGGGTTGCTTCAGTGAGTTTATTTTGTCAGAGGTCATCTTCTATAGTATAATTCCTCTACGCTACGCAGATTATTTAGAGGCCGTCAATATTGTATCATGATATAGGCCTCATATACACCTTTCACTACAGATGCTCTAATGGCCGACATTTGTTTTCCCAACTTCTTCGTGTATGTTCTTGCTATGCGAGCAGCAGTGAATCAAATGATTGGTTTACTACAATTTGCACATAGATTACTAGAATTCTAATCCTTTCATGCTATATGAGTTGGGAGAAATGTGAAATGCAAGGATAATCTGGAGCTTTAGCTCCGAGGAATCCACAATGATTTTAATGATCCAGAGGCTGACTCGTGAGAGGAACCTAAGTTAAAGGATGATGTAAAGTTGATGTAACAATTTGATTTTATTGTTAGTAAATTCTTGAGATGTTTGTCTGTTGTGAAACTGATGTGGTGGTGTTTTTTTGTGGTACCATATAATCAGTTTCACAAGATTGGAATCAGGCATAAGCACATGTTGTTAAAACTACTTAAATGATCTCATGGATAAAATGCAAATGACATTAATTCATGATCGATACTATTCCCATTTGGTGAATGACAGGGGATGATTGAAGGTGGCACATAAACAGTGGCAGAGATAGGGGAGCTGATGATGGGGGGTGCATGGTGGTGGCCCAGTTGCCAACCGATTTTAGGGGTAGCACACATGGAGTATGGGAGCCTATTTTCCTGAATATCTCGTGCTCCTCTACCATGCAATATTGCCTCCGCATGTGTGGTAATCTTTTTTTCTTGAGAAAGGAGTATGTCAGCCTATTTTTTCTCTCTAATCTCTGAACTGTATCTCAACTTTAAATTCACATCTGTGGTGGACAACGTGTTATACATACCTGACCCAATTTGAGAAGTGATATTTAGTCGATGCCTTCTAACACTTAACTGTTTGTTTGGCAGGTTCAATCATTTTTTACATCACTAGGGAGCATTGTCTCGTAAAGAATTTCATGATGGCTCATATGCAACGACTGAGCAGGTAAAATGATGTGCTTTAACCACGAAGATATTATTGGTTTCACTTGTCACTGAATGTCAAGATCTAATGATGGCTTATGAAATATGGATTGACTTGTGGAACTTTTGGCATAGGTATTTTAGTGAACCTGAGTACCTAACTAACAATAGTACCATCTCTGTGCACTCAGCTTGCCTTGCTGGTGATATATCTGTGTTATATGCAAAGAGAATATGTATGCCCTTATTCTTTTGGGATGTAAACTCATTCTGTGAATATGTAGTTGCAATTTTGTTAACTAATATCATGATCTGAATATTCAAAATGTCTCCTAGGTTCCTTTCTAATATTTCTCGCTGGCAGGTTTGAGAGGGAAGTGAAAGGAAGTGAATATGATGCGACTGCAGGAGTTATGCAAGACATGAAATCAAACCAACATTTCCTAGGGTGCTATCTCCTAAAGAATTCATGTCTACAAGGACACAAGCCTAACGTTAAGAGTTTATCGTCCATTTTGGATGCATATGAAATAATGGGAAATCATGAAGAAGGCCTATATTTGCTTCAATGCATCTGGGAGCATGTCCTAAACTCCGGTAACTTGGGATAGAGATCTGGTGCACATGGCCACCACTGATCAAAAATCAAAAATTCTGAAAACAAATCAGAATATAGTCTACGATGTATCTCACAATTGTGTAAAAAATCAATTTAAAATAGTTTTTTCTAAGTTTCACAAAAATGACAAAGTGTAGGTTCGAGTAGTCATTTTCAAATCTCCAAAACATATCAGATTTTGTCATTTTTGTTTTGCACAAAATAAAAAGAATTCTAGATTGAGATTTTGCATGATTGTGGGATGTATCACGGATAATCTCCACAAATATTTTCATATTTTTTAGTAACTTGTAAAAATATCTTTTAGTTTTTTTAAAATGGCGAGAACACAGGAGATCGGGAGCCAAAATCACTTTTCGCATAACTTCATATTTGAATGTTCCATGATCCCAAGGATGGGCAAGAACATGAATTTGTATGATTTTACATGCATCTACGCTGGTTTAAATACCCTACTACGCGGTTTAAATATCCTAATACCAGAATCATACGAAGTGGAAAAGAGCTGTGAAAGCATTACATTTTGGCTGTCACGGATTGCTTCTCATGAAGAGCATGGTTTCCCAGGTTTTGTGCTTCATTTTCTTTGTTGGTGGATGTGATGCATAAAAGCTTGTCTTTTCTAATAATTGGCATTCCATTTGTCTTATAACTACAGCTCACGGTATCAAAAGCCAGAGTTTTTAGTTAACTGGAAGAAATCTATACCTAAGAATTTAAATTAAATTGTTAAACTATAGTTTATTGTTATTTTGAGTAACATTCAAGAGAATTTTCTTAAGAGAAAATTAGAAGTGCATTTGTAGAACGGTATTTGACGAGAAATGTTGTAATCTTGAACAAAACCCCTTCATTCACCACTGCTTCTCAAACCTTGCTTCCTACATCAACTTGACCAAAAACGAATTTATAGTCAAATCCTTTCGATAGAATGCAGCTCAAACTTTCTCGTGCTCCTGAGGCAATGCATGTTCTCTCTGTTGGCTCGATGTGTCGAAATCTTTAAATATTTATGTGCAATATATCCTATGTGCCACCAGAAATATTTTTTTATGAACCGTGGCAACAGACGTACATTTAACTATACATCCAAAAGGAGAGGTTATTGAGTTGACAGTTATGACGATCCAGAACACAGGTGTGAAACTTAATGTGGAAGTGCAACTAGAAGACCTAGAACTTGAAACCACGCAGATGCACATCAATGATGTCTTGTTATTGCGTTCAGTATTAATACATTATGATATCCCTAATTCGTTTTGAATTTTCATAGTGAGTTATTAATTATATATGTGCATTGCGAAATAAAATTTGAGGACCCGTGGCAACGCACGGGCTTTTGTACTAGTGGCCAACACTATAAAGCATGTGGAGCTTGGTTTGGCCGCATCAAATACTCTAGACCATATGGATTGTAAGCCGCTGCTTCACTCTGACAAAGTATCTAGTTTATTTTGGTCAATGGTGGCCATGTTTTCATTATTTTGTTTATTCCGGTCTTGATTTTCTTGATTATATGGTTCAGAAGCATTGGTTTAGATTCTTTGCTTAGAAGGGGTATGCGTCTAGCCATATGCATTAAACAATCAATACCTTCATCACCTATTTAGTTTGGTGGCTCATGTGGCTTTCCAAAATAAAAAGTTGTGTGCTCTAGCAGAGGTCGGGTGTTGATCCCCCATTTCAAAAATAATGTGGGTTTCCAAAAGATACGAATTAGTTAAGCTTGTGTATCATTGGACTTGAGGGAGTTTTACAAAAAATCCCACATGATAGCAAAAGTAACTACATTGAAATGTAAAATTTATTGCATAATCATTTGGAAGGAACAGATTAAAAATTTGTGACTCTAATATCAAAAACCTCAAAAACATCCTCCCAAAGGAAAATAGCTACTACGAATTCAAAGAAAAACGCTTAACAATTTCAAAGTCCTTACATAATTCGCACTCAAGAGGTTAGGCATACCCCTTCTGAAAGAACATCTCTCACATTATGTTTTGTGTGTTTGATGTCAATATATGTGATACTCTAATGTTTGTTTAAGTGGTACAGGGTTTACATAGATTCATATTTATGTATGTTGGATTTGATCGGTCTGTCAAAAGTTAACAGCAAAAGATGGCCAGGCCGGATAATCCGGGCCGGATATTGTTGAAATATCCGGCCCCCTGTTTTTGGCTAAGTCTTCGAGGAAAAGCAGCGCAGTATGGGGGCCGGACATTTGCCCGGATATTGTCCCGGTATTGTACCAGGGCCGGAATATCCGGGCCGGATATTTTGGAAATATCCGGCCCCCCCGTTTTTGGCTAAGGACTGGAGGAAAAGCTTCTCTGGCATAGGGCCGGACATTTGGCCGGATAATGTCACTGTTTTGTTCCGTAGGCCGGATTATCGGGGGGGGGGGGGCGGATTATCCGGCCCTTACTTAGGCCGGAATATCCGGCCCCCCGGAAGCTGCAACGGCTCAATTTTGAGGGGAGGTATAAATACCCCCCTTCTTCTACCTTGGTTGCTTGCTCAATCATTACACAAGAAATCTGCCAAGCCACCTCCATTAGAGCCACCTCAAGAAACTCAAGATTTGCAAGATCTCCTTCCTCCCCCAACCAAAGCTCTTGATCTTTGGAGATTCGAAGGAGAAGACACCGATCTACATCCTCACCGAAGCGTTCTTCATTTCCCCCTCTCTTGTTTGAGGGATCCCATGCTAGTGTTCCTATTTGGTTCCCTAGTTGATTTGTGTTGATGTATTGTTGTTGATTGTTGTGTTGTAACAGATTTGGGAGCCTCCAATTTGGTTGTGGATGTGTGCCCCAAGAACCTTGTAAAGGCCCGGTTTCCGCCTCGAGGAAATCCCTTAGTGGAAGTGGGCTAGGCCTTCGTGGCGTTGCTCACCGGAGATCTGAGTGAAGCCTTCGTGGCTGTTGGTTTGGCTTTCGTAGCAACCACACTCCTCCAAACGTAGATGTACCTTCTTGCAAAGGAAGGGAACTACGGGAATCATCTCCGTGTCATCGCGTGCTCCACTCTCGGTTACCTCTATCCTATTCTATCTCTATATTGCTTAGATATATCTTGCTTAGTTGTTAGCCTTGTCATATAGGTAAATTCACTTAGTTGCATATCTAGAGAATTTACCTTTTGTGTCAAGCCTAAATTGAAAAAGAACTAAAAATTGGTTAGCACCTATTCACCCCCCCCTCTAGGTGCGGCATACGATCCTTTCAATTGGTATCAGAGCCTCGGCTCTTATTTCGGGCTTAACCGCCTAAGAGTATGCCGGACGAGGAGTCCTCGGAAGGGGCCGCCAAGATGGTCTCCGTGGAAGACTTCAATTCGTTGAAGTCCTCCGTGGAAGCCCAAATGGAAAGCATGAAAAAGATGATTGCCGAGCTTTTGGCTCCGGCCCTTCCCAAGGCTCCTAGTGTAGAGGTAAAAGACACGGGTGCGTTAGATGAGGGAGAGGCTTCGGACTTACCCTCATCTACCAAACCCGTGGAAGGTGATAACTTAAACACTATCAAATCTCCCATTGCATCTCCTAAGGGAACTAATGGGAGTGAGAGCTACAATCGAGTACCTCCACCTTTCCAATCACCCGATATACCGGTTCCCCATCCCCATTTGAACATTCGGGGCGACCCACCTAAGTTTTCTATTGATAATTTCGATACTTGGCAATTTGAGTTCCGCTCTCATGTTTGTAGTGCTTCCAATGAATTATGGAGAATCATCTTGGAGGGCTTCAAGCCATACAACCCCGACAAGTTGACTAGAAGAGAAGCGGTTGATAGTCAACTCAACAACACCGCCTTGCACATGATTCAAACTAGTGTGGGGACAAAGGAATTGCATCGTGTCCGGAACTACACCACCGCCAAGGAAGCTTGGGATGGTTTGACCGCTAGTTGCATTGGAAGTGAGAGCACAAGGAGGAACAAGTATAATGCTCTTAAGAATAAAGCCGAAGGGTTCATGAGGCTACTGGATGAAGATCATGAAGACATGTATGGAAAACTTCTCACCGTTGCCGATGCCTTCCGGCTTATTGGTGCCACCCACATC
Organism: Lolium perenne; assembly: GCF_019359855.2. Taxonomy (NCBI): domain Eukaryota; kingdom Viridiplantae; phylum Streptophyta; class Magnoliopsida; order Poales; family Poaceae; genus Lolium; species Lolium perenne. Next base: position 244,925,750 of record NC_067244.2, on the reverse strand, counting down.
AATGACTCTTGGATCAAGGAGAAGTACATTGAATGCATGATGCCATTTGTACCCATTGATGTCAAGACTCTTGTGGGAAGGGAATGCTATTCCTCTCTCACCTCTCAACAAGTCGTGCACGAGATGCAAGCTCTCAAGGTGCTTGAGGAAACCTCTCATGATTCTCGCAATCGTGCTCTTGGGATGGCAAAAGGTTCCAACCTTGCCTTGGTGGTCAACTCCGTTGAAGAAGTGATTCCTCAAGAATCTTATAGGGCATCTTGGAATATGACCTATCCGGAAGATTTGCAATGCCACTACCATGATCACATGGCCTTCCATGCAAAATCCTTTTGGGTTGATCCCTCCAAGGCCAAGGAAGACAACATCAAGAGGAACAACAAAAGTGGGTTCACTAGCTTTGGTCCAAAGACAAGATCATGCTACAATTGTGATGGCAAGCGCCACTTCATTATCGAATGCCCCTATGAGAATAGAGAGCTTCATAATGGGAGGCTCATTCCCAAGGACAAGAGCAAAGACTCAAAGGGCAAATATTCAAAGCCCCTCAACAAGAAGTTCTACAACAACAAGACCAAGAAGGGCAAGAGGCCCTCAAGAGTTGTGCTAGTAACAAGGAAAGAATATTCATCCGATGAAGTTGAAAGTTCTAGTGGTGATGAAGATGAAGAAAGCTCAAAGGAATTGGCCGCCATCGTCACCACCAACATACCCTCTTCATCTCTCTTTGAATCTCCCAATGAGAACCCTCATATCAAGAATGCACATTGCTTCATGGCAAGGTCCTCCTTGGACACACCTATTGTGCTATCAACTCAAGAAGAGTATACCTCCGGAGATGATGATGTTGATGATGAAGAAGATGCAACCTCTAATGGATTGGTCGCTCTTGCCTCCCTCTCCACTAACTCTTCATCACCAAGTGAATCCCCCAATGAGGTCATTCATGTGGAGGAAGAAAGTTGCCTTATGGCTAAATCTTCCGAGGTATCATCTCCTAACCCCTCTATGCCTAACATTGCTAATGATCTAGGGGTTGACCCCGCTAGTCTAAAAGTGAAACAAGAGATGCTAGAGTTTGATGAGTTCATTAGTAACCTACAAGGTAACACTAAGAAGCATGTTTCAAGCCTCATGGTTCGTATAGCTCAACAAAGTGATATGCTTGAGAAAAAGGGTCAAATAGAGAGAGAAGACTCTCTTGAAATCCATGCCCTTAAAAATGCTCTTGAGGAAAGTCAAGAAACTATAGCTTCTCTTGAGGAGAGGCTAGAAACTCTTGAAGAGCCTCAAGATAAAATTAACAAGCTCACTAAAGCTAGAGATCTTGCTAGAGCTAAGACTAAAGTGCTTATAAAGGAAAAGGCCAAATTTGGTGTTGATCATGAGAAACTTGTGAAGGATCTAGATGAACTAGACAAGGCTCACAAAGCCTTGAAGAGTGAATACTCTCTCCTCTCCGAGTCTTATGAGCAACTTCAAATTAGGCTTGCTTCATATGACATACCTAGTACCTCTACTCCTTCATGTGATCATGCAAATATAATTGAGGAAAATGCTAGGTTGAAAGATGAACTTGCTAGGACCTCCTCTCCCCAAAGTAAACTTTCCTTGGATGATCTTTTGAGTAAGCAAAGGTCAAACAATGGGAAGGAGGGACTTGGTTTTAATACCAAGGCTAAAAAGGCAAACAAGAAAAAGACCAAGCCCGCACATGAGAAAGCTAATGGTGAACCCCGAAAGGGCAACACCATTAATGATGATGGTGCGGGAATAGATAACCCTCACTATGTTCTCTTGAAAGATTATTATGGTGATGTCTGTGCTAAATATGTTGGTCCTTATGATGGTTATGTTGCTTGGTCTATTTGGGTTCCAAAGACCCTTGTTGCTAACAAAAGAGGACCCATTGAAAAATGGGTACCTAAATCCAAGAATTGATCTCATGTAGGACTATGCCGCCGGAGGTTCAAAATGGGTACTTGATAGTGGATGTACAAGTCATATGACCGGCGGCAAGAACCTCGTCAAGGAGTTGAGGCCTAACATAAATGATATCACCGTCTCCTTTGGCGATAATTCTACATCCGAGGTATTGGGTTTTGGCAAGGTTGTGGTTGCACACAACATTACTCTTGTGGATGTCATGCTTGTCAAAACCCTTGGTTACAATTTGCTTTCCGTTTCCGCCCTTGGCAAGATGGGTTTCGCCGTCTTTATTGATAAAGATATTGTGGTCCTCTTGTGGAGCAAGACTCTAAAAGTCGCATTCGTTGGGTATCGCGAACACAACTTGTATGTGGTGGACTTTTCGGGGACCACCACGTCAAGTGTGATGTGCCTATTCGGAAAGGCGGACGTGGGTTGGTTGTGGCATCGCCGCCTAGCCCATGTCAACATGAGAACTTTGCAAAATCTTCACAAGGGGAACCATATTGTGGGACTAATGGAAAATGTGTCTTTTGCCAAAGATCGTGTTTGTAGGGCTTGTGTTGAAGGCAAAATGCATGACTCTCCGCATCCAAGCAAGACCATCATCTCTTCCAAGAGGATCTTGGAGCTCCTTCATGTGGATCTCTTTGGTCCCGTTACTCATGCAAGTCTTGGTGCGAAGAAACATTGCTTGGTGATTGTCGATGACTACTCAAGATACACTTGGGTCTACTTTCTCAAGACGAAAGATGAGACTCAACAAATATTCATTGACTTTGCTACCGAGGTGCAACGCCAACACAACCTCCTCATTATGGCAATAAGAAGTGACAACGGCTCCGAGTTCAAGAACTACACACTCAATGATTTTCTTAGTGATGAGGGGATTCGTCATCAATATTCCGCTGCTTACACCCCTCAACAAAATGGTGTTGCGGAGAGGAAGAACCGGACTCTTATGGATATGGCAAGATCTATGATGGCGGAGTATAAATCCCGCTATAACTTTTGGGCGGAAGCCATCTCCACCGCTTGCCACTCCTCTAACCGGCTCTATCTCCGCAAGGGCTTGAACAAGACTCCATATGAAATACTCACCGGGAACAAGCCTAATATCTCATACTTCAAGGTGTTCGGGTGTAAGTGTTTCTACAAAATCAAAGGGATTCGTTTGTCTAAATTTGCTCCTAAAGCTTTGGAGGGTATATTTGTTGGTTACGGTGCCGAATCTCACACTTATAGAATCTTTGATGTATCCTCCGGGATTATCATTGAATCTTGTAGTGTGAAGTTCGAAGAAAATGATGGCTCCCAAGTGGGGCAAGTTGATGTTTGTGCAGGTGATGAAATACCTCAAGATGCCATAGTAAGAATGGGTGTGGGATTTTTCCGCCCCATTGAGGGACACGGTGTGGCGTCTCGGGAAGGACTATGCTCTACCACGGTGGAGCCCTCATCTTCTCAACATCAACAAACCCCATCAAGTGAAGCAAATGATGCACCAACCCAAGAACAAGAACAAAACCCTCCCTCTAGTGTGCAAGATCAAGGACAAGATCAAGGACAAGATCAAGGACAAGATCAAGGTCATGATCAATCAAGAATTCATGATGGTTCCGACGAGTATCCATTTGATATTTTCTCCGCACCAAATGATGTCCAAGATCAAGCACATGATGTTGAGCACTCACAAGATATTGTAGTTGCTCAAGTTGAAGGTCAAGACGGGGACCCAAAAGATCAAGTTGATCAAGTGATACCTCCAAGGCCAAGAAGAACCAAGGAGGAGATCGAGGCCCGTCGTCTAGCAAGAAGAGAAAGGAACCTTGAGCTTCGTGATCACACTCATGATAAGGTTCTTGGTGATATAAGGGCAAAGGTTTCCACAAGAAGGCAATTGGCTAATTTTAGCAACCATCATGCTTATATCTCCTTAGTGGAACCCAAGAAAGTATTTGAAGCCCTTGAAGATTCGGATTGGTTGGAAGCTATGCACGAAGAACTCAACAACTTCAAGCGCAACAAAGTGTGGACTTTAGTAGAGAAGCCAAAGGGGTGCCGCAATGTTATTGGCACTAAATGGATATTCAAGAACAAGCAAGATGAGTTTGGAAATGTTGTGAGGAACAAGGCAAGATTGGTGGCTCAAGGGTTCTCTCAAGTTGAGGGAATTGACTTTGGAGAAACCTATGCTCTCGTGGCTCATCTTGAGTCCATCCGTATCCTTCTTGCTTATGCATCGCATCATAACTTCAAGTTACAACAAATGGATGTGAAAAGTGCATTTCTTAATGGTCCTATACATGAAGAGGTTTATGTTAAGCAACCCCCGGGGTTCGAGGATCTCAACTTCCCTAACCATGTCTACAAGCTCGATAAAGCTCTTTATGGTCTCAAACAAGCTCCTAGAGCTTGGTATGAGCACCTTAAGGAATTATTGGTAGACCGTGGGTTTGATGTTGGGCTAATCGATCCCACTCTTTTTACTAAGAGGGTCAATGGGGAGCTTTTCGTTTGCCAATTATATGTTGATGATATTATCTTTGGCTCTACTAACAAAGCTTTCAATGATGAATTCTCAAAGCTTATGACCGATAGGTTTGAGATGTCCATGATGGGAGAGATGAAGTTCTTCCTTGGTTTTGAGATCAAGCAATTGAGAGGAGGAACCTTCATCAACCAAGCAAAATATCTCCAAGACATGCTCAAGAGGTTCAAGATGACCGAGATGAAAGGTGTTGCCACTCCTATGGTTACCAAATGTCATCTTGCACTTGATCCCAATGGTAAAGAGGTGGATCAAAAGGTATATCGCTCCATGATTGGATCCTTGCTTTACCTTTGTGCATCTAGACCGGACATAGTGTTGAGTGTTGGTGTGTGTGTGCAAGGTATCAAGCTTCTCCTAAGGAGAGCCACATGATAGCTCTCAAGAGAATCTTTCGATATTTGGTTGATACCCCAAGATATGGTATTTGGTACCCCAAAGGCTCAAGTTTTATTCTCAATGGGTACACCGATGCGGATTGGGCGGGAGACAAGGATGATAGGAAATCAACCTCCGGGGCTTGCCAATTTCTTGGTAGGTCCTTGGTGTGTTGGTCATCTAAGAAGCAAAATTGTATATCTCTCTCCACCGCCAAAGCCGAATATGTTGCCGCCGCAAGTGGATGCACTCAATTGTTATGGATGAGGCAAACTTTAAAGGAATACGGTGTCATTTGTGACAAAGTGCCTCTATTATGTGACAATGAAAGTGCTATCAAGATTGCCTATAATCCGGTGCAACATTCAAGAACGAAGCATATTGAGATCCGGAACCATTTCATTAGGGATCATGTTGCCCGTGGTGATATTGAACTCATCTATGTTCCTACCAAAGATCAGCTTGCCGATATATTCACGAAGCCTCTTGATGAAGCAAGGTTCACTTATTTGAGGAATGAGCTAAATATCATCGATTCAAGGAGTATAGCTTGACCATCTTGCAAACACACCTTCGTCTCAAAACTTTATTTGGTTTAGATGTGGGCATGGAAATAGGGGGAGTGCGGTTTAAATAATTGAGCTATCCCTCCCCCCATAATGCCAACATTAAAGATTTCATTCTCGTTATATCATATGTTGATATGTGAGCTTAAATGATGAGTATTGGTTTGGACCCAAGATATATCTTCGCGGTGCCATACCATAACACTCATATATGGTGGCCTAGGCCACCACACTCTTCTTCGTGAAGAGTTGGAGTTGTTTGGATTTTCATTGGATTTTATTGACATCTCCATGTTCTTATGGGAAATCACTCTAGTTTGGCCTTATTTGCTCATATCTTGCAAACTTGAGTGACCATGTACCATTAACAGTTTGTATCTTCTAAAACCTAAGCCTACTCACTCCTATAAGCCATTTCCATCTTGCTCATTTGTCATGTTTGGTAAAAACTTAGAGTTTGAGGTGTTTCGGTCGGATGATCTAGGTTGCTCCATCTTATTGGTAAATTTGCACCTTATATGTGACGTGATACATTATTGTATCACATATTGGTCATGCAAATAACCAACGAAAGATGGGCCGGATTCCCGGTGATTACGGAATTTTCCAACCGGATAATCCGGCCCCAGGAGACACTGGAAAATCCGGCCTGGCCGGATTATCCGCCCTAAGCTAGGGCCGGATTATCCGGCCTGGGCAGATCTTGAAAGGGTTGAGGTCGAGGCCGCGGGGGGGCAAATGGTTCACACCACCCCCCACGCGCCTCTCTCTCCTCTTTCTCCTCTCAAGATCGCCGGACCTCCTCCTCCTCGCCGGAGACGCTCCGTCCGCCCCCTCTCGGAGTTCTTGGGTGGATCGGGTGCATCTCCTCCCTAGCTACCTTCTCCTCCAAGCGGTTTCCACAATGGATGTGGGTATGATTCACAATCTCTAACCCTAGATGTTGTGTTTTATATGTGCTATTTTCTTGGTGGAATTGGTGTCTAGTTGTTCCAAATCACGTGTAGTGTACTCCTCTTGCATGCTATAAGGCCGATCTAGTCTTAGACAAACTTTTGATTGGAAAACTGCAACTTTCGTAGGGCCGGATTATCCGGCCCCCGCGCTGGCCGGATTATCCGGCCCGGCCGGATTATCCGCCCCCTGGGGACCCCGGATTATCCGGCCTGGAGCTTCAACGCCGCTGCAGTTTTTGCTTCAATCTATCATGTCTAGATTTGTACCGACTTATAGCATGTTTCTCGAGTATATTACTGTATCTTACATGACTTATGAGCATTACCTTCTCTTTGCTACCCGCCTTTGCTTCTCACAGGTGGTGCTTCTCGGGGTGGTCGGAGACGCTCAAGGCATGATCGATCTAGTGACGAGTATGCACCCAATGCACCTCGCAAGTCCGTCACTTCAAGGCGGAAGAACAAGGAAGTGAGGAAGAACTACAAGGCCATGGACCCAGTCTCTTATTCCGCTATCCGCATGAAGAACTGGTATGAAGATGTTCCAAGGGATGAAGAGATAGAGGACAGGAGATTCTGGTGCATGGAGCAGGAGTTCATCTACAAGGATGTCTATGAGCCCATGAAGAATCTGAGACCCATGCAAGCTATCGATGTGGACATTCTGGCGGTCAACAATCACTTTGAAGATGCAATCTGGGTAGCTGGAAGGTTGGGCTTGCATGATATCATGAAGATTCAATGTGACTATAGCCCAGATTTGGTGAAGCAATTCTTTGCCACTTTGGCAATCAAGAAAGATGAGGAACGCACTATTGAATGGATGACTGGCTCCACTCACTGCAGTGCCACTCTACGCCGATTTGCTGGTATTCTTGGAGCTCCTGTTGATGAGGGTTGTCGCCTTCATGGACCACAACAGACAGATAAGAATGCTCTTGTGCATCTCTATACCTCAGCGGGAAAAGTTGGTTTTACTAAGGGGCTGCTTCCCATTTACAGTCAGTTGCTCCGGTTCTTTCGGGCAACCATTTGCCCAAGTGGTGGTAACAATGATGCTCTCCGGGGAGCCCTTGTGGACCTTATGCACCTCAGCTATAAGTGTGCTCGTGAGACTAATGAGGAACGGGACTACTCTCTTGATATCATGGACTTTATCTTCCATGAGATCCATGATGCCATGGTCTCTCGGACCACCATACCCTATGCACCCTACATTCAGCTTCTCATCAACAACTCTGTGGCTGTGAGTGGTGAAGACTTGAGTGGGTATCCTCTTGTGAAGCATCATGTCAAGAAGGCCTACAAGCTTAAGCCAGTCTCTTCAGCTGTACCTGCACCTGACACTTTCATGGGTGATGCTCGTTCTAGTGGTTTTGCTCCTGCTCGTCATCCTGATGTCCCGGCTATGAGGAAGCAAGTGACCCGGCTTAGTTGGTTTTAGCGTCACATCCTTTGCATGAACATTGAGATCCATAAGGAGAACTATGCAGCTAGCCGAGAGCGTTCTGAGATTAAGCATACTCAGGCGGTTATTCTACACAAGCTCAGTGGTGATCAAGGTCCCCCGCCTCAGCCTCCAGCTCACCAGGGTTACAGTGGATGGCACTCTGCACAGGTTCCATGGAGTGATCTTGATGATTGCCTTCAAAGGTCCAACATCTCTCGCCGCTCTCCGGATGCATCTGACACTGATGAGGAAGAAGAGGAAGCGGCATACCAGTCCGATGATGAAGAAGCCTCCGAGTGATTCCCATGGGACGTGTAGCATCGCACTTGTCCCCTTTTTGGCGTCTCGATGCCAAAGGGGGAGAAGTGTTCTATTAGGATTCTCGGGGATTTGCATGGTTTGGGCACAAGCATATGCGTTTATCATTCTTATATTGCTTGTGTTCCCTCTTATTTGAACTATTTGGTTTGTTTGTGTGCCGTTCAAAACTATGTGCTATGTGGTGTGAGACATTGTTATGGTTTTCGGATTTATATTTGTTGAGATCAAGGATATTACATTATGTGTGATGCTATATCTCCGCATTATATATCTACACATGGGTATGATTTCTTGCATCCTATCTCAACTTCATATGTGTCAATGTCTATTGTTAGAGCTCATGTTGGATATCTCTTGTGTTGAGGCACCATACTCCTATGTGTTGTGTATTTGTATTCAAATGCAAATTACTTATATGCACACATGTAGGGGGAGTGCCTCTATGTTTTGCCATCATGCTTGTCTCTATAGTGATTCCCGTGCAAATCCGTATATTGTCATCAAACACCAAAAAGGGGGAGATTGAAAGAACATCTCTCACATTATGTTTTGTGTGTTTGATGTCAATATATGTGATACTCTAATGTTTGTTTAAGTGGTACAGGGTTTACATAGATTCATATTTATGTATGTTGGATTTGATCGGTCTGTCAAAAGTTAACAGCAAAAGATGGCCAGGCCGGATAATCCGGGCCGGATATTGTTGAAATATCCGGCCCCCTGTTTTTGGCTAAGTCTTCGAGGAAAAGCAGCGCAGTATGGGGGCCGGACATTTGCCCGGATATTGTCCCGGTATTGTACCAGGGCCGGAATATCCGGGCCGGATATTTTGGAAATATCCGGCCCCCCCGTTTTTGGCTAAGGACTGGAGGAAAAGCTTCTCTGGCATAGGGCCGGACATTTGGCCGGATAATGTTACTGTTTTGTTCCGTAGGCCGGATTATCCGGGGGGCGGATTATCCGGCCCTTACTTAGGCCGGAATATCCGGCCCCCCGGAAGCTGCAACGGCTCAATTTTGAGGGGAGGTATAAATACCCCCCTTCTTCTACCTTGGTTGCTTGCTCAATCATTACACAAGAAATCTGCCAAGCCACCTCCATTAGAGCCACCTCAAGAAACTCAAGATTTGCAAGATCTCCTTCCTCCCCCAACCAAAGCTCTTAATCTTTGGAGATTCGAAGGAGAAGACACCGATCTACATCCTCACCGAAGCGTTCTTCATTTCCCCCTCTCTTGTTTGAGGGATCCCATGCTAGTGTTCCTATTTGGTTCCCTAGTTGATTTGTGTTGATGTATTGTTGTTGATTGTTGTGTTGTAACAGATTTGGGAGCCTCCAATTTGGTTGTGGATGTGTGCCCCAAGAACCTTGTAAAGGCCCGGTTTCCGCCTCGAGGAAATCCCTTAGTGGAAGTGGGCTAGGCCTTCATGGCGTTGCTCACCGGAGATCTGAGTGAAGCCTTCGTGGCTGTTGGTTTGGCTTTCGTAGCAACCACACTCCTCCAAACGTAGACGTACCTTCTTGCAAAGGAAGGGAACTACGGGAATCATCTCCGTGTCATCGCGTGCTCCACTCTCGGTTACCTCTATCCTATTCTATCTCTATATTGCTTAGATATATCTTGCTTAGTTGTTAGCCTTGTCATATAGGTAAATTCACTTAGTTGCATATCTAGAGAATTTACCTTTTGTGTCAAGCCTAAATTGAAAAAGAACTAAAAATTGGTTAGCACCTATTCACCCCCCCCCCTCTAGGTGCGGCATACGATCCTTTCACCTTCAGCACAAGTTCTCTCTAATTATGGTCTTGTTTTATGAGAACAACCACAAGAAAGTTTGAATTCCAGAGGGAATTTTATGTCACATAGAGCTAAGAGTTAAATGGCTTTCACCCTTTTAAAATTGACCAAGGCACACATTGATTTTAAGCAGTACACCTCAATAGTTTCATACTACTTCCCCACAAGCTGACCATTTTGATCGGACTTTTTGTGCTCCTAGTTATCTCAATTAACTCCAACCATTAGTCCGTCATGCGAGGAGTGAAAGTTATTCTCAAAGTACACTTCATTTAATAATCCTAGACATCAACTAGTATTGTTTTGGCCTATAGATTACATACAGAATACAGATTCATGAATTGGGTAGCAAGTGGGAACCTACCAACCATATGACACTAGTAGGGAAATGCTTATAGGTGGAGCTTAGTTCTGTGGCGCACCAGCAGAAATGCGCCACAGAAAGATTTTTTGTGGCGCACGAGAAAGAATGCGCCACAAAAATAAGCTATTTTTATGGCGCACTACTGAACCGTGCGCCACAGAAATTATGTGGGTCCTTATCCTGCCACCACCAATTATTAGTGTAGGTATTTCTATGGCGCACATGGCGTGCTGCGCCACAGAAATAAGTGTTTCTGTGGCGCACTGGTTCTGGTGCGCCACAGAAGTAGTTGATTCTGTGGCGCACTTGTGCTGGTGCGCCACAGAAATAGCGCCTTCTATATCCAACTGTACCCCCTCCCCCCGCCCGTACTTCCTCCTCCACCCCTCTTTCTCTCCATACCGCCGCGCGCTGCCGCCTTCCATGGTGAGCGTCGCCGTCGCCGCCGCCTCCTTCCTCCGCGAGGGCCGCATGCCGCCACGCTCCACCCATCCCCGCCACCAGCAGCACAAGCCGCTGCGGCGTGGAGGAGGAGGGGCCGCCGCATGGAGGAGGAGGGGCCGGCTCCGCATCAAGGAGGAGGAGCCGCCGCGTCTTCCTCCTCCTCCACCCCTGCCATCATCGTCAACCTCCTCCTCCACCCCTACCCGGCCCCTCCCTCTTCCTCTACCCGGCCCCTCCTCCAACAGCATCGTTGGTGAGCTCCACCTCTCCCCTCCCCTCCCTCTTCCTCTCCTATGCGGGCACAAAGTGCTCGACGAAATTACTGGATCATCAAATGTTTCCCTTTGTCCCTGGTTAATTGCCTCCTTAATTGATGCCTTATGATCCAAATTACTATATTATTGGATTGAGTGATATGGCTACTGCTTGTTTGCTCTCCAAATTACCAAGTGATGAATATATAATCCCTTTGGAGCATCTGCCCCATGCTATATATGTGTATTTTACCATGCTTATGATGGATTTCTTTTAAGGACTCTAGCTAGATTAGAGGGGGAAAAGTTGCTGCTTTGTTGCCTATGATAATGGATCATCAAATGTTTCCCTTTGTCCCTGGTTGCCTCCTTAATTGATGCCTTATGATCCAAATGACCCAAGTCCCTTGCATGATCCCATTTGTCCCTGATGTTGCTTAAGATGAATAAATTCCCTCTAATCACCATTTGGAGATCAAGACTAGTTCTTGATTTCCATTAGCTAGACTCCAATATTAAAAATGTCTCCCAAATATGGAGACAAACATTTTAACATTACCCCAATGTTATTTCTCTCAAATGGACAGTTTCTGATGGTATGCTTGCTCCTCACTGTACTTTATCCATTCCCTGCTGATCCTAAGTACCCATGAATATATGGTGGTGTTCTTCTGCTGTTTAGTTACAGGTGGACATTTCGTCGAGCACTTTGTGCCCGCATAGGAGAGGAACCGGCCGTCATCGGTTTCCTTATTCCAACGATCAGTCTATTGGTTCACCGGGCAAGAAGGCGAACAGTGCAGAGCGCGGGACACACGGCCTGAAGCGCGGCAACACGGGCCGGCATAATGCTGGGCAGGCCGGCACGGTCTTTACATCAAGGACTCGTTCACTGGACGACGAGGGAAGAAAAATGGCATCTGCTGCAAACTGCTATGCACCTGTGGAGTCTGGCGATAGTGGTGATGGCGATTATCATTATTCCCCCGGTGAGTCCAATCGTGGTCCGGCCATGGAGAAGAGCGCATGAGACGCGGCCACAAGGGAGGCGGCTGGGACTGCCGTGGTTCTGCGCCGGAGAGGCAGATCGGCGTTGTTGTGTCGTCAAGGACCCATTCACGGAACAGCGGCCGGGGAAAGGGGGCCCTTCTGCAAAGTATACTGCGGTGTATACTGCAACTATGGTTTCTGACCATAGTATTTGTGTTGACCAACAATGTATGAGGCACTTATTCCATTTTGTCATTCCATTTGCTTTGATATTTTTAAAATGCCGATGATTAAAATGTTTGGTCACCGTATACTTGGGGGTGGCGTAAGTGAGCCTGGTAAGATAGCACAAATATCAATCTCTTGTGCATCGGACTTGGTCTCACTTACGCCATCACTGAATGTTAATATTTGTGTTGACCAACAATGTATGAGGCACTTATTCCATTTTTTCATTCCATTTGCTTTGGTATTTTTAAAATGCCGATGATTAAAATGTTTGGTCACCGTACACTTGGAGGTGGTGTAAATGAGCCTGATAAGATAGCACAAATATCAATCTCTCATGCATCGGACTTGGTCTCACTTACACCATCCCTGAATGTTAATATTTGTGTTGACTAACAATGTATGAGGCATTTATTCCATTTCTCTTGTGCATCGGACTTGTTGGTCTCACTTTCTTCCATTTTAATCATAGTAGGAACTGGATAAAGACCCTGATGCAAACGAGCCTGGTGGGTAGAGAGGAGGGAGCAAAGGAGGAACCGGATGAAGACTATTTTGTATCTCGAAATTGTGAAATTTGTATGAATTAAGAGTTGTATGCAAAACATTTGACACTTGCCACTACATATGTAACTCGATCGGGCTCTAAGTACTATGATGATGATGTATAATATTGCTATGTTATATGTGTCAATATTATATATGTCTATCTGTCTATATTATACCTGTATACTATGTACAAAACTTGTATAAAACCTATATAATACACCAGGGAGCACAAAATCGAGTATACCTGTACATTGTTCTGTGGCGTACCAAAATAGAATTTAATGGCGCACCTTTTTCTGTGGCGCATCACATCCATATGCGCCACAGAACAACTTAATTCTGTGGCGCATGGTCAGGTGCGCCACAGAAACCCTATTTTTGTGGCGAAGTTTCTGTGGCGCACAGCCCGTGCGCCACAGAATTAAAATTTCGTGCGCCACTGATGAGGCTTTTCCTACTAGTGTGAGAAGCACTAAACATTTCACAACGAAGGCTACCAGGTACACATCGAAAAATTTCTTAGAGTGGGAGGCACTCCACCTCATCCATATTAATTGGAGTCATCTCACTTTTATGATAGTTGCAGTATCCGGAGTGAGGACAACACGCACCGGTTGAAAGATGCGGCGTAAGACGGAGCAAGTTTTTTTTTCACAAATACCAGAAAGAATGTAGTAGTATTTTCGTCGACTAAAAAATGAGGCGGATGGTGAAGTATTTCTTTGTTGGAAATGGTACTATTTTTTTACGGCTGAAAGAGACAATGACTAATGGAGTAAGTATATCTTTCTAAATGTACCGTAGAAAAAGGAATTGTTATTCTTCCCAAGTGAAATATAAGAGATACGGTGGAGTAGATATAATTTTTTGATGGTACCATAGGAGAACAAAATATTATTTTCCTCGGGTAAAAGAGGTGACGAATGTTGGAGTTTTTTTTGGCATTACCAATCACGAATTATACACTGGTGAAGAATTACTTACGATTGAAGAGATTCATGTAAAAAAAATCATCCTTGTGCACCGTAAAGAAATTACTATTAGGTAGTTAACGACATGTTTCGTTGTTGACATCGGCAGTTGTTGACGTTTAAGATTTCTACTGATAAATTGCTTTGAGGAAAACTATAGGTTGATACCGCATTGCGAGAAACTACTGTGAAATAGTTAACGCGAAAAATTAGAATTACCACTAAAGAATTATGCTAGGGTAACGTATTACGGTGGGTAAGTAAATTTCTGTTGAATATTTCTACCGATGAATTACTGCGAAGAATTGCTATCGAAAAATGAAAAAAAAGTTCGAAAGTAAAAAATGTCAAAAAAGCAAAAAAAAAAAAAAAGATGGTGCCTGTCATGCACATGAACGGTGCCCAAAAGCACCGCGAGGTAGACATTCAAGATTTCTACCTATAAATTACTTTGAGGAAAATGCAGGTAGTTACTACATCGTGAAGAACTACTTCAAAATAGTTTATGTGACAAATTAGAATTACCACTAAAAATTTATGTGAGGTAAAGTATTACCGGTGGGTAACTAAATTCTTGTTGAATATTTCTACCAATAAGTTAGTGCGAGAAATTATTATCAAAAAATGTAAAAAAAATTACAAGCCAAAAGTAAAAAAAAAAGTCAAAAAGCAAAAAAAAGTTACTGCTCATGCGCACTGTTCATGCGCATGAACAATGCCCGAACGTACCCCGAGCCAGCAAAAGTTTGCGGCTTTTATATTGATAAATATTCTAGTATAATTTTCGAGGAAAAAAACAAAGTATTATCATCATTGCGGACTGATAACTCCACTAGGAACAAACCTGGGGCGTAGACCTATAATCAGCCCAACTTCATTCCCTTTAGCTATCATTTTAGAGAAAACATCTACAACAAGGTTGAAAAAGCAATAGAGTAAAGGGATCTCCTTGCCTTAAACCTTTACCAACTAAGAAAAAGTTTTCTTCCACATCGTTAACTTTGACACCAACAGAACGAACATTGGCACTCTGCTTAACCTAGGTAATATTTTTATTAAACGAGGCAAAAGATGTCATTTTCATTGATAGAGAAGAAGTTTAGAGTTTAGTACAAATGCCTAGGAGGCATCCTAGGACTTTAACATAATCCTACTTTCCCGGGATTACATAGATCAACTACTGCGCACCGGCCTTGCCCCATGCACGGGCCTCATCCTTGATCTTGTTAATGACCATGCACACAGTGGATTGGTGGCGGCTAAAAACTATAGCATTGCGTTCATTCCAAACTTCCCAAAAAGTAAGCATGATCAAGGATGCCATCACTTTCCTATGTTGCCCTCTTGTCAATGCGATATTTGTCTACCATACATCAACGGAAGGCTCATCGTCCCAAGTCTCCATAGTTCTCTCTGGGATGCCACACCAAGAAAGGATCCCTCTCCATATCCTCTTGGTAAATCTACTCTTGTACATGAGATGCTCCGCCATCTCTTGGATTTGGTTGCGTAGGGGTAATTTCACATTTTTCCGTCCTCTACATCGAAGTTTACCCGCCGTCCACACGTACTCGATTTTGCACAATCAATCAAGGAAAGAATTTACATTTTGGGGGCGCCCAAATGCTCCAACCTGTGCCGTTGAGGGCCAAATCCCCTAAGCATAAAGACTTCCAAAAGAAAATCATGATTAGTTGATTCTATCATATGCTTTTCTTTGTCAGTTTTAAACACTAAACCTTTATTTGTCATTTTTGGCGACATCATGATTGACTTCCTGTGCTGTCACAACACTTTTTAAGTTGAACCTACTTCTAATAAAGAAAATCTCTAGATAATCTTAGCTAATATATTAGTAAGAACTTCATTGAAAATCTTGAAAGAGCAATTTAAAGGACTAATGGGCCTAAATTTCTTCACTGTCATAGCAAAAAATAAGCCTACTCATTCCCATCAATCCAACGATCAAACATGGCCATCATATCAACTTTTATAATGTGTCAAAACTGTTGATAGAACATGAAAATTAGGCCATACAGGGCAGGCACCATCAAAGTAAGAACTAAACACGGCTTCTTTTGCCTCCTCTTCAGTAGACCTACATTATACTAGCATGGCATTCTCCTCAGGTATAACTTTTTCACGGTCAGAAAAATGTTGACACTTTCTGGATCCCGATAATAGCCAAATAGTAGGCGAGGCCGACTCGCTCGACCACTCGCGTAACCGTGAAACAAAGTGTGTCCCCAGCATATGTAACGTCGGACAACCCCAAAACATCCGAGAAGTCAGAGCACCGCCCCGGCTCAATCATGATTCTCGCGTTTGCTCGCTCGGGTAGACGAACAGAGAGCTGGCCGGAGGAGCTGGACCACGGTACCCACCCGTGCGTAGGACGAAACAGAAAGCATCAGCCAAGCTGACCTCGCTCGTGTGGCCGTGGCCATGGCCACGCTAGCTCATGCATGTGCGCGATGCTCCGGCGCGCGTAGCAGTGTCCAGAATAATACGACCTGAGCAACCCGACGACGCCCGGCGCGCTGGCAAAGCCAAAGCGGCGACCGCATCGGTGTCAAAGAGGTTGACGAAACCGGCAAAGCTGAATGGCTGGTAGGCTGGCCGACGGCGACCGCTTCCGTTATGGCAAAGCTTTTGCCCTGCGTTTAGGCCCGAGATGGACAGCGCCTAGGGCCGGCACATGTCTTCCATGAACTTTAAGGTCAGCTTTGTCTCCGCTAGCGTTTGGACGCGAGCTCCGTCGCAGAATCTGGGCGAGACTTGGAGTGCAAATGCGCGATGGTGGTTAAGTTCTCCTTTTTCGCCGATCTTTTTTGGGAGGATGGAAGGAGGGCCTAGAATGGCTGTGCATTCTTCCGCGTACTTGGCTCCAAAGGGAAGCGATGATCATAGCGGTAAAAAAGATAGGGATTGTATTGACCGCGTGCATGAACGACCGAGACCATTAGACCAAGCAAGCTATAAGTCTTCGTGTGAAACCACGGCGAACTCGGCTGTTTCGTCTAAAGGCGAGGCCAACAGCGATTGGGAATTTAAACAAAATACGGACGGTACGTAGGACGACCAGGGAGACGTTGAAGTATACGATCGCGACGGCTCGGCGGGCGGCCAAGTGGATGAGAAGGAGGCCGTACCCTAGTACCGGGTTGGGAGAAGAAGGCGGCTATAAGAATCGGCGGTCGGTCGTCTACTTGTGTCAGCCCATAGTTCCGTGCTTAATTGTAACCTTGCTGTGGGTGGGTGTGAGTGAGACTGACTCAGTAGTACGTTGGAAGAAGGAGAAGCAGACGACGACGCGGACGGCCCCTGTTCCTCCGCCGTGATCGATCGCTCGAGGAGACGCGTGCGTGTCGGTGTGTGTGTGAAGATCGCTCGAGGGTTTAAATGGGGCGCGCGCCGTGCTGCGACAAGGAGAGGGTGAAGCGGGGGCCGTGGGCGCCGGAGGAGGACGAGCAGCTGCGGAGCTACGTCCGGGCGCACGGCATCGGCGGCAACTGGATCGCCCTCCCGCAAAAAGCAGGTACGAGTCCACTCACTGTCCATGCGTGTGGCATGGCAGCTAGCTGATCATGTCGTGGTGAATTCTTGTTGTTGGCTGCACAGGATTTGTCCCTGACTTGTCTCATCATTAATTCAGGTCTGAACCGCTGCGGCAAGAGCTGCCGCCTCCGGTGGCTCAACTACCTGCGGCCGGACATCAGGCACGGCGGCTACACCGACCACGAGGACCGCGTCATCTGCTCCCTCTACGCCTCCATCGGCAGCCGCTGGTCCATCATCGCCTCCAAGCTCCCCGGCCGCACCGACAACGACGTCAAGAACTACTGGAACACCAAGCTCAAGAAGAAGGCCATGCGTCAGCAGTACCACGGCGGCGAAGGCGCCACCCCCGGAGCCTTCCCCGCGCTCGACGCTACTGCTCTATCGTCCTGGAGCCAGGCCCAATGCACGCCGCCGCACTCATCCCTCTCGCCGTCCGCGTCCGCCTCCTCCTCCGTGGACACCAGCTCCTCAAGCGGGGACATGTGCTTCCCAGCCGCCGCCGCCGCCATGTACCAGCCACCGCAGCAGCCCATGCAGGGGATGGTACGCTTGGACACGCCTCCGCCGCCGCACACGGAGCTCGCCCCCGTGCCGAACGCGGCCACCGCCACGCTGCTCGACGACGCGTTCCTCGCCGACCTCGGCGCTTACGGAGACCTGCTGTTCGGCGGGCTGATGCAGGATGACAAGGCTGCCGTCGCAGGCTTGGAGCTCTCGTCGGCGGCGTGCTACTTCCCCAACATGGCGGAGATGATGTGGGCCGCCGATCACGCCCACGCCAAGCCACCGCAGCTGGGCGCCCTCTGCAACACCTTCACGTAGGATTCGTGACACTGCTGACAAGAATGATATCCACTTCATTCATGCTACTTGGAAGGTCGATCGGCCGGGCGATCCATTATTGGTAGCACCGCTCTTTGACTGAGTGGCGCTCTACCACTCTAGAGCATGTTTGCGGTTTCTACGAGAGATGAGATCGATCACATTTCAATTTATGCTACACATATCGAATATATGTACAGTTTAGATGTCTATGTGAACCGTCTGTACTGGAGTTTACTTACGGCTTGTGCTTTCGTAGATCTTCAAATCTTAAAACAGTGTAAACCAGCTAATGGGTATGTCGGATGATAACACGAGGTGCATGTGCACTTTACCCCTGTCATAGCTACGAATAACTTCAAGAGAAATATTTTAGGGTTTTTTCTATGTTTAACTGCTATTTTTTAATTTTAATTAATCTATGAAAGGTGCTCGATTCAGTTGCACTTCAACTAAACCGAGTTGCACATTTGTTAGATCGATGTGGAACTCTTTTTTTTTTTTTAGAAAAGTGCAACTAAAGTATTTTTGTGTGGGTGAGACTTAAGAGCATCCCCACTCGTTGGCGCTCCCCACGCCCAAATCCGGCGAAATTTTCGTCCGGATTGGAGGAAGATTTGGCGTGGGGAGCGCCGAAGTTCCAGCCGTCCCCCCGGCAGGAAACCCCCAACCTCGACCATTTGACATATTTCAAACAAATTTAACATAAAATTTAACAAGTTCGGCGACCAAAAGTACGAAAATTGCTGAAACAAATTCGGCGATAATCAGTACAATGTTTAACAAGTGCTGAAACAAATGAAGCACACAATTTCACAATTTTTCAAACAAATTAAGACAGACTAGTTGGCGTCGGCGTTGGCGTTGCCTCGGAGCCTCCATATGTGCTCCACCAGATCATCTTGCAGCAGCTGATGCATTGTAGAGTCTCGAATCTCCTGGCGCATAGCAAAGAAGGCGGCCCATGATGGAGGCACCTGGTGATTAGGCTGTGCAAGAGGACCCTCTCTCTCATATGGTGCTTCTTGCTCAGCCAGAGGAACCGGATGCTTTCGCTCATTTTCAATAATCATATTGTGTAGGCACACACAGCAGTTCATCACCTCCCACATCTGATCTTTCGACCAAGTCATAGCGGGGAACCGGACGACAGCAAATCTCTGCTGGAGGACACCAAATGCACGCTCGACGTCTTTTCGACAAGCTTCTTGTTTCTTGACAAACTCGCAAAGTTTGGGGGTGCTAGGGTTGGAGATAGTCTTCACAAATATTGCCCACTTTGGATAGATACCGTCTGCAAGGTAGTATCCTTTGTTGTAGTGCCGACCATTGATCACATAGTCCACCGGGGGAGCATGACCCTCAACAAGCTTGGAAAAGACCGGGGAGCAGTTTAGGACGTTGATGTCATTGTTGGATCCAGGCATACCAAAGAAAGAGTGCCAAATCCAGAGATCATGGGTAGCCACTGCTTCAAGTATCACAATGCAGCCTTTTTTGTGACCCTTGTAAATTCCCTGCCACGCAAACGGACAGTTCTTCCATTGCCAATGCATGTAGTCAATGCTTCCAAGCATCCCTGGAAAACCCCTAGCTTCATTGGTTGCAAGGATCCTCTGAGTGTCTTCGACAGTGGGTGATCTCAAGTAGTAGTCCCCGAACACTGCTATGACGGCCCTGCAGAACCGGTAGAAACATTCAAGGGCGGTGGACTCCGCCATCCGAAGATAGTCATCTGCAGTATCACCGGGAGCTCCATACGCCAGCATCCTCATAGCCACTGTGCACTTCTGCAGTGACAAAAATCCAACCAAACCAGTGCAATCCGCCTTGCATCTGAAGTAGGGATCAAAGTCTCGGATGGCATACACAATTTGCAGAAATAGCTTTCTGCTCATCCTGAAACGACGCCGGAAAACACTCTCACCGTGCAATGGATTGTCGGCGAAGTAGTTGGCGTACAACATGCAGTAGCCCTCCATTCGCTGTCTCGGCTTGCACTTCCGGCGACCTGGTGCCGACCCACCACGTCGACCAGTTGCCAGTCCGGCGTACATGCTTGCCAAGCAACCGAGGATCATCATGTGCTCGTCGTCTTGGGCGGCTGCTGCCATCTCTTCTTGCATAAGCTCGACGAACATCTGCTCCTCCTCTTCGTTCGAGTCCATGGCCGGCGAGGCAAATGGACGAACACCTGACGGGCGTGGTCGAGGCAACCCGAGCCGCGAGCGACGAGGAGCCGGCCAAAGTCGGAGAACAGGCCGGCGGAAGAGCAGCCAGATAGGCCGTCGTCGAAAGGCGGCGGAATCTGGGCAACAAGCCGGCGGGGTGGTGCCGGCGGCGAGAGAGATACGAGGGGTGGGGGAGATTTTGAGCGACGTGGCGGTGGGGTTCGTGCGTCGACTCACCGACAGATCGGGCCCTTCCCCGCTTTTCACTCGTCCGGAGTCCCCGAGCGCGCCCCGGGGGGCCGGGGATGGCGTGGGCTCGCCGGATGGATGAAGGGCCAAATCCGGACGAAAACGAGGAACCGGGGGCACGACTGGGCCGAATTTCGCCGTCCGGATAGAAAAAACGTCGCTCGGGGGCCTCGTCGGGGGACGAGTGGAGATGCTCTAAGAAATTCTTAGTCTACTCGACCGAGTCGTCGACTAATTAAGACGTAGCAAATCCAAATTTTATATGGCTCTCCATAACTTCATTTTTATTACTTCCTCCTTCCAATAAAAATATCTTAGACACTAGAGAGAATACTTTACTTGTTCTCCTCGAGACCTCGACAAGAATACACCTTTTTCTACAACGAAACTCCAAAGTGACGACTGACGATACTAGATACGGTTACGTGACGCCGGCCATAGCGTAATGTTGGTGTGCAAGTGCAACGTGAGCAACATGCATGGACCGCTTCACCCACAGGATCGAAGCCTGGATATGCGTGCGTTCCATGATCGATCGATGCGGTTGTATATACACGCAGCATGATGCTGCCTCTCCTTGATTATTGACCCGTTCATAAGGCCACGAGGGAGAGAGAAGAGAAGCGTATATGTGGACGCTGCGAACCTTTGCAAGATCCTCTCCTCCGTCGCGTTGCGAACACTCCACGCCACCAGTATTATTATTTTTCCTCATCTCTCCTTTGATTTGATTATTACGTCGATCGAGTACCATTCGATAATTGGTAAGTCTATGCTGGTCTCCGAGCACATGGTACGCTAATCAAACTTATTTAAGCATGGACATGTCTCTCTATTGTCGTCTCTAAAAAAGTGATTGGAGACTTTGAGCTCGCGACAAAAGTGCCTATCGAGTTGACCGTGGAAATTAAGGTCGAGCATCGGCTTCGGAGAAGCTTCCTCATGACCTCGAGGCAGGCCGGGTGATTGGAGGGTGGCTTTTCAGTCTTTCACCATTCACCACTGTACCGTACAAAAGGATTTAGTCCTGACTTATTATGGTTAGAGATCCCTGTGCATTTTTTTCTCCCATTGTCTTGGGTTTTTAATTGTTATGTACTAGCATCATCCCTGGAGAATCATGCTAAGTAAGGAATTACTATGGCGGCCGGTCACATCGTAGGATCATTCCTGACCTGAGACACAATTTTGTGATAACTACAATTGAAGAGGGTGCTTTTATGAAATTTGGAAAATTCATCAGCTTGGCTCGACTTATAATTAGGACCGATTATCTTGAACTTAATTCTTGAGGTCTTTTATGGTACCCTCAACTAGATATAAGCCGTTTATTTTTGTGGATCGAACGGTTCGTATAAATTTATACCTCTACCTAAAACAGGAGTAGTATGAAACATACTGGTGGGTAAACTGGAGTGATATGCACGGTTAAACTAGAAAACATCTACGATGGCAAAGAAACAAATCCCATTAAAAATGGAAGGCCTGATAATGGAAGCATGCATCGTCTCCATGAGGTGGGTGCTACTTCACGGCGTGGCGGTGGTATAAAGTCTAAGCTGAAGCTGTCGGAGTTGTTAGATCTTGCCTTCCTGCATAATACAATTTCATAATCTCCCATTGTTTGAGAAGAGTTCTCGGGCTAGCTCCGTGGCATGATTTTGCCTTCATGCTATGCGGCCGGCCGGCGAGCCGATCGCCGTGTGTCCATGAACTCTGTCGAGCTAGTTTTATAGTTGCAACAATAATTGATAGAAAGCTAGATAAAATCGGAAGGTATCTCCTAGAGAAAGACATATATTAGAAATCAGGATATGTTGCTAGGATTTTAGGCTAAATCAACGGGATATTTACTGGGATTAGATATTCAATAAATTATTTTCCAATTATAATTCTACATTGCCCCGGCAATTCAATGGCTAGATTTAAATTCATACCTCTCGGCTCTCTGGTTGGTGGTAAAAGGTACCGTAAAACATGCCTAATTCTTTTAATCGACAGGGATCACCATCCTAGTTCCACTGATGACATCAACGAAACCCACGCAGGCACATGTATTTTGAAGCATGCAAGCGTGTTTGGAGGTCTTAGAATCATAAAAACAGACAAACGAAAACAGGTTCCCGGAGCTAGGTTTTACAAAGCCAAACGGTGTATCCACACAAGCTAGAAGGAATCAAAAGCAGGATGTACAAAGACAACCGAAAACAACCAAACAGGGACGAACATTAAAGCTGCTTCTAGCGTTGATATCGGTGTGTCCCAAGTCCCGTGCGTTGCCGCTCGCTTGGCATGTCTTTTAGCCACCCATCAGTTGGAAGTTTCTCTTTAAGCTTTGAAACATATGGCTGCAGAGCTGCTTCATAGCTGCATACATGGTTTCATTGAAGATGACCTTCCACCTCTTGACTGAGATAAAGATCATCCTCGGAATTTGTAGCAAATTTAGCCAAGTTGACCATTAAGAATCATTTCATTCCCAAATTTTCAGATACACCAAAGAGTAGCAACACAAACCGAATTCAAAGATGCATGTTTATTATTTGCTACCCAAAATTTGGCAATAGACATATAATCATTTCCAAAAGGTACAAATAAAGATTTAGAAATGGTATGGCAAATTTGTTTGGCAACAATGCGCTGAAAAAATAAGTTATCTCTAGAATCATTATCAACACAAAAATGCAGCATTTAGGTTTGCTTAAGTTTCTAATCTTCAGGTTATCTCTAGTCATTAACTAATTTTGAGATAAAAGTCAAAGAAAGATATGCACTTTTGGAGGAATGTTGAGTTTACACATAGAGGAGTGAAAATTATAATCAAACCAAAATGATGATAGCATACAAATAAGAAGTAGAATACTCTCCTTTACTTTCATATATCCAAATGAGTGCATTAGTATCTCTAGAAACAGAGATGATGTATGCAATACTCTCGGGCTCATACCACTATTGCATATAAGATGCAGAAAATTTCTTCTAAATGCGAGTTTAAGATCATTACCTTCCCATATCCGCTAAACAATTTTATTATGTTCATTGTAAACAACATTAATATCAAAAAGTTCTACTACTAAGGACAAGGTTGCACACAAGGTGTCCTCCCAAAAATCTAACCTTCACTGTCTTCCATTTGTATCCAAAGTGGACACTCTTGACAGCCCACATATAACCCCCTTCTAGAATTGTTGGTTTTACTACAGAAAATATTGGGGTTACTCGTGTCATATTTAGCATCAACTCTAGATTTTCAGAGTTTACCCTCATCTTTAGCATATACTTTTATCCAAGAACCAAGGAGACAAAGGTTAACATTGGCTAGGTCAGGCACACCTAAACCTCCATACTCTTTTTTCATACAGACTAGTTTCCAATTAGCTATGGAGGTTCCTATGCCCCTCAAAGTCATTCCGGAGGCAACTTGCCAACGTGTTGATGAGGTCTAGAGACAGTTTTGAAAACTAAGATAAAAAGATAAATGGATATACTAGCTACACATGTTTTAATTAAGGTTATCCTAGCAGCCTAAGAGAGAACTTTATCCTTCGAGCCTTCAATTCTCTTGAGAATTTTGCCTATAAGGGCTTGAATAACCTATCTTCCAAGTTTATCGCAATGTAAAGGAACTCCTAAGTACATAATGGTAAAAGTACCTATAGAACATCCTAGAATATGGGAAAAAGTTGAAATCTCATCCTCCTCCAAATAGAGAGGGACTAGTTCACTTTTTGAGTAATTAATCCTCATGCTATACACTTCACTACGGGAAAAAATGTCTTTGCCGTGCAGTCTATCTTTACCGTGTGTCCCCGCATGGCAAAGATTTTTTTGCCGTGCACACGGAGAAAAATGCATGGCAAAGATCTAGCTTGGCCACAGCAAAGACAGACACAAGCGCACGACAAAGATAGGATTCACGGCAACGACGGAAGAGGCCGCACGACAAAGAAAGGTGCACGACAATGGCCCAAAACACCGCACGGCAAAGATTCAGTGCACGGCAAAGGCGTTGGGTATTGCCGTGCCTCACCCTTTGCCGTGCGCGCAGCTGTGTTACACGGCAAAGCAGCCTTTGCCTAGTGTTTTTAACAAACGCACGGCAAAGCAAGCCTTTGCCAAGTGTAAGCGCACGACAAAGATGTAAAACTGGATATCTTCTGAGCTCAAAGGCGTGGCGTGGTATAGTTATCAACAAATGAACACTTAGCCAAGTGGCAAGGTTGCATGCTTTCCCTACTCTGCGTCCTAGGTTTGAATCCCAGATCGACTAATTTGGGGTTTTTTTTAGATAAAACATGTTTGACACACGGCAAAGAAGCGATGACCTTTGCCGTGCAACATTGGCGAGCCGCACGTCAAAGAAGCCTTTGCCATCAATGGCATTACCGTGCAACGTCGCACGACAAAGCCTTTGCCGTGCATATAGCGCCCTTTGCCGTGCAAATAGTTGGACGGCAAAGGCTTTTTCTTCCGTAGTGCTTATTCAAAACATGTAAGCACCTATTTCAGATTTGTGGTTAAAATAGTTTCTTTGGCAGAGAAAAGGATGGTGTCATCTTCAGATTGAAGACGTATGACACTACTAGAACAATGATTGGAACCAAGGCATTTGATAAGGTTAGAATTAGATGATTTGATTAACATTTGGTCATAACATTAACAATAAGATTAAAAAGTAAAGGGAAAGGGGTCACCCTGGCAAAAAAACCTTTACCGGCAAGGAAAAAAATCCCAATTAAATTGTTCAATAGGACTCCAAAAGAACCTTCATGAGCTACATGTTGTTTAACTGGAAGAACACGTTGGTGGGAGTTTTCTCTTGTTTCACTTGAAGGATATATGGATATATTTATTTTTGCAAACACCTCCTCGCAGGAGCCGTACTACTTCAGGAACAATTTTATGTCCAGCACTAGAGGTGCCAATTTATAAAAAAAGATAAACAAAAAATCATGCGACCGGCTATATATATGCACTCTTGTGTACTACTCGGTTTTACTTGCTTGTGCAACTCGGTTCTACTTGTTGGATAAGAAAAACTATAACTCATCCTAATTATTAAGGATTGCCTCATTTGGTCATTTGAGTTCTCCTTTGCCATGTTTCACGTCCAAGTTTTTCCTTGAACTTATTAGGTGGACAATTCAACCCCATTGGCCATTGTATCTGATATGCGCAGCCTGGTGAAGTCAACTACACATATTCGGAGAAATTTACACAACTTTTAAAAAATTGGTTGGATGCAATGAAATTTAATACTCCCTCTGTTCCTAGATATAAGGTGTATAGTTTTTGAGAAAAGACTCCAAAATATAAGGTATATTACGTTGGACAACCTATGTGGATAATTTTTTAGGAATTGGCTTGTGTTTCCATATCGTTTGAAAACTCATATATTTCCTCATGTGAATTGTTTAGGATCAATCCCGCTAAAACCTTGTGTAGTTTTCTCCTGACGTGTGTTTCTTAATTTCCATGCCAAAAACTATACACCTTATATCTAGAAATAGAGGGAGTATAATTCAGCATGTCCCTTCGTACGAACAAACGGGTCAATGTTTTCAGTTAGTAAGAAAAACAATGTGGGATATGTCATGATGTCACTATGCCATTACTAAAGGGGTACAATGTGGCAATGAGTTTGAATTATGTAAATATACACAACGTCATAACTAGAAAGTACAAACCAAATAATCTTACTTGGAAAAATCACATTTGAATCCGAGCTCCTATGTTTATGCTACTTTTTTTTTGAAAAAGTAGTAAACAAATTTAAAAGATCTGATTTTTTAATGACGAATATGAGAATGTTTTCTAACAACGTGCAACATTTTTCACTGACATGTGTGGTAGTCCATAAAAACATTCAGCGTCTGATTACAACATTCAGATTTGTTGTTTACAACACTTAGATTTGTCCTTTTTACACAAACCATTACATATATCTTTTCTGATTTTTGGCGTGCTGCTAAAACACATGTTCATGTACATTTATTTACAAAAATCATATTTTTAATTTTATTGTTATTTTTATTTTACTATTCAGGCGGGAGGAAATGAGCCCTCCCCTCTTAATCTCTCTATGTAACCGTTGTATTTGGCTAACATATAACCGATGCAAGACAAAGCATCACTTTCGACACGAAAACGCCATGTCCCTCTTGCTTTGGCCAAGTTAGTAAAATGGGTTCGTCAAATAAAAGTCGAGGCAAAACCATCACTACCGGCCGGTTGGTTGTTTACTTACTTGCCACCACCCATGTATGTCCAGGTCTTTGTGGTTAAAATGAGAATTCTGTCAAAATCCAATAGAAAGATGCCAAATAAGTAGCTACGGAAAGCTAATGACCCTTCCTTATATGCGAATTGCTGGAAATTCACCAAGATAGCAAAAGACTTTTCTCTAGAAAGTATTTTGCAGCTCTCTCGAACTCTTTCAGCAAGTTGGCAACCACAATGTGTTATAGAGGCAAGCTTTGGTGGGGTTTTGCACTTGTACCTACGTCCTAGATACATACTACCTCCGTTTTAAAATAAGTGTCGCAGATTTATTTAGCTTCGCATGTACTTGATGTATTCTAGTGTTTAGAGCTTACGATACATATAAATCTAGACAAATTCACGACACTTATTTTGAAACCCAGGAAGTACCAATTATCCAGCTGTGGCTAGCATGCATTTGACTAAGCACATCCCGAATACGCGATATCTTCTTGCTGGTTTTGGAGCTCGATTAGGCGGGCTGCATATACGATCTCTCGGTCGGTACCTTGACATGGACTTGATCAAAGTCTCGTGACTCGTCGAGCGCACACTCCGACGTCAGAGCACACAAGTAGGTAGCCTTGCAAATTGCGACTAGCTCCGATCGGGAGGGGGAGGCAAATAAAAAACTGCATATGGTTCGAGTTACATACGTTCGCAGGCGTGGACTTCTCCGTCTCCACTCTCTAGCTTGTTGAGGTCTACCTCTCCGATTTGAGTCACGGAAGAATTGAAAACATAAGTTGTTGTGGTCAGCGGGCACCAGTGATTGCAGTGCTGCTCATCGTCATTGCCGACTTGGAACGGTGAGAAGTCGGCTCAGAACAGTGCCAAGCTAGACAGACCACAGAAGTTGTCAGTCTATGTACCATGTTTGTACGGCGCGATGATCGATCACAGGAACAAGCAGAAGGTCGTCGCGTCGATCTCGGAGCACTACCCGCTGTCGGAAAAGGAAACCAGCTTTCCCTAATCCACCAAAGCTAGAATTGCAAAGGACTCGAGGACATTTAGTTAGCCTATGGAACCTTGGAATCTAAGGCCTTTTCACACTGAGGGATCGATGATAAAGGCCGGGGTTGCAGCGTCATCTGCTCGGTAAAGGCAACGGGGGATGATCTCTCGCGATCAGATGCCATATTAGCATCAAGTAGCTAGCACCCTTGTCTTTGAGCCGTGATCGCTTGCGCTTGTCAATTCCTCCCCACGTAAGATTCTGCACGCGAAATGGTCTCTCCATCTCTAATCAGTGCAGCTATATGAGGATAACTACCGTGACTAATCCGATATGTTGAGGAGAAAACGTCACTTTCAGATACCCAATGCATGTCAAACAAATGTCCCAGCTAATCGTCGAGCAAACCTCAAAGCAAACTCCTGACGAAGTCAAAAGGTCACTCCATTAATTAGCTAGCTAACGTTTGTTTGCACTAGCAGAGTTGAAGTAGTCTTTTGATCACTCAATCGGAGACGCAGATACTGGGAAGTTTGGGAAACATGAGACGGAATGTACCACGGTTGCGGCACAATTTACACGGGGTATGTACAGAGTGTATGTGTAACCGGTGCGCCAACATCAACGGAACTCGGTGCACCGGTTGCACAATTACTCTGGATGCACAAGCTACATGCATTAGCGATCATTTTTTTAAAAGGAGCAAAAGATTTGTCACCATTCATTAATTAAGACGGGTATTAATAAGACAAAGTACAAAGCTAACTAAAAGTTATGGCATGGAAACTACTCTTCTAATATTATATAAAACTTAAATATTTTGCGCTCGTGGTAATCCAAAGTTTTGTCTCCTCCTTGATCGCCTTGATAAGAATTGTTGTTGGGACAAATTTGTTGCGGACGACCCATGCATTTATTTCGTTCTAAATAGTCCAACTAGTGAGCATAGTGAGGGATATCATGGCCTTATGTTTGGGGTATTCATAGGTATATGCTGGTTTTGGAGGCTTGTAGCAGTTCTACTGTTTTAAGTGAGTTGTGTTCCCTTAATTTTCTTGTCCTTCTATGGTGATGTACGGTCTCAAATTATTTTTTATGTTACTTCCTGACTCTTGTGTTCTTCCTCTCTACAACCCTTCATCACTTTGGAACATCGTTTCTAAACAATACTCTCTTTGTTATCAGAACATCGGAGGAGATATCTAACCTTAAAAGGGAGCTGCGGTCTATTAAAAATCTGCTAAACACAGTCAACTCTTATTTATGGTCCGACTCATTTATGTTTGCATCAACAGGCATCTCAGTTTTATCTCTATTTTTCTCCTTATCTTTATTATCTACAGGAATGCCAAATATTTTACCATCTCAATGTCACTCATTGGTGCAATGACTAAATCAGTATGTTCTTGTAGTTCTGCTGCATTCCAATCAATTGTAGCTACCTTTGTGGCACCATGACACCCCTCTTGTGCAGTTCCATCACATATACTGTCACTTCAGTAAATATGAGCATAATCTACCTTTGAAAAGCCCATTCATCATCTGCAATATGTGCAGCCAACTTAGAGACCACATATTTAACTTTTGAGTCGGATTTTAGATCAACAAGCTCTGCATAAAATGTTGCATGTTTGCTTGTCCAACCATTTTGACAATCAATTTTAGAAACCAAATCTTCTCCATCTTCAATTCTTACATACACGCTCTTCCAATTGTCAAACCGTAACAATGATAATTCTTGCTCTAGACCCCAAACTATACTCTCCTCAATTCTCTCCACCCAATTGTTCACTGCCTTCTCCTCTGTAGGTATTGATGATCGATCTCTGAAAATTCAACCGCCCATTTTACAATTGTATCTCTCTCTATGTTTCTCACGCTACCATCACCTAGCATGGCCTTCGTAGGAAAGAATTCCACTACCCGCGCACTGTCCCCCATGTTTGTCTATGGCGGTCACTGTGAGTGAGCTACACCACGTTGAGGCCCAATAGGGCCGGTCCTGAGATTTCGAAGGCCCGGGGCGGAACTAAAATTTTGGGCCCTTCTTATTATAATTTTTTTTTCACCGTATGATGATGAAAAAAATACTTTAAGTATACCCAACTACAATATTTATATAAAAATAACAATCGTCCTCTATATCGACATCATCTTCTACATCAACATTATTATGTGCCCCCATAACAACTAGCGCCAACTAATCTGGATTGCTCGAAGTGCTCGCATCATTGTTCTTCAAAAATTAAAATAGACCCTATGTGATTTTATTAATTTATGTTATTGCTATATCCTTCTTATTTTCTTAGCATCGGGTTCATGCGCCATAATCAGTTAACCTCGGTCCTAAAAATAAGAACAACAACTACTAATCAAAATTTAGAACCCAGATTAGAGCATATACTAGTAGAATTCCAAGAGAGCCGGGCGAGTGTTCTTACCTTCTATCTTAATATTCTATGCAGATTGGATGATTACCTGATTGGGGACATGGGACTGCGAGACTGGGACTGGGAATCTGGGACTGCGGCGGCCGGCAGACCAGCAGGCAGGGCATCAGTCAGGGCAGCAGATCGCCACGCGCAATCGGTAGTCACGATCGGGAGAGCAAGAGCAGCCGAGCAGGAAACCGCTTAGGCGAGGTGATAGCCGCCACATTCCCGTTCCGTATCGAACCAACTATCGATCAAAGGCGACCTTTGGTATCGCTGTATGACTCTTATCGATCAGATGTAATCGTAGGAGCGCTGAGTGAAGTCCTGACCGGCTGGATCGGAAACGAAAAGGAAAATAAAAGACCCAAAGTATAGATCCAAGCCCATCTAAAAACGTTTACTGTTTCTTCTACAATGTATAATAATCCTATATAAAAAATTTGGGCCCCTAATTTTTCTGGGCCCGGGACGACCGCCCCGCCAGACCCCCTCAAGGGCCGGCCCTGAGGCCCAAATCATCGAAATCAGCTAAGATAGGGGCATTACCGATATGAAGTTGTCGCTCGTCGCTCCATCTCGTTCATTTAGCCTCCTCGAAATAGGCTTTCGCCCCGCTATATTAATATAGCAAACGACCCGATACAACGAACGCGCTGGGGCCGCAGCACAACACCAAGCCCAAAAGGAAACACAAGAGAAAAGAAAAAGAAAACAAAGCCGACACCGGCAGCTTGACAAGAACAAGAATGACTCGCAACCGCTGCGCCCTCCAGAGAAAGCTACCACACTCCTAGCACGCCGAAGCGCCGCGTATCAAGCAACACCTTCAACAAGGAAAGTGACGACGACGCCACTCCTGCCCGGACTGGTCCTAGGGTTTCCCCCGATACGCGGAAGGGAGTGGGGAGGAGGGACTACCGACGCCCTTCAGGAAGGCAAGGCGACACCCGCAGGCGTCACCGCGTCAGTGTCGGGCCTGCCGACAAGATTTCTCCCGTCCCCCAACCCACAAACCCGGACGATTCGACGTGCTCCACCCGACTTGCCGCCCACCAGCACACGCCACCGCGACCTTGAAGCCATCCTTGCTGTCTCGCTATGGTCGCCGGAGAAGGGCCTAGACGTAGAGATGAGAAACAGCCGGGTCGGGGGTAGCAAGCACCTCGGCGAGCGGGAGGGAACTACCTCCACCGCCTTCGCGGTAGCCGACCGGACATGGCAGCGAGGTCAAACCCGCCCGGTCGGGCCCAAACGAGCCCGCAAAGACCTCGCTACCACGCTGCGCAGGCCGGCCGGAGTACCGCCGCCACCCGGCCACCGCCGTCGCATCTCCTCCACCTCCGGGGAGCATCACCGGGCGCCATGAGCAGCCCGCCCGCCCGGCCCCTCTCGGGCCCCGAACTGGGCCCAGATGCGGGCCGAGCAGCCCGCCATGGCCGCCGCGGCGCAGCTCCGCCACCAACGGTCGCGCCGCCTCTCCTCCAACCACCCGACGCACAGTACCACCCCCGCCGCGCCGGACCGCCGCCGAGGAGCACCGCCGTCGGCCGAAGCCCCGCGCCCCGGCGCCGCGACGGGTAGAGACGTCCCCGCCGCCGCCGGCACCGCCGAGCAAGGCCGGCGGCTCCCGCCGACGGCGGCGGCAAGGGGGAGCGCGAGGAGGGAGGGAGGAGCGCCGGGGAAGGGGCACGGCCCGGCCGCCGCGGGGGGCGGCGCGGGTCGCGAGAGAGGGGAGTTCATTTAGCCCACACGCAACAATCCCCTATTTCAAATCGCGGAAATCAGAGTGGAGAGATCCATCAAATTGAGACGGTCAGGAGCAGGACTAGGGCTACGAAATGACTAACCAGATTCGCCACTGTGAAAGCTTCTCCCCAGGCACTGCCAAGAAAGAAGCTCCACCGCCGCCACCTAGACAGAAACCTCCACCGCCACCGCCCGTGGGACAAGAAGCAGAGCGTGGCGCACGGTTCACGGTCCACACAGATTGACTCGATGGCAAGGCAGCTGAGTGGATCCCACCTGACGGAGTACATAACTACCCGTCCTAGTGTAACCTCAACGCCCGTTACGACCGTTTTATCCCGACTTCGGTCCTTGGCTATTTCCACATGCATATACGTCACATGTGAGCTATTCTAGCCAACTGCATCGCTCTCTCTCCAATTCATCTCAACGATGTGGCATATAAGCTATTCAACCGAAAAAATTAGTAATACAAGTGCAGATATCCCTGCAAAAAGCATTCTTCCCTCCGGAAGGTGTAGGAAAATATAGCTAGCCACATGCAGGAATCATTTCCTGAACTTCAATGTCTTAATATTGCTTCCCAGATCTACTGTTGTTAATTGAGGCTCATAATGATTTTCCTTTTCAGTACTAGAAGAACACATCTTCGTAAGTTCAGAGTTATGGCGTGCTAACTCCATTCATCGCCTACAGGTATGTAGTCAGGTATTGTATATTTCTCAAGGTCGTGGTAAAAAAATTACTCTTCCTGCTCTCGCTCTCAGTACAAATATCAGAAGTTCTGTAGAATTTCTTACATGGATATTATCAGACGTTGCAAACTGATCTCATTTTCCCCTTTTGCATGGTCAATTTTAAATTCCATGTCTTGCAGTCCGTGAGGATTTGGGTGTACCGGAACTGCAAGAACTGCCAGAGGGAACGTAAATGCCAAAGTCCTGATTGCTTAACTACTTCCTGTAGAACATTAGCTAGGGTGAAATGTCAGAATGTACGGATGTTAATGGAAAAAAGCTTAGTTGTTTTAAACATAGAGCAATTTGGTTAATATCAGTGTTTATATTATCTCTGGCTCACCTTGCTTACAGCGGTGGAACTAGGCCCAAAATGTTGGGCGGACCAATACACTAAAGATGGGTAAAATGGGGTATTATTGGGCTAAATTTAACAAGCATATGGGCTAAAATTTCTTGGGCTGGGCGGGCCATGGCCCGGTTTTGCCTCAACATAGGTCAGCCACTGCTTGCTTATACCCAATACTATTTTTTTCCCTTTCAGTACATACCGGTCTTGAAAACAAAATGAAACTTTACTACGCTTCATAACACACCTCCACCACAACAGAGAAGCGGTAAACTATCAGCGATTCAGGTCACACCTGACAAGCTTGGCCCAAGAAGTTCAATCAAATGTCGCTCTTCTAACACTCCAGCATACACTCAAAATTACTAAACCTAGCTATCAGTTACAAAAAAGGTAACCCACGGAGCACGGCGTGCCACCTTGCTGAAACTTACAAGTCTTTGTTACGTGTGCTACTTTCTTCTAGAGTACCTTTTACTCTTTGCGGCTCCCATAAAAAGATCCAAATTCTACGTCGTTCAGTTCATAACAACAGGTGCCGTTGGATTATCTGTTAGAGCGTTATTCAATTGTCAATTGTTCTTTTATTACACTAGATAAACTCTCAAAAAATGTGTTGCAAACTATTGACAGGTCCATGCCTTTATTTAACCGAGTATGCAATGCAATCCTACCTAATAAAAAAAATAGCGTGCTAACACAAATAGTGTGGGCTTCAGAAAAACGCTACAGACGCTATAGTGTGCTATTTTTCAAAATAGTGTTTAACAAAAAAAAAATTCGGGATTTCAGCATATATATAATAATAGATATAGCACTTTGCAACTATAAAATCTCGGATATGATATTTTGCAGCCAAACATCAACCAGAGATAGTTCACATAGTCCATAACTTGATATGACAGTCTCAAAATTACAAACCATAGTTCACATTCACATTGCCCCGAACTAGAAGGATTGAAGGATGGGAACAGAGGCACGGGGTGAAAGCGTGAAGGTGAAGCTAGGCGTGGCCGCTGACCACCGATTGACAGAGGAGAAAGGAGGGCGGAGCTGCGCCGTCACGCCGTCGCCTACCGGGCAGAGTAGGTGACAAGGAGTTGGGGAGTGCGCGATCTGAGTTTCTTAGTCTAGGGTTGCCTGAATTAGGGATTTAGGATACGCAAGTGGGTCAAAATGTGGAATGAGCTACTAAAAAACTACTCTACAAAATAGCGTGCTATGCGGAATAGCGAATAGCGCCAAATAGCGTGAAATAGCACGTCTTTAGCGCGCGTAGCGTCATAGCGTGCCTAGAATGCATAGCGTAGCATTCAACTCGCAAATACGCTATAGCGTTGCTATTATCGTGAAATAGCGCGCTATTATTTTTCGTTGGCTACCACATGTGATATATGGATGGATATTCTTCTAATCTTCCTACTTGTGGGTTTCATCGCCAGTTTTTACGCAGAATTTGGATAGCTGCGTGTCTTTGGACAACAAAGAAGGATACACTTAACCCTGAAGCATTACCCAACATGTTCAGTGTCCCTTCTTAGGCATTCTAAATCTGAATAACTCTATCGTGCATGACGCTATCTAAAGTAGAAACATGGTGCAGATAGTGTCTATAAGCATGTGTTTGTTCAGGCTTGTGGAAGTGACATTGCCGGTTTGGCACATACATACACCTTGGACAGCAAAGAAGGGCAAGCTTAATTCTTAAGCTTGGTCAGTGTCCTATCTTTGGCGTTCCGGATCTGAAGAATTCTGAACCGACTGGGATGGACGGGATCAACAATCTACCCTTGTCCTACCTGTACGCTCTCCACCTCCTACTACTCCTGGTATATAAATACCACTCAACTACGCATCCAAAACCATTAATCAAACCACTCATATAATTAAGAAGTTAGCAATGGAGATGGGCAAGAAGAAGAAGCCTGCCCCATTGGCATTGTTCCTGGCCATCCTTCTCATCATTTCCTGTAAGTCAAATCATTGATTCATCAATTCCTAGGTGCATGAACTTTGCTACGGACATATGTGCCCATTTGGTTTAAAATTTGCCTGAATCTTACGTGATTGTGTTTGGGTATGCAGCTGAGATGGTGGAAGAGGTTGGGGCAAAGCTGCAATGCGACATCAAAGCGTCGTTGTGCATGTACAAGTGCACCAAGACCGGCAGGTGCATGCGCTGCTGCAAGCACTATGGCTTCCTCCACGGCCGCTGCAGAATCCGCCACGGCCTGCTCTGCTACTGCTGCAACGACGACTCAGACCCCGGCCACGCCGCTCTCCGCCGCCGCTACCAGTACCAGGATCAGCAGAAGATGGTCGCGCCGCCGCCACTAGACCACCTTCTTCATGCGTGAGCCTCAGCCAGCTTCCTTCGGTGCTTCATAGCAGTGCATCGGTACCTATGGTTCTGAGCAATCGAAGAAGACAAGAAGATCTCATGAATATATGTCAAAAAAAAAATGTCCCAGCTCTGAATATATGAGCTCCATTAATCCATTACTATGCATCTCTTGCAATTGTTTGTGAAATCGTGTTTCCCTCATTCCGCTTAATTTCATATTCACCGACAATTTTCCTAGGACATCACGAGGGGCTTAACTAATTCGGCGTGTTCTCAAGGTTAAATCCTGGTCGTTCCTGCGCACAAAATGTTATAAATACCAAGGAATTCTTACAAGAAAAACACAAAAAGGATCTGGAAACAAAAAAAATAGCTTTTACGCTATATATACAAAAAAAGGTTACAAAATATATTTTTTACATGTACATGGAATCGTTTCTGTTATTTCCAAGAACAAACAAGGAATGCATGCCTTGCCAACTCTGAGTGGGTAAGCACACTGCGTCCCAATTCCACCTTTTTAACCTTATAACTGAATGTGACCGACTCGAACAGAATACAATAAAACTGGATCATATGTACTCAAAATTTGGAGTGCTCTTTTAGGATGACAATTTGGAGTGTTAATTTGGGTGGGTGTGATGCAGAAAAGCTTCCTTGTCGACCTGTTCATCACTCACATACATACACAAGATTTCAGAACAAGAAACACATTTTTTTTCGATAAAGGAAATATATTAATATCAAAAAGATACCAATTACACTCAGCCTATGCAACAACGTACCACCCTAATGGCACTATGGATGCACACAACCAGAAAAAGGGAAAAAACTAAGAAACAAAGGTCCCGCTACAGCATCTCGGGTCTAACAACAGCAATACATCCACCGCCAAGACAACACCCGAAATACAGACTCTCCAAAAACGACGCCTCCAAAAAGGGAACAGTGCTCTAACACCGTCGTCGTCCGATCAAAAATCTTAGGTTTTCACCCTGAAGATAGTCCCCGCTCTCAAAACAATGCCTCCAACAAGGTCATTGCCAGGCACAACCAGTTAAGGCCAGACCTTAAATTTTCACCCTGAAAGGTAGAACTCTGAACTTCACCTGTGTTATCGCCCCCACTTTCATACTGCTGCTGTAAAGCCCGGAACACCAAGCAAGTCTCTCAACGGCGCGGAGACTTGAACCTCCCTTAGGTAGTCCTCCCCTCCGGCCTTCATGA
Source organism: Lolium perenne (assembly GCF_019359855.2). Lineage (NCBI taxonomy): Eukaryota > Viridiplantae > Streptophyta > Magnoliopsida > Poales > Poaceae > Lolium > Lolium perenne. Next base: position 244,889,141 of record NC_067244.2, on the reverse strand, counting down.
AACACATAGCTTGAACTAATTCGATATTGGTGCACTAGTAAACTGGTACATGGTGGTGACAGTTGGACTGCCTGTCGTCCCATCTTGCATTTCTTCCTTGCATTTAACTATTGAAAACTACTAGTATACTCCTCGTCTACATAAGGATGTCTTAACTTTATCAAAATATGCATGTATTTAAATATATTTAAGTTTATAGATAAATGTAAATTCAGATAAAGTTGAGACATCCTTTTATTGATGGAGGGAGTAGTATTTTTTGCTTTCTTGTGGTTCTTGGCTACTTTTTTCATGCATCCTTGTGGAGATCAGATTTAGTGCACCCGAGCACCAGTGCTCCTAGTTTTTATAATATTTTAAATTATACTTATGTGTTTCAAAAAATCAGAAATTTTATTTCATGGATACATACACATGTTCTGAATACTCGCGCAAAGTGCGTTGTATTTTGAACAAAGGAAAGAATAACAAATTTATGGTTGTATAGGGATGAAAATTTCAGATTTGTGTTATAAATTCGTCTTTTTGTATAGCTCAAAATACAAGATATTTTCATCCGAAATTCAACCATACCTTTAGAATATCTATATGTATGTGCGCATTTAATTTAAGATTTTTTGGGATCACAAATATGTTTTTTTAATACCGGGAGCACTGGTGCTCTTGTGACAAAAACACTTTTCGATCCTTGTGCCATTTTGTCAAGATTTCTGAAGCAGGTTTCTCGTATCCAACCTGTAATGACACCACAATGGCATCGATATTGTTCAGCCCAAAACCTGATAGCACCTTATCCGCAAAATCAATTATACATACTACCGAAGGCAGTCAAATTGAAGCAGGATCAAGTTATTTACACAGCAATCTCCCAGGTACTTGCACATATGAGACATTGAAATCCTACTGCAGTAGCTTCCCTAGCTTAACTGAAACTGAGCCGATAGTAATACGAGCCAACTGCACAGATTTATTTTGAATATCCGGGCAGAAAAATATCTTGTTTGTTGTGATTACTGGCAGATGTTAAAGATGACTAGGAGGCATCGGCGCGGCGGCACGCCGCGCCCGTGATATCTGAAAAGCGATTTTGCAAAGTTAACTGTAGACTGGGAAGTCTGAAACTAACTTTGGCAGATAAACTATCTAGATGTAGCAGCGCCATATTTTTTTTTTTTTGAGAACACAGTACAACGCAGACGCTCATAAACACGCACGTACAAACACCCCTATGAACGCACGCACACCCTACCCCTATGAGCACCTCTGAGGGACTGAGCCGGCATATCTTGAGGTTGACGAAGTCACCACTGGCGCATCGCTGTTGACGGGCACGTCACCTACCACTGAAAGCATAGCGCCGGTTAAATCCTGAAATAAATCCAGGAAAATGCAAACACCCATGCTAAGTCGCGCCCGTGATATCTGAAAAGCGATTTTGCAAAGTTAACTGTAGACTGGGAAATAAATCCAGGAAAAGCGATTGTTTGTTGTGATTACTGGCAGATGTTAAAGATGACTAGGAGGCATCGGCGCGGCGGCACGCCGCGCCCGTGATATCTGAAAAGCGATTTTGCAAAGTTAACTGTAGACTGGGAAGTCTGAAACTAACTTTGGCAGATAAACTATCTAGATGTAGCAGCGCCATTTTTTTTTTTTTTTTGAGAACACAGTACAACGCAGACGCTCATAAACACGCACGTACAAACACCCCTATGAACGCACGCACGCACACCCTACCCCTATGAGCACCTCCGGCGCATCGCTGTTGACGGGCACGTCACCTACCACTGAAAGCATAGCGCCGGTTAAATTCTGAAATAAATCCAGGAAAATGCAAACACCCATGCTAAGTCTAGGACTTGAACCTGGGTGGGCTGGTTCCACCACAAGGGACCTAACCACCAGAGCCAAGCTCTGTTTGCGATGTAGCAGCGCCATATGGTGGAGGTTGTACATGTTACTGAACTATCTTGCGGGTCGCCGATTTAAATCTAAGCCAGGCAGTTGTACGAAAATTGTATAGTGGATGTCGCTAGTTTGATGGGCGGAGGCTGAAGATTCTGAGCGGCTTTGCTGATGATACCCAAAATTAGCTGCGCGATTGTTTTTTTTTTGTTGGGTAAGCTGCGCGATTGTTGAGGCAGACGATCTAGGGGCTAGGGCCTGTCACTGTGTTAGTAGTCTGCATTGCTATCCTCGTCTTTGGGACAATATCAATGATTGCCACCTATGCGTGACAGTGCTGAAAAGTGATGGTGCTAGAAGGGCTATTTCGTTCATGAAATAGAGATTGGCTACTGGTGTTGGTACATCGTACCCGATCACTGATTTCATAGTATTGACTATTGAGTCACTAAAACGGTAATATTAGGCAGTGATAATAGGATTAATAGCACAGTAGATCACTACATAGATACATAGTGGATGTCATGCTAAGACTGGGGTGCCGGTGTTCCTATTTCTTCAAGCTGTCAGTGTCCGGCATTGTTGTCTTTGTAGTCTGGGGAGAGGGTGATGGTCAGTTCCATTTTTGGTGTGGGGATCGAGGTTGTGAACTGGAGCGAGTTTTGCTTTGTCATCGGGATCAAGCACAGCGTTGGGAGGTCAACAGCTGGACCGGGGCCTGCGTTCTCTTCAGTAGGGATCGAGAGCTCAACTTTGTTGTCGAAAAGGGAGTCCGTAAGATGTTCTGTTTTCTTCTTCCTTCACCGTCAGCCTGTTGTTTTCTTCAAGGGTCCTCACCCATGAATGGAATTTGTTGTATTGATCTCTTAGTCCTGATAAGGAACACAAGTTCAAAATCAGAATATCATTTATCTAAATCATATGTATATTTATTCTTGTGGTTTCGCCAATGGAAATGAAATGCTATAAAATCAGCTCTGTAACTAAACATAACATCCGAAAGTAAAACCAGGATAAGAAAAAAAATATTTTCAGTTACAATTTGCTTCCGCCATTGAAAACTCCAGGTTTAAAAGCAACTCTGATCATGCATGGAAATCAACAGTGGTATCTCAAATATACCTAATACAATCATTCGACTATTTCTTTAGGGGATTGTTTAATTTGGTCATTTAAAGGCCAAGGGCCAAATCACTAAGCAACAGTTCAAATGCCATACAATTATATTGGAAATCCTTCATACAAATAATCTGCTCAAGACATGATTGGTGTGAATCGAACATGTTCGTGAGTCAGAAAGACAATGCACACACTGCTAATTAAACTACCTTATTGTTGTTGCCATGATATTCACAGAATGACCAGGGTCTGATCATATACGTAGGAGGGCAACCCTATGTCTAAATGGGCTTCATGCACTCCTAATAATGGTAGTATCTATGAGGATGTGAGCACAATTTTCCTCACTTATCTAGCATTATGTATGATTTTTTAAAAACAACAATGCTATCTGAATAATAAAATTAACCACTCAACCCTTTATTGGTGTGAGAATCGATCATGGCGATCAACCAGAAAGACAATGTACAGACTGTTCAAGTGTCCTATAGTTGCCATGATCCTGTCAATATGTCTAAATGAGCTGAATATTATTTTAGTGCTAGGACATATTGCATTGCTTCTAAGTGTTAATATGTTTGAGGAGATGACAACACAATTTCCTCAGTCATGTATCTTACTGGTAGTGTGCAGATACAGATTTTCAGAGATAGACACACCGTTAAGGAAGAAGTGCATACTTGTTCATGGCTATGGTGCAATCCATCCCGTCTTTCCTCTTCCCATTAGTCGAAATCCGCCGAGACGCCCATCTACAGTACTCATCTTCCCCGCTGAGGCACCCTTAGCACACCGATTGATCAATGAATGCCAAGGAATTTGTGCCGCCACCGTGCCCCTTGTTCATGCAGACTTGGCCGCCCACGGCGCCGCCGGAGTAGTGGGTGTGGGCGTCCCCAAAGAGGAAGACCAACACCTCACAAACATCCAGTGCTTTGTTCGAACAGGTTGTGCCTGCAGTTCACTGACTGTAGAGTTTGAATTTTTCTGCATAAGAAATAGGATAGCATCAGAGACTACGCGTGAGCCTTTTAGGAAACTTTTAGATATGTTTAACGATTGATGATTTTTAAGGTCCAACATACAGATCTATAGATATTTGCAGCATCTGCAACATACAGTTAGATTTGATTATTTGTTGTCTTTCTCTTGCTGCCAGAGCCGCGGCTTGTCGCCCCGTTCAGCCCTTTCCTGTCAGTAGAAATGATGTGATGTACTACATTTCGTGTTTCAAGCTTATTAAGTACATTCAGTTACAGAACATAAGAGCAATCTAGCAACCAATTTAATAATAAAATCACATCAAAGCTAAAAGCTTACCAAGAAAAAAGTAGAACTTTAAATGCATGAGAAGTTTACACTACATGACGGCTACAGGCTACCAACCCATGTCAAACTAAGAAAGATGGTGTTTCAGAACAAATATAAAAATATCTAAGTATAAAGTACGAAAAGTATCGGAATCTACCTACGCATGTACAGAAACCATCTAAACCTACCTATTATCAACAAAACTAATCTAGAAATGATAGAAAAACCAAATAACATAAATCTCCCATCTCCATTTAAATCAGCCATCTGAACTTACCTTGCCCCCTCCTTCAGAAAACAAATCCATGGACTATAGATTTCAAATCACAAAAATAAATTTATTAATTTCATTTTCACCTCTACTCGGTCCTCACTATCGAATGAATTGTCTAAATCCCTTTGCTAGCATCAAGAACACATATATATACGGTATACCAGGTTGAATATTAACACACCATACCCATACATGAAAACCGCAACAATAAATCATGAGCAATCCATGGATCAAGGGAAAAATGGCAAGCCCGATTGAAAATGGCAATGCGAGAGCTAGTACCTTGCTTATCTCAGTTATGTGCAGCTTGTTAAACACGTCCGAGGGAACCTTATAGTCATGGATCATGTCGCGTTCCGTCTTTGCATCAAAATTCACCTGCAAAACATCCTAAAATAAGCATCACCGTCATCTAAGCCACTCCACTCTAAAACGATAAGGCATCAGATTCCCCTTTATAACCTTGTGAATCTTCACCACTCTAGGGTAAACCATATCGAGCAGTCGGCTCTGCGCCACCCATATAGCAAGGCAAAATTCACCAAATCAAAATCAACACAAAATCTTGAACCAGGTGTGCTCGTATTGTCAATTTGCAGTTGTCCTAACTCTCAGAATCCCACAAAAAAACTTGAAACAATCAGTTTTAGTTCTTATGAGCATAACGTCGAACAGGTAGAAGGCATGAAACACAAAATCTTGAACCATGTGTGCTCGTATTGTCAATTTGCAGTTGTCCTAACTCTCAGAACCCCACAAAAAAACTTGAAACAATCAATTTTAGTTCTTATGAGCATAACACCGAACAGATAGAAGGCATGAGCTCATACATAAGTAGACACAAAAAACATTGAGGATCTGCACGGGCTTATCCACTAAGGGAGAGAGGGAAGAGAAATCGTATGGCAGGAGCCAGGAGGAGCAATAGTAGAGAGAGGAGCAACGACAACAACAACCATAGAGAGGTGGTAGCAGCAGCAGGCAGGCACAATGAGAGAAAGAAAGAAACAGCAGCTGCACATACATGGAGAGAAGTGGCAGGGCGCATGCGGAGACAGTACCAGCAGAAGTACCACGACTACGACCAACACCCCGCGCCGCGCTCGAGGAGCAGCTGTACGGGCACTGCGTGCTCCTCACAGGCGGGGATATGCATCGCCGTGCGGGCGTCTAAGTCGCTGAAGTTGGGGTCGGCGCCGGCGTCGAGTAGCTCGGGTATTCCTCTGCGGTGCCCTCGTGGGCCATTTACATCAACAGGAAATTCGCGACGCCGGCCGCTTGGTCCGACCCCTCCGCTCCCCAGCGATGTCGTTGTTGCCGCCGGCGGCACGGTCGCCGCCGCGGATGACTGCTTTCGCACCCTAAACCAAAGGGCAGCCGGCGGCGCGGACGACGCCGTCACCCCCGTCGATGTGTTTGGCTGGAATCCCATAAAAAGTGTTGGAGGTGCCGCCGTGCCGCCTAGTGCGGCACTGCGGTGGACAGAACTTCTCGACTGTTCGGTCAAAGCGGTGAAAAGACTATCCTAATGAAAGCGGAAGTAACGGCAAACAACCGGTAGCCGGTCACCTTTCGGCTAAAAAAAATACAACAGAAATAACCGAGTGAATGACTGACACAAAAAATAGCAACGCGTCAGGCAATGGTTGGACGAAGTAGTGGATAATTTGCACATCTGCAGTGCCCAGATCATTATGAAGGGTGCTAAACTGATTGAAAATTATATAGGGTATAATTCAGGTGTCGGGACAGCCGTATGGTTGCTGCAGACAGTAACAGGAGGATCGCTCCATTTGGTGCCAACACACAGAGATACAGCTTCAAAGGTCTCCCAGGGAGCAGTTAAATGGAGGACAGAGGTGACGGGTGGTGGGCGGCGTGCGACAGAGCTGAGGATGAACACTCTGTGTTTGACATATTGATGTTGGATCCCGCGTTTGGTTCACACAAATGACGCTCGGCTGGACCAAGGTGATGCACAAATCCTAAACATGACGGATCCCTCCAACAGGAATGTGATCCACATAATGGTGGAATTATTTCTACAAATCAACTACTAGAGGAAAACTCTACATCTATTCGAAATTAAAACCATAATAATAATAAAAGGTCAACTGCTTCTAACGCCAATGGCAAAATACTTTGAAAATACAAAAAAAAAGCAAAAAAATGCCATTTTTTCTTATAAAAAAGCAAAAGTGACTTGATTTGCCAGTTCCACGTCCCCACCACACACCAGTCATTCGGTCAATCAGACCATATAGCTTCTCCAACAATTGCTGGACATGGGAAGAAGATTCTGATCTACTGACTGTTGCCAACTCTCCATATATAATACCATCGTTTAGCACACGTACATCAGCAACTTCAAGATATACAAAAACCATGCAAATAAGTAGATTGCAAAGATGTAAATTATATAATAAAACATTATTTATTGGCACCGAGATTTAGCATGCGTTCTTGACGGAATTCCCTTGGAGTTTAGAGAAAGACTAGGAAATTTGCCCGTGCGTTGCCCCGGATTAATTTATCAGAGACATGATAATGTGGTTAGTCAATTCCTTTACATAATTATCCGTGCATTTATGTGGCCCTATACAACCCAAACACCCCGTCGCCCTTGTTCCTCCCTAGAGAGCCGGCGTGGTCACGGAGCCCATGGGGTGCACCGGAAGAGTTATTGAGACACACTGAGTAAGGTTCTGTTAGTAGAACTTCAACTTGTCGCTTCCTCATCTCTATTTTTGAAACATGAAAAAAATTATACGCATATAGTCACAGGTACTCATCAAACGCAGTACCGAAACTTTGGATTATTTGTGGCCTCAAGAAATGTAATATTGCACAAAGTTCATCAACCATAGAGCTGCACCACCTTTAGCAAGAAGCAAAGATGCGATCTGCAAATTCAGACCAACAAATAGCATGCTCCATGAAACATGAAGAGAGCAGAGCATCTACACTTCCCACTTCCTGAACAGGGAAAAACACTTTGATATTCAGAAACATAATAAACCCTTTTAAAAACATGTACTACTAAATCATGATCGTAACTAACCCTTTAAAAATCATCATAATAAATTGCATATTACTTTTTTTCCTCCCTATAAAAATCATCAAAATGATTACGTTTACAAATCGATATGCTCTACATTATCTATGCAACATCATGGAATTGCTCCCGTGGAAGTACTTCTCCACGACCCCCACCTGCTTTGCGCCTCTAGTATGAAATTTATAAGTGTGCACCAGGGAAGAGAGACAAATTAACAACGGATGACCATTGGTCCGGATAGGGTATCGTGGAATTGGTGAAGGCTGATGGCAACAGTCAGCAGTCACACGATCAAACAATGGTCATCATTTGGAAAACGTGAGAGCAGGCTCTTTGCTCTTGCGATCAGTGAGACGTGAGAGTAGGCGAACGGTCTTGGGCCGCGTCTTGGGCGACGCTCGGGCGATTTGGGGGGCGACACGGGCTCCCCCCTCTCCCCGCGCCTCCGGTGGGCGGACGGCCGCCGCCGGGGTCGGCGCTCCGACGAGCTGCACCTCGCCAGGTCCTCCACGTTGGCCGGCAACAGGTACGCCGCCCTCCTGGCCACCTCCGATGGGGATTTCTCCGAAGACGACGACGACGCAGTTTTTCTCCCCCGCCCTTCTCCGATCTCGCTCGGCTGCTTCTTCACGGGACCTGGGCTGAGGGAGCCCTCGTCGCCGGCGCGTTGCGCGCCTGTTCCTCCGGAATCCGCGGCGACCCCGACGGGCGGGTGTCCTCCGCCGCCGGTCTTCGTTCCGGCCAGCACGGATTTCCCTCCTCTCCCCTCTCATGGTGAGCGGGGGAGATCTCCTTCCCTCCCGCCTCCGCCTCGGGAGATCCGCATCGGGGCGGTGTCTGTGCCCTTGGAGGTCTGCCTGTCCGCGCCGGCGACGGCGGCGCCGCCCGGCGGCGGAGATCTAGGGTTCCTGTTCCCCAAGGACGCGGGCGGGTCCGTCCTGGCAGACCGCTCCTCTTTGGGCCGGCCAGGCCTGTTGGGCCAAGGGGCAGATGGGCCTCTGGCCTCGGTGCCTGGTGCGCAGCCCAACCCACCTGCGTCGATTGTGGATGGCTCACACGTGTCCTTAGGGCTGGGATCGACGGCTGAGATCACCTCCGGGGGTAAAGTGTGTAACTGGGACAATTCTACCCCTCCGCCGCCGGTACTTAAGTGGTTGTGGCTCCGAGTTGGAACCCTAGATCCAGATCTTGGCTTTCCTGCTCCCGGTCGAGACATCCGCAGAAACCGCCGCCACGCCAAATCCCTCCACCACTCCACTGACCCCTCCTCCGGCGAGCTTGTCTGGTCCTTGAGCCCCATGGAGCGGGAGCGCAGCTACAGGGGCAAGCGCCCGTTCGAGGCCATCGACGACAACCGCGAGAGATCCAGGGACCGCGATCTCCGCCAGCGTCTGGAACGCGAAGAAGAAGAACATCGCCGCCAGCAAGCCCATCGCGTCCTTGCCAGAGACAGGGAGCGCTCTGGTTACAACCAACCCCGCAGATCTGAGCACACGCAATATCCTCCCCCGCCTCCTCCTCCTCCCCCAGCTGGACCGCGAGGGCGCGACCATGCTCGGGGAGGACAGAAGAGACAGCATCGTGCGCCTAGACTCCCTCAGGGGGCTGGCGCTGCCCTGGCGGCTCCCGGTCCGGCTGCTGGAGGGTCCAACAGCGCCGGCCAGGACGCAACTCACATTACCTGCTACAATTGCGGAAACCAAGGACATGTCCAGGCAGAATGTACCGCGGAAGCATTCTGTGTGAAATGCAAGAAGCACGGTCATCCAACAGCTATGTGCGCCTCCTTTTCCAAGAGCCTGGATCCCTACTGGGCGGGATTCGGAGGAAACCGCAGAGGATTCGTCTGTTGTGAGGTTCCCGATGAGGAGATGTACCAACCCGCAACCAACGCCGCCCTTATCATCCTTGAGAAAGAGGGACTCAATGAAGAACAACTGGAGGATGAGCTCAAAGATTTGGTGGACGATAACTGGACTTGGCAGGTGTGCAAGCTGAACGGTACAGATTATTCCGTTGTCTTCCCGTCCAAAGAAAGCCTGCGGATGGCGATCCGAGGCGGCGGCATCACCTTACCCATGAGCAAGACCAAGGCCATCGTTACTATCCCCACGGATGACCCGCTGGTGGTGGAGAAGCTGGAAGAGGTGTGGGTTCACCTCATTGGAGTTCCGCCTCCCCTTCGTCGCGCAGATCGCCTCCTCCTTAGCACCCGCGAAGTGGGCAGGCCCATCGCGGTGGACGTGGAGTCTCTTGACCATCCCAATGGCCCCATCAAGATGGCTTTTGGATGCCAAGTTCCTGTTCAGCTGCAAGAGCACATCACGCTGTTTGTGAATATGCAAGGCTTTCGGATCCGTATCGTCCCCATCTCCAAGGACTTGGCGGTGGAAACAAACAACGACCCACCCTCCCCACCGGCCAGAAACGGAGAAGATGACAAAGAGGAAGACCAAGAAGAGACAGATGAAGACAGGTGGGACCAGAGACGCAAGAAACACTCCGACAAGGGCAAGAACACCCCTGCTTCCGCTCCGGCAGGGGGAAAGGAGGGCTTTGCGAGGAAATCTGTTCCGCAAATGACCACAGAAGGGTACCCCTCCCCCTGCTCACCCTCTGCCTGTCGCTCCAAGGACTCTCAGTCCAAGATGATCACGCTCCCGGCAACTGCTTTCACTCAGTATGGTTCGAATCTCACGGAGAATGGAGACATATTTCCCACTGTGGCCAACATAATCAAGCAAGTGCTCGTCTCCCCGCCTGCCTCGTCCCCACGACATTCAGACTTGGAACAAATACAGCTTTCTACCTCTCTGTCTGAAGAAACGGAGGAGGGACAATCCTATCTCACGCCGGGGAAGGCCCTGGCCTTGGGGGCCGAGGAAAAAAAAGAGATAGGTTGGCACAGCCCGGCTTCGGGGGAATCCACGGCCTCCGCTCTTCGGGCCAGTGAAAGACGCAGCAAAAGCAACAATGACCGTCCATCTAGGAAGCTCATGCTGGAAGCCGCTGGGTCACAACTCTTCGCTGAGGAAATCGACGTCTCCGGGACGGACGTGACAAAGACTTCGCTGCACCAGGCCCCTGCCATCAAGGACGTCTCAGCCACTCCGCAAGCTCTTCTGGAAGAATCTCCCATTCCGGCGCTGGGGGCGTCGGTGGCCCGTGCGCCCCGTACCAAGATTTCCACCGCTGAAGCACTAAGGAAGAGCGCAAGGAGTGCGGGGGTGGCGGACGAGCCTGTGCTGGCCAGAGCCATCCGCCACGCCGCTGTCAAAAACGCTTCCCCCTCTGCCAACCCAGGTAACGTCGACGCATCCAACTTTACTGCTTTCCAATCCGTTCCTATTGATAAATTGCTTTCGGTGGCGCACGATAGCTGTGTTATTTTCCCTTCCTCCTCTCTGGGCCCTCCCGAGAAAATTATCTCCTTGATACAAGCTAGGGAGCTTGCTCAAGCTGATCTGGCAGCGGCAAGACACAACGCGGAGATTGAGGCGGCAAAGGCTCAGGCGTCGGCCACGACAGAGCAGGACCCCCAGGTGCCACAAGAAGGGTCTGTGGCACAAATTGGGGAGGATAACTCCTTCGTTGATCCCAAGGACAAACCAGCCAGGAAGAGGAAGGTGACGAAGAAACAATACCCTGTGGGACCAAGACCGCTAACCCGCCAAGCACGGGCTCTAGGGAGGGTTTCCAAATGAGATGCCTATTTTGGAATATCCGGGGGTTCGGTCGCAGGGGGCGACGGACTCTCCTGAAGGATTACCTCCGTGAGCACAAGATTGACATAGTGATTCTCCAGGAAACCGTCAAGCAAGATTTCACTGACTTGGAACTCCGCAGCCTGGAAGTGGGAGACAAGTTCTTCTGGTGCTGGCTCCCGGCTAATGGGCATTCCGGGGGCATGCTCATGGGAGTCCGCGACAGTAGTTTTGAGGTTGGAGTGGTGGATATGGGTCAATTCTACCTTAGCACCTCCATCCTCAATCGGGCGAACAAGCGCATCGTGACGATCATTGGGATTTACGGACCTGCGGATCATGGGCGATCCGGGGTCTTCCTTGAGGAAATTTCGGCCAAGGTGGCCAGAACCAACACTCCCCTCCTCATGGGCGGAGACTTTAACCTTATCAGGGCAGCATGCGACAAGAACAACGATCGTCTGAACTGGAGACTCATTGATCTTTTTAACGAGCACATTGCTGCCTGGGCTCTTCGGGAAATTCCGCGCTCCGGGGCTCGGTTCACCTGGACGAACCGCCAGCTCAACCCAGTGCGTTCGGTCCTCGATCGTGTTTTCATCTCTCCGTCTTTGGAAGGTTTTTTCCCTCTGTGCTCTCTCTCTGCGGAAACGAGCCTGGGATCTGATCACACCCCACTCATCTTTGACTCCGGCGAAGGGCGGCCGGAGCGAAGTAATCGCTTCTTCTTCGAATCGGGATGGTTCGAACGCCAGGACTTCCTGCCCATGCTCCACAACGTCTGGAACAATCTCTCGGCCAAAGTGGGAGGCCGGGATATCATTGACTGGTGGCAGTTCATGTCTGGTAGCCTTCGCCAACATCTTCGAGGTTGGGCTCGCAACTTGGGCATGGCCAGCAAAAGGGAGAAAGAAAACCTGATGACCCAAATCATGCAGCTGGATGTGCAAGCCGATTCCAGTGGGCTGGATGAGGATGATTGGGCGCTTAGATACTACCTTGAAGATCAACTCCTCCAAATCGTGAGTGCGGAGGAAGAATATTGGCGCCAAAGAGGAAGGATCAAATGGGCCCTCCAGGGGGATGCCAACACGGCCTACTTCCATGCGGTGGCCAATGGACGGAGACGAAAGTGCTCGATCTCTTCGCTTAATCTTGGGAACGAAATCACGAATGACCCCAGGAAGATTCAAGCTGCCATTTATGACTTTTACCGTGCCCTGCTCGGATCGGAGGGGAGCCGATCCTGTACCCTATCCCCAAGGACTTGGGCGCCAAACGCCCAAGTTTCGATCGAGGACAACAACCAGCTGATGCTGACTTTCTCTGAGGAGGAGCTTGATCTTATCGTCCGGGAGATGAAATCTGACACGGCCCCGGGCCCCGACGGTTTCCCTGTTCTGTTTTTCAAACGTTTCTGGCCCAATGTTAAACGGGGGGTTCTCCACATTCTCAATGATTTTATGCTGGGACGCATAGACATCTCTCGCCTTAACTTCGCCATCCTCACTTTGATCCCCAAAGTCCCAGGGGCGGACAATGTCGCCCAGTTTCGCCCAATCGCCCTCATTAACGTGATCTTCAAAATCGTGTCTAAGGCGTTTGCGTTTCGTCTAGACCCCATTGCGCAAAAAACCATCAGTATGAATCAGACGGCCTTCATCAAAGGAAGGAACTTGTTGGAAGGCCCTCTCGCACTCCTTGAGATTGTGCATGAGTTGCGCTCTAAGAAATTAGGAGGGGTTCTCCTTAAGATCGACTTCGAGAAGGCTTACGACCGGGTTAACTGGGAGTTCCTGGCCGAAGTGCTTCGGTGCAAAGGCTTTGAAGAAGCCTATATCCACAGAGTGCTTCAGCTTGTTTCCGGCGGGCAGACGGCCATTTCAATCAACGGTGTGATTGGCCCGTACTTCAGGAACAAAAGAGGGGTGCGCCAAGGGGACCCGTTATCTCCTCTCCTGTTTAACTTCATCGGCGAGGCTCTGTCAGGTATCCTCTCTGCCGCGGGGGCGGCAGGCCACCTTCAGGGTGTGGTACCCCACCTGATCCCTGGCGGGATTTCACACCTCCAGTATGCGGATGATACGCTCATCCTTATCCAAAACACGGATGACAACATAGCCAACCTCAAATTCTTGCTTATGTGCTTCGAAGACATGTCCGGCTTGAAAATCAACTATCATAAGAGTGAAGTCATTGTAATGGGCCAGCCTTTGGAGGAACAGCAAAGAGTCGCGAATAAGCTTAACTGTAAATGCGGCGCCTTCCCTTTCATGTATCTTGGGCTCCCTATCTCGGACAGGAAGCTCCGACTGGAACAATGGTTGTTCTTGGTCCGCAAGCTGGCCGGCAGGATTGAACCGTGGCTCAGTAAACTTCTCACCTCTGGGGGACGTCTGATCCTGTCCAACGCGTGTCTTGATAGTATTCCCATTTTTGCCATGGGTCTCTTCCTTCTACATGATGGGATTCATGCTAGATTCGACTCGCACCGCTCCAAATTCTTCTGGGAAGGAGCGGGCAACAAGCGTAAATACCATATGGTCAACTGGCCCTCGGTCTGCCGGCCGAAATCCGCGGGAGGCTTAGGCTTGCTTAACTCAAAAAAGATGAACATTGCTTTGCTGTCCAAGTGGATTTGGAAGCTGTATCAAGATGAGACTTCTATCTGGGCAACGATTATCAGGGCCAAATACCGCGACGCCGATAACCTGTTCGAGGGCACCGGACACGGGGGCTCGCAATTTTGGAAAAGCTTACACAAAATTAAGCACTTCTTCAAGCTGGGTGCGAAACACGTCATTGGGGATGGACGTCGCACTTTGTTTTGGTCTGACCGGTGGTGCAGTAACCAACCCATCAAAGAGCTGTTCCCAGATCTCTTCAACATCTGCTCTAACCCAAACCTTACGGTGGCTGCGGCCCTAGATGCCGGGGACATCAATATCACCTTCCGCCGCTCTCTCAATCTGGAAGGACGGCGGCAATGGAGCGATCTGGGGAGGCTCATTGAACCCTTCTCCCTTTCGAGTGACAAAGACAAAGTATCATGGCATTTAGAACCTTCGGGCAAGTTCTCCGTACAATCTTTGTATGCCAAACTATCGCAAGGGGCTTCGGTTGCTTTCCACAAGGACGTCTGGTCAGCCAAAGTTCCTCTAAAGATTAAAATTTTCGCTTGGCAGCTCATCCTCGACAGACTACCCTCCAGCAAGCAAATCGCGACGCGCCACGGCCCCGCCTCGGGTAACTGCGCCCTTTGTGGCCAAATGGAAGATGCGGGCCATATTTTCTTCGCTTGCTCTCTTGCAAAATTCGCCTGGAGTGCAATCCGTGAGATCCTCGACTGTAACTGGAACCCTGGAAACTTCCCACAGTTCCATGCTATTCTTTCCAACCTTGCGGGAAGGGCCCGTAGGCTTTTGTGGTTTCTCTTTCTCGCCCAATCTTGGGCCCTGTGGAACATTCGTAATAAACTCACTATCGAAAAGAAAGTGATTAACCATCCCGCTAACGTGATTTTCAAAACTGCTCTCTTTATACAGCTATGGAGCGGCAAGGCAAAGTCAAGCGACAGGGAGGGCCTCCGGTGGGTGGAGAACAAGCTGAGGGAGCTATACGCCGCCGTGAGACCAGGACAACCAAGCCAGTGAAGACTTAGTTTATCTTGTCCCTGGAGCATGCCCCTGCTACTTCTGTGTTTTCGTCTAGTTCTCCCTTGTTCTTCCTCTAGTTTGTCGTTCCGTTTGGCTAAGCTGTATGCCGCAGCACTGTAAACCTTGTTGAACCTGAGGGCTTTATTAATTTAAAGTCGGGCACGTTGTTGCCTTTTATCTAAAAAAAAAGAGTAGGCGAACGGTTGATCGAAACTGGTAGAGATAGCCGGTCGTCGCTGGTTGATTGTACGTAAATCAAGATGGTTGCCAGATCGAGAAGTAGGGCGTTGATTGCAAGAGGAGATCCTTCGTCTCGGCGTTTCGGCGATTCGGCTGACTGCTCCCGTACCTCGCATGGCGCCCCACGCCCCGCGTCCACCGTGCCATCTGCACCTAGTCTGCGTGCAGCTGTAGTCCACCGTGAGCCAGTCTGCTGCGATGTGTGGCCACACCCGTGCGTGGAGCCGTGGACAGGCACGCACGAGGGGCCGATCACACCGCTCGTACGCCACCCTCTGGTCTTAGGCAGTCAGGCGTCAAGCCGGTCGAAGCAGCCAACGCGCACCAGGAGGAAGATATGCTGAAGAGTCCCATAGGACGTTGTCGATTCGCTCGGCTTACGGCACCTCCGTTGGATTTCTTTGGTGTGGATGAACAAGTAGAGCATGGTGGGCTGGTGGCATCGGCGAGATGGTGGAGGTCGTGTGGGCTCTATCTACGGCATCGACAACTGCCAAGAAGGCGGCGACTAGGGCTGTGCGAGAGGGTCTCGATCGGGGGGCTGCAATCGGGTGCCGGCCATGGTAGCCTCTACATAGACCTAATCTTCTCTCTCGAGTCTTGATGCGATTGAACGACGATCCGATAAGGTATCGACAAGCACGTATATATGATGCAGACAAAGAACGTGCCTAGCTAGGTGTTTTGGTTCTGATCGGACTCGATCGAAGTTGGGCTGCGCGCATATTGTATGATGGGAGACATACGGAACAATTAGAGTTGTTTTTTTATGTCCAGGCTTCACGCGTTGCGCCACCAAACAAATCTGTTTCGTGAGCGGAATCCACCAATTATTACCAAAACAACCTACAGACGAAACGTACGAAACTTTTGGTGGGACGACAAAACGGACCAAACCACGGAAACACTTCGTGCTTTATTATTAGGTATTAGGTATAGATACGCCACCCTGACATTGATCTATTGATTGCCAGTATGGCATCTACTACAGGGCCCCAGGACCTCAAATTGAACAGCCAAGGGAACTCTCCCCGCTATGCATCTACCAGCAGTCTTCACAGCTCTATGAGCTTCCTCAACAGCTCTCTTGCCCATCGGCCAGCATTGGCCAATTTTTCTTGAGTTTGGGCATTTGCCAATGATACCATAGACCATCATCCTCCTATCGTAGCCTCCATAGGTTGTGTCCAGCGTCAAGCACTCGAGTGAGTGTGTGCTCTCGAGGATGTGAACCGTGAGCTCAACCAGGCTTTTGGCTGAACAGAAGCCCGTGATCGTCACCTGCCTGAGGTGGTTATGCCACAAGTCCACCTTCCGCCTCGGGCATTCATCATCATCTCCAACAACAGGACAGCGTGCCATGGCATCACGATTTAGCTGCATATATACATGTGTAGGGTCAACATCTAATGTCAATATTCTGATAACCAAGTGTAATATATTAATACCATAGATGGATCCGAGAGATATGGATAGTGACTTACGCGCAGGATGAAAGACTCCAAGGCAGGAGAAGCATCAAGAAAAGAAACCAGAGAAAAGACGTCATAGCTTGAGCCGAAGCACCCTAATAAGCTGAGTCCAATTTCCAAGTTCTTCAGGTGGGGTAGCTTGGACTGTAGCATCGGAGTGTTGGCGTTCTGAAAAACGACAAATCCCAAGATTAATCGTGTGTTCTTTCAACAAACAAGTCCTGAATGGTCCCCATAATTTGATCATTATGACGCAAAAACCAACACATACCTCACAATAACTGTCCAAAATAAGGCTTTCGACATTCCGTGCGATGGATGGAAGACTAGTGCGGGCATAAAAAAGAGCACGAGATGGCAGGCCGGGATATGATAACTTTACATGCTTAAGTTGCGAACAATTTCTGACATGGACTTCTGGCAGAGAGCTGTGATAGTGAAAAGAGCAGAGGTTTGGAGCATCGATCTCTACCACCCGCATCATCTTGCAAAGTATCTCGCATCTTCTAACCCTGAGGAACTTGAGATGCTGCATCGTACTAGGTATTTTCAAGCAAACTATCCCAGTACATGCAAAGATGCTCAGCTCCTCCAAGTTAGGAGATTTTGAAAGCAAGTGCTCCAATCCTTCATCAGTAATACGGACAAGAGAAAGTTTTAAAATTTTCAAGCTTCTCAAGCAGCCAAGTGTTGATGTGGGATTAAAAGCGCAATGACTCAAGAGGTCAAGAGACTGAATTGAACTTGCAGCTCCCTCATCAGACAAAACAGAGCATGGGAAGTTGTAAATTTTCTTCATGTATAAAGGCATCTCCAAGTAAAGTTCTTTGAACCCAGGCTTAACGGTTCTTCGGAGCCACCTGTCCAGGTAGGAGGCTTTGATATTGTTGCACGGGGTAAGAATAAGGTTAAGTGACTCCACCTTCACCCCATTGTGATGATGGTTCTTAAGAATTTTGTCAATTTTGTCGATGACATAGGCTTTTCTTTCCTCAGATTCTATGTGAGTTAACCGAAGCGCATGGTCGTTGAGTATGAGTTTGGAATAGCATCTCCAGGAACGCAGAAATGCACGAGACATGCAGGCAGCACAAGCAGCGTCTCGTATTGGCAAGAGAGAATGTATACGATGTAAGATGTCCTGCAAAACCAAGGTTCATCAGTTAGATTGTATCTAGTGGCTGACTGCAATAATGATAAAGGATTACTGAATACTTTGGTTGCCAGCAAAGAAAAACATACATCTGGGAGTTTCTCAAAAAGATCTTGTTGCCTTGTATTGTCGTCACCTTGAGAAATACCACCTTGGTGGCCATTTGTTTGAGCTGATGAAGCCTTTGACCCGCTACTATCTGCAATGCAGCAGAGTTGGTTACAATTTTGCTCGAACAACTCAAATTTTGCGTATGAATTCTCATGAACCAGCAACAGTTGAACAAGGAGATACAAAAACATAAGCTGAAATAGTCAGTCCGGTTATGAAGGAAGAGGCGATAATAATCTGAAATTTGCTGAAATTGAGCTAGAGCACTATTTTTCTTTTTCACATAAAAAAAAAGGTAGAGTCCGCGGTACTAGCCCAGTATCGCCAAGCTGAACTGAGATCCCTCCCGCAATCTAATTTGCCGCATTGTGGGAAACCCAAGTGGTACACAGATATAGGAACGGAGAGGGCAACTGTTCTGGGGGTGGAACAAATAACCATCGCATGACAGTTGGGGTGTGATTTCGGCCTGGGTAAAAACAGAAGACCTGAGGAGGAGACGAGGAGTATACGTACCTTGAGCAGCAGCATGGAGTTTCCGCAGCCGATGCCGACGCTGATGCCGAGTTCTGCGCACTGCGTCGAGGATCGCCGCGGATCGGGAGGATCGAAAAGACCATAGGTGCCGACGAGGGGGCGACATGGCGGATTGATGATGTTGCGGTAGGGACGTGCCAAAAAGAGCAGAGGAACCCGCCGTGGATCGGTGGACGCCTCTTTGAATCCAATCCGGGTCACCCTCCCTCTAACGCTCTAGCCCTCTGTTCTGCCCTGTTCGGATTTACTCTGACTCCACCAAGCCCCGTCGGCAACACTCCAGCTTCTGGCTCCGCTGCCGGAGCGAACGGAGCTGCACCGAACGGGTTGGCTTCGCGGATCTGGAAGGACGGAGCGCTCCGGGCTTTTGCGCGAAAACGCAGAGCGAGTCGGTAGGCGATCCACGAAAAGGAAAAGAGCGGAGCGGCTGAAAACTCTTCCGTTGCGTGAAAAGAAAACAGCTCCCACACGGCCCCAATTTTCATCGCAGGCAGCCTTTTACGTATCACTAGGAAGTTTGCGGCGTGCGCGCCGCGCTCGTGTTGTCTACGGTGCGGCATTATTTTTTAAAACTGTGTTTTTCAGGTTTAAGATTGCGGGATTCATTTTCAAATACCTGAAGAAACATCTAAAACTCGGTCGCGTCCTTGGTACCAAGATCGTTGGTTACAATTTTATAGAAACAACACAATATCTGGGTTGCTGAAGTACGATGGAAGTGCTCTTGTTTCTAGATCGTTGGTTCATATGGTGGAGTGCTTTTATTTTTGGTGTTGCTACAAAAGGAAATTGTAGTATTTCTCCGGACGAAAGAGGCAACGGGTGATGGAGTAAATCTATCTTTCTAAATTAACCGTAGAAGAAGGTCATCCCAGGTGAAAATGTGTTGGATGCTGGAGTAATTATATTTTTTTGATGTTACCATAGAAGAACACAACATTATTTTCCCGAGTAAAATAGGATCGGAGGTAGATGTTGGATTGGTTTTTTAATCACCATTGAAGAATTACGAACTACTAAATAAATATCGAAGGGTAATTATTGTCCAGAACCACGGTTGAGGTTGAAGGTTCCTGCAAAAATGTAGGATAACGTTGCATAGAAAACAAAAATTTTCCTACCGCGAACACGCAATCCAAGCCAAGATGCAATCTAGAAGACGGTAGCAACGAGGGGGTATCAAGTCTCACCCTTGAAGAGATTCCAAAGCCTACAAGATGAGGCTCTTGTTGCTGCGGTAGACGATCACTTGCCGCTTGCAAAAGCGCGTAGAAGATCTTGATCACGATCGGTTCCGGCGCCACGAACGGGCAGCACCTCCGTACTCGGTCACACGTTCGGTTGTTGATGAAGACGACGTCCACCTCCCCGTTCCAGCGGGCAGCGGAAGTAGTAGCTCCTCTTGAATCCGACAGCACGACGGCGTGGTGTCGGTGGCGGTGTAGAAGTCCGGCGGAGCTTCGCTAAGCTACGCGGGAAATATGAAGTGGAGGAGCAAAGCTAGGGTTTGGGAGGGGGTGGCCGGCCACTCAAAGGGGGCGGCCAAGTGTAACATCCCAAGTTTCAATAAAATGAACAAGAGAGAATTCAAGAATCCAAAAATCAGGGTTAACAAAAACTTTTTCTCATCATATAGGTTTATGCATATAGATCACCTTATTAATTATTTTGAGTGTGCAATTGCCATGATGTTTGCTTATGTGTTCTCTCTCACTCTAAAACCCTAGCAATGATCACTTGATCACCCTTAGCCAATAAAAATGGAAATATAAAAGAAATCCCAAAAATCCATTTCACTCTCACATAAGGCCTATGCCATTTTCGCAAATACTTAATCTAGGCCAATTTGGTTTGCACCATTACTTGTAAATGGTTACTAAACACTTATTAACACCTTTGGAATCAAGCCAACTCAATTCAAACCAAATTCAAACTCAAATTCCAAGTCACATGCAATATGGTCACTTGTGCCATTTTTAGTCTGATGGCCACTTTGAGCCCCTGGTTCTCTTCTTTCCACTTCTAAACTTTGTCAAACCTTTTCACCTCATCCAAGACAACATCAAGCACTACAACTTTGCCCAAAACCATCACCCCAAATTCATCACCAATTTCAAATGGGAAGCAAGCAAAGTTGGAACTTTCTCACAAATACAAGATCATATGCAAAATGTGATTTTGCATATCAATTCCTTTTTGACCACCACCACCACCAAAATGCTCCCTCTAATATATGTTTACAACCCACCAAAAAGAATTTCAAATTTCGAAAATATTTTTCTTGCGGACATTCTGTCGAACACATTGCAGGCAGGGTAAAAATTGGAGCCCATACCTCATTTTCTACTTGGCCTTGGTCCAACTTTGACCTCTCTGCACCCTGGAGCCTCCCTCTCACCTCACCACACGATCACCACCACTTGCTTTTGGACATGGTTTGTTAAATTCAACTCAAACATGCCATGCCGTGGCATGGCATGGCCTCACCGTGCCATCTCCCTCACCCTTCACTTGGATCGCACCACCATGCCCACCGGCTCCCTCTCACCTCCCCGGACGAGCTCGTGCCCTCCCTTGACCGAGACCAAGCTCACACGCGTCGGAACACGAGCGCCCGTACGCGCCCAGATCGGCCCATGCCGCGCCAGAGCGCGCATGGCACTCCCTCTGGACGCGCCAGAGCGTGACGAGCCCCGCGTCCTCGCTTCACCTCAGCCCTCACGCTCACCGCCAGTCGACGCCTCACCTCACCGTGACACGCCTGGACACGCTCGCTGGCCCGCGGGAACGCCGCAGGTGACGAACGCGACGACGCCCGTCCGCCACAGTGCCCACGGACGCGTGACGCGCGCCACTGTGCTTGACCACCGAACGTTGTTCTGAGCACACCGGGACGATCCCCCGAGTGCGCCTAGACACGACGACGCCCTCGCCCACGCCGTTGATCGCCTGCAGCCCTGCCTCGCCACCGTCACCATGACCCTCCGCCCTGGCTCGGAGCCGCTATAAAAGGGGCACTCCGCGCCCCAAATTGAGCACGCCACTCACCTTCCCTCACCTCACAGCTTCTCCTCGCCGCCTCAATTCCATCGATTAGCCACTGCCTCGCCCCAATTGCTAGCTCGCCGCCGCTTACCGTAGCCGAAGCTCGCCGGAGAAGGAGGCCACCCCAGGACGCGCCGCTGCTTCCAGGCGCCTCCCCATCATCGACAACGTCGCGGCGCACCACTCCGACGACCGCCGGAGCTCCGACGACCCCTCCGACCCCCTGCTGCCGCCGCGCTCGCCACTGCCTCTCGCCGTCGACGACGACAACCTCCAGCCGTTGGATCATCGCCTGATCCAACGCTCCTCACTTCCCCGTACCGGTTCGGTGAGTAAAACTCACTGACGCGTGGGTCCCGCCGTCAGACGGCCTGCTCGCGCTGGACGCGAAGTGGGCCGGCCCATTTTCCTTTTTCTCCACAGCCCAAGTTCTTTCCCGCGCGAAGCCCACCGTTTGAATTCAATTTTGGAAATTAGAAAAATAGCATAATCTGTTGCAAACTTTGAAATTCAATAGTGACAAATCTACTCAGCCAAATTTTACAAACTTTATATTTCTGGAAACCTTATGAAATTGTCTACACAATGCCACTGGATAGAACCCTAGATCTTTTGTAGAATTAAAGTGACAAATTAAACAAGGCAGGGCCTTTTCTGTTTTTTTTTAATTCTTAAAAATCAACCAAAAATGCTTTTCAGTTAATTCCACCTCCAATAATTCACTTTTCACTTATACTAATTGTTTCTACAAAAATATGCCATGCTTCCTTTGAATGATCATGGTTTAGTTGATTTAAATGCCTTATGGCTATTTTCTAGTCAAAGATATTGTCCAAAACTATTAATAAATCTTATGTGGGATTTTCCCTCATTTAAATCTTGTCACCACAATTTCCAAATGAAGTGGAGACTCTGGTTATTTAGGTCCCATAGGAATTGTTGGTGATATTAAATCTTTGTTATGCTAGAATTAAATGGTATGAGGTGCTCACCTCATTTAAATCTTTTTCTCCACATGCTAAGTGTGAAGAGGTTGACTTGGGTCAACCTAGGTCACCTATTATGCCTAAGAGAAATTAAATCTTAATAAGATAATGAGAGGAAATTATTTCTCTAAATAATTCAAAGTAACATTTAAGTTTAGTATGAGAGGAAATTATTTTTCTTAAATAATAAGAAAAACACATCCACCAACTTATTAGCCAAATGTGATGCTAGTTTAAGTGTGTGAACCATGTTTGTGCATTAGTTTAGTAGATTAGTTTGGTGTGATGATTGTGTACCCCGTATTCGTATTTTAGACGCTAGTACCGAGGAGTACCAGGAGGAGGAGGAGGTCTACTTCCAGGAAGAAGAAGACCACTTTGACCAGTTTCCCAACCAAGGCAAGATAATACTCTTGCAAAGTGCAAAGCTCACCATGAGCAAGGCATTACCCCATTTACTTTATGCTTATGATCCTATTTCCCAGTTTTACTTACAAGCTTTATCTACCTTTGTTTTATCAAAGTACCTTTGATTTATGTTTTACTAGGTTAGTACGAAGTTAGTACAAGAGTATCAAACTTAGCCTAGAAGCAAAGCAAATACTTAGCACCCTCACACATAGTGGCTAGTGCTAAATTTAAAATGACTACTCTAGATGGGAACATGTGTTGATGAAATGATGATGGTGAAAACCTTGGAATGATTAGTCATTTCCATTGACAGATTTTGAAGGTGAATATGACACTGAAGTTGACATGGTGATTTTGGATAAAAACTGATGATTGAGTTGGATGCGATACCTTACCAATTTTTAAGTACCCCCACAATACCTGATTATGGGTAGGGCTTAGCTGGAAATTTATGTGTCTTAGTATGGGTTCCCTCTGAACACACATCATAGGGGTTATGCTTGAGGCTGCCTCCGTTGTTGAGAAATGATGTGAATTGAAGGTGAATTGTACGGCCAAGCCACGTGCGATTCCGGGTTAACAGTTGGTTTTCACCGGGAGGCCAAGCTCATGGGGAGAGGTGCCTATACTAGGGTGTGTAAGTGAAAGGTTAACGGTTGATGATCCGCGTACCGAGTTACGATTATTCAGGGTTTTATCCCTGACGGATGAAATCAAATGTTGTGGCACAAGTGTGCGACCTCTGCAGAGTGTAGAACTATTCGAATAGCCGCGTCCACGGATATGGACAATTGGAAAGGCCATTCTGTTTCCGTCATCAGAATTTATATCTTTGTGACTGGTGTTTTTGAACTTGAACTTGAAAGGTGACTTTGACTTTGAATCACAACTGAGTTGTGGGAATGACACTAATGTTCCCACTTGAGTTAGTTAGCACTTGAGGAGTTGTTTACAAAAGTGTTTATGAAATAAAATTGGCTTTATGCAAATAAACTTAGAGCTTAGAACACCCTTTTTGTCAATGCTAGTACTTGCTTTAGTATTAGATTGCGAGTACATAAAGTACTCACGGCTTTGTCCCTGGCTATTCAAATGGCCAGACTATGAAGCCGAGCAGCAGTACGAGGAGGACGATCAGCAGGACGTCTACCACAACTAGGAGCTTCTAACGTCAAGCATTGGCCTGTGGACTAGAGAGTCCTTGTATCTTACGCTTCCGCTATGAACTTGTGTTTGTTCGTTGATCATTAGATCAACTATTCGTGTAATATGGATCATGTGATTCCAATTTGTAAGACTTTATGGTTTGTAATGAATGATGACTGTGATACTTAACTATTATGCCTCGCAACAACAATTTCCTGGGATTGCGATGTATGACATAATAGGCATCCGGACTTAAAAATCCGGGTGTTGACAAGTTGGTATCAGAGCCATTGTTTGACCTTAGGAGACCCTAGTTAGAAATGGACGTTCAGAAAAATTGAGTTTCAAAAAGGAATGAAGTATTTCTGAAAATTTTAATCTTTGTCTCCTCCTTGAGCTCTTTGGAAAAACAAGAAGTCATGCTCTTCCTTAGAAATATAACTAAAATTTTGCCACACTTGTTCACTTCTCTAACTTAAATCCTTTACTTCACTTTCAGATGGAGCCCGTGAACACGAAGTTTTACCAGCTTGGGAATGGGGGAAGCTTGATCTTCGAGCACGACCTCAACGCCCTGTCCGACCACCTTGGTCGCCCGCACCCGGAGTTCCACGGATCGCAGATCGCGAACCAGCCAGGAGGCGAGCTGCAGTGGATCATCACCGCTGACTTGAGGGGCAAGATGGAGCCTCCCACTTCTGAGAGGATCCTCTTCTCCTTCATGGAGAGCAACTGGCTGGACGGACTTGCTCGCGGACTTCAGGAGGGACTCGCACGCACGCTGTGCGGGATGAGCGGGGAGGCACTCAAGCACCTCGCTTTTCGCACCTTGCGAGGCGTAACTCTCTGGAGAGCCCATGGACATGACCTCTCACCCGGAGCTGAAGCACCATGTGGAGCATCTCGACTTCATGCTGTACCACACTCAGCAGGATCTCGACCACTCCCGTGAGTACGCCAACCAGACTCACGCCCGCATCATCGAGCAAGGTGACTGCATCAAGCTGCTCGCCAAGGACCGCAGGACCCTCCGCCAGCAGCGCGCGAAGAGGGATGCCACTATCACCCGCCTCCGCGCGAAGATAGCCGCACTCGAGGCCACTGTCAAGGCCCAGGAAGAGCAGATGAAGAAGATGGAGGAAGATGGAGAAGACATTCAGGGAGGAAGCAACTACCTGAGTGACGACAACGACTTCGAGGAGGATGAGAACACCGAGGGGGAAGACTACGACTTCTTGGACGACGAGGATGATGACCACACCCCCATCGATGTTGATGAGGAGGAGGAGTAGTTCACTTATGCACTATCGTAGGTGTGAGTTGTATCCCGCCCCATGTATCGTAGCTTGGAGAAGAAGGGTTCTTAAAACCCTTAGTGTGTTAGTTTGTAATGTGTGTTGATTGTTATGAATGAATGTATGTTTGTGTCATCATGAAAAGACTTCAAGTTTTAAGCTCTTGAACTCAAACACAAAACAAGCCATAGAAATTTCCCTCTTATCTCATGATCCATCTCAATACTCAGATGGCCCCTCCAACTCGCAACACGAATCAAGATGCTATGATGCAGATGTTGCAAGTTATGCTGGAAGATAGAGAAGCAGAAAGAGCTGAAAGGCAAGCCAACATTGCAGCACTTCAACAGCTTGTCAACAACAATCAAGGCCACCATGATCATCCAGGATCTAAGCTCAAGAACTTCCAGAACACCAACCCACCAGTTTTCAGCAAGACCGAGGAACCACTTGATGCAGATGATTGGCTCCAAACTATGGAGAACAATCTAGAAGTAGCTGGAGTGGAAGAGAATGAGAAAGTGCTGTTTGCAACGCACTACTTAGCAGGACCAGCAAGAGCTTGGTGGACAAGCACCCGTGCCATGAACGCGGGACAGTTCATGACTTGGACTGATTTCAAGCTCAAATTCAGCAAGTACCATGTGCCCCCAGGTCTGATAAAGAAGATGAGAGATGAGTTCCGTGAACTAAAGCAAGGCCGGATGTCCGTGGTGGAATACCGCGACAAGTTTCTCACACTGTCAAGGTACGGCCCGGATGAGACTGATACTACTGAGAAGAGGAAGGAAAGGTTCCTGAACGGACTGCACGATGAGATGCAGACTGTGTTAATCAACATCCCCTTTGCCGACCTCGAAGCCCTCGTTGACTCCGCCATCCAGATGGAAGGCAAACTGCACCAAGCCAGCGAGAACCGCAAGCGCTGCATGATGAATCAGAGTGGGCCTAGCAATGCCCCAAGGTATCGCCCCAACTCAGGCGGAGGTTTCAGAACCAACAAGCCCAATGCACAGATGTCACGTCCGGTTTATCAAAACCGGAGTGGAGGAAACCCCAGGCCAGGAGGCCACCACAACAACAGCAACTACAACAACAACAACAACTTCAACCGCGCTCCGCCGAGAGCCCCCAACAACAACAACAGCAACAACAACTCCAACACCGCACCAAGGACCGGGAGCAATGCAATCCCCGTCGCGAACAAGCAGGACAAGACCACCATCACTTGCTATGAGTGTGGTGTAGTGGGGCATTACTCCAATGAGTGTCCCAAGAGGCTCGCCAAGCTCGCAGGCAACCCCGCACCACCTGCTCAGCAGCAACGCCGTGTCTCCACCGGCAAGAAGTTCGCCCCCAACAACCCGAACAACCGCGGAGGTCGCCTCTACCACATGAATGCTGAGGAAGCCCAGAAGCACTCCGACGTGGTGCTGGGTATGTTCTCTGTTAACTCAATACCAGCAAGAGTGTTGTTTGATTACGGAGCATCGCATTCGTTAGATTCTGAGAAGATTTTGTGTGCACTAGTAAGATTCAACCAATCAGCTTGAAACATGTCATGGTAGTTCAAATACCTGGATCAACAACTAAAGCTAGAAAATTTTGCAAAGATGTACCCATCAGAATCCATGAAATAGACTTTTATGCAAACTTGATTGTTCTGGGAACAAAAGGATTGGAAGTAGTCCTGGGTATGGACTGGATGGCGAAACATCATGGATTGATAGACTGCGCCAAGAAGGCCATCACCATGACAAGTAGCACCGGAATAATAATAGAACACTTATCTGAAAAACTACCCGTAAAATTCACCGCAATCAAAGTGTAGCAAAGCCAACTCTGGATCAAATCAAAGGTCGTTTGTCGATACCCTGATGTGTTTCCGGATGATCTACCCGGTATGCCCCCGGATCGGGATATCGAGTTTATCATCGAGTTAATCCCTGGAACAGGACCTATAGCCCAGAGAGCCTATAGCATGAACCCCGCAGAATTAATGGAACTGAAGAAGCAACTGGATGATATGCTATACAAAGGTCTGATTCGACCAAGTGCGTCGCCTTGGAGATCACCAGTTTTGTTTGTGGATAAAAAGGACGGTGCCACTCGTTTGGTTACGGATTATCGTAAGCTTAACGATGTCACCATCAAGAACAAATATCCCTTACCGAAGATAGAAGACCTGTTTGACCAGCTGACCGGTGCCCAAGTTTTCTCAAAGATTGATCTGAGGACAGGTTACCATCAACTGAAGATCCGAGCAACAGATATTCCAAAGACTGCCTTTACCACCAGATATGGATTGTATGAGTACAATGTCATGTCCTTTGGACTGACCAATGCCCCCGCTTACTTCATGAACCTCATGAATAAGATCTTTATGGAATTCCTGGATAAGTTTGTCGTTGTCTTCATCGACGACATCCTTATCTACTCCAAATCAGAAGAAGAACATGAGCAACATTTGGAAGTGGTTCTAGAAACCCTTAGGCAACATCAGTTGTACGCCAAGTTTAGCAAATGTGAGTTTTGGTTAAGAGAAGTGGGATTCCTGGGACACATCTTGTCTGCAGGAGGAATTCTTTGTAGATCCCGCAAAAATCAAAACAGTTGAGGAATGGAAGGCCCCAACCACCCAGACTGAAGTCAGAGCATTTCTAGGATTGGCGGGATATTACCGCCGATTCGTTGAAGGATTTTCAAGCATCGCAAGACCAATGACTCAACTGCTGAAGAAGGACCGGAAATTTGACTGGAATGACAAATGTGAAGAAAGTTTTCAACTACTCAAACTCAGATTAACCACAGCCCCAATATTGATCATGCCCGATGTCACCAAGCCCTTTGATGTCTATTGTGATGCATCCAAGACTGGACTTGGATGTGTGTTGATGCAAGAAGGCAAAGTGATATCTTACCTATCAAGGCAATTGAAGCAACATGAACAGAATTATCCAACTCATGACTTGGAGTTAGCAGCCGTAGTGTTAGCCCTGAAGGTTTGGCGTCATTACCTCATGGGTAATCGATGCGAGATATACTCAGATCACAAGAGCCTGAAGTACATTTTCACCCAGAAGGAGCTGAACATGAGACAAGTAGATGGATAGAATTAATCAAGGATTACGACATGGAAATTCACTACCACCCGGCAAGGCCAATGTGGTAGCGGATGCCTTGAGCAGATCGCCGTGTCGGTTGAACTCCATGATCGCAATAGAGCAACCAAGCCTGTACCAAGAGTTTGAACAATTCGGACTAGAGCTAGTGAGCGAAGGATTCCTCGCCAAAGATTGAACTCCAACCCACCTTGATGAGCCGGATAAAAGAAGCCCGGTAAGGGAAATGCCAGCATTGACGGGATAAAGAGTCAGATAGCTGCAGGAAAGGCACCAGGATTCACCGTAGACGAAGCCGGAGTTCTTTGGTACAAAGAACGTCTCTGCGTACCATCGGACTCTGAACTAAAACAAATCATTCTGCAAGAAGCCCATGACACCCTTTACTCAATCCACCCCGGAGGTACCAAGATGTACCAAGACCTGAAGGAACAATTCTGGTGGCACGGAATGAAGCGAGAGATAGGAAGCTACATCGCCAAGTGCGATATCTGTCAGCGAGTCAAAGCAGAACATCAACGACCCGCAGGACTGTTGCAACCTTTACAGATTCCGGAGTGGAAATGGGATTCTGTCGGTATGGACTTTATCACAGGATTGCCCAAATCTAGCCGAGGAAATGATTCCATTTGGGTAGTCATTGATAGGTTAACCAAGGTTGCCCATTTCATCCCTGTCAAGACCACATACCAAGGCCCAAAGCTAGCTGAGTTATACATATCCAGAATAGTCAGCCTGCACGGAACCCCGAAGTCAATTGTGTCAGATAGAGGATCACAATTCACCTCAAGATTCTGGCAGAAAGTGCATGAAGGACTAGGAACCCGTCTGAATTTCAGCACAGCATACCACCCACAGACTGACGGACAGACTGAGAGAGTCAACCAGATCCTAGAAGATATGTTGAGAGCCTGTGTGCTAGAGTACGGATCCAAATGGGAAGACTGCTTACCATATGCAGAATTCTCCTACAACAATAGCTATCAAGCCAGCTTACAGATGGCCCCCTTTGAAGCCCTGTACGGAAGGAAATGCCGTACCCCTCTGAACTGGTCGGAAGTCGGAGATAGTCAAGTCTTCGGCCCCGATGTTCTCCGCGAAGCCGAAGAGAAGGTGCACAAGATCCGCGAGTACCTCAAGACCGCCCAGTCCAGACAAAAGAGCTACGCCGACAAGAGACGCCGAGAGATGACCTTCGAGATCGGAGATTTTGTGTATCTCAAAGTCTCACCCCTCAAAGGAATGCAGAGATTCCAACTTAAAGGAAAGCTCGCCCCCAGATATGTCGGACCATTCAAGATTCTGGATCGCCGAGGAGAAGTCTCATATCAGTTGGAACTGCCAGAAGAGATGTCCGCCGTACACAATGTGTTTCACATCTCACTGCTTCGGAAGTGTCTAGAAGTGCCTGAGAAGACCGAAGTATTTAAGAACATCGACCACAGAGCCATTGATATCAACCAGGACCTAACCTACCGCGAAGTGCCTATTCGCATCCTTGAAGAAGCATTCAGAACCACCCGCACCAGAAGTATCAAGTTCCTGAAAGTACAATGGAGTAATCACACCGAAGAAGAAGCAACTTGGGAACGCGAGGAAGATATGAAGAAGGAATACCCAAATCTCTTTAGTACCTAGTTTTCTCTAGATCTCGGGACGAGATCTTTTGTAAGGGGGAAGGGTTTGTAACATCCCAAGTTTCAATAAAATGAACAAGAGAGAATTCAAGAATCCAAAAATCAGGGTTAACAAAAACTTTTTCTCATCATATAGGTTTATGCATATAGATCACCTTATTAATTATTTTGAGTGTGCAATTGCCATGATGTTTGCTTATGTGTTCTCTCTCACTCTAAAACCCTAGCAATGATCACTTGATCACCCTTAGCCAATAAAAATGGAAATATAAAAGAAATCCCAAAAATCCATTTCACTCTCACATAAGGCCTATGCCATTTTCGCAAATACTTAATCTAGGCCAATTTGGTTTGCACCATTACTTGTAAATGGTTACTAAACACTTATTAACACCTTTGGAATCAAGCCAACTCAATTCAAACCAAATTCAAACTCAAATTCCAAGTCACATGCAATATGGTCACTTGTGCCATTTTTAGTCTGATGGCCACTTTGAGCCCCTGGTTCTCTTCTTTCCACTTCTAAACTTTGTCAAACCTTTTCACCTCATCCAAGACAACATCAAGCACTACAACTTTGCCCAAAACCATCACCCCAAATTCATCACCAATTTCAAATGGGAAGCAAGCAAAGTTGGAACTTTCTCACAAATACAAGATCATATGCAAAATGTGATTTTGCATATCAATTCCTTTTTGACCACCACCACCACCAAAATGCTCCCTCTAATATATGTTTACAACCCACCAAAAAGAATTTCAAATTTCGAAAATATTTTTCTTGCGGACATTCTGTCGAACACATTGCAGGCAGGGTAAAAATTGGAGCCCATACCTCATTTTCTACTTGGCCTTGGTCCAACTTTGACCTCTCTGCACCCTGGAGCCTCCCTCTCACCTCACCACACGATCACCACCACTTGCTTTTGGACATGGTTTGTTAAATTCAACTCAAACATGCCATGCCGTGGCATGGCATGGCCTCACCGTGCCATCTCCCTCACCCTTCACTTCTGGACTGCACCACCATGCCCACTGGCTCCCTCTCACCTCCCTGGACGAGCTCGTGCCCTCCCTTGACCGAGACCAAGCTCACACGCGTCGGAACACGAGCGCCCAGACGCGCCCAGGACTGGCCCATGCCGCGCCAGAGCGCGCATGGCACTCCCTCTGGACGCGCCAGAGCGTGACGAGCCCCGCGTCCTCGCTTCACCTCAGCCCTCACGCTCACCGCCAGTCGACGCCTCACCTCACCGTGACACGCCTGGACACGCTCGCTGGCCCGCGGGAACGCCGCAGGTGACGAACGCGACGACGCCCGTCCGCCACAGTGCCCACGGACGCGTGACGCGCGCCACTGTGCTTGACCACCGAACGTTGTTCTGAGCACACCGTGACGATCCCTGAGTCTGCCTAGACACGACGACGCCCTCGCCCACGCCCTCGCCCACGCCGTTGATCGCCTGCAGCCCTGCCTCGCCACCGTCACCATGACCCTCCGCCCTGGCTCGGAGCCGCTATAAAAGGGGCACTCCGCGCCCCAAATTGAGCACGCCACTCACCTTCCCTCACCTCACAGCTTCTCCTCGCCACCTCAATTCCATCGATTAGCCACTGCCTCGCCCCAATTGCTAGCTCGCCGCCGCTTACCGTAGCCGAAGCTCGCCGGAGAAGGAGGCCACCCCAGGACGCGCCGCTGCTTCCAGGCGCCTCCCCATCATCGACAACGTCGCGGCGCACCACTCCGACGACCGCCGGAGCTCCGACGACCCTCCGACCCCCTGCTGCCGCCGCCGCGCCGCCATCGCTCTCGCCGTCGACGACGACAACCTCCAGCCGTTGGATCATCGCCTGATCCAACGCTCCTCACTTCCCCGTACCGGTTCGGTGAGTAAAACTCACTGACGCGTGGGTCCCGCCGTCAGACGGCCTGCTCGCGCTGGACGCGAAGTGGGCCGGCCCATTTTCCTTTTTCTCCACAGCCCAAGTTCTTTCCCGCGCGAAGCCCACCGTTTGAATTCAATTTTGGAAATTAGAAAAATAGCATAATCTGTTGCAAACTTTGAAATTCAATAGTGACAAATCTACTCAGCCAAATTTTACAAACTTTATATTTCTGGAAACCTTATGAAATTGTCTACACAATGCCACTGGATAGAACCCTAGATCTTTTGTAGAATTAAAGTGACAAATTAAACAAGGCAGGGCCTTTTCTGTTTTTTTTTAATTCTTAAAAATCAACCAAAAATGCTTTTCAGTTAATTCCACCTCCAATAATTCACTTTTCACTTATACTAATTGTTTCTACAAAAATATGCCATGCTTCCTTTGAATGATCATGGTTTAGTTGATTTAAATGCCTTATGGCTATTTTCTAGTCAAAGATATTGTCCAAAACTATTAATAAATCTTATGTGGGATTTTCCCTCATTTAAATCTTGTCACCACAATTTCCAAATGAAGTGGAGACTCTGGTTATTTAGGTCCCATAGGAATTGTTGGTGATATTAAATCTTTGTTATGCTAGAATTAAATGGTATGAGGTGCTCACCTCATTTAAATCTTTTTCTCCACATGCTAAGTGTGAAGAGGTTGACTTGGGTCAACCTAGGTCACCTATTATGCCTAAGAGAAATTAAATCTTAATAAGATAATGAGAGGAAATTATTTCTCTAAATAATTCAAAGTAACATTTAAGTTTAGTATGAGAGGAAATTATTTTTCTTAAATAATAAGAAAAACACATCCACCAACTTATTAGCCAAATGTGATGCTAGTTTAAGTGTGTGAACCATGTTTGTGCATTAGTTTAGTAGATTAGTTTGGTGTGATGATTGTGTGCCCCGTATTCGTATTTTAGACGCTAGTACCGAGGAGTACCAGGAGGAGGAGGAGGTCTACTTCCAGGAAGAAGAAGACCACTTTGACCAGTTTCCCAACCAAGGCAAGATAATACTCTTGCAAAGTGCAAAGCTCACCATGAGCAAGGCATTACCCCATTTACTTTATGCTTATGATCCTATTTCCCAGTTTTACTTACAAGCTTTATCTACCTTTGTTTTATCAAAGTACCTTTGATTTATGTTTTACTAGGTTAGTACGAAGTTAGTACAAGAGTATCAAACTTAGCCTAGAAGCAAAGCAAATACTTAGCACCCCTCACACATAGTGGCTAGTGCTAAATTTAAAATGACTACTCTAGATGGGAACATGTGTTGATGAAATGATGATGGTGAAAACCTTGGAATGATTAGTCATTTCCATTGACAGATTTTGAAGGTGAATATGACACTGAAGTTGACATGGTGATTTTGGATAAAAACTGATGATTGAGTTGGATGCGATACCTTACCAATTTTTAAGTACCCCCACAATACCTGATTATGGGTAGGGCTTAGCTGGAAATTTATGTGTCTTAGTATGGGTTCCCTCTGAACACACATCATAGGGGTTATGCTTGAGGCTGCCTCCGTTGTTGAGAAATGATGTGAATTGAAGGTGAATTGTACGGCCAAGCCCTGTGCAGTTCCCGGGTTAACAGTTGGTTTTCACCGGGAGGCCAAGCTCATGGGGAGAGGTGCCTATACTAGGGTGTGTAAGTGAAAGGTTAACGGTTGATGATCCGCGTACCGAGTTACGATTATTCAGGGTTTTATCCCTGACGGATGAAATCAAATGTTGTGGCACAAGTGTGCGACCTCTGCAGAGTGTAGAACTATTCGAATAGCCGCGTCCACGGATATGGACAATTGGAAAGGCCATTCTGTTTCCGTCATCAGAATTTATATCTTTGTGACTGGTGTTTTTGAACTTGAACTTGAAAGGTGACTTTGACTTTGAATCACAACTGAGTTGTGGGAATGACACTAATGTTCCCACTTGAGTTAGTTAGCACTTGAGGAGTTGTTTACAAAAGTGTTTATGAAATAAAATTGGCTTTATGCAAATAAACTTAGAGCTTAGAACACCCTTTTTGTCAATGCTAGTACTTGCTTTAGTATTAGATTGCGAGTACATAAAGTACTCACGGCTTTGTCCCTGGCTATTCAAATGGCCAGACTATGAAGCCGAGCAGCAGTACGAGGAGGACGATCAGCAGGACGTCTACCACAACTAGGAGCTTCTAACGTCAAGCGTTGGCCTGTGGACTAGAGAGTCCTTGTATCTTACGCTTCCGCTATGAACTTGTGTTTGTTCGTTGATCATTAGATCAACTATTCGTGTAATATGGATCATGTGATTCCAATTTGTAAGACTTTATGGTTTGTAATGAATGATGACTGTGATACTTAACTATTATGCCTCGCAACAACAATTTCCTGGGATTGCGATGTATGACATAATAGGCATCCGGACTTAAAAATCCGGGTGTTGACACCAAGCTATGGTCTTGGGGTGGCCGGCCCCCTCCCTTGGCCCCTCATTATATAGGTGGATCCCAAGTGTTGGTGTCCAAGTCTTCGAATAAGACCCGAAACCAAAACCTTCCATAGGAGGGGGCAAACCTAGCCCAACTAGGACTCCCACCCAAAGGTGGGATTCCCACCTCCCATGTGGGGGGTGGCCGGCCCCCTATGGTGGAGTCCACTTGGGACTCCACTCCCACTAGGGCTGGCCGGCCATGGAGGTGGAGTCCCTTGTGGACTCCACCTTCTTTGGTGGTTTCTTCCGGACTTTTCTAGAACCTTCTAGAACCTTCCATAGAACCTTCCGCGACATTTTATTTCACATAAAATGACATCCTATATATGAATCTTATTCTCCGGACCATTCCGGAACTCCTCGTGATGTCCGGGATCTCATCCGGGACTCCGAACAAATATTCGAACTCCATTCCATAATTCAAGAACTACCATTTCAACATCCAACTTTAAGTGTGTCACCCTACGGTTCGAGAACTATGCGGACATGGTTGAGTACTCACTCCGACCAATAACCAATAGCGGGATCTGGAGATCCATAATGGCTCCCACATATTCAACGATGACTTTAGTGATCGAATGAACCATACACATATATTACCAATTCCCTTTGTCTCGCGATATTTTACTTGTCCGAGGTTTGATCTTCGGTATCACTCTATACCTTGTTCAACCTCGTCTCCTGACAAGTACTCTTTACTCGTACCGTGGTATGTGGTCTCTTATGAACTCATTCATATGCTTGCAAGACATTAGACGACATTCCACCGAGAGGGCCCAGAGTATATCTATCCGTCATCGGGATGGACAAATCCCACTGTTGATCCATATGCCTCAACTCATACTTTCCGGATACTTAATCCCACCTTTATAGCCACCCATTTACGCAGTGGTGTTTGATGTAATCAAAGTACCTTTCTGGTATAAGTGATTTACATGATCTCATGGTCATAAGGACTAGGTAACTATGTATCGAAAGCTTATAGCAAATAACTTAATGACGAGATCTTATGCTACGCTTAATTTGGTGTGTCCATTATATCATTCACACAATGACATAACCTTGTTATTAATAACATCCAATGTTCATGATTATGAAACTAATCATCTATTAATCAACAAGCTAGTTTAAGAGGCATACTAGGGACTTCTTGTTTGTCTACATATCACACATGTACTAATGTTTCGGTTAATACAATTCTAGCATGATATATAAACATTTATCATAAACATAAAGATATAAATAATAACCACTTTATTATTGCCTCTAGGGCATATCTCCTTCAAAAAATTACTACCCTTGTGCGTGGTTGCAAAATGACTGGCGGAGAAATATGTGGCCTTAAATAATTAATAATAGGTAGTTAACCGAGTGTTTCATAGTTGACATCGGCAATATTCAAGATGTCTACTGAGAAATTGCTTTTTAGAAAAATATAGGTAGTTGTCACCTCGTGGAAAAAATACTGCCGAAACTAAACTCGAGTTAGAAGAATTACTTTTGGATAATTGCCATCGGGTTATTGCTTCCCGGTTTAAAGTTCTGCATCAAAAATTTGCGAGTAAAAAAGCATAAAAAATTACCATTGAAACATGCCAAATATTGCTGGGAAATTATGGCCGAAAAATTATATGCCGTGTCAGTATTACTATTAGATAAATACCATCATGTAATTGTTGGTGAAGGTGAAGACTTACATAGGGAAAATTTTGGCGAAGAAAAAAGAAAATTACTATGCATAAAACACTAACTTGGTAAAAAAAGAGTTTACTATTTGTTGTTTGTACTTTAGTAGTTGGCGATGTGTCACGACACGAATGGATAAAAATGGAGCTTCTACAGTGCATGTTATGAACAGTGGCTGGATCAATATGGTGAGGGCAACTCCCCTCAGCTTTTATATATAGTATTATTGGATAATTACCATCCCGTAATTGTTGGTGAAGGTGAAGACTTACATCGAGAACTTTTTTTTGTTATTGCATCGAAAAATTGCTAGATGAAAAATTACGTACCATAGAAGAATTACTTTTGGATAATTGTCGTCGGGTTATTGCTGCCCGAGTTAAAGTACTGCATCGAAAAATTGCGAGTAAAAAAGCATAAAAAATTACCGTTGAAACATGCCAAATATTGCTGGGAAATTATAGCCAAAAAATTATATGTTGTGTCATTATTACTATTAGATAATTACCATCACGTAATTGTTGGTGAAGGTGAAGATTTACATCGGGAAAATTGTGGCAAAGAAAAAATAAAATTACTATGCATCAAACACTAACTTGGTAAAAAAAAGAGTTTATTATTTTTTTGTTTGTACTTTAGTAGTTGGCGATGTGTCACGACATGAATGGACAAAAATGGAGCTTCTACAGTGCATTTAATGAACACTGGCTGGATCAATATGGTGAGGGCAACTCCCCTCAGCTTTTATATATAGTATGTACTTTAGTAGTTGGCGATGTGTCACGACATGAATGGACAAAAATGGAGCTTCTACAGTGCATTTAATGAACACTGGCTGGATCAATATGGTGAGGGCAACTCCCCTCAGCTTTTATATATAGTATATAATTGGCTCGAAGCCTGGACCGGCTTGTGACCATCGAATCGGGCTAGAAATACCTCAAATGGGCTGGCATCCCAAGGTTTCACAGAGCGGAGCGAGCCGAACATACAGGGCGCGTTTGGTAGCCCTTTGTCTCGCATCTGTCCACAAAAATCGGCCCGTTTGATTGCGTATAAAAGGTCCGCGTTGTGGTCCAATCGGTTCTCAAAGCATCCCTGAGATAGGCCTTGAAGGAACACCCGAATCGGCAGTTTCCAACGGGTATGTCCCGTTGTCGTGCCATTTTATACGCCCGCATGCAACGGTTGCACGCGTGGAGAAGCGCGAGAGACAGCGTGTTGTCTTGGTCTTCGCTCCCCACTTTCCATCACCGGTTAGCTCCTTCTCTCCCCATTCACAGCACCGCCCTGTCCCATCAACCGCCGCCATGGCCTCCTCGCCTCCTCCTCCGCCATCCTCTCTAGCACCGACAGATCCAGCCGTACGGTCGGCGGCCACCAGGTCCAACGAGGCGCTCATGCGCCTCGTCCACGAGTACGAGGCCGGAGGCCGCAACTCGGCGGTGCAGATCGATGACGGTCGCATGTCGGTGTTGAATCGGCCGTCGCCGTTCGCGAGCACGAGGCCGACCGGCGTGGTAACCCGGAGCATCGCCGTCCTGGCTCTTCAAGCCGTCGGGATTCGACCGGCGGATCGGCCGGGGGCGGGGGTTTTTACCCCGTCCCCACTAGGGTTTCCGACGGCGAGGATGGCCGCAATGGCGGCCGGTGCATGATACGTCTCCGACGTATCGATAATTTCTTATGTTCCATGCCACATTATTGATGATATCTACATGTTTTATGCATACTTTATGTCATATTTATGCATTTTCCGGCACTAACCTATTAACGAGATGCCGAAGAGCCAGTTGCTGTTTTCTGCTGTTTTTGGTTTCAGAAATCCTAGTAAGTAAATATTCTCGGAATTGGACGAAATCAACGCCCAGTGGCCTATTTTCACACGAAGCTTCCAGAAGACCGGAGAGCTGACGAAGTGGGGCCACGAGGTGGCCAGACGATAGGGCGGCGCGGCCCAGCCCTTGGCCGCGCCGACCTGTCATCTGGGCCCCTCGTGACGCCCCTTGACCTGCCCTTCCGCCTACAAATAGCCTTCGTCGCGAAACCCCCAGTACCGAGAGCCACGATACGGAAAACCTTCCAGAGACGCCGCCGCCAATCCCATCTCGGGGGATTCAGGAGATCGCCTCCGGCACCCTGCCGGAGAGGGGATTCATCTCCCGGAGGACTCTACACCGCCATGGTCGCCTCCGGAGTGATGAGTGAGTAGTTCACCCCTTGACTATGGGTCCATAGCAGTAGCTAGATGGTTGTCCTCTCCTTATGTGCTTCATTGTCGGATCTTGTGAGCTGCCGAACATGATCAAGATCATCTATGTGTAATGCTATATGTTGTGTTTGTTGGGATCCGATGGATAGAGAATACTATGTTATGTTGATTATCAATTTATATCTATGTGTTGTTTATGATCTTGCATGCTCTCCGTTATTAGTAGAGGCTCTGGCCAAGTTTTTGCTAGTAACTCCAAGAGGGAGTATTTATGCTCGATAGTGGGTTCATGTCTCCGTGAATCTGGGGGAGTGACAGAAACCTCTAAGGTTATGGATGTACTGTTGCCACTAGGGATAAAACATTGATGCTATGTCCGAGGATGTAGTTATTGATTACATTACACACCATACTTAATGCAATTGTCTGTTGTTTTCAACTTAATACTGGAAGGGGTTCGGATGATAACCTGAAAGTGGACTTTTTAGGCATAGATGCATGCTGGATAGCGGTCTATGTACTTTGTCGTAATGCCCAATTAAATCTCACAATACTCATCATATCATGTATGTGCATGGTCATGCCCTCTCTATTTGTCAATTGCCCAAATGTAATTTGTTCACCCAACATGCTATTTATCTTATGGGAGAGACACCTCTAGTGAACTGTGGACCCCGGTCCATTCTTTTACATCGATACAATCTACTGCAATACTTGTTCTACTGTTCTCTGCAAACAATCATCATCCACACTATACATCTAATCCTTTGTTACAGCAAGCCGGTGAGATTGACAACCTCACTGTTTCATTGGGGCAAAGTACTTTGGTTGTGTTGTGCAGGTTCCACGTTGGCGCCGGAATCCCTGGTGTTGCGCCGCACTACATCTCGCCGCCATCAACCTTCAACGTGCTTCTTGGCTCCTACTGGTTCGATAAACCTTGGTTTCATACTGAGGAAAAACTTGCCGCTGTACGCATCACACCTTCCTCTTGGGGTTCCCAACGGACACGTGTTGTACGCGTATCAAGCTCTTTTTCTGGCGCCGTTGCCGGGGAGATCGAGACACGCTGCAAGGGGAGTCTCCACATCCCAATCTCTTTACTTTGTTTTTGTCTTGCTTTATTTTATCTACTACTTTGTTTGCTGCACTAAAACAAAATACAAAAAAATTAATTGCTAGTTTTACTTTACTTGCTATCTTGTTTGCACTCTATATTAAAAACACACAAAAAATAGTTACTTGCATTTACTTTATCTAGTTTGCTTTATTTACTATTGCTAAAATGGGTACTCCTGAAAATACTAAGTTGTGTGACTTCACAACCACAAATAATAATGATTTCTTATGCACACCTATTGCTCCACCTGCTACTACAGCAGAATTCTTTGAAATTAAACCTGCTTTACTGAATCTTGTTATGCGAGAGCAATTTTCTGGTGTTAGTTCTGATGATGCTGCTGCCCATCTCAATAATTTCGTTGAATTATGTGAAATGCAAAAGTATAAGGATGTAGATGGTGACATAATAAAATTAAAATTGTTCCCTTTCTCATTAAGAGGAAGAGCTAAAGATTGGTTGCTATCTCTGCCTAAGAATAGTATTGATTCATGAACTAAATGCAAGGATGCTTTTATTGGTAGATATTATCCCCCTGCTAAAATTATATCTTTGAGGAGTAGCATAATGAATTTTAAACAATTGGGTACTGAGCATGTTGCACAAGCATGGGAAAGAATGAAATCTTTGGTTAAAAATTGCCCAACCCATGGACTGACTATTTGGATGATCATCCAAACCTTTTATGCAGGACTGAATTTTTCTTCGCGGAACTTATTGGATTCAGCTGCTGGAGGTACCTTTATGTCCATCACTCTTGGCGAGGCGACAAAGCTTCTTGATAATATGTGTATTAATTACTCTGAATGGCACACGGAAAGAGCTCCACAAGGTAAGAAGGTAAATTCTGTCGAAGAAACCTCTTCCTTGAGTGATAAGATTGATGCTATTATGTCTATGCTTGTGAATGATAGGACTAATGTTGATCCTAATAATGTTCCGTTAGCTTCATTGGTTGCTCAAGAAGAACATGTTGATGTAAACTTCATTAAAAATAATAATTTCAACAACAATGCTTATCAGAACAATTCTAGTAACAACTATAGGCCATATCCTTATAATAATGGCAACGGCTATGGTAATTCTTATGGGAATTCTTACAACAATAGTAGGAACACACCCCCTGGACTTGAAGCCATGCTTAAAGAATTTATTAGTACACAAACTGCTTTTAACAAATCTGTTGAAGAAAAGCTTGGGAAAATTGATATACTTGCTTCTAAAGTCGATAGTCTTGCTGCTGATGTTGATCTTTTGAAATCGAAAGTTATGCCTAATGAAAATCATAATAATAAAATTTTTACTACAGCAAATGCCATCCAAGTTAGAATTAATGAGAATATAAGATTGATGGCCGAATTGCGTGCTAGGTGGGAGAAAGAAGAAAATGAAAAAGAAGATAATATAGCTAAAGTTTGGACTATTACCACCATTAGTAATGCTAATGCTACACATGTTGCTGCACCTCCTACTAATAATGGTAAAAGAATAGGTGTTAAAAATGTTTCTACTTCAAATGCAAAGCGCGAAAAACTGCCTGAAACTGCCAAAACTGCTGAAACTGCCTGTGATAGAACTGTTGAAATTTTTTCCAACATTGGGGATGATGATCCCATTGCTTTAGATTATAATGGTTTAGATTTTGATGATTGCCACATCTCTGAAGTTATAAATTTCTTACAAAAACTTGCTAAGAGTCCTAATGCTAGTGCTATAAATTTGGCTTTCACGAAACATATTACAAATGCTCTCATAAAAGCTAGAGAAGAGAAACTGGAACGCGAAGCTTCTATTCCTAGGAAGCTAGAGGATGGTTGGGAGCCTATCATTAAGATGAAGGTCAATGACTTTGATTGTAATGCTTTATGTGATCTTGGTGCAAGTATTTCT
This sequence comes from Lolium perenne, assembly GCF_019359855.2. Taxonomy (NCBI): domain Eukaryota; kingdom Viridiplantae; phylum Streptophyta; class Magnoliopsida; order Poales; family Poaceae; genus Lolium; species Lolium perenne. Next base: position 244,847,629 of record NC_067244.2, on the reverse strand, counting down.
GTTATGCCTAAGAAAATTTATAATATGCTTGACTTGCCACCATTGAAAAATTGTTATTTGGATGTTAATCTTGCTGATCATTCTACAAAGAAACCTTTGGGGAAGTTGATAATGTTCGCATTACCGTTAACAAATAACCTTGTCCCCGTTGATTTTGTTGTCTTGGATATTGAATGCAATGCATCTTGTCCCATCATATTGGGAAGACCTTTTCTTCGAACCGTTGGTGCTATCATTGATATGAAGGAAGGTAATATTAAATATCAATTTCCTCTCAAGAAAGGTATGGAACACTTCCCTAGAAAGAGAATGAAGTTACCTTTTGATTCTATTATTAGAACAAATTATGATGTTGACGCTTCGTCTCTTGATAATACTTGATATACACTTTCTGCGCCTAGCTGAAAGGCGTTAAAGAAAAGCGCTTATGGGAGACAACCCATGTTTTTTACTACAGTACTTTTATTTTATATTTGAGTCTTGGAAGTTGTTTACTACTGTAGCAACCTCTCCTTATCTTAGTTTTGTGCATTGTTGTGCCAAGTAAAGTCGTTGATAGTAAGGTTCATACTAGATTTGGATTACTACGCAGAAACAGATTTCTTTGCTATCACGAATCTGGGCCAAATTCTCTGTAGGTAACTCAGAAAATTATGCCAATTTATGTGAGTGATCCTCAGATATGTACGCAACTTTCATTCAATTTGAGAATTTTCATTTGAGCAAGTCTGGTGCCTCAATAAAATTCGTCTTTACGAACTGTTCTGTTTTGACAGATTCTGCCTTTTATTTCGCATTGCCTGTTTTGCTATGCTTGATGGATTTTTCGATTCCATTGATTTTCAGTAGCTTTGAGCAATGTCCAGAAGTGTTAAGAATGATTATGTCACCTCTGAACATGTATATTTTGATTGTGCACTAACCCTCTAATGAGTTGTTTTGAGTTTGGTGTGGAGGAAGTTTTCAAGGATCAAGAGAGGGAGATGATACAACATGATCAAGGAGAGTGAAAGCTCTAAGCTTGGGGATGCCCCGGTGGTTCACCCCTGCATATATCAAGAAGACTCAAGCGTCTAAGCTTGGGGATGCGGGCATCCCCTTCTTCATCGACAACATTATCAGGTTCCTCCCCTGAAACTATATTTTTATTCCATCACATCTTATGTGCTTTGCTTGGAGCGTCGGTTTGTTTTTGTTTTTGTTTTGTTTGAATAAAATGGATCATAGCATTCATTGTGTGGGAGAGAGACACGCTCCGCTGTTGCATATGGACAAGTATGTCCTTAGGCTTTACTCATAGTATTCATGGCGAAGTTTCTTCTTCGTTAAATTGTTATATGGTTGGAATTGGAAAATGATACATGTAGTAATTGCTAAAATGTCTTGGATAATGTGATACTTGGTAATTGTTGTGCTCATGTTTAAGCTCTTGCATCATGTACTTTGCACCTATTAATGAAGAAATACATAGAGCATGCTAAAATTTGGTTTGCATATTTGGTCTCTCTAAGGTCTAGATAATTTCTAGTATTGAGTTTGAACAACAAGGAAGACGGTGTAGAGTCTTATAATGTTTACAATATGTCTTTTATGTGAGTTTTGCTGCACCGCTTCATCCTTGTGTTTGTTTCAAATAGCCTTGCTAGCCTAAGCCTTGTATCGAGAGGGAATACTTCTCATGCATCCAAATCCTTGAGCCAACCACTATGCCATTTGTGTCCACCATACCTACCTACTACATGGTATTTCTCCGCCATTCCAAAGTAAATTGCTTGAGTGCTACCTTTAAATTTCTATCCTCTACCTTTGCAATATATAGCTCATGGGACAAATAGCCTAAAAACTATTGTGGTATTGAATATGTACTTATGCACTTTTTTTTGAATATGTACTTATGCACTTTATACCTTATTAAGTTGCTTGTTGTGCGATAACCATGTTCCTGAGGACGCCATCAACTACTCTTTGTTGAATATCATGTGAGTTGCTATGCATGTTCGTCTTGTCTGAAGTAAGGGAGATTTACCACCAAAATGGTTAGAGCATTGCATAATGTTAGAGAAGAACATTGGGCCGCTAACTAAAGCCATGATCCATGGTGGAAGTTTCAGTTTTGGACAAATATCCTCAATCTCATATGAGAAAATTAACTGTTGTTGAATGCTTAAGCATTAAAGAGGAGTCCATTATCTGTTGTCTATGTTGTCCCGGTATGGATGTCTAAAGTTGAGAATAATCAATAGCGAGAAATCCGATGCGAGCTTTCTCCTTAGACTTTTGTACAGGCGGCATAGAGGTACCCCTTTGTGACACTTGGTTAAAACATGTGCATTGCGATGATAATCCAGGTAATCCGAGCTAATTAGGACAAGGTGCGGGCACTATTAGTATACTATGCATGAGGCTTGCAACTTGTAAGATATAATTTACATAACACATATGCTTTATTACTACCGTTGACAAAATTGTTTCTTGTTTTCAAAACCAAAGCTCTAGCACAAATATAGCAATCAATGCTTCCCTCTGTGAAGGGCCATTCTTTTACTTTTATTGTTGAGTCAGTTCACCTATTTCTCTCCATCTCAAGAAGCAAACACTTGTGTGAACTGTGCATGGATTCCTACATACTTGCATATTTCACTTGTTATATTACTTTACATTGACAAATATCCATGAGATATACATGTTACAAGTTGAAAGCAACCGCTAAAACTTAATCTTCCTTTGAGTTGCTTCAATACCTTTACTTTGAATTATTGCTTTCTGAGTTAACTCTTATGCAAGACTTATTGATGCTTGTCTTGAAGTACTATTCATGAAAAGTCTTTGCTATATGATTCATTTGTTTACTCATGTCATTTACATTGTTTTGATCGCTGCATTCATTAAATATGCTTACAATAGTATGATCGAGGTTATGATGGCATGTCACTCCAGAAATTATCTTTGTTATCGTTTACCTGCTCGGGACGAGCAGAAACTAAGCTTGGGGATGCTGATACGTCTCCGACGTATCGATAATTTCTTATGTTCCATGCCACATTATTGATGATATCTACATGTTTTATGCATACTTTATGTCATATTTATGCATTTTCCGGCACTAACCTATTAACGAGATGCCGAAGAGCCAGTTGCTGTTTTCTGCTGTTTTTGGTTTCAGAAATCCTAGTAACGAAATATTCTCGGAATTGGACGAAATCAACGCCCAGGGGCCTATTTTCACACGAAGCTTCCAGAAGACCGGAGAGCTGACGAAGTGGGGCCACGAGGTGGCCAGACGATAGGGCGGCGCGGCCCAGCCCTTGGCCGCGCCGGCCTGTCATCTGGGCCCCTCGTGACGCCCCTTGACCTGCCCTTCCGCCTACAAATAGCCTTCGTCGCGAAACCCCCAGTACCGAGAGCCACGATACGGAAAACCTTCCAAAGACGCCGCCGCCGCCAATCCCATCTCGGGGGATTCATGAGATCGCCTCCGGCACCCTGCCGGAGAGGGGATTCATCTCCCGGAGGACTCTACACCGCCATGGTCGCCTCCGGAGTGATGAGTGAGTAGTTCACCCCTGGACTATGGGTCCATAGCAGTAGCTAGATGGTTGTCTTCTCCTTATGTGCTTCATTGTCGGATCTTGTGAGCTGCCGAACATGATCAAGATCATCTATCTGTAATGCTATATGTTGTGTTTGTTGAGATCCGATGGATAGAGAATACTATGTTATGTTGATTATCAATTTATATCTATGTGTTGTTTATGATCTTGCATGCTCTCCGTTATTAGTAGAGGCTCTGGCCAAGTTTTTGCTAGTAACTCCAAGAGGGAGTATTTATGCTCGATAGTGGGTTCATGTCTCCGTGAATCTGGGGGAGTGACAGAAACCTCTAAGGTTATGGATGTACTGTTGCCACTAGGGATAAAACATTGATGCTATGTCCGAGGATGTAGTTATTGATTACATTACACACCATACTTAATGCAATTGTCTGTTGTTTTCAACTTAATACTGGAAGGGGTTCGGATGATAACCTGAAAGTGGACTTTTTAGGCATAGATATATGCTGGATAGCGGTCTATGTACTTTGTCGTAATGCCCAATTAAATCTCACAATACTCATCATATCATGTATGTGCATGGTCATGCCCTCTCTATTTGTCAATTGCCCAACTATAATTTGTTCACCCAACATGCTATTTATCTTATGGGAGAGACACCTCTAGTGAACTGTGGACCCCGGTCCATTCTTTTACATCGATACAATCTACTGCAATACTTGTTCTACTGTTCTCTGCAAACAATCATCATCCACACTATACATCTAATCCTTTGTTACAGCAAGCCGGTGAGATTGACAACCTCACTGTTTCGTTGGGGCAAAGTACTTTGGTTGTGTTGTGCAGGTTCCACGTTGGCGTCGGAATCCCTGGTGTTGCGCCGCACTACATCTCGCCGCCATCAACCTTCAACGTGCTTCTTGGCTCCTACTGGTTCGATAAACCTTGGTTTCATACTGAGGGAAAACTTGCCGCTGTACGCATCACACCTTCCTCTTGGGGTTCCCAACGGACGCGTGCTGTACGCGTATCAGTGCACCGGGCTCCGACAGGGAGATGGAGCCCCGGCCGATGTTCGCGTCGACCCCGATGCATGCACTGATGCCATGGGGCATGCCGCGTCCGCCTGCACCCAATGACGCGCCTCCCGTCGCGCCGCCGCCGGGGTTCAGCCGGCCTCATGCTCGACGGCAGCCGACAGCACCATCGGCGCCCCGCTTCCCGACCGCTGCAACGCCGCCGTCGCTGAGGACCTATGCTTCGGCTATGCCTCCTCCTCCACCCGGATTTGGAGTGCGACCTCCTCGAGGACCAACCGGCGCCTGCGCGCGTCCTGTTCCTTCTCAGACTGGGCCACTGTCGCTCCACCCAATCGTAAGTACCTTCAATCGACTCCTTCTCACTTGTTTAGATCGACTAGATGACATTGTACATGTGAATGTAGATATGAATGTAGATAGGATTCATGGTAATGTGCATGTGTGTTCTTGACAGTGCTTATGCTTGCCATGCCAAGCTCAAACACCATCATGGACTTGGCAATGTCAAGTCCATGACAGTGCTTGAGATTGGCATTGCCATTGTCCATGACATTGCTTGTGAGAGTGCTTGAGCTTGGCATTGCCAAGATCAAGCACCACTATTGGCTTGACAGTGCTTGTGCTTGGCATTGGCACAATATCAAGTTCATGACACTACTTGTCCATGACATTGCTTGCGCATGAGCTTGGCATTGCTTGCTTGTGCTTGTGCTTGTCCATGTCATTGCTTGCTTGTGCTTGTGCTTGTGCATGACAGTGCTTGTGCTTGGCAATGGCATTTCTTACTTGTGCTTGTCCATGACATTGCTAGCACTTGAGCTTGACATTCCTTGCTTATGCTTGTGCAGAACTGGCCCTTCCTGGAAGTGTTCTCGGAAGGGCCCATACTGGACGCTATCGACATGGTCGTCCGTGTGCAGCTGCGTGATCCCAACGTAGCGTTCATGGAAGCCCACCACCAGATCACAGTGCCGAGGGTTCATGCCGGCCATCCTGCTGATCTGGGGCAGCGCTGCCAGGCAGCATCTGCCGGCGTTCTTCGTGCAGGTGGAGAGCCAGGACCTCCGTGCCCTCGTTGTGCCGCCATACATGGAGCAGCTCCTGATCACCAAGTACAAGCTCAAGAACAATGGCCCCACGGTGAAGGTCTTCTTGTACTTGGGCCAACGTTGCGAGTGGAAGGTGCACCTGCAGTGGACAGGCCAACGCGTCCGGTTCATCAAGTCTTGGAGCGAGTTTGCCGGCAGGCTTTTGCTGCACGTTGACGACACGATCGTCTTCACCCCTCAGGAAGACGGCTTCAAGGTCGACGTCTTCAAGAAGGAGACATCCTGATCCAGCGTCTTCGGCTGCAAGAGGCACCGCGAGGGCCCTTTTGTTGATCCCTGTCGTTAAGGTGCTGCTGCTCCATCGCTGCCTCTGTTTATGTCTGATCCTGTAGTTGTGATGGCCTCTAGGAGGCTGTTAAACACTTGCTTTTGTGAATATCTCACTGTCATGTTGGCCTGTATAGAATGTTGAACAATGCTTTTGGACCTGGGTAGTCTGCCCCAGGTTTAGGCGCGCGTCTTACCACTCTGACGCTAGATTAGGAACTGTTAAGTACTATGTTCGTTGTGTATAAGTGTGTGCTCTGCTTATGATCATGTTTGACCTATTCGTGTGTCGTTATGTGATGGTAAGGTCACCGTATTTTAATGTGGTGAGGAGAAGCTGTTGCGAGTGTGCCCAAAATGGCAACCAAACACATGTGTTGTGGCTAAACAGAAATGGAGCGATGTATCCAGGCATCCAAACAATGTGCGCTTCTGTTCGGGCCGGTGCAGCAGCCTACCAAACGATGGGCCAAAAGTGGCCCGTGGCCCATTCGCGACGCACATGAGCGCCCATCTGGCTGCGCCAGTGGTGCGGGATTCGGCCCAGCCTACCAAACGCGCCCACAACGTTCGTTGGTCTCGATCGGGAGAGCGCTTCTCGCGTGGATCAGAGCGAAGACATTGGTTTTGGTGGAGTGGAGCGTTACCCAACCGGGCTGCTCTCCCGCACCGTCTCAATTTTGGGATATATTTTTAACACCTACTTTTGACATATCTTTACTAGGTACTAAATTGCAATCACTGGTGTCTGTAGGTAAAAAAACCAATTCTATTTTTCTTAGTACGTCAAAAGATCTAGTAGTTCCTCGCTCGGTCTGTACGTGGTTCGTTCAATCAAGAGCTCGAAGTGGGATATACCAAAATTTTATCCTCCTCAACTCCTCCTTTGCATCGTTCGTCCTCTACTCATGGGCTTGGCCCTTTTGATTTTCGGCTTAGTACCTTTAAATGGTGAAACAACCAAGGGATTCCATCCCCTTGGGAGTGCTGCCGCGGCCAGAATAGGAGTTGCTTTCACGTTGCAGGGCACCACTCTGAAAGTGCATGGAGCCCCCATGTGTTATTTTGGTAATTAATGACAATCCCTATGGACTAATGTTTGCATTGAGTTATATTTGTAGGAGTTGTCCATAGGCAATGCTTGAACCATATGTTGGCTTCAAGATTGCATTAAGAAGCAAATGAAGAAGATCAAGTGTCAAATATGTCTTGAAGATGAAGTGAGCCCTCAAGTTTAACTTCAAGGCATCAATGATGAAGAATGAACAAATGAAGTGCAAGTTTAAGACGAGCCATCTCGAAGAGATCATTTGCTTGAAGCTTGTCATCCATATGGCGATCATGGATATGTGAAGATGCACCGAAGAAGAAGCTCTCCCATAGTGGAGTATGGGGAGCAATTCGCATGACTTCATCAAGCAAACACAATCAAGAAAGGCGTTCCATCTTGTTGCGTCAAGACCGTCATCATCGAGCTCAAGTGGAATGCGCAAGATTAAGGTTTGGTCTTAATAGGGTTTCTTTCTCACCGATCTCATAGTGTAGTTGGAGACCGGTTTATAATTTAGTTGTCGTACTATCAAGAGGGCTCTCGAGTGAGTAACTCGATCGTATCCTTCGGAGAGCTCAAACATTTGCATACTTGCATCATCTTTCTTGGTTGTTATTTGGATCTTATCCATGTGATATTTTAGAGCTTGTGCTTATTCTCATGACAAACTCTAGTTCATCTAGAATGGTTTTTGCACGGGCAACTTGTTGCATTTTCGAGGTTGGAGGTTTTACCGCCATGTCTTTTTTAGATAGGTCAAACATTTCATAATTTATTTATATCCTCCCTTGTTGTACTATGATGGTTCCCAACATTATCTTGTATAGCTTGTTCCTAGCTTCAAAACGAGCCCAGGATCATCAAAATCGGAGTCCGGATGCTAAAGTTATGTCCGTTTCAGTTTGATGTTTCTGCCAGTTTTTTTTTTGGGGGGGGGGGGGGGGATAATCCGGCCCGGATGAAATATCCGGCCAAATATCATGCCCGAGTCCAGGGGCGATTTTCGGGGGGGGGGGGGGCGGATAATCCGGCCCGGGGGCGGATAATCTTGCCTGGGAGGTCCCAAACTATCATATTTCGTTGGGAGGGGGTATATATAAGACCCCCTTCTTCCTCCTTGGGCTGGTTGGTTCACTCACTCTCTCTCTCCTCCATTGTTGTCCTTCAAATCTTGTCCTAGTTCTTGATTCCTCCCATGATTCTTGCATATTCTTGAGGGAAAAGAGAGAGGAGATCTAGATCTACAACTTCACCAATCAAATCCATCTCTTTGTGAGAGGAACCACCTAGATCTAGACCTTGGAAAACTTGGAGTTCTTTGTGTTCTTCTTTTTGTTCTTCCTCTCTTATTCCCCCAATAGCTTTTGTAGCTTTGTTGGAATTTGAGAGAGAAGGACTTGAGCATCTTTGTGGTGTTCTTGCCATTGCATTTGGTGCATCGATTTGAGTTCTCCACGGTGATTCGTGGAAGTGAAAGCAAGAAAGTTGTTACTCTTGGGTTCTTGGAACCCTAGACGGATTTGAGTCCTTTGTGAAGATTTCTTGGGAGCCTCCAATTAAGTTGTGGATGTGTGCCCCAAGCTGTGTGTAAGGCCCGGTTTCCGCCTCGAAGGAAATCCCTTAGTGGAACCGTGACCTAGGCCTTTGTGGCGAGGGTCACTTGAGAATAAGGTGAGGCGCCTTCGTGGCGCTCGGTGTGTGGTGTGAGTACAGCATCTTGGGGTGAGGCATTTGTGGCGTTGGTGTGCATCGAGCAACCACACCTCAAGGTGAGGCCTCTTGTAGTGTTCGGGAGCACTAAGCCACCGCACCTCTCCAACGGAGATTAGCCCTCGCAAGAGTGTGAACTTCGGGATAAATCATCGTCTCTTGTGTGCCTCGATTATCTCTATACCCGAGCGCTTTACTTATGCACTTTACTTTGTGATAGCCATCGTGCTTGAAGTTAGATATCTTGATATCACCTAGTTGCTTATATTGCTTAGCATAAGTTGTTGGTGCACATAGGTGAACCATATAGTATATAGGCTTTGGGCTTGACAAAGTAAACACTATATTTATTCCATATTTGTTAGGCCCATCTCGTAAAAGTTTTAAACCGCCTATTCACCCCTCCTCTAGGCGACATCTGTGTCCTTTCAATTGGTATCAGAGCAAGGTCTCTCATTCTTAGGCTTCACCGCCTTGAGAGTAAAGATGTCGGTTAGGGGTTTAGCACACAATGACTTGTTTATATTTGATGGCACAAATTATGGTCTATGGAAAATTTATGTGCTTAATATTTTGCGGTGTATTTCCCCAGACATGGAGCGAATTCTTGACATGGGTTTTTCTTCTCCTAAGGATCCCAAAAATTTATCTTATAAGGAGAAGAAAAACTCTTGCCTCGATGCTCTTGCTTCTCATGTGTTTTCCATTGTTGTGAGCAATGTAGTTACTTCATCAATCATGCCTTTTGGGAGCGCTCATGAATTATGGACAAAGCTTCAAGATAAATATTATGTGTCCAATATTATTGAGGATGATTGTATTGCTTCCACTTCCGGCCGTGATGAGTTCTCATCTTCACCCACTTCACCAATGTGTGGCAAGACACAAGGTAATGATATGGTGAGTGGTGATGGAAATTGCAATGTTCATATTGAGCTTACTATTGATGATTCTTCATCTTTATCTCATTCAATGCTTCATCTTTGGACGTAAACACATCTAGCACTATAAATCATCTACATGATTGTGTTGATAGTCCTTGCATATCATGTGTAAGTTGCTTGAATAAACCTCATAATGATATGCTTACTTTGTCTTGTGGCCATGATAAAAATGCTTCGATTTCCTCTAGTTCTTGTGTGACTACCAATGTAGAGGAAACCAAAGATTCTATTGGTCAAGACAAGATCTTGAAAGGTGCCTCAAGTAACTCCTCATGTTTATCTCACGGTTCTCATATATGCCTTATGGACAAGGGTTCCACGGTATCTCCTACCATGGAACCTAATATTTCTCGTGGTGATAAGGATGAGGATGATTATGAAGAAGAGGATTGGGTTGTCTCTCTACGCGATAAGGGTAAGAGTGTATTCAAGGTTCTTTGCAAAGATAAAGTTGCTAGCTCTCACTTTCTTGAAATCTTGACTACCGCTATTGAGAGCCAAAAACTTATTTGGATGCGTGAGAACACCATTGATAAAATGGGTGCTCTTGAACGAGAGTATGCCAATGATGTAGCATCCCTAAAGAATGATCTTGAAGAATAACAAGAGACCGTAGCCTCTCTTGAGGATCAACTTGAAACCCTTGAAGTGTCCCAAAATGAAATATTTTCTAAACTCACTAAGGAAAGAGACCATGCTAAAGCTAAATTAAAAATGCTTAAAATGAAAAGTCCAAAGTTTGTGTTGGTCATGATAAACTTGTTAAGGATCTATATGATCTAGACAAGGCCCACAAGGCCTTGGAGAGCGAACATTCTATCCTCACCAAGTCACATGAGCAACTACAAGCTTCATTTTTAAAAGAGCATGCTATGTTACCCTCTCTTCTTGATATGTCTTGTGATGATGCTTGTGCTACTAATTCTACTTCTTGTGAAGCATCTATCTTGAAGGAGAATGTTGAGCTAAGGGCTCAACTTGAATTGCTAACTAGCAATTATGGGAAATTGGAAGAAAATCATGGAAAACTTTCTAGCTACCATGAGGATCTTCTAGCCTCCCATGATAGGCTAAAGTTAGCTCATGAGGCTATCATATCAAAGGCAACACCTTGTGAGCCTCATGTGGACACTAGCACTAGTACTCAAAATACTATATTGCCATGTGCTAGTCCTAGTAATTCATCCACTCATAATATTGCTAAATCTTGTGATGAATTATCTTCCTTGCCTTGTTGCTCTAATAATGAAGGTTCTACTTCCTCTAGTACTTGTGTTGTTACTAATTAACCATGTAGAGGAAATCAAAGAGCTCAAGGCCCAAGTCACTTCTTTGAAGAATGACTTGGTAAAGAGTCATGAAGGGAAATGCAAACTTGACACGATGTTGAGTATGCAACAATACCCCAATGACAAGAACAAGTCCAAGAATAATAAGGGCCAAGTACAATTCAAAGACCCGGCCAAGATTGTTTGCTTCAAGTGCAAAATTGAAGGGCACCATGTTAGATATTGCCCTTTGAAGAAGAAGCAAAAAGGGAAAAAGCCTCAAGCTCAAAATCATATTCAACCTCAAGTTGAAGAGATGCCACTTTTCAAGAAGAAACAAGTCAATGCTTCCATTGTGGAGAAATCTAGTGAGAAGAAGGATAAGAAAAGAACTTGCTACATATACCGTGAGAAGGGCCACATCTCCTCCTTTTGCACTATTGGTACCTCATCCAACTCTATCACCATTGATGATGTTTATTCTCTTTGTAAGGATGAGGGTGGCAATATGTTTGCCAAATATGTTGGTGCTCAAAGTGGTGTCAAGGAAAGAACCATTTGGGTTGTCAATCCTATTGTGACTAACCTCTTAGGACCCAACTTAGTTGGGGACCAACAATCCAAAAATTGATCAATAGGTGCTTGTTGGAGGGCATTGGAGACTTGGCTACATCATGAAGAATTAAGGGATCTTCATCATTTTTATTTCAAGCCAAGTCTTAGTTATCTTTCTTCTATCATATATCCAATGTTCCTCCTTGCGGTAACATGTACTCAACTCATTTATATTGAAAGTTACTCGCCCCTTTGCATGTGTTAGTTTTGTTCATAGCATGTGTTTTTATATGTTGTGCTTACTACTTGCTTTTCTTGAGAAATCAAGTCTATGTATGTTGGGTTGCACACCATGTATTTGTGTTTGTCTTGGAGCCTCTTTGCATCTTATTGTATCTTATATGGCTCTTATGAGAGATCAATGGATTATCCTATTTTGGGGAGTGATATGCCTTTGGGAATTTCACAATCCTAACAATGTGTGTATGATACGTCTCCGACGTATCGATAATTTCTTGTGTTCCATGCCACATTATTGATGATATCTACATGTTTTATGCACACTTTATGTCATATTCGTGCATTTTCTGGAACTAACCTATTAACAAGATGCCGAAGTGCCAGTTGCTGTTTTCTGCTGTTTTTGGTTTCAGAAATCCTAGTAACGAAATATTCTCGGAATTGGACGAAATCAACGCCCAGGGTCCTATTTTGCCACGAAGCTTCCGTAAGACCGAAGAGGAGACGAAGTGGGGCCACGAGGTGGCCAAACCATAGGCGGCGCAGCCTGTGCCTTGGCCGCGCCGACCTATAGTGTGGGCCCCTCGTGTGGCCCCCGACCTGCCCTTCCGCCTACAAATAGCCTTCTGTCGCGAAACCCCCGCACCGAGAGCCACGATACGGAAAACCTTGCGAGACGCCGCCGTCGCCAATCCCATCTCGGGATTCTGAGATCTCCTCCGCACCCTGCCGGAGAGGGGATTCATCTCCCGGAGGACTCTTCACCGCCCTGGTCGCCTCCGGAGTGATGAGTGAGTAGTTCACCCCTGGACTATGGGTCCATAGCAGTAGCTAGATGGTTGTCTTCTCCTCATTGTGCTTCATTGTTGGATCTTGTGAGCTGCCTAACATGATCAAGATCATCTATCTGTAATACTATATGTTGTGTTTGTCGGGATCCGATGGATAGAGAATACTATGTTATGTTAATTATCAAGTTATTACCTATGTGTTGTTTATGATCTTGCATGCTCTCCGTTATTAGTAGATGCTCTGGCCAAGTTGATGCTAGTAACTCCAAGAGGGAGTATTTATGCTCGATAGTGGGTTCATGCCTCCATTGAATCTGGGACAGTGACAGAAAGTTCTAAGGTTGTGGATGTGCTGTTGCCACTAGGGATAAAACATTGATGCTATGTCTAAGGATGTAGTTATTGATTACATTACGCGCAATACTTAATGCAATTGTCTGTTGTTTTCAACTTAATACTGGAGGGGGTTCGGATGATAACCTGAAGGTGGACTTTTTAGGCATAGATGCATGCTGGATAGCGGTCTATGTACTTTGTCGTAATGCCCAATTAAATCTCACTATATTTATCATGACATGTATGTGCATTGTTATGCCCTCTCTATTTGTCAATTGCCCGACTGTAATTTGTTCACCCAACATGCTTTTATCTTATGGGAGAGACACCTCTAGTGAACTGTGGACCCCGGTCCTATTCTTTACATCGCATACAATCTACTGCAATACTTGTTTTACTGTTTTCTGCAAACAATCATCTTCCACACAATACGGTTAATCCTTTGTTACAGCAAGCCGGTGAGATTGACAACCTCACTGTTTCGTTGGGGCAAAGTACTTTGGTTGTGTTGTGCAGGTTCCACGTTGGCGCCGAATCTCTCGGGGTGTTGCGCCGCACTACATCCCGCCGCCATCAACCTTCAACGTGCTTCTTGGCTCCTCCTGGTTCGATAAACCTTGGTTTCTTTCTGAGGGAAAACTTGCTGCTGTGCGCATCATACCTTCCTCTTGGGGTTCCCAACGAACGTGTGAGTTACACGCCATCAAGCTCTTTCTCGCGCTCGTTGTCGGGAGATCAAGACACGCTGCAAGGGGAGTCTCCACTTCCCAATCTCTTTACTTTGTTTTTGTCTTGCTTATTTTATTTACTACTTTGTTTGCTGCACTAAATCAAAATACAAAAAAAATTGGTTGCTAGTTTTACTTTATTTGCTATCTTGTTTGCTATATCAAAAACACAAAAAAAATTAGTTACTCGCATTTACTTTATCTAGTTTGCTTTATTTACTATTGCTAAAATGAATACTCCTGAAAACACTAAGTTGTGTGACTTCACAACCACAAATAATAATGATTTCTTATGCACACCTATTGCTCCACCTGCTACTACAGCAGAATTCTTTAAAATTAAACCTGCTTTACTGAATCTTGTTATGCGAGAGCAATTTTCTGGTGTTAGTTCTGATGATGTCACGCCCATCTTAATAATTTTGTTGAACTATGTGAAATGCAAAAGTATAAGGATGTAGATGGTGATATTATTAAATTGAAATTGTTTCCTTTCTCATTAAGAGGAAGAGCTAAAGATTGGTTGCTATCTCTGCCTAAGAATAGTATTGATTCATGGACTAAATGCAAGGATGCTTTTATTGGTAGATATTATCCCCCTGCTAAAATTATATCTTTGAGGAGTAGCATAATGAATTTTAAACAATTAGATACTGAACATGTTGCACAAGCATGGGAAAGAATGAAAACTCTGGTTAAAAATTGCCCAACCCATGGACTGACTACTTGGATGATCATCCAAACCTTTTATGCAGGACTAAATTTTTATTCGCGGAATTTATTGGATTCAGCTGCTGGAGGTACCTTTATGTCCATCACTTTGGGGGCGGCTACAAAGCTTCTTGATAATATGATGATCAATTACTCTGAATGGCACACGGAAAGAGCTCCACAAGGTAAGAAGGTAAATTCTGTCGAAGAAACCTCTTCCTTGAGTGATAAGATTGATGCTATTATGTCTATGCTTGTGAATGATAGGACTAATATTGATCCTAATAATGTTCCAGTAGCTTCATTGGTTGCACAAGAAGAACATGTTGATGTAAACTTCATTAAAAATAATAATTTCAACAACAATGCTTATCGGAACAATTCTAGTAATAACTATAGGCCATATCCTTATAATAATGGTAACGGTTATGCTAATTCTTATGGGAATTCTTACAATAATAATAGGAATACACCCCCTGGACTTGAAGCTATGCTTAAAGAATTTATTAGTACACAAACTGCCTTTAACAAATCTGTTGAGGAAAAACTCAATAAAATTGATATTCTCGCTTCTGAGGTTGATAGTCTTGCCTCTGATGTTGATCTTTTGAAATCGAAAGTTATGCCTAATAGGGATATTGAAAATAAAAAATTTACTACAGTAAATGCCATCCAAGTTAGAATTAATGAGAATATAAGATTAATGGCTGAATTGCGTGCTAGGTGGGATAGAGAAGAAAATGAAAAACTAGCTAAAGAGAAGAATGTAGCTAAAGTTTGGACTATTACCACCACAAGTAATGTTGATTCTTCACATGTTGCTGCACCTCCTACTATTACTAATAAAAGAATTGGTGTTAGCAATGTTTCCACTTCTAATGCAAAGCGCGAGAAACTGCCTGAAATTGCTAAAACTGCTGAAATTGCTTGTGATAAAACTGTTAAAAAAAATTCCAACCTTGGGGATGATGATCCCATTGCTGTAGCTCATAATGATTTAGATTTTGATGATTGCCACATCTCTGAAGTTATAAAGTTCTTACAAAAACTTGCTAAGAGTCCCAATGCTAGCGCTGTAAACTTGGCTTTCACAAAACATATTACAAATGCTCTCATAAAAGCTAGAGAAGAGAAACTAAAACTTGAAACTTCTATTCCTAGAAAGCTAGAAGATGGTTGGGAACCCATCATTAAAATGAGGGTCAATGATTTTGATTGTAATGCTTTATGTGATCTTGGTGCAAGTATTTCTGTTATGCCTAAGAAAGTCTATGATATGCTTGACTTGCCACCATTGAAAAATTGTTATTTGGATGTTAATCTCGCTGATAATGCTAAAAAGAAACCTTTGGAGAGAGTTGATAATGTTCATATTATGGTTAACAATAACCTTGTCCCCGTTGATTTTGTTATCTTGGATATTGAATGCAATGCATCTTGCCCCATTATATTGGGAAGACCTTTTCTTCGAACCGTTGGTGCTACTATTGATATGAAAGAAGGTAATATTAAATATCAATTTCCTCTCAAGAAAGGTATGGAACACTTCCCTAGAAAGAGAATGAAGTTACCTTACGATTCTATAATTAGAACAAATTATGATGTTGATGCTTCATCTCTCAATAATACTTGATTTACACTTTCTGCGCCTAGCTGAAAGGCGTTAAAGAAAAGCGCTTATGGGAGACAACCCATGGTTTTTACTACAGTACTTTGTTTTTATTTTGTGTCTTGGAAGTTGTTTACTACTGTAGCAACCTCTCCTTATCTTAGTTTTGTGTTTTGTTGTGCCAAGTAAAGTCTTTGATAGTAAAGTTCATACTAGATTTGGATTACTGCGCAGTTTCAGATTTTTTTGCTGTCACGAATTTCGACCTGCCTCCCTGTAGGCACCTCATAAAATTAAGCCAATTTACGTGTGTGATCCTCAGATATGTACGCAACTTTCATTCAATTTGGGCATTTTCATTTGAGCAAGTCTGGTGCCATTTTAAAATTCGTCTTTACGAACTGTTCTGTTTTGACAGATTCTGCCTTTTATTTCGCATTGCCTCTTTTGCTATGTTGGATGAATTTCTTTGATCCATTAATGTCCAGTAGCTTTATGCAATGTCCAGAAGTGTTAAGAATGATTGTGTCACCTCTGAACATGTTAATTTTTATTGTGCACTAACCCTCTAATGAGTTGTTCTAAGTTTGGTGTGGAGGAAGTTTTCAAGGATCAAGAGAGGAGGATGATATACTATGATCAAGAAGAGTGAAAGCTCTAAGCTTGGGGATGCCCCGGTGGTTCATCCCTGCATATATCAAGAAGACTCAAGCGTCTAAGCTTGGGGATGCCCAAGGCATCCCCTTCTTCATCGACAACATTATCAGGTTCCTCCCCTGAAACTATATTTTTATTCCGTCACATCTTATGTGCTTTGCTTGGAGCGTCGGTTTGTTTTTGTTTGAATAAAATGGATCCTAGCATTCACCTTATGGGAGAGAGACACGCTCCGCTGTAGCATATGGACAAGTATGTCCTTAGGCTTTACTCATAGTATTCATGGCGAAGTTTCTTCTTCGTTAAATTGTTATATGGTTGGAATTGGAAAATGATACATGTAGTAATTGCTAAAATGTCTTGGATAATGTGATACTTGGCAATTGTTGTGCTCATGTTTAAGCTCTTGCATCATATACTTTGCACCCATTAATGAAGAAATACATAGAGCATGCTAAAATTTGGTTTGCATATTTGGTCTCTCTAAGGTCTAGATAATTTCTAGTATTGGTTTTGAACAACAAGGAAGACGGTGTAGAGTCTTATAATGTTTACAATATGTCTTTTATGTGAGTTTTGCTGCACCGCTTCATCCTTGTGTTTGTTTCAAATAGCCTTGCTAGCCTAAACCTTGTATCGAGAGGGAATACTTCTCATGCATCCAAAATCCTTGAGCCAACCACTATGCCATTTGTGTCCACCATAC
This sequence comes from Lolium perenne, assembly GCF_019359855.2. Taxonomy (NCBI): domain Eukaryota; kingdom Viridiplantae; phylum Streptophyta; class Magnoliopsida; order Poales; family Poaceae; genus Lolium; species Lolium perenne. The sequence continues at coordinate 244,830,356 of NC_067244.2, read as the reverse complement.
CTACCTACTACATGGTATTTCTCCGCCATTCCAAAGTAAATTGCTTGAGTGCTACCTTTAAAATTCCATCATTCACCTTTGCAATATATAGCTCATGGGACAAATAGCTTAAAAACTATTGTGGTATTGAATATGTACTTATGCACTTTATCTCTTATTAAGTTGCTTGTTGTGCGATAACCATGTTTCTGGGGACGCCATCAACTATTCTTTGTTGAATATCATGTGAGTTGCTATGCATGTTCGTCTTGTCTGAAGTAAGAGAGATCTACCACCATATGGTTAAGCATGCATATTGTTAGAGAAGAACATTGGGCCGCTAACTAAAGCCATGATTCATGGTGGAAGTTTCAGTTTTGGACATATATCCTCAATCTCATATGAGAATAATAATTGTTGCCACATGCTTATGCATTAAAGAGGAGTCCATTATCTGTTGTCCATGTTGTCCCGGTATGGATGTCTAAGTTGAGAATAATCAAAAGCGAGAAATCCAAAATGCGAGCTTTCTCCTTAGACCTTTGTACAGGCGGCATGGAGGTACCCCATTGTGACACTTGGTTAAAACATGTGTATTGCGATGATCCGGTAGTCCAAGCTAATTAGGACAAGGTGCGGGCACTATTAGTATATTATGCATGAGGCTTGCAACTTGTAAGATATAAATTACATAACTCATATGCTTTATTACTACCGTTGACAAAATTGTTTCATGTTTTCAAAATAAAAGCTCTAGCACAAATATAGCAATCGATGCTTTCCTCTTTGAAGGACCTTTCTTTTACTTCTATGTTGAGTCAGTTCACCTATTTCTCTCCACCTCAAGAAGCAAACACTTGTGTGAACTGTGCATTGATTCCTACATACTTGCATATTGCACTTATTATATTACTCTATGTTGACAATTATCCATGAGATATACATGTTACAAGTTGAAAACAACCGCTGAAACTTAATCTTCCTTTGTGTTGCTTCAACGCCTTTACTTTGAATTATTGCTTTATGAGTTAACTCTTATGCAAGACTTATTGATGCTTGTCTAGAAGTGCTATTCATGAAAAGTCTTTGCTTTATGATTCACTTGTTTACTCATGTCATTACCATTGTTTTGATCGCTGCATTCACTACATATGCTTTACAAATAGTATGATCAAGGTTATGATGGCATGTCACTCCAGAAATTATCTTTGTTATCGTTTTACCTGCTCGGGACGAGCAGAACTAAGCTTGGGGATGCTGATACGTCTCCGACGTATCGATAATTTCTTGTGTTCTGATACGTCTCCGACGTATCGATAATTTCTTATGTTCCATGCCACATTATTGATGTTATCTACATGTTTTATGCACACTTTATGTCATATTCGTGCATTTTCTGGAACTAACCTATTAACAAGATGCCGAAGTGCCGCCTCTGTTTTCGCTGTTTTTGGTTTCAGAAATCCTAGTAACGAAATATTCTCGGAATCGGACGAAATCAACGCCCAAGTTCCTATTTTTCACCGGAAGCATCCGTAACACCCGGAAGGACCGTAGGGGGCATCGGGCCCCTGCACCATAGGCCGGCGCGGCCCAGGCCCTGGCCGCGCCGCCCTATGGTGTCGTCGCCCCTTCGACCCTCCTGCGCCGCCTCTTCGCCTATATAAAGCCCCTGGATCGAAAACCCTGATACGTTCGGCGAAAACCACAGAAACCTTCCAGAGCCGCCGCCATCGCGACGCCAAGATCTGGGGGACAGGAGTCTCTGTTCCGGCACGCTGCCGGAGCGTGGAAGTGCCCCCGGAAGGCTCCTCCATCGACACCGCTGCCATCTCCACCGCCATCTTCATCACCGCTGCTGCTCCCATGAGGAGGGAGTAGTTCTCCATCGAGGCTCGGGGCTGTACCGGTAGCTATGTGGTTAATCTCTCTCCTATGTACCTCAATACAATGATCTCATGAGCTGCTTTACATGATTGAGATTCATATGAGTTTTGTATCACTACTATCTATGTGCTACTCTAGCAAAGTTATTAAAGTAGTTCTATTCCTCCTGCACGTGTGTAAAGGTGACAGTGTGTGCACCGTGTTAGTACTTGGTTTATGCTATGATCATGATCTCTTGTAGATTGCGAAGTTAACTATTGCTATGATAATATTGATGTGATCTATTCCTCCTACATATGCATGAAGGTGACAGTGTGCATGCTATGCTAGTACTTGGTTTAGTCTTTTGATCTATCTTACACTAAAGGTTACTAAAATATGAGCATTATTGTGGAGCTTGTTAACTCCGGCATTGAGGGTTCGTGTAATCCTACGCAATGTGTTCATCATCCAACAAAAGTGTAGAGTATGCATTTATCTATTCTGTTATGTGATCAATGTTGAGAGTGTCCACTAGTGAAAGTGTAATCCCTAGGCCTTGTTCCTAAATACTGCTGCGTTACTACCGCTTCTTTATCGTTTTACCGTGTTACTATCGTCGCAATACTACCACCATCAACTACACGCCAGCAAGCTATTTTCCGCACCGTTGCTACTGCTCATATATATTCATACCACCTGTATTTCACTATCTCTTCGCCGAACTAGTGCACCTATTAGGTGTGTTGGGGACACAAGAGACTTCTTGCTTTGTGGTTGCAGGGTTGCATGAGAGGGATATCTTTGACCTCTTCCTCCCTGAGTTTGATAAACCTTGGGTGATCCACTTAAGGGAAAACTTGCTGCTGTTCTACAAACCTCTGCTCTTGGAGGCCCAACACTGTCTACAGGAAAGGAGGGGGAAAGTAGACATCAAGCTATTTTGGGCGCTCGTTGCCAGGAGGAAAGGTAAAAGGTACTCACACTCCGGACCTCGGCTACTAAGCTATTTCCCGGCGCTGTAAGTACTCGAAGCTATTTCCTTTAGATCCTGCAATTGCAACTTTTTGTTTCTTGTTTACACTAGTAAGGCATAATGGACAACAATGAGCTTTTTATTCTATTTCCTGATTTAAAACATGGATTGTTTGATGCGAAAATTAAAAAACCTATGGAATCTTATTTGCATGCTGGTAGTAATATTAGTATGAACGCTTTGAACACCATTGTTGATAATAATATAGAAAGTTCAAGCTTGGGGAAGCTGGTTTTCATGATCTTTTTAGTCCCCCAAGCATTGAGGAGAAAATTTTCTTTGATGATACTTTGCCTCCTATTTATGATGATTATAATGATAGTAGTCTTTTGTTGCCACCTACTATGGAGAGTAAATTTTGTTGTGATTATACTATGCCTCCTACACTTGATGAGAATAATAATGATAGCTACTTTGTTGAATTTGCACCCACTACAACTAATAAAATTGATTATGCTTATGTGGGTAATAATAATTTTATGCATGAGACTCATGATAAGAATGCTTTATGTGATAGTTATATTGTTGAGTTTTCTCATGATACTACTGAAAGTTATTATGAGAGAGGAAAATATGGTTGTAGAAATTTTCATGTTACTAAAACACCTCTCTATGTGCTGAAATTTTTCAAGCTACACTTGTTTTATCTTTCTATGCTTGTTGCATTATACTTCTTGAACTTGTTTATTTACAAGATTCCTATGCATAGGAAGCATGTTAGACTTAAATGTGTTTTGAATTTGCCTTTTGATGCTCTCTTTTGCTTCAAATATTATTTCTTGCGAGTGCATCATTAAAACTGCTGAGCCCATCTTAATGGCTATAAAGAAAAGAACTTCTTGGGAGATAACCCATGTATTATTTTGCTACAGTACTTTGTTTTTATTTTGTGTCTTGGAAGTTGTTTACTACTGTAGCAACCTCTCCTTATCTTAGTTTTGTGTTTTGTTGTGCCAAGTAAAGTCTTTGATAGTAAAGTTCATACTAGATTTGGATTACTGCGCAGTTTCAGATTTCTTTGCTGTCACGAATTCCGACCTGCCTCTCTGTAGGTAGCTCAGAAAAATATGCCAATTTACGTGCGTGATCCTCAGATATGTACGCAACTTTCATTAAATTTGGGCATTTTCATTTGAGCAAGTCTGGTGCCATTTTAAAATTCGTCAATGCGAACTGTTCTGTTTTGACAGATTCTGCCTTTTATTTCGCATTGCCTCTTTTGCTATGTTGGATGAATTTCTTTGATCCATTAATGTCCAGTAGCTTTATGCAATGTCCAGAAGTGTTAAGAATGATTGTGTCACCTCTGAACATGTTAATTTTTATTGTGCACTAACCCTCTAATGAGTTGTTTCGAGTTTGGTGTGGAGGAAGTTTTCAAGGATCAAGAGAGGAGGATGATATACTATGATCAAGAAGAGTGAAAGCTCTAAGCTTGGGGATGCCCCGGTGGTTCATCCCTGCATATATCAAGAAGACTCAAGCGTCTAAGCTTGGGGATGCCCAAGGCATCCCCTTCTTCATCGACAAATTATCAGGTTCCTTCTCTTGAAACTATATTTTTATTCGGTCACATCTTATGTACTTTACTTGGAGCGTCTGTGTGCTTTTGTTTTTGTTTTTGTTTGAATAAATGCTTGTGTGCGAGAGAGACACGCTCCGCTGGTTCGTATGAACACATGTGTTCTTAGCTCATAATATTCATGGCGAAGTTTTCTTCTTCGTTAAATTGTTATATGGTTGGAATTGGAAAATGATACATGTAGTAATTGCTATAAATGTCTTGGGTAATGTGATACTTGGCAATTGTTGTGCTCATGATTAAGCTCTTGCATCATATGCTTTGCACCCATTAATGAAGAAATACATAGAGCATGCTAAAATTTGGTTTGCATATTTGGTTTCTCTAAGGTCTAGATAATTTCTAGTATTGAGTTTGAACAACAAGGAAGACAGTGTAGAGTCTTATAATGTTTTCAATATGTCTTTTATGTGAGTTTTGCTGCACCGGTTCATCCTTGTGTTTGTTTCAAATAGCCTTGCTAGCCTAAACCTTGTATCGAGAGGGAATACTTCTCATGCATCCAAAATACTTGAGCCAACCACTATGCCATTTGTGTCCACCATACCTACCTACTACATGGTATTTCCTGCCATTCCAAAGTAAATTGCTTGAGTGCTACCTTTAAACAATTCAAAATTTATCACCTCTGATTTGTGTCAATGTTTTATAGCTCATGAGGAAGTATGTGGTGTTTATCTTTCAATCTTGTTGGGCAACTTTCACCAATGGACTAGTGGCTTCATCCGCTTATCCAATAATTTTGCAAAAAGAGCCGGCAATGGGATTCCCAGTCCCAAATTAATTAACAAAAATAGACACTCCTCCATGGTATGTGATTGTTGGACGGCACCCGAAGGATTCGGTTAGCCATGGCTTGTGTAAGCAAAGGTTGGGAGGAGTGTCATCATAATAAAACTAAAATAAAAAGGCACTCCTTCATGGTATGAGATTGTTGGCAGGCACCCGAGGATTCGGTTAGCCATGGTTTGTGAAAAAAAGGTTGGAAGGAGTGCCACCCAAAAATAAAATAAAATGGGAGCCGCTCTTTGAAGGTTTGTCTGGCAAGGGGGTTAGAGTACCCGCTACCATTCGTTGACAACAACATACACCTCTCAAAACTTTATTTTTATGCTCTCTTTATGTTTTCAAAATCAAAGCTCTAGCACAAATATAGCAATCGATGATTTTCCTCTATGGAGGACCATTCTTTTACTTTCATTGTTGAGTCAGTTCACCTATTTCTCTCCACCTCAAGAAGCAAACACTTGTGTGAACTGTGCATTGATTCCTACATACTTGCATATTGCATTTGTTATATTACTCTATGTTGACACTATCCATGAGATATACATGTTACAAGTTGAAAACAACCGCTGAAACTTAATCTTCCTATGTGTTGCTTCAATGCCTTTACTTTGAATTATTGTTTTATGAGTTAACTCTTATGCAAGACTTATTGATGCTTGTCTTGAAGTGCTATTCATGAAAAGTCTTTGCTATATGATTCAGTTGTTTACTCATGTCATTACCATTGTCTTGGATTGCTGCATTCATTACATATGCTTTACAAATAGTATGATCAAGGTTATGATGGCATGTCACTCCAGAAATTATCTGTGTTATCGTTTTACCTGCTCGGGACGAGCAGAACTAAGCTTGGGGATGCTGATACGTCTCCGACGTATCGATAATTTCTTATGTTCCATGCCACATTATTGATGTTATCTACATGTTTTATGCACACTTTATGTCATATTCGTGCATTTTCTGGAACTAACCTATTAACAAGATGCCGAAGTGCCAGTTCCTGTTTTCTGCTGTTTTGGTTTCGTAAATCCTAGTAACGAAATATTCTCGGAATCGGACGAAATCAACGCCCAAGTTCCTATTTTCACCGGAAGCATCCGTAACACCCGGAAGGACCGGAGGGGGCACCGGGGCCCCCGGACCATAGGCCGGCGCGGCCTGTGCCCCGGCCGCGCCGCCCTATGGTGTCGTCGCCCCTTCGACCCTCCCCGCGCCGCCTCTTCACCTATATAAAGCCCCTGGATCGAAAACCACGATACGTTCGGCGAAACCACGTAAACTTTCCAGAACCGCCGCCATCGCGACGCCAAGATCGGGGACAGGAGTCTCGTTCCGCACGCCGCCGAGCGGGGAAGTGCCCCCGGAAGGCTCCTCCATCGACACCGCTGCCATCTCCACCGCCATCTTCATCACCGCTGCTGCTCCCATGAGGAGGGAGTAGTTCTCCATCGAGGCTCGGGGCTGTACCGGTAGCTATGTGGTTAATCTCTCTCCTATGTACCTCAATACAATGATCTCATGAGCTGCTTTACATGATTGAGATTCATATGAGTTTTGTATCACTACTATCTATGTGCTACTCTAGCAAAGTTATTAAAGTAGTTCTATTCCTCCTGCACGTGTGTAAAGGTGACAGTGTGTGCACCGTGTTAGTACTTGGTTTATGCTATGATCATGATCTCTTGTAGATTGCGAAGTTAACTATTGCTATGATAATATTGATGTGATCTATTCCTCCTACATATGCATGAAGGTGACAGTGTGCATGCTATGCTAGTACTTGGTTTAGTCTTTTGATCTATCTTACATTAAAGGTTACTAAAATATGAGAATTATTGTGGAGCTTGTTAACTCCGGCATTGAGGGTTCGTGTAATCCTACGCAATGTGTTCATCATCCAACAAAAGTGTAGAGTATGCATTTATCTATTCTGTTATGTGATCAATGTTGAGAGTGTCCACTAGTGAAAGTGTAATCCCTAGGCCTTGTTCCTAAATACTGCTGCGTTACTACTGCTTCTTTACTGTTTTACTGTGTTACTACTGCTGCAATACTACCACCATCAACTACACGCCAGCAAGCTATTTTCTGGCACCGTTGCTACTGCTCATATATATTCATACCACCTGTATTTCACTATCTCTTCGCCGAACTAGTGCACCTATTAGGTGTGTTGGGGACACAAGAGACTTCTTGCTTTGTGGTTGCAGGGTTGCATGAGAGGGATATCTTTGACCTCTTCCTTCCTGAGTTCGATAAACCTTGGGTGATCCACTTAAGGGAAAACTTGCTGCTGTTCTACAAATCTCTGCTCTTGGAGGCCCAACACTGTCTACAGGAAAGGAGGGGGAAAGTAGACATCATGTTCCATGCCACATTATTGATGATATCTACATGTTTTATGCACACTTTATGTCATATTCGTGCATTTTCTGGAACTAACCTATTAACAAGATGCCGAAGTGCCGATTCTTTGTTTTCATTGTTTTTGGTTTCAGAAATCCTAGTAACGAAATATTCTCGGAATTGGACGAAATCAACGCCCAGGGTCCTATTTTGCCACGAAGCTTCCAGAAGACCGAAGAGGAGACGAAGTGGGGCCACGAGGTGGCCAAATCATAGGGCGGCGCGCCCAGTGCCTTGGCCGCGCCGACCTATAGTGTGGGCCCTCGTGTGGCCCCCGACCTGCCCTTCCGCCTACAAATAGCCTTCGTCGCGAAACCCCGCATCGAGAGCCACGATACGTAAAACCTTACCGAGACGCCGCCGCCGCCAATCCCATCTCGGGATTCTGAGATCTCCTCCGCACCACTGCCGGAGAGGGGATTCATCTCCCGGAGGACTCTTCACCGCCATGGTCGCCTCCGGAGTGATGAGTGAGTAGTTCACCCCTGGACTATGGGTCCATAGCAGTAGCTAGATGGTTGTCTTCTCCTCATTGTGCTTCATTGTTGGATCTTGTGAGCTGCCTAACATGATCAAGATCATCTATCTGTAATACTATATGTTGTGTTTGTCGGGATCCGATGGATAGAGAATACTATGTTATGTTAATTATCAAGTTATTACCTATGTGTTGTTTATGATCTTGCATGCTCTCCGTTATTAGTAGATGCTCTGGCCAAGTTGATGCTAGTAACTCCAAGAGGGAGTATTTATGCTCGATAGTGGGTTCATGCCTCCATTGAATCTGGGACAGTGACAGAAAGTTCTAAGGTTGTGGATGTGCTGTTGCCACTAGGGATAAAACATTGATGCTATGTCTAAGGATGTAGTTATTGATTACATTACGCGCAATACTTAATGCAATTGTCTATTGTTTTCAACTTAATACTGGAGGGGGTTCGGATGATAACCTGAAGGTGGACTTTTTAGGCATAGATGCATGCTGGATAGCGGTCTATGTACTTTGTCGTAATGCCCAATTAAATCTCACTATATTTATCATGACATGTATGTGCATTGTTATGCCCTCTCTATTTGTCAATTGCCCGACTGTAATTTGTTCACCCAACATGCTTTTATCTTATGGGAGAGACACCTCTAGTGAACTGTGGACCCCGGTCCTATTCTTTACATCGCATACAATCTCACAATACTTGTTTTACTGTTTTCTGCAAACAATCATCTTCCACACAATACGGTTAATCCTTTGTTACAGCAAGCCGATGAGATTGACAACCTCACTGTTTCGTTGGGGCAAAGTACTTTGGTTGTGTTGTGCAGGTTCCACGTTGGCGCCGGAATCTCTGGTGTTGCGCCGCACTACATCCCGCCGCCATCAACCTTCAACGTGCTTCTTGGCTCCTCCTGGTTCGATAAACCTTGGTTTCTTTCTGAGGGAAAACTTGCTGCTGTGCGCATCATACCTTCCTCTTGGGGTTCCCAATGAACGTGTGAGTTACACGCCATCAGTGTACATGAGGAATATCACTTAGAATTGATATTGCAAGATTATCTAGTCTCTATGTGGTATGTCATCCTCATGAGAAATTCAAATTCTAATGTCCATTAATTATATCTAGTCGCATCTTATTTGCCTCTTGTGAAAATAAATTCCTTATCACGTTATGGGGGAGTAATAACCTTTGTGCATATTACAAGCCTAGAAAATGTGAACATTTAAGGTTGTGTTACATATAATTGATATGATAAATTATCTCTCTCCTATGTGGCATGTTTGCCCAAACAAGTTCCAATTTGTTTAAATGATGTCATTACTAATATCTTTGTGGATCTTATTTGTGAAAGTTTTTCTTGGCATGATTTTTCACAACATGTCTCTCAATATACTTTTGGGAAACCATGTGCTTCAAGTCATTCTATTAATTGTTTTGCATGTTGGTATGACTAATTGAAGTCATCAAGAAACTCTCCTTGCATGATGGTTAACTCTTATCTTGCACCATATGTCTTACTTGTTGTAAATATGATATTACGTATACTTACAAACTACCACCGGAAAATATTTTCTAATACCTCTTGTCCTAGGATAATTGGCAATCTATTATGAGGTAGATATTTATTGATCATATTTACGTTGGCTCTTGTGTTTAATTACCTTATTTATCGCCATGAATTTGTTGTGCTTTGACTCCCATGTGTCTTCCTTGCATCTTATGGATCTAATTTGTCTATTTAAAATTTCTAAGCATTTTAGTAGATATAGGTAGCGTGATGATCCTAGTTTTGTGCATCTTGTATTCATATGCAAAATCTAGATAATGCACTAATCATGGGGGAGCTCTCCTATATTTGTTAGAATGCTTAACATCTCTTGATCATTATCAAAAATTTAGTTTTGGGAGACAAACCTTTTTCTTGTTGGTACTTTGTACCATCATAAAAAGTGTTGAGGGTTTGGTTTATTTGTTGGAACCTTACTCTATTGGGAGTTGATTATCTCATTCTTTTGTGTTTAGGTTTAATTAGCTTCTTATAATGAGATAAGTCTTTGGAGTCAATCTTGTGTTGATTTGATTCTTTGATCTAATTTGGACAGCCATTGTTTCTTGACTTATTTGGTGTTTTGTCCAAATTGTATCTTCCTTTGGTTCTTGAAAGTCTTGTGCATGCATATTTATTGCATGTATATCTTATGGCACATGTTTCTTTATTTGATCCAATATATAGGGTAAACTCCATCAAAGCCTAATTTGATTAAGTGTGCATGAAATTCAATTTCATATCTATATGTTTTTTACATAGTTTTGTGGAGTTTGTCCTATATGTTGTAGTGTATCTAACTACTTTGGACCCAATTAGTTTGGGAACCATTTTGTACCTAATTTTGTTTTAGGTACAAGGAGATACATTGGATGCTTGTCTCACACTTAGGAAGATGTGGTGACTCAATGGCAATTTGAGGCAAGTTAGGATGATCAACGAACTCATATCTACTATATCCACACCAATGCTATCTCGGTAACAAGTATCTTCTCATGCATATTTTCTAGCATCCAACCGTGTGGTTGCATCTTAGCATGAATATCTTGATTTGCATATATTATGCTTCTTCCAAAGATTTTAATGAAACATATTTATTGCAAATATGAGTAATTGAGATAAGCACATATGTTGGGAAGTATATAAAATCATGCTCATGATTCATCCATCCCAACTATGTCTATCTAGCAATTTTATTGCATATCAATTCCTCAAGCCTCTCACATGTGCACTATCGATGAAAGTGCAAATTGAGTTATTTCTTTTGTTATCCTTGTTTGTGATACTTGTTGCCTTTCTCAATGCATCCCAACTATCTTCTATCCCTTGTTGATATTTGTGATGTACTTTATGTGTTTATGGTTGAAGTTCATGAATGTACAATAAGATAAAATTGAGCCTTTGTCCATGCTTTTAAGCAAAAATTCTTATTGGTATATTGCATGACTTCGTCTTTGATATCATGCTATATTTCTTGTGTATCTATTTTGTGTGTACATGTTTATTTGTGGATAAACATCTTAGTGATTTTGCCCACTTAGAGAAACTTATACACATAAGAGATGATACATCTCCATATGATATCTTATTTATTTGTTGCGTGTTGACTGGTCATGCTAAGCAGTATAATTCATTGAAGACTATGATGATGCTTTTTGCTCATCCTTGTAATAGTCTTATAATATGCTTTGTCATGCCTTTCGCATATCCTCTTGCTTGAGCCCTTTATTATGGTGCCTCTTACTTGTTGCTCAACTATTTTTATCGTTGCAAGTGTTAAGCTTAATTTTCAACCTATGATCTATTGTAAATATTTGTGCTTTAAATGGTAATGTGGGAGTGAGGATTCCATGTTATGCATATTGTATTCAAATACAACATTTTAATTTATGCATGTACCTTGGGGAGCTTCCTTATTTTATTTAAAACAGTATTTTGTGGTGATCATTAGAGTTTAATTCACTTGGTATCTTTTGTTTTGAATGATATTATGGGAGTGATGATTCCATGTTTGTGCACTTTATACTCCAATGCAAATTGTCTATTTTTGTGCATAAACCTTGGGGAACTTCCTCATATTATATTATTTAGAGCAATCTTCTTGATCTTATCATAATATCTATCTTTATTTTGGTATCTTCTTTGTGGTTCATTTGGTTGCTTGCTTCATTTGTTGAAGCTTCTTGACCTTGGTATCTTTTTGCAATCTTTGATCCTCTCTATAGTATGATTTCTTACGAATATTCGTCATTGGATACGTGCATTTGAGTCCACTCAAATTATGAGAAATGAACACGGTATGGAGGAACTCTCACTATCTTGGCCTTCTAAATTTTTAACCCATTTCGGCAATTGGTGCCAATGGGGGAAAAGTTTGGAGGGCTTAAGGCAATTTGGTTATGTCTTCGCTTTATGCTTAAGCATGCACCTTTCTTGCATTGCATCTTGTTGCTTTGCATAGTTGAATATTTAGAGGAAGCTTCACTAGGCTTTGAATGCCAATGTATGCCATGAAATTCAAGTTCATTCACACATGCATATATTATGGAGGAGTTTGCTCTATGTATTCAACTTGTTTGTTACATAAATTCCTTATATAAACCCTCTCAAAGAGATTGGCATCAATTACTAAAATGGGGGAGATTGGAAGTGCATGGAGCCCCCATGTGTTGTTTTGGTAATTAATGACAATCCCTGTGGACTAATGTTTGCATTGAGTTATATTTTTAGGAGTTCTCCATAGGCAATACTTTAACCATATGTTGGCTTCAATATTGCATTAAGAAGCAAATGAAGAAGATCAAGTGTCAAGTATGTCTTGAAGATGAAGTGAGCCCTCAGTTTAACTTCAAGGCATCAACGATGAAGAATGAAGAAATGAAGTACAAGTTCAAAACGAGCCATCTAAAATAGATCATTTGCTTGAAGCTTGTCATCCATATGGCGATCATGGATATGTGAAGATGCACCGAAGAAGAAGCTCTCCCATAGTGGAGTATGGGGAGCAATTCACATGACTTCATCAAGCAAACACAATCAAGAAAGGCATTCCATCTTGTTGCGTCAAGACCGTCATCATAGAGCTCAAGTGGAATGCGCAAGATTAAGGTTTGGTCTTGATAGGATTTCTTTCTCATCGATCTCATAGTGTAGTTGGAGACCAGTTTATAATTTAGTTGCCGTACTATTAAGAGGGCTCTCGAGTGAGTAACTCGATCGTATCCTTCGGAGAGCTCAAAATTTGCATCCTTGCATCATCTTTCCTGGTTGTTATTTGGATCTTATCCATGTGATGTTTTAGATCTTATGCTTATTATCATGGCAAGCTCTAGTTTTATCGAGAATGGTTTTTGCACGGGCAACTTGTTGCATTTTCGAGGTTGGAGGTTTTACCGGCATGTCTTTTTTAGATAGGTCAAACCTTTCATAATTTATTTATATCCTCCCTTGTTGGACTATGATGGTTCCCTGCATGATCTTGTAGAGCTTGTTCCTAGCTTCAAAACGAGCCCAAGATCATCAAAATCGGAGTCCGAATGCTAAAGTTATGCCTGTTTCAATTTGATGTTTCTACTAGTTTTTTTTTTTGGGGGGGGGGGGGGGCGGATAATCCGGCCCGGATGAAATATCCGGCCCGAGTCCAGGGGCGATTTTCGGGGGGAGGATAATCCGGCCTGGGAGGTCCCAAACGGTCATATTTCGTTGGGAGGGGGTATATAAGACCCCCTTCTTCCTCCTTGGGCTGGTTGGTTCACTCACTCTCTCTCCTCCATTGTTGTCCTTCAAAGCTTGCCCTAGTTCTTGATTCCACCCATGATTCTTGCATATTCTTGAGGGAAAAGAGAGAGGAGATCTAGATCTACATCTTCACCAATCAAATCCATCTCTTTGTGAGAGGAACCACCTAGATCTAGATGTTGGAGAAACTTGGAGTCCTTTGTGTTCTTATTTTGGTTCTTCCTCTCTTATTCCTCCAATAGCTTTTTTAGCTTTGGTGGAATTTGAGAGAGAAGGACTTGAGCATCTTTGTGGTGTTCTTGCCATTGCATTTGGTGCATCGGTTTGAGTTCTCCACGGTGATTCATGGAAGTGAAAGCAAGAAAGTTGTTACTCTTGGGTTCTTGGAACCCTAGACGGATTTGAGGCCTTTGTGGCGATTTCTTGGGAGCCTCCAATTAAGTTGTGGATGCGTGCCCCAAACTTTGTGTAAGGCCCGGTTTCCGCCTCGAAGGAAATCCCTTAGTGGAACCGTGACCTAGGCCTTTGTGGCGAGGGTCACCGGAGAATAAGGTGAGGCGCCTTCGTGGCGCTAGGTGTGTGGTGTGAGTACCTCATCTTAGGGTGAGAGCTTTGTGGCGTTGGTGTGCATCGAGCTACCACACCTCAAGGTGAGGCCTTTTGTGGCGTTCCGGAGCACTAAGCCACCGCACCTCTCCAACGGAGATTAGCACTCGCAAGAGTGTGAACTTCGGGATAAATCATCATCTCCCGCGTGCCTCGGTTATCTCTATACCCGAGCTATTTACTTATGCACTTTACTTTGTGATAGCCATCGTGCTTGAAGTTATATATCTTGCTATCACCTAGTTGCTTATATTGCTTAGCATAAGTTGTTGGTGCATATAGGCGAACCATAGTATATAGACTTTGGGCTTGACAAAGTAAATGCAAGTTTTATTCCGCATTTGTTAAGCCCATCTCGTAAAAGTTTTAAACCGCCTATTCACCCCCCTCTAGGCGACATCCGTGTTCTTTCACACTCAACGCCACACGCCTGCGGATTGCACCTCTCCTCTCCGTCCCTCCACCTCTAGGGCTACCGTCTGTGGCACCGCTCGGCCAGGAGGGCGTCATCAAGGGGAAGGAGGTAACGACACACGAGTGGCAGGGGCTTTATGGCGAGCCACGTCTAACAAACAAAATGACGAGCTTCGGCCGCAGAGGATTTTTGGCGGTGACGCTTGCGGACGGCGAGGATCACGCAAAGCACAGTGCGGCCCGATCTATTAGTTCATGTGCATGCGCCACCGTCCTAGCAGACATTGTGTAAAAATACCCAATGTCTTCACCAACCTGGTGGTGGTGGTAGTTCTGCTTGCTACTATGTCTTGTTGCTGTGCGAAAATCATGTACTGTTTGGTACAAATTCCGGCTTGAAGTTCTTTCGAAACCCATGAGATGCTAGCTTTCGACAATTGAGTGTTGATTATGATTTATTTTCCTGTATCGGGGAGAACAAATATGCAAGCCTTTACCACCAAGTTTAGTGAGTTCAACTCTTCTGTTGTAATCTCGTTTCCTCCACCCCTTCCTATTGCATGCACGTTAAAGTGTGCAGAGCTCACGATTATGGTGGATTGTACAACATGATGAATTAGAATCTCAATTGTAAGAAAAAGGCCATCCAAGCAGATATAGTTAGCTGCGTGTCAAATTTATATATAGGAGCCTATGAGGTTTGTTGGGGCTCGACATTTTGACCCCCAATTCTTGCATACGTTGATATGAATATTTTTATCAGTTTTACACGAGGAGAGAGGTTGTTTTGCGTTTCGTTTGGCATGAGATGCGAACGTGTATTCTAGGAAAACTACCGAGCATACATGTAAAACTTAAATGGGGGCGGTCGTGCAATACGAGAATGTCTTTTTTAGAGAGTATTTGATTGTCAGATCTAATGGAAGGCTAAGATCAAATGTTATGCAAATGTTCACTCTTTTATAAGTAGTGGGGATGAAGTGTGTGAGAGAGAGGTGTACGTTCAATGGATGACTACCTCCTCGTTGGATATTAAGATTTGATTATGAGAACAAACAAAAAATACGGAAACAATACCAATAGTTGAGTGTTGGAAGAGAGGATATGAGGAAAAATCATTTCCACATAACTACATTAGCCAATCATCTTCTACAAACTAATATCATGATATTATTGACCCATGTGATCTAGAACCCCATAGATAAATATACAAGATACAAAAAAGAAAAAGAAACACTACATTTACAGTACAATACGTCTATATTGGCACAAATTAATATGAGGTTAATATGATTACATGTCTTTTTGTTCGATCACATTTGGATCCAGATATATATTTTGGGAACTAAGATAATTCATAAAATACAAATCCTTATATATAAGAATAATTGTATATTGAAATAACAGACGTTAGAAATGTATAACGTCGAATATTATATTTTAACGTCAACATGATGAGTATGTAGTTTACTAAACACGAACAGTAACACAGTAAAATTATATGTTAAAGGTTCTACCAATAGAAAGAAAACTCTCTCATATGCTACATCATGAAAAAGATAGTGCATAATGAGTGCCATGGAACTAAAAAAGTTTAGTGCAAAGATGTCTTAAAGTTGGCAACAAATACTGTAATTGCAGCGAGAAAAGCTAGCCGACTCAGATGACGGGACCAATTTCAATGCCCGGAGATTCATTCTTTTGCACACCCTTCTTATTCTAGCCTAACCCCTACTGATTCTAGGTCTCTATCAAATCTGCATCAATGGCGGTGCATCAATGGTGGTAACACAACGCTGGCAACCGATGCGCTTGTCGCGGGAGCTAAAAGGAGGACATCCACGAGCACAAGGTATTTACGCTTGGGGAGTAAGGATGGACGGTTTCAAATATGGATCTTCAACGACGAAAAACGAGGAGAAAGCAAAAAATGGGAACGGCAATGCAAGGAGAACGGGACAAAGGGGTCAGGGTTTTATGGGACTGTTTTAGGGTGGCGTTAGAGCAGATGCCACATATCCGGCGGACCCGAAAGTATTTGGCTTTCTCTACAACATAGTCAAATGCCACATAATTTCAAAAAAAATTGAACCACAAATGTTAAAACATAATGCATGTGCATATTATTACTAATATGGAGGATACGTGTATATAGGGTTTGATGGAACACACTCTGTTTTGTTCTCATAGTTCTTACTAATATGGATGATATTTGTATATAGGGTTTGATGGAACATACTCTGTTTTTTTCCATAAAAATAAGCGATATGCTCTGCAACCTAGGTTGTCATATAAGATTAAAAACGTTCTATGACTGGGTTTGATATTATTGAAGGAGATATTACTCATACTCTTCGAAAAGGTACGTCAGAAGAGAATATCCAGTTTAGTCTTTCCCGTAAAAGAATGGCATGCACTTTCCGAAAAATGAGAAATTACGCTGAAAACATTAAATTTTTTGTACTTATGCTTCCATATGCATATGTAATAGTACTTAAAACAAAACATTGAAGAAACCTCTATCATTAGACCCGATCGAGCATCAACGGAGAATTCGGCGCAAGAATAAATAAAATGCAAATAACAGTTTACCAAATGGCAGCGAAGGCAAAATAGGAACAAAATTTTTTTTTTTGAGGAAAAGGCAAAATAGGAACATATTCCACCATCCCAGCTGCAAAATGAAGCTACGAATGAAAACCATTCCGAATCAGACACCCACGAGTTCAGTGGACCGGCGCCATACACCAGCTAGGGCGAGAGCCCCCCGCGAGCGAGCGACCAACGGGCTTCCCGGGCGGCCCAAGTGGACCGAGTCTACCTCCCCACCCCACACCCCCATTCCGCACTTCGATATCAACACCCCACTTTAATCCCCTACGCCCTCTCCCCACCCCACTCCTCTCCCTCCCCCTCCCACCCAGCGGTGCCGCCGCAACCTCGCGCACAAAGTCCAACCCTAGATCCAGCCCGCGCCCCCGGCGATCTCGGGCCATGGCGACGCGCCGGGCCCTCTCCTCGCTCCTCCGATCGGCCTCGCGGGTGCGCGGGGCCTCCCCGTCGCCGCGCCCGCGCGCGGCCCCGCTCCACCGCCCCTCCCCGGCCGGCTACCTCTTCAACCGCGCCGCCACCTACGCTACCTCCGCCGCGGCCGCCGCCGAGGCGCCCGCCGACAAGCTCCCGCCCACCTCCGAGAAGTACGTCGGCGGCAAGATCACCGACGAGTTCACCGGCGCCGGCTCCGTCGGCCAGGTCTGCCAGGTCATCGGCGCCGTCGTCGACGTGCGCTTCGACGAGGGCCTCCCGCCCATCCTCACCGCGCTCGAGGTCCTCGACAACAGCATCCGCCTCGTGCTCGAGGTCGCGCAGCATCTCGGCGAGAACGTCGTGCGCACCATCGCCATGGACGGGACTGAGGGGCTCGTACGCGGACAGAAGGTCCTCAACACCGGATCGCCAATCACTGTAAGGCCTCCTCCCCGTTTCCGATGCTGCATTTCGTACGGTGCTCGATCTGCCCAAATGTAGATCTGGCGGCGCTAGATTTGATCTGGATGTACACAATCCAACTAGCACGTGTTGTGTTGAGATATACCCGATCCTTCATGTTTGGTTTACAGATACGTTGATTGATGGCTTGTCATGTTTTTCTCCGTAGGATGTGTATATGAATAGTTAAACGTTGTGATGTTCTCCGTAGGATCTGCTGTGATGTTCTATATGCTTGTAGCCACCAGTTGCTTATTAATATAAGGCTGTTTATCACAGTGATCCATATGCAAGCGTTGCTTAGTTAAGATTAGAAAATTTGCTTATGTGTCCTTAATGCTTAATAATGGGTTCGTTTTACAGTCTGCTGCAGTAACCTCTGCGTGTATATGCTTGATTGTTCATAGGCTTACATTCATTGTGTTTTTCCCCACAAGTTGAATGATTCTCACCTGTTGTGTGCTTCATTGGGTTGACTTGAAAGCTATCCTTCTTCCATAGGTTCCTGTTGGGAGGGCCACTCTTGGACGTATCATTAACGTTATTGGTGAGCCGATTGACCACAAGGGTGACATAAGTAAGTGACATATTTCTTGATGTGCGTTTCTTGTACATATTTATGGAGGAGTTGTGTACTCATGTGTAATACTTTTGTCACATTTCTATCTCGTAGGCACAAACCACTACCTTCCTATCCATCGTGAGGCCCCTGCTTTTGTTGAGCAAGCCACAGAGCAGCAAATTCTTGTTACTGGAATTAAGGTATTCTATTTCACAATCTATTTGAGCACCTTTGGATATTTCATGTGCTCTTTGAATGCAGCTTGGTGTTATGTAATGGGTGTTAACTGTAGTACAATGTTTTTTTTTATCTGACAGGTCGTGGATTTGCTTGCACCTTACCAAAGGGGTGGGAAAATTGGTCTTTTCGGTGGTGCAGGAGTCGGTAAAACCGTCCTTATCATGGAGCTGATCAACAATGTTGCCAAGGCCCATGGTTGGTATTCTACAGTGTTCATTGTTGATATTGTTTTACCTGCTTCCTATGGTTTACTGATTGTAACTGCCTTATTTGTTTACGTTAGGTGGTTTCTCTGTGTTCGCTGGTGTTGGTGAACGTACCCGTGAAGGTAATGACCTGTACAGGGAGATGATTGAAAGTGGTGTCATTAAGCTGGGTGACAAGCAGGTAATTGTTACGGGTTTCGAAATTTCAATTGTGAAGTTCATATATGCAAGTTATCCTGTCTTATAATGATTTTTGTGGCAGAGTGAAAGCAAGTGCGCTCTTGTCTACGGGCAAATGAACGAGCCCCCGGGTGCTCGTGCCCGTGTTGGTCTGACTGGTTTGACTGTTGCGGAACATTTCCGTGACGCTGAGGGGCAAGATGTGCTTCTATTTATCGACAACATTTTCCGCTTCACCCAGGTAATTTCCGCAGAACATTTCTTCTGCCAACTCAGCATATTATATTTTGTGCATGAAAGGCTTATAACCCTGTAGGATATTACTCATGTTAAACTATATTTTCTTTTTTGTTTTACTAATGGAATCCACATGCTACAATATCTCACTCTTCCTGTTTTATCACTATTGCAGGCTAACTCTGAGGTGTCTGCTCTTCTTGGACGTATCCCATCTGCTGTGGGATACCAACCAACTCTTGCTACTGATCTTGGAGGACTGCAAGAGAGGATTACGACGACAAAGAAGGGTTCTATTACATCTGTCCAGGCTATTTACGTGCCTGCTGATGACTTGACGGATCCTGCACCTGCTACCACCTTTGCCCATCTTGACGCTACAACTGTGTTGTCGCGACAGGTCTGTCCTCCTGCCCTAGTACAATGTAATTTTGTATTGCACATATCATGTGCCTTGACTAATGAGCTACCTGTGCAGATTTCTGAGCTTGGTATTTATCCCGCGGTTGATCCTTTGGATTCAACATCCAGAATGCTCTCCCCCCACGTGCTGGGTATGGACCACTACAACACTGCTCGTGGTGTCCAGAAGGTTCTGCAGAACTACAAGAATCTCCAGGATATTATTGCCATTCTGGGTATGGATGAGCTCAGTGAGGATGACAAGTTGACTGTCGCTCGTGCAAGGAAGATCCAGCGGTTCCTGAGCCAGCCTTTCCATGTTGCTGAGGTTTTCACTGGTGCACCAGGGAAGTACGTGGAGCTGAAGGAGGGTGTTGAAAGTTTCCAGGTAAATTGTTTTTAAAATCATAGTAGTTGTTCTGGATTAATATTATCACTGCCCTAGTAGTGTTCTGCTCCTGAGAATTTATTGCTGTAAAATTGTTGACAACCCTTGCAATACTGACACAGCACAAAGTTAAAAGCAAGTATAGTTTTTCTCAACTTCTATTCCTTGTGCTCATTTTCTGCTGCAGCTTTCAGGCACTTGTGCATTCAATTGCCTGTTTAAGAACTGCCCTCTATAAGCCTTTTCTGAACTTCTGATCTGTTCCTTTTAAATACAGCTTTAGACACTCGTTTGCATGCAGTTTGCTTGTTTAAGAATAACACTTGTACTCTTTTACTCCTTATGACTGCTGAGTTTATTTACACATGTGTGAATGCACTTTACTAAATGTCTGGGTGAAATGTGCAGGGTGTGTTGGATGGCAAGTACGATGACCTCTCCGAGCAGGCATTCTACATGGTTGGAGGCATCGAGGAAGTCATTGCCAAGGCTGAGAAGATCGCCAAGGAGAATGCTTCATAATGAGATGCACCTTCCATTGTTACACCCTGTACAAGTTAAATTTTTGGATTTCAGCTGTTGGCTCGAGTGGGACGTGCTCACAAGCAGGAGTGCCATCTTCTGCTGAGGGATCCTTGTTTTTGTTCTTTCTTACTCCACTTTACTCGCAATAAGCAACTGCAGTGACATTGATTTTGTCTGCACAGCAAAAGTACTCGGCTTTGAAAAATCGTGCCCTTTGTAATGCAGAAATCCAAACAGATCAGGAATTTATGGTTTAGTTATGCTTGGTCATGTTTTTTATGTTGTGGCTCCAAATTCTGCTACGTTTTCTACATCGTGTTGTCTAGTATGCCATAAGTTATAACATAGAAAATTCAACGGAAGCAATGTCAAACATCGTGTCTCCTAGTATGGTTTATTGGTTTTTCAAGCTTGGAAAATATTGTCTATGTGGTAAATCTATGTGGTGTCTCTAGTATTGTTTATTAGTTTTGCAAACATGAGAAAATCATCGAAAATATTGTCGAACTTCGTGTAGTTGTTTAAGCATCACCTGCTTTAGGAAAGCTGATCTTAAGCTCTAGGAGGAATCGTTTGACGGAAGTTGCTCAACTATATAATTTTCTCACGGAGAACTTGAAACGGAGGAGACCGATGTAGCCTTTTATTTTGCTTCTCACGGAGAACTTCAAACGGAGGTGATCGAGCTACATGTAGCCTTTTATTCTCACAATTTTCAAAGTTTTAAAAAATCTGAATGAAAATTTTAAAGATAGGTAATAATGTAGGCTTACAATGGTGTAAAATCTCAATACAAACTAATTTATATTCTAGGCTATAGAAAATAATAAATTTGGATTTTTTTTATAGTAAATAGTGCATATTTCAAGACTATAAATTTGTTAGATTTTGTCAATTTCATGTAACCTAGAATACAGATTATTCTGCAATGAGATTTTACATCATTGTAGCAATCATCATTGACTACCTCTAAAATTTTGTTTCGAACTTTTTTTAAAACTTTAGAACACGAATTTGAAGTGGTTGAAAATAAAGAGCTATATGATTTTGTCAATTTCATGTAGCCCAAGACTATGTAGGTCGGTCTCCAAAACGCCACAATCATTTGTCCACTCTCAAAAAAATAAGCTATATAATTTGGGAAATGCACTTTGGTTCGTAGAAGCATTTACTTTTATTGTGTGAATTCACATTTCGAAGTGTCAAAAAATTTTAAACTAAATTTTTACATGTACATCTAGACATTTTATGTTGGTACACAAATTTTCAAAAAAATAAAAAATTTATGTGCCTCTTTAAAAAAGACAAATTTTGATGCTATAACACGACTACGTACATCACATTTTCTTGTCTTTTTTGTACACATCAGACAAAAGGTTTTTTTTACACGAAAACTTGTGTACGAACATAGAATATCACGAAAAATTTATGTCAAACTATTTTGATATTTTAAAATTAAAATTTAATTATTTTGTATAATGGGAGCATTTGCTCCTATGAGCAAAACGCCACCTCCATTTTTCTTCTTCTTTTTTTTTTTTTTTTTTTTTTTTTGAGCAAACTTTTTTCTTCTTCTTTTGAGATGAGAGAGTAGCCGTACAGCGAGGTGAGCCGATGCACAGTCCAGTAAGCCCAATCGTTGCCTCCTGTCGAAAGCAAAATCAGAGGCCCAAGACTTGGTGAATTCCCATAAAAAAACAAAAAAAACTTGGTGAATTCAAAACGAGGGGTCAGCACTAGCAGTTTCTTCTTCCTCCCCGAGAATCCGGAAACCCGAACGCCATCCCGGAATCGTCCTCCCTCCCATCCCCATTTCAAACCCCTCCTCTCTCGCACCCAACCCCCCAATCCCGCCGCTCCCTCCGGCGATTTCTCCGGTCGCGCGCTCCAGTCCGCCGTCTCCGCCCCGCCCACCCGCACGCCAGGTCGCTGCGCTGCACACTGGTGAGTGAGCTCGTAGCGTCGCCATCGCGCACACCGGAAGCCGCACGCACCCTGCTGCCGCTTCTACCACCGCCCGAGGCGAGCCCTAACCCCCCTCGATCTGGTTCCTCTCGCAGGCCGCGCCGCCCTCGCCGGGACCGGGATGAGCGCCCACCAGCTCCTTCAGATGGAGTCGGCCTGCGGGGCCCTCATGGGCGAGCTCCAGGTACGCGCGCGCGCGTCGCTCCGGGATTTCCTCGCTGTTGTGATTCACGGGTGTCTGATCGCTCGTGGTTGATTCTGCTGCCCAGGTGATCTGGGACGAGGTCGGGGAGCAGGACGCCGAGAGGGGCAGGCTGCTGCTGGAGCTCCAGCAGGAGTGCCTCGACGCCCACCGGAGGAAGGTGGACCAGGCCAGCCGCTGCCGGGCCCAGCTGCGGCAGGCCATCGCCGACGCCCAGGCCGACCTCGCCGCCATCTGCTGCGCCATGGGCGACCCGCCCGTCCACGTCAGCCAGGTAAGGTTTGTCGGTTCCGTCCGTGAGAACCAGCTTGTGCTGAAACGTTCGTACTGTAAAACTGCTCTGCTGTTGTGTACACTGTCGCGTAGTACTTGGAATTTTGTTCACATAATTCTTTGACCCAGTAAAACCCTGTTGTTCCCTTGACACTGCTCTACCTTGATAGAGGTGGCCATCATTTAGTTCCACAACCTTAGGTGCTCTGTTCAATATTTCTGTAATGATGACAAGGGACACTGGCAGTCATATTTTTTTTTTTGGTTGCCTCTGTGATTTCATTCATCTAATGAGAAAGCAGAGTACTAGAATATGAATTTCTTCCGTAGGTGGTTCGTATGTTAATTTTCGATACTAAACCTTTAGGTAGGTTGGTTGCTCACTGTTCCATCTGCGTTGATTCTTCAAATAGCACAGGCTTATGAGAGAAGATTGTGTTCAACTGTTACTGTTCTTGTGTGTACAGTACAGCGTATATAAAGGATATTTTGTTCTTCGAATTCTTTTACCACTTCTCATTGTGTTATTATGCAAAAGTAATCCCTGTTGTTCCATTGACACCGTAGCTGTGCTCTACCTTGAACAATGCGGCGCTAGCATTTAGTTCCTCAACCTATGCTACATTAGCTATACTGAATATATCTGTGATGACTCTAGATACGCTAGCGGCCATTTGTTTTCGTTACTTCTTTGATTTCATTCATCTAATCAAAAATCCAGGATATTGAAATACGAATCCTTCCATAGACAGTTGTAAGTAAGTTTTGATGGGTTCAGAATGGTAGGCTTGTACCAATTTAATTGTAAACTGCAGCTTGAGAATAATGACGTAACTTGTTCACTCTGCACGCATGGTTAATGTAGCTCATTTTCAAGGCTTGAAGCTTCACATCGGCACTACACCAAATAACGCGTATTTTCCATTATATATTTCTTCAGTCGAACAAGAAAGCATGTGGTCTACGTGAGGAACTGAGTGCAATCGTCCCATATTTGGAAGAGATGAGGAAGAGAAAGGTCGAAAGATGGAACCAGATTCTTGATGCCGTAGAGAAGATCAAAAGGATATCATCTGAGATAAGGCCTGCAGATTTCGTCCCTTTTAAAGTACCTGTGGATCAATCTGATCTATCCTGCAGAAAGCTAGAAGAGTTAAGAATGGAGCTGCAGTCCCTAGAAAAGGAGAAGGTCTATGTTCATGGTTTTTGCCCTTCATTCCTCACTGAATACCTTTTCAGTTTTGCACATTTGTTGATTCTACTTTTTTTTTGAATATTTCGCAGAATGAACGGCTAAAACAAGTAATGGGTTGCCTGAATACTTTACATTCTCTATGTAAAGTACTTGGTATTGACTTCAAGCAAACAGTGTCTGATGTACACCCCAGTCTGGATGAAGATGAAGTACCAAGGAACATAAGCAACACCACAATTGAGAGGCTGGCACTGGCAATACAGAGACTACACGAAATAAAAATCGAAAGGATGCAGAAGGTTAGCATCTTACAGCTCAAATCTAGAAATTCCATTATATGACCCATTTCAGGCATTAACCCTGTTAGCTCTGGCAGCTTCAAGATCTTTCATCTACAATGCTAGAACTATGGAACCTTATGGATACACCGATAGAAGAGCAGCAGGTGTTCCAGAATGTAACATGCAATATTGCTGCTTCAGAATCTGAAATAACAGAGGCCAACACCCTTTCCATTGACTTCCTGAGCTATGTGAGTCAGTGGGTTGTTTACAGAACTTGGTTTAGTTTACTTTTTTTCTTCCTATTCTCTACTGAGATAGTAAAACTATAGGGGATGATATGCTTTGATGCAGGTGGAAGCTGAGGTGTTGAGGCTCGAACAGCTGAAAGCAAGCAAAATGAAGGAATTAGTTCTCAAGAAGCAAACTGAACTAGAAGAGCTTCGCCGACAGGCACATTTAGCTGGAGAGGAACATTATGCTACTCAGTTCAGCATTGAGGCCATTGAAGCAGGTACCTTTATAGCTTTCTTGTACGTTCTGGTGCGTTGGGTGTAGTAATGATCATTTTCCTGTAATTTTCTTTTCTGCAGCATTCAGGTAGAAACTGATGTGTTTGTTGATATTGTTTATGCAGTCAAATGTTGCAATATCCAAAGTAATTGTTTTTCTTTCTTTCATTGCAGGTGCTATTGACCCCTCACTGTTGCTAGAACAAATCGAGGCGTATGTTGCAACAGTTAAAGAAGAAGCTTTTAGCAGGAAGGATATTCTTGAGCGAGTTGAAAGGTGGCTAAATGCATGTGAGGAGGAAGCTTGGCTAGAGGATTATAGCAAAGTATGGTTCTGTTTGATGACATGATTGAGGTTATGTGACAGTTTCTGTAGCGACTGTGCTAATTGCCCTATCTTCATGTCGTGTTAGGATGATAACCGGTATAATGCTGGGAGGGGTGCACATATTATGCTTAAGAGAGCTGAAAAGGCACGTGTTCTGGTTAACAAGATACCAGGTGAAACACCGTTACAGTTCTTTTCCGCTTGCTAGTTTTAATTGCTGCTGCTGATTTGCTGTACGAAACAGGAATTGTGGATGCTCTAACTAATAAAATCACAGCTTGGGAGAAAGAAAGGGGCACTGAGTTCATTTACGATGGTGTATGTCCCCACAACTGCATCTTTTATACTTGTGAGTCAACACAATATTTGATTCTATATTATCAAAGGTTCTTACCATGCATCCTTTTCAGGTTCGACTTTTGTCGATGGTTGAAGAATATATGGTAGTCCGCGAAGAGAAGGAGCAGGAAAAGAAGAGACAAAGGGTATTCATATTTTTCTTAACGTTTTTGCACTTTTCTATTGTGCATCTATCTTCATCTGCATATAATATCTGATAAGTAATTGCAGGACCAGAAGAAGCTTCAGGATCAGTTCAAAGCTGAGCAGGAGACACTCTATGGATCAAAGCCCAGCCCTTCAAAGCCTCACAGCGCGAAGAAGGTAACCGGAAACTCCACGGGTGGTGCAAACCGGAGGGTGTCTCTCGGCGGAGCTGCAGCTCAACCTCCAAAATCAGTGACACCTCGCTCAAAATCTGTCCGAGCAGCAAAGAAGACGGAAGATACTAGCACTCTGTCCCCTGGCAAGTCTCACTTAACTATAGCTGATACAATTGTTCAACTCTAATTTTCAACGAACATGCTGTCTCTGATGAAACAAATATACACTTTCAGGCGGTAGAGGTTTAGGCACTCCCAGTCTTCCCGTCAAGAAGTTATCTTTCAAAGCAAGTACTCCTGGTGAGACTGAATCTCCTCGCAAACCCTTCACACAGATCGCACTCGGAAATAGCATCCCATCGACGCCCGTGCGGTCTATCTCCAGTGGCACTGTAGACGAAAACCGGACCCCCAAGACATACTCAGCACCAGCTCCGAAGACACCGATCGCAGTGAGTGCTCCTATGCAAATGGACATGATGCCTGTTCTGACCGCCACAAGAGCTACTCCTGCTTACCTTGCCTATGAAAAGCCGGAGCTGACTCTGCCTGAGAGCATCGAGTACTCGTTCGAAGAGAGGCGTCTCGCCTATCTTGCCGCACAAGCCGCCTGACTGTCATGGGATGCCAGGGAAAAGCCATTGTGTAGGTAGCTGAATGTATGAGAACTGAGAACTAGCAGGGTGTCTCTTGCGAGAGACGCTTGACTAAACCAATGTAGCTCACATTTTTTTGATTGAATTACAGCCACATGTTATGCTTCTAATAGTTTGATGGTAAAGAGTACATTGCTGCCTTCTTGTGTAGATGTCTGGCAAGATGCTGGAAATGCGTACAAGCATATTTCCTGAAGATTTCGAGATAAACCATATAACTGCTTTGCATGTGACACAAACTTGTGAAATTAGACACATTATTGTATCAGCGTTTTCACTCGTTCTACTGCGCCTTGGGGGCAATGGAGATGATTGTTATGCACTTCAACTTTGCCCACAACTAGTTGCGGAATATTCGCACTCCAGTCAGCCTCTGTTTCCTCCGCTTCCCGCTCATCCTTGTCCACGGGAGTAAACATAATTGGTGATTCCTTCTATGCCGTGGCGCCATTGAAGTAGATGAGGCCAGGGTGCTGCTGTTTGTTGCTGTCGGAGGCTCGCTAGCCTAATCGCTGCAGCTCAATGACAATTCAGCAATCGGTGAGGTGCTTAGACACGGCTGAGCTGGTGCCGGCGGTGCCGCCAGTCACAATCGTGGAACATCAACGACGCGATCATATGCGCGGCAACACAGTTACCGTTGGACTCAGCCAACCATTGAGTACTTTGCTTAGGTTAGTAATGCAGATTAGAGGCGAGAAATCATCCTTGCGCGCACGCAACCAAACGTCGTGCGCGACACCAAAATTCATCTTGAAGCCGAAAAATGAATTGTTAGCAACCAATCAGTATGCACAACATGGTTTTAGACTTGGCTCAGTTGAACATGGCTCTAGGGAGAAAATCTCCCCAAGTGCAAGAAAACGCTGCTAGCAGCAACCAATCAAACCCTTCATGTTGTTTTTCAGTAGATGATCGCTACATCCCGATGAAGTCATTCCCGCCCTATCTCGTCCAATGGTGCGCCTAGCGTGATGCGTCTTTTTGCATGTGATGTGACCATGGATTATGCAGCACAAATCAAAGTACACCGAGTCGGAATAGAAATGAACTTTGTAATAGAAGTACACAAATACACAGTAGGCAAGTTGTTGTCTTGGGATCGGAACCGGGACCTAATACTAGTAGGAGTCTACCCAAGCCCCTGTAGGCCTGCACGGTGATCACCCAACACGGCCACGGCCACGGCCACATCTCCCGGCCTCCATCTTAAAACTGAAGCCAGACCACCGACCGGAAGGCCAGAACCAAAGGAAACCGACCATACCATACCGTCGTCGCCAAGCCTCCCCGGAAGCGTTCTACTCGCCGCCGCCCGATCACAATGAAATACTTCTGGGGTACGTAGCACCTCCACGATCTCAATCCTTCATGTCATGAAACGAAAAACTATCATACCGTAGAGCAATCAGGCAAGTGGAAATCGATTTTTTCTGACATATCTATTCGCGCAGGCATAGAAGTCAAGCCTGGACAGACGGTCAAGTGTCAACCTGGAGAGTACTTCCTGCTGCATATCTCTCAGGTTTGCTTCTACACATACTATGCCTCCTACGCTTTATTTTCTTAGTTTCAAGTCATTGATTGATGAGTTCATGCGTTGTTCTATATATAGGCTGTTCTCGTGGAATCAGAGGCGGAATGCGAAGTCGGCAAGAGGACACTCTATGTCAAAGTTGGTAGCTCTGGCCAACAGATAGCCATCGGGGTCCTCTCCGCGGACAAGTTCCCTCAAGTCCAATTGGATCTGAGATTCGAGCAAAACTTCGAACTATCGCACACTTGCAAGACCGCCAGCGTGTTCTTTAGCGGATACGAGGTCTACGAGTCACGTTATTAAAGTTTGATGGGAGTACTTCATGTACATGCTGCGCAAGTTTGTCTTTTTCTCTTTCTTTTTTGAGTTTATTCCACTCTGAACAAATACTTGTGTGCACTTTACCCGCAAAAAGAAAAAGATACTTGTGTGCACTTGTGAGAGGTTGCACCAAAATTTTGATAATTGGAATGATGTGGTGAATGTATTTAGTCTTCGGATCAGTCCTCCGTTAAATTTTTCGATAAAGGAAATATATTAATATCGATAGATATCAATTACACCCAGTCTCTGCAACAACACAATACCTTAATGATAGTACGGATGTACACACCCAATAAAAGAAAAAGAAAAATAAGAAAAATAAGTCCCGCTACGGAACTTCAGTCCTAGCAACAACAGCACAACCACCACCAAGGCATCACCTGAAATCCAAACTCTCCACCAGCGACGCCTCCAACAAGGAAACGGTGCACAAGCACCGTTGTCGCCCGATCAAAAGTTATTAGGTTTTCACCTTGGAGGTAGTCCTCGCTCTCAAAACAATGTCTTCAACAAAACCATTGTCAGAGACAACCAATTAAGGTCGATCTTGGATTTTCACCCTGAATGGTATGACTCTAAACTTCACCTGTGCTGCTGCCCCCGCTTGCATACTGTTGTTACAAGGTCCAGAAAACCAAGAAAATCCCTCAACAACACCACAACTTGATCCTCCACTCCTAGTCCTCCAATCCGGCCTTCAAGAAATTCTCCGTCTCTGATACACAATGGACCAGAATGTCATCTGCTGGCAACACAGAACAGATCTTCACGTCGCTCCCTCCGGAACCAAATGGTCGGAATAAAAGCATAGGTGCGCACGACCGAATACCTTCCAAACTAGCAAACTCCAGGCATAAGCACTGTTACATTTGCTAGCGGAGACTTCCACAACACAACATCCAACCAAATCGAGACGGACATGCAAAAAGAAGATCTTCGTCCTAGCGCGCGAGAAACCCGAGGACCGCCACCTTTATTCGAGCAGAGCTTAACTAAGAGATGGCAATCCAGAATGATGTTTCATCGGCGTGGCGAAGCCAACATCAGAACCTACATCTCCATGGATGGACCACTCCGGCCCAGATCTTGGACCAAAGCCCATCTTGACCGGCTGCCCAGATCCCCACCAATCGGATCGAAGTCCAAACTAGCGGTTCACCGCTGCCTCCACGAGGCCGCTCTGCCCGTGAGCGCCGGCCAGACCAGCGACCTGGCCACGACGCCCAACGCTCGCTGCCGGGAAGACGACCGGTCTAGGAAGGCAGCCTAGACCCACGGCGGACCTCTTCCACTTGCAGCCACGAAGGCCCGGTGAAGAGTGTCGCCGTCGCCTGGCCGGGGAACGCTGCCCCGACCACCGCCCGCGTCCGTCCCCAACGACCCAGCCCCGGCCGCATCGAGGAGATGGCCGCCACATCCACCTCCCCTAGCAACGTTCGGTACCAGGGGCCGCCGCCACTGCGGCCGGCGCCGGCGGCAATGACCGAGAGGAGGGGATAAGGGGGAGGGATTGTTGGGGCGGCAGGATCTGATCCCCTGGTGGCACCCTGGGTGATAAGGGGTTGCCCGATCTTCTCAGTAGGCGAGGTGGCTGGTGATGAAGACACGATGAACACATCGGAGATACACGATGATGAAGTGGACATAACTTGTATGACGCTGACGAAGTCCCTCGATTGATTCCTGTCGCCAATGCAACAACTCTCAACCCTGCAAGATATTCGCAACTCCACACACTTGCGCACGTAGATGCCGACCATGAAGCGGTAAATTACAATCTCCCAGTTCCCAGTGGAACGATAGATCACACAAACTTTTAGTAGCATAAAACTCCAGATCGAAACGAATTGGAGAGTGTTGGTATCAATAGTTTCTACGTAGCAAACAACTATGAACTAGGGTTTATCTTAAACGTGGTCTAAACCGAATTTGGTGGCGTCCTGGGAACTTATATAGGGGTTCATGACAACCAGGGGTCGAAAATAACTGGTACAAACCGACCCAGATCGGGTTCAGCCCAAACTTGTTTCGGAATCGGCCGACAAATGGTCCGGTGGATCGGGTCTGGCACCGGGCGTGAAGGAGATATGCCCTAGAGGCAATAATAAAGTGGTTATTATTTATATCTTTATGTTTATGATAAATGTTTATATATCATGCTATAATTGTATTAACCGAAACATTAGTACATGTGTGATATGTAGACAAACAAAGAAGTCCCTAGTATGCCTCTTAACTAGCTTGTTGATTAATGGATGATTAGTTTCGTAATCATGAACATTGGATGTTATTAATAACAAGGTTATATCATTGTATGAATGATGTAATGGACACACCCAATTAAGCGTAGCATAAGATCTCGTCATTAAGTTATTTGCTATAAGCTTTCGATACATAATTACCTAGTCCTTATGACCATGAGATCATGTAAATCACTTATACCGGAAAGGTACTTTGATTACACTAAACGCCACTGCGTAAATGGGTGGTTATAAAGGTGGGATTAAGTATCTGGAAAGTATGAGTTGAGGCATATGGATCAACAGTGGGATTTGTCCATCCCGATGACGGATAGATATACTCTGGGCCCTCTCGGTGGAATGTCGTCTAATGTCTTGCAAGCATATGAATAAGTTCATAAGAGACCACATACCACGGTACGAGTAAAGAGTACTTGTCAGGAGACGAGGTTGAACAAGGTATAGAGTGATACCGAAGATCAAACCTCGGACAAGTAAAATATCGCGAGACAAAGGGAATTGGTATTGTATGTGAATGGTTCATTCGATCACTAAAGTCATCGTTGAATATGTGGGAGCCATTATGGATCTCCAGATCCCGCTATTGGTTATTGGTCGGAGTGAGTACTCAACCATGTCCGCATAGTTCACGAACCGTAGGGTGACACACTTAAAGTTGGATGTTGAAATGGTAGTACTTGAATATGGAATGGAGTTCGAATATTTGTCCGGAGTCCCGGACATCACGAGGAGTTCCGGAATGGTCCGGAGAATAAGATTCATATATAGGATGTCATTTTATGTGAATTAAATTGACGCGGAAGGTTCTATGGAAGGTTCTAGAAGGTTCTAGAAAAGTCCGGAAGAAACCACCAAGGAAGGTGGAGTCCACATGGGACTCCACCTCCATGGCCGGCCAACCCTAGTGGGGGAGGAGTCCCAAGTGGACTCCCCCTTAGGGGGCCGGCCACCCCCCCATATGGGAGGTGGAACTCCCACCTCTAGTGGGAGTCCTAGCTTGGCTAGGTTTCCCCTCCATATGGAAGGTTTTTGGTTCGGGTCTTATTCGAAGACTTGGAGACCAACTCTTGGGGTTCCACCTATATAATGAGGGCCAAGGGGAGGGGGCCGACCACCCCAAGCACCACAAGGTGGCCGCACCCTTAGAGGGCCGGCGCCCAACCCCCCTCTCTCCCCAAACCCTAGCGGCCTCTCTCCTCCACCACATCCCGCACGCTTAGCGAAGCTCCGCCGGATTTCTCCACCACCACCGACACCACGCCGTCATGCTGTCGGATTCAAGAGGAGCTACTACTTCCGCTGCCCGCTGGAACGGGGAGATGGACGTCGTCTTCATCAACAACCGAACGTGTGACCGAGTACGGAGGTGCTGCCCGTTCGTGGCGCCGGAAGCGATCGTGATCAAGATCTTCTACGCGCTTTTGCAAGCGGCAAGTGAACGTCTACCGCAGCAACAAGAGCCTACTCTTGTAGGCTTTGGAATCTCTTCAAGGGTGAGACTCGAAAAACCCCTCGTTGCCACCGTCTTCTAGATTGCATGTTCGCGGTAGGAAATTTTTTGTTTTCTATGCAACGTTATCCTACAGTGGTATCAGAGCCGTGTCTATGCATAGATGGTTGCACAAGTAGAACACAATGGTTTTGTGGGCGTTGATGCTCTTGTTATCTTTAGTTTGAGTACTTTGCATCTTTGTGGCATAGTGGGATGAAGCGGCCCGGACTAACTTTACATGACCGCGTTCATGAGACTTGTTCCTCGTTCGACATGCAACTTGTATTGCATAAGAGGCTTTGCGGGTGTCTGTCTCTCCTACTATAGTGAAGATTCAACTTACTCTTCTATTGAAAACATTAGTATCAACGTTGTGGTTCATGTTCGTAGGTAGATTAGATCTCTCTCGAAAACCCTAAACCACGTAAAATATGCAAACCAAATTAGAGACGTCTAACTTGTTTTTGCAGGGTTTGGTGATGTGATATGGCCATAATGTGATGATGAATATGTATGAGATGATCATTATTGTATTGTGGCAACCGGCAGGAGCCTTATGGTTGTCTTTATATTTCATGTTGAGAGGTATTTCAAAGTAGTTGTAATAGTTGCTACATGAGGTGAACAACCATGAAGACGGCGCTATGGACCTTGACGCTACGCCGACGATGATGGAGATCATGCCCGAAGATGATGGAGATCATGTCCGTGCTTTGGAGATGAAGATCAAAGGCGCAAAGACAAAAGGGCCATATCATATCACATATGAACTGCATGTGATGTTAATCCTTTATGCATCTTATTTTGCTTAGATCACGACGGTAGCATTATAAGATGATCCCTCACATTAATATCAAGATAATAAAGTGTTCTCCCCTCGTATGCACCGTTGTACAGTTCATCGTTTCGAAGCATCTCGTGATGATCGGATGTGATAGATTCAACGTTCACATACAACGGGTGTAAGCCATGTTGCACACGCGGAATACTTGGGTTTGCTTGACGAGCCTAGCATGTACAGACATGGCCTCGGGACAACGGAAACCGAAAGGTTGAACACGAGTCATATGGATGATATGATCAACATGTTGATGTTCACCATTGAAGCTACATCATCTCACGTGATGATCGGTTTTGGTGTAGTGGATGTGGATCGTGTACCACTTAACAACTATGAGGGATGTTGTATTAAGTGGGAGTTCATTAGTAATTAGATTAGAACATGAACTAATTATCATAAACATAGTCTAAGTAGTATTTTGAATTAACTTTGTAGTATTGGCATCCGTTTTCTACTATGCGCTAGTCTTGTTATTGAGATAGAAATACTGTTAAAATCTGACAAGAAACTTTACGGATTGGTACCGTATTGTTAAAGAATCAAGAATTGATTAAGTCCTATTGCAAACTTTTAGTAAACCTCACATTGTTGATTCAAAGAGCTATGGTTTCAATTAGTACCTAAAGTTATCTTGTCTCCGTGAAACTTGAAGTTCAAATCTGTTTGAAAAGTAAGGAGATGAAAATTTAGTTTTCAGAAATAATCAAGGTATGAGATATATGTGATATCTAAGACCTTATTGCAAGATGATAGAATATAATTTGGTGAGACTACATAAACTCATAAGTTTTATGGGAATGTATGAAGGTTGAAGACGCCAGGCGTCACAATCCTCCAACTATTGGGGCACTAACGATATTCGCATATCCATGAAGTTATCATCCTTAGTATGCACCGTTGCTAAGACTCGTCGTATCGAAGCATCACGTGATGATCGGGTGTGATAGATTCTACGTGTGCATACAACGGGTGCAAGCCAGATTTGCACATGCGAATACTAAGGTTAAACTTTATGAGCCTAGCATGTATAGACATGGTCTCAGAAAGTTGTCATGAATTGATGGATAAAATTTTGAGTGAAATTGTTCATCGTATTACAAAGTTACTAATGGTGAAATCTAGAACACTTGTCATATGATGATCAACTTCAAAATAAGAACCTCAAGGTTATTGGTATTAGACCAACAAACCTAGAAGTTATTGATGTTGAAGTGTTTTTCTGAATAATGAGGAAAACTAAAAGAGAAACTGCAAAAGATATTTTGGCAGAAAGAAAGAAAAGACTAGAAAGTCTAGCTCAGGTGTATATAAATGATATACATGTTATGGTTGTATTCCTAGTTAGGTCACACTATGAAATTCTTGGGTATTAGTACTATATTGGTTGGTATGAAGTGTCATACAAAACAACGCAATACAAGAATACAATGGCCTAAGTGACTAACAAGGAATATGATAGGAATGCACGTCTAGAACAAAATAAAGTGTTATTATGTTCGTCGTTGGCATTCTATCTAGCCCTTAGAATTTATAATAAAGAACTTAATAATTGTTATTTTGCTCTGGTCAAATGAAAACAATGAGTTGTTCAAATTATGACATTACTCCATGTATGATGGATAAGTTATTATAAATCTTAATGGTGAAACACACATACATAACACTGATGCTAAAATGCCATAAGGCAAATGATTTGAATTCCACTTATTTATGGAACCGCCATTTAGGTCATGTTAGAAAGGAACGCATGAAGGAACTCCATGCAAATGGATTTTTGGAGTCATTTGATTTTTGAATCATTTGGCGCTTGCAAATCTTTTCTAAAGAGAATGATTAAAATACCGTTCATAGGCCAAGAGTTGAACGGGCAACAAACTTAGTGGAAAAATACATAATGATGTATATGGTTCACTGAGCATAGCTGTGTGCGGGAGATTCTTCTACTTCATGAAAACTTTCAACAATGAATTGAGTATATATATGTGGATATATACGATAAGGAAGAAGTTTGAAACATTTGAATGGGTTCAAATAAATTTCAGCATGAAGTGGAAATCATCGTAATAGAAAAGTCAAATATCTATGATTGGATCATGGTGGAAATATTTGAATTACGAGTTTTAGCGAACATCTAAGAGAGTCATGAAATTGTTCTACAACTCACATTTCTTGGAGTATCATAATGATGATATAGTATCCGAGAGATGTATCCAAACCTTGTTGGATCAATGATGAGATAAAATATTGATGCCATTATATTTTGTGGATTATGCTTTAGTGACTACTGCTTTTACACTGAATAGAGCATCATCATGATCTATTGAAATGACACCATACGAGTTATGGTATGGGTATAAACCCTAATAGTCTTTTCTTTAAATTTTGGTCTAAGAGTTTACAACCAAAATCGGATGAATGTCTTTGTTGGTTATCCCAGAGATTTAATTGGGAATTCTTCCCACGAGACAAAGACAAAAATGTTTGTCAATGTTTCTTATTTCCGAGAAAATTGTTTCTAGTGAAGTATTTGAGTGGGAGGACAATATAATTAGATAAGGTTTATGAACCTGAGCATAATAATCAGAGTAGCGCAGCATCGGAATTGGTTTCGGAAGCGGCCACGACGATTATGGCTCCCATGACTACACAGTGTTTTAGCCATGGAGATCGAAGTACATATTGAACCTTGTAGGTATGGTTTACTTTGTGATCAAATAAATGATTTGTGGACAAAGAATTGTTTTTGAAACAATGATAAACCAACTACAAACAAAGAAGTTATGATGGGCCCTAACTCCGTTAAAAATGGCTATACGCCATGAAATCCAAAATAGATGAATACTTTTTGAAAGTAAATGGATCTATAAAATTGATGGACTTGGATGGAATATCCTTGAAGAAGCTCGACTTGTTGAAAAGATTTTTACAACAAAGTTCAAAGAGTTGACTACGATAAGATTATATCTTCCGTAGCAATGCTTATAGTCTATGTGGATTATTCTAGTAATCACTACATATTTCTTTTATGAGATATGCTAGTAGGATGGCAAAATACACTACTTAACAGAAGTGTGTATTAAAGGTGTATACAAGATACAACAAATTGATTTGCTAGTCCATAAAATACTAGATAGGTATACGAACTTCAATTGGATGAAGTGAGTATCACGGAGTTGGAATCTTCACCAGATGAAATAGTCAAAGAGTTTTTTGATTTCATCAGAGACGATGAAGAGACTTGCATTTGCAAGAAATTAAGTGGGAGCGCTGAGACATATTATAATACTTATGTAGATGACATATAGTTGGTTATAAATGATGTAATTATATACTTGATTAAAAGGTTTCATTGAGAAATTAACTTCAATGAAAGGATATAGACAGAAACAAATTTTGTGTCAAGATCTATATAGATAGATTAAAACACATAATATGTTTAAGTCAAAGTACATAGAATAGATATTGAAATAGTTCAATATAGAAAATATTCTTGTCATGTTAAGTTTTAACAAGACTTGAGTGTATCTGA
The DNA here is from genome assembly GCF_019359855.2 of Lolium perenne. Classification (NCBI taxonomy): domain Eukaryota; kingdom Viridiplantae; phylum Streptophyta; class Magnoliopsida; order Poales; family Poaceae; genus Lolium; species Lolium perenne. Next base: position 244,793,613 of record NC_067244.2, on the reverse strand, counting down.
CACTCAATGAGTAAAAACACATGAGTGATTATAGATCACGAATAATATGTACATAATCAGATGTCATGTGCTATAAAGTGTTATGAGCATATACCAGAATGTTTCATATGATGATCATTGGACGACAGTAAGAGTATCCTTGAGTACTTTAGAAGAAACCAAGGATATATATATAGTTTTGTATGGGAAATGACAAACAAATCGCTGTAAGATGTTGCACCGATATTTGTTTTGTCACATATGAAAATAAAATTTCAATCTCAAATTAGACTAAGTGTTGTTTAAAAGGTAGCACGATGAGCTAGAAGTTGTCTATGCTAGATTTAGAAGAGTTCTAAATATTATGACGGATTCTACAAAAGAAGGCAGAATATGTCATTGTTTTGACAATGACAAAGGATGTTAAGTCAAGAAGTTCTTTGAGAGCTTGGTGTAGTTCCAACAGAGTCAGAACTTTGAAGCTATATTGTGTGTGACAATATTAGTGACATATTTCAGACCTCGGAATTAAGGTTCCACCAGAAGACCAAACATATTTAATGCCGACTCATTTGGAAATGAGTGATGCGTTGAGACGCAAATGAATTACAAAATACATACGTTTCTGAGCATGTCAGATCCGTTGACTAAAACCTCTCCCATGAGCAAAACATGATAAAACACCAGAAGGCCAAGATGTTATATCTTTACAAATGTAAACTAGATTATTGACTCTAGTGCAAGTGGGAGATCAAGGAGATATGCCCTAGAGGCAATAATAAAGTGGTTATTATTTATATCTTTATGTTTATGATAAATGTTTATATATCATGCTATAATTGTATTAACCGAAACATTAGTACATGTGTGATATGTAGACAAACAAAGAAGTCCCTAGTATGCCTCTTAACTAGCTTGTTGATTAATGGATGATTAGTTTCATAATCATGAACATTGGATGTTATTAATAACAAGGTTATATCATTGTATGAATGATGTAATGGACACACCCAATTAAGCGTAGCATAAGATCTCGTCATTAAGTTATTTGCTATAAGCTTTCGATACATAATTACCTAGTCCTTATGACCATGAGATCATGTAAATCACTTATACCGGAAAGGTACTTTGATTACACCAAACGCCACTGCGTAAATGGGTGGTTATAAAGGTGGGATTAAGTATCCGGAAAGTATGAGTTGAGGCATATGGATCAACAGTGGGATTTGTCCATCCCGATGATGGATAGATATACTCTGGGCCCTCTCGGTGGAATGTCGTCTAATGTCTTGCAAGCATATGAATAAGTTCATAAGAGACCACATACCACGGTACGAGTAAAGAGTACTTGTCAGGAGACGAGGTTGAACAAGGTATAGAGTGATACCAAAGATCAAACCTCGGACAAGTAAAATATCGCGAGACAAAGGGAATTGGTATTGTATGTGAATGGTTCATTCGATCACTAAAGTCATCGTTGAATATGTGGGAGCCATTATGGATCTCCAGATCCCGCTATTGGTTATTGGTCGGAGTGAGTACTCAACCATGTCCGCATAGTTCACGAACCGTAGGGTGACACACTTAAAGTTGGATGTTGAAATGGTAGTACTTGAATATGGAATGGAGTTCGAATATTTGTTCGGAGTCCCGGATGAGATCCCGGACATCACGAGGAGTTCCGGAATGGTCCGGAGAATAAGATTCATATATAGGATGTCATTTTATGTGAATTAAATTGACGCGGAAGGTTCTATGGAAGGTTCTAGAAGGTTCTAGAAAAGTCCGGAAGAAACCACCAAGGAAGGTGGAGTCCACATGGGACTCCACCTCCATGGCCGGCCAACCCTAGTGGGGGAGGAGTCCCAAGTGGACTCCCCCTTAGGGGGCCGGCCACCCCCCCATATGGGAGGTGGAACTCCCACCTCTAGTGGGAGTCCTAGCTTGGCTAGGTTTCCCCTCCATATGGAAGGTTTTTGGTTCGGGTCTTATTCGAAGACTTGGAGACCAACTCTTGGGGTTCCACCTATATAATGAGGGCCAAGGGGAGGGGGCCGACCACCCCAAGCACCACAAGGTGGCCGCACCCTTAGAGGGCCGGCGCCCAACCCCCCTCTCTCCCCAAACCCTAGCGGCCTCTCTCCTCCACCACATCCCGCACGCTTAGCGAAGCTCCGCCGGATTTCTCCACCACCACCGACACCACGCCGTCATGCTGTCGGATTCAAGAGGAGCTACTACTTCCGCTGCCCGCTGGAACGGGGAGATGGACGTCGTCTTCATCAACAACCGAACGTGTGACCGAGTACGGAGGTGCTGCCCGTTCGTGGCGCCGGAAGCGATCGTGATCAAGATCTTCTACGCGCTTTTGCAAGCGGCAAGTGAACGTCTACCGCAGCAACAAGAGCCTACTCTTGTAGGCTTTGGAATCTCTTCAAGGGTGAGACTCGAAAAACCCCTCGTTGCCACCGTCTTCTAGATTGCATCTTGGCTTGGATTGCGTGTTCGCGGTAGGAAATTTTTTGTTTTCTATGCAACGTTATCCTACAGGGCGGGCCAGCAGCGACCGGGTGAGATGCCGGGCTGCCACCGGGCCAACGGGCTATGCACCCTGGAATCGGTCCGGTGTGCACCGGCATGGAGGCCGGCAGATGCCGAGCCATCCGGCGGCGTCGGGCCTGGCGCCGGGCTGGGTGCCGTCGTGAACTTCCTCTTCCTCCTTCGCGCATGCCTCCCTCTCCTCCCTCGCGCGTCCGTGGGATGTCTTCACGTCCAGCACCATGTCCTGCTCCTCCTCTCCTCCTCGTGCGACGCTTGCTCCATCTTCATACCTGATCATACATAAGTGAAAAGACTTAGGCAGTATAAAGTTCTCAGCGATCAAAGTATCATTTAAGAACGAATTCACCTGTTATTTTAGTATCTTCGCACGAGCCCTTGTAATGGGCCCAATCCTAACTTCATTGGACTTGAGCTTCACAGCAACATCGTCTTCATCTTGCAAGGACGGAGGTAGTATTTTGGTAAGGATGTCCTCATAATCTCCCCCCTTCAAAAAGCATCGACCTCAACGCTCCAAGGTCTTCTCCATCATACGGTGTCAAATCAGCAACATTGAAAGAATTACTGACAACAAACTCATCAGCTGGAAGATCTAGCATAAGCATTGTCATTGATCTTAGCAAGCACTTTATAAGTACCAGCACCACGAGGAAGCAACTTGGACTTCCGTAGCTTGGGAAACCTATACTTTCGGAAATGAACCCAGACCATATCACTAGGCTTGAACAACATCTCTGTGCGCTTGTTGTTCACCCTTGCAACATTGTTCTTGCATTTCTTCTCAATCAGCTCTTTTGTCTTCTCATGTATCTTCCGTACAAAATCTGCCCTCTTCGATGCCTTCATATTGAATCTCTCATGTATGGGCAGAGGCAACAAGTCAAGTGGAGTAATGGGTTTGAAACCATACACCACCTCAAACGGACACAGCTGTGTGGTAGAATGTACCACCCTGTTATAAGAAAACTTCACATGCGGCAAACAATCTTCCCCACTCTCGCAAGTTCTTCTTGATCATGGATCTCAACAGTTGTGACAATGTTCTATTCACCACCTCAGTTTGACCATCAGTTTGGGGACGGCAAGTAATGTTGAAAAGTAGCTTTGTCCCCAGCTTTCCCCAAAGTGTCTTCCAGAATTATCTCATGAACTTGACGTTACGATCAGAAACAATAGTCTTCGGGACTCCATGTAAACGTACAATCTCCCAGAAAAATAGGTTAGCAATATGCAACGCATCGTCGCTCTTCTGGCAGGCAATAAAGTGTGACATTTTAGAGAATCTATCCACTACCATAAATATAGAATCATGGTCTCTCTTAGTACGCGTCAAACCCAACACAAAATCCATACTAATATCTTTCCATGGTGTAGTAGGTGCCGGTAAAGGAATATACAAACCGTGAGGTTTTAGCTTGGACTTGGACTTGTTGCAAGTAATGCACCTCTTCACATACCTGTCCACATCCCGCCTCATCTTTGGCCATAAAGTGATCAGCGAGCATGAGTTGCATCTTCTCACGCCCAAAGTGGCCCATTAAACCTCCAGCATGTGATTCCTGCAATAAGAGCAAACGCACAGACGATTCTGAAACACATAGTTTGTTAGCTCTAAACAAGAACCTATCATGTATGTGATATTTTTTCCATGCTTCACCAATAGCACACAAGCGATATGGTTCATCCAAATCATGATCACTAGCATACAAATCACATATAATCTTTAATCCAGGAATTTTAACATCAAGTTGAGTCAATATCATATTTTTCCTAGATAGAGCATCAACAACAATATTATCTTTTCCCTTCTTATGCTTAATAATATATGGAAAAGACTCAATGAACTCAACCCACTTAGCAAGACACCTATGCAAGTTAGATTGAGCTTTCAGATATTTCAAAACTTCATGATCAGAATGTATGATAAATTGTTTTGGCTACAAATAATGTTGCCAAACATCAAGAACTCTAATTAAAGCATACAATTATTTATCATAGATATGATAGTTCAACTTAGCACCAGAAAGTTTCTCAGAAAAATATGCAATTGGACGACCCTCTTCCATCAACACACCACTAATTACAATACCACTAGCATCACATTCAATCTCAAATTGCTTACTGAATTCAGGAAGTGCAAGCAATGGGACAGAAGTTAACAACCGTTTCAATTCATCAAAAGCATGATCATGGGCTGCGCCCCACTAAAAAACAACACCCTTTTTAGTCAATTCATTCAAAGGTGCAGCAATAGTACTAAAATTGGCACAAAATGTCTATAAAACCCAGCAAGACCATGAAAACTTCTTACTTGACTCACATTTATGGGAGTAGATCAATTTTGAATTGCTTCAGTTTTAGTTGAATCTACCTCTACTCCATGCTTAGAGATAACATAACCCAGAAATATGACCTTATCTTTGCAAAATGTGCACTTTTCAAGATTACCATAAAGTTGATTATCACGCAACACTTGCAAAACATGTCGAATATGCATAGTATGATCAGATTCATTGCGGCTGTAGACTCATCAAAGTACACAACCATAAACTTGCCAATAAAATCATGCAAAACATGGTTCACCAGTCTCATGAAAGTACTAGGTGCATTAGTTAAACAAAAAGGCATTACTAACCACTCATATAAACCAAATTTTGTTTTAAAGGTTGTTTTCCATTCATCTCCCTCTTTCATCCTAATTTGATGATAACCACTACGCAAATCAATCTTAGAGAAAACAGCAGGACCACTCAATTCATCTAGCATATCTTCTAAACGGGGAATAGGATGACGATATCGAATAGTAATTTTGTTTATCGCTCTACAATCTACAGACATGCGCCATGTTCCATCTTTCTTAGGAACTAAAATAACAGGAACAACACAAAAACTAAGGCTTATGCGAATATAACCTTTGTCGAGTAGCGCTTGCACTTGTTTCTGTATTTCCTTCGTCTCTTCGGGGTTCGTCCTGTATGGCGCCCTATTGGCAGCGCGGCGCCGGAGATCAAGTCAATTTGATGCTCAATACCACGCAATGGTGGCAATCCTGCGGGCACCTCCACTGGAAACACGTCGCCGAATTCCTGTAAAACATGAGAAACACCAAGAGAAATAGGGGTCATGTCGTTAGAAATCAAAACCTTACCCTTGTACAAGAGCACAAGAGGCATGGCTGTAGGATCCTCACTAAATTCTCTCATATCCTCTTTGGTGGGCTAATAAAACTAAGGAATTCACTCTCTCACTTTTCGTTATATCACTCACGACATTACAATTCTCTCGCCTAGCTATGGATGCATTCTCCAAGTTTACTTCGGTTTTCTGACGAGATTCATTGACAATTTGCTGTGGTAACATACGCTGCAAGTTAATTTTTTTGCCCTTGTACTCCAAGTGATATATATTGACGCGGCCATTGTGTTGCACATAACGGTCATAGAGCCATGGCCGACCCAATAGTAGGTGACACACCGTCATAGGAACCACATCAAAATCAATGGAATCTTTGTATGGTCCTATCTCAAAATCAACACGCACCATGTGGTTTACGTTCATCTCGCCATTGTCGCTCAACCACTGAATATAGTATGGATGTGGGTGCAGTAGATACTTCAGTTTCACCTTTGCACATAACTCCTTGCTTGCTAAATTCCGACAACTTCCACCATCAATAATGACCTTGCAAGCTTTATCAGGACCAACTAGTGTCTTTGTTTGGAACAAATTTCAGCGTTGAGTAGATGCACTCAGATGCACATTAAGAGCATGCTATGACACAACAATAGTGCGTGCTTCAGAAGGAAAAACATCTACACCATCACTTTCATATTCATCATCTTCTGGAGCATCTGGACCAGCATCATCTCCAGTCTCATACTCATCGTCCTCATTAATAATCATTACTTTACGGTTAGGACAATATCTCTTGAACTGACCCTTGCCACCACATGTATGACAAGCCATATCGCGGCTGTGCGCCGTTGACATGGGCATACCCTTCGGGTACCCATTATTTGTATACCTGGCTCGGCCCAATATGGAGAAGACCAAATATGGAGAAGGCCCAACAAGGCAACCCGAAGAAGTAGTCGACTAGGACTCTTGTAAAACTCTAGGCTGGTTGCATATATAAAGCTAGCCAGGGCACCCGAAATAAAGGGGCCAAGATATAGACATAGAAATAGACAACATAGCTCCGCTACGGCGGCACCCTGTAAACATACAATGATCATATACTGGATTACTAGCAGCACGTAGGGATCCTCCACCGAGGGGACCCGAAGCTGGGTACGTCGTGTGCCTAATCTCGCTCCCGGAATCTCCATCGTCGCTCTCTCCCGAAACCCTAGTCTACAATACGTAGGCATTGGCGAGGTGATCCCTCGTCAATTGGCGCCGTCTGTGGGGATCGTGGCGACTGGATTTTGTCATCCGGGCGGGATCCATCGAGTTCATCATCAACAATGTTGAGATCACATCTGGGTATAAAATCGTCGGGTTCGTCATCAGCTACACCGGCCGATCAGCCGGATTTTTTCGCGTCACCATCTGGTTACTCATCGGCGGCGGAGATCGAATCGGGCTACGTATTAGCGACAGCGTGTTCGAATCAAAGTCCTGGCGGAGGCTGCTGCGATACGCCCCGTACGCTGGAGCATTGCAGGCTCAAGCATGATCCGCGTCCGCGGAAACAACACTCCAATCGGTAACCTGATGTTTTCGTTATTTAATTCTGTTGTACAGTGCCCGATCGGTCCAGGCCAATTCAATTTCCAAAACACTAGCAAGTCGGTGAAGCCCTAAGTTAATTGAGAGACACGGAAGACTAGTTTTTCTGTTCAATCCATCTCTTTCTCTCTCTTATTCATAGCTCCATCAATTGTTAATTTACCCTGGATTTGATACCCATGATGCATGCATGTTTGTCTGTTTTGCACGGTACGGAACAATGGAATCCATCGAGAACGAATTCATCGCTAGAAATTCTGGCGAAGTATGGAGTACGGACGCATATACCCGTATGGCAACGCGTCGACCAACAATCGCTGGCGTGCTGTATCAGGCTGCCACAACCGGACGTTCTCGCACAACTCCGCCTGGCGCGGATTCGGCGCAGTTGCACGCTCTGCGACTCGCTAGAATAAGCTTCGAATACTTGATGTGTCGACCCCGTTCGCCATCATGTGTCTCATCTTCTGGCCGCTCAATTACTTCAATTGCGTCATCTTCATCGACCAAACCGGTGAGGCACGCTGCGTGACTATTTCAACTACTCCCAGCCAGATGTTGCGCGCCTACATCGACTGTGTCCGCCACACGACCTGCTTCCACATCGGCTCCGCCACACCTGGTGTAAAAGCTAAGTGTTCCTCTTTCTCCAAGATTCACTTATCGTTTACTTTCGCCATACACAATGCCATTACAATATTACAGCAAATACACTCAACATTGGGGGCTATGCCATTACTTCGTTGCCACAAATATACTCGGTTACTTGGTGAATTTCTTTTCTTTGGCTCTGGATATATCTTCTCCGGCTCAGTGGAATTATCTTCTTCGGCTCAGTGGAATTACTTTTTTCGACTTAGTGGATTTATCTTCTTCGGCACAGTAGATTTATTTTCTTCGGCTTGCTGGATTGTTTCTCTTCGGATTATTATTAGTTCACTCTTATACAATATTACCCGATGCGTTTTCCGAGACAATGGATTCATTTTCTATGGTTATTTTTTTTTTGAACCTTTAACAGTAGGAAAGGCTCCTACTGCTTTATATATTAAATAAAGGAAGCATGACCCCTGGCAGGGTCATATATACAAGAGATTTACATGAATGTTACACACCCCATGGACTTTGCCATCAGGGGCAGGGGGCTTCTCTATAAAGATTACAAAGTAGAAATAAAGTTGTTTATAAAAGGATGTAAACCCTCTCTGGTTCTATGCACCAAAAGTGCAAAATCTTCTTTGAAGCGTGCCAGCCATCTTTGGGTGTCTGGTTGCATGTTGTTGAACAACATATTATTTCTTTCTTTCCAAATGCTCCAAGATCCCAGAATTATAATTTCCATGTACATTGGCTGCACCCACTGTTGTTTTTGTTCTTCAATAATCTTCAGTCTGTCTCCTGTAACTGGCCATTGTATTTGAAGTCTTGCCCAACATTGCCTGCTGAAAGGGCAAAAAAAGAGCATGTGCTCAATTGTTTCCTCAGGTGGAGATGGGCACATGAGGCAGTTATATGAAGAGTTAATAGAGTAGTTTCTTCTCCTGAGCATGTTTCGTGTGTTGAGTCGATCCACCAGTACTAGCCACCAAAAAAACTTCAGTTTAGGAGTGCATTTGGACTTCCATAGCCAGTTGAATGTTATGTGGGATGTAATGTCCTTGAAGCAGAATTTGTAGTAAAGGCTAGATGAAAATTTTGCTGTCCCCCATTCATAAGTCCATGAGTCATGATTCATCCCTGAAAAATCAATGTGACTAGAGAGGTGTTGAAGGGTTCTCACTTCAGCAAGGGCTTGTGGTGTCAAGGGCAGAGAGAAATTCTGTGATAGCTGGTTCGATGACAGGAAGTCCCTGACTGAGATATCTTCATTGGTGGTGAATGAGAATGCTCGTGGGAATTCTTCCGAGTTGATATTGGTTAACCATTTATCCTTCCAAAATAAAGTAGCTCTCCCATCTCCAATCTGACTGCAAGCAATTCCCCTGAATATAGGAACCAGTTTAAGTATATCTCTCCACCATGGAGAACCACAGGGGGCCATGGTATGAGGGATTTTGTTGGTATAGTAGGAATTCCATATCAAATGTACCCATGGTGTGTCAACTCTGTTATAGAATTTATGTAGGTATTTAAGTAGAAGGCCTTCATTTTGTATCCTTAAGTTTAGAACCCCCAAACCACCACTTTTTTTCGGTGTACAAACCATGTCTGTTGGGGGGATAACCCCCGGTATGCCAAAGGCATGCCAAACCGGATGGTTTGAGCCATCGAGATACCGGTTTAATGTTCTTGCCGGAAGCCTAGAAGGAATCCGGGAGAGCAAGGCTAAGCCGGTATCCCCAAAGGGGTATGCCGGGACCCGGTATAAAAGATACCGGAAAGGAGAGCCTGTCGGCAGGACTGGTCAAAGATTCTCTTCAGAGCAAGAAGACAAGGATGAGCTACGCCAAGTAACTTTATTCGAGCCACGGCGCCAAAGAGAGAGGTGACGGAGAAAGAAGCCGGGGACGTCGGCTTCTATGATAAAAGAAGGCCCCGGTGTCATCTATGATTAAAGTAGCTTTGTACAAGAGCGATTAAAGTAGCTTTGTACAGTAACTCTGTAAAGTAGTTTGTCCAGTCAAAGATGCCATTAGGGTTTCTTGCAGTGTAAGCCACCCTCTCCCCTATATAAGGAGAGGGGGCAGCCCATCTTCACGGGCAAGTATGTACGCGTGTATGTAGGAAGGCAGAGCCTGTAACTTGTGTGAATCTATGAACATGGTGATCTAGAGGGAGTTCTTCCTTGTGTCTTTCTTCTTCAACTTCTGGCCTTGGCCAAGTTCTTGAGGAAACCATCCGGAATCTCTTCCCACCTGATCGCAAACCCTCCCCCGAATCCTCTTGCGTCCATTCGGCCCCAATCTAAGCCATCCTATGGCATCTGCTCGTTCACCACGACGACAGTTGGCGCCCACCGTGGGGCCTGAAGTGGCGCTTGATGGAGTTCACATTCGGGCGGGCGTTCTCGAGATCTCCGGCGAACGTACGGTGTCCGCGTTGGTGCAGAGCATCTACGCCATGGACTTCATCAACGACAACGCGGGCTGCTTCGCCAACGGCGGCGTCTTCCCCAAGAACGGCCGCATCATCGAGTTCGGCAGCCATCGCGTCTACTTCGGCACCGTCCCCGTGCGCCAGCGCCTCTCGCCGGTGCTGGTGGCACCGGACCCGCCAAGATGGCTCTGTCTTGGCCGCGCCGCCGGCAGCGCGTCGAGGTAATGATGACCGGTGTGGCTGGTGCAGGAAAGGAGGTTGCGGCTGAAGGTGCCGGTCGCGCGGTTTCGACCCGTGCGGCTAAGCCACCGCTGGAGCGCGGCGCAGGCGCAGCGGGAGCGTCATCCGCGCCACCGGAGACACCGCTCCAGCGGCGATGAACGTCCTCGCCACCCCCATCGCGCGTAACATCGATCCGGCAGCGGCTCAGGCGGAGCTGGAGGCGCAGCGCCAGAAGATGCTAGAGAGCGGCAAGGACATCGTCAGGGCGCAGCGCGAGCTGAACCTAACCGTACGTGAGTATAACGCTGCCCATGGCTTTGCTTCTGTTAGCGCGCATGCTGCTAGGATGCCGGAAAACCGGCTAAAAGCTCGCAACCTAGATCAAGATTTGCGCAAAGAGATTCTTACCGGCAAGAGCGCTCGCATCTGTTAGCATCGTGGAAAAGCCTAAGTATAGCAGCCCGGATAAAACTATAAAAGCTGCTAAGGCCGGCTGTAGAGCTGTGCGAGTCGCTTTCCGGAGAGGCTTTGGTAAAGCAGCAAGAGCGTGTTAGAGAGCTGCTGGAAACCATTGAGCAGCAAAATGCTGAGCAGCTGGCTAAGCTGAACAAGGCAGCGGCCTCAAAATCCGCGCGTTCAACAAAGAATGCCGGTAGCAAATCCCATGGGCAGGCTTCGTCGCCCAATCCGGATAGAAGGAGAGAAAAAGAAGTGAATGCGCAGCAGATGACTGTGTACGATCCGGTTCTTGCCGGAAAGCAACAAGCCGGGCAACACGATGCCGGTAGAAAAAGCCAAGGGGCAGAGCGAGGCTATGCCAGAGGCTATGCCGGAAACAATCATGCCGGTAGATATGAGACCGGGCAAAACTATCGAGCTGCAAGGGCAGCGTACGAGGAGGAGGAAATAGATCCCCCAAGGTATCGGCAGGCAAGGGCCGCGGTACCGGAATGTCACGATGAAGCCGATTCCACGAAACCGGCAGCATACCGGAACCCATTGGGAGAACGCCTGGGAGAGAGATACTTACCGGAGCGGGATGCGAGGCACCGTCTGGATAGAGTATACTTGTCAGAAATGATCGAGGAGGAAGGTCCTCCAGGTCCAAAGTGTTTTGGCCCAAGGATCATGAAAGAAAAACCACCAGTTCGCAACTTTATGTTGCCCCGTGACACAAAGACGTATGACGGCACCACGAAGCCGGAAGATTGGCTCGCGGATTACGTGACCGCGGTATACGTTGCAGGCGGTGGAGGAACCGTAGCAGGAGGAGGAAACCGGCGTTGGGCCGTGAGGATCATACCATCGTTTTTGGTTGGACCGGCAAGAATCTGGCTAAACAACTTGCCGGCAGGAAGCATAAATGGCTGGCTGGATTTTGAGGAGGCCTTTGTGAGCAATTTCAGCAGCACCTATCAGAGGCCAAACAGGCCGCAACAACTTGCTCTGTGCGTGCAGCGCCCGAACGAAACAGACCGGGATTATCTAGCCCGGTGGAACACCACAAGGAACTCCTGTGAGGGGGTGATCGAGGCACAAGCCATTGCTTGGTTTAGCAGTGGATGCAGAAGAGGTTCACCGTTGTGGGACAAGTTGCAGCGCAACATGCCGACAACGTTGGCGAGATGATACGTGTGGCGGATAGCTATGCGTTGGGAGACCCAACGCAACCGGCGGTCTAACCGGAGCCGGAACAGCCGCGCCACGAACAACACCGGGACAACCGGAATAACAAAAGAAGGGAAGATTTTCCGGATCGAAGGTACGGTCCGCAGCAAGTTGCTGCTGTGCAGGAAAACTTTGAGGCCAGCGACAGCCAGAGGCAAAAAACCGGATCGCGGCCATGGGCGGGTCCTAAGAAACAATGGGTGGAAAAGAAACCACAGGTCCGTAAGAAGAACCGGCGAGAACCCGCGAAATACACCATGGAAGCTGCCATGGATCAACCTTGCCGGTGGCACACGCCGAGTCGGCACATCCGTCAAACCATCGACGAAGGATTGTACCTGGACCAAGTACTTGATGCAAAAAGGAACAAGAAAGATGCGCGGCCACCGCAAGACATGCCGCGGCAGCAACAACAGCCTACCGCCACCACCACCACTTACCGGGGCAAACGCCTTACCGGTGCAGCCAAACCGGCAGCAAGACCGGCAAGTTAACCGGGTGGAGCAAAATGATAACCAGCCACCTCCACCGGCACCTTTAGGCCGGAATGTTTACGAAGATCCGCATCCGTGCTGTGTTGTCTTTGTCAACGAGCCAACAGACCAGGCAAAGTGTACACCGGCGCTCCGTGGAGGTCAATGCCGTGATGCCGGCAGTTCCCAAGTACATGATGTGGTCCAATCAGAAATTACCTGGTCATCCAAGGATCACCCAAAGATCATGCCGAATCCGGGTGGATATGCTCTTGTTGTGGACCCCATCATGAAAGGGCCGCAACCTCGAGTGAAGTTCAGCAAGGTGCAGATAGACAATGGCAGTAGCATCAACATCATGTACAAGCACACCATGCAAACGCTGGGCATAACAGAAAACATGCTTCAGCCAACGCGCACAACGTTCCATGGGATCGTCCCTGGCTTGTCCTGTGCCCCGATAGGAAAAGTTCGGGTGGACGTGGCATTTGGAGGACGTGACAATTGCCGGGTGGAAAATCTGGAGTTTGAGGTGGTGGATCCGGACAGTCCCTACCATGCAATGCTGGGGAGACCGGCGATGGCTGCTTTCATGGCCACAACTCATACGGCTTAACTCAATAAGAAGATGCCGGCACATCGTGGTCCATTGACAGTGGTGGTAAACTATAAGATCTCACCGGAAATCGCGCATCTGCCGGATCAAACCTAGCAGAATCGCTGGTGATCGCGGAGGAAAAGAAAAGAATGCGGACAGCTGTTGCGCTGGCTCAATCCTCACAAATGAGTTTGGCGGCAATGAGTGAAAACATGGGCACACCGGCATTCAAGCCAACCAATGAAACAAAGAACATTGTGCTGGATCCGGCTTACCCGGAGCGCACCGTTCGTATCGGCGCCGGCCTTGATCAAGCATAGGAAAGCGCGCTCGTCGCCTTCCTCCGTGAGAATCGGAATATCTTTGCCTGGTCAACTGATGATTTGGTAGGTGTTCCGAGGGAGCTGGCTGAGCACTCTCTAAACGTCCGGAAAGATGCCAAGCCGGTGCGGCAACCATCAAGTCGGTTCGCTGAAGACAGAAGAAAGATCATAGGAGAAGAAGTAACCAAGCTGCTTGTTGCCGGATTCATTGTGGAGGTCACGCACACGCAGTGGCTGGCCAATCCGGTAATGGTTGAAAAGAAGAAAGATGAGAACACTGGAGGCAAAAGCTCCGAAGGTGTGGCGCATGTGCATCGACTACACCAACCTGAACAAGGCTTGCCCAAGAGATCCTTTTCCTTTGCCACGAATCGATCAAGTGATTGATTCAACTGCTGGGTGTGAGTTGTTGTCCTTCCTGGATGCCTATTCCGGTTTCCACCAAATTCCCTTAAAAAGGAAGATCAAATAAAACTGCGTTCATTACCCCGCACGGGGCTTATTGCTATGTCACTATGCCTTTTGGGTTGCGCAACGCCGGTGCAACGTACCATTTGTATGCAAAAATGCTTGTTTGATCAAATTGGAAAAAATGTGCAAGTCTATGTGGATGACATCGTGATAAAAACTAAGGTAAAAAACACTTTAATCGATGACATCCGGCAAACATTCGATAACCTAAGGCGGTTCCGGATGAAACTCAATCCGGCAAAATGTACCTTTGGTGTCCCCGCCGGCAAGCTGCTCGGTTTCCTGGTTTCAAGCCGGGGCATAGAGGTTAATCCGGTAAAGATCCGGGCGATAGAAAGAATGGCTATCCCTCGAGAGTTAAAAGATGTGCAAAAGTTTACCGGAAGCTTGGCATCGCTGAGCCGGTTTGTAAGCAGGTTGGGAGAAAAAGCTCTGCCACTCTATGCTCTCATGAAGAAATCGACACGTTCGTCTGGACCCCTCAGTGCACGCAGCGTTTAAGGAGCTAAAAACGATGCTAGCCACAGCACCCGTCTTGGCTTCACCTCTAGAAAGGGAGCCTATGCTGTTATACATAGCAGCAACAAACCGGGTTGTGAGTGTAGTGGTTGTGGTTGAAAGAGAAGAGGAAGAAAAAACCGTCCGTAGGCCGGTATACTACTTGAGCGAGGTGCTCTCCCTCTCAAAACAAAACTACCCTCACTTCCAGAAAATGACTTATGGCGTGTACATGGCCGCCACAAAACTCAAGCACTACTTTGAGGAACACCCCATGAAGGTGGTGAGTGAAGCACCAATTTCCGACATCATGTGCAACAAAGATGCCGCCGGCCGGATTGCAAAATGGGCGATCCGTGATATCACCGTACGTGCCGGTATATGAAAGAAGAGATGCCATAAAATCACAGGCTTTGGCTGATTTCCTTGTTGATTGGGCGGAGATGCAATACAAACCGCCGGATCGTAGGATAGAATCTTGGAAGATGCACTTTGATGGATCTAAGCTCAAGGAAGGTCTAGGTGCCGGTGTGGTGCTTACTTCACCAAAAGGAGACCACCTCCGGTATGTTTTGCAAGTACATTTCAGGGCATCGAACAATGTCGCTGAATATGAAGCTTTGATCCATGGGCTTAAGGTCGCAAAAGAAATCGGTGCACACCGGATCATTTGCTATGGCGATTCAGACCTTGTGGTACAGCAGTGCTCAGGAGATTGGGATGCAAAAGACGCCAACATGGCCTCGTACCGGTTTCACGTGCAAAAGATTGCCGGATTCTTCGAAGGATGTGAGTTTCACCATGTGCCGCGAGCAGAAAATGAAGCCGCGGATGCTTTGTCCAAGTTGGGCTCATCTAGGCAAGAAATTCCTCCCGGAATAGCTTTGGCTCACCTAAGAGTGCCATCGATCAAGCCGAGCCCGGAATCGGAATCAATTTTTGTACCGGAGTCACACGTAGTACCCATGGATATCGATGAAGGGAACCCTGGGACTGCTCCGGCAAGCTCGGGACTGCTCCGGTAGGCTCGGGACTGCTGTACCCATACCGGAAGAAACGATGCTGGTAGATAGCATGGAGATAGATGCACCGGTGTTTTTGGTTCGAGAAATACCATCATGGGTTAAACCTATTAAGGAATTCCTGATCAGCGGCACCTTGCCGGCTGACGAAAATGAATCAAGGAGGATACAAAGAAGGTCCAAAGCTTACACATTCATCAATGGTGAGGTGTACAAGAGAAGCGTTACCGGTGTCCTTCAAAGATGTGTGGAACCGGAGGAAGGAAAAGAAATGCTTGAGGAAATTCACCAAGGAGAATGTGGGCATCATGCTTCATCAAGGGCTTTGGTAGCAAAAGTATTCCGGCATGGGTTCTATTGGCCCACTGCTTTGGAGGACGCTGAGGATTTGGTAAGAAAATGCAACGGCTGCCAGAGGTACGCCAAGCAAAACCATACCCCAAAGATCCGGTTTAAAGACAATACCGCTAACATGGCCATTCGCTGTTTGGTGCCTTGACATGGTTGGACCATTCAAAATCGCAAGAAGCGACATGACTCACATCTTGGTCATGGTGGATAAGTTCACCAAGTGGCTGGAAGTAAAACCTATCGCAAAGTGTGATGGGCATACAGCTGTGAAATTCTTGAAAGATGTCATTTTGCGGTATGGATACCCGCACAAAGATCATCACCGATAACGGAACCAACTTTGCTCAAGGTGAGTTCAAAAGGTTCTGTGAAGAAAAGAACATCCGGTTGGATTTGTGCTCAGTGGCACATCCACAGGGCAATGGCCAAGTAGAAAGAATGAATGCCTTGGTGCTTTCCGGTATCAAGCCTAGACTCATTGATGCGGTGGAAAAGTCACCGGGATGTTGGCTCGATGAGCTACCATCAGTACTGTGGAGTATAAGAACAACTCCAAACCGGTCTACCGGATACACTCCCTTCTTCATGGTTTATGGAGCGAAGCGGTGATACCAACCGATATCATCCATGATTCACCAAGGGTACAGCTCTATACCGAGCAAGAGGTCAAAGAGGCCAGAGAAAACGATGTGGACTTGCTAGAAGAAGCAAGAGAGCTGGCTTTGGCAAGAACAGCCATTTACCAAAGAAACCTAAGACGCTATCATAACCGGAAGGTTAACCCAAGAGTTTTCCGGGAAGGAGATCTTGTACTTCGCACAGTGCAGCGCAGAAGGCCGGCATAAGCTTTTGCCACCGTGGGAAGGTCCCTTCATTGTAAGCAAGGTGCTTCACAATGATGCATACTACTTGATAGATGCACAGAATGGAAGAAAGGAAAGGCGGACAAGTCCGGCGAGGAGAGCAAGCGTCCATGGAACGTAGCTCTGTTGCGTCCTTTCTACTCTTGAAGTGGTGGTGTAAGAAGTTCCTTTTTGTACCTTATATGCTATGAATAAAAGATGCCGGAACCTTGAGTGAATCTCGGGGACTACCCCAACTTAAGTTGCATGTAACTTGTCTATTTTTTCAGTTTACCGGTTGCTTATTGAATGTTTTTTCTTTCCGGTTTAGTAGTGTGCTAAATCCTACCGGAGTCTTCGACTCTGCTGCTGTCCGCAAACCGGCTTCATGGCAAGCAAGATAAACCGGTAGGGGATAAGCACATGAAGCTGCGAAAAGGGAGAGCAGGAAAGAACAATCTGAAAAATTTAATTAACCCCGGTTAAACCGGTTTTTGCAAAATTTCAAAGTTATTTCTAAGTTCAAGAAGATGCTTGTTTGGTGAAAGAACCTTGTGCTCATACGCCAAAGAACGCCCGAGAGAAGGCAGGCAGAGCCAAGGCAAAAGAACCAAGTATGCATCAAATTGGATGCGGAAGCAATTGAGAAATCTTTGCAGTGCAGGATAAAAGCGGAACCAAAAGCAAAATATGCTAAGGCAAACTCATAAGTACTTAGCTACCGGTATAACTTACCGGCAGGAAATGTTGTAGCACAACCACAGGCAAACTTAAGTTTTACATCATAAGCCCCGGCATTCCGGGGCAGAATTTAACAGATATTGTCTTAAAGCAACAGGACCAACCTATATAATGAGCACACACTTCAAATGAAATCATCATGCAGCGGGGGCTTCCGGAGGAGCATCGCCGGCACCAGCATCGCCCAGACCTCTTCTTCGGCTTCACCCTCCTCCTCGTCGAGATAATCCGTGACGCCAGGAGGAGGGATGAAGGTGCGCATGTCGGCATACTCCGCGATGCGGTACGCGCGATCCTGCCGCTTGGCGGAGAGGATCGGGTCCAGATCCGTTCTGCGCCTTCGCGCACGCCCGTAAGGGCGTCCAGTTGAGCTCCGGGTACCAGGAGCAGGCGACGCGGAGGGCGGAGTCCGCTCCAGCGCGGGCAGCAGAGCACTGCCACTCGCGGATCCTCCTGCCGGCACCTTTCAGGCGGTCGTTGATGAGGGAGAAGGTGTCCGGCACCTCCTCGCCAGGCCATAAAGTCCTGTATAGCTGGGTAGCTACATCAGGGATGTCCGAAAGATTGCGGTCTATGCAGCGCATATGGGACACCCGCGCGTTAAGCGCGACCAGATGGTCCTTGGGCGTCCATGGCACGGTAAGATCCGCTTGGCCTTTGTCCTTGCGCTGCGCGTCGACCTTCTTGACGGCATACCTCTGCGAGTCCGGAAAGAGGCCTGTGCAAAGAAAGAAAAAGCTTAAGGAAAAGAGTCCGGAAGAAAAAGAGACCGGAAGAAAAAGAGACCGGAAGAAAAAGAGACCGGAAGAAAAAGAGACCGGAAGAAAAAGAGACCGGAGAGAAAAGAATCCGGAAGAAGAGAGACCGGACGGAAAGATAGCGGAAACAAAAATGGGGTCGAAGGAAAAAAGGCTCGTATGCAGTAGTCAAAGTGTAAAAGAAAACAACTTACGGAGGGCAAGTGTGTCGGTCTGCAGGATCAGCTGATCGCACTCCTTGTGCCCCTCCTCCAGCCGCGCGGCCTTCTCCTCGGCACCCTTCCGGGCCTTGGTCATCTCCTCCAGCTCGCCCGCAACACCACAGTGGCATTGCAGGCATTCTCCAGAGCCTCGTCCAACTTGGCCGCTGCAGTCACTTCAGCGGCCTTGAGGGCCTTGGCGTGGTCAAGCCCCAGCTGAATCAACTGAGACTTGAGCTCCTGGTAGCTGGTCTTGAGGGCGTTTAGCTCCTCCTGGTGCTGCCGGCTGAGCTCATCCTTCTCCCCTGTAACCGGAAAAATGAGTGCTAGCAAGGCTACACTAGTAAAACTGAAAAGAAACCAAGTTCAAAGGAGAAAGGAAAAAATAGTACGTTGGGCCGTGGCGAGCTGCTCCTTGAGAGCATCGATGGAAGCTTCCGGGATCACTGTTGAACAGAAATTGTAAATATCACAAGGAAAAGAGGTTTCCGGTAGCAAAGATGCCGGTGAAACGAAAAACTTACCTTGGCACTTGTCATGTGCCTCAGCGAGCTCCCGGTGCTCCCATAAAAGCTCCTCGAAGAGGGCCTTCCGAGTGTCAGCGGTGACCTGTTCAAGAAAAAGAAGAAATAAGGTAAAATTTTGTGCTAAGAACCAAGTTCTTAACCCGAAACTCGGGACTGGCAGTGCCGGTTTTGCGCATTTCTAAGGTAAATTATGTGTTAAGAAGAAGATGTTTAACCCGAAACTCGGATTTGGCAGTGCGGTTTTGCGCTAAAAACTTAAGTTAAGTTTTGCGCTAAGAGCTGCGCTCTCACCACAAAACTCGGGGACTGGGAAGATAGACAAGAGAGAAACCGGCATGAAACTAAGGAAAAGATAAAGCAGAACCGGAAACGAAGAAACCGGCAAAGGTTGAAAGTTAATAGAACATACCGTCAGATTGTTCGTGGAATCGTACCACGCGCTGTCAAGCTCTTTTACGGCAGCCCGGAGCCGCATGAAGTGCTCCTCAGAACACCGATCCCCGACAGGATCAGGTGCCGGCAGCCGATCCTTGCCCATGCCGCGGGTCGCCGGAGTGATGTCCGCGGCGTTCCACTTTTGGGCATACGGCAGGAGGTGCCCCAGGTCCCGGCCTTGGCGCTGGAACTCCGTAATGCGGCCGAGGAGGCCGGTGGCCTTCATGCTGGCGCTTTTGGCAGCCTTGGAGACGTGCAGCACCAAGGGCTGCTGGCCGCCCGAAGGGGCGCTGGAGGCCGTCGCCTTCCCCTTGATGAGCTTGGAGGGCTTGGGCGGCGGCGCGGTAGAAGAGGCCCCGGAAGTCTTAGCCGGCGGCGCGCCAGGAGCGGCCTTGGAGGGCTGGGCGCGAGGAGCCTCAGGCGGAGGCATGAGGATGGTGCGTGGAGAAGGGGGAGCGCTAGGAGCGTCACCCGTCTTGGAGCCTTCCGGCGCGGAAGATTCCGGCGCGGAGGTTGTCTTTTCGAGGACGGGAGGAGCAAAAGGCTCCGCCCGCCCGGCAGCTTCTTCTTCTCCGGCGCCGGCGCCGGTGTTGCTGGCGCCGGTGTCTTGGTGTTCCGGGAGGAAGGAAAGATCCTCCTCCGTGCGGTGATCTGACAGTGAAGGGGCCGCACGCCCCGAATTTGTTGTGCCCCCGAAAGGGAGGCGAGAGGTGTTGCCGGCACCGGATGGTGCCGGGCTTGAACGAGGAGGAGGGGTTGAGGTCCTTGCGGATCCCTCGAGCCCGATGGCCTTGGGCCAAGCTTGAGAGCGGGGCTGAGAAAAAGAAAAAGACAAGTGGTTGAGAAGAAGCAACCGGAAAGAACTTAGCAAAAAGGAGGCAAGCCGGAAAATGAAATTACCGGAAGCGGTTGGCATCGCTTTGCGCCGTGGCGGCGCACGCCCACTTCTTTCTCCCCCACGGGCTCCGTCCGGAAGCGCTTGGAGGGAGGAGCATGGCTGGAGCCGGCAGTAGATGCCGGCTGCTTGTTCTTCTGGCCCTGGGCCATGAGTTTGTCCACAAACTCAGTGCCGGCCTCGGCGCGCAGGGGCGGCACGCGCTCGTGGATCTGTGAGTTGGATATGGCTAAGAAGCAATTCGCAAGAAAGCGATAATGGCAAAGTATAAGAAGCCGGAAAAGAAAATACCTCGAGCACAACCAGCTCCTCCGGATTTCCGGTGGGCTCCGGCGGGTCCCGGCCAAGGCGCGCAGCCGGAGTCTTCCCCATCTTCAGATCCTTCCAAAAGATGTAGGGATCCGGGTCGAAGGAGTCAAAGGCACGCTTCCGGAGAGGTCCTCGCGGCTCTGCCTGGATAGAGGGGAAGCGGTCCCTGGCCTGAAACAAGGTAAAAAAGATGGTTAGCAAAAGCGAAACTTACCGGCAAAGACAACCCCAAATTGCGCAATCTCTTACTTCTTGGGTCGGACGGTTAGAGAAACCGAGGGGAAGGAGGCCCCATTCCCACGCAAAAGGCATAGCAGTTTGACAAATCTGCTTGGCCTTGAGAACAACGTCTTTCTTGCTGAGAGCGGCCCGTGATCTTGGTAGGATCGCACAGGCCATACATCTCGCTCATCCTATGTGCGCGGCGCTTCGAGAGGAAGCACCCGGCGCGATATGAAAGTCCGGATGATATCGTCGTAACAGATGTTGGTCTCCTTCTTCGAGAGGCCAAGAAACGCACTACCCGGTTGGTTTCGGCGTGTTCCGTCCTTGGGTTGTAGCTCCAGTTGGTTCTCTTGGGGGCCCCGCTTGATATGGAGGAAGATTGATGCGATCAGCGCGGCCGGTGTTCTTCACGTAAAAGAAAGTTCCTTGCCGGGTGCGGCAAGACTCGAGGCCGGAAAGCTTAAGAAAAGTGCTCCCTTGGCGGGAGCCGACGATGCGAGGAGCCGCCTGCACGGGCGGCTTGGGCTTGGGGATCTCCTTGCCCTGGACGGAGTTGATCCGCGAGGTTGAAGAAACGGCAAACGTCTCACGAGTGGGACGAATGCCGATGTAAGCCTCCATGAAGGTGGCATAACAAGAAAGATAGAAAAGGGCGTTGCCGAGGAAGGTGGTGAGGTTGGAGATCGTAGAAATCCAGGAAATCCCGGAAAAAAGTAGAGCGGGAAGGCCGAAGCCGCGCTCAAAGTGAGCGAGAAAAACAACATGCTCGTCGTCTTTCGGATCCGGTTCGATCTCGTTATCCGGAATCCGGCAGGCAACTCCTTCCGGAATCCTCCGAGACCGGTACAGCCAATCGATCTCAAACTCAGTAACGTAGGAGCCCATCCAGCTCCGCGGGTGGTTGGGGAAGGCTCCTCGCCGGAAGATTGGCTGGAGCTGCTAGAGGCTTGACCGAGCCATCGGCCTCTTGGCTACCGGAAGCTTGGCTAAAGCTACCGGATTCTAGGTGGCCGCCGGACTCTTGGGGGTCACCGGATTCCTGCTGGTTGCCGGAATCGGTTTCCATTGGATCTGAGGCCGTAGATTCACCGGGAGAAGGTCTACGGCGCTTGAGAGAAAGAGAAGAAGAGGATGCAGAGGAAGATCCCTCGTCAGACATCGCAAGGATGGGCGGAGAAACAGGAATCCCAAACTTCAACCCCGTGTGAAGATCTCCGAGTAAGAAGAAAACCACAGAAAAGGAGCAAATAAGAACACCAAAGGCTCAAGATCCGGAAAGCAAGCGACCGGCGCGTAACGCGAAATTGATACCAACCTTGAGCGGCGCGGACGCCGAGGGAGTGTTTGCTGGCGGTGGAGCGGCTCTGCGGTCGCCGGCGAGCTCCGTCGATGGCGAAGCGGAAAAGCTCGCGAAGAAGCACAAATGCGGCGGACGCGAGGAAGGTGCTGCCAAAGAACTCCGCACGGCGAAGTTCGGCGGAGGGGCGGCGTAAGTTCGCCGGGCGCCGGAGCTTGAACGGGCGACGGCGGACGGAGAGCGGCGGAGGCGCAGAGGCGTGGAGCTCTGTGCGCGAAGGAGGAGAATGCGAAGAAGATGAAGGGGAACGGGCAGTTGTGCTTATATAAGAGAGAGAAAGTGGGCAGCGAACCGCTGGGCCGCGGCGGTTCGCCTCGCGGCCCGCGACGGTTCGCACCTTGGGCCGCCACGTGGCGAACGGATACACGCGCGAAATCGGAGGCCACACGGAGGCGCACGCGGGATCCCGAAGAGGTAGTGGGATCCGCTGCGGTGCATTAAATGCGTGCGCGGGAGTCGAAACGATGTGACAGCGGGCACTGGCGCGTCAGTTACAGTGCGCATGTCACTGACAGGCGCGGGGCCCGATATATTCTCGACTTCGCCGAGGAAGGAGCAGAGACACGTGGTGCCGGAAAAAAGAGATGCCGGAACGAGCCTTGCAAAGAGAAGAAAAGGAACAAGGGTAAAGGTGCCGGAACTAAGCTCAAGAGATGAGTGACTAAACCGGTATCTTAGAACGATGAAAACCTGGCATGGTCTGTAGGATAAAATCCTCCAGGCTATACCAGCTTCGGGGACTAATGTTGGGGGGATAACCCCCGGTATGCCAAAGGCATGCCAAACCGGATGGTTTGAGCCATCGAGATACCGGTTTAATGTTCTTGCCGGAAGCCTAGAAGGAATCCGGGAGAGCAAGGCTAAGCCGGTATCCCCAAAGGGTATGGGGACCCGGTATAAAAGATACCGGAAAGGAGAGCCTGTCGGCAGGACTGGTCAAAGATTCTCTTCGAGCAAGAAGACAAGGATGAGCTACGCCAAGTAACTTTATTCGAGCCACAGCGCCAAAGAGAGAGGTGACGGAGAAAGAAGCCGGGGACGTCGGCTTCTATGATAAAAGAAGGCCCCGGTGTCATCTATGATTAAAGTAGCTTTGTACGGTAGCCGCTTAAAGTAGCTTTGTACGGTAACTCAGAAAGTAGTTTGTCCAGTCAA
Organism: Lolium perenne; assembly: GCF_019359855.2. Taxonomy (NCBI): domain Eukaryota; kingdom Viridiplantae; phylum Streptophyta; class Magnoliopsida; order Poales; family Poaceae; genus Lolium; species Lolium perenne. The sequence continues at coordinate 244,770,235 of NC_067244.2, read as the reverse complement.
AGATGCCATTAGGGTTTCTTGCGGTGTAAGCCACCCTCTCCCCTATATAAGGAGAGGGGGCAGCCCATCTTCACGGGCAAGTATGTACGCGTGTATGTAGGAAGGCGAGCACAGAACTTGTGTGAATCTATGAACATGGTGATCTAGAGGGAGTTCTTCCTTGTGTCTTTCTTCTTCAACTTCTGGCCTTGGCCAAGTTCTTGAGGAAACCATCCGGAATCTCTTCCCACCTGATCGCAAACCCTCCCCCGAATCCTCTTGCGTCCATTCGGCCCCAATCTAAGCCATCCTATGGCATCTGCTCGTTCACCACGACGACAATGTCCCAGGCAGCTAACGAATTGCATTTTTCTCCATCATTTGTCTTCTTGTTCCATAAGCAATGCCTTCTGATCTTTTCCACATGCTCTAGAATTTTGGGGTTGATATGAATGGAGCACATTGTGAAGTTAGCAATTGATGTGAGTAGTTAGCAATTGCATTTTCTATGGTTATTACTGGATTCTTCGGGTCAATGGATTCATATTCTATGATATTAGCGGATTCATCTTCTATGGTTATTACTGGATTCTTCGGGTCAATGGATTTACCCTCTATGATATCAATGGATTCATCTTCTACGGCTATTACTGGATTTATTTTCTTCGATACAATGGATTTATCTCTATGATATCGACGGATTTATCTTCAATATATGCTCTATATTTAATGGCGTAATCTTCAATATGGATTCATCTCAAATACTTCATATGGGATTCATCTTCATATATGACTTCACCGTATGGCTACATCCTAAATGGCTTCACCATATATGACGCCGCGACTCCGTCAACTTCTTTCGACATCATGGCTAACACTCGGGGGCTCGACCATGACTTCGCCTCGGGTCGCAACTGCGACACACCATCTAAATAACAATCATAACATCACCCCAGCAACGCTCGGGGGCTCGGCTATTTCTTCATCAACAATTCCGCGGCATCCACTTTTGTTATTTGGTGGTTACTACTTTGGCTAGACTTCTTATCTATACTCGAAGACTTCATCTTGCATCGACTTCGTCGTGTCTAAAAAGCTAAGTGTTCTTTTATTTTGTACAAAGTTGATTATCGTTTACTTTCACCGCACCCGACGCTCGGGGGCTGTGCGGCATATATTCACTTTACATATCATCGAATCCGAGCATCTGACACCGCATGCGAAAAAAGAGAGTCAAGGAAAAGATAGAAAAAGTTTGTTTATTTGTGCAGGAGAAAGCAAATTTCAAAGTATATAAGAGAGAATCCAACGAACATTGTCCAAAGGGAGAACTCGACGAAATTGTCTTCAAGAAAGAACAGGACCCGAAAAATTATCTTCAAGAAGGTCCCAAAAATTGTCCTCAGGGAGGATCCGGAGAATTGTCCTCAGGGAGGACCCGAAGAATTGTCCTCAAGGAGGATCCGAAGAAATTTTCTTCAAGGAGGAACTCGACGAAATTATCATCAAGGAGGAACAAAAAAAAAAGAGGATGGACAAATCTTCGGGTCCATTGACTCGTCATTTGTTTTGAGCAAGAGCATCGGCGATGTGCCTGGCGACAATATAGAAGAATCCAATATATGCGGCTGTCTCATCACGCCCGAGAAAAATATAGAAGAACCCGCAAAATGGGTCATTGCATCAGCCGAACAAGGCACTCGACAATATATTCTCAGAGCGCTAAAAGTCGCGAACAATCTCTGAATGCCGCAAAACTTTGCGAAGGTAAGACCCCAGATCCGTTCTGAGCGGCGTGGCACCGTCTCTGACGTTGGTTTGCTACTTTTATCCGTATCAACAGATACGAAGAAAAATCCTAACGGACGCGTTAGGTACCCGATAAAAATGACTGGGACTCGACAGAATGGTAAGACCTTAATTGACACCTGTCGAGTTAACACCAGTATCCCGGGATCATGTCCAGGGACGTGATCTTGAAGTAGGTTTTTGCGGATTGCCACTAGAGCAGTTAACTAGTACCTGATCCGTCAGATGAACTAGCCCCAACTACCATTATCCCTGTACAATATAGATATGGATGTCAAATAAAAATAGCAACGGCCTGAAGTCGATAAAAAGAGGGGCTGCGCCAAGTTGTTTATCGAGTAGTACAACTTGAGCCTATGCCTAGGTGCAAGCACCTGCTCATAGGCTCGGGGGCTACTCTTATCGAGAGTATTGTTCACCCTCCAGATAAGATATAAGAAAGAGGAAAAATTGTGGAGTCAATTACAAGCAAGTTAAGCCTACACCCAAGTGCAAACACTTGGTTGTAGCCTCGGGGGCTACTCCCATCGGGAGCGCTGGTCGCGCACCCGATAGAAAATAACTTCGACAGCATCTACGACAATCAAGGTTTGTAGACTCAACTCGATTCTATGACTCGAGTGGAGCCTACTCCCATCGGGAGCACATGGATTTCATCAAGTCCTCCAGAAATATAGTTAAGTTCTTCATCGAGTAGAACAACTTGAGTCTATGCCCAAGTGCAAGCACTTGCCCATAGACTCGGGGGCTACTCCCATCGGGAGCGCTGCCGCGCACCCGATAATTTCAAGAATCATCGACATCATCTACGCTACACATGATCTACGACATGGACCTCGCCTTGTATTTCTTCGACATCGGAGATGGTTATGCTTGGAGTTTCTACGCAAGTCTTCGACTTCCCTATAAACTCGGGGGCTACTGACATGGGCATACCCTTCGGGTACCCATTATTTGTATACCTGGCTCGGCCCAATATGGAGAAGACCAAATATGGAGAAGGCCCAACAAGGCAACCCGAAGAAGTAGTCGACTAGGACTCTTGTAAAACCCTAGGCTGGTTGCATATATAAAGCTAGCCAGGGCACCCGAAATAAAGGGGCCAAGATATAGACATAGAAATAGACAACATAGCTCCGCTACGGTGGCACCCTGTAAACATACAATGATCATATACTGGATTACTAGCAGCACGTAGGGATCCTCCACCGAGGGGACCCGAAGCTAGGTACGTCGTGTGCCTAATCTCGCTCCCGGAATCTCCATCGTCGCTCTCTCCCGAAACCCTAGTCTACAATACGTAGGCATTGGCGAGGTGATCCCTCGTCAGCCGTAGACATGTTAGAACTAGTTCCACTTGCTGCAGGTGCGGGCTTCTTTGTGGTGGACACATTGGAGACTGGCTTGCTAGACGAAGTAGAAACATCTGCGGGGCACGGAGATGGTGCCGTAGAGGGTGGCGCCCTAGGCGTGTAGCGCCCAACACCTGTAGTACGGCCTCTGATTTGTGCCTCTTTAGCCAACTATGATTAAGCTTCTCTTGCATGATGTAGTAGCTCATTCATTGCATCATAACGGTGATGACGAACAATACCCTTGATGGTATACTTCAGACCATGGAGAAAACACTGCATAGTCATCTCAATAGATTCACGTACACGGGCACGCTGCAATAGCATCTCCATCTCCATATACTAAGCATCAACTGCCATAGCATCTTGTTTCAATTGGGTCAACTTATCATAAACTGAGCGTAAATAATTAGTGGGAACAAAACAAGCTCGCATAACTTCCTTCATGTTGCGCCATGATAGAATGGGAAACTCTCCATCTTCTTCGCGGGCACGAGTAATTCCATCCCACCAACGTAATGCATAGTCATAAAATTCTGAGGAAAAAAGCTTGACCTTCTTATCTTCAGTATAATCATGTAGTCGCCACAGTTTCTCAATCTTAAGCTCCCATGAGAGATATTCTTCGACATCTGTACCTCCTTCAAAGCGGGAAATTCAGAATTTTGGATTACCCAAACCATCGTCTTGAAGTCGAGAAACACGTTGGGCTCTGACGGGGACAAAACCACGACCACGGAGACCATCACCAATGCCACGCCTAACACCACGCCCAACACCACGTCCACGAGCAGCAGGGGCATCCTCAAAATCGCCATGTACATTGTCCTCTTCTTCAGGTAGTGGTTGTTGTTGTGGTTGTACGAAAGTACGTATCTCAGCGACAGCTTGAGTTAACACTCTGAATATCCGCGTCAAACGCTTCAGTAGCGCCACAGATTTCACGTTGTAGATGGTCACGAAGAGCCTCATACTCCATCCAAGTAACCGGTGAAGCTGGATCTTTTTTCTTCATCACATCAACATCACTAGAAGACATGATTAGTAGGTTAGTGCATTAAACAAAAATCTTTGGTGGTACTCTCACAACGCACTCAAAACTGAGAAGAAAGGCAAATCTTACCGCTCCAAAGTGAATTAGTAGTGCTTACCACTTGGATTGACAAACTAGTGCACGGATGTAGCGAAGCGAATATTAAGGGTATAAGAACAATCACACGACAAAGCAGGATATATGTGGGGCTGTAGGTAGGCTACCTATATGCACCAAAATCAAGCTCTAGCGCTGACCATATAAAACACAATAAGAAACTCACACAAGGTGATAAATGTGGCAATGCTGATGGGGTTCGTAGCATAGAAAACAAAAATTTTCCTACCGCAAGACGAATAAAACCAAGATCTAATCTATGGAACACCCAAGATCTAATCTACAAGATCGGAGCAACGAGATTGATACGATACTAACCCTTGAAGATTTCCAAAGCCTACGAGATCATATCTCGTTGTTGATGTAGACGATCGTCCCCAGTGCTGCAATCCGGCAGCACTTCCGTACTCGGTCGTGCGTACGGTGTCGATGAAGCCCATCCTCTCCCCGTTCCAGCAGGCAGCGGAGGTGTGGTAGATCCCCTCGGAATCCCAGCAGCACGACGGCGTGGTGGTGGAGGTGGAGGAGAAATTCCTGCAGGGCTTCGCCAAGCCTGCGCAGGAAGAAGGAGGAGGGAGAGAGGGGCGGCTAGGGCTTGGGGGAATGATGTGCTGTGCCCCAGCCCTCCCCTCCCTCTTATATAGGCGTGGGGGGGCTGCCTTGGCCCCTCCTCCAAGCCTTTGGGTCGGCCAAAATAAGGGGGGGAACTTCCCCCCCAAGTTAAGTCCCTATTTTCAAGGGATTTGATCTTATCCACTTGGTACAGCCACATGGGCCTTGGGGGGGCTGGTGTGCATGGCCCATGTGGGCCTATGCGACCCCTCCGGTCCATGTTGGTCGTCCGGGATAGGTGGGCCCCACTATGGTACCCTCCGGAACCTTCTAGAACCTCTGGTACAATACCGAAAAATCCTGAACTTTTCCGGTAACCCTGAAAATGACTTCCCATATATGAATCTTATTCTCCGGACCATTCCGGACCTCCTCGTGATGTCCTGGATCCCATCTGAGACTCCGAACAAACTTCGGTCTCCATCTCATATTCCGAATCTACTTATGCGACATCGAACCTTAAGCGCGTCACCCTACGGTTCGCGAACTATGCAGACATGGTCGAGACTCCTCTCCGAGCAATAACCAATAGCGGGATCTGGAGATCCATAATGGCTCCCACATATTCAACGATGACTTAGTGATCGATTGAACCATTTACATACGATGCCAATTCCCTTTGTCTCGCGATATTTTACTTGTCCGAGGTTCGATCATCGGTATCTCCATACCTTGTTCAACCTCGTTACCGACAAGTACTCTTTACTCGTACCGTGGTATGTCATCTCTTATGATCCAATCATATGCTTGCAAGCTAATCAGACGACATTCCACCGAGAGGGCCCAGAGTATATCTATCCGTCATCAGGATGGACAAATCCCACTATTGATCCATATGCCTCAACTCACACTTTCCAAATACTTAATCCCATCTTTATAACCACCCATTTACGCAATGGCGTTTGATGTAATCAAAGTACCCTTCCGGTGTAAGTGATTTACATGATCTCATGGTCGAAGGACTTAGGCAACTATGTATCGAAAGCTTATAGCAAATGAAACTTAATGACTTGATCTTATGCTACGCTCATTTGGGTGTGTGTCCATTATATCATTCACCTAATGACATAATCTTGTTATTAATAACATCCAATGTTCATGATCACGAAACCATGATCATCCATTAATCAACAAGCTAGTTATACAAGAGGCTTACTAGGGACTCCTTGTTGTTTACATAACACACATGTACCAATGTTTCGGTTGATACAATTATAGCATGAGATGTAAACATTTATCATGAACACTAAGATATAACAATAACTAATTTATTATTGCCTCTTGGGCATATCTCCAACAAATGCAACTGTATGGATGAATAATGTTGCAATGCACTCGAGAGACACTAGCAGAGCTCAACGGGACAGGCACAAAATTGCTCAACTACGGGTGCAGAAAAGTATACTAGGCCTTCACTTGATCTTACTGGCACTTCACTTTTTCTCTTCACTTTTTTTTTTGATTTTATCACACGCAGTTATGTAGCTCTTTTTGCTTCTTTTCTATTTTTGCTTTTTTTTATATATGACTCTACTCCTTATAACACGGCCAACAGACATTGCAAAGCACCAAAACCTAATGAGCAGCTTGTCGAGCGGTAAAACTAGTCTCTTTTGGAAAAGTTTCTAGTCACTTATATCGAAAGGTTGTGTCTATGGTTTAAAAAGCAACAAATTGTACGCTATGTGGACTCGGAGCAACAAAAACCCTAAAACTAGAAGATGTAGAAACACAAACCCTAGACAATCTACTAGACAACTTGGTGGAAGAAAAAGATACGCAAAAACAAGACTACGAACAACAACTAAAACTCGAAATTGATGCAATCTAAGGCTATGGCAAACACTAACCCTAATATTTTTTATAGCTTTTTCTAGATAGGAAAACACTCACAACTCAACTATAGGGTGGATTGTGGATGGCTTACCGAGGAAACGCTGAAATCTGATACCAAGATGATAAGGGGTTGCCTGATCTTTTCAGTAAGCGAGGTGGATGGTGATGAAAACACGATGAACACAACGAAGATACACGATGATGATGTGGAGATAACTTGTATGACGCTGACGAAGTCCCTCGATTGATTCCTGTCGCCAATTAATGCAACATCTCTCAATCCTGTAAGATATTAGCAACTCCACACACTTGCGCACGTAGCCACCGACCAACTGGTAAATTGCAATCTCCCAATTCCCAGTGGAACGATAGATCACACAAACTTTCGATAGCATAAAACTCTAGATCGAAACGAATTGGAGAGTGTTGGTATCAATAGTTTTTGCATAGCAAACAACTATGAACTAGGGTTTATCTTAAACGTGGTCTAAACCTAATTTGGGGCGTCGTTGGCACTTATATAGGGGTTCAGGACAACCAGGGGTCAAAAATACCTGATACAAACTGACCCAGATCGGGTTCGGCCCAAACTAGTTTCGGACTCGGCCGACATATGGTCCGGCGGCACCGGGTATGGCACCGGGCAGGCCGTCAGCGACCGGGCGAGGCGCCGGGCTGCCACCGGGCCAACGGGCTATGCACCCTGGAATAGGTCCGATGTGCACCGGCATGGAGGCCGACAGATGCCGGGCCATCCGGCGTGGTAGCCGGTGGCGCCGGGCTGGGTGCCGTCATGAACTTCCTCTTCCTCCTTCACGCATGCCTCCATCTCCTCCCTCGCGCGTCCGTGGGATGTCTTCACGTCTAGCACCATGTCCAGCTGCTCCTCTGCTCCTCGTGCGACGCTTGTTCCATCTTCATACCTGATCATACATAAGTGAAAATACTTAGAAAGTATAAAGTTCTCATCGATCAAAGTATCATTTAAGAGAGAATTCACCTTTTGTTTAGTAGCTTCGCATGAGCCTTTGTAATGGGTTAAATCCTAACTTTATTGAACTTGAGCTTCACAACAACATCGTCTTCATCTTGCAATGACGAAGGTTGTAGTTCGGTAAGGATGTCCTCATCACTGGGGGTGCGCCGCGGGAGGAGAGGAGGGTTACGCCAACAGAATAGTATGAATAGAGTCTGAGACCGCCGTTAAATTAGGTGCATGTCTTTCTTTTTTGTCTCAAACTACAAATGCTGACTTTCCTCTTCGAACGTTTGATGTGTGACTCTAATAAGGGTAGTATGCTTCATGTTATGCACACAGATCGAGCGTAAACTCTTCACAGTTATATGTATCATCGTGATGCGATGTTTGAGTCAACAAACACTCTGTATAAAAAAATCGTTTTTAGAGAATCCAGCACTTTATTGATTAAATAACATCAATACAAAGTTTTTCAGGATGCAATCCGAAGAAAATCACGAAAGTAGACACTAGCTCGACGAGTTAGAGTATGTGCTAAATTATTGCACAACCGACTACATGACGAAAAGTTACCGAAGAGAACAAACGAGAGAGGGTTTTGATATCCTCAATCCCCACGCCAATTAGGGATCGATCCCCTCCAGGACCATTGATCCTCTAAATCACCGACAAGCAACCGAACACAAGAATGATCTTGTCCAATCCTTCATCACGAGCAAGGGAGACTGCACATCTAACTGCGTGTGCTTCTGCTATTTCTAGCGTCATGATTTGATCAAGTACCTGACTGTATGCAGCTAGGAATTCTCCATTATGGTACCTGATTACAACGCCAACCCCCATCCGAGATGAAGCAAAGAAAAATGCTAAATCAACATTAACAACAGCCGTACCTTCCGGTGGCGGAAACCAAACTGGAGTTGTAGGAGTAGTCGCACGTCTTTAAATGGTATGGAGCTTGAAGATATGCAGCTGGATCATATCAATACTAGATTGACATGCGCGCTTCGCCGCGCCGCCTGCCAGGCGTTGTTGCATGGCGTGGCTGGCACAACAAATTTGTCGGCGGCCTATTATGGATGTAATGCGTTAATTTAGATTTAATTTAACCGTAGGTTGCTATAAAACAGTATGATGTATTACTTGTGCGACTTTTAAGGCCGTTGTGTGCGAGATGGCCGTAGGCTGGTCATGGGGTTTTGTGCGCCTGTTTGCAATGAAACTGGTTATGGAAAGTTTAGAACATCTCTAGCCGTGTCCCCCAAAGCATCTTCTAAAGGAATTTGGGCGCGCTGGATAAAAAAATATTCTCAGGCGCGTGCTCCAAAACCTCTTTTTGTCCGACGCGGTCCAATACGGTGTCCGGCGTTCCGAGCCCGTCCCCGCTACACAGGGGACATTCCGGGCACGCCGGACACAACGAAAAGCGAGGCAGGCTCCCACATGTCGGCGACTATTTCCATAACCGTTGGTTCGCGTCTTTTATTTCTCGTCGCGCCTTCCCTCTCGCGCCTCCCACCCCTCCGCCACCGCTGAATTTGCCGGCCGTTTTCGACGGTTGATCTATTCTGAGAGTCGGCACCGTCATCGCGGCTGACTCTCTCGCCGGCCTTTTCAGCACCGCCGCTTCGCCAGCGCGTCCCAAAACGCGACGTCAAATCCACCCCACCTGCACGCACACAAGGTGTCCGACGACTTGTCAGGTAGGTGCGTTTGGCCGCTGTTCGTTGCCTCGTCTGCCGCGGCACAATTTTAACCATTAATTTTGCTTTAGACATGGATAGCAACGACGGGATGCTTGTCCGACTGCTGGAGGACGAGCAAGCCTTCGACGACGATATCCGGGAGAATTTGCTGATCATCGCGTCCCTCCAGGACATGGTTGATGCGGAGGTGGAGAAGCGGAAGAGGCCGCGCCGCGGAGGATCAAAGCCGGGGAGAAAGAAATCGAAGCTCCGGCAGAGGATGGATGGGCATACCATGTTGCACAACAACTACTTCGCAGATGAGGAAACACATGTCGACAATTTTCAGCGCTCGTATAAGATGAGCAAGGGTTTGTTCATGAATATCCTCCACGACGTTCGAGAGTTCGACCCCTACTTCAAGCTCAAGCACGACGCTGTAGGCGTTGTCGGGTTCTCTTCGATTCAGAAGTGCACCGCCACCATGAGAATGCTTGCATCCAGAGCACCTGCTGATACACAAAACGACTACCTTCGCATTAGTGAGTCTACTGCTTTTGAGTGCATGTACATGTTAGTCCCTATGAGTGTCAGGTCCCTCTTGCGGAGGTTGATCATGAGTTGCCTGCAGATTTTGCTGATTTCCTCGCCATGCACGCAGAGATCCATGACAACAATGTTCACGAGCAACTTCAAAATGATCTCGTTGAGCATATGTGGAGGATCAAAGGATTATCAGTAAATGTCGCGGCACCTTGTTCTAGCCTCCATTTATTACATTTGTTTAGTTGTTTTATTGTTTGTTGTATTTTAATTTGAAAATAATCTCGACAAACATATTTATTTGTATTCTATATTTAATAAATGGTTGTGTTTTCGAAAACCCTATAATTTTTTTGGGGGGCGGCGTTTGAGGGACGCGGCTGGGGAGCGATGTCCCCCAAACGCGGCACGAATAAAACACGTCTCAAACGCTCGATCCGACGCCGTTTGGGGGACGCGACCGGAGATGCTCTTAGTCTAGATATTCGGTTCAGATTTCCTGGGTGTTCGACGCTAAGTTATATGGTTTTTCCTTTTGCCAGCTCAAAAGTAGGTGCAATTTAAAAAATGGACAGTTTAAAAACTGAAAGGAGACACAGGGTGAAATCCAGTCTTGTCGGAAGAGGCGTTTAGAAATACTGAAGAGCAAGACAACTAATTAAATTTGAAGAAAATGAAGTGCACACTGCCCTGGCATGTCATTAGTAAACTAGCACGAATGGGCGCGGCGGCACGCCGCGCCAACTGTGTATACCATGGTGGTGATAATTTTAAGACTTGCTTTATAGCTTATAGAAGAAAAACACTACCTCAAGAATTAGAAGTCATTCTCTAAGCTATTAAAATGCAATTGTTAATTTCTGCATGACGTAGTTAACTCCCATCTACTGCGGCTGTAAATATACACCTTGTGCTGCATGTGCTATCTTTGTGCTGCATGTGTTAATCCTTGAATGAAGAAATCATCATCAGGTAAATCTCCTTCTTACATAAACCTTCTTAGGTAAAAATCCTTCCAAACTGGAAGGAAAACTGACATATCCGATTAGGCTACAGCTATGAGTATTTTTGTGACCTTCAGAAGACATGAAGTGCAAATAAACCACATGCAGCTTCTCGTCAGCATATAGAGTATAAACTATTTGTCTTGTTCCTATCTAATTCTGCATAGATCAAACTCAACGTTGAGACAAAAGAATTCCCTACCAATCTATGAGATAAAGATGAGCAATTTGTGTACACATCAAGAGTCGGCACAACTGTCATAGTGCTGCAAACTGCATAGCATGCTGACATCGCCCCGGCTGTAGCTCAGCAGATCCGGGCTTCCGTAGAACACAAGCTGCCTTGGAACCCCTGGTGCAAAACCACCGCACGTCAGCTCAGTGGGTGGAACCCGCATAAAACTGCTACCATGAAAAGTATTCCCATCCATCATAATGACAACATGACCAACAAACTTATGTATTATAAAACAAGGCCCACTCTGTTCTTTCAAATCTTCATGATAAACAGAAGGAAGATTAACCATAAATATTCAGTTTCTACACTCGCGCGGCGACATGGCACACTTACCTAATGAGCCCCACAGTTTGTAGTGCTAGGAAAATCAGAAAATAGAATTACCATCTTGATGATACTATACATAGCCTCTAAATTGTTTCTCCATGCATAGTGGAGTTTACTTAGAAAGTTAACAAACATATAGCTCAAGCATTAATTGCACAATGCATGAAAAGAAAGAAACCGGAGTACATGTCCATCTAACCTATCAGCCTAAACATGACCCATCTGAACCAAAATCATGTAGTTATGCAACATGAAAATTAATCTAGCAGCTTGTCCCACAAGCAAAACTCCAGTACAACAAAAGCACCACATTACGGCAATTAGGTCAGAGTTCTAGAAGTGTCAGGTTGATTAATCCAACTAAAACCATATTAAGCAATAATACATGGTCTGTAAGAGACATGGAAGCCCTTGAATGGCCTCTTGCTCATTTATCTATATATGATGGATCCCATCTCAGAGCTATGATCACAAATAGCTAAAAGTTGAGGAAAGTTTTTCTCTCAAAGCTATCAGGGCAGTACAGCCAACAAGGTGTTTATTGGCTGAGAAATTTTTAATATGCCACCTTCCACTGTTCATACATGTTTGAGAAAAATGTTAATATGCAACTAATTTATCTATTGTTGTCATACCAAAACATAAAATTCCTCTTAACTACATGCTCGGAATATATTACACCTTGTATCTATAGTTTAAAAAAAATCTAATTACAGTAGCATGAAGCACATCTCCCTTGCTGAGATCATCTGCATAATGTGAACATAATACATGTATGTTTTTCTTGGAAGCTAGCATCAACAATTCCTGACAGAATTATCTAACTTGCACACCAATTCGAGGTGTAGGAAGTTATATACAACACAATGGTATACAGTGAGAGAATAAGGGTATCATACTAAGAGATTTATAAAATACATAGAGGGTAATTCATTCGGAAGAACATATATTTAATTTTCTTAAAGGTAACACTAACCATTTACCACAGAATTTTGTGCAGGTCTTGGAGCTTCAGTAGAGAAGTATGTTGCGGCTGAATGATCTTTATACATCGAACAATCAAACAAAAAAATCATATGTAATCTAGTAATTCAAGTATAGACGATCTAAGAACATATTCTCTGGACAATGCAGATATTGAAAGAGTCTGTGAATCGGTTGTAAATTGATGGCCTAGTTTTTGCAAGTTTTCAGCTAGGTAAGAAAGCACAATACAACTGGACGACAGAACCAAGAATACTCTATAAGCAAGGAGAGTATCTTGCATATATTAATTAGTTTTCTAATGTACTAACTAAGAAGTGGTCGGCAATTAGAGGATACCTTTTAAGGAAAATTAAAGCAATGAGAAACCTCTACAATGGTTCAATGATTACCCCTATCTTTAGCTTTATCTCAGCTTCTTGTTTCCGTTTACAATCTTCATATATCGATTTAGATTTTCTTTCAAGCATAGGATGCTTATCTACCTTGTGTCCATTGCTCAGTGATGCTTCAACCCCTAAGCCATTAAATGGACCCTTCTTCATAAGATACTGATGAAAAAAGTATCGCAAGTCACTGACTACAAATAACCAGTAAAATGATCATTTGAGTAGTTACTGAAAAGGTTGGATGATAAATTCAGTAAGATACTAAAATCCATCCGCTCCAGTCCCGACTAAAGTTCTCATCAGATTTATAACCATGTCCGGTTTGAACTGTTGCCTATCAAGGCACAACACTCGCAGCCTTACTGATTTATACTGCGTAAACGAATCTGTCTGACAGTCTATCTAATGACCTCTGGCTGATATGCTCCAAACAACGAAACAAATACTGTAAAAGAGGGGGATAGAGAGCGCACACAATGGAAAAATTGAAAGATCCTAGGCAGGGATGCTGACAATATCATTCTAATCAAAGTTGATTTGGACAATCCACGAAGTCATTTATATGGACAATCGGCTGTGTGAACTGACCTTTGACATTATATAGCATAAAAAGGAGAATTTTGAAAGTGTTCCTCACAAAAGAGAGATCTTACCTTCTTTTCAAGAAAGTGCAAAGGTGAATAGAGGTCGTTCTACCTATCATCTCTCTATAGTTTTCATCGAAAACAAAAAATCACAGTAGGTACAACATAAATGAATGTCTAGAATCTAGAAGCATATTTCATATAGCTAGCCTATGTATCCAGAATAAGTAAATAAGTTATAAGTAATCAATTCAATAACCTATGAGAGGTCATAGTTGGCACTTCATTTTCTCGATGGCTTCCACTTTTTAAATTTGTTTGAGGTAGCAAATAACCAGTATATTGCACCGCATTAACAAAATACTGACATGTGAGGTTACTGTATACAAAGAAATGGCTGATGGAAGCTAGATGTGCGAGAATGGTTGAAAGCAAATATCAATGGGTTGCCATACAAGTGTAGGCGCAAAGATTTATCAAGGTTTAAATATAAAGAAGGACATGGGATGGACAGAGAATTGATATACACATATAATCAGAGTGGGCACACCATCAACATGGCTTTTGTTTTTTGTTTTCCATGTCCATTATGGCCTGCCGTTTTAGGCAAATAACTCTCTGTCGAAAAATGTCCGACGCAGTTAAAATATTGCACACGAACCTGCAGTACATCAATACCTAGTTAAATTGATAGCAAAATTACACGCGATCAATCGTAAATATTGGAAGAGTGACATCTAAAGCACAGATGCCCAAATGGACGTTGTGCAAAATCTTGCACAAGAACCTGCAGTACATCAATACATAGGTAAACTGATGGTGAAAATTACACGTGATCACTTGTGAATATTGGAAGGGTGCCATCTAAAGCATAATGTGAACGTTGTGCTCTATTCAGTTCAAGAAGATAGTCCAAATTCTATCCCTTGGCCAACCATAAAGAATAGACTAACTACTGTATGATCAAAAGATGAACTTGGCATGTTATCGCGATAAGAGGTGCTGGATTGACAATTTGTTTCCCCAACATATGCAAATCCGATTTACCAACATTATTTCAATAAATTGTCAACCATAATGTCGTGAGATGACAAACTGAGTACTGAACAAAGGTTGATTATCAACAAAATGATGGATCGGGATTTTACAAATTATGCTAACCAAATAGTTATTCTTTACAGTATGTATTAGTGTCATACGATTTCATTCACTCGATGCAGTCGATATGATTTCATATTCCAACATCACACTTTATCCTAAACCGGGTTCTTGACTTATTTGTTGGCTCAGAATCCCTTTATGAAGAACCTCATATCCAGATGATGGAACAGATCATTAATCAGAAATTCTGTCTTCTACATGTGAAAGTGTGCAACTAAGAAAGATATAACACTCACTACCGTGCAGTCCAGAAACTGTAAGTTCAATCAGCCATGAAGACAGAAAAATACAAAGTGTAGGATTTCCTAAATTCAGTACCCACAAAAGCATAACAATCTGATTCCGAGTGAACAATTTTTGAAGATTAAAAAGTGTAAGTGATTAAGCAGCAAACCAGCAAGCGCAGTAGCAGCAACCAAATCATACAGGGGCACCAGCAGATCACACTGATCCACTTCACGTGGGAGGGGAGATTGTTGACGCGGGGCGGCCTGAATCTGTACGGTGCGTCCTCCAGCGCGACGCACGGCTGGAGGTTGACGACCTTCGCGGCGGCCGCCGGTGCCCTCCCTTTCCATGGCGCGGCGGCATGCAGCTCCAGGACGCGGCTAGAGCTCGACGGCGCGGAGGCCCCTACCCTCTCCTTCCCTGTACGATGCGGGTAGGCCTGCAGCTCAAGGTGCGCCTACAACATGACGCATAGCTGGATCTCGATGACTGGAGTTTGTGGCGGCGTCCACGGCAAGATCTGGCGGCGGTGTTGACGGCAGGAGCTCGGTTGGGGACAAAGGCGCCAGATGGAATTGATCGATGAGCGCGTAGTTCATCTGGACGGCCTCCCCTCAGTTGTCACCGACGCAAGGTGGTCCTAGCCGGTGGGCACCATCGGGTCCTCCAACGGCTTCAGCGGCCGCTCGTGGCCAAGGTGTGGCTGGCAGCGCCACCGCGTCGCCGCAACACCGCCACGACCCACCAACATAAGTGACCCCAGCTCCGCCGACCACCCCGGCAAGCGGAGGCTTCGCTCACGTGGCGCCACCCACCTAGTTCTTCTCACCGAAATCCGAGAGCCCCCACATCGATTTTTTGATCCACATCTTGGAAGAGAGGGAGGCACGGGGGAGAAACAACCCACTGGCTCGATGCCAGAAGGGGAGGGGAGCTGCCTGCTCAATTCAGTCCGCGCCTTCGCCGAGGAGGCACACACGGCCACCATCGGGGAAAGTAGCGCAGCTGGCGGTGACCGTGCGTCTCCGGCGGCCCCAGTACAGAGAAGCGGGCGGCGGCGAGCAAGCCCTACGAAAGGGGGATTGGAGGAGAAGATGATGGATGGAAAGAGAAAAGGACAATGAAATCGAGAGCTCTATCGAGACAGGCCATGTAAATCTGGTCAAAGCGGTGCTACCGAAAACCAAGGACATGGACCCACCTCAAATGCTACAACCACACTTCCAACGTACCTAAACAAATCCACTGCATTCACAAGGAACTGTTATAGAGCACCCAAACTGCACACAGCAAAAACTTCAGGAAATAAAACCATCCAAGTGCAGACGTGTCACAATCATGTTAATCTGAAAACAAATTCAAAATTATGAGAAAAAAGAAGTTTGTTGCCATTTAGTATAGTACTTATTCCCACCTGTAGTCTGAATTAATTACTAATAAAAGTAAAACGAAGAGTTGATAGAAGGATTTCTATATATCAAAACAAACGATGCATAAAAGATATTTCAAAAGAGGACATATATATCAGTATCTCCGTGTTATATTTTCACAGATGCACTCATTGAGATTCTTAATCATTAATCAGTTTCAACGTACATCTATAATACTCCCTCCGTTCTTTTTTAATTGACTCAAATTTAGTACAAGTTTATACTAAATCTGAGTCAATTAAAAAGGAACGGAGGGAGTATGTACCAATGGTAGTGTGCATTTAAGTTCAAATCCAAGCGGTACCATTGTCTTCGTCTCCTGCAATCAGCTGCCTTTTCGTAATGCTTCGCCTGCAATTGAGAAGTGGGTTAGGTCAACATAAATGATCATTAACAGCAGGAAAAACATAGGCACACAGGAAACACACCTTTTTTTTTTCCGAACACTGATCCGAAGTTATCGCCAGATCACCAGCTCCCATACCACCACCCTCATCGCCTCCCGTAGACAATTCCTTCCGAGGAGACCCCTGGAGTAAAATCAGTTCAGAAAATACATCAAACATCAAAAAAACGCAGTGAAGAAAAACTTCTCGCGTCCACACAAACCAAAACAACAGCAGGCGGCAACGTCTACGAACTGTAGTGGCAAGGTACACCCATAAAAAAATCAGCAAGCCTAGAAATAACATAGCAGCCAGCAGACAGAGCAGTAGAAACACACCTCACCACAGGGAGAAAACAAAGAAAGCAGACATCGAAAGCTGGAAGAAGACTAACGCCCTCCAGCAGCTCCAAGAAAAACCGCAAATAATCAACACAGTCAGCAAGTCAGCAGAATAACCCAATGCAGAAAGAAGAACAAAAAACCTAAGTAAAAGGAAAAAAAATACACCTGTAGTTCCCAGGTCCCAGACCTAGCACCCCCTTTGACCAGCACCGGCACCGCTCATCAGCAGACCACAGCCCGGTACGATGACCACCAGACCCCAGCCACCGGACGGAAAATGAGCAGCGCACAACGCCGACGGGAAGAACTACGGCTCTGGCGAAAAAAATGACCTCACTGAAGCAGGCGAGATCAAATCCAAATCCAAGGATCATAAAAGGCAGAGAAGACGAAGGAAAACGATCCCCACCTACCGCCAGATAAAATCACACGTCAATTCATTGTCTACCCCACCTCCCATGACAGGCGGGACTTGCGGGGTGACGGGCCACTGCCAGATGGCAACAACGCCTCCTAGATGGCAACAACGCCTCCAAAACGATCTGACCACCACTGAAACCGCCGATGCATGGGCACTCCACCACTACAAAAAGAACTTAACATGTATTTTATCGGTCATTAGTATCCAAGTTGAAGCTTAAAAAAAAGCACCCCCTTGGAATAAAATTTCACAACATGAGAGCAGATAAAAGAATAACATGACATTGTGACATGGACAACATATTTTCTCTGAAATAAGCTAGTCTGATAAATAAAAAGATGCATACTTACAGTTGCAGAAACAATTATGTTATTATTGCGCCTTAGCCGTCTCAAAAATCTCATGAATAAGATGTTTGATTACATACCTTTTTATAGATGTTGAATGCTCACTTATTTGAAATCTAGGCTCTTGTCAGGATCATCATGGAAACAATGATTGTGCAAAGATGTCAGCGGTTAGCTCATTCTTTCCATGATGAAGACCTACCATGTGAGGACATATGAGAGACTGATGGTGAGGAGCACGTATGAGCAGGAGGTGATGGGACATAATCTAGCTGTTGCTTCTGCATGGAGTCAAGGTTTGCTTGTTGGAGTGTACATACGGCCACATCTCTGACCGTGTTAGGGTTCCTCAGGTACCGAGCCACGTACCACCGATGCTCCCATCTCCCGGGCGGCCACGGATGCCTCGGCCGACGTGGTTCCTGCCTTTCAACCCCGCCCGCCCGGCATTCCGCTGCAGATCCAGGGGCGACCAGAAAAGGTGAACCTATAATTTTTTTGCATAACTGCTACCTGTGCGCGTGTGTGCACATGTCAAGGCACATCCGTCTCAGGTCAGAGCAATACTTGTTCGAGTGATGTAGAGATTCTGCGGTTGCTAATGGAATGCGGCGGCCGCCGGAATTCTAATTAGAGGATGCCTGCTCCGCCACAAGGGATTCGGGGCGACCGCCCATCCTCGCCCCTGGTGGCGCCGCCACTCTCTCCGGGTCAGCCCTGAAATTGATGGTGCGGAGGAATATATCAGTCTAGACAAGATTTTTAAAAGCTAATTTCATTTAGAATATTTTGTGGACTTTTTTACCTCATAATTTATCTAACAATGTACCCATTATTTATCAACGGTAATCGAAATAATTACCTACCTAAGAAACTAAATTTATTTCTAATATGTTGTCATTTTTTTTAGCTCAGAGTTTATCAACCCTCTGTTCAGTTATTTATCAATGGTAAATGTGAAAAGTTACCGATCCGAAAATCTAATTTTATTTATAATATTTTGGAGACTTTTTTACCAAATAATTTACCAAACCATCTACCCCCGTTATTTATCGATGGTAAATCGAAATAATTACCTACCCGAGAAGCTAAATTTATTTCCAATATTTTTGCAACTTTTTTAGCGCACACTT
The DNA here is from genome assembly GCF_019359855.2 of Lolium perenne. Lineage (NCBI taxonomy): Eukaryota > Viridiplantae > Streptophyta > Magnoliopsida > Poales > Poaceae > Lolium > Lolium perenne. Next base: position 244,751,314 of record NC_067244.2, on the reverse strand, counting down.
TATCAACCCACAATCCCGTTATTTATCAATGAAAAACGTGAAAATTTACCGAACCCAATTTTTTTTTTCATTTAGAATATTTTTGGGACTTTTTACCTCATAATTTATCAAACCAACTACCCGTTATTTATCAACGATAAAATCGAAATAATTACATACCCGAGAAGCTAAATTTATTTCCAATATTTTTTAACTTTTTTCAGCTCACAATTTATCAACCCTCCATCCCGTTATTTATCAATGGAAAATGTGAAAATTTACCTACGGAAAAAGCTAATTTCATTTAGTATATTTTGGAGACTTTTTTTACCTCATAATTTATCAAACGAGCTACCCGTTATTTATCAACGGTAAATCGAATAATTACATAACCGAGAAGCTAAATTTATTTCCAATATATTTGCAACTTTTTTTTAGCTCACAATTTATCAACCCTCCATCCCGTTATTTATCAATGGAAATGTGAAAATTTACCGACGCAAAAGGCTAATTTCATTAGTATATTTTGGAGACTTTTTTACCTCATAATTTATCAAACCAACTACGCGTTATCTATCAATGGTAAATCAAAATAATTACCTACCCGAGAAGCTAAATTTATTTCCAATATTTGTGTAACTTTTTTTAGCTCACAATTTATCAACCCTCCATCCAGTTATTTATCAATGGAAAATATGGAAAAGTTACCAACCCAAAATGCTAATTTCATTTAGAATATTTTGGGGACTTTTTTATCTCATAATTTATCAAACCATATACCCGTTATTTATCAACGGTAAATCAAAATAATTACCTACCTGAGAAGCTAAAATTATTTCCAATATTTTTCAGTAGCAAGTGATAGTTTATTTTAGTTGCAAGTGATTTTCCCACCCGTTATTCCCCCCTAAAAAACCACAAGCCCGATAAAGTGAATTATAAAAATTAGTTCAAAGGAACATGAATTTGCCTACCAAGTAAATAAACAAAGGGAATTGCTGAAATGAAATCGCAAGGTCCCGAAAAGGGAATTGTAGAAAGAGCAAAAGTAACTTGATTTGTTTATTGAAAGGTCAAGTAACTTTTTAAATTAAAATTACATGATGGTACATGCATAAAAAAAAGAGAATTAAAAAAAAACCTAACTACCCCATCCCTCCACCCACGAGGCCACGACTGCACAAGGACATCCACGGGACTCCACCCATCGACTCTCCCCACGAGGAGCAGAGCGTTGGCGAGGACGCCTCCTTCCCCCGTCCCGTCCCGTCCCAGCCTGGCCAGTGCCACCGCCTCCTTCCCCCGTCCCGGACAGCGCCGCCGCATCCCTCCCCCATCGCGGCCCCGTGCTCCCACGTGCAGGCCTCCGTCGGACGCCTCCGCCCGTCCCCGTCATAGCCGGCGTGGGGGCGCATCGTCTTCGCACCATCACGGCCAGCGCGGGAGGCAGCAGCACCATCGGACGCATCCCGCCCCTCCCCGTCACAGCCAACATGGGGCACATCGTATGTTCACCACCACGGCCAGCGTGGGGGCGCTGCCGCCTCCTCCTATCGCGGCCAGCATTGGGCGCCGCTGCCATCTGCCGTCCCAGCTAGATTCCGGCGCCGGGCGCCCCCACAACTCCCTGTTCTTGATTTCCCCTACGTGTCGGTCGGCTCGAGCTGCGCCGTCTGCCCTCTCCCTCGTGTTGCACCGTCAAATTGGTGGGATGGAGCCGAGGAGAGGCACTGACCACCGCTCCATCTCCAGGCTGTCACTCTCATGTTCCAAAATGGGAGGGGGCGGTGCTAGATACGGGAAGAGGGGAAGTCAAACACGACAAAAGGGAATCGTGGCTACCGCGCGAGAGTGCCAGGGAGGGTTTTCGGTAGAGAAGATGGATTGGTCAAATTCCACAGAAAGCACTCTGGCCCGCCACACACCCGCCAAGTTTGGAACGGCCGCCACCTACACCTACACCTATGCAACGACTGCAACGGCCTTAAGCTGTTTAGATAATTACTTACTATCTGGAACAGCTGTAAGAGCAAGTACAATAAGTCCTAGTTAGCTGGCTATAAGAATTAAAATAATATATTGTTGCTTAGTTGGAAGAGAAAGGAGAGGAGAGAGAAGAGGAGTGGGCTCTTATGCAAGAGCCAGCTCTAGCACGTGCTCCTAGACACTATGTGAGAGTGAATGATGGGCCATGCACTAATAAAGTAGTACAATTTTATAGCTCACTATTGTACTTGTTGGCTCTAAGATGACTATAGATGACATGGCAATTGGCTTATAGCCAACAGTTGGCTCTACTATTGAACTTGCTCTAAGTTGTAACATCTGCAATTCAGTGTAACAATCTCTATAAATTTGCCCCATATATATCACACCAATTCGAATTGGTAACTTTTGTGTGTGGATATTTGTACTCTTTGGGATTTCGTAGATGGTATCGTTCAATTTAGTCTGTTGTCCTGAATGATCGGGTGAGGCAACACCCCTCCTTCTGATCCCTTCTATTCTTAAAATAAAAATAAAAATAGAATTCTTTTTTTTTGGATAAATTAAGCAAAATGATTTTAAGAGAGAGATAGAGCAGCCCAGCCGAAACCAACTGAAGCTGGCCCAGCAAGGCCCACCAAGCCCCAACTCACAAACCCTAAACACTGCCCCTGGCTCTTTTGCACCTACACCCCCACCCCCTACGTCTCTGACCCTCCTCCTATCTCTCCTAGACACCCGAGTAGCTCCTCCCGCTTCACATGCTTCCCAACACGAACCACACCCCACCTACCCCCACCTGACCTAGCCGCCAGCCTTGCCACTCCCCAACCCTCTCTCACCGCCCCCATGGCGCTCCACGAGCTTTCCTCGTTCCCAGAAATCGACGCCCTCGTCGTGGAGCACATCAATGTGCTGCCCGGGCCCGATGTGGTGATGGTCGGGCTCGACAGCCTGCGCGAAGCTCCCGACGTGTTGGAGCGCCTCGAGCTCCACCAGGCTGAACATGACTGGCGCATGGTGAACCTCAGCCAGGTGAGGATGGCCTCCTCCCTGTTCGACCTTCTCATAAAGATGGAGCATAGGTTGGGCAGGCTAGCTCGGGTGGTACTAAGGATGGAAGCTGCATCATGGGATCTGGAAGATGTCAGCGGTAATGTACATAGACATTGCTCTCAAATGGCAGGCCCCTATGGGATCTACCTGGCATCGTGTTCGGGGATCAAGGCCATGTTCCGGATCGACGACAACGAACGAGACATCACCGACCTGTTAAATGGCGTAGTGGCCAAGGCAAAAGCTCAACACTGGTTGGGCTCCTACGAAGACTTTTATCTCGGTCAGATGCAGCAGGCCCTGGTCAGGCTACGGGATAGGAACCGTGGTGTGGTGTGTCAAATCGATCATCTTCGCAAGCTAGTCGGCCGCCTTCAGGTCTTCTAGAAGCTGCCCCTTGAAGATCTGAGGCATGCGTTGTCCTTGGGCGATCCATAGTTGAGGGCGATAGCACGTAAAATCTATTTATCGACTCGCAGACTGCTGGACGGTATGCCTACCAGGAGAAAGGATGTGGTGAACTTCATTAGCAAGCAATCGTCAACACAACACTAAGCGGCTCACCATGACTCTTGCTCTGAACCATCAAATGTACTCAGGACCATTACACGTCAGATTCCTCCGAGATTTAAATGAGGTTTCTATCATCTCTGCACCTCACAAAGCCAATGTCGGGCTTCCGGTCCTGGTCCATCACCGTGTGGATGTTCAGCTCCAGGGGTGAATGTGCTCTCAGACGCTAATGCAATGTTTGCCAGGGTTGCTAAAGGCATGGAGCAGATGGGGGGCTGAACGGTGCATGACCTCATAATTTATACTAAAGTTTTATATTTAGTTATAGCTGCATTAACCTATATGCTATGTTCTTAAAATATATAATTGTTTTAAATTGTTGGGCATATTTAACCACATTTGCAAAGTTGCATAACATCAGTTATTGTGTTTTCTTAAATAATTGTAATGTATAATATTGAAATCACCCTCGTGTTGTGCTAAATTTAAATTCTGTTTGCTAACATAATTTCCTTGATGAAATACCACTACATAAATTAAATAGCTATATATTATAGACATCTCTAAAATATATGTCTAACGAATATCTTAATAGTGGTTTTTGTCTAGGATTAGGTTAGCATAGAAACGTCCATCGTATAAGTTGAACCATCTACATGATTCCTTACTTGTTCTTCAATGGTCAAATGTGTCTTTCGAGAAACTTTGAGTAATAAATTAAAAACAAATATATGCTACAGTATGTACTTTGTGAGGAAATATCATTGGGAATGTTGTCAATAATGAGTAAAGGATTGCACTACTTTTACATATGTACTATTTAATTATTTGATATGCTCACACACAATGATGATGTATTTTATGTTGTATACATGTGTTCTATGTCAAATTTGTGGACTGTAAGAAGATACCCATCAAAGCGTCTCAGCAGACAAGTTAGCAGAAATTCAATTCGGCACATGGAAGCATACGCTCCTGCTACTGGATTTTTTTTTTGAAATGTTAAAAAATTGAACAAAAAATTTCTCGCTTACGTATCGACATTTTACATGCGCACATAAAATTTTGCGAAAAACCAAAAAAAATTGTGACTTGTGTGAAAAAAACAAACAAAACATCTCGTACAAAACCTTTTAATACAGCAAAATTTGTTTTTTTTACAGATGACACTCAAAATGTCAGTTTTCTATGGAACCACTTTGTGAACGTGTAGAATTTCAAGATGCTCCCACTAAATTTTGTGTTTGAATTTTTCAACATTTTAAAAGTGCATTTAAAAAGAGGTTTTAAAACCGGGAGCATATTGCTTCCGGGTGCCAAAACACCACTCTATCCCAATTCAATTTGCCCTTGCTGAAAGGATTTGAACTATCGCACACTTAAAGTACCACCAATTATCTAAGGACCCTGCTACACGGTGCTATAGCACCGGTTAGTCTTACGGAGTGCCCTTTGTGTCTGAACGTATTTATTTCCGAATAAGGAAAGTGGTCCAAAACTTGAAAGCGACATGCACCAAAAAAAGAAAACGCGTTCACTTCGGGTTCACCGAGCACAGCCTGAGCCAAGTAGTTTTTCCCCATCCCATTGTCCCGTCTGCCTCTCTGTTATTTTGACCGGATAGAATTACAAAAGTTACAACCCGTAAAAACAACTCAGACACCACCAAGTTCTGTGATCTAATTTGAGGATGTAAAAATTGTAGCGTTGGATGTAGAAAAGAAGATAAAATTACATCCAGATGAACCAATATTATGATAAAAAAAAAAACATACTAGTGTTTTATCCTTGATCCATTCAACATATTCTAGATGTAAAAAAATGGTAAAATTTACATCCAAATGCATAAACTTTCAAATAAAAATTGAACAAAAAACGGTTACAGATTTTATCAATCCGGATGTAAAAAAATGGTATAAAGTACATCCAGATTACTATTCTTACATTTAATTACTATATTATATTACAATATTATACACAAATTTGAGAAAAAAATAGAAAAGCACAATCGGGTTACAAAAAATACATCCAGCATGATAGCTCAATCAATTCGGAGCTCAAAAAATACACCCAGAAAACTCTGTTGTTTGTCAAGCAAAATTATTCACTGACTCCTAAAAATTACTAGCTCCGCCCAAATCGAGCGGATCTAGCGATACCTGGGCTAGATCAGGCTGCGGGAGAACGGAGGCTTTGAAGAAGACGATGGCCTTCTGGCCGCTGATCCGGCCGGCGGTCCAGAAGGCAGCGTCGAGCGCCACCTCCGTGATACTATAAAATGATTCATGAAATATCTTTCTTCACTGATGGAGTAACAAATCAGAAGGAATGTTAAAATCTTATGTGATTTCTTTATACAGATCTTCAGACAAAGTGAGGAGAGAAGGTAGCAGATTGGAGAAGCTTTGGACCATTGGTTTCAGGTGTCGGATTTTTCCTTCTCAATCATCTGCTGGTATCATTTTGGTTATTTGTTCACAACAGATACTCCAATAACTACAATATTTTCTGAACTATTTACATGGTATGTCCTAGGGAAATGCACTTTGGCTCATAGGAGCATATGCTCCCATTATGTGAATCCACATTTCAAAGTGTCAAAAAATTCTAAACTAAATTTTTACATGTACATCTAGACATTTTATATTGGTACACAAGTTTTCAAAAAAAACTAAAAATAATTGTGGCTCCTTTAAAAAAGACAAGTTTTGATGCTATAACACGACTACGTACAGGATATTTTTTTGTCTTTTTTGTACACGCCATATAAAATGTTGTTTCTCCATGAAAATTTGTGCACTAACATAGAATGTCAAGATGTACACCAAAAAATTTATATCATAATTTTTTAACATTTTTAAAATTGTTTTTTAATTATTTTATATAATAAGAGCATTTGCTCCTATGAGCCAAATTGCCACCTCCGTATGTCCTATACATTATATAGTCAGAACCTCTGAAGCTATTCAAGTTATTTTCCAGTTAAGTTTACGTGTCATTATAATGGGTTGAGATGACCTCCTTGGTTTCGTTGTTAATCTTCAGACTGAGATTCATATTTCTTAGTACCTTAATACTAGATTGGGAAATGGAAAGCAGTGACTAAATAGTGAAAACGCACAAGGAAACCTATTTAGATGATGCCCTGAAACAATATTTTTTATCTCTAATATTTTCATTGCAAAGTTTATTTCGAATTTCCCGTTGAAATGATCACCTCTTAGTCTATTCGCCGGTATCTGCACATGATTTTGGAATCGATGGAGCTCGAGGCTTATAAAGATTTCTAAGAGTATAGAAAATAGCTACAATAATTCAAAACATGTTTACTGCACTTGTGTCTTGAACAAATATTGATCAATACATGCTAATACTTTTGCACTCTGCATTTCCGCAGAAGGCACGGGAATGATTGTTGTGTTCTATAAACGGTGACTGCTGGTAGATGTCAAATTAACTCATGCAATGGTCTAATCTGCCAGGTAATTATTATCACCGCCTAATGCTGATTTCCTTTGATACCGAAATGATATTGTACTTCAGACCATTGGTTTATAAGATGATATTTCTTCTTTTGAGCCATGGCCGTAAGAGTTATTGATACTCAAATTAAAAAAAATTGAGATTAAATACACCAATAAAATTTGAACTATCAGTTGATTCACACTGATATCCATATAATTCCAAGATTTTATTTCATGTTAATCTGTTGTTCATGTATTTTACGTTGCAGATTAATGACTTTTCGCGGTCTCTTGTCTGTTTATTCTATTTTTTGGGTGGCTCTGGATATTTTGCTCTTAATGGGATCAATTTTCTATGTTGATCGTTGTGCCCATCCGTCTGCCTCGCTGTGAAGCTGTCTACTTGCTCGCATGGTCGTAGCCATCGAGTTAGGTGAGATTAGACAAAAAAACATCACCTCTCTGAAATCAAGACCTTGATCTTGATCCAAGGTGAGATTAGGAAAAAAAAACAGTTTTATTGAGCCTGACAAAAATTGGATACAGTTAGAGGTGATATAGGAGTTAACATTAATTCTAGAGCAGCCAGTGTCCATTTTTCATTTTCCTTTATGTTAATATGAATTGAAGGAAAGTACTTTCATTGATACAACATTAGTACCATATCTCTCTTCTTTTTTCATCAAGCATCAAAGAGTTTTATATGGTTTTAGGGATAGAAACACATAAGGATATGTTGTCATCTGTTAAACTGTACTAGCATGTAGCCAAAAGTATTTTAACACAACAACTGCATTAAAATTCGGCTTTGTTCGGTCTCCCTTCATTTGTAGGAAGCTAGAGCCATGACAAATTCATGAAAAAAAACCAGAGCATGCCTACTCAAATTCTATGCCATGGATCTGAATTTAAGGGGTACTATATTTTGCCATCATAGGCCCATGAATAGTGTAGTTAGCATGGAAGGTACTACTCAAAAGACCACTGTTTCTCGAACTTAACTTGCGTGTACTGTCTTTAATCTTTCTTGGGATAGCTTGTGAAAAGTTGCTGTCCTTTAAATATAGATCAAGCATGTGCAACAAACAAGTCAATTGGAGTATAAATATATCTCTGTTTTTGCCGATTCAACTTATCTTAGTTTTCACGTGCTGCCAGAAGTCACCATTGCATATGGCCGTGGGCTGCAACCAAATCAATTAAAGGTGAATTTCCCTTCTTCGCATGATAAGAGGAATTGGATATTTTTCTAATAACCCACTTATTGGATATTTGATGCCAGTCTTTCTATCGTACTAAAAACTGATGATAATTACATAATTGTCTTTCTGGCTATTCTTTATTCTGATTAGTGAATTATGTTGTCAAATGAAAATTAGAAAACTCTCATGCAACAAATAGTAACTATATGCGAATGAGCTAAAAAAATGTCACCAAACTAATTAATTTGGTGACTATCATGATGCTCTGAACTGGTTTTCAGAGTCTATAGTTACTTTACACAAAACGAATTGGTTCGACCTTGGTTTTTTAGTTGCTCTTTATGGCTGGTTGTCAGAGAACTCTCAAGAGATATTGATTTCTGAAGTTGTCGGGATTTACGGTACATGAGTATTGAAATGGGGGCAGCATTTTCTTCGGACTCCCTATTTTTGAGACAAACATGAAACATACACATGCATGCGCGCATGATGTGTTATAGTAGTTCATCAATTGGAACGTGTACTTTGTCTTAGCCTTGCCTTGAATATGCATTTGATAGTATAGTTGATCACTTCTTATCAATGAAGATAATTGTACTTGATGTTCCATTTTTGTCTATCGGGGCGCCATGTAGTTGATTTCTCAGTTGTCAACTTATTAGCAATGATGCTGGAAGTTACAGAACTATTATTTAATATTCCAACACTCAAAGAGTGAGAGCATTTAAAATATATGAGTATCCAACAGGATAGACGTCTTATTTGTCAATTGATGTCACAATCTGTTCATGCCATAGCAACTTAAACCAGTGTTTCTCTATATACTTCAGGGGCAAAGTAGGAAATCATTGCGTAGATTGATTTGTGCCTCTTTAATTTACAGCTATGTATCAGGGCCACATGTTTCAGAAATTTAGCCCCCTTCATTATTTTGTAGGTAGTTGTCTCTTAGTGCATTACCAGTTTTTGCTTGTCCTATCCTACTATCTCTAAGTTGGACACGTATAACTGCTATTCTGTTTGTGGACACGTATAACTGCTATTCTATTTGTGGCTCGCTTCAAGCCAAAGTTGGTGCATTTCTTGCTTTAATCACATTTCTTATGAACAATAAGATATTGAAAATTTAGTAAAGCACAAGGAGGCCAGCTAAAATAAGTAAAACAATAAAATTTAGCAAAATTATTTCTTATTGATGTTTCATTCTTTGTTGTGTTATCCAGAATAGACCAATCGAGGCAACAAGATGTTGAATTTCTGGCATTTATCGGCGTGGTTTTGATGACCTATGTATGCTTCCCAATTATCATACTTATTGTGTTGCAAAATCATGGGCTCTGTTACTTAATTATTGAGCATTATATATAATACTTTTGCCTTATAAGATAAGATGTTTGTTAGTCCACATGTAATCTTTTTTCCTTGAGATAGTCCACATGTAATCTTATAATCGTTATTCACCTTACCCATCTGATAGAAAATATGATATTGATGAAGTGTCTTATGATTATATCTTTTCTAAAGCTTGAAAGCATAAACCAGCCCTTGGTATTACCGTTGTGGCAACACACATGCTAATCCACCGCGTTGATCACACAATGCCAAATCATATTGTAGGCGGCGCGGCGAAGCGCGCTTGCCATCTAGTGTGTTCTAATGTGGACACATGTAGGTTTGATGAGAACCCTTGAAGCATGCTATGTGCGCTTTGCCTTTTCTTTTTAGTGTAATCCATTCCAAACCAAATTTCCGTGGAAGGTTGCACCGATATTTAAAATCTGGATTCATGTGGTGAGGGTAACATGGATGGTGGTTTAGTCTTCGGAATAGCATTTTGTTACGACTTGTCCTTCCATAGACTTCTAAATCTCAAAACAGTGTAAAATTCCTGAAGATGTATCTGTTGAATGTAGATGGGCTGCAGCCCAATAAGACAGCCCATGTGGTCTACAATTTCTGAAATCTCAAGGCCCATCACGTTGGCAGCTTGGGACAACCTTGGGGGACAAAGTTTAGTCCCACATTGCTAGTTGGGAGAGAGTTGGAGTGGTATATAAGGGCTACTGTTTTAGTCATTCCAAGTGAGTGAGAATAGAAGGAGCCCTCGCGCACTCCTCCTTCTCCGCCGCCTCGCCACGCACGTCGCGTTTCGTGACTCGAGTTCGAGTTCGAGACACACTCAAGGAAGCCTATTTTTTTGCTTGGTGCACCAACTGAGTTGGGTACGTGTCGACCTGCATGTCCATGCTCGCCGCGTGTCCCTGGCTTCTTACGCGTGGCAACGCGGTCGGGTCGGGTCTCCTACCAGGCTATTCAAGGAGACAGATCAGATCTAGAGATACATACAGTTCTCAGAAATCTCTAGTTCATCTCTCTCGCGAAGTTCCTTTTGCTGAGCTACTATCTAGTCTTCCCCATCCCGGCGAGTGCGTGCACACCTGTTCGGGAGAGCAGGCCTCCGAAACTCCGTCCGTTGAGATCCTGCGCTAGGAGACGGGCGATAAGGTTTTTGGGGAGCGTCTCGGCGCGACTGCTCGCTGCTGTTCGTGCTTTTCTTCGCCGGTTCGACTGCTTCATCGACAGATCCTACTACACCATGGGCGACATCAACAATACCCATGATGGTGCTGCTGCTGCTGGTGCGACCTTCCCGGTCGCGATGTACGTGTTTTTCCTCTTCTACCTTGCACTGCTACTTGTTCCATGTTCAGATCTGATGCATGTGCTTAGTCTGATGTGTGTGGTTAAGTATGCTTGTGCATCTGTCATGTTGTTTTCGGTAATTAATCTCATACGGAAATTGACTAATAATCCAACAGTATCGTGATATCGTTTAATCTCAGCTATCCTACCCTATTCTTAAATAGTATCATTTAATTTCAGCCGAGTCCTGTGTTTCACTTTTGGAGTATGAAAAACCCAAACCCAGCGGGGCACCTTAAACGAGGTCTGCAATGTGTTGGTCTCAAAATGAACAGGCGCACACGGCACACGGGACCTCAGCAGGCAGCCGTGGCAAAACACCGAAACATAACGTGTTGTCCGATTGCCAAACCACTTCACAGTTTGACCGGAGATTACATAAAAATAATAACTAATCCATCACAGGTCAACCATTTCCAGTTAAGCCAAACACGGCTCCAAGCTAGCCACGGTTGCCGCCTTGTCGGTGGCGTCAAGCTACGAGCGTCGAAAAGCGTACCGACCAGTGCTGAACCAAGCGATCGAGCTCGAGAGAGCAACGTCGCTGAACTCCGAAGTCAACACGCCCATAGATCGCTAGCTAGCGCTCCTGTTCTCTCTCCGGCTAGGTGTCATCCCGTTTGTGCCATTAATTCAGCTTAATTTCCTGGCAGCTTCTCTCGGCGACGCCGGCGACCTTCTTAATTCTGCTAAATAGCTAGCTCGATTGGGATCTCGATACGTGTCAGCCGCCGAGCGATGCTGAAACTTCGCCCCGTTTCCCGGGTCAATCCAACGTGCAACAATCCACTCACCGAAGGCTTAGTCAGTGATATTCCTTATTTGTTTTCTGTTTTTGCAAACAAGACTGTTTCTGTCAGTGTAGAGCAGAGTCTTCGTTTCTTCTGAAACGATAATGTACACTAGTACATTGCACTTTGCAGAGAATTTTTCTTAGAACAATCAAGGCAAGACATTGTTTTATGGATTATGCACTGTGATAGTGTATACTAGTACGTTGTATGAGTCTGGACACTGAACTTAGACTTGCAGCAGCCAGTGCTGAAAGTCTCTTTCAGAAAAGATGGAGAAATTTACACCCATCAAGTTTCAGCTCAGGTCTGTAGGTAAAATATCCTCATAGTCCCACGGCCATCATTACATACTGCTTAGTTTAGTACAAAGTGAAACGAGCTCTGCAATGAGAACAACTACTATTAGTAGTAGGGGTGACTAACGAGCTGCTCGGATCGTTAAGGCTCAGCTCGTTAAGCTCGTGATCGTTAAGGCTTGAATTGTTAAGCTCGTTAAGAATAACGAGCTGAAATCATTGTTCGGCTCGACTCGTTATGTTCTTGCGAGCGCTCCCGAGCAGCTCGTTAAGGATCGTTAAGGAGGCAATGAAAAATAAAGATGTGTGCATTACCTGGTGAGGAAGAGAGGAAGCATATGTTTTTAGATCCTAATGTAGGAGTTTCAAGCAAGGTTAAAGAACACTATTTTGCTTGGCCCCTTCCTACCAAATATTTGAGATAACTAAAGTGACTCGCAGTCAAAACTGGTGAAGCCTAACTTGTTACCGATCTTAACGAGTAGCTCATGAACATAATCTGCTCGATTGTTTAGCTCGTTAACCTTAACGAGAAAAAACTGATGCTCAGCTCGGGTCGTTAAGAAAACGAGCCGAGCTCAAACGAGTCGAGCAAACGAGCACTCATTTAACTCGCCGAGCTTCGAGCTTTTTGTCCAGCCCTAATTAGTAGCCATGATTCTCTTAGTAGCACAGGAAAAGCATATATATACTCCCTCCGTTTTTGTTTAGTTCGTGTTCTGGGTTTAGACAAAATTAAACTATTTTAAATGAGTAACAATATAGGAAAAAATATCATTATACATTACATCAAATATATAATATATGAAAATATATTTAATCATGGTTCTAATAAAAAAATAATTATAGTTCTAGCACCACTTGAGAGGGTTTTGACCTTTCATACTTAAATGAGCGAGTTAGTTTAAAAAATAGTGACATAATTTAGCCAAAACCCCAAGTATTGATGAGGTGGTATAAGTATAAATTGAAAAGCCCAATCATCGGTCTACGAGTGGTAAAATTTAGAGTTTGACATGTTGGCTAAATGAACTCCACAACTCAATAACTACTAACTTTGTGGGATTGACCTTGGTTTTTGTCTGAAAAATTGGATTTTCCGGTCTCAAACATTCGGATAATCCTAATTCAGTTCTGGATAATCCATATCTATATGCTCTTTGCTATATCATATCTGGCACGTCAATTCGTAATCGGATATTATCCTTATTCGCTGAATTCATTAAAATCGGATATTGAAAGATTCAAATAGATTTGGAGCCAGACTTAATGCCGTAATTATTCCATCTATTTACACCCTTAGCTGCAGCACATGTTCTTAGTCACTTTAGGATAGTGCCATGTAGGCCATGTACTCATAAAGTGGTGTATCTTTGTAGATTACTATTGTATATGTTGGCTATGAGATAACGATAGATGACATGACAACAAGCTATAGCCAACAGTTAGCTCTACTATTACACTTGCTCTAATATAAACCTTAACACAATTTTATCTTTCCTTTACTGAACTTGCACGTTCTTTTCATTCTTTGTAGCCCTGGGGAATTAGTTGCCAGGTGGAACTGAACGGCTACCACTAACACACCGAACCCTTGGAGAAGGACGTCCACTATAAAACAAAGACAGGCAGAGTTTCCAGGTCCTCACTTGTCAATCAGTCCATAATAAACTGATAAAGGAAGATAACAACAAAGCCCGAAGGCTTTAGCTAAACAAGTACCAAAACCAAACCACCCTATGTTCCTCGTGTCATATTGCAGAGGATACTCAAAGCTCAGTAGTCGCTATATTTAGCTCTGATGATACCTCAGATCTTGCACTAATAATGAGAAGAACGTGTTAAGAATTGTATGTATCCATGCAAAATCCGTGCCAACGCCAGATTTAGAAAATGGTGGTTTCCAGTTCTTCGTTGCTCCTTCCGATACCACATAAGTTGTGGATTGGCTTCGCGCCCAAAAATAGGCCGGCTCCCGGGATAAAGGTTGGCGGCGCCAACGCGGCCGGGGCGACCATTCTCTACCAACATTGGAGCTCCAGCCAGCCAGTCCGACGACCCGACCCCATCATCCGGAGCTCACACGCACGCACCCCGGGAAGGGACACGGCACCCACCACCTTCTCCTCTCCCCCCGCTGACTTGCGGTCGCCGTCACCTTCCTCCACACGCGTTCCCAAAGCTGCCCCGCGTCGCGTCGCGCCGGGGCAAGGCGCGCTATATAAAGCCTCGGCGTCACCGGCAAGCCGCAAAACCAAACCACCACCTCCCACCACTTCAACAAACTGCTTGCTTGCACGCCGGCCGCGATCTACCGTTTGGCTTCTTGCGCTAGCAGAGAGCTCGGTGGTTCTTGGCGGGACGAAGGGATCGACGACGGCATGGGCAACTACCTGTCGTGCACGCTGGCGAAGACGCCCGGCGGGAAGGGCGCGCGGGTGATCCTCCCCGACGGGCGGGTGCGGCAAGTGACGCTGCCGGCGACAGCGGCCGAGCTGATGCTGGACGCGCCGGGCCACTTCATCGCCGAGACGCGCGCGGCGCGGGTCGGCGCGCGCCTCGCCGCGCTCTCCGCGGACGAGGACCTCGAGATGGGCGCCGTCTACGCCACGTTCCCGATGAAGCGCCTCGGCACGCCCCTGGCCGCCGCCGACATGGCGCGCCTCGCCGCCGCCGCCACCCGGGAGGCCCGCCGGTCCGCCAAGGTGTCGGCCGTCGTCGCCGCGCCGCCCGAGGCCGCGACCGTGGCGGCCGTGTCGCTCGTGCCGGAGGAGACGCCGTCGCCCAGAGCGCGGCTGGACGAGATGGTGGACGACGCCGTGGCGGCCGAGATCGGCGTGCTCAAGCACCGGCTCAGCAGCGCGCGCTCCAGGCGGCCCACGCTCGAGACCATACACGAGGAGAATTACATGTTGAGACGCTGAAATTATACTACTAGCCAACTTCTTTTATTCTCTTCTCTTTGTTCTCAATTTTTTGGTATCGAATTCAACATAAGTTGGAAAGGATATGTGCTGGAAACAAAGGGATTTATTTGTACATATGCTTTTCTTTGTATGTGAAGTAATTCAAGAATTCGTGGATCCGTTAATTTGTTGCTCATCTCCATTTTCCTGGACAAATGTTAGAACTCGAAATGGCCAGCATTCTCGAAGAGACTTCACATCTTGAATTTTATGCCAAGATCATTTCTCCATTTTTTTGAAATATTTCTCTATTGTTTATTTCGAAATAATCCATAGATATTATTATGTCAAATTTACATTTTCTCAAAAAATACAAAGACACTATGTTATTCTGACCAATTTACTACATATTTTATATTACAAGTGAAGTTACAAATTTTTGATTGTACGCGTGGTTGGATGTTTTGTGAGCAAAGATAGTTGGTCCTTCAAGATCACCATATTTTTGAAAAATCGACTTCTCTTGCCAGTGCATATTATAATTGAGATCTGCATTTTTTCCATTTTCTAAAGATGGTGTTGTTCATACAAAGGCCGAATCTTGCCACCGAGGATAATTTAGTAGTTGATGTACAAAAAAAAAGATAAAGAACAAAACTGACTCACCCCAAGAGTTGACCTTTTTTTTACATTGTATATTTAATGCTAACTCTTCAGGTGGTAGAGTTAGTTTTAGACACATTAAGTGTATGAATTAGTTTACTGAAGTATCCAGCATAGGTTTTGAAGTCTCAACGAAATTTCTGAAATATCTCTAATTTTAGTGTGTTCCGGAAAATATTTGTCATGTTTTTTTTTGGAATCCATTCAGATTAATTCAAATGAATGATGAGAAAATATGGATGACATAATGCTAAAAAATATAGGTTTTTTTTGTAACATCTTGGATATTTTGCTTGGACCCGAAATATCTATGATGTCAAATTTTAAAATCTGAACCCCAAAAATCTTTTTTTTTTTTGCGAATCAAGGAGCTTTATATATTACTCAACATCATTACAATCTCTCTCTAAGATAGAGACTAGAAATGGTGGCGTATAGTTTAACCACAGGCATCTCCTTCGTTCACTACTAGCTCTATTTGCACAACTATGGGCAGCCTGATTGGCTAACCTACTAACATAAGAAATATTAAAGCTAGCTAGTAAACATATGACGTGAAAAGTCCAATAGACAGCTAGCAGGTACTACCGAAGTAATATGTTGTTGTTTACCATCATCCTAGCTAGGAGGGAAAGCACAAAGTTGGAGCCGATGAAATCGATTTAGGGGTCGATGTCTCCGTTTACTTCAGATCTAAACAATGCAGAGCTGATCGGACGGAGTAAAGCACAAAACCAACCTACGTCGAATTTCCCCAGTAACACGTAATTTATCTACTAATCTGGTAGAGTAGTAGTAGTATCGCTTTGCAAAGAAGACATGTAACGTTGCCCCTTCGTTTCAAAAAAAAAAAAAAAACGTTGCCCCTCAAAACAGGGTAAAGCTGGGAGCAAACTGATTGATGAAAGCAAAGGAGAACAAGCTGATCGAACCATTGAAGCAACAACAAAAAAATAGTGTGCAACAAAAAATTACAAGTAAAAAGGAGCTTTATTACTAACGAGGGTTACAAGACGGTCTTGCTCTAGGAACTGATTAATAACATCAGGTCCAGAGCCTAACCAAAGAATGAAATACGATTAACTCCTGCGAAATTGGCAAGGTTGTGACTAACATTGACCTGAGCTCGCTCCACTTTTACAAGATCAAATACTCTTTCATGATCAACTAAAGTTCTAAGTTCAGAAACTAAATGCACCACGGAAGATCTATCATGTAGCTTCTCCTTGGCCGCAGCCAGCATTTGAGCACAATCTGTGTCAACTATTATTGGTAACTAACAATGAAGAAGTGCTAGTTCCAATCCTTCGACACAAGCTCTGAACTCAGCTTCCAAAGGCCCACTGCAATGGTTCAGGTATCGGCAAGAAGTAAATATAACTTGACAGGTCATCGTGGAGTGCCACACCTGATCCCGCCGTTTTATCACCATCATGGTAAGAGCGATCTATGGACAATTTCACAAATCCTGGTGGTAGCTTACACCATGGTATATATGAAGTAACTTGCCTCGGCATGGTTGACTGTAATATAGGCCAATTTGCTTTGATCACCTCTTCGACATTAAAGTCTTGGTACTCCTGATCAATTGCAAGTAACTACATAGAAATCTTCTAGAACCTTGCACCGGAGGGAGCAATTTATCATGTCTAACTTCGTTCCTCGCGTACCAAATTCTCCATGAGACCAGACGTATGGCATCAAGCATATGAATAGGACCATTTAAAACAATAGTTAAGAGAAGGATGCTCAGAAAAAGAAAGTTCCGAAACTGAAAATTCCTAAGAATAACCTATTGTATATATATTTCGAAGAAAAATATATTGGCATTTCTAATATAGAAAAAATACAATTAAAATAAATAAATCGCATGTCCTCAATATATGATCCATAAATTTATGTGGTATTTTACATGGGTTTACGCTAGTAAGAATATATATTCAGAGTTTATATCTTGTCAAGACCGGCCCCTAAGCTAGAAGTGTCCTCCCTTTATCTGAAGAGGCCTAGCCCATGCATATCAGAGGGTATATAAATCGATGCATAGTAAGAAGGCTAGTTAAGCAATGCACTCCCTCTGATTCATATTACTTGTTGCTAATATGGATGTATCTAGACCTAAAATGTGTCTAGATACATCCACATTAGCAAGGTTAATACGAATCGAAGGAAGTAATAAGGTTGTACATCTCCAATTGTAAGGCCACATGTGATTTTTAAAATTAATCAGACAACACATAAGTTGTATGGAATTGAGTTGGTCGAAGGCCGAAGAAAAGCAGAAATTAGTCGAACACACACCACTGGTCGTTCTTGTTCGTTTCTCTTCCTCAATTTTCCACGAAGTCGAACATTGAGGGAGATGATGTACACCGAGCGGGTCGGTAGCGAACAGATGCCGCACACCCATGTTGGGCCGGCCTAGCGTTTTCTTTTTGCCTTTTTCAGTTTTCCTTTTTTTCCTGCTGTTTCTTTTTTGTTTTTTCTTATGTTTTTAAACTTGAACTTTATAAATTTGATATCTAATTTTTATTTCCAAAATTGATATTTTAAAAAAATTGAACATTTTTTCAAATATGAACATTCTTTAGTTTGAACTTTTTCAAACTTTGGAATTTTTAAAAATAAATATTCTTAAAAATATGACCATTTTTTTAATATAAACATTTTTCAAAAATGGGCATTTTGCAAGTTTGAGAAAATTTTAGATTTGAAGTTTTTTGCAAATTTGAACAACTTTCAAATTTGAACAATTTCCAAGTTTAAATATTTTCAAATTTGAAAATTTTTAAAATTTGTAAAAATAGATTTCCCCAAAAATGACACTTTTTCGAAATATGATTTTTTTTTGAATATGAGCATTCTTCTAATTTGAAAATTTTTAAAATGCAAAAAAATTCAAAAAAAATATTTTTTTAAATATGAACATTTTTTGAGTTTAAACATTTTCAAAATTTGATCATTTTGTTACTTTGATTTTCCAAAATTTGAACAATTTTAAAGTTTGAACATTTTAAAAATTTGAACTTTTTACAAATTTGAATAAAGGAAAAAAGAAAACAGAAAGGGAAAAGGAAAATGAAAAGAAACATAAAAACAAACAAAAAAGAAAGAAACAGAATAAACAGAAAATGAAAAAAGAAGGAAAAAGGTAAACGGGTCGGGGCCTATACCCTGACGAGGGTGTGCGGCACGCCATACGGCCAACGTTGATGGCTATTTTTCTTGCTTTCTTGTTGCAGGCTTGCGTGCGGCCACGGCGAACATTCATGGTGCATGGGCTCACGGCCCCTAAACCAGCCCAAAGATGAATCGCGAACACGATATGTTAACCATGAAAGTAAATCTGATCAGTCCACCTAAAAAAAAACGTAAATCTGATACATTCCCCTGAAAAAAGAGTAAATTGAATTTCCGAATACGTATCGAGTTGATAGGCAGAACGGAAAAAAAGTGCTGATCGACCTGATCCAATTACATGGCCGCCGCCACGAAGCCAACACTGGCGGCCACAACGACGCTGCAGGACGTCCCGGACAAGCTCCTCGCGCTCATCCTCGCGCGCCTCGGAGCGTCGCCTCTGTGCCTCGCCCACGCCGCCGCCACGTGCAAGCGGTGGCGCCGGATCATGGCCCGCCCTGAGTTCTTCGCCGACATGATCCGCGGCCTGCACCCTCGGCCCGTCGCCGGAAACTACTACAACCGCGCGTCCCCGCTGGACATCGTCTTCGTTCCCAGTCCCACCATCTCGCCACTGCCGCAGCAGCGCGCCGTCGGCAGCCACAAATTCTCCCTCGACTTCCTCCCCGGCGGCGCCGGGTCATGGGAGGTCGTCGACAGCAGCCGCAGCCTCGTCCTCCTCGCGAAGAAGAAAAAGAGCGGTGGATGCACCGCTGCTTTCCCGACCTCCTAGCCTGCGAGACGGCCACGCAGGGCTACAAGCTGATCCCGCGCATGGAGGAGATGGAAGCACCACCGCTGCCTTTATGCGTACCTCGTCGACACCCTGAGAAGCGCCGAACACAAGCCGCAAGGCGGTTTACACGTCGTCGACATCATGACGGATTTCAGGGTGGTCTGCGTGATCTACCAAGAATACGACGGGGTGTCCGATGACATTGGTTGTGCTAGGGCGTTCTTCTTCAGCCGGAACATCCTCGCCCGGAGAGGGCCGCACACCTGGTTGGCTGAGAAGAGCCGTCGCCTTGGCAACGACGTCGTCCTCCAAGGCTCCGACTCGCTGCATTTCCTCGGGTATGCCGGAGGCTCTCTGCACTGGAGCATCCGTGGCGACGACACACGACTGGTGACCGCCACGGGCGGCATCCTATCGCTACCAGACAACTTCCAACGGTCGCTCTTGCGAGTGGTTGACAGTAGTCGTTGCCGCAGTTACGTTATGTTGGTTTGCTTGCAGGACAGCAACCTCCAAGTGTTTGAGAGATTGTCCTACTCGAACTGGAATAACCAAGCCGAGTGGGAGCTCCACAAAAGCCTCGATCTGATGGAAGCAACCCGTGGCCTGGTAGGGCACAAAGAAGAATACTTTGCCGGCTCTTTGAAACTGATTACGTCCTCCCCGAAGTCTATTGTTCTCGCCCCAACAGTTGGAACATGGATGTTCATGATCTCCGTCGATCTTCACACTATACAAGTGGCGGAAGGTAATCGCGAGACCAGGAATCTCTTGGGCGTGCAAGATTTTCCATGCGAGCTGCCATGGCCGCCTACTCTGCGTGCTTGGGTATTCTAGACATTTCACTCCTGAAACTAACAGTAGCAGCAGCTACAAAGAGCGTTCCTGCCAAACATCAAATCTCTATTTCCAACAGCTGCTTCTCACAGCTACTTTTTCACAGCTCAACCGTTACAACTGCTTTTCAAAAGCTGCAGTCCAAACAAACAGACCTTAAGGCAAGCGCAAGACCCTTGTTCTCTTAGTTGTATCTGTTAAGAACGTATTTTCCCTTTTCTTATATTTTTCAGTTATCTTGAAAAGTTAATCCCATACAAGGAAGCATTGGCACGGGGACTATGTCGTGTCCATAGGGTAATGATGAGGCAATTTTTTTAATATTATTAGTACTTTTCAAAAAATAAGTGTCTTACTTTTATCTAGATTTGGAAGTATATAGATTTAGTAAAATTCAATTCGACTCCGGGATGCGTATGCTCCCTATACCAAAAAATTATATTTCAAGTTATCGAAAAATTTTGACAAAAAATTCTACATGTACATCTCCATAATATATGTGCATTCGCCAAGTTTCACGAAAAATCAATATTTTTTGTGGTCTATGTAAAAAAGAGAAAATTTATCTTGTAAAAAGCATTATTTTTAGCACCGAGTTTTGTCTTTTTTGCACACGTCACATGCAATTTCAGTTTTTATGAAACAACTTTGTAAGCGCGTAGCACGTGAAGATGTATGTGTGAATTTTTCATTTTAATTTTTTGAAATTCAAAATGTGTGTAAGATAAATTTAAAAATAGAGGGAGCATATGCTCCCATGTTCCAAAACACCACTCTAGGTAGTAGTATTCATGTTTTTTTGATAATGGAAATATATAAATATCAAAAGATACCAATTACACCCAGCCTCTGCAACAACTCAACACCCTAATGGCAGTACGGATGCACACAGCCAAAAAAGATAAAAAAAACTAAGAAAAAAAGTCCCACTATAGTATCTCAGGCCTACTAACAGTAATACATCCACCCCCTAGACAACACCTGAAATAAAGACTCTCCAAAAGCGACGCCTCCAAGAAGAGAATAGTGCAGCACTGTCGTCGCCCGATCAAAGTGGAAGTAGGTTTTCTCAATCATACCAGGAATTATTATTATAATTTTTTAAAATTGTAGGCATCAGTCATATCATGAGTTACTCACTCCTTCAATTGAGTTACTCACTCCTTCCCAAAGTATGGGATGTGCATAGTTTTTGGTCAAAGTCAAATTTCTTAAAGTTCAACAAACTATATAGAAAAAAGTCAACACTTATAATCTGAACCCAATATTGATCGTGAAATATACTTTCATATTGCGCGCATTTAGACTGGTCATAGTGCATAGTATCATATACAAGTATCATGTATATGATACTTGTCTATGATACTATCTCTATAGAGGGTGGTATTATAGAGTAGTATCATAAACTTTCAAATTTATTGTTTTGTAGAATCTCAATGTAAATCTACGTACAAGATTTATTTTTATTTACTTTTCTCGTAACATGCGCTATGATATAGTATCCACCTATGTTATTCTAATCATATCTCTCCTTCTTAATTAGATGTCACGTCATTATTTTTGTGGGCCTAAAATGCATGATACTACCTATGATACTATCACTATGACCAGCCTTAGTATCCTAGTGTTTATGTGTTTTAACTTTAACCAGAAAGTATTATATGCATCCTATTTTGAGGAGGAGCGAGCAGTAGCAAACATTGATCCAGTACTCCACAGTTATGTTTCTTGTTCTCATCGTCGTTGTCCACGAATGTGTTCTGCCCCATCAATATGCACCCCACCGCGTCTGAGTCTGCGCGCACAGGCACAGCCCATTTGCCATTTGTGCCAAGCTGTCAGCCCTGCTACCTACCGGCAGACAGCTCCTATGGCTGCTCCTGTTACGAGCATACATCTGTGGCCAAGCTATGCAGCTTGTGGCAACTAGAGAGGTGACCGGAATTCGAAGCACGCACAGTTGAAGCGATCGTACGGTCGACCAGGCCACATGGCATGAGTCAAATGACCACACAGGACAGTTAAACAGTCGATCTCCAAGTGCTTGCAGAGTTGCAGAGATCGTTCGCGTCGTATGGGCGGCTCACAGTGGTTACTTGAACAGATAACAGTGCGGTGAGGCAGCGTGATGTCCTGTCTCGCGGCGCCGATAAGTGCACAGCACGATATGAAACCTGTGCTACTCGTCGATCAGTTCGTCACTCACACTCGTGATCGATCGGCTCCGGCGCCCTCGGCTATATATAACACGCATCCATGACACGACCCAAAATGCATCAACATCTCAAACACACTAGAGCGATCTTGAGTGAGGTGACAGACCAAACACTCGGATTCCTCTTCCCATCGCCACACCATGAGCTGCCAAGGAGGAGGCACGCCGGCGGCGGCGGCGCAGCCTCACGTCCTCCTCGTCTCCTGCCCGCTGCAGGGCCACGTCAACCCGCTCCTCCGCCTCGGCCGCCGCCTCGCCGCCAAGGGCCTCCTCGTCACCTTCACCACTTTCCGCCACGCAGGCCTCCGCGGCATCCACCCGGACGGGGCGAGCGCCCGCGGCGTCCGCTTCCAGCACCTGCTGCGCGAGCGCGACGACGCCGACCAGATGACCCCTGAAGGCATGCTACGGTACGTCCTCGAGGCAGGTCCCGCGGCGCTGGCCGACCTCTTCCGGCGCCAGGCCGACGCCGGACGGCCGGTCAGCTGCGTCGTGAACACCACCTTCGTGCCCTGGGCGCTCGACGTGGCCCGGGATATGGGCGTCCCGTGCATCGCGACGCTCTGGACCCAGTCCTGCGCCGTGCTCTCCATCTACTACCACTTCTACAACAGCAACAGCAGCAATGACAACACCATAACCTTCCCCGAGGCGCCGGAGGACGCGCCGGTGGCGCTGCCCGGACTGCCGGCGATGTCCATGGACGAGCTGCCTCTCATGGTGCGTCCCGAGTTCGCACACAACCTCTGGGGTCAGATGCTCAGAGCGCAGCTCGTGGATGTCAAGGAGGAGAACGCGCCATCGCCGTGGGTGCTCGTCAACACGTTCTACCAGCTCGAGCGCGCCGCCATCGACGCGCTCCCAGTCGCCGTCGTGCCACTCGGCCCGCTCTTAGACGACGACGATGGCGAGACGGGCGACGACGACAAAGACGGCGTGATGGCGTGGCTTGACGCGCAGCCGCCGCGCTCCGTGGTGTACGTGGCGTTCGGCAGCCTGGTGGACATCGGCCGGGACGAGACGGCAGCGGTGGCAGAGGGGCTCGCCGGTGCCGGCAGGCCGTTCCTGTGGGTTGTCCGCGACGCATACCTCCTCCACCCCCCGGAGTCCGTCCTCGCCGCAAGTGACGACGGTCAGAACGGCAAGATCGTGGCGTGGTGCCCGCAGAGGCGCGTGCTGAGCCACGGCGCCGTGGGGTGCTTCGTGACGCACTGCGGATGGAACTCTGTGGCCGAGGCGCTGGCGGCCTGTGTGCCCGTGGTCGGGTATCCATGGTGGTCCGACCAGTTCACCAACGCTAAGTTCCTAGTGGAGGAGTATGGCGTCGGCGTCCGGCTGCCGGCGCCAGTAAAGGCGGACGCGCTCCGTGCGTGCGTCGACAAGGTGATGGACGGGCCTGAGGCGGCAGCAATCCGAGCGAGGGCAGCCACGTGGAAGGAGGAGGCTGCAACGGCTATAGCACACGGAGGGTCCTCTCACCGGAGTCTACATGATTTTGTTGACATCTTGCAAAAAACACGTATGATGTCCAAGAGTTGACACGGTTTAGCTCGAGCAGAGGATGTACTCCCTCGTCCTAAAATGTAAAAAATCTTCAGTCGCGTCTTCCAAATCGTTCTTTAAAAGTACCGGATTAAACGTTTGGGGGACGTGTTTTGTTCGTGCCGCGTTTGGAGACGTCAGTCGCATCCCCCAAATACCATCCTCAAACATTAAATATAGCATACAAATAAATATGTTTGCGGAGATTGTTTTCAAATTAAAATACAACAAACAATAAAACAACTTAACAAATATAATAAATAGGGCTAGATCAAGGTGCCGCGGCATTTGCTGATAATCCTTTGATCCTCCACAAATGGTCAACAAGATCACCTTGAAGTTGCCCGTGAACATTGCTGTCACGGATCTCTGCGTGCATGGCGAAGAAATCAGCAAAATCTGCAGGTAACACATGATCAACCTCCGTAAGAGGGCCCTGACACTCATAGGGACCAACATGTGTCCTGACATGATTCTTGCGGTCATCCTCAATGATCATGTTGTGCATGATCACGCAAGCCTGTCTCACCTCCCACATTTGGTCCTGAGACCAGCTTAGAGCAGGATACTGGACAATTGCAAATTGAGCTTGAAGCACACCAAATATCCGCTCGACATCCTTCTTGCAAGCCTCCTGTCGCGAAGCAAAAGTGGGAATTCTTCTGACCTGATGGATTCGAGATTGTTTTGACAAAAGTGGCCCATTCTGGATATATACCATCTGCTAGATAATACCATTTGGTATATTGGTGGCCATTGACCTCATAGTTGCATGGTGGAGCATGACCTTCCACTAGTCTGCTGAACACCGGAGACTGCTGCAACACGTTGATGTCATTGTGTGATCCCGCCATACCAAAGAAAGAATGCCAAATCCACATGTCATAATCTGCCACAGCTTCAAGCACCACACTGCAATATCCATGACGTACTTTGTATATACCTTTCCAAGCAAACGGGCAGTTCTTCCATGACCAGTGCATGCAATCGATGCTTCCAAGCATTCCAGGGAAGCCTCTGGCAGCATTTTGTGTCATGATCCTTGCAGTCTCTTTCTCAGTGGCCCTCTCAAGTAGTATTTGCCAAAATTTCCCACCAAAGTTCGGCAAAACTTGTACATGCACTCAATGGCAGTAGAATTACTCATGCGAAGGTAGTCGTCATGTGTATCGGCAGGTGCTCCGTATGCAAGCATCCTCATGGCGGCGGTGCACTTCTGAATCGACGAGAACCCGACATCGCCTACAGCGTCGTGCTTCAGGTTGAAGTAGGGGTCCAACTCTCGAACACCGTGGAGGATATTCATGAACAGACCCTTGCTCAACCCTTGCTCATCCTATACCGGCGCAGAAAATTGCCGGCATGTGTTGTATCATCTGCGAAGTAGTCGTTGTGCAGCATGGTATGCCCCTCCATCCTCTGTCGGGGCTTTGACTTCTTTCTCCCCGACCTTGATCCTCCGCGGCACGGCCTCTTCCTCTTCTCTGCATCGGTGTTAAGCACGTCCTAGAGGGCCGTGATGATCAGCAAATGCTTCTGGAGGTCGTCGTCGAAGGCTTGCTCCTCCTCCAGCAGTAGGGCAATCATCTCGTCGTCTCTATCCATGTCTGAAGCAAAATCAATGGTTCAAATTACGCCGCGGCAGACGAGGCAACGAACAGCGGCCAATCGCGCGTACCTGGAAAGTCGTCGAGCACCTTGTGTGCACGGAGGTGGGGCGGATTTGACACCGCGTTCTAGGACGCGCAGGCGAAGCGGCGGCGGCGGAACGACCGACGAGAACGCCAGCCGCGACAACACTCAGTCGTCGAAACGGCCGGCAAATCCAGCGGCGGCAGAGGGGTTGATATGGGGTGGCCCGATCTTCTCAGTAAGCAACGGTGGTGATGATGATCACGGGGTGATAGCAGCGGAGGAACACGACGATGTAGTGGATGATAATTTGTATGACGCAACGAGATCTCTCGATTGGTCCCTGTCGCCAATGAGCTCTCTACCCTGCAAGATATTTGCAACTCCACACACTTGCACACATAGCCGCCGACCATGAAGCGGTAAGTTGGAACCGTCTAATTCTCAATGGAACAGCAGATCACACAAGACTTTATCAGGATCTACACAATATCAAGCAATATGGTGTAGGGAATTCAATAGTTTTGCAGAGCAAACAACTAAGAACTGGGGTTTATCTTAAACATGGTCTAAAGCAGCTAGGGGGGCGTCCTGGGCACTTATATAGGCGTCCGGGACGACCTCTGGTAGAAAAACTACGAGAATAACCGACCCAGAATAGATCTGGTCGAGACAGACTCGGACACGGCCGGTCTGGAGGCCGGTCGACCGGGCCTGGGACCGGGCTGGCCGGTTCAAACCGGGCCAGGGACCGGGTTCCAACCGGGCTCGGGAATTGTGTTACAGTAACCCCGCCGATTGGCATCAGCGTGGCGCCCGGTTGGCGCCGGGGTGGATCCGGCCTGCCGCCCGGTCGGACCGGGCCAGAGACCGGGCGCGCCGGCGTGGCGGCCGGTCTGACCGGGTGCTGGGCCGGCCTGGACTTCGTCTTCTCCTCTCGTGCATGCCTCCCGCTCCTCCCTCGCGCGTCCATGAGATTTCTTCACGTCCAGCTCCTTGTCCAGCTCCACGTCCATTTTCACGTCCAGCTGCTCTTCTCCTCTTCGTGCGATGCTTGTCTCCTCTTCATACCTGATGATACATAATTAATGGGACTTAGGTAGTATAAAATTCTGATCAATGAAAGTATCGTTTAGGAACAAATTCACCTGTTGTTTAAGTAGCTTCGCACGAGCCCTTGTAATAGGTCCAATCCGAACTTCATTGGACTTGAGCTTCACAGCAGGTTCATCTTCAGTTGGTAATGACGGAGGTGGTTGTGAGGTAGGGATGTCCTCATCATCTCCCCCCCTTCAAAAGGCGTCGATCTCGACGCTCCAAGGTCTTCTCTGTCATATGGTGTCAAATCAGCAACATTGAAAGAATTACTGACACCAAACTCATCAAGTGGAAGATCTATCGAGTATGCATTATCAATGATCTTGGCAAGCACTTTGTAACGACCAGCACCACGAGGAAGCCACTTGGACTTCCATAGCTTCGGGAACCTATCCTTGCGAAAATGTACCCAGACCATATTACCAGGCCTGAACAACATCTCTTTGCGCTTCTTGTTCATCCTTGCAGCATTGTTCTTGCCTTTCTTCTCTATCAACTCTTTAGTCTTGACATGGATCTTTCGCACAAAATCTGCCCTCTTGGATGCCTCCATATTAACTCTCTCATGTATCGGCAAAGGCAACAAGTCAATTGGAGTAATGGGTTTCAAACCATACACCACCTCAAAAGGACACAGCTCCGTGGTAGAATGTACCGCCCTGTTGTAAGCAAACTCCACATGCGGCAAACACTCTTCCCACTCCTTGAGGTTCTTCTTGATCATGGATCTCAACAGTTGTGACAATGTTCTATTCACCACTTCGGTTTGTCCATCAGTTTGGGGATGACAAGTAGTACTGAAGAGTAGCTTCGTTCCCAGCTTCCTCCACAACGTCTTCCAGAAGTAGCTCATAAACTTCACGTCACGATCAGAAACAATAGTATTCGGGACTCCATGTAGTCGCACAACCTCCCTGAAAAACAAGTTAGCAATATGCGACGCATCGTCGCTTTTGTGGCAGGCAATAAAGTGTGACATCTTAGAAAAACTGTCCACTACCACAAATATAGAATCATGGCCTCTCTTAGTACGCGGCAAACTGATGTCTACGCGCGCTTCTATTCCTGTAGACAGTGTTGGGCCTCCAAGAGCAGAGGTTTGTAGAACAGCAGCAAGTTTTCCCTTAAGTGGATCACCCAAGGTTTATCGAACTCAGGGAGGAAGAGGTCAAAGATATCCCTCTCAAGCAACGCTGCGATCACAATGCAAGAAGTCTCTTGTGTCCCCAACACACCCAATACACTTGTCAGATGTATAGGTGCACTAGTTCGGCGAAGAGATAGTGAGATGCAAATGATATGGATGAATATGAGTAGCAATAGCAATCTGAATGAAATATGACAGCAAGTAAACATGCAACGGAACAGTAAACAAACGGAGATTCGCTGTTTGGAAACAAGGCCTAGGGATCCTACTTTCACTAGTGAACACTCTCAATATTGATCACATAATAAAACCACTCTACACTCTCTTGTTGGATGATGAACACCGCTATTTGTGTAGGGCTACAAGAGCACCTCAATGCCGGAGTTAACAAGCTCCATAACATTCGATATTCATATTTAAATAACCTTAGAGTGCATGATAGATCAACACAATTATACCGAGTACTAACATAGCATGCACACTGTCACCGAGAAGCTATGAAAGGGGGGAATAGATCACATTAATACCATCATAGTAATAGTTAACTTCATAATCTACAAGAGATCACAATCATAGCATATACCAAGTACTTCATGATGCACACACTGTCACAATTACATCATGGAGGAGGAATAGACTACTTTAATAACATCACTAGAGTAGCACATAGATGATATTCAACTAGATCACAAAGAGAGAGAGATGAACCACATAGCAACAGCGGAGCCCTCAGCCCCAGGGGTGAATTACTCCCTCCTCATCATGGAGACAGCGATGGCGGTGAAGATGGCGGTGGAGACGGCGGTGGAGACGGCGGTGGAGATGACTCCGGGGGCAATTCCCCGTCCCGGCAGGGTGCCGGGACAGAGACTTCTGTCCCCCGAATTGGAGTTTCGCGATGGCGGCGGCTCTGGAAGGTTTTCTCGGGTTTCGTCAATTGGTGTCGATGTTTTAGGTCAGGAGGCTTTAAATAGGCGAAGAGGCGGAGTCGGAGGGGCTGCGGGGCAGCCACACAGTAGGGGGTGCCCCCCGTGGGCCACGCCGCCGCCACGTGTGGGGCCCCCAGGGCCCCCTCTGGTCCCCCTTTGACTTTCTGGAAGGTTCCGGGAAAAATAAGATGTTGGGTATTGATTTCGTCCGATTCCGAGAATATTTCCTTTGTAGGATTTCTGAAACCAAAAACAGCAGAAAACAGCATCTGGCACTTCGGCATCTCGTCAATAGGTTAGTTCCGGAAAACGCATAAAAACGATATAAAGTGTGAACAAAACATGTAGGTATTGTCATAAAACAAGCATGGAACATCAGAAATTATAAATACGTTGGAGACGTATCAGCATCCCCAAGCTTAGTTCCTACTCGTCCTCGAGTAGGTAAACGATAAAAGAATAATTTCTGAAGTGACATGCTACCAACTTAATCTTGATCATACTATTGTAAAGCATATGAGATGAATGCAGCGATTCAAAGCAATGGTAAAGACAATGGTTAAACAACTGAATCATATAGCAAAGACTTTTCATGAATAGTACTTTCGAGAAAAGCATCAATAAGTCTTGCATAAGAGTTAACTCATAAAGCAATAGATTCTAAATAAAGGCATTGAAGCAACACAAAGGAAGATTAAGTTTCAGCGGTTGCTTTCAACTTCAACATGTATATCTCATGGATATTGTCAACATAAAGTAATATGATGAATGCAAATATGCAAGCATGTAAGAATCAATGCACAGTTAACACAAGTGTTTGCTTCTAAGGTGGAAGGAAGTAGGTAAACTGACTCAACATAAAAGTAGAAGAATTGCCCTTCGCAGAGGGAAGCAGGGATAAATCATGTGCTAGAGCTTTTCAAGTTTTAAAATCATATAGAGAGCATAAAAGTAAAGTTTTGAGAGGTGTTTGTTGTTATCAACGAATGGTAATGGGCACTCTAACCCCCTTGCCAGACAAACCTTCAAAGAGCGGCTCCCATGAAATATTTTTATTTTTGGGTGGCACTCCTTCCAACCTTTTCTTTCACAAACCATGGCTAACCGAATCCTCGGGTGCCTGCCAACAATCTCATACCATGAAGGAGTGCCTTTTTATTTTAGTTTTATTTAGATGACACTCCTCCCCACCTTTGCTTTCTCAAGCCATGGCTAACCGAATCCTCGGGTGCCGTCCAACAATCACATACCATGGAGGAGTGTCTATTTTTGTAAAATTATGAAGGTTAATTAATTTGGGACTAGGAATCCCATTGCCAGCTCTTTTTGCAAAATTATTGGATAAGCGGATGAAGCCACTAGTTCATTGGTGAAAGTTGCCCAACAAGATTGAAAGATAAAACACCACATACTTCCTCATGAGCTATAAAACATTGACACAAATTAAGAAGCATTTTGAATTGTTTAAAGGTAGCACACGAAGTATTTACTTGGAATGGTAGAGAAATACCATGTAGTAGGTAGGTATGGTGGACACAATTGGCATAGTTTTTGGCTCAAGGATTTTGGATGCACGAGAAGTATTCCCTCTCAATACAAGGCTTAGGCTAGCAAGGTTATTTGAAGCAAACACAAGTATGAACCAGTACAGCAAGACTTACATAAGAACATATTGCAAGCATTATAAGACTCTACATTGTCTTCCTTGTTGTTCAAACCCTCACCAGAAAATATCTAGACTTAGAGAGACCAATCATGCAAACCAAATTTTAGCAAGCTCTATGTATTTCTTCACTAATAGGTGCAAAGTATATGATGCAAGAGCTTAAACATGAGCACAACAATTGCCAAGTATCAAATTATTCAAGACATTATACCAATTACCACATGTAGCATTTTCTGTTTCCAACCATATAACAATTAACGAAGCAGTTTCAACCTTCGCCATGAACATTAAAAGCTAAGAACACATGTGTTCATATGAACCAGCGGAGCGTGTCTCTCTCCCACACAAGCATGATTTTATTCAAACAAAACAAAAATAAAAACAAACAGACGCTCCAAGTAAAGTATATAAGATGTGACCGAATAAAAATATAGTTTCAAGAGAAGAAACCTGATAATTTGTTGATGAAGAAGGGGATGCCTTGGGCATCCCCAAGCTTAGATGTTTGAGTCTTCTTGAAATATGCAGGGATGAACCACCGGGGCATCCCCAAGCTTAGACTTTTCACTCTTCTTGATCACATTGTATCATCCTCCTCTCTTGACCCTTGAAAACTTCCTCCACACCAAACTTAAAACAAACTCATTAGAGGGTTAGTGCATAATCAAAATATTCACATATTCAGAGGTGACACAATCATTCTTAACACTTCTGGACATTGCACAAAGCTACTGAAAGTTAATGGAATAAAGAAATCCATCAAACATAGCAAAACAGGCAATGCGAAATAAAAGGCAGAATCTGTCAAAACAGAACAGTACGTAAAGACGTATTTTTCTGGGGCACTAAACTTGCTCAGATGAAAATGCTCAAATTTAATGAAAGTTGCGTACATATCTGAGGATCACGCACGTAAATTAGCATAATTTTCTGAGTTACCTACAGACGGGGCGACTCAAATTCGTGACAGTAAGAAATCTGTTACTGCGTAGTAATCCAAATCTAGTATCAACTCTACTATCAAAGACTTTACTTGGCACAACAATGCAATAAAATAAAGATAAGGAGAGGTTGCTACAGTAGTAACAACTTCCAAGACACAAATATAAAACAAAGTACTGTAGTAAAATAAATACATGGGTTATCTCCCAAGAAGTTCTTTCTTTATAGCCATTAAGATAGGCTCAGCAGTTTTAATGATGCACTCGCAAGAAATAGTATTTGAAGCAAAAGAGAGCATCAAGAGGCAAATTCAAAACACATTTAAGCCTGACCCACTTCCTATGAAAAGGAATCTTGTAAATAAACAAGTCATTTAAGCATAATGCAACAAGCATAGAAAAACTAGACAAGCTCAACTTCAAGATTTTTAGCATATAGAGAGGTGTTTTAGTAACATGAAAACTTCTACAACCATATTTTCCTCTCTCATAAATATTTTCAGTAGCATCATGAACAAACTCAACAATATAACTATCACATAAAGCATTCTTATCATGAGCCTCATGCATAAAAGTATCATTACTCTCCACATAAGCATAATCAATTTTATTAATTGTAGTGGGAGCAAATTCAACAAAGTAGCTATCATCAAATATAGGAGGCATATTGTAATCATAATCAAATTTATCCTCCATAACAGGCGGCACCAAAAGACCACTATCATTATAATCATCATAAATAGGAGGCAAAGTATCATCAAAGAAAATTTTCTCCTCAATGCTTGGGGGACTAAAAATATCATGCTCATCAAAACCAGCTTCCCCAAGCTTAGAATTTTCCATAGCATTAGCAACAATGGTGTTCAAAGCATTCATACTAATAACACTGCCATTAGCATGCATATAAAGCTCCATGGGTTTTTTAATTTTCTCTTCAAACACATCATGTCCTAATTCAAGATAAAGTTCATAAAGATCTCTAATTTTTTTGTTGTTTTCCATTATGCCTAACTAGTGTAAACAAGAAACAAAAAGATGCAATTGCAGGATCTAAAGGAAATAGCTTCGAGCACTCACAATGGTACCAGAAAAGTGTTTGGTTACCTGGGACCGGACTGTGAGTACCTTTTACCTTTCCTCCCCGGCAACGGCGCCAGAAAATAGCTTGATGTCTACACGCGCTTCTATTCCTGTAGACAGTGTTGGGCCTCCAAGAGCAGAGGTTTGTAGAACAGCAGCAAGTTTTCCCTTAAGTGGATCACCCAAGGTTTATCGAACTCAGGGAGGAAGAGGTCAAAGATATCCCTCTCAAGCAACCCTGCGATCACAATGCAAGAAGTCTCTTGTGTCCCCAACACACCCAATACACTTGTCAGATGTATAGGTGCACTAGTTCGGCGAAGAGATAGTGAGATGCAAATGATATGGATGAATATGAGTAGCAATAGCAATCTGAATGAAATATGGCAGCAAGTAAACATGCAACGGAACAGTAAACAAACGGAGATTCGATGTTTGGAAACAAGGCCTAGGGATCCTACTTTCACTAGTGGACACTCTCAATATTGATCACATAATAAAACCACTCTACACTCTCTTGTTGGATGATGAACACCGCTATTTGTGTAGGGCTACAAGAGCACCTCAATGCCGGAGTTAACAAGCTCCACAACATTCGATATTCATATTTAAATAACCTTAGAGTGCATGATAGATCAACACAATTATACCGAGTACTAACATAGCATGCACACTGTCATCGACAAGCTATGAAAGGGGGAATAGATCACATTAATACCATCATAGTAATAGTTAACTTCATAATCTACAAGAGATCACAATCATAGCATATACCAAGTACTTCATGATGCACACACTGTCACAATTACATCATGGAGGAGGAATAGACTACTTTAATAACATCACTAGAGTAGCACATAGATGATATTCAACTAGATCACAAAGAGAGAGAGATGAACCACATAGCTACAGCGGAGCCCTCAGCCCCAGGGGTGAATTACTCCATCCTCATCATGGAGACAGCGATGGCGGTGAAGATGGCGGTGGAGACGGCGGTGGAGATGACTCCGGGGGCGATTCCCCGTCCCGGCAGGGTGCCGGGGCAGAGACTTCTGTCCCCCGAATTGCAGTTTCGCGATGGCGGCGGCTCTGGAAGGTTTTCTCGGGTTTCGTCAATCGGTGTCGATGTTTTAGGTCAGGAGGCTTTAAATAGGCGAAGAGGCGGAGTCGGAGGGGCTGCGGGGCAGCCACACAGTAGGGGGCGCGCCCCCCCTGGGCCGCGCCGCCGCCACGTGTGGGGCCCCCAGGGCCCCCCTCTGGTCCCCCTTTGACTTTCTGGAAGGTTCCGGGAAAAATAAGATGTTGGGCATTGATTTCGTCCGATTCCGAGAATATTTCCTTTGTAGGATTTCTGAAACAAAAAAACAGCAGAAAACAGCAACTGGCACTTCGGCATCTCGTCAATAGGTTAGTTCCGGAAAACGCATAAAAACGATATAAAGTGTGAACAAAACATGTAGGTATTGTCATAAAACAAGCATGGAACATCAGAAATTATAAATACGTTGGAGACGTATCACAAACCCAGCACAAAATCCATACTAATATCCTCCCAAGGTGTAGTAGGTGCCGGTAAAGGAGTATACAAACCGTGAGGCTTCAGCTTGGACTTGAACTTGTTGCAAGTAATGCACTTCTTCACATACCTGTCCACATCCCGCCTCATCTTTGGCCAATAAAAGTGGTCAGCTAACATGAGTAGCATCTTCTCACGTCCAAAGTGACCCATCAAACCTCCACCATGTGATTCCTGCACTAAGAGCAAACGCACAGACGATTCTGGAACGCATAGTTTGTTAGCTCTAAACAAGAACCCACCATGTATGTGATATTTTTCCCATGCTTTACCAAGAGCACATAAGCGATATGGTTCAGCAAAATCATGATCAGTAGCATACAAATCACATAGTACTTCTAATCCAGGAATTTTAACATCAAGTTGAGTTAATAGCATATTCTTCCAAGATAGAGCATCAGCAACAATATTATGTTTTCCCTTCTTATGCTTAATAATGTATGGAAAAGACTCAATGAACTCAACCCACTTAGCAAGACGCTTATGCAAAGTAGATTGGGCTTTCAGATATTTCAAAGCTTTATGATCATATTGTATGATAAATTCTTTTGGCCACAAGTAATGTTGCCTGATACGTCTCAAACGTATCTATAATTTCTTTTGTTCCATGCTACTTTTATGACGATACTCACATGTTTTATACACAGTTTACATCATTATTATGCATTTTCCTGCACTAACCTATTGACAAGATGCCGAAGCGTCAGTTCCTGTTTTCTGCTGTTTTTGGTTTCAGAAATCCTACAAAGGAAATATTCTCGGAATTGGACAAAATCAACGCCCAGGGTCTTATTTTTCCACGGAGCTTCCAGAAGACCGAAGGGGATACGAAGTGGGGCCACGAGGGCCCGTACCCATAGGGCGGCGCGGTCAGCATGGAGCCCGCGCCGGCCTATGGTGTGGGGCCCCTGCGCCGCCTCCAACTCTGCCCTTCCGCCTATTTATTCCCTCCGTCGCGAAAACCGTATTACCGAGAGCCACGATACGGAAATACTTCCAGAGACGCAGACGCCGCCAATCCCATCTCGGGGGATTCAGGAGATCGCCTCCGGCACCCTGCCGGAGAGGGGAATCATCTCCCGGAGGACTCTTCATCACCATGATCGCCTCCGGATTGATGTGTGAGTAGTTCATCATTGGACTATGGGTCCATAGCAGTAGCTAGATGGTTGTCTTCTCCTCATTGTGCTATCATGTTAGATCTTGTGAGCTGCCTATCATGATCAAGATAATCTATTTGTAATGCTACATGTTGTGTTTGTTGGGATCCGATGAATATGGAATACTATGTCAAGTTGATTATCAATCTATCATATATGTGTTGTTTATGTTCTTGCATGCTCTCCGTTGCTAGTAGAGGCTCTGGCCAAGTTGATACTTGTAACTCCAAGAGGGAGTATTTATGCTCGATAGTGGGTTCATGCCTCCATTGAATCTGGGACAGTGACAGAAAGTTCTAAGGTTGTGGATGTGTTGTTGCCACTAGGGATAAAACATCAATGCTTTGTCTAAGGATATTTGTGTTGATTACATTACGCACCATACTTAATGAAATTGTCTGTTGTTTGCAACTTAATACTGGAAGGGGTGCGGATGCTAACCTGAAGGTGGACTTTTTAGGCATAGATGCATGCTGGATAGCGGTCTATGTACTTTGTCGTAATGCCCTGATTAAATATCATAGTAGTCATCATGATATGTATGTGCATTGTTATGCCCTCTCTATTTGTCAATTTCCCAACTGTAATTTGTTCACCCAACATGTATTTCTTATTGGAGAGACACCACTAGTGAACGGTGGACCCCGGTCCATTCTTTTACATCTGAATACAATCTACTGCAATCATTATTCTTTACTGTTCTTCGCAAACAAACATCATCTTCCACACTATACATTTAATCCTTTATTTACAGCAAGCCGGTGAGATTGACAACCTCACTGTTACGTTGGAGCAAAGTATCTTGATTGTGTTGTGCAGGTTCTGTAACAACCCAAAAATTTCAAAACAAACAAAATGAATTTCCCTAGTTCCAAATTTTGGAACCAACAAAAACTTTTATTAAAATAAGATTGATACATATAGATCTGGTTTAAATCTTGTGTTTTGCCATGATGAGTGTTATTATGCTTTTGTGCTAAACCCTAAAACCCTAAAGTGATCAAGTGAAGGTCACCAACCCAATAAAATAAAAGAGAAAAAAATCAAATAAGAAAAACCTTAAACCCTAATCTTCTCCAAAAATCATTTGGATCTATTTTGAGAAACCCAAAATAAAATAAAAGACATATGGGGGCATATAGCCCTAATAGGTAAATCTTGAACCCTACCTTTATTATTTATGCTAAATGGTGGTGAACCATTGTGAACCCCACTAAACCCTAAACCTCAACCCTCTTCTCACCACCCTAGTTAAATTAAAATAAAAGGAAATTAAATAAGAAAGAGGCATATGTGCCTATGGCTATATTTATAAAACTTTACCCTAAGCCTTTCTACTTTGCTTAGAGGTTTGGAAAACCTTCATACACCTTACCTAGTACTCCCTCCGTTCCTTTTTAATTGACTCGAATTTAGTACAAACTTGTACTAAATCCGAGTCAATTAAAAAAGAACGGAGGGAGTACCTATCAACCCAATTCCAAGTGTTTTCCAAAGAAATTAAAAAGAAACTAAAAATGCCATAGAGGCATATGAGAGAAAAGTGCAAATTTGTGAATTTGAGAAACTTGACCCTAAGGCTTGTGGTGAATGGTTGGATCACTCCTATATACAATTTCAACACTCCACAACACCAATTGGGTCAAGCCAAGTCAAATTGAAGATCAAATGCAACATATGCATAGAGGCATATGTGACACATAGCCATTTCCCCAATTCTTGACCTATGCACTCTAAACCTTGACCAAATGGTGTGAGACCATCTCCAAACCTAATACAACACTAAATTGACCCTAACCCATGTCCAAGTGAAGCAAGATGAACAATTTACAAGTTTAATGAAATATGACACATCACCTCTTATGTGTTATGGCCATTTTTGCAAATCTTTGAGCAAGACCATTTGAATTGGTTTCAATGGTTGGAAAATGTTTCTAAACTAATAAGAACCACATTAGAGTCAACAAAAGTCAACTCAAATGGGGAGAAATCAAATAGGGAGAAAATCCCCAAAATTCACTCACATACACTTAGCCAAATTTGCAAATCTTCAACCAAGGCCACCATTGCTTGATCTATTGTTTGTAAAACTCTTATATATGATAAACAAACACAATTGCATCAAAGAAACCAAAATCAAATCAAAGCAAATCTCAAAATCAACATCACATATGATAATGGTCATATGTCACATTTATAATTTCTTCCCCACTTTGCACCCACCTATCTTTTATTTTTGCAACCAAACTTGGCCAACTCTCTCCATGTCATCCAAGACCATGTCAAGGTGAACAGCTTTGATGTTGACCACTAGTGCTGACTTTGACCAGGTTGACCAGAAATAAATTGACAAGTGATGACATTGAAACAAAGAGAAGATTCCTCCACTTTTTGAAAACTTGCAAACCTCCACCAAAATGAGCACCACCACCACCAATCCACTTCAAATATTATATGAATAAGATCCACCAAAAAGTTTGCCAAAATTCAACCAAAAACTTCTTGCGGCCATTTATACAAACACCTTGTGGGCAGCACCTATATTTGTGCCCATACTGAAATTTGGTTTGGACCAGGTCCAACCCTGACCATCCCTGCTGCTCTGGAGACTCACCACACCCCTGGGCACCAAGACAAAGCCTTGCAACCCTTGCCCTGGCCCCCCCATGGTCAATGTCAAGACCATGCCGGCCACCATGAGCTCACCATGCCCACTTGCTCTCTGGCCATCTCCATCATGCACCACCGTGTCAATCTTGTGCTACACACTCCCCTGAACCTCCTCGATACCTTGCTCGACGAAATAGTGCACCAGACGCACCGAAAACGTGACGCCCAGACGCGTCCAGAACGTGCACGCGCACGACAGAGCGTGCACTGGCACGCTCCAGAACGCGCCCGGCCACGTCGTCACACCACCTGCTCCGTTGACACCAGCACTTGCTCTCTGCGCCCACGGCTCCATGACGACACCAGCAATCACCAGGACACTGTAGGAGAACGTTGCATAGAAAACAAAAATTTTCCTACCGCGAACACGCAATCCAAGCCAAGATGCAATCTAGAAGACGGTAGCAACGAGAGGGTATCGAGTCTCACCCTTGAAGAGATTCCAAAGCCTACAAGAGGAGGCTCTTGTTGCTGCGGTAGACGATCACTTGCCGCTTGCAAAAGCGCGTAGAAGATCTTGATCACGATCGGTTCCGGCGCCACGAACGGGCAGCACCTCCGTACTCGGTCACACGTTCGGTTGTTGATGAAGACGACGTCCACCTCCCCGTTCCAGCGGGCAGCGGAAGTAGTAGCTCCTCTTGAATCCGACAGCACGACGGCGTGGTGTCGGTGGCGGTGTAGAAGTCCGGCGGAGCTTCGCTAAGCTACGCGGGCAATATGGAGTGGAGGAGCAAAGCTAGGGTTTGGGAGGGGGTGGCCGGCCACTCCGGGGGGCGGCCAAGCTAGGCTCGTGGGAGGGCCGGCCCCCTCCCTTGGCCCCTCAATATATAGGTGGATCCCAAGTGTTGGTGTCCAAGGCTTCTAATAATACCCCAAACCAAAACCTTCCCAAGGAGGGTGGAAACCTAGCCCAACTAGGACTCCCACCCAAAGGTGGGATTCCCACCTCCCATGTGGGGGGTGGCCGGCCCCCTATGGTGGAGTCCACTTGGGACTCCACCCCATCTAGGGCTGGCCGGCCATGGAGGTGGAGTCCCTTGTGGACTCCACCTTCCTTGGTGGTTTCTTCCGGACTTTTCTAGAACCTTCTAGAACCTTCCATAGAACCTTCCGCGACATTTTATTTCACATAAAATGACATCCTATATATGAATCTTATTCTCCGGACCATTAGGAACTCCTCGTGATGTCCGGGATCTCATCCGGGACTCCGAACAAATATTCCAACTCCATTCCATATTCAAGAACTACCATTTCAACATCCAACTTTAAGTGTGTCACCCTACGGTTCGAGAACTATGCGGACATGGTTGAGTACTTACTCCGACCAATAACCAATAGCGGGATCTGGAGATCCATAATGGCTCCCACATATTCAACGATGACTTTAGTGATCGAATGAACCATTCACATACATTACCAATTCCCTTTGTCTCACGATATTTTACTTGTCCGAGGTTTGATCTTCGGTATCACTCTATACCTTGTTCAACCTCGTCTCCTGACAAGTACTCTTTACTCGTACCGTGGTATGTGGTCTCTTATGAACTCTTTCATATGCTTGCAAGACATTAGACGACATTCCACCGAGAGGGCCCAGAGTATATCTATCCGTCATCGGGATGGACAAATCCCACTGTTGATCCATATGCCTCAACTCATACTTTCCGGATACTTAATCCCACCTTTATAGCCACCCATTTACGCAGTGGTGTTTGGTGTAATCAAAGTACCTTTCCGGTATAAGTGATTTACATGATCTCATGGTCATAAGGACTAGGTAACTATGTATCGAAAGCTTATAGCAAATAACTTAATGACGAGATCTTATGCTACGCTTAATTGGGTGTGTCCATTATATCATTCACACAATGACATAACCTTGTTATTAATAACATCCAATGTTCATGATTATGAAACTAATCATCCATTAATCAACAAGCTAGTTTAAGAGGCATACTAGGGACTTCTTGTTTGTCTACATATCACACATGTACTAATGTTTCGGTTAATACAATTCTAGCATGATATATAAACATTTATCATAAACATAAAGATATAAATAATAACCACTTTATTATTGCCTCTAGGGCATATCTCCTTCAGTCTCCCACTTGCACTAGAGTCAATAATCTAGTTTACATTTGTAAAGATATAACACCTTGGCCTTCTGGTGCTTTATCATGTATTGCTCACGGGAGAGGTTTTTAGTCATCGGATCTGACACACTCAGAAACGTATGTATTTTGTAATTCATTTGCGTCTCAACGCATCACTCATTTCCAAATGAGCTGGCATTAAATATGTTTGATCTTCTGGTGGAACCTTAATTCCGCTGTCTGAAATATGTCACAAATATTGTCACACACAATATAGCTTCAAAGTTCTGACTCTGTCGGAACTACACCAAGTTCTCAAAGAACCTCTTGACTTAACATCCTTTGTCATTGTCAAAACAATGACATACTCTGCCTTCTTTTGTAGAATCCGTCACCATATTTAGAACCCTTCTAAATCTAGCATAGACAACTTCTAGCTCATTGTGCTACCTTTTAAACAACACTTCGTCTAATTTGAGATTGAATTTATATTTTATATGTGATAAAACCAATATCGGTGTAACACCTTACATCGATTTGTTTGTCATTTCTTCATACAAAAATATATATATATATCCTTAGTTCTTCTAAAGTACTCAAGGATATTCTTCTTGTCGTCCAATGATCATCATATGAATCATTCTGGTATATGCTCATAACACTTTATAGCACATGATATCTGATTGTGTACATATTATTCGTGATCTATAATCACTCATGTGTTTTTAATCATTGAGTGTCGAGATACACTCAAGTCTTGTTAAACCTTCACATGACAAGAACATTTTCTTAATATTTCTATATTGAACTACTTCAATATCCATCATATGCACTTTGACTTAAACTTATTTATGTGTTTCAATCTATCTTCATAGATCTTGACACTAAATTTGTTTCAGTCCATATCCTTTCATTGAAGTTAATTCTCAATGAAACCTTTTAATCAAGTATATAATTACATCATTTATAACCAACTATATGTCACCTACATAAAGTATTATAAATGTGTCTTAGCGCTCCCACTTAATTTCTTGCAAATGCAAGCCTCTTCATTGTTTCTGATGAAATCAAAAACTCTTTGACTATTTCATCTAGTGAAGATTCAAACTCCGCTATACTTACTTCATCAAATTGAAGTTTGTATACCTATCTAGTATTCCACGGATCAGCAAAACTCTTGGTTGTATCTTGTATACACCTTTAATACACACTTCTGATAAGTAATGTATTTTGCCATCCTACTAACATATCTCATAAAGGAAATATGTAGTGATTACTAGAATAATCCATATAGACTTTAAGCATTGCTACGGAAGATCTAATCTTGTCGTAGTCAACTCTTTGAACTTTGTCGTAAACAATTTTTCGACAAGTTAAGCTTCTTCAAGGATATTTCATCCAAGTCCATCAATTTTATAGATCTATTTTCTTTCAAAAAGTATTCATCTATCTTGGATTTCATGGCGTATGGCCATTTTAACGGAGTCAGGGCCCATCATAACTTCTTTGTTTTGTAGTTGGTTTATCATTGTTCAAAATCAATCCTTTGTCCACAAATCATTTATTTGATCACAAAGTAAACC
This sequence comes from Lolium perenne, assembly GCF_019359855.2. Lineage (NCBI taxonomy): Eukaryota > Viridiplantae > Streptophyta > Magnoliopsida > Poales > Poaceae > Lolium > Lolium perenne. The sequence continues at coordinate 244,709,658 of NC_067244.2, read as the reverse complement.
ATACCTACAAGGTTCAATATGTACTTCGATCTCCATGGCTAAAACACTTTGTAGTCATGGGAGCCATGATCGTTGTGGCCGCTTTCGAAACCAATTCCGATGCTGCGCTACTCTGATCATTATGCTCAGGTTCATAAACCTTATCAAAATATATTGTCCTCCCACTCAAATACTTCACTAGAAACAATTTCTCGGAAATAAGAAACATTGACAAACACTTTTTTCTTTGTCTCGTGGGAAGAATTCCCAATCAAATCTCTGGGATAACCAACAAAGACATTCATCCGATTTTGGTTGACTATTAGGGTTTATACCCATGCCATAACTTGTATGGTGTCATTTCAACGGATCATGATGATGCTCTATTCGGTGTAAAAGCGGTAGTCACTAAAGCATAATCCACAAAAATATAATGGCATCAATATTTTATCTCATCATTGATCCAACAAAGTTTGGATATATCTCTTGGATACTTCATCATCACTATGATACTCCAAGAAACGTAAGTTGTAGAACAATTTCATAACTCTCTTAGATGTTCGCTAAAACTCGTAATTCAAATATTTCCACCATGATCCAATCATAGATATTTGATTTCTATTACGATGATTTCCACTTCATGCTGAAATTTGTTTGAATCCTATTCAAATGTTTCAAACTTTTCCTTATTGAATATATCCACATATATACTCAATTCATTGTTTGAAAGTTTTCATGAAGTAGAAGAATCTTCCGCACACAACTATGCCCGATGAACCACATATATCATTATGTATGTTTTCACTAAGTTAGTTGCCCGTTCAACTCTTCGGCCTATGAACGGTATTTCAGTCATTACCTTTTAGAAAAGATTTTGCAAGTGCCAAACGATTCAACAAATCGAATGACTCCAAAAATCCATTTGCATGGAGTTCCTTCATGCGATCCTTTCTAACATGACCTAAATTGCGGTTCCACAAATAAGTGGAATTCAAATCATTTGCCTTATGGCATTTTTAGCGTCAGTGTTATGTATGTGTGTTTCACCATTTAAGATTTATAATAACTTATCCATCATACATGGAGTAATGTCATAATTTGAACAACTCATTGTTTTCATTTGACCAGAGCAAAATAACAATTTATTAAGCTCTTTATTATAAATTCTAAGGGCTAGATAGAATGCCAACGACGAACATAATAACACTTTATTTTTGTTCGAGCGAACATTCTTATCATATTCCTTGTCACCACTTAGGCCATTGTATTCTTGAATTGCGTTGTTTTGTATGACACTTCATACCAACCAATATGGTATTAATACCCAAGAATTTCATTGTGTGACTTAACTAGGAATACAACCATAACATGTATATCATTTATATACACCTGAGCTAGACTTTCTAGTCTTTTCTTTTGCCAAAATATCTTTTGCAGTTTCTCTTTTAGCTTTCCTCATTATTCAGAAAAACATTTCAACATCAATAACTTCTAGGTTTGTTGGTCAAATACCAATAACCTTGAGGTTCTTACTTTGAAGTTGATCATCATATGACAAGTGTTCTAGATTTCACATATTAGTAACTATGATGAACAATTTCACTCATAATTTTATCCATCAATTCATGACAACTTTTTGAGACCATGTCCATACATGCTAGGCTCATAAAGTTTAACCTTAGTATTCGCATGTGCAAATCAGGCTTGCACCCATTGTAAGCACACGTAGAATCTATAACACCCGATCATCACGAGATGCTTCAAACGATGAGTCTTAGCAACGGTGCATACTAAGGATGATAACTTCATGGATATGCGAATATCATTAGTGCCCCAATAGCTGGAGGATTGTGACGTCTTGCGTCTTCAACCTTCATACATTCCCATAAAACTTATGAGTTTATGTAGTCTCACCAAATTATATTCTATCATCTTGCAATAAGGTCTTAGATATCACATATATCTCATACCTTGATTATTTCTGAAAACTAAATTTTCAGCTCCTTATTTTTCAAACATATTTGAACTTTCAAGTTTCATGGAGACAAGATAACTTTTAGGTACTAATTGAAACCATAGCTCTTTGAATCAACAATGTGAGGTTTACTAAAAGTTTGCAATAGGACTTAATCAATTCTTGATTCTTTAACAATACGGTACCAATCCAGTAAAGTTTCTTGTCGATTTAAACAGTATTTCTATCTCAATAACAAGACTAGCGCATAGTAGTAAACGGATGCCAATACTACAAAATTAATTCAAAATACTACTCAGACTATGTTTATGATAATTAGTTCATGTTTTAATCTAATTACTAATGAACTCCCACTTAATACAACATCCCTCATAGTTGTTAAGTGGTACACGATCCAAATCCACTACACCAAAACCGATCATCACGTGAGATGATGTAGCTTCAATGGTGAACATCAACATGTTGATCATATCATCCATATGACTCGTGTTCAACCTTTCGGTTTCCGTTGTCCCGAGGCCATGTCTGTACATGCTAGGCTCGTCAAGCAAACCCAAGTATTCCGCGTGTGCAACATGGCTTACACCCGTTGTATGTCAAGTTTATCACACCCGATCATCACGAGATGCTTCAAAACGTCGAACAATGCAACGGTGCATACGAGGGAAGAACACTTTATTATCTTGATATTAATGTGAGGGATCATCTTATAATGCTACCGTCGCGATCTAAGCAAAATAAGATGCATAAAAGGATTAACATCACATGCAGTTCATATGTGATATGATATGGCCCTTTTGTCTTTGCGCCTTTGATCTTCATCTCCAAAGCACGGATATGATCTCCATCATCTTCGGGCATGATCTCCATCATCGTCGGTGTAGCGTCAAGGTTCATGGCGCCGTCTTCATGGTTGTTCACCTCATGTAGCAACTATAACAACTACTTTGAAATACTACTCAACATGAAAATTAAAGACAACCATAAGGCTCCTGCCGGTTGCCACAATACAATAATGATCATCTCATACATATTCATCATCATATCATGGCCATATCACATCACCAAACCCTGCAAAAACAAGTTAGACGTCTCTAATTTGGTTTGCATATTTTACGTGGTTTAGGGTTTTCGAGAGAGATCTAATCTACCTACGAACATGAACCACAACGTTGATACTAATGTTTTCAATAGAAGAGTAAATTGAATCTTCACTATAGTAGGAGAGACAGACACCCGCAAAGCCTCTTATGCAATACAAGTTGCATGTCAAACGAGGAACAAGTCTCATGAACGCGGTCATGTAAAGTTAGTCCGAGCCGCTTCATCCCACTATGCCACAAAGATGCAAAGTACTCAAACTAAAGATAACAAGAGCATCAACGCCCACAAACCATTGTGTTCTACTCGTGCAACCATCTATGCATAGATACGGCTCTGATACCACTGTAGGAGAACGTTGCATAGAAAACAAAAAATTTCCTACCGCGAACACGCAATCCAAGCCAAGATGCAATCTAGAAGACGGTAGCAACGAGAGGGTATCGAGTCTCACCCTTGAAGAGATTCCAAAGCCTACAAGAGGAGGCTCTTGTTGCTGCGGTAGACGATCACTTGCCGCTTGCAAAAGCGCGTAGAAGATCTTGATCACGATCGGTTCCGGCGCCACGAACGGGCAGCACATCCGAACTCGGTCACACGTTCGGTTGTTGATGAAGACGACGTCCACCTCCCGTTCCAGCGGGCAGCGGAAGTAGAAGCTCCTCTTGAATCCGACAGCACGACGGCGTGGTGCTCGGTGGCGTGTAGAAGTCCGGCGGAGCTTCGCTATGCTACGCGGGCAATATGGAGTGGAGGAGCAAAGCTAGGGTTTGGGAGGGGGTGGCCGGCCACTCAAGGGGGGCGGCCAGCTTCTGGTCTTGGGGTGGCCGGCCCCCTCCCTTGGCCCCTCATTATATAGGTGGATCCCAAGTGTTGGTGTCCAAGTCTTCGAATAAGACCCGAAACCAAAACCTTCCATAGGAGGGGGGAAACCTAGCCCAACTAGGACTCCCACCCAAAGGTGGGATTCCCACCTCCCATGTGGGGGGTGGCCGGCCCCCTATGGTGGAGTCCACTTGGGACTCCACCCCATCTAGGGCTGGCCGGCCATGGAGGTGGAGTCCCTTGTGGACTCCACCTTCCTTGGTGGTTTCTTCCGGACTTTTCTAGAACCTTCTAGAACCTTCCATAGAACCTTCCGCGACATTTTATTTCACATAAAATGACATCCTATATATGAATCTTATTCTCCCGGACCATTCCGGAACTCCTCGTGATGTCCGGGATCTCATCCGGGACTCCGAACAAATATTCCAACTCCATTCCATATTCAAGAACTACCATTTCAACATCCAACTTTAAGTGTGTCACCCTACGGTTCGAGAACTATGCGGACATGGTTGAGTACTTACTCCGACCAATAACCAATAGCGGGATCTGGAGATCCATAATGGCTCCCACATATTCAACGATGACTTTAGTGATCGAATGAACCATTCACATACATTACCAATTCCCTTTGTCTCACGATATTTTACTTGTCCGAGGTTTGATCTTCGGTATCACTCTATACCTTGTTCAACCTCGTCTCCTGACAAGTACTCTTTACTCGTACCGTGGTATGTGGTCTCTTATGAACTCTTTCATATGCTTGCAAGACATTAGACGACATTCCACCGAGAGGGCCCAGAGTATATCTATCCGTCATCGGGATGGACAAATCCCACTGTTGATCCATATGCCTCAACTCATACTTTCCGGATACTTAATCCCACCTTTATAGCCACCCATTTACGCAGTGGTGTTTGGTGTAATCAAAGTACCTTTCCGGTATAAGTGATTTACATGATCTCATGGTCATAAGGACTAGGTAACTATGTATCGAAAGCTTATAGCAAATAACTTAATGACGAGATCTTATGCTACGCTTAATTGGGTGTGTCCATTATATCATTCACACAATGACATAACCTTGTTATTAATAACATCCAATGTTCATGATTATGAAACTAATCATCCATTAATCAACAAGCTAGTTTAAGAGGCATACTAGGGACTTCTTGTTTGTCTACATATCACACATGTACTAATGTTTCGGTTAATACAATTCTAGCATGATATATAAACATTTATCATAAACATAAAGATATAAATAATAACCACTTTATTATTGCCTCTAGGGCATATCTCCTTCAGACACACCCACTGGCCCGCGGGAACCCTGTGCACGACGCCATCGACGACGTCCTCCGCCACGGCCCTGCAAGCCTCCGTCACGCGCCAGAGCTCGCCAGGCCCTCGTTTTCACCACAATCACGCGCGGCGTCATCAGCAGTGCGTCGCCAACCCGCGTGCGTCATCGCCAGTCCATCACCGCTGCTGTAGCACCGTCGTCGATGGTGAGATCATCCATGCGACACGGCCACCTCGCGCTGCTATAAAAGGGGCGCCCCTCTTCTCAAATTAAGCACACCGTTCGCTTCTCCTCCTCACACCACCCCTCCTCGACCTCTCCATTCACTCGATTAGCCACTCCGCCGCCCCAATCGCTACCTCATCGCCGCCGCCAGTACACGGAGCCCGCCGGCGAAGGAGGCCACCCCTGGAGACGAGACTGCTACAGGCTGCTTACTCTACCTCGCCAACGTCTTCTCCGCGCCTCGCCGACCCTCGCCGCGCCGCCGGTGAGCCGCCGACCCCCTACTGCCACCGCCAGTGCTCGCCCTTCTCGCCGGAGACGACGATGTCTGTCGTTCGTCCGATCTTTCTCTAATCCAACCGCTCACATTTCACCATACCGTTTCGCTGTTAAATAGACGCTGACGTGTGGTCCCCGCACTGTCAGTCGGCCCGTTGCGTGGACGCGCTACTGGGCCGGCCCACCTTCCTTTTCCCCTGTGCAGCCCGTTTAGTTTCCCGCCTAAGCCCATCGTTTGAAATTGAATTTTCGATTTTGGTTAATTATTCTCAGATGCTGTTTTCAAAATTAAATAGGGGAAAATCTACCAAACCAAATTTGACAAATTTTATATATTTGGAAACCTTGTCAAATTATCTACAAAACTACACTGGCCCCAACTCTAGATTTGTTGTAGAATAAACGTGATAAAAATAACAAGGCAGGGCCTTTTTCCATTTCAAATAATTATTAAAAATTATAGAAAAGTGCTTTTAAGATATTTCCAACTCTCAAAAATCACATGTCACATTATCTACCAGAATATATAAAAATATGACATAGTTGCTTTACATGATCATGGCCTAGTTTAAAGATTGGCCCTATGGCTAGTTCTAGATCATTAAAAATTGGGCAAGATAATTTATGAAAATGTATGAGAGCTTCCCTCTCATTTAAATCTTGTCTCAACTAATTCAACATGAGTTAGATACCCTGGTTAGTTAAATCTCATATTGAATTATTTGATGATGTCAAACCTTTATTAGGTGTTATTAAAATGCATGAGGTGCACCATCTCTTTTAAAGTATGTTCACCATTAGGGGTCAAATCTATGAGGTATAGCACCTCATTTAAATCATCTTCTCAAGTTGTATGAAGTAATGTGATGACCCTTGTTGCTTGGTCTCATATTTTGCTCACTTAAGAATATTAAATGTTTGCCATAGTAGCATTTAAATTGTCCCAACAAATTATTAAATCTTATGGGAGTGTTTCTCTCATTTAAATCCGGTCATGAACAATTCAAAATGAGGTAGAGACTCAGGTCATTTAGGTCTCACATGAATTGTTGATGATATTAAATCTTTACCATGTTAGGATTAAAAGGTATGAGGTGTTCACCTCATTTAAATCATTTCTTAAATGATAAGTGTGAAGAGGTTGACCTTGGTCAACCTAGGTCATATATTATTCATAAGAGAAATTAAATCTTAATAAGATAATGAGAGGAAATTATTTCTCTAAGTAAATAAAAGTAACACCTTAATTAGTATGGGAGGAAATTATTTTTCCTAAATAAGAAAACAACACATTTACCCACTTAATAGTAATGAGTGATGCTAGTTTAACTTGTGTAAAGTATATGAGGTATTTCACTTCATTTAAATCTTGTCCCAAGTAGTTTCATATGAAGTTTGAACCCCTGGTCAAATACTCTCACATGAAATACTTGGAGATTTTAAATCATAATAGGCATTATTAAATGGTATGAGGTATCTCTACCTCATTTAAATCATTTTCTCAAATGATGATGATGAATGGTTGACTTAGGTCAACATAAATTCATGTGTGATGGTTTGAGAAATTAAATCTTAAGAAGATTCAATGAGAGGAAATTATTCCTCAAGAATTAAAAGGAAACTATCATTTACATATATAATGAGAGGAAATTATTTTTCTTAAGAATAAAACCATATCAACCCACATGATGACAAGGTGATAATGCTAGAATAGTTGGTGTGATTTATGTGTGTGCTTTTTATAGCTCTTGAACTTGTGTGGTGATTGTATACCCGTATTCGTAATTATAGACGCTAGTGCCGAAGGCTACGAAGGGGACGACGAGAACATCTACGGAGAAGAAGGAGGAACATTTTGATCAATACACCAACCAAGGCAAGCTAATATTCTTGCAAGCTAACACTCTTGCAAAGTCCCAAGTGCAAAGCTCTACAAGAGCAAGGCACCATCACCATTTATTTTTATGTCCAATAAACCTATCCCCTGTTTTTACCTTGCAATTATTTTGCTTATTGTATTTCAAAGCTTACTTTTGATTTATGATTCACTTAGGCTAGAATAGAACAAGAGCATCAAATTTAGCCTAAAGCAAACAAAGCTAGATAGCACCCCTCATGACTAGTTGCTATTGCAAAATAAATAAAAGTGACTACTCTAGTTGGGAACTTGTGAAATGAAATGACTTTGAAAACCTTGGAATGATGAGTCATTCTATTGAAAGATTTTGAAGGTGAATATGACTTGTGAATGACTTGGTGAATTTTACAAAACTGATGGTTGGGTTCGGATGCGATACCATTCCAATTTACAAGTACCCCCACAATACCTGATTATGGGTAGGGCTTAACTGGAAGTTTATGTGTCCTAGTATGGGTTCCCTCTAAAACAAGCGTCATCGGGGTTATGCCGAAAGCTGCCTCCACAACAAAAGAAACGACGTTAAAGATGAGGTGAATGTCCGGCCCAAGCCCTGTGCAGTTCCCAGGTTGACAGTTGGTCTTCACTGGGAGGCCAAGCTCATGGGGAGAGGTGCCTATACTAGGAAATGTAAGTGAAAGGTTATGGTTGATGATCCGCGTACTGAGTTACGATTATTCAGGGTTACCCCTGACGGATGTAATCAAAAGTTGTGGCACAAGCGTACAACCTCTGCAGAGTGTAAACCTATTCGAATAGCCGCGTCCATGGTTAAGGACGGTTGGAAAGGCCATACTGTTCCGTCATCAGACCATTTTCAAAAATGTGACATATGACTTGTGATTTTGCATTTGAAAGGTGAATGTTGACTTTGGCTTGAATCACAACAGAGTTGTGGGAATGACACTAATGTTCCCACTTGAATTAGTTAGCAAATGAGGAGGCTTTTACAAAATGTTTGTGAACTAAAATTGGCTTTATGCAAATAAACTTAGAGCTTAGCACCCCTTACTAAAATTGATAAGTACTTACCTTAGTATTAGTTTGCGAGTACTTTAAAAGTACTCATGGCTTTGTCCCTGGCTATTCAAATGGCCAGACTTTGAAGGAGAACCGCAGTACAAGGAAGATGGACAGCAGCACGTCTACGACAACTAGGACTACTCCTGACGTCAAGCGTTGGCCTGTGGATTCGTTAGCCACTACTACTTCGCTTCCGCTATTTGTGATGTTCGTTGATCAATAGATCAACTACTATTGTAATATTGGATCATGTGATCTACCTTTGTAAGATGATTATGTGTTGTAATAAATGATGACTCTATGATATTCAACTATTATGTCTCGCAACAACAATATTCCTGGGATTGCGATGTATGGCATAATAGGCATCCGGGCTTAAAAATCCGGGTGTTGACAAGTTGGTATCAGAGCCATTGTTTGACCTTAGGAGACCCTAGTTAGAATGGACGTCTGAAAAACTTAGTTTCAAAAACCAATGAAGTGAATATTTGTGAAACTTGTTCTTACTCTTATCCTTGAGATCTTTTGCAAAAATGAGAAATCTATAATTTACTTTCTTTACAAGCCTACCTAAAATGTTGCACACTTGACTACTTCTTTAACTTACTTATCCTAATTGCTCACAGATGAAGTACCAATGGGAGTCCTATCAGCTTGGTTCCGGAGGCGACCTAAGGTTCGAAAAGGAGTTGAAGCAACTAGTGGACTATCTAGGACACCCGTATCCCGAGTTCTTCGGAATACCCCTCAAAGCTCAGTTAGGAGAACCACCTCAGTGGGACGTTTCTACTGATCTACGAAGGAAGCTTGATGCCCCAGTATGGGAAACCATATGGTTTTACGTAGCAGGAAACACTTGGAAGGAAGGACTAGACAAAGCTATGCAAGAAGCAATTTCCCGTCTGTGTGGACAGAATGAGAACAAGATCAAGAACACTCGCTTCATCTACTACCCAAGACATGACTCCATGGGAAGACCGATGACCATGCCCCCACTCACGGAGATGAACCATTATGTAGCACACCAGGACTTCAGGCTGTACAAAACCCGCAGGGATTTGGACAACGCCCTCGCCTCTCGCCAAGCACATCACCCGTGAAGACGAAGAATCCACCCTGAAGAGTAGTTTCTTTTAAAGCACTTTCGTAGGTATGAGTTGTATCAGGATCCCCTTGTATCGTAGAGCGATGAATGGTTCTTCAAACCAACGGTGTGTTAGATATGTAATGTGTGATGCTTGGTATGAATGAAAAAGTGTTGTTGGTTGTACCTCCTCAACACTACTCAAGTTTGGAACTTTTCAAATTTTATCTCAACCAAACCATAGAAATTCCCCCCTTATCTTATGATCTACCTCATTGTTCAGATGGCCCCTCCTACCCGCAACAACCCCCGTGCCCAAGCCAACCAGATGCACATTAAGCACGCCAAGATGACTGACACCATCAACATCCTTGCAATGGAGCGCAAGGCACTTCGTCATCAGCACGCCAAGAAGGACTACCTCATTGCTCGCCTCCGCGTGAGGATAGCATCACTGGAGCAGCTCATCCCATTACCCAACCATGCCCCCAGAGACAAGTCCACTGTGACTTGCTATGCATGCGGTGTTACTGGGCATTACTCTAAAAAGTGCCCGATGAAAGCCGCCAACAATACCCCAAGGACTGGAAGCAATGCTGTACCCATTGCCCAAAAGGACAAGTCAACGGTAACCTGCTATGAATGTGGAACTGTGGGTCATTACTCCAATGAATGCCCCAAGAAGCTTGCCAGGATTGCCGCCAATACCGCAGCACCTGCTCAGCAACAGTGCCGCTTTGCTGGAAGAAGGAACCAGAACAACAACAACGGACGTTTCTACCACATGACCGCCACTGACGCTCAGGAAGCACCCCAGACCATGCCAAGTATGTCTTCCTATTAAGAAAATACTCAATCTCTCTTAGGAACCTAACTTTTCTTAAAATCTCGGGACGAGATTTGTTTAAGGGGGAAGGGTTTGTAACAACCCAAAAATTTCAAAACAAACAAAATGAATTTCCCTAGTTCCAAATTTTGGAACCAACAAAAACTTTTATTAAAATAAGATTGATACATATAGATCTGGTTTAAATCTTGTGTTTTGCCATGATGAGTGTTATTATGCTTTTGTGCTAAACCCTAAAACCCTAAAGTGATCAAGTGAAGGTCACCAACCCAATAAAATAAAAGAGAAAAAAATCAAATAAGAAAAACCTTAAACCCTAATCTTCTCCAAAAATCATTTGGATCTATTTTGAGAAACCCAAAATAAAATAAAAGACATATGGGGGCATATAGCCCTAATAGGTAAATCTTGAACCCTACCTTTATTATTTATGCTAAATGGTGGTGAACCATTGTGAACCCCACTAAACCCTAAACCTCAACCCTCTTCTCACCACCCTAGTTAAATTAAAATAAAAGGAAATTAAATAAGAAAGAGGCATATGTGCCTATGGCTATATTTATAAAACTTTACCCTAAGCCTTTCTACTTTGCTTAGAGGTTTGGAAAACCTTCATACACCTTACCTAGTACCTATCAACCCAATTCCAAGTGTTTTCCAAAGAAATTAAAAAGAAACTAAAAATGCCATAGAGGCATATGAGAGAAAAGTGCAAATTTGTGAATTTGAGAAACTTGACCCTAAGGCTTGTGGTGAATGGTTGGATCACTCCTATATACCATTTCAACACTCCACAACACCAATTGGGTCAAGCCAAGTCAAATTGAAGATCAAATGCAACATATGCATAGAGGCATATGTGACACATAGCCATTTCCCCAATTCTTGACCTGTGCACTCTAAACCTTGACCAAATGGTGTGAGACCATCTCCAAACCTAATACAACACTAAATTGACCCTAACCCATGTCCAAGTGAAGCAAGATGAACAATTTACAAGTTTAATGAAATATGACACATCACCTCTTATGTGTTATGGCCATTTTTGCAAATCTTTGAGCAAGACCATTTGAATTGGTTTCAATGGTTGGAAAATGTTTCTAAACTAATAAGAACCACATTAGAGTCAACAAAAGTCAACTCAAATGGGGAGAAATCAAATAGGGAGAAAATCCCCAAAATTCACTCACATACACTTAGCCAAATTTGCAAATCTTCAACCAAGGCCACCATTGCTTGATCTATTATTTGTAAAACTCTTATATATGATAAACAAACACAATTGCATCAAAGAAACCAAAATCAAATCAAAGCAAATCTCAAAATCAACATCACATATGATAATGGTCATATGTCACATTTATAATTTCTTCCCCACTTTGCACCCACCTATCTTTTATTTTTGCAACCAAACTTGGCCAACTCTCTCCATGTCATCCAAGACCATGTCAATGTGAACAGCTTTGATGTTGACCACTAGTGCTGACTTTGACCAGGTTGACCAGAAATAAATTGACAAGTGATGACATTGAAACAAAGAGAAGATTCCTCCACTTTTTGAAAACTTGCAAACCTCCACCAAAATGAGCACCACCACCACCAATCCACTTCAAATATTATATGAATAAGATCCACCAAAAAGTTTGCCAAAATTCAACCAAAAACTTCTTGCGGCCATTTATACAAACACCTTGTGGGCAGCACCTATATTTGTGCCCATACTGAAATTTGGTTTGGACCAGGTCCAACCCTGACCATCCCTGCTGCTCTGGAGACTCACCACACCCCTGGGCACCAGTACAGGCCACTGCAACCCTTGCCCTGGCCCCCCCATGGTCAATGTCAAGACCATGCCGGCCACCATGAGCTCACCATGCCCACTTGCTCTCTGGCCATCTCCATCATGCACCACCGTGTCAATCTTGTGCTACACACTCCCCTGAACCTCCTCGATACCTTGCTCGACGAAATAGTGCACCAGACGCACCGAAAACGTGACGCCCAGACGCGTCTAGAACGTGCACGCGCACGACAGAGCGTGCACTGGCACGCTCCAGAACGCGCCCGGCCACGTCGTCACACCACCTGCTCCGTTGACACCAGCACTTGCTCTCTGCGCCCACGGCTCCATGACGACACCAGCAATCACCAGGACACACCCACTGGCCCGCGGGAACCCTGTGCACGACGCCATCGACGACGTCCTCCGCCACGGCCCTGCAAGCCTCCGTCACGCGCCAGAGCTCGCCAGGCCCTCGTTTTCACCACAATCACGCGCGGCGTCATCAGCAGTGCGTCGCCAACCCGCGTGCGTCATCGCCAGTCCATCACCGCCGCTGTAGCACCGTCGTCGATGGTGAGATCATCCATGCGACACGGCCACCTCGCGCTGCTATAAAAGGGGCGCCCCTCTTCTCAAATTAAGCACACCGTTCGCTTCTCCTCCTCACACCACCCCTCCTCGACCTCTCCATTCACTCGATTAGCCACTCCGCCACCCCAATCGCTACCTCATCACCGCCGCCAGTACACGGAGCCCGCCGGCGAAGGAGGCCACCCCTGGAGACGAGACTGCTACAGGCTGCTTACTCTACCTCGCCAACATCTTCTCCGCGCCTCGCCGACCCTCGCCGCGCCGCCGGTGAGCCGCCGACCCCCTACTGCCACCGCCAGTGCTCGCCCTTCTCGCCGGAGACGACGATGTCTGTCGTTCGTCCGATCTTTCTCTAATCCAACCGCTCACATTTCACCATACCGTTTCGCTGTTAAATAGACGCTGACGTGTGGTCCCCGCACTGTCAGTCGGCCCGTTGCGTGGACGCGCTACTGGGCCGGCCCACCTTCCTTTTCCCCTGTGCAGCCCGTTTAGTTTCCCGCCTAAGCCCATCGTTTGAAATTGAATTTTCGATTTTGGTTAATTATTCTCAGATGCTGTTTTCAAAATTAAATAGGGAAAATCTACCAAACCAAATTTGACAAATTTTATATATTTGGAAACCTTGTCAAATTATCTACAAAACTACACTGGCCCCAACTCTAGATTTGTTGTAGAATAAACGTGATAAAAATAACAAGGCAGGGCCTTTTTCCACTTCAAATAATTATTAAAAATTATAGAAAAGTGCTTTTAAGATATTTCCAACTCTCAAAAATCACATGTCACATTATCTACCAGAATATATAAAAATATGACATAGTTGCTTTACATGATCATGGCCTAGTTTAAAGATTGGCCCTATGGCTAGTTCTAGATCATTAAAAATTGGGCAAGATAATTTATGAAAATGTATGAGAGCTTCCCTCTCATTTAAATCTTGTCTCAACTAATTCAACATGAGTTAGATACCCTGGTTAGTTAAATCTCATATTGAATTATTTGATGATGTCAAATCTTTATTAGGTGTTATTAAAATGCATGAGGTGCACCATCTCTTTTAAAGTATGTTCACCATTAGGGGTCAAATCTATGAGGTATAGCACCTCATTTAAATCATCTTCTCAAGTTGTATGAAGTAATGTGATGACCCTTGTTGCTTGGTCTCATATTTTGCTCACTTAAGAATATTAAATGTTTGCCATAGTAGCATTTAAATTGTCCCAACAAATTATTAAATCTTATGGGAGTGTTTCTCTCATTTAAATCCGGTCATGAACAATTCAAAATGAGGTAGAGACTCAGGTCATTTAGGTCTCACATGAATTGTTGATGATATTAAATCTTTACCATGTTAGGATTAAAAGGTATGAGGTGTTCACCTCATTTAAATCATTTCTTAAATGATAAGTGTGAAGAGGTTGACCTTGGTCAACCTAGGTCATATATTATTCATAAGAGAAATTAAATCTTAATAAGATAATGAGAGGAAATTATTTCTCTAAGTAAATAAAAGTAACACCTTAATTAGTATGGGAGGAAATTATTTTTCCTAAATAAGAAAACAACACATTTACCCACTTAATAGTAATGAGTGATGCTAGTTTAACTTGTGTAAAGTATATGAGGTATTTCACTTCATTTAAATCTTGTCCCAAGTAGTTTTATATGAAGTTTGAACCCCTGGTCAAATACTCTCACATGAAATACTTGGAGATTTTAAATCATAATAGGCATTATTAAATGGTATGAGGTATCTCTACCTCATTTAAATCATTTTCTCAAATGATGATGATGAATGGTTGACTTAGGTCAACATAAATTCATGTGTGATGGTTTGAGAAATTAAATCTTAAGAAGATTCAATGAGAGGAAATTATTCCTCAAGAATTAAAAGGAAACTATCATTTACATATATAATGAGAGGAAATTATTTTTCTTAAGAATAAAACCATATCAACCCACATGATGACAAGGTGATAATGCTAGAATAGTTGGTGTGATTTATGTGTGTGCTTTTTATAGCTCTTGAACTTGTGTGGTGATTGTATACCCGTATTCGTAATTATAGACGCTAGTGCCGAAGGCTACGAAGGGGACGACGAGAACATCTACGGAGAAGAAGGAGGAACATTTTGATCAATACACCAACCAAGGCAAGCTAATATTCTTGCAAGCTAACACTCTTGCAAAGTCCCAAGTGCAAAGCTCTACAAGAGCAAGGCACCATCACCATTTATTTTTATGTCCAATAAACCTATCCCCTGTTTTTACCTTGCAATTATTTTGCTTATTGTATTTCAAAGCTTACTTTTGATTTATGATTCACTTAGGCTAGAATAGAACAAGAGCATCAAATTTAGCCTAAAGCAAACAAAGCTAGATAGCACCCCTCATGACTAGTTGCTATTGCAAAATAAATAAAAGTGACTACTCTAGTTGGGAACTTGTGAAATGAAATGACTTTGAAAACCTTGGAATGATGAGTCATTCTATTGAAAGATTTTGAAGGTGAATATGACTTGTGAATGACTTGGTGAATTTTACAAAACTGATGGTTGGGTTCGGATGCGATACCATTCCAATTTACAAGTACCCCCACAATACCTGATTATGGGTAGGGCTTAACTGGAAGTTTATGTGTCCTAGTATGGGTTCCCTCTAAAACAAGCGTCATCGGGGTTATGCCGAAAGCTGCCTCCACAACAAAAGAAACGACGTTAAAGATGAGGTGAATGTCCGGCCCAAGCCCTGTGCAGTTCCCAGGTTGACAGTTGGTCTTCACTGGGAGGCCAAGCTCATGGGGAGAGGTGCCTATACTAGGAAATGTAAGTGAAAGGTTATGGTTGATGATCCGCGTACTGAGTTACGATTATTCAGGGTTACCCCTGACGGATGTAATCAAAAGTTGTGGCACAAGCGTACAACCTCTGCAGAGTGTAAACCTATTCGAATAGCCGCGTCCATGGTTAAGGACGGTTGGAAAGGCCATACTGTTCCGTCATCAGACCATTTTCAAAAATGTGACATATGACTTGTGATTTTGCATTTGAAAGGTGAATGTTGACTTTGGCTTGAATCACAACAGAGTTGTGGGAATGACACTAATGTTCCCACTTGAATTAGTTAGCAAATGAGGAGGCTTTTACAAAATGTTTGTGAACTAAAATTGGCTTTATGCAAATAAACTTAGAGCTTAGCACCCCTTACTAAAATTGATAAGTACTTACCTTAGTATTAGTTTGCGAGTACTTTAAAAGTACTCATGGCTTTGTCCCTGGCTATTCAAATGGCCAGACTTTGAAGGAGAACCGTAGTACAAGGAAGATGGACAGCAGTACGTCTACGACAACTAGGACTACTCCTGACGTCAAGCGTTGGCCTGTGGATTCGTTAGCCACTACTACTTCGCTTCCGCTATTTGTGATGTTCGTTGATCAATAGATCAACTACTATTGTAATATTGGATCATGTGATCTACCTTTGTAAGATGATTATGTGTTGTAATAAATGATGACTCTATGATATTCAACTATTATGTCTCGCAACAACAATATTCCTGGGATTGCGATGTATGGCATAATAGGCATCCGGGCTTAAAAATCCGGGTGTTGACAGGTTCCACGTTGGCGCCGGAATCCCTGGTGTTGTGCCGCACTACACTCCGTCACCAACGACCCTCACGTGATCCTTGACTCCTACTGGTTCGATAAACCTTGGTTTCTTACTGAGGGAAACTTGCTGCTGTACGCATCACACCTTCCAATTTGGGTTCCCAACGGGCGTGTGCTTTACGCGTCATCATTGCCAAACCTCAAGAACTCTAATTAAAGCATACAATTCTTTATCATAGATATGATAGTTTAGCTTAGCACCAGAAAGTTTCTCAGAAAAATATGCAATTGGGCGACCCTCTTGCATCAACACACCACCAATTCCAATACCACTAGCATCACATTCAATCTCAAATTGCTTATTGAAATCAGGAAGTGCAAGCAACGGTGCAGAAGTTAACAATCTCTTAAGTTCATCAAAAGCATGATCTTGGGCTGCTCCCCACTCAAATATAAACACCTTTTTACTCAAGTCATTCAAAGGTGCATCAATAGTACTAAAGTTGGGCACAAATCTTCTATAAAGCCCAGCTAGACCATGAAAACTTCTTACTTGACTCACATTCATGGGAGTAGGCCAATTTTGAATAGCTTCAATTCTAGACACATCTACTTCTACTCCATGCTTAGAGACAACATAACCCAGAAATATGACCTTATCTTTGCAAAATGTGCACTTCTCAAGATTACCATAGAGTTTATTATCACGCAACACTTGCAAAACATGTCGAATATGTATAGTATGATCAGATTCATTGCGGTTGTAAATTAATATATCATCAAAATACACAACCACAAACTTGCCAATAAATTCATGCAAAACATGGTTCACCAGTCTCATGAAAGTACTAGGTGCATTAGTCAAACCAAAAGGCATTACTAACCACTCATATAAACCAAATTTTGTTTTAAAGGCTGTTTTCCACTCATCCCTTCTTTCATCCTAATTTGATGATAACCACTACGCAAATCAATTTTAGAGAACACAACAGCACCACTCAATTCATCTAGCATATCCTCTAAACGGCGAATAGGATGACGATGTCGAATAGTAAAGTTGTTTATAACTCTACAATCTACGCACATACGCCATGTACCATCTTTCTTAGGAACAAGAATAATAGGAACAGCACAAGGACTAAAGCTTATGCGGATATAACCTTTGTCGAGTAGCGCTTGTACTTGCTTATGTATCTCCTTCGTCTCTTCGGGATTTGTTCTATATGGTGCCCGATTGGGTAGCGAAGCACCGGTAATCAAGTCAATTTGATGCTCAATACCTCGCAACGGTGGAAATCCTGCGGGTACCTCAACCGGAAACACGTCGCCAAATTCCTGCAAAACATTAGAAACACCAAGAGAAAGAGGGGTCATGTCGTTAGAAACCAAAACCGTACCCTGATACGTCTCCGACGTATCGATAATTTCTTATGTTCCATGCCACATTATTGATGTTATCTACATGTTTTATGCACACTTTATGTCATATTCGTGCATTTTCTGGAACTAACCTATTAACAAGATGCCGAAGTGCCAGTTCCTGTTTTCTGCTGTTTTTGGTTTCAGAAATCCTAGTAACGAAATATTCTCGGAATCGGACGAAATCAACGCCCAAGTTCCTATTTTCACCGGAAGCATCCAGAACACACGAGAACCGCCAGAGAAGGGGGACAGGGCCACCAAACCACACCCCGGCGCGGCCAGGGGGCGTGCCCCCCTATGGTTTGGGCAGCCCGTGGCCCCTCCGACTCCGACTCTTCGCCTATTTAAGCCGTCATGACCTAAAACTTCGACACCAATTGACGAAACCCACAGAAACCTTCCAGAGCCGCCGCCATCGCGAAGCCAAGATCTGGGGGACAGGAGTCTCTGTTCCGGCACGCCGCCGGGACGGGGAAGTGCCCCCGGAAGGCTTCTCCATCGACACCGCTGCCATCTTCACCGCCATCTTCATCACCGCTGCTGCTCCCATGAGGAGGGAGTAGTTCTCTATCGAGGCTCGGGGCTGTACCGGTAGCTATGTGGTTAATCTCTCTCCTATGTACTTCAATACAATGATCTCATGAGCTGCTTTACATGATTGAGATTCATATGAGCTTTGTATCGCTACTAGTTGTGTGCTACTCATGTGATGTTATTAAAGTAGTATATTCCTCTGCATGGTGTAAAGGTGACTAGTGTGTGCACCATGTGGTTCTTGTCGTAGGCTATGATCATGATCTCTTGTAGATTGTGGAGTTAATTATCATTATGATAGTATTGATGTGATCTATTCCTCCTTCATAGCGTAATGTGGACAGTGTGTGCACTATGTTAGTTCTTGGTTTATTTTGCAATGATCTATTATGCTCTAAGGTTATTTAAATATGAACATTATTGTGGAGCTTGTTAACTCCGGCATTGAGGGTTCGTGTAATCCTACGCAATGTGTTCATCATCCAACAAAAGAGTGTATGTAGCACATATGAGAAAGAGTTATTTATTATGCGATCAATGTTGAGAGTGTGCACTAGTGAAAGTATGATCCCTAGGCCTTGTTCCTAAATACTGCTATCGCTGCTTGTTTACTGTTTTACTGCGTTACTACTGCTGCAATACTACCACCATCAACTACACGCCAGCAAGCTATTTTCTGGCACCGTTGCTACTGCTACTATTTATTCATACCACCTGTATTTCACTATCTCTTCGCCGAACTAGTGCACCTATTAGGTGTGTTGGGGACACAAGAGACTTCTTGCTTTGTGGTTGCAGGGTTGCATGAGAGGGATATCTTTGACCTCTTCCTCCCTGAGTTCGATAAACCTTGGGTGATCCACTTAAGGAAAAACTTGCTGCTGTTCTACAAACCTCTGCTCTTGGAGGCCCAACACTGTCTACAGGAAAGGAGGAGGCGTAGACATCAAGCTATTTTCTGGCGCCGTTGCCGGGGAGGAAAGGTAAAAGGTACTCACACTCCGTATCTCGGCCACTAAGCTATTTTCCGGCGTTGTAAGTACTCGAAGCTATTTCCTTTAGATCCTGCAATTGCAACTTTTTGTTTCTTGTTTACACTAGTAAGGCATAATGGACAACATCTGTGAGCTTTTTATTCTATTTCCTGAGTCAAGACATGAATGGTTTAATGCGAAAATTAAAAAACCCATGGAATCTTATTTGCATGCTAGTAGCAATGATATTAGTATGAACGCTTTGAACACCATTGTTGCTAATGATATGGAAAATTCTAAGCTTGGGGAAGCTGGTTTTGATGAGCATGATCTTTTTAGTCCCGCAAGCATTGAGGAGAAAATTTACTTTGATGATACTTTACCTCCTATTTATGATGATTATAATGATATTGGTCTTTTAGTACCGCCTGTTATGGAGGATAAATTTGATTATGATTACAATATGCCTCCTATATTTGATGATGAGAATAATAATGATAGCTACTTTGTTGAATTTGCTCCCACTACAACTAATAAAATTGATTATGCTTATGTGGAGAGTAATAATTTTGTGCATGAGACTCATGATAAGAATGTTTCATTTGATAGTTATATTGTTGAGTTTGCTCATGATGCTACTGAAAGTTATTATGAGAGAGAAAAATATGGTTGTAGAAATTTTCATGTTACTAAAACACCTCTCTATGTGCTGAAATTCTTGAAGCTATACTTGTTTTATCTTCCTATGCTTGTTACTTTGCTCTTCATGAACTTGTTTATTTACAAGATTCCTATGCATAGGAAGCATGTTAGACTTAAATGTGTTTTGAATTTTCCTCTTGATGCTCTCTTTTGCTTCAAATACTATTTGTTGCGAGTGCATCATTAAAACTGCTGAGCCCATCTTAATGGCTATAAAGAAAGAACTTCTTGGGAGATAACCCATGTGTTATTTTGCTACAATACTTTGTTTTATATTTGTGTCTTGGAAGTTGTTTACTACTGTAGCAACCTCTCCTTATCTTAGTTTTGTATTTTGTTGTGCCAAGCAAAGTCTTTGATAGTAAAGTTCATACTAGATTTGGATTACTGCGCAGTTTCAGATTTCTTTGCTGTCACGAATCTGGGCAAAATTCTCTGTAGGTAACTCAGAAAATTATGCCAATTTACGTGAGTGATCCTCAGATATGTACGCAACTTTCATTCAATTTGGGCATTTTCATCTGAGCAAGTCTGATGCCATTTTAAAATTCGTCTTTACGGACTGTTCTGTTTTGACAGATTCTGCCTTTTATTTCGCATTGCTTCTTTTGCTATGTGGGATGGATTTCTTTGTTCCATTGACTTCCAGTAGCTTTGAGAAATGTCCAGAAGTGTTAAGAATGATTGTGTCACCTCTGAACATGTGAGTTTTTGATTATGCACTAACCCTCTAATGAGTTTGTTTCGAGTTTGGTGTGAAGGAAGTTTTCAAGGGTCAAGAGAGGAGGATGATATACTACGATCAAGAAGAGTGAAAAGTCTAAGCTTGGGGATGCCCCGGTGGTTCATCCCTGCATATTTCAAGAAGACTCAAGCGTCTAAGCTTGGGGATGCCCAAGGCATCCCCTTCTTCATCGACAACATTATCAGGTTCCTCCCCTGAAACTATATTTTTATTCCGTCACATCTTATGTGCTTTGCTTGGAGCGTCGGTTTGTTTTTGTTTTTGTTTTGTTTGAATAAAATAGATCCTAGCATTCACTATATGGGAGAGAGACACGCTCCGCTGTAGCATATGGACAAGTATGTCCTTAGGCTCTACTCATAGTATTCATGGCGAAGTTTCTTCTTCGTTAAATTGTTATATGGTTGGAATTGGAAAATGATACATGTAGTAATTGCTATTAATGTCTTGGGTAATGTGATACTTGGCAATTGTTGTGCTCATGTTTAAGCTCTTGCATCATATACTTTGCACCCATTAATGAATAAATACATAGAGCATGCTTAAATTTGGTTTGCATATTTGGTCTCTCTAAGGTCTAGATAATTTCTAGTATTGAGTTTGAACAACAAGGAAGACGGTGTAGAGTCTTATAATGTTTTCAATATGTCTTTTATGTGAGTTTTGCTGCACCGGTTCATCCTTGTGTTTGTTTCAAATAACTTTGCTAGCCTAAACCTTGTATCGAGAGGGAATACTTCTCATGCATCCAAAATACTTGAGCCAACCACTATGCCATTTGTGTCCACCATACCTACCTACTACATGGTATTTCTCCGCCATTCCAAAGTAAATTGCTTGAGTGCTACCTTTAAAATTCCATCATTCACCTTTGCAATATATAGCTCATGGGACAAGTAGCTTAAAAACTATTGTGGTATTGAATATGTAATTATGCACTTTATCTCTTATTAAGTTGCTTGTTGTGCGATAACCATGTTCACTGGGGATGCCATCAACTACTCTTTGTTGAATTTCATGTGAGTTGCTATGCATGTTCGTCTTGTCTGAAGTAAGAGCGATCTACCACCTTATGGTTAAGCATGCACATTGTTAGAGAAGAACATTGGGCCGCTAACTAAAGCCATGATCCATGGTGGAAGTTTCAGTTTTGAACATATATCCTCAATCTCATATGAGAAAATTATTAATTGTTGTCACATGCTTATGCATTAAAGAGGAGTCCATTATCTGTTGTCTATGTTGTCCCGGTATGGATGTCTAAGTTGAGAATAATCAATAGCGAGAAATCCAATGCGAGCTTTCTCCTTAGACCTTTGTACAGGCGGCATAGAGGTACCCCTTTGTGACACTTGGTTAAAACATGTGCATTGCGATGATCCGGTAGTCCAAGCTAATTAGGACAAGGTGCGGGCACTATTAGTATACTATGCATGAGGCTTGCAACTTGTAAGATATAATTTACATGATACATATGCTTTATTACTACCGTTGACAAAATTGTTTCATGTTTTCAAAATCAAAGCTCTAGCACAAATATAGCAATCGATGCTTTTCCTCTATGGAGGACCATTCTTTTACTTTCATGTTGAGTCAGTTCACCTATTTCTCTCCACCTCAAGAAGCAAACACTTGTGTGAACTGTGCATTGATTCCTACATACTTGCATATTGCACTTGTTATATTACTTTGCATTGACAACTATCCATGAGATATACATGTTACAAGTTGAAAACAACCGCTGAAACTTAATCTTCCTTTGTGTTGCTTCAATACCTCTACTTTGATTTATTGCTTTATGAGTTAACTCTTATGCAAGACTTATTGATGCTTGTCTTGAAAGTATTATTCATGAAAAGTCTTTGCTTTATGATTCATTTGTTTACTCATGTCATCACCATTGTTTTGATCGCTGCATTCACTACATATGCTTTACAAATAGTATGATCAAGGTTATGATGGCATGTCACTCCAGAAATTATCTTTGTTATCGTTTTACCTGCTCGGGACGAGCAGAACTAAGCTTGGGGATGCTGATACGTCTCCGACGTATCGATAATTTCTTATGTTCCATGCCACATTATTGATGTTATCTACATGTTTTATGCACACTTTATGTCATATTCGTGCATTTTCTGGAACTAACCTATTAACAAGATGCCGAAGTGCCAGTTCCTGTTTTCTGCTGTTTTTGGTTTCAGAAATCCTAGTAACGAAATATTCTCGGAATCGGACGAAATCAACGCCCAAGTTCCTATTTTCACCGGAAGCATCCAGAACACACGAGAACCGCCAGAGAAGGGGGACAGGGCCACCAAACCACACCCCGGCGCGGCCAGGGGGGGCGCGCCCCCCTATGGTTTGGGCAGCCCGTGGCCCCTCCGACTCCGACTCTTCGCCTATTTAAGCCGTCATGACCTAAAACTTCGACACCAATTGACGAAACCCACAGAAACCTTCCAGAGCCGCCGCCATCGCGAAGCCAAGATCTGGGGGACAGGAGTCTCTGTTCCGGCACGCCGCCGGGACGGGGAAGTGCCCCCGGAAGGCTTCTCCATCGACACCGCTGCCATCTTCACCGCCATCTTCATCACCGCTGCTGCTCCCATGAGGAGGGAGTAGTTCTCCATCGAGGCTCGGGGCTGTACCGGTAGCTATGTGGTTAATCTCTCTCCTATGTACTTCAATACAATGATCTCATGAGCTGCTTTACATGATTGAGATTCATATGAGCTTTGTATCGCTACTAGTTGTGTGCTACTCATGTGATGTTATTAAAGTAGTCTATTCCTCCTGCATGGTGTAAAGGTGACTAGTGTGTGCACCATGTGGTTCTTATCGTAGGCTATGATCATGATCTCTTGTAGATTGTGGAGTTAATTATCATTATGATAGTATTGATGTGATCTATTCCTCCTTCATAGCGTAATGTGGACAGTGTGTGCACTATGTTAGTTCTTGGTTTATTTTGCAATGATCTATTATGCTCTAAGGTTATTTAAATATGAACATTATTGTGGAGCTTGTTAACTCCGGCATTGAGGGTTCGTGTAATCCTACGCAATGTGTTCATCATCCAACAAAAGAGTGTACGTAGCACATATGAGAAAGAGTTATTTATTATGCGATCAATGTTGAGAGTGTCCACTAGTGAAAGTATGATCCCTAGGCCTTGTTCCTAAATACTGCTATCGCTGCTTGTTTACTGTTTTACTGCGTTACTACTGCTGCAATACTACCACCATCAACTACACGCCAGCAAGCTATTTTCTGGCACCGTTGCTACTGCTACTATTTATTCATACCACCTGTATTTCACTATCTCTTCGCCGAACTAGTGCACCTATTAGGTGTGTTGGGGACACAAGAGACTTCTTGCTTTGTGGTTGCAGGGTTGCATGAGAGGGATATCTTTGACCTCTTCCTCCCTGAGTTCGATAAACCTTGGGTGATCCACTTAAGGGAAAACTTGCTGCTGTTCTACAAACCTCTGCTCTTGGAGGCCCAACACCGTCTACAGGAAAGGAGGGGGCGTAGACATCATACCCCTGTACAAGAGCACAAGAGGCATGGCTGTAGGATCCTCACTAAATTCTCTCATGTCTTCTTTGGTGGCTAATGAGACTAAGGAATTCACTCTCTCACTTTTTGTTATATCACTCACAACATTACAATTCTCTCGCCTATCTAAAGAAGCATCCTCCAAGTTAACTTCAACTTTCTGACGAGACTCATTGACAATTTGCTGTGGTGTCATAGGCTGTAAGTTGATTTTCTTGCCCTTGAACTCCAAGTGATATGTATTGGCACGGCCATTGTGTTGCACGGAACGGTCATAGAGCCAAGGCCGACCCAATAATAGGTGACACACGGTCATAGGAACCACATCAAAATCAATGCAATCCTTATACGGTCCAATAGCAAATTCAACACGCACCATGTGGTTTACCTTCATCTCACCATTGTCGCTCAACCACTGAATATAGTATGGATGCGGGTGTGGTAGATACTTCAACTTCAGCTTGGTACACAACTCCTTGCTTGCTAAATTGCGGCAACTTCCGCCATCAATAATGACCTTGCAAGCCTTGTCAGGACCAACTAAAGCCTTTGTTTGGAACAAATTGCAGCGCTGAGTAGATGCACTAGGCAATACATTAAGAGCACGCTGCAATACAACAATGGTGCGAGCATCAGACGGATATGCATCTTCACCATCAGTGTCATAGTCATCATCTTCTAGAGCATTAGGATCAACATCATCTTCAGACTCATACTCATTGTCCTCATTGATAATCATGACTTTGCGGTTAGGACAATCTCTCTTGAAGTGACCTTTGCCACCACATGTATGACAAGCCATATCACGGTTACGCGCAGTAGACACATTAGAGCCACTCGTACTTGCAGCAGATTCGGACTTCTTTGTGTTAGACACATTGAAGACCGACTTACTAGGCGTAGTAGAGTAAGGGGCGGAGCGCGTCGAAGGCACCGGCGCCGTAGATGGGGCCGCGCGGGGTGTGAAACGCCTAGCTCCTCAAGCTCGACCTTTAATCTTTGCTTGTCAGCCAACTGTGATTCAGCTTCTCTTGCATGATGTAACAATTGATTCATATTGGTGTAGCTATAGTGACGAACAATGCCTTTGATATCATACTTCCAACCGTTGAGAAAACGCTGCATTGTCATCTCGAGAGACTCACGGACACGGCCACGCTGCATAAGCATCTCCATCTCCATGTAGTATTCATCCACAGTCTTCACACCTTGTCTCAATAGAGTCAACTTATCGTATATATTCCGCAAGTAATTTGTAGGCACAAAGCGAGAAGTCATTGCTTCCTTCATGGCACGCCATGTGCGTATAGGTTGCTCACCATCCTCAGCGCGGTTACGAACAAAAGCATCCCACCAACGCAATGCACAGCCATCAAATTCAGAAGGAGCAAGCTTGATCTTCCTATCTTCAGTGTAGTTCGGATGTAAGTTCCATAACTTCTCAATCTTGAGCTCCCAAGTGAGGTATTCTTCAACATCAGCTCCTCCTTCAAACTTGGGTATGGAAAACTTAGGCTTACCCAAACCATCTTCATCATCATGTCCACGACCATGGCGGTCAAGCGGAGCCCATCCTCGAGGACGATTACCACGTGGCACACCACGAGCATTGTGTGCGTCATCTTGAAGCTCAGGATCTTCGTCTTCGTCTTGTTGTTGTTGTGCGGTCAAATTCTCAATAGCTAAGCGCATATCGTCAGTATTGCGTTGTATATCCGTCACTTGATCAGCCATTGTGGTGACGGTCGCATTAGTAGCATCCAACTTTTGGTTGATCTCTTCAACCTTCTCATTAAGCACATCGTCCTGAGCGCGGAATTCACGTCGCATCTCATTACGAAGAGCCTCAAACTCCCTCCATGTGATGAGGTCTGCATCACTCTTGTTTTCCTGGTTAACAATTTTATGATCACTAGCAGACATGATTAGTAGGTTAGTGCACTAAATCAAAATATATATGGTGGTACTCTCACAACTCACTCAAAACTGATAAGAAAAGGAGATCTTACCGTTCCAAAGTAAATTAGTGTTGCTTACCACTTGTAGAAACAACTAGTGCACGGATGTAGCGAAGCGAATATCAAGGGTATAAGAACAAATCACACGGCAAAGCAGGATATATGTGGGGCTGTAGGTAGGCTACCTATTTGCACCAATAACAAGCTCTAGCGCTGACCGTAGACAACCAATGATACTCACACAAGGCGATATGATAGGGCAATGCAACTATATGGAGGAAAGGTTGCAATGCACTAGAGAGACGCTAGCAAAGCTCAACGAAACAGGCACAAGATTGCTCAACTACTGGTGCAGTAAAGTAAACTTAGGCCTTCATTTGATTCTTCTAGCACTTCACGTTATCTTTTTGTATTTTCTTTTGTAACGCAGCTATGTGGCTCTTTTTGATTCTTTTCAATTTTCTGTTTTTTTTTTGATTTTATGACACACTCCTTGATAACACGACCAACAAGATATGCAAAGCACCAAAACCCTAATGAGCAGTCTGTCGAGCGGTAAAACTAGTCTCTTCTGGGGAAGTTCCTAGTCACGTATATCGATAGGCTGTGGCTATGGTTGGGAAAAGCACACTGTACGCTATGTGGACTCGGAGTAACAATAACTACAACTAGATGATAGTAGAGACTCAAACCCTAACAAAACTAGATGCAAGAAAAAAATACGCAAAAACAACTACGAAAAGCAACTAAAACTTGAAATTAGTGCAATCTTCTCAGTAAGCAACGGTGGTGATGATGATCACGGGGTGATAGCAGCGGAGGAACACGATGATGTAGTGGATGATAATTTGTATGACGCAACGAGATCTTTCGATTGGTCCCTGTTGCCAATGCAACAGCTCTCAACCCTGCAAGATATTCGTAACTCCACACACTTGCGCACGTAGACACAAAGCGGTAAGTTGCAACCGTCTAATTTCCAATGGAACAGCAGATTACACAAGACTTTATCAGGATCTACACAATATCAAGCAATATGGTGTAGGGAATTCAATAGTTTTGCGGAGCAAATAACTAAGAACTAGGGTTTATCTTAAACGTGGTCTAAAGCAGCTAGGGGGCGTCCTGGGCACTTATATAGGCGTCCGGGACGACCTCTGGTCGAAAAACTACGAGAATAACCGACCCAAAATAGATCTGGTCGAGACAGACTCGGACACGGCCGGTCTGGAGGCCGGTCGACCGGGCCTGGGACCGGGCTGGCCGGTTCAAACCGGGCCAGGGACCGGGTTCCAACCGGGCTTGGGAATTGTGTTACAGTAACCCCGCCGGTTGGCATCAGCGTGGCGCCCGGTTGGCGCCGGGGTGGATCCGGCCTGCCGCCCGGTCGGACCGGGCCAGAGACCGGGCGCGCCGGCCGGTCTGACCGGGTGCTGGGCCGGCCTGGACTTCGTCTTCTCCTCTCGTGCATGCCTCCCGCTCCTCCCTCGCGCGTCCATGAGATTTCTTCACGTCCAGCTCCTTGTCCAGCTCCACGTCCATCTTCACGTCCAGCTGCTCTTCTCCTCCTCGTGCGATGTGTGTCTCCTCTTCATACCTAATGATACATAAGTAATGGGACTTAGGTAGTATAAAATTCTGATCAATCAAAGTATCGTTTAGGAACAAGTTCACCTGTTGTTTAAGTAGCTTCGCACGAGCCCTTGTAATAGGTCCAATCCGAACTTCATTGGACTTGAGCTTCACAGCAGGTTCATCTTCAGTTGGTAATGACGGAGGTGGTAGTGAGGTAGGGATGTCCTCATCAGGGGTGGGACGCACAGGAGGGAAGGAGCGACGAGAAAAAAGGCGCGAACCAACGGTTTTTGGAAATAGTCGCCGACATGTGGGAGTCTGCCTCGCTTTTCGTTGTGTCCGGCGTGCCCCGAGTGTCTACTGTGGGGCGGGGACGGCCTCGGGGCGGCGAACACCGTATCGGGGCGTGCCGAACAAAAGGCGGCTTTTGGGGATGCGGCTGGGAACGTTTTTTTGTCCGTGCGCCCCAAATCCCTTTAGAGGACGGTTTGGGGACGCGACTGGAGATGCTCTAAGGATTGATCAAAAGTTAAACTTTACTAACTTTGATCTAATATTTAGAAAAATATATTTACATCAACAATATCGAATGCGCATATTAAAAAAATATACTTTATGGTGAATCTATTCATGTTGATTTAGTACTGTAAATATTTATATTTTTGTGTATAAATTGAGTTAAATTTAAAAAACGTTGACTTTTGCCTAATCCTTAGACGCCTTATATTTTGGAACGGAGGGAGTATCATGGTAGAGCTGTTTTGGCTGCCGAATGAAATAGTACAGAATTGCTAAGTTTTAGACTTTCAGCTAGCTGAGTAAGAGTCATTTCTAGGACAGCTTTCTTCCTTGCTAAAAAAAAGAGCTCCTCCCTACCAGATATCCTTCCACCGTTCATCTTCTCGCGATTCGTGATATACATTTTTCTCTATATTTAGTTTGTATTATCTTCATCTTTATATGACATATTTTTTGAATCTCAATAAATTTTAAGTAACATCTGATACTCCATTTTTTTTTATAAACCAGGATCCGAGGCAATTTAAATGAAAAACAACTAAATTAATTCAAATATGTCAGGAATATATGTATAATCAGATTGAAATAACAAGATTTAACTACAATTTTATTTATATCTAATAAATAACGTAGATATACCATATTGAATAGGTAACAAACCGGAGAGAAATCCGCACGAATCGTGAGGCCACAACTGGTCAGATTGAGACCGACAGCAACCGGTTGTATTAGAAAATCCGTTCTATTTGCTTATCCCGCAGTTTTCTCCTACCCTCAAATCAATTTTTAACCGCACCATATCGCCAATTTTCATGACTCCAACTTAACTTCCACTTACCTATTGGAAAATGTGGGGGATTACGCGCCCTTCACACCGCTCCCGCCGTCGATTTGAGCTGCCCCTTGTGACTCCGCTCCGCCGAGAAGGTCCCTCGTCGTCCGCCAAGAGATGACTCAAGCGTCCGCCATTATCCGGCGTGGAGCTACATGGGAGACCCGCAGCGCTCGAAATGGTCCCAGTCGCCATGCAACAACCAGCAGGGTATCTCAAGTATTACTGCAAGCATGAAAGCAAGGATAGACCTAAGATTGATGAGGGAAATTACCTATACCAATAGATCTGAACCTGTTCAGGTCCTCAGGGTCAACTTCAGTTTCCTCAGCCGTGCATTCGGTTTAGACGCCAAACCTGTTGGAGGAAGGCCATCATCTTCGCGAGAAGACAGAGGTGGCCATGGCTTCTCCTTTTGGCTTGCCGGGCTGGTGTCACCCGAAGGGATGCGCAGAGCGGACACGGCGGCGGTTCCGGTGTGGAAGGAATTTTGACGGATGCGGTGGCGGGTTGGTGCAGATGCTTCTTAGAGCAGTGTGCGCCCACGAGCAATTGGCCTAAGCAAAACGCTTCCTCTGTCTTGACGTGCTCCTGCTCGAACTGCAGCGTCTACACGGCTCAAGAATCGATAAGTGCAGAGGACAATGCGCCGTTGTGATTAGGGCATCGAGGCTCGGGGGTGGTTCTATTTCATCCACGATTTGGGCATCCGCAGCCGCAGGTTGTTTTCGTCCGTGATTTGCGTAACTTGCGTGTGATTAGTGGGAATGAATAGATGGACGGGTTGCAATGTCATTGGAGAGACATGGTCCGTTAGATATCGAGAAATTAGAAGGATGAGATTGAATGTTCCTGCCAAGTATGCTCTTTTATAAGTAGTGGAGAAGATGGAGATGGAGATGGAGATGGATATACGACGCGGATTTTCTACCTAGGGGGATAGCTGTGCACAGGGCACTGGCCATCGGATATTGTTCTGTGATTAGCGCTACCGTTTCCTTCCGTTTGTAAAACGAATAAACTGATCAGGTAGTCTGGGCTACTCGGATACACATCGAGTCCCTGTTCTCGTTTATTTATATGCTGACATAGGTCGGTGCTAGATACAACGTATAGGACTAGGTAACTTGAGTCCTATTACAACTAACATAAGCTAAACGTATCACAAGCGATTACGTTATCTAACACCCTCCCTTAATCACAACTTTCCTAAGTTGTGATTATGTTTAAAATTTTCAAATGCTTGAACCGGAAGTGCTTTCGTAAACCCATCTGCAACCTGATCTTTAGAAGAAATAAATCTGACTTCCAATTGTCGCCTCATCACACGCTCTCTGACAAAGTGAAAATCAATCTCTATGTGTTTTGCTCTTGCATGAAAAACTGGATTTGCAGATAGATACGTAGCTCCCATATTATCACACCACAAACATGGTCTTTGTGTCAACTTAACTCCCAACTCTGTGAGCAAAGACTGAACCCAGATCATCTCAGCTGTAGCATTGGCTACTGACTTATACTCTGCTTCAGTGCTTGATCTTGACACAGTAGCTTGCTTTTTAGCACTCCAAGAAATTAAATTCGGTCCAAAAAACACAGCAAATCCCCCTGTGGACCGACGATCATCAAGAGACCCTGCCCAGTCCGCATCGGAGAAGGCACTAACCAACATGGACGGAGACTTGGAAAATGTGAGCCCAACCGTAAGAGTATGCTTGACATAGCGAAGAATACGCTTAGCAGCAGTCCAGTGTACTGTGGTGGGAGCATGAAGATATTGACAGACTTTATTAACTGCAAACGAGATATCTGGCCGAGTGAGAGTAAGATATTGTAAGGCACCAACCATACTCCTGTAATTGGTGCTATCATCTGGCCCCAATAAATTCCCCTGATGAGCAGTAATCTTCTCAGAAGAAGACAATGGTGTTGTAACACCAGTGCAGTCTGTCATACCAACACGTGTGAGAATGTCCTGAGCATACTTTGTTTGATTGAGGAGAATACCGTCATCCATCTTGTGAACTTCAATACCCAGAAAATAGTGCAAGTCTCCAAGATCTTTGAGAGCAAACTCATGATGCAAATCTTTCAACAAAGCAGAAGTAGCAGCTTGAGAAGAACTTGCCACAATTATGTCATCAACATAGATTAACATGAAGATCGTAACATGGGACTTCCGGTAAATAAACAAAGAAGTGTCAGACTTAGCAGCAACAAAGCCAAGAGCAAGAAGTTTCAGACTCAACCGGGAATACCATGCTCTAGGCGCCTGCTTAAGCCCATATAACGCCTTGTCAAGTTTGCAAATATAATTAGGTCTCAACTTATCTTCATACCCAGGTGGTTGTCGCATATAGACTTCCTCTTCCAGAACGCCATGGAGAAACGCGTTCTTAACATCTAACTGGCGCAAGCTCCATCCTTTAGAAACAGCAAGTGCTAAGACAAGACGAACTGTAGCAATTTTAACAACTGGACTGAAAGTTTCTTCATAGTCAATACCATATCGCTGCTTAAATCCTTTGGCTACCAGACGGGCCTTGTATCTGTCAATAGTTCCATCAGCCTTCCTTTTTATTTTGTAAATCCACCGACAGTCAATGATATTTGTACCTCTCTGTGGTGGAACAAGCCTCCATGTTTTATTTTGCATAAGCGCATTATACTCTTCATCCATGGCACCTTGCCAGTGCGGGTCAGCCAAAGCAGATGTAAGGTTGGAAGGAATATCAGTAGTGCAAGAAAGGAGCCAACGGACTGTCCCATCCTTGTATTCTCGAGGTTTGACAATACCACGAGAAGATCGCGTATTATGGCGAACAGGAGGTGGCACAGGAGGTGGCACAGGCGGAGCCACAGCTGTGGTGGACACAGCAGACCCGCTGCCATCGCTGCTGGTGGCAGGGGACAGCGATCTGTCGGATGGCGAGGGTGGAGCCACGGGAGATTCGGTCGGGGATCTGCTGCGGCGAGGAGTGGCGGGTGTGGCGGATTGCGGGGCCGAGGAGGAGGCCACGGGCGAGCGGGCCGCAGAAGATCGAAGAAAGGACTGCGGAGACCCGTGGGGCTGCTCAGGGGCGTGTGGCGCCGACCCGGTCTGATTAGATGGCGCGGATCCCGATCCTGATCTGGCCAGAGAATCAGCACTGAAATGCGTGCTGTCGTTTCCTGCTGAATCTTCAAAGGACCAATTTGAGCGACTTGAGGCAGCGTTTTGCCCCGAATTTTCTCCCAGTGCTCGATCTGCATCACCTGGTACCTGAGGAACAGCACTAGCACGTGGATTAGTAGCATGAGTGTTAGACACATGTACGTCATCAATTAAATCGTTGCCCTCCTCAAAATTGCGAAGAGTGGGATCAAGGAGGAGGATTTCTTTGCGAAGAAGTGCACCAGCATTGGGGTGTAGAGACTTGAAAGGAAAAACAGCCTCATCAAAAACTACATCACGAGAGACATAAACCCTGCCAGTAGCAACTTCAAGACATTTAACCCCCTTATGGCGAGGGCTGTACCCAAGGAAGACACATTGTTTGGAGCGGAATGCTAGCTTGCGTTTATTGTAGGGTCTAAGATTGGGCCAGCAAGCGCAGCCAAACACACGAAGAGAGGAATAATTTGGGTGTGTTCCAAGGAGACGATGCACAGGTGTATCATTGTTGATGACTTTACTAGGGAGCATATTAATGAGATATGTGGCAGTAAGAAAGGCTTCATCCCAAAATTTTAAGGGCATACCGGCATGTGCAAGAAGGGCTAGTCCAACCTCAACAATGTGACGATGCTTTCTTTCAGCAGCACCGTTTTGCTGATGAGCATGAGGACAAGACATAAGATGAGATATTCCCTGTGTTTGACAGAGGGATTTGAACTTGATGTATTCACCCCCTCCATCAGATTGTATGGTTCGAATTTTTCTGTCGAATTTGCGTTCAACGAGTTTTTGAAAGTTAATAAAGGCAGCAAGAACATCAGACTTGTGTTTGAGCAAATAAATCCAAGTAAATTTACTATAGTCATCAATAAAGCTTACATAATAATTATGACGACCAACAGAAGTAGGTGCAGGACCCCAAACATCTGAAAAAATCAACTGTAGGGGAACTGTGGAAACACTGGTGGAAATAGGATATGGAAGCTGATGACATTTAGCCTGTTGACATGAATCACAAACGGACATACTAGAAGTATCTTTAACATAGGAGAGCTTATTCTTGCCTAAAATTTGCCTAACAATATCTAAGGAGGGATGACCTAAACGACTGTGCCATTGAGACTGGGACAGCTTGGTGGCTGAGAACGCATGCTTGGAGGAATTTGATGCCACCCAAGAAGAAATCAGAGGATAGAGGCCACCAACGCACCGTCCTCTATGGATGACTCTCCGGGTGACCTGATCCTTGATCAAAAAGAAGAAAGGGTGAAACTCGATAAAGACATGATTATCATATGTGAATCGATGGACGGAGAGTAAATTTTTGGAGGCATTAGGAACATGGAGAACATTACGAAGATGAAAATTTTGAGTAGGGTTTCGAATTATTGAGTGACCAACATGTGAAATACTCATACCTTGTCCATTAGCAGTGTTGACCTTGTCGTACCCTTTGTAGGTGTCCCGGAGGGTCAAATTGTTGAGCTCCCCGGTAATATGGTGAGTGGCACCGGAGTCCTGGTACCAATTGGTGTCAACGCCATAGGCAGCATGAACTTCTTTTTCTGCATAATCATCATTGGAATATCGAGACCAGCAATCCTTTGCATAATGCCCCTCTTTGTCGCAGATCTGGCAAGTGACATCTACCCAGGGTGTGGTGCGGCGACGTCCACGCCCACGACCACGGCCACCTCCTTGATAGCCACGGCCACCACCACGGCCTTGGTTGGGACGATCATCCCGTCGTCCGTCACGGCGATCATCGCGACGACCATCACGACGGTCATCACGGCGAGGATTGTTGTTATAGTTGCCATCATTGGAGGGGCGAGAGCGCCATTGCCTGGACACGGCATTGGCGGAGGATTCAAACTCTGGTTCAGCAGGGCCGGCAAGCAAGAGCTGACGCTGATCATAGGAGTGAATCTGTGAGTATAGCATGCTGAGCGAGATTGGAGTAGTGACAACGCCAAGCGCGGCAACTAGGGCATTGTAGTCTTTGCCGAGACCGGCAAGTATATAGGACACCAATTGCCGATCTGGAAGGGGGTGTCCGGCGGCAACGAGTTCATCAGCGAGACGTTGCATCTTTGAAAGGAATTCAGCTGTTGTCATCTGTAGCTTTTTTGTATTGGCGAGGGCGACCAGAAGGTTGGTTACTTTGGCCTCGCTTTGTGCGGCGAACATCTCTTCGATGGCACGCCAGACTCCCGCGGTCGTCTCAATGCGATGGACGTGCGGAAGAACTTCCTTCGGGTGCAGGGATTGCAGCAAGTAGGAAAGGACTATCTGGTCCCGGGAGATCCATGCAGCATACTCCGGATTTGCCTTCATCTTGGCCGGAGTTCCAGTAGCAGGATCAGCGGGGACATCGACGATTTGGGCAGGCGGGGCGCAGTCAGTTCCGTCAAGCAGACCGACGAGTTGGGCGCCACGAATCGCAGGTAGGACCTGAGATCGCCATGTCGGGTGATTCTCGCGAGTAAGAAGCTCGCGCGGGGGCAGGCCGAGGTTGATCGGCGGATTCTGCGAAGAAGACGCCATGGCCGACTCGATGAAGACGGCGGCGAGCGATGGAGCCTGGCGATCTAGGCGGAAGAGCGGCCTGATACCATGTAAAACGAATAAACTGATCAGGTAGTCTGGGCTACTCGGATACACATCGAGTCCCTGTTCTCGTTTATTTATATGCTGATATAGGTCGGTGCTAGATACAACGTATAGGACTAGGTAACTTGAGTCCTATTACAACTAACATAAGCTAAACGTATCACAAGCGATTACGTTATCTAACACCGTTGGCATCCGTTTACCATCTACTAGTAAAGAATCCCACCCATGGCAGGCTCCACTGCTGTTGCCGACAAAAGAAAATGTTTTTTTATTAATCACGGGTGCACGGCTTGGACGATGCTGCCACAGGGAATCCGGCTTCGAGTAAACAGCGGCAGCCGCCGGCGTAGTTCCGGTGGCAGCGACCACCTCTGTAACATTCCCGGCGCGGCCGTCACCTGCCCAGTGCGCCCGTCCACGACTGGCACCATCCCATGTCGAACTCGGCTACAAACCTGGCCACGGCTGGAGTCAAAGCTCGAATCGCAGCCGCCGTGGTCTCATGCCATGCGAGTGCCGTAGGAGGACGCCAGGGAGTAGGAGAAGTGGCGGTTCCAGGCGAAGATCCTCCGCGCCAATTTCAGCTTCCTATTGGATGGAAGCGCGATGTCGCCCTTCACAGGCTCGACTGCCACCGTCGATGAAAAAATTCTCCCGATCTTTCTTGCCCCATGGTGTTTCTGTCCCCAATTCTCCCGATCCTTGTTTTCTCTATTGCATCTCGATGCGCAGCTGCTGCTCCCTCAAATCCAAGGAACAACAACTAAAACATCTATTCCCTCCATATGCGGCATCGTTGACCTGACCCAATCACCATTGCAGAGAAATAATATCTCCAGATCGAGCCGTGGTATGGCAGCAAACAAGTTCCCCTTCTCTACACTGACGTCGTCGCACCAGAGGTCGCCTCCACCGTTCGGTTACTCGACGAGCGCCGGCGACGAACAGTCGTTCTTCCTGGTGAGCAGTCCCCGCCTCCGCCGCCGGAAGATGCCTCAGCGGCGCCTTGTTCGGCACTGTCGGACACCGATCTCGTCCTCCGCCACAAGCTGCAAGGAGATCAACAAGAACCGAATCGCTCAAAACCAAATCAATTGTGGAAATAAGCAAACATACAAGAGCAAGAAACCAATCCAGAACGGGACGGGAGTGCGATGTGGAGCTGGTGCTGAAGCTCCCGTCGTTCGTGGCCGCACAGCCTGTTCGCGCTGCTCACGAGCATGCGCCGGGTGAAGGAAATGGACATACCAGCTACGCAAACTGCGCACACAAGACTGCGCACCTGTGCTTGAATCATTTTCATAGGTTTATTATGTAAACAAATTAAAGACACGCGAGGTAGAAATTCAGCTGCAAAGAAATTCTTTGGTGGTAAATACTAATTTTATTCAGGTGCAGGTAAAATTGTCCCATGTAAGACAAAGGAATCAATATAAATCTACAGACCCAAAGACTACTTGGAACATAAAGCAAGCCAAATTCTCAATCAAGGAAAACCAAAATCACCGCTCGTGGCCTCAACAAATTAAGCGCCGCACTAGAGCAGAGTCTACCAGACTACCACCGCTAAGACATCCTGAATTCCAAATAGCTCTAGTGTGAGGTTCGCCCCACTGTCTCTCCCGCATCTACATACCACGACGCCCAGGTCAGGCCTACTCGCCCACCGCCACGCCCTGCACTGCGCCTGCGCCCGACCAAGCCATAC
This sequence comes from Lolium perenne, assembly GCF_019359855.2. Taxonomy (NCBI): domain Eukaryota; kingdom Viridiplantae; phylum Streptophyta; class Magnoliopsida; order Poales; family Poaceae; genus Lolium; species Lolium perenne. The sequence continues at coordinate 244,672,802 of NC_067244.2, read as the reverse complement.
GCGGTTGGCCAATGGCCTGGCAGCCGCCGATGCACCGGCACACGGTGGTCAAATCAAGAACTGGGGGAGGGATTTGAGACATGGAAAGACGCAAAAAAAAAATCACGGAGCGGCTTGTCCCTGAGCTGAGGAGGCCGGTGCGCTCCGATTTCTCGAAGAAGCCCCCATGGACTATGGAGGACGATCTGCTGTGCAGAAAGGAGGAGGGGCAGCTGTACGCGGGACACGGCCGGGGGCGGAAGTTGGTGGCGCCGTGGTGAGAGATGGAGCAGGTAGCTGCGGCGCGCGCGTTCGGAGAATCAGGGCAGAGCATGTGGTGGAACACCGGAGTCGAGGAGGTGTGGCGAACCAAGACACGGGCGCGGGTAGGTGGAGTGGCGTCGGCCGGAGACGCGGGTGGCTGCGGGCCTGCGGTTGTAGATGGAGACGCAGGCCGCGCGCGGGTGGCCGTGGTGGCGGCCAGAGATTGCGGGAAGGAGGCGGAGGCGGAGCTGGGTTGTGGACCAGCGGGAAGGAGATGGCGGCCCAGATGCGCTGCTGCCGGCAGCGGAGGACGCGGCGGTTCGGATGCGCTGCTACCGGCTTGGGAAGGTGGCGGCGCGGGGTGCGGGCTGACGGTGGGGAAGGAGGCTGGGCGGCGGGCCGAGCCATGCCACCGAGATTCATGACGTTCCATTTATTTTCGGTGGGCAGAGAAAAGAAATGTGCGGGTCGGTCCGTCCGTTTGTGGCATTAACGGTGTTAAAACATCGGACGGTGAAAAAAGCTCTGTAGGATGCTTTGATGGCCAGATTAGGGTGCATAGCTACCACCCATGGTAGCCCAATATTTTCAATATTTTCCATATATATATATATATATATATATATATATATATATATATATATATGCAAAATAGTGGGCTACCCGCATGGCTAGCTGTGCATACCCTATCAGCCGTAGAACATGAAATCTCACCTAAGGAGCACGATTTTCCTACTGAAGCCATTAACGCCGTTGTATTGAGAGCACACTTTTCAAACGGTCGCCACAACCAAAACTCTACACTCTCTTTTCCATTGCAAACGTGATGTAAAAAGTTCTGCTATTTTACAAGCAAAAAGTGATGCAAAGCTAACTGACATTACGTATTACAATAGCGGCTAGACCTTATCCATGTAGCATGATTCACTTCAATTTTTGATAAAATAAATCTGGCAGATTCACACAACTCTACACTCCATTTATCAGTGCAAATCTGATGTAAAAAGGATCTGCTAGTTTACAAGAAAAAACTTACGCCAGACTAAGTACACGACATTACTTATTACAATAGCAGCTAGACTTTATCCCACCATCAAATCTTAGCCATGGCTCACTCACGTTTCTCTTGTTAATAGTTGTATCCATGTAGTGTGTTTCCCTTCTCTGTTTAGAAGCAAGTAGCCTAGTAAAGCAATTCATTGAACGGAATAAATCTGGCAGATTTCATTGCCGAAGCCAGGTTAGATGTCCCCTTTGATGCTTTGTCATTCGCTCCCTTTTCTTGATGCTCAAGTGATTACATATCACACTCTCGCTTGTCGTTGTACTGCTCCACGGCGTGGCGGCGCGTGTCCGCATTCGACTCGGTGGCGGTATGTACGCACGCTCGCTACCAACGCCTCCACCAACAAGTAAACCACGTCCTCACCGTCCGTGACGACAGGGAAACGATGTGCCTGTGGCTGTCGCCGCCGTCACGCAGGAGCGGTGGCGCTGGGCACTGGCGCTGCAAGGGTGACGAAGGATGCTTCTTTGGGTGATTCCCTCCTCATTGTCGGCATGTACATTGTGGATGCAGTGCTCCTGCTAGAACATCTGCGGCAGTGTATGGGAACCATCGGAGTGCATGCTTCTTTATGCAAACGATGAGTTCTTAGATGCCATCCAGATTGGGTGCAGAGCTAACTTTTTGTTGGTGGTTTGGTCATTGGATCATGTCCAAGGAAATGAACCAGGAGGAAGAGAGTTGTGCCGCATTGTTCACATGCAGGTTTTCTTCAGGCTTTACCCGACGAGCTTCTTCCTCCATCTCACTTCGGAAGGAGTCGCGTACAGTCAACTTGAAGTCTTCATCTTCGCTTTGGGCGCCAACCTCGTCCTCCTCGATCGACTAGTAGGTTGTACTCCTGCATGGTCCTCCTCGTCGGAGTCGCCCCAGTTCTTTTTTGGCTCGACGCTCATGGTGGCGGCATCAAGCTGCATGCGTGTCGGCGACGCCGGACGTCACAAGCAGGGCGTACGGTCGAAATGCTAAAGACATTATGGTACATAGGAATACAATGTAGCTACACGAGTTTAATTCTTCCTGGACTAATGTACTCATTTTTTGCCTGGACTAACGTACTCATATTTAAAATAATAAAACACGTCTAATGAAATGTCCAATTGACTAGTCGGTTCAGCTGCAGTTTCAATGGTTCGTATGCATGCATGATCATTTTTTTGCTCATTCTACTGAAAATATACTCATTCTACTGGAAATGCACTCATTTTTACGAGCAACGCTATGTAAGTTAAGCTACAAATCATACGCATCCTTACAAAACAAACGTCAGACCGCAATATTCAGCGAATTATTAATTGTACCACCATTCGTATTGCAAATACATTTGCACTTGAAACTGTATAAAAATATGTATGTAATTTTGAACGAACCACCGTTTGGAAAACTTCCATCTGTATTACCAAGTGTATTACAATTACAGCTAGCAGCATTGGCAGTTGTCTAACGTCTCCAAACTGGGAGGTAGCAGACCTTAGTAGATTCCATTGCCAGCCATAGGAATCTTGCTCCGTTCAATTTTTTGCTCACTATATCGGATGGTCAAGGGAGGGTGCGTAGCTAGCCATGCGGGTAGCAAATCCGCGTCGATATATATATATATATATATATATATATATATATATATATATATATATATATATATATATATATATATAGGTCTGCTATTCTCGAACCGGTTCGAGAATAACTATTCTCGAACCCTTTCTGAACTTCCGCGTGTTTTCCTAGTGAACTTCTCGACGGAATACCAGAATTGCATGTTCGTGCGGACAGTGTTTCCATGATGATTTTCAAACCGCTTATCGGATTGATGCGTATAATATACCGTTGGATTCGCACGGAAATTTCGCAACTTTTTCGTGTTCATTGTTTTCCCAAATTCTTTATTGATTTAAACTAATTTGAAATATACAAAACGACGTTTTCTCGGATTTCTCTATTTTTGTACAGTTTTGGGGTTCCAGTTTTCAAACCGTTTATCGGAATGATGCGTATGATATGCCGTTGGAAAGGTGCTGACTAGGCGCACCTTTTTCATGAAGAACACTTTTCTAAATTCTTTACAGTTTAAGAGCAGATTTGAAAACACGTGATTACGTTTTTCGAACTTCTCGGTTTTTCGAACTGTTTTTTGGGGCTAATTTCCGAACCACTTATCGGAATTTTCCAAATGATATTGCGTTGAAAAGATATTGATTAGGCGAATCTTTTTCGTGTTGAATGTTTTTCCAAATTCTAAATGGTTTTAGTTTAATTTCAGAAATACATAAAAGTGAAGATAACGCCGACACAAGAACATTTCGAAATTGGCTCATCTAGATTGAGTAGGTGTGGCATTGCGATATGTTGGAGTATTAGTAGAGTTATATTAGTGCTAATTGTACGTTGAGTTGATCGATTTGCGCAATCGGTGGTTGTACGGACGATTTCTATGCGTATGATTTCCGTCCAGAAAAACAGAGTGTATGAGGTGCTCGAATATAGAAGTGAACTTCCTTTATATCTGTTAGTGAACTTCCGATCGCGGTATAAAAGTTTCAGGCATGTAATAAATTTATAGCGAACTTCTGTGGATGTGAACTTCTTCTCCCCTGAATCTGAACTTCCCGACGGACTTCAATATTGTACAGAGCGAACTTCCAAAACTTTGGTCCGGTTTGAAGTGAACTTCAGAAAATATAGCGAACTACCGTCGCATCTGCACTATTTTGAACTTCCCCTTATCTGCATCTGAACTTCCAGACGGACCTCAACATTGTAAGGAGTGAACTTCCATTTTCAAATATGAACTTCTATACGGGGAGTGAATTTCCGTATGGAGGTAAATGAACTTCCCGGTGGTGGCAAGTGAACTTCTGAAAATATTGCGAACTTCCCATTTTTTGAACTCTAGAAAAAATTTCTAAACTTCTGAATTTTGTGAGTGTGAACTTCCAAGTCTTGCAGATGTGAACTTCCTGATTTTTTGAAATCTGGAGAATTTGCTAAGATTACAAATTTCGTCTATGTGAACATCCAAGTTCTGCAGATGTGAACTACCGAGTCTTGTAGACGTGAACTTCCTGGTTTTTGTAGATGCTATTTTTTAAGTTGACAAAGAAGTGAACTCCACATGTTAGGCAAACCAAACAGCATCACCGCTGACCAGCATCGAACACTGCGGTAGGGGATGACAACCTTCACTGGCCAGGCATGGTGGGTTGGTGCAGCGACGCATGTAGATGAGGAGCACACTCCAGTAGTGATCTAGCATCGGGGATCCAGGAGGCTCGCGGCGGCGGGATTCAGGAGGCGCGCGGCGGCGGGATCCAGGAGGCGCGCGGCGGCGGGATCCAGGAGGCACGCAGCGGCGGGACCCAGTAGTCACGACGGCGGCGGGGACCCAGGAGGCGCGCGCGGCGGGGACCCAGGAGGTGCGCGGCGGCTTCATTTTTCTGCGAGGATGGGCGCGCCGTGGAGCCGACCGCCGGCGGCGTGGAGGAGGCAGGTGGCGCTGGGATGGTGGGAGGCGACACGGGGTGACGAGGAAGAACGTGGGGCAGTTCGGGGATGCGAGGTTGGCCGGATCGGGGAGAGGTGGGGCGGGGTGGTCGGGTTTGGTGCAGGAAGAAACTAAGCGGGATTATGGGGGTTATAGAATAGCTATTCTAGAACCACTCTTAAGGGGGGTTCGAGAATAGTTGGGCTCTATATATATATATATATATATATATATATATATATATATATATATATGCGTGGTACAAAAATGTTGTGGTCATATGAATATGGCCACGGTTAAAACTTGGGAAGTTTGACCTGCAAAAGGCGTAACGCATTAGAACATCTCCACCAGCACGTCCGATAGCGGCCCCGATAGCTTTTTGGGGACCGGGGGCGAAAATGGGCTCGCATCGGCGCGCCCAAACGGCGCCGGCGATTTTTGAAGCCCAGCAGAAGCACCGGCAACCCCGTGCCAGCCCCTTCACCAAGGGCGCGAATCAGGCGCGCCGGCGTCTCGCGAGGCTGAAAATTTTGGAGGTGGGAGCCGCCTGTCAGCCACACAACAACAAAATATACATCTTCTCCCCCAAAACCCCGTCCCCTCCGCCGCTCATTTCTCCCGCCAGCCGCTCAATCTCCCATCCAGCCTCGAACCCGAAAAACCCTCGCCGCCACGCCATGCCACCGAAGAGAAGGGCTCCGGCGAAGGCAGTGAAGGCGCCGACGAATGCGCCGCCGAAGACGCGCACCGTCGCGCCGAAGGAGAAGCCGGCAACCATGTCTACCCCGGCACCGTCCGCATTCATGTCTCCCCCGGCACCGTCCGCGTTCATGTCTACCTCGGCACCGTCCGAGTTCATGTCTCCCCCGGCACCGTCGACGTTCATGCCTCCCCCGGCGACCGTGGATCCTCTTGCAGCGACGGAGCTGCCGCCGGCCACCGATGAGGAAGCCGTCGAGGTTGCGTTGCCCGTGACCTCCTACGTGTGATCATGTGATCATCTGGCTTCGAAAGCCCTTTTTTGCGCCGAAAACGACGATCTGGTGGCCGTGTGTTGGCCCAAACTTCTTATTTCAAAACCTATTCGTATTTGGTGGCCGTGTGTTGGCCCAAACTTCATATTCGTAGACTTATTCGAATTTCTATGGTTGTGTTTGAGATTTCAAATTCAATTATCTATCGGAACCACCCGTTTGAAGCCGTCGGTGTTGCAATGGTACAGACATCCCAAACAAAAATATCGGCGCCTCTGAAGATGCTCTTATCAACGTCGGGCGCACTCACGTCCAACCCAGAAGGCCAGAACCCACTACCATTTCTAATCGCAGACATCACTAAAACCCAGCCAGGCGGAGGCTACAAGTCTGTCACTGTGTGTAGTCCAATCCGGCGGCCAGAGCTTCGCCTTCTCCGCAGGTGGTGTCCGTAACGCAAAGGATCACCGAACCCCGGCCCAGTACTGGAGAGATCCATGGCTCCCGCGGCGCGTCTCCTCGTCCTCGGCGCCGTCGCCGTCCTTGTCATCGCCGCCGCGCGAGGGGCGGACGCCCTCCGGTCACTCGGCGCGGGCACCACCGTAGCGGAGGGGGACGCCGCCGTGGACCTCAACGGCACCAACTTCGACGCCTTCCTCGCGGCCTCAAGGGAGCCCTTCGCCGTCGTCGAGTTCTTCGCCCACTGGTCAGACTCCTCCGCCCGATTCGCGTGTTTTCTCCCTCTGTCCGTGCGTCCGCGCTTCGATTCGATTCGATCGGGATGTTAATTTGGGTCTAGAACTGCGAAACGGATGGGCATCGAGGATGCATAGGGAGCATACGGGAGTGCATGGTGGCGCGAGAGTAAGCGAGATATGTTGACGCGGGGAACCGAAGTGATTAGTCCGTCTCGCGATTCGGCCGCTGGATAGTACAGCTAGCTCCTGGAATTCGTTCGCGTGCGGTTTGATGGCCCGACGTTCGACGAATTTTTCAACTGTACTTTGAGATATCACGTGAGAATAGTGCACGTGTATGTTCAATTTCTGCGGCTGTGAAGCTCATGTCCATGTTGGCACTATGTTTTCCTCATGCACCTGAATAGCGCACCGTACTTCCATCGTCTTATTATATGTTGAACTAGAACATGAAAGCGCACGTTGCTGCGCCCGTACATTTTAAAAAAGTTACAAAATGTATATTTGAAAAAATCTTGGGAAGCCAAACAACATTTTATTATGATTTGGAGGTACTTTGATAGAAGATCGTAATAAATAGTGGCATAAAAAGTAGCCCAAAACAAGCATTCGAGCTCGGTACAATGAATCAATGTTTAGTAACCCTAACACAATCAAATTAGCTTTTTTCTATAACGGCTTGACACAATCCATCTAGCTCAGGACTTGCACAGCTAGAAGATTTGATTTACAGTCATATATTCAAAGATGAGTCCACCAGAGCTTGGAACAAATTCCAATTTGTAAACTATTGTTCCCTTTTTTGCACAATAAAGTGACCAATCCATTGCTAAAGAAGAAGGTAAATATTTCTAATGTAACAAATAAAATTAGTATGACCAGATACGAACTATTAAAAAATTATATCTAGAACAAATAAGGGGTTGTTGCTTTTATGTTATTCCTATCAAAGCACGATACACGTCGCCATGTAGATTTGACTTGAAACAGTTCAAAGAACATATACGACTTCTAAAAGAGAGCTAATATAGAAATATCACAGAATAGAGGGAAAGCCATATGACAATGTTTTTTTTTGTCTTCGTATAGACAAAAAAAATTCTACATTAAACATAAGATTGTATATATGTGTAAGCAAAAAAAAGGACTTTTGAAGTTTGAGTGAGGATAATTGTCTTCAACTTTGGAGAATCGGCTGAAAAAACACGGAATTGTCTTCGCCTTTATAAGCGAAAATGTCCAGCCTATCTCGCTTTTAGCCTTCATGGTGAATGACCCACCCTTTCTTTGAACCTTTGTCAATGATCAAACAAACATACAGATATGATGATATGATTGGCAGGCCATACGGTTTAAAGCTCATCTACAACATATGAAGGCGTTGGCAACATTACTTCGATAACACTAAAATAAAATAAATCAAAGGGATAATCTATGGATATAAATATGTGCAAATTAAAGGCAAGGAAACAACATGGACAACAGTAGTAATATATTTTATCTTAGTACAAATCTGTACATACCCAGAAAATTCGGGAGCGAGCGGCTGCATCAACCTGGGCGTTTACATCCCATCGTACGTCTGTGTATAAATCGCCAATCTTGGAGCGAGCTGAAGCACAAAAATATGTGTACCATGTACTAATAATCGTACCAAAGAACTAACAATGCAATCTCACTTATTCATTTAAATCAAGGGGAAGTGCTTCAGCCCAACCAAAAATCAAACGGTGAAATAAACCATTGATTAGATTACCGGGCATGTGCTTCAGATCCAAGAAAAGATGCTTGTTTCAGATTCAAAGGTTTGTAATTAGCTTACCACGATTGCTTTTGGACTGGAGGATGCGAGCACCATACAACGATGTGGTTCACCCCGGAGAGATCGGAAACGCAGTGGCCGGAGGGCAAAGCAGTGATGACTGATGAGAAGATGGTGGCATTATAGGGATGCATCTTGAAATACTACCATATATTCTTCGAGCCCCTCGTCTCTTACATGGCAGTCACTGGAAAGTTCTGAATCTCCTCCTCTTCCTCCTTCATATCCTCAATCGTTGAATCCTTTTCCTCATCGCTCGGCATCGTGACCTGTCGTCACTGACGCATGATCCCAGGAGAATCACTACAAAAACAACAACGATTTAGAAAGAGTGACGGATAAACCAAAATAATGCTTACAAAGTGATGGAACGCATCATCGCATCGCAGGGTCAAAGATGAATATGAAATAGATCAGAGCAACCGTATCCTCATTAAATAGTTGAGAGGAGGGCAGGAGTCGGCCAACCGAGAAACGGACGTCCACGCAAATTGAAGTCGAGAGAAAAGGGGATAGAGATTTGGTGCACATGGGCACCAGTGATCCCTATTTAAAAAAAGTAATTAAAAATCACATTTATAAGTTTCAGAAAAATCTAAAAATAAATTATGATGTAGCCAGTATTGTATTCCACAAAGTGTACATTTTCAGTTGGAAATAATTTTTATTTTAAGCTACACAAAAATAATAAATTTTTAAATATGAGTATAGTGATTCAGATCTTCAAAAAAAATCAGACTTTATCATTTTTGTGTAGCTTGAAAAACAAAATATTTGTATTTGAGATTTTGTACGTTAGTGGGATACATCATAAGCTCCTTTTAGAATTTTGCTACAGAATTTTTTTAAACACATAAATGTATTTTTCAAAAAATTTAATACAGCGCGAGCACTGGTGCCCAAGATCCAAAATAACTTTTCGGAGCGACGGTAGCAATTTCTTAACTAATTACCCGCTTCGTCACATTCTCTTTCCCGGCCTTTTTTGTACAAAGCAGAGGATCATGGGCCCGTTTAGCAGTTTGTTGGCCCAATTTATCACGTGATGTCCAGGTAGGTTTTAGGAGTAGCAGCCCTTGAGACGTTGGGCTGACCAGAACGAGTGGGCTGACACAATGAAATGGAAAATCACATTTATAAGTTTCAGAAAAATCTAAAAATAAATTATGATGTAGCCAGTATTGTATTCCACAAAGTGTACATTTTCAGCCGGAAATAATTTTTATTTTAAGATACACAAAAATAACAAATTTTTAAATATGAGTATAGTGATTCAGATCTTCAAAAAAAAATCAGACTTCATCATTTTTGTGTAGCTTGAAAAGCAAAATATTTGTATTTGAGATTTTGTACGTTAGTGGGATACATCATAAGCTCCTTTTAGAATTTTGCTACAGAATTTTTTTAAACACATAAATGTATTTTTCAAAAAATTTAATACAGCGAGAGCACTGGTGCCCAAGATCCAAAATAACTTTTCGGAGCGACGGTAGCTATTCCTTAACTAATTACCCGCTTCGTCACATTCTCTTTCCCGGCCTTTTTTGTACAAAGCAGAGGATCATGGGCCCGTTTAGCAGTTTGTTGGCCCAATTTATCACGTGATGTCCAGGTAGGTTTTAGGAGTAGCAGCCCTTGAGACGTTGGGCTGACCAGAACGAGCGGGCTGACACAATGAAATGGCCCAAAACGCTGTGGTGGCTCGTAGGTGATTCCATTATACTGTTAACTAATTGCTACTAAGCGTAAGTGGGACATGATGATATTGTTGGCTCATAGGAACCTGCAGAAGATTCATTAACATTTCAATAATCTGCAACGACATGTTATGTTCTCTTCCAGAATCTGGTGCTCTCGATGACAAGCTTATTTTGGTCTTAATAATTTGGTACTTCTAGTTGTAATGATGTAATCGCTATTCCTAACATCGTAGCAGCCTATATACTGACATCGAACTGTCCCTGAGCTTGAGAATTTTTACTTAACTCCTATTAAAGTAAATCGCTGCTTGCCAAAATTTTATTCGTTTATACATGCCGAAGAGGGACAAATATCATTCACTAGTTTGACGACTGAACGTGGAAAATTATTTAAAGCATTAGTCCCCAATACTGCGATTACTATCGCGTAAAACAAATATTAATACCCTGTTTGTACTCCATTTCTTTGCAGCTTAACATCGTTTGTTTCTATCTTGTTTATGTTCTGCTAACTAAAATGCCTACTATGCCTGCGCAGGTGTCCGGCTTGCAGAAAGTACAAGGTATGGAGCCTGTTGTATTGGAGTATCATATTACTCATATGATCTTAAATGCTACTCTTGCTAATCCTAATTTGTTCCTTACCAACAGCCTCATTATGAGAAAGTTGCAAAACTTTTCAATGGTCCAGATGCTGCACATCCTGGGAGAATACTGATGACCAGGCTTGATTGTGCATTAAAGGTACAGTACCTCCAGTGAAGGGTAATTCTTTCATCAGTTTGCTGAAGCTAAACAACTGAACACTTTAAAGGTGATATTTTTACAATTATGTTACTGTTTGGTGAGAGAATTGTCCTCTTGTTATTGCCAACCTGAAGGCTAAAGTATAGAAGTTTTTTTTTTCTTGTGAAAGATTAGTGTTTCATGTTATTTATTTTTTACATTTCTGTCAGAAACCCAATACTCTACTGAATTGTACTGCTAACCTATTAGTTCCTCAAGCAGCGCTGTGCATTGGCATGTAGTGATGCTTCATTTCTTTTGAATGTTTGAATGCACAGGTGAACATAGATCTTTGCAGTAGATTTTCCGTTGACCATTATCCTTACCTACTTTGGGCTCCCCCACCAAAATTTGTCAATGCTAAGTGGAACCGGAAGCAAGAGAAAAGTGAAATAAAAATGATTCATGATGGAAGAACGGCAGAGCGTTTACTCAAGTGGATAAATAAGCAAACGGAAAGGTAAGTGTCCAAACTATTCACTATCACTAGAAGTTCAGTTGATATGTCATTTACGGAACTAACAATTTGTCTGTACCTCTTTTTTTTTCTGAAATGAGTACATTGGTGCATGAGTTTGAGGATAACATTTATTCTTTTAATCAGATGTTTTGGTTCAGCTCAATCATTATAGGCATGCTAGATTTTCTTAATACACCCCTCTTTATGGTATGTGCAGTTCGTTCACTTTGGATGACAAAAAAAATGAGAATGAAATTATGCTTATGAAGATGCCTCGGATCTTGAACAGGTGCAGTTACATTCTTTATTTGTTGAATCAAATTACACAAAATCTTATTTTACACGCTAACAAGCAGTATGTTCCATTCCTTAAGAACCTTTGTTGACTCTATGTGTCTTGTTAGGTTGTTCGAGAAATTAACGATGTGGAGGAATAGTGCAATCTGATTGAGTCCAACATTCCTTCGATTACCAACCTACAGAGGGATGTCAAACATCAATACAATGTTCACAAGACACCAGTGCAACTCACTGCATTGCAGCTAAATAAAGAATGAGGAATGTGTGGCAAAAGAGCATCATGCTGAGAACATCAGTATGTTTGTTTGAGCACCATTTGATTCATCAAACTAAAGAATTACTCTTAAATATAATTCAGTGGTGTACAATATGAAAGATTGCATGCCTATGTAACAAATCATATTTTATTTGTATCAGTTCTCTCAATGAACATCAAGGTTAACTAGCAGTGTGATACCGTAACAAGGAAGTTTTAACTACGCCCTCCGATCCATAATAAGTGTCGGAAACTTAGTACTCCTCCATCTCTAAAAAAACTGAATAACTTTTTCTAGATTTGGATGTATCTATAACTAAAAATATGTCAAAATATGTCTACAGACGGAGTACAAAAGTTACACTCCCTCTGATTTGTATTACTTGTCACTAGTATAGATATATCTAGAACTAAAATATGTCTAGATACATCTATATTAGTGATAACTAATATGAATCGGAGGATCTACTAATTTCGTATTAAATTTCCGATACTTATTATAGATCGGAGGAAGTAGCAAATCCATGACCCAGTGTTAGATTGACCAACCATAAGGCTCTCTTAGTAACACACAGGAAGCAAGGCTTAAAGCATATTGGAGCTCAAAAGTGGAGTACATCAGGTGACGCTAGTTTTTGGATTCAAGAAGTATTTAAAATTGGGTGTGCAAAAAAAATATGATGTACTTCCTCCGTTCCACAAAAAAACTTCTCAACTTTGTCTTCATTTGTATATATATAGACATATTTTAGTTATAGATACACTCGTATCTAGAAAAAGTTGAATTTTTTTTTTGAGACGGGGAGCGTATTTGAGAATATTAAGGGAAACACAGATTGCAACTAGTAATGCCGACACCCATGTTGCATGTTACGGTTCTAAGTTCTCAAAAAATGTGAAATAAATTTTGAAAAATGTTTTACCTGTACATTTACAATATTTCATCCAAAAATCTGACAATGTCTGGGCTACACAAAAAAGATAGAAGATGTGTGAATATAAATTTATAGGTACACAAGATACACCATAACCATGCCCATGATTTATTTCAGTTAAAAAAAATCAAAAGTGTGGAGATAATGAGGTGCGGGTGCAACCAGTTGTGGAGTATTCGCATTCAAAGGCCAACAATCAACAACATTCATCTCAATACATTTTGTACTTCTCATCCATTTGCAATTCGTCGGTAACAAAGCATAGTGGGTCGTTCTAGAAATTTAAATAACGACAGTGTAACAAGACAGAGCTTGTGCCTATGACATACATGCACAACTCTTGGGATCACTACCGCAAAGACACAAAAAATTGGTACATAGCGTGAAAGGTAGAGGTCGTAAGTTCTTATTAAGTCACGATGTAAGGTAACTATAATATGCTAGGCTGTCAAACTACCGAAGGTTGCATAGAAACTTACTTTCAAGAGACTGTTAGCAAACATGCGCTCCATCAAACTTGGGTCAGAACGTATCACTCCAGCACTATGTATGCCAAATTCAGATTCAAAAAGAAAAAGTGTAACTTCATGAATTTCTACTTTGCTAACATCTTTCTGCGACCCCTTTCTTCATCTCCCGCAACCTCACGAAGGAGCTGGTTTGTTGATGTGGTACTAGTCTGACCATGACCCCCCATCTATGCCTTGTTGTGCGGCATCTGTCAGACCTCCAGAGAAGAACGTCTTTTGCGCGGTTCGGTTTTCTTCGGCATCTCTCCGGTGGTGCTGCCATGGACCAATGCGGCAGTGCCACCCTTTGCTTGACATTGCAACTCCCTTTGGTTCTCCCACTCCATTGCTTTCTTTGTTACTTCTCCTTGGATGCCTAGGGGAGTAGGGGGGTTGCCAATCGGATGAGGTTGTCTTTGAGTTTGTAGTGACTTCTACTTTGCGATGAGGGAGGTGAATAGCTAAGGATGAAAGTTACGTCTGGCTTCTCGATGGCAATGATGACGACACTTGCGAGCACCATTCACCTCCTTGGATGCATTGTGGTTGAAAATCAGGATCCTCTTGGATCTGTTACCTCCCTACATGTGTTGTCTTAAAGTCCTTGCCCTCCGTTGGTTCGCATCTTTGGTGACCCTCAAAACCACGCGGTATATTTCGCTTGAGTGTTTGTATGGCCTGTTCCAGGGGGACTCGGGCGACGTCCTTCGATCTTCATTCGTTGGGGGACGAGGACATTAAGACATGGTCTGTGCATTTGTTTATTTTGGTGGGTCTGATGTATCCTTTTGTTGTTATATATCAGTGTTTTTTCTCTTTTTTATTATGAGCTCTTATTGTGAGCTGGTAAATCCCAACATGATTCTATGGTCTATGGTTGTACTTGTAGCCGGTTTAATGGCTAAAATCGGGCTCCTGTCAACTGTCAAGCCTTATTTCAAACGAAAGAAGATGCTGCCCAATTTGCACCGGTTGACCTGCAAAAGGCCTAACATGACGTACAACGAAGCCATCCACCAAAGCCAGCGGCCCACGTGACCCCACGGCCACCCGTCTGGGCCCACTCCTCGGTGAGGTAAAACGTCAGCAACAGCTCCCATCCTCCTACCCAAGTCCACCTTCCACGGTACGGCGTAATTAATTTTCTAATCCCAGGCGTAATTACGCGAGCGAGAAAGCTTTCCCCTAAACCCAGGCGACGGAGGCTACTAGTCCCTAGTCTAATCCTGCCACCAGAGCTTCGGTGTCCGAAACGGATCGCCGGATCCCCGCCCCGCGCGGCACAGAGATCCAGGCCGATCCACATGGCGTCGTCGGCGCGCCTCCTCGCCCTCGCCGCCGCCCTCCTCGCAGCCGTCCTCCTCGCCGCCGCGCCAGGGGCGGACGCCCTCCGGTCCCTCGGCGTCGGCGAGGACGCCGCCGCCGCCGCGCAGGGGGACGCCGCCGTCGACCTCAACGCCACCACCTTCGACGCCTTCCTCGGGGCCGTGCGCGAGCCCTTCGTCGTCGTCGAGTTCTTCGCCCACTGGTCAGCCTCCCCCCCTTGCCCCCGATTCGCGTGTTCTCTCTCTCCGTGTGCGCGCGCTTCGGTACTGCCCGATTCGGTTCGATTCGATCGCGACGTTTGGTCCAGAATCGCGAAATGGGTGGGGATCGGGGATTCGGGAGCTCCTGACGGCGCGAGGAGCGAGTATTACTGTCGCCGGGTTTCCTGCTGTCGTCGATCTGCCAGTCAGAACCCGAAACGATTAGTCCGTCTCCCGTTTCAGCTACTGGATAGCACGCGGCAGCTCCTCAAAACTATTCACGTGAGTCAGGTTCGATGCCACGACCCCGACGAACGCAGTCAATAAATTTTCCCACCCTGCAGTGTCAGATGTCACGTGAGAGTGAAACCGTGAGATGTTATTGCTTTGTATGTCGTGCTGCGGGTGGGGGAGGGAGATGGTGCAAGAGGGGGTGTAAATGTGGAATGTGAGCCTATCTTCAGATTCTGCGGGCTGCGGCTGTGAAGTTTATGTCTATGTTGCCACTTGTATGTTTTCCATGTGTGTGCTACCGGAAATGGTGTGTTCTGCCTGCGCTGTAGATTTGTTGGCTCACGAGAACCTGCAGTAGATTTGTTAACATTTCAGTAACCTGTGACAGTATGCTATGTTTTGTTCCAGAATCTGTGCTTTCCCTGCCAACTTTTTTTTGGTCTTGTTAGGTTGCTAGTTTTAATGTGTAATGATGCACTAATCGTTATTCCTAACTGCTAATACCAGACATGACTATATTGAACTGTCCCTCAGCTTGAGAATTTTCAATAATAAACTAATGGTATTCAAGTAAATCACTGCTTGCCTAATTCGAATACCATCCACTAGTTTCAACATTGACCGTCGAAAATTTGAAGCATTATTTCGTAAAAAATAAAATAAAATTGAAGCATTGATTTGCTTTCTCGTGTAAAAAGCTATTAACATGATGTTGGTGCTCTATTTCTTTCCAGCTGAATGTCACATTATTTTCTATCTAGTTTAATTTCTGCTAACTGAAAAATGCCTCTCATGCTTGCTCAGGTGTCCAGCTTGCAGAAACTACAAGGTATAGAGCCTATTGCTGTGCACTGTATCATATTATTCATATCATCTGAAATGCTACTCTTGCTTATCTTGATTTCTACATTACCTACAGCCTCACTATGAGAAAGTTGCGAAACTTTTCAATGGTCAAGATGCTGCACATCCTGGGAGAGTACTGATGGCCAGGGTTGACTGTGCATTAAAGGTACAGTACTTCTAGTGAGGGTTGATACTTTTCATCAGTTTGTTGAACAACTTGATCACTTAAAAGTCAATATTTCTGCGATTGTACCACTGTGGTGAGATAACCTAGATAAGTATCACCGTGTATCTTCATCAATTCATAGTTGCCCTCTTTGGTATTGCCAACCTGAAGGCTAGAAATATACAGTAGTAATTTCACTTGTGAAAGACTAGTTAGTATCTCGGTTGATTTGTGATTATTTCCATCTGTCAGGAAAAAAATAATGTACTGAATTGTCCTGCTAACATATTAGTTCCTGAAGCAGTGGTGTACATTGGCATGCAGTGATGCTTTATTTCTTTTGAATATTTGACAGCACAGGCGAACATAGATCTTTGCAGTAGATTTTCTGTTGACCATTATCCTTTCCTACTTTGGGGCCCCCCAACAAAATTTGTTTCCGCTAAGTGGGACCGGAAGCAAGAGAAAAGTGAAATTAAATTGATTGATGATGGAAGAACAGCAGAGCGTTTACTTAAGTGGATAAATAAGCAAATAGAAAGGCAAGTTCTTCTCCTAACTATTTTAGTCGCTAGAAGTTCAGTTGATATATTATTTACAGAACTAGTAACTTTTTGTGCACCTATTTATTTACCACCCTATGTTACCTCTTTTTTCTGAAGTAAGCACGTCGGCTCATGAGTTTGGGCCTAACCTCTTATTCTGTTACTCAGATACTTTATGTTTTGGTTCAGTTCATCCATTATAGGGACACTGGATTGTATTAATACACCCATATTTATGGTATGTGCAGCTCGTTCACTTTGGATGACAAAAAATATGAGAATGAAAATATCCTTCCAAAGAATGCTACAGACCCTGAACAGGTACTTTATTTGTGAATCAAATTGCATAAATTCTTACTTGGCGCACTAATAAGCAGTATTCTTGGGTCCTTAAGAACTTTTGTTGACTTAATATGTTCTATTAGATTGTTCGAGCAATTTACGATGTTGAGGAAGCAACAGCTCATGCATTGCAGATAATTTTGGAGCATAAGGTTCTAGTTAAATTATCAAAATTCACAACTGATGTGCTGTTTGTTGCACTTCTGCTTACTGTTTCTACTGTTACTCGCAAACTGTAGATGATCAAACCAGAGACTCGTGACTCACTTGTAAGGTTTTTACAAATTTTGGTCGCTCATCATCCATCCAAGAGGTATTGTGGTATTCCTTTGAATCTGTAGTGGCAGAGTATAGCTATTTTGTATTATGCATTTCATACATTTTTGTTGATTCTATAGGTGTAGAAGAGGATCTGCTGAGCTACTTATTAACTTTGATGATCACTGGCCTTCAAACATCTCGTTAAGTTCACAAGAGAGTTCTAGAATGTTGGAAAGTGTTGAAACAGATGATTACAAGATCTGTGGAAAGGAGGTGCCACACGGTTACTGGGTACGCCCTGTTATGCTAGGCCTGATGAGGATTTTCTTAATAGGAGTTGTCTTATCTTGGATCTTATAGAATATGCCATGTACAAATAATATACTGAACTGGAAATTGTGATTTACCAGTATATATAGGCATTTTTTCTGCAATTGCATGGAAATGTCCACAATCCGGTATCTGAGAGGTACTATTAGGAGCGAGTGACATCTCATAGCTTCTCACAAATATACAACAGCTGCTATATTTAGATATATAATTTCAAGTCCTGATTTAATCTACTACTCCCTCCATAACTAAAAAAACTTCTCAATTTTTTCTAGTATCCACGACTAAAACATGTCTGTATGCCGTTGTATCTAGACAAAGTTGAGAAGCCTTTTTAGGAACAGAGGGAGTATATAATGTAGGACACAGTTTATGAGCATACCATAGCTTGCTCTAGACATGTGGCCTGCCGAGCCTCTTTTCATAGCCAATAGCTGTTTAACTTAAATGATACAAGGAATATATTTTTATGTGCCTTTCAGTATTTTTTACTTCAACTGTGATCTTCTCATTTTTCTGTTTTAAAATGTTGCAGATGTTCTGCCGTGGAAGTAAAAGTGAAACAAGGGGATTTAGGTGATTTTTACTCCACATATGTTTTGAACATTTTCAGTGGGTGCAAAGTTTCTTTTTATTATTTGGGCTCTTGCTAATTTATATTTGAAATCAAATTAGGCAATGGGTACAGGTAGATGAAAACTATTGTTACTTACAACTTAATATCACATGAAACTAATACTTGTTGCTCTATCAGCTGTGGACTTTGGGTTTTGCTTCATTCACTGACCGTCCAAATTGGGGATGGAGAGAGCCAATCAACCTTTACATCAATATGTGACTTCATACACAATTTCTTCATCTGTGAGGAATGTCGCAAACACTTCTACGGAATGTGTTCAAGGTTTGCAAAACATGCATTGCGTTACATTGCTGCTTTGAAACATTTGACTGCATGCCTAACTGTTACCTTTACTTGTAGCGTATCAGTTCCCTTCAAGTCTGCCCGTGATCTCAGCCTCTGGCTATGGAGCACACATAACAAAGTCAATGAGAGATTGATGAAAGACGAAAAAGATTTGGGAACTGGCGATCCATCATTTCCTAAAGTTGTCTGGCCTCCTAAGGCACTCTGCCCATCTTGCTATCGTTCTTCAAGCGGGACCGGTGATGAAGCTGTGCAGGTTGACTGGAATGAGGATGAAGTATTTTCATTCTTGGTTAACTACTATGGGAAGACGCTTGTATCATCCTACAAAGAGACCTACGTGGAGTCTCAAGAGAAGAAACACGTAATGCCACTTTCGGATGATGCCTCCTCGGGTGCTGCAAGAGTCCCAATTGGAGCTGCCCTGGGTGTTGCCGCTGCCAGCTGTATATTCGGAGCGCTGGCTTGCTTCTGGAGAGCCCAGCAGAAGAACAGAAAGTACTCGTACCGTTTACACTCTTTAAAGAAAATATGATTAGACAATTTTAGGTTGGTAGGATACCATTCTTGCTGTGTGCGTGCGTATATGGAGTTCAAATCATAGAAGTGATTAGGTTCTACTTGTCGATTTTACAGGCAAAGAAAGAACTGGAACTGAAAAACAGCCCACCAGTTGCCCACCCTTCACTTCACCACAGGTGGTCTCCGTGAATGTATATTTTCTGGATGAGTTAAAACTTTTGGTAAGTACTCCAAGAAGAGTGCGCAGAAATCTGATGTTCGAGCTGTCATTTACAGATGAAAAACTTACAGAAGCATGTTGATCTAACTAATGTGATTGTTTGGTGCAACGATGTGAACTTTGTTGCACCTTGTCATAGGCTTAAAATGTAGCTCTGTTTTTACCATATAGATGTGATCTGATATTCTGATTAATGGATATGAATGTTATATTGCCCATTGGATCGCTGAATTTTTTTAACTCAATGCATCATGGTGTACCATTTATCCAGAAGTGTTGCAGTTTTACGGTTGAGATGTTCTATACTTATGTAATCCAAATGTGCAATGTTCATGACCGCATGGTATGAAATTATTAAGCACGCCTAAAAGCTAGTGTACTTTGCACAAAGGCATCATTTGGAATTGGTGAATTACTAGTGCCAGACAACAGGGAGAATGAGCGAAAGTCTGAACTTTTGTCTGCATCAAATATACATGCACAAGATGTTTCCTCTCTCGTCATATGCAGCAGGCACGCTTGATCTTCACTGCTTCTGAAGCAAGTGTCCATGTGACCATGTGTGTAGATATGTGTTTTTCGTTTGATGTACAAGGTGTTCTGAAGATTGCATACGTACAGCCATAACTCACAACAATTTTTTACATATCTTGCATGCCCTGTGTGGGTATATGGCACATCTGAAGCTCAAAACCACATTCAGGTGCCATACTTGACTGGGGTTTCCTTTTTGCGCTACTGGATGCTGATGACAACAAGCTGTTGCGGTGGTGGAACTGGCACCGGCTGCGTGCTCCTTCCTGCTGCTTCTGAAACCTGACCATGCATAGTCTACGTTGTGGCGCATAATGTCAGCATGAAGCTACACATGTACATTCAGCGTTGTGACTGAAAGGGTTCTACAAACCTGCAGTTGGTTGCGTCGATATAGCAGTTCGGTCACGGCCACCATGATGATATAGAGAGGTATCACAACGCCGGCCGTTCTGAGCATCAGCAGCTGGTTCCATAAACAAAATTTTGCACCATATTAATTAGGCAGATTCCATACTCGTCTAGGCTAGGAAACAACGCAAAGGTGTGGATTGTCCCCAAAATTTCAGAGCCTTACGGTGATCATCGCGACGGTGTAGACATCATGGTCGCTGAGGAAAACCGAGATGGCGTCATGGAGTACCAGGAGAAGCATCAGCTGAGGTTGGAAGAATATTGTTTCGAGCTGTTATTTTCCCAAGTCGCCGCACGAAACAGACTTATGAAGTTTTCACTGGCACTTACAGTTATAGCAATTATGCGACAGCAGATAACACTTTTCGGGGTGGAAGCTTGTCGATCATATTCGTAGCTTGTGGAGGTGGAAGAACTCTGGTATGTGTCCTGTGCTTGGATGTATGCAGGAGTTCTGCTAATGAGAAGAGCATTAGGTGATCCATATGTCAGATGTCATATGCTTTACATTACAGGTGAAGCATTAGAAATTGGTACCTGAAGAAAATTGAGTTTCTTCCATGGTGAAACAACTTGGAAGGAGCAGTGTAGTTTGGTGTGAATTGCTGTTTTAACATAAATAAAAGTATCAATCAGTCTCATAACAGCATATATACAGTTATCAACATTTTTTTTTTGTCTTTTCTTGTTGTGTATAACCAATTTGAGATGATCATTGGACATTGGTACTAGTTGACAAGAGAAACCAAATTTCACCTGCAAGCATATCTCACATATGGTGTCCCCCTTCTCATCGCACCACCTCTGAACGCATGTCCGATGGGCATACTGAAAGAAACAATAATACGATTCAGTCATTGCTCGGGACAAGCAAATGCCTATAATATATGGTAAGAACAGAGAAGAATAATTAGTAGCATGACGCTAAGTATTTTCTTCACCTTCAGGCTGCCCTTGCAGGAGCAAGGCGCCTCCATGCAGGTCTCATCATTCTCATCCTGGCAGATTCTACATTCCACCAGGACACCACTCTTCGGCCTGCCACCTTGAAGGACGTCATCATCACAAGCAGAAGCGGCTGCTGTTGAACAAGGCGCATCCGAGGCCTTGTCGATGGCGGACTGGACCGTCGACGCCGTGAGCAGCCGCCCCGCCATCACCGCGAAATGGTCTGCCATCCCTGAGGAAGATCACATATAAGTAAGTGCGAGCTGCGTGCGTCTGACCTCGAAGAAAAATATGAGTCCTAAACCGATCATCACCTGGAAAAGTGAAGCATCAAAGTAAGGCACGAAACGGGGGAAATGGCGGCTGCTCGGGCTACGTAAGGTCGATAGGGAAGGGGAGCAGAGGCAGGAAGGTGAAGATGAAGGAGGAGGAGGCTTGCAAGCTGGGGCTTTTGGGTATCTGAACAAAAAAACAACTTGGGTGGTAGCATGGAGAAGCAAGAGATGGAGTAGGCGCCGTCGCTGTTGCTGCGTTGGCCGTCGCTTGCTTCTGCTCCGAGAACATCTTATTCCAGAACTGCTTTTTCGTTCATGCCCAGAGAGAACAAAATAACACTGGATTTAGAAAGTCGGATTCTTTTTTTTCTCGAGCAGAATTAGCTGGAAAAAAACTTTGCATAATTGCATCCTGAGGTCATATTATATTCGATGTAACAAGCTTATTTAGGTAGCCACCACCTTTTTGTTCAAGAAAGCTAGCATTATGAATTTATGATCATGCCATGCTGCATGAGGAAATATTGCTTCTTTTAGAGAGGACGGAGGGAATTATTCCTCTTTCAACTGTCATATGCACTCCTTTTTACATTGATTTGTGATGTTGCTTTGGGGTGGGAGAGGTTGACAGGTGGAGCTGTTGGAATTAAGCTTTGGGTTGGCCTTCCATGGCTGTTAGGAGTATCTCAACGAATCTCCACCTCGTACACGTTTCCATGTCTTGTTGCTAATGTGAGGAATCTCTCGGCGCGATGCCCTCTCGTTGCCTGTACTTTTTTCTACCTCTTGTTGCCTTGCTGGAGTAGCAACAAAAAGAAAAGGGAGAGATTGGAACTTCAAAAGAGCATGTGAAATGAGGCCAGGACAATGTATGGGCCTGCCCTTCACCAGCGTAATTCGTAAGCCCCTCTCAAAGGATAAGCTTCACAGGCCCAATTATCAGCTAGCTATCTATAAACATTAGGTCTTGGTCCTATGTTAAATTAATAACGCCACATCGGCACAGTATATAGTGCTGAAGATCAGCTTACATGCAACTCACACCACAAGAAAGAAACAACAAGAAACACAGCATCACGGTCAAGGCCCTCGTCCATCCGCTTGATCAAACATAGGAGGAGACACGCTGGGAAGGTACGCCATTGGAGTGCAGCAATCTTCGTCATCACCTGGCCAACCGTCGAAGTAAGAGCAACCGGTTCCGCCTCCGAAGAAGGACCCTACCTTCTCGCCCAGGGTCGAGGGCGCCGCACCATCGCGAGGGGGAAAAACTCCCCAGAGCACGGAGGTCATACGGGACGGTAGCCCAGCTCAACAGAAACATCAAGAACACCTCTGTGCGCGAACCCACGGGCATCATCTGCGACCGCAAAGACCAACCATCAAGACGCAAACTTTAGAACTGCAGTCGCTGAACGAAGACACGGCGAAGCCGCCACTGGCAACCCCCCGAAACACGCAGCTCATCACCCCTTCACCAACCCAAGGCGGCGCCTTCAGCAAGGGAACAACGCCACCGCGCCGCCACCGCCCATTTCGAAAGAATTGGCTTTTCACCCGGGTGGAGGAGGGGGGGAGGTAGATGAACCTCATCGATGCCTCGAGGGAGGGAAACGGCACAAAGCGTCGTCGCTAACGTGACCGTCCTCATCGGTCAAGGTTTTCCCCCGGCCCAGAGCTTCCAATTCATTACGCCCTGACGTTGCAGACCTGGCGAGATCGCCAGGCACCAGCCGCAACAGGGTGGGAACCGCACGCAGGGAGATCACCATCTTCAGATCTGAGGTGGGGGACAGGGTCCCCCGCCCCGTGAACAGCAGCCTCCGCTCCCTCGCCGCCCGCGCGGCCAAGAGGAGCAGCCCATAGCACCGGTCGGTGCCCCTACCGTCGGTGGCGCCGCCCTCATCCCTCAAGGCCGCCGCCTCAGATCCCCTGGCTCCCACCAGAACGAGAACCCGCTGACCACCACCCTAGCCCTCGTCTGCTCCAGCCAGAGCAGATCGGAGCAGGAAGCGCCGGCAGAACACCTGCACCGGTAAAGACGAGGTCCGCGCGTGGTCCTCCACCGATCACCGCGCCGGAGGGCCGAGATCCAACATCCCCGCTGCCCCCTTCACTGGCATCGCGAGCTTGGCCAACGGCGACTCGGGGGGGGGGGGGGGGGCGACGCGAGGAGATGGTTCGGGGGGAGGGGGTGGATCATCAGCTAGCTATCTATGCATAGCATGTGAAATGTTCAGAAAGTAAACTTTAAAAAACAGCTCAAAGAAGGGAAACAAAAACAAAAAATAATGAGAAATCAATATGGTTCACTATTGCGAAGATTCAACAAGAATTGGTCCCTAGCTATATAGGTTTTTGCGGCTACTTTAGTAGCTCAAGTTCTCAAAGCTGTCCATCATTGGAAATAGCTATGGTGGCCAACAACGACTAGTTCAGATGCAGGTTCAACAAGAAATTTGGGGCATTTATTTATTTACAACATCTCCAGTAGGCGCACAATATTTCAGCACGCTATATATCGCTTTGATCGCGCTGCAAAAGTTTACCGCGCGCTGCGCTGTGTTTTCCTCCACCGAAAGCGCTAAACTGAAGCGCGAGCACGGACGCAGACGTAAAAAACGTTCCTCCGCCGGACGCTCCAAAATACAACACGCAGCGCCGGTGAAAACAATAATCACACACAACTATGCATCAAACAAGATCAAACAAACTTCACAAATAAATGCACCATTTATTATTACAACACAAGAATTCAACAAGTACATCAAATGGTTCACAACAAATACAATAAGTTTATGGATCAACATATAACAATACAACATAGTTTTAAACAATACAACATAGTTTTCAAACAATACAACATGTATGTAATTATTGTTGTCCATGCTAATTCCACCATTCTTTCATGGGATATTTTTAGAGCTCATCATGTGTTTCGTTGGAGCGAATGAAATGATACGAGACAATGAACCGGGCAATCCTATGTGTGGTCGTGTGGACCTCTTCATTTGCACGGGAACCCCCGTCAACTCATAGTGGGTATGATCCACATTTTTCCCACGATCATCCTCTATAATCATGTTATGCATGAGACACAAGCGGTCATGATATACCAAAGGTACTCTTGGTCCCAAAATCTAGCCGACCCCCTCACAATGGCAAATTGGCTTACAAAATCCCAAATGCTCTCTCTACATCTTTCTAGCTGCCGCTTGTGCATTGTTTTATTGGGTTTGTTTCTTACCTTGTGGTTGAATAACCGGCTTCACAAATGTTTGCCATCTTGGATAGATGCCGTCGGAGAGGAAGTAGCCATAGTTGTACGTGTGCCCATTTGCTTCAAACTCCACCAATGGAACTTCCCGCGTTGCAAGTCTTGTCATTAAGTGGTGACTGTTGAAGAACATTGATGTCATTGTAAGACCCGGGCATTTCAAAAAATGCATGCGATATCCAAGTCTCATGATCGGCGACCGCTTCAAGGACTATTGACGTGGGCATTACCCTTCGGGTAACCAACGTTGCTCTACCCTGCACGGCCCAATTGGAGGCCCATGAAGGTACCCGATGGCAAGATGGGCCACTAGGACGGTGCGACGGAAGATTACTTGAAGTACAAGACAAGGAAGGAGCCGAACAAGGAAAGTTTGGAGATAGATCTATTGTAAACCTACTCGTACTCGATTATATCTCTCGGGACCTGGCCACCTATATAAAGGCCAGGAGAGGGGCTATCGAGGGGGACAATCAATCTTAGCAACAATAACCAGCAGAAGCTTAGAACTAGATTACCCTAGCAACTAGCATCTCGACGAGATCACAGCCGAACTATTCGGCACCCCATTGTAACCTGTTTTCATCATAATCAAAGAACAGGCAGGCAGGACGTAAGGGTTTTACCTCATCGAGGGCCCCGAACCTGGGTAAATCGCTCTCCCCGCTTGTCTGTGTACCGATGTCTCGTGTCAGCTTGCAGGATTCCATCAACCTTAACCCCTATCGGAGGGCATTGCCGAGGAGCACCCTCGACAATTGGCGCCGTCTGTGGGAAACCTGTTGGCACAAGGCAAGGCACCGGCAGATCCGATCATGGCATCGGCAGTTTCACCGGCAAATTCGCCGGCAACGTTGCCAGCAACTTCATCAGCAACTTCATCAGCAACTTCGTCGGCACCATCGTCGCCCATCCTGGGAAGCCCGATTCAATTCGGCTCCTACGAGTTTACTCCACACAGCGATTCCTCCCGCTCGAACTTTTCAGATCTACAAGGGAACATGGAGATGACCTTCGGCAGCGTCCACTACAACGTCAATGCAGAAGGAATCCTACGATTGCTGGAATCCCCCGCCTCTGGATCGACGAGTTCTAGCGCACCATCATCACCCGATCTGTCGGCTGGACTGACAGGATCGACGTGCTCACCCGCGCCTTCGACTCCCCGCTCGGTGTCCTCCATGTCGGTAGGGTCTGACGACCCCACGTCTTCGGAATTAACCTCGTACTACGCACAGCTGCGACACCAGGCACGGGCTGGGATCGAGCGACACACCGTTCATCTGCAACGCCCAGTATTCATCGGAAGAGGACAGTATCGACAGCACCGTCCAGGGAATCACCCGAAGACCGGCACACCATCAGGTTTATGTCGCCAATAACACGGGAAACACAAGGCGTAGAGGTGACGAGGATCATACCCCCCGTTCCAGTAGAAGGGCGAGTTTTGAGAACAACGCCAGCAACCGCGACAGCGATTACACCATCGCGGATGAGGAGTGGGCAGCAGCAAGGGCAGCAGTACTCAACAACACGCCGCTCCCTGCGGGGACTTCGGTTGGAACCCTCAATGCTTACCGCTCCATACTAGAGAAGAATCGGGAGCACCTGTCAAAAGAGCAAGCCTCCCTCGAGAGACGCTTATCTGCAGCGGATCGATCCAGCGAACGACGAAGGGGCTCACAAGGGAGTGCCTCCCGAAACACTCAGGGAGCAGGCAAGCACCGGTCAAGGATATCCAGGCTTTCGGAAGATGACGCAAGAGAGATAACATCGAATCTGACTAAATCCTTTATGAATACGGATACTGCGGGCATGCCACGGCCGAAAACTTTTGCAGGAGCAACGGCCAACCTCGCCGCTTACCTCATCAACCAGCGCCCCGAAGGATCTATGGCTCAAGCTCACCGAGGTGCCCTCGAAAGCCTCGCGATATTAGGGAACAACCTAGTCCCGCAAAAGGAAGGGACTATGGTCCAAGGTAGTGGGTCAAAACATCATGCGAGAGACGCTCGGGACGAGATCACCCAGAGCAGGATCGACAAAGCAAGACGACGACGCGCCACCAGGAAAGACGACGACAGCGATTCTTCGGATGAAGACCAGGAGTACGACGGCGAACTCAGGGGAGCCGATTGTTTAAGTTACAAGATACGCGAAGCAATGCCGCCCAAAAAGTTTAAGCCTACCCCTACCGACGCTGCCAAGTACGATGGGCAGCAAGAGCCAAGATCCTGGATAGATGACTACCTGCAGACAGTGATCCTGCACAAAGGAAACCAGATAGCGGCAATGCAATGCTTACAGCTTTACTTGAAGGATTCAGCACGAGCCTGGCTACGGGGGCTGCCGAAAGGTTCTGTCAAATCATGGGACGACCTAGTAGACGCCTTCGTTGCCAACTTCCAAGCAACATATAAGAGGCCCGTCGGGATCGAAGAGCTACGAAATTGCCGACAGAAGCAGAAGGAATCGATGCGTTCATACATCGGGAGATTCACAAAGCTCTTGAACGCTGCCGAAGATTTATCAGTCGACAGAGCAATCGACGCTTTCAGCGACGGCGTTCAGCGGGAAAGTTACATAGAAGAACTCGGGCGCAAAAAGCCAAAAACCATAACCAAGCTAATGGAAATCGCCAACAGCTGGGCTGATGGTGAGGATAACGTACGAAGGCCACGACAGCGTAGTGATGACGAAGACGATGACCAGCCGAAGCACGATTCGGGTGGCCGAAGGGATCGTCACAAGAGAAGGAAAAACCGCAACTATGATGACAACAATCTGGTAGCCGCAGGGTATTCCGATCGGCAGGATGAGCGAGACGACAGGCACGATGGTAACCGGAATAACTCTGGAAACCGTGGTAATTATAAACCACGACAGTAGAGGACTCCCGAACTACCCTACGCTGAACAGGTCAACGCCCCCTGTTACCTACATTCGTATATCGATTCCAAGGACGGCAAAACAAAGTCAAGTCACCTGCTCAGGGACTGTCGGCAGTTTCTTGACATGCACAAACTCATCCAGCAGTCAGGCCAGCAACAGCTACCACCACCACCCCCACCTCCACCGCAGCATCAAGTCCAGCAAGCTCAACCCCATCAACCCAACGAGGCGTTTCCACCACCACGTGGGCAGATGAGCATGATACACAGGACAGGTGTTTCGAAAAGGGAGATGAAGAAGCTCACCCGAGAGATCAACTTGGCAGAAAGCATCATGGCAAATATCCCTGAATACGTCGACTGGTCTTCTCAGAACATTACGTTTAGTCGAGCAGATCACCCGATGACCATACCAAAACTAGGACACGCCGCCTTGGTAGTCGAAGCACAGATTGGGGGGTTCAAGATGAGCAAAGTCTTCATGGATGGCGGAAGCAGGCTAAACCTGATATTCGTCGACACAATCAGGAGTATGGGGATCACCATGAACATGCTGGAAGAAACAGACACTTGCTTCCACGGGATCCTTCCAACTGCACCGGGCCACTCTCTTGGCAAAGTCTACCTGAATGTTATCTTCGGTAGAGCCGATAATTTCAGGAAGGAAAAAATCGAGTTTGAAGTGGTGAACTGGGAATCACGGTATCACGCTATACTCGGGAGACCAGCGTATGCCAAGTTCATGGCTGTGCCACATTACGCATACCTCAAACTGAAAATGCCTGGGAACAATGGGACAAACATCACAGTCTATGGAAGTTTTTCACGCTCGGATAATTGTGATCGCGACTTTCAGAGGATTGCTGCAAAGTTCAGGACACAGCGAGAAATCGATGGCCCTCCGCCCAAACTGTCCTTACGAGAGATAAAGGAAGAAAAAGATGGCAGGGAAACCAAGAAGAAGCCAGCAACTCTCGCCCTTAAAGCTTCGGCAGCAGAAGCTTCGGCAGCAGAAGCCTCGGCAGCAAAGGGTTCGGCAGTTGATGGCACAGAAGGCTTAGGAGAAAGCAAGACGATGGCAACCACCGCTCAAACACCTGATGAAACTAGCAACGCTACAGCAATCACTAACGCGGAGAAAAAGCCAGAAGAAGAGAAGAACCCCTTCCTTGACTAAGCAGTTTACTAGCCTTTATTTTCCTTTTTCCTTCATTATAAACAGGGCCTTCCAATTTTCGCCCTCTAGCATCGTGCTTACCTTTATTAATAAAAACTCAAGCTTTGATTCTTTGCTAAGCATTGCAGTAACTACAAAACTTCTAAAGCCTCACCGCTATGTAAAAATAGTACGTGGCAGAAGATCGTGCTCCAAAAAGCCTCTACGAGTGCTAAAACGACCTTGACCTTTCCCTCTGCTATAGATGCCTCTACGAGTGCCGAAAATAGCAAGAGTGTGGAAATACACATAAACAACAACCCACGTTCGATATTTTACTTATGGAAATATCAAAGAACAACGGGCTCATCGGCAGAATCACTAAACCCGAAATATTCGGGAGTGCCTGTCGAAATTTAAAACGGTTGAAAGCAAAGTTGCGCATACAACAGGTTTAGCAAGACCTGCAACACGAGCTGATCACTCACATGATTTGCTAGCCAACCAATATACATACATCTAAAAACGAGCAACTAAGATTCGCTCAAAACTTGCCAACGGCAATAACATGGTAAAAGTACATATGCATGTATCTACCAAACGAGAGGGCATCATTACATAATCCAGACACTTGGATAAAGTAGCCAAATTCTCTATTTACAAAACGGACATTAAAACCCTGAAATCACCCTTGTGGAGTCTCTCTTTCTTCAGGTACCCTTGAGTCTTCCTCGAGTCTGTCGACAACTATGTTGGCAGGCAACAATACCTTCGGGTACAGCGCCTCCAGGTCTCCAGTAGCGTTGGCAATCGACAGCAAACCTGCCGAAGGATAACGGGCAAGTACAAGGGCAAGCGTAAACCTGGCTCCTGCAAAAACTTGCGCGCGTACCAACTCTCGGACCTTCTTGGCGTTACCAAATTCAGACATCAAAGCAAGGAGAGTTGGAGGAACTGCGTTCAAGGGAAACATTGTCTTCCAAACCATCCTCATAGCCTTATAGCACTTGTCAAAAAAGGTATGAACCTTCTGAACTCGATCTTGAAAACGCGCGACAGCCGAGGCCTTCGAGTGCTCCCGCCAGAAAATTTCTTCAGATGAGGATAGCTGGTTCAATGCACTCACACGTTCGTGAATCCGTTTGTTCTCCTCTGCACGGTTCAGAGCTATGACTGGCACAGAAGTAAGCAAAGGATCAGTTAAGATTCTATCAATCAAAGGGCGCAGAGATCAAAGGACTCACAGTTCAAGCTCTCGGTAGCCTTATGCAGCTCGGTAAGAGCATACCGCTCTACGTCGGCTGCAATCTCGCTCTTCTTGTTGACAATTGCCGCCAAGGCGTAAGTGCTGCGCAGGTCCTTCTCCATCTGTGTGATCCGATCCTTCATTCGTTGGACCCGATCACCTTCGGGAAGAACGCCCGAAGAGTCATCAACAAACGAGGACACCGGGAAAACCTGCAGGCAACAGCGTCAAAAGGATGACGGTCATGGACAAATCAAGCATCCAACATAACTCCCATCGGGAGAGGTACAAGAAATTCCTATCAGGAGAAGTACAAATGAAGATATTATGACAAAAGTATGTTGGCAACATTGCCAGCACAAGTGTTCATTACAAACTTGAATTCTCGCAACAAAATAATGTTTCATACTGGCCCAAGGATAAAATTGTTACAATAATCAAGGAGCCTGAGTCTGAGTCGACAGGCTGGGGCCAGCCGATGCCTTTCCCGACGAAACTAAATCAAGGAGCTGGTGAGCACAAGTACGGGCGGACGCTGTAAAAGCGCTTAAGTTAACAAGACGCCCATCTTTCTCTTTCGGCAGCTCCTTGGTCATTTCTTCGATGTCAGCCTTAAAGCCGTAACCCATCATAAGTTGGAAGGCAAGAAGGGCACCATAGGTACGTGAGGTGCGCTTGAATACCTCGATGACCTCCTTGGTGTCGACTGCAAAGGCATCAATCAGCTGTCCCAGAGTCTTCTCTTGCTTGGCCTTGGGGAATATCATTGAATGCATCCGCGTCAGAGCACCCTTTCCCTTGTCAAGCAGCTCCCGGGTAAGCTGGTGGGTGGCAAGAACCATTGACACACCATTTGCCGGGGAGTTGCCTGAAACTTTGTCCAAGGCAGTAGCAGGGATGCTGGCGGATTCTGCAAAGAGATTAAAGGAAATCGTTGACGAAGAAACAGATCCATAGAAAATGGTAATCTAGAAGAGATGTAGGAACTTACCAAGCATGGCTAAGGCAGACTGACGAAGGAGTTCATCCTTTTCTGCCGCCCGAGCTTCCTCCTCCTTCAGCCTTTCCTTCAGCTTGTTCAGCTCTTCTTTCAGGGAGTCGACCTCCTGGCGGGCTATGGCGGCCTTTTTGATGGCGCCATCCAGCTTTGAAGAGGAAGACTTAGCCTCCTCTTGCAGCCGAATTTTGTCCGCCTCCAGAGAGGTGAATTGAGAGGCAAAAGCCTCTAAAGAGGATATTACACCTCGTAGATCCTTGAAGAAAGGGAATGTTTTACAAAAATCATTAAGCAAAGACACATTCCAAAAAGGTTTTTGCTAGACTCAATGAAGACTTACAGAAGGAGGAGCTGCGACAGCAGCAGGAGCATCTTTCCCTTTGGAAAGGGAGGAGGCAGTCGATGCTTGCACCGTAGGAGTCGTCTTGGGAGTCGAAGCTTCGAAAGCTGCGGCGGTTGGCGAGACAGCATCAGATCTGACCCTCTTGGGTGGAGGCTCAATGAAATCATCATCACTGCAAGAAAGGTTTGATCGACTAAGTTATGAGACAAATGCGAAAAGTCCAAGGAGCTGAAAGTAGTAAAAAGAAGAAAAAACACTTACATGTCAAGGAGATCATCTTCATCGGCAAAACCGCCGATTGACCTCTTCGTAAGTGGAGCCCTGGTCTCCTCCGTAGCTGCATTAACAAAGGTATCGTGATCAGCGCCATCATCACGCACTGATCCCTCTGTGTCGCAAGTATCATCGGCTGACGGGGGGAGATTGGTGTTAGCAGTTTCAGAATTTATCGGGTCATCATGATCGCTTGATGGGTTTGCATGCTCAACAGTACGGAGGTCAACGGGTTCTGAAGAGCCTCTTCCTTCGGAAGTGTCATTTGGCAAATCGTGTAAGTCCTCGAAGGCTACAAGGGTCTGTCGAAGAAAAGACAAATGAGGATAATAGTGATAAATGTCGACGGCAGTATAACAGGAATTCAAGGAGGGAAATTACCTTTGGTGGTGGATGATCGGCATCGAAAGGAGCATACGGGGATATCAGTGGGATCGAGTCTTCTTGACTAAAGAAAGTGAGGCGACGGACTTCATCGAGCAGCTCTTTTTCCGACAGTTCAGCAGCATTAATTCTGGTCTCATCCTTTAGACCTGAGTACAACCACATTGGGCGAACCCTAGCCATGACTGGTTGGACCCGACGTTTCAGAAACACTGCCGCTACCTCGGTGCCAACCATGGTTTGCCCGTCAGCCTCCTTGATCCGAAGGAATCTGGCAAATAATTCGTCGGCTGCTACTTTTTCGTCGGGAGAGAGAGCATTCTTCCAGGAATTCTTAGGCTTGGCCTCAAGGACATCGACAAAGCAGGGAAGCTGAGATTCGGGTGACGAGGAATCCTTGATATAGAACCACTTCAATCTCCACCCTTGCACGGACTCTCTCATTGGGAAATTGAAGTAATTGACATCCGAACGAGCTACAAATCCTACTCCTCCGGTGACAAAAGATCCATTGCTACTGCTGTATCTCTTCACATAGAAGATCTTTTTCCATAACCCAAAATGAGGCTCAACGCCCAGATATGCTTCGCAGAGGGTGATGAACACAGCGACGTGAAGGATTGAGTTGGGAGTGAGTTGCCATAATTGGATTTCATAGGTTCGCAGGAGATGGAGGAGGAATTCGTGAACAGGAAGTGAAAGGCCTCGGTACAAGAACGACAAGAACATCACGGTAAAACCGACAGGAGGGTTAGGTCGAGAAATCGCACCTGGAAAGATCACATTCCCCTCATCGGAGGAAATCAATCCCAGACTTCGGGATCTCTTTTCGTCACGCTTGGTGACGGTCGAGGCTATCCAATCACCGGGCCTCGCTGCTGAGCTCGGTGGCGCCGGCGGCACCGGAGCTGGGGGAGGAGCGCTCGGGGCGCCTTCCTTCGAAAGGATCGAGGAAGTTTTGGCGGCGACGCTTCCGCTCGTCGAGCTGGCGGCGGCGCTGGGGATCTTCTTCTTCACCATCGCGAAATCTGGGAGAAATCGGAAGACAGTGGTGGCGGCGCGAGCGATTGTGAACAAGAGGAGAGCGAGAACGGCAAAGAGATGAATGAAGGAGAATGATAGGGATTTTTATCTCTTGGGGAACTTAAGGAAGGCTTCGTATTGTTAATGGGCCTGTTCTCCAGTTAATGTTTGCGGAAATCGAGGAGGTGCCTCGTTAACCGTATAAAGAGGAGCAGAATCGCTCGAAAACAGGGCTGGCAGGTCGTGTCTTATCAGTCAGAATCAAGGGGACAGAAAAACGTCATCAATGACGTCATGGAGAATGATTGCATATGAAGAGATAAGAAAGTATCGGGTGATCGACTTGAGCCTATACACGGATTGCGAGCATCCGCACCTAGGCTCGGGGGCTACTCCCATCTGGAGCGCTGATACGCACTCGATAGAATAAAGGTTCGAAGGAAAAGCTTGATTCGAGTCTGCACGTGCTCAGACTCGGGGACTACTCCCATCGGGAGCGCTGAACGCGCACCCGATAAAACTTTTTTCGCACTCCAGGATCATGCCCGGGGACTTGATTCTGCGTAGGGTAACGATGTTTTGCCATCGGCAGTTAACCAACAGAAGTTGGGCACGTTATTCGTTATCCCTTGCATGAAGAAGAATGTATCGGATGAACTACAAAGACTTGCAGGAAAAAGCTTCGGGTGAAGAAAATGTTCGAGTAGTACAACTTGAGTCTACGCACGGATTGCAAGCATCCATACCTAGACTCGGGGGCTACTCCCATCGGGAGCGCTGACGCGCACCCGATAGAAAATAAAAGACAGAAGAAATGCAAGAATGATCAAGAAGGACTTCAGAAGGAGACATGCTTTAGTCTCTACCCGAACTATGTTCGGCTAGACACTCGGGGGCTACTGACGTGGGCATTACCCTTCGGGTAACCAACGTTGCTCTACCCTGCACGGCCCAATTGGAGGCCCATGAAGGTACCCGATGGCAAGATGGGCCACTAGGACGGTGCGACGGAAGATTACTTGAAGTACAAGACAAGGAAGGAGCCGAACAAGGAAAGTTTGGAGATAGATCTATTGTAAACCTACTCGTACTCGATTATATCTCTCGGGACCTGGCCACCTATATAAAGGCCAGGAGAGGGGCTATCGAGGGGGACAATCAATCTTAGCAACAATAACCAGCAGAAGCTTAGAACTAGATTACCCTAGCAACTAGCATCTCGACGAGATCACAGCCGAACTATTCGGCACCCCATTGTAACCTGTTTTCATCATAATCAAAGAACAGACAGGCAGGACGTAAGGGTTTTACCTCATCGAGGGCCCCGAACCTGGGTAAATCGCTCTCCCCGCTTGTCTGTGTACCGATGTCTCGTGTCAGCTTGCAGGATTCCATCAACCTTAAACCCCTATCGGAGGGCATTGCCGAGGAGCACCCTCGACAACTATAGTGACATCCTTCTTGTACCCTTTGAATTGTCCATGCCATGCCACTGGATAATTCTTCCAACTTCAATGCATACAATCAATTGAGCCAAGCATACCTGGAAATCACCGGTCGGCATTGAACTCCAAAAGTCTTGTTGTGTGAACAAATTACAGCTGAGCAATTGATAGAATATCGACCATACATGACAAGATGATTACTATGAGATTTGATATGGGCATTACAACATAATACAGAGACCGTAGTTCAACATCGTCTATGACTAATAATCCACCTTCAAGTTATCGTCCGAACCCCTTTCTGTATTAAGTTGCAAGCAACAGACTATCGCATTAAGCAATGTGTGTAAAGTAAACAATAGAATTACCCTCGGATAAAACATTGTTGTTTTCTCCCTAGTAGCAATAGCACATCTACAATCTTAGAAGTTAAATGTCACTCTCCCATAAAACTAGAGGCATGAACCTTATCGAGCATAAATACCCCTTCTTGGAGTCACAAGTATCCACTTGGCTAGAGTTTCTACTAACAACGGAGAGCATGCAAGATCACAAATAACATATGACATGAATATATAATCAATCTCAACATAGTATACAATATTGATAGGATCCCAGCAAACACAACATATATGATTACATAAAGATGATCTTGATCATGTAGGGCAACTCACAAGATATATATATGAAGCACAAAGTGGAGAAGACAACCATCTAGCTACTGCTATGGACCCATAGTCCAGGGATGAACTACTCACGCATCACTTCGGTGGCGGGCATGGCGATGTAGATGCCTCCGGTGATGATTTCCCCCTCGGGCAGGGTGCCGGGAAGAGCTTCAGAACCCCCGAGATGGGTTCTGCGATGGTGGCCGCGATGGAACTTTTCGTGGATGGAGGTTCGGGTATCCAAGGATTTCCCGAGAAGATGTATAAATAGGCAGAGGATTTAGGTCGGTGGGGTGCCTAGGGGGGCCACACCATGCCTTTGCGCGGGCCCAGGCCAGGCCGCGCCAAGGGTAGGTCTGGCAGCCCTGTGGCGCATCTTCGACCCCCCTCTGGACTTCGTCTTCGTTTCGATAAAATATTGACTTCGGCTTTTGTTTCGTTCAATTCTGAGAATATTTCCTATACAGCTTTTCTGAAATACAAAAACAGCAGAAAACGAGGAACTGGCATTGTGGCATCTTGTTAATAGGTTAGTGTCGGAAATTATGTAAAAGTGCAACAAAGTGTAAGCAAAACATATATGAATTGATGTAAAACAAGCACGGAGCATCAAAAATTATAGATACATTTGAGACGTATCAGTGGCTTGCAAGAAATGGACGAATCAAGCATTCCCCCTTGCACAACTTTTTGGGTGTTCTAAAGTTCGTGCGATGTAGGGAATGTTTTCCAGTGGCCATCGAAACACCCGTTTTTCATTTCCCTAGAAGCGAGAAAACGCACTGTTAGCAACCAATCATGCCCGAAGCCTCACCGTTGTGTGGTGGAAGGATGATATTGATTGTGACCGGCTTCAGAAACAATAACTCTCATCGAGAGAAGTTGAACGACGAGGCACCGACTTAGAAGAACGGCAACATAATGTGAGATATTGAGGGTGTGTTTGTTAGCCCGAGCCAACTCAGAAAATCTGTCCTCATCCCACTTTTCCCACCGGAGACAGTGTTTGTTAGGTCGGATGGACTCACAGGGCAAAGCTCACTTCATGCGGAAAACGGCTCTGGGCCTGGCCAGGTTGAGAAGCGAAGACAAGCTTCGCATGTGAGCCTGGCCGAGTTGACCCGAAAAATTGCGTCCCGCGCGTCCGCGAAAGACCTCCCGCTCGGCCCCGCGTTAGGGAAACTCCCACCCCTCGTTCTTTTCCTCCCCCTTTCCTCCCACCTGCGCCTCCCGAGCCGCCACTCCTCCGTTCCCCAATCCTGCCGACGGCAAGCATGGGGGGCACGACGTGGTCGTGAGCAGCAGCCGCCTCTCCGCTCCTCGTTCGACGCCACCGGCGGCCAGTGATACGTCTCTGACGTATCGATAATTTCTTATGTTCCATGCCACATTATTGATGATATCTACATGTTTTATGCACACTTTATGTCATATTCGTGCATTTTCTGGAACTAACCTATTAACAAGATGCCGAAGTGCCGATTCTTTGTTTCTGCTGTTTTTGGTTTCAGAAATCCTAGTAAAGAAATATTCTCGGAATTGGACGAAATCAACGCCCAAGTTCCTATTTTGCCCGGAAGCATCCAGAACACACGAGAACCGCCAGAGAGGGGGCACAAGCCCACCAAATCATAGGCCGGCGCGGCCTAGGGGTGGCCCGCACCCCCCTATAGTGTCGGCGCCCCTTCGACCTTCTGACGCCGCCTCTTCGCCTATATAAAGCCCCTCGACCTAAAACCTCGATACGGAAAAGCCACGGTACGAGAAACCTTCCAGAGCCGCCGCCATCGCGAAGCCAAGATCTGGGGGACAGGAGTCTCTATTCCGGCACGCCGCCGGGACGGGGAAGTGCCCCCGGAAGGCTCCTTGATACGCGTTCAACACGCGTCCGTTGGGAACCCCAAGAGGAAGGTGTGATGCGTACAGCGGCAAGTTTCCCTCAGTATGAAACCAAGGTTATCGAACCAGTAGGAGCCAAGAAGCACGTTGAAGGTTGATGGCGGCGGGATGTAGTGCGGCGCAACACCAGAGATTCCGGCGCCAACGTGGAACCTGCACAACACAACCAAAGTACTTTGCCCCAACGAAACAGTGAGGTTGTCAATCTCACCGGCTTGCTGTAACAAAGGATTAACCGTATTGTGTGGAAGATGATTGTTTGCAGAAAACAGTAGAACGATATTGCTGTAGATTGTATTTCAGTAAAGAGAATTGGACCGGGGTCCACAGTTCACTAGAGGTGTCTCTCCCATAAGACGAACAGCATGTTGGGTGAACAAATTACAGTTGGGCAATTGACAAATAAAGAGAGCATGACCATGCACATACATATCATGATGAGTATAGTGAGATTTAATTGGGCATTACGACAAAGTACATAGACCGCCATCCAACTGCATCTATGCCTAAAAAGTCCTCCTTCACGTTATCCTCCGAAACCCCTCCTGTATTTAGTTGCAAAGAAACTGACAATGGCATTAATTATGGTGGGTAATGTCATCAACAACTACATCCTTAGACATAGCATCAATGTTTTATCCCTAGTGGCAACAGCACAACACAACCTTAGAACTTTACATCCTTTGTCCCAGTGTCAATGCAGGCATCAACCCACTATCGAGCATAAATACTCCCTCTTGGAGTTACAAGCATCTACTTGGCCAGAGCATCTACTAGTAACGGAGAGCATGCAAGATCATAAACAACACATAGATATAACTTTGATAATCAACATAACAAGTATTCTCTATTCATCGGATCCCAACAAACGCAACATATAGAATTACAGATAGATGATCTTGATCATGTTAGGCAGCTCACAAGATCCGACAATGAAGCACAATGGGGAGAAGACAACCATCTAGCTACTGCTATGGACCCATAGTCCAGGGGTAGACTACTCACACATCACTCCGGAGGCGACCATGGCGGCGTAGAGTCCTCCGGGAGATGAATCCCCTCTCCGGCAGGGTGCCGGAGGCGATCTCCTGGATCCCCCGAGATGGGATCGGCGGCGTCGGCGTCTCAGTAAGGTTTTCCGTATCGTGGCTCTCGGTACTGGGGGTTTCGCGACGGAGGCTATTTGTAGGCGGAAGGGCAGGTCAAGAGGCGGCACGAGGGCCCCACACCACAGGGCCGCGCGGCCAAGGGGGGGGGGGCGCCGCCCTAGGGTGTGGCCCCCTCGTGGCCCCTCTTCGTCTCCTCTTCGGACTTCTGGAAGCTTCGTGGCAAAATAGGACCCTGGGCGTTGATTTCGTCCAATTCCGAGAATATTTCGTTACTAGGATTTCTGAAACCAAAAACAGCAGAAACGAAAGAATCGGCACTTCGGCATCTTGTTAATAGGTTAGTTCCAGAAAATGCACGAATATGACATAAAGTGTGCATAAAACATGTAGATAACATCAATAATGTGGCATGGAACATAAGAAATTATCGATACGTTGGAGACGTATCAGCATCCCCAAGCTTAGTTCTGCTCGTCCCGAGCAGGTAAAACGATAACACAGATAATTTCTGGAGTGACATGCCATCATAATCTTGATCATACTATTTGTAAAGCATATGTAGTGAATGCAGCGATCAAAACAATGTATATGACATGAGTAAACAAGTGAATCATAAAGCAAAGACTTTTCATGAATAGCACTTCAAGACAAGTATCAATAAGTCTTGCATAAGAGTTAACTCATAAAGCAATAATTCAAAGTAAAGGCATTGAAGCAACACAAAGGAAGATTAAGTTTCAGCGGTTGCTTTCAACTTGTAACATGTATATCTCATGGATATTTGTCAACATAGAGTAATATAATAAGTGCAATATGCAAGTATGTAGGAATCAATGCACAGTTCCCACAAGTGTTTGCTTCTTGAGGTGGAGAGAAATAGGTGAACTGACTCAACAATAAAGTAAAAGAATGGTCCTCCATAGAGGAAAAGCATCGATTGCTATATTTGTGCTAGAGCTTTGATTTTGAAAACATGAAACAATTTTGTCAACGGTAGTAATAAAGCATATGTATCATGTAAATTATATCTTACAAGTTGCAAGCCTCATGCATAGTATACTAATAGTGCCCGCACCTTGTCCTAATTAGCTTGGACTACCGGATCATCACAATGCACATGTTTTAACCAAGTGTCACAAAGGGGTACCTCTATGCCGCCTGTACAAAGGTCTAAGGAGAAAAGCTCGCATTGGATTTCTCGCTGTTGATTATTCTCAACTTAGACATCCATACCGGGACAACATAGACAACTGATAATGGACTCCTCTTTTATGCATAAGCATGTAACAACAATTAATAATTTTCTCATTTGAGATTGAGGATATATGTCCAAAACTGAAACTTCCACCATGGATCATGGCTTTAGTTAGCGGCCCAATGTTCTTCTCTAACAATATGCATGCTTAACCATAAGGTGGTAGATCGCTCTTACTTCAGACAAGACGAACATGCATAGCAACTCACATGAAATTCAACAAAGAATAGTTGATGGCGTCCCCAGAAACATGGTTATCGCACAACAAGCAACTTAATAAGAGATAAAGTGCATAAGTACATATTCAATACCACAATAGTTTTTAAGCTATTTGTCCCATGAGCTATATATTGCAAAGGTGAATGATGGAATTTTAAAGGTAGCACTCAAGCATTTTACTTTGGAATGGCGGAGAAATACCATGTAGTAGGTAGGTATGGTGGACACAAATGGCATAGTGGTTGGCTCAAGTATTTTGGGTGCATGAGAAGTATTCCCTCTCGATACAAGGTTTAGGCTAGCAAGGCTTATTTGAAACAAACACAAGGATGAACCGGTGCAGCAAAACTCACATAAAAGACATATTGTAAACATTATAAGACTCTACACCGTCTTCCTTGTTGTTCAAACTCAATACTAGAAATTATCTAGACCTTAGAGAGACCAATTATGCAAACCAAAATTTAGCATGCTCTATGTATTTCTTCATTAATGGGTGCAAAGTATATGATGCAAGAGCTTAAACATGAGCACAACAATTGCCAAGTATCACATTACCCAAGACATTTATAGCAATTACTACATGTATCATTTTCCAATTCCAACCATATAACAATTTAACGAAGAAGAAACTTCGCCATGAATACTATGAGTAGAAACTAAGGACATACTTGTCCATATGCTACAGCGGAGCGTGTCTCTCTCCCATACAATGTGAATGCTAGGATCCATTTTATTCAAACAAAACAAAAACAAAAACAAACCGACGCTCCAAGCAAAGCACATAAGATGTGATGGAATAAAAATATAGTTTCAGGGGAGGAACCTGATAATGTTGTCGATGAAGAAGGGGATGCCTTGGGCATCCCCAAGCTTAGACGCTTGAGTCTTCTTAGAATATGCAGGGGTGAACCACCGGGGCATCCCCAAGCTTAGAGCTTTCACTCTCCTTGATCATGTTGCATCATACTCCTCTCTTGATCCTTGAAAACTTCCTCCACACCAAACTCGAAACAACTCATTAGAGGGTTAGTGCACAATAAAAATTAACATGTTCAGAGGTGACACAATCATTCTTAACACTTCTGGACATTGCATAAAGCTACTGGATATTAATGGATCAAAGAAATTCATCCAACATAGCAAAAGAGGCAATGCGAAATAAAAGGCAGAATCTGTCAAAACAGAACAGTTGGTATTGACGAATTTTAAAATGGCACCAGACTTGCTCAAATGAAAATGCCCAAATTGAATAAAAGTTGCGTACATATCTGAGGATCACTCACGTAAATTGGCACATTTTTCTGATCTACCTACAGAGAGGCAGGTCGGAATTCGTGACAGCAAAGAAATCTGAAACTGCGCAGTAATCCAAATCTAGTATGAACTTTTCTATCAACGACTTTACTTGGCACAACAAAACACAAAACTAAGATAAGGAGAGGTTGCTACAGTAGTAAACAACTTCCAAGACTCAAATATAAAACAAAGTACTGTAGCAAAATAACACATGGGTTATCTCCCAAGAAGTTCTTTCTTTATAGCCATTAAGATGGGCTCAGCAGTTTTGATGATGCACTCGCAAGAAATGGTATTTGAAGCAAAAGAGAGCATCAAGAGGCAAATTCAAAACACATTTAAGTCTAACATGCTTCCTATGCATAGGAATCTTGTAAATAAACAAGTTCATGAAGAGCAAAGTGACAAGCATAGGAAGATAAAACAAGTGTAGCTTCAAAAATTTCAGCACATAGAGAGGTGTTTTAGTAACATGAAAATTTCTACAACCATATTTTCCTCTCTCATAATAACTTTCAGTAGCATCATGAGAAAACTCCACAATATAGCTATCACATAAAGCATTCTTATCATGAGTCTCATGCATAAAATAATTACTACTCCCAACATAAGCATAGTCATTCTTATTAATTGTAGTGGGAGCAAATTCAACAAAGTAGCTATCATTATTATTCTCATCACCATAATCATCAAATGTAGGAGGCATAGTATAATCATAATAAACTTTATCCTCAATAGTAGGTGGCACCAAAATACCACTATCATCATAAATGGGAGGCAAAGTGTCATCAAAGTAAATTTTCTCCTCCATGCTTGGGGGACTAAAAAGTTCATGCTCATCAGAGCCAGATTTTCCATAGCATTAGCAACAATGGTGTTCAAAGCATTCATAGTAATAACATTCCCATTAGCATGCATATAAAGTTCCATGGGTTTTTTAATTCTCTCTTCAAACACATCATGTCCTAATTCAAGATAAAGTTCATAAAGATCTCTCATATTTTTGTTGTTTTCCATTATGCTTAACTAGTGAAATAAAAACATGCATGATATTAAGTAAAGTAAACAAGTAACTAATTTTTTTGTGTTTTTGATATAATGCAGCAAACAAAGTAGTAAATAAAATAAAGCAAGACAAAAACAAAGTAAAGAGATTGAGAAGTGGAGACTCCCCTTGCAGCGTGTCTTGATCTCCCCGGCAACGGCGCCAGAAAAAGCTGCTTGATACGCGTTCAACACGCGTCCGTTGGGAACCCCAAGAGGAAGGTGTGATGCGTACAGCGGCAAGTTTCCCTCAGTATGAAACCAAGGTTATCGAACCAGTAGGAGCCAAGAAGCACGTTGAAGGTTGATGGCGGCGGGATGTAGTGCGGCGCAACACCAGAGATTCCGGCGCCAACGTGGAACCTGCACAACACAACCAAAGTACTTTGCCCCAACGAAACAGTGAGGTTGTCAATCTCACCGGCTTGCTGTAACAAAGGATTAACCGTATTGTGTGGAAGATGATTGTTTGCAGAAAACAGTAGAACAGTATGTTGCAGATGGGTGTATTTCAGTAAAGAGAATTGGACCGGGGTCCACAGTTCACTAGAGGTGTCTCTCCCATAAGATAAACAACATGTTGGGTGAACAAATTACAGTTGGGCAATTGACAAATAAAGAGGGCATGACCATGCACATACATATCATGATGAGTATAGTGAGATTTAATTGG
The DNA here is from genome assembly GCF_019359855.2 of Lolium perenne. Taxonomy (NCBI): domain Eukaryota; kingdom Viridiplantae; phylum Streptophyta; class Magnoliopsida; order Poales; family Poaceae; genus Lolium; species Lolium perenne. The sequence continues at coordinate 244,630,280 of NC_067244.2, read as the reverse complement.
GCATTACGACAAAGTACATAGACCGCCATCCAACTGCATCTATGCCTAAAAAGTCCACCTTCAGGTTATCATCCGAACCCCCTCCAGTATTAAGTTGCAAAGCAACAGACAATTGCATTAAGTATGGTGCGTAATGTAATCAACAACTACATCCTTAGACATAGCATCAATGTTTTATCCCTAGTGGCAACAGCACAACGCAACCTTAGAACTTTCTGTCACTGTCCCAGGTGTCAATGCAGGCATGAACCCACTATCGAGCATAAATACTCCCTCTTGGAGTTACAAGCATCTACTTGGCCAGAGCATCTACTAGTAACGGAGAGCATGCAAGATCATAAACAACACATAGATATAACTTTGATAATCAACATAACAAGTATTCTCTATTCATCGGATCCCAACAAACGCAACATATAGAATTACAGATAGATGATCTTGATCATGTTAGGCAGCTCACAAGATCCGACAATGAAGCACAATGGGAGAAGACAACCATCTAGCTACTGCTATGGACCCATAGTCCAGGGGTAGACTACTCACACATCACTCGGGGAGGCGACCATGGCGGCGTAGAGTCCTCCGGGAGATGAATCCCCTCTCCGACGAGTGCCGGGAGCGATCTCCTGGATCCCCGAGATGGGATCGGCGGCGGCGGCGTCTCGATGGGTTTTCCGTATCGTGGCTCTCGGTCCGGGGGTTTCGCGACGGAGGCTATTTGTAGGCGGAAGGGCAGGTCAAGAGGCGGCACGAGGGCCCCACACCACAGGGCCGCGCGGCCAAGGGGGGCCGCGCCGCCCTAGGGTGTGGCCCCCTCGTGGCCCCTCTTCGTCTCCTCTTCGGACTTCTGGAAGCTTCGTGGCAAAATAGGACCCTGGGCGTTGATTTCGTCCAATTCCGAGAATATTTCGTTACTAGGATTTCTGAAACCAAAAACAGCAGACAAACAAGCGGCACTTCGGCATCTTGTTAATAGGTTAGTTCCAGAAAATGCACGAATATGACATAAAGTGTGCATAAAACATGTAGATAACATCAATAATGTGGCATGGAACATAAGAAATTATCGATACGTTGGAGACGTATCACTCCTCCATCGACACCACCGCCATCTTCATCAACGCTGCTGTCTCCCATGAGGAGGGAGTAGTTCTCCATCGAGGCTCGGGGCTGTACCGGTAGCTATGTGGTTCATCTCTCTCCTATGTACTTCAATACAATAATCTCATGAGCTGCCTTACATGATTGAGATTCATATGATGATGCTTGTAATCTAGATGTCGTTATGCTAGTCAAGTGAATTTTACTTATGTGATCTCCGGAGACTCCTTGTCCCACGTGTGTAAAGGTGACAGTGTGTGCACCGTGTGGGCCTCTTAGGCTATATTTCACAGAATACTTATTCACTGTTATGAAGAGCATAGTGAAGTGCTTATTTATATCTCTTTATGATTGCAATGTGTTTTGTATCACAATTTATCTATGTGCTACTCTAGTGATGTTATTAAAGTAGTTTTATTCCTCCTGCACGGTGTAATGGTGACAGTGTGTGCATCCGTGTTAGTACTTGGCTTAGGCTATGATTATGATCTCTTGTAGATTATGAAGTTAACTATTGCTATGATGGTATTGATGTGATCTATTCCTCCTACATAGTGTGAAGGTGACAGTGTGCATGCTATGTTAGTACTTGGTTTAGTCATGTTGATCTTTCGTGCACTCTAAGGTTATTTAAATATGAACATTGAATTGTGGAGCTTGTTAACTCCGGCATTGAGGGTTCGTGTAATCCTACGCAATGTGTTCATCATCCAACAAGAGAGTGTAGAGTATGCATTTATCTATTCTGTTATGTGATCAATGTTGAGAGTGTCCACTAGTGAAAGTATGATCCCTAGGCCTTGTTCCTAAATACTGCTATCGCTGCTTGTTTACTGTTTTACTGCGTTACTACTGCTGCGTTACTACTGCTTGTTTACTGTCCTAGGCAAAGCACTTTTCTGGTGCCGTTGCTACTGCTTATTTACACCACCTGTATTTCACTATCTCTTCGCCGAACTAGTGCACCTATTACGTGTGTTGGGGACACAAGAGACTTCTTGCTTTGTGGTTGCAGGGTTGCATGAGAGGGATATCTTTGACCTCTTCCTCCCTGAGTTCGATAAACCTTGGGTGATCCACTTAAGGGAAACTTGCTGCTGTTCTACAAACCTCTGCTCTTGGAGGCCCAACACTGTCTACAGGAAAAGGAGGGGGCGTAGACATCAAGCTATTTTCTGGCGCCGTTGCCGGGGAGGAAAGGTAAAAGGCACTCATACTTCGGTTCCAGGTAACAGTACTTTTCTGGCACCATTGTGTTTGTGCTCGAAGCTATTTCCTTTAGATCCTGCAATTGCATCTTTTTGTTTCTTGTTTACACTAGTTAGGCATAATGCAAAACAACAAAAATATGAGAGATCTTTATGAACTTTATCTTGAATTAGGACATGATGTGTTTGAAGAGAAAATTAAAAAACCCATGGAACTTTATATGCATGCTAATGGGAATGTTATTAATATGAATACTTTGAACACTATTGTTGCTAATGCTATGGAAAATTCTAAGCTTGGGGAAGCTGGCTTTGATGAGCATGATATTTTTAGTCCCCCGGGCAATGAGGAGGAAATTTACTTTGATGATACTTTGCCTCCTATTTATGATGATTATAATGATAGTAGTCTTTTGTTACCACCTGTTATGGAGGATAAATTTGATTATGATTACAATATGCCTCCTATATATAATGATAGCTACTTTGTTGAATTTGCTCCCACTATTACTAATAAAATTGATTATGCTTATGAGGAGAGTAATAATTTTATGCATGAGACTCATGATAAGAATGCTTTATGTGATAGTTATATTGTTGAGTTTGCTCATGATGCTACTGAATATTATTATGAGAGAGGAAAATATGGTTGTAGAAATTTTCATGTTACTAAAACACCTCTCTATGTGCTGAAATTTTTGAAGCTACACTTGTTTTATCTTTCTATGCTTGTTGCATTATGCTTCTTGAATTTGTTTATTTACAAGATTCCTATGCATAGGAAGCATGTTAGACTTAAATGTGTTTTGAATTTGCCTCTTGATGCTCTCTTTTGCTTCAAATACTATTTCTTGCGAGTGCATCATTAAAACTGCTGAGCCCATCTTAATGGCTATAAAGAAAGAACTTCTTGGGAGATAACCCACGTGTTATTTTGCTACAGTACTTTGTTTTATATTTGTGTCTTGGAAGTTGTTTACTACTGTAGCAACCTCTCCTTATCTTAGTTTTGTGTTTTGTTGTGCCAAGTAAAGTCTTTGATAGTAAAGGTTCATACTAGATTTGGATTACTGCGCAGAAACAGATTTCTTTGCTGTCACGAATCTGGGCAAAATTCTCTGTAGGTAACTCAGAAAATTATGCCAATTTACGTGAGTGATCCTCAGATATGTACGCAACTTTCATTCAAATTGAGCATTTTCATTTGAGCAAGTCTGGTGCCTCAATAAAATTCGTCTTTACGGACTGTTCTGTTTTGACAGATTCTGCCTTTTATTTCGCATTGCCTCTTTTGCTATGTGGGATGGATTTCTTTGTTCCATTGACTTCCAGTAGCTTTGAGAAATGTCCAGAAGTGTTAAGAATGATTGTGTCACCTCTGAACATGTGAGTTTTTGATTATGCACTAACCCTCTAGTGAGTTTGTTTCGAGTTTGGTGTGAAGGAAGTTTTCAAGGGTCAAGAGAGGAGGATGATATACTATGATCAAGGAGAGTGAAAGCTCTAAGCTTGGGGATGCCCCGGTGGTTCACCCTGCATATATCAAGAAGACTCAAGCGTCTAAGCTTGGGGATGCCCAAGGCATCCCCTTCTTCATCGACAACATTATCAGGTTCCTCCCCTGAAACTATATTTTTATTCCATCACAGCTTATGTGCTTTGCTTGGAGCGTCGGTTTGTTTTTGTTTTTTGTTTTGTTTGAATAAATGGATCCTAGCATTCACTGTATGGGAGAGAGACACGCTCCGCTGTTGCATATGGACAAGTATGTCCTTAGGCTTTACTCATAATATTCATGGTGAAGTTTCTTCTTCGTTAAATTGTTATATGGTTGGAATTGAAAAATGCTACATGTAGTAATTCTAAAATGTCTTGAATAATTTGATACTTGGCAATTGTTGTGCTCATGTTTAAGCTCTTGCATCATATACTTTGCACCCATTAATGAAGAAACACCTAGAGCTTGCTAATTTGGTTTGCATATTTGGTCTCTCTAAAGTCTAGATAATTTCTAGTATTGAGTTTTGAACAACAAGGAAGACGGTGTAGATTCTTGTAATGTTTACAATATGTCTTTTATGTGAGTTTTGCTGCACCGCTTCATCCTTGTGTTTGTTTCAAATAGCCTTGCTAGCCTAAACCTTGTATCGAGAGGGATTACTTCTCATGCATCCAAAATCCTTGAGCCAACCACTATGCCATTTGTGTCCACCATATCTACCTATTACATGGTATTTCTCCGCCATTCCAAAGTAAATTGTTTGAGTGCTACCTTTAAATTTCTATCCTCTACCTTTGCAATATATAACTCATGGGACAAATAGCCTAAAAACTATTGTGGTATTGAATATGTACTTATGCACTTTATCTCTTATTAAGTTGCTCGTTGTGCGATAACCATGTTCCTGGGGACGCCATCAACTACTCTTTGTTGAATATCATGTGAGTTGCTATGCATATTCGTCTTGTCTGAAGTAAGAGCGATCTACCACCTTATGGTTGGAGCATGCATATTGTTAGAGAAGAACATTGGGCCGCTAACGAAAGCCATGATCCATGGTGGAAGTTTCAGTTTTGGACATATATCCTCAATCTCATATGAGAAAATTAATTGTTGCTACATGCTTATGCATAAAAGAGGAGTCCATTATCTGTTGTCTATGTTGTCCCGGTATGGATGTCTAAGTTGAGAATAATCAATAGCGAGAAATCCAATGCGAGCTTTCTCCTTAGACCTTTGTACAGGCGGCATAGAGGTACCCCTTTGTGACACTTGGTTAAAACATGTGCATTGCGATAATCCCGGTAATCCAAGCTAATTAGGACAAGGTGCGGGCACTATTAGTATACTATGCATGAGGCTTGCAACTTGTAGGATATAATTTACATGATACATATGCTTTATTACTACCGTTGACAAAATTGTTTCTTGTTTTCAAAATCAAAGCTCTAGCACAAATATAGCAATCGATGCTTTCCTCTTTGAAGGACCATTCTTTTACTTTTATGTTCAGTCAGTTCACCTATTTCTCTCCATCTCAAGAAGCAAACACTTGTGTGAATTGTGCATTGATTCCTACATACTTGCATATTGCATTTGTTATATTACTTTATGTTGACAACTATCCATGAGATATACTTGTTACAAGTTGAAAGCAACCGCTGAAACTTAATCTTCCATTGTGTTGCTTCAATGCTTTACTATGAATTATTTCTTTATGAGTTAACTCTTATGCAAGACTTATTGATGCTTGTCTTTAAGTACTATTCATGAAAAGTCTTTGCTGTATGATTCACTGGTTTACTCATGTCATATACATTGTTTTGATCGCTGCATTCATTACATATGTTTACAATATGATCAAGTTTATGATGGCATGTCACTCCAGAAATTATCTTTGTTATCGTTTACCTGCTCGGGACGAGCAGAAACTAAGCTTGGGGATGCTGATACGTCTCCGACGTATCGATAATTTCTTATGTTCCATGCCACATTATTGATGATATCTACATGTTTTATGCACACTTTATGTCATATTCGTGCATTTTCTGGAACTAACCTATTAACAAGATGCCGAAGTGCCGATTCTTTGTTTTCTGCTGTTTTTGGTTTCAGAAATCCTAGTAAAGAAATATTCTCGGAATTGGACGAAATCAACACCCAGGTTCCTATTTTGCCCGGAAGCATCCAGAACACACGAGAACCGCCAGAGAGGGGACACAGGCCCACCAAACCATAGGCCGGCGCGGCCTAGGGGTGGCCCGCGCCCCCCTATTGTGTCGGCGCCCCTTCGACCTTCTGACGCCGCCTCTTCGCCTATATAAAGCCCCTCGACCTAAAACCTCGATACGGAAAAGCCACGGTACGAGAAACCTTCCAGAGCCGCCGCCATCGCGAAGCCAAGATGCGGGGACAGGAGTCTCTGTTCCGGCACGCCGCCGGGACGGGGAAGTGCCCCCGGAAGGCTCCTCCATCGACACCACCGCCATCTTCATCAACGCTGCTGTCTCCCATGAGGAGGGAGTAGTTCTCCATCGAGGCTCGGGGCTGTACCGGTAGCTATGTGGTTCATCTCTCTCCTATGTACTTCAATACAATAATCTCATGAGCTGCCTTACATGATTGAGATTCATATGATGATGCTTGTAATCTAGATGTCGTTATGCTAGTCAAGTGAATTTTACTTATGTGATCTCCGGAGACTCCTTGTCCCACGTGTGTAAAGGTGACAGTGTGTGCACCGTGTGGGTCTCTTAGGCTATATTTCACAGAATACTTATTCACTGTTATGAAGAGCATAGTGAAGTGCTTATTTATATCTCTTTATGATTGCAATGTGTTTTGTATCACAATTTATCTATGTGCTACTCTAGTGATGTTATTAAAGTAGTTTTATTCCTCCTGCACGGTGTAATGGTGACAGTGTGTGCATCCGTGTTAGTACTTGGCTTAGGCTATGATTATGATCTCTTGTAGATTATGAAGTTAACTATTGCTATGATGGTATTGATGTGATCTATTCCTCCTACATAGTGTGAAGGTGACAGTGTGCATGCTATGTTAGTACTTGGTTTAGTCGTGTTGATCTTTCGTGCACTCTAAGGTTATTTAAATATGAACATTGAATTGTGGAGCTTGTTAACTCCGGCATTGAGGGTTCGTGTAATCCTACGCAATGTGTTCATCATCCAACAAGAGAGTGTAGAGTATGCATTTATCTATTCTGTTATGTGATCAATGTTGAGAGTGTCCACTAGTGAAAGTATGATCCCTAGGCCTTGTTCCTAAATACTGCTATCGCTGCTTGTTTCTTGTTTCTTGCATTACTACTCTTTGCGTTACTACCGCTTGTTTCTTGTCTGGGCAAAGCACTTTTCTGGTGCCGTTGCTACTGCTTATTTACACCACCTGTATTTCACTATCTCTTCGCCGAACTAGTGCACCTATTAGGTGTGTTGGGGACACAAGAGACTTCTTGCTTTGTGGTTGCAGGGTTGCATGAGAGGGATATCTTTGACCTCTTCCTCCCTGAGTTCGATAATCCTTGGGTGATCCACTTAAGGGAAACTTGCTGCTGTTCTACAAACCTCTGCTCTTGGAGGCCCAACACTGTCTACAGGAAAAGGAGGGGGCGTAGACATCAGCCAGCAGCCCCGCCGCCCCGCGGCTCCTCGTTGACGCCGCCGACGGCCAGCCGCCCCACCGGACCAGGTCGACCACCGCCGGTCCCGCCTGCAGCAAGCCATCCTCTGCGTCGTTCGGCACCGCCACCACGCCGGCAACTGGTAGGAGCTGCACCACCAGGACCCGATCTGCACGGCTACCACGCCGTTCTCTTCTACTGACGGCACCACCCCGTCCCCTTCTCCAATTGAGGCATCTGAGGTAGTTCTCTCCCTCTGTTTCTTTGCAAAAAACTGTGGGTTACATCTGATATCTTCAGATTTTAATGTTGGGGACAGTAGGGTGATACGTCCAAAACGTATCTACTTTCCCGAACACTTTTGCTATTATTTTGCCTCTAATTTGTGTATTTTGGATGCAACTAACGCGGACTAACGCTGTTTTCAGCAGAACTGTTCTGGTGTCTCGTTTTTGTGCAGAAATCCAACTTTCAGGAAAATCCTCGGAATTTATACGAAAGGTCCTATTTTTCCAGAAGACTCACGGAGCCAGAAGGGCAAGTCAGGTGGAGGCCCGAGGGCCCCACACCCTAGGGCGGCGCGGGCCAGGAGGGGGGGCGCGCGGCCCTAGCGTGTGGCCCCCTCGGCCGGCCTCTGACGCCCTCCTTCGGACTACTTATCGGCCTCGACCTAAAAACGCACGGAGAGAAGTCGAAGTCGCCAGAAACCCTCCAGAACGCCGCCACATCGCGAAACTCCTTCTCAGGAGCCAGAAGTCTTCGTTCTGGCACTCCGCCGGGATGGGGAATTGGAGGAGATCATCGCCACCATCACCACCGACGCCTCTCCATCGACCAGCCATGTTTCCCCCATCCATGTGTGAGTAATTCCCCCGCTGTAGGCTGAAGGGGATGGTAGGGATTGGATGAGATTGGTCATGTAATAGTCATAAGATTGTTAGGGCATGGTGCCTAGTATCCGTAGATGTTACTTTTATGATATTGTTGCAACTTGTTATGCTTAATGCTTGTCACTAGGGCCCGAGTGCCATGATCTCAGATCTGAACATGTTATTGATTCATGAAGATATTCGTTGTTTATGATCTTACCTGCAAGTTGTATACACATGTCGCTGTCCGGAACCAATGGCCCCGAAGTGACAGAAATCGGGACAACCGGAGGGGATGGTAGTGATGTGAGGATCACATGTGTTCACGGAGTGTTAATGCTTTGCTCCGGTACTCTATTAAAAGGAGTACCTTAATATCCAGTAGATTCCCTTGAGGCCCGGCTGCCACCGACTGGTAGGACAAAAGATGTTGTACAAGTTTCTCATTGCGAGCACGTACGACTATATATGGAACACATGCCTATTGATTGATTAGTACTTGGATACCGTTTTATTATTATCTGCAAATGCCCCTGCTTTGATTGTTACATGAGTTTCTCTCATCCATGCAACGCCCCGTTATCCGTCCCCGTGCCTACAGTATTTTAATCCTGCTGTTTACTATAATCACTACTGCTGTCTCTGTTACTCTGCTGCTGTTATTTCACTACTGCTACTGCTATAAAACTATTACTACTGATAAACTCTTGCGAGCAAGTCTGTTTCCAGGTGCAACTGAATTGACAACTCCGTTGTTAAGGCTTTCAAGTATTCTTTGTCTCCCCTTGTGTCGAATCAATAAATTGGGTTTTACTACCCGCGAAGACTGCTGCGATCCCCTATACTTGTGGGTTATCATAGGGGTAAGGTTCTATGCAATTGTATGCATGATGAATACTTGGTATGTCCTGTTTGTTTCATTCCAGTATGTGAAAATGAGTTGTTTTTGTTTCTTTAGATGGATGATTTGGCCAAAAAATGACGTCAACTAATCGTGCAAGCAGCCGGCCTTGCAGCTGCATTGGGAGCTTACATGATTTTTATCTCAAAGAGAGCTAGAAACCAAACTCCAATGTTATTAGGTCGTAGGATTGATATGTGTATAGCTAGGGAATCAAACTTGAGATATATCTATCATTCTACCGACATAAATTGCTCAAATCAGCTTAGAATGAAAAGAGCTCCCTTTTTTTTCGCTTGTGCAATTTGTTTAGAGAGAGAGAATTATTGAAAGATAGTATTCATACTTCCATTGAGGAACAAGTAGCCATGTTTCTCCTGGTAGTTGGCCACAACACAAGGTTTCGAGCTCTTCAACCGATTTTTAGAAGATCTATTGAAGTAATAAGTAGGTATTTTAAGGTTGTGTTGTATGCTGTTGGAGAGTTGCGAGGTGAGATGATCCGTCCTCCCTCCAGTAATATACACCCTAAAATTCAGGAAAACACCCGCTTCAATCCTTACTTCACGGTAATCTACTTTTATTTAGAAAACTCTATATATTCATCTCATCCTCCCTCCACTCATACTTACATATTTATGAACTAGGATTGTATTGGAGAAATTGATGGAACACATGTCATGGCTAGAGTCCCAACAAATATCTCGGCCGCCTTTAGGGGTAGAAAAGATGGTACTACCCAAAATGTTATGGCTACGGTAGACTTCGATTTAAGGTTTACCTATATACTTGCTGGTTGGGAGGGGTCAACCCATGATGCTCTCATACTTGCGGATGCTGTGGAGAGGGATGATGGGTTGTCATTACCTCCAGGTAACAATTTAAACCAAGCAGCCACATATTTTTTAATAGTTTTTTATGTACCTAATAGTTTGAATTTCGTAGGAAAATTCTATCTTGTTGACGTTGGGTATGCTGTGAGACCGGGTTTCCTTCCACCATACTGTAGGACAAGGTACCACTTGAAGAAGTATGGTGCAGGGAATCATCCTGAAAACTATAAAGAATTGTTCAACTTGAGACACTCTTCTCTAAGGATAACATTTGAAAGAGCTTTTGCTACGTATAAGAATCGGTGGAAATTTGTTTACAATAAGCCATTCCATCCCTACAAGACCCAAGTTAAAGTAGTAATAGCTTGTGCCATTCTCCATAATTGGATCCTTCAATTTGGGGAGGATGAATATTTCCCACCGGAGGAGACATGGGAACCCGAACCCAACAATGAAGACCACCACGACATTGCTTACGATAATGCATCTTGGAAAGCAAAGAAGAATGAATTTGCCGAAGTGATGTGGGCGAATAGGGGGGCAGCACACATTTGATTTATCATGTTGTAACTTCAGCGCTGGAACTACTTTATTATTGCTAGAACTTGCTGGAACTTGCATTTTGGTGCTGTAATATATGAATATGGTGCTGAAATGTGTAACTTTTGTGCTGTTGCATTTTGGTGGTGTAATATGTCAATATGGTGCTGAAATGTGTAACTTTTGTGCTGGAATATGCATACTATTTGCTGGAATTACCCATTTTGGTGTTGAACTGTCTATATATACTGCTGGAATATGCATACTATTTGCTGGAATTACTCATTTTGGTGCTAAAATGACTATATTTACTGCTGGAACTATTTTATTATTGCTGGAAATTGAGCATGATATTGGTGCTGCATTTTCGTGTAGATGGCTGAAATTGAGCATGAAGTTCCAGAAGTAGGTGATACAAAAAAGAAGGCTCCGAAGGTTATGACTTGGACCCCTATGATGTCAGCATGCATGATGCGATGTCTCACCGACATTGCAGCAAAAGGTGTCAAGACCGATAAAGGATTCAAAGAGATCCATATTGGATAAGCAGCAAAAGCTTTGACCCAACTCGTCGGTTACGATGTGACAACTACCCAAGTAACCAATCATCTCCGCAAGTGGAAGATCTGGTATCAAAGAATCGAGAAACTGAGGCTTCTAAGCGGGGCACTTTGGGATGATGATCAGAAGATGATTGTTTTAGAAGACCAACATTACTTGGGACATACCCAGGTATGTCCAAAAAACCATTGTTTCACTGCTGAAATTTGTTGGTGCTATGTTTTTATAGTGCTGAAATGTATTTTTGTTGATGATATATGTAGGATACTCCTAATGATGCTGAATTTTTAAACACACCACTTGTGAACTATGAATACATGGAAGCTTGCTTTGCCAATAAGCTAGCCACATGAAGGTTTGTAATGGGATCTAATGAGCCTTTAGGGAAACTCATTGACGTTGAGGGTCTAGAAAAACCTATTGATTTGGAGGGTGGAGAAACCAGTGGTGAAGGTTCTGCACAAGGAGAAATCCCCTTCGACTTTGGAGCTCAAGGCCTCGGAGCAACTACTCCTTCACCTTCTGCCTCAACAAATAGTAAAAAGAGGAAGCGGGTTTTACATGACGAAGATGCAATTCAGGTAAACAACATGTCTGATGCATTGCGTGATGTTGCTGGTGCTATCAATAACACTTGCCATACTGAAACACACCCTGATTTGTGCAAAACGGTTATGGACCTTACCAATTTCGACATGGATGAACGGTTGGCTGTTTTGGATTATTTGACGGAGCATAAGGGTAAAGGCCTTAATTTCATCAAAATGGAAGCTGCTGTTCGTGAAACCTCGTTCAAGCGTATCATAGAGAAAAATACGGATCTAGTTTGAGATGGTGTGAGTTGATGCAACATCAAAATCTATATTTTTTGTAATGCCTAGTATATTATATGATGCAGACTCGGTAATATTTGGACGTATTTTCTATGTTAGCTTTTGCTGCTGTAGACATGTTGAATTATGTACTGTAGAGAGCCTTGGTAATATATCATTTTAGAGATTTTCGTGCTGCATACTTGCTTCTGTTTTGAATTTATGACGTAATGAATGAAATTTGAAAACGTTTGTGTGCTGATCTCACCAAGCCAGGGTAATCACATTTTACTCACATAAGTCAGGGTAATCACATCTTACTCACATGCATTCTACCAAACAAACTCTGAGTTCAGCATGGGTAAACAGACCCAGCCCACCAAACAACATCTCAACTCATCATATCTCAACAGATACAGGCTGCCAAACACAGCTAAAAATCTCATCTCACCCTAGCTAGGGTCAGCTTGGTATGGGATGGGATGGGAATTCTGGATTCACCCGGGCTAACAAACACATCCTGATTGTACGGTGTCAACGACCATTTCGGGCAGTGGCGGCAGTGGCCGATCACAGAGCAAAGCACGTGATAGATGGCTTCAGGCGTCCGTGTATGTGTACGACGGCCGCAACAGGAGGGAAGGCCAGCCGAGGGGAGCTTCGTGGCGGCGTGGCGAGTGCCGGCCGTGACCGAAGCAGCGACCTACCGCCGGCAGCGCACACCGCGTTCGGGAGGAACGTGCGCGGGATCGTGGAGCCTACAACTGGGCTGTGAACGGCGGATAGCGGCTAGAGAGAAGAGGAGCCAATGGCGAGGATGAAAGGGAATCGACCCACCTCCACTGCGGTTGATGCACCTATTGCAAAGATCAACTCTAGCACGGTTCATGCGCCTATTGCAAATATCAACTCTAGCCTTGGGCCGGCTCGACCAGGAGTAGTTGGGCCTTTTTCTTTTGTCCCATTGATTTACAGAAGAAGAAAAGGACGAAAGAAAAAAGAGTTTGGGAGGTGAAACAGAAAATATTTTTGATTTTTTGCAAAATTTTGTAATAGATTTGGGCCTTTTTATTTTGCTTTTATTTTTCTTTTGTCCCATTGATTTACAGAAGAAGAAAAGGACTAAAGCAAAAAGAGTTTGGGAGGGGGGAAACGAAAAATATTTTTAATTTTTTGCAAAATTATGTAATAGATTTTTTTACAACATATCTAAAACAATATTATTATTTTAGTTTTATTTAAGATTTAGAAAAGGGAAGATGGCCTTGTAAAAATCTAAAAAAAGGAAAACAAAATAGGATTTGAATATTTTAGTAAGGTTTACGAAAATCATGTAAAAAAACATGCAATGTAATGATGGGATGATGTCATTCTTATAAAAAAATACAACTAAATCTAATTAGGGTATTACGAGTGAATTGTTATAGTTTTCCCTCCGTCTACAAAAATATAAGTCTCAACTTTACTTTGAAGTATAAAACAAAATAATTTGTTTTCATATTTTTTGGGGGAATACGACACTTTATTGATCATAACAAATCATTACAAAGAGTCTGCCGGATGCAATATGGAGCAAAGTTTCTGAAAACAGAAAAACAAAGCGTTCCGCAGAACGAGCTAAAATTTGTGCCTACTCATTAAACTGACGATAAACATGAGTGAAGGATGAAACTCCGAAATGGCTTGCGAGGGCTTTGATATCCTGCACCACAACTCCAACCCTGCTAGGATCCATGGTGGAAGAGTTCACCCGTTGGATCAGAGAAAGACAGTGCGAGACCATCATTATTCTGCCAAAACCTTCGTCGCCGGTGAGGGACAGCGCACGGCGCAATGCCAACGCTTCAGCTAACTCCGACGTCGTGACCTCATCATGGAGTTCACTGCAAGCAGTGACACGTTCTCCTATGTGGTTCCGGATCACGACGCTTAATCCCATCCGACGTGAAGAAGAGAATAAAGGTGCATCACAGTTAATGAAAACCGTACCTTGAGGCGGCGGAGTTCCATTTGACAAACCAAAGGTTAAAGTGGTTAATAAATGTCAATAAAGGGCTTCATGTTATTTAGATGAAATTGATGATTAAATTTAAACCCGTGTAGCCGTAGCAAGGCACATATTTTGTGTTAGTTTATAATACTATCTATCTACACTCTCTGTTTTCAAATAAGTGTATTTTTAGGTTTAAAATTTGTCGCACAAAAATGTACATCTATATACTACCAATGCAATTAATTAATGCAATTAGCTCATCGTAATCACTCCCAGTTCTATCCTCCAATCCTCATTCCTCTCCTTCACCTCAATCACAAATCATCATTTCTCTCCTTCAATTAGTGGAACGAAAATTTATAAAATAAAATTGTCTAATCTTTCTTAGATGTACACTTATTCGCGGACGGAGAGAGAGGATGGAGTATGTAATATTTTTGAAGAATGGCATGATCGCAACGGACGGCCGTGATCTTTCGGTCCAACTTCCAATCGCCACATCTCTGGCCCTGCAAAACCCTAGCCGCAACATCTCCTGACTATAAAATCCTCCACGTTCCATCTGCGGCCTCTTCTCTCCTAGGCCTCCCCCTTCGCCGCCGCCGCCGCCGCCACCTCCCGCTCCCGAGCTCCCCCTTGGCGACCATGGCGAACGCGCAGGAGTCGCTCGTCCAGGTGGGCACGATGCGCGGCCACAACGACGTGGTGACCGCGATCGCCGCGCCGATCGACAACTCGCCGTACATCGTCTCCGCCTCCCGCGACAAGTCGGTGCTGGTCTGGGACCTCACCAACCCGGCCCCCTGCCCCCCCGACGGCTCGGCCCCCATCGAGTACGCCCCGCCCTTCCGCCGCCTCACCGGCCACAGCCACTTCGTCCAGGACGTCGTCCTCAGCTCCGACGGCCAGTTCGCGCTCTCCGGATCCTGGGACGGCGAGCTCCGCCTCTGGGACCTCTCCACCGGCCTCACCACTCGCCGCTTCGTCGGCCACTCCAAGGACGTCATCTCCGTCGCCTTCTCCGTCGACAACCGCCAGATCGTCTCCGCGTCCAGGGACACCACCATCAAGCTCTGGAACACCCTCGGTGAGTGCAAGTACACCATCGGCGGCGACCTCGGCGGCGGCGAGGGACACACTGGATGGGTCTCCTGCGTCAGGTTCTCCCCCAACACCTTCCAGCCCACCATCGTCTCCGGCTCCTGGGACAAGACCGTCAAGGTCTGGAACCTTACCAACTGCAAGATCCGCCACACGCTCGCGGGACACGGTGGCTACGTCAATGCCGTCGCCGTCAGCCCCGACGGTTCCCTGTGCGCCTCGGGCGGCAAGGACGGCGTCACGCTGCTCTGGGACCTGTCCGAGGGGAAGAGGCTCTACCAGCTGGAAGCCGGCTCCATCATCCACTCGCTCTGCTTCTCACCCAACCGCTACTGGCTCTGTGCTGCGACAGAGGACTCTGTCAAGATCTGGGACCTGGAGTCCAAGCACGTCGTGCAGGACCTCAAGCCAGAGGTCCAGGTCTCCAAGAACTCGGTACGTCATCCTACTTGTTAGATCGGTTGTGGTGTCTGATTATGGTTCTGTTTTTGATATGCAATGCATTGTGGATTTATTGTGCTATAGACATTTGTTCATGGTGATAAAATGTAGCATAGCAGAGTGTATATTAGTTAATAGTACAAATCTAATTCATGATTTATGGATAGTTCATTTTCATTCATTACATATTCATCATTAGTTTGTAACATTCTTGTTTGTGTTGTCTGTTGTGTAATGTAATATAAGGTGGACATTCATGTTTGTGTTGCGTAATATAATGTAAGGTGACCTTACTTGGGAGGCTATCAATGTGTAGGTTTTGCCATTTCACTGGTTTAAAGACTATTATTGATCTGTTGGTCAATCTTTCATTAGCGTTGAACCTCATTAGTAGGACCTATTATTTTTACAGGAGTATAACCTTGTTCTTACTTCTTGTATTGGTATTGGTTGAACCTTGTTCTTGCTTCTTGTACATTTTAACGGCCTATTGTTGATAGCTATTGATCTAAAGTTATGAGCGGATAGGTACCATCATTTTCAGTTATTAGCCTGTGGTGCAAAGGCTAATTACATTGTTTGTATGTTATAGCTCCATTATCCACCGATAGATATCATGTTATCTATTAGCCTGGGCTTTATAGGTCTGGTAACATAGTTTGCATGTTTTAGCTCTGTTGTTGATGCAGAGGTGTCAACTGTGTAAGGATAGACATATAAAATTCGTATGTTTTGCACTCCTGATTATTGTTTCATATTGATGTGGTCGAACATTGTTGTGCAATGAACAAACGGTAATCCTGTTTTACTGAATATGCATAGTTTTCTCTCTGACTCTATTGAGAGCAGTTAACTAATTATGTTTTGTATTGTAGCTTTATCTTGGCAATCAACATAATTTCTGATCACCTATAAAATTATGTTTTCCGCTCTATTATGCTACATAGACTGCTCTATTTATAATTCTTTCATCAGTTGTATCTATGTTGACGCATCTTAGTTCCACTATTATAACTTGTCCTCTTTAACACTGGTATTTTGTACTAACTACTGTGGTATATCTGTGTAGCTGCTTTACTGCACAAGCTTGAGCTGGAGCGCGGACGGAAGCACCCTCTACACAGGATACACTGATGGAACCATCAGGGTCTTCAAGATCCAAACTGGGTACGGCTACTAGATAACGGGAAGTCTGTCGAGGGGTATTGCTTAGGAGCCTTGCTGGTCAAACGGTTGTAATGCCCGTCAAGTTTTTGGCTGTTCTGAGGCACATTATCTGCCTGGTACTTTGAGCTTGAGTCACTGTTCTATTTTTTATATATTATGCTTAGGTTTGTTGATGAGCACATTATTCATCAGTAATATGGAAGAGAATCAGCTATCTCACCATTGTTTTGTTTTGATTATTGCTTCAAATATACTCTACTATTTAGCCATGCAAAACTCTTGGTGCTGGAATCCTGATTGCGAGTACCTAATGTTGGTTGTGTGCGTTCAAGGAGGAGTTACTATGTGTGATGCTCTCTGTGACCTAAGCTGAAATTTTCTCATTGTCTTGTGCTTCCTTAGATCACGCTCATGCTAATATTTTTCACTGACTTGTATTACTTCCACAGTCGCTTTTTACAGTGTTGAATTTTTCTCCAAAATTTCCCTCCAGTTCTCTTTCATTTCTGAGAGAACTGTTGCTGATCTCTTTCAAGTTTGCCGGTGGTCCTACATTTCCTGGTTGATCTTCGATCTCTTTCAAGTTTGCTCTCTCGAAATGCTTTCAGGTGTGTTGCCACTTACTTTTCTGGGTGAAATTCTTAGGAGCGTTGCTGGTCAAATCTATTGTATTTTGGCCGTTCTGATGAACATTTATCTACTACTTTGAGCTTGAGCCACCGTTTTATTTTGTATGCTTAAATTGCTGAGTTCTCCAATTTTGGATTGTGATTTTTGTACGGAGTATAATAATCTACCGAGGACTATCGATCATCATCTGGAGTAGCAGTTAGTTACCCTGTTGTTAGTGTCCTCCTTTGAACTTTCGCCTGTTGTGTTCCTGTCAAAGCATGTAGCATCGCTATGCTTGGTTTGATCTTATGCTACTTGGGTTTGATTTGTCACAATCAGGCATCCTCCATTAATTCAACAATCCGTCGCGGTCGCTCTTGAACCTAACCTCTCCCATTTTAATTCCATTATAATCCATTCCATGACGCAAATTTGACGAGGCTAATTCAAAATCTCTTCACAAGATAACCCATCACGCAACTTTGCCGTCAGACCAAAACGTGTCACGACCAATTCGCCACCCATACCTGTTCAGTTTTTCAGTCGTAATAATGTGCTAGCAGTAGAAGCAAGCAGCGGCCATCTAAGCATTGCACCACCGGTGCACCTAATCCTTCCCGTCTTTTCCTGGTGAGCAAGATAGTTTGCTGCCGCCAAAGCCGCCATGTCTTCGTCCATGTACAAGCAGCTGGGCTTGGGCGCCACCGGCTCGCCGGTCACCGCCACCCATCTCCTGCTCCTCGTCCTCGGCGCCGGCTTCCTCGCGCTCACCGTCTTCGTCGTCCACCCCAACGACTTCCGCCTGCAGTCCTTCTTCTCAGGTGGCGGCGGCTGCCCCGGCACCCCGACTGACCTCCATGGCGCGGCGCCAGTCACGATGCAGAGGGCCGACACGCCGGGTGTGTCACCCGATGAGCACCCAGGCGCGCGCGTGCTCATCGGCATCCAGACGATGCCGGCCAAGTACGAGCGACGCAACCTGCTCCGGACCGTGTACGCGCTCCAGGTCCGGGAACACCCCGCCCTCGCCGCCGCCGTCGACGTGCGCTTCGTCCTCTGCAACGTCACCTCCCCGGTCGACGCCGTGCTCGTCTCCCTCGAGGCCATGCGCTACAACGACATCCTCCTCCTCAACTGCGCCGAGAACATGGACGGCGGCAAGACGTACGACTTCTTCTCCACCGTCGCGCGCGCCTTCCCCAACGGCACCTACGACTACGTGATGAAGGCCGACGACGACACGTACCTCCGGCTCCCGGCGCTCACCTCATGGCTGAGCGCGGCGGCGCGGGAGGACGCGTACCTGGGCCTGGTGATGCCGTGCGACACCGAGAACTTCTACCCGTTCCCGCCATTCATGTCCGGGATGGGGTACGTGCTGTCGTGGGACCTGGTGGCGTGGGTGGCCACGTCGGAGACCAGCCGCCGCGACCACGTCGGGCCGGAGGACATGTGGACGGGCCGGTGGCTCAACGTCGCCGGCAAGGCCAAGAACCGGTACGACGGCGCGCCCAGGATGTACAACTACAGGGGCGACTCCCCGGTCAACTGCTTCCGCCGCGACTTCCACCCGGACACCATCGCCGTGCACATGCTCAAGGACGACAAGCGGTGGGCCGAGACGCTCGCCTACTTCAACGCCACCGCCGCGCTCCCGACGTCCGGACTGTACCACCTGCCATCAGTGCCATGATTGATCTTAATCGTTTCCATGGAACGTTCTTCGTTTTGGATTCTGGCTCCATTGGTTCGACCCAGTCGGGCTGTCGTAGGTAGGGAAGCGTGCGTTGATTTGTTTTGTCGGGGTTGGTTTGACAAAAAGGAGGATAAATTGACCTGTCCATGTGTGGATATATATTTGATTCTAAAAAAAAGTGGATATATATTTGTTCAGTCGATATGTTTCAAACTTTCAAGTTGCAATGGACTTTTGATGCGAGTGATACGTCGGATTGAGAGGGATGGTATTTTTTTTTCCTTCGAGGGCACGCCAAAGGCGTGACAGAAGGGATGGTATTTTATAAGTAATGCTACATCTACGTGAAAACCAAATCTGATCCCGGGTGCATATGCACCTGGTATGTATAAAACATATTTCCAAAACATAAAAAATTTAGTAAAAAAATTTAGCATATAGAGGGACATGTTCTATGTCTGCACGTAAAGTTTCACATAAAACCAACAATTTTTCTACCCTGTGTAAAAAAGACAAATAATGCCTCAAAAAATAGACTATTTTAGCACCAAATATTTGTCTTTTTTGCACAAGGCACGAGACATATCGGTTTTTGCTGAAACAACTTTGTAAGCATGTAATATGTCAAGGTATACACGGGGATTTTTTATTTGTATTTTTCTAACATTTTAAAATATGTTTAATATGCATTTCAAATAAAGGGTGCATATGCACCCGGGTGTAGAAACACCCTGTCCTACATCTACGGGTACTTTATCTACGGAATGGGCTTACGGAATGACGTGTTGCTGTGATTTGCTAGAAAATTAACCAACTGCATCAGGCCACGCTTTGTCCGTAAGCAGAATCTGTAAGCAGAGCCCCCCGTAGGTGGAGGATTATTGGTATTCTATTTCGATTGTTTCTACGGGGATGAGTTTGTAGACCGCACACCGCATACCTAGTTCCAAAAGCAACGTCATGCGGATTGTAAAAGGCAAAAAATACATCCATTGTATGTGGCGTACCGGTACTACCACCGTCCATAGTTTTGAATTTCGTGCCAAATTTTAAGTGCTATTTTTTTCTTGCATATAGACCCTCGTATATTTTTCTTCTTCAGAAAACAACCCACGTTCCACCCATGAGAGGCTTCCTTCACTGAGGTTTCACGTAGATTGTTGGTTCATGAAGAAATAAATATACTCCCTCTGGCCCTACAAGTATTTGTTTGAGGGAGTATGTTTTATGAATGCAACATGGTTCATATATGTTTTCAGAAAGTAACACATATGCATACACAATTTCGTTTATGTTTCACTTGGGTGAAACTTTTTCTGATTCTTTTGTCAACTTTAATTAAGATGTAAACCACTGGGAGTATTATATATGTTATATACACATTTTCATGATGGAACACCTAAGCGAGAGTAGCTTTGTATAATTGTATATGTTCCACTTTCAGTGAAACCTTTTGTGTTTTTTTTGTGTGTGGAACTTTAATTGAAATATGTTAAAGCCTCTACGAAACCACCAGTGGAGTACAAGTTGATTTCTGTAAAATAGAAGGGGTTTTGATACAAATATGCTGGCAATTTGCACTTATGAGGTCGTGTGCAAGTTATTTCCAAAACAATATAAGGGTTTATTTACAATTTATCAATGTGGAGCACGACTAACAAAATTTGGACGGGGAGTATCAGGGTGGAGCTCCCAGCATGGCAAGGTAGAGAAGTCACCATATCTTGTTTTTTGCCGATTTTTTAGATGCATATGATTTTTCTGAACAATTTGAGTGTTTATACATTAAATACGGACTCCGCATGATAAAGTTATGCTTGTTTTAATGAACACCGCAACAAACCAGTTTCGAACTGACTAAGTCTAGTCTAGTAAAAAACCAACACTTTATCTATATTATATCTAATTCTCAATCAAATAAAATCTTACTCTAAAGAATGTCATGGTGGGGTATTTATGAAAAACTTGAGCGTATTTTTGCCGACTTATGGTGTGTGACTGAAACTAACTATAGATATGCGGTAGATTATGTTTTATAGTTCTACTTTGATTTTGTATATTTTATTGTTATAAAATCATAATTCTAATAGTTCAGTCGAAGTCCTTGGTTAAGAGTGTGTAGACATGGTTGCTCCGTTGGAGAAATGATGGTTAAGAGCTGCTATTGGAATATGTCAATTTGTGCAGAATTTGACATCACAATTCTAAGTATGAATGAATTGGTTGATTACTTTTACTATGTGGATACCTTCTATATTGCCATGACTCTATTACCACCGATTTTGACCATCACTTCAATGATCCATCTTGAGAGGTTCTTTGGAACTTCTCATGTATTGACCCAAGAGACTCATTTCTAGATTCGATGTGAATATTTATCCCGTATCTTATCATGAGTATGATCCCATACAAGATAACCTTCACTTCCTAAAAGGGTTTTCTCGGTGACAAAGATCATGAAGACCGTGTTGTGCAACAAGGTATCCGTAGTGCCAACTTGACAACTTGATGATGTGCTATATCGAGTGAGAGATATTCAGAAATCTTGATCGATAAATTTATGGGAGGTTTTCAAAAAAGAGGCAGATCTTTTTTCCTTGCCTAAAACACACACACACACATATATCATTAAAGCAAAATTATTGGTATGTTTTTAGATTCTACTTACATTAAAATATGTTTCTATTCCTATTGTACAATTTATTTTATACCCCCTCCGTTCCTTTTTATATTGGCTATAGATTTTTGCCATTTGTTTCAGAATATAAGGTTGTAGCTTGGATTTTTTTTTCAATTACCGCCTCTATCGGTCAGCTCCCACACGACATGCATGAAAAAAAATCCATACAAAAGAGAAACAATGAATTGAGATTCCTAATGCATGACCCTAACGATTCCTTAGATTTAGGAAGCATTGTTTTTCTTTCCTTAATAGTAGAACCTGGCTGCACATATATGAGGAGTCAACCAGAGAGATTTGTGGGATTTGTTATGTTAATTTAGGAAGTTATCGATTTTCCTCATTTTACGCTGATCTCAAATCGTTAAGCCAGGGGATCTATGTAAAGAATACTCTTGCGCTAATTTCCGTGCCAAAAAACTATATACACTATAGAATGGAACGGAGAGAGTATTATACATGGTGATATTTTCTTTGATTTGCTTAGCCAAAGTTTACAAAGATTGACTTTGACTAAATCCATAATGCAAGGTAATTATGGACAGAGGGTGTACTAAATTATTGTGTTGGAGTCATATACAGTATATCTATAACATTAATGTGTTCACTGGCGGAGACAGGGGGACCAACAGGGCCTACACCCCCTAATATTTTGTATTTATGCCTAGATCCATGCTTCTACATGCCTACCAAATATATTTTCTACTTGCCCTCAATGTGTTCACTGGCGGAGACAGGGGGACCAGCAAGGGCCTGCCCCCCCTAAGATTTTGTATTTATGACTAGATCCCTCCTTCTCTATGCTTAACAAATATATTTTCTGCTTTGCCCCTCCCCCAGATTCATTTTTCATGTCTCCGCCATTGAATGTATTGGCGCTACTTTTGTGTTTGCATTATTTTAGAGTTTTCCCTAGCTTAAAGTATTACCTTCTTCACGACTGGTGAGTATAGTGCATCACATTGTTGTAAAAGGCCTGTTTTGAAGGTTAAAAGGTAGCTTTATAATCAGGGACGGAGCCAGTACTTGACCTCAAGGGGGGCAGTATTAGTGTTGTTATCTGATTAAGGGGGGCAAAGCTAGCCAAAACACCAGGACAAGCATGGGGCATGGCTATTTTTCTCAAGGAAATCAAGATCATAGGGGGGGGCGTAGCCCCTGCTCGTCCCCCCTTGTCTCCGTCCCTGTTTATAATGAGTGACTCATAACCTCACTCTTAATCAAGCGTGACTCTTAACAAATAGTTACTTTCGTTCTCTCTATTTGAAATTATCAACTTTGCTACCTGCCAGAGTCACACAACATACCCAGTTGTAGATGCATGTGATATAGGATTTATTTTTTCTTCAAAGTTCAAGCCCACGAGTTTTAGCCTTTTTCAATCGGAAAGCATTCCGTCACACGCAAGCTATCTTTCTTGTATACTAGTACTATCTCAGTTGTAGTACTTGTTAAGCGCATCTCCAATAGCATATCTTATACTTGCTCCAATTTTTTTTTCGAGGGGAATATACTTGACCCCATTTGTGCCTAGGCATGGACAGCTGACCCGCAGTCCGACCCAAATTTTTTGGGCCTGGGCTTGAAATTGTTGGCCCAACGGCCAGGCCTAGATAGTGCAGTTCGCACATTAAAGAAGAGGCCCAGCCTGCCAGGCTGTAAGGCGTTTTGGATGGGCCATCCTGGACAGTTTTTCAGCCCCAGGCTTTACCTGCAGGATGCCTAGGTAAACCCACAATCGACCTAAATTGTTTCTTTTAGCAATCTGGGGCAATAGCTCCAAGAGTATCTTCTCTTTCTTAATAGATAGCCCCATTTTCCTGGTCTCACATTGAGCCACGTAGCCTCATTATTCCCAGCCGTACGGGATGATTCTTCTGGCCAGACCCGACACGGCTGAAGCGTGCGATCGCCCTTCTTGGCCAGACCGCCGCGCCTCGACCAGATGGGCCGACCGGCCCATGACCCCGTTCGACCTAGGTACAGTCGCGGGCGGCCGACTCCGTTCCTCTTCCTCGTGGAGTATCCCCAGTTCCCACAGATCTCTCCCCCACCACCACTCGGCCTCGGTTCGTCTTCTTCCATCGCCGCCGCCGTCTTAAAGGCACGCAATTGTGCTCTCCGCCCCCACAACAATCCGGGCAAACTACGCCCGCTGCACCCTGGCAGCTCCCCATCCCAATTCCTCCTTTCTCTTTCACAATTCCTAAATCCCTTATATATCTTCCCAATCTGGCAGGTTGATTCTCACTTTCTTTTGCTTTCTTCTCTTTCAATTTTACCACAGGGCATCCGGACTTTACATTTCCCCTTTTCGCTTGGTTCAGGTGGAGGTCAAGAACATAGAGGATAATCAAGAAAAGGTTACTGCTCATTTGTTTACCTAGCATCTCTAACTAATTATCCTTTTTTACTTCAGTTCGGATAACCACACCACGAGCGCGAGTTCTCAATACGGCGGATGTGCTCCTGTAGTCCTGTCGCTGCATATGATTACTGGTACGATCCACCGGCCCGGGCCGTTAACTGCCGCTGGATCCTATGAGGTTGTGCTCATGTGTTCTTGCCCCTTATGTGATTTTCTCTCCAGTTATCATATTCGTTTGTATGCGTTGTTGATAGGGAGAAACAGACTTTTCGTGTTCTTGATTGCCAGAGCACATGCGAGAGGGCAGAGCAGTAAGTGAGCTGCAGTTGTGTTGATGTAAATTTTCTCTTGCTTTATGTCCCTCCGGCGTGTGAATTAATAAAGATTACACATTTCTTCTAATGAAACCATGCTTCTGCTATTGAAGTCACAGATTATTTGTGACTGCAGTTTGGTAGAGATTCAGAACCAACAATACAAAAGATTTTTGATACACTATGAGATTGCACAACGCTGTGTCCTTAATCTGGTCGAATGTTATTAGTTCGATTCTACCACTTGAATATTTCCTATCATTTATTTACCCTTGAACTTATGTGGACTGCATATTATTTGTTTGTCCAGATAGAGATGAGAGTACAATGGTCTTCAGTCTTCACCTCCCTATGGATGAACGTTACAGCACATTGCTGGTTTTAATAGATTAAGTCTCCTACATGTCTGATCTACAGTTTCTTTGTACATTCAATTTTACCTAGATTAACAGCGCGGTATATGATAACAAAAGGTTATGGATCACTTCAGTTATAGAAATATATGCAGCCTACAGGTAAATCAAGCTCCAGCCCTGAAGGTATGTCTATGAGGAGTATTTGGCAAATTATCAAGTTCTAAATGCCACACTTACTTCTATTTGGTATACTTGCATATTGATTACGCTGCAGGAAGGCTAAGATAAGTGGTATATTAGTCGTAACACCAATTACTATAAATTAGGGACACCCACCTTAGTTTGGTAATCATCTAGATATTTTGTTTACAGTATGTTGCATATGGAGTAGTAAGTAAATCCATTTTCGCATGTTGCGTCATACATCAAGATAGTATATAATTCAGTGTATATGCCACTAAGACGGCCCAAAAATAAATAAATTAAGGTGAAGAGAAATATTTTGGCTCTCATCTACTACATGCTGTAACCCCACTTTCACATGCAGACTGGGCTTACAAGTTTATGTACTTTACAAGTTTGCAAGAGAGAATAATTAATGGTGGCACCAAGCAGCTACATGTTGGAATAAATTGGATATATTGATTTTGGGAAGGTCCATTGGAAGCATCATCCAAGGAAGGCGAAGGGCGCAACTCATGAAATAGTTAGGTTTTTCCTTCTTAATAATTGATAAATTAATTTTGGAGATGAACACCCTATTTTCCTTTTCACATACCTCCTGGACGATGTAACTATGTCTTATATACAAACACAAAATGACCTTGCTATGCAATACCGTAGAGAATAATTATTTATGCTTTATTTACTTCTATGGCTGCTTTTAATGGTGTTATCTTGACATAATATACTTCTTCATTTGAGCTTCGTAAATACCTTAACCCTTTAAAATCCCCCTAATTCAGCTTATTAAAATCATTCAAAGAGCATAGACTTAAATTTTATGTTTGGCAGATTTATTCTACAAGTTTCCCGCAGCAACGCGCGGGGTATTATCTAGTTTCTATGAGTGATCCGTCACACGATGTCAAAAAAAAAAAAAAAGGAGTGATCCATCACAGAAAAAAAAGTCAAGTAAAAAATGTGGCTGGCTGATCATATTTGCTCATTCTCTCTTCTCCTTTCCAATATTTGCTCTAATTGTCAGAAGTGATCTATTCATGCCTTTGTCCCATTAACATGTGGGTCAAGTGTGTCTGTGGGCTTTCCGTGCATGCGTGCATGTCTTGTGATATGCGGGTGTGTGTGCGCGCTCGATGCGTGTGTACCCTCCGTGCTTGGGTATGTGTTGCGCATGCATGGTGTATGTATTTGTGCATGCTGGGGAGCGTTCCTGTGGTGCATGCGTGTGTGTGTGTAATGTGTGCACGCGTATGTCTGCTGTATGAGATATTGACAAACTAATTTCTATACATGTCATTGTTTGCACAAGCTAATATAGCAATTCAATTTTAAGGATGCTGTTGGAGCAGTTTTTTTGTTTGTAAAACTCTCTCCCGTCTTCCTATAGCCGGTTTGGCAATCCAGAATATAGAAATGCTCTTAGAGATGAGCTAGTTATTTCACTATCGACAATTCAACTTTCCACCTAAAACATAGGCGGTTCAATATGTAAAAAATCGGTTTAAATGGACAAACCTTCGTTATTGGCATTCTTTCCCCGACGCACACTCTGTTTTGTTGACGGCAGCACAACCCGCATGCGTCGTCACCAAGACCCACCGACACTCATAACAAACATGGTCCTTCCCTCTTTCATCTATGTTCCTATGGCCAGTGGCGGGTGCAAGGGTAGGCATGGGGTAGCACATGATACGGGATAAAAAGTAATTCCGTTGTAAAATAGCAATATTTCAGCATGTATGCTGCCCCTAAACCAGAGGCACCACCGTGCACCCCTACCATCATCTCCCTAGCTCCGCCACTTCCTATGGTTACCGGGATACCACTCTCGGACCCGTCACCACCTACATGCCTCTATCTTCAAATCTCAACGAAGTACCTTCGTCCTCTTGGTGAACTACCCCCTAACTCGGCTGAACTCAATGCACGATTGAGTAAACATTACTTGAACAATGCTTAAGAGTAAAGATCTAATCTAAAATAATTTTACATGGCATACACAATAATGATACCATTCTTCATACTCAATGCATATAGTATTGCACCCGCATTATGGTAATAAAGTTTCAAATAGAATCGAAGTTTCAGAACATAGACTGCTCTCCTAGTACTGATAAAAGTTTCGGAACATAATCAAAGCTTTCAGACTTTGATTGCACACCTGTTGGAGTACTATTTTTTTGGACTGGTGGAGTATAGGATAATAGACTTAAACCATTGTAACTAGCCGAGAGTACTAACTGGTGAGCATGGGATTCCCATAAATTGGAGCGTCACCTTCTTTCCACGCAAAATCCTTGACTCCTGCCTGGTAGCCGGCCATCCACGCATCATAGTGGTTGGAGTTGCCCCAGTAGCCCAGATTGTAGCCGTCTGTCCAGGCCCTGTCGTGGTCGAGGTCGTCGTCGAGGTCCTGCTCCTCCTCGTACTCGTCGTTGCACTCCTCGACGAGCAGCTGCTTCATGGTGCCCACGTGCCTCTCCAGGTCGGCGATGGCGTTGCCCATCTGCTGGTTCACGAAGGCGTTTTCCTCTAGGGCGGCGATGGAGTCCCGGATCGACTCGATCGTCTCCCGGTCGACGATCACGGCGGGCGGTGCTGTGACGGCTGCCTTGTCCGGACTGGTCTTGATCGTCTCGGGAGAGGCGGCCTCAGTTGGCGCCGCCGCGGTTGCGATCTGAGTGATCTTTGCCTCGGGCGCAGCGGGCTCGGACGGCGAAGAAATCGCAGCAGAGTTGATCACAGGAGTGTCCGCCGAGGCCGCCTTCTTCTCCTTGAAGACGTCGAGGAGGCTGACGGTCTTCATGGAGGACACGAGCAGCGCGTGGACGGCGGAGCCCTCGTTCTCGAAGCCGACCACGGCAGGAGGACCCATGGAGGCAAACTGGATGGGGCCGAAAGGAGCGAAGGCACGGACGAGGTCCGCGATCCCGGTGCCCGCCGGGACGTCCTCGATCACGATGGCACGCCGGCCGCCGTCCAGGTTCTCTGGCGGCAGAGCCATGGTTGCGTACGTCTGCTTTTCTGTTGAGATAAATTTGTGACGTGCGTGCGCCGGTTTTACCACATGCGACCTATATATATGGAGTCGAATCGAGTCTGGTGCTCCGGACAGGGCAGGGCCGGGCCGAACCTAAACTCTCCCGGTACTGACACATATCCCCTAAGGCCCTGTTTGGTACAGGAGTAGTAGTATGGATGCATCTAGCGGGCGGTCGCGTGCCCATTGGTCAATCTGAGCGGTCACCTTAAAATGGAAAGTGCATGTTGGAAGCGCGTCTGATGAAAGGATCTGGCACAATTAATCATTGGGACAATTAATCATTAGGAAAGTTTCTGTCTACACCTCACAAAAACGGAAAGACGTGTCCAGCTGTCAAAGAAACGTAGGCTAGCTGATATCATGTGTTGTTTTTTAAAAAAAACTATAACTTTTAAACCGTGCGGCTAAATTATAATCCGTTTTCACTTCTAGAATCTCCACGACGAGAGCTTCGAAACTAGACCACATTTTCATATGTTTCGATAGATTTTTTTAACAAGCAATTTTAATGCGCGACAGAGCAACTTTGTTGTGCAACAAAACAACTTTGGTGTGCGGCAAAGCAACTTTTGGAGTGCAACGAAAACTTTCTTTCGCCACTATCTTTGCAGCAAGTTGCCTACCGTTGTAGAGAAGTTGCCTACTGAAGCAGCGAAGTTGCCTACGTCGCAATGAAGTTTCCTACCGTGGTAGCAAAGTTGCATATCATTTGCAGTGAAGTCGTCTACTGTTTCAACGAACTTGCCTACTCGTTGTTGCAAAGTTGCCTACACTACCGAAAAGCATTATAGGCAACTTAGCAACGACGAAAAGCAACTATTGCAACAAAGTTGCGAGGATGACTCGGCCGGCATGAGCGGGGGAACGACTGACTCGATCGACGTGGGGGTGTTTCGGAAAGCAACGCTAGCTATGCCAGAGTCACCAAATGTGGGGCGATGATACTTACAACTGTGCTCGTTAGTGGCGAGGGCCGGGATGGCTTGATCGGCAACATTGTTGCTACGAGCGAGCAGGGCTAAACCTTGTGAACTACATCATGGGTGCGGCCAACGACCTAGAGTTGCTCGTATCATTTTTTCTGGTGCATTAGAAGTTGTTGCTGCAGCTGTTGCGAAGCCTACCATCGTTGTGAATCAATTGTTTTCGTTGCACATGAAAGTTGCTTTTCCAAACACCAAAGTTGTTTTGCTGCAAAACAAAGTTGCTCTGTCGCGCATCAAAGTTACTTGTTAAAAAATTTCATCGAAACATATGCAAATGTGGTCTAGTTTCGAAGCTCTCGCCGTGAGGATTCTAGAAGTGAAAACGGATTGTAATTTCGTCACACGGTTTAAAAGTTACAGTTTTTTCAAAAAAGACACATGTTATCAGCTAGCCTACTTTTTTTTACTGGACGCACGGTTCAACAGCTGTCGTGTAGTGCGTCCGCCTGGGGCTTCGGTTTGGCACGCACCCGCTTGGAAGAATTCAGGTAGTAGTATTAGCCAGGTTTCCAGTGTATTATCCCGGCGCAATATTATTACACGTGAAATCATGAATTCGCCGTTTGGTGGGCCGGTTTACGCGGGGCTCAACTCCAGAAAACTCCCCGATACACGCCGGATTGACGTGTATTCGAGACGCTCCTGGTCCCTCGCGTTTTTCTGCGTTGGCGACGCTGACGCTCGGAGCGATGCCTCATCTGCGTCCGTGAAGACCTCCACTTCAGCCCGTCTGCAACCTGGAAGGCCACCGCTGGATTCTAGCTGCTCCGTCCCATCAGCCATGGTTAATCGATTCTACTGTATCTTGTACTTGATCTGGACTTTCTTAGCTAGTACTGATTCGAGTTCTACTTTTCAATCGAATGAGTCACACTAGCAGACTTGAACTAGTACTCGAAAATTGCTTCTTTGTGTCAACTTTGATTTCTGGATGTATCAAGTACTAGTGATTGCTCTTGGAGCATATACTTCTGAGTCGAAGAGAATTCACTTCGTAACTTGTCTGAACTGAAAAAAAGTCTGCTGAATTTCAAGTTCGTATCCCTGCCTTCCAAACAGAAAATCATTGAAGAGTATTGACGAGTGAGGGAATTTCGGTGTAACAAAGTGTTTTTGGTGATAGGGGTGTTTTCACCCAATACCCTCCAAAAAATACTCTCAAATACCCTGTAAAACACTCCTGCCAAACAAGGCCTAATTAATCTAACTGAACCAAGCTTACGGTGGGCCTGGGAGACCTAAAACCTTTTCCCGTTCAGACTAGTCATAATGGAAAGTATCATATAGTGCTGTAGTATTAGTATCATGTATATGATAGTACTAGCTTATGATACTACTCCCACAATACATAGTATCATAAGATAGTATCATATAGTATCATCAAATTTAATATTTATTTTATATAATCTCAATGTAAATTTGTGTACATGATGTGTTTGCCATTAAGTTTTATAGTCTTACGTGCTATGATACGCAATCCCATCTCTCACTTCATTAATTAGTGCGCCCCATCAGATTTTTGCCAATATGACATGCATGATACTACTTATGATACTCCAATTGTGGCTAGTCTCAGCTTTGATGATTTCCTGGTGGGTGCTACACCGATCCAAGCCACTGCTTTGGTAGTTAATTTCTGGCATATTTAGGATGGTCGCAGCTGATGATCTGCAGACTCTGGCTCGCGTTGTATCGAGAACCCATGCGTACATTGACAGAGTGCGGCAATTTTACAGCCTCGGTAGGTACCGGCGTCACATCCATCGTCCACTTAGTGCTTTGAGATTGGTGAGATTTTTGGCATTTTTCTAATATAAAACTAATAATTGAAATATAAGTGAAATTTTATGAAATTGAACTGATACATACATGGGCAACGTTGTGAAACATTTAAGCCAAAAGTGAAACTGCCGAGGTCAAAGCTGACGCCACTGTGATATGTGTCACAAATTAATCATGTTTCAATTATGTTTTAATTTTGTTTTGTAATTATTGTGAGAGGACTGAGTCATCACATGGTTGATATCACTGCTGTAGATACCGTTGCCCGTAAAAAGAGGTTTTCGTACTTTGACATGATCCAACAACACCTCTTCAAATCTGGCTGGCTCTGGTCAAAAGGCATGAGATGCTTGCTTCACCTGCTAAATGGTCTCCGCCGCTGCTAGGGTCTGTTTGGTCTTTCAAAATGTACTGTATCTTAGCCCGTTATTCTAGGTAATGGTGTTTGGTAAGAGACAACCTCTTCAATGCATTGTATCTTAAGAGTTGTATCTATATTTAATGATTTTGTGGACATGTATGCATGGGATTGAAATAGATTTTTCTATGACATCATGCAAGAGTTATATCTTAACTAAGATACAACACTAATCTCTTCCTTCATTATCACGCAAGAAACACCCATTATGAAATGCCTTATGATTAATGTGGATGCTGCTGGCTTTTTTTTTTCACAACAGGTTGGAGTCGGGTTTGTGATCCAGACACCATTGGAGTATGGGTTCTACCACATTTGCATGCATATATAGCCTGACAAAAGTTTATTTTTAAACTATTTAAAATATTGCATAACCCATATATTGCATATATATTTGTTGAAAAGATCTCCATGTTTCGTTGAACATATATCTTGCTAGTTGTTTCTGTTGGAGGTAATGTTGCGAGGGGCCTCATGCTTGTTTTTTTATTTATATTTTTATTATTTGGTTATGTTTGTTGGGCTACCAGGAGTTTTAGTAATATATGGTTATATGCACAACCGATGCAGAGGGTGGAGGTTATCCTTCATTTTAGAAAAATAATCATATTATCTGCATGCAAATGTGGTAGAACCCATACACTTTATTGTCATAAGTGATTAATAAAGTAGGTGCTATTTGGATACAAAATACATAATTCATGTCAACTTAATTAGCACATAACAAATTATAACCTACCATGTGAATCTGATCTCAAAAAACTAGTGCAAAATCACACATCGTTCAATTTAGATTCTAAAGTTTATATAAATATGTCTGTCAACTCATTCATTAGAAACCACTAGCAAGATATATGTTCGACCAAACATTGTAGTCAAGATCATCCATTAGAAACCGCTAGAAAGATATTTTTTCGACCAAACACCATAGAGATCTTTACAATAAATATGTATACAATATATGGGTTATGCAATATTTAAAATAGTGTAAAATAAACTTTGTTACAACATAAGTTTTAAATTCGAGATAATACAAGTCCATTTTTCATTTCCACTTGTACAACCAAGAAAATGTAGCTAACATTTAATAATGTTGTTGTACATTTAGCTATGACAATAGAAAATTATTCTCATTCAGAGTATACATACTAATGATAAATTCAAAAGGATATAAGAATTTAGTATAAACTATAAGTGGAAAAAACTACTACCGTTGGCGGCCAATGACGTTGAGAATGTTAGAAGAAGCTGATTTGAGAAGATGTAGATTATCATTCAGTTAGCAGAGAGAGAGTCTAGTTTTGGTCAAAACTAACGTCCTCAGTTATGGTTTCTCCACCCTTGCCGCCTTATTCTTCTCGAAAGCTTCAAGTAGGATGATGGTCATCATGGTAGAGACAGTCAGTGCATGTATTTACTTTATAAAACAAAAAAAATCATCTAAACTATTCAGTTGGATGTCGTGGGGGAATCAGCCGACTCACCAACGGTTAGATACTCTTAATTGAAAAATTCTGGGACATCCGATCAATGCAATAAAAAAACCCGAGTCCAACATATTCTTGTGTGTATGCGTATCTTTTGCAACAAAATTTTCTGTCATGTGGAAAAGTTGCAGAAATTGTTGCAACATTTTGAACACGACCATGCATCAAAAATATATGTTTAAAATAATTCATCCTTTGCAACAAAAAAACAACTCATCCCACGTATGTGTCTAAAAAATCCAAAATCACAGAAGCACTTTTGCAAGATTTGATAAACTCTGTTGTAACAAACACACATAAATCATTGTAATATGTTGATCGTAGGTACACAATAGAGACACGACAGTGCATAAAACCAATTCTGTCTGCAAAAATTTCTCATTTGGTTGCAGCAAAATATGTGTAACTATGTCAGCCTTTGCAAAACAGACTACTCATCCGACGTTTGTGTAAGAAATCTAAAATCACAGAAGCACTTTTGCAACATACACACACAAATCACTGCAACACGTTGATTGCCTAAGCTCATTTATAACATCTTGCACAAGATAAACCCCCAAATCAAATAAAATAGGTGACAATCCCCTGCCTCCTTGCTTGCATTTAAACTTTGTGCCATTAATATTTGGTTGACAACTTTACCATAGGGAAAACCCCTACGGTGTAGATTTTATTTATTTATTTATAAAATGGTACCAAGAGAGTACAAAAGAATTACATCACGGGGGTAGAAACATACAAGAAATAAAGAAACCATTACACCCTATATTGGTGAAGAAGGAGGTCACTTTGGTATTTGACTTTCCAACTAGCCAGGGATGACACTTGGTGCTTGAATATTCCTTCATTTCTTTCCTTCCAAATGTTCCAGGTAGCACCGTGTCCGTGTGACAATCTCCATAAAACAGGGCCCCACAAACAAGGACTTAGTCTTACAAAACACCGAGAAATAGGATGGGAGCAATCGATCCCACTAAATATGGATGGAAGTCCTGCAAGCGACAACAAAAGTACACAAGAAAAATAAATGGTGTCTAGTCTCTAAATCCATATTAACGCAAAGAACACATGTTGGCCCATCATACAGGTTCCAATGCTTGCGTAGCGTGAGATCTTTCGTAATTAATCCGCCCTTTAATAGGAACCAAGCAAACACTCTCAGTTTTGGCAAATATTTTGACTTCCATAGCGACTGAAAAATGAGATCAGGTGGTGCTTGGGCAAACATGAAGTTGTAATATTTTGCAGAGGTATAGGTCGAGTTGCCCACGGAAAGATTCGCATATCCACAACATTGGGCTCCACTATTTGGCTTGGAAGATGAAGTTGAACTTGATCTAATTCCTGAAACATTTGGGCGGAACGACAAATAAAGAGCTTGGATTATCACAAAGAGCAAGATCAGCCACCGATATGTCTTCATCAAGTGCAAAAGAGATCATTCTAACATTTTTATCACAAATCAACTCATCGCTGAACTAGAAATCTTTCTAGAATAACGTGATTCTCCATTACCAATATTTGCATCGAGTAGGGCTCCGATATCCTTGAGATAGGTTGAAGATATCGCGCCACCAAAAGAACCCCGAGAAGACTGAGCATGAGGAGAGCCCGGGGCATACAAAGACCAAACCAGTTGCACCCACAAATGACAAAATGTATAGTTTGCAATAAGCATCTATTATGGGAAATGCCTTGTTCTTAACTTATAAATCGATCACATCCAAGCCACCACAATTTTTTTGGCTGACAGACAACAAACCACACAGATAGGGAATGAATTGTGGTGCCTTCCTACTTTGCCCACAAACAATGTTTCCAAGACTGATCAAAGATAATAATGATAGTTTTATGAATTTTTAAGGAAGCAAGGAAGTGATTTGGTGATGACGCGTGAAGCACGCGTCCGTTGGGAACCCCAAGAGGAAGGTGTGATACGTACAGCATCAAGTTTTCCCTCAGTAAGAAACCAAGGTTATCGAACCAGTAGGAGATGAAGGCTACGTGAAGGTTGTTGGTGAAGGAGTGTAGTGCGGCGCAACACCAGGGATTCCGGCGCCAACGTGGAACCTGCACAACACAATCAAAACACTTTGCCCCAACTTAACAGTGAGGTTATCAATCTCACCGGCTTGCTATAAACAAAGTATTAAACGTATGGTGTGGAGAATGATGTTTGTTTGCAAAGAACAACAGAGAACAATGATTGCACTAGATTGTATTTCAGATGTAAAAGAATGGACTGGGGTCCACAGTTCACTAGTGGTGTCTCTCCAATAAGATATATAAATAGCATGTTGGGTGAACAAACTACAATTGGGCAATTGACAAATAGAGAGGGCATAACAATGCACATACATATCATGATGACTAGTATGAGATTTACTTAGGGCATTACGATAAAGAACATAGACCGCTATCCAGCATGCATCTATGCCTAAAAAGTCCACCTTCGGGTTAGCATCCCCGCACCCCTTCCAGTATTAAGTTGCAAACAACAGACAATTGCATTAAGTACTGTGCGTAATGTAATCAATACAAATATCCTTAGACAAAGCATTGATGTTTTATCCCTAGTGGCAACAACACATCCACAACCTTAGAACTTTCTGTCACTGCCCCAGATTCAATGGAGGCATGAACCCACTATCGAGCATAAATACTCCCTCTTGGGGTCACAAGTATCAACTTGGCCAGAGCCTCTACTAGCAACGGAGAGCATGCAAGAACATAAATAACACATATATGATAGATCGATAATCAACTTGACATAGTATTCCATATTCATCGGATCCCAACAAACGCAACATGTAGCATTACAAATAGATGATCTTGATCATGATAGGCAGCTCACAAGATCTAAACATGATAGCACAAGAGGAGAAGACAACCATCTAGCTACTGCTATGGACCCATAGTCCAAGGATGAACTACTCACGCATCAGTCCGAAGGCGGGCA
The DNA here is from genome assembly GCF_019359855.2 of Lolium perenne. Lineage (NCBI taxonomy): Eukaryota > Viridiplantae > Streptophyta > Magnoliopsida > Poales > Poaceae > Lolium > Lolium perenne. The sequence goes on along the minus strand of NC_067244.2, from coordinate 244,594,725 downwards.
TGGTGATGTAGAGCCCTCCGGTGATGATTCCCCTCTCCGGCAGGGTGCCGGAGGCGATCTTCAGAACCCCCCAAATTAGGGTTGACGGCGGCGGCGTCTCTGGAACTTTTCTCGTATCGTGGCTCTCGGTACTAGGGTTTTCGCGACGGAAGGAATAAATAGGCGAAGGGGCAGAGTCGGGGGGCGCCCGAGGGGCCCACCCCATAGGCCGGCGCGGCCAGGGGCCCCACCGCGCCGCCATGTGGGGTGGCCGCCTCGTGGCCCCTCTTCGTCTCCTCTTCGGTGTTCTGGAAGGCTCCGTGGAAAATAAGACCGTGGGCTTTTGTTTCGTCCAATTCCGAGAATATTTCTTGTGTAGGATTTCTGAAACCAAAAACAACAGAAAATAGGAACTGGCGCTTCGGCATCTTGTTAATAGGTTAGTACCGGAAAATGCATCAAAATGATGTAAAGTGTATATAAAACATGTGAGTATTGTCATAAAACTAGCATGGAACATAAGAAATTATAGATACGTTTGAGACGTATCAAGCATCCCCAAGCTTAGTTCCTACTCGCCCTCGAGTAGGTAAACGATAACAAGGATAATTTCTGAAGTGACATGCTACTATCATAATCTTGATCAATACTATTGTAAAGCATATGAGACGAATGAAGTGATTCGAAGCAATGGTCTATAGTTTTGCTAACAAAAAGATAATGACTAAACAACTGAATCATATAGCAAAAACTTTTCATGAATAGTACTTTGAAGACAAACATCAACAAGTCTTGCATAAGAGTTAACTCATACAGCAATAGATTCTTAATAGAAGGTTTTGAAGCAACAAAGGATGATTAAGTTTCAGCAATTGCTTTCAACTTGTAACATGTATATCTCATGGATAGTTGTCAACATAAAGTAATATAACAAGTGCAATAAGTAAACATGTAAGAATCAATGCACACAGTTGACACAAGTGTTTGCTTCTAAGATAGAAAGAAGTAGGTAAACTGACTCAACATAAAGTAAAAGAAAGGCCCTTCACAGAGGGAAGCAGGGATTACTCATGTGCTAGAGATTTTTATTTTGAAAACATGGAAACAATTTTGTCAACGGTAGTAATAATTCATATGTGTTATGCATAAAACCTCCTATAAGTTGCAAGCCTCATGCATCGAATACCAATAGTGCCCGCACCTTGTCCTAATTAGCTCGGACTTCCATGGATTATCATTGCATTACATATGTTTCGACCAAGTGTCACAAAGGGGTACCTCTATGCCACCTGTACAAAGGTCCAAGGAGATAGATCGCATTTGATTTCTCAATTTTGATAGATCTCAACTTGAGGACATCCATACCGGGACAACATAGAAAACAGATAATGGACTCCTCTTTTATGGTTTAAGCATTCAACAACAGATTATATTCTCATAAGAGATGTGAGGATTAATGTCCAAGCTGAAACTTCCACCATGATACATGGCTTTGGTTGGCGGCCCAATGTTCTTCTCTAACAATATGCATACTCAAACCATTTAATCATGAGAAATCTCCCTTACTTCAGACAAGACGAACATGCATAGCAACTCACATGATATTCAACAAAGGTGTAACAGGTTGATGGCGTCCCCAGAAACATGGTTACCGCTCAACAAGCAACTTATAAGAACTAAGATACATAAGCGACATATTCATTACCACGATAGTTTTTAGGCTACTTTCCCATGATCTATGTATTGCAAAGACAAGGAATGAAATTTTTAAAGGTAGCACGCAAGCAATTTACATTGGAATGACAGAAAAATACCACATAGTAGGTAGTTATGGTGGACACAAATGGCATAAGTTTTGGCTCAAGGTTTTGGATGCACGAGAAGTATTCCCTCTCAGTACAAGGCTTTGGCTAGCAAGGTTGTTTGAAGCAAACACAAGTATGAACCGGTACAGCAAAACTTACATAAGAACATATTGCAAGCATTATAAGACTCTACACTGTCTTCCTTGTTGTTCAAACACTTTTACCAGAAAATATCTAGACTTTAGAGAGACCAATTATGCAAACCAAATTTCAACAAGCTCTACGGTAGTTCTCCATTGATAGGTTTAAACTACATGATGCAAAAGCTTAAACATGATCTACTTGAGAGCTCAAAACAATTGCCAAGTATCAATTGTTCAAGACAATATATCATTTACCACATGAAGCATTTTCTGTTTCCAACCAAATAGCAATAAATGAAGCGGCTTTCAACTTTCTCCATGAACATTAAAAGTAAAGCTAAGAACAACAGTGTTCAAATGAAAAAGCGAAGCGTGTCTGTCTCCCACACAATGAATGCTAGGATCCGATTTTATTCAAACATAAACACAAATAAAAACAAACAGACGCTCCAAGTAAAGCACATAAGATGTGACGGAATAAAAATATAGTTTCACTAGAGGTGACCTGATAAGTTGTTGATGAAGAAGGGGATGCCTTGGGCATCCCCAAGCTTAGATGCTTGAGTCTTCTTGAAATATGCAGGGATGAACCACGCGGGCAACCCCAAGCTTAGACTTTTCACTCTTCTTGATCATATCATATCATCCTCCTCTCTTGATCCTTGAAAACTTCCTTCACACCAAACTCAAAACAATCTTATTAGAGGGTTAGTGCATAATCCAAAATTCACATGTTCGACGAGGACACAATCATTCCCAACACTTCTGGACATTACCCAAGGCTACTGAAAGTTAATGGAACAAAGAAATCCACTCAACACAGTAAAAGAGGCAATGCGAAATAAAAGGCAGAATCTGTCAAAACAGAACAGTCTGTAAGACGAATTTTTTTGAGGCACTTAACAGGCTCAGATGAAAAAGCTCAAATTGATCGAAAGTTGCGTACATATCTGAGGATCACACATGAATTTTTTCAGCATTTTACGAGTTTCCTACAGAGAGATCAACTCAAATTCGTGACAGGTAAAAATCTGTTTCTCCGCAGGAATCCAAATCTAGTATCAACTTTACTATCAAAGACTTTACTTGGCACAACAATGAAATAAACATGATAAGGAGATGTTGCTACAGTAGTAACTACTTCCAAGACACAATAAAACAGTAGCAAAATAAAAAAACAACATGGGTTATCTCCCTAGAAGTGCTTTTCTTTAACGCCTTTCAGCTAGGCGCAGAAAGTGCAAATCAAGTAACATCAAGAGAAGAAGCATCAACATCATAATTTGTTCTAATAATAGAATCAAAAGGCAACTTCATTCTCTTTCTAGGGAAGTGTTCCATACCTTTCTTGAGAGGGAATTGATATTTAATATTTCCTTCTTTGATATCAATAATAGCACCAACAGTTCGAAGAAAGGGTCTTCCCAAAATAATAGGACAAGATGCATTGCATTCAATATCCAAGACAACAAAATCAACGGGGACAAGGTTATTGTTAACCGTAATGTGAACATTGTCAATCCTACCCAAAGGTTTCTTTATAGAATTATCAGCAAGATTAACATCCAAATAACAATATTTCAATGGTGGCAAGTCAAGCATATCATAGAGTTTTCTTAGGCATAACAGAAATACTTGCACTAAGATCACATAAAGCATTACAATCAAAATCATTGACCTTCATTTTAATGATGGGCTCCCAACCATCTTCCAACTTCCTAGGAATAGAAGCTTCAAGTTTTAATTCCTCTTCTCTAGCTTTAATGAGAGCATTTGTAATATGTTTTGTAAAGACCAAGTTTATAGCACTAGCATTAGGACTTCTAGCAAATTTTTGCAAGAACTTATTAACTTCAGAGATATGACGATTATCAAAATCAAAACCATTATGATCTAAAGCAATGGGATCATTGTCCCCAATACTCTGAAAAATTTCAGCACTTTTATCACAAACAGTTTCAACAGTTTCAGGCAATTTTGCATGCTTTGTATTAGAAGTAGAAACATTGCCAACACCAATTATTTTACCATTGATAGTAGGAGGTTTAGCAACATGTGAAGCATCAACATTACTAGTGGTGGTAATAGTCCAAACTTTAGCTACATTATTCTCTTTAGCAAGTTTTTCTTCTCTTTCCCACCTAGCATGCAATTCAGCCATCATTCTAATATTGTCATTAATTCGAACTTGGATAGCGTTTGCTGTAGCAAATGACTTAATATCTTTATCTTCATTAGGCATAACTTTAAATTTTAAAAGATCAACATCAGCAGCAAGACTATCAACCTTAGAAGCAAGAACATCAATTTTACCAAGCTTTTCTTCAACAGATTTGTTAAAAGCAGTTTGTGTACTAATAAATTCTTTAAGCATGACTTCAAGACCAGAGGGTGTACTACTACTATTGTTGTAAGAATTACCATAACCATTACCATTATTAGAAGGATATGGCCTATAGTTGTTACCAAAATTATTCCTACAAGCATTGTTGTTGAAATTATTACTTTAATGAAGTTCACATCAACATGCTCTTCTTGAGCAACCAATGAAGCTAAAGGAACATTATTAGGATCAACATTAGATCTACCATTAACAAGCATAGACATAATAACATCAATCTTATCACTCAAGGAGGAGGTTTCTTCAACAGAATTTACCTTCTTACCTTGAGGAGTCCTTTCGGTGTGCCATTCAGAGCAGTTGATCATCATATCATCAAGAAGCTTCGTTGCAGCACCCAAAGTGATGGACATAAAAGTACCTCCAGCAGCTGAATCCAATAGGTTCCTTGAAGAAAAATTTAATCCTGCATAGAAGGTTTGGATGATCATCCAAGTAGTTAGTCCATGGGTAGGGCAATTTTTTACCAAAGATTTCATTCTTTCCCATGCTTGGGCAACATGTTCATTATCCAATTGCTTAAAATTCATAATGCTACTTCTCAAAGATATAATTTTAGCAGGAGGATAATATCTTCCAATGAAAGCATCTTTACACTTAGTCCATGAATCAATACTATTCTTAGGCAAAGATAGCAACCAATCTTTAGCTCTTCCTCTTAAGGAGAAAGGAAACAATTTCAGTTTTATAATATCCCCATCTACATCCTTATACTTTTGCATTTCACAGAGTTCAACAAAATTATTAAGATGGGCAGCAGCATCATCAGTACTAACTCCAGAAAATTGCTCTCTCATAACAAGATTCAGTAAAGCAGGTTTAATTTCATAAAATTCTGCTGTAGTGGCAGGTGGAGCAATAGGAGTGCATATGAAATCATTATTATTGGTGCTAGTAAAATCACACAACTTAGTGTTTTCAGGAGTATTCATTTTAACAGTAATAAAGCAAATCGAATTAAATAAAGTAAAACAAGTAACTATTTTTTTTTGTGTGTTTTTGATATAAAGAAAGCAAACAAGACAGAAAATAAAATAAAGCAAGACAAAAAACAAAGTAAAGAGATTGGGTGTGAGAGACTCCCCTTCCAGCGTGTCTTGATCTCCCCGGCAACGGCGCCAGAAAATATGCTTGATGACGCGTGAAGCACACGTTCGTTGGGAACCCCAAGAGGAAGGTGTGATGCGTACAACAGCAAGTTTTCCCTCAGTAAGAAACCAAGATTATCGAACCAGTAGGAGATGAAGGCCACGTAAAGGTTGTTGGTGAAGGAGTGTAGTGCGGCGCAACACCAGGGATTCCGGCGCCAACGTGGAACCTGCACAACACAATCAAAATACTTTGCCCCAACTTAACAGTGAGGTTGTCAATCTCACCGGCTTGCTGTAAACAAAGGATTAAACGTATGGTGTGGAGAATGATGTTTGTTTGCAAAGAACAACAGAGAACAATGATTGCAGTAGATTGTATTTCAGATGTAAAAGAATGGACCGGGTCCACATTTCACTATTGGTGTCTCTCCAATAAGATATATAAATAGCATGTTGGGTGAACAAATTACAGTTGGGCAATTGACAAATAGAGAGGGCATAACAATGCACATACATATCATGATGACTACTATGAGATTTACTTAGGGCATTACGACAAAGAACATAGACCGCTATCCAGCATGCATCTATGCCTAAAAAGTCCACATTCGGGTTAGCATCCGCACCACTTCCAGTATTAAGTTGCAAACAACAGACAATTGCATTAAGTATTGTGCGTAATGTAATCAATACAAATATCCTTAGACAAAGCATTGATGTTTTATCCCTAGTGGCAACAGCACATCCACAACCTTAGAACTTTTACATCCTTTGTCCCAGATTCAATGGAGGCATGAACCCACTATCGAGCATAAATACTCCCTCTTGGAGTCACAAGTATCAACTTGGCCAGAGCCTCTACTAGCAACGGAGAGCATGCAAGAACATAAATAACACATATATGATAGATCGATAATCAACTTGACATAGTATTCCATATTCATCGGATCCCAACAAACGCAACATGTAGCATTACAAATAGATGATCTTGATCATGATAGGCAGCTAACAAGATCTAAACATGATAGCACAAGAGGAGAAGACAACCATCTAGCTACTGCTATGGACTCATAGTCCAAGGATGAACTACTCACGCATCAGTCCGGAGGCGGGCATGGTGATGTAGAGCCCTCCGGTGATGATTCCCCTCTCCGGCAGGGTGCCGGAGGCGATCTTTAGAACCCCTCGAGGTAGGGTTGACGGCGGTGGCGTCTCTGGAACTTTTCTCGTATCGTGGCTCTCGGTACTAGGGTTTTCGCGACGGAAGGAATAAATAGGCGAAGGGGCAGAGTCGGGGCGCCCGAGGGGCTCACCCCATAGGCCGGCGCGGCCAGGGGCCCCACCGCGCTGCCATGTGGGGTGGCCGCCTCGTGGCCCCTCTTCGTCTCCTCTTCGGTGTTCTGGAAGGCTCCGTGGAAAATAAGACCGTGGGCTTTTGTTTCGTCCAATTCCGAGAATATTTCCTGTGTAGGATTTCTGAAACCAAAAATAGCAGAAAACAGGAACTGGCGCTTTGGCATCTTGTTAATAGGTTAGTACCGGAAAATGCATCAAAATGATGTAAAGTGTATATAAAACATGTGAGTATTGTCATAAAACTAGCATGGAACATAAGAAATTATAGATACGTTTGAGACGTATCATTTGGCATGGAAGAGAGAACTAATCGAACTAAGGTCAGTCGGTCTCCATAGTCAAGGAACCTGTCACTTGCATTAAGGTGACGTTCAATCAGATCCACGGCTGGCGTAAGATCTTGGTTTCATCGTGCTAAGTGGGAGTCCTAAATAAACAAAAGGAAGAGATCCCACAACACAACCAAAAACATTTGCTAGCATCTGCATGTTCTGATCATCATTGTGCCAACAATTTCAGTTACCAGAAAAGGAGAGGCACTAGATTCCAAAATTTTCTTGAATCCTCCAATAAATTTCTGGAGGGGGGCTTTCTTCCTCAATATCTGATAAATAACTTTATGCTCCATCGTATCAAAGTCTTTCTCAAAATCCAATTTTAAGACCATTATTGTCTTTTTTGATGTCTTGGACTTATATACATATATTAAAAAGACCATGCCCAAAAGTCATGGATGGTTCTTCTCTTAATAGAGCCATATTGGTTCTTATAATACATTGCATGATCATTATCCACATCTCCGGAGGCAACCATTTTGTTGTATACCCTAGTTTATCCGCGAACCATCAAACTTTGATTCAATGAACAACATCTTGTATTCTTATCCCCCTTGATCCGTACATCCTCCCAAACTGAATTACTTTTTCATAGCCGCCGACGGTGGTGGATGATACCACATGCATCTCTACAAACTATCGATTTGTTTCACCATCGTTTGAGCATTTCATCTTTAATTTTGCGTGGGCATTTGTTTCACCAAATTGAATTACTTTTTCATAGCCGCCGACGGTGGTGTAAAGGAAAGGACCGGGGTCCACAGTTCACTAGAAGTGTGTCTCCATAAAGATAAATAACATGCTAGGTGAACAAATTACAGCTAGGAAATTGACATAATATCGACCATACATGACAAGATGATCACTATGAGATTCGTTTGGGCATTACAACATAATACATAGACCGTAATCCAACTGCGTCTATGAGTAATAATCCACCTTCCGGTTATCGTCCGAACCCCTTTCAGTATTAAGTTGCAGGCAACAGATTATCGCATTAATTAAGCAATGTGTGTAAAGTAAACAATAGAATTACCCTTGGATAAAACATTGATGTTTTCTCCCTAGTAGCAACAACACATCTACAATCTTAGAAGTTATTGTCACTCTCCCAAAAAACTAGAGGCATGAACCTACTATCGAGCATAAATACCCCCTCTTGGAGTCACAAGCATCTTCTTGGCCAGAGTATCTACTAGCAACGGAGAGCATGCAAGATCACAAATAACATATGACATGAATATATAATCGATCTCAATATAGTATACAATATTCATCAGATCACAGCAAACACAAGATGTAGCATGACATAAGGATGATCTTGATCATGTAGGGCAGGTCACAAGATCTAAACATGAGGCACAAATTGGAGAAGATAACCATCTAGCTACTGCTATGGACCCATAGTCTAGGGATGAACTACTCACGCATCACTTCGGAGGTGGGCATGTAGATGCCTCCGGCGATGATCTCCCCCTCCGGCAGGGTGCTGGGAAGAGCTTCAGAACCCTCCCGAGCTAGGGTCTGCGATGGCGGCCGCGACAGAACTTTTTGTGGATGGAGGCTCGGGTGTTCAGGGTTTTCCCGAGATCGTGATTCAATAGGCGGAAGGGCAATGTCAGTGGAGGCCAGGGGGCCCACACACCCCTAGGCACGGGCTAGGGTTAGGCCGCGCCTAGGGCTAGCATGGCCGCCCTGCTGCCTCTCTTCGACTCCCCTCCGGACTCTGTCTTCGTTATGGAAAAATATTGACTTCGACTTTTGTTTCGTCCAATTCCGAGAATATTTCCTATACAACTTTTCTGAAATACAAAACAACAGAAAACAGGGAACTGGCACTGTGGCATCTTGTTAATAGGTTAGTGCTGGAAAATGTATAAAAGTGCAATGAAGCATGAGAAAAACATATATAAATTGGTGTAAAATAAGCATGGAGCATCAAAAATTATAGATACGTTTGATACGTATCAAGCATCCCCAAGCTTAACTCCTGCTCGTCCTCGAGTAGGTAAGTGATAACAAATAATTTTTGAGGTGACATGAAGCCAACACAATCTTGATCAAGCATTGTAAAGCATTATGAGCTGGGATCAAAGTACTCTAAACATAGGCATGATAGATATAATTCTAACAATAGAACTTACCAACTATGTTATAACATGAAGAGTAACTCAAACAAAGGATCATGAATAATAGTGCATTGAAAGCAACTGTTTGTTTATGATCATAGAGAAAACATAGCAAAGTGGTATCCTTTATGGAGTAGCAAAACAGAAATGCTAGGACACCTTTAAAGTTCAGAGGGTGACTAGACACAACAAATTTAAGAACAACCGATAACATAATAATGAATCAATCAATAATAATTTTGGGACTATGCACATTGCACTAAGAATGGGAACTATGCTATCTTAATTGGTGCATAAGGAAGAAGATGAAAACTCAATATAAAAGTAAAAGAAAAACTCTTTGTAGAGTAAGCAAGATTAACAAGTTTTATAAACCTTCCAAAATGTGGTACTTATTAGCTTTGAGCTCTTATTTCCCCTATCATAAGCATCTTGAATGGTTAAGTTAATGTGAGGCAAATATGAGCTATATGCTTGTCAAATCACAAGTTGAAAATCTCATGCCCATTGAATACGAGTACCTAAACCTCATGCTACTCAACTTAGGTCCCAAATAAGTTATTGTCATTGTAAGTATACATGTATCATCGAGAATCGCCAATGGGGTACCTCTTGCCCGATGATATGGAAGTACTCTTGTAGGAGCAATCCCACGCCAAAATGACAAGACAAACAGACAATGAGCATCTCAACAATTTTTTATATTTACTATGGGTATAGCTTTTTATTGAAAATGCTTCATAGATTGCTCACTATGGTTCGCTGTAAATTTCCACCATGAATGATGGATGACTTAGATTAGCGGCCCATGCGTTTCTCTAACTCATATACAAACTCCATGGACTTACAAGTTTCCATTTTATTTCGCACCGCTAGGCATCCATAAGCAAAAGAACATGACATCAACTAAATATGAATAAGTGCGATGTTGAAAGCGTTCCTCATGAAAGCATGGTTATGCTAACTCCCAACTTGAAATTTGCAAACATATGAACTTCATAAGATAGTCACAATGATCAAGTTTATTAAGTACAAGAAAGTAAATGTGCCATCAAGTTCGTGAGAGCTTTACTAACTAATTTTCTCATGCCAAGATTTAATTTAGAAGATAAATAAAAGCATGATGAATTTACTAGGAATAGCAATACTGCTAATAGGTAGATATGGTGGACACAATTGACAAACGTTGGGTATTGGTGGTTGTATGCACGAGTAGAGTTCATACTCAGTACAGGCGAAGGCTAGCAAAAGACTGGGAGCGACCAACTAAGAGAGAAATAATGGTCATAATCATGCATAGCGACAAAACATTATCAATCAAAGCATAAAGTGATATTACAAGTCAAAAACTAAATTATCATAGAGGCTTTAGTTGACTGGTTATAGTCATAACATGGTATAAGCATGCGCCAAGTTAACCCAATAAAGCATCAAAGGAGAATACCACAATATTATGCTTTTATGATGGAAAGAACACATGATTCTTTCAATAGCACATTATGCACTCTCAGCTATTTGAGACAAGTCATGCTACAACAATAAATACTAAGCATATGACAATAATAACATCTAACTTGACATGCCAAAGTCTATGCCACAGTCTAGAAAAGCTTCCTTTTGCATCACTATAGGCATGAAACATTTTACTCGTCTCCAACACCAATCAACTTATTTGAAATAGCTCTCAAAGATAAAAAAAATGGACCAGAGAGCTAATCATACATAAATAAAGAATACTAACGAGTTCTAAACAAAATTAGTATAAAAAATCAAGAGCTAAACGCAATACTGGAAAACTAGAACACTCGTAGAACAATAACAGCGAAAACTAGAGCGTTCTATGCAATTAAAACAGAGCGAGTCTTTCTCCAAAACAATTGTGCTGGGATCCAACATATGCTACAGCAAACAAAACAAAACTAAACTAAAAACAAAAATAAAGACGCTCGAAGAACAACACATGGCGTATGAAGCAATAAAAATATAGCGCATAGAGAGATGACATGTTGCTTTGTTGATGAAGAGGGGATGCCTTGGGCATCCCGAAGCTTTGACGCTTGTACCTCTTGGATATTTCTTGAGGTGTGTAAACTAAACAATAGAATTACCCTTGGAAAAAACATTGTTGTTTTCTCCCTAGTAGAAACAACACATCTAAAATCTTAGAAGTTATTGTCACTCTCCCAGAAAATTAGAGGCATGAACCTACTATCGAGCATAAATACCCCCTCTTGAAGTCACAAGCATCTTCTTGGCCAGAGTATCTACTAGCAACGGAGACATTGCAAGATCACAAATAGCATATGACATGAATATATAATCGATCTCAACATAGTATACAATATTCATTGGATCCCAACAAACACAACATGTAGCATTACATAAGGATGATCTTGATCATGTAGGCTAGCTCACAAGATCTAAACATGGAGCACAAATTGGAGAAGACAACCATCTAGCTACTGCTATGGACCCATAGTCCAGGGATGAACTACTCACGCATCACTTCGGAGGCGGGCATGGTGATGTAGATGCCTCCGGCGATGATCTCCCCCTCCGGCAGGGTGCCAGGAAGAGCTTCAGAACCCTCCCGAGCTAGGGTCTACGATGGTGGCCGCGATGGAACTTTTCGTGGATATATGGAGGCTCGGGTGTTCAGGGTTTTCCCGAGATCATGGTGAAATAGGCGGAGGGGCGATGTTCGTGGAGGCCAGGGGGCCCACACCACCCCTAGGCGTGGGCCAGGGTTAGGCCGTGCCTAGGGCTGGCGTGGCCGCCCTGCTGCTTCTCTTCGACTCCCCTCCGGACACTATCTTCATTACGGAAAAATATTGACTTCGGCTTTTGTTTCATCCAATTCTGAGAATATTTAGTGTACAACTTTTTTGAAATACAAAACAACAGAAAACAGGGAATTGGCACTGTGGCATCTTGTTAATAGGTTAGTGCCGGAAAATGTATAAAAGTGCAACGAAGCATGAGCAAAACATATATAAATTGGTGTAAAACAAGCATGGATCATCAAAAACTATAGATACATTTGAGACGTATCAAGCATCCCCAAGCTTAAATCCTGCCCATCCTCGAGTAGGTAAGTCGTAACAAAAATTATTTTTTAGGTGACATGAAGCCAACACAATCATGATCAAGCATTGTAATGCATTATGAGCTGGGATCAAAGTACTCTAAACATAGGCATGATAGATATAATTCTAACAATAGAACTTGGCAACTATGTTATAACATGAAGAGTAACTCAAACAAAGGATGATGAATAATAGTGCATTGAAAGCAACTTTTTGTTTATGAGCATAGAGAAAACATAGCAAAGTGGTACTCTACATGTCCTTTATGGAGTAGCAAAACATAAATGCTAGGACACCTTCAAAGTTTAGAGGGTGACTAGATACAAATAATTTAAGAACAAGCAATAGCATAATCATGAATCAATCAATAATAATTTTGGGACTATGCACATTGCACTAAGAATGACAACTATGCTCTCTTAATTGGTGCATAAAGAAGAAGATGAAGACTCAATATAAAAGTAAAAGAAAAACTCTTTGCAGACTAAACAAGATAAACAAGTTTTGCACCGTTTCGACATGCCAGGAGTACCCAAGGAACTTGTCGAGCATGCACTTAATTTGGATCCAAGAGCTAGACTGATTTGACAGCCTTTGCACCATTTTTTAAGCCAAACCGCAAAGCCATGTTGTGTAAAATTCATCTACTTGAAGAAGCTGGTTTCATCAAGGAAATAAAGACTGAGGCCACTTGGGTCGCCAACCCAGTGCTGGTCCCGAAGAAAAACACTAAAGTCCTTCGCATGTGCGTCAATTTCACGTGTCTCAATAAACATTCACTACAAGAAAAGTTCTGATAGACAACGTCTCAAAATCGTCCGCTAAGGGGTATTTTTCGTCGCCTATGGGCCTAACCCGACGATATGGGTTCTGTTGTGGAAACTGCGTCAGGCAAAGTCCTACGACGATTTTTTCGGTCCGTCGCGCTTGGGCGCCCTTCCGCCACGGAAAATCGGACCGTTGCCCAAGTGTTTCCGGGAGCCCGTTGACTGCTGACGTCATGCAAACTGACACGTGGCAGACGCCGTTAGGCGCGATTAACGGCGTTAACCGGCTGAAACCCCGTGGTAGATGGTAGGCCCACACGAGGCCTGCCACGTCTTAAGCGGGCCGGGCCAGCTGACATAGTTTGACCGGTCAACTATATAGCTGGGCTGGTCCATTAGTTACGTGGGCCGGGCCTAACCTCTAAGGTTGACTGGTCAAAACTTAAATGGGCCGGCCCATTTAACATGTGGGGTCCACCCAAGTGGGCCGGGCCAAAACACAGGTGGGTCCCACTTTCCTGTTAAAGGGCCGGCCCATTTAGTGTGTGGGGTCCACCATATAGCAAGTGGGCCGGGCCAAAAACACAGGTGGGTCCCACTTTCCAGTTAAAGGGTCGGCCCATTTAGTATGTGGGGTCCACCATATAGCAAGTGGGCCGGCCCAACAAGATAGTGGGCCGGGCCAAAAACACAGGTGGGTCCCACTTTCCTGTTAAAGGGCCGGCCCATTTGGTGTGTGGGGTCCACCATATAGCAAGTGGGCCGGCCCAACAAGATAGTGGGCCGGGCCAAAAGCACAGGTGGGTCCCACCTTCCTGTTAAAAGGCCGGCCCATTTAGTATGTGGGGTCCACCATATAGCAAGTGGGCCGGCCCAACAAGATAGTGGGCCGGGCCAAAAACACAGGTGGGTCCCACTTTCCAGTTAAAAGGCCGGCCCATTTAGTATGTGGGGTCCACCATATAGTAAGTGGGCCGGCCCAACAAGATAGTGGGCCGGGCCAAAAACACAGGTGGGTCCCACCTTCCTGTTAAAGGGCGGCCCATTTACCATGTGGGACCACCATATAGCAAATAGGCTGGCCCCACAAGAGAGTGGGCCGGCCCAAGACGCATGTGGATCCCACTATCGTGTAACCGGCCTACTAAAGAAGTGGGCTGGCCCAAAATGAAAGTGGGTCCCACACTACTGTAAGTGGGCCGGCCCAATCTGTTGTAGTGCCCTACTTGTTTGACTAGTCAACTTGCATTACATTTCATGAGCCTAAAATCTGATATCAATGATACACACAATTACATACACAAATAAAACAGGTAGGAAAATTACAAGGCAATTAATGTGCCCAAACAAAAAAATTACATAGAATCATTGAGGACTTCTATTAGCATCATCAATAACACGTTGACATTTGGCAATCGCCTTGATTGAATCTTGTGTACTCTTTGTCAACATATCAGCTACAGATCTTAAAGCGACAATACCATGTCTTTTATAAAGTACAACCTTGAGATATTTCTTGTTTGATGAAAGCAATGGTCTAGGTTGACGGCTATGAGAAGATGCATCGGAAGAAATATCGAACTTTTGTGGGCCTCACTTCTAATGAAGATTGCTTCATCACAACCGCATTACGATAATAATGCAAAAAGAGTTAAACGATGAACTATGCAAACATTTATTATGCAATGTAGATATAAGATAATAACAAGTTGCATAAATAAGACAATGTATGGAACTTGTACTAAGCACAAACTTACATCATAATGTTGCACAGGGTCGCTACAGATCCTTTTTTGGCGACTATCTTCTAATGATGACTGCTTCAGTAAAAGCGCATTGGTAACATTGCAAACATAGTTACAACAATTAACTATTCAAACATGTATTACGCAATGTAGAGATCAGATAACGACATGTAGCAGAAATAAGCACAAGATAAGATAAGATGCATGTACTAAGCACATCTTGGCTCATTGCAGTCCTTCTCTTGCGTGCACTAGTCGTGGTCAACATGCCTGTCATTTTAGGTTCAGCCATCAAGTGAAATGCTAATCCTCCTGCTCCATTGTCCTTAATCTGTGTTTAGATATCACATTTAAGACCAAGTCACTGGTTTCAAATAACAAAAAACTTGAGCTGCCAAATGAATAAGCCAATATTTACCGTGATATCGATTAAAACCAACTAGATGTTGCTTTGCATGAGATATGAATTTCAGACATTCAGATTTAGAGTAGGGTAATGCCAAGGTTTTCCACATAAAGTAAAGCGGCATTAAGAATGACCAAATGTCATGTTCAAATCACCTTCGCAGTTTCTACAAGTCAAGCATTTCAAATAGGCATAAACATTGTAAAGCATGAATGGGATTTCTATGGCAGGGTTCCAAGTGTTAATCTCTTGCATAAGGAACAATGCATATAGGTTATAGATAATAACGGAAGTAAAGCGCCAAAATTACCAACCAAGAACTCAGATTCCAACCTTCCCTAGCGTCCCCGCTGTTAATGTTGGATGTTCTAATAAGTGGTTCGCATGATCAATCCCTAGGAAAAATAACATTGACAAGTCAGTCTACGATAATACAAAGACCAGACATGCACGCAACAATAACTATATAAGCTAAAGACGAGGTATAAGAGCAAGCAGATTGGAAATGCACATAGCATGATTATAAAAGCAGTGTGAGAATAGCAGACACGAGAAAACAGCTAGCAGCTAGCGGTGAGCTAATGATGTGGTATAAGAACAAGCAGATTGGAAATGCCCATAGCATGACTATAAAAACGATGCGACAATAGCATGCGGTACAAAAACAAGAGGGCAGCAAATGAATGGGTATAAGGCTATAAATATGTGGATGCACACAGTGTCGATAGAATGAACAGGATGGTAGCGACCGGATAATGCTTTTGTACTGTACAATATTTAAACAAACTTCATGCGAAGCAACACATCAAGAAAGTTAACGGCATATGAGATCTGCAAATAACTACACAAAACATGGCTAAAGAAACACCGCGATCTAACGGGCCAGCGTACTAACCAAGCTGCGGCGGGGTGGACGGGGGCGGCAACTTGCATTCCAGCGGCGGCGAACGCGGGAGACGATGAATCGACCCTGTTTCAGTAGAAGCGGGCGTTAGTGAAGCAGATCTGGTTGGCTGGCAAGGGATTCGGTGAAGTTGATACAGCCGCTGCGCCGAGGTAGTCGGTGGCGAGGTCGGCGGTGAAGCAGATCCGTCGGTGGCGAGGTCGGCGGTGAAGCAGATCTGTCGGTGGCGAGGTCGGCGGTGAAGCAGATCCGTCGGTGACAAGGGCGGCGGGGGAGCGGATCAGGTGGGTGGACAGCCAACACGATCAAGGCTACGCCGTGGAGGAGTATGCCGGCGGCGAAGCAGATCTAGTACTGTAGAGAGTCAGAGCTTTGGCGTGTGAGAGTATTTTTGAGCTAATGGGGCGAATGGTTGGTGGGTGGGTGTGGGCCTGTGGGGAGGGTTCGGGATCTAGGCAAGATATTTCATTGTTACCGAATGAGCCCTCCATGGTCGGTGGGTTGTAGCTTCCGGACCAGGGTTAAAAGGGTAAAACTGGTCACGGGATTTTCGAATGGATGCGGCGGGATGATTTGGCGCGCGGCCGAAATTTTCAGTTTCAAGCTACGAGCATAACGACAAAAATAATGTTCTTCCCCAGGGAGCTCTCATTTCTTCCTCTTCTCTTTCTCTCTCGAGTCTCTCCCACTCCCCCGGCTCCTCTCCCCCTTCTCTCCGGCGGCCTCGCCGGCCGGAGACGAGGCCGACTTCTCTCTGTATATTGTACACCCTCCGAACTAAATTAATTGATTCAACTTTCCTTAGACGTGTATGTATCTAGAGTAAAAACATGTGTGGATACATCCATATTTAGATAAGCAAAGTTGAGTCAGCTAATTTGGATCCGAGGGAGTTAGTGTTGTTGTAAGCTTAGATCCAGTGTTTCCCATGAGCAGAATGGCGCAACGGAGTCGGGGATCTCGTCATCGGCTTCAGATCTGGCCTATGGTGAATCTGGCGGATCTTGCCGGCCAAACCCCGACTGGTGCCATCAATGTGATGGCGCTAACGGTGAGGCTTGCTTTGGTCGTTGCTTCGGATCTGGTCAATGGGGAAGTCAAGCTGCTAAAGTTCACAAGCTCGGGGCATACGACGGCGTCATCCGTCTTGCCCGTGCACATCTTGGCCTTTCAGCGGCCCTTCTCAGAGCCAATATGCCGTTGCTGAGGCCCTTCTTCTCCTTCGTCCTGGCGACTACCGGCGACACCGTCCCAAGT
Source organism: Lolium perenne (assembly GCF_019359855.2). Taxonomy (NCBI): domain Eukaryota; kingdom Viridiplantae; phylum Streptophyta; class Magnoliopsida; order Poales; family Poaceae; genus Lolium; species Lolium perenne. Next base: position 244,577,321 of record NC_067244.2, on the reverse strand, counting down.
GGTGCGTCCCCGGCGACGGAGTTGCTGGAAAGGATGCGGAGCAGAGATCTGATGTGCGGTCGAGAAGGACTCGATTGATTTTCTTCTATATGTTTTGGGGTCCTTTTTGTAAAGTTGCAGGTTCTATTAGTTATTATCTAGTACTTTTGGTCCTCTATGTAATTTTTTGGACTAGTTTCCATTGGCACTGATAAACTTGAATTTTGACAAGTTCACAGGGAAAAAATTCCTTTGCACATATGCCCTATCATGTATAAACATTCTTGAGATTTAAACTATATGTAATGTGCCATGCATTAACCCTAAACCATATATATGTAACTAACCCTAGCTGATCAAACCCAACTTAATTAAAACAAATAACCCTAAACTATACGCATGCACTTTATGCGCATAGGCGCGGGTGCCTCTAATAATGTGTGTGCGCACTCGATCGATGATCCCTAAACCTTATACAACCCTGAAACCCTAATCCCTAATCCCTAAACCCTAAACACCCTAAACACTAAACCCTATACCATAAACCCTAACCCTAACCCGAAACCCTAATTAAACCTTATATATAGGCCAACGACACTTAATTGTGCATCAAGCAGGCCAGGGGTGCCTCGCGGTCCTCTAATTAAATTAAATGTGCCATGCATTAACCCTAAACCATATATATGTAACTAACCATAGCTAATCAACCCTACTTAATGAAAACACATAATCCTAAAGTATACTAGCTATAACCCGATCTAATAAAAACATGCTCTATATATAGCAGCTAGCTAGCAAACCTTAGATTAACACCAATTAATATATACATGGCCTATATCGATCATGTTGTATAACATATCCCTGAGATTCATTAATTAATTATATAATTATCGTGATAAATTAATTAACTCTAATTTTGACAAGTTCTCTCGAATGAAAACACATTTGATTAAGTTGCCTCATAATATATATATAATTAGTGTTCATGCATGGCCTACCATGCATTCGTGCATATATTTTAATGTATATTTGAACATATTCTTGGGGATTTCAATCACTCTCTCTCGATCATCTATATATCATTGGTGGCCAAAAAACACACATATATATGCATGCAATTTATGCGTAAAGGCGCGGGTGCCTCTAATAATGTGTGTGCGCACTCGATCGATGATCCCTAAACCTTAAACAACCCTAAAACCTTAAATCTCTAATCCCTAATCCCTAAACCTAAACACCCTAAACACTAAACCCTAGACCCTAAACCCTAACCCTAACCCTAACCCTAACCCTAAACCCTAGCTAACCCTAAACCCTAATTAAACCCTATGTATAGGCCAACGACACTTTAATTGTGCATCGAGCAGGCCAGGGGTGCCTCGCGGTCCTCTAATTAAATTAAATGTGCCATGCATTAACCCTAAACCATATATATGTAACTAACCCTAGCTAATCAACCCTACTTAATTAAAACACATAACCCTAAACTATACTAGCTAGCTATAACCCGATCTAATAAAAACATGCTCTATATATAGCAGCTAGCTAGCAAACCGTAGATTAACACCAATTAAAATATACATGGCCTATATCGATCATGTTGTATAACATATCCTTGAGATTCATTAATTAATTATATAATTATCGTGATAAATTAATTAACTTGAATTTTGACAAGTTCTCTCGAATGAAAACACATTTGATTAAGTTGCCTCATAATATATATATAATTAGTGTGCATGCATGGCCTACAATGCATTCGTGCATATATTTTAATGTATATTTGAACATATTCTTGGGGATTTCAATCTCTCTCTCGATCATCTATATATCGTTGGTGGCCCAAAAAACACACATATATACGCATGCACTTTATGCGTAAAGGCGCGGGTGCCTCGATCTAATAATGTGTGTGCGCACTCGATCGATGATCCCTAAACCTTAAACAACCCTAAAACCCTAAATCCCTAATCCCTAATCCCTAAACCCTAAACACCCTAAACACTAAACCCTAGACCCTAGACCCTAAACCCTAACCCTAACCCTAACCGTCTGCCCTAGCTAACCCTAAACCCTAATTAAACCCTATGTATAGGCCAACGACACTTAATTGTGCATCGAGCAGCCCAGGGGTGCCTCGCGGTCCTCTAATTAAATTAATTAAATGTGCCATGCATTAACCCTAAACCATATATATGTAAATAACCCTAGCTAATCAACCCTACTTAATTAAAACACATAACCCTAAACTATACTAGATATAACCCGATCTAATGAAAACATGCTCTATATATAGCTGCTAGCTAGCAAACCGTAGATTAACGCCAATTAAAATATACATGGCCTATATCGATCATGTTGTATAACATATCCCTGAGATTCATTAATTAATTATATAATTATCGTGATAAATTAATTAACTTGAATTTTGACAAGTTCTCTCGAATGAAAACACATTTGATTAAGTTGCCTCATAATATATATATATAATTAGTGTGCATGCATGGCCTACAATGCATTCGTGCATATATTTTAATGTATATTTGAACCTATATATTCTTGGGGATTTCAATCTCGATCTCTCTCTCTCTCTCGATCATCTATATATCGTTGGTGGCCCGAAAAACACACATATATACGCATGCACTTTATGCGTAAAGGCGCGCGCGGGTGCCTCTAATAATGTGTGTGCGCACTCGATCGATGATCCCTAAACCTTAAACAACCCCTAAAACCTTAAATCCCTAATCCCTAAACCCTAAACACCATAAACACTAAACCCTAAACCCTAACCCTAACCCTAACCCTAACCCTAACCCTAACCCTAAACCCTAGCTAACCCTAAACCCAAAACCCTAGACCCTAAACCCTAGACCCTAAACCCTAACCCTAACCCTAACCCTAACCCTAACCCTAACCCTAAACCCTAGCTAACCCTAAAACCCTAATTAAACCCTATGTATAGGCCAACAACACTTAATTGTACGTGCATCGAGCAGGCCAGGGGGTGCCTCGCGGTCCTCTAATTAAATTAAATGTGCCATGCATTAACCCTAAACCACATATATGTAACTAACCCTAGCTAGCTAATCAACCCTACTTAATTAAAACACATAACCCTAAACTATACTAGCTAGCTATAACCCGATCTAATAAAAACATGCTCTATATGTAGCAGCTAGCTAGCAAACCGTAGATTAACACCAATTAAAATATACATGGCCTATATCGATCATGTTGTATAACATATCCCTGAGATTCATTAATTAATTATATAATTATCGTGATAAATTAATTAACTTGAATTTTGACAAGTTCTCTCGAATGAAAACACATTTGATTAAGTTGCCTCATAATATATATATATATATATAATTAGTGTGCATGCATGGCCTACAATGCATACGTGCATATATTTTAATGTATATTTGAACATATTCTTGGGGATTTCAATCTCTCTCTCGATCATCTATATATATATCGTTGGTGGCCCAAAAAACACACATATATACGCATGCACTTTATGCGTAAAGGCGCGGGTGCCTCGATCTAATAATGTGTGTGCGCACTCGATCGATGATCCCTAAACCTTAAACAACCATAAAACCCTAAATCCCTAATCCCTAAACCCTAAACACCCTAAACACTAAACCCTAGACCCTAGACCCTAAACCCTAACCCTAACCCTAACCCTAACCCTAACCATCTGCCCTAGCTAACCCTAAACCCTAATTAAACCCTATGTATAGGCCAACGACACTTAATTAATTAAATTAATTAAATGCGCCATGCATTAACCCTAAACCATATATATGTAACTAACCCTAGCTAATCAACCCTACTTAATTAAAACACACATAACCCTAAACTATACTAGATATAACCCGATCTAATAAAAACATGCTCTATATATAGCAGCTAGCTAGCTAGCAAACCGTAGATTAACACCAATTAAAATATACATGGCCTATATCGATCATGTTGTATAACATATCCCTGACATTCATTAATTAATTATATAATTATCGTGATAAATTAATTAACTTGAATTTTGACAAGTTCTCTCGAATGAAAACACATTTGATTAAGTTGCCTCATAATATATATATAATTAGTGTGCATGCATGGCCTACAATGCATTCGTGCATATATTTTAATGTATATTTGAACATATATATTCTTGGGGATTTCAATCTCGATCTCTCTCTCTCGATCATCTATATATCGTTGGTGGCCCAAAAAACACACATATATACGCATGCACTTTATGCGTAAAGGCGCGCGCGGGTGCCTCTAATAATGTGTGTGCGCACTCGATCGATGATCCCTAAACCTTAAACAACCCCTAAAACCTTCAATCCCTAATCCCTAATAATCCCTAATCCCTAAACCCTAAACACCCTAAACACTAAACCCTAAACCCTAAACCCTAACCCTAACCCTAACCCTAAACCCTAGCTAACCCTAAACCCTAAACCCTAGACCCTAGACCCTAAACCCTAGACCCTAAACCCTAACCCTAATTAACCCTAAACCCTAGCTAACCCCTAAAACCCTAATAAAACCCTATGTATAGGCCAACGACACTTAATTGTACGTGCATCGAGCAGGCCAGGGGGTGCCTCGCGGTCCTCTAATTAAATTAAATGTGCCATGCATTAACCCTAAACCATATATATGTAACTAACCCTAGCTAGCTAATCAACCCTACTTAATTAAAACACATAACCCTAAACTATACTAGCTAGCTATAACCCGATCTAATAAAAACATGCTCTATATGTAGCAGCTAGCTAGCAAACCGTAGATTAACACCAATTAAAATATACATGGCCTATATCGATCATGTTGTATAACATATCCCTGAGATTCATTAATTAATTATATAATTATCGTGATAAATTAATTAACTTGAATTTTGACAAGTTCTCTCGAATGAAAACACATTTGATTAAGTTGCCTCATAATATATATATATATAATTAGTGTGCATGCATGGCCTACAATGCATTCGTGCATATATTTTAATGTATATTTGAACATATTCTTGGGGATTTCAATCTCTCTCTCGATCATCTATATATCGTTGGTGGCCCAAAAAACACACATATATACGCATGCACTTTATGCGTAAAGGCGCGGGTGCCTCGATCTAATAATGTGTGTGCGCACTCGATCGATGATCCCTAAACCTTAAACAACCCTAAAACCCTAAATCCCTAATCCCTAAACCCTAAACACCCTAAACACTAAACCCTAGACCCTAGACCCTAAACCCTAACCCTAACCCTAACCCTAACCATCTGCCCTAGCTAACCCTAAACCCTAATTAAACCCTATGTATAGGCCAACGACACTTAATTAATTAAATTAATTAAATGCGCCATGCATTAACCCTAACCATATATATGTAACTAACCCTAGCTAATCAACCCTACTTAATTAAAACACACATAACCCTAAACTATACTAGATATAACCCGATCTAATAAAAACATGCTCTATATATAGCAGCTAGCTAGCTAGCAAACCGTAGATTAACACCAATTAAAATATACATGGCCTATATCGATCATGTTGTATAACATATCCCTGACATTCATTAATTAATTATATAATTATCGTGATAAATTAATTAACTTGAACTTTGACAAGTTCTCTCGAATGAAAACACATTTGATTAAGTTGCCTCGTAATATATATATATAATTAGTGTGCATGCATGGCCTACAATGCATTCGTGCATATAGTTTAATGTATATTTGAACATATATATTCTTGGGGATTTCAATCTCGATCTCTCTCTCTCGATCATCTATATATCGTTGGTGGCCCAAAAAACACACATATATACGCATGCACTTTATGCGTAAAGGCGCGCGCGGGTGCCTCTAATAATGTGTGTGCGCACTCGATCGATGATCCCTAAACCTTAAACAACCCCTAAAACCTTAAATCCCTAATCCCTAATAATCCCTAATCCCTAAACCCTAAACACCCTAAGCACTAAACCCTAACCCTAACCCTAACCCTAAACCCTAGCTAACCCTAAACCCTAAACCCTAGACCCTAAACCCTAGACCCTAAACCCTAACCCTAATTAACCCTAAACCCTAGCTAACCCCTAAATCCCTAATTAAACCCTATGTATAGGCCAACGACACTTAATTGTACGTGCATCGAGCAGACCAGGGGGTGCGTCGCGGTCCTCTAATTAAATTAAATGTGCCATGCATTAACCCTAAACCATATATATGTAACTAACCCTAGCTAGCTAATCAACCCTACTTAATTAAAACACATAACCCTAAACTATACTAGCTAGCTATAACCCGATCTAATAAAAACATGCTCTATATGTAGCAGCTAGCTAGCAAACCGTAGATTAACACCAATTAAAATATACATGGCCTATATCGATCATGTTGTATAACATATCCCTGAGATTCATTAATTAATTATATAATTATCGTGATAAATTAATTAACTTGAATTTTGACAAGTTCTCTCGAATGAAAACACATTTGATTAAGTTGCCTCATAATATATATATAATTAGTGTGCATGCATGGCCTACAATGCATTCGTGCATATATTTTAATGTATATTTGAACATATATATTCTTGGGGATTTCAGTCTCGATCTCTCTCTCTCTCGATCATCTATATATCGTTGGTGGCCCAAAAAACACACATATATACGCATGCACTTTATGCGTAAAGGCGCGGGTGCCTCTAATAATGTGTGTGTGCACTCGATCGATGATCCCTAATCCTTAAACTTAACAACCCCTAAAACCTTAAATCCCTAATCCCTAAACCCTAAACACTAAACCCTAAACCCTAGACCCTAAACCCTAACCCTAACCCTAACCCTAACCCTAACCCTAACCCTAAACCCTAGCTAACCCTAAACCCTAAACCCTAGACCCTAAACCACCCTAGACCCTAAACCCTAACCTTACCCTAACCCTAACCCTAACCCTAAACCCTAGCTAACCCTAAACCCTAATTAAACCCTATGTATAGGCCAACGACACTTAATTGTGCATCGAGCAGGCCAGGGGGTGCCTCGCGGTCCTCTAATTAAATTAAATGTGCCATGCTTAACCCTAAACCATATATATGTAATAACTAACCCTAGCTAATCAACCCTACTTAATTAAAACACATAACCCTAAACTGTACTAGCTAGCTATAACCCGATCTAATAAAAACATGCTCGATCTATATATAGCAGCTAGCTAGCAAATTAAACGGTAGATTAACACCAATTAATATATACGACATGGCCTATATCGATCATATGTTGTATAACATCTCCCTGAGATTCATTAATTAATTATATAATTATCGATGATAAATTAATTAACTTGAATTTTGACAAGTTCTCTCGAATGAAAACACATTTGATTAAGTTTCCTCATAATATATATATAATTAGTGTGCATGCATGGCCTACCATGCATGCATTCGTGCATATATTTTAATATATATTTGAACATATTCTTGGGGATTTCAATCTCTCTCTCTCTCGATCATCTATATATCGTTGTTGGCCAAAAAAACACACACATATACACATGCACTTTATGCGCAAAGGCGCGTGTGCCTCTAATAACGTGTGTGTGCGCACTCGATCGATGATCCATAAACCTTAAACCCTAATTAAATAAACCCTAATCCCTAATCCCTAAACCCCTAAACACCATAAACATTAAACCCTAGACCCTAGACCCTAAACCCTAACCTCCTAACCCTAAACCCTAAACCCTAATTAAACCCTATATATAGGCCAATGACACTTAATTGTGCATCAAGCAGCCAGGGTGCCTTAGCTCGCGGTCCTCTAATTAAATTAAATGTGCCATGCATATATATATGTGTTTAATTTGGGGATTTCAATCGCTCTCTCGTATGTAGATCTCTCTCTACCTCTCTCTCTGTCTCTCTCTCTCTCTCGTTAATTGGTGGCCAACAACACACACATGCACTTTGTGCGCAAAGGCATGCGCCTCTAATAATGTGTGCGCAGTCGATCAATCTAGTTTTGATTAATCATAGCACACAAATAAAGAAGTTGTATTTGAATCCACACAACCTAATCTAAAACACATAACCCCTAACATGGCCTAATTAATTAACCCCTTCTCTCTACCTAATTAGTGGAAATTGCACAAAATCAAAAGGGGTCCCTCACTAATTGTGCATATCTGCTAGATTGTGATAAACTTTTGCCCCATATATATTTGGTGGATGGGTGCATCTTGGCATGTAAAACAATTAGTGTTTGCAAATGGCGTTGTCAAAATTTATGTACAAATGATTTCTTTCCATCCAAAGTGCATAAAATGGGAGTTTTAATGAAGAAAGTACAAATAAAACAGCTCAACATGCTTCCACACCCCGATTTCCAGACGAAGTAGAGCATATTTAAAGGATAATTCCAGAGTTTTACTATTTTTCAAGCAACTTTGCTAATTTTCCCCCACTCACATGACTTTATGTCGATTTAACGAAAATATGGCGAATTTAAACTACATGGGCGGGATAGTTTGAATTGTGCGCGCGGCAAAGGGAACCGCCTATTCCTCAACCTTGTGCATGGCAAATTACACACGCAACTCCATTAAACGCCACCTACCGACCTTAATTATCACCCCGGCGGCCCGGCCGCGTGACCCCCCACCCACCCCTACACAACTTATCCCCGTCCGTGCGAAGAGCTTCCCCTCCCCGTCCCGTCCGTGCGAAGAAGAAGCTTCCTCCCCCGTCGTTCTTCTCGAGACGCACCGGCGGTCAAGTTGATCCACGGTAGGGCTGCTATCTCTAGCTCAATCATGTATCGGGCAAGACGGCCTAACGATTTATATTTTCTTGATGCTGCTAAAAAATTCGTCAAGATGCTCGAACTAATTGGCACTTTATAGTTTTCCGCTCGATTTGTCATCGATCAATTTGTTCATTTGCGTGGGCATATAGAGTCAGTTCTGCACTCGATCCGTTAATTTGCTGAAATGCCATGGCAGAGTTTTGTACACGATCTGTTTGCTAAAATGTCGATGGGCATTTTTTGTTTTGTACTCGACATGATTGCTGAAATGCATAATCATGTAGTATAGTTTTGTACTCGATGGATATACATTTCCTACTTCGCCTTAAATTAATCACCAACCACTGTATCTCATAATTAAACAGATGGACAGAACTTGGATACTGCATGGACACTTATGTTCCCCTTCATATATAAATGGTGTTCAACCCTTTATGGGGTTTATTAGAGCTCATGAAGGTCACAACCTGGACGTGTATTGCCCGCGCTGCACATGTATGAATGGTGAGAAGAGGCCTCACCCTGTAGTGGCAGATCATTTACACATTTTTGGGATGGACTGCACATATGTTAGGCGGGTTTAGCATGGTGAACCATATAATGATCCTTTAGCAGGAGAAGCAGATCTTGCTCACACTGTATGTGTGCTGGCATATGTAGTTAATTATTTATATTGATGCTGCCGCTGTTTCAATCAATAGTTTGCATTGCTGTGCAAGGTTCTGTACTCAAATTTAACTTGTTGCAGATGGATGGACGGGAAGGAGAGAAAAAGCGCTTGCTTCAGGAAACGGGTTTCAGCTCGGGGACATGTGCCGTGCAGGATGAGAAGGTAAATATGTAAAATGGCATTTGTTCAGGTTGCATCCCTTAGATGTTTGTCTAATCGGTTGATGTACTAATTGCAGAAGCATAGAGTTGAAGAGGTCTCTCAGTTTGATGGGAGATTTGAAGATGAATCTCAGTTTGATGCACCTGTGGATGGTACTAATGATGAGCCTTTCATGGATGAAGGTCCTGCACCTGAGATTATCCAGCCTACAGAAGGAGGCCGTGGACCGAGTACACAGCTTTGCGTTGAAGTGGATGCACGCCCGGAGATCATCAGGGGCGTCCGGGTAGTCTCAAGACCACCCAGCCACGATGCACTGTGGATGGTGCGATGACGAGCCTCTCATAGACGAAGGTCCTGCACCTGAGATTATCCAGCCTACAGAAGGAGGCCGTGGACCGAGTACACAGCTTTGCGTTGAAGAGGATGCACACCCGGAGATCATCAGGGGTGTCCCGGTAGTCTCAGGACCACCCAGCCCTGATGCAAAATGTTGAGCCACTTTATGATTCGTACTCTTATGTTCTGGTGCTGTAGTATGTTATGATTTGTACGCTTTTGGCGCTAGATTAAGCATTCAGTGGATGATCGCGTTGCAAAATTCGACACCCACACAATCAGTTCATCGTATGAGTAGTAGCACAATTACTTCTACATCGATTCCTGCCAGCGCATTAGTTGGTAGCATGAAACACTTTCGTGTACTCCCCTCGATTCATATTAATTGACTCAATTCTGTCTAGATATGGATGTATCTAGATGCATTTGTTAACTAGACTAACAAACTTGAGTCGCTTAATATGAATCCGTGTAAACCGCCCGATCCTCGAGCATCTAGTTTATTGACTCGGACTCCACGCCTCCCGCGTCAAGCCATCGACGAAGCTTTGACCAGATCTTGGCCCGCAATTTTTTGTGTGTGGCGAATAGCAAAGCTTTGACCAGTTCCTCTCGGGATGCAGCACGCCGGTGAGCTTGCACGGTTGCCATGAGCACTTTCCGGTGGAACTTCCTCTTCAGCGCCCTCAAGCCGCTGCTGCGAGACAGCACAAAGTGCCTCGAGGTGGACGGAATTCTGGATCTCAGGGCGGGGGGGTCCGCATTGTCCGGGAACGATCTCCGGCGGGTTAACGAGGACATGCATGGCGGCCAGGGGATTTGTTTTTTTTTTTGGTTTGAGCTTGGGATTTGGGGTTTTTTCGGATAGGGGAGGAGGAACCGAGGAAGAGGAAGGAACAGCCGCGTGCTTGGCGCGTGGCGGTGTGCTTGAATTTCGAATTTTTGTGAAATGTTTCATTTCCCCGCTACAATTCGGGGGTTTCTTGACGCGCCAATGCGTCCCGCCGGGCAGCTTCAAGTGAATTTGGGGTGCCACGCTATGGGGCCTAGTTTCAGTGAGACATGTAATGACTAGTCACATCAGTAAGTTCACTGTGTAATAAAATATGTTACCCCTCCCCTTTATGTAGCACCCCTTCTCTCCCGATCGAGTGCCGATTGCCGACGGATGCAAGCCGCTAGCTCGATCCCCTCCTTTCGCCTCCACCGTCCAGGCATCCAGCTTGGAGGGGCAAGCTGCATCTAGACCAAGCGGATTAGGTAGGACTAGTAATGTTCTTTCCTTTCTCGAGATCGGTTCTTTTTTCCTCTCCTCGATATCTTGCGCATCTCTTTCCTATTCTGGGCGAAGGGGTGTCTTTCTGGTCACCCTCGAGCTGGGAGTGATTGATGGGGGTGGGAGTGATTTCTGGTCACCTTTGCTTGGATTGGGGTGTTCTTCCTTTATTTGTCGACATTTGCAACATTTGTAGTTTCTGCTGATCCTCACTGTATCTTTTGTCAGCTTCTACAGGAAAGGTAAGACCTCGGCGGTGGGGGCAATGGAGCGTAAGGCCACCACGCATGTGGGCAGTTGGCTGAGCCTGAGCTACGTCCCCAGCCCCGCGAAGCAGGTACTCCGTTTGCTTATCCACTCTTTACCTTTTAAGTGTCTCTCTCGCATCCTCAATCTGTTCCTGTTGGAATATGCTTAAAGTAGCACATGTCTTCGTGTGTTTGTGCGTAAAGCCTCTGTGACACCATACTCTATATTCTCTGTATCAGACGTTGGTACCTCCAGGTTCCGTGCCGAGGCTATGGGGAACGAGAATAGCGCCCACCGCTGCGGGAGCATGGCCCGATCTGCAAGACAATAAGCGAAATGCCACTGCCGAGCTGGGCAGGGACCGCCCAGGGGTAATTTTTTTAACCAACTTACCATGATGTAGTCTGAATCTGATACTCCCTCAGATCCAAATTAATTGACTCAACTATCTGTAGATACGGATGTATCTAGATGTGTTTTAGCTCTAGATACTACTGCCTACATCCCAAAGCTTTGGGCTTATATTATTTTTAGAAAGTCAAACTATACCATGTTTGACTAAGCTTTTACCAAAAATCAGTAACATGCAAAATACAAAATTAATATCATTAAATAGATAATAAAATATATTTTCCTACGGTATCTACACAGTATTATATTTGTTGATAGAATGTTCTAAAATTTTGGTCAAACTTTGCTTTTTTTGATTTCTCAAAAATAAATAAGGCTTAAGCTTTTGGATGGTGGTAGTACATTCATATCTAGACAAAGCTGAGTTAACTAGTTTTTTGTCTGTCCATAGCTAGTGTTCACGCTGCAAAAGGCTAAGAGCATCCACTATATGCATCAGTCTATCTCATACAGTAATTCAATATCACTGCTGAGGTCTGCCTTTTGTTTTGCTATTCATATGCAGACTGAAACTTTAGGGCCTTTACTCAAAAGGAAGATCAAAACTGCGGCTGATCAGGCTGCCAGTATGTTGATGCCGCCCCCATCTTCTAAATGCCTCTACAAGCACGAGGCCATGGGCCAGCTGGGTGGTGACCTTTTAATGAATCTGGTATATTTTCTTAATCCACAAAATATGCCTTGATTTTTCTCTGTTTATTGTCGGTTTTTTCTATGCTTGCCAAAAGTTTACAACAACAACAACAACCAAGCCTTTCAGTCCCAAACAAGTTGGGGTAGGCTAGAGTTGAAACCCATAAGATCTCGAAGCCAAAAGTTTAGAAACACCAAATTCGTTTGCTTACAATCATCATACAGTAATGTTCATCTACTCCAGTTCCCCTAACCCAACAAAAAATGATGTTAATTACGATTTTTAGATTAAAAGAGCACCATTAGGCGTTGTTAATTACGACTTTGAGATTAAAATGTCATTTGCAATTGTTAATTACAATTTTGAGACAAATGGTTAGTTTAACCTCGATCTCTTCTGCTCTCCATTTATCCCAACCGAAAAAAAATTTAACCATTCCATTCCTCTGAAATGGAACCATTCCATTCCATTCCACGCTGTTTCAGAACCGAACACACCCTTGCATTGTTGTGAATTGTTGTCCATACACGGCCATACCCTTCCACTTACATCCAGCACTATATGCATTAGTCTGTCTCAGAGTCATTCAATATCACTGCTGAGATCTGTTCCCATTCTTATGCAGGCTGAAATCTGCGCCTTTACTCAAGTGGATGCAAAATGAGGCTAATGAGGCTGCCGTGAGGACGATGGTGCCGGCACCATCTTCCGAAAACCTCTACAAGCACGAGGCCATGGGCCACTGGTGGTGACCTTTTAATGAATCTGGTATATTTTCTTAATCCACATACATGATTTCATTATTATCTGTTTAATTACTGTTGGCTTTGTCTAATGCTTACCAAAAGTTCAGAAACACTACGTTTGCTTACAATCATCATACACTAATTTTTCACTTTTCAGTCTGTCTCATCCAGTATATAAACTGTTGATTTCCATTGGCTTCTTTTGTAATCATTTGCATTGTTGTCGACTGTTCTCTATGCACAACCCTATTCTTCCACTTACACCCGCACTATTTGCATCAGTCTATCTCATAGATTTATTAAATATCAATGATGAGTTCTGTTGCTATTCATATGTAGGATGAAACTTCTGTGCCTCTACTCAAATGGATAAAAAATGATCCTGATGAGGCTGCTGTGAAGACGATGGTGCCGCCACCATCTTCTGAAAACCTCCTCAAGCACAAGGCCACGGGCCACTGGGTGGTACCCTTTTCAAGAAGGTATATTTTCTTAATCCTCATACATGATTTGATTTTTGTCATTTATTGCCGGCTTTGTCTAATGCTTACCAATAGTTCAGAAACACACACACCTATTCTTACACTTACATCCAGCACTATATGCATCATTGTCTAATAGATTCATTTTATATATCACTGCGATGTCCGTTGCTCTTCAATTTTCATATGCACTGAAACCGCTAACCCTTCATTGGTCAAAAGGATTGCAACTGCTGCCGATGAGGCATCTGCAGAGGCTGCCACCAAGTTCTTGTCGGCCCCACCTTACGGATGCTTATATAAGCTCAAGTCCAAGGACCAGCCGGGCCGTAACCATCCAAGGGTTCGGGTATATTTTCTTAAGCCACATATACATGCCATGATTTATGTCTGATATTATCACCGGCTCTGTCTAATGCTTTTTGGAATTTGGAAACACCAAATTAGCATGCTTATATTCATCATACACTAATTTTTCACTGTTCAGTTTGTAACATAGTGTTATGCACTCGCTTGTCAACATTTGCATTGCTCTGAACTATGCACTTTACACAACCTAATTCTTCCACTTACATTCAGTGCTACACACCAGTAGTACCTCCCATGTTTCCTTCACCATCCCGATGCCGAGCTTGCGGGAATATGGCGGGCCCATGTACATACCCCGCATATAACACCTCCTATGGCTCTATCTACCTTTCTAGTAGCTCCTTCACAGAGTTACATGTATGTATTCTCAGTGGTTTAGCATGAATTGGCATATAGTAAAGTCTTGTTTTTAGTCTTCCTGCTTCTTACATTTGTATCAATTTTCACATGCAGACTGTACCTTGTGAACTTCGTCCAATGATTAACCAGATGTGTCCGCATGAAGGGTCTTTCACTATGCATGGCAATGGCAAATTGATGAACACCTACACGGTCTATGAGGTGTATGTCTACAAGACGCAGGCCATCACATATTTGTATGGACATGATTGGAGAAAGTTTGCTTTTGACTACGGTGCGAAGAAGGGCGACGAGCCGAGGATCGAAACTCAAACGGAGCAGATATACGTAATCGCTTACGTAGTTGGAGACACTTCCAAATATATAATATGTAACTTTTTTCTACTCATATCTTTTGATAAGCTGTTACGGCGGTTGTTCTAAACCATTCCCTCTGTTCTAGCTTGCTGGGTTTAACATGATCAAAGCTGCAGATCCCCTGATGGAACATGAGCGGATGTCACAAAGGGCAACCACACCAGCACCGGCACCGGCTTCCCACTCTCCTGCATCAGCACCGGTTCCTGTACCAGCTTCGTTTACTGCATCTACCCAGCAGTCCCCTACATCAGCATTGGTTCCTGTAGAGGCCCCATATACTACATCTGCCCAGGCTCTGCATCAAAGATCGGTTCCTCTAGCTGCACCATTTATCGCACACGCCCAACAAGTCTCTGCATCAGCACCGGTTCCTCTAGAGGCACCGTTTCTGCACACCACCCAGCGAGTCTCCTGCATCAGCACCAGCTCGTGTACCAGCCCAGGCTCCTGCACCTGCCCCGGCGGATCACCGAGGTCTCAGCTCATTGCTGTGGCCACCCGTGTGGTGACCAGGACGCATCTGAAGGCTATGTTCGTGAGTATATGACAGCATAACTGCTCTTATCTTGATGTCTTCTCTTCTCAAAGTCTCACATGGTTCAGTGCATTGGTGCCATTGACTAATTTTTGGTGGTATCTCTTGCTTTGAATCAGAAATTGCCTAAAAGTATCTCCAAGGATCTCAATGCTGGCCGAAGGGGCAAGATATCCCTCGTCATGGAGAGTGAAGGTCTCACCGTGGAGGGACGGTACTCCGTCGGTCCACAGAGATGGCCGCTTGGCTGTTACTTCCAGGTGGAAAAAGTTCATTGACGGTGCCAAACTTCGCATTGGATCAAAGTTGAAGGTCAAGATCTTTCGATGCCGCCGTGACATGCTGGTCATAAAGTTCGCGGTTGTCTAGTTCTGTTGCCCCATGAGCCCTTAGCAAATGCATTTGTAGTTATACTTATATAAGGTTATCTTATCTGAACCGCTAATTAATTGTATGGGTGGTAAAACTCGGCAAGCTTTTGCTCTTAGCAAGTATGTATGTATGATCAGCTATTATGATAACTAATGTTTGTGTTCATCTTAATTTGCATTTCCGTTTTAGAAAAAAACTTAATTTCTATTTTGGCTGACCTGTTAGAGAACTATCAGATTGAACCCACAACATGATTCAAATAGATTCATTACACCGAGCCACATGTCTTGACCTTGCTATACACTACTTCCATTAATCGGTGCAAGAAGGCTTACCGAGCTGCTCGAACCATGGCAGATTCGAATCCACCTTATCTATCTAGAAATACAACCTTTGCAGAAAGAGGATTTGCGGTATGGGGAGAGGTGACATTGGGGACCCATGAGCCAGCAGTGTCGTCAATGTTTTAAAGGTGGCAGGAGATCGAAAGAAAAAATAAGCCAAAAATCAGTTGGTAAACAAATTCAAGAAAAGAAACATTTACCTTTCTGAGAGGATGACATGCGGGACCCATGAGGCAGCAGCATCCTCAACTATTTCAAGGCGGCAGGGATCAAAAGAAAAAGGAAATAGCCAGAAATTAATTAGGGTCAAAAATAAATCCATCAAAGGAAACTTTTATTGTTCATAGAGGATGACATGTGGGACCGACTTGCCACCTGCGTCGTCATCGTTTCAAAGGGGCGGGGGATCAAAAGAAAAAGGCAAATAGCCAGAAATTAGGGGAAAAAAATAAATCCAACAAAGGAAACTTTTATTGTTCATAGAGGATGACATGCGGGACCCATGAGCCAGAACCTACCTCAACGTTTCAAAGTCGGCATGAGATTGAAAGAAAAAGGCAAGTGACATAATATCAGAGCCAAAAATAATCCAAGAAAAGAAACTTTATTGTACATAGAGGATGACATGCGGGTCCCATTTTGTAGCAGCGGTCTCAACGATTCCAAGTCAGCACAGGAGCGAAAGAAAAATGAAGTATCCAGAAATCAGGGTGTGAAAAAAATCCAAGAAAAGAAAGATTTCAATTGGGCTGTCTGGACATCTGGGCCTTCGAACTATCCTGCTTGGGCCTTTTGACTCGTACAATTTCAGCCCACTCCAAAACAGAAAGGTTGGATTTTTCTCAAAAAAACAGAAAGTCCTATGCTTCGCAAAAACAAAAAACAAGGAGATTCAACATATAAGTTTGTTTATGTAGATATAAAGATTTAATTTATCCGTTTGCAATAGCTCGAGAGCGAAATACAACGTTTATTGTCTGCAAAATAAAATATCACATGTTTCTTGTACGGGGAGGTGACATCGGGGACCCATGAGCCGACGGCGTCGTCAACGTTTCAAAGGCGGCAGGGGACCGAAAATAAAAAAAAGCCAAAAATCAGTTGGTAAAAAAATACAAGAAAAGAAAACATTTATCGTTCTGAGAGGATGACATGCGGGACCCATGAGGCAGCAGCATCCTCAACGTTTCAAAGTCAGCATGAGATCGAAAGAAAAAAGCCAAGTGACATAATATCAGGAGCCAAAAATAATCCAAGAAAAGAAACTTTATTGTACATAGAGGATGACATGCGGGTCCCATTTTGTAGCAGCGGTCTCAACGTTTCCAAGGCGGCACAGGACCAAAAGAAAAATGAGGCAGCAACATTCTCAACAATTCCAAGGCGGCAGGGGATCAAAAGAAAAAAAGGAAATAGCCAGAAATTAATTAGGGGTAAAAAATAAATCCACCAAAGGAAACTTTTATTGTTCATAGAGGATGACATGTGGGACCGACCTGCCAACAGCGTCCTCATCGTTTCAAAGGGGGCAGGGGATCAAAAGAAAAAGGCAAATAGCCTGAAATTAGGGGTCAAAAATAACTCCAAGAAAGGAAACTTTTATTGTTCGTAGAGGATGACATGCGGGACCCATGAGCCAGCAGCTTACGCAACGTTTCAAAGGTGGCATGAGATCGAAAGAAAAAGGCAAGTGACCAAATATCAGGAGCCAAAAATAATCCAAGATTTATTGTACATAGAGGATGACATGTGGGTCCCATTATCCAGCATCGTACTCAACGATATCAATGCGGCTTGAGATCAAAAGAAAAAGAAAGTAGCTAGTAATTAGGGGTGAAAAAATCCAAGAAAAGAAAGTTGATGGACATAGAGGATGACATGCGGGTCCCTTGAGCCAACAGCTTACTCAACGTTTCAAAGGGGGCAGGGGATCAAAATAAAAAGGCAAGCCAAAAATCAGAGGGTGAAAAAAAATCCAACAAAGGAAACTTTTATAGCACATAGAGGATGACATGCGGGTCCCATGAGCTAGCAGGTTCCTCAACGTTTCAAACATGGCATGAGATCGAAAGAAAAAGGCAAGTGACCAAATATGAGGTGCCAAAAAAAACTCCAAGAAAAGAAAGTTGATTGCTCATAGAGGATGACATGCGGGTCCCATTTAGCTGCAGCGGTCTCACACATTTGAGAGGCGGCGAGGATCGAAAGAAAAAGGCAAGTGACCAAATATCGAGCCACAAATCATACAAGAAAAGAAACTTTTATAGTCCATAGAGGATGACATGCGGGTCCCATTTAGCAGCAGCGGTATCACCGTTTGAGAGGCGGCAGGGGATCGAAAGAAAAAGGCAAGTGACCAAATATGAGGTGCCAAAAAAAATCCAAGAAAAGAAAGTTTTATAGTACATAGAGGATGACATGCGGGTCCCATTTAGCAGTAGCGGTATCACCGTTTGAGAGGCAGCAGGGGATCGAAAAAAAAGGCAAGTGACCAAATATGAGGTGCCAAAAAAAACTCCAAGAAAAGAAAGTTGATTGCACATAGAGGATGACATGCGGGTCCCATTTAGCAGCAGCGGTCTCAACGTTTCCAAGGCGGCAAGGGATCAAAAGAAAAAGGAAGTAGCCAGAAATCAGGGGGTCAAAAAAAATCCAAGAATAGAAAGAATTTTGGTTCATAGAGGATGACATGCGGGACCCATGATCTTGCATCGTAAACGGCTCGATCGGAGAACGTTGAACGAGATGGCGCGATCGAGAAAAAAGACAATGCCAGAGAGGCTGCCATCTGGGCCCTACATCCCTCGGCGGTGCGGATTTGCGTTGACTCGGCCGGCGAACCCGAGATTTCGAGATGCACCACGTCCCGGGCCACCATACGCGACGTTTTGGCCGCTTTCGTCGGGCTAGGTGGCCTCAAAAACGAGAAAAAAAAAGTTTTGACATGCACCACGGAGGGACCCAAAATCGTCGGCCATGGTACACCAGCAACCACGGCGCGACTTCAACTTCGTCGGCCATGGCAACTTTTCTTGTAGTGATTGCCCGAAGGATCACTTCCCCCTACCAAGGATCGATCAAATCATCGACTCCATGGCAGGTTGCGAACGTGTTTCTTTCTTGGATGCATATTTTGGTTACAACTAGATTCAACTAAAATAAGAAGATGAAGTCAAAACAGCTTTCATAACCCCTTATGGCATGTTCTGCTACAGAACAATGCCCTTTGGGTTAAAGAACGCAGTAGCAACATATCAGAGGATGATGCAGAAGTGCCTAGCTACACAGATTGATAAAAACGTCCAAGTATACATGGATGACATCATCATCACAACAAAGCAAGGGTTATCCCTCATCGATGATCTTCGGGGAATATTTGATAGTCTCGACAAGTTCCGCATCAAGCTGAACCCAACAAAATGTTCCTTTGGCGTTCCTGCGGGAGAACTCCTCGGATACTTGGTGTCAGCTAGAGGAATTGAGGCAAACCCAGAGAAAATACAAGATATCTTGACGATGCGGAACCAACCAAGCTCAAGGAGATACATCAGTTAACGGGGCAAGTCGCATCTCTGAGCAGATTCGTTGCAAGGTTGGGAGAAAAAGCACTGCCCTTTTACGCGCTTATAAAGCAAGGAGAGAAGTTCGAGTGGAATGAGGAAGCAGACAAAGTATTTGAGCACCTGAACCGCACTATTTCGACACTTCCAATATTGGTGGTGCCACGAGAAAAAGAACCTTTGTTGTTGTACATTGCAGCCACGCCACAGGTGGTCAGCACAGTTCTCGTGGTAGAGCGGAAAGAAGAAGGAAAAGTTCATGGAGTTCAACATCCAGTATACTTCCTTAGCGAAGTTTTGTCCCCATCCAAGCAACGTTACCCGCATTATCAGAAGCTAGCGTATGGAGTCTTCACGCCAGCAAGTAAGCTAAGGCATTACTTTTCGGCACACCCGATAGTAGTGGTTAACGAAGCACCCCTCTGGACATTTTGAATAATTCAGAAGCTACAGGACGTGTCTCCCTTTGGGGAATATAACTTTCCCCTCGGGACATCACATATGAAAAAAGAAAAGCACTCAACTCACAAATTCTACCGGACTTTGTCGCAGAGTGGATGGAAATCCAAAACATAGGACCGCCGGATCTATCGAGCACTTGGCACATGAATTTTGATGGGTCCAAGAGAACGTTAGGAGCAGGAACAGACGTGATACTTGTCTCCCCACAAGGTGACAAGATGAAGTATATATTGCGGATGACTTTCTCCAACGCGTCAAACAATGAAGCGGAATATGAAGCTCTTCTCCACGGGATGAAGATGGCAAAATCATGTGGTGCCAGACACCTGAAAATCTTCGAAGATTCCTAGCTAGTACCACAATAGGTGATGAACAAGTGTGACATAGTCAATGACAACATGATAGCATACAGGGAAGCATACAATGAACTCGAGAAAACCTTTGACGGATGCAAAGTAAATCATGTGAGTATACTCAACAATGATGAAGCCGATGTTTTGGCAAATATCGGGTCATATTGTCTGCCCATACCACCGGGAGTGTTTTGGAATAAATCAATGAGAGGTCAACCAAGTCGAAGAAAACTGTGGTGCAAAAGCAGTCGAAGAAAAAGATAAACCCAAGAAAGCCTCGGGGGCTGCAGCAGTCCCAGAATAGCCGATTTCGGATGAAGAGGAAGAGCCAGAGAAGCTGATGATGATACAAATCCCATGGATGCAAACGTACGTAGCATATATCACGATGAAAGAAATACCCAAAGATCTGGTGGAAGCACGAAGAGTTATCAGACGATCTAAAGCATTCATAGTGGTTAGAGGAGAACTATATAAATGAAATATATCGGGTGTTATCCAGAGGTGTATTACACTTGAAGAAGGACGGATCATACTCAAGGACATACACGAAGGGATATGTGGCCACCACGCAAGCAGTCGAGCAATTGCAGTCAAAGCTTTTCGAGCTGGGTTTTACTGGTTATTAGCCATAGAGGATGTGAAGCTTGCCAGAGATTTGCATCCAAACCTCATTCTCCAGCAACAGAGTTAATGCCAATACCTTTGGCATGACCTTTTGCCCAATGTGGACTAGATATGGTGGGAAACTTGCATTAGTCCTGGCCAGGAGGACACGTCTATTTGCTCGTAGTAGTCGACAGGTTTACCAACTGGAATTAATCAAAACCAGTAACAACAGCAGATGCAACTGCAGTAGTAAATTTCAACAATGGCATAGTTTTTTGGTTTGGTGTTCCTAACAACATAGTAACAGACAATGGCAGCAACTTTCACCTCCCGAGAATTCAAGGATTATTGCGAGGGTGTGGGCATCAAGCTGCAGTTTGCGTCTATCGCGCACCCACAAACCAATGGCCAAGTCGAGAAAGCAAATGGTCTCATATGCAATGGCATCAAGAAACGCTTACTGGCGCAACTCGAAAAAGCAAGGCACGCTTGGGTCGACGAGTTACTCTCCGTGTTATGGAGCTTGCGAACAACACCGAACGCAACAACTCAAGAAACTACTTTCTTTTTGGTCCATGGCACCAAAGCTGTGCTCCCAATAGAAATAGAATACAACTCCCCCATAGTTGTGGAATATAACGAAGAAGCCTCACAAGAGGTACTCTAGGATGACGTTGATGCAGTCGATGAAGCTAGGGATGTGGTATTATCAAGAATAAGCGCATATCAGCAGAACCTCAAGAATTACCACAGCCGTCGGTTGCGACCTAGGTCCTTTGAAGTCGGGGATTTAGTTCTTCAACTCAAACAAGATGGCCACGAGAAGCTGGAATCGCCATGGTTGGGACCATACATCGTCACCGAAGTTATTCCAGGAGGATCATATCGACTAAAAGATAAGAAGACAAGTAAAGATGAAGGGAACCCATGGAACATTTCCCAATTTCGGTGTTTCTACACGTAGAAGGAATCTGTCAAGGCTCGGCAAATACCATGTAAACTAATAATGTACCTGAACAACTCCTAAGTTTTCAGATGCATTCTTTTCCTTTCAGGGTACCGAGTGGGACTGAAAGGTTTTTAATGAGGCGGGCTTGCTTTGCTCATGGAATAAAAATAGTGATGTCAAATATCTCTGTCTATTATCTTTACAAGCAATGCTCAGGGGCTAAACCCGCAAAATCCAATATAGTCTAACTCGACAAAAATCGCAATATATTCGCCTTGGCTTCGCATAAGTCTCATGGGGAAAATACAACCAAAAACAAAAAAATTGATGCCTCACACTCGGGGCTCAGTAGAAAATCAAAGTGTTGGAAAAATTGAGTTACCATAGTCAAATTTCGCCTTGGCTACATGAAAGTCTCGCGAAACCCTAAACATAGTAAAACATCATATCTACATTTTGGTGGGATAAACCTCACGCACAAGTCAATATAATTATACAAAGCTACATAGGAACATCATATCCATCTATCTACATTTTGGCGGGTGGAGTCATCATGAGGACCACCCCTGTAAAAATCAGAGTCCATCATAAGAAGCTTGTCAATTATTTGTTCTGCAGAACCTTGTACCGTTTCAATGTGACGGTCAAGGTTTACTCTTCTTTTCGAGCATCTCGAAAGGACTCCCCTCACAACTTCGTCAAGATCAATCTTCGAATGACAAATCTTCACCCAGATAAGAGCAAACTTCGCCCCAGCAATCATCTGCGCCTTCACAAGATCTTGAATAGCTTGCACATTCTTGAATTTCTCTATCAGGTCAGTGAATTCTTTGGGACGAGGATTGCGGGGAAACATGGTTTTATAAACCATACTCAATGTATCGCGGCATCGATCAGTAAAAACTCGAGTTTGGGTAGCGCGGTCTTGAAACTAGGCAATATGATGATAACGTGTCTCGTTTGCCCAAAAATCAACATCGTTCTCCCTCGCAAGTCGCGTAAGATTCTCAACCCATGAATTTACCCTTTGTTCTTCGGCGGCAACATCTAAGAAGGAAACTATGAAAAAAAAGAAGAGCAACATAGTAAGCGGCGGAGCAAGGAACGATAATCTAAATCTAAGGGGAAAAGGAAGTGCACCAGCCATGTCTTAACTTGCATCAGTCATAAGGTCAAGCATGTAATTTTCGCGTTCAACAGAACGCGTAGCTTGGGGAGTCACAACTTCTTTAGATCTAAGGGACTCTTGTGCTTGAAAAAGAGCAGCCTGTTCACGTGTTATCACCAGGATTTGACCGAGTCAGAGGTGGGCCGTGATCAAGATGGATTTAAAGAGTATACATAGAAGAATTACGTGAATCGGCCTGTTATGCAAAGTTGGGCTAGTTTGCCCTTGTATCTGTAACATAGTAGATTACGTGTCGGTTAGTTAGTGTTTGCCTCGTGCACGGTTGGGATTATTCCCACGTTAGAAAGTCCCCTGGACTATAAATATGTATCTAGGGTTTATGGAATAAACAACAACCAACGTTCAACCAACAAATCAATCTCGGTGCATCGCCAACTCCTTCGTCTCGAGGGTTTCTACCGGTAAGCATCATGCTGCCTAGATCGCATCTTGCGATCTAGGCAGCAGAAGCTTTATGTTGTTCATGCGTTGCTCGTACTGAAGCCTTTTTGATGGCGAGCAACGTAGTTATCATAGATGTGTTAGGGTTAGCATAGTTCTTCGTATAACATGCTATCGTAGTGCGACCCTTGCATATCTAGCCGCCCTCACACCTATCTTAGGTGTGGGGGCGGCACCACTGATCATAATTTAGTAGATCCGATCCGTTACGGTTGCTCCTTGTTCTACAAGGATTAGTTTAACATCTGCAATAGTTAGGCCTTACAAAGGGTTGGAGGATCCAGCGGCACGTAGGGTGTCGTTTGCTAGTCCTAGACAGGACGTTCCAGGGATCAACCTCGTGTTGGTTTTTAGGCCCTATCTAGGATCGGCTTACGATCACCGTGCGTGGCCGCGAGGCCCAATCGTGAGTAGGATGATCCGATTATGCGGTGAAAACCCCAGATCGTCGTAGATCGTTTTAGCTTTATCTTGATCAAGCAGGACCACCATATATTCGTGCACCTCGTACGAATCATGGTTGGATTGGCTCTTTGAGCCGATTCACAGGTGTTGCTGCCAAAACCCACCGGCGGGCAGCGACGGGCAACACCGTAGAGCCGGGAACAACCTAGGGCTGCGGCTGGCCGAGGTCCCTCCGAGCGACGGCCCGCAAAGCCTTCTGGTACACACGTCCGATGCTGATGCAAGGGCGTGCCACCTGACCTATACCTGGTCAGGAAGGTGATGGAGATGCCTCGCTTAGTTTCCTGCATGGCATACACGTAAATATTAAATACGAGCCTCGATCGGCTCTCAGGTTATCCTGTGAATCGGCTCAAGGAGCCGATCCACCCATGATTCGTACGAGGTGCACGAATATATGGTGGTCCTGCTTGATCAAGATAAAGCTAATGAGATCTACGACGATCTGGGGTTTTCACCGCATAATCGGATCATCCTACTCACGATTGGGCCTCGCGGCCACGCACGGTGATCGTAAGCCGATCCTAGATAGGGCCTAAAAACCAACACGAGGTTGATCCCCGGAACATCCTGTCTAGGACTAACGAACGACACCCTACGTGCCGCTGGATCCTCCAACCCTTTGTAAGGCCTAACTATTGCAGATATTAAACTAATCCTTGTAGAACAAGGAGCAACCGTAATGGATCGGATCTACTAAATTAAGATCAAGCGGGGTGCCGCCCCCACACCTAAGATAGGTGTGAGGGCGGCTAGATATGCAAGGGTTGCACTACGATAGCATGTTACGCGAAGAACTATGCTAACCCTAACACATCTATGATAACTACGTTGCTCGCCATCAAAAGGCTTCGCATTTAGCAACGCATGAACAACGTGGAGTTGTGCCTAGATCGCAAGATGCGATCTAGGCAGCATGTTGCTTACCGGTAGAAACCCTCGAGATGAAGGAGTTGGCGATGCGCCGAGATTGATTTGGTTGGTTGAACGTTGGTTGTTGTTTATTCCATAAACCCTAGATACATATTTATAGTCCGTAGACTTTCTAACGTGGGAATAATCCCAACCGTGCACGAGGCAAATGAAGGAGATATGCCCTAGAGGCAATAATAAAGTGGTTATTATTTATATCTTTATGTTTATGATAAATGTTTATATATCATGCTATAATTGTATTAACCGAAACATTAGTACATGTGTGATATGTAGACAACAAAGAAGTCCCTAGTATGCCTCTTAACTAGCTTGTTGATTAATGGATGATTAGTTTCATAATCATGAACATTGGATGTTATTAATAACAAGGTTATATCATTGTATGAATGATGTAATGGACACACCCAATTAAGCGTAGCATAAAGATCTCGTCATTAAGTTATTTGCTATAAGCTTTCGATACATAGTTACCTAGTCCTTATGACCATGAGATCATGTAAATCACTTATACCGGAAAGGTACTTTGATTACATCAAACGCCACTGCGTAAATGGGTGGTTATAAAGGTGGGATTAAGTATCCGGAAAGTATGAGTTGAGGCATATGGATCAACAGTGGGATTTGTCCATCCCGATGACGGATAGATATACTCTGGGCCCTCTCGGTGGAATGTCGTCTAATGTCTTGCAAGCATATGAATAAGTTCATAAGAGACCACATACCACGGTACGAGTAAAGAGTACTTGTCAGGAGACGAGGTTGAACAAGGTATAGAGTGATACCGATGATCAAACCTCGGACAAGTAAAATATCGCGTGACAAAGGGAATTGGTATCGTATGTGAATGGTTCATTCGATCACTAAAGTCATCGTTGAATATGTGGGAGCCATTATGGATCTCCAGATCCCGCTATTGGTTATTGGTCAGAGTGAGTACTCAACCATGTCCGCATAGTTCACGAACCGTAGGGTGACACACTTAAAGTTGGATGTTGAAATGGTAGAACTTGAATATGGAATGGAGTTCGAATATTTGTTCGGAGTCCCGGATGAGATCCCGGACATCACGAGGAGTCCCGAAGTGGTCCGGAGAATAAGATTCATATATAGGAAGTCATATTCCAAGTTTGGAAATGATCCGGTGCATTTATGGCAGGTTCTAGAAGGTTCTAGAAAAGTCCGGAAGAAATCACCATGGAAAGTAGAGTCCCGGAGGGACTCCACCTTGCATGGCCAGCCAACCCTAAAGGGGAGGAGTCCAAGGTGGACTCCCTAGGGTGGCCGGCCAACCCCCCTCATGGAAGGGGGGAATCCCACCCCAAGTGGGATTCCCACCTTGGGTAGGTTTTCCTACATATGGGAGGTTTCATTGTTGGGGTCTTATTCGAAGACTTGGATACCAACACTTGGGGATTTCCACCTATATAATGAGGAGGAGAGGGAGGGGGCTGCCCACTCTTGGCCGCACCACCTAGGGCTGCCCTTGGCCGGCGCCCTAGCCTCCCCTCTCTCCCCAAACCCTAGCGGTCTCTCTCCTCCACCACATCCCGCACGCTTAAGCGAAGCTCCGCCGGATTTCTCCACCACCACCGACACCACGCCGTCATGCTGTCGGATTCAAGAGGAGCTACTACTTCCGCTGCCCGCTGGAACGGGGAGGTGGACGTCGTCTTCATCAACAACCGAACGTGTGACCGAGTACGGAGGTGCTGCCCGTTCGTGGCGCCGGAACCGATCGTGATCAAGATCTTCTACGCGCTTTTGCAAGCGGCAAGTGAACGTCTACCGCAGCAACAAGAGCCTCATCTTGTAGGCTTTGGAATCTCTTCAAGGGTGAGACTCGATACCCCCTCGTTGCTACCGTCTTCTAGATTGCATCTTGGCTTGGATTGCGTGTTCGCGGTAGGAAATTTTTTGTTTTCTATGCAACGTTATCCTACAGTGGTATCAGAGCCGTGTCTATGCATAGATGGTTGCACGAGTAGAACACAATGGTTTGTGGGCGTTGATGCTTATGTTATCTTTAGTTTGAGTACTTTGCATCTTTGTGGCATAGTGGGATGAAGCGGCTCGGGCTAACTTTACATGACCGCGTTCATGAGATTTGCTCCACGCTCGACATGCAACTTGTATTGCATAAGTGGCTTTGCGGGTGTCTGTCTCTCCTACTATAGTGAAGATTCAACTTACTCTTCTATTGACAACACTAGTATCACCGTTGTGGTTCATGTTCGTAGGTAGATTAGATCTCTCTCGAAAACCCTAAACCACGTAAAATATGCAAACCAAATTAGAGACGTCTAACTTGTTTTTGCAGGGTTTGTTGATGTGATATGGCCATGATATGATGATGAATATGTATGAGATGATCATTATTGTATTGTGGCAACCGGCAGGAGCCTTATGGTTGTCTTTAATTTTCATGTTGAGTAGTATTTCAAAGTAGTTGTAATAGTTGCTACATGAGGTGGACAACCATGAAGACGGCGCCATGAATCTTGACGCTACGCCGACGATGATGGAGATCATGCCCGTTGATGATGGAGATCATGTCCGTGCTTTGGAGATGAAGATCGAAAGCGCAAAGACAAAAGGGCCATATCATATCACATATGAATTGCATGTGATGTTAATCCTTTATGCATCTTATTTTGCTTAGATCGCGACGGTAGCATTATAAGATGATCCCTTACATTAATATCAAGATAATAAAGTGGTCTCCCCTCGTATGCATCGTTGCCAAGGTTCGTCGTTTCGAAGCATCTCGTGATGATCGGATGTGATAGACTCAACGTTCATATACAACGGGTGTAAGCCATGTTGCACACGCGGAATACTTGGGTTTGCTTGACGAGCCTAGCATGTACAGACATGGCCTCGGGACAACGGAAACCGAAAGGTTGAACACGAGTCATATGGATGATATGATCAACATGTTGATGTTCACCATTGAAGCTACATCATCTCACGTGATGATCGGTTTTAGTGTAGTGGATTTGGATCGTGTACCACTAAACAACTATGAGGGATGTTGTATTAAGTGGGAGTTCATTAGTAATTAGATTAAAACATGAACTAATTATCATAAACATAGTCTGAGTAGTATTTTGTATTAATTTTGTAGTATTGGCATCCGTTTACTACTATGCGCTAGTCTTGTTATTGAGATAGAAATACTGTTGAATCTGATAAGAAACTTTACGGATTAGTACCGTATTGTTAAATAATCAAGAATTGATTAAGTCCTATTGCAAACTTTTAGTAAACCTCACATTGTTGATTCAAAGAGCTATGGTTTCAATTAGTACCCAAAGTTATCTTGTCTCCGTGAAACTTGAAGTTCAAATCTGTTTGAAAAGTAAGGAGCTGAAAATTTAGTTTTTAAATAATCAAGGTATGAGATATATGTGATATCTAAGACCTTATTGCAAGATGATAGAATATAAATTTGGTGAGACTACATAAACTCATAAGTTTTATGGGAATGTATGAAGGTTGAAGACGCCAGGCGTCACAATCCTCCAACTATTGGGGCACTAATAATATTCGCATATCCATGAAGTGACCATCCTTAATATGCACCGTTGCTAAGACTCGTCGTTTCGAAGCATCACGTGATGATCGGGTGTGATAGATTCTACGTGTGCATACAACGGGTGCAAGCTAGATTTGCACATGCAAATACCAAGGTTAAAACTTTACGAGCCTAGCATGTACAGACATGGCCTCGGAAAGTCGTCATGATATGATGGATAAAACTATGAGTGAAATTGTTCATCATATTACAAAGTTACTAATAGTGAAATCTGAAACACTTGTCATATGATGATCAACTTCAAAGTAAGAACCTCAAGGTTATTGGTATTTGACCAACAAACCTAGAAGTTATTGATGTTGAAGTGTTTTTCTGAATAATGAGGAAAGCTAAAAGAGAAACTGCAAAAGATATTCTGGCAGAAAGAAAAGAAAAGACTAGAAAGTCTAGCTCAGGTGTATATCAATGATATACATGTTATGGATGTATTCCTCGTTTGGTCACACAATGAAATTCTTGGGTATTTGTACCATATTGGTTGGTATGAAGTGTCATACAAAACAACGCAATACAAGAATACAATGGCCTAAGTGACTGACAAGGAATATGATAGGAATGCACGTCTGGAACAAAAAATAAAGTGTTATTATGTTCATCGTTGGCATTCTATCTAGCCCTTAGAATTTATAATAAAGAACTTAATAATTGTTATTTTGCTCTTGTCAAATAAAAACAATGAGTTGTTCAAATTATGACATTACTCCATGAACGATGGATAAGTTATTATAAATTTTAATGATGAAACACACATACATAACACTGATGCTAAAAATGCCATAAGGCAAATGATTTGAATTCCACTTATTTGTGGAACCGCCATTTAGGTCATGTTAGAAAGGAACGCATGAAGGAACTCTATGCAAATGGATTTTTGGAGTCATTTGATTTTTGAATCATTTGGCGCTTGCAAATCTTTTCTAAAGAGAATGATTAAAATACCGTTCATAGGCCAAAAGTTGAACGGGCAACTAACTTAGTGGAAAAATACATGATGATGTATGTGGTTCACTGGGCATAGTTGTGTGCGGGAGATTCTTCTACTTCATGAAAACTTTCAACAATGAATTGAGTATATATATGTGGATATATTCAATAAGGAAGAAGTTTGAAACATTTGAATGGATTCAAATAAATTTCAGCATGAAGTGGAAATCATCGTAATAGAAAAGTCAAGTATCTATGATTGGATCATGGTGGAAATATTTGAATTACGAGTTTTAGCGAACATCTAAGAGAGTTATGAAATTGTTCTACAACTCACATTTCTTGGAGTATCATAATGATGATATAGTATCCAAGATATGTATCCAAACCTTGTTGGATTAATGATGAGATAAAAATATTATGACGCCATTATATTTTTGTGGATTATGCTTCAGTGACTACCGCTTTTTACACTAAATAGAGCATCATCATGATCCGTTGAAATGACACCATACGAGTTATGGCATAGGTAAGAAACCTGATAGTCTTTTCTTAAATTTTGGTATGCATAGCATAAGTAAATAAGTTTACAACCAAAATCGGATGAATGTCTTTGTTGGTTATCCCAGAGATTTGATTGGGAATTCTTCCCACGAGACAAAGACAAAAGTGTTTGTCAATGTTTCTTATTTCCGAGAAATTGTTTCTAGTGAAGTATTTGAGTGGGAGGACAATATAATTTGATAAGGTTTATGAACCTGAGCATAATGATCAGAGTAGCGCAGCATCGGAATTTGTTTCGGAAGCGGTCACGACGATCATGGCTCTCATGACTACAAAGTGTTTTAGCCATGGAGATCGAAGTACATATTGAACCTTGTAGGTATGGTTTACTTTGTGATCAAATAAATGATTTGTGGACAAAGGATTGATTTTGAACAATGATAAACCAACTACAAAACAAAGAAGTTATGATGGGCCCTGACTCCGTTAAAATGGCCATACGCCATGAAATCCATAATAGATGAATACTTTTTGAAAGTAAATGGATCTATAGACTTGGATGAAATATCCTTAAAAGAAGCTCGACTTGTCGAAAAATTGTTTACGACAAAGTTCAAAGAGTTGACTACGATAAGATTAGATCTTCCGTAGTAATGCTTATAGTCTATGTGGATTATTCTAGTAATCACTACATATTTCTTTTATGAGATATGCTAGTAGGATGGCAAAATACATTACTTAACAGAAGTGTGTATTAAAGGTGTATACAAGATACAACCAAGAGTTTTGCTGGTCCGTGGAATATTAGATAGGTATACAAACTTCAATTTGATGAAGTGAGTATCACGGAGTTTGAATCTTCACCAGATGAAATAGTCAAAGAGTTTTTGATTTCATCAGAGACGATGAAGAGGCTTGCATTTGCAAGAAATTAAGTGGGAGCGCTAAGACATATTTATAATACTTTATGTAGGTGACATATAGTTGGTTATAAATAATGTAATTATATACTTGATTGAAAAAAGGTTTCATTGAGAAATTAACTTCAATGAAAAGATATGGACTGAAACAAATTTAGTGTCAAGATCTATGAAGATAGATTGAAACACAAAATAAGTTTAAGTCAAAGTACATAGAATGGATATTGAAATAGTTCAATATAGAAATATTAAGAAGATGTTCTTGTCATGTGAAGTTTTAAACAAGACTTGAGTGTATCTGACACTCAATGAGTAAAAACACATGAGTGATTATAGATCACGAATAATATGTACACAATCAGATATCCTATGCTCTAAGAGTGTTATGAGCATGATTCATGTGATGACCACTGAAAAATAGTAAGAATATTCTTGAGTACTTAAGAAGAACCAAGTATATATATATAGTTTTATATGGAGAAATGACAAAACAAATCGTTGTAAGGTGTTGCACCGATACTAATTTTGTCACATATGAAAATAAAATTTCAAATCTCAAATTAGACTAAGTGTTGTTTAAAAGGTAGCACAATGAGCTAGAAGTTGTCTATGCTAGATTTAGAAGAGTTCTAAATATTGTGATGGATTCTACAAAAGAAGGCAGAGTATGTCATTGTTTTGACAATGACAAAGGATGTTAAGTCAAGAAGTTCTTTGAGAACTTGGTGTAGTTCCGATAGTGTCAGAACTTTGAAGCTATATTGTGTGTGACAATATTAGTGACATATTTCAGACCGCGGAATTAAGGTTCCACCAGAAGACCAAACATATTTAATGCCGACTCATTTGGAAATGAGTGATGCGTTGAGACGCAAATGAATTACAAAATACATACGTTTCTGAACGTGTCAGATCCGTTGACTAAAACCTCTCCCGTAAGCAAAACATGATAAAGCACCGGAAGGCCAAGGTGTTATATCTTTACAAATGTAAACTAGATTATTGACTCTAGTGCAAGTGGGAGACTGAAGGAGATATGCCCTAGAGGCAATAATAAAGTGG
This sequence comes from Lolium perenne, assembly GCF_019359855.2. Lineage (NCBI taxonomy): Eukaryota > Viridiplantae > Streptophyta > Magnoliopsida > Poales > Poaceae > Lolium > Lolium perenne. The sequence goes on along the minus strand of NC_067244.2, from coordinate 244,545,231 downwards.
TTATTATTTATATCTTTATGTTTATGATAAATGTTTATATATCATGCTATAATTGTATTAACCGAAACATTAGTACATGTGTGATATGTAGACAACAAAGAAGTCCCTAGTATGCCTCTTAACTAGCTTGTTGATTAATGGATGATTAGTTTCATAATCATGAACATTGGATGTTATTAATAACAAGGTTATATCATTGTATGAATGATGTAATGGACACACCCAATTAAGCGTAGCATAAAGATCTCGTCATTAAGTTATTTGCTATAAGCTTTCGATACATAGTTACCTAGTCCTTATGACCATGAGATCATGTAAATCACTTATACCGGAAAGGTACTTTGATTACATCAAACGCCACTGCGTAAATGGGTGGTTATAAAGGTGGGATTAAGTATCCGGAAAGTATGAGTTGAGGCATATGGATCAACAGTGGGATTTGTCCATCCCGATGACGGATAGATATACTCTGGGCCCTCTCGGTGGAATGTCGTCTAATGTCTTGCAAGCATATGAATAAGTTCATAAGAGACCACATACCACGGTGCGAGTAAAGAGTACTTGTCGAGACGAGGTTGAACAAGGTATAGAGTGATACCGATGATCAAACCTCGGACAAGTAAAATATCGCGTGACAAAGGGAATTGGTATCGTATGTGAATGGTTCATTCGATCACTAAAGTCATCGTTGAATATGTGGGAGCCATTATGGATCTCCAGATCCCGCTATTGGTTATTGGTCGGAGTGAGTACTCAACCATGTCCGCATAGTTCACGAACCGTAGGGTGACACACTTAAAGTTGGATGTTGAAATGGTAGAACTTGAATATGGAATGGAGTTCGAATATTTGTTCGGAGTCCCGGATGAGATCCCGGACATCACGAGGAGTCCCGGAATGGTCCGGAGAATAAGATTCATATATAGGAAGTCATATTCCAAGTTTGGAAATGATCCGGTGCATTTATGGCAGGTTCTAGAAGGTTCTAGAAAAGTCCGGAAGAAATCACCATGGAAAGTAGAGTCCCGGAGGGACTCCACCTTGCATGGCCAGCCAACCCTAAAGGGGAGGAGTCCAAGGTGGACTCCCTAGGGTGGCCGGCCAACCCCCTCATGGAAAGGGGGAATCCCACCCCAAGTGGGATTCCCACCTTAAAGGTTTTCCTACATATGGGAGGTTTCATTGTTGGGGTCTTATTCGAAGACTTGGATACCAACACTTGGGGATTTCCACCTATATAATGAGGAGGAGAGGGAGGGGGCTGCCCACTCTTGGCCGCACCACCTAGGGCTGCCCTTGGCCGGCGCCCTAGCCTCCCCCTCTCTCCCCAAACCCTAGCGGTCTCTCTCCTCCACCACATCCCGCACGCTTAAGCGAAGCTCTGCCGGATTTCTCCACCACCACCGACACCACGCCGTCGTGCTGTCGGATTCAAGAGGAGCTACTACTTCCGCTGCCCGCTGGAACGGGGAGGTGGACGTCGTCTTCATCAACAACCGAACGTGTGACCGAGTACGGAGGTGCTGCCCGTTCGTGGCACCGGAACCGATCGTGATCAAGATCTTCTACGCGCTTTTGCAAGCGGCAAGTGAACGTCTACCGCAGCAACAAGAGCCTCATCTTGTAGGCTTTGGAATCTCTTCAAGGGTGAGACTCGATACCCCCTCGTTGCTACCGTCTTCTAGATTGCATCTTGGCTTGGATTGCGTGTTCGCGGTAGGAAATTTTTTGTTTTCTATGCAACGTTATCCTACAACAAACTCTAACTAACCGACACGTATCCTACTCTGTTACAGATACACGGGCCAACTAGCCCAAACTTTGCATATAAAGGCCGATTCACGTATTCCTTCCATGTATATTCTTCAAGCCCATCTCCAATCGCGGCCCACCTCTGATCCGGTCAAATTCTGGTGATAACACATGCCCCCCTGGTTTTGGAAATGATAATTCCAAAATCATTTTGCTTTTCCTTCGTCGGGTCATGTCGTGGCAGAGCAGAACCGTCGCAGTATCCTCCATCATGATGCCTTGCCTCTTCCACTTCCGCGTGAACTCCCATTTTTGAAGAAGGTTTCGACGAAGGACCAGCCGATGACACCCCAATCGGCTTTTAAAACAGAGCATCTACCAGGCCAGCTGCCCCCCGAGCCTCAGCCAAGGCGAGAATACTGGTGAAGATGCACAGATCAGACCAAAGGCTTGGAACTCAGATAATTCTGAGACAGCCACCCTGCCGATTCAGCCGCTCTTGACCCCATCGATTGCCTCTTCCCCCGTTGAAAGCCGATGTTGTACGCCAAACCGACTTCGACAAGATGTTGTAATCGGCTCATTGCAGCTGAGGAAGCTCTCATCGTTTGCCCCCTCGAGGAAGCAGAGGGCCTCAAGAAATCCGTGTCTTGCACCCCAACCGGTAGATCTTGCGTAATTGTACTAGAGTCGATGGTTGTGCATCGGTTGTATGTCATGAAAAATCATCTATGGAAGAACATTGCAAAACCAAATGACATTTGGACTGAAAGGGCAAAAGGTGGCATCTTCTGGATATTATCAACATAAAGTAATATAACAAGTGCAATATGCAAGTATGTAGGAATCAATGCACAGTTAACACAAATGTTTGCTTTTTAGATAGAAGGAAATGGGTAAACTGACTCAACAATAAAAGTAGAAGAAAGGCCCTTCGCAGAGGGAAGCATGGATTGCTATATTTGTGCTAGAGCTTTGATTTTGAAAACATGAAACAATTTTGTCAACGGTAGTAATAAAGCATATGTATCATGTAAATTATATCTTACAAGTTGCAAGCCTCATGCATAGTATACTAATAGTGCCCGCACCTTGTCCTAATTAGCTTGGACTACCGGATCATCGCAATGCACATGTTTTAACCAAGTGTCACAAAGGGGTACCTCTATGCCACCTGTACAAAGGTCTAAGGAGAAAGCTCGCATTTTGGATTTCTCGCTTTTGATTATTCTCAACTTAGACATCCATACCGGGACAACATAGACAACAGATAATGGACTCCTCTTTTATGCATAAGCATGTAACAACAATTAGTAATTTTCTCATATGAGATTGAGGATATTTGTCCAAAATTGAAACTTCCACCATGGATCATGGCTTTAGTTAGCGGCCCAATGTTCTTCTCTAACAATATGCATGCTTAACCATAAGGTGGTAGATCGCTCTTACTTCAAACAAGACGGACATGCATAGCAACTCACATGATATTTAACAAAGAATAGTTCTTTGGCGTCCCCAGAAACATGGTTATCGCACAACAAGCAACTTAATAAGAGATAAAGTGCATAAGTACATATTCAATACCACAATAGTTTTTAAGCTATTTGTCCCATGAGCTATATATTGCAAAGGTGAAGAATGGAATTTTAAAGGTAGCACTCAAGCAATTTACTTTAGAATGGCGGAGAAATACTATGTAGTAGGTAGGTATGGTGGACACAAGTGGCATAGTATTTGGCTCAAGGATTTTGGATGCATGAGAAGTATTCCCTCTCGATACAAGGTTTAGGCTAGCAAGGTTGTTTAAAGCAAACACAAGTATGAACCGTGCAAAGAAACTCACATAAAAGACATATTGAAAGCATTATAAGACTCTATACCGTCTTCATTATTGTACCTTTTATCATCATATCGAAGCCGATCGCTTGAACCGGCCTCCTCTTTGTCCTTGCCACCAGAGTGACTGCTCTCTTCTTTGTCTTTACCATGGCGGTATACAGAAGCTGCACTGAAGACCGACTTGGTGAAAATCCGCGTCTTGAACACGCAGCGGGTAGATCCATGAGAATTTTTTTTTACTGGCCGATTTTTCTATCGGCCCCCAATATTTCACTGCACATGTATCGCACATGTTCATAGCATCTGTCTATCTGATTATGTGCCCCCCGAGCCGATTCTGTCAGTTACTGCAGATATCGGCTCTGCAGTTATCCACAGAACTATACCTGAACATCGGCTCTGCAGACATGACCAATGCCGATTTCCTCGAGCTCTCAAGCCGATGTAGTCCCACCAGGCGTGCCAGAATGTGTTGCTGCCAAAACCCACCGGCGGGCAGCGACGGGCAACACCGTAGAGCCGGGAACAACCTAGGGCTGCGGCTGGCCGAGGTCCCTCCGAGCGACGGCCCGCAAAGCCTTCTGGTACACACGTCCGATGCTGATGCAAGGGCGTGCCACCTGACCTATACCTGGTCAGGAAGGTGATGGAGATGCCTCGCTTAGTTTCCTGCATGGCATACACGTAAACATTAAATACGAGCCTCGATCGGCTCTCAGGTTATCCTGTGAATCGGCTCAAGGAGCCGATCCACCCATGATTCGTACGAGGTGCACGAATATATGGTGGTCCTGCTTGATCAAGATAAAGCTAATGAGATCTACGACGATCTAGGGTTTTCACCGCATAATCGGATCATCCTACTCACGATTGGGCCTCGCGGCCACGCACGGTGATCGTAAGCCGATCCTAGATAGGGCCTAAAAACCAACACGAGGTTGATCCCCGGAACATCCTGTCTAGGACTAACGAACGACACCCTACGTGCCGCTGGATCCTCCAACCCTTTGTAAGGCCTAACTATTGCAGATATTAAACTAATCCTTGTAGAACAAGGAGTAACCATAACGGATCGGATCTACTAAATTAAGATCAAGCGGGGTGCCGCCCCCACACCTAAGATAGGTGTGAGGGCGGCTAGATATGCAAGGGTTGCACTACGATAGCATGTTACGCGAAGAACTATGCTAACCCTAACACATCTATGATAACTACGTTGCTCGCCATCAAAAAGGCTTCAGTACGAGCAACGCATGAACAACGTGGAGCTTGTGCTGCCTAGATCGCAAGATGCGATCTAGGCAGCATGTTGCTTACCGGTAGAAACCCTCGAGATGAAGGAGTTGGCGATGCGCCGAGATTGATTTGGTTGGTTGAACGTTGGTTGTTGTTTATTCCATAAACCCTAGATACATATTTATAGTCCGTAGACTTTCTAACGTGGGAATAATCCCAACCGTGCACGAGGCAAACTCTAACTAACCGACACGTATCCTACTCTGTTACAGATACACGGGCCAACTAGCCCAAACTTTGCATATAAAGGCCGATTCACGTATTCCTTCCATGTATATTCTTCAAGCCCATCTCCAATCGCGGCCCACCTCTGATCCGGTCAAATTCTGGTGATAACAATAGGACAACCTGAGAGCCGATCGAGGCTCGTATTTAATGTTTACATGTATGCCATGCAGGAAACTAAGCGCGGCATCTCCATCACCTTCCTGACCAGGTATAGGTCAGGTGGCACGCCCTTGCATCAGCATCGGACGTGTGTACCAGAGGCTTTGCGGGCCGTCGCTCGGAGGGACCAGGGCCAGCCGCAGCCCTAAGTTGTTCCCGGCTCTACTGTGTTTCCCGTCGCTGCCCGCCGGTGGGTTTTGACCGCAACACATTCTGGCACGCCCGGTGGGACAATCGTCTACATCAACCACATCGCCATCTACATCTGAGATGGCGGACGGCACGCCAGTCACGTACGAGGATCTGACCGACGAGCTCAAGAAGAAGTATGACGAGGTCAAAGCCATCCTCGAAGCCGACCTCATCGGCTCTTTCCACAGAACCCGTTCACATGGCATCAGGTGGAAGGGGTTCACGCCTGATGGTGCACTCGATGGGATAGACCTCTCTGCCCCGTCAGAAGAACGCACCAGGTCCCTGCGGCAGGAGATCAACTACTTGGTGGCTCACTCGCTACACCGCCACTCTGAGAACCTGGTAAACACGTTGGAGCGTGTCGCTCTTCGCGTGATCCAGGAGATCATGAGGCACCAGTACTCGCCGTCAGGACCAGCTCTCGGGACGCATCAAGGGGAGTTGCCACTCCAGTCCCGTCCACCGCTGCCAGTTGCGTGGGCAGCACCAGAAGTGCCAAATTCACCGGCATTCGTCGTCTACAAGATAGGTGGTGACCCTAGTGACTGCCAGTTCTTGCATGAGGCGCCTAAGGAGATCCCTCACGGGTACATGTGCACGTATGTGCCAGATTGCGGTAACTGGGCGCTCACAAACCAGGTCGCGATATCAGGGACTTCTGGGAAAGCAGGAGGAACGTCAGCAACAGATCTTGAGAAGCAGACGTGGCTAACTAAATATGCCACCCCGACGAACCTCCGGAGCTCAGCTCTGCGATTGGCTCGAGCTGGAAAAGCAAGCATGGCTGGCTAAGTATGCCACCCCGGCGAATCTTCGTAGTTCAACTCTGCAGCTCAACGACAATGGATCAGATCGATACTATCTTGAGAGACCAGTTCGGCATGGTGCCGAAAAGGAGGGCAATCGGCTATTCCAAGCCGTACCCCGACGAGTACGAGTTGATCCCGCTACCACCTAAATATCGGCTCCCTGATTTCTCCAAATTCAGTGGATCAGATGGTTCCAGCTCCATCGAGCATGTGAGCCGATATTTGGCACAGCTAGGAACGGCCTCAGTGTCGGATCCACTACGCGTGAGGCTCTTCTCACAGTCCCTCACGGGATCGGCTTTCGGGTGGTACACCTCGTTGCCACCAGACTCGATCCGGACTTGGAAGCAGTTGGAAGAACAGTTCCATACGCAGTACCACTCAGAGGCTTCCGAGTCTGGCCTTGCCGATCTAGCACAAATACGTCAGAAGCGTGGAGAAACTGTGATAGAATACATCCAGCGCTTCAGGAATCTTAGGAACCGATGTTATTCGGTTCGTGTGACTGAAAAGGAAGCAGTCGAGTTGGCAGTAGCGGGCCTTGCAGCACCGCTCAAGGACATGGCCTCCCAAGCAGACTCCCCCTCACAGCGCACATGGTTCAGAAAGCGTCGGCATATGAACAGCGCCACCCGGACTTGTACCAGGACAAATTCAAGCGTGCGGTAGTCCTGGTCGAGGCGAGAGGAAGACGAAGTTCTGCGGGAGATCAAGAGGTAGCGGTGGCTGAATGGACTCGGGGGGTAACCCCCGTGTCCTGCAAATGGGTTAAGCCACCAGGTCCACCCAGGGGTTTTGATTTTGACGTGACCAAAACTGAGCAAATCTTCGACCTCCTGCTCAAGGAGAAGCAGTTGAAGATACCCGAAGGTCTCAAATTCCCCACGATACAAGAGCTGAACGGAAAGCCATACTGCAAATGGCACAACTCGCTCTCCCATGCCACCAACGACTGCAGGGTGTGGCGTCAGCAGATCCAAATGGCGATAGAACAAGGACGTCTGATATTCAGCCAGTACGCCATGAAAGTCGACACCCAACCCTTCCCCACCGTTAACACGGTGGAATGCACTTACCCTGAAGGTTGCCAGCCAGGATCCTCGTTCAACATCAACATGGTAGGACTTGGACACCCCTCTGGCAAGGATGGAGACGAGGGCAGCTGCTCTCGTAGCAAGGACGCAGAGGAGGCCGCTCCACGCGATCGGCTCCGTCATGATGGCAAGCGCTACGTCACAGAGGGAGAAGTGAAGAACATGAGATATCAGCGACCCCTCTCTGATCACCTCCTCAACAAGTATGTGAGTCAGTATGACCAACGCCGACGATCCAGCGATGATGATGAAAGAGATCGTCTGGCTAGAGAAGCCAGAAGACATCGTCGGCAGGATCGCGATGAGGAGGAGCACGAGCGCCGTGCCAAAGGAAAGGCAAGGGAGCGAGACGACGAGGACAGGCACTGGGACTGTCCCTTCTTCAGACACTGCTGGGATTCAGGAATGAGCCGATTGCCTACAATCGGCAATTGCCCAGAATGCAACCAGAAGAAGAAGGAGGCAGCCAACGTGTCCGTGTTCAAACGCCTAGGGCCTCTCCCGCCTCGAAGCAAACGAGCTGAGTCCCCTCGGTTGGAAGATCTCGAAGATTCAGAAGACGAGGGAGAAGAAGAAGAAGACAGGTACCACCGTCCAAGGTGGTGCCCTGATGGGCTCAGCCGTTCCCAAAAGCGCAGGGTTCAGCGATTGCGCGGCTTGGAGGAAGCCGAAAGGTTGTACTTGCATACGCTGAGGAAGGCACGACCTGATCTGGCTGCAAAAGTTCAGCGAACCCTGGACGAAGAGGGTCGTCCACGGAAAATGGAGTGGCGCCCCAAGCAAAGGAAAGCCGATGATGAAACATCGGCTGGCACAAACATGGTGCTCGTCCTTCCGACGGAGCTTAGTGCTCCACGATTACACGATGCACTCGAGGTGGACGACAGCAAGCGCATCAACATGATAAAGTCAGAGGTTGGGCTGGTTTTATCCACTGGCCTAACCATGTAACTGGAGCAGACCAATGAGCAAACATGGCGAGGCTGATCCTTGTGATCGGCCCCAAAAATCTATGAAGGGACATTACAGAACCTTCATTGAGTGTTTCGATCAATATGGAGGCCGATTTTCAGCAATCGGCCAAAATTATCTTCACCACAGGTTCTGCTTATGTTCAACGTTGATCTATTGGGCACCTGTCACGTCGGCGGATGAGAGTCAACACGAATCCTAGCGGAGCCGACGTGCAAATACTGTGCCTTGGCTAACCACAAAGCCGATATCTGCAGTCACCTGGCAGATTCGGCTCGGGGGGCATCTAATCAGATGAACCTGTGTGCAGTGAAACATTGGGGGCCGATTAGAGAAAATCGGCCCCAGTAAAAAATTTTTTTACAGCCGATGCACAGTCATCGACTCTAGTACAGTTACACAAGACCAAGACCTGCCGGCTACGATATCGACGTTCAGCGGCTATCTCGGATTGCCAGATTGCCTAAGGTCAAAGCCTTTTGGTTTGACCTGTGCATCCTTGCTGGTATTCTCGCCTTGATTAAGGCTCGGGGGGCAGCTAACTTGGTAGATGCTCTGTTTTTGGAGCCGATTGGAGTTGCATCGGCTGACCCTGCATCGTGGTCTTCTCTGAAAGCAGTGAGGTGTGGCAGAAGAAGACTGCTAAAGCTACGGAGAGGAGCCGGAAAAGGAGGCCGTCGGCTTTTACAGGTTTTGGATCATCCTGTTGCTGCGAGAAGAGGAAAGAGACTGGATTCTCAAAATAGCCGATGAATAGTCATCGGCTATGAGGTTGCGAAATTTTATGATCAGGCACCAAATCGCAGCCGGAGAGCTGACGGTCTAATCGATATCTGATTACGGCTTCAGGGGCGTCTACGGAAAAGGAATCCGATACGTTGCTATCGGTCTCGGTGTGGCGAGCGGAAGGATTGAAATTGGATTAATTGAAAGATAAATTGGAAGAACAATTTTCATTAATTCAAAGGAGCGGCTTTACAAGAAGGAGCCGATGGCTCTCAAAGGAAGGATCTGGTGCCTAGTGCACTGCTACTACTAGTCCTACTCTACTAGTTGTCGCTGTCCTCGTCGTCGCCGTCGTCGATATCGTCGGCGCTGCTCCCAGAAAGCTCCTCGTTGCTGCTACCCCAGCCCTTGGCCGGAGCTTCGTCTTCCTCGTCATCATCATCGTCTTCGCTGTCCGCCCAAGCGCGGAATCGCTTGGCCGGCAGAAGCTTAGTGGGGGAGGAGGGGCCGCCCTTCTCTTTTCCTTCTTCCTCCTCTACTTCTTCCCCCTTCCCGTCGGGGGAGGTGGGTTTCACCCAGGGATGGAGGTCGTCTTCACTTTCGCTTATCAGCTCCCCTTCGATGAGGAATTTGAGGTCCTCTTCCCCATCGGTCAGAGGCAGGTCGCCCTCTGGCGCATAATCGGAGTTCCACTCCGGCTCGCTCGAGGAGAAGGATCGGAGGGAGAGGCCGGAGGAGACAGAGGAAGAGGAAGACATTGCTACAGGGGAAGAGGGTTTTTTGGTGCCGATAGCTAGAACAGAGGAAGGGGATGAAGAGGGCTAATCGATCGGCACGGATAAATAATGAGAAGCCTGGTGGAAATTTAATGCCGTTACAGTTTCCGAGGAGGTGATGCTAAAGCTATCGAATTTTGCAGAAGAGCTGAGAAGACAGGGCATCATGATGAAGGATGCTGCAACGGTTCTGCTCTGCCACGACATGACCCTTCGTAGAAAAACAGAGTGGTTTTAAAACTATCATTATCAAAACCAGGGGGGCATGTGTTATCACCAGGATTTGACCGAGTCAGAGGTGGGCCGCGATCAAGATGGATTTAAAGAGTATACATAGAAGAATTACGTGAATCGGCCTGTTATGCAAAGTTGGGCTAGTTTGCCCTTGTATCTGTAACATAGTAGATTACGTGTCGGTTAGTTAGAGTTTGCCTCATGCACGGTTGGGATTATTCCCACGTTAGAAAGTCCCCTGGACTATAAATATGTATCTAGGGTTTATGGAATAAACAACAACCAACGTTCAACCAACAAATCAATCTCGGCGCATCGCCAACTCCTTCGTCTCGAGGGTTTCTACCGGTAAGCATCATGCTGCCTAGATCGCATCTTGCGATCTAGGCAAAGCGTAAGCTTTATGTTGTTCATGCGTTGCTCGTCTTTGAAGCCTTTTTGAGGGCGAGCAACGTAGTTATCATAGATGTGTTAGGGTTAGCATAGTTCTTCGTATAACATGCTATCGTAGTGCGACCCTTGCATATCTAGCCGCCCTCACACCTATCTTAGGTGTGGGGGCGGCACCCCGCTTGATCATAATTTAGTAGATCCGATCCGTTACGGTTGCTCCTTGTTCTACAAGGATTAGTTTAACATCTGCAATAGTTAGGCCTTACAAAGGGTTGGAGGATCCAGCGGCACGTAGGATGTCGTTTGCTAGTCCTAGACAGGACGTTCCGGGGATCAACCTCGTGTTGGTTTTTAGGCCCTATCTAGGATCGGCTTACGATCACCGTGCGTGGCCGCGAGGCCCAATCGTGAGTAGGATGATCCGATTATGCGGTGAAAACCCCAGATCGTCGTAGATCGTTTTAGCTTTATCTTGATCAAGCAGGACCACCATATATTCGTGCACCTCGTACGAATCATGGTTGGATCGGCTCTTTGAGCCGATTCACAGGACAACCTGAGAGCCGATCGAGGCTCGTATTTAATGTTTACGTGTATGCCATGCAGGAAACTAAGCGCGGCATCTCCATCACCTTCCTGACCAGGTATAGGTCAGGTGGCACGCCCTTGCATCAGCATCGGACGTGTGTACCAGAGGCTTTGCGGGCCGTCGCTCGGAGGGACCAGGGCCAGCCGCAGCCCTAAGTTGTTCCCGGCTCTACTGTGTTGCCCGTCGCTGCCCGCCGGTGGGTTTTGACCGCAACATCACGATCCGATGATCTCCGTGCTTGGTCCAGGGCAGTCATGGTTTGTTTTTTCAGCAACTGTAGCTGTTGTCGCAGTTCTTCCATCTCCCGTTTCGTCGAGTCAGGTATCGAGGATACATCCGAGGAGACGCGTGGGAACATCCAGTCTCGGTATAATTATAAAAAACTAACTGGAAAGTAAAATATACTCGACATCAATCATCTAGCAAGATGGATTTTTCATTCATAGTAATGATATATTACAATGAGGAGTTCAAAAGATGCAGCTCATAAGTAGCTTACATGATAATTGGGGGCAACAAAAGGAAGAATATTTACAAATAAAGGAGTAAAAGAATGTCTACTTGACCTCCGTCTGGGCAGTGCGGGCAGAACAATATATTTGGGGTCGAGGATGGAGATGATTTTCTTCGAGAGGATTTCGCACCCTTTATCAGGGCAGTCCACTTATCATTGTTCAATCCTCGGACAGCCGCAACTTTGGCCCAGTCAACCTTCTCGCCGCTGGCTGCCACTAGAGCGATGGTGCCATCGACTCCAATTTTCAGACTTGCTTGGCGGTGCACCAAAGCTTGGTCATCCTTCCCTATGAAGCATTTGGCGATCAGATCGAATTTCTCTGGTAGCTCAGTCTTCGGGAAGAAGTGCAAGAATACGCGTTCGAGTACAATCCGTGCTGCCTTCAAGCAATCGCGCGCCAAGGTATAATTCATCTCCAGAACTGAGAGAGAATCCAGGAGGGGATCTTCTTCTAAGTCTTGGTTCCTGGTATACATCTCACCAATTTTTCTGCTGGAAAAAGAGGTATTCTTTCAATATAGATATGAAGCTAGTATAAGCAAGCAAATAGAAAGGACAGCGAAGGGAAAAAGAAACATTACTCTAGAATATGGCGGATTGTGTCTCGAAGTGCGCAATAATGGCAGCTTCCCGCTTGGCAAGTTTTTCTTCCTTTTCACTCAAGGCAGTTTCAGCGGCATGAAGTCTGTCTCGAAGATCTTCAACACTTGCAGCATCTTCTTCAGCTTTTTTGCTAGCTTTCTCGCTGGCTTTGCGTTTCTTTTCTAGTTCCTTGGCGCGCTTCTCAGCAAGATGCAACGCCTCTGGATAAAAGGAGAGATTATGGTATAAGAAAAATAAGGAAACATTAGGCAATATATACAATAAAAACTTACTCTTCAGGGAGTCAGTTTCGTCACGGAACCCGATAAACCGGGAACCTATGTCGACCATCTCCTTCATCACGGGCTGCAAAATAGTCGACACGCAAAAGAAAAGCATTAAGAAGTTGGCATTTTTTGAGTAAAGAAAAAAGTATGATCAGGCAAACAAGGAAAACTTACATCGTCAAGGAGAGGAGTTAATACGCTCCCGGTGGCATTCACCATTTTACCAGCAGCATCCGTCCTTGGTTTTTTCTTCAATGCTTGGGGGTTGCGTGGCGGATCCTAAGATTCCGGAGCAACTTTCGGATCCTCGGAAAGGACCAGCGTATGAGATGTACTCGTGTTTGCTGGCATGGGAGCGTTGTGGTCCAGAGGCTCCTCATCATCCGTATCCGTACATCAACAATTTCAGCACATGAAAAAGAATACAAGTCAACATAGCCGGGAGAAAGGAAGATAAAACTTACGAGCTCACGTTGGCAGCAGAAGCGAAGGGGTCGAATTCTGCTTGCTCTTCAGGAGAAAATTCTTCGGCAGCTGGTTGAGACAGCTTTGACGCACTAGAATCTTCTTCATCAGGAGTCCTTTTTCTCTTACGTTTCTTTGGAGAAGCCGCATGAGGAACATAATTTGTTTGGGAGGAGTCAGAAGCTTGTTCTGACTCCGAGATTCTATCAGACTAACCCGCACTCTTTTTAGGTTCCGTGGGTTCGCTGTCTTGAACAGCAGTTTCTTGCGAATCATCAGTTATGATGACTCGCTCAGATACATCCCCACCTTCGGGGAGAGGAGGAAGCGAGGAAAGAATTTGATGGTTATGCATGGTAAAAGTGCGAATTAATACAACAACAGTACAAAATGAGCGAGGAAGGAGAAGTAACACAATTTGAGAAAAAAACACTTAAAACTGGAAGGGCATGGGTACCACTAAATGGTTCCACGCGGCAGGAAGAAGGAACTTGACATTTCTTGCTGAGCGAAGTGAAGCGGCGTACTAATTTCTCCAAGTCCTTCAGGGAGAGATCTTCGGAAATTGTAGCAATCACCAGCACCAGAGTATAGCCAGAGATGACTCGCGCGAGCCTGGAGGGGTTGCACTCAAATTCGCAGAAAATGCGCAATGATCTGCACACCCGACAGTTCTTCCCCTTGAGTATTTTGCAGTGCTTGGATCCGAGCAATCAGGGACTCGGTGGCCGCCATTTCTTCGGGTGTAGCTTCTGCATCCCATGTTTTGCGCCTTAAAATTTCTTGCGAGGCGTCAAAGGGAGCAAGGCCATATTGTTGAGTGCTGGTTGACTAGTCCTTGACATACAGCCACTTCTTGCGCCAGCCTTGGACGGAGTCGGCGAATTTTAGATCAAAATATCCGGCCTCCGGTCGCACAGAGATACAAACACCACCTACATTGTAGATGGCGTTCTTCAAGTGGTTCCGGCGAAGATAGAAGATGTGTTTCCAAAGGCCCCAGTCGGGATGAATGCCGAGGAAACACTCGCAGAGGGTGATAAAGATGGAAATATGGAGGATAGAATTAGGAGTCAGCCGATACAGCAGAATCCCATAAACAAACAACAATCCACAAAGAATTCCGTGGACTGGAACGGCTAAACCGCGGAGGGGGAAGTCAGTGAAGATTACTTGGAAACCCTCCGGAGGATTTGGGACAGTTTCATCTCCTAGGACTTGCATTGCCCCATCGCTTGCTAGCAGACCAAACTTCTTGAGCGTGCAGTGGTCGCTCTTGGAGAACTTAGATCTCTCCCATCCAGAGACCCTCTCCTTCTCCACTCGAGCGGAGCGGACGGCAATGCTGGTCTTGGAGCGCTTGGTTCACTTATTCATGGTGGTGGCGCAGGAGTACGAAGGGGTTGAGGAAGAAGCTTTGAAGCAGTGCATGCAAATGAAGCTGAGAGGCTAGGGCAATGGCAGGAACAAATGAACCGTGCGGCGGAGTGAATGAGAAAACGAGATATGGATTTAACTTTTATAACCTGGAAGACGAAGTGGTTAACCCGTTGGATATACACGGATTGATCTCAGCCATACACGTGGTAACGTGGTAAATATATTTTATGGTATATTTTTGAAACAAGGAAGCTACTGCGAGCGTGCCGAGAATGTTGGAGAACGTGCAAGCCCCACTTGCGCGACGTGGGAGTAGAGCAGGGACTTTGGACGCACAAAACAGTGGTCCACCAGCATTCGTGTCTTCCCGAGGCGACAACACATGGTTTTCGTCAGCGTCGACGTCATGGTTGAAAAGATCTTCGAGTTGTCAAGACAATATATGGCCAGAAGCATAAAATTTGGAGCCTATGTCCAGCTGCAAGCACCCGAACATATGCTCGGGGGCTACTCTTATCAGCAGTACAGATTATACTGAAAGTAACAGTGAAAAATATAGAGTTGGTAAATAAGAAAGTTGACCCTACATCCAAGTGAAAACACTCGGCTCTATCCTCGGGGGCTACTTCCATCGGAAGCGCTGGTCGCGCACCCGATGAAATATGATAGTAAAAGAAAGCAAGTCGACAAGGCAATGTAAAAGAAAACCAAAGAATTTTGGTTGTATACATACATTTTCGAGTTTCACAAAACTCGTCATGTACTCCCATCGGGAGCCAAGATATTATTCTTCATACGACATCAAGTCGACAAATGAAGTATTCGATCAACCTCACAAAAGGCATTCGACAATATATTCTTAGAGCGCATTCGTCGTGATAAAAACTCTGAATATCGTGATTCACAAAAGGGTCACGAAGGGAAGACCTCAGGATCCATCCTGTGTGGCGTGGCATCGCACTTGAATGCGCTCTCCCACTTTATCCACATCAACAGATGCGAAGAAAGATCCCGACGGACGCATTGGGTATTTGATAAATTAGCTAGAATTCAGTTTTCAATAAGTACTGAAGCGGCACGAACTGAATTACGCTAGTATCCCAGGTTCGAGTCCAGGGACTTGAGCTTGGAGTAGATTTATGCGGGTTTTCCACTAGAGCAATTAACTGGTACCTGATCCGTTAGATGAACCAACCTCATTTACTAGTATCCCTGTGCAATATAGACACTGATAAGATTTGACCACAATTCAGAAATATTACTAAGTCACCGAAAGATGGAGATTTCACTCGACTCTACAACTCGAGTAAAATCTCGGGGGCTACTGACATAGGTATGCCTACGGGGCATGTCGAATGAATACCCCTGGTCCACAGAAGATCAGGAAGCCCATGGACTCGAAGCTTTGGAGGCCCAAAAGATTAGAGATCCTCGAATTAGGAAGATAAAGTTATTATAGGAAACTTGTACCAATATAGGGTAAGGCCCAACGTGGCCCGATATATTGTAACTTGTACGACACGGAAAAGTCTCGGCTTCACCTCCTATATAAAGGGGAAGTCGATGGTGAGAGAAGGGACCGAATCATTGTAACCCTAGCCACCATAATATGGAGTTGAACACCTTTGTTCCGCTGAAACTTTCGCGATCTACTTGCACTCTACTTTTTACGAAACCTCTACAATACGTAAGCATTGACGAGTTAATCCCTCGTCACTTATAGTCAAAGTGTTAAATACAGAAACATCACATGCATAATCTTAAGGCATTTCCTAATTTCTTTTTTCTAACATCTCAAACAAACATTTTTAGCCTTTTGTACGAACTAAAAAATGCGCCAAAGTTTCACCAAGTTGCACAACTTCATAGAGGGCTTAGCAGTATGCAAATAATTTTGTGATAATCGATACTTCAAAAATTTCTAGGTAAAAGAAAATCGGCAAAAACGATAATGACATGGTCAAAGTGCATATGAAAATAACACAACAAAAAACGAACTGCTGATCCTACAGCCGATTTAAGCAGCAGCTACATTCAGAGTTTCAGACTGACGGGAGCGCCGCCGTGGCAGGTTTTACTCCGGCTTTGTATTCAATCCTCTCGTGGCGACCTCGGCTGCAATTCTTCCTCGACGGTAGCTTTGGCTGTGCACGGTGGACTGTACCCGTCTGTCCGAGACTCGCTTCAGGTTCTCTACGAGCCGATCCTGTATCTGAAGGATGTCGTCCATGTATCTCTCCAGTTTCTTCAAATCCAGGATCCCGCCGTCGCTAGCCGAAACAAGCATCGCCTTCGCGGCCTCGTTCGGACTGGATTTCTTCTTGGGCCCGGCGGCGGCCTCGGCTGGCGAAGCCGCAGTCGCAGCCTCCACCTGGCACATCTTCGTCTCGTGAGCGGCGGCCTCAGCTGCCGACGCCTCGTTCGGACCGATCTCAACTGTTTCTGGCGATGCTCCGAGCAGAGGCGGTGCCGGCGGTGGCACCAGCTGCTTCTTATCCCTGAACGCGCCGAGGAGGCTGACGGACTTCATCGACGCCACGAGCAGCGCGCGCGCGGCCGAGGCTTCGCTCTCGAAGCTGACGACGGCGGGAGGACCCACGGAGGCGAACTGGATTGCACCGAAAGGAGAGAAGGCGCCGATGAGGTCCCCGATCGCCGTGCCTGGCGGGACGTCTTCGATCACGATGGCACGGGCGCCGTCCAGCTTCTCGAGCGCCGGAAGTGCCATGGCTAACTCGTACTATGGACTATGGTCTTGCTTGGAGATCGAGATGGAGCCTGATGACAGGATTCCTGCCCTATATGTATAGAAGAATTTGTGCCTGCACCTGAATCGACTCGATCGGGGAAGTGGTGAAAATATGGTAATCCTTGCCACCTGAATCGATCTGAGGATGCCAAAAGTACTGAAACAGCAAAATTTCCATGTTGAGCAGTATAGAAAGGGAATCTACTAAACATAACTAGAATGAATTCCTAGTATGACAAGGAATCGAGTTCCAAGAGATTGAAACCTTCCATTACTTGTTTGTGATTTTCTTTTAAAGCAAAAATGCCTTTCATGTCGGGCAAGACAGAAGGAAAGGTCCCGTCCCAGTACAACGCAGATAATTAAACACCATGGTTCGTGAGGAAGGATAGAGAGAGGACGTGATTCAGCCAAACACGCATGAATATTTAGGTTTAAGTTCAGCAGTTTGCTTTGCACTAATGCTTCACCGTCACCCTTTAATTACCGGCATCTGTTGCGGGCACTGTCAGCCAACATGACGTGCAACCTTCCAAGGGCACATTCCACCCACAGGCCATGGTTAGTAGATCGTAGTCTATACAACAATCATTTCTCTTTTTTTTTCTTAAATCACATGTCATGTCAGTAAAGTACCTAAAATACAGCGCTAAGACACACCCATTGTGAAAGAGGAGGTTGATGAAGATTGGCGCGACGACGATAGCGGCCTTCGGGATAGGGCCATGGGTTCCGGTGATTGGTGACTTCCCAGTCGCGTGGGGACTTCTCGTGATCCAAGGCAAGAAGGGGAGAAGCAGTGACGGCGCGCCACCGACAGCTCCTGGACGCCGACGTGCTCGTGTTGCAGAAGGGCTGGACTGTAATTTTGTTTTTCTTTGTGGACCCCGTCTGTAACTTGCTGATCTAATATCATCTTCCTTTGTGCGCAAAAAAAAGGCCTGAGAAAACAAGTTGTAGGTCTGATTAAACTAAACCAAGAGAAGGGAGTGCCGCGTGTGCTTCAAAATTGATCGGTCGAGGCAGCTCGCCTTACTCGCTGTATGGGTTGGGAAAGAATAAATTGGGACGGAGCAGAAGCATGGATGTGCACGTACACAAGACGTACTACATATGTGGGATGAGATGGTTGTGCAGAGCTTGAGCCAGCAACTTATTTCCGTGCTAGCCCAACACTGTCAACTCATGACTCTCGATTCCGAACAGAACAGAACGTATTTCATTCAAATTAATCACGTCGGGTCGGGTCGCATCTTACTGTGCAGAGGAAGCCACTGAATTCCTTATGCTATACTAGAGGAATCGCAGAGACAAATCAAGCACACTTAAGGAGTAGTACGTGAAACAGTGAAGCCGGCGAAGGCAGACGAGTAGGCGACAAGCAGCTCGTGCCATCTGAAGTCTGACCTGAAGTTACAATAAAAATCCAGAGGCTATGTATAGCTCATTCCGGCAGATAAATCATCATACACATGACAACAACACAAGATGTAATCATAACTTTTTAAATAAAAAACCGTGTGCATCATCATGATGCAGAAGCCGGGGTTTCATTCCCCATTTCAAAATAAAACAACATGTATATATTATATGATGCATAAAGAGAGTGAAGGTGGTGATGATGATGTTCTTCTTTGTTCTAAAAAGCGACAAGCAAATAACGAAGAATGAAACAAGAACACACGCAGGGGACACAAGATTTAACGTGGAAAACCCCTTCCAACACAGAAGAGGAAAAAACCACGGACGCCAGCCAGCAAAACTTCACTATATCGGGGAGTGTTTACAAACGCCGTGGGTTATCTTATAATCTGATAAACCCTAGCCGGTGGCTTACAAGATGTATATATAGGCGATGCCAACGATCCGGCGGCGGGCCTCGCTCCGCTCGTCAGAAGTTAACCTCTCTTTAGTATACGAATTTGGATCACAATATAACAAACTCCACCTTGAGACAAATTCCATCTTGTAGCATGAACTTCAACAATCTCCTGAACAACAAAGAAAAACACTTGCTGGCGCCAACAGCTACTTGGGCTAAACAGTTATACCAACCAAGCTCGAGCAAAGCTCAAACTTGGAAACAGGAACTGGCGTTGTCATCATATCAGCAGGATTATCATGAGTACTTATCTTGCATACCTTCAGTTTACCTTGAGCAACAATGTCGCGCACATAATGGTACTTTATATCAATGTGCTTTGTCCTCTCATGGAACATTTGATTTTTAGTAAGGTATATTGCACTTTGACTGTCAGAAAACAAGTTAATGCAAGAATCATCTCCACAAAGCTCAGCATACAAACCTTTCAACCAAACAGACTCTCTGCAAGCTTCGGCCCAAGCCTCCGGCGACGGGTCTCGCTCCGCTCGTCAGAAGTTAGCCTCCCTTTAATATATGAATTTGGATCACAATATAACATTCTTCATCCCGTCTGAATAATGAGCAGTAACGAACAATGACGAGCAATAAAAAATCTAACATGTCATTTATTACACAACTTAAGGAGGAAACAATTCTTTTCCTTATGCTAGAGGAATCGCTGAAACAAATCAAGCACAACTTAAGGAGTAGTACGTGAAACAGCTAGTCCGCCGCCAGCGCTAGGGGCGGCTCGCTGATGGCGTGGCGAGCAGGCATTGCGTCGCGCGCCTGTCAACGTGATTTCCATCTTACCCTCCTTCTTGTCAGTGTTGCTAGCTCTTGGTTTTGGTGTAACTTGGCGAGGTGAGAGGAGGAAAGGCGTGTATTCGGAGGGGTGATTCGCACTGGCGGAGCTTATTGCAAGTCAGGGGAGGGCCACGCCTCCCCCCCTCCCCCAGGTCTATAACAAACAAATGGAGCATAACCAATGTGTTTTCCTTATGCTAGAGGAATCGCACAGATAAATCAAGCACAACATAAGGAGTAGTACGTGAAACAGCTAGTCCTCTGCCTAGTGCGCACGACGCAACGCTGACAGCAGCTCGCTGATGCCGCGACGAGCAGGCAGTTCGTCGCACGCCTATTGACGTGATCGCTCCATCTCTCCTACCCCGAGGTCCATGCGGACGCGGTACCCGCCCTCATCTCCTCCGAGAGGCCCACGCTCAGCATCCCGCGCCGCCCGAGCTCGAGGTCTGCGTCAATCGCAGACGCCGACATAGTGAATTGGCCGACGGCGGGCGGTGGCACCGCGCAACATCCACTAGACGAGCAGGAAAGCTCCTGCGAGCACGGCGATCCCGGCAGGAACACCTACAACTAATCCCACGACCGCCTAGATACTAAGAGTGGAGCCCATTTATGTGGCGAGGAAGAGCTAGTGCTGCTAGCTCTTGGTTTTGGTGGAACTTGGCGAGGTCAGAGGAGGAAAACGCGATTATTGGACGCACTGGCGAAGCTTAGTGAAAATCTGATGGTGTAGTACTCGACAGAGATATAGGTTAATTTTTCAGCTTGTTGAGAATTAGCAAAACAACATTAAACAAACAAAGATTAACGGCTAATTTGTACACATGTTGAAATCGATGGCCGTGATGTAGTGTGCTCTAGATAACACGGAGAACTTCGTTGTTCTGTTTCAGTCTAAAGGAGAAAACGAATCCTAACCAAAGAGGTATCTACTAGATCATAACTATGAGGGGCAGAAAAAAATCTGGAGTGATGCCACGTCGATTTATGTCAACATTATGACCACAACTGGAAGTATTGGGAAGGTCGAGTTTTGTCATTGTGGGAGAGATTTGAACGTAGCAACTCATGAACTAGCTAGGGATTGTTTTACCTCTAATATTTCGTGTAATTAGGTCAATGTACCCCTATCTTTTTTTTGACAAACTCTCCTCAATGATGTTAACTATATTGTGATGATGAATAAAGCTAGTCGTGATGGCCTTTTCTCAGAAAAAAAAAAACCAAAGAGAAAACTACTCGAACAACGACAGGTTAAACGCCTTCACGCATATCTCCTATTTGTGTCGTGTAAAACAACTGCTCTAGCTATTATCGCGAAGAACTTCGTTGTTCTGTTTCAATCCAAATTAAAGGGGAAAACAAATACAGTATTACTAATAGCAAATTTGCAATTGAGATAACTAGATTAGATCATCCGCAGGTGTCCAAATGCTAAGGAAATACTTCCGGTACAGTAAAAATCGGTATGATAAAAAATGAAAAGAATAAGAAACCGCCGAGGAACGCCCTGATGATTTTGTAATAGTACTCATCTTCGGTGAGTGTAGCCACAGATGAAGCCACGGAGCGGAGCAGTGGAACACGCCGTTCTTCACGGGGTGCCGGGTTTAATCCGCCGGTGATGGAACCGATCTCGGTGTTCTCGCTTGCGGATGCCATCGATGGGCTGGACGGCGGGTGGTTGCAGCAGGTGGCGGGCTGCGCCGGCACCTGCAGCGTCTTCTCCCTGACGGGTGGTTGCAATTGCACCTGACTGGTCTTCGAATTCGTATCGGGCGCGACGGCTTCGGCTGGCGGCGCCGCCTCGATCGGGCTTACCTGCGTCTGGGACGCGGCGACCTCAGCTGGTGACGCCTCGTTCGATCTGACCTCTGTTTCGGTCCAAACTCCCAACAACGGCGGCGCCAGCGCGCTGCTGGGCGGTGGGTGGCTGCGGGAGGCGGCGGGCTGCGCAGGCGCCGGCGCCGGCACGTGCATCTTCTTCTCCCTGAAGGCGCCGAGGAGGCTGACGCTCTTCATGGACGCCACAAGCACCGCGTGCGCGGCGGAGGCTTCCGTTTCGAAGCTGACGACGGCGGGCGGACCCACGGTGGCGAACCGGATGGGGCCGTAAACAGAGAAGGCGCCGATGAGATCCGCGATCCCGGTGCCCGGCGGGACGTCCTCGATCACGATGGCACGGCCGCCGTCCAAGTTCCACGGCAGCGCCATGGGTAGCGGCTAGGTAATTGGAATTGGAATGCTTTTGCTTGGAGAATTGGAGATGGAAAAAGCTTTACATCAACCCACCGATGGTGCGAGGAAAATCGGTCGTTCCTTGTGTGGAGACGCGCCCCGCACGTGGATGTGGATGGGTCCCAGTGCACCTGGGCACACAAAGTTCTCTTCCTCCTCCCACCACCGATGGACCAGCACTCCGCCCAGCTCCTCCCGGCGAGCGCCGCGCCCGCGCCGCCCAGCTCCTCGAGTGGCTCCGCCCTGCTCCTCCCGGCGAGCGCCCCGCCCCTCCTCCTCCCAGCGGACGCGCCGCTGCAGCCTCCTCCCGGCGAGCGCGCCGCTGCAGCTTCACCCAGGCGAGCGCCCCGCCCCTCCTCCTCCCCAGCGGGCGCGCCACTGCATCTTCTCCCCGGCGAGCGCCCCGCCCTTCCTCCTCCCCCGTTGCTCCTCCCCCGACGAGCGCGCCGCCGCTGCTCCTCCTGGCGTGTGCGCCGTCTACTCCCCATCCAGTTGCGCCCCCAATAATTTTTTTGTTGGTTTTACTGTTAACTATTGTTGTTAATATTTTGGAGATTTGTTGTAAATATATTTTATGCTATGGGAATTTTTTGTTGTAAATTTGTTGTGGATTATTGTTGTAAACACCTAAATTATTTTATGGTTTGCTTGCTAATTATTTGTTGTAAATATGTTACTGACCTGGTATGAAAGCTAAGTATTATTGTAAACATCCAAATATAAAAAATGTTGTTTTTTGTTGTTAATTATTGTTGTAAATATGTTACTAATTTGGTGTAAAGATATTTATGGCATGGAAACTGACTATTTGTAAACACCCCAAAAAAATGTTTTTTGCTCCTAGTTTGTTGTTGTAAACATATTGGTTATTTTGTTGTAATCGTTTGTCATTTTTGTAAATATAGTTTTTGATTTTTGTTGTCAACTAATCTATAATAAATAAAATGTTGTTAACCACTTTTGCATTGCTACAAACACATGTTTTTTTGTTGTAAATGGACTGGCCCTGGACTGCGGGTTGATTTTCAGAAAACCTGAGGGGGTAAATGCAAACATTGGCGTGGCTGTTTGTGGACGCCGGATCGCGATCCAACGGCCAGGACAACAACCGATTTCAGCAGGCCACGTCGGCCGACCGACGCTGAGCGCTGCCCATTGGAGATGGGATCCCTGCACTTATGCCTGCCGCTCTATATGTAGAGAAATCGTGCCTCCACCTCGAGGCTATTTCTTTGTATTTTTTTTCTTTAATTCTAGACCTCGAGGCCTTTCTGTAAAGATTCCTGCCCCTCTGGCCTTTCGGGTTAGCCCATGCCGAGAGGGCCCAGTCAGGATTGGCCAGGCCGGCACTGCAATAAGTTTTTTTTAAAACATGCAATATTTCTGTAATTAAAGAATAAAAACAATATATTGGAAAATTTTAGCTCCTCTTGGGTACTTGACTCGAGTTTGATGGGGAAGCACTACAAATATGGTTAATACAGAGACGCACAATGATCCTTAACACCTGAATCCTATATGATGTCAAGAATACATAAACAGAAATCTACACTACTTAAAGAGAAGGAACATATTCCGTATTCTGCCCACCTCTCCATACGTCAAAGTTTTGGTCGTCACCCTCGATCACCTTCCGCTCGCCCGCATGCGCCAACATGGGCCAGGCCCACCTACGACCACGCAATCCTTTCCTGGAGCGATCACAACCCCCTTCGCTCTTCTCTATCATGTCCAACCCTAGCCGCCTCTGCTCTCCCCACCCCCACGCGATCTGGTTCCTCATCCACCCGCGCGACCCCCATCCCTTGCGACGGTGGCGGCGCTTCTGGACCACCCGGTGGCGGTTCTGTCGGAGAGGTCGGCGCCGCGGCTCACGAGCCTGCTAGAGAACGTGACGGTGGAGCGGAGCCTGTGGCCGGTGCACGTCGTGCTGGGCGCCGATCCCGCCCTGGCGGACAGCGCGCACGCCGCCGTAGCCACCTACATCTCCGAGGGACGGGCCACCGCTCCCCGCCGACGCCAACGACGTCGATGCGGCCGCACGGTTCGAGCTGCTTCTCTCCAAGTATTCCCTCTAAGAGAACCTCGTTCGATTTCTGAAGCTGTCCACTCTATCAATCGCTCATCGCTGATGATGGATTCTTCGTTTCTTGTGCAGCGCTGAACCATGACGAGAAGGTGTTGGATATGGGGTCTCGCAACTTCTTCATCTGCGCCAGAAGATTCTGAATGGATTATCTGTATCTTGCAGCGTCGCCTCCACAGTGCTCCCTCTCGCTGAACGTCAGGAGTTAAGAGTGTTCATACATGCTTAGCACTTCAGTTCCAGATACAGATATGGTCCAGTTCAGCGAGAGGTATGCATGTATTCATTCCAGGATAGGTAGAGGTCACTGAAAGATCAAATTGATGATCCTTCTGCTTATTCAGATCTCAAATACTTAGTATAAGCCTTTTCTTGTTATCTTGTGCTAGCTAGGCTTCATTTTGTTTCAAGTACAAAATGCTCATATTAGAATAAATCTTTTCTGGTCTTATTTTGTAGGGTGAATATCAGGAGAGGATCAGAGTGTACAGTTTGTACAAAAAAACTGAAGTTCGACCTGCTCTTGTATAAACCTTCGCAATGCATTATAATTTGCCACTAGAATCCAGTACACTGGTATTGCGTTGAATGTGTGGTGCCTTAGTTTGACCCATTTGTATTGCTAATGAATTATGATTCTGTTTTAAATGATAAGGTTGGGTACCTCGCAGCTTTGTCGACAGGGAGATGCTAGACAGGATCAAGAGTATGCCAGAAGAGCTTCAGCCAGCCACCCCTAAGGGGCCTCACCCAAAATGGTGTTACATGTGGGGTGTTGGCCCTCGCCCGTCAAATACCCATTTAGGCTGTCATTTCACATGATCCCTTTAGTGGAATGTGAATTCTGAATGGATTGCATGGATCAGACCTGACCATTTATCTGTGTCACATACTGAACTCATACCCTATTATCCTCCATGACTTACCGAAGTGGAAACATACAATGGATTCCTGGGGTGCAAAAATGATTTCTGCAATTGAGGTACACATACAATGCACAAGCTTCTTCTAAATTGATGTTTCTTGTGATTTATATATGACAACTCTGTGTGATACGGTCTTCAGAAGTTTGTTCCTCTTACTTTTCTGTAGGTTGTTGCTGAGATGGCTGCGATTTGATTTGGCTTTATCAAAGGATGTGTTTACCTCTTTGATGAAGGAGTTAGTGTTTTAATTCTCTGCAGTTGTTGTCAAATTTTCTGATATACATGTTCTTAAAGTAATGCAAAGTCTCAGCATTTTCAGTACTACAAGTAATACAGGTTAGCCTTGCCGTTTTTTCTGGATACTGAATTGATCTACACTCGTGGGTTGATGGAAGGGTATGCTTGTTCATATTAGTTGTAAAGGTCACAGCTATCGGTATTAATTATGGTACAGTCTTCAATATTTTCTTCTGACTTATAAGTGCTGATTTTCATAACTTAGTTGATCTCGTCATCATATAAATCAAGCTCTAATATCTGAGTCTTCCTTTTAATGTTAAGCACTTGTGTCACATCGCCTTTAGATGCGCGCCTCCAGTCTGGGGTATATTACCGTTTATAGCTTACCGTTTCGATACATGAGGCGCAAGTAGCAAATACCTGCACATACGATCTGATGCCTGTCAGAGCGGCTGGCCCTTTCCATTCCCAACAATAATATCTGGTTCGCACCCCTTCTCTCCGCTTCAACTAGTCTCCTCCGTGAGGAATAGTGATTTTTCCAGATTCACCACGGATCCCATCAATTCTTCGCTCCTCTCTCCACCTTCTCGTAGCCAGTAGTCTGAGATAGAACCAGATCGCGGAACCAACTGCGGCTTCCTCGGGCAGCATCTCCTCCAGACACCGCAGCCGTTGGGCAAGCGCAGGATCCCCTGGCTCTGAGACACCGGCGCTGGCAGCCTTGACGGATTTGGAGGTATAATATGGCCGTCCTGAAGTCCTCCTTGTGTAATTCCATCTGGTCATTGGTTTGGGTTTGTTCCTCATGTAATGGGAGATTCATTTTTTTTTTGGAACCATGCAAAAACCTTGCATGTATATATTAAGGAGAAAGAAAGGCCAAAAGAAGGGGATATTCACTTTGGCTCATAGGAGCATTTGCTCCCATTATGTGAATCAACATTTCGAAGTGTTAAAGAATTCTAAAATAAAATTTTACATGTACATCTACATATTTTATGTTCGTACACAAGTTTTTAAAAAAAACTAAAAAAATTTATGGCTCCTGTAAAAAGACAAATTTTGATGCTATAACATGACTACGTACAGGACATTTTTTTGTCTTTTTTGTACACACCACATAAAATGTTGTTTCTCCACGAAAACTTGTGCACTAACATAGAATGTCATGATGTACAGCAAAAAAATTATTTCAGAATTTTTTGTCATTTTTAAAATTATTTTTTAATTATTTTGTATAATAGGAGCATTTGCTCCTATGAGCCAAAACGCCTCCTCCCAAAAGAAGGCCAAAGTACAACCACAGATTACACATAGAAGGGCGACCATGACGACCACATTGCTACTGAGAGTGTTTCAAAAAGAACTAAGAAAAAAAACTTGGGAACAACAATTACTCCGCACTAAGGCTAAAACGACCACCGCTCGCCAACGCCCATTGGTTTGCTTCCTGCCGGAGAGGGAGATTCATTTTTTATACAGTGCTTAGATTTGTTGCGATAGGAATCAGTCACAACCAAATCCCTGTATATTTGATTTAATCTCCTTTACAGATTTTGTGCTACTGGAACGAAGGATTATGGCATTTTTTGTTCAGTTTTGTTCTTTGCAAGTTTCGTCAGATGTGGATTATGACTACATATGGATGGCCTTTTCAAAATTACCTAACAGTTAAACTTGTCTCATAGTTTGTGTAAACTTCATGGCTTTTAGGTCAACCTAATCCAATTGTAAACCTATACTAACACGAATTAGGTAGAAAAAACTTTGACAAACAGATGTGATATTTGAAACTGAAGCGAAATCCATATGAATTTTTTTAGAAACAATTGTGTAATATTGATGTGAAACCAAAATAAATTTGCTTAACACATTGGGAAGGGTATATTATATGTGAAACCGAAACAAGAATCTTGGAATTTTATCAAGATTCTTTGTGAAATATTCCCGTGAAACCGAAGCAATTAATTTCTCGGATTGGCAGATGAGGAGGCAAGGTTGTGGCCATGGGACATTTACCCGCAAGGCAGGAGTGGATGGTGATGATGCGGAAGTTGGAGGGCAAATGAGCTTCTAGATGGAATAGAACTATACATTCATTGTCGCTGCTTGCAACATTTTCTAGTTGTAAAATATAATGAGGAGGATTGGACTTTGAAGCAACGACAATCCAGGAAATAATTGTCTTATGCTAGTCTTGTTTGATTTGGCCATGTTGGTTGGGTAAGCAAAATTGGCAAGATGAGCTGTTAGTGCAGCAGACAAAGCTCTTGTTAGTTCGTTCATTGTAATGTCTTGCAATGTTGAATCAGTACCAATGTTTTTCCTGTTTGTGAGGACTATCGGCAGAGGACTCAATTAATTCCCCTTTTGTGAACCATAATAGTTGTATGGAAAACTGTGGTAACATGTTTTAAACTCAATTAATTCCCCTTTTGTGAACCATAATAGTTGTATGAAAAACGGTGGTAACATGTTTTAAACTGTATGGACTTTTGTAAGTGGTGTCAATTCCGATTATGCCGACGATTTTACTTATTTGAGAGGTCATGTTCTAGAGTGTCATAATTTTGTAATTGAGTTGGTTTATTATGCCGATGATTTTACTTATTTGAGAGTACTTATTCTAGAGTGTCATAATTTTGTAATTGAGTTGGTTTGGAACTGGTCCAGTCGCCAATCGATACCGAAAGTCCTACTCTTATGCGGAACGCTAGTGAAACCGACAAGAAGCCTAAAGGAAACACCAGCGAAGCACATATTTGTCAAATGAAACTTGTGAAATTCATATTTGTGAAATGAAACTTGTGAAACATGTGAGGGAAACACAAACAAGATCTAACTCTTATGTAGAACACCATCCTTTTGATAATAATATAAAACAAGCCAAACCAAGTGAAACAATCCCATGATTTCATGATCAACTTGTAAAACACATTTGAATAGGTTAAAATAAATGAAATATTTATGAAACTGTACTAACACGAATAAAAACTGCCATTTCTGCAGGAAAGTGTTACTTTCATAAAGAGTTAAGTTATTACTTATTTAATTACATGGATATTGTCCTAAAAGCTAGGGAGAGACTTTCAGGTATTATACTTTCATAAAGAGTTCCTTGTAGCTGGGAAGAAATTTGCAACTTACATGACAAGAAACATCTATATTTGCTTGCATATTTATGCTGCAGAAAAATAGGCTAAAAGTTTGTAGTAATCCCTTTCCCCAATTGTGAATTCCAACCCAGCAGAAGTTGTGGCGCTTTTTTTCCATGTTACTTGTGAAACTTAAAGCATATGCGGACCACTGACAACATCGATGATAAAAACAAGTATGTACCACTTAAAGCATATGTTCCTCCCAGCAAAAGAACTAGCAAAGTGTCACCACATAAGCAAGTCTACCAAAAAAAAGGTGATTTCGTTGAGAAATGCGGGCCTGGAAAATTGGAGGAGTACATCCTGTTGAGATGATCTTGCAATATCATTTTCTCACAACTGAAGAAGTTGAGTGCATCAAATTCTTCAGTGATGGCCGTGTTGCTGTAGTAATGAGATGTGAATTGTTGACCTCCCGTTAATTTTTTTTGTCATTGTAATGGAAGCTCAGTTTGTTCTTTAGAGTAATATATCATTCGTGCATAATCAGTTTCTTATTTCAGACATTTTTTTAATGCTTATTCTGAAGCATGGACATGTGTATGTTTAGGGGATATTGGATACTAACTACAATACTTGCATTATTTCATGTCATCTAAATTAGTTAGTACATATTGGAGACTTACTGTTGTTGATCTAAGTAATCAGCAGAAAAAATCTTTCATGGGGAATTGCATGTTTCGTATACAGTAAAACACAATGAATAAATAGCAGGGCCCTGCTACATTATGTAAAGACAAGATGAGTTGACATAAGGAACCTAACATATCACTGTGATGTGCAGGGAACCTGTACTAGCTATGACCGTGATATGCGGTAGCGAAGACTATATGTTGGCAGTTGGCTTGGTGGAACCATGAAATTGGAGGAGTGCAGGGAGTAGAACTTGGACACGGTAGACAGACGGAGTACTGAATGATGTGCTAGCTGATCGATTAACAACTAACGGTTAGATTTGGCCAACCTAAATGTAGGCTTGCGGTTTTAAATCTCAATCAGTTCAAGCTTTGCATTGAGGGCATCTTGATTATATAATTGTGTTGATATTTTGCTGCAACTTTAAGCTGACTAATTATCATTCAGAAAGTGATTAAAATACTTTGTTGAATACTGGAAGAGCCAAAAACCAAGTAGTTTTAGCAATACTGTAAAAAAAATGTATTTTTGAAAACGGTGATATTGTATGTCGATCCAAGGCACATGAGGGTGTGGTATTTCAGTAATGGTTTAAAAACAGTGAGTTACCAATGTACCAGGAATTTAGAAGGCAACACCGAACCTCAGTTGAACATGCGCTACAGCATAATGAAAAATAAAGGTATTTTGCTCCAACCGCCAATTTCAAATCACAGGGTGTAATTCCCAGATGTAAAATTTAAAATAACAGCCACTGAAATACTTGCATCTTTACCATGTCATCTAAAGTGGGTGGAAATTCAGATGGTTGACGAAAATTACTTATCTCGGAGCAGAGGATGACGAGCTCGAGGAGGCCTAGGGCGCCAGGGCAGAAACACCCCTATCATGACGCCTAGGATGGCGATCTCCAGCCAACTATTCAGCACCCTCGCTACGACCGCCCGTGCCGCATCCACCTACAACACCATTGTCTCCCGCGCTCGGGTGCTGCCGCATGAAGTAAAATGTTCATTATTTTACAAAAAAAATGTTCTATTTCTAATAGAGGTTCACCAATTCCAAAAAAAAGTTCATGCATTTCAAGAAATGTATGTGCCTTGTAAATTATATATGTGCATTGACAAATGAAATTTGAGAACCCGTAGCAACGCACGGCATTGATACTAGTCCATGTTAAAGGAAGTCACAGGAATGTACTAAACATACCTAGAAACAATGCTACCATGAGATAAAATCTTACGAATCAAGCCACATGAAAGGTGTCAAAAGATTGAAATCTTCCATAACTTTCTTGTGGTTCGTTTTTTGACTAGTTCAATACGCATGAGTTGATAGAATAATTTTTTTCTTCCTACAACACATGTCATCATAATGCACGGAAAGGTACAAATTATAGCCATATAGTACTATAGAAACATAATATTCCGCTTGCATGTAGTGTATTTCAATAAAAGGTATAGTTAATATGCACGATACTTGATCATGTTTTTTGAAAAGGGGCAGCACGGCCTATGCACTATCGATGCATACGACCTCTTACTATTTTTTGTACTAAGAAAGACTTACAACTTATTAAAAATCATGGGTCAAAAAGAGTCGAAATATAAATCATCCATTTACATGGTGCTTGAGCATATGTAACACAAATTTCTTCCTTAACTTGTAGCCACCATGCACAAGAAATTATCGTTAGCGCTAAGGAAAAATAGGCGCTGCCGTGCAGCCTATCTTTATCGTATGTCCCATTTCTTTGCCGTGCGTACGAAGGAAAACGCACGGCAAAGATCTTGGACACGGCAACGATAGACACGAGCGCACGGCAAAGATCTTGGCCACGGCAACGACAGACACGAGCGCACGGCAAAGATACGATTCACGACAACGACGGAAGAGAGCGCATGACAAAGAAAGTTGCACGGCAATGGACCAACACAGCGCACGGCAAAGATTTGTTGCACGACAAAGCACAAAAGGCATCGCCGTGCACGTCTTTGTCTAGTGTTTTTAACAAACGCACGGCAAAACAGGCCTTTGCCTAGTGTTTTTAACAAACGCACGGCAAAGAAGCCTTTGCCTAGTGTAAACGCACGGCAAAGATGTAAAAACTGGATTTTTCTCAACTCAAAAGATGTGGCGTGGTATAGTTATCAACAAATGAACACTTAGCCTAGTGGTAAGGTTGCACGCTTTTACTACTCTGTGTCCTAGGTTCGAATTCCAAATTGGGGTCCTTTTTAGATAAAACATGTTTAACACACGGCAAAGAAGCGACCTTTGCCGTACAACGTTGGCGAGTCGCACGGCAAAAAAGCCTTTGCCGTCAATGGCATTGCCGTGCATATAGCACCCTTTGCCGTGAAAATAGTTGCACCGCAAAGTCCTTTTTCCCCGTAGTCATGATGAATGCATGTCGAGAACAAGAAATGTGTAACATAGAATACACACCGTGGAGACTAAATCAACCAGTTCCTTTACTGTTCCATATGAGCCTATAACAAAACAATAACAAAATAACCAGACCCCATCATCATTATCCTGAATGTTATTATATTAATAAAATAAGATCGTGTGGCGATTTTTAGATAAATTCTCGGATTTCTAGGAACACCAACGGCTGATATATGTGCCCAAACAATACTGCTAAAACATTTTATATTTATGAACCCAGAGAGTACTTGAGAATTCAAACATCATTTTCTTGCTCAGACCGAGCGGACGCATGAGAATTGGGTAAAGGACTAAAACCATCATTCACAAGTCGAATGTAATCAATACATAAGTAATCCCGCCGTTATCATGAACCAATACATGTTTCCTTACCATGATTGTACAAAAAACAAATGTCACAAAAAGTTGAAGAAAGGCGTAAAACTCAAATCTATTAATTGATAAAAGAAAAACAGAAGAAACCAATGTACGTCAAACGGCTTCCAAGATTACAGCCGACCAAAGCTAGAGATAAAAGGTAACTGAATGAAATATTAGCATAGATCAATAACATACAATTAGTTCTCTTCAATGACATTGTTTTCTTGTATTTATAATAGAGTCGACCAAAGCTAGAAATGGCAAGTTCATGATAATATGCTTCCCTTGACAACACTTTGAAGTATTCCTATGGAATATCCAAGAAGATAATGAACAGAACACCAAGCCATTGAAGACCTCCAGAAAATTTGAATTGATTATCTGATTGAGGTGGATACATTTGTGGAACCATCGCATGAAAAGCAAACTCCTAAGATTTGCTCTTTGTAAAATGAAAAGGAGCTTGCACAAAATATATATCATACCTAGAAGGGCATGGCCTCAATTTCCACGATAAATGAAAAAGTGAAATTGTTCTACAACTCATCATCAACTTGTATAAACAAGAATTTTTTAAAATTTAAGCATCAAGGGGTCATCTAGCATATTTATGAAGTATCATCATAGGTCTTTGCCGTGTATTTTCCCCACACGGCAAAGCAATGTTTTTCCGTAGTGCAGCTGCCACCACCTACCAGTTCGTGAAGAAACCTTCCCTGCGTGGTATGCATGCAAAATGCATCAGCTTATGCTGTGTTAGAGCATCTTTAGTCAGAGACTTCAAACAACGTCCGGCAAAAGCACGTCCGGACACCTCAGCCATCCAGCAAGCAGTGTAAACTGAAAATGACACAGCATAAGTTTCAGATCAACCGAGTAATCAACGACTTTAGCTTGGATGTGGTCATGTGGATGCGGTCATGCATGTAGCTCTCCTCAGCTGCCTGTATGTAACCAATAGAATGGCATAGGTTCATGAAATTTTCTGATGACAGAGTCCACGACAGTGCTTGCCGTTTCGAGATACGAATTCATAAACGATCAGAAAAACAGATGATTACATGACAACCTCCAAGTCCGAGAACGTGACAAAGCATTTGGTTCAGTTGGCAATCTACTTAGGGTTAATTATTTACTTATAAGAAGAAGCGCCTGGGCACCTGGCCTCCCTTATGAGGCGGAGCCCCGACGTTGGCGCGGCGCAAGGTGATCTTGGGCTGCTTGACGCTCACATCCCCGTTCGCCGCGGACGCCAGACGCTTGCGGATGCGCTCGGCCCTCGCGAGCGCCTTCTCGCGCGCCGCCTCCACCTTCTTGTACTCGGCCTCCGGCCCGGACGCCGTGACTGGGTGGACGAACTGGACGGGCTTGGTGAAGTCGAACTTCGGGCGGGGCTCGTCGGGATCGGACTCGGGGTCGGAGAACGCGCAGTAGATGACGATCTCGTCTTCGTCGTCGCTGATCTCGGGCGCCTGCTCGGGGTGGGGCTGTGAGTGGTCGCCCTTCTCCAGGGCGCAGCCGGTGAGGGTTTGGGGTTGGTCGCCCTTCTCCATGGCGCAGCCGGTTAGGGTTTGGGGTTTGTCGCCATTCTCCATGGTGCGGCCGTTAGGGTTTGTGGTTGGGTGGCTTCGTTGCAGACGAGGGGCTGGTGCCGGTTAGGGAGTAGACGGACGAAAGCTTCTGGTTTTCCCGTATTTTTATATTGTCGAATATCCTTTATGCTGTGTTTGGTTGCAATGAATTGGGCTCTGAATTGAATTGGCAATGGAAAACCAAATCAACCAATTCAATTCAATACCACAAATGTTGTTTGGATGCGCGTGGTATTCACATATAGAATCGAAGTTGCAATGGAATTCTAAAACTTGTTTGGATGTACAATGTGCGGAATTGAAAGTTTTTTGACTTTGAACAATATATATTGTGTAATCTGAATGAAAATAAACATGTATATCAGAATGTTTTAATATTATTTTTCACATAATCATGTTTCATTTCGAGATGAACAAAAAAATCAGAAAAATCAGAAAAAAGGATGTGACTGTGAGCCATGGCCCGTCTAGATCAGGAGGCAGCAGTGACTGCGAGACCCGATTCGCGCGACCCAGGACGGAGGTGGCCCGCAGCGGCGAGACCTAGGGCGGAGGTGGCCCGCGGCGGCGCGACCTAGGGCGGAGGAGGCCCACGGCGGCGCGACGGAGGGAGGAGCTCGCCCGCGGCTGCGCGACGGAGGGAGGAGCTCGCCCGCGGCCGTCGCTCGTCGGGGCACGAGCACGTCGCGCCGCCCGCCGAGCAAATCGCGCCGCCGCCCCGCATCTAGGGTTTGACGGGGAGGGTGCGGCGACGGGGAATGGGACGGCGGGACAGAGGGAAGGCAGGGGCGGAAGGAGGCCAGAGGCGGAGTGGGAAGGGAGGCGGCGGCGGTACCTGGCGGCGCCGCCGTGGTCGCCTTCTCCAGCGCGGGGACGGGAGCGAGACAAGCGAGAGCGATGGGGCGTTTCTCGGGAGAGGCAGGGGAGCGAGCGACGGGCCGTTTCCGAGCGAATACGGAGGTCCAGGGCTCTGAATTGGCGAACAGGTAAGTTGGCCGTGCGGGGGGAGGCGCTCTGAATTGGTTTCCAAATCCACACTTCAATACTGAGTACAACCAAATGCTAGAATTGAGGTTTCCAATTCAAAAAGGCCAATTCAGAGGCCAATTCAGTGCAACCAAACAGGGCTTACAGAACCGACCAAGGCTCAAGATACTATAAGTTGGACTCTCGCCAATGATGGCCAAATGTTCAGCGAAATCTGCATACTCCATTCTATTTTGTGACTCCATTCTATTCCAACCTAGGAGCCCTATGATCCTATTGTCCTAGGTCGATTCGGCATGGCCCAAATTCAACCTTAACATAAGAAACGTCTTGATGACATTTGTATACAACCACATGACTCCTCCTTCGGCACCAGCTCCATGGCACTCCACCCTCCACCTCCAAACCGGCCCAGTTCAACTAGCACCTCCAGGTAGTTGTCACGCTCCCAGGAGACAACGAGAAAACATCAAGGTTCTAACATCCCTATATTCCGCGCAGCCCTTCTCCGTGGCGCGGGCGCGCGGCTGGTTAGGGTTTGGTGTTCGTCACCCATCTCCATGGCGCAGCGACGGTTAGGGTTTGGGGTTTGTCGCTATTCCTTATGGCGCGACCGTTAGAGTTTGGGTTATTTTGTTGCAGACAAGCGGCTGGTGCCGGCTAGGAAGTAGACCGACGAAAGCATCTGGTTTTTTCCCATATTTTTATTGTGGGATATCCTATTTACAAAACCGACCAAGGCTCAGGATACGATAAGTTTTACTCTGACCAACGATGGCTAAATATTCCGCGAAATCTGCATACAAGTTTAAGTTTAAAACTAGACTGCCGCGAACACTGGTAGAAAAAAGGGCTTCTGTCCAGCCCCATTAGTCGCGAAACTATAGGAACCGCGACCAATGGGCTCTTTAGTCGCGGTTCGGGAGGCGAACCGCGACCAAAGGCCTGGGCCCAGCGCGCTCGGTGGCCAGCTGG
Organism: Lolium perenne; assembly: GCF_019359855.2. Lineage (NCBI taxonomy): Eukaryota > Viridiplantae > Streptophyta > Magnoliopsida > Poales > Poaceae > Lolium > Lolium perenne. Next base: position 244,509,863 of record NC_067244.2, on the reverse strand, counting down.
TGGACGGGAGGGGCTTTAGTCGCGGTTGGTCAGGACAACCGCGACTAAAGCCCCTCCCCTATATATACCGTTCAGCCCACATCACTTAGCCATTTGGTGCCACTTCTCTTCACAAACTTCACAAGGGGGTGTAGGTTTGCTTTTGGCTCCTCTTATGCACACAAGGTGTTTGATGAAATGCCCCAAGAGCATGAAACCAACATGATATGAAGTGTCGGAGCCACACTTGAACGAGCTTCCTCATTTATTTTTTCCTCCTCGATCGCGGTTAGCAACTTGAACCTTTCATGTGTCATTGATAAAATATGCATGTGTGTAGTTCATTGTTTAATTTCTATTTAGTTTAACAAATGCATGATGGTTAATTATATATTTTATATTATAATAATGCAGATGAATCGGCAATGGATGTACGGTAACGACTCTCCGGCGAGTTCACTACGGGTTTGAAAGATTTCCTCGTAGTGGCTAATGCGAACAAGCAGAAGGGTTTTGTTATCTGTCCATGTGTTGACTGTAAGAATCAGAAGGGTTACTTGATGCGTGCAATTAACACACGTCCGTTGGGAACCCCAAGAGGAAGGTGTGATGCAGACAGTAGCAAGTTTTTCCTCAGAAAGAAACCAAGGTTTATCGAACCAGGAGGAGCCAAGAAGCACGTTGAAGGTTGATGGCGGCGAAGTATAGTGCGGCGCAACACCAGGGATTCCGGCGCCAACGTGGAACCTGCACAACACAACCAAAGTACTTTGCCCCAACGAAACAGTGAGGTTGTCAATCTCACCGGCTTGCTGTAACAAAGGATTAGATGTATAGTGTTGATGATGATTGTTTGCGAAGAACAGTAAAACAAGTATTGCAGCAGATTGTATTCAATGTAAAAGAATAGGACCGGGGTCCACAGTTCACTAGAGGTGTCTCTCCCATAAGATAAATAGCATGTTGGGTGAACAAATTACAGTCGGGCAATTGACAAATAGAGAGAGCATGACAATGCACATACATGATATGATAAGTATAGTGAGATTTAATTGGGCATTACGACAAAGTACATAGACCGCTATCCAGCATGCATCTATGCCTAAAAAGTCCACCTTCAGGTTATCATCTGAACCCCTTCCAGTATTAAGTTGCAAACAACAGACAATTGCATTAAGTATGGTGCGTAATATAATCAATAACTACATCCTCGGACATAGCATCAATGTTTTATCCCTAGTGGCAACAGCACATCCACAACCTTAGAACTTTCTGTCACTGTCCCAGATTTAATACAGAGACGCACAATGATCCTTAACACCTGAATCCTATATGATGTCAAGAATACATAAACAGAAATCTACACTACTTAAAAAGAAGGAACATATTCCGTATTCTGCCCACCTCTCCATACGTCAAAGTTTTGGTCGTCACCCTCGATCACCTTCCGCTCGCCCGCATGCGCCAACATGGGCCAGGCCCACCTACGACCACGCAATCCTTTCCTGGAGCGATCACAACCCCCTTCGCTCTTCTCTATCATGTCCAACCCTAGCCGCCTCTGCTCTCCCCACCCCCACGCGATCTGGTTCCTCATCCACCCGCGCGACCCCCATCCCTTGCGACGGTGGCGGCGCTTCTGGACCACCCGGTGGCGGTTCTGTCGGAGAGGTCGGCGCCGCGGCTCACGAGCCTGCTAGAGAACGTGACGGTGGAGCGGAGCCTGTGGCCGGTGCACGTCGTGCTGGGCGCCGATCCCGCCCTGGCGGACAGCGCGCACGCCGCCGTAGCCACCTACATCTCCGAGGGACGGGCCACCGCTCCCCGCCGACGCCAACGACGTCGATGCGGCCGCACGGTTCGAGCTGCTTCTCTCCAAGTATTCCCTCTAAGAGAACCTCGTTCGATTTCTGAAGCTGTCCACTCTATCAATCGCTCATCGCTGATGATGGATTCTTCGTTTCTTGTGCAGCGCTGAACCATGACGAGAAGGTGTTGGATATGGGGTCTCGCAACTTCTTCATCTGCGCCAGAAGATTCTGAATGGATTATCTGTATCTTGCAGCGTCGCCTCCACAGTGCTCCCTCTCGCTGAACGTCAGGAGTTAAGAGTGTTCATACATGCTTAGCACTTCAGTTCCAGATACAGATATGGTCCAGTTCAGCGAGAGGTATGCATGTATTCATTCCAGGATAGGTAGAGGTCACTGAAAGATCAAATTGATGATCCTTCTGCTTATTCAGATCTCAAATACTTAGTATAAGCCTTTTCTTGTTATCTTGTGCTAGCTAGGCTTCATTTTGTTTCAAGTACAAAATGCTCATATTAGAATAAATCTTTTCTGGTCTTATTTTGTAGGGTGAATATCAGGAGAGGATCAGAGTGTACAGTTTGTACAAAAAAACTGAAGTTCGACCTGCTCTTGTATAAACCTTCGCAATGCATTATAATTTGCCACTAGAATCCAGTACACTGGTATTGCGTTGAATGTGTGGTGCCTTAGTTTGACCCATTTGTATTGCTAATGAATTATGATTCTGTTTTAAATGATAAGGTTGGGTACCTCGCAGCTTTGTCGACAGGGAGATGCTAGACAGGATCAAGAGTATGCCAGAAGAGCTTCAGCCAGCCACCCCTAAGGGGCCTCACCCAAAATGGTGTTACATGTGGGGTGTTGGCCCTCGCCCGTCAAATACCCATTTAGGCTGTCATTTCACATGATCCCTTTAGTGGAATGTGAATTCTGAATGGATTGCATGGATCAGACCTGACCATTTATCTGTGTCACATACTGAACTCATACCCTATTATCCTCCATGACTTACCGAAGTGGAAACATACAATGGATTCCTGGGGTGCAAAAATGATTTCTGCAATTGAGGTACACATACAATGCACAAGCTTCTTCTAAATTGATGTTTCTTGTGATTTATATATGACAACTCTGTGTGATACGGTCTTCAGAAGTTTGTTCCTCTTACTTTTCTGTAGGTTGTTGCTGAGATGGCTGCGATTTGATTTGGCTTTATCAAAGGATGTGTTTACCTCTTTGATGAAGGAGTTAGTGTTTTAATTCTCTGCAGTTGTTGTCAAATTTTCTGATATACATGTTCTTAAAGTAATGCAAAGTCTCAGCATTTTCAGTACTACAAGTAATACAGGTTAGCCTTGCCGTTTTTTCTGGATACTGAATTGATCTACACTCGTGGGTTGATGGAAGGGTATGCTTGTTCATATTAGTTGTAAAGGTCACAGCTATCGGTATTAATTATGGTACAGTCTTCAATATTTTGTTCTGACTTATAAGTGCTGATTTTCATAACTTAGTTGATCTCGTCATCATATAAATCAAGCTCTAATATCTGAGTCTTCCTTTTAATGTTAAGCACTTGTGTCACATCGCCTTTAGATGCGCGCCTCCAGTCCGTTTCGATACATGAGGCGCAAGTAGCAAATACCTGCACATACGATCTGATGCCTGTCAGAGCGGCTGGCCCTTTCCATTCCCAACAATAATATCTGGTTCGCACCCCTTCTCTCCGCTTCAACTAGTCTCCTCCGTGAGGAATAGTGATTTTTCCAGATTCACCACGGATCCCATCAATTCTTCGCTCCTCTCTCCACCTTCTCGTAGCCAGTAGTCTGAGATAGAACCAGATCGCGGAACCAACTGCGGCTTCCTCGGGCAGCATCTCCTCCAGACACCGCAGCCGTTGGGCAAGCGCAGGATCCCCTGGCTCTGAGACACCGGCGCTGGCAGCCTTGACGGATTTGGAGGTATAATATGGCCGTCCTGAAGTCCTCCTTGTGTAATTCCATCTGGTCATTGGTTTGGGTTTGTTCCTCATGTAATGGGAGATTCATTTTTTTTTTGGAACCATGCAAAAACCTTGCATGTATATATTAAGGAGAAAGAAAGGCCAAAAGAAGGGGATATTCACTTTGGCTCATAGGAGCATTTGCTCCCATTATGTGAATCAACATTTCGAAGTGTTAAAGAATTCTAAAATAAAATTTTACATGTACATCTACATATTTTATGTTCGTACACAAGTTTTTAAAAAAAACTAAAAAAATTTATGGCTCCTGTAAAAAGACAAATTTTGATGCTATAACATGACTACGTACAGGACATTTTTTTGTCTTTTTTGTACACACCACATAAAATGTTGTTTCTCCACGAAAACTTGTGCACTAACATAGAATGTCATGATGTACAGCAAAAAAATTATTTCAGAATTTTTTGTCATTTTTAAAATTATTTTTTAATTATTTTGTATAATAGGAGCATTTGCTCCTATGAGCCAAAACGCCTCCTCCCAAAAGAAGGCCAAAGTACAACCACAGATTACACATAGAAGGGCGACCATGACGACCACATTGCTACTGAGAGTGTTTCAAAAAGAACTAAGAAAAAAAACTTGGGAACAACAATTACTCCGCACTAAGGCTAAAACGACCACCGCTCGCCAACGCCCATTGGTTTGCTTCCTGCCGGAGAGGGAGATTCATTTTTTATACAGTGCTTAGATTTGTTGCGATAGGAATCAGTCACAACCAAATCCCTGTATATTTGATTTAATCTCCTTTACAGATTTTGTGCTACTGGAACGAAGGATTATGGCATTTTTTGTTCAGTTTTGTTCTTTGCAAGTTTCGTCAGATGTGGATTATGACTACATATGGATGGCCTTTTCAAAATTACCTAACAGTTAAACTTGTCTCATAGTTTGTGTAAACTTCATGGCTTTTAGGTCAACCTAATCCAATTGTAAACCTATACTAACACGAATTAGGTAGAAAAAACTTTGACAAACAGATGTGATATTTGAAACTGAAGCGAAATCCATATGAATTTTTTTAGAAACAATTGTGTAATATTGATGTGAAACCAAAATAAATTTGCTTAACACATTGGGAAGGGTATATTATATGTGAAACCGAAACAAGAATCTTGGAATTTTATCAAGATTCTTTGTGAAATATTCCCGTGAAACCGAAGCAATTAATTTCTCGGATTGGCAGATGAGGAGGCAAGGTTGTGGCCATGGGACATTTACCCGCAAGGCAGGAGTGGATGGTGATGATGCGGAAGTTGGAGGGCAAATGAGCTTCTAGATGGAATAGAACTATACATTCATTGTCGCTGCTTGCAACATTTTCTAGTTGTAAAATATAATGAGGAGGATTGGACTTTGAAGCAACGACAATCCAGGAAATAATTGTCTTATGCTAGTCTTGTTTGATTTGGCCATGTTGGTTGGGTAAGCAAAATTGGCAAGATGAGCTGTTAGTGCAGCAGACAAAGCTCTTGTTAGTTCGTTCATTGTAATGTCTTGCAATGTTGAATCAGTACCAATGTTTTTCCTGTTTGTGAGGACTATCGGCAGAGGACTCAATTAATTCCCCTTTTGTGAACCATAATAGTTGTATGAAAAACTGTGGTAACATGTTTTAAACTCAATTAATTCCCCTTTTGTGAACCATAATAGTTGTATGAAAAACGGTGGTAACATGTTTTAAACTGTATGGACTTTTGTAAGTGGTGTCAATTCCGATTATGCCGACGATTTTACTTATTTGAGAGGTCATGTTCTAGAGTGTCATAATTTTGTAATTGAGTTGGTTTATTATGCCGATGATTTTACTTATTTGAGAGTACTTATTCTAGAGTGTCATAATTTTGTAATTGAGTTGGTTTGGAACTGGTCCAGTCGCCAATCGATACCGAAAGTCCTACTCTTATGCGGAACGCTAGTGAAACCGACAAGAAGCCTAAAGGAAACACCAGCGAAGCACATATTTGTCAAATGAAACTTGTGAAATTCATATTTGTGAAATGAAACTTGTGAAACATGTGAGGGAAACACAAACAAGATCTAACTCTTATGTAGAACACCATCCTTTTGATAATAATATAAAACAAGCCAAACCAAGTGAAACAATCCCATGATTTCATGATCAACTTGTAAAACACATTTGAATAGGTTAAAATAAATGAAATATTTATGAAACTGTACTAACACGAATAAAAACTGCCATTTCTGCAGGAAAGTGTTACTTTCATAAAGAGTTAAGTTATTACTTATTTAATTACATGGATATTGTCCTAAAAGCTGGGGAGAGACTTTCAGGTATTATACTTTCATAAAGAGTTCCTTGTAGCTGGGAAGAAATTTGCAACTTACATGACAAGAAACATCTATATTTGCTTGCATATTTATGCTGCAGAAAAATAGGCTAAAAGTTTGTAGTAATCCCTTTCCCCAATTGTGAATTCCAACCCAGCAGAAGTTGTGGCGCTTTTTTCCATGTTACTTGTGAAACTTAAAGCATATGCGGACCACTGACAACATCGATGATAAAAACAAGTATGTACCACTTAAAGCATATGTTCCTCCCAGCAAAAGAACTAGCAAAGTGTCACCACATAAGCAAGTCTACCAAAAAAAAAGGTGATTTCGTTGAGAAATGCGGGCCTGGAAAATTGGAGGAGTACATCCTGTTGAGATGATCTTGCAATATCATTTTCTCACAACTGAAGAAGTTGAGTGCATCAAATTCTTCAGTGATGGCCGTGTTGCTGTAGTAATGAGATGTGAATTGTTGACCTCCCGTTAATTTTTTTTGTCATTGTAATGGAAGCTCAGTTTGTTCTTTAGAGTAATATATCATTCGTGCATAATCAGTTTCTTATTTCAGACATTTTTTTAATGCTTATTCTGAAGCATGGACATGTGTATGTTTAGGGGATATTGGATACTAACTACAATACTTGCATTATTTCATGTCATCTAAATTAGTTAGTACATATTGGAGACTTACTGTTGTTGATCTAAGTAATCAGCAGAAAAAATCTTTCATGGGGAATTGCATGTTTCGTACACAGTAAAACACAATGAATAAATAGCAGGGCCCTGCTACATTATGTAAAGACAAGATGAGTTGACATAAGGAACCTAACATATCACTGTGATGTGCAGGGAACCTGTACTAGCTATGACCGTGATATGCGGTAGCGAAGACTATATGTTGGCAGTTGGCTTGGTGGAACCATGAAATTGGAGGAGTGCAGGGAGTAGAACTTGGACACGGTAGACAGACGGAGTACTGAATGATGTGCTAGCTGATCGATTAACAACTAACGGTTAGATTTGGCCAACCTAAATGTAGGATTGCGGTTTTAAATCTCAATCAGTTCAAGCTTTGCATTGAGGGCATCTTGATTATATAATTGTGTTGATATTTTGCTGCAACTTTAAGCTGACTAATTATCATTCAGAAAGTGATTAAAATACTTTGTTGAATACTGGAAGAGCCAAAAACCAAGTAGTTTTAGCAATACTGTAAAAAATGTATTTTTGAAAACGGTGATATTGTATGTCGATCCAAGGCACATGAGGGTGTGGTATTTCAGTAATGGTTTAAAAACAGTGAGTTACCAATGTACCAGGAATTTAGAAGGCAACACCGAACCTCAGTTGAACATGCGCTACAGCATAATGAAAAATAAAGGTATTTTGCTCCAACCGCCAATTTCAAATCACAGGGTGTAATTCCCAGATGTAAAATTTAAAATAACAGCCACTGAAATACTTGCATCTTTACCATGTCATCTAAAGTGGGTGGAAATTCAGATGGTTGACGAAAATTACTTATCTCGGAGCAGAGGATGACGAGCTCGAGGAGGCCTAGGGCGCCAGGGCAGAAACACCCCTATCATGACGCCTAGGATGGCGATCTCCAGCCAACTATTCAGCACCCTCGCTACGACCACCCGTGCCGCATCCACCTACAACACCATTGTCTCCCGCGCTCGGGTGCTGCCGCATGAAGTAAAATGTTCATTATTTTACAAAAAAAATGTTCTATTTCTAATAGAGGTTCACCAATTCCAAAAAAAAGTTCATGCATTTCAAGAAATGTATGTGCCTTGTAAATTATATATGTGCATTGACAAATGAAATTTGAGAACCCGTAGCAACGCACGGCATTGATACTAGTCCATGTTAAAGGAAGTCACAGGAATGTACTAAACATACCTAGAAACAATGCTACCATGAGATAAAATCTTACGAATCAAGCCACATGAAAGGTGTCAAAAGATTGAAATCTTCCATAACTTTCTTGTGGTTCGTTTTTTGACTAGTTCAATACGCATGAGTTGATAGAATAATTTTTTTCTTCCTACAACACATGTCATCATAATGCACGGAAAGGTACAAATTATAGCCATATAGTACTATAGAAACATAATATTCCGCTTGCATGTAGTGTATTTCAATAAAAGGTATAGTTAATATGCACGATACTTGATCATGTTTTTTGAAAAGGGGCACGGCCTATGCACTATCGATGCATACGACCTCTTACTATTTTTTGTACTAAGAAAGACTTACAACTTATTAAAAATCATGGGTCAAAAAGAGTCGAAATATAAATCATCCATTTACATGGTGCTTGAGCATATGTAACACAAATTTCTTCCTTAACTTGTAGCCACCATGCACAAGAAATTATCGTTAGCGCTAAGGAAAAATAGGCGCTGCCGTGCAGCCTATCTTTATCGTATGTCCCATTTCTTTGCCGTGCGTACGAAGGAAAACGCACGGCAAAGATCTTGGACACGGCAACGATAGACACGAGCGCACGGCAAAGATCTTGGCCACGGCAACGACAGACACGAGCGCACGGCAAAGATACGATTCACGACAACGACGGAAGAGAGCGCATGACAAAGAAAGTTGCACGGCAATGGACCAACACAGCCCACGGCAAAGATTTGTTGCACGACAAAGCACAAAAGGCATCGCCGTGCACGTCTTTGTCTAGTGTTTTTAACAAACGCACGGCAAAACAGGCCTTTGCCTAGTGTTTTTAACAAACGCACGGCAAAGAAGCCTTTGCCTAGTGTAAACGCACGGCAAAGATGTAAAAACTGGATTTTTCTCAACTCAAAAGATGTGGCGTGGTATAGTTATCAACAAATGAACACTTAGCCTAGTGGTAAGGTTGCACGCTTTTACTACTCTGTGTCCTAGGTTCGAATTCCAAATTGGGGTCCTTTTTAGATAAAACATGTTTAACACACGGCAAAGAAGCGACCTTTGCCGTACAACGTTGGCGAGTCGCACGGCAAAAAAGCCTTTGCCGTCAATGGCATTGCCGTGCATATAGCACCCTTTGCCGTGAAAATAGTTGCACCGCAAAGTCCTTTTTCCCCGTAGTCATGATGAATGCATGTCGAGAACAAGAAATGTGTAACATAGAATACACACCGTGGAGACTAAATCAACCAGTTCCTTTACTGTTCCATATGAGCCTATAACAAAACAATAACAAAATAACCAGACCCCATCATCATTATCCTGAATGTTATTATATTAATAAAATAAGATCGTGTGGCGATTTTTAGATAAATTCTCGGATTTCTAGGAACACCAACGGCTGATATATGTGCCCAAACAATACTGCTAAAACATTTTATATTTATGAACCCAGAGAGTACTTGAGAATTCAAACATCATTTTCTTGCTCAGACCGAGCGGACGCATGAGAATTGGGTAAAGGACTAAAACCATCATTCACAAGTCGAATGTAATCAATACATAAGTAATCCCGCCGTTATCATGAACCGATACATGTTTCCTTACCATGATTGTACAAAAAACAAATGTCACAAAAAGTTGAAGAAAGGCGTAAAACTCAAATCTATTAATTGATAAAAGAAAAACAGAAGAAACCAATGTACGTCAAACGGCTTCCAAGATTACAGCCGACCAAAGCTAGAGATAAAAGGTAACTGAATGAAATATTAGCATAGATCAATAACATACAATTAGTTCTCTTCAATGACATTGTTTTCTTGTATTTATAATAGAGTCGACCAAAGCTAGAAATGGCAAGTTCATGATAATATGCTTCCCTTGACAACACTTTGAAGTATTCCTATGGAATATCCAAGAAGATAATGAACAGAACACCAAGCCATTGAAGACCTCCAGAAAATTTGAATTGATTATCTGATTGAGGTGGATACATTTGTGGAACCATCGCATGAAAAGCAAACTCCTAAGATTTGCTCTTTGTAAAATGAAAAGGAGCTTGCACAAAATATATATCATACCTAGAAGGGCATGGCCTCAATTTCCACGATAAATGAAAAAGTGAAATTGTTCTACAACTCATCATCAACTTGTATAAACAAGAATTTTTTAAAATTTAAGCATCAAGGGGTCATCTAGCATATTTATGAAGTATCATCATAGGTCTTTGCCGTGTATTTTCCCCACACGGCAAAGCAATGTTTTTCCGTAGTGCAGCTGCCACCACCTACCAGTTCGTGAAGAAACCTTCCCTGCGTGGTATGCATGCAAAATGCATCAGCTTATGCTGTGTTAGAGCATCTTTAGTCAGAGACTTCAAACAACGTCCGGCAAAAGCACGTCCGGACACCTCAGCCATCCAGCAAGCAGTGTAAACTGAAAATGACACAGCATAAGTTTCAGATCAACCGAGTAATCAACGACTTTAGCTTGGATGTGGTCATGTGGATGCGGTCATGCATGTAGCTCTCCTCAGCTGCCTGTATGTAACCAATAGAATGGCATAGGTTCATGAAATTTTCTGATGACAGAGTCCACGACAGTGCTTGCCGTTTCGAGATACGAATTCATAAACGATCAGAAAAACAGATGATTACATGACAACCTCCAAGTCCGAGAACGTGACAAAGCATTTGGTTCAGTTGGCAATCTACTTAGGGTTAATTATTTACTTATAAGAAGAAGCGCCTGGGCACCTGGCCTCCCTTATGAGGCGGAGCCCCGACGTTGGCGCGGCGCAAGGTGATCTTGGGCTGCTTGACGCTCACATCCCCGTTCGCCGCGGACGCCAGACGCTTGCGGATGCGCTCGGCCCTCGCGAGCGCCTTCTCGCGCGCCGCCTCCACCTTCTTGTACTCGGCCTCCGGCCCGGACGCCGTGACTGGGTGGACGAACTGGACGGGCTTGGTGAAGTCGAACTTCGGGCGGGGCTCGTCGGGATCGGACTCGGGGTCGGAGAACGCGCAGTAGATGACGATCTCGTCTTCGTCGTCGCTGATCTCGGGCGCCTGCTCGGGGTGGGGCTGTGAGTGGTCGCCCTTCTCCAGGGCGCAGCCGGTGAGGGTTTGGGGTTGGTCGCCCTTCTCCATGGCGCAGCCGGTTAGGGTTTGGGGTTTGTCGCCATTCTCCATGGTGCGGCCGTTAGGGTTTGTGGTTGGGTGGCTTCGTTGCAGACGAGGGGCTGGTGCCGGTTAGGGAGTAGACGGACGAAAGCTTCTGGTTTTCCCGTATTTTTATATTGTCGAATATCCTTTACAGAACCGACCAAGGCTCAAGATACTATAAGTTGGACTCTCGCCAATGATGGCCAAATGTTCAGCGAAATCTGCATACTCCATTCTATTTTGTGACTCCATTCTATTCCAACCTAGGAGCCCTATGATCCTATTGTCCTAGGTCGATTCGGCATGGCCCAAATTCAACCTTAACATAAGAAACGTCTTGATGACATTTGTATACAACCACATGACTCCTCCTTCGGCACCAGCTCCATGGCACTCCACCCTCCACCTCCAAACCGGCCCAGTTCAACTAGCACCTCCAGGTAGTTGTCACGCTCCCAGGAGACAACGAGAAAACATCAAGGTTCTAACATCCCTATATTCCGCGCAGCCCTTCTCCGTGGCGCGGGCGCGCGGCTGGTTAGGGTTTGGTGTTCGTCACCCATCTCCATGGCGCAGCGACGGTTAGGGTTTGGGGTTTGTCGCTATTCCTTATGGCGCGACCGTTAGAGTTTGGGTTATTTTGTTGCAGACAAGCGGCTGGTGCCGGCTAGGAAGTAGACCGACGAAAGCATCTGGTTTTTTCCCATATTTTTATTGTGGGATATCCTATTTACAAAACCGACCAAGGCTCAGGATACGATAAGTTTTACTCTGACCAACGATGGCTAAATATTCCGCGAAATCTGCATACAAGTTTAAGTTTAAAACTAGACTGCCGCGAACACTGGTAGAAAAAAGGGCTTCTGTCCAGCCCCATTAGTCGCGAAACTATAGGAACCGCGACCAATGGGCTCTTTAGTCGCGGTTCGGGAGGCGAACCGCGACCAAAGGCCTGGGCCCAGCGCGCTCGGTGGCCAGCTGGTGGACGGGAGGGGCTTTAGTCGCGGTTGGTCAGGACAACCGCGACTAAAGCCCCTCCCCTATATATACCGTTCAGCCCACATCACTTAGCCATTTGGTGCCACTTCTCTTCACAAACTTCACAAGGGGGTGTAGGTTTGCTTTTGGCTCCTCTTATGCACACAAGGTGTTTGATGAAATGCCCCAAGAGCATGAAACCAACATGATATGAAGTGTCGGAGCCACACTTGAACGAGCTTCCTCATTTATTTTTTCCTCCTCGATCGCGGTTAGCAACTTGAACCTTTCATGTGTCATTGATAAAATATGCATGTGTGTAGTTCATTGTTTAATTTCTATTTAGTTTAACAAATGCATGATGGTTAATTATATATTTTATATTATAATAATGCAGATGAATCGGCAATGGATGTACGGTAACGACTCTCCGGCGAGTTCACTACGGGTTTGAAAGATTTCCTCGTAGTGGCTAATGCGAACAAGCAGAAGGGTTTTGTTATCTGTCCATGTGTTGACTGTAAGAATCAGAAGGGTTACTTGATGCGTGCAATTAACACACGTCCGTTGGGAACCCCAAGAGGAAGGTGTGATGCAGACAGTAGCAAGTTTTCCCTCAGAAAGAAACCAAGGTTTATCGAACCAGGAGGAGCCAAGAAGCACGTTGAAGGTTGATGGCGGCGAAGTATAGTGCGGCGCAACACCAGGGATTCCGGCGCCAACGTGGAACCTGCACAACACAACCAAAGTACTTTGCCCCAACGAAACAGTGAGGTTGTCAATCTCACCGGCTTGCTGTAACAAAGGATTAGATGTATAGTGTTGATGATGATTGTTTGCGAAGAACAGTAAAACAAGTATTGCAGCAGATTGTATTCAATGTAAAAGAATAGGACCGGGGTCCACAGTTCACTAGAGGTGTCTCTCCCATAAGATAAATAGCATGTTGGGTGAACAAATTACAGTCGGGCAATTGACAAATAGAGAGAGCATGACAATGCACATACATGATATGATAAGTATAGTGAGATTTAATTGGGCATTACGACAAAGTACATAGACCGCTATCCAGCATGCATCTATGCCTAAAAAGTCCACCTTCAGGTTATCATCTGAACCCCTTCCAGTATTAAGTTGCAAACAACAGACAATTGCATTAAGTATGGTGCGTAATATAATCAATAACTACATCCTCGGACATAGCATCAATGTTTTATCCCTAGTGGCAACAGCACATCCACAACCTTAGAACTTTCTGTCACTGTCCCAGATTTAATGGAGGCATGAACCCACTATCGAGCATAAATACTCCCTCTTGAAGTTAAAAGCAAAAACTTGGCCAGAGCCTCTACTAATAACGGAGAGCATGCAAGATCATAAACAACACATAGGTAATAGATTGTAATCAACATAACATAGTATTCTCTATCCATCGGATCCCGACAAACACAACATATAGCATTACAGATAGATGATCTTGATCATGTTAGGCAGCTCACAAGATCCAACAATGAAGCACATAAGGAGAAGACGACCATCTAGCTACTGCTATGGACCCATAGTCCAGGGGTGAACTACTCACTCATCACTCCGGAGGTGACCATGGCGGTGAAGAGTCCTCCGGAAGATGATTCCCCTCTCCGGCAGGGTGTCGGAGGCGATCTCCTGAATCCCCCGAGATGGGATTGGCGGCGGCGTCTCAGTAAGGTTTTCCGTATCGTGGCTCTCGGTACTGAGGGTTTCGCGACGGAGGCTTTAAGTAGGCGGAAGGGCAGGTCAGGGGGCCACACGAGGGCCCCACACACCAGGGCCGCGCGGCCAAGGCCTGGGCCGCGCCGCCCTGTTGTGGCGGCGCCTCGTGGCCCCACTTCGTCTCCCCTCCGGTCTTCTGGAAGCTTCGTGTAAAAATAGGCCCCTGGGCGTTGATTTCGTCCAATTCCGAGAATATTTCCTTTGTAGGATTTCTGAAACCAAAAACAGCAGAAACAAAGAATCGCTCTTCGGCATCTCGTTAATAGGTTAGTGCCGGAAAATGCATAAATACGACATAAAGTATGCATAAAACATGTATATATCATCAATAATGTGGCATGGAACATAAGAAATTATCAATACGTCGGAGACGTATCAGCATCCCCAAGCTTAGTTCCTGCTCGTCCCGAGCAGGTAAACGATAACAAAGATAATTTCTGGAGTGACATGCCATCATAACCTTGATCATACTATTGTAAGCATATGTAATGAATGCAGCGATCAAAACAATGGTAATGACATGAGTAAACAACTGAATCATAAAGCAAAGACTTTTCATGAATAGTACTTCAAGACAAGCATCAATAAGTCTTGCATAAGAGTTAACTCATAAAGCAATAAATCAAAGTAAAGGTATTGAAGCAACACAAAGGAAGATTAAGTTTCAGCGGTTGCTTTCAACTTATAACATGTATATCTCATGGATAGTGTCAATGTAAAGTAATATAACAAGTGCAATATGCAAGTATGTAGGAATCAATGCACAGTTCACACAAGTGTTTGCTTCTTGAGGTGGAGAGAAATAGGTGAACTGACTCAACATAAAAGTAAAAGAAAGGTCCTTCAAAGAGGAAAGCATCGATTGCTATATTTGTGCTAGAGCTTTTATTTTGAAAACATGAAACAATTTTGTCAACGGTAGTAATAAAGCATATGTATCATGTAAATTATATCTTACAAGTTGCAAGCTTCATGCATAGTATACTAGTAGTGCCCGCACCTTGTCCTAATTAGCTCGGATTACCAAGATTATCATCGCAATACACATATTTTAACCAAGTGTCACAAAGGGGTACCTCTATGCCGCCTGTACAAAGGTCTAAGGAGAAAGCTCGCATTTGGATTTCTCGCTTTTGATTATTCTCAACTTAGACATCCATACCGGGACAACATAGACAACAGATAATGGACTCCTCTTTAATGCATAAGCATGTAGCAACAATTAATGTTGTCATATGAGATTGAGGATATATGTCCAAAACTGAAACTTCAACCATGATTCATGGCTTTAGTTAGCGGCCCAATGTTCTTCTCTAACATCATGCATGCTCTAACCATTTAATGAGTGGTAAATCTCCCTTACTTCAGACAAGACGAACATGCATAGCAACTCACATGATATTCAACAAAGAGTTGATGGCGTCCCCAGGAGCATGGTTATCGCACAACAAGCAACTTAATAAGAGATAAAGTGCATAAGTACATATTCAATACCACAATAGTTTTTAACGCTATTTTGTCCCATGAGCTATATATTGCAAAGGCGAATGATGGAAATTTAAAGGTAGCATTCAAGCAATTTACTTTGGAATGGCGGAGAAATACCATGTAGTAGGTAGGTATGGTGGACACAAATGGCATAGTGGTTGGCTCAAGGATTTTGGATGCATGAGAAGTATTCCCTCTCGATACAAGGTTTAGGCTAGCAAGGTTATTTGAAACAAACACAAGGATGAACCGGTGCAGCAAAACTCACATAAAAGACATATTATAAACATTATAAGACTCTACACCGTCTTCCTTGTTGTTCAAAACTCAATACTAGAAATTATCTAGACTTTAGAGAGACCAAATATGCAAACCAAATTTTAGCAAGCTCTATGTATTTCTTCATTAATGGGTGCAAAGTATATGATGCAAGAGCTTAAACATGAGCACAACAATTGCCAAGTATCAAATTATTCAAGACATTTTAGAATTACTACATGTAGCATTTCCCGATTCCAACCATATAACAATTTAACGAAGAAGATTCAACCTTCGCCATGAATACTATGAGTAAAGCCTAAGGACATATTTGTCCATATGCAACAGCGGAGCGTGTCTCTCTCCCACACAATGAATGCTAGGATCCATTTTATTCAAACAAAAACAAAAACAAAAACAAACCGACGCTCCAAGCAAAGCACATAAGATGTGATGGAATAAAAATATAGTTTCAGGGGAGGAACCTGATAATGTTGTCGATGAAGAAGGGGATGCCTTGGGCATACCCAAGCTTAGACGCTTGAGTCTTCTTAAAATATGCAGGGGTGAACCACCGGGGCATCCCCAAGCTTAGAGCTTTCACTCTCCTTGATCATATTGTATCATCTCCCTCTCTTGATCCTTGAAAACTTCCTCCACACCAAACTCGAAACAACTCATTAGAGGGTTAGTGCACAATAAAAATTTATATGTTCAGAGGTGACATAATCATTCTTAACACTTCTGGACATTGCACAAAGCTACTGGACATTAATGGATCAAAGAAATTCATCCAACATAGCAAAAGAGGCAATGCGAAATAAAAGGCAGAATCTGTCAAAACAGAACAGTTCGTAAAGACGAATTTTAAAGTGGCACCAGACTTGCTCAGATGAAAATGCCCAAATTAAATGAAAGTTGCGTACATATCTGAGGATCACTCACGTAAATTGGCATAATTTTCTGAGTTACCTACAGAGAATTAGGCCCAGATTCGTGACAGCAAAGAAATCTGTTTCTGCGCAGTAATCCAAATCTAGTATGAACCTTACTATCAAAGACTTTACTTGGCACAACAATGCACAAAACTAAGATAAGGAGAGATTGCTACAGTAGTAAACAGCTTCCAAGACTCAAATATAAAATAAAAGTACTGTAGTAAAAACATGGGTTATCTCCCATAAGCGCTTTTCTTTAACGCCTTTCAGCTAGGCGCAGAAAGTGTATATCAAGTGTTATCGAGAGATGAAGCATCAACATCATAATTTGTTCTAATAATAGAATCAAAAGGTAACTTCATTCTCTTTCTAGGGAAATGTTCCATACCTTTCTTGAGAGGAAATTGATATTTAATATTACCTTCCTTCATATCAATGATAGCTCCAATAGTTCGAAGAAAAGATCTTCCCAATATAATGGGACAAGATGCATTGCATTCAATATCCAAGACAACAAAATCAACGGGGACAAGGTTATTGTTAACGGTAATGCGAACATTATCAACTCTCCCCAAAGGTTTCTTTGTAGCATTATCAACAAGATTAACATCCAAATAACAATTTTTCAATGGTGGCAAGTCAAGCATATCATAAATTTTCTTAGGCATAACAGAAATACTTGCACCAAGATCACATAAAGCATTACAATCAAAGTCATTGACCTTCATCTTAACGATGGGCTCCCAACCATCCTCTAGCTTTCTAGGAATAGAAGTTTCAAGTTTTAGTTTCTCTTCTCTAGCTTTTATGAGAGCATTCGTAATATGTTTTGTGAAAGCCAAATTTATAGCACTAGCATTGGGACTTTTAGCAAGCTTTTGTAAGAACTTTATAACTTCAGAGATGTGGCAATCATCAAAGTCTAAACCATTATGATCTACAGCAATGGGATCATCATCCCCAATGTTGGAAAAAATTTCAGCAGTTTTATCACAAGCAGTTTCAGCAGTTTTAGCAGTTTCCGGCAGTTTTGCAGGCTTTGCATTAGAAGTGGAAACATTGCCAACACCAATTCTTTCACCATTATTAGTAGGAGGTGCAGAAACATGTGGAGCATTAACATTACTAGTGGTGGTAATAGTCCAAACTTTAGCTACATTATTCTCTTTAGCAAGTTTTTCATTTTCTTCTCTTTCCCATCTAGCATGCAATTCAGCCATCAATCTTATATTCTCATTAATTCTAACTTGGACGGCATTTGCTGTAGTAACAATTTTATTTTCAATATCCTTATTAGGCATAACTTTCAATTTTAAAAAATCAACATCAGAAGCAAGTCTATCAACCTTAGAAGCAAGAATATCAATTTTATCAAGCTTTTCCTCAACAGATTTGTTAAAAGTAGTTTGTGTACTAATAAATTCTCTAAGCATAGCTTCAAGTCCAGGGGTGTGTTCCTATTATTGTTGTAAGAATTCCCATAAGAATTACCATAACCGTTACCATTATTATAAGGATATGGCCTATAGTTATTACTAGAATTGTTCCGATAAGCATTGTTGTTGAAATTATTATTTTTAATGAAGTTTACATCAACATGTTTTTCTTGAGCAACCAATGAAGCTAACGGAACATTATTAGGATCAACATTAGTCCTATTATTCACAAGCATAGACATAATAGCATCAATATTATCACTCAAGGAAGAGGTTTCTTTGACAGAATTTACCTTCTTACC
This sequence comes from Lolium perenne, assembly GCF_019359855.2. Classification (NCBI taxonomy): domain Eukaryota; kingdom Viridiplantae; phylum Streptophyta; class Magnoliopsida; order Poales; family Poaceae; genus Lolium; species Lolium perenne. The sequence goes on along the minus strand of NC_067244.2, from coordinate 244,491,522 downwards.
TTGTGGAGCTCTTTCCGTGTGCCATTCAGAGTAATTAATCCTCATATTATCAAGAAGCTTTGTTGCTTCACCAAGAGTGATGGACATAAAGGTACCTCCAGCAGCTGAATCCAATAGGTTCCGCGAATAAAAGTTCAGTCCTGCATAAAAGGTTTGGATGATCATCCAAGTAGTCAGTCCATGGGTTGGGCAATTCTTTACCAAAGATTTCATTCTCTCCCATGCTTGAGCAACATGTTCATTATCTAATTGTTTAAAATTCATTATGCTACTCCTCAAAGATATAATTTTAGCGGGAGGATAATATCTACCAATAAAAGCATCCTTACATTTAGTCCATGAATCAATACTATTTCTAGGCAGAGATAGCAACCAATCTTTAGCTCTTCCTCTTAAAGAGAAAGGAAACAATTTTAATTTTATAATGTCACCATCTACATCCTTATATTTTTGCATTTCACATAGTTCAACGAAATTATTGAAATGGGCAGCAGCATCGTCAGAACTAACACCAGAAAATTACTCTCTCATAACAAGATTCAGTAAAGCAGGTTTAATTTCAAAGAATTCTGCTGTAGTAGCAGGTGGAGCAATAGGTGTGCATAAGAAATCATTATTATTTGTGCTAGTGAAGTCACACAACTTAGTATTTTCAGGAGTACCCATTTTAGCAGTAGTAAATAAAGCAAACTAGATAAAATAAATGCAAGTAACTAATTTTTTTGTGTTTTTGATATAGAGAACAATGCAGTAAATAAAGTAAAGCTAGCAACTAATTTTTTTGTGTTTTGATATAATGCAGTAAACAAAGTAGTAAATAAAATAAAGCAAGACAAAAACAAAGTAAAGAGATTGGATTGTGGAGACTCCCCTTGCAGCGTGTCTTGATCTCCCCGGCAACGGCGCCAGAAAATATGCTTGATGCGTGCAATTAACACACGTCCGTTGGGAACCCCAAGAGGAAGGTGTGATGCAGACAGTAGCAAGTTTTCCCTCAGAAAGAAACCAAGGTTTATCGAACCAGGAGGAGCCAAGAAGCACGTTGAAGGTTGATGGCGGCGAAGTATAGTGCGGCGCAACACCAGGGATTCCGGCACCAACGTGGAACCTGCACAACACAACCAAAGTACTTTGCCCCAACGAAACAGTGAGGTTGTCAATCTCACCGGCTTGCTGTAACAAAGGATTAGATGTATAGTGTTGATGATGATTGTTTGCGAAGAACAATAAAACAAGTATTACAGCAGATTGTATTCAATGTAAAAGAATAGGACCGGGGTCCACAGTTCACTAGAGGTGTCTCTCCCATAAGATAAATAGCATGTTGGGTGAACAAATTACAGTCGGGCAATTGACAAATAGAGAGAGCATGACAATGCACATACATGATATGATAAGTATAGTGAGATTTAATTGGGCATTACGACAAAGTACATAGACCGCTATCCAGCATGCATCTATGCCTAAAAAGTCCACCTTCAGGTTATCATCCGAACCCCTTCCAGTATTAAGTTGCAAACAACAGACAATTGCATTAAGTATGGTGCGTAATGTAATCAATAACTACATCCTCGGACATAGCATCAATGTTTTATCCCTAGTGGCAACAGCACATCCACAACCTTAGAACTTTCTGTCACTGTCCCAGATTTAATGGAGGCATGAACCCACTATCGAGCATAAATACTCCCTCTTGGAGTTAAGAGCAAAAACTTGGCCAGAGCCTCTACTAATAACGGAGAGCATGCAAGATCATAAACAACACATAGGTAATAGATTGATAATCAACATAACATAGTATTCTCTATCCATCGGATCCCGACAAACACAACATATAGCATTACAGATAGATGATCTTGATCATGTTAGGCAGCTCACAAGATCCAACAATGAAGCACATAAGGAGAAGACGACCATCTAGCTACTGCTATGGACCCATAGTCCAGGGGTGAACTACTCACTCATCACTCCGGAGGCGACCATGGCGGTGAAGAGTCCTCCGGGAGATGATTCCCCTCTCCGGCAGGGTGCCGGAGGCGATCTCCAGAATCCCCCGAGATGGGATTGGCGGCGGCGGCGTCTCAGTAAGGTTTTCCGTATCGTGGCTCTCGGTACTGGGGGTTTCGCGACGGAGGCTTTAAGTAGGCGGAAGGGCAGGTCAGGGGGGCACACGAGGGCCCCACACACCAGGGCCGTGCGGCCAAGGCCTGGGCCGCGCCGCCCTGTTGTGGAGGCGCCTCGTGGCCCCACTTCGTCTCCCCTCCGGTCTTCTGGAAGCTTCGTGTAAAAATAGGCCCCTGGGCGTTGATTTCGTCCAATTCCGAGAATATTTCCTTTGTAGGATTTCTGAAACCAAAAACAGCAGAAAACAGCAACTGGCTCTTCGGCATCTCGTTAATAGGTTAGTGCCGGAAAATGCATAAATACGACATAAAGTATGCATAAAACATGTAGATATCATCAATAATGTGGCATGGAACATAAGAAATTATCAATACGTCGGAGACGTATCATTACTCTTCCTCAAGAGAAGTTCACCTGCACCTGCTTCGGCACGGTTTCATGCCAAGCTATAATTGTTGGACCAAGCATGGAGAAAGAGGGGTTATAATGGAAGAAGATGAAGAAGGGGATGATTTCATCGATGAAAACTATCTTGATCATTTCGGTGATACTTTCATGGAGGATGCTGAAGGTGAAGGGGAAGGTGAAGGGGAAGGTGAAGAAGAGGCACGTGATGAGCCCGCTGATGATCTTGGTCGGACCATTGCTGATGCACGGAGATGCTGCGAAACTGAAAAGGAGAGGGAGAATTTGGATCGCATGTTAAAGGATCACAAAAAGTCGCTGTACCCAGGATGCGATAATGGTCTGAAAAAGCTGGGCTGCACACTGGATTTGCTGAGATGGAAGGCACAGGAAGGTGTAGCTGACTTGGGATTTGAAAACTTGCTGAAAATGTTGAAGAATATGTTTCCTAAGAATAACGAGTTGCCCTCCAGTACGTACGAAGCAAAGAAGGTTGTCTGCCCTCTAGGTTTAGAGGTTCTGAAGATACATGCATGCATCAACGACTGCATCCTCTACCACGGTGAATACGAGAATTTGAATGAATGCCCGGTATGCACTGCATTGCGTTATAAGATCAGAGGCGATGACCCTGGTGACGATGTTGAGGGCCAGAAACCCAGGAAGAGGGTTCCCGCCAAGGTGATGTGGTATGCTCCTATAATACCACGGTTGAAACGTCTGTTCAGGAACAAAGAGCATGCCAAGTTGTTGCGATGGCACAAAGAGGACCGTAAGTCGGACGGGCAGCTGAGACACCCCGCAGATGGAACGCAATGGAGAAAGATCGACAGAGAGTTCAAAGATTTTGCAGCTGACGCAAGGAACATAAGATTTGGTCTAAGTACAGATGGCATGAATCCTTTTGGCGAGCAGAGCTCCAGCCATAGCACCTGGCCCGTGACTCTATGCATCTACAACCTTCCTCCTTGGTTGTGCATGAAGCGGAAGTTCATTATGATGTCAGTGCTCATCCAAGGTCCGAAGCAACCCGGCAACGACATCGATGTGTACCTAAGGCCATTAGTTGATGAACTTTTACAGTTGTGGGGCAGACCTGGTGTCCGTGTGTGGGATGAGCACAAAGAAGAGGAATTTGAGCTACGAGCGTTGCTTTTCGTAACCATCAACGATTGGCCTGCTCTTAGTAACCTTTCGGGACTGTCAAATAAGGGATACAATGCATGCACGCACTGCTTACATGAGACTGAAAGTGTACATTTGCCAAATTGTAAGAAGAATGTGTACCTTGGGTATCGTCGATTTCTTCCAAAAATTCATCCAGTAAGAAAGAAAGGCAAGCATTACAACGGCAAGGCAGATCACCGGCCGAAACCTGCGGAACGCACTGGTGCTGAGGTATTTGATATGGTCATCCCACAAGGCCTTGGGAACGTAGTGCCGAGGAAGTCGACGCACACGCGGCTGCTGATTATGAGAAATGGAAGGCGGACTGCAAGAAGAAAAGAGAGGGTGAGCCCAAGCCTGTATTTTCTGACAAGCAAAAGCAGTGGGCTAAGTCATTTTTGAACACACCGTTCCAAGCCGCGAAGAATCTGCCTGACGACTATGCACGTGAACTTCGTAGGCAAGCACTCGCGTTCAAGAGGAACAAAGAGTTGGCGGAGAAGCAGGAGAAGAAAGCCTTGGAGGAGGCTGAGAAAAAATTAGAAAGGAGGGGAAAGAAGTTGCCCATCTCGGGGAACAAAGTAAACAATCGATCGCCCCGCTCATAGTGCAAGCCGCCGGTCCGGATGCCCCCGATATCATAGCAGCTGCGGCAACACATGGATTGACTGTAACGAGTGCCAGAGAACAAGCGGCCAACTTAGGTATCACTCTTCGTGCACTGTTAGGCCTTGATGAGGCGCCAATGAAGGACGTAGTATTTACATATGTGCCGAATGGGCCTCTCGTCGAGCCTGCGCAGGAAGAGGATCTACCTCGACAAATGAAAGGTCTGCTAAATTGGTACAAGGGTTACATAAAACTTAAAAACGCCAAAGACTATATTTATGCGGAAGTTAGACATGAGCATCACTTCAAACATTACTATATAATAATTCATCGGAGTGAATTGTTCCAGCTGTTCAATCTACGCGAGCTCGACAAATCTATCATCAGTTGCTACGTTCTGTAAGTGATTTATTAATTTCTACCCCATCTCGTTCATTACCTGCACTATATATATATATATATATATATATATATATATAGGATAAATACTTCCTACTCCTGGGTGTAACTACACCCATCTCTCGTATACGATCATACAAAAGTATATATGATACTTTATCAATTTGAGTATGTTCGTATGTTGTATCTAAGATACTCCATACCAACTTTGGTGAAAAAAAATCAAATACACCCATAGTTTGCACAATATATACAAAATACATGCATATTTATACATAAAGAAATAGTGTACGTAAAAAAGTGTACATACTACCTACAAAGTAGTATATATACTACCAAAATATTGTTATATACTTCATACTACATGTATATACTCTTCGGTATGATAGATACTACCTAGATTGTGTGAAACACACGTGGGAGTAACTACACCCGGGTGTAGCATGAATATGTCCTATATATATATATTGTCCTAACTATCTTGTTGTGTACGCTATTATGCAGAATGAAGAAGTGGGAAATGAGAATAAGGAGCATCCATGATGTTGGGTTCATTGACCCACGCATCGTTAATTCATATGTGTTAGAACACCACCCCGCCGACATGGAGGAAGACCTGTGGCGGTTTCTTAGAAAACAGGAACTCAAAAGTGATATTCTATTTCCTTACCATTTTAGGTGAGTGTTTCTGTCTTGAGCACATTCTCTTTTGTTTACTCCATGCATGGTATGTGGCTAATCGATGAGTTATGCATGACTGTGCATGTATCGTGTCCGCAGGTTCCACTGAATTCTGCTAGTAATTCAATTTCACACCTCCACAGTTCTCGTCCACGACTCTCTGAATATGGATCCGGCGCTTTGGGCCGACATGAGAAAAATGATGCAAAAATAATTATTTTCATTCATTTGCGCTCTATATCGATCGGCCTATTTCGTTCATTTCCTAATATCAAGTAATAACTAATTAATAACTCTCTTGTTCATTTAATTTTCTTTGGCTCGTAGGGTTTGGAGACGGTTCGTAGATGAAAAGGTCAGTGAATTCAAAAAAAGAGCTACAATTTAAAAGGGCAGTGTCTGCGACTGGGGATATTCAGCCACCGGGGACCAATCTATGTGGATACTATGTTTGTGAGAGGATCCGGAGATACACCACTGAGCGGCAGCCATCTGAGAACAACATCAAGAGGAATAACCTCCGGAAGACGCTTAGTCCAGAAGCTCGCTTCCGACCACTTCAAGAGGAACTAGCTGGATGGTTCGCGAGGGAAGTCATCGATCCTAGAGGAGAACACTATGTAGAGGACGTAGAACTTCATATGCACTAAATTATGTATGGAAACTTGTTCAAAATTGTATATGGTCATCCGATATTGAATATATATTGTATATTCCTCTTGAATTTTTTTTGGTTCTAATTTCAAATTTGTTTGAAATTGTACATTCATATGCATGTATGTAGTACCGTAGAATATGTGAAACTCCTTCAAAATTAAAACCCAAAAGAAATAAAACAATACAAATTAAAAAGAAACCAGATTTAGGGGGAGGGGGGCTAAACCCTAAACCCTGCGGAGGCCTTTAGTCGCGGTTGGCCAGCAGAACCGCGACTAAAGGTCCTCCGCCCTGGCGCTCGCCTGCCGCCCACGTGGACGGGCCTTTAGTCGCGGTTCGTAAGGAACCGCGACTAAAGGGGTGGGGGGGCTTTAGTCGCGCTTAATTGGTCGCGGTTGCGCAACCGCGACCAATGGCAGTTGCGAACCGCGACCGAAGCCCTTTTTTCTACCAGTGAAGTAACGTGGAATGGGTCTGGAAAATCCAAGCGAAGCCGAAGGTGAAGTTTCATTGTTGGTTGATGTTGATAGGCTTTTGGTGATCAAGAGAAAGAAACAGCTGCACGCATCTTTGCAAGAGAGGTGCAGGCCCGGACCCATGGGAGTACCGCCCGTGCGGCCGCACAGGCCGCAAATTTTTGGGGGCCCAAGATTTCTACGTTGGCCTTGGGCCTTTTATATAGCGTATACTTCAAAAGACAATCACAAAAGTGATGTAGTCTAATTGGTAAAAACGTTTGAATTGTGCTAGTGTTGACACACATGTCGTTACAAGTTCAATTTCCACAGGTCGCAAAACCTTATTTGCCTTTTTTTTCTCCGGCTCTCTTTTGTTCCCATGTTTCTCCGTCTTTTCTGACTGATGTCTATGATGCAAATACTTGATTTCTTATTTTATTAGCAGTGAATAAAACTAGAGAAGCTGCATGTATAAATCACACATACTATTTTTATTTTATTAGCATTGAATAAAACTAGACAAGGTAAATGTATAAATCATACATACTATACCTACCTCTTGAACAAATTACTATCTCTTGAAACAAATTTCTATCTCCTGAAATAAATTTATAGTTTAAGTCTAACCATGTTAGGAAATATTTATTGCGATATCTTCACTTCTCATATTTAAATTAAATAAATAATCATTGTGATTTTAATTTATAGCGATTGAGGTGAATTTCATATAGTGGTATTATATTCCTCTCATATGGATATATAGGATTTATAATCTGTTTATCTATGTACATGTACAATTGTTATGAGAGGTTTACATACTACAAGGCTTTGAGATTCTAAAATATTTTCCTAATTTTAAAAACCCAAATAGCTTAATTGCCTCAAAACCATTGGATGTGTTTTTTTTTATGTTGGGCCGTATATGTGTTTTCTCTTAAAACAACTTTTAAGACGGTCTTACCATGAGTTTAGAATATATGGGCTCCGAGAGTAGTTTGTAATAACCCAAACATAGGAACAACGAAGGGTAGATTTAGAAATGGGATGTGCATTTCATCGCAAAACGGGGGAAATTTTCGCGCCTTATTGCAACTAAACCTAAGAGGGATCGAGGTTCTCTCTCATTTTGCACTTAGGGTTAGGCAATGTGAGTTAGGGAAATTTCGACATGATCTCTTTTGTATCTTGTTAATTTGGGGTATTGATTTCATTTAACAAGTAAAATGCATTTGGAATATCAAACATTAAGTATAAATGAATATGGACATTGAAATCACAATTCAAAAACAAATTATGAATTCAAATAACTTTGAATTTCAAAGTGAATAATAAATACAACATTTATTCCAGAATATAAACATTACACAAATCAAAAGCTCATAAGTAAAATTTGAGCTTTATTGATATCACAACACAGATTACATTGTCTTTACAATATTCTTGATACAAGAATTGATGAATAATAAACAGAAATGAAAATGAAGATTACAATATTGTTCCTAAACTAAAACCTAGACTAAATGACTTGAAGAATATCTTCTGGTCATATTCATCTTCAAAACCTGCAAGAATAAAACAGCAAGTACTAGCCAGAATGATAGTGTAGCCAAAGAATTCAGTTTGGACAGAACCAAGTGTCATGCACACTTGTGCTTGTCCAAAACCAAGGACAGCACAAGATAAGGGCAACAGCAGACCAAACCTGAGCACCACCAGGGGCTCAAGTTTCAGCATATGAGGGCACACAGCTCAAGTGTGCTGGGCAGCAACAGCAAGGCCATGCATCAGATTAGTCACCAAGCAAGCCAGGCTTGTGTGTCAATGCAAGGATAGAAGCAGGGTTCATATAAAAGGGGCACAAACCCTAGAAATAGTGACCAGTCGACCAGATAAGGATTCACCAGGTAAGGGTGAAGCAAGAACAAGCTCAGTTCATCCAGTTCTTGAGCAAGAACAGAATCAACACACACACACCCACTCAACCACCAGAAATCATGGTGACCTGAGAAGATCATCCAAGACCTGGAGGTGAAGGGCTGTGACACAAACCCAAGTCTGCATCAACAAAACATTTCTTTCTAGGAGCTGGAACAAGGTATACCTAGTTCCTGGAAAAGATCCAAAGGATCTGATCCATCATATGCATGAAATAAGCATGGGATGAGCAGATGCTCATATGGGTAGATCATCACTTGGTTTTCACCAAGGATTACTGCCAGTCAAAAGCCACTAAAATAGAAAGCATCTAGGTACAGATCTTATACACAGAAACTAGCACATATGCACAGATGCACACACTAGCTAGATTTGATGCATAGATAGCACCAGTAGATGGCAAGGATTAGCAGCTAAGACTACACAGTAAATCCTAAGCATACAACCATCAGAAACCCTAGATTTCTTCACAGGCAAGCATATTGGCATTCATATTTATTATGATCCCCAAATATGCAAGCAAAGATGAGTATCCAACAAGATCCAACCAACCATGTGAGCAACCAGTCAGTAGCAAGGCTACTGAGGTCACATCACACTTAGCACCAATTAAGAGAAAGCCAAATAGATCACATCACTATCCAGAAATGGATTCAGACTCTAATTGCTTGTAAAAGAATCATGAACAGCAAATTCATATTCAAGCAAGTCATTTAAATCATCACTGCATAAGCAGTTCATCCTCATTTAAGTAATACAAGCATGAATTTATAACAGATCCATGCTAAGCATGACAGTAGCATACTATTAAGCAACACAATTTAATTCATAGCCACTAGAGCAAGTTTAGATAGCTAAAAATAAGCAACAGCACAAGTAAGCAACAGCACAGTGATGCTTGAGCATCAGCATCACCAGATAAGTGAATCATTCAGTCACCATATTAACCAGTAAGCTATCACTGATAATTGAATTGATCAAATGGATCAATCATAGCAAGCCAAGTTACACAGAGAGGTTAGCCAACAAGCAAGGAATGATCCAATGGATCATTGGCTTGCAAAGGTAGCACTGAAGCATATCACAGGCACCACTGGCACACACACAAATGTCACAGATGCAACACAAGTACACCTAGACAAGCAAGCATGATAGACCAGTAAGCATAAGCAAGTCATAACCAAGCATAGCATGGCATAGTTAGCTCTTGAGCGAGTACAACAGAGCATGGCAAGTGTAAAGCATGCTAGGAGCAGCAGACAAGCAAGCACAGCATGAACAGCAAGCAAAGCAGCATGTGCCAGTACCAGTAAATGGTAATTGGGCCATGAACTTGCAATTAACAGAAGCACAGGCAAATTGCGTAGGAATAGCATGGCTCTGTGTGATCACAGGATCACCAGAGAGCAGCAGAGCATGAGGAGGAAGAAGAACAGTAACGAGGGGAGGCGCACAGAAGAGAAGAGGAGATGCAACACTTACTTGCGCTGGAAGGCGAGGCTAGGGCATGGCGAGGCAGTGCTCGCGCGGCCCTAACAGCTGCAAATCCAGGGTAGGCGCCGACGTTACGCCGGCGAACCCAGACACGAACCAGCACCACCGTAGCAGCACCTGAGGTGACGGCACGAGTACTGCAAGCAGCACCCGCGCCAGGTCAACCCCAGGCGCGTACCATCGTCAGCGAGGACGAGATCTCGCCGGAGTTCGTCGAGGCGATCCTCCACGAGATCCAGATTGGAGGCGCCAGGAGAGGACGAGAAGGGAAAAACTGCGCGGACAGATCGATAGATCTGCACGCGGTGGTTCAGGATCGGTAGGTGGCTACGGCGGAGGAGCACGGCGATGGCCGGAGCGAGGCGACGGCCATGGCGGCGACGCCATCGCCACGGGAGTCGCCAGAGGTTAGGGTTAGGCGAGCGAGTGAGAGGGCCGAGTGAGAAGAGTGAGGTGGGCCGGTTCGGCGCCACCGAACCCAAAAGGGGACCAGCCTTATTGGGCCGTCCCTGGGTTAAGTTATTGGGCTGGGCCCAATACGGGTCCAGGGGGGTATTTTGGTCTTTTTACATTTAATAAAAGACCAAAACTTTACCAAATTTTAATAAATCAAAAACAACTCTAAAAAATCCAATAAAAATTGGATTTATGAATGAAAAATAAATCTTAACAAGAATAAAATATGAAATGGAATTTATGAAACAAATTCAAAATTATGAATTTTCAGAATTTAAATAATAACTTGGAATTTAAAGTTATTATTTCCTTGTATTTAAAATTCAAGGAAAAATCTCAAATAAGTTCAAATACTTATTTTCAAACATTTCAAAATGAGATTCTACTATTCCAAGTCATTTCTTCTGAAAAATGGTATTTTTCTCAGAAAAATACTATATTCCTTTTATTCCAAAAACTATAGAGGTAACTCTATAATTTTCAATTATTTTTGGAATGATTAAAGGAATCACCAAGTAAATAGTTTTACCTTGAATTGTTGTACTTTGTGTGAATTACAATGATTAATACTTTTAAATCAATTGTAAATTACCGTCAAAGACATAAATCTTAAATACAACCCTAAATTGTAATAACTCATTGGGGTAAAGGGATTCAACATAAAATAATCCATCCATGATTGCATTATTTGGATTTTATAACATTGTCCTTACCGGACAATGATGCTTCTTACAGAACCCGAGGTCCAGGTTCCATCAACTGCATTGAACTGCACTATCTCGCAGTCCACAGGCAAGTTCACCCTTGCTCATGTCAACTTGAGTATTTTATACTACTTTAATGCAAATCTATATACTTATCATTCCTGCATCGCAAATGAAATGTTACTTTACAACTATGAATATGACTATGTGGCTGGCAATGGAACCATGGTATGTGTTGATATGGTGGAGGTTCCATTGAATGGGTTATATCACCCTAGGATTAATTACCAATGTCGTCCAGTGATTCTAGCGCCGTACAAACCGCGTTGACCATGAGATCTATAATGGCTCAGGGGAAGCCAGCCGTATCTTTTCCCTTCTGCACGCCAACGGATCGGAGAGCCGGTGGGGTGTTGGAGGCACTGCCGCAATAGGTTGGGAAATCCTTTTAAATCCCCATCCATTAGTGATGATAAGCTCTACTATCTATGAAGGATTGTCCGGAGTACACCATGAGTAAAGCCGTATTATCGGGGAAAGTCTACTGGAGGTGTACGGTTGGACAAAAGGGTGGGTTTGCAGTCGCGGAGAAGGCGCTGTGGGCTTGGATCTTTATACCTGGCCTCACACCAAAGGAAGTGTGAACGGGGGCAAGTCCCTGCGGATGGCAGAAAGGGTGAGATCTCTTGTGGGAAAAGTAACGCACCTCTGCAGAGTGTATCAAATTGTGGCTGTCACTCCTTGTTCCGGGAAGGGAACTGCGAACGCGGCAGGAAAGGAACTCCATGAAGTTCTAGTCAACCTGTGAAGACTGACGGGCATAGTTTTCATAATAAAAGCAACCTTTTGAAGAAATGATTTCAAAAACATGCATTGACCTGCGATTTCCTGATCAATGGTCGTAGCTAGTGCATCAAACACCTTTTTACTCTTTTAGAACTTGCTGAGTACCTCTGTACTCACTTTCTTTCGACACCCTTGCTAGACTGTGATCCAGAAGTGGAGGCCATCAACGATGGAGCACCAGAAGGAGGCTACGAGCTGGTCTACGAAGAACCTGATCTTACCGGCGGAGTGGAAGGCGTAGATTATGGAATAGTCTACGGATCCGATGACACGGAGGTGGAGGAGTAGTGACATACCTTAGCATCATAGAGCCGAGCAACGTAGAACTTACCTAAATAAGTTGTTGAGCTCTTTATATTTGTTATGAGTTGTAATCGTACTTAAGTAGTATCTTAGGGTGTTCTCATAGGACCTGTGAGAATACCAACTTGTTAAGACAATGTTTGTAATAAAGTATGGAGTGTTATGACCTGCAATGTTTCTGTTGTACCACTCTGAGGGATATGGCAAATTGTGAAGAAGTCCCTTCGCAAAGATCATATCAACGACTTGTATACTACAACATGCAGTGGTATGCTGGGTCACCGCAGCTGGTATCAGAGCAAATGTTGCGACCTTAGGTTGGAAAAACCTAGTATAGGGAAGAAACCTGTAGGAGTCTAGTAGAAATAGTAAAGGATTCTCTAGAAATATGGTGGTTATTCACTTGAGAATAGCAAAACCATATATTTTAGTGCGATAATTCTTTATTATAGCTATTATGATGCATTATCACTACTAATATTCTGCTTTTGTATACAGCCATAATGTCGTACACGTTTCCTAAGAGGACTTTGAGGAAGGTTGAGGGTTGGCTCGGTGATTATGATGGACCAATAACAGCTCTCCTGTGTGGGATGCTGAAGGAACTTCATTGTGATCCACGGATACCTGTTATCAAGTATACCTACTATGATGGGGAAATCCTAGCCAAGTGCAGAGTATCGGTCCAACTACCGGAAAAATTGCTGATGAGTCGTATAATGCCATACGGAGAAGCCAAAACTATCACCACAGCCTACCATATGGGCCTATTCAAGGCAATCCTTGAGATAAGGCAGCACAAGTCAGTAGAACTGCTATGTTCAGAGTTTTCTCATATACCTCATGCCGAGGAAGATGAGGATCCCACTCTGAATCATTTGGTGTTAGCACACAGAAGTCCTGAAGCTGCAGCACAGCACATGGATAGCTGTAAGTCTTTATTGACCATGATGTACCTTTTACACATGAAGATGAGAGGTGAGATTGACCACATGCTAGCTGAGTTCACGAACCCTGATAAAGTCCAAACTCGGATGCGAGATTTGAGGGCACAACCACAACATACTACACCTTTCTTTAACCCAGACAGCGATGTAGATTTGAGTGACCAGTGGTCCAAGAGAAATCCACTTACAAGAGATCCACTTACACCTAATTTTGTCCCGCACTATCCACACGTGTCAGCATCGTATGATACTGGATATGGGGGAGACCATTCATGGAACATAAACTGCTCGGAGTCACCGATCGAGAACTTGACGGGTTGGCGTTTCGGGGAACCTTTCGGTGATGAGGAGGAGCCAATTCCATGTGATACAGGAGATGAGAGTGATGCGGTTAACCAGAATGTTAACCAAAGCTATGGGCAGAAAGAGAAAGACACCAACTCCATTTCTTTAGATTTGGAGATGGGGTTACCCAAAACATCCCAGTACGTCGTAGGTGAGAGTTCTGGAACCAAGAAAAAGAAGAAGAAGAAGATGAGGGGTCAAGTGAATAGGAATCCTCCATGGATGACTGGAGAAGAGGAGCTGTATTCCACTGGGGATATGTATGAGTCTTTATCTAGTTACTTTGGCATGACAGATCTCTGTCTCGGCACTTCGTCCGATTCAGACTACATACCTACGGGAAGAACCTTCATTCCGGACGGTCTTCGGAGGACAGACCGCTGTACCGGATGGACCCCAGGGATGTACGCGGAGGCGAGCTATGATGATGAGGAGTAGAGCTCCAATGAAGAATAAAGTAATCTAGGTGGTATTGTATTAGAACGTATTTTAAATTTCCGTTGGCTTGGGCTTTGAGCCAAATAAGTGGTTTATATATACCACATGTAATATAAGTTTGTGAGTGTGTTATGTATTATACGGTGTATATACATAATAAATGTTTGTGTTGGATTTGCTTCTTGATTTTATTGTGTGACTAGTTCTGGGCAATGAGTTGAGCTCAGAAAACATTCGCATGGTGTAATTATGAGTAATCGCTCTTTGTTACAGGACTAGGGGGAAATGGCGTTAGTAGAAACCGAAGAGGCTCGCAGAGAGTGGGAAGCAAGAGAGAAAGAGGAGGCAGATGCAGCAGCTAGAGCAGAGAACGCACCACCACCACCACACCCAATGTTGCACCCAGACTTCCAACAGTATATGAGGTCAATGGAGGAAGATAGGAGGCGTTACCAGGAAAGCCAGAGCAAGAACATGCAAGATTTCTTTACCCATGTCATCAATGATAGGGGTAATGAAGGCAAGGGAGTAACACTATCGGACTTCCAAAATGCAAGACCACTACCATTTACATCAGCTCCAGAACCAATGGATGCTGAAGACTGGCTCATGGATACAGAACGGAAGCTGAAGACCGTTGGTTGCAACGATGAGGAGAAGATTAGATACACCACTTATTTGTTGTCAGGACCAGCAGCGTCATGGTGGGAGAACCTTGTAGCAGTACACCCTCCGGATAAGGTATTCACCTGTGAGGAGTTCAAGAAGAAGTTTCGGGATGCTCATGTTCCGGACAGCGTGGTGGAGCTGAAGAAGAGGGAGTTTGAAGAACTAAGACAGAATACTGCACCCATTATGCAGTATGTTCGGGATTTCAATAGGTTATCTAGGTATGCACCTGAGGATGTAGATACAGAGGAGAAGAGGAAGAAGCGGTTCATGAAAGGCATGAATCCATACATGAAGATGCAACTGAGGTTGGCACGGACTGCCGAATTCCAGGAACTGATTGACTCGGCAATCACTTTCGAGGATGACTACAGGCAAGTCCAGGAGGACAGGAGGAAGAGGGCTCGTATAGAGCCAAGGAAGTACCCAATCAGTAAACCAACACCTGATCGGAGTTTTAAACCCCGATACCGACCTACTACTGGTAATTAATACAACCGGGGAGGTCAGAGTCAGAACCCAATTAACCAGATCATCTGCAACAATTGTGGCCTGAGAGGTCATTTGCAGAAGGATTGTCAGAAACCCAGAATCATCTGTTATGGTTGTGGGAAGGATGGACACATCAAGCCGGATTGTCCAAACAAGGCGTCCTGGAGCGGACAGAACTCTGGAGGACGAGGTGGAAACAACAACAACAACAATCGCAACAACAACAACCGCAACTACAACTACAACAACAAGAAGGGAAAGCCTTATGGAAAGCTGAATTGCACATCTTTGGAACAAGCGGAAGAGTCGGATCAAACAGTCTTAGGTACACTAAGCATTCTTACTCATCCTGGCAAAGTATTATTTGATACTGGAGCAACCACATCATTTCTTGCATTGGAATTTGTGGAAAAATTCGGGCTTAGATGTTCTAAGTTAGAAACCCCTATAACTGTTCTATCCGCGGGGGGAACGATCTTAGTAACCCACGTGAAAGAAGCACAAGTCTTAACCATATGTGACTGTGTGTATTTCGCGGACCTATTCATCATACCCATGAAGGACATATCAGTCATCCTAGGGATGGATTGGTTGACAGAAAATGGAGCGGTGATTAACTGTGGAGACAAAATAGTATCACTTCGCAACTCCATCGGAGGTCGAATAGTGTTCCAAGGAGATAAGTACAGCGAGTTGGAGATCGGATTGGAATTAAATAGCCTGAAGGAAGTGAGAATTGAAGATATTCCTGTAGTGAAGGAGTTTAAGGATGTATTTCCTAAGGAACTACCGGGAATGCCACCCGATAGAGAGATAGAATTCACAATCGATCTGATTCCAGGCACAGCACCAATAGCACAACCCCCATATAAGATGGGACCAAAGGAGTTAGTGGAACTAAAAGCTCAGATAGATGAACTAGAACAGAAGGGATTTATTCAAGAAAGTGTGTCACCATGGGGTACACCAGTTATTTTTGTGGATAAAAGAGATGGAGGAAAGAGGATGTGCGGAGATTACAGAAATTTGAACAATGTTACTATCAAGAACAAGTATCCTTTACCTAGAATTCAAGACCTTTTTGATCAAGTTCAAGGAGCAGGAGTCTTCTCGAAAATAGATTTAAGGTCAGGATACCATCAAATCAAGATCAAGAAGGAGGATGTACCAAAAACAGCATTCGTATCAAGGTATGGACACCATGAATACTTGGTTGTACCATTTGGACTAACAAATGCACCAGCAATTTTCATGAATTTGATGAACAAGATATTCATGAAGTACTTGGACAAGTTTGTGATAGTGTTCATAGATGATATTCTAATCTATTCCAAAGATAAAGAAGAACATGCCAAGCATTTGAAGATAGTTCTGCAAACTTTGAGGGAACATCAGCTATATGCGAAGTTCAGCAAGTGCAAATTTTGGTTAGATAGTGTTGAATTTCTTGGACATGTCATAACCAAAGAAGGCATAGCGGTGAATCCAAACAAGGTTCAGTCCGTATTGGAATGGAAATCACCTAAAAATGCTAAGGAGATACGAGGATTTCTTGGTATGGCAGGCTCATATCGAAGATTCATAGAGGGATTTTCGAAGATTGCAGGACCAATGACCAAGTTACTCAAGAAAAATACTCCATTTGTGTGGACCAATGAGTGTGAAGCCAGCTTCCAAACACTCAAGGATAAGTTAACCACAGCACCGGTATTAGCAGTTCCTGAACCTGGAAAGGATTACACGGTGTATTGTGATGCTTCCAAGAATGGACTTGGATGTGTTCTTATGCAAGATCGGAAGGTAATAGCTTATGGATCAAGACAGCTGAAACCACATGAACACAACTACCCAGTACATGATCTCGAGTTAGCGGCAGTTGTGTATGCTTTGAAGAGTTGGAGACAATTTCTATATGGATCCAAGTGTGAGTTATACACCGATCACAAAAGTTTGAAATATTTCTTCACCCAGAAAGAATTAAACATGAGACAGAAGAGATGGTTGGAGTTGATTAAGGATTACGATCTTAAGATCAACTATACACCAGGCAAAGCTAATGTAGTAGCAGATGCCCTAAGTAGGAAGAGTACGGAGAATCAACCTACGGAATGGGAAATTCCAAAGGAACTTCGGAAAGAGTTAGAGGATGCTCAGATTCTGTTTATTCAAGGTGATGCCAAAGGAAGTATAGCAACCATGAGGATTATGGATGAGATGTACTCAGACTTGAAATATGAGATTATCTGAAAGTAAGCGGATGATTTGTTCATCCAAGAGGAAATCAAGAGGATTGGTGAAGGAAGACCATCGGAATTCCATCTAGGGGATTTTGATTCAGTATACTTCTAGAAAAGAATCTGTGTACCAGATGATCCAGAAGTAAAGTCAATCATATTAAAAGAAGCACATGAAACCCCTTATTCAATACATCCGGGAAGTACTAAGATGTATATGGATTTGAAGGAGATGTTCTGGTGGAATAACATGAAAAGAGAAATAGCACAATATGTCTCGGAATGTCATACATGTCAACGAGTAAAGGCAGAGCATCAGAGTCCTGCGGGATTACTCAAACCACTAGAGATACCGGAATGGAAATGGGATGAGATAGGAATGGATTTTGTTACTGGTTTACCAATGACTAGTAAGAAGAAGGATATGATATGGGTAATAGTGGACAGACTTACCAAGAGTGCTCATTTCATAGCCGTAAACACAAAAGATACTGCAGAAAAGCTTGTGGATATATATGTGAAGGAAATTGTGAGTAAGCATGGAGTACCAAAGAAGATAGTCTCAGATAGAGGTTCGATTTTCACATCAGCATTCTGGAAACAACTACAAGAATCTTTGGGATCCAAGTTGGATTTCAGTACAGCATACCATCCACAAACCGGAGGACAAACCGAAAGAACCAATCAGATACTTGAGGACATGCTTAGAGCTTGTGCTCTGAACTTTGGAGGCTCATGGGAGGATCATTTACCTCTAGCAGAGTTCTCATATAACAATAGTTATCAGAGTAGCATCCAGATGGCACCGTACGAAGCATTGTACGGAAGGAAGTGTAGATCACCAATTTGTTGGTTTGAAACCGGAGAAAACAAGGAGTTTACACCGGACTACATCAAGGAGAGACAAGACGTCATCAAGGTGATCCGGGATAGACTCAAAATAGCTCAGAGTCGTCAGAAGAGTTACGCTGACGTAAAGAGAAGAGATTGGGAACCGAAAGTGGGAGACATGGTTTATCTGAAGGTTAGCCCAATGAAAGGACTTAAGAGGTTCGGAGTAAAAGGAAAGTTAAGCCCTCGATATATTGGACCATTTAAGATAATCAGTCAGAATCGAGGAACAGCTTTTGAGTTGGAGTTACCGGCACAACTAAGTCAAGTTCATAATGTATTTCATGTATCACAACTCAGAAAGTGTTTGAAGGCACCGGATGATCCTATCACATATGAGGAAATAGAATTGCAATCTGATCTAACTTATGTGGAAAGGCCTGAAAAGATCTTAGAAGTACAGTGGAAGAAGTTAAGAAACAGGGCAATCAAATACTGTAAAGTGCAATGGCAACATCATCCTGAGCGAGAAGCAACTTGGAAGACGGAAGAAGAATTAAGGAAGTCTTACCCCGAGATGTTCATGTACCAATCTTAACTTCGGGATGAAGTTTCTGTTAAGGGGGAGAGGCTGTAATAACCCAGAACATAGGAACAACGAAGGGTAGATTTAGAAATGGGATGTGCATTTCATCGCAAAACGGGGGAAATTTTCGCGCCTTATTGCAACTAAACCTAAGAGGGATCGAGGTTCTCTCTCATTTTGCACTTAGGGTTAGGCAATGTGAGTTAGGGAAATTTCGACATGATCTCTTTTGTATCTTGTTAATTTGGGGTATTGATTTCATTTAACAAGTAAAATGCATTTGGAATATCAAACATTAAGTATAAATGAATATGGACATTGAAATCACAATTCAAAAACAAATTATGAATTCAAATAACTTTGAATTTCAAAGTGAATAATAAATACAACATTTATTCCAGAATATAAACATTACACAAATCAAAAGCTCATAAGTAAAATTTGAGCTTTATTGATATCACAACACAGATTACATTGTCTTTACAATATTCTTGATACAAGAATTGATGAATAATAAACAAAAATGAAAATGAAGATTACAATATTGTTCCTAAACTAAAACCTAGACTAAATGACTTGAAGAATATCTTCTGGTCATATTCATCTTCAAAACCTGCAAGAATAAAACAGCAAGTACTAGCCAGAATGATAGTGTAGCCAAAGAATTCAGTTTGGACAGAACCAAGTGTCATGCACACTTGTGCTTGTCCAAAACCAAGGACAGCACAAGATAAGGGCAACAACAGACCAAACCTGAGCACCACCAGGGGCTCAAGTTTCAGCATATGAGAGCACACAGCTCAAGTGTGCTGGGCAGCAACAGCAAGGCCATGCATCAGATTAGTCACCAAGCAAGCCAGGCTTGTGTGTCAATGCAAGGATAGAAGCAGGGTTCATATAAAAGGGGCACAAACCCTAGAAATAGTGACCAGTCGACCAGATAAGGATTCACCAGGTAAGGGTGAAGCAAGAACAAGCTCAGTTCATCCAGTTCTTGAGCAAGAACAGAATCAACACACACACACACCCACTCAACCACCAGAAATCATGGTGACCTGAGAAGATCATCCAAGACCTGGAGGTGAAGGGCTGTGACACAAACCCAAGTCTGCATCAACAAAACATTTCTTTCTAGGAGCTGGAACAAGGTATACCTAGTTCCTGGAAAAGATCCAAAGGATCTGATCCATCATATGCATGAAATAAGCATGGGATGAGCAGATGCTCATATGGGTAGATCATCACTTGGTTTTCACCAAGGATTACTGCCAGTCAAAAGCCACTAAAATAGAAAGCATCTAGGTACAGATCTTATACACATAAACTAGCACATATGCACAGATGCACACACTAGCTAGATTTGATGCATAGATAGCACCAGTAGATGGCAAGGATTAGCAGCTAAGACTACACAGTAAATCCTAAGCATACAACCATCAGAAACCCTAGATTTCTTCACAGGCAAGCATATTGGCATTCATATTTATTATGATCCCCAAATATGCAAGCAAAGATGAGTAGCCAACAAGATCCAACCAACCATGTGAGCAACCAGTCAGTAGCAAGGCTACTGAGGTCACATCACACTTAGCACCAATTAAGAGAAAGCCAAATAGATCACATCACTATCCAGAAATGGATTCAGACTCTAATTGCTTGTAAAAGAATCATGAACAGCAAATTCATATTCAAGCAAGTCATTTAAATCATCACTGCATAAGCAATTCATCCTCATTTAAGTAATACAAGCATGAATTTATAACAGATCCATGCTAAGCATGACAGTAGCATACTGTTAAGCAACACAATTTAATTCATAGCCACTAGAGCAAGTTTAGATAGCTAAAAATAAGCAACAGCACAAGTAAGCAACAGCACAGTGATGCTTGAGCATCAGCATCACCAGATAAGTGAATCATTCAGTCACCATATTAACCAGTAAGCTATCACTGATAATTGAATTGATCAAATGGATCAATCATAGCAAGCCAAGTTACACAGAGAGGTTAGCCAACAAGCAAGGAATGATCCAATGGATCATTGGCTTGCAAAGGTAGCACTGAAGCATATCACAGGCACCACTGGCACACACACAAATGTCACAGATGCAACACAAGTACACCTAGACAAGCAAGCATGATAGACCAGTAAGCATAAGCAAGTCATAACCAAGCATAGCATGGCATAGTTAGCTCTTGAGCGAGTACAACAGAGCATGGCAAGTGTAAAGCATGCTAGGAGCAGCAGACAAGCAAGCACAGCATGAACAGCAAGCAAAGCAGCATGTGCCAGTACCAGTAAATGGTAATTGGGCCATGAACTTGCAATTAACAGAAGCACAGGCAAATTGCGTAGGAATAGCATGGCTCTGTGTGATCACAGGATCACCAGAGAGCAGCAGAGCATGAGGAGGAAGAAGAACAGTAACGAGGGGAGGCGCACAGAAGAGAAGAGGAGATGCAACACTTACTTGCGCCTGGAAGCAGAGGCTAGGGCATGGCGAGGCAGTGCTCGCGTGGCCCTAACAGCTGCAAATCTAGGGTAGGCACCGACGTTACGCCGGCGAACCCAGACACGAACCAGCACCACCGTAGCAGCACCTGAGGCGATGGCACGAGTACTGCAAGCAGCACCCGCACCAGGTCAACCCCAGGCGCGTACCATCGTCGGCGAGGACGAGATCTCACCGGAGTTCGTCGAGGCGATCCTCCACGAGATCCAGATTGGAGGCGATTCGCCAGGAGAGGACGAGAAGGGAAAAACTGCGCGGACAGATCGATAGATCTGCACGCGGTGGTTCAGGTTCGGTAGGTGGCTACGGCGGAGGAGCACGGCGATGGCTGGAGCGAGGCGGCGGCCATGGCGGCGACGCCATCGCCACGGGAGTCGCCAGAGGTTAGGGTTAGGCGAGCGAGTGAGAGGGCCGAGTGAGAAGAGTGAGGTGGGCCGCTTCGGCGCCACCGAACCCAAAAGAGGACCAGCCTTATTGGGCCGTCCCTGGGTTAAGTTATTGGGCTGGGCCCAATATGGGTCCAGGGGGGTATTTTGGTCTTTTTACATTTAATAAAAGACCAAAACTTTACCAAATTTTAATAAATAAAAAACAACTCTAAAAAATCCAATAAAAATTGGATTTATGAATGAAAAATAAATCTTAACAAGAATAAAATATGAAATGGAATTTATGAAACAAATTCAAAATTATGAATTTTCAGAATTTAAATAATAACTTGGAATTTAAAGTTATTATTTCCTTGTATTTAATATTCAAGGAAAAATCTCAAATAAGTTCAAATACTTATTTTCAAACATTTCAAAATGAGATTCTACTATTCCAAGTCATTTCTTCTGAAAAATGGTATTTTTCTCAGAAAAATACTATATTCCTTTTATTCCAAAAACTATAGAGGTAACTCTATAATTTTCAATTATTTTTGGAATGATTAAAGGAATCACCAAGTAAATAGTTTTACCTTGAATTGTTGTACTTTGTGTGAATTACAATGATTAATACTTTTAAATCAATTGTAAATTACCGTCAAAGACATAAATCTTAAATACAACCCTAAATTGTAATAACTCATTGGGGTAAAGGGATTCAACATAAAATAATCCATCCATGATTGCATTATTTGGATTTTATAACATTGTCCTTACCGGACAATGATGCTTCTTACAGAACCCGAGGTCCAGGTTCCATCAACTGCATTGAACTGCACTATCTCGGTCCACAGCAAGTTCACCCTTGCTCATGTCAACTTGAGTATTTTATACTACTTTAATGCAAATCTATATACTTATCATTCCTGCATCGCAAATGAAATGTTACTTTACAACTATGAATATGACTATGTGGCTGGCAATGGAACCATGGTATGTGTTGATATGGTGGAGGTTCCATTGCAATGGGTTATGTGGTGACCCGGCATACCACTTCATGGTGTAGTATGCAAGTCTGATATAACACCAATGAAACACCGTTCCACTCGTATTATATCGCTCAGAGTGGTACAACAGAAACATATGCGGGTCCAAGGCATGTCTATAGAATTACAACACAGACTCTTTACAAAAGATCCACAGAGCCTCCTACTTTACAATGAGGTAAAACTGCAAATAAACTCCAGAAGAACGACTCGTGATCTAATCTTATCACGGACTCTATTTATAGAGTATTTGACTAGCTAAAGAGGTTATGACTAGATTCTAGCTAAATAGGAGCTAGGTTTAGGAAGCTAGTTCCCTTCTACTACTAAATTTAGGTTTTCTTCATGGTAGTTGTAGTGTTTGACCCTTCCGGCAGGTTCCTGTCCCCTTGAAGTATTTGTAGACTCCTCGGTCTTCGAGTTGCATGGTAGATCCTCCTTCGATGCCTCCATATCTAAGCAGGGGATTTAAAAGTGGGATGAGTACGAGCGTACTCAACAAGTTCATTATAGGAAAGAGGTGTTTAATGCACTAGCTACGACATTAGACCAGAAAGTCTAATACCAATGCAGGTTTTCATAACCATTTCTTTAAAAGGTTGCTTTTATTCAGAAGAACTATGTCCGTCAGCCTTCACCGGTTTACTAGAACTTCATGGAGCTCCTTTCCGGCCGCGTTCGCAGTTCCATATCCCGGAACAGGGAGTGACAGGTCACGGTTCATTACACTCTGCAGAGGTGTGTTGCTTTACCCATAAGAGATCTTAACCTTGGTGCCAACCGAGTCTATAGTTCTCGTCCACACTTCCTTTGGTGTGAGGCCCGGTATAAGGTCATAGCCAATCATATTCCTCCGCTACCTCATACACCCACCCTTTGCTGCAAACTCCGACCCTCGGTCCTCGCCGGTCCCATTATTCCCACTTACGGGTGGACCCCGACCACGACAACAGTTCAGGTCTCTACCATGAACTCCTTCGCCGGCAGCTGCAACCCATCATAGACCGCAATTACCGTGGGGACTTTATCGGGACCCCCACCCTACCACTTGTCCTCTCTTGGATCAAGGGTACCACTTGTCCTCTCTTGGATCAAGGGTCTACGGTAAAGCGCATCCGTTGATGTACAAGAGGTGGAAATACAATTGACTATTCCGTCCCACTCCAGATCTTATGGTTAACACGGGTATTACGGCACAAGAATCACTGGCGACATTTGTTGTTTAATCCTAGATGGATATAAACCCTTGCAATGGAACCTCCACCATATCAACACAATCCATGGTTCCATTGCCCACCACATAGTCATATTCATAGTTATGAAAGTAGTGGTTTTGGTTTTTATGCAATAGTGATAACCATAGTACTTTGCAAGTAATTTGATAGAAATACTCAAATGACATGAGCAAGTGATGAACTTGCCTTTCTTGACTGCAAGATTATGCAGGCAAGGTCTTCGATACGCAATAACTCCAAATTCTGAAATAGCATCATCGTCCGGTAAGGACGATGTTTAATTAAAAGATTGGCAAGGATGCAATAATGCATAAGTATGAGATGCAATCGCTCTAAGCCTGACCTAACCCCGATGATTTAGGATTAGTGAGTTCATATGATTGGTTTAGAGTGTGTTGCACTTTTAGAGTGATTCCACAAACAAGGTTCTTATTAGGGTTTTGGTTGCCTTAGAATCATAAACAAGTGGTATATTATAGCATAGTAATCAATCATACACACCAAGGAATAATAGTTGTATAATAAGTAAAGAGCAGTTGTCAAGTTTAAGTCCTATAGTGTAGGGTTGATGATTACTTGTTATATTCTTCAAAAGAATAACTTTTGAAGAACATACTTCTTAAGTAATAAGAAGTATTACAATTAAGGTTGTGGTTGCCTAAGGTTTACCTTTGCATTCACTAAGTAAAGAATGTTTGGTTCCTAAATAGGATGGTTCATAAATATCTCACACTAGTAGGGTTTAGTGGAGTATGGAATGTAAGGTACTCATCAATCATGGTTACTATTAGGATTCATCACAATGTTGTGATGCTAATCATGGATAGTTAAGGATGGTGGTCTTGGGAATAGGAACTAGGGTTTTGCACTAGGTTGATCCTACTAGATCAACAAGTTTTATTTAGATGAAAGCATAGTATAGCAATTAACTAGTGTTAAGGTTCTTACATTTTATGTGATCATGGCAATTATTTAGTTGCTATTATGGTTTTATGTTTGAAAAGGAAAGTATCATGATCTCATGTTCCAAGCTAGGGTTTAGGTTTAGAAGTAAATTAGGTTTCACATAAGATAATAGAGTTAGGGTTTTAAATAGGACTTAGGGTTTATGATTCTCATGAAATTATGAAGTTGTGATTTCATAATGGAACTAAGTTTTCCTATTTGTGATATAATGCCTAAAACAATAATTGGTAACGGAGTTAAAGTGATTAATTACTTTGAAATGAAATGATAATAGATTGAACATTATATTATGCCAAAAGACTTAATAGAAATATGATAATACTGTTAGGGTTTAGGGTTTTGAATTAATAATTGAAGTAACGATTAGTTAGAATTGTCATATGGTTAAATACAATCATCAATAATTATTTGTTGTTTTATATGGCATTTCAATGCAAAGTAATATTTTCTTTATGTGCAGAATAGAAACTAGAAATTATATTTTTAATATTTAGGTCTAATAGTTTAAGATTTAAAATTAGTCTTTTTAAAATTTAGAGGAAACTCTAAATTATTTTTCCTTTAGTTTCAAAGTATTTGTTATATATTATTATAGGGGTAATTTTCTGTTACTCACTTTTATTTATTGGTTGTTATTTAACTAAATTTTAAATGATAGAATTTCATAGGGAAAGGAAATAAATAAAAAACAAATATGGACCAAATGGCCCAATGGTTTGGCCCAAACCTGGCCCAGACCAACTTGGTCCGACCGACTCGACCTGGTCGAGCCAGGCATGAAACTGGCCCGACCCTCTCTCTCTCGCTCACCCCTCTCACTCGCACACATCGTCACCGCCCTCACCTCTCTTCTCTCTCGCGTCCACCACATCCCTGTGGCGGCGCCGCTCGTTCCCGGCCGCTCCTGGCCAACCCTGGCGCCAGAGATATAGGGCTTTGCTCCGCCTTGCTATGCTCTACCGCATCCTCTTGGTCGATTTGATCCCCATGGTCTTAATCAGCCGCCCCCAAACCTGAGAACCCTAGCTGCTGCCCGGCGCCGCTCCGGCCATTGTTGGCCGCATTCGACGCTGCCGCACGCTAGAGCTGTTCCACCACCATCTCGTCCTTCTACTCCAACAAATTCCCCTCGCCGAGACTTCTCTTTCGCCGAGGTTCGTGCCCCACAGACCAACCCTAGCCGCCTCCTATTCTGGCAGTCGCCGGCCGATTCCGGCACCGCCTCCCAGTGGCGTGGCGCCGCCACGTTAACCACCGCCAGATCCCTCTGCTTCGACGCCGACCGGCGCTCACGCGCGGCCCTGCCCTCGGCTCACCCTAGCCCCTGCTGTTTTGGGTTCCACCGCTGCCGGCCGATTCTGGCAACGTCGGCTGTCGGCATGGCTCCGACGACCTTCTTCGACTACCCTCTCGGCACCGGCAGGACGGCCAGTAGGGTGCAACCCCGGTGCCTTCCGATTTGTGGCCTTGTGTCATGATTCCGTTCGTGGTGCTGGCGCTGTGAAGATGTTACGGCGGTGAGCTGCGGTTTGATGGGGTACTGCTGATGTGTTCGTGGTGATGTGATGCTTGGACGTGCTGCCGCCCCCTACATCGACGCCGGCGGGATGGTGCTGTGACGCAACCCCGGCATCGACTGCATCAACTACTACCCCTACTGCAATGTGAGCTAATCCTCTCCTTTTCTCTTTGTGGTTCATAGCGACTACAATTTGATTACTGCTAGTCTGCAGCTAGAACGATTCATTGATCTGGTTGTGATACTTCTGCTGGCCTGTGTTAGCCCCTGTTTGGGTGATTTACTCATCCAAGTATAATTTGATTGCTGGGCTATTATCTCTGATGAAACTGAACCTTGACAGTTTCAGTTTCAGTCTTATCATAAGCATGCTCTTGGCTTATATTTATGTACTGATGGGGATGTGCTTTGACATTTGTATGGATATATAGTGATCTTATGATTCTCTAGACACTCCTTTATGTGATCTATATGTTGGTAAAGTATTCTCGTGTTGGTAAAGATACATGCTTGTCCAGGTTGTTGGTGATGCTTTTCTAAAGCTGGTCACTGCTGTGGTGTTCCAGGAATTTTACTTGGTTGGCCTGGGAATGACTTCTGGACCCCAAATAGAATTCTGGAGCTTATTGATTAATACTTGCTCCTTATGGTGATGACTAAATTATGTGTACAAATGATATGGGACAGTAGATGTGTTAGAATACACAAACTGATGCCCTGCTAATGTCTTGAGTATGATCTAGTTGCCCATTAGCAACTAAGAAATGATTTTTGGCGTTGTTGGATTTTACTTGTGGATCTTGGTGTTCCCTGTCTAATTATAAACTGATAAGAACAGATAGGGCTTGCTTTCTTGGCTTAGCCTGTGATGCAAAGGCTGAGGCTCAATATTGGATAAGGACAGATACTAAAAGATGGCTTTCCCAATCTCAATGATGTTGCAGCATAGCACCTCTATGCCTATCTGAGAGAAATAGATCCCTCCAACCCTCCTAGATAAAAATCTAGTTGCAGGGATAAGGACCTAATGGCTTCATGTTTTCCCCCGTATTTCACTTCATGTGGTCATGCAAATGCAAGAACAGATATTTGCATTTCTGGTGGATTCCTACCTTCTGATCTTGATCTACTGCTTGTTTGTCTGCACCTCCTCCTAGCTCTGGCTTGATCTGCTATTTGGCTCTTATTTGTGTGGAACAAAATTAGGATACTGCTGATGTGTTCTTGCTGTTCTAGCTACTGTACTGTAGCTGCTGCGGTTGTTCTTGATAACCTGGCTCGGCTGAGGTGTGTGTGAGATACTACCAGCACAGCTGCTGGTGTTTGGCTTTTATACTGATGTTGTATGGTTGACAGCACATGACATGCATGTGTGGTGTAAGCTACTTGTGTGTGTGCTCCTGCCATCTAGTGTATGCTACAAAGTTGATCTTCTCTTCCTTGTGCAAGCAACGGCTGATTGAGTACTTATCCCAGTTTGGCATCCCCTTTTGTACTGCCAAGTGAAACTACTCGTGTTGGTCGGCTATTCATATATGATTATTAAATATACACCTACCTAATTTATCTTGGTGGCTTATATTATTATTTGAGTTAAACAATTCAATTGTGGCTGACTTTTAAATGTTAGGATCATTTTGGCTTTTTAATGTCAAACATGATCCAGAGAAATGCTCTGGTGGCCTTTTATGGTGTCTAGCTAGATTAGAGGGAAGAACATTGTTGGTTTGTTGCCTATAGTAATGGATCATTTCAGTGTTGCTATTTGCCTAAGTTGCCTTCTTATTTGATGCCTCATGATCCAAAAATCCCATTTGTCCCTAATGCTGCCTAAAAAGAATACTTCTCCCTCTGATCGAATTTTGGTTATTAGGACAAGTTCCTAATTTCCTATGGCTAGTCTCCAACATTGAACATTGCCTCACCAAAGGTGAGGCAAACATTTTAACATTCACAAACCATTTCTTCTGTCTTTGTTGTTTCTTTTGCAGGGAATGAAGAATAAGGAGGTCAAGATTAGATTTAGGGATTTTTTTATTTCTTTGTAATCTCCTAATTCTTTTGTAACTTGTAATATTGTAATAAGTGTTGTAATAATACTTATGTGAATTTTCATTTGTAATATTTGATTCTCATTTATATTTATATTTACTTTGTATTTATATAATTGATTAGAATTCAAATTCCAATCCAAGATCTTATTTGAATTCTGTCTTTCATATTTGAATTTGAATTCAAACTGTTTCCCTCGAAAACATATGAGTTCAGAAAGGTCATGTCGAAATTTATCGCACCCACATCGAAGACTAACTCAATTCCACCGATGTAAGAGAAACCTCGATCCCTTTCACAGTTTAAACAAAAGCGCGAAAATTCCCCGGATTTTCTATGCATGAATGCAATGCACACATCTGTTTCCTCTATTTTTTGTAACCCCCAATCCTGGGATATTACAGGTTATATCACCCTAGGATTAATTACCAATGCCGTCCAGTGATTCTAGCGCCGTACAAACCGTGTTGACCATGAGATCTATAATGGCTCTGGGGAAGCCAGCCGTATCTTTTCCCTTCTGCACGCCAACGGATCGGAGAGCCGGTGGGGTGTTGGAGGCACTGCCGCAATAGGTTGGGAAATCCTTTTAAATCCCCATCCATTAGTGATGATAAGCTCTACGATCTATGAAGGATTGTCCGGAGTACACCATGAGTAAAGCCGTATTATCGGGGGAAGTCTACTGGAGGTGTACGGTTGGACAAAAGGGTGGGTTTGCAGTCGCGGAGAAGGTGGTGTGGGCTTGGATCTTTATACCTGGCCTCACACCAAAGGAAGTGTGAACGGGGGCAAGTCCCTGCGGATGGCAGAAAGGGTGAGATCTCTTGTGGGAAAAGTAACGCACCTCTGCAGAGTGTATCAAATTGTGGCTGTCACTCCTTGTTCCGGGAAGGAAACTGCGAACGCGGCAGGAAAGGAACTCCATGAAGTTCTAGTCAACCTGTGAAGACTGACGGGCATAGTTTTCATAATAAAAGCAACCTTTTGAAGAAATGATTTCAAAAACATGCATTGACCTGCGATTTCCTGATCAATGGTCGTAGCTAGTGCATCAAACACCTTTTTACTCTTTTAGAACTTGCTGAGTACCTCTGTACTCACTTTCTTTCGACACCCTTGCTAGACTGTGATCCAGAAGTGGAGACTATCAACGATGGAGCACCAGAAGGAGGCTACGAGCTGGTCTACGAAGAACCTGATCTTACCGGCGGAGTGGAAGGCGTAGATTATGGAATAGTCTACGGATCCGATGACACGGAGGTGGAGGAGTAGTGACATACCTTAGCATCATAGAGCCGAGCAACGTAGAACTTACCTAAATAAGTTGTTGAGCTCTTTATATTTGTTATGAGTTGTAATCGTACTTAAGTAGTATCTTAGGGTGTTCTCATAGGACCTGTGAGAATACCAACTTGTTAAGACAATGTTTGTAATAAAGTATGGAGTGTTATGACCTGCAATGTTTCTGTTGTACCACTCTGAGGGATATGGCAAATTGTGAAGAAGTCCCTTCGCAAAGATCATATCAACGACTTGTATACTACAACATGCAGTGGTATGCTGGGTCACCGCATAGTTCTTTAGTTTAAACATCCAATACATATATATTACAATTTTGTACGCAAAATATATGCATTATAATTGCTCGTTACATATTTCTCTAGAGATAGGGCCCCATTTTAGAGTTTCACACAACGCCCCGGATTTTGTCGTCTCGGCTCTAGAGAGGTGTGGTATACCTCTTCAACCTCAGTTGGCTGCTGCTACTTCCTCCTCCACCTTCCTCTCATCCAGATGGGACGCAATTTGGAACCTCAACATATTCAAGGAGCTGCGTTGCTAGGCTTGGGCTGCCATTTATTTTGTGTGGAATCTATAGAAGGAACGCAATGGAGAGTAGACAAATGGAGGCCGAGCTACATGTAGCTATTTATTTTAAAAATACGGATATCATATTTTTTAGTTCCAAAAAATTCTGAAAAAAAATCTTGGATGTAGCAATAATGGAATCTACAAACATGTAAAATCTCAATGTGAGAATAGTGAATAGTGCACATTTCAAAACTATAAAACCTGTAAGATTTGTCATTTTTTTGTAGTCTACAATACAAATAAATTCACATTGAGATTTTGCACGTTTGTAGATTTCATCATTGTCTACATCCAGGATTTTTTTCAATTTTTTTTTAAAATTAAAACTGTGATTTCCAAAATTTTGAAAATAAAGGGCTACATGCAGCTTGGCATCCGTTTGCAGTTTCCAGAACAAAATAGGCATATCTTTGAGTTTAAAAGTGCAAGTGCAAGTGTCGTTGCTGGTTTTGCTCTTGAGGAGTACAAAATTTTCTTTTTGGCGAGCAAGGTTTAGGCCAGATGTCTCGCTTAGTGTTCTCCTGTAGCTTTGCTGCATTGTAAAGTTTCCCCCCTCTTTAATGAATCGGCAGGGCTCCTGCCTTTAGCCCGTAAAAAAAAACCCGATGAAGGACTTTCCTTTGTTAATCTCTGTTCCCCTCCCCCACCCTTTTTTTTTTGAAATGTCCGTTTATTCCAGCATTTTTTGCAACTACATTTCCAGCCTAGGAGCCCTATAATCCTATTGTCCTAGTTCAATTTTGCAAGGCCCAAATTCAACCTTAACATAATAAAACGTCTTGATGACGTTTGTATACAAGCACGTGACTCCTCCTTCAGCACCGGCTCCATGGCACTCCGGCCTCCACCTCCAAACCGACCCATGGCACGTCCATGTAGTCGTCACTCCCCTAGGAGACAGCGAGAAAACCGCAAGGTGCTAACATCCCTTGAATTCTCATAACCAGATTTAAAATACACAAAGGTATATGAAAAAGACAAATTGATATGTGAATAGTGTTATTTATGCTTTTTCCCTTTTTCTATACTATTCATGTTAGATATTTCTTTTTTGTTACTTTATTGGTATTTTGAATTAGGTTCTTAAAATTCTAGAGACTGCAACCACCCATCTTGTGAGGACCCACAATTATTTTCAATTTAAAAAACTTGTAAATTCGAATTTTAAGAAGTGGTATCATGTTATCATCTAAATGACGGCATCATATGGTTCTTTCACCTTCTTCTAGTTCATTCTCTCATGAAAATTAACCAGGGTTTGGTGAACACCAATCTACTGTGGTAGAGAGGACATATGAACCACACCGTGTACCGAGATACAAGAAGCTCAAATCCTTACCCAGCTAAAGTGATTGATTACTCGGTTGATGTGAAACTTATGCTGTGTCATTTTCAGTTTACGCTGCACAATCAAGTCTGCATCTTGCTTGCTGGATGGCTGAGGTGCTTCCGAGATAACACAACATAAGTGGATGCATTTTGCATGCATTGTGTGGTATGCAACTATGCATGCTAAATGTTGATCAAGTGTCTGATGAAATACTGTAATTGATAAGACCAAATCCGCTGCGTTTTTTTTTTGCGACTTTGAGATACGATTTATATAATTATTTGTATGCAAATAAACGAGAAAAACAGATGATTACTTGACAAACTCCAAGAACGTGTCAAAGCACTTGCTTAAGTTGGCAATCTACTAAACAAAGAAGCGCCTGGGCAGCTGGCCTCCCTTATGAGGCGGCGCCCCAGCGTTGATGCGGCGCAAGGTGAGCTTGGGCAGCTTGACGCTCAAATCCCCGTTCGCCACGGCCACCTGGCGCTTGAGGCGGCGTTCGGCCCCCAGGCTCTCCTTCTCCCGCTCCGCCTCCACCTCCTCATACTCGGTCTCCGGATCCGACCGCCTGACGGGCTTGACGAACTGGACGGGCTTGGTGTAGTCGAACTTGGGGCGGGGCTCGTCGGAGTCAGACAAGGGGTTGGAGAACGCGCAGTAGATGACGAGCTCGTCTTCGTCGTCGCTGATCTCGGGCGCCTGCTCGCGGTCGGGCTGGGAGTGGTCGCCCTTCTGCGTGGTGCATCCGGTGAGGGTTTGGAGTTGGTCGCCCTTCTCCATGGCGCAGCTGGTTAGGGTTTGGGGTTGGTCGCCCTTCTCCATGGCGCAGCTGGTTAGGGTTTGGGGTTTGTCGCCCTTCTCCATGGCGCAGCCGGTTAGGGTTTGGGGTTGGGTGATTTCGTTGCAGGAAGAGGGAAGTAGTAGATGGATGAAAAGCTTCTGGGTGTTTTCTCCGTATTTATTGTCCAAAAATATCCTTTACACAACCGACCAAGGTTTTTTTTTACTAATCTGTCCTTTTAAAAAAATGTACAATCTATTCCAGCATTTTTTTTCTTTTTCTGCCACCCCGTTCAATTCCAGCCTAGGAGCCCCTATAATCCTACTATCCTGGGTTGATTTGGCATGGCCCAAAGAAAATTGTCTGGATGACGTTTGTATACAAGCACATGCCTCAACATCCAGCTCATGGCAACTGAAGAACTGTAGAATAGATCATCCAATACACCATGTTCGCAGCCAAACACATGGCGGCCGGGTCGATCGGTCGCGCTTCTGTACTTCTCAGCAACGATCGCACTGAAATCAAATACCTTCCATAGTGCCGGTCTCCGATCCTCTCTTGTTCCAGTGAAATTGATTTATTTCTCCTCTTTCACTGGTCAAACATATAGAAGTCTAGTTCTGACACTTCTCAGAACCTCCCCTCCCGGGCTGCTCACGCGGGCGGCTCCGGAGGGAACCCCCTCACCCAACCACAAAACCCTAGATCTTGAGCTGCTCCGGCCGCTGCCGCCGCCGGCGCCGGCGGTGGTGGCGGCGCCTGGCCGCCGAAGGCGGAGGGCATGGTGGGGTGGGCTCCTCTCGGCTTCTCTTCGCGTGGAGAGGGGCTGTTGCGGAGGGCCGCGGTGGCGGGTGGCGGCGGCGGGTGGCGGCGCTGGTGCTGTGGCTGGCCGCATGGATGCACGTCGTCGCGTGGCGCCAGCTTCCAGCCTCCGAGGGGGCGTGGATCCTCTGCTGTTGGGTTATTACTGCACAGGTACAGTAATGCCATTCATCTACCGTTAATTTTCATCCAACGGAGTCCCTGTTTTCTTCTTCTCCTTCCCTAATTCTTCCATGTCGCAATAAACATGGCCATGACCGTGAACTGCCATCGCTAAAAGGAATGCGCATGAAACTGGAGAGCCACAAGCCGTACTTTCCCATCTGCCGTTACATGCAGACAGTCGTGAGCAGGAGCAGCCATGGTTGCACGGCGGTGAGGTTCACAAGGCCACAAGGGAGGAACTCTCGATCGAACGAGGCCGGTTCTACAAGCGCTGGTCGGTCTCCGAGCTTAGGCGAGGCCGGCCCCAGAAGCCGTGCAGCGATGGCCTGGAGGCAGGCGGCTCTGCGTATGCGTGCGAGATGACAGTCACGGTCGTAGCGCGAGCGGGTGTCCTGGTCGAACGTACGCGTCGTGGAGCAGGATGAAGTCGTCGTCGGCCGCGCCGGCCATGTCACGGTGCGGGAAGGAGAAGAAGAAGACAGGGACTCCGTTGGATGAAAATTAACGGTAGATGAATGACATTACTGTACATGTACAGTAATAACCCAACAGCAGAGGATCCACGCCCCCTCCGAGGTGCTGCTGGTGTGCGAGGTGCGGCAACTGGCCGCTGGCGGCGCTCGGGCCCGATCTGGGCCGGGCGGGCCGCAGCCGTTCGCGACCGGCGAGTTGGCGGCGGCATCTGCTTCGATCAGCGGCGTGGTGCCTGTGTGCTGGAGCTCGCGGAGCTCGCGCCAGGCGGGTCCGATCTGGGCCCTCGTCGCTGCTCTGCTTCGCGGCTGATGCGGCCAAGCTCCGTCCGTCCTGTGTCGCCACACAGGAGTGTGGTTGTTAGGCCAGCAGCGCTTTGGGCTTCTGGGTGGTGCTGATGGCTGGCTACTCCTCCTCGCTCGCCGTTCGCGCACGTCTCTCTTCGGTGGCATCGTTTGCTGATGATGGCTCTTTCGTTCCGGCCGTGTGGACAGCGGGGTTGAAGTCAGGGCTGGAGAAATCCTGTGCGGTTGCGGACGGCGGCGACGCCTGCGGGCGCCGTTACCTTCTTGAAGGCGTCGTCGACCCCTTTTTCGTTCAACCCTTTCCCGGGCACCAGGGGAAACCCTAGATCCAGTTGTTGGATCAGACAGTGATGGCACTTCGGTGTCATCCCCTTGTTGGAGGCTCTGTCGAGGTTGTCCCGGGAGTCCCACGACGGTTGTTAGAGCCGGAGGTGGCCGCTACCCTGAGTGTGGTTCTTCGGAGTGCTATGTACCCTACGCCGGCGTCTGCTCGACATTGCTTCCTCTAGGTCCGGTCAGGTCCTGCCGCCCCCTCGCCTCTTCTGGGAGGGCCGTACGTCGATCTGTACCTCCTAGAGTTAGTGTCGTTCTAGGTTTCCTGCTATGGTTGTGACGCACTTTCAAGACCTTGTGCCCCTCCGTTTTGCCTTTGTTGGCCGGTGGTTGGGCAAGGCGGCTGCTTGTAGTGTGCTAGCTTGGAGGTGTGTTGTAAGCCGGAAGGCACCATTTGTTCGGTTTTTGGTCCGGTTTCCCTCATAAACTGGACCATGTTGTTCTCTTGTAAGCTTAATACAATGACGCGCAGCTCTCCTGCGGGTTCTCGAAAAAAGAAAAAAAGTCTAGTTCTTTCTTGCTCCAGGGGATTGACTTATTTTTCTCCACTCCTGGTGTTCAAGTAGAGGAGTCTAGTTTTGAAGATCTTGTTGTCAGAGATCAAAAAACCAGCGGCTCTTAAATTGATTTTTTTTTGTTTTTTACATGAAATTAAACGCGCATGTAATCTTCATGTGATAAATTTTATATATTAAGACCAAACGCTCGGTTGATAGACTACACATAGTGCACGCTAGAATCGCCGACACTTAACATGATTTCATGACTTGTGTTATGTTGTGATCCAAATTCATATTAAAAAGAGGCTAACTTCTGACGAGCGGAGCGAGGTCCGTCGCCGAAAGCTTGGGCCTAAGTGGATCGATGCCGCCGTCTATATATACCTCTTATAAGTCGCCTGCTAGGGTTTATTAACTATATGATAACCCACGGTGTTTGTAAACACTTTCGATCTAGTGAAATTTTGATGGCTGGCGCTCGTGGTTTTTCCACGTTAAAATCTTCTGTCTCCGCTGCATTTTATTTTTGTTCTTCGTTATTTACTTATCGCGTTTATAACAATATGACTGTAGGAGAATACAAAGCACTTCGCCATAGCTAGACAGTGCACCATCGATGGCATGCATGCACTTCATAATGTAGAAAACTCGACAGTACATATCACATAACAACACATAACATGGTAGATTCAACAAAGTTCACAGATATTAGATAGTACTAATTGATAAACGACAGGATCCACAACAACGTTCGCCTTGGAGATACTGATTGCACACTTTGTACGCACACGGTAATTCATTCATCAGCGGAGGTGGCCTGACGGTAGGGCTGGAACTCCTCGACGCTGCCGAGCCCGGCGAAACGGGGGCGGCTGTTGATCTGCAGCGGCGGCCCCTTGGCAGACGCCCAGCGACGGCTCTCGGCCATCGCGAGCTCCCACTCCCTCTCCACCTCCTCGTCCGACGGCTCCGAGAACTGGCCGGCGTAGACGAACTGGACGGGCTTGTACGCACCCGCCCCGTGCTTCTGGAGGTACTCGAAGGTGTCAGAGTCGTAGTCGAGGACCGCGTCGTCGTAGGCGTCGCCTTCGCGGGGCTCGGCTGTACGCTTCACGTTGGCCGGGGGGCGCTCGCGTGGGATCCCAGGGGCTTGGGGGGAGGTGCGCTCACGGCGGATCTCGGAGCGGTCGACCTCCTCCATGGCTCCGTCGGTTAGGGTTAGGGCTTCCATTCAGATTGGAAGATTAGTTGAAGACGGAGGAGGAGGGGAAAAGGTTTAGGGTTAGGGCCAGTACAAAGCACGGAGCTTATGGATTTATCCTGTCTTAAATTTATCCGGCCTGGCTCTGGATACTTATACGAGTAGGACCC
This sequence comes from Lolium perenne, assembly GCF_019359855.2. Taxonomy (NCBI): domain Eukaryota; kingdom Viridiplantae; phylum Streptophyta; class Magnoliopsida; order Poales; family Poaceae; genus Lolium; species Lolium perenne. The sequence continues at coordinate 244,455,085 of NC_067244.2, read as the reverse complement.
TTTTTCGATCTGGTATCGGTCAAATCCAATCTTCATAAATTTTAGTGCATATCGGTCTACCTTAGACCTGTTCTTTTAAAATTTAAGAAATTTTATATTATATTTCAAAGTTTTAGAAGTTTTTAAAATAATTCACGCATACGTACTCACTCTTGTAAAATAGAAATTTCACCGTATACTACCTACACAAAAAAATAGAAATTTGTATTCTTTGAAATGTTAACTCCAATTGTTGGTGTTATTTAACATTTTGTCATTCTTGTGTAGGCCACATACACTCATACTTTGTCTCGAAAATTTGCACGAGTAAGAATCATGTACATGCAAAAAAAAATACATTTTCTGAAACTTTGAAATAGCATTTTCTATTAAAAAACAGGATCTGGCAGGACCCGGGATTCATTAGCCACTTCCGCTCACTTGGTTCCATATTAACTGATGGTGTATATTGTATTAAGTCAAACTATTTTAAATTTCACAGTCTAGAGAAATATATATATGAATATATACAATATCAAATTAGTTTGATTGGATTCATCCTACCATTAATTTTCTCGCTTTAAAGATTCAAGTAAAACGCTATTGTACCGGCGGAGGAATGCACCAATCGATTCTCTGGGTGACTTGCTGGCACAAGTCACTCTCGTCTCTATCCTCTCAATGTGACGTTCTTGATTCCGCATTAGGCATGTTGTTGTTGCTCTTCCCACCAAACCGGATGGGCATGTATGCACCCTCCATGCGCTTATGGCACTACTTGTAAGTGTCTGAGTCGTAGTCGAGGAGTACGTCGTAGGTGTTTCCCTTGTGGGGCCCAGGTATATGATTCACGTTGTCCGGGGGTGCTCAAGTGGGGTCCGAGAGGAGAGGGGGGTGGTGCCCTTGATGCATATCTAGGAGTGGTCGTCCTCCTACATGTTGCCACCGATTAGGGTTTTGGTTTCACTTTAGTCTTAATCTTAAAGATTAAAGGAGAAGAACTTGTGGCCTTTTCCTATGTTTATGCGGCCTGCATGTGGATACTTAACGACATGCAACCTCTTTGGTCAATTTCGCATCGGTCTAATCTAACTTCCAATCGACTTTACTTAGATATTATTAGGGCAGCGCTAGCGAATGACCTAAAATATATATCCCCGAATCTAGTTTATATCCTACTTTAAATAGTTTGGCTATGTGCAAAGTCATACCGTCGGGAATTATTATTTTTCATGTATTTCTTATTCATGTGATCATACAAGCTCTCTTTATTGACATCCAGAGTAAGCTAGAGTACGATTTTTTTAGGTTTAAACTGGAAATATTTCAACAATTTTACAAATACAAGCTCTCTTTTTTAGGTTTATTCAAATTTGACCAAATAGTTTATAATAAACTTATCACAAATAATTCATATATCACTAAAAATAAATTATTCAAACATAACATATGATAGAGAATATGTTCAAAATGGAAACTCACACCTACCAAATTTCTCCTTGATTGCAAATAAGGTCGTCACAAAGTTGGGTATAGAAAACCCCGACTTCTGTATGTTGGTACACGATTAGGAATGTCTCAATCTGATCAATTGTTCTTTGAGGCCTCCCACAAGTCCCATCACTATAGTAGCTATATATAGTTCAACTCAGCCCTCTCATCTTATATGATCATGTTATGAAGGATCACACAACATGTCATTACAAATTTTAAAGCATTCTCGTCCAAAAGGTGAGCAGGTCTACCCACAATTGCAACCTAGATTGCAACACTCCAAATGCTCGCTTTCCTCGTTGCATATTGAACTTTAGAAAAGCGGACATTCTTCTTACACATTGTGTTCTAATTGCCTTCTCACATGATAACCAAACGGGCTAGAATCTACTAGCTAGATAATAATCCATATCATACTCATGACCATTGACATTGTACATGCTTGAGCTTCCCAGTTCTACCAGTGCAAACAAAAGAGGTATTTGCAAGACATATTAGTTTCATTGTGAGGGCCAAGCATCCCAAAGTACCAATTCCAATTTCCCCAATGTACCGACATCTGGCATGGAAGTACAAACATGATAGCAACTCCATAAGGATAACAAACCCCACATAGTTTGTACAAATACATCAAGCGACCACTATTGTCAATCAATGATCAATTATTTCCTATTGTAATACCAGCAAGCCCTTGTCACATTGTCCGATGAGGGCATTTTATATCGCATTTTCATTATGTTTTTACGAAAGTAGTGATTGGAATATTTTGGCATTTTAACGCTCTCGCACACACCTACTCTCTACTTGTTTCACGAGGATCCAAGAAATAAAGAGGTTGATGAAAAAATCATTTTTGGACACAAATATGGTGATTGGAACCAATAAATATGTTCCATACATTTATCCATGCACATGGGGGTCCACTGAAAGAGTGAATTCGCGAAGAGACGTTCACATGAGTTTTAATGACCACTGGTACGGTCATGGTGTTGGAGATATGGTAAACACTCTACATCTCAGCCCGACCGGAGTCGATTCATCGGACTGGTCGGTGGCCGTTGATCTGCACACCATCGCATGGCCCTCACCAGGTTGCTTCCACCGTTCAAATAAAGAAAGAAGAAACAGTCCCGCTGATGCCGCATCATGCATGCCCACATGCACGCGAGATTATAGCTCCTAACCGCGAGATTGCTTCTCCACCATACCGTCTCTCCACCAAAGTTCCACCAACGATTACTGCTCCCATCCAACACCCAGTGTGCTGCTCCACCGGAATCCACATCTACACAGCATGCCATTGTTCTCCAATGCTGCAGGAGCGGAGCACCAACAACTGCATCAGGGCATGGCGGCAGACGGAAGTGCAGTCAGGAGCGTGTCGCGTCCTGGACTCCTGGCGAGGGTGAGCACGGTCAATTTGATTCATTGTTCTCGTCGGCGAGCTTGTGAAGATCAATCTCGGAGAACGCATCAAGTACAAGGATGTGCTTCGCCGCCGAGATCGCCGACCGCCTCCGCCTCTACCGCGGACCGCACGAAGCTTCCTTCCTAGACCATGGCTACGTTGCTTCCTTGCCAGACCTTAGATTCTATGTTGCTTCCGTCCCAGACCATGGAATCTACAAGGATGTGCTTCCCAAATACCTACGTCGCTTCCGTCCCAGACCATGGATTATAGTAACTTTACATGCATGTGCTTCCTTTTACCAATTTAATTGCTCCTGAAGCCAAAAAAAAAATGATGCTACTTGCTACATAATAAAAAATTACAGCGCTACTGGTGAAATAATGGCATGCTTCTTGCATAAAACAATTGTGCTTCACATAAACTTTTCATGAAACTCAATCTCATGTGTCCGTTTTTCATTATTTTCTGGGGAAGAAGCAACTTTTACCCTACTGGTGTATAAAACTTTCCCCTATACTTAACACGAAAATTCGCAGATCTCCTGCGAGTTCTCGAAAAAACTATAAGGAAGAAAGGCAGGAGACGTTAACCGTATATATCCCTACGTGAGTTAGGGCATGTACATTAGTTCAGACGCTGGGTGTCTGTAACAACTCTCCACGTCATTCCAGATAGTAGTAAAAAGTATCGATACAACGGGCCTGTCGTTTTGGCTATCTGCAAAGAGTTCTTCTTCAGCCTCTAGCCACCACTTGTCTCTCTCCCTTCCTCCCACGTTCTGTGCTCCTCTCTATCGTTCTCTCCCTGGCCACAAGTGCAGTACTCAAGAGCCGGCAGCAAGAAAAATTTTAACGCAATGATGCAAGTACCCGCCACCCCCGTCAATTGGCTCCTCATCCTCTCGATTGCTGGAGAATAACTACATCAGGAGAAGGGGAACGAGCGCATCATGACTGGATTGAGCAAGGCGTCGTGGAGAAGGTGTCATGGATCTCGTTTTCGTTCGCGCAGATGAATCTTGCGGCAAAGGGGAAAATTAGTTATCTAGACAGGCGATTCTTTCCGGCCACGATAAGCGACGATCTCCATACAACGGGAACCATGCCGTCGGTAAGCAGCGATTTGCACGGAATTAGACCGTCTGTAATTTAATCGACGGACTCGACAGTTTCCCATTCTCTCTCTCCCCCACGTCATCTAATTATCTAGGTGGATTACCTTACAGACGGATGACTGGATACCACTGTACATGCCCTTACGGGAGCAGTTTATGGGAGCTGTTCTCTGTAGCAGTTTTCAGAAAGGAAGCATGCAATCGTGTCTAGGAGCAGTTTTCGGAAGCAGTTTTTAGAAAGGAAGGAAGCATGCAATCGATCCTGGATTCACGGAAACAGCCGCGCGGACCTGGCTGAAATCGTACGGTGAAACTGCTTCAAATCCTACGGCTAAACGTTGGTCCGACGGGAAGCAAAAAATCGGGAGCCGATTCCTAGCGCTGGCTTGGAGATATGCCCAAGAGGCAATAATAAAGTGGTTATTATAATATCTTTGTGTTTATGATAAATGTTGTAAATGGTGTTTTGGCACATGGGAGCATATGCTCCCTTTATTTTAAAATGCATGTTACATACATTTTGAAATTTCAAAAAATTGAAACGAAAAATTCGAATGTACATCTTCACGTGCTACGCGCTCACAAAGTCGTTTCATAAAAATCCGACTTGTCGTGTGACGTGTGTAAAAAAGAAAAAATTCAATGCTGAAAATAAGGCTTTTCAGGAGATAAATTTTCTCTTTTTTACACAGACCACAAAACATATTGGTTCCTCGCGAAACTTGACGAACGTACGTATATTGTGGAGATGTACATATAGAATTTTTTGTCAAATTTTTTTGACATTTTGAAATATAATTTTTTGATAGAGGGAGCATATGCAACCGGGAGCCGAATTGAATTTCCGATAAATGTTTGCATACCATGCTATAATTGTATTAACCGAAACATTGATACATGTGTGTTATGTAAACAACAAGGAGTCCCTAGTAAGCCTCTTGTATAACTAGCTTGTTGATTAATGGATGATCATGGTTTCGTGATCATGAACATTGGATGTTATTAATAACAAGGTTATGTCATTAGTTGAATGATATAATGGACACACACCCAAATGAGCGTAGCATAAGATCAAGTCATTAACGCTGTGTTTGGATGCATAGAATTGAATCTTGGAATTGAATTTAAATGGAATACCAAAACCAAGATGGAAAGGAAATGACTTCATTTCAATTCCGCCGTTTGGATGTGCATGGTAGATGTTGTTAGAATCAAATTGTAGCCTCCAATTACAATTCATGTTTGGATGTACAAGCGGCGGAATTAAATGTTTGGTTGAGTTTGAACAATATAAAGTTATGTACAAACATAAAACACAGTATTTATATATTAAAATGAGACACAAGCTTCTTTCTCGTGTCTATTTATGTTCCAGTAGCAGATGAGCTGCTGAGCAGATGAGCTCGATTGATGAGAAGATTATGGCAGCAGCTCGAGCTTGGCCGCTGACGGGCAGTGCAATTGATCGGACCATATCGCTAATGATCTGGAGATGGCTGTTCCTATGCATCTCCACAAACATCTTCCACGGATCCCTCACGGTCTTCCTCCCCATCTAAGCAAGCACACACAGGACAATAAAATCGAGCATTAGCCGATGCAATCAGAGAAGATGATGGGGAGGAGGGAAATCCCGTCTGGCAGAGATGCGGTGGCGGCCAGGCTATCCCGCTGCACCGTTGCCGTTCCCTCCGGCTGCCGCTACACCTATCGCCGCTGCTACCCCTCCCGCTGCTCTTCCCCATCCTGCCTGGTCAACCTTGAGTTTGGGTTCGATGGAGAAGATGGAGAGGAGGACCGGGAGGAAGGAGAGGAGGGACGGTAGGGAAGAGGGAGAGGAGGGCGGGGCGGGGGCGCTCACCACTGCCACCGGCGGCGGATTGCTGCAGGTCGCGCCGCCGCCAGCTAGCTTCAGGTCGGAGACGGCTCTGTCGAGGCTCGGCAAGGGAATGTCGCGTTCGAGCGGAGAAGAGGCTGCGCGACCTACCGCTTCGCGATTCCAAGGCAATACGGAGGTCTCACACTCCGAATTGGCCAGCGACAAAAAACATTTTGGATGAGTGCGGGCTGGAATTAGACTGTATTTCCGGATCCTAATTCTAAGCGTATCCAAATGATACGCGTTCAACACGCGTCCGTTGGGAACCCCAAGAGGAAGGTGTGATGCGTACAGCGGCAAGTTTCCCTCAGTATGAAACCAAGGTTATCGAACCAGTAGGAGCCAAGAAGCACGTTGAAGGTTGATGGCGGCGGGATGTAGTGCGGCGCAACACCAGGGATTCCGGCGCCAACGTGGAACCTGCACAACACAACCAAAGTACTTTGCCCCAACGAAACAGTGAGGTTGTCAATCTCACCGGCTTGCTGTAACAAAGGATTAACCGTATTGTGTGGAAGATGATTGTTTGCAGAAAACAGTAAAACAAGTATTGCTGTAGATTGTATTTCAGTAAAGAGAATTGGACCGGGGTCCACAGTTCACTAGAGGTGTCTCTCCCATAAGATAAACAGCATGTTGGGTGAACAAATTACAGTTGGGCAATTGACAAATAAAGAGGGCATGACCATGCACATACATATCATGATGAGTATAGTGAGATTTAATTGGGCATTACGACAAAGTACATAGACCGCCATCCAACTGCATCTATGCCTAAAAAGTCCACCTTCAGGTTATCATCCGAACCCCCTCCAGTATTAAGTTGCAAAGCAACAGACAATTGCATTAAGTATGGTGCGTAATGTAATCAACAACTACATCCTTAGACATAGCATCAATGTTTTATCCCTAGTGGCAACAGACAACACAAACTTAGAACTTTCATCATCGTCCCGGTGTCAATGCAGGCATGAACCCACTATCGAGCATAAATACTCCCTCTTGGAGTTACAAGCATCTACTTGGCCAGAGCATCTACTAGTAACGGAGAGCATGCAAGATCATAAACAACACATAGATATAACTTTGATAATCAACATAACAAGTATTCTCTATTCATCGGATCCCAACAAACGCAACATATAGAATTACAGATAGATGATCTTGATCATGTTAGGCAGCTCACAAGATCCGACAATGATAGCACAATGGGGAGAAGACAACCATCTAGCTACTGCTATGGACCCATAGTCCAGGGGTAGACTACTCACACATCACACCGGAGGCGACCATGGCGGCGTAGAGTCCTCCGGGAGATGATTCCCCTCTCCGGCAGGGTGCCGGAGGCGATCTCATGGATCCCCCGAGATGGGATCGGCGGCGGCGGCGTCTCTGGAAGGTTTTCCGTATCGTGGCTCTCGGTACTGGGGGTTTCGCAACGGAGGCTATTTGTAGGCGGAAGGGCAGGTCAAGAGGCGGCTCGGGGGCCCCACACCATAGGGCCGCGCGGCCAGGGCAGGGGCCGCGCCACCCTATGCTCTGGCTGCCTCGTGGCCCCACTTCGTCTCCTCTTCGGTCTTCTGGAAGCTTCGTGGCAAAATAGGACCCTGGGCGTTGATTTCGTCCAATTCCGAGAATATTTCGTTACTAGGATTTCTGAAACCAAAAACAGCAGAAACAAAGAATCGGCACTTCGGCATCTTGTTAATAGGTTAGTTCCGGAAAATGCACGAATATGACATAAAGTGTGCATAAAACATGTAGATAACATCAATAATGTGGCATGGAACATAAGAAATTATCGATACGTCGGAGACGTATCACCAAACAACGGAATTAGGGCCACAAATTCCAATTCCCCAAATTCGGACTCAATTCAGTGCATACAGTTCAATTTGCTATAAGCTTTCAATACATAGTTGTCTTAGTCCTTTGACCATGAGATCATGTAAATCACTTACACCGGAAGGGTACTTTAATTACATCAAACGCCATTGCGTAAATGGGTGGTTATAAAGATGGGATTAAGTATTTGGAAAGTGTGAGTTGAGGCATATGGATCAATAGTGGGATTTGTCCATCCTGATGACGGATAGATATACTCTGGGCCCTCTCGGTGAAATGTCATCTGATTAGCTTGTAAGCATATGAATGGTTCATAAGAGATGGCATACCACGGTACGAGTAAAGACTACTTGTCGGTAACGAGGTTTAACAAGGTATGGAGATACCGATGATCGAACCTCGGACAAGTAAAATATCGCGTGACAAAGGGAATTGGCATCGTATGTAAATGGTTCAATCGATCACTAAGTCATCGTTGAATATGTGGGAGCCATTATGGATCTCCAGATCCCGCTATTGGTTATTGCTCGGAGAGGAGTCTCGACCATGTCTGCATAGTTCGCGAACCGTAGGGTGACGCGCTTAAGGTTCGATGTCGCATAAGTAGATTCGGAATATGAGTTGGAGTCCGAAGTTTTTGTTCGGAGTCTCGGATGGGATCCAGGACATCACGAGGAGGTCCGGAATTGTCCGGATAATAAGATTCATATATGGGAAGTCAATTTCCGGGGTTCGGGAAAAAGTCCGGTATTTTGACCGGAGCTTCTAGAAGGTTCTAGAGGGCCACCAGTGGGCCCACCACCCCGGGAGAGGCCACATAGGCACCACATGGCATAGTGGGTCCTGCCCACCATGACATGTGGGCCCAGGCCAGCCCCCCTTAGAGATAAGATCTATCTCTAATTTAAATGGTTCAAATTTAGAGATAAGATCTATCTCCTAAAATAAAGCGTTTAAATTAGGAGATAAGGGGGAAGACTTGGGGGAGGAGTTGGCCCCTCCCCATGCGCCGGCCAAGGGGGTAGGTGGGCCCTAGGGGAAACCCTAGGCCGACCCCCCACCTATATAAAGAGGGGAGGGGGTGGCCGGCCAAGGCCCCCCCATCCACAACCCTAGCCGCCCACCTCTCTCTTCCACCTCCATACGTTGTGCAGGCTTAGGCCAAGCCCTGCAGCAACTCTTCTCCACCACCACCACCACGCCGTCGTGCTGCTGGGATTCCGTGGAGATCTACCACACCCGCTGCCCGCTGGAACGGGGAGAGGAAGGGGCTTCATCGACACCGTACGCGCGACCGAGTACGGAAGTGCTGCCGGATTGCAGCACCGGAACGATCGTCTACACCAACAACGAGATTAATCTCGTAGGCTTTGGAATCTTAGAGGGTTAGTCTCATCTCCATCTCGTTGTTCAGATCTCATAAATTAGATCTTGGATTTATTCGTCTTCGCGGTAGGAATTTTTTTGTTTTCTATGCAACGAATCCCATCAGTGGTATCAGAGCCATGTCTATGCATAGATCTGTTGCACGAGTAGAACACAATGGTTTTGTGGGCGGTGATGCTTTTGTTGCTTTAGTTTGTGTACTTTGCTTCTTGCGGGATGGTGAGATGAAGCGGCCCGGGCTAACTTTACATGACCGCGTCTCATGAGACTTGCTCCACGCTTGACATGCAACTTGTATTGCATAAGTGGCTTTGCGGGTGTCTGTCTCTCCCACCATAGTGAAGATTGTAATTTTCACTTCTATTGTCAACACTAGTATCACCATTGTGGTTCATGTTCGTAGGTAGATTGGATCTTACTCGAAAATCCTAAACCACGTAAAATATGCAAACCAAATTAGAGGCGTCTAACTTGTTTTTGCAGGGTTTGGTGATGTGATATGGCCATGATGTGATGATGATTATATTTGATGTATGAGATGTTCATTGTTGTATTATGGCAACCGGCAGGAGCCTAATGATTGTCTTTAATTTTTGTTAAAGACCTGCGTGTCTATTCATCATGTAATAGCTTTATTTCAAGTAGTTGTTATAGTAGCTATAAGTGATGGACAACCATGAAGCGGCTCCACTGACCTTGATGCCATGCTGGTGATGATGGAGATCATGTCCGTGCTTTGGAGATGGAGATCAAAAGCACAAGAAGAAAGGCCATATCATATCACACATTATGAATTGCATGTGATGTTAATCCTTTTATGCATCTTATTTTGCTTAGATCGCGACGGTAGCATTATAAGATGATCCCTCTCACTAAATATCAAGATAATAAAGTGTTCATCCTTAGTATGCACCGTTGCTAAGACTTGTCGTTTCGAAGCATCTCGTGATGATCGGGTGTGATAGACTCTACATGTGCATACAACGGGTGCAAGCCAGATTTGCACACGCGGATACTAAGGCTGCCTTGACGAGCCTAGCATGTACAAACATGGTCTCGGAACAAGGGATACCGAAAGGTAGAGCACGAGTCATATGAATGATATGATGAACACTTTGAGTGTTCGCCTTTGAAGCTACATCTTTTCTCGTGAAGATCGGACTTGGTGTAGTGGATTTGGTTCGTGTAATCACTAAGACAATGCGAGGGATATTGTTTTGAGTGGGAGTTCACCTAGTTAATTTAAGAATTAAAATTGAACTCATTTTATCATAAACTTAGTCTAAACTCTTTGCAAATATGTTGTAGATCATGGCGCCCCCCTCCATCAATTTTAACCAGTTCCTAGAGAAAGAAAAGCTTAAGGGCAATGGTAGCAACTTTACTGACTGGTTCCGTCATGTGAGGATTTTTCTCACTGGTGGAAGCCTGCAATATGTGCTTGATGCACCGCTAGGTCCCCCACCACCTCCTGCAGTATCCGAGGACATAAAGAATGTTTATGAGACTCGGGCAACTCGGTACTCCAAAGTTCAGTGTGCCATCTTGTGCAGCTTAGAGGCAGAGCTCCAAAAGCGTTTTGAGCACCACGACCCCTGTGAGATGATGCGTGAGCTCAAACTTATCTTTGAAACTCATGCGGCCGTGGAGAGCTATGAGGCCTCGAAACAGTTCTTTAGCTGTATGATGGAAGAGGGCAGCTCCGTTAGTGAGCACATGTTCGCCATGTCCGGACATGCCAAGAAGCTCAGTGACATGGGGATGATGATCCCTAACCATCTGGGTATTCACCGTGTCCTTCAATCACTGCCACCAAGTTACAAGAACTTCGTGATGAACTACAACATGCAGAACATGAACAAAGATTTACCTGAACTCTTTTCCATGTTGAAATCTGCTGAAGTAGAGATTAAGAAGGAGAACCAAGTGTTGATGGTCAATAAGACCACCAGTTTCAAAAAGCAGGGCAAGCCTAACAATGGTAACTTCAAGAAGGGAGGCAAGAAAGTTGTAGCGCATCCTGAGAAGCCTAAGGCTGGTCCTAAACCTGAGACTGTGTGCTATTATTGCCAGGGGAAGGGGCACTGGAAGCGCAATTGCTCCAAATACTTGGCCGATCTGAAGAGCGGCCACGTCAAGAAGAAAGGTATATTTGATATACATGTTATTGATGTCTATCTTACTGGTTCTCGTAGTAGTGCCTGGGTATTTGATACTGGTTCGGTTGCTCACATTTGTAACTCGAAACAGGAACTGCGGAATAAACGAAGTCTAGCGAGGGACGAGGTGACGATGCGCGTTGGAAATGGATCCAAAGTTGATGTGATCGCCATCGGCACGCTCCCTCTACATCTACCTTCGGGATTAGTTTTAAACCTTAATAATTGTTATTTGGTACCTGCGTTGAGCATGAACATTATATCTGGATCTTGTTTAATGCAAGATGGTTATTCGTTTAAGTCTGAGAATAATGGTTGTTCGATTTATATGAGTAATGTCTTTTATGGCCATGCAACTGAGATGAATGGTTTATTCTTGTTAAATCTCGATAGTAGTGATACACATGTTCATAATATTGATGCTAAGCGAATTAAATTGAATGATAATTCTACTTATATGTGGCACTGTCGTCTTGGTCATATTGGAGTGAAGCGCATGAAGAAACTCCATTCCGATGGACTTCTTGAGTCACTTGACTTTGAGTCACTTGACAGATGCGAAGCATGTCTAATGGGAAAAATGACTAAGACTCCATTTTCTGGTACAATGGAGCGAGCTACAGACTTATTGGAAATCATACATACCGATGTGTGCGGACCAATGAGTGTAGCATCGCGCGGTGATTATCGTTATGTTCTAACCTTCACGGATGATCTGAGTAGATATGGATATATTTACTTTATGAAACATAAGTCCGAGACTTTTGAGAAGTTCAAGGAATTCCAAAGTGAAGTAGAAAATCAACATAACAAGAAGATTAAGTTTCTACGTTCTGATCGCGGAGGCGGATATCTGAGTTATGAGTTTGGCATGCATTTAAAGAAATGCGGAATACTTTCACAGTTGACACCGCCGGGAACACCACAGCGCAATGGTGTGTCCAAACGTCGTAATCGAACTCTCTTAGATATGGTTCGGTCTATGATGTCTCTTACCGATTTGCCATTATCGTTTTGGGGTTATGCATTAGAGACAGCCGCATTCACTTTAAATAGGGCACCATCTAAATCCGTTGAAACGGCACCGTATGAATTATGGTTTGGGAAGAAACCTAAGTTGTTGTTCCTTAAAGTTTGGGGTTGCGAAGCTTATGTAAAGAAGTTACAGCCTGACAAGCTAGAACCCAAAGCGGAGAAATGCGTCTTCATAGGATACCCTAAGGAAACAATTGGGTACACTTTCTATCACAGATCCGAAGGCAAAATCTTTGTTGCCAAGAACGGATCTTTTCTTGAGAAGGAGTTTCACACTAAAGAAGTGACTGGAAGGAAAGTAGAACTCGACGAGGTTAATGAACCTTCTCTCATAGATCAGAGTAGCGCAGTGCCGGAAGAAGTTCCTGCGCAGCCTGCACCGATAGGAGAGGAAGCGAATGATGATGATCATGAAACTTCGAACGACGAAGCTACTAAACCTCGCAGATCGACGAGGGAACGTACCACTCCTGATTGGTATGATCCCTGTCTAAATGTCATGATTGTGGACAACAATGATGAGGACCCTGCGACGTATGAAGAAGCAATGATGAGCCCAGATTCCAACAAATGGCAAGAAGCCATGAAATCCGAAATGGGATCCATGTATGATAACAAAGTATGGACTTTGGTAGACTTACCTGATAGCCGCAAGGCTGTCGAGAATAAATGGATCTTCAAAAGAAAAACAGATGCTGATGGTAATATTACTGTCTATAAAGCTCGACTTGTCGCGAAGGGGTTCCGACAAATTCAAGGAGTTGACTACGATGAGACTTTCTCACCTGTAGCGAAGCTAAAGTCTGTGAGGATTTTGTTAGCAATAGCTGCATTTTTCGATTATGAGATTTGGCAGATGGATGTCAAAACGGCGTTCCTTAATGGTGATATTGAGGAAGAGTTGTATATGGTACAACCCAAAGGTTTTGTCGATCCTAAAAATGCTGACAAGGTATGCAAACTTCAGCATTCCATTTATGGACTGAAGCAAGCATCCCGTAGTTGGAACCTACGCTTTGATAGAGTGATCAAAGACTTCGGTTTTATACGGACTCATGGTGAGGCCTGTATTTACAAGAAAGTGAGTGGGAGCTCTGTAGCGTTCCTGATATTATATGTAGATGACATATTATTGATTGGGAATGATATAGAACTATTAAGCAGCGTTAAAGGTTATTTGAATAAGTCTTTTTCAATGAAAGACCTTGGTGAAGCAGCGTACATTTTAGGCATCAAGATTTATAGAGATAGATCAAGACGCCTAATAGGCCTTTCACAAAGTACATACCTGGACAAGATTCTAAAGAAGTTTAGAATGGATGAAAGCAAGAAAGGGTTCTTACCTATGTTGCCAGGTAAGGTCTTGAGTAAGACTCAAGGTCCGGCTACGGCAGACGAAAGAGAGAGGATGAGCAAGATCCCCTATGCTTCGGCAGTAGGCTCTCTCATGTATGCCATGCTGTGTACTAGATCGGATATCGCACATGTTGTTAGTTTGACCAGCAGATATCAAAGTGATCCAGGAATGGAACACTGGACAGCGGTCAACAATATCCTGAAGTACTTGAAAAGGACTAAGGATATGTTTCTTTGTTATGGCGGTGACCAAGAGCTCGTTGTAACCAGTTACACCGATGCAAGTTGGAACACCGATCCTGATGACTCTAAGTCTCGATGGGTACGTGTTTATATTGAATGGTGCGGCAAAGATGGCTGGAGCAGTTCCAAGCAAAGGCACGGTGGCGAAATCTTCAACAGAATCTGAATATATAGCGGCTTCAGAGGCTTCATCGGAAGCGGTATGGATGAAGAGGTTCATTGTTGAGCTTGGTGTGGTTCCTAGTGCATTGGACCCGTTAGTCATTTATTGTGACAACACGGGTGCCAACGCCAATGCAAAGGAACCAAGGTCACACAAGAAGCTAAAGCATATCAAGCTGCGTTTTCATTCGATTCGCGAGTACATCGAAGATGGTGAAGTAGAGATTTGCAAAGTACACACAGATCTGAATGTTGAAGATCCGTTGACTAAAGCTCTCCCTAGGGCAAAGCATGACCAACACCAGAATGCTATGGGTGTTAGGTACCTTACAATGTAATCTAGATTATTGACTCTAGTGCAAGTGGGAGACTGTTGGAGATATGCCCAAGAGGCAATAATAAAGTGGTTATTATAATATCTTTGTGTTTATGATAAATGTTTGCATACCATGCTATAATTGTATTAACCGAAACATTGATACATGTGTGTTATGTAAACAACAAGGAGTCCCTAGTAAGCCTCTTGTATAACTAGCTTGTTGATTAATGGATGATCATGGTTTCGTGATCATGAACATTGGATGTTATTAATAACAAGGTTATGTCATTAGTTGAATGATATAATGGACACACACCCAAATGAGCGTAGCATAAGATCAAGTCATTAAGTTCAATTTGCTATAAGCTTTCAATACATAGTTGCCTTAGTCCTTCGACCATGAGATCATGTAAATCACTTACACTGGAAGGGTACTTTGATTACATCAAACGCCATTGCGTAAATGGGTGGTTATAAAGATGGGATTAAGTATTTGGAAAGTATGAGTTGAGGCATATGGATCAATAGTGGGATTTGTCCATCCTGATGACGGATAGATATACTCTGGGCCCTCTCGGTGGAATGTCATCTGATTAGCTTGCAAGCATATGAATGGTTCATAAGAGATGGCATACCGCGGTACGAGTAAAGAGTACTTGTCGGTAACGAGGTTGAACAAGGTATGGAGAAACCGATGATCGAACCTCGGACAAGTAAAATATCGCGTGACAAAGGGAATTGGCATCGTATGTAAATGGTTCAGTCGATCACTAAGTCATCGTTGAATATATGGGAGCCATTATGGATCTCCAGATCCCGCTATTGGTTATTGCTCGGAGAGGAGTCTCGACCATGTCTGCATAGTTCGCGAACCGTAGGGTGACGCACTTAAGGTTCGATGTCGCATAAGTAGATTCGGAATATGAGTTGGAGTCCGAAGTTTTTGTTCGGAGTCTCGGATGGGATCCAGGACATCACGAGGAGGTCCGGAATTGTCCGGAGAATAAGATTCATATATGGGAAGTCAATTTCCGGGGTTCGGGAAAAAGTCCGGTATTTTGACCGGAGCTTCTAGAAGGTTCTAGATGGCCACCAGTGGGCCCACCACCCCAGGAGAGGCCACATAGGCACCACATGGCATAGTGGGTCCTGCCCACCATGACATGTGGGCCCAGGCCGGCCCCCTGCAGCAACTCTTCTCCACCACCACCACCACGCCGTCGTGCTGCTAGGATTCCGTGGAGATCTACCACACCTCCGCTGCCCGCTGGAACGGGGAGAGGAAGGGGCTTCATCGACACCGTACGCGCGATCGAGTACGGAAGTGCTGCCAGATTGCAGCACCGGAACGATCGTCTACACCAACAACGAGATTAATCTCGTAGGCTTTGGAATCTTCGAGGGTTAGTCTCATCTCCATCTCGTTGTTCAGATCTCATAGATTAGATCTTGACTTTTCCATAGATTAGATCTTGGATTTATTCGTCTTCGCGGTAGGAAATTTTTTGTTTTCTATGCAACGAATCCTATCACATGGCCGCCCGTACTGGATGACCATACCATGTGTTGGTGGATTTGTCTCATCAAATACTTTAACCCTGATGACCCACAAGTATAGGGGGTGTATCGTAGTATCTTCGATAAGTAAGAATATCGATCCCAACGAGGAGCAGAAGGTGTTGACAAGCAGTTTCGATGAAGGATTCACTGTAAATGCTCACAGACAAGTATTCAGGGGGTTTTGATGTAACAGTTGAATAAAGTACGAGTAAGTAAAGTGCGAGAGTAATAATTGCAGTGAGTGGCCCAATCCTTTTTAGCACAAAGGACAAGCCGGTTTGTTTACTTATAATTACCAAACGTTCTCGAGGACACACGGGATTTTAGTCTAGTGCTTTCGCTACATACGGCTAAATAATCTTCATTGTTATGATAAGTGTTGTGTGGGTGAACCTACGCTAATGTACCGCCCTTCCTAGGACTAATACATACTTGTGATTATACCCCTTGCAAGCATCCGCAACTACAAGAAAGTAATTAAGAATAAATCTAACCACAGCCTTAAACTCTGAGATCCTGCGATCCCTCCTGCATCGATATACCAACGGGGGTTTAGGTTTCTGTCACTCCGGCAACCCCACAATTAGCAAACGAATACAAGATGCATTCCCCTAGGCCCATAAATGGTGAAGTGTCATGTAGTCGATGTTCACATGACACCACTAGAAGAATAACACCACAACTTAAATATCACACCATTGAATATTACTCAACCATAGTTCACTACTAACATTTAGACTTCACCCATGTCCTCAAGAACTAAACGAACTACTCACGAGACATCATATGGAACATGATCAGAGGTGATATGATGATGAATAACAATCTGAACATAAACTTGGTTCAACGGTTTCACTCAATAGCATCAACAACAAGTAGAGATCGATACCGGGAGAGTTTCCCCTATCAAACAATCAAGATCAAACCCAAATTGCTACGGCGGTGACGGTGTCCAGCGGGGGAGACGGCGGTGATGATGGTGGAGATGATGATGATGGTGATGGAGATGATGTCCAGCTCGATGACGGTGACGATGGCGTCGATTTCCCCCTCCCGGAGGGAATTTCCCCGGCGGATTCCTGCCCGCCGGAGAGCTCTTTTCTCTCTGGTGTTCTCCGCCCAGCAGAGGCGGCTGTAACTCTTCGTGAGGTACCCTCTGTGGCTTAGGTTTTCGGGACAAAGGATTTCGCGAAGAAAAGGAGGCGAAAGGGGTCGTGGGCCCCCCAAACCACATGGCGGCGCGGCCAGGGCATGGGCCGCGCCGCCCTAGGGTGTGGGCCCACCCTGGGTCCTCCTGGCCCCTCCTTCGGCTTCCTTCGTCATCTTGAAAAATAGGATTTTTGGTATAATTTCCTTCCAGTTGATCTTCCGAAATATTGCGTTCGACGGTGCTTTTTCCAGCGGAATCCGGCTCCGGTGCTTGATCCTCCAATAATGATGAAACATGCAAAATAGATGAAATAACATAAGTATTGTGTCCCAATATGAAATATATCAATGAATAACAGCAAATTATGATATAAAATAGTGATGCAAATTGGACGTATCAACTCCCCCCAAGCTTAGACTTCGCTTGTCCCCAAGCGAAACTGAACTCGATAGACAGGACCACATGTTTATGGAGTGAAGAGTCGATAAATAAAATACGGACAAGAAGCATCATATTCATTCACACAGGACATTATAGTAAACAACCTCTTATAACTCATCTTGAAACAGGTATAAGGTAATCACAAGTAAAGGTGCATAAGAAATCATAATTGGTGATGGCAAACTTCGTTCTTGGTCAGAGAACAATTAACAGATTATATTTATCTCATTGAGCAGCGCTCTCATGTTAAAGTTTATAAGGCACAACTTGCATACTCAATCATAATGGTCTTTTCATGATCATTGATAACTTGCAAAGCTATATTCATTCGGATAAAACTTGTACTAAACAAGGAAGAATAAAAGACATGATGAAGCAAATCACAATATAATGGTTTGATCACAACTACTTAAATGCTTGCTTGAGATGGAGGGAAATAGGTTTACTGACTCAACATAAAGTAAAAGACAGGCCCTTCGCAGAGGGAAGCAGGGATTAAATCATGTGCTAGAGCTTTTTCAGTTTTGCAATCATATAAAGAGAATAAAAGTAACATTTTGAGAGGTGTTTGTTGTTGTCAACGACTGGTAGCGGGTACTCTAACCCCCTTGCCAGACAACCTCCTAAGAGCGGCTCCCATATTATTTTCATTTTGTGTGGCACTCCTTCCAACCTTTCTTTCACAAACCATGGCTAACCGAATCCTCGGGTGCCTACCAACAATCTCATACCATGAAGGAGTGCCTTTTTACTTTAGCTTTATTATGATGATGACACTCCCCCCAACCTTTGCTTACACAAGCCATGGCTAACCGAATCCTTCGGGTGCCGTCCATCAATCACATACCATGGAGGAGTGTCTATTTAGTTTAATTAATTTGGGACTGGGAATCCCACTGCCAGCTATTTTTGCAAAATTATTGGATAAGCGGATGAAGCCACTAGTCCATTGGTGAAAGTTGCCCAACAAGATTGAAAGATAAAACACCACATACTTCCTCATGAGCTATGAAACATTGACACAAATAAGAGATACTAAGTTTTGAATTGTTTAAAGGTAGCACATGAAGTATTTACTTGGAATGGCAGAAAATACCATGTAGTAGGTAGGTATGGTGGACACAAATGACATAGGTTTGGGTTAAGGTTTGGATGCACGAGAAGTATTCCCTCTCAGTACAGGTCTTTGGCTAGCAAGGTTAATTAGCAAGCATAAGAGTCGAGGGAAACAAACAAATATACATATGATAGAAACAATCATGCATCTTCCTTGTAAGCACAAACAATCTTAACTTCAGAATAGTAAGCTATGAGCTAACAAGAAAGACAATGAAACATCTACATGTATTTCTCTTTCCTACTTAAACCTCAAAGTGTTGTTGCTATTGACCAATGCTAAGTTTGCCAAAACCAAATAGATTTATTCAATGCTCCCAAAGTGATACCAATACTAACAACAAGGTAAATCATATAGTAGAGATTGCAAACTAAAATAAGATGTGCAATATGTAAATGATAAGACTTCTCATTAATATTCCATAACGATAACTCACACCAAGGGATACATAGATAACCAACTAAAGAGAGATACTTCCAACTGCAACCCATCTTATATGATAACTTCCCAACTCATGATATGACACTACTTGATAAATAAAAGTAAAAGGTAGTGATAATGTGATACCGCGGCACTCCCCCAAGCTTGGAACAAACCAAGGGGATGCCAATACCGATGATGAATTACTCCTGCGGCGATGGTGGTGATGAACTCCTCCCGCGCTTCTTAATAAGCTCCTTCATCTTCAGTTTCTCAGCTTGACAATTCTGCACTAAGATTCGGAGAGATTCATTGTTATCTGAAGTTGGCGATGACGACCTTGTGATGCGAATCGAGTGGTATTCAATCATTCTTCGGAGACGGCAATTCTCCTCCTGGAGTATCTCCACTTCTCTTCTTAGAGCCCGATATTGATCACAAAACTCATCGGTAATCCGTAGCACTTCTTCCATCATAGGGAAGGAGTCGAGGCTAAGAGCGGGTGGTATAGGTCCCTGCAGGTTATGAGAAAAAGAACGTCGAGTGTCAACAGATCCCACCAAGATTTGCTTGCTCCCTCCGGCTTGCTGCTCTTGTCTTGATGGCACCTCCTTCACTTCTTCCTCCGAAAGCCCCTTGCCCTTGTTGTTGGAGGCCATGGTGTTTCTAGACCGAAAACAGATCCTGGCAGAAACAGCTCGAAACAAAACACGTCAAGAAAACGATATACGGACCTCCAGTGGTCCGGGGGATTATATAGCAAAAATTTTCACAAAAAACGGAAAGTACCAGATCGAACCAGAGTCGGAAAGGGGCGACGGGGCGGCCAAACCATAGGGCGGCGCGGGCCCTGGTCAGGCCGCGCCGGCCTATGGTGCCACGCCCTCGTGCGTCCTTTCCACTCCGTTTCGAACTCGTAATTTTTCATATTTTCCAAAAACAGCGAATATATTGTTCGGAAAGTAAATTGCGTACTTTTCATTACCAGTACTGTTACCTATTCAAAGTCGAGTTCGCGGATCGTCAATTTGCCCTTTGATGAAAGCTTCCGGTGTTTCCACTTGAATAATATCAACATCAACATTATAGGAATCACCTGAGATATAATGCTTGAGTCTTTGTCCATTCACCACTTGCGTAGCATTGCCTTGGAGAGAGCTAATTTTGATTGCTCCTGAACGATACACCTCCTCGACAACATATGGTCCTTCCCATTTCGAGAGTAATTTCCCTGCAAAGAATCTGAGACGAGACCGATACAATAGGACTTTATCCCCAATATTAAATTCTCTTTTGATAATCCTTCTATCATGCTATTTTTTAACTTTCTCTTTAAAGAGTTTAGCATTTTCATAAGCTTCATTTCTCCATTCATCTAGAGAACTCAATTGCAACAACCTCTTATCACCGGCAAGTTTAGGATCTTTATTTAGTTCTCTAACAGCCCAATAAGCTTTGTGCTCTAGTTCTAAAGGTAAATGACAAGCTTTCCCATAAACCATTTTATAAGGTGACATTCCCATGGGATTTTTATAAGCAGTTCTATAAGCCCATAGTGCATCCTTCAGTTTACTAGCCCAATTCTTTCTAGTTTTATTAACAGTCTTTCCCAAAATAGATTTAATCTCTCTATTTGATAATTCTACTTGACCACTAGTTTGAGGATGATAAGCGGAAGCAATTCTATGATTAATACCATACTTAGCAAGAGTTTTTCTAAAACCTCCATGAATAAAATGAGAACCTCCATCAGTCATAATATATCTAGGTACTCCAAATCTAGGAAAAATAATGTCTAAAAGCATTCTTAAAGAGGTCTCACCATCAGCACTTTTTGTAGGTATGGCTTCCACCCATTTAGTAACATAATCAACAGCAACAAGTATGTGAGTGTTACCTTCTAAAGAGGGAAAAGGTCCCATGAAGTCAAATCCCCAACAATCAAACGGTTCAATAACAAGAGTATAATTCATAGGCATTTCATTACGTCTGGAGATATTACCAACCCTTTGGCATTCATCACAAGATAAAATAAACTTTCTCGCATCCTTGAAGATAGTTGGCCAATAAAAACCTGATTGTAGGACCTTTTGCGCGGTTCTTTCTCCGGCGTGATGTCCTCCATAAGCACTACCATGACATTTACTCAATATCTCCTGTTGTTCATATTCGGGAACACATCTTCGCATAATACCATCCACTCCTTCTTTATATAAGTGTGGGTCATCCCAGAAATAATGCCTCAAATCATAAAATAATTTCCTCCTTTGCTGAGCTGAAAAGGTTGGAGGCAAGTACTTGGAAACAATAAAGTTAGCATAATCAGCATACCAAGGACTGTCTCGCGAGTTCACCTTTATTACAGCCAATTGTTCATTTGGAAAACTATCATTAACAGGAATAGGATCATAAGCAATGTTTTCCAATCTAGACAAATTATCAGCAACAGGATTATCAGCACCTTTCCTATCTACAATATGTAAATCAAAATCTTTCAAAAGAAGTACCCATCTAATAAGCCTCGGCTTAGCATCTTTCTTTGTCATTAGGTATCTAATTGCAGCATGATCAGTATGAATAGTAACTTTTGAATCAACAATATAAGATCTAAATTTATCACAAGCAAAGACTACAGCTAATAATTCTTTTTCAGTTGTAGCATAATTTCTTTGAGCAGCATCAAGAGTTTTACTAGCATAATGAATAACATTCAGCTTTTTATCTACTCGCTGTCCAAGAACAATACTTACAAAGAAAATCACTAGCATCACACATAATCTCAAAGGGTAAGTTCCAATCAGGAGGTTCAACTATAGGAGCAGTTGTTAAGGCTTTCTTAAGAGTTTCAAAAGCTTCCTTACAATCATCATCAAAAACAAATGGTACATCTTTTTGAAGAAGATTAGTAAGAGGCTTTGAAATCTTGGAGAAATCTTTAATAAATCTCCTATAAAACCCAGCATGACCAAGAACACTACGAATACCTTTAACGTCCCTCGGATAGGGCATCTTCTCAATTGCTTCAACTTTAGCTCTATCAACTTCAATACCTCTCTCAGAAATTTTATGTCCCAATACAATTCCTTCATTAACCATAAAGTGGCATTTCTCCCAATTAAGAACAAGGTTAGTTTCTTCACATCTCTGCAAAACTTTATCAAGGTTTCGCAAGCAACTGTCAAAAGAATTCCCATAGACGGAAAAATCATCCATGAATACCTCTACAATACTTTCACAAAAACCATGAAAAATAGCAGACATGCATCTTTGAAAAGTAGCAGGAGCATTACATAAACCAAAAGGCATGCGTCTATAAGCATAAGTTCCATAAGGACAAGTAAAAGTGGTTTTCTCTTGATCTTTAGCTTTAACAAGAATTTGTGAAAACCCATAATAACCATCAAGAAAGCAAAAATGAGTATTTTTAGACAATCTTTCTAGCATTTGATCAATAAATGGTAAAGGGTAATGATCTTTCTTAGTAACTTTATTAACTTTTCGAAAATCAATGCACATTCTATACCCTACAACTACTCTTTGAGGGATGAGCTCATCATTATCATTAGGCACAACAGTCATTCCTCCTTTCTTGGGAACGCAATGCACAGGACTAACCCATCTACTATCAGCAATAGGATATATAATACCAGCTTCAAGAAGTCATAATACCTCATTCCTTACCACTTCCTTCATCTTCGGAATTAGACGACGCTGATGTTCAACAAATGTGCTTTGCATCATCTTCCATATTAATAGCATGTTGGCAAATAGAAGGAGAAATCCCTTTCAAATCATCAAGAGTGTAGCCAATAGCTCCTCGGTGCTTCTTCAATATTTCCAATAACCTTTCTTCCTCAATCTCTGAAAGCTTAGAACTAATAATAACAGGATATATTTTCTTATCATCAATATGAGCATATTTAAGATTATCAGGCAAAGGCTTTAAATCAAAAATAGGATCTTCCTTTGGTGGAGGTGTTGTACCCAGATCTTCCACCAGTAAATCATGCTTCAGAATAGGTTGGCGAAGAAAAATTTCCTCAAGCTCATCTCTTTCTTTCCTAAAAACTTCACTCTCGCTATCCTCCAAATGTTGCTGCAAAGGATTGTTAGGAACAAGAACGATAGATGCACACTGTTCCATTTTAAAATCATTACTAGGCAAATCAGCTTTATAAGGAGTTTTAGTAAATTTAGAGAAGTTAAACTCATAAGATTCACCAAAGAAATTTAGTCAAAATTTTCTCTTTCTTGCAATCTATAATAGCTCCACAAGTATTTAGAAAAGGTCTACCAAAAATAATAGGACAATAATCACTAGCAGTAACCAAGTACCAAAAAGTCGCCAGGATATTTAATCTTACCGCATAAAACTTCCACATCTCGAACAATACCAATTGGAGAAATAGTTTCTCTATTAGCCAGCTGAATAACCACATCAATATCTTCAAGTTCACAAGAATCAATTTCGTGCATAATCTCCGTGTAAAGCTCATACGGAATAGCACTAACACTTGCACCAATATCACATAATCCATAATAGCAATGATCACCAATTCTAACAGATAGCATAGGAACATTAGCTTGTTTGGGTTTATTAGGATGTGAAACAATATTAGAAGCATCTTCACAGAAAATAATATGACCATCCTCCACATTTTTAGTCACAAGATCTTTAATTATTGCAACAAAGAAGTTCAACTTTTATTTGTTCTTCGTGTTCTACAGGTTTCTTTTCACTTTTATGAACTGCACTATTTATAACAGAGTACTCCTTCATTTTAGCAGTGGAAAGGAGTTTTTTCAATATAAGCTTCAGGAATAATATGATCATAGCTTTCAACTACAACACATTTATTAATAGATGAATCAATTTTATCTTTATAAGGTTCATGATACTTATCAAAATTCTTCTTTGGCAATTCATAATGAGAGGCAAAAGCTTTATAAAGATTCTGACAACTTGAGAATCAAGACCATATATAGCACTCATATTACGAAATTTATCAAGATCCATAAAAGCGTCAATGCATTTATAATCATAAATGATACCCGAGTCTCTATCCTTGTCGTCCTCCCACCCGTCAGGACTTTCTTGGATCCGCTCAAGAAGGTCCCTTTTAAACTCTTCTTTGTTGCGTGTAAATGATCCAGAACAAGAAGTATCCAAAGCAAGGTCTTGTCTTGAAAAGAAAGTCTTGCATAGAAATTATCAATAATAACATTACCAGGAAGCTCATGAATGGGGCAGTTGAGCATTAAAGACTTCAATCTCCCCCAAGCTTGGGCAATACTCTCTCCATCATGAGGCCAAAAATTATATATGCGATTCCGATCCTTGTGAATTTCACTTGGAGGATAGAACTTAGAATAAAACCGGGGCACAATATCATTCCATTCAAGAGAATCCCCATTATCCAAGAATTTATACCAATGCGCCGCTTTACCAGACAGCGATAAAGAGAATAGTTTCTTCCTCACTTCATCCATAGCAATACCTGCACATTTGAATAACCCGCATAATTCATGCAAAAACAAGAATGATCACCAGGATGGACAGTTCCATCCCCTTCATAGCGGTTATCCATAACACGTTCAATAATTTTCATAGGTATTTTATATGGTATCACTTCCTCACCTGGCGCCTCATCCACTACCGTTGCAGTAGTAGTAGATTTCCCAAATAAAAATTGAAGAGAAGATCTCTCCATAATGACTTATAGCAAGAAAGTAAATAAAATCAGCACAACAAGAAAGGTTTTCCTTACCAATTCCACTTACCAATAGCGCTTCACTCACTCCGGCAACGGCGCCTTTAAAATAGTCTTGATGACCCACAAGTATAGGGGGTGTATCGTAGTATCTTCGATAAGTAAGAATGTCGATCCCAACGAGGAGCGAAGGTGTTGACAAGCAGTTTCGATGAAGGATTCACCGTAAATGCTCACGTACAAGTATTCGTGGGGTTTTGATGTAACAGTTGAATAAAGTACGAGTAAGTAAAGTGCGAGAGTAATAATTGCAGCGAGTGGCCCAATCCTTTTTAGCACAAAGGACAAGCCGGTTTGTTTACTTATAATTACCAAACGTTCTCGGGGACACACGGGATTTTAGTCTAGTGCTTTTGCTACATACGGCTAAATAATCTTCATTGTTATGATAAGTGTTGTGTGGGTGAACCTACGCTAATGTACCGCCCTTCCTAGGACTAATACATACTTGTGATTATACCCCTTGCAAGCATCCGCAACTACAAGAAAGTAATTAAGAATAAATCTAACCACAGCCTTAAACTCTGAGATCCTGCGATCCCTCCTGCATCGGTATACCAACGGGGGTTTAGGTTTCTGTCACTCCGGCAACCCCGCAATTAGCAAACGAATACAAGATGCATTCCCCTAGGCCCATAAATGGTGAAGTGTCATGTAGTCGACGTTCACATGACACCACTAGAAGAATAACACCACAACTTAAATATCACACCATTGAATATTACTCAACCATAGTTCACTACTAACATTTAGACTTCACCCATGTCCTCAAGAACTAAACGAACTACTCACGAGACATCATATGGAACATGATCAGAGGTGATATGATGATGAATAACAATCTGAACATAAACTTGGTTCAACGGTTTCACTCAATAGCATCAACAACAAGTAGAGATCGATACCGGGAGAGTTTCCCCTATCAAACAATCAAGATCAAACCCAAATTGCTACGGCGGTGATGGTGTCCAGTGGTGGAGAAGGCGGTGATGATGGTGGAGATGATGATGATGGTGATGGAGATGATGTCCAGCTCGATGACGGTGACGATGGCGTCGATTTCCCCCTCCCGGAGGGAATTTCCCCGGCGGATTCCTGCCCGCCGGAGAGCTCTTTTCTCTCTGGTGTTCTCCGCCCCGCAGAGGCGGCTGTAACTCTTTGCGAGGTACCCTCTGTGGCTTAGGTTTTCGGGACGAAGGATTTCGCGAAGAAAAGGAGGCGAAAGGGGTCGTGGGCCCCCCAAACCACATGGCGGCGCGGCCAGGGCATGGGCCGCGCTGCCCTAGGGTGTGGGCCCACCCTGGGTCCTCCTGGCCCCTCCTTCTGGCTTCCTTCGTCATCTTGAAAAATAGGATTTTTGGTATAATTTCCTTCCACATTTGATCTTCCGAAATATTGCGTTCTGACGGTGCTTTTTCCAGCAGAATCCTGGCTCCGGTGCTTGATCCTCCAATAATGATGAAACATGCAAAATAGATGAAATAACATAAGTATTGTGTCCCAATATGAAATATATCAATGAATAACAACAAATTATGATATAAAATAGTGATGCAAATTGGACGTATCAAACCCGATGCAATCAGATCAAAGATCTGAGACTCAGAGACATACAAAAACCACAAAAACTCGCCTCTGAAAGGGATCTAGAGGGGAAACTTGTAGAGGGAATCCATTGTTTGCTGCTTGGGTCTTGAAGGCCTTGGCATCGATCTCCATCATAGTCACCAACACCTTCACCATCTTCATCAATCTAGCTTGTTGCAATTCCAAACCCTAGTGTGGATTTGCATTTGTATTCATTTGATCTCTCATACTCCATTTGTATAACCATGATGATGTTATTTGTCTCCATGTGTGACAAGTTCAATTTGTTCCTGGAAAGATGGAGGAACTCTAGAAATATCATAAAATGAAATATGATTCGTGTTGTCTTTATTAGTATGTAGTTCAGTTTGTTCCTGGTGATCTTCTTCAATGGATGTTATGTGTTGTCAACCACATAATATTTGCCTTCGGGGCATTGGAGGAAACCATTGTTGTATGTAGCTGGAGGAATGTGTGTGTTAACTAAGTGAAAACATCCGCCTCCACCAACTATGTATTAACGAGGAGAACAAGATCCAAGAGTTGATATCCATTACTAGGCCATAGGGTGACCCTAAATGACTAGAGTACTACAATTGTTGGCTTGGAGGCTAGTGGTGCTTATTGATGTCTACGCACGCTTCTATTCCTGTCAGTGTTGGGCCTCCAAGAGCAGAGGTTTGTAGAACAGCAGCAAGTTTCCCTTAAGTGGATCACCCAAGGTTTGTCGAACTCAGGGAGGAAGAGGTCAAAGATATCCCTCTCAAGCAACCCTGCAATCACGATACAAGAAGTCTCTTGTGTCCCCAACACACCCAATACACTTGTCAGATGTATAGGTGCACTAGTTTGGCGAAGAGATAGTAAAACACAGGTGGTATAGATGATGGTAATATTACAGGAAGTAAAGATGTTGTAAAACAGTAAACAAGCGGTGCCAGAAAATAGCTTGCTGGCGTGGGAAGCAATTCTCTGTGGTGTAACTTTCTATTCGGAAACAAGGCCTAGGGATCATACTTTCACTAGTGGACACTCTCAACATTGCAATCATAATGGAATATAAATAAGCACTTCACTATGCGATTCTGAATTACTCTTTGGCAAGATAACGAACACTAATTCATCATGTAGGCAAACCTTAAAGATTTATTCCCAAGTACTAATAAACACCCCACGCTGTCACTGTGAGCATTCATAGGAGGTACTAACACACCACAATTTCATAGAGACATCCGACTCAAATCATAACTCAGTGAATAAGTACTCTGTGAAATATAGCCTAAGAGACCCACACGGTGCACACACTGTCACCTTTACACACGTGGGACAAGGAGTCTCCGGAGATCACATAAGTAAAATCCACTTGAATAGCATAACGACATCTAGATTACAAAGCTCATCATATGGATCTCAATCATGTAAGGCAGCTCATGAGATCATTGTATTGAAGTACATGGGAGAGAGAGATGAACCACATAGCTACCGGTACAGCCCTTAGCCTCGAGGGAAAACTACTCCCTCCTCATCATGGGAGACAGCAGCAGCGATGAAGATGGCGGTGGTGTCGATGGAGATGCCTTCCGGGGGCACTTCCCCGTCCCGGCGGCGTGCCGGAACAGAGACTTCTGTCCCCCAGATCTTGGCTTCGCGATGGCGGCGGCTGCGTAACTTTTCTCGTCCCATGGCTTATTCCTTTAGGGTTTTCGCGACGGAGTCCTTAAGTAGGCGGAAGGGCAGCCTCGGAGGGGGTCTGGGGCAGCCAGACAACAGGGGGCGCCCCCCCCTTGGGCCGCGCCGCCACCATGTGTGGTGGCCCTGGGCCTCTCCTCTGGCCCCTCTCCGGTGTTCTGGAAGCTTCGTGGAATTATAAGATATTGGGCGTTGATTTTGTCCAATTCCGAGAATATTTCCTTACTAGGATTTCTGAAACCAAAAACAGCAGAAAACAGGAACTGGCACTTCGGCATCTCGTCAATAGGTTAGTTCCAGAAAATGCATAAATATGACAGAAAGTGTGCATAAAACATGTAGGTATTGTCATAAAAGTAGCATGAAACATAAGAAATTATAGATACGTTTGGGACGTATCAATCATCCCCAAGCTTAGTTCCTACTCGCCCTCGAGTAGGCAAACGATAACAAAGATAATTTCTTAAGTGACATGCTATCATAATCTTAATCATACTATTGTAAAGCATATGAGATGAATGAAGTGATTCAAAGCAATGGTAAAGACAATGAGTAAACAACTGAACCATATAACAAAGACTTTTCATGAATAGTACTTTCAAGACAAGCATCAATAAGTCTTGCATAAGAGTTAACTCATAAAGCAATAGATTCAAAGTAGAAGGCATTGAAGCAACACAAAGGATGATTAAGTTTCAGCAATTGCTTTCAACTTGTAACATGTATATCTCGTGGATAGTTGTCAACATAAAGCAATATAACAAGTGCAATAGGTAAACATGTAAGAATCAATGCACACAGTTGACACAAGTGTTTGCTTCTAAGATAGAAAGAAGTAGGTGAACTGACTCAACATAAAGTAAAAGAATGGCCCTTCGCAGAGGGAAGCAGGGATTAAATCATGTGCTAGAGCTTTTCAAGTTTTGAAATCATATAGAGAGCATAAAAGTAAAGTTTTGAGAGGTGTTTGTTGTTGTCAACGAATGGTAATGGGTACTCTAACTACCTTATCGACCAGACTTTCAAGAGCGGCTCCCATGAAGGACGTTATCTCTACCAGCAAGGTAGATCATCCCTCTTCTCTTTTGTTTACACATGTATTTTAGTTTCATTATTTATGGATGACACTCCTCCCAACCTTTTTGCTTACACAAGCCATGGCTAACCGAATCCTCGGGTGCCTTCCAACATTCACATAACATGAAGGAGTGTCTATTTGCAAAATTAAGTTGCTTACTGATAGATCAGGGAAAAGCATGTGAAGAGAATTATTAATGCAAGTTAATTAATTGGGGCTGGGAACCCCATTGCCAGCTCTTTTTGCAAAATTATTGGATAAGCGGATGAAGCCACTAGTCCATTGTGAAAGTCTGTCAAAAGTAAATGACAAGATTGAAAGATAAAACACCACATACTTCCTCATGAGCTATAAAACATTGACACAAATAAGAGATAATAGCTTTTGAATTATTTAAAGGTAGCACATGAAGTATTTACTTGGAATGGCAGAAAATACCATGTAGTAGGTAGGTATGGTGGACACAAATGGCATAGTTTTTGGCTCAAGGATTTGGATGCACGAGAAGAATTCCCTCTCAGTACAAGGCTTAGGCTAGCAAGGTTGTTTGAAGCAAACTCAAGTATAAAACGGTGCAGCAAGACTCACATATGAACATATTGTAAGCATTATAAGACTCTACACTGTCTTCCTTGTTGTTCAAACACCTTAACCAGAAAATATCGAGACTCTAGAGACCAATCATGCAAACCAAATTTCAACAAGCTCTATGGTAGTTCTTCATTAATGGGTGCAAAGTACATGATGCAAGAGCTTAAACATGATCTATTTGAGCACAACAATTGCCAAGTATCAAATTATTCAAGACAATATACCAATTACCACAGGAAGCATTTTCTGTTTCCAACCAAATAGCAATTAACGAAGCGGTTTTCAACTCCGCCATGAACATTAAAGATAGAACTAAGAACACCAGTGTTCATATGAAAGAGCGGAGCGTGTCTCTATCCCACACAAGCATGAATTTATTCAGAGAATGAAAATAACAAAACGCAAATAAAAGCACACAGACGCTCCAAGTAAAGTACATAAGATGTGACCGAATAAAAATATAGTTTCAAGAGAAGAAACCTGATAAATTGTTGATGAAGAAGGGGATGCCTTGGGCATCCCCAAGCTTAGATGCTTGAGTATTCTTGAAATATGCAGGGATGAACCACGGGGGCATCCCCAAGCTTAGACTTTTCACTCTTCTTGACCATAGTATATCATCCTCCTCTCTTGACCCTTGAAAACTTCCTCCACACCAAACTCGAAACAAACTTATTAGAGGGTTAGTGCATAATCAAAAATTCACATGTTCAGAGGTAACACAATCATTCTTAACACTTCTGGACATTGCACAAAGCTACTGGAAGTCAATGGAACAAAGAAATCCATCCAACACAGCAAAAGAGGCAATGCGAAATAAAAGGCAGAATCTGTCAAAACAGAACAGTCCGTAAAGACGAATTTTTTAGAGGCACTGGACTTTCTCAGATGAAAATGCTCAAATTGAATGAAAGTTGCGTACATATCTGTGGATCACGCACGTAAATTGGCATATTTTTCTGAGTTACCTACAGAGAACCCTGCCCAAATTCGTGACAGACAGAAATCTGTTTCTGCGCAATAATCCAAATCTAGTATCAACATTACTATCAAAGACTTTACTTGGCACAACAATGCAATAAAATAAGATAAGGAGAGGTTGCTACAGTAGTAACAACTTCCAAGACACAACAAAACAGTAGCAAAATAAAAACATGGGTTATCTCCCAAGGAGTGCTTTCTTTATAGCCATTAAGATGGGCTCAGTAATTTCAATGATGCACTCCCAAGAAATAAGAGTTGAAGCAAAAGAGAGCATCAAAAAGCAAATTCAAAACACATTTAAGTCTAACCCACTTCCTGTGAAAAGGAATCTTGTAAATAAACAAATTCATGAAGCATAATGCAACAAGCATAGGAAGATAAAACCAGTGTAACTTCAAAAATTTCAGCATATAGAGAGGTGTTTTAGTAACATGAAAATTTCTACAACCATATTTTCCTCTCTCATAAAGATTTTCAGTAGCATCATGAACAAACTCAACAATATAACTATCAAATGAAACATTCTTATCATGAGCTATATGCATAAAATTATTACTCTCCACATAAGCATAATCAATTTTATTAGTTGTAGTGGGAGAAAATTCAACAAAGTAGCTATCATTATTATTCTCATCAAGTGTAGGAGGCATAGTATAATCATAATAAAATTTACTCTCCATAGTAGGCGGCACCAAAAGACCACTATCATTATAATCATCATAAATAGGAGGCAAAGTATCATCAAAGAAAATTTTCTCCTCAATGCTTGGGGGACTAAAAATGTCATGCTCATCAAAACCAGCTTCCCCAAGCTTAGAATTTTCCATATCATTAGCAACAATGGTGTTCAAAGCGTTCATACTAATATCATTGCTACTAGCATGCAAATAAGATTCCATAGGTTTTTTAAATTTTCGCATCAAACCATCCATGTCTTAACTCAGGAAATAGAATAAAAAGCTCACTGTTATTTTCCATTATGCCTAACTAGTGTAAACCAGAAACAAAAAGATGCAATTGCAGGATCTAAAGGAAATAGCTTCGAGCACTTACAAAGGCACCAGAAAATAACTTAGTTACCTGGGACCGGAGTGTGAGTGCCTTTTACCTTACCTCCCCGGCAACGGCGCCAGAAAATAGCTTGATGTCTACGCACGCTTCTATGCCTGTAGAGAGTGTTGGGCCTCCAAGAGCAGAGGTTTGTAGAACAGCAGCAAGTTTCCCTTAAGTGGATCACCCAAGGTTTATCGAACTCAGGGAGGAAGAGGTCAAAGATATCCCTCTCAAGCAACCCTGCAATCACGATACAAGAAGTCTCTTGTGTCCCCAACACACCCAATACACTTGTCAGATGTATAGGTGCACTAGTTCGGCGAAGAGATAGTAAAACACAGGTGGTATAGATGATGGTAATATTACAAGAAGTAAAGATGCAGTAAAACAGTAAACAAGCGGTGCCAGAAAATAGCTTGCTCGCGTGGGAAGCAATTCTCTGTGTTGTAACTTTCTATTCGGAAACAAGGCCTAGGGATCATACTTTCACTAGTGGACACTCTCAACATTGCAATCATAATGGAATATAAATAAGCACTTCACTATGCGATTCTGAATTACTCTTTGGCAAGATAACGAACACTAATTCATCATGTAGGCAAACCTTAAAGATGTATTCCCAAGTACTAATAAACACCCCACGCTGTCACTGTGAGCATTCATAGGAGGTACTAACACACCACAATTTCATAGAGACATCCGACTCAAATCATAACTCAGTGAATAAGTATTCTGTGAAATATAGCCTAAGAGACCCACACGGTGCACACACTGTCACCTTTACACACGTGGGACAAGGAGTCTCCGGAGATCACATAAGTAAAATCCACTTGAATAGCATAACGACATCTAGATTACAAAGCTCATCATATGGATCTCAATCATGTAAGGCAGCTCATGAGATCATTGTATTGAAGTACATGGGAGAGAGAGATGAACCACATAGCTACCGGTACAGCCCTTAGCCTCGAGGGAGAACTACTCCCTACTCATCATGGGAGACAGCAGCGGCGATGAAGATGGCGGTGGTGTCGATGGAGATGCCTTCCGGGGGCACTTCCCCGTCTCGGCGGCGTGCCGGAACAGAGACTTCTGTCCCCCAGATCTTCGCTTCGCGATGGTGGCGGCTGCGTAACTTTTCTCGTCCCGTGGCTTATTCCTTTAGGGTTTTCGCGACGGAGTCCTTAAGTAGGCGGAAGGGCAGCCTCGGAGGGGGTCTGGGGCAGCCAGACAACAGGGGGCGCGCCCCCCCTTGGGCCGCGCCGCCACCATGTGTGGTGGCCCTGGGCCTCTCCTCTGGCCCCTCTCCGGTGTTCTGGAAGCTTCGTGGAATTATAAGATACTGGGCGTTGATTTCGTCCAATTCCAAGAATATTTCCTTACTAGGATTTCTGAAACCAAAAACAGCAGAAAACAGGAACTGGCACTTCGGCATCTCGTCAATAGGTTAGTTCCATAAAATGCATAAATATGACATAAAGTGTGTATAAAACCCTGAGAAGGATCTACCCTTATTGAGTTTCAACTACTTTAATTACATAGCTCACGGTGTAATATCTATCGTCTTTTGCTTTATTCACTCATGATTTGTTCACAACTCAACAACAACAATCGCTTTCATTGCACATTGCTTTGGACCAAGAATAACTTGCAGGTACATCTAAGTGAAGGTAGCAAGATGGAATTAAACTTTTACCAAATAGCTCCACCATGGTTTGATACTCTTACTTTTTGAAAGTAGCTACAAGTGTCATGTGCACTTTCAGACATCATCATCCATGAGGCTAACATAGACCATCATCACACGCATATACCCCATGAACACCTTGAGATCAACTTCTTTCTCCCTTGTAGTTGCATTTAACATGGCGGTGGCGGCAATCCCCCCATCAATTCAAAGCTTTTCAACATCAACAAAAGATTCTCAGCGGTTGAGGCAACATCTGGACGATACTATTCTTCTAGAATATCCATGAAGCTCTTAAAGAGCTCAAATTTATTTAGTTCTCGAATTCCCCTCTATTTCCACTTGAGCTATCTTTCACGGAAACCATCTCTTTCAAAGATTCTTGCAAGACGATAGTGGATGCCTCATGTTGGAGGTCTTATTTCAATATCTTCTTTATCCGGGGTCGATCTGAGCGCTTCCCCCATACCCATATGTGTTTCATTTTCTTCAAGATCGATTTTGTATTCATCATTGATCCTTTCCTTTTTCCACTCTTAGCATTCTTGGTTTGGAGCTTGAGAGATGCAACTAGATCAATTCATCTGGGAGCTCCATGAAGCTTGATCCAAGCATGAACTAAGTCAAGCTCTTGCCATCATTTTATGCCCGGAGGGCTTCCAAAGCTTTAGGAATTTGGTCGGCCATGCCAACTTCACTAACCAACCGCCCATTGCTAACATCATATGCAATGTGAACTTGTTGCATTCCGCTTGGATGACTCCCCGCCTATATTGAAATGATTTTTCATCGCGATCACTTTTAATCTTGAAGGGAGGATAGTTTTTGTACTCATGGTAATGGTCATGGACACACCTCCAATAGGCTCATCCCTTTTGCTTGGACGCATATATATTAGATCTTGTCCAATTTGTAGCCACGCATCACACAAAACCTTGTCTTCAACGTTCATGAATGTTCTGGTCCTATTAGTGAGGTGTGTTGCTTGCGAGTTCACTTGATCAAGCTCAACTTCAAATAAACCCGCTCCTCGAATATCAGACTCTTCCTCTTGCCCACCATAATGAACACCCCCATGCTCACCACCATACCCACCTTGCCCACCACCATGCTACCCACATCGGTGAGCCATCGGTCGGGAACGTATGTGGCGTTGAGATCAAGGTTTGGTGGGAAACGAGTTGCCGATATCCAGGGATTCGTTGCACGAGGACAACCGGCTTGGCACCGGCTGTAACCCATTCTCTGCAGAAAGCTGTATGTTGGCGAAGACACCGATGATGACATGTTTCGAGAAGGGCCGATGAGGGAGGAATGGCGCGACCATGGTTTCAGACACTACTTTCAGGTAGAGCATGAGCAGTGCATGCTGCGCGACCAACTGTTGGTTCACCGATTGTTGTGTTGCGTACTAGACGGTGGCTTCGGCGGCAGCTACCTTCACATCCTTCTCCGATGACATGAACATAGCCATGTCGCGGTGGTGGTTGCGGTGCTCCGATTCCAGAGAGAGGAAGTGTTGGGGGAGATGGGAATGGTTTGTGTGGCTGAACGGGGCCTCACGTAGACACAAGAGGAGTGCAGACCGCCGACCCCCAAACCGGCCCCAAGTTTGGGGCCAAGATGGGGGAAATGGGGCCGTTCGCGGACGGGGGACAGGTTTGGGGTTGCCCTGATGCTCCAACCAGTTGGGTTATCATCCGTGTTTGCGAGAAAGATATTATTTAGTGATACCACACGGAAAATGAGTGAATGAACCGGGCGGCATATGCTCCGGGCACAAGTCGCACTACCATTGGTTGATGTGTCGTATGGGAACCACACCGTAGCAGATGTGTTTTTTATACAAACAGATAATACTCACTGGAATACAAAGAGGTGGGACCCTCTCATTAAGGAGAGAGAGAAAGTGGGGAAAAGGTGAGTTCGTCGCCTCCGTTGCTTTTCACCCAGGTGGAGATCGTGTTCGCAACTGCATGTCCAGGTCGAGCTCCGATCTACATTGGGTGAGATCCTTCACCGGCCCCGGCGACTTGCCCCACCAGTCCCCCGGCACCGGCGAGTGGAGCTCGACGAGCCCCACCGTCTGGGGCTTGAGCTGCGCGCTCTAGTCCAGGCTCCGCCCATCAGACCGGGCCGAGCGGGCGCGCCCAAGAGCGCGGTCGGTCGAGCGGGGCGCCGGCGTGGGAGAGGAGCAGCTGCGCGAGGACAGGCGGCGTGGCGCAGGGAGAGGAGCAGCTACGCGTAGTAGGACGCGGTCGGGCGAGCTCGGGATGGGGCCCGTGGCGGGGACATGGCGTCATCGATGTGGCGTTGGGGACGGGGCGACGTCGATGTCCGGGCAAGCTCGGGACGGGGCCGGCGTTGGGGACGGGCGGCGTTGGGGACGGCGTCGTCGATGTGGCGTCGACGACGGGTGGCGTCTAGGTGCCCCAGCTCCCGCACCCGGGCCGCGACCTCATCGGACTGCAGCAACAGGCGCATGCGGCCAGGTCCCAGGCAGCGGCGCGGGGAAAGGCAGGGGAGGGAATGGATAGGTGGTAGGGGAGAGGATGCGAGGGATGGGGAGGACCACACATGTATTTTACCAGGGCATACGTACAACACACTGCAGCAGTGAACCCCACATACAATTTCTGGACCAATGAGACGCTGACTTAAGCCAGGTTCACATACCGCCGGGTTCTATTAGTCCACTCTCGATACCACACCTCATATAATATCATAAGACAACCTGTCAAAATTCAAATCTATAAATGTTAGAAAATTATGAAACAAAATTATAGGCGTTCACAAAATGCACTGTGTTTACATTGTCTAGAATTTCCAGAACCAGATTCAAATACACACATAGAAAAAAAAATGCTACGGTAAATAGTGTCATCTTGTTCTTTGTCATTTTGTGACACTATTCATGTTTAATTCGTTTTGTTTCTCAGTCCGTATTTCGAATTTGGTTTTCCAAATTCTAGGGATTACAAAAGCACACCTTGTGAACATCCAAAACTTCATTTCGCAATTTTTTGAAACTTGACATTTTGAATTTTAAGGGGGTATTCGTATCATGGTATCACATATTGCTCTCCGTGTCTGGCTGTCCGCGACTGCGGTTCAGGGCGGCACGCAATCCATCGCCATGTGCTCAGCGGATCCGCTACATGGCCGTGCTGTACGTTCTCTGACTATCGCTCGCCAGGTGTCCTCCGCC
Organism: Lolium perenne; assembly: GCF_019359855.2. NCBI lineage: Eukaryota > Viridiplantae > Streptophyta > Magnoliopsida > Poales > Poaceae > Lolium > Lolium perenne. The sequence goes on along the minus strand of NC_067244.2, from coordinate 244,418,367 downwards.
CCCCCTGGGCCGTACGCCGGTCGCACTCCGACGTCTCCACCTCGCCACCGATTCCCGACGACGGGTACCATCAACGTGTCCGGTTGCTCTCAGGCCCCGGCCAACCTCCTTTCTTCTCCCAATCCACTGACCTTCATTCGGACAACTGGCCAGAAGGAGGGGAGAAGTGGGTGCTCGCAGTCGCAGGGTATCCTCGCCGCCGTCGCCGCGCAGATTGGGCGCTAATCCAGGCGAGTCAAGGCATCGCGTCTCGCCGCCAAATCCTCGGCTTTTGGTCGGGCTCTCTTGATCGGGTTTCCCGGAGATCTCGCGGTTCTCCAATTCCTCCTGCTGCTGCTGTGGTCTTCTGCTTGCTTTTGGTCAGGTAAATTTCTCCCACTCTCTGTTCCAAATTTCAGAGTTGAGTGGCGTGCCTGTTTGATCTGCCTGTGTTGTGTCTCTCAGTCCGAAGAAGTTCTGCAGCTATTCTATTGCGTACATAGGTCACATGTCCTTGCGGCATTGCAGTCACATCTGAAATCATGGATTGCTTAGGCACATTGACGCGGCATTGGAGCCACATCTGACATCATGTAATGCATAGGCACATTGACACAATGTATACAATGAGGCAAACCACGTTGCTGAAGACTGAAGTTGCCACTTGCCACCGCCAACCGAGCTACCATCCTTATTCTCAGAGTTTCCAAGTTAACCATAATACGTTCTGAAGTAAATCCATACTGTTATAAGTGTTTTACAAACGGTCATCATGCCATATCTGTCCTTGAAATATTTCTGCTACACCATCCTCTCACCTTTTTTTTGAGGTAAAATCCTCTCACATTATTGTTCTCGGCATATGAACAATCAGGACAAATTATCAGTTAAGTGTCAGGACAAACTTTCCTTTCGTAGTTTCGTGGCCTTTTGTAATCTTTTTGCCGGACCATGCGGGCTTTTTGGACTTTTGGCAAGGAAGGGTAGTGGTACCCGTCCATCATATCTAGCAGGTTAGTAGCAGAGAAAATATTCCAGCCTCACATCACAAGGAACATTCTTTTGATGGCTTCTTGTTGGCCTTCTGTTGTGTAGATAGGCCGCATGTGCTTGCGCCATTACAATCACATCTGAAATCTTGGAACGCTTAGGCGCATTGACACGGCATTGCAGTCACATCTCACATCATGCATGTAATGCATAGGCACATTGACAAAATGTATACAATGAGGCAAACCACGTTGCTCATCATGCCACTTGCTGAAGACTGAAGTTGCCACTTGCCACAGCCAACCAAGCTACGATTTCCAAGTTAGCCGTAATACATTCTGAAGTAAATCCATACTGTCAGCATGCCATATTTGTTCCTGAAATGTTTCTGCTACACCATCCTCTCACCTTTTTTTATGAGGTAAAATCCTCTCACATTATTGTTCTCTGCATATGAACAATCAGGACAAATTATCAGTTAAGAGTCAGGACAAACTTTCCTTTCGTAGTTTCGTGGCCTTTTGTAATCTTTTTGCCGGACCATGCGGCCTTTTAGACTTTTGGCAAGGAAGGGTAGTGGTACCCGTCCATCATATCTAGCAGGTTAGTAGCAGAGAAAATATTCCAGCCACACATCACAAGGAACATTCTTGGGATGGCTTCTTGTTGTGCTGTGACCTGTGGAGCTCCTCTTGCCCCGGGATGTTTTGATGTAGGGAAGTCATCTGGGACTTGGTAAGATAATAATACTTTTGCCAGTTTAGATCCCCCTTTTGAGGCTGTAGTATAGGGTTCTGGTTGAGAGTCTCTTCTTAACTGATCTGGCTTCAAGCATATCTTAACGCGTTTTGCTATAATTGTATTGGACCCTTTCTAATCCTTTGAGGCCAGTCATGTCACATATAATATTCGTTGATCGTGGATTAGTCTAGTTAGCGTTCACCAAATTGAGTGTCATATGTTTCTCTTCTTTTGCAAGAATTTCTAGTATACTCCCCTTTTTTCTATGAGATTTTAAGTTTTAATTAAGCCTCTCGGAAAACAATAATAGATTCCTTCAAATCATGCTTGCTCGTAGAAGAAAGTATTTCCCATTTCATATATCTTTCTCATTTAGAAGGGTTCATTATCTGTATTGACCCCGAGAGGCCCGATGACATCACTTGGAAGCTCACGGCAAATGGCCAATACACCACGAAGTCCGCCTATGCTATGCAATTCTTCGGCTCCACCTACTCTACTTTTCACAAGACTATTTGGAAGGTGTGGGCGCCGCCGAAAATCAAATTCTTTGTTTGGCTTGCAAACCAAAATAGAGTGTGGACGGCCGACCGCTTGGCGAAACGAGGATGGCCAAATTGTGGGTTGTGCCCTCTTTGTAAACAATGTGCGGAGACCGTGGACCACCTCTTCGTTCATTGCCGTTTCACCACTCGCATTTGGCGCTCCATCTTCGAGTGGTTGGGTATCGTTGGAGGCATCAATCATGTATGGTCCAATTATGTGTTCTCCGGGTGGTGGGACATGATGGCGGGGGGCTCTTCCAACAACCGTAAGGGCATTGCCTCCCTAACCCACCTTGTCACATGGGAGGTGTGGAGCGAGCGAAATGCGAGGGTCTTTCGGAACAAGAGTGCGACCGCGTTCATTATTATCGAAAAGATTAGAAAGGAGGCGGCACTTTGGGTCATTGCGGGTGCCAAGCGTTTGGGGGAAATTATGCCGGGAGAGTGATCCCTTGTATCTTCCTTGTTTTTTTTTCTGTTTTCCTTGCATGGTCATACATGTAAAACTCCTTCTTAATTAATAGAATGGGGCAAAGCTTTTGCCTCCGTTTCAAAAAAAAAAATTATCTGTATTCAACCAAACTGTTCCTCTTCCTGTTGCACTTTGTCTGGTCACAATGTTTTCTACACCTCACTTTTCAGATATTATGATCCTTTCTTATGTTCATTTGATACTGATGTGTGCATCATTCTTTTGTCAGGACTGACTTGGGATTTCAGTGTGTAAACTCATATTTATCTTTTCTCTGACAGATTTTTGCAGCAAGTACTCTAAACTTGTGAAGAAACACTACTTGATTTTATACCTAGTAACTCAATCATGTCAGGCTGTGCCAGGAATATATTCGATGAGGAAGAAGACTTTCAGGTTGTTTTGGGCAAAGGAAATCCTGGAGAGTCGTCTTGCCAGCAGAATTCTAGGTGGATGGCACACTGGGCCAGAGCAAGCAGCAATGCATATGGCAAGAACTGTAGTCCTTTGGAGGATGCCAATAATAGCACTTGCACAAAAGATTCTGGGGCTTCACTTTTTGAGCTTCAGAAATCTAGCGTCACTGAAAGGTTTATGTTGGGAGGAAATTACGAAGGAATTTCAATGCAGAATGTGCAGCAGTTAAACTCTAACATGTGGGGTGTGGGGGATGATGTTTGGCAAGAAGCTGAACAAAAGAAGATTGAACAGCAAGATGGGCCTTTTCAAAGTTCTCCAATGCAGATGCGCAGAGATAGGAGTTTCTATGCTAAGACAGTAGTATCAGAAACACTTTCCGTTTGCAGGCTTCCAGATCTGCCATTGACTTTTCAGAAACTTGTGAACTCAGACGAGAACCTTGATTCACATTGGAACCGGTTTCCTATGTTGCCAATCAATCAAAAAATCGACAGGATATTTAATCCAAAACGAAAGTATGCTGCCGGTACTGTGTTCGATGATCTTTTTGTGCCACAACAAACTCCTATGCTAAATGTGGCTCCCTCTGACTTGATGGAATTATCACATCAGGAGTATGAGCTGCAGTCTCATAAAAAAACTGACAGGGTCAGCGATCATTGCAAACCTGCAGGAAGCATCATACGTCTCCGAGAAGATCCTACCTGGATCACTTCTGATCCTGCAGGGAAGAAATTAAAAGTTGACAGTAACTCATTGTTAGATTGTCTAATAGATGAGCAGGATGCAGGTCACTATTTTGCAAACCCAAATCTGGAGGCACTCTGCAAATTTGATGAAAAGACATTCAATCTTTCAGAATACAATGAGAAGGGCCAAAGTGTTGGAGGGGCCTCTCAGAATCAGAAGTCGAGAACACCGGCTGGACTCCATGAGAAGGGCCAAAGTGTTGGAGGGGTGTCTCAGAATCAGAAGTCGAGAATACCGGCTGGACTCCATGAAAGACAACCACAGGAGGAATTTACAGATCCCAGTAAAGAAAAAGTTCCACATTTATTTGAAATGCTGACAACACCTTCCAACTTACAAAGCTCATGCGCTAAAGATTCACTGTACCCTAGTGGCCTTGGAGTTTGCGGCCCAAATATTGACAGTCATTTGTTTGGAGCTCAAAAACAATTCTCACCTAAAACTGAAAAGTTGCACAGTGAGACACAACATGTGTCAAAACTGTCAGCAGGTGAGATATAGTCTCCAACATAATACAATATTATGTAAGAACATCTTTTAGCACATAATCATAGCAAAAACTCGCATCTTGTCATTGTTGTGTCATAGCATGTTTCTTGGTAATGCAAAGTACGAAGTATCAGTTCAATTGTATTGTTCTGGTTTTATTAATGGAAAATTGGGTGAATATCTTTTATTAAAAAAAAATTCAATAGTATAACTCACAATTTTGTTCTGACGTTTTGCAGGTATCACTTTATCGTTGGCAGAAAAGGTACTACCTATGTTCTTATTTACTTGACATCCTAGAATCTACGCTGTCAAACTTTCAGTTTGACTGCCGATAAATTCATAATTATTGAGTTCCCACATAAAAATAATGCCAATATGTTATATTTTGATTTTTTTTGTAATGATTATAGTTGTAGTAATACATGTTAATGTAAAATTGTAGACAGTAACAGTGAAAGTAACAAATTGAAGTTAACTATTAACTGGGACAAATAACCCCCCTAAGTATGCAATACCATGCAAATTACCCCCATACCGGATTCGGCTGTTTTTTAGGTGGTTTTAGTCCACGTGTACAAGCGGTTTTAGACAGCCTGCACTTGGTCTGGTCGCGAGCCTGCTTGCCATGAATACAAGTCAAGAGGATTGCCTAATGAAGTTCTGCAAAGTAGAGCAACATACTGGAAATAAGGTTTACCTGTATTCAATTGCACTAGTCTCAGCATTGCAGCGGACAGCAATGAAATGGCCATCATCCATCAGTTTTCCTTGCAGTCCTCGAAGGGAATAATCCAGCAGCTCCTGTGAATCAACAGACCGGGCCATCTTCTTCAACTGCTGGATCAATGGCCAACAGGACACGCTCTTCGCGCAGGCCTACCGCTAGTACTACCGGAGCTGCATCATTTCCGGCACCGTCGACTTCGTCTTCGGCGACGCCACGGCCGTCTTCCAGCGCTGTGTGATGCTCGTCAGGGACCCGCTCCCGTGGAAGCCCGGCGTGGTGACCGCGCACGGCCGCGGTGACCGGCAGCAGACTCCGGCTTCGTCCTGCACCGAACCCGCATCGTGGCCGATGACAGCCTCGCCCATCGTCGACGGTGAAGACCTTCATTGGGCTGCTATCGCTCTGAGCCTCGATTCAGCACCAACGCAGCTGATCCGAGGGGACACTGCTCTGTGGTGATCTCCAGCGCTTGCTCGTCGTCGGCAAGGTCACGGGCTGCAAGGCGATGAGATGATGCACATGCTCAATCTGGTGCAGGCAGGCTCATGGGCGACGGCAATCATCTGACCTCGTCGACGGCAGCGCAGAGCGAGGTGCATGACGAGAAAGCAGAGCGCGGTGCGGTGCGAGAGGTTCAGCCGGACCAGAATCTGCTCGTCTAACCACTTGTACACGTGGACTAAAACCACCTACAAAAACAGCCAAATCTGGTATGGGGGTAATTTGCATGGTATTGCATACTTAGGGGGGTTATTTGTCCTGGTTAATAGTTAGGGGGGGGGGGGGGGGGGGTTAGCATCCCAAACACAATACTTAGGGGGGTTATATGGACTTCTTTCTTTTTAAAAAGTAAAATTTTGAAGTAAAAATACTGTGGGAGTATCACAGTTAAATTTGTGTGTCACTCTAATGTCCTGTATTAGGCATTAAAATAAATTATGAGGAACTGTTTTCTTGGAACTATTTTTAAATATATGAGAGTGAATTTATAGAATTCATAAGTTTATTTTCTTTCATGAAACTTTTGTCATCATCAGCTTTGATCATGCAATCATGTTGTGTAATACATTTTTCTTCTTGTGCTCAGTCTGCACCTTCTATGTGCGCTTATCTGTTGCTTCATGCTATTCGATATGGCACTTCATTAAGGCAGTATATCATCTGTAGTTTAAGACCTGTATCAGTTAATTCATATTGGGAAGCCTAACTTCTTATTTGATATTTGCATTACGAACAAATGTACCACAGGACAATTGCTGCACAGAGAAAGCGAATGAGCAGCTGGCAACTCTGTCCATCAAAGGATCACCAAGACACAATGAAGAAAGCAGATCACGTAATGTCAATGCCAATCAAGATTTTTCCAGCAAGCCCAATACCGAAACCATGGACTTGGATCCCCTGCCATTTCAACCAAGCAGGACGAAAAATCAACCCCCCAACAGCACAACTCAATCGCCAGCGCGTACCGAGCCAAGCGACAGATGGCTCAAGCGTCTGCGCCACGATGTCGCAGATCCTCATGGCCCTGGTTCCAAGAGGCCCGAAAGTGTAGACTGCTGTCCTGTTGGAGGAGCAAGTAGAATGCCCAACACTGACATCGCGGACCATGCCGAGGCAAGGAGTGTTCATTGCTGGGTGGGAAGATTGTGCGTGGGTGGTGGTTCCCCTGTTCCGCGTGGAGATCCGGACCAGGGAGTGCGAGCAGCAGCGAAGCCTGGCGTCGCAACCGGAGAAGTTGGAGTCGGAGGACACTTCCCCAGCATCAAGGCGATGGCGATGATGGGGCATGTGATGAGCAAGGTCCGGCCACTTGATCGCGAGAGGAAGGGCCCTTGCGTGATGTGGAAGACTGAGGGAGAGAGAGCCACATGAGTGGCTAGCAGGTCTGTTTTTATTTCTTTGTTATGTTGAAGGTAGTGGTGTATGTTGCTGTTGCATGTCGTGTGGTTTGTTCCAAAGAATGTAAAGTGTACATAAATATGTGAACTCTGTCACCTATAGCTCATCATATATATATATTCAGCTATTTCTATTTTTCTGAAGGGAGATTAGGTAGTAGCAAACTGAGGTTAGAGCAAAAACCATGTGAATTTTATCCAAGAGCTTAGGGTCTGTATATGTCTCAGTTCATTCTGATTTTCTTATGTCTCAGTTGATTTAGTTAAACTAAAGTTGCACTTTTCTGTGAATTGATTTACAGCCAATTGAGACATAGGCACATAGCAAAACCAGCTAAAAGAACATCTGTAATCAAGTGTAAAGTGTACTCGATAAAAGTCCCCTCTGTAATTAAGTGGAAAATGGAGTTGCTAAGTTTGAACTGTGGGCAATAGTGCCTAGCGCTGTCGTTGCAAAAGAGGTTTGCGAATTGTGATTTTCTCACCACCTTAACTGTTGTCTACCCTGGATCCGCAATTGATTGACGCGTGTCTTTATCAGCGCGGTGTTCGAGTGTCGCCTCATTTTTTCGAGGTTGGGGGGGGGGGGGGGGGGATCCCCACTGCTTGTTGCAATACAGGGGGTACAAGGGGGAGAAGACAAAAAAAACTACTAGAAACAGGGAACACAAAGGAAGGGGGAGGGGGGCAGCATATGAAGCCTACCGACCCCTTGGGAGGCAAGCATCTCAAAGGCACTACGACGCAAAGCGAGCGACGACAAAGGACCTGCAGAACCGAGACCACACACAGTCGAAAGACGTCGGATAGCCGAGACTGAGGCGCCGACACCGGTGTGCCGACCCCGTGGTCGAAGGGCGATGTAGAATCGAGGCATGCCACAAGGCGCGAACCAGAGCAAAGTCTCAACCAGATCGCCGCCTTGAGGGCCTCAAGCCGTCCGCCAGGGAGGCCTCCGGTGAGAACATCGACACCGAAGAAAGCATCCCAGAGGAATAGGCAGCGGAAATACGTGGACACAGAACATGGGCACACGAAGAAGCATCACTAGCACGGCCGAAAGGCGTCGGATAGCCGAGACCGTGCGACGACATCGATGTGCCGTCGGCGAAGCCGAAGGGCGTTGTGACGTCGAGACCAAGCACAGTCGAAGGGCGTCAGATAGCCGAGACTGGGGCGATGACACCAGTGTGCCACCCCCGTGGTCGAAGGGCAACGCAAGCCGAGGCCACCCCAGGACGTTCAGGCAGCCCCGCCAGGGCCACCATGACAACAGCCAGCCCCGGAAGGAAACACCCCAAGGCCCAGGGGAAGACGAGAGGCACATCTGTCCGACGCGCGCGAAGCTCCAGAACGGTGCCTCCAAGGAGGAAGAACGACACAGAGAGCACCGTCACCGCCAGTTCCGGACCATGCCCGGAACAGAGATCTCTCTCGGAGAAAAGGCACACATGTCGGGACAGGCCTACCTCCCCCACACGGCAGAAACCATTACCAAGGTGGACACGGCCACCGGTCTGGTAGCGGTCGAACCACCGATGGTCCAATCAGGACGGGAGCACAGCCAGCAGGCCCTGGCCCAGACCCCTTGCCTCCACGGCCAGAACCACGGGGAAGGATGACCACATAGGCAGACGCCCGCTGCGAAGGGTGGCGAAGCGCAGGACCACGCGAAGGCTATCAGCATCAGGTCCTCCACCAGGGGCACAACGCGTAGGAACTCGTGCCGCTGGTGTGAAAAGGGATGAGTGCGCCAGCAGCCCCTGAGAAGGAGCACATCTGCGAGTCGATGAGCATGGCGGCGATGAAGCCGAGCATGACCGGGACGGCGGCGCACCTGAGCACGCGAGGAATGGGGAACTTGGGGGGATTTGGATTTTTGGGGGAGAATCGAGCCGGGGGTGCTCCCCGCCGCCTCCTTCAGCTGTGGGATGGCCTCCTCCGGCAGCAGCGAGGGCAGAAGGCGGTGTTGGGGAGGGGGTTGTGGCGGTGGTGCAGTGCAGGGGTCGCCTCGGAGTCGCCTGAGAGCAATCCTTGTTTGGCTCCGTGTCGCCTCATGGTCCTTTGTTAGGGTTGGTTTGTGTGGGCTTGATCTTGTTATTGTAGGCATTCGCTCGGGTTTTCTCTTAAAAACTTAACACTCTCTTCTTAATTAACTAAATAGATGAGGTAAAGTTTTTGCTTCCGTTTAAAAGTAATACACGTTGTAAGTGAAACGAATTTACATTGGTTGTTTTCTTCTAAAAATTGAAAAACTGTATTAAAAATTCATCTTCTTATATTCTTTTGAATAAAAAAAAGAGACGTTTAAGATGGAGAGCTCTTGCTTAAACCCGTTTATAATAAAAGTCTAAAAGCCCAAACCCGGTAAGAAATATCCCCACCCAGTTTCTCTTTCGCCTCCACTACCTTATCCGCCACCAAAGCAGAAGCAGGCCCAAAACCTCTCTCTTTCTCTCACCCCCATCCATGGCGCCACCGCGGTAAACCCCCCACATCAATTCAACCAGCCATGGCGCTCTCCGAGCTCCCCCTCCACCACTCCTTCCGCCTCGCCTCCCGCCCCCACCTCCACCTCCTCCCGCTCCGCCTCCTCTCCTCCTCCCGCCCCTCCTCCGCCTCCCCCACCGCCGCCTCCGCCTCCTCCTCCGGCGCCAACCGCGCCCCTCCCGCCCCCTCCCGCGGCGGCGGCGCGCCATGGATGCAGAAGTGGGCCCCGGCCGACCCCTCCGCACCCCCGCCCGCCCCCTCCGCGGGACCCTCCCCCACCACCTCCATCGACCGCATCGTCCACCGCCTCCGCAACCTCGGCCTCGGCACCGACGACGACGATCCCTCCTCAGCCTCCGCAACCGCGCCCCTCGACGGCAGGGAGCGCCTCGGCGACCTGCTCGACCGCAGCTGGGCGCGGCCCGACAGCCAGTTCGCCGCCGCCGGCCTCGACGAGGCCGTGCTCCCGTGGGAGAGGGACCAGGAGAGCGACGGCGGGAGGGGCGAGGACGCGGACGGGGTCAGGAGGAAGAGGGTCAAGGCGCCCTCGCTGGCCGAGCTCACCATGGACGACGCCGAGCTGCGCCGCCTGCGGGGCCTGGGCATGAAGCTCCGCGACCGCATCACAGTGCCCAAGGCGGGCGTCACGCAGGCCGTCACCGAGAAGATCCACGACGCATGGAGGAAGTCCGAGCTCGTCCGCCTCAAGTTCCACGAGGACCTCGCCCACGACATGAAGACCGCCCATGAGCTTGTCGAGGTACTGCACCTGCTATCCAACAATGTAGCAGTGTTCTAGTATTTAGTTACTGTCCGTGGCAATTGAACTTGGCTCCTCTGCTTGTTCTGGTAAATCTGAGGGTCATGTGGAGCTATTGCTTACATGGGGTTTATCTTTATTGATCAGCGGCGTACAGGAGGGTTGATCATATGGAGGGCCGGGAGTGTTATGGTTGTGTACCGAGGGAACAACTACACAAGGCCCGTGAAATCTCAAACTCCGGACGGTACCTCATCGCCAAGGAAGGCGGCGGAAGATGGTACATTGTTCATCCCAGATGCCTCGGGCACCGGTGAGGATGATAATCAGGCGAAGGGTTTAACTGCTCAGCATGGTAATGTACCCAGATTGGATATACACAATACAGATGACATGACGGAAGATGAGCTGGAGTTCAATCAAATGCTTGATGAGCTGGGCCCTCGTTTCGTGGATTGGTGGGGGACGGGAATCTTACCTGTGGATGCCGACCTGCTGCCTCAAACGATTCCAGGTTACAAAGCGCCATTTAGACTTCTCCCGACTGGGATGCGTACATCCCTTACCAACACAGAGCTCACTAATTTGCGGAAGCTAGCGAGAAACCTCCCTTGTCATTTTGCTCTAGGTATTGCTTTTGAATATCATTTCCCTGGCATAGCTCTTACTGTTGGCATTGAACACGTGCTTATAGCTTCGTAACCTTCATTGAAGGGAGGAACCGGAATCATCAAGGCTTGGCCGCGGCTATTGTTAAGCTTTGGGAGAAGAGTTTGGTGGTGAAAATAGCTGTCAAACGTGGAATCCAGAATACAAACAATAAGCTCATGTCAGAAGAAATAAAGGTTTGAATACAATGTTGCTGTTGTTCCCTCGTGAAAGTTATACAAGGAACCTTAAAAAATCTGGTCCTTGTCCAACTATTTTTTTTTCCTTACTAGCTAAGCTGAATCCCAAATGACTATCATGTAAATACTGTTAAAATGATTAAATGCAGCTAAAAGACTTTAGTTGACCTGTTTTAGCAAATTCATTTTTGTGTGTTGCCAGTCTTAAGAAATTGATTTCCTTACTATCAAAGCAATATCTAGAGTTGCTAAAAGGACCACCACACTCTAGAAAATATTAAATGAATAAATTCTGCTAAAAGGCTGTAGTTGACCTGTTTTAGCGAGTTCATTTTTATCTTACCTGTCTTGTGAAACTGATTTCCTTACTATCAACCCGTGTCTAAGACTTACTGGATTGTAAAACATCAGTAGCGAAATTGTGCCACACATGATATACCTTGCTTTCTGGATCCTGTACAAATAAAGTCCTCTTACTGAGAGCATTGTGGAGAACTTGCACACTTCAGCGATATATTCCCATGTTAATGTTTGAATCCAGTTCAAAATCAAAATCATTTCCATTCCACTATAATTGGTTTAACTTCTACAAGCTCTCATGCATTTGCTAATGTCTTCCCAATTTTGCATGTCCAGAACCTAACAGGGGGTACCCTGCTTCTTCGAAATAAATATTACATTGTAATATATCGGGGAAAAGACTTCCTCCCAACAACCGTTGCCTCAGCCTTGGCTGAAAGAGAGGAGCTAACAAAAGATATCCAGAGTATGGAGGAGCAGAGAAGATGCATTTCCATTGCACACTCTCCGGACGATGGTCTTGATGGGCATGCTCTCGTGGGAACTCTTGCTGAATTTCAGGAGGCGCAAGCACGTTGGGGAAGAGATGTAACTTCCAGGGAGCAAGAAAAAATGAAAGAAGCGGCTTTAAGATCAGAAAAGGAAAAGCTTTTCAGAAGGCTTGAACACAAGTTTTCTATTGTAAGCAATTTATATATGTTGTCCTTAGATAACTATAACTTCAGAAGGCAAAATAGGCTTCCAATAAAATTGGAATATCTCATTTCAATCTTGCATATCATTGTATTGGCTGAATTTCTTATTGCTCTTATAATTATGTGGTTGAGTTCACTTTCCTTTTCATAGGAATGCAAACATGACATAATCGTGTTTTCTTAGTTATTTCTTCTTTAAATATGTAGGCCCAGGCAAAAATACATAGAGCAGGGAAGTTATTACAAAAGATTGAAGCTTCTATGATCCTCGCAAACCCATCTGATGACCGAGAAATGATTACAGATGAGGAAAGGTCTGTTTTCCGTAGAATTGGTTTGAAAATGAAAGCATATTTGCCTGTTGGTAAGTTTCTTGAACTATCACCTCAGAACATGCTTAACCACTAATATTGAGTATCTCATTTATTCTTCTTATGTATGTTAGGAATCCGTGGTGTCTTTGATGGTGTCATTGAAAATATGCACTTGCACTGGAAGCACAGGGAAGTTGTCAAATTGATTACAAAACAAAAGACCTTGGCCTTTGTTGAGGAGACAGCACGACTTCTACAGTATGAGAGTGGTGGTATACTAGTTGCAATCGAAAGAGTTCCCAAGGGTCATGCACTTATTTTTTACCGTGGAAAGAACTATCGGAGGCCTATTAACATAAGGCCGAGAAATCTGTTAACAAAGGCCAAGGCATTGAAACGGGCGGTGGCAATGCAACGCCATGAGGTAATTTCACTGTGAGAAAAGTGGAATTTCTCTATATTGGGTTTTCATAAGTGTTAACTTATGATTTCCTTTGAACTCATGACTACTTGTGCAGGCCCTCAGCCAGCATATAGATCAACTGGAAAGCAATATGAAGCAAATGAAGCGTGATTTGGTATGTAATTTTTCTATACAACAAAATAGTTTGTATGTCCATTAACACGATATTCTTATGTTAGTCCATACACCCTCTGCACATAACTGGCTAACTGTCCTTTACTTTCCTTTTTTTTTTGTTTATCTATACCCCTATATAATGTACCAGTTTTGAATTGGTTCCAAACCATCAATTTCAGCCATTGGTCTCCTAAATCCAAGGGCTGAGAACAACCGGATTCGCCATGAACAGTATATGGTACATGCGTCCACAATATTCTAGAGCCGTCTATGCTTACTCCCATCCTCCTTATGTGGAAAAGAGGTTCACCAGTGATGTTTCGAGAGCCAATGTTCCAACATGAGTAGATCAGAGCAGGGAGCGTGGGAACATGACATGGTCGAGGTGGAGCTGGCTGAAGAGCGAAGTGGTCGCCGATAGCTCGGCAAGGACCGGCGGCGCACGGATTGTGCTGTAACAGGCGGACGTGGGCAGCCGTAACCGAATTGGAAAGGCCGACTGGAACTCGCGGAAGATGCGGACTGAGGTCGGGAGAGAGCCTCTGATTCCCTGACTCTCCATATGTCGCGTGCGGCGGAAGCCTGAACCTACCGACGAGGGGGCATCTTCCCGCTCCGGCGGAAGACGCCGACCCAGGCAGCGAGGGGGCCCTTCTGCCTGGCCTCTTCTAGCTCCGACCGAAGGAGGCGCGTGAGCACCGAGTGACTGAGTGAGCCTCTTCCTGCTCCAGTGGAAGGATGCGCGAACATCTTCTAGATCCAGTGGAAGGACGCGCAGCGTCCGGATACGGAAGAGAAGGTGCCTGCCGGCGAGGAAATCGCGGCGGCAGACAGCCAGAGAGGACGAAGAGATGGAAGATGCGAGAACATCTTCTAGATTTGGGGATTTTCTTTCCCCTGCTCAATACGGTGCTCAACGATACAGTAGGAAGATGCGATTTGTTTTTTTCTAGAACAGATGCGGTTTAGTGTGTCGCTTGGACTGGGCTCTTTGGATACTTTTGGCTGGTTGAGCTAGCATGATGTGGCGTTACGGCCCACAATGCAAGCAACCTGAAAAATGATAGCTGGACCAAAATCTATCTGTTTCCCTTTGACTAACCAAATCGACTAGAACAACTACGTTTTGTATGCATCAATGTCCATTTCAGTTGAAGTTAATACTCCTGTAAACATTTTGAGTCAATAAAGTCAAGGATGCTTTGTCCCAAAAAAAAATCTAGAAAAATTACATGTGTCGTTACATTAAAAAAATTAAGTCGTGGTCTCGCCATATCTGCTCCCCATGCGAGAGTCTCGGGACCAGAACAATTGCAAGCTGAAATGTGGCCAGAGCCATCTAGAGAAACATGGGAAGGGGAGGGGTGGACCGAAGTGACTCTATCCCGAGACCTCTGCCACTCGCGGTCGTCTCAAGCCGTCCCAAGAACTTTCCTCCTCTAGCTTCGGACATCGGATGAACTCACCGCCTTCCTTCTCTAGCCCGTTCGCATCCTCCCACCGAATGACCGCGTCTAGCCCGAGCTCATCGTACAACACAGATGTGGTAAGAGCAAAATCTCATCTGATCCAATTTCTTCCCTGACTGTGAGGATGACAAAGTTCGGTGAAAATTTAGTCGGCTAAGCATGGGCCTTCTTTTGAAACACAACTGTTCGGCGTGTTCCTAAGCCACTTACTTGAAAGTGTGGCCACACATTTGTCCCTACATATGATCGACCATATCAATGTATGTATTGAATGTATGCCGTAACTATGCCCATTCGATTTCTAAATTGGATCTTATGTTGCCTTGAGTTATCCATGACGTGCAAAGCACGTGCATTTTACTAGTAGTTGTAAAAGGGCACATAATTATTGTTTGTCACTTTGTAGCAAGGCAGTAGCAGATAATAAGCAGTCCAGCAGACTTCCACTCTAGCTTCAACCTACGTTCATATTCACTTGTGTATTTGCAATAGTTTTGATGCAACATAAAATCCATAATACTAGAATCAATGAGGCAAATAACTGTGCTCAAACTAGTACTCCCTCTGTCCACAAAAGGATGTCGAAGATTTTTCAAAATTCAAATGTATCTATACACTAAAGAGTGTCTAGATACATCCAAATTTAAACAAACTTCCGGCGTCCTTTTATGGACAGAGGTAGTATTATATCCTATCGGAGTTCATAGTACATCTCTTCCATTGATTAATAATTTCCAGACGTCACCTGAAATAAAATAGGGTATGGAGGACTACGATGAAGAGGACGAGGATGGATCAGATTCAGAAAATGAAGACAATGCAGCAATGTCTGGAAGCTACGATGAGGTATCAATTCTATTAAATCTGATACTACTTCCTGTTTTATAACCACCATATAATTCATTCACTTGTTTGATGTGTCTAGGACCAAGACGATTTCGATGAATCTAGCGATGATGATGAATTCGGAGATTATGATGAAGACAAAGATGGCGGGATGGACGGCTAGTATCCAATTTTTGACATGAAGGTCTAGGTTGACGTTTATCTCTACAGGCTATATTGCAGTCCATTGGACATTCTTGGTAAGCATTATTGTTTCCTACAAGTCCTTTGATGTGTCTTGAAGCTTCACACAAATTGCATCTCTTACTGCAAGCTCTAGGTTAAATCCTTACTGCAAGCTCTCCTCAATCTGTATAAACATTGTGCAATCTTCTGAACACAACGTTGATAGGTGGACCTGCTGTGCAGGAACCAAAAAGGATCTGCTCGAGGACCTTGATGATTGTACGTGCAACTTCACTTGGCTGTGATGCCGGTCTGTACTCCCTTTGATTTGTTCTCGGCAATATGATTGTTGGGTTCTCCCTTTCAATTGATAGCTCTAGGTTGGGCAGAAATGATCCTGAATAGCTTTTTTTTTCCGGTTATTGTTTTGTACTCCCCTATCTGTGGAGCGAGGGAGTGTATAGCCTTGAGGTGTAATCACTGTATAAGCTCTTCCCTGCTGCTACCGAATGTAGTACAGAGCAGAATAATTTAGATCAAAAGATCAATCGAGGAAATGGTGGTTCAGTACAGTTATGCAGAATGCTGATGAACTTTGTTCCTCTGTAACCTTCTTCAGATTGGTGTCGAGAAGCATGCTGGGCTCCTCTTTCACCCGTTGCAATCCCTTTTGGTGTAGTATGCATGTGGATACTTGGAATGGATAAAGCTTTTCTCGCTCTGTCCTGATAAGAAAAGTAACTACGGAATGTTTACATGCTGTAAGACTGTAAGTCATCAAGCAGAGAGCCTCGAGAAAAATTATTCGCTCCCGTCGGAACTGAAGATGCAACTAAAATTACACCGACCACCATTGTGTGATAAACTTCTTTTCTGAAGCAGAAACGACGAGGGAGCTGACGAGCAAGTGACTTTTGGATCGAAAAATCAATGGCATGGAGACAGCAAAATTCTAGGTGGATCGCAAAATCCAAGCAGAAGAAGCAACACAGCAACTTCTACTAGTAGACGCCATTGCTGTGGTTGGCTGGTTGCAGCACCCGCACCGGCAATACCTTTGTCCGCATTATGTTCTACTAGGACTCTAGGAGCCAGGAACATGTCAACGCATCGAGATGACGGCTGCCTCCACTGATTCCAACTTATATATATTAAGACCTCTTTTGGATAATAGTTGACCTGTTCCATCGATCTTCTTCTCTTCCTTTCCATGTCACTTCTCCTTTGAAGAGTCAATGCTGTTCTAAAATGGATAATTCATCTTCCAATTTTAATATGGACAGTCATGGAGGCGTTGATAGGCCATTTGTGTTGTAGTCAAGTGACCAATCATTTTCGACCGGAGTCTTACCTGTGCAATTTTATACACTTGCTAGTAAACAACTACCAGTAGCATAGGAGATCAGCACAAGAGTGTGAGGTAATGATACCCTCAGCCAAGGATAATCTACACTATTGCTAGATTTGAGTTACCCTCAGGAGGATAATCTACACTATTGCTAGATTTGAGTTACCTAGCAACCACACTTTTTAACAGATGGTTCCGGCCAGTCTACGCTCGACACTTGAGGTTCTTTTTCGAGACATGGCCATTGATCAACTAGCTGGGGATGGTCGTCACGAGCCACAACCTCCCATTTTCTACTCCGACATGCTTCGGAGCACGTAATCCAAGACACCCGTCAGCTAAACATTGCTAATTTGAGGATGTGACGGTACTGACAAAACATTATTTAGCCGGTCGGCTGTTAGAAAATGTAGACAAAATGGCTTCAACTGCAGCACGCGCGCATCACATCCATTAGCTAAGATGCTAAGTACACTACCGACGAGTGACCACGAAAAAAAAATTAATCTCGCCAACTTCTTCATATCTTAACCGCATGACGGATGCTTGACAGTTGACACAGACATGCCAATTTAGATGTGAACCAGGAAGTGTATGTGCTTATGACATTGGCTAGAGCTTTCACCAAGTGGAAGGGCAGGCGATGTGCATGCGTCGAACATATTCATCCTGGACATGACCGTCTCCGTGTGAATTTTGCAGTAACTAGTAAGCTTGAGCTGCTGAATCGACTGGCAAATCATGAAGATGAAGCATGATTTGGTTCTGTCGACTGGCAAATCCGCCGTGAAAGGCACATGAACCAAGAACTTGCAACGACAGCCCGGTTTTGATTCCAGTCCCCAATTGAAGTGGCCGAGCACAACAGATTGGGTCGTATAAAATCAGAATCGGTCTAGTACTTCTTTTTGGGCAAAACGAGGTCCCTGTACACCCTAATTGACGCGTGATTTTAGCCCTTCCTTGCTAACTTAAAGGCAGCACATGCATATATACCATGCACCATATTCTTGTTAACACTGATGAGCACCAATCACCACATATGTGATCGCATCATATCTAGCATACATCTCTATCCCTTTTTGTATAACTGGGTGCAGCGGCACTTATACTCGCAAGGATTTCGTAAAATTTGCATGTTTGCCAAACAATTCGAAAATTCCCGTATAAATGTCACACCATGGCGATATTGGATTTCAATCAATCACTTGCTTAAGTTTGTATATGAGAGTTTGTTTTTTATCGAAAAGGGGAAAGCCCCGGGCCTCTGCATCAAATGATGCATGCGATCTTCTATTAACTTATTATTACTTGTTCAATGGTTTACATCTCATGGGTTACAGAGGATACATGAATCAACCACTGAAAAAGAAAAGTCTAGCATGAACCTTTCCTAACCGCAGATCCTCCGGCTGAAGAAACGACTACATATGGATCCAGTGTGTAGCCCGCAGAATAAATAGCATAAAAGAAAGATTATTTGTTTTGTTAAAGATAAAATCATTGTGTGTATTCCATATAGTCCAAAGTAAATCACAAACTCTCACCCGAGTTTGAACTTTACCTTTTTTTACAAACACCATGCAACCAATTACCGAACATATTCGTTATATTAGTGGGGGTGAAAAATATTGAAATTCATATGAACAATACTCCAAATAACTTTTGCTACTCCTTTCATTTTTATTTACTTCGTGTTCTGGGTTTAGTCAAAGTCAAAAGAAAATTAAGGTACGTATGATAAAATATAAAAGAAAAATATCAATATCCATAATTCAAAAAATGTATATAATATGAAAAATACACCTTATGACGATAATAATACAACAGGTGTTATATTCTAGTTATTGATTTTTTTCTCAAATAATGCGTCAATTGACTAAACCTAGAGTGGGAGGTAATTGTGAACGAAGGGAGTAGAGGACAATCTATGAAGAGATGTTGGATTGGCTCGTCTTGGAATAAAAACAATATTTTATATTACCATGACAATTGCGTTTTGCTAGATTATCTTTAGTGAAGATCTTTTCTATTAAAAACCTCATAAAAATCATAATCTTTATACTTACGAAGATACTCGGTATGACCATTCAAATGATCCAAATAAGAGACTTGACCAGAAAATTAGCGTAACTCGTTAACTTCTAAACAAACACATCTTCATGTCGAGAAAGTTGCACATCCATGAGATGTCGATCTAAATGTAGCCATCTTCACCATTTGTTCTACGTTAGAGCCCTTCTAAATACCCCATTTCGTTTTTTAACCTCTACGCCCAGCCCACCTTAATTTCGTCCTATAAATGAGCGTTTGTATTCTCTCTTTCATGACAAGCAAATTTGGTGAAATGACTATTTTTTAAACTTAATTTGGTGAAATGACTAATAAATGAGAGCACACCGCTTTTCTTTGTTTTCACAACGTGGACGCTTTCCGATTCTGTGCCCTATCTAATTAACACTAAATCGCCTCCAAGTTGCACGCATTTTGACCATGCATGGCTTTTGAGTTGTTCGAGTGGACCTTGCGTAGGTGCCTTTTCTCTCATTTTCATTCTATCTCACCCTCCAGATCTCGATACCGTGGCTACATATTCCCAACTAATTTTGGTTTCCAGCCAAGTTTTATGTGCTTTTACGTCGCCAAATCGCTCGCGGATACATATGCCGATCCGATGACATGATTAAGTGCAGAACGATGGGCTGCAATTGCTCGTACGACGAGGTATCAAATCATCAGTCCTCCCATTTGGTCGTTGAGAAAGAAGGCAGCCAAAATTGTCAAATGTTCTCCGCGTCTAGCAAGCAAGTGCAGTCGAATCTACTCCAGCTTCTAATACGAAAGGTCAAAAGGGCGAAAGTCCTGGGCACGACTTAGGTAGAATCTACGATTATATAGAATCTGTGAGATCACTTTTTTTGAAGACAAAATATGTTCAAATATTCTCAAAAAAATTGACAATACACATCAATGTTATATATGCAACGTCAAGAATTTGCTGCCTCAAATTCGACCTACACCTAGAGAGCTAAAAAAGATAAAGAGTGAATTCCATTTTTTACCTTCTAATTATGTATTTGTGACACTAATTACCTCGTAGACTGAAAATTCGTGTAGATTACCCATTTTAAAAGTTTTGGACCCTTGTTTTCATATGTGTGTCCATTGAGCAAGGTGTTAGGTGATGATCGGGGTCCAAAAATATCAAGACGATGGTGAGGAATGAAACATATGGATTAAAAAGTTTGTACATAATTGTCCATGAGGCCCTCATGTTTACATATTTTATCGCTCCACATCGATCTAGCATGCCTATCCTATATAACAATAGCAAGCAAAATTCTAAATTGGAGCTAAACCATGTTTAAATTCTCCTAAATGGGATGATTTGGTAGAAGTTCCACTATATAGGGTAATATATGTCACAAATGCACAACTAAAGGGTAAAAACTAGAATTCATCAAAGATAAATTTAGGTGTAAATAGTTTGGAATATTGTTCACCCAAAACTGACACTATTGACAGTACAATTTATCTTTTTTGTTTATCCAACTGTAGGTCGAATTTGAAGAAAAAGTTTCTTGGACTTGTAGAAAAACAGCCCCGTGGGTATGTTGCATAAAAGTTTTAGATTTTTTCACAATCTTGAAATATGATTTTTATGTGTGTTGATCCTAAGATCTCACCTAAAGTAGAGATCGTATACAAGTCTCCCCCGGAAGTCCTCGCGCATCTCCGGTCGTTACTTGCATCCATGGAAATCATTTTCAGTGGAATTTCATTGAAAATCACTAAATTTCAGTAATATCGGTAGACACTAAATGAATTACCTGCCGGTAAAAAAACAGACATTTAGTAGTACACATGAAGCCAAATAAATTATAAAAAATAGCTTTGATTTTTTAAAACTTCTGATAAATTTTGAGAGAAAATTTTGATCGTTTGGCTCTGAATAGAAACCGAAGTCGCTGAAATACACTAAAATTATGCAGTGATTTTAGTAGGTGCCGATCTTGCACGGCATTTTTTTTATGTTGTCTAGCATAAACTCTCACATTCCACATTTCGGTGGAGGTGTGTTTGTGGCCACTGTGAATCGTACATATTTTTCTCATGCATTTGAAATTAGCAGTAATATTAGCCTAAGGAGGAATCCAATTCAGCTCATGGATGCATATGAACCAGTTGTGTAAAAATATAATTTTTAAATATAAAAAATATGAAATAAAATGTCGCATATACATCTATACATTCTACGTACAAAAAAATCTGCGAAAACTGAACATATTTTGTGTCTCATGTAAAAAACAAATTTTGATGCTCTAACATATGTAATATTATATAATATTGTTTTACATAGGTCACATAAAATGTTAATTCTTCCGACCACAAAATATCTAGATGTATAAACGAAATTTTATTTCAGAATTTTTTAATATTTAAAATTTTGATTTTATGTATTTTTAGTAAGATATTCAAATGCAACTATAAGCCAAAACACGACCTCCCTCGACTAAGCACATTTTCTTTTATTGTACACGAACTCGTAGCACTATATTACTCGTACTCGATGGACCCACGACGGGTATTCCAGTACAAGGAGGCGTCTGGACCTGTGTCGAGCGGAGGCGCCGGAAGGCATGGGCAGCTCTGGCCGTGCCGCTGAGGAGGACACATGACCCGCCCAGGAGCCTGCGTGGTTCGACCCGGATCAAAAGGACGAAGAGCAGCAGCACGCCTTGGAAACACCTGTTCCGTTCGAGGCGTCCTTTTTTCAGAGCCTCATCAAGGTGCAGAAAGCTGAGCGCATCCTACTGCTATACCGATGTCTAGTGAAAAGGAAAGCCTGGCCACCTACTCCCTCTATTCTGATCTACTTCATCCTTCCGCAAATATCTGTACATTTTTCCAAACGATCCGAATATCTGTACACCGACTGCTTACCACCACACAATTATACACACTAAACTTAATCTAACCGTCAACAATAATCTTTGTGTACACGTGGCATTTTACTTTGACTGACCATGCTCCACCTCCACGGTCCATCCATCCATCTCCACAAAAGGAAACTCCACACAAGGAATATGAAATCACAGTCCCACGATCACATCCCTACAATTATGCAAGAAATTAATGCAAAATAGGAAACTCCACACAAGGAAACTCCATGCGATCTTATTCACTCTTGGCCCAGACGACGCCCTGCCTTGCGTCTCACCATTATTAGACGTCTCCCAGCAGTCCGTCGCGGTGACGTCCAAGCCGCACGACGCCGCCCAGCAGTCTGTCGCCTCCTGCGTGGCAACGTCCAAGCCACACCGTCAGACGCCGCCCAAGAGCCCGTCGCCTCCTGCACGGTGACGTCCAAGCCGCACCGTCGCCTCGCTGCACAGCGACCTCGCCGCCCTACATCGCACTTGACGCTCCTCCTTCACCCATCGCTGCGGACTAAAATTGACATCCCTGCAACTTCTTCTCAATAAATATTCAATTTTATCCCTTCTTGGAGTTTCAATTTTTTTTCTTATATTTTTCTTTTGTACATTGATTCTAATCTATCGCGGTGTTGGGCGGTGACGGCTGGTTGATGATTATCGTGTGGTTTTCTCGGTGTGTGCAGCAGAATGGAGTACGAACGCAGGGTGAATACTTCTCCCGGAGGGGCAGTTCCAGGCCAAGTACGCCATTGTGGCTATATAGCTTTGGGACAGAGGGTGTCTTGATTCTTAGCTGAGGCCAATATGCAACATCGCTGCATGTAAGTAGCAATTAGGTTGTCTATCCTCCTGATATGGATTGCAGCTAGCTCTACCCTGACCGGATTAAATACTAAGGGTGGTGTTGTCTTGGCTGGTGAGAAACGTGTGACCTCATTGTTGCTGGTAATTGCATCTTCACGTACTAATTCTTTTTTTGTTCAATTATGTGATTGATAACGCTGCATTTGACTATTAATTGCAAGCCTTGCTGACTGAACTTATTCACGGCGAACTTCCTCTTTATGGTGATGATCCTTGAGACATGAATGATACTCCTTAGCACCCTTGTGATTTTATTTATACAATATTTCTTTTTGTTCCAAGTTTCAACAATACATGTTTATCATTTATTGTTGTTCAGGCTAATACATTCCCTACAATGTGCTATTTCAAGAAGAGATGTGTTTGTGTATTACGTCTGGATCATTTCAGATCATCCAAAATTATAGGAGATGCAAAAGTTCATTTATGAAATCAATTGTATTTTGCATTATCAATTACAGTGTGTATTCTGCAGTTTCACACTTAGCAAGCACATCAATAGAAGATGCACATTGTACATGTTGTTATTTTCTAGGAATCCCAATAAGTTATTATAGACAATTTAGCCATTCTACAAAAAGCTATGCTGGATTATCAGTTCTTATGCTGGATTATCAGCAGTGTATGGTGGATCTTGTTGATATTATCAAATCCGATAGCATGGTTCCTTTGTTGTACATGAACCTTCATGCATAATTGTTCTGTGAGGGCCGCATCAATGCTCTACTGGTGTTATATGTTGCACTATGTAACAATCCCTCGGTCCCAAAATATAAGACGTCTAAGATTAATCAAAAGTTAAATCATCCTAACTTTGACCAAACATTGAGGAAAAAATACCCATATCTACAATATTAAATGGTACTTTGAGAAAATGTACTTTATGGTGAATCTATTGATATTGATTTAGTATTGTAGATGTTTATATTTTTTTACAAATTTGATCAAAGTTAGAAGACGTTGACTTTTGACTAACCTTAGGCGCCTTACATTTTGAGACGGAGGGAGTAGCTTGCATCTAGGGATGATTTTTTTTGAAACAGTCACGGGCTCCATTCCATCAATAGTCAAACGATTTTATTCTTCTGTATGACTTGATACTTATGAGCATCTCCTTATGTTAAACTCTTGGTATACTTTTAGAGAATGGTTCACAGTATATAGTTAAGAGTTATTCCTTTGATCGGGTTAAGCTTACAAAATAACGGTGGAAATTTCTTACTCCTAAAACCAAAGATGGTGGTGGTGGTTTTGCTGGCGAGGGATTCAACTTGAAAAAGAGTGGAGATGCACGGGTTGTTTATGGGGTTTCCTTCGTCGGGAAATCAAGATTGTTGAAGATATGATGTGCTTGTGAGACCACAAAAGGTGTGATAAGGAGCAGTGGGGTGAGCTTAAGGAGTAAATAGATGTAATACAACAACTACGACCATGTTTTATGTAACCTATATTCAATCCTTATCCATTGGATTTGGTTATTATGGATGGACAAGATTGATTGTGTTAATCATAGTGGTGCTTTTTATACTGTGTCAAACCTAAGTTGTGCACATGACTGGAAATAGTCTACATGGACAGATGATCGATTTGTTCAATTAACACATGGATATACTTTTTTTTTGTCATGCAAGTTATAAAAAATACATTAACATCTTATACGAGATGACTTCTATTCAAAATGATTGCTCCAATCCAACGCAGGATAAGAGATTTGTGGATTGACATTATAAGCTTTGTGTATTCAAACTTTGAATTTGCGATATGCATTTAAATTTTAAATTTGAGACGTGCATTGCACGTGCAAGCTTACTAGTTTTTCCAAACGATCCGAAAATCTTTACTTTTCAAATCCTAGATCGTCGTCGATAGCAGAGACCCCTGAGCACTCTCCCATTGTAATCTCTCCTATCAATACAATCAAGCATGAAGTAGGCATTTTACCCTCTGGAGAGGCTGAACCTAGGTAACCTTATGTCTTTGCCTAATCTTGACCCCCAGATGGCTGCGCCCTCCTCGGCTCACACCGCCATGAAATGTTGCACATTGTAGCCCTTGCCATGAACACATACACGACACTAGGGGTGTTGATTTCAAATGTAGGAAAATCGGTGTGTTGATTTGTGTTGTAGTAGAAGGAAAACTCACCCGACATGTCGTAAAGCTTAGTGTTGTGAATGTTGCCGCTGAGATATCTGCCAGTGCCTGGTATATAGGCCCTGCCTAATTTGGAGGAAGAATATCATTGCATGGCCATTTGCTCTCTACCAGGGCCGGTCCATAAATTTCGGTGGCCCTAGGGCGAAACGACATCAAAGATCCCTTTTCATAGTGGCTAAGCTTTTCTAGGGTAGGGGGTCATGGCCCCCCTACTCTGAAAAATTCCTTAAAGATATTCATTTATGTTAAATTTATATATCTTACGTACTTTAAGCATGATTAGTTTTCTAGGCCCCTTAACAATCTCACTCAAGCTTCACCACTTTGTCACACACACAAAAAACTAAAAAAAATTATTATTTAGCAAGATAAATATTAGGGTAATGCAATAACAAATTAAATAATATTTACATTTGGAAGATCCATGGTCTTAAGAATATTGCAGAAGATGTTTGAAACTATTTATTTCTATTGATTGCAAGAACTATATACCATGATTATTATTTCTACCAATAACTACTTGTGTACATGTGTATTGTTTGCGAGAAATAGAAATATCAGAGAAAAAATTATGAGAATCCGTGTTGTTCTGCACATTAGAGAAGGAGCCGGAGTATAAGCACGTTAAGCTACAACTTCAACCTTCTATATTTTCTAGAATTATTCCAAACTCTATTGCCTAAAGAGTATAAATATAAGTGTATTAAGTGTACAAACAAATCTTGAACTAGGCCCCTAACTGTTGAGGGCCCGAGGCGAGCGCCCCTCTGCCCCGCCCTATGGGCCGGCCCTGCTCTCTACCTTCTTTCCCGATATTTGATGCGGTATATATGAATAACCTCTCAGTTGATGAATTTCTGTTGCATCACGTGAAGTTGTCCGTGAACTCGTGGTGCAACACTAATGTCATCACTACGTTTCACCGCTACTACTATATTAGCCCTACCGATTATCGAAAATATGGTGGAGCACCTGGGTGCCAGCGCATCTGGTTTCAATTTTTTGAAAAATGCGATTTAAATATTTTAGAAAATTTTGAAATAATTCACGCGTGTATATGACACCTTGATACTTGCCTGTGCAAATTTTTAAGAAAAAATACGACCGTATGTGACCTACACAAAAAAGAGAAAACTGAACTTTGTTATACTGTAAATAGTGTACGTGTACTTCTTATACTGTCAACAGTATGATTTGTTAATTTTGTGTAGGTTACATACTTTCTTATTTTCGGTTCAAACTTGACATGCCCATACCTGAATACATTCTCTACACACATGATTTATGCCGATTTTTTATAAGTAATTTTAATATTTTTTAGAAATTTATTGTTGAAAACGGGTTCTGGCGCACCCGAGAGCCAAAAATCTGCGTCCATCCGATTATGTGCTATATTAGTTGTTTCCTGAAGTGCAATTGCATGAAACACATTTGTCGGCGTGTTCTCTATGCTGGATAAGCTCACCACATAACACAGGAGGTAACCCTATCAGGGAAATGCGCGCATGTAACTATTGGCAATTAGCTGAAACGCAAATTTCAAACAACGAGACGAATGTGGCTTAGCTTGGGCCATAATGTAGAGGAAAAAAAAAATTGGCAGCCAAACTGGTTGTAGATCATGAATTCGAAGTTGCATTTTTATTCGCGCGCGAAATCAGTACGAGTAAACAAACACGCCCTAGAGTAACTTGTCACTATGGCTGGCGGCCTAGCGCAGCTAGGAGTGTATAGGAGTTGGGTTGGCCACATGCGAAGTGAATGACTGCGGGAGAGTAGCTTTGGAAAACGCAAGTGATGGGGGAGCAGACGATTGTGGGCGTAGACTCGTAGCATCTCATCGGAGGAACCCAATTCGTGCGCAGCGGATAGGACCACGGCGCGGTACGTAGCATCTAGTGCTAGCATGGGGAGTTCTCCACGGCGATTTGCACAAAAATAACCCAAAAGTGAAAGAAAAGCACAGACTGACCCTCCGGCGAAACTATTTCACCCATCTAACCCTTTTGTGTGGCGCCCCTCCCATCGGCGCCACACATGCCAGTGTGGCGCCCCTCCTGCCGGCGCCACTCTCCCAGCCGACGTGGCGCCCTCGACGCTGAGCTGGTCTGCCGATCCGACGTGGCAGCATGTGTGGCGCTCCTCCCAACGGCGCCACACATGCACTTGTAATTGCCCAAACCATACTGTGAGACAATTCGTCTGGGACTTAGCCGTTTTGCGAGGCTCTATGTGTGGCGCCGATGCCACGGGCGCCATACTAGCACGTGTGGCGCCGATGCCGCGGGCGCCACACAAAGAACCTTGCCAAAACGGCTAAGGACTTATCGTCCGGAGCCCCTGGATGTTTTCGACCCAATAGTTGATATAGGCTGGCATGTGTGGCGCCGATGCCACGGGCGCCACATCAGTGCACAGACGCCACTGTGGAGGGCGCCACACATTAACTTGTGTTAAAAACCTGAAAAATCATACCAAACTCCAACAGTTTTGAGTACAACATTGGACACAACAAGTAGCAATTTCAGAACATACACATATAACACTTCATAGCTCACATCGTAGCAAGTAGATTCAAACAACAAGTAGCATTACAGACATGGTTCGAAATGACATAGGGTTCACAATTCGATACTTATCAAGATATAGTTCACAACAACACGGAGCACATCCTAGTGTCGTCCTCGACGTGTCGTCCTCACGGGCTGCTTCCGGACGGCCATCCTCTTCGTCCGCTGCCGTGGCTCTTGTTGCTGCTGCTCCTCCTGCTCCTCCTCCTCTGAAGATAAGGGCTCGTCGTACCTCATCCTCCTCAAAGATGATCTCCGCGGCGGCGCCTCATCCTCCTCAATGACAACATTTTTTCCTCGGTTGACATAATCTTCCGGAGTGTACCGGTTTGGAGCATTGCCCCTTGGCTTGAACTGGTAAGCAGACCGTGGGGCTTGCTTGGAGGTATGCTTTGGAGGTATGCTTTGAAAGGATCGTATGCCGCACCTAGAGGGGGGGGGTGAATAGGTGCTAACCAATTTTTAGTTCTTTTTCAATTTAGGCTTGACACAAAAGGTAAATTCTCTAGATATGCAACTAAGTGAATTTACCTATATGACAAAGCTAACAACTAAGCAAGATATAGAGATAGAATAGGATAGAGGTAACCGAGAGTGGAGCACGCGATGACACGGAGATGATTCCCGTAGTTCCCTTCCTTTGCAAGAAGGTACGTCTACGTTTGGAGGAGTGTGGTTGCTACGAAAGCCAAATCAACAGCCACGAAGGCTTCACTCAGATCTCCGGTGAGCAACGCCACGAAGGCCTAGCCCACTTCCACTAAGGGATTTCCTCGAGGCGGAAACCGGGCCTTTACAAGGTTCTTGGGGCACACATCCACAACCTAATTGGAGGCTCCCAAATCTGTTACAACACAACAATCAACAACAATACATCAACACAAATCAACTAGGGAACCAAATAGGAACACTAGCATGAGATCCCTCAAATAAGAGAGGGGGAAATGAAGAACGCTTCGGTGAGGATGTAGATCGGTGTCTTCTCCTTCGAATCTCCAAAGATCAAGAGATTTGGTTGGGGGAGGAAGAAGATCTTGCAAATCTTGAGTTTCTTGAGGTGGCTCTAATGGAGGTGGCTTGGCAGATTTCTTGTGTAATGATTGAGCAACTTGTCCCTTTGGAGGAGAAAGCTATTTATATGGGTGGAGCTTTCAGATCTGACCGTTGGGGACGAATTCCACTAACACCGGAAGTTCCGGCCAGGATGGCCGGAAGTTCCGGCTTCCACCGGAAGTACCGGCCACTCGGGCCGGAACTTCCACCCTTGATGAAAATCCTGCAAAGCAAAAGAAGGGGCGGAACTTGGGCGGAACTTCCGGTGGCCGGAAGTTTCGGCCAAGTTCCGGCCAAGTTCCGGAAACTTGCGAAAACCTTACTGGACATTACAGAGCCGCAAATTCGGAATTCCGGAACTTGCCCGGAAGTTGGGCGGAAGTTCCGCTGGCCGGAACTTCCGGCCAACTCCACCGGAACTTCCGGTCCTGAAGAGAAAACTGAGCACAGACTGCGCTGAGAAGCTCCTGCTGAAAATGACAGGCCGGAACTTCCGCCAGATTAGGCCGGAACTTCCGCCAGATACAGAAAACCTGCAGAACTTCAGAACAGCTAAACCAATACACCGATCCAACATAATTTTTGATGGCTTGTACCTATCTACATCAACATACATAAAAATATACATAGTGTTGACATCAAACACACAAAACCCAAAAGGGCGGGAAATGTTCTTTCAATCTCCCCCTTTTTGGTGTTTGATGACAACACAAGTATTTGCAAGGAATAGACAATGTAAACAACAATGTGAGAGATATAGAGGAGCTCCCCCTAGATATGAGCAATGGTACATAAGAAGCTCCCCCTATATCTTGCATCCGTCTTCCAAGGATTAGCAATACAACATAGTGATAAGCATATGGATAATAAGATCATGCACACATAGATAATCAAGGAAGACTCACATACGGAGTTTACCATACACAAATAAGGTTCCAAGCACACATAGATAGAGTTTACAAACCAAATAGCTAAGACATAGTTCGACACCATAAAGATAACTAGAATCACAAGCAATAAAAACCAAAGCCAACACGAGCTTGTGACTCCCCCATGCAAATACCCACCGAAGAGCAACCTAACAAGGTCTCATTCTCCCCCTTTGGCACCAAAGCACCAAAAAGGAAAAAGAGAATCTACGCGTCCCAAGGGTCGGCGTTAGCCCAGCCGGGAGGGAGGTTCGATGTGGCGCCGGGGTAGGGAGGAGTGTGCGGAGGAGACTCGATCTCAAGACCATCTGGAGGGAGAGGCATGCCATGCTGAGAGACCCACTCTGCCTCCGGAGTGACGTTCTCCTCGGATCCGGGAGGAGACACTTCCACCTCAAGTGCCCTCATGATGCTCTTCTGACGGAGCCTTGACTTCTTGGCTTCAACATGCTGCTGATACTGACGATGGTTGACTGCAGAAGTGAGGCAAAAAATCTGTCTCAAGCGGCGTGCTAGCTTGGAAGCCCAACTCGGTGGCTTCTCATCCATGGGGTTAACCTCTTCAAGAGCAGAGTTGTGGCGCTTGGCCCTCAATGTCTTCACCTCATGGGATGTGAGGGTGAGTGGAATGGATTGAACGAGTCTAGCATTGCAAGTATCCATCCAAGTGTCCTCAATGAGCTTCATAATGTACGGAGCAAAGGCGGGAAGCTTCTTCTCATACACACATGACCACATATCATGGTAGATGTAGTCCATCACATCAAGCTTCTCACCGGTGCCCTTCTTAGCAAAAGAGTTTGCCATTAGATCCACTTCATAAAGATGTATCTCATCAAGGTTGCCACCCTTTGGTCCAATGGTTTCCCGGTAGACTCTAAGCATAATATCCCAAGTAGGGAGAAGATCCGCACTCTTGCCCGCTATACCCCAACCGGGGATGTAGAGGTTCTCCAAGACTTCCCTTGTTTGAGCCCATGAGATATCATGGCACCTCCAACCATTTGCATCAACGCCCGGGTAGCGAGGGTATCCAAGGGCGAGTCCAAACTTTGCCAAGTTAGACTCAAGGAGCTTCTCATGAGTCATCCACCGAAAAGTTTTTGCTTCATCTTGCTCAAAGTGGACGGTGGCATAGAATTGTTGAATCAACCCAACATCATAGTCCTTGTTGAGCTCCATAATGGGATAGAGCCCAAACTCTCCACACATGGCATAGGCTTCGTCAAAGTACTTATTAGCGGCCATCTTCCCGGTGTCAATAGCATGTTGAGGAGCGACCCCCTTCTTGAACGGTATGTAGATCTCATAGAATATCTCCTCTTGGGTCTTGTTGTGGAACCGCTTATCCCCAACCCTATTGCTCCGAGGGGTGAGGTAAGGGTTCATGTCACGGAGCTCCTTGTACTCATTGTATTGCATGCCCTTCACGGATATGTGCACGTTCTTCCCACGAACAGCCGGTGACTTGAGCCTCTGAGCAGCTTGCTGGCGAGCGGTGAGCTTGGATGGTCGGGTTTGCTCAAGCTCTTCCTCAACTTCATCCACATGATCCTTGCCTCTCTTCTTGGAACCACCTGATGACGGAATCAAAAGATAGGAATGATGAATGAAAGCACATAGGCAGGGAGGCCAAACACCAGAGCATGCACAGGATATCGGGTAACAGCAGAAAAAGTCGCCAGGCCGGAAGTTCCGGTGAGAACCGGCGGAAGTTCCGCCCCGGGCGGAAGTTCCGGCGTGAAGGGCCGGAACTTCCGGCTGTTCGAAAACAGCGGTAGTTTCTCACCAGATCTGAGGTAATGGCTGAGAGACCCGCATTACCACGACATCCTAAGCACGATCTAGTAGAGGAAAGGCATCTAGAGGATTTCTACCATAGCTTTGCCTAGAGTATGCCCTATATTTCATCTAGTGAGGTCTACCCACACATAGAGAGGGAGAGGGCACAAACCGGGGGGAGCCATGGAGGAGAAGAGGAAGGGGATGCCGATCCACGGAGACGATCCGGCGGGGAGCGCCGGAGGAGGGAGATCCGGCCGGAGGAGCAGCAGCCGTCACAGGGGAGGAGCACCACCAAACAGATCTTGGAAAGGGGAAAAATGAGGAAGATGGAACTGCTCACCCGTTTGGCCCTGTTATATAGTGGCCACTTAAGGCCGGAAGTTCCGCTCGTTGGAGCCGGAACTTTCGGTCTCTCAGGAACCACCCAGGCAGGGCACGAAAGACTGAACTGGCGAAAAGGATGCCGGCCGGAAGTACCGGTCGAAACGACCGGAACTTCCGGTGGAACAGGAAATTGTGCCCACAAACAGGATTTTGACACGAACGACATGCACTAGGAGAAGGTGAAGGATATGTCTTAGATGAGATAGGCTTAGGACAGATACGCCAAACTGTGAGATGGTACATGATCACTCATTTTTGCAAATAAATCAAATGAAGGCCAAAAATGAGCGATTTCCCATAAACAAGGAGATGTCAATAAAATCCAATGAAAATCCAAACAACTCCAACTCTTCACGAAGAAGAGTGTGGTGGCCTAGGCCACCATATATGAGTGTTATGGTATGGCACCGCGAAGATATATCTAGGGTCCAAACCAATACTCATCATTTAAGCTCACATATCAACATATGATATACCGAGAATGAAATCTTTAATGTTGGCATTATGGGGGGAGGGATAGCTCAATAATTTAAACCGCACTCCCCCTATTTCCATGCCCACATCTAAACCAAATAAAGTTTTGAGACGAAGGTGTGTTTGCAAGATGGTCAAGCTATACTCCTTGAATCGATGATATTTAGCTCATTCCTCAAATAAGTGAACCTTGCTTCATCAAGAGGCTTCGTGAATATATCGGCAAGTTGATCTTTGGTAGGAACATAGATAAGCTCAATATCACCCCGGGCAACATGATCCCTAATGAAGTGATTCCGGATCTCAATATGCTTCGTTCTTGAATGTTGCACCGGATTATAGGCAATCTTGATAGCACTTTCATTGTCACATAATAGAGGCACTTTGTCACAAATGACACCGTATTCCTTTAAAGTTTGCCTCATCCATAACAATTGAGTGCATCCACTTGCGGCGGCAACATATTCGGCTTCGGCGGTGGAGAGAGATATACAATTTTGCTTCTTAGATGACCAACACACCAAGGACCTACCAAGAAATTGGCAAGCCCCGGAGGTTGATTTCCTATCATCCTTGTCTCCCGCCCAATCCGCATCGGTGTACCCATTGAGAATAAAACTTGAGCCTTTGGGGTACCAAATACCATATCTTGGGGTATCAACCAAATATCGAAAGATTCTCTTGAGAGCTATCATGTGGCTCTCCTTAGGAGAAGCTTGATACCTTGCACACACACCAACACTCAACACTATGTCCGGTCTAGATGCACAAAGGTAAAGCAAGGATCCAATCATGGAGCGATATACCTTTTGATCCACCTCTTTACCATTGGGATCAAGTGCAAGATGACATTTGGTAACCATAGGAGTGGCAACACCTTTCATCTCGGTCATCTTGAACCTCTTGAGCATGTCTTGGAGATATTTTGCTTGGTTGATGAAGGTTCCCCCTCTCAATTGCTTGATCTCAAAACCAAGGAAGAACTTCATCTCTCCCATCATAGACATCTCAAACCTATCGGTCATAAGCTTTGAGAATTCATCATTGAAAGCTTTGTTAGTAGAGCTAAAGATAATATCATCAACATATAATTGGCAAACGAAAAGCTCCCCATTGACCCTCTTAGTAAAAAGAGTGGGATCGATTAGCCCAACATCAAATCCACGGTCTACCAATAATTCCTTAAGGTGCTCATACCAAGCTCTAGGAGCTTGTTTGAGACCATAAAGAGCTTTATCGAGCTTGTAGACATGGTTAGGGAAGTTGAGATCCTCGAACCCCGGGGGTTGCTTAACATAAACCTCTTCATGAATAGGACCATTAAGAAATGCACTTTTCACATCCATTTGTTGTAACTTAAAGTTATGATGCGATGCATAAGCAAGAAGGATACGGATGGACTCAAGACGAGCCACGGGAGCATAGGTTTCTCCAAAGTCAATTCCCTCAACTTGAGAGAACCCTTGAGCCACCAATCTTGCCTTGTTCCTCACAACATTTCCAAACTCATCTTGCTTGTTCTTGAATATCCATTTAGTGCCAATAACATTGCGGCACCCCTTTGGCTTCTCTACTAAAGTCCACACTTTGTTGCGCTTGAAGTTGTTGAGTTCTTCGTGCATAGCTTCCAACCAATCCGAATCTTCAAGGGCTTCAAATACTTTCTTGGGTTCCACTAAGGAGATATAAGCATGATGGTTGCTAAAATTAGCCAATTGCCTTCTTGTGGAAACCTTTGCCCTTACATCACCAAGAACCTTGTCGTGTGTGTGTTCAAGACGCTCAAGTTGCCTTTCTCTTCTTGCTAGACGACGGGCCTCGATCTCCTCCTTGGTTCTTCTTGGCCTTGGAGGTGTCACTTGATCAACTTGATCATTTGGGTCCCCGTCTTGACCTTCCACTTGGGCAACCACAATTTCTTGTGAGTGCTCAACATCATGTGCTTGATCTTGGACATCATTTGGTGCGGAGCAAATATCAAATGGATACTCGTTGGAACCATCATGAATTCTTGGTTGATCGTGACCTTGATCTCGTTCTTGATCTTGTCCTTGATCTTGCACACTAGAGAGAGGGTGTTGTTCTTGTTCTTGGGTTGGTGCATCATTTGCTTCACTTGATGGGGTTTGTTGATGTTGAGAAGATGAGGGCTCCACCGTGGTAGAGCATAGTCCTTCCCGAGACGCCACACCGTGTCCCTCAATGGGGCGGAAAAATCCCACACCCATTCTTACTATGGCATCTTGAGGTATTTCATCACCTGCACAAACATCAACTTGCCCCACTTGGGAGCCATCATTTTCTTCGAACTTCACACTACTAGATTCAATGATAATCCCGGAGGATACATCAAAGATTCTATAAGTGTGAGATTCGGCACCGTAACCAACAAATATACCCTCCAAAGCTTTAGGAGCAAATTTAGACAAACGAACCCCTTTGATTTTGTAGAAACACTTACACCCGAACACCTTGAAGTATGAGATATTAGGCTTGTTTCCGGTGAGTATTTCATATGGAGTCTTGTTCAAGCCCTTGCGGAGATAGAGCCGGTTGGAGGAGTGACAAGCGGTGGAGATGGCTTCGGCCCAAAAGTTATAGCGGGATTTATACTCCGCCATCATAGACCTCGCCATATCCATAAGAGTCCGGTTCTTCCTCTCCGCAACACCATTTTGTTGAGGGGTGTAAGCAGCGGAATATTGATGACGAATCCCCTCATCACTAAGAAAATCATTGAGTGTGTAGTTCTTGAACTCGGAGCCGTTGTCACTTCTTATTGCCATAATGAGAAGGTTGTGTTGGCGTTGCACCTCGGTAGCAAAGTCAATGAATATTTGTTGAGTCTCATCTTTCGTCTTGAGAAAGTAGACCCAAGTGTATCTTGAGTAGTCATCGACAATCACCAAGCAATGTTTCTTCGCACCAAGACTTGCATGAGTAACGGGACCAAAGAGATCCACATGAAGGAGCTCCAAGATCCTCTTGGAAGAGATGATGGTCTTGCTTGGATGCGGAGAGTCATGCATTTTGCCTTCAACACATGCCCTACAAACACGATCTTTGGCAAAAGACACATTTTCCATTAGTCCCACAATATGGTTCCCCTTGTGAAGACTTTGCAAAGTTCTCATGTTGACATGGGCTAGGCGGCGATGCCACAACCAACCCACGTCCGCCTTTCCAAATAGGCACATCGCACTTGACGTGGTGGTCCCCGAAAAGTCCACCACATACAAGTTGTGTTCGCGATACCCAACGAATGCGACTTTTAGAGTCTTGCTCCACAAGAGGACCACAATATCATTATCAATAAAGACGGCGAAACCCATCTTGCCAAGGGCGGAAACGGAAAGCAAATTGTAACCAAGGGTTTTGACAAGCATGACATCCACAAGAGTAATGTTGT
The DNA here is from genome assembly GCF_019359855.2 of Lolium perenne. Classification (NCBI taxonomy): domain Eukaryota; kingdom Viridiplantae; phylum Streptophyta; class Magnoliopsida; order Poales; family Poaceae; genus Lolium; species Lolium perenne. The sequence goes on along the minus strand of NC_067244.2, from coordinate 244,382,970 downwards.
GTGCAACCACAACCTTGCCAAAACCCAATACCTCGGATGTAAAATTATCGCCAAAGGAGACGGTGATATCATTTATGTTAGGCCTCAACTCCTTGACGAGGTTCTTGCCGCCGGTCATATGACTTGTACATCCACTATCAAGTACCCATTTTGAACCTCCGGCGGCATAGTCCTACATGAGATCAATTCTTGGATTTAGGTACCCATTTTTCAATGGGTCCTCTTTTGTTAGCAACAAGGGTCTTTGGAACCCAAATAGACCAAGCAACATAACCATCATATGGACCAACATATTTAGCATAAACATCACCATAATAATCTTTAAAGAGAACATAGTGAGGGTTATCTATTCCCGCACCATCATCATTAATGGTGTTGCCCTTTCGGGGTTCACCATTAGCTTTCTCATGTGCGGGCTTGGTCTTTTTCTTGTTTGCCTTTTTAGCCTTGGCATTGAAACCAAGTCCCTCCTTCCCATTGTTTGACCTTTGCTTACTCAAAATATCATCCAAGGAAAGTTTACTTTGGGGAGAGGAGGTCCTAGCAAGTTCATCTTTCAACCTAGCATTTTCCTCAATTATATTTGCATGATCACATGAAGGAGTAGAGGTACTAGGTATGTCATATGAAGCAAGCCTAATTTGAAGTTGCTCATAAGACTTGGAGAGGAGAGTGTATTCACTCTTCAAGGCTTTGTGAGCCTTGTCTAGTTCATCTAGATCCTTCACAAGTTTCTCATGATCAACACCAAATTTGGCCTTTTCCTTTATAAGCACTTTAGTCTTAGCTCTAGCAAGATCTCTAGCTTTAGTGAGCTTGTTAATTTTATCTTGAGGCTCTTCAAGAGTTTCTAGCCTCTCCTCAAGAGAAGCTATAGTTTCTTGACTTTCCTCAAGAGCATTTTTAAGGGCATGGATTTCAAGAGAGTCTTCTCTCTCTATTTGACCCTTTTTCTCAAGCATATCATTTTGTTGAGCTATACGAACCATGAGGCTAGAAACATGCTTCTTAGTGTTACCTTGTAGGTTACTAATGAACTCATCAAACTCTAGCATCTCTTGTTTCACTTTTAGACTAGCGGGGTCAACCCCTAGATCATTAGCAATGCTAGGCATAGAGGGGTTAGGAGATGATACCTCGGAAGATTTAGCCATAAGGCAACTTTCTTCCTCCACATGAATGACCTCATTGGGGGATTCACTTGGTGATGAAGAGTTAGTGGAGAGGGAGGCAAGAGCGACCAATCCATTAGAGGTTGCATCTTCTTCATCATCAACATCATCATCTCCGGAGGTATACTCTTCTTGAGTTGATAGCACAATAGGTGTGTCCAAGGAGGACCTTGCCATGAAGCAATGTGCATTCTTGATATGAGGGTTCTCATTGGGAGATTCAAAGAGAGATGAAGAGGGTGTGTTGGTGGTGACGATGGCGGCCAATTCCTTTGAGCTTTCTTCATCTTCATCACCACTAGAACTTTCAACTTTATCGGAAGAATATTCTTCCCTTGTTAGTAGCACAACTCTTGAGGGCCTCTTGCCCTTCTTGGTCTTGTTGTTGTAGAACTTCTTGTTGAGGGGCTTTGAATATTTGCCCTTTGAGTCTTTGCTCTTGTCCTTGGGAATGAGCCTCCCATTATGAAGCTCTCTATTCTCATAGGGGCATTCGGCAATGAAGTGGCGCTTGTCATCACAATTGTAGCATGATCTCGTCTTTGGACCAAAGCTAGTGAACCCATTTTTGTTGTTTCTCTTGATGTTGTCTTCCTTGGCCTTGGAGGGATCAACCCAAAAGGATTTTGCATGGAAGGCCATGTGATCATGGTAGTGGCATTGCAAATCTTCCGGATAGGTCATACTCCAAGATGCCCTATAAGATTCTTGAGGAATCACTTCTTCAACGGAGTTGACCACCAAGGCAAGGTTGGAACCTTTTGCCATCCCAAGAGCACGATTGCGAGAATCATGAGAGGTTTCCTCAAGCACCTTGAGAGCTTGCAACTCGTGCACGACTTGTTGAGAGGTGAGAGAGGAATAGCATTCCCTTCCCACAAGAGTCTTGACATCAATGGGTACAAATGGCATCATGCATTCAATGTACTTCTCCTTGATCCAAGAATCATTGATGTGGGTGGCACCAATAAGCCGGAAGGCATCGGCAACGGTGAGAAGTCTTCCATACATGTCTTCATGATCTTCATCCCAGTAGCCTCATGAACCCTTCGGCTTTATTCTTGAGAGCATTATACTTGTTCCTCCTTGTGCTCTCACTTCCAATGCAACTAGCGGTCAAACCATCCCAAGCTTCCTTGGCGGTGGTGTAGTTCCGGACACGATGCAATTCCTTTGTCCCCACACTAGTTTGAATCATGTGCAAGGCGGTGTTGTTGAGTTGACTATCAACCGCTTCTCTTCTAGTCAACTTGTCGGGGTTGTATGGCTTGAAGCCCTCCATGATGATTCTCCATAATTCATTGGAGGCACTACAAACATGAGAGCGGAACTCAAATCGCCAAGTATCGAAATTTTCAATAGAAAACTTAGGTGGGTCGCCCCGAATGTTCAAATGGGGATGGGGAACCGGTATATCGGGTGATTGGAAAGGTGGAGGTACTCGATTGTAGCTCTCACTTTCACTAGTTCCCTTGGGAGATGCAATGGGGGATTTGATAGTGTTTAAGTTATCACCTTCCATGGTTTTGGTAGATGAGGGTAAGTCCGAAGCCTCTCCCTCATCTAACGCACCCGTGTCTTTTACCTCTACACTAGGAGCCTTGGGAAGGGCCGGAGCCAAAAGCTCGGCAATCATCTTTTTCATGCTTTCCATTTGGGCTTCCATGGAGGACTTCAATGAATTGAAGTCTTCCACGGAGACCATCTTGGCGGCCCCTTCCGAGGACTCCTCGTCCGGCATACTCTTAGGCGGTTAAGCCCGAAATAAGAGCCGAGGCTCTGATACCAATTGAAAGGATCGTATGCCGCACCTAGAGGGGGGGGGGGTGAATAGGTGCTAACCAATTTTTAGTTCTTTTTCAATTTAGGCTTGACACAAAAGGTAAATTCTCTAGATATGCAACTAAGTGAATTTACCTATATGACAAAGCTAACAACTAAGCAAGATATAGAGATAGAATAGGATAGAGGTAACCGAGAGTGGAGCACGCGATGACATGGAGATGATTCCCGTAGTTCCCTTCCTTTGCAAGAAGGTACGTCTACGTTTGGAGGAGTGTGGTTGCTATGAAAGCCAAACCAACAGCCACGAAGGCTTCACTCAGATCTCCGGTGAGCAACGCCACGAAGGCCTAGCCCACTTCCACTAAGGGATTTCCTCGAGGCGGAAACCGGGCCTTTACAAGGTTCTTGGGGCACACATCCACAACCTAATTGGAGGCTCCCAAATCTGTTACAACACAACAATCAACAACAATACATCAACACAAATCAACTAGGGAACCAAATAGGAACACTAGCATGAGATCCCTCAAATAAGAGAGGGGGAAATGAAGAACGCTTCGGTGAGGATGTAGATCGGTGTCTTCTCCTTCGAATCTCCAAAGATCAAGAGATTTGGTTGGGGGAGGAAGAAGATCTTGCAAATCTTGAGTTTCTTGAGGTGGCTCTAATGGAGGTGGCTTGGCAGATTTCTTGTGTAATGATTGAGCAACTTGTCCCTTTGGAGGAGAAAGCTATTTATATGGGTGGAGCTTTCAGATCTGACCGTTGGGGACAAATTCCACTAACACCGGAAGTTCTGGCCAGGATGGCCGGAAGTTCCGGCTTCCACCGGAAGTACCGGCCACTCGGGCCGGAACTTCCGCCCTTGATGAAAATCCTGCAAAGCAAAAGAAGGGGCGGAACTTGGGCGGAACTTCCGGTGGCCGGAAGTTCCGGCCAAGTTCCGGCCAAGTTCCGGAAACTTGCGAAAACCTTACTGGACATTACAGAGCCGCAAATTCGGAATTCCGGAACTTGCCCGGAAGTTGGGCGGAAGTTCCGCTGGCCGGAACTTCCGGCCAACTCCACCGGAACTTCCGGTCCTGAAGAGAAAACTGAGCACAGACTGCGCTGAGAAGCTCCTGCTGAAAATGACAGGCCGGAACTTCCGCCAGATTAGGCCGGAACTTCCGCCAGATACAGAAAACCTGCAGAACTTCAGAACAGCTAAACCAATACACCGATCCAACATAATTTTTGATGGCTTGTACCTGTCTACATCAACATACATAAAAATATACATAGTGTTGACGTCAAACACACAAAACCCAAAAGGGCGGGAAATGTTCTTTCATGCTTTGACTCAGAATTTCGTCGTCGTCAGGAATCTTCACAAACAAGAACACATGGATTACAAAACTTGAAATTAGTAAGAACATGTTTGATAGCAACAAAATAGTCCATACCTCCCGCTCTTCAGAAGAGGAGGATGTAGGAATTTCGCCTTCGCGGCAACCTAGCAAGCTGGCTAACCGCCGCATCTTTCGTGCAGTGTTCTGCGTCATGGAACTCATGGTTACAAAGCCACCACAACATAATAGCGTACATTCAAAGTTGGTGATCATACCTTAATGAAATTCCGCAACGGTCCGACAGGCTTTTCATCTCTCCCGCTCTGCTCCCACACAATCTCGCACTCGTGAGCTGTTTTTTGGATCTCCTCCCGCTGTGACAAACATAGCATACACAATTGAAGCGAGCACATGGCAATCTAGATGATGTACTAGTTAGTGAGAGAATCCATTACCACGAAGTTCAGCTCCGAAGCAATAGAAGTCGATCTCCCTCTGCGAGCAAAGGTGTCGTGCTGGCTTTGCGCAACCTCATCGAACTCGATGGGGTCGTCCAAGATGTCCTCAGCATACGCGTGCTTCACTAACTCGATACGCGTGTTCTCATGGAACCACTCGAGGTATTTTTTGAAAGCGGCCAAGTCGTGAGGCACAATCTCCTCAGGGTTAGCATTCCGTGCCGCTTCCAAACAGTGTTGGAACGCTGCGACGTGGCCGCTATGATGGACTGGCCAATTTGTGATCTTCCTCTGCCGCTGCCTATCAAGCCTGCAAGAATCAAGAAGTTAGTTGGTACCTCTTCTATCAAGAATCTTCCATCGCATGATTCCAGAAGTTTACCTATGAAGCGCCTTGTCCGTGTCTTGCCACACTGGTGGGCACTCCTGATACAGCCCAAACTGTCTCATCACTCTTTGCGGCTGGTGGTGTTCAACAAGCCACATGCATATGAGTGGGCAGCGCATACGCCAGAACCGCGCCTCCTCCGTGCACTTATGGTTGAGGTCAGGCATCCCCGCGCCAATACGGTAGTAGGTACCATATGGCTCCCATTCCACCTGCAGAAAACAAATACTTCAGAATTTACAACATGCCAGTAGAATCAATGAAAACTACGATTGCAAAAGAGTGATCGGTTACCTGCTCAGCGGTAAGAGTGTCCAACTCTGCAGTGTACTGCCTGTACATGATCTTTGGATCGCTCGTCATCTCCGAGACATTGTCCCAAAGGTATGCCCAAGTCGGCTCCCGATCAGGGTTGTTCCGGTAATGAGGCCAATGCGACTCCTGGAGTACCCTAGGCCGCCCAACTGATATGCGGTCCCAGCTCCATACGGAAAGTAGGAGCAAGCATCCACCAATACCGCCGCTCCCAGTCCTGCTCCCAGTCCTGCGACAAGCTTCATCCAACTGCGTACATAAGACATTTGGTTACTACTTTGTGTAGCACACTACTATAGGAAAATAGTACATAGAACAAGTCATCACCTGCCGGTAGAGGTAGGCAAGTGCCGCTGTTCCCCAACTCCACCGGCTGTCCAACACAGTAAGCGCCTTCAGCCAACACCAATGGGCCAGCTTCCCCCCACTGTCAGGAAAGAGAGTCCTCGAAATCATGTACCATAAGTACACGCGGGCGTACGTCCTCCGAGTGTCCTCGTTGGCCCCTTCCGGGCATTCTGCAAAGTTAGTCCTGATCCAAGAGAAAGACGCGCCGGCGGGAACTCTCTCCTTTGGATTTGCTGGCGCCGGAGGAGCCCTGCCAATAAGGTCCTCCATCTGTCCGCGCCACCCATCAGAAGCTGTGTTCATACACAGTGGGTCGCCCTGAATAGGTAGTCCAAGGATCATGGAAACATCCTGGAGAGTAGGGGCCATCTCGCTGGCCCTCAAGTGGAAGGTGTGAGTCTCCGGCCTCCACCGGTCGACAAGGGCGGTGAGTGCAGAGGGGTTCATGTTCGGCCCCCCACGGCTTACAAGGGATATGAACGGCATAAGACCGGTAGGCTGGATGAACTCCGTGTACCTCTCGTCATACGGTATATCCACTGTGCCATGGTAACGAATCTTCAAAGGGTGAAGATCCGTTCCCCTCTCCGTCATATGAACAGCCCGGTGCTCCCTGTCGTACTCTTCATCCAGAAGCCACACCATCCTACATGTTTACACAACCATGTTATGAGTCATTCCACTAACAAAAATGAGCAACACATACATCAGAATATATCTAACTTTCGAATCGCCCATACATACACACATTTGAATGCAACAAATTCACCACATACATACGTATGTAAGACAATATTTGAATGCATTTGCTAGGCATATGTAACAAATTTGAATGCATTTGCTAGGCATATGTAACAAATTTGAATGCATTTGCTAGGCAAATATTAGACATTTCAACACATACATACATAGGATTTCAACACATACATGTAAAATTTCATATCTAGGGTTCCAACAAATCTTTGGTTCAAACACATATACTACAATGTAGATTCCACCAACATTGATTTCCATATCAATGGTTCATATCCAAATCCACCAACATAAATTTCCATGTCTAGGGTTCATACCCAAATCTACCAAATCCACCAATACTAGTGGATGAATCGGAGGGAATCGAAGGGGAATACCTTGAGGAATGGAGGAGGAAGAAGTTGGCCGGATAGATCTGACGATTCCTTGGTCGATTTGGTGGGGGGGCGAAGGGGAGGCGGGCGGCGGCGGCGGTTTCGTGGGAGCAGAGAAGAAAGAAGAGAGAAGATGAGGTCTGGTCGGGCTGGGGCGGGCGCGGGCGCCACACTTAAGTGGATGTGTGGCGCCCGTGGCATCGGCGCCACACTTGCATGTGTGGCGCCCGTGGCATCGGCGCCACACGTACAGGCTCGCAAAACGGCTAAGTCCCAGACGAATTGTCTCACGGTATGGTTTGGAAAATTACAAGTGCATGTGTGGCGTCGATGTGAGGGGCGCCACACATGCTGCCACGTCGGATGGGCGCACCAGCTCAGCGTTGAGGGCGCCACGTCGGCTGGGAGAGTGGCGCCGGCAGGAGGGGCGCCACACTGGCATGTGTGGCGCCGATGGGAGGGGCGCCACACAAAAGGGTTAGATGGGTGAAATAGTTTCGCCGGAGGGTCAGTCTGTGCTTTTCTTTCACTTTTGGGTTATTTTTGTGCAAATTGCCGTTCTCCACGCCAGTCAATAGCCTGCCTTCTCGCAGGACGCACGGAATCCAAGGCTTCCTGCACGGCCTCATCCCACTTTGGATCGCCCGCCGTGGAAAAGCAAAGTGATGACTGATCGCGTAACCTTTTCTTTTTGTGTACCGTCTCATGTTCGAGCGAGCAATCATAGACCCTGATCCTAGGGTGAAAATGGTCAGATATTTTGTTCGACGGAACCCTAAGAGCATCTCCAGTCGCGTCCCTCAAAAAACGTCCGGCACAAATGATTTGGGGCACGTTTAGGACCGCGCCGGACAAAAAGAGATAAAAAATCTGTACAGAAAAGAGACCCTTTCCAGCCGCGTCCCTCAAACAGCGTCCGGATGCATGCATAGAAGGGACCATCCCATGTGGGAAAAGTAGGTGAGAGAAAGTGTGGGGAAAGAGAATGACATGTGGGGACTAGGGGCTGCATGCATGCATATGGGCTCTCATTTTGTGTCCGGCGTCCCCGGTAGAGACTCTATATACATAGAGTCTCTACCGACGTCCATAGAGTCTCTACCGGGGACGTCGGACACAAAATGAGGCGCTATTTAGCTTTGGGGGACGCGACTGGGACGCGATTTTCTCCATTTCTTGTCCGCCGTCCCCCAAACGCCGTTTGGGGGACGCGACTGGAGATGCTCTAAAGACGTACCATATTTTCATAAAAATGGATAGAAACACTGGGCAGGGTTTCATGACGAGAAAGATGTGGATGATATTCGTGCTGGAGCTGATGGATTACTGAGTCTTGCTAGTACTGCTGCCAGCTCCGATGGAAATCATGCGGCGACTAATCAACACCGTCCTCTCCGCTTGATGGATGTAGGAAGAAACGAAGATGAAGCCAGAGCTATGGAAACGGATGAGCAAGATGCTACAAATGCTTGATCTATCTGGTGGCCGGTGGATGCTTGCTGTGTACTGCGTTGTTAAGTTCTTGGAAGGGTTCTGTCATTTCTTTATTCAGTTGTGGTTGTAGTGGTCTGTAAATACAAAACCTCTAGGTCCCCTCTTGAACGCTAGCAGTAGGCGGTGCTCCCAGAACCTAGAACCTGGTACTCTGTTTTCGTTATCATTCTGGTCATGAAAATCAATCCATGAGGATCGCTTGGAAAAAATGGACAGATTTATTTAACTTTTTATAACTTTGGCATAAAATGAACCAGATTTTTTTTCTATATATGACCCTTCTTGCACAACGCCATGGGATAGGGCGTCGTGGGTGTGAAAAAAATAGATGTTCATTGTAATTTGCATGAGTACCCCTATTTCAACTTTGCAGCATGTGCTATTAATTGAACACTGCACCATCTTTGAGAAAAATCGATGGTTGACACATACAACACGATAAATCAGCCGTCGCAACAACAAGAAATCAACTTTGTGGCATGGAGAAAAAAAATTCTCACATACGCCCAGAAGGCCAGAACCATCGCAATATGCCAACTTTGCGGCATCGAGACAAAATCAACAACCATTCCCAAAATCAACATGTCAATTTTAATGCTACCATTCCCGATGTGAACGAGGATCGCACGAGAGACTAAAGGGTTATTGGTGAGGGGTAGCGAGCGAGGAAGACATCCGAGTAATCCATTCTTTCGATCAGCCTATCAAGGATAACCATTTTCTAGAAAAGAAAAAAATGGTAACTCAAAATGATCACGAAAATGCATGTATTTATTGGATAAACTCTTGTTGAATATGACGATTCCGAAGATATGTGCGAGTCTATATTTCTAGATGTATTGGGACTAGGATGCTCCAAGACTTGTACCGGTACAACAACTTGGAGAGTCTAGACGTATGTTTCCCAAGACTAGTACGGGCATGAACGTTGCTCCTCGGATGAGGGAGGAAAACCAAGGTTCCCAAGAAGATATCACGACGCGTACGGCGTAGCAATCCAGTGGCAAACGAGGGTCGTCGGAGAATTCCGGCCTCGTCTCGCTGTCACCTCGACGGAGGACGGTCCGCCGGTGGATTATTCACCTCCTCCTCCGCCGGTGGAAGGAAGTCAAAGTCGTCTATCCATCACCAGCACGCTGAGCGATGAAAGTTAGAGCATCCCAGCGGCGTACTCCAAACGGCGTCCGGTGCCATTGTTGGACAGCGCCTCTGCCTAGCAATGTCCCCTAAACGTTTTTTAAACAAACCCGCAAGTTAACATCAATTTAGATTTTCATTTAAATTTTGTTATATATTATAAGTTTGAATAAAAAATAACATAATTAAAATTAGACAACTACCCTACTCGCAGTCGGTCGGCGGGCGGGACGTCGTCGTTCTTCGCCCGTGTCGTCCTCTCGCCTCTGCCTCTCCACTAGTCCGTCGTCATATGCTCGCGCCACTGGTGGTGTTGGCTCGCCGACGGTGATCATCGCCAGCTGCCGCATGATGGTGAACTCGTCGTCCTGGACGAGCCGCTCAGGTTTTTCCCGGCGGCGTTCATCTCAAGGATCCTCTGCCGCTCGGCTTCCATGAGGAGCCGCCCAGCCTCCTCCGTAAGAAGCCTCTCGCGGGAGACCTCCATGGCGTATTGGAGGAGCTACTGGTCAGCCTCCTCCAGGGTGCAGGGGCGTTCCTCTAGTCGTGCGCCAGCTGACAAACTCGAGTGTCTCCTCCAGGATGCTCTTATTCCCCAGCCTCCCCGTGTTCCCCATCGCCACAGGATTGCGCGTCGAGAAGGACGAACTCCACCATTTTGGCCTCATCAAGGTTGAGGTCGTAGATCTCTATAGGCTCTGGCTTCGGCGCCGCAGGCTGTAGCTCCGGAGCCGGAGGTGCACGCGCCGTGCGGGCGTTGCAGCCCAACATGGAGTAGGTGGTGGGTAGGCGGCACAACGGAGAGGTGGCTGCGAGGGGCTAGTGTGGTGGTGAGAACGGCATAAGCGAGTGTGGTTGCGGGGGCAAGTGTGGTGGTGCGAATGGCGGAAGCTAAATGTGGTTGTGAGAACGACAGATGCCGTATTTAATTGCCGGAGATGAGGCGGGAAACAGAGGCGGGAAGCAGGGGAAAGGGCGGAAAAAAGCGGTGCGGGGAGGCACTGCGGCGACACGTGGTGAAGGTGCAGTGATGAGGGGTCCTGGATGCCACCGCCTCAGGAACCGTCGCGTCATTAAGGAAAAGCTACCGAATCTACGATTCTTCCTATGACATGCGTGGCCCTCCTCGTGACACATCCCCCGGAGCTTGTATCCGGCGCACAGTCTCCTATGGGTCGGGAACGACCTAAGAACACCGAACAAGTTATTGAACCACACCGGATGGAAAACGATTTTAGGGGCTGCCACTAGACATCGATTTCTGTCCACCACCACCCAAAAAGCTTTGGATGCTTTCTTTCACAAAAAAAAAAAAAAAAAGCTTTGGATGCTCCTTTGAAAGACGCGGCTGCGTTGGTCTTAGGTCGCCGTGACGGTGCCTCCGTTGTCTTGCGCCGCAACGCAACGAGGGAGCGTTCTGGCGCGCGGAAAAGCAAACGCGGGAAATCGAGATGCGAGTTGGGGAAGAAGGCGACTTGGGATCGGCCGGGGGAACCGAACAAAATTTCCGCGGGACCGTAGCAGCCGTAACCGAGGCGCAATGACCCGACACGACACCGAGGGCGGGCCGGTCCCCAGAATCGGCAGCGCTTCGCCGTGGCCGTGGCCGTGGCCCTTGACGGCGTTGGTTCGCCGAATCCAGCGCCAGCACGCCCGCCAGGACACCCGTGCGCCGGGAGCAGATCAGGCAGGTTTAAACAACTGGTCCGGCCGCCGGGACAGGCGACATCCGCCACCGCACGCCTTGGAATGTTCTCTCCTCGCCGTCCCCGGGGAGGGGCATGCGCCGCTTTGTTTAAGCACCACCCTGAACCCCCTGTCTCCAACACACACATCTGTTCGTATTCCTTGGAGTCACGAGCGCACAAGCTGCCTGCCCTCCGCGCGCACGCACACGCATGGCCGAGACGCAATCATGCAACCATGCAACATGGCCTCCTAGTCTATTTTAAAATTTAAACCCTGAATACTGAACTAGTGGAGGTCTCAGCCAAGTAATAATCTCTGAATTTCAAACCGGTTTGTACCCTCAGTTTACAAATCCTGTTCTAAATCAAATGTTGGAGCTGTTATTCATAGAGGAAAATAAATTATAAATTACTACACTGGTCCACATTTCATATTGATTCTTTATATTGGCAGGGAAGAGGTGCCCAACGCTAACTATGGGCCCCGAATGTCAGCGTGAGATTAGAGCATCCTCACCAGTGTCCCCAAAAGCCCCCTTTCCCCAACCCCAAATGGTCTTTCCGGGTTATGGGCCCAAAACGGCTCTTACTCGGGATCCCAAACGGTGCTAGTGCGAACTTAGGCCAGATAACTTGACCGTCGCCCACTTACCGTGGGGGTCGGATGGCGCCTTGGGGGGGGGGCACAACGCATGAAACACGGAAAAGGTCGTGTAGGGCCGTCCTGGTAGTGAAACAACACTCCCAAATCCGCCCCCACCCCTCCTCCACGCAATCCACGGTGCTTCTCCACCTGTGAATCTTCCCCGCCGTCGTCCCACATCGACGATGATATCTCCGCCAAGGTTGCGCGACAAAGGTTCTCTCCGAGCATAGTTTGTACTGCTAGTCTCACTGAGTCGGCCACACCCTCCTTCGCCGACTCTCGTAGGTGGTGTCGGTTGCATCGTTGCTCGTACCCCCCCCCCCCCCCCCACGTGTCGCCAAGCACAACATATGTCGCTTTTGCAGCAGGCCTGCTTCAGCAGAAGGAGTAGACGACCGTTGTCCATTTTATGAGACCGTATGCACAACAATCCAGCCGACACCACCACCAATCCGCCGCACCCGCAAGGTGTTATGCGCATTGACTACTTGAGTGTTCGTCCCTAATTTCTATGTCTTCGTTGTGTTGTGTGATACGTAAAAAATGGATAGCGACGATGTAATGATGGTTCAATAGCTGATGCAAGAGGAGACCCAGCTCGCTAGAGAGGAAGAAACGACTCTTCTTATCGTCTATTTTCTTCGCCTACGTATAAGGCTGTAACCTCCCCTCTTTGGTTGTTCAGTTAAAGGGGAGAGGAAGAACATAGACCACCACCGGGTAGCCGGAGGTGAGATTCTCGAAGATGGTTATTTCAAGGACGGCACCACACATGGGTCCAAAACCTTCTGGCGCCGCTTTCGGGTGAAAAAAGAAACATTGATTGCTTAATTTTATTTGTGGGCGATGACCCCGTGTGGAGCATTTTTGGAAGAGGGAAGAAACACCCCATGACGTGTCTCTGTTGAATTGCTAAATTTTATTTGTTTGGATTATTTTGATAAACTTTTTGATTTGGTGTGTAAACTATTGATTGTATTTGCTTCCAATTATTCTAATAAAGAGTTTATTTGATTGAATTACGCAATCTAGACGTCAAAAATATTTAGGGGCTCTATTTGGAAGGCGCTGGTGCGGGCGGGCTGCGACCACACCAAAATATCGATAGTTTTGGCTAGCGCCCCCAAATGGCTCATCTAGCGTAGTTGCCGGGCGCTGTTTGGGAGCTACCTGTGGGGATGCTCTTAAAATGAGAAAAGGTTCAGGATGCCTCGGCTGGGTTTCAAACCTAGGACCTATCACTCTATGGCGTGGCTCACTAACCAATTGATGAGATGGTGTTTGTATTAAAAGTGGGAGCTTTGCCTAGATGATGTCCTAGGTGGAGGCGTCGTAAGAGGTGAGCTTGGTGGGAGTCATCAGAGGTAGGAGGTGGAGGTAGGCAAGCGTCGGACCTCCGTGAGAGGAACATCACGCGACGATGGCAGTTGGCCGGAGCGGGGCTGCTGACGGTCGAGGAGGAATTTGAAGATCCATTCAGAAGGTAGCCACCGTCACCCACCCCCGGAACCGACGAAGACGCGGACCCAACCACTCCCGTACGAGCTCACCCTCGATTATGTTGTTCACGGCCCACACCCGAGCTCAGCATCATGTACCCCCTCCTCCCCCTAAGGTCACCAGCGCCTTCCTAGCACGCCGGCACACCCTAAATTCTAGCTATTTTTTGGTTTATTTCGACGACCTATATGCTGAGCTCGGGTTTAGGATTTATTTTGACGAACATGTACAAGTTTAGAGTTTGAAATAGACTTTTTTTTCCCTAAGACAAAACAAGTAGTTTTGGGGTTTTGTTTAAGATCCCGTATATGCACTGTCATGTCCATGGTTGTCACGACACTGCCAAATTAAGCTCACCTTTTTTTGTCCTATACCTGTCTGGCTGTCTCTTGATCAATTCGACTGCTCGATCCGGCTCTACCGTACCTGTGGCGCCGCTGTATCCTCCAGTATATATACACCCAAGCAGTGCCACACGAGACAGAAGCAGAACCCCTGCCCACGGGCGAAATATCGGCTACCACAAGGCAAAACCCCGGCAAAATCACCCCCCAAAAAAGGATTTTAGGCGGCAGAAGCAAAAAATCAAACACCGTGTGCGCGTAAACTCGAGAGATTGGTGGTGATTCCAACATTAGCTGCCTCTCTCTGCCGCTGGGTCCCTCCCGTATAAGCCTCCGGCTCAGAGAGAGGAGGAGGAGGGAAAGCACGAATTAGCAAGGGACAAAACGCGGTCCTAGGCACCTAATTAGGATCCAGGTCGGAGCAATTAGCTTCATGACCACCCTCGCCACAAGGATTACCACCACCACTCTCCTCGCGCGCTCCTCGTCCCTGATGCCCTCCGGCTGCGCTCCGGCGCGCCGCTCGCTGCGGATCCGGCAGGACGACCACCGCCGGCCGGCAATGGTGTCTTCTTGCTCTTCTACAAGAGGAGGATCGTTGGGACGGGAGGAGGAGGAGGAGACTCCGCTGGTGGTGATCGTGGGCGCCACGGGCACCGGCAAGACGAAGCTGTCCATCGACGCTGCCCGGGCCGTGGGCGGCGAGGTGGTGAACGCCGACAAGATCCAGCTCTACGCCGGCCTCGACGTCACCACCAACAAGGTGCCGCTCGCCGACCGCCGCGGCGTGCCGCACCACCTCCTGGGCGCCCTCCGCCCCGACGCCGGCGCGCTCTCGCCGTCCGCCTACCGCGCCCTCGCCGCCCACACCGCCGCCTCGATCGCGTCCCGCGGCCGCGTCCCCGTCGTCGCCGGCGGGTCCAACTCCCTCGTCCACGCGCTCCTCGCCGACCGCCCCCTCGACGCCGCCGACCCCTTCTCTGAGGATCGGTTGCCGCGGTACCGCCCGGCGCTCCGCGTCCCGTGCTGCGTCCTGTGGGTGGACGTGGAGGCGCCGCTGCTCGCCGAGTACCTGGACCGGCGCGTGGACGACATGGTGCGCGGCGGCATGGTGGAGGAGCTCCGCGAGTACTTCGCGGCGACCACCCCCGCGGAGCGCGCCGCGCACGCGCCCGGGCTGGGGAAGGCCATCGGGGTGCCGGAGCTGGGCGAGTACTTCGCGGGCCGGACGAGCCTCCGCGCGGCCGTCGACGAGATCAAGGCCAACACCCGGGTCCTCGCCGCGGTGCAGGCGTCCAAGATCCGGCGCATGGCGGATGGGTGGGGCTGGCCCGTGCAGCGGCTCGACGCGTCCGCCACCGTCCGCGCGCGGCTCGCTGGCGCCGGCCACGCCGCCGAGGCCGCCTCCTGGGAGCGCGACGTCCGCGGGCCCGGCCTCGCCGCCATCCGGGCATTCCTCGCGGATGAAGCATCACTCGGCGATGACGCCAACACCAGCAACGCGAGGGTGGAGGAGCCGACCCCGGCCTCGCCGCCGGCGCTGCTGATGCGGTTGCCGCGGATGCAGTGCTGCGACATGGTGGTGTGAAGCAGCTGCTTTTCTGGGGCAGAGAAAGAAAGGGTGGAGGCTTTTGGACCGGAGGGTTTTTGGGAGGCTGCCCTCCGGCCGAGTCTGACACTGCTAGGTGGGGCCAGCCATGGACACCGAGATCGAGAGCACACAGGGAGATAGCCTAGCTAGTGTAAAAAGAGAGATGCCAGCCGGCCGGGTGCGTGTAACTTATTACTGTAGTGATAATATGAAGAGTGTGTGAGTGAATTCTTTCCTTCTTCCTTCCTTCATGTGTCATCTTGTCTGTTTCTTCTTAACTGCACCACTGTATCTGTAAGTATGTGGTCGTCATGTAATGTACCATCACTAATCCACTCCACTCTGTTCAAATTTTGAAATGTAAACACTACACGCGTACAGTCTAGAACCTCCCACAAGTTTTGTGAATCTGCCCCGCAGCACCTGCTCCATCCATCCATGGTTTCTGAGCTCGCCTGACCCCTCTCTGCTCGTATGAAGAAGAAGATGAGGTGGCGATGCATACATGGCATGATGGCGTACACTTGGCATGGGTGTTTGGTGGGATGATTGGACGGCCATGCTTAGTGTGTGATCACTGATTAGGGGGGGGGAGTGTACGTTGGGCGTGTGAGTTGGTGCGTGGCGCTCTTGCTGTTGCCAGCTAGGAAAACCAAGCAAAAACCAGCCCGGGCTCCTGCTTCTTTTCCTTTCCCTCGCTTTTCTCGCGCGCCACGGCATCTGGAAGCCTACGTGTACTTTAGTTGGTAACTTCGTATCCCTGGCAAAATTGCTTGCGTACGGCTGTCCTGGTCCAGTCACCAACCCAGTGGCATGCACCCTAGCGCTGGCGGTACAGGAAGTTGTGTTGCGGGTGCAGTTTCATACAACTACTTGAAAATTGGGGTGGAGTGGTACAGAACGTTGTTTAGTCTGTGTAGAGTACCCAATTTAGTCCAAATCAGCGTCTTTTGGCCACGAGGGCGCCGACGCGTGGCTGCTAATTTTGCTGATACCCCCCTATAAGTCACAGAAGTCGAAGGAATACCCCTCCGCACACAGGCCGATGCAAATAGACAAGAATATCCCCTCTGGTCATATTTATTGCTATTATTCCCCTCCCTGGTCGATCAGAACCGTCTCTCCACGAACCCGCCGCGGCTGCGCCTCTCCTCGAACACGCCGCGGCTGCGCCTCCGCTTCCGAAATCGGCGATGGAGGAGACGAACCCGAGGCTCCGCCTGTGGAAAGTAGAGCCGTCGGACTACGGTACGTCGTTTGCCCGCCTCCGCCTTTGTTGATGTATTCTTTTCTGGCCGCGGGATTGGGTGGGGTTTAGCTAGGGTTCTTCAGAAGTACATGATCTGATCGATTAGGGTTTTTGAGATGGTAGGAGCGGCCTTAGTAGTTGATGAGGTTGCCGTCGTTGGTGGTGCCCTGTTTGCATCATTTCGTGCTCCCCTGTTTCCGTTGGTCCTGGTGCCCTGTTTCCGCCATTGTTTGTCATAATGGGAGAGAAAAGGTTGCAAATTTTGTGTCTTTGGTAGCTGTTTGGCGAAGAACATGTCTAGCTGCGTAGTATGTGCATAGAAAATATAGAAAATGTTATGTACGTAAACTGCAGTGATGTTGTCTGAATTTTCGTATCTGCATGTTGTCTGAATGTTGTTTTGCTAATAAATGGACAATCTTGCAATGTAGGTGGAAATCCTGATTTGTTTACAGTTCAAATCGTGCACAATGGTTTTTTCTGTGGACTTGGTAACAATCTGAGCTACATAGAAGGAACAGTGGACTACTATGACAATTGCAATGTGGAGACATGGTCACTTCTCTGGATCAAAGATTTTGTTAGAGAGCTTGGCCATGAGGTGACTGACAGGTTGCATATATACTGGTTACAGCCTGACAAGGATGTCACTGATGGCTTGGTGTGCATTGAAAAGGATGCTGATATTGTTCTAATGATTGAAGCAAAGAAATTTGACACAAGGAGCTTTGTTTGATGGTTGATCACACCAATTTTTTGAAGCAAACTCCGAGATGATGTGATTGTCCAAGGAGGGCCACCATTGCCTCCTCGTTATTAGCCCACGGAAAATGCCCAAGTCAAGTGTCAAGCTAGCTCCTCTCATACAAGAGCAATCGCAATCGAAGATGAAGAGCAACAAGTGGATCCCAACCAAATGGGAGATACAGATGGAGAAGATGACAAGACTCGAATTCTCGGGGACGTTGATTGGGATGCAGAGGATGGAGACGATGACATTTTTCAGTCACAAGTGGACAGAGATGTGAATGATCATAATGAGCCTCTCGGTCACATCGATCTAGAGGATGATGTCACATCGGAGATGAAGATTTGAACCTCACCAGAGAGGAGGAGGAATATCTGAAATACAGGTTCACAGAATTCAATCCTGAAGTGGACATGGATAGCCCAGAGTTCAAAACTGGAATGGTTTTTGCCAATGTTGTAGAGTTGAGACATGCTCTTGCTGCATATAGCATTAGAAATAGGGTCAAAATTAAGAAAACCAGGAATGAAGCTGGTAGGATAAATGCAGAGTGTGAACCTGGTTGCACATGGAAACTGAGGGCATCAAATGATTCAAGGAAAGAAGCTCTTACTGTCAGACTGTATTCAGCAAAACACACCTGTGAGTCAACTTTTGACCTGCAAGCATTGACTGCTCCATTTCTCACAAGATACTTCATGAATGAATTTAGGGACAATCAGAACATGGATCTGACAACATTTGCTGCAAAAAATTGAAAGAGAGTTCAATCTATCTCCAAACAGGTGGAAGCTAACCAGGGCTAGGAACCAGGCACTAACTATTATCCATGGTGATGAAGTCAATGCGGTTCAGCTTCTCTTAGAGATTATGGTAAGGAGCTAACAACTTCAAATCCTGGTTCCAAGTTCTATCTGTCAACAACTCCTAGCAAAGCAGATGGAGAAGAAGAATCAAAGCAACACTTGTCAACATTATACTGGTCCTATGATGCTTGCACCAGAGGATTCCTAAAAGGATGTAGGCCATTCATTTGTATTGATGGCTGCCATATAAAAACCAGATACAAAGGAGTGCTTCTGACAGCTGTAGGAGTAGATCCTAATGATTGTATCTATCCAATAGCAATGGGTTTGGTGGAGGTTGAGTGCACAAGCTCATGGGAATGGTTTTTGACAACACTTAGAGATGACCTGAATATTTCCAACACGTCTCCATTCACTATCATGAGTGATAAACAGAAGGTAACCCTTTGGTACCTTCATATTCACTTGTCGACAAGTGTCGTACCCTTTGGTCACTTGTCGACAAGTGTCGTGCCCTTTGGTCACTTGTCGACAAGTGTCGTGCCCTTTGGTCACTTGTCGACAAGTGTCGTACCCTTTGGTCACTTGTCGACAAGTGTTGTACCCGTTGGTCACTTGTCGACAAGTGTCGTACCCTTTGGTCACTTGTCGACAAGTGACCAAAGGGTACGACACTTGTCGACAAGACTTAGCAGTTTATTAACAACAGTTAGGAGTTTATTAATCCTGTTTTGGGAGTTCATTAATCCTTCTTGCTTAAATTAATGTCAGAGGCTAATTAAGGCTGTGAAGAAGGTGTTTCCAGATTCTGAGCATAGACACTGTGTCAGACACTTGTATCAAAATTTCCATAAGAAGCACAAAGGTGAAACTTTGAAGAATGATTTGTGGGCAATAGCCAAATCAACCAACATACCTACTTGGCAGAGAAACTTGGACAAAATGAAGGATGACAGTGAAGATGCCTACAACTGGGTTCAAGAGCTTGCACCTAACACTTGGGTAAAAGCCTTTTTTAGTGATTTGTCCAAGTGTGATATGCTTCTTAACAACCACAGTGAAGTATTCAACAGCTATATCCTGCAAGCAAGAGAGTTGCCAGTGTTGTCCATGCTTGACAACATCTTCCATAAAATTTGTAATAGAATGGTTACAAAGGATGATGAGTCTGACAAGTGGCATGGAACAATTTGTCCAAAAATCAAGAAGAAGGTGGAAAAAGCAACTGAATTAGCAAAGGCATGCAGAGTGAAGGTAGCTGCTGCAGATTTGTTCCATGTCTGGCCTGGTGAGTATGAAAGAGAGTACAATGTTGACTTGAAGGCAAGAACTTGTGACTGTAACAGGTGGCAGTTGAGTGGAATTCCCTGCCACCATGCAATTGCATGCTGTAGGACAATGAGAAAAGATCCAGATCAGTATGTGCACAGTTGCTACTCAATTGAGGCATACAAAAGAGCTTATGCATACAAGCTAGTGCCACCTAGGGCAAGGGTATTCTGGGAGAAGCAACCTGGAATGCAGATTCATCCCCCATTGTACACCAAGGTGATGGGCAGGCCAAAGAAGAATAGGAAGAAAACTCCTGAAGAGGTGATAACAAAAGATGGAGCAAAGACACTCACCAGAGGTGGCCTGACTATGCATTGTTCCATTTGTGGGAAGGCAGATCATAACAAGAAAGGGCATGCCAAGTACATTGAGAGACTGGAAGAAAATGGAGTTGATGCTACTGGAGAAGGGGAAGAAGAAGAGGAGGACATTCCATCTATTCTACAGGTATAACAATATTGTTCTGTAGGACATGTGTGCATTTTCTTCTGTAGGACATACTTCACCAAAATAATCTGTGCATTTTGTTCTGTAGGACATAGTTCAGCAAAATCCACACCCTGCCATGGATCCAACCCATCAGATTGACAGCATGGTGTATAGAATGGGACAGGAGGTTTGTTTTGTGCTCCTCTACCATCACCAATTTGTTTTGTGCTACATTTCCATGATTTAATTGAATTGTTTATATTTTCCAACTGTGACAGCAAAATGCCCACTATGCAACAAACAGATCACATGGCCCATTACCAGATGAAAGTGAGTTTGTGGTAGCAGCAAGGAATGCCATGTCAACAGGAAACAGAGGCAGAGCTTCAACAATCACAACTGCCATGTCAACAGGAAACAGAGGCGTAGCTCTGCCGTAGGAAGAGCTAGAGCAACTGGTACAAACACAGGCAATAGAGGGAGAGGCAGAGGAAGAGGAACAGGAAGGCCAGTTGCTGAAGCCACAGGGCAAGCAAGGAATGCTCATACTGCAGAAGCACCAGGGGAAGCAAGCAATGGTCCTGTCAGAGGTAGAGCTAGAAAAGGAGGTACAACACAGGCCCTCGATCTCTTTACCACTTGGCCTTTGGTGATGATACTTCTCATCAAGCAGCACATGTCCAAGCACATGTCCAACTGCCAGATCTGAATGAAGAAGCAATGGAGATTGATACAACACAGAATGCTCCTCAAACAGAGGGCTAGATGCATCTGCTTCTCTTTACTTTGTCATGTACTGCTTACCTGCAAAGCTCTCTATATGTAATGCACTGAATTTCCCTGGAACATATTAATGTACTGAATTTCCTGGAACATATTTATGTACTGAATTCCCTGGAACATATTTATGTACTGAATTTCCTGGAATATATTATCTGGTATGATGTACTGAACATATGTGATCAGTCAGTTGTGTACTTGCAATTTTATCAGTTATTATCTGGCATTATGTACTGAACAATTCCAAGAGTATGTAATTCCAGTCTGCAAAAGCACTCTTTTTATTCCATGATAATAAACATGACTCATTCATACAAATCCCCTGACAAATAGAGCACATACTGCATACAAAATGCAAGAACCAACAACTACAAAGACTATGGCCATATCTTTTCTATCCCTAGCCCTATTCTCTGCCACCTGAGCCTTTGCCCTCATCTTGATCTCTGTCTTCAGATTCTGTATCACTGCTTTTTGATCAGTACAATCATTCTTCAGCTTCAGGTTCTCTTCAGCAAGTTCCACAAAGAATCTTCCCGTACTCGCACTCATTCTTCAGAGAACAGTGGCCATCATCCATCCTCTGAGCTTGCTTTGCTTCCGATCTGCTCATATCCCTTGTTTGTGCGTTGGAATGTGAGCTCTGTGTCTGTCAATTGTGCAAATGAGAGAAATTCAAAGAGGAGATGACTAGATCGCTAGCAAAGGAAGCTAAATTGCAAAGGCAGACCAATGTACTCACCTGCTGTGTCGGATCGACGTCTCCCCAGTAGGCAATCCCGGTCATCACCCACTCCTCGCCGTCGAAGCCGCTGCTACCACCGCCGGCGCTACCACCAACCTTCCCAGCCGCCGCCGCTGACCCTAACCGGCGCTCGCACTTTGACCCCATGACGGACTTCCGCCGGCGACACTTCCGCCGTCGTCGATCCCCGCCTCCGCCGCCGTCGTCAATCCACGCCTCCGCCGCTCGCTACTACCTAAGGTTAGCCACGCAGGAGATTTGGGAATTATACTGATTTGCTATTTTGCCTTAAGGAACAGGGGTTTTTGCAATATTACCACACGCATGGCGCGTGCCCATTCGACGGCGTGGCAAACCGTGGCAGCACACGCGTCTTCACCACAGCCGTTATGTACCATGGTACACAGACTAAACAATGTTCTGTACCACTCCACCCTAATTTTCAATTAGTTGTATGAAACTGCACCCGCAACACAACTTCCTGTACCGCCAGTGCTATTAACTCTTCTCTTTTCTACACTTCCATACTATTCTCGTCTCCAACTTTATATTTTCGCCACTCCTAGGATCCTACCTCGTGAGAGCATCTGCACCGGCGAACCCTAATTAAACCATAACTGACATCAATTTGGGTGTTCTAGTGAGAGAAAATGCTCACATTGACGCTTCTAATAGAAATCCACGTCATCTCGGGCCCAACAAAAGCACCAGCCCAAAGTAACATTGTAGGAGGGGGGCTATCGGGCGCGCCGGCACCAACTCTACGACAGCATGGCGTGTGAATAGCAACCCCAATACGTAGCCAACACGTGTGCCGCCGGCTTGATTTTTTTTGAGGGGGTCATCAATGGACATGATCTGGCTGTAACATGCTCCAGTACGATCACTAGCCCGGAGAGGAAGACAACGAGACCTCACGGAGCCGAAGGAGTTCAGAGACTTGGTTTTCTGCCATAAAGGTTCTAATGTAACTAAGCACGAGTCAAATGCTAAGGAACCAATTCAGTGATGACCTTGTGTTGACCCAACCAACTGATGAAGATCAGGGACAACATTAGCATGAATCGATATGCCCAGGAAATGAGAAGAATAGTAATACACAATTTAAATGGTTTCTTGCCCAAAGAGGAATTTACAAGATCTGGGGTAGGTGGTTCTGAAAAATGACGCTCGCTCTCGCGATTCCAATCGAGGGTACTATGCATTAATTAGAACTATTTAGTGACGAAATTTCAACTTCTTATCGGGGTCAGCTAGCCGCAATCCTCTCAAGGTAGCTCCATTCATGTTTGCTGTGAGGTTATTGAACTGTTGTTTGTCGCAAGCTGTTTCAGGAGAAACTACGAACACGGAGAGAAATGAACTCCATGAAATTCTAATAAATTCGTGAAGGTTGACATAAATAGTTTTTCAGAACAAAGCTTCAATTTTTGAAAAACGACTATAAAATATGTAATTTTTGCATTGACCTTCGGTTAAAGTATTTAGCTAGAGCATTCAAATGCTTAATATCCTATTGGAACTTGCTGAGCATGCTCCGTTCCTTCTCACAATCTTTGCTTAGACTTGGCTGCCAAGTATAAGGGCATCTCCAGCGACACGACGCAAACGGATGCTAAGCGACCGTTTGCGCCCGGTTTGACCGAAAATGCGTCTGGCACCCTCTCCAGCGGCGCGATGCAAAGTGATCGGGGCGTCCGCAGAGACGCAAACCTACCGCAGCGGCAGGTTTGCGTCTCTGCGGATGCCGCGCGGGACGCTGATATGGGGTGGCCCGATCTTCTCAGTAAGCAACGGTGGTGATGATGATCACGGGGTGATAGCAGCAGAGGAACACGACGATGTATTGGATGATAACTTGTATGACGCAACGAGATCTCTCGATTGGTCTCTGTCGCCAATGGAACAGCTCTCAACCCTGCAAGATATTCGCAACACCACACACTTGCGCACGTAGCCGCCGACCACGAAGCGGTAAGTTGCACCCGTCTAATTCCCAATGGAACAGCAGATCACACAAGACTTTATCAGGATCTACACAATATCAAGCAATATGGTGTAGGGAATTCAGTAGTTTTGTAGAGCAAACAACTCAGAAATAGGGTTTATCTTAAACGTGGTCTAAACCAGCTAAGGGGGCGTCCTGGGCACTTATGTAGGCGTCCGGGACGACTTCTGGACGAAAAGATACAAGAATAACCGACCCAGAATAGATCTGGTCGAGACAGACTCGGGCTAGGCCGGTCTGGAATCCGGTTGACCGGGTGCTGGGCCGGGCTGGCCGGTCTAGAACCCGGTTGACCGGATGCTGGGCCGGGCTGGCCGGTCTAGACCGGGCCAGGGACCGGGCGGCAACCGGAAGTGTCGCAGATGCCCTTCCGGTTGGTCCCGCATTTACGCCCGGTCGGCGCCGGGTGGATCCGCCGCCGCCCGCTGAACCGGCCAGGATCGGCGCGCCGGTCTGGCGGCCGGTCAGACCGGGCGTTGGGCCGGCCTGGACGACTTCTTATCCTCTCGTGCATGCCTCCCGCTCCCCCCTCGCGCGTTCAAGAGATATCTTCATGTCCAGCTCCATGTCCAGCTTCACGTCCATCTTGACGTCCGTCTTCACGTCCAGCTGCTCCTCTACTCCTCGTGCGATGCTCGTCTCCTCTTGATACCTGATGATACATAAGTAACAGGACTTAGGCAGTATAAAGTTCTCATCAATCAAAGTATCGTTTAGAAATAAGTTCACCTATTGTTTAAGTAGCTTCGCACGAGCCCTTGTAATTGGTCCAATCCGAACTTCATTGGACTTGAGCTTCACAGCAGGTTCATCTTCATTTGGCAATGACGGAGGTGGTAGTGAGGTAGGGATGTCTGATGACCCACAAGTATAGGGGGTGTATCGTAGTATTTTCGATAAGTAAGAATGTCGATCCCAACGAGGAGCAGAAGGTGTTGACAAGCAGTTTCGATGAAGGATTCACTGTAAATGCTCATGCGCAAGTATTCTGTGGGGTTTTGATGTAGCAGATGAATAAAGTATGAGTAAGTAAAATGCGAGAGTAACAATTGCAGCGAGTGGCCCAATCCTTTTTAGCACAAAGGACAAGCCGGTTTGTTTACTTATAATGACCAAACGTTCTTGAGGACACACGGGAATTTAGTCTAGTGCTTTCGCTTCATACAGCTAGTTAATCTTCATTGTTTTGATAAGTGTTGTGTGGGTGAACCTATGCTAATGCACCGCCCTTCCTAGGACTAATACATACTTGTGATTATACCCCTTGCAAGCATCCGCAACTACAAGAAAGTAATTAAGATAAATCTAACCACAAATTTTTAAACTCGAGATCCTCGCTATCCCTCCCGCATCGATATACCAACGGGGTCTGTGTTTCGTCACTCCGGCAACCCCGCAATTGGCAAACGAGTACAAGATGTATTCCCCTAGGCCCATAAAGGTGAAGTATCATGTAGTCGACGTTCACATGACACCACTAGAAGAATAACACCACAACTTAAATATCATAACATTGAATATTACTCAACAATAATTCACTGCTAACATTTAGACTTCACCCATGTCCTCAAGAACTAAACGAACTACTCACGAGACATCATATGGAACATGATCAGAGGTGATATGATGATGAATAACAATCTGAAAATAAACCTTAGTTCAATGGTTTCACTCAATAGCATCAATAACTAGTAGAAATCAATACCGGGAGAGTTTCCCCTATCAAACAATCAATATCCAACCCAAATTGTTACAGCGGTGACGAGGTGCAGCGGTGGAGACGGCGGTGATGATGATGGAGATGATGGTGATGATGATGGAGATGATGTCCAGCTCGATGACGGTGACGATGGCGTCGATTTCCCCCTCCGGGAGGGAATTTCCCCGGCAGATTTCAGCCTGCCGGAGAGCTCTTTTCTCTCTGGTGTTTTCCGCCCCGCAGAGGCGGCTGTGTCTGAAAGAACATCTCTCACATTATGTTTTGTGTGTTTGATGTCAATATATATGATACACTAATGTTTGTTTAAGTGGTACAGGGATTACATAGATATTTATTCATGTGTGTTGGATTTGATCGTGTGTCAAAAAGGTTTCAGAAAAAGTTTGGCCAGGCCGGATAATCCGGGCCGGATATTGTCGAAATATCCGGCCCCCCTGTTTTTGGCTAAGTGTTTCAGGAATTTTGGCTCTGGAAGGGGGCCGGACATTTGGCCGGATAATGTCCCGGTATTGTACCAGGGCCGGATTATCCGGCCGGATATTTTGGAAATATCCGGCCCCCGTTTTTCGCTAAGGACTGAAGAAAATCAACTGGAAGGAGCCCGGACATCTGGCCGGACATTGTCACTCTAGTGCCCCGAAGACCGGATTATCCGGGGGGGGCGGATTATCCGGCCCTTACTTAGGCCGGATTATCCGGCCCCCCGGAAACTGCAACGGCTCCATTTTGAGTGGGGGTATAAATACCCCCCTTCTTCCTCCTTGCCTCTTTGCTCAATCATTGCACAAGAATTCTGCCAAGCCACCTCCATTAGAGCCAACTCAAAGAAAGTCAAGATTTGCAAGATCTCCTTCCTCCCCCAACCAAATCTCTTGATCTTTGGAGATTCGAAGGAGAAGACACCGATCTACATCCTCACCGAAGCGTTCTTCATTTCCCCCTCTCTTGTTTGAGGGATCTCATGCTAGTGTTCCTATTTGGTTCCCTAGTTGATTCGTGTTGATGTATTGTTGTTGATTGTTGTGTTGTAACAGATTTGGGAGCCTCCAATTTGGTTGTGGATGTGTGCCCCAAGAACCTTGTAAAGGCCCGGTTTCCGCCTCGAGGAAATCCCTTAGTGGAAGTGGGCTAGGCCTTCGTGGCGTTGCTCACCGGAGATCTGAGTGAAGCCTTCGTGGCTGTTGGTTTGGCTTTCGTAGCAACCACACTCCTCCAAACGTAGACGTACCTTCTTGCAAAGGAAGGGAACTACGGGAATCATCTCCGTGTCATCGCGTGCTCCACTCTCGGTTACCTCTATCCTATTCTCTCTCTATTGCTTAGTTATCTTGCTTAGTTGGTAGCCTTGTCATATAGGTAAATTCACTTAGTTGCATATCTAGAGAATTTACCATTTGTGTCAAGCCTAAATTGAAAAAGAACTAAAAATTGGTTAGCACCTATTCACCCCCTCTAGGTGCGGCATACGATCCTTTCATTTGGTATCGAGCCTCGGCTCTTATTTCGGGCTTAACCGCCTAAGAGTATGCCTGACGAGGAGTCCTCGGAAGGGGCCGCCAAGATGGTCTCCGTGGAAGACTTCAATTCGTTGAAGTCCTCCGTGGAAGCCCAAATGGAAAGCATGAAAAGATGATTGCCGAGCTTTTGGCTCCGCCCTTCCCAAGGCTCCTAGTGTAGAGGTAAAAGACACAGGTGTGTTACATGAGGGAGAGGCTTCGGACTTACCCTCATCTACCAAACCCGTGGAAGGTGATAACTTAAACTCTAATAAGTCTCCCATTGCATCTCCTAGGGGAACCAATGGAAGTGAGAGCTACAATCGAGTACCTCCACCTTTCCAATCACCCGACATACCGGTTCCCATGCCTCATTTGAATATTAGGGGCGACCCACCTAAGTTTTCTATTGAAAATTTCGATACTTGGCGATTTGAGTTCCGCTCTCATGTTTGTAGTGCCTCCAATGAATTATGGAGAATCATCATGGAGGGCTTCAAGCCATACAACCCCGACAAGTTGACTAGAAGAGAAGCGGTTGATAGTCAACTCAACGTCACCGCCTTGCACATGATTCAAACTAGTGTGGGGACAAAGGAATTGCATCGTGTCCGAACTACACCACCGCCAAGGAAGCTTGGGATGGTTTGACCTCGAGTTGCATTGGAAGTGAGAGCACAAGAAGGAACAAGTATAATGCTCTCAAGAATAAAGCCGAAGGGTTCATGAGGCTCCGGATGAAGATCATGAAGATATGTATGGAAGACTTCTCACCGTTGCCGATGCCTTCCGGCTTGTTGGTGCCACCCACATCAATGATTCTTGGATCAAGGAGAAGTACATTGAATGCATGATGCCATTTGTACCCATTGATGTCAAGACCCTTGTGGGAAGGGAATGCTATTCCTCTCTCACCTCTCAACAAGTTGTGCACGAGTTGCAAGCTCTCAAGGTGCTTGAGGAAACCTCTCATGACTCTCGCAATCGTGCTATTGGAATGGCAAAAGGTTCCAACCTTGCCTTGGTGGTCAACTCCGTTGAAGAAGTGGTTCCTCAAGAATCTTATAGAGCATCTTGGAGTATGACCTATCCGGAAGATTTGCAATGCCACTACCATGACCACATGGCCTTCCATGCAAAGTCGTTTTGGATTGATCCTCCAAGGCCAAGGAAGACAACATCAAGAGGAACAACAAAAGTGGGTTCACTAGCTTTGGCCCAAAGACAAGATCATGCTACAATTGTGATGACAAGCGCCACTTCATTGCCGAATGCCCCTATGAAAATAGAGAGCTTCATAATGGGAGGCTCATTCCCAAGGACAAGAGCAAAGATTCAAAGGGCAAATATTCAAAGCCCCTCAACAAGAAGTTCTACAACAACAAGACCAAGAAGGGCAAGAGGCCCTCAAGAGTTGTGCTAGTAACAAGGGAAGAATATTCTACCGATGAAGTTGAAAGTTCTAGTGGTGATGAAGATGAAGAAAGCTCAAAGGAATTGGCCGCCATCGCCACCACCAACACCCCCTCTTCATCTCTCTTTGAATCTCCCAATGAGAACCCTCATATCAAGAATGCACATTGCTTCATGGCAAGGTCCTCCTTGGACACACCTATTGTGCTATCAACTCAAGAAGAGTATACCTCCGGAGATGATGATGTTGATGATGAAGAAGATGCAACCTCTAATGGATTGGTCGCTCTTGCCTCCCTCTCCACTAACTCTTCATCACCAAGTGAATCCCAATGAGGTCATTCATGTGGAGGAAGAAAGTTGCCTTATGGCTAAATCCTCCGAGGTATCATCTCCTAACCCCTCTATGCCTAACTTATCTAGTGATCTAGGGGTTGATGATGATAGTCTAAAAGTGAAACAAGAAATGCTAGAGTTTGATGATTTCATTCTTAACCTACAAGGTAACACTAAGAAGCATGTTTCTAGCCTCATGGTTCGTATAGCTCAACAAGGTGATTTGCTTGAGAAAAAGGGTCAAATAGAGAGAGAAGACTCTCTTGAAATCCATGCTCTTAAAAATGCTCTTGAGGAAAGTCAAGAAACTATAGCCTCTCTTGAGGAGAGGCTAGAAACTCTTGAAGAGCCTCAAGATAAAATTAACAAGCTCACAAAAGCTAGAGATCTTGCTAGGGCTAAGTCTAAAGTGCTTAAAAAGGAAAAGGCTCAATTTGAGGTTGATCATGAGAAACTTGTGAAAGGTCTAGATGAACTAGACAAAGCTCACAAAGCTTTGAAGAGTGAATACACTCTCTTATCCAAGTCTTATGAGCAACTTCAAATTAGGCTTGCCTCATATGATGTGCCTAGCTCCTCTACTCCTTCATGTGATCATGCAAATGTTATTGAGGAAAATGCTAGGTTGAAAGATGAACTTGCTAGGACCTCCTCTCCCCAAAGTAAACTTTCGTTGGATGATCTTTTGAGTAAGCAAAGATCAAACAATGGGAAGGAGGGACTTGGTTTTAATTCCAAGGCTAAAAAGGCAAGCAAGAAAAGACCAAGCCCGCACATGAGAAAGCTAATGGTGAACCCCGAAAGGGCAACACCATTAATGATGATGGTGCGGGAATAGATAATCCTCACTATGTTCTCTTTAAAGATTATTATGGTGATGTTTATGCTAAGTATGTTGGTCCATATGATGGTTATGTTGCTTGGTCTATTTGGGTCCCAAAGACCCTTGTTGCTAACAAAAGAGGACCCATTGAAAAATGGGTACCTAAATCCAAGAATTGATCTCATGTAGGACTATGCCGCCGGAGGTTCAAAATGGGTACTTGATAGTGGATGTACAAGTCATATGACCGGCGGCAAGAACCTCGTCAAGGAGTTGAGGCCTAACATAAATGATATCACCGTCTCCTTTGGCGATAATTCTACATCCGAGGTATTGGGTTTTGGCAAGGTTGTGGTTGCACACAACATTACTCTTGTGGATGTCATGCTTGTCAAAACCCTTGGTTACAATTTGCTTTCCGTTTCCGCCTCTTGGCAAGATGGGTTTCGCCGTCTTTATTGATAATGATATTGTGGTCCTCTTGTGGAGCAAGACTCTAAAAGTCGCATTCGTTGGGTATCGCGAACACAACTTGTATGTGGTGGACTTTTCGGGACCACCACGTCAAGTGCGATGTGCCTATTCGGAAAGGCGGACGTGGGTTGGTTGTGGCATCGCCGCCTAGCCCATGTCAACATGAGAACTTTGCAAAGTCTTCACAAGGGGAACCATATTGTGGGACTAATGGAAAATGTGTCTTTTGCCAAAGATCGTGTTTGTAGGGCTTGTGTTGAAGGCAAATGCATGACTCTCCGCATCCAAGCAAGACCATCATCTCTTCCAAGAGGATCTTGGAGCTCCTTCATGTGGACCTCTTTGGTCCCGTTACTCATGCAAGTCTTGGTGCGAAGAAACATTGCTTGGTGATTGTCGATGACTACTCAAGATACACTTGGGTCTACTTTCTCAAGACGAAAGATGAGACTCAACAAATATTCATTGACTTTGCTACCGAGGTGCAACGCCAACACAACCTCCTCATTATGGCAATAAGAAGTGACAACGGCTCCGAGTTCAAGAACTACACACTCAATGATTTTCTTAGTGATGAGGGTTCGTCATCAATATTCCGCTGCTTACACCCCTCAACAAAATGGTGTTGCGGAGAGGAAGAACCGGACTCTTATGGATATGGCAAGGTCTATGATGGCGGAGTATAAATCCCGCTATAACTTTTGGGCCGAAGCCATCTCCACCGCATGTCACTCCTCCAACCGGCTCTATCTCCGCAAGGGCTTGAACAAGACTCCATATGAAATACTCACCGGGAACAAGCCTAATATCTCATACTTCAAGGTGTTCGGTGTAAGTGTTTCTACCAAATCAAAGGAGTTCGTTTGTCTAAATTTGCTCCTAAAGCTTTGGAGGGTATATTTGTTGGTTACGGTGCCGAATCTCACACTTATAGAATCTTTGATGTATCCTCCGGGATTATCATTGAATCTTGTAGTGTGAAGTTCGAAGAAAATGATGGCTCCCAAGTGGGGCAAGTTGATGTTTGTGCAGGTGATGAAATACCTCAAGATGCCATAGTAAGAATGGGTGTGGGATTTTTCCGCCCCATTGAGGGACACGGTGTGGCGTCTCGGGAAGGACTATGCTCTACCTCGGTGGAGCCCTCATCTTCTCAACATCAACAAACCCCATCAAGTGAAGCAAATGATGCACCAACCCAAGAACAAGAACAAAACCCTCCCCTAGTGTGCAAGATCAAGGACAAGATCAAGAACAAGATCAAGGTCAAGATCAACCACGGGTTCATGATGGATCCGATGAGTATCCTTTCAACATTCAAGATCAAGCACATGAGGATGAGCAACCTCAAATAATTGAGGAAGCTCATGTTGAAGGTCAAGACGGGGACCCAAATGGTCAAGATGATCAAGTGACACCTCCAAGGCCAAGAAGAACCAAGGAGGAGATCGAGGCCCGTCGTTTAGCAAGAAGAGATAGGACCCTTGAAATTCGTGGACACACTCATGATAAGGTCCTCGGTGATGTTCGAGCAAAAGTCTCCACAAGAAGGCAATTGGCTAACTTTAGCAATCATCATGCCTATATCTCCGTAGTGGAACCCAAGAAAGTATTTGAAGCTCTTGAAGATTCGGATTGGGTGGAAGCTATGCATGAGGAACTCAACAACTTCAAGCGCAACAAAGTGTGGACCTTAGTAGAGAAGCCAAAGGAGTGCCGCAATGTTATAGGCACTAAATGGATATTCAAGAACAAGCAAGATGAGTTTGGAAATATTGTGAGGAACAAGGCAAGATTGGTGGCTCAAGGTTTCTCTCAAGTTGAAGGAATTGACTTTGGAGAGACCTATGCTCCCGTGGCCTGCCTTGAGTCCATCCGTATCCTTCTTGCTTATGCATCGCATCATAACTTTAAGCTTCAACAAATGGATGTGAAAAGTGCTTTTCTTAATGGTCCTTTGCATGAAGAGGTGTATGTTAAGCAACCCCTGGGTTCGAGGATCTCAACTTTCCTAACCATGTCTACAAGCTTGATAAAGCACTTTATGGTCTCAAGCAAGCTCCTAGAGCTTGGTATGAGCACCTTAAGGAATTGTTGGTAGACCGTGGGTTTGATGTTGGGCTAATCGACCCCACTCTTTTTACTAAGAGGGTCAATGGGGAGCTTTTCGTTTGCCAATTATATGTTGATGATATTATCTTTGGCTCTACTAACAAAGCTTTCAATGATGAATTCTCAAAGCTTATGACCAATAGGTTCGAGATGTCTATGATGGGAGAGATGAAGTTTTTCCTTGGTTTTGAGATCAAGCAATTGAGAGAAGGAACCTTCATCAACCAAGCAAAATATCTTCAAGACATGCTCAAGAGGTTCAAGATGACCGAGTTGAAGGGTGTGGCCACTCCTATGGTTACCAAATGTCATCTTGCACTTGATCCCAATGGTAAAGAAGTGGATCAAAAGGTATATCGCTCCATGATTGGATCCTTGCTTTACCTTTGCGCATCTAGACCGGACATAGTGTTGAGTGTTGGTGTGTGTGCAAGGTATCAAGCTTCTTCCTAAGGAGAGCCACATGATGGCTCTCAAAAGAATCTTTCGATATTTGGTTGATACCCCAAGATATGGTATTTGGTACCCCAAAGGCTCAAGTTTTATTCTCAATGGATATACCGATGCGGATTGGGCGGGTGACAAGGATGATAGGAAATCAACTTCCGGGCTTGCCAATTCCTTGGTAGATCCTTGGTGTGTTGGTCTTCTAAGAAGCAAAATTGCATATCTCTCTCCACCGCCGGCCGAATATGTTGCCGCCGCAAGTGGATGCACTCAATTGTTATGGATGAGGCAAACTTTAAAGGAATACGGTGTCATTTGTGACAAAGTGCCTCTATTATGTGACAATGAAAGTGCTATCAAGATTGCCTATAATCCGGTGCAACATTCAAGAACGAAGCATATTGAGATCCGGAATCATTTCATTAGGGATCATGTTGCCCGGGGTGATATTGAGCTTATCTATGTTCCTACCAAGGATCAACTTGCCGATATATTCACAAAGCCTCTTGATGAAGCAAGGTTCACTTATTTGAGGAATGAGCTAAATATCATTGATTCAAGGAGTATAGCTTGACCATCTTGCAAACACACCTTCGTCTCAAAACTTTATTTGGTTTAGATGTGGGCATGGAAATAGGGGGAGTGCGGTTTAAATTATTGAGCTATCCCTCCCCCCATAATGCCAACATTAAAGATTTCATTCTCGTTATATCATATTTTGATATGTGAGCTTAAATGATGAGTATTGGTTTGGACCCAAGATATATCTTCGCGGTGCCATACCATAACACTTCATATATGGTGGCCTAGGCCACCACACTCTTCTTTGTGAGGAGTTGGAGTTGTTTGGTTTTTCATTGGATTTTATTGACATCTCCATGTTCTTATGGGAAATCACTCTAGTTTGGCCTTATTTGCTCATATCTTGCAAACTTGAGTGACCATGTACCATTAACAGTTTGTATCTTCTAAAACCTAAGCCTACTCTCCCCTATAAGCCATTTCCATCTTGCTCATTTGTCATGTTTGGTAAAAACTTGGAGTTTGAGGGTTTTTCGGTCGGATGATCTAGGGTGCTCCATCTTATTGGCAAATTTGTACCTTATATGTGATGTGATACTTTATTACATCATATATGGGACTTGCAAATAACCAACGACAGGTGAGCCGATTCCCGGTGATTCTGGAATTTTCCAGAACACCGGATAATCCGGCCCCAGGACACCCCGGAATATCCGGCCCGGCCGGATTATCCGCCCTAAGCGAGGGCCGGATTATCCGGCCTGGGCAGATCTTGAAAGGGTTGAGTCGAGGGCACAGGGGCAAAACGGTTCAAACCATCCCCCTCGCGCCTCTCTCCTCTTTCTCCTCTCAAGGCCGCCGGATCTCCTCCTCCTCGCCGGAGACGCTCCATCCGCCTCTCGGAGTTCTTGGGTGGATTGGGTGCATCTCCTCCCTAGCTACCTTCTCCTCCAAGCGGTTTCCACAATGGATGTGGGTATGATTCACAATCTCTAACCCTAGATGTTGTGTTTTATATGTGCTATTTTCTTGGTGGAATTGGTGTCTAGTTGTTCCAAACCATGAGTAGTGTACTCCTTTTGCATGCTATGAGGCCGATCTAGTGTTAGACATGTTTTTGATTGGAAATCTGCACATCTCGCATGGCCGGATTATCCGCCCCCCGAGCAGGCCGGATTATCCGGCCGGGCCGGATTATCCGCCCCCTGTGGCACCGGATTATCCGGCTCGGAGCTTCATCGCCGCTGCAGCTTTGCTTCAATCTATCATGTCTAGACTTGTACCAACTTATAGCATGCTTCTCGAGTATTTTACTATATCTTACATGACTTATGAGCATTACCTTCTCTTTGCTACCCGTCTTTGCTTCTCTCGTGTGGTGCTTCTCGGGGTGGTCGGAGACGCCGCAGGCATGATCGATCTAGTGACGAGTTTGCACCCAATGCTCCTCGCAAGTCGGTCACTTCAAGAAGGAAGAACAAGGAAGTGAGGGAGAACTACAAGGCCATGGATCCAGTTTCTTATTCCGCTATCCGCTTGAAGAACTGGTATGAAGATGTGCTAAGGGATGAAGAGATAGAGGGCAGGAGATATTGGTGCATGGAGCAAATGTACATCTACAAGGACATCTATGAGCCAATGAAGAATCTGAGACCCATGCAAGCCATTGATGTGGACATTCTAGCTGAAAACGATCACTTTGAAGATGCTATCTGGGTTGTTGGAAGAATGGGCTTGAAAGATATCATGAAGATTCAATGTGACTATAGCCCGTAGTTGGTGAAGCAATTCTTTGCCACTTTGGCAATCAAGACCGATGAGGAACGCACTATGGAATGGATGTCCGGCTCCACACACCGCAGTGCCACTCGCGCCGCTTGCCGTATTCTTGGAGTCCCTATTGATGAGGGTCGTCGTCTTCATGGACCACAACAGCAGATAAGAATGCACTTGCAAATCTCTATACCTCGTAGGGAAGGATTGGTTATACAAAGGGGCTGCTTCTCATATACAAATCGCTTGTTTCTGTTCTTTCGGGCAACCATTTGCCCAAGTGGTGGTAACAATGATGCTATCCGTGGAGTTCTTGTAGATCTTATGCACCTCAGCTATAAGTGTGCTCGTGATGGTGATGAAGTGAGGGACTACACTCTTGATATCATGGACTTTATCTTCCATGAGATCCGTGATGCCATGGTCTCCCGGACCACCATACCTTATGCACCCTACATCCAGCTTCTCATCAACAACTCTGTGTCTGTGAGTGAAGATTTGGGTGGGTATCCGTTGGTGAAGCACCATGTCAAGAAGGCCTACAAGCTCAAGCCGCCTCTTCTGCTGTTCTCGCACCTGACTCTTTCATGGGTGATGCTCGTTCTAGTGGTGTTGCTCCTGGTCGTCATCCCGATGTCCCGGCTATGAGGAAGCAAGTGACCCGGCTTAGTTGGTTTCAGCGTCACATCCTTTGCATGAACATTGAGATCCATAAGGAGAACTATGCAGCTAGCCGTGAGCGTTCTGAGATTAAGCATACTCAAAGCGGTTATTCTACACAAGCTCGGTGGTGATCAAGGTCCCCCACCTCAGCCTCCACCACCCGGGTTACACTAGATGGCACTCTGCACAGTTCCATGGAGTGATCTTGATGATTGCCTTCAAAGGTCCAACACCTCCCGTCGCTCTCCGGATGCTCCTGACACTGATGAAGAGGAAGAAGAAGAAGAAGAGGTGCAAGAGTCCGATGATGATTATGCCTCCGAGTGATTCCCATGGGACGTGTAGCATCGCGCTTGTCCCCTTTTTGGCGTCTCGATGCCAAAGGGGGAGAAGTGTTCTATTAGGATTCTCGGGGATTTGCATGGTTTGGGCACAAGCATAGGCGTTTATCATTCTCATATTGCTTGTGTTCCCGCTTATTTGGTTGCATGGTTTGGGCACAAGCATAGGCGTTTATCATTCTCATATTGCTTGTGTTCCCGCTTATTTGAACTATTTGGTTTATTTGTGTGCCGTTCAAAACTATGTGCTATGTGGTGTGAGACATTGTTATGGTTTTCGGATTTCTATTTGTTGAGATCAAGGATATTTCATTATGTGTGATGCTATATCTCCGTATTATATATCTACACATGGGTATGACTTCCTTCATCCTATCTCAACTTCATATGTGTCAATGTCTTTTGTTAGAGCTCATGTTGGATATCTCTTGTGTTGAGGCACCATACTTCTATGTGTTGTGTATTTGTATTCAAATGCAAATTACTTATATGCACACATGTAGGGGGAGTGCCTCTATGTTTTGCCATCATGCTTGTCTCTATAATGATTCTTTTGCAAATCCGTATATTGTCATCAAACACCAAAAAGGGGGAGATTGAAAGAACATCTCTCACATTATGTTTTGTGTGTTTGATGTCAATATATATGATACACTAATGTTTGTTTAAGTGGTACAGGGATTACATAGATATTTATTCATGTGTGTTGGATTTGATCGTGTGTCAAAAAGGTTTCAGAAAAGTTTGGCCAAAGGCGGATAATCCGGGCCGGATATTGTCGAAATATCCGGCCCCCGTTTTTGGCTAAGTGTTTCAGGAATTTTGGCTCGAAGGGGCCGGACATTTGGCCGGATAATGTCCCGGTATTGTACCAGGGCCGGATTATCCGGGCCGGATATTTTGGAAATATCCGGCCCCCCCGTTTTTCGCTAAGGACTGGAAGAAAATCAACTCTGGAAGGAGGCCGGACATTTGGCCGGACATTGTCACTCTTTTGCCCCGAAGACCGGATTATCCGGGGGGGGCGGATTATCCGGCCCTTACTTAGGCCGGATTATCCGGCCCCCCGGAAACTGCAACGGCTCCATTTTGAGTGGGGGTATAAATACCCCCCTTCTTCCTCCTTGCCTCTTTGCTCAATCATTGCACAAGAATTCTGCCAAGCCACCTCCATTAGAGCCAACTCAAAGAAAGTCAAGATTTGCAAGATCTCCTTCCTCCCCCAACCAAATCTCTTGATCTTTGGAGATTCGAAGGAGAAGACACCGATCTACATCCTCACCGAAGCGTTCTTCATTTCCCCCTCTCTTGTTTGAGGGATCTCATGCTAGTGTTCCTATTTGGTTCCCTAGTTGATTCGTGTTGATGTATTGTTGTTGATTGTTGTGTTGTAACAGATTTGGGAGCCTCCAATTTGGTTGTGGATGTGTGCCCCAAGAACCTTGTAAAGGCCCGGTTTCCGCCTCGAGGAAATCCCTTAGTGGAAGTGGGCTAGGCCTTCGTGGCGTTGCTCACCGGAGATCTGAGTGAAGCCTTCGTGGCTGTTGGTTTGGCTTTCGTAGCAACCACACTCCTCCAAACGTAGACGTACCTTCTTGCAAAGGAAGGGAACTACGGGAATCATCTCCGTGTCATCGCGTGCTCCACTCTCGGTTACCTCTATCCTATTCTCTCTCTATTGCTTAGTTATCTTGCTTAGTTGGTAGCCTTGTCATATAGGTAAATTCACTTAGTTGCATATCTAGAGAATTTACCATTTGTGTCAAGCCTAAATTGAAAAAGAACTAAAAATTGGTTAGCACCTATTCACCCCCCCCCTCTAGGTGCGGCATACGATCCTTTCAGTGTCTCTTCGTGACTATCCTCTGGAGCTTAGGTTTTCGGGACGAAGATGTACGCGAAGGAGAGGAGGCCAGAGGGGGATGTGGGCCCCCTCCCCACAAGGCGGCGCGGCCAGGCCTTGGCCCGCGCCGGCCTGTGAGGTGGGCCCATGGCGGCCCTCCTCGGCTCCTCCTTCTGGCTCCCTTCGTCCTCTGGAAAAATAGGATTTTTCATATAATTTCCGTCAGTTGTTGATCTTCCGAAATATTGCATTCTGACGGCGCTTTTTCCAGCAGAATCCTGACTCCGGTGCGCGATCCTCCAATAATCATGAAACATGCAAAATAGATGAAATAACATAAGTATCACCTCTAAATATGAAATATATCAATGAATAACAGCAAATTATGATATAAAATAGTGATGCAAAATGGACGTATCAACTCTCCCCAAGCTTAGACTTCGCTTGTCCCCAAGCGAAACTGAACTCGGTAAACAGGACCACATGTTTATGGAGTGAAGAGTCGATAAATAAAATACGGACAAGAAGCATCATATTCATTCACACAAGACATTCTAGTGAACAACTTCCTCATATAATTCAACTTGAAACAAGTATAAGGTAATCACGAATAAAGGTGCATAAGAAATCATAATTGGTGATGGCAAACTTCGTTCTTGGTCAGAGAACAATTAACAGGTTATACTTATCTATCGAGCAGCGCTCTCATGTTAATGTTTATATGGCATAACTTGCATACTCAATCATAATAATCTCTTCATAATCATTGAGAACTCTCAAAGCTATATTCATTCAGATAAAACTTGTACTAAACAAGGAAGAGTAAAGGACATGATGAAATAGATCACAATATAGATGGTTTGATCACAACAACTCAAATGCTTGCTTCAGATGGAGGGAAATAGGTTTACTGACTCAACATAAAGTAAAAGACAGGCCCTTCACAGAGGGAAGCAGGAATTAAATCATGTGCTAGAGCTTTTTCAGTTTTGAAATCATATAAGGAGAATAAAAGCAATATTGTGAGAGGTGTTTGTTGTTGTCAACGAATGATAGCGGGTTCTCTAACCCCCTTGCCAGACAAACTCTCGAAGAGCGGCTCCCATAAAGTTTTATTTTTAGGTGGCACTCCTTCCAACATTTGCTTTCACAAACCATGGCTAACCGAATCCTCGGGTGCCTGCCAACAATCTCATACCATGAAGGAGTGCCTTTTTATTTTAGTTTTATTTAGATGACACTCCTCCCCTCCTTTGCTTTCTCAAGCCATGGCTAACCGAATCCTCGGGTGCCGTCCAACAATCACATACCATGGAGAAGTGTCTACTTGTAAAATTATGAAGGTTAATTAATCGGGGCTGGGAACCCCATTGCCAGCTCTTTTTGCAAAATTATTGGATAAGTGGATGAAGCCACTAGTCCATTGGTGAAAGTTGCCCAACAAGATTGAAAGATAAAACACCACATACTTACTCATGAGCTATAAAACATTGACACAAATAAGAGATAGTAAATTTTGAATTGTTTAAAGGTAGCACACGAAGTATTTACTTGGAATGGCAGGAAATAACATGTAGTAGGTAGGTATGGTGGAAACAAATGGCATAGGTTTGGGTTAAGGTTTGGATGCACGAGAAGTATTCCCTCTCAGTACAGGTTTTTGGCTAGCAAGGTTGATTAGCAAGCATAAGAGTTGAGGGAAACAAACAAATATACATGTGATAGAAACAATCATGCATCTTCCTTGTAAGCACAAACAATTTTAACTTCAGAATAATAAGCTTAAGAGCTAACAAGAAAGAAAGACAATAAACAACATATCTTCATGTATTTCTCTTTTCTACTTAAACCTCAAAGTGTTGTTGCTATTGACCAATGCTAAGTTTGCCAAAACCAAATAGATTTATTCAATGCTCCCAAAGTGATACCAATACTAACAACAAGATCAATCATATAATAGAGATTGCAAACTAAAATAAGATGTGCAATATGTAAATGATAAGACTTCTCATTAATATTCCATAACGATAACTCACACCAAGGGATACATAGACAACCAACTAAAGAGAGATACTTCCACACTGCAACCCATCTTATATGATAACTTCCCTACTCATGATATGACACTACTTGACAACAAAAAGTAAAAGATAGTGATGATGTGATACCGCGGCACTCCCCCAAGCTTGGAACAAACCAAGGGGATGCCAATACCAATGATGAATTACTCCTTCGGCGGTGGTGATGATGAATTCTTGACAAGCTTCTCAACAAGCTCCTGAAGCTCATCAATCTTGTACATGAGGTTGCGGATCATCTCTGAATTGTGCTCGACGCGGCTAAGAAGTATGTCCGACGGCGAGTCCCAACTCTTGGAGTTATTCCCCCACTCTTCAGTTTAAGGCTTCATCCTTCCTGCAGTGTTAGAATGATCTATATCCCAATTGCTAGGCAATGCTGCCTTGGGAGTCCTTTCAATTTGACTATTGTAAATTAGATTGCGGAAGGGATGGTAAGTGC
The DNA here is from genome assembly GCF_019359855.2 of Lolium perenne. Classification (NCBI taxonomy): domain Eukaryota; kingdom Viridiplantae; phylum Streptophyta; class Magnoliopsida; order Poales; family Poaceae; genus Lolium; species Lolium perenne. Next base: position 244,343,066 of record NC_067244.2, on the reverse strand, counting down.
CTGGAGAAGATGTCTTTGGAGCTAGGTAGTGACGTGGAACCCTTCCTCCGGTGCGAATTCTTGCGCTCCTCTTGGCACTGAAAGGGTTTTCCACCACCTCGATGCTTGCTATGGCAGTACGCGGGTACGCACGCGAGTCTTCCTCCACTTCTTCTTCATCTTCTTCCTTGACGCTCTCGTCCACCTCTTTCCACTCAGGATCTTGAATATCTTCATCCGAAAGCCCCTTGCCCTTGTTGTTGCACACCATGGTGCTTCTAGATTGAAAACAGATCCTGGCAGAAACAGCCCAAAACAAAACACGTCGAGAAAACGATATACGGACCTCCAGGAGTCCGGGGGATTATATAGCAGGAATTTTTACGACACAAGGAAAGTACCAGGTCAAACCAGAGTCGGAGAGGGGCAGCGAGGGGCTCTCCTCATAGGGCGGCGCGGCCAGGCTGGGGCCCGCGCCGGCCTATGAGGGCACACCCTCGTGCGTCTCCTCCACTCCGTTTCGATCTCGTAATTTTTCATATTTTCCAAAAACAGCAAAAACATTATTCGGAAAGTAAATCGCGAACTTTTTATTACCAGTACTGTTACCTATTCAAAGTCGAATTCTGCCGGACTGTCAATTTGACCTTTGATGAAAGCTTCCGGAGTTTCCACTCGAATAACATCAACATCTTCATTATAAGAATCACCTGAGATATAATGCTTGAGTCTTTGTCCATTCACCACTTGTGTGGCATCACCTTGGAGAGAACTAATTTTAATTGCTCCTGAACGATACACCTCTTCAACGACATATGGTCCTTCCCATTTTGAGAGTAATTTCCCTGCAAAGAATCTGAGACGAGACCGATACAATAGGACTTTATCCCCAATATTAAATTCTCTTTTGATAATTCTTTTATCATGCCATTTCTTAACTTTCTCTTTAAAGAGTTTAGCATTCTCATAAGATTCACTTCTCCATTCATCTAGAGAACTCAATTGTAGCAATCTCTTCTTACCGGCAAGTTTAGGATCTTTATTTAGTTCTCTAACAGCCCAATAAGCTTTGTGCTCTAGTTCTAAAGGTAAATGACAAGCTTTTCCATAAACCATTTTATAAGGTGACATACCCATGGGATTTTTATAAGCAGTTCTATAAGCCCATAGTGCTTCCTTCAATTTACTAGCCCAGTTCTTTCTAGATTTATTAACAGTCTTTTGCAAGATAGATTTGATCTCTCTATTTGATAGTTCTACTTGCCCACTAGTTTGAGGATGATAAGCGGAAGCAATTCTATGATTAATACCATATTTAGCAAGAGTTTTTCTAAAGCCACCATGAATAAAATGAGAACCTCCATCAGTCATAATATATCTAGGAACTCCAAATCTAGGAAAAATAATATCTAAAAGAATTCTTAGAGAGGTCTCACCATCAGCACTTTTTGTGGGTATGGCTTCCACCCATTTAGTAACATAATCAACAGCGACAAGTATATGAGTGTTACCTTCTGAAGAAGGGAAAGGTCCCATGAAGTCAAATCCCCAACAATCGAATGGTTCAATAACAAGAGTATAATTCATAGGCATTTCATTGCGTCTGGAGATATTACCAACCCTTTGACATTCATCACAGGATAAAATAAACTTCCTTGCATCCTTGAAGAGAGTTGGCCAATAAAAACCTGATTGTAGAACCTTTTGCGCGGTTCTATCTCCGGCGTGATGTCCTCCATAAGCACTACCATGACATTTACTAAATATCTCTTGTTGTTCATATTCAGGAACACATCTTCGCAGAATACCATCCACTCCTTCTTTATATAAGTGTGGGTCATCCCAAAAATAATGCCTCAAGTCATAAAAGAATTTCCTCCTTTGCTGAGCTGAAAAGGTTGGAGGCAGGTACTTGGAAACAATAAAGTTAGCATAATCAGCATACCAAGGGCTATCTCGCGAGCTCACCTTTATTACAGCCAATTGTTCATTTGGAAAATTATCATTAACAGGAACAGGATCATAAGCAATATTTTCCAATCTAGACAAGTTATCAGCAACAGGATTATCAGCACCTTTCCTATCTACAATATGCAAATCAAATTCTTGCAACAGAAGCACCCATCTAATAAGCCTTGGCTTAGCATCTTTCTTTTGCATTAGGTATCTAATTGCAGCATGATCAGTATGAATTGTAACTTTTGAATCAACAATATAGGATCTAAACTTGTCACAAGCAACGACTACAGCTAACAATTCCTTTTCAGTTTTAGCATAATTTCTTTGAGCAGCATCAAGAGTTTTACTAGCATAATGAATAACATTTAATTTTTTATCTACTCGCTGTCCAAGAACAGCGCCTACAGCAAAATCACTAGCATCACACATAATTTCAAATGGTAAGTTCCAATCAGGAGGTTCAACTATAGGAGCAGTTGTTAAGGCTTTCTTTAGAGTTTCAAAAGCTTCCTTACAATCATCATCAAAAACAAAAGGTACATCTTTTTGAAGAAGATTAGTAAGAGGTTTTGATATCTTGGAGAAATCTTTAATGAATCTCCTATAAAACCCAGCATGACCAAGAACACTACGAATACTTTTAACATCCCTAGGATAGGGCATCTTCTCAATTGCTTCAACTTTAGCTCTATCAACTTCAATACCTCTCTCGGAAATTTTATGTCCCAATACAATCCCTTCATTAACCATAAAGTGGCATTTCTCCCAATTAAGAACAAGGTTAGTTTCTTCACACCTCTGCAAAACTTTATCAAGGTTCCGCAAGCAATTATCAAAAGAATTCCTATAGACAGAAAAATCATCCATGAATACCTCTACAATATTCTCGCAAAAACCATGAAAAATAGCAGACATGCATCTTTGAAAAGTAGCAGGAGCATTACATAAACCAAAATGCATACGTCTATAAGCATAAGTTCCATAGGGACAAGTGAAAGTGGTTTTCTCTTGATCCTTAGTTTTAACAGCAATTTGTGAAAACCCAGAATAACCATCAAGAAAGCAAAAATGAGTATTTTTAGATAACCTTTCTAACATTTGATCAATAAAAGGTAAAGGGTAATGATCTTTCTTAGTAACCTTATTAACTTTCCGATAATCAATGCACATTCTATACCCTACAACTACTCTTTGAGGTATGAGCTCATCATTATCATTAGGCACAACAGTCATTCCTCCATTCTTAGGAACACAATGCACAGGACTAACCCATCTACTATCAGCAATAGGATATATAATACCAGCTTCAAGAAGTTTTAATACCTCATTTCTTACCACATCCTTCATCTTAGGAATTAGATGACGCTGATGTTCAACAACAGGCTTTGCATCATCTTCCATATTAATGGCATGTTGGCAAATAGAGGGAGAAATCCCCTTCAAATCATCAAGAGTGTAGCCAATAGCTCCTCGATGTTTCTTCAATATTTCCAATAGCCTTTCTTCCTCAATCTCTGAAAGCTTAGAACTAATAATAACAGGATATATTTTCTTATCATCAATATGAGCATATTTAAGATTATCAGGCAATGGTTTTAAATCAAAAACAGGATCTTCTTTTGGTGGCAGTGTTGTACCTAGATCTTCTACCGGTAAATCATGTTTAAGAATAGGTTGACGAAGGAAAATTTCATCAAGCTCATTGCTTCCATCCCTAAAAACTTCACTCTTACTATTCTCCAAATGTTGCTGCAAAGGATTATTAGGAGCAAGAGCAATAGATGCACACTGTTCAACTCCAATCATTATTACACGAATCAGCTTTATAAGGAGTTTTGGCAAATTTAGAGAAATTAAACTCATAAGATTCACCAGCAAATTTAGTCAAAATTTTATCTTTCTTGCAATCTATAACAGCTCCACAAGTATTTAGAAAAGGTCTACCAAAAATGATAGGACAATACTTACTAGCAGCAGAACCAAGTACCAAAAAGTCAGCAGGATATTTAATCTTACCACATAGAAATTCCACATCTCGAACAATACTAATTGGAGAGATAGTTTCTCTATTAGCCAGCCGAATAACCACATCAATATCTTCAAGTTCACAAGAACCAATTTCGTGCATAATCTCCGTGTAAAGCTCATAAGGAATAGCACTAATACTTGCACCAATATCGCATAAACCATAATAGCAATGATCACCAATTCTAACAGATAGCATAGGAACACTAGTTTTCCTAGACTTATTAGGATGTGAAACAATATTAGAAGCATCTTCACAGAAAATAATATGACCATCTTCCACATTTTCAGTCACAAGATCTTTAACTATTGCAACAGCAGGTTCAACTTTTATTTGCTCTTCAGGTTCTATAGGTTTCTTTTCACTTTTATTAACCGCACTATTTATAACAGAGTACTCCTTCATTTTAGCAGGGAAAGGAGTTTTTTCAATATAAGCTTCAGGAATAACATGATCAACAGTTTCAACTACAACACATTTATTTATAGATGAATCAATTTTATCTTTATACGGTTCATGATACTTATCAAAGTTCTTCTTAGGAAATTCATAATGGGAAGCAAAAGCTTTATAAAGATTTGCAGCAACTTGAGAATCAAGACCATAAGTAGCACTCATATTATGAAATTTATCAGTATCCATAGAAGCTTCAATGCATTTATAATCATAGTTTATACCTGACTCTCTATCTTTGTCGTTCTCCCATCCTTCAGTATTCTTCTGGATCCGATTAAGAAGGTCCCTTTTAAACTCTTCTTTGTTGCGTGTAAATGATCCAGAACAAGAAGTATCCAGCAAGGTCTTGTCTTGAAAAGAAAGTCTTGCATAGAAATTATCAATAATAATATTACCAGGAAGCTCATGAATGGGGCATTTGAGCATTAAAGACTTCAATCTCCCCCACGCTTGGGCAATACTCTCTCCATCATGAGGCCAAAAATTATATATGCGGTTCCGGTCTTTGTGAATTTCACTTGGAGGATAGAACTTAGAATAAAATCGGGGCACAATATCATTCCATTCAAACGAATCCCCATCATCCAGTAATTTATACCAATGCGCCGCTTTACCAGACAGCGATATAGAGAATAACTTCTTCCTCACTTCATCCGTAGCAATACCTGCACACTTGAATAAACCGCATAATTCATGTAAGAACAGTAAATGATCTCCAGGATGAACAGTTCCATCCCCTGTATAACGGTTATCCACAACACGTTCAATAATTTTCATAGGTATTTTGTATGGAACTTCTTCCCCACCTGGCGCCTCATCCACTACCTTTGCAGTAGTAGTAGATTTTCCAAATAAAAATTCAAGAGAAGATCTCTCCATAATGAATTATAGCAGCAGGCAGGAATAAAATCAGCACTAACAATAAAAGTTTCCCTTACCAATTCCACTTACCAATAGCGCTTCACTCCCCGGCAACGGCGCCAGAAAATAGTCTTGATGACCCACAAGTATAGGGGTGTATCGTAGTATTTTCGATAAGTAAGAATGTCGATCCCAACGAGGAGCAGAAGGTGTTGACAAGCAGTTTCGATGAAGGATTCACTGTAAATGCTCACAGACAAGTATTCAGGGGGTTTTGATGTAGCAGATGAATAAAGTATGAGTAAGTAAAATGCGAGAGTAACAATTGCAGCGAGTGGCCCAATCCTTTTTAGTACAAAGGACAAGCCGGTTTGTTTACTTATAATGACCAAACGTTCTTGAGGACACACGGGAATTTAGTCTAGTGCTTTCGCTTCATACAGGTAGTTAATCTTCATTGTTTTGATAAATGTTGTGTGGGTGAACCTATGCTAATGCACCGCCCTTCCTAGGACTAATACATACTTGTGATTATACCCCTTGCAAGCATCCGCAACTACAAGAAAGTAATTAAGATAAATCTAACCACAGCATTAAACTCTGAGGTCCTGCTATCCCTCCTGCATCGATATACCAATGGGGGTTCAGGTTTCTGTCACTCCGGCAACCCCGCAATTGGCAAACGAGTACAAGATGTATTCCCCTAGGCCCATAAAGGTGAAGTATCATGTAGTCGACGTTCACATGACACCACTAGAAGAATAACACCACAACTTAAATATCATAACATTGAATATTACTCAACCATAATTCACTACTAACATTTAGACTTCACCCATGTCCTCAAGAACTAAACGAACTACTCATGAGACATCATATGGAACATGATCAGAGGTGATATGATGATGAATAACAATCTGAACATAAACCTTAGTTCAATGGTTTCACTCAATAGCATCAATAACTAGTAGAAATCAATACCGGGAGAGTTTCCCCTATCAAACAATCAAGATCCAACCCAAATTGTTACAGCGGTGACGAGGTGCAGCGGTGGAGACGGAGGTGATGATGATGGAGATGATGGTGATGATGATGGAGATGATGTCCAGCTCGATGACGGTGACGATGGCGTCGATTCCCCCTCCGGGAGGGAATTTCCCCGGTAGATTTCAGCCTGCCGGAGAGCTCTTTTCTCTCTGGTGTTTTCCGCCCCGCAGAGGCGGCTGTGTCTCTTCGCGACTATCCTCTGGAGCTTAGTTTTTCGGGACAAAGATGTACGCGAAGGAGAGGACGCTAGAGGGGGCTGTGGGCCCCCTCCCCACAAGGCGGCGCGTCCAGGCCTTGGCCCGCGCCGGCCTGTGAGGTGGGCCCATGGCGGCCCTCCTCGGCTCCTCCTTCTGGCTCCCTTCGTCCTCTGGAAAAATAGGATTTTTCGTATAATTTCCGTCAATTGTTGATCTTCCGAAATATTGCATTCTGACGGCGCTTTTTCCAGCAGAATCCTGACTCCGGTGTGCGATCCTCCAATAATCATGAAACATGCAAAATAGATGAAATAACATAAGTATCACCTCTAAATATGAAATATATCAATGAATAACAGCAAATTATGATATAAAATAGTGATGCAAAATGGACGTATCAATGTCCTCATCATCTCCCCCCCTTCAAAAGGCGTCGACCTCGATGCTCCAATGTCTTCTCCATCATATGGTGTCAAATCAGCAACATTGAAAGAATTACTGACACCAAACTCATCAAGTGGAAGATCTATCGAGTATGCATTATCATTGATCTTGGCAAGCACTTTGTAAGGACCAGCACCACGAGGAAGCAACTTGGACTTCCGTAGCTTCGGGAACCTATCCTTGCGAAAATGTACCCATACCATATCACCAGGCTTGAACAACATCTCTTTGCGCTTCTTGTTCATCCTTGCAGCATTGCTCTTGCCTTTCTTCTCTATCAACTCTTTAATCTTCACATGGATCTTTCGCACAAAATCTGCCCTCTTGGATGCCTCCATATTAACTCTCTCATGTATGGGCAAAGGCAACAAGTCAAGTGGAGTAATGGGTTTGAAACCATACACCACCTCAAAAGGACACAGCTCCGTGGTAGAATGTACCGCCTTGTTGTAAGCAAACTCCACATGCGGAAAACACTCTTCCCACTCCTTCAGGTTCTTCTTGATCATGGATCTCAATAGTTGTGACAATGTTCTATTCACCACTTTGGTTTGTCCATGAGTTTGGGGATGACAAGTAGTACTGAAAAGTAGCTTCGTTCCCAGCTTTCTCCACAACGTCTTCCAGAAGTAGCTCATAAACTTCACGTCACGATCAGAAACAATAGTCTTCGGGACTCCATGTAGTCGCACAACCTCCCTGAAAAACAGGTTAGCAATATGCGACGCATCATCGCTTTTGTGGCAGGCAAAAAAGTGTGACATCTTAGAAAATCTGTTCACTACCACAAATATAGAATCATGGTCTCTCTTAGTACGCGGCAAACCCAACACAAAATCCATACTAATATCCTCCCAAGGTGTAGTAGTTTTCGGTAAAGGAGTATACAAACCGTGAGGCTTCAGCTTGGACTTGGACTTGTTGCAAGTAATGCACCTCTTCACATACCTGTCCACATCCCGCCTCATCTTTGGCCAATAAAAGTGGTCAGCTAGCATGAGTAGCGTCTTCTCACGCCCAAAGTGACCCATCAAACCTCCAGCATGTGATTCCTGCAATAAGAGCAAACGCACAAACGATTCTGGAACACATAGTTTGTTAGCTCGAAACAAGAACCCATCATGTATGTGATATTTTTCCCATGCTTTACCAAGAGCACATAAGCGATATGGTTCAGCAAAATCATGATCAGTAGCATACAAATCACATAGTACTTCTAATACAGGAATTTTAACATCAAGTTGAGTTAATAGCATATTCTTCCTAGATAGAGCATCAGCAACAATATTATCTTTTCCCTTCTTATGCTTAATAATGTATGTAAAAGACTCAATGAACTCAACCCACTTAGCAAGACGCTTATGCAAAGTAGATTGGCTTTCAGATATTTCAAAGCTTCATGATTAGAATGTATGATAAATTCTTTTGGCCACAAATAATGTTGCCAAACCTCAAGAACTCTAATTAAAGCATACAATTCTTTATCATATATAGGATAGTTCAACTTAGCACCAGAAAGTTTCTCAGAAAAATATGCAATTGGGCGACCCTCTTGCATCAACACACCATCAATTCCAATACTACTAGCATCACATTCAATCTCAAATTGCTTATTGAAATCAGGAAGTGTAAGCAACGGTGCAGAAGTTAACAATCTCTTAAGTTCATCAAAAGCATGATATTGGGCTGCGCCCCACTCAAATATAACACTTTTATCATACAGCCCAAAGTAACATTGTAGGAGGGGGGCTATCGGACGCGCCGGCACCAACTCTATAACAACATGGCGTGTGAATGGCGACCCCAGTACGTAGCCAACACGTGTGCTGCCGGCTTGTATTTGTGGGAGGTCACTGGTGGAGATGCTCTGGCTGTAACATGCTCCAGTACGATCACTAGCCCGGAGAGGAAGACAACGAGACCTCACGGAGCCGAAGGAGTTCAGAGACTTGGTTTTCTGCCATAAAGGTTGTAATGTAACTAAGCACGAGTCAAATGCTAACGAACCAATTCAGTGATGACCATGTGTTGACCCAACCAACTGATGAAGATCGGGGACAACATTAGCATGAATCGATATGCCCAGGAAATGAGATGAATGGTAATACACAATTTAAATGGTTTCTTGCCCAAAGAGGAATTTACAAGATCTGGGGTAGGTGGTTCTGAAAAATGACGCTCGCTCTCGCGATTCCAATCGAGGGTACTATGCATTAATTAGAACTATTTAGTGACAAAATTTCAACTTCTTATTGGGGTCAGCTAGCTGCAATCCTCTCAAGGTAGCTCCATTCATGTTTGCTGTGAGGTTATTGAACTGTTGTTTGTCACAGGTTGTTTCGGGAGAAAACTACGAACGCGGAGAGAAATGAACTCCATAAAATTCTAATAAATCAGTGAAGGTTGACATAAATAGTTTTTCAAAACAAAGATTCAATTTTGAGAAACGACTATAAAATCTTTAATTTTTGCAATGACATACGGTTGAAGGATGTAGCTAGAGCATTCAAATACTTAATATCCTATTTAAACTTGCTGGGTACGCTCCGTTCCTTCGCAGAATCCTTGCTTAGACTTGGCTGCCAAGTAGAAGCTTTAGAGAACCTGAAGATGGAGGGAATTTCTACTACGACGAGCCAAACTTATCTGCAGGAGTCAAATGCATAGACTACAGAATTGACTACGACATCAATGGAGATCAAGAATAGCATGAGCACTAGAAGGGCTATAGTAGCTTAGACGATCGGAGAAGCATACACATCTATTAAATAAGTTGTGGAGCTCTAATGGTTGTTTTTTTTCGAAATGCGGAAAATATCATCCCAGCTTCTGCATCCAAGCACAGTTTTTTTTATTAAATTATTCACAACACCTTACAAGAACAGTTACAAAGACCGAATCGAAGCCACCAAAATTAACGATAGCTCGCTAATCCTACATCACCGATGAGGGGGGGGGGGTCAATGAACGGAGCCAACACCCTAACATCACACCAACGCGCATCATCAAAAAACCGAAGGCCTCGACAAGTCGCCCAATGGCGAGCACGTGGCACAACCGGTCCGGCAGACCCTCGTCGCGTACCATCATACACGCTCCAGAAGTCCTCGCCGCCACCGTCTTCCGCATACCCATTTTCAGGAGAGATCAACGCAATGACCTTGCGAGGCTAGCTACCAACGCCACCACGATGCCAGACGACACCACCATCCTGCGCACGTCCATCACGATGCGTCCGTCTCCGAGGCTCCGCTGCACCATGCCGCCGAGACCCGCCAACATCGGCGCAGTAGATGGAACACCACTCCACCAGATGACTTCCTCCAGGTATCACTTGTTTCAGAATGATGCCCTCAAGAGGGAAAACGACACCAGAGGTGCCGCCATCATCTGATTCGTATCCAGAACTGGGGTTTCCCCCCCGGAACAATGAGGTTGAGGTCGGATTTGTAGCAACGATGCCTTCAACAAGGTGATGACGCCCGAGGACGCCACCATCACCGGCTCCGACCGAATCGGAGCCTGATTCTCACCGGCCAGACCCCACCCCAACGCTGCAGATCCACCTGAAGAAGAGTCGATGCCGTCTGCCGCACCGCCGATGCGGCGCCGTGGTACCCGGCTACACCACGCCCAAGCCCTCCTTGCCGGTCAGCCGCCGCCAACGCCGGCCGCCAAAGCGGTTCGAAGGGGACAGGGGGACGAGGAGGGGCCCCGCCGGCGCCGGCGCCGGCGCTAGCCAGACTTTGCCCAGGCGTGCCCCTTGGCGGCGGCGGAGGAGGGAGGAGGCAGGTGGATGGGGTGGGAGGCGCGCCGGCTAGGGTTTCCTCCCCTAGTTTAGGTATTCCTTTTATTTCTAGAATAGCTAGATTTATTTTTTTGGTTACCACCGAATTCTCTGTAACTCTTGATGTGCCGGATCACTGTACGTAACTCTTGATGTAATTTTTGCTTACGAATTCTTGTGTGTTTTCAATTCCTTCAAATCAACCATTCATTTTGTAAAGTTGATGTATTTTCACAACCATCTGTTGTACTCATATAATCATTTCATATTCTTATTTTTTTCCTACGTTTCCATAATCTGAGAATCAAATAGGCCTATTTTTTTTTTTGGTTACAAGCAAGTGCATAAAATAATCAGCTAAGAACACACACAGATGAAAATGAACGATTGTTCCACCAATTGAGCCATCCATTTGGGAAAACCATTGACTCTCACAAGAAAAAAGACATGGAAAGATAATCGACGATTTACTAAGGAAGAGAAGAGGTCACATCGCGAGCATGTTAACGATATCTTATCAAGATGAGGACCCAATGTACAATATGGCTATTAACACTGATCTCAGCTGAGAGTGGAGGCAGCCGTCACCCCTGTTTCCTTTCCCTATCGAAGAAAAATACTCACTTCTTATTATAGGACGTTAACTCAATTTTAGACTAAATTGAACTGAAGTTTCACCACTTATTATGGTTATTATGGATCGGCGGGAGTATATGAACATTGCTAGTCGGCCGGTGGTATATATCGTCGGTAGTACTTGCGCGCTTCCCTAGGTTATATGTATAATACTCCTTCCGTTCCACCAAAGTTATCTCAACTTTATCAAATTTGGATGCATCTGATACATCCAAATTTTCACAAAGTTGAGATATTTTTGGTGGGACGGAGGGAGCATATGTGTCCGTAAAGAGTAAAATTAATATTCGGCCAGAAATTATCACAAACTTAGTTAGTTCTTGATACGGTGTCCTAACCTATTCTCTCTTGACAAGAGGCATGCTAATCTGAAAAAAATGCACTCTCAACATAAAAACAGCAGGAATATTCTTTTTGGCAGCAGCTACAGTCAGTCGTTAGTAACTGCTTTGTGAATTGTGACGAACTAAACCTTGAAAAATATCAAAAGGATAACATCACTTCATGATCTGGCTGAAAAATCAACTCTTGTACCAAGTAATAATAATTCCATCACGAATCCACATCACAACCAGCATACGTGTTACCAATCACTCTGCCAAATGCATCGCTAACTCACACATTCATCTAAACAAAATGCTTGTATGCAACGATTCACTTATCTTTCATATCTATCTATAGAATAATATGTAACTTTACTAATAAGATCTTGGGACAAAACATAAATATTCAATAAAACCTAATGCATCTATTACCCTAGTAAGAGCCACCGAGGCGCGACATGAAGAAGGTCGGCCAATCTATCTCAATAGGCATAATAATCCCGTTATGAGCAGGACTAAGAAACTGGTCAGTTGCCTCTTCTAGTTTCCCAGTGTCCAGGTGAGCAATGTACAGGCGATCTCTCCCCTCCTTGATGAGCAAGGTCTCGCTCCTCTCTCCGGACCAAATGCATGACGGCCGTTTAAGGTGTATGATTAGCTCGGTGAGGTTTTGGTCAATCACCCTAGTCTTGCGCCAGTCTACGTCACCATCTTCAGTCGTGTGTTGCTGAGTCCATATCTCTAGACGGCGGCCACTGTACACGAGGAGAGACAAGGGCCCCCCATCTGTCGTGGTGGCAATATGGTCCGCATCATAGAGGTTATAGTATAAAGTCCGATGAGTGGCACGGCCAAGATGCCTGTAGTCAATTACAAGATTATCGTCATTACCTATGTTACCATCGGGATATTCAGTAACAACCGGTGCGGGGGTCCAATCTTTGGTCGGGCCAAGGGGCTTCGTCAGGGAGACGTGCCCTGTCTCAACGTCCACGTTGAGGACGTGGAAGCGGTCTGATTTGCTGAGAAACAACCAGTGTGCGTAGCCTCGGCACACGACGGCGTTCGTATTCTCCAGTGACCAAATCTGGCGCTCCATCATGTCGAAGCACTTTGTAGGCGCCCTCCAGCTCGCCTCTCCAGAGGAGAATATGTGGAGATTGAACTGTGGCTTGTCCTTGTCCTTGCCAATCATTAGCACTTTGAAGGCCGAGCTGCCGTCACCGGGTACGATGTCGCAGCCGTACTCGTCGGATCTGCCGTCCAATCTGCTCTCGCAGTTTAGCTCGGGCAGCACGTCCCACGTGCCGGCGAACGGGTTGCACACGGCTAAGCCGACGATGGGGTTGCACACGGGCGCCAAGCTGAAGGTTTTGGGTTTCAGGTCGTCGTCTCTCGGCCGCAGATAGAGGCGCACGAGAAGGAGGCCGCCGCGCGTGGCGAGCGGCGTGGCAGCGTCGACGGCGGCCGCGGCAGCAGCATCGTCGGCACGGAGGAACGAGCTGAGGGCGCGGGGACGAGTAAGCACCGAAGACCCAGGCCACGGGACGCAGGCGAGCCTTGTGGAGGAGTCCGTCCCAGCGCCGCCGCCGAGGCATCGACGGGTGAAGAAGGCGACGAGGGAGGGCGGCCACCGGCGCCGGAGGATGAAGCTGGGCTTGGCTACAAGCCGGCGCCAGCGCTTGCAGGTGGTGGTGCAACGGAAGAGGGTGGCTACGTCGTCGAGACGAAGGAGGATCTCGCCGACGACATCGTCCGACGGAGTCGTCGTCGTCGACTCTGCCATCTCGATAGATCGATCTTGCTACCTCCGTTGCCTAGGTTGTACCAACATATAAACACGATCCGTACCTGATGGGAACTTCCCCATATTGAGCAAGCTAGCTAGAGTTTGTCTTGCCTACGACACGTTAGAGTTTGCTAGATAATCTACCCTTTCCTGTTCCTCAACCTCAACGGATAGACCAACCCAAACTGCCAAAGCTAGCTAGAGCTTGTGGTTGATCGCGCCGGCGACTACCACTATTGATGATGTTGTCGCTTGCTTTTCGACAAGATAAGTGCCCGTTTCTGCCACTAGACGTTTCTAAGAGGACGGACAAGTTGGTAGAAGAGATCATATAATCGCAAAATGCTTTTGGCTCCCGAGTTCCGGTGCTCAGGCCATTTAGGGAAAAAAATTAAAACTATTTTTATAAGTGATTGAAGAATCTGAAATAATTCTGGAAATTTTTATTTTGTGTTAGATAAAAATGACAAAATCGGATATGTTTGGAGATTTGAAAATATACTACTCGTATCTACACTTCTCATTTTTATGTGGCTCGGAATATAAAGTATTTGAAATTAATATTTTGCATGTTTGTGGGATATATCATTGACAATATGCTGATTTTTTAGAACTTTTTAAAACTCTAAAATATGATATCTTTTTAAAAAAAAGGTAGATCACGGTTACCATGTGCACCAAATTTCCATCTATAATAGAGTAGTTTTTATGGCAGGGTATGCTGGGAGAGGTGCCCCACATACACTCGGATGCCCCGAATGACCTTTTGGGGCGCACTCGAAAATGGGCTTCCACCGGCTGCCTGAAATTGATGTTGGTAATGAGTCATCCCCGAAAGTGTGTCCGCCAACCCCGTGCCGGGCCCAACCCACAGGGGCTGGTTTGGGGGTGCCGGCAAGCAGGGCCACGTAGGCAATAGATGGGCGGGATCTAATCGCTAGCGCCCCACCCCTCCCCAATGCCACCCCATCTCCAGTTGAGCTATCTACAACCGCATGTCTGGCCGAGTCATCTGTTGTTGCCACCGTTTTGGGGACCCCTCACCTCGGCTAGAATGTATAGCTCAGCGGCGCAGATCTCCGACAAGCCGGCGTCCAACATCGCCTCGTTTCCTAGATCGCGGCCACCCCGCTCACGACCTGTTCGGCAGAGTGTCGACGTAACATTGACCAACAGGGAAATGATCCCTCCCTTGACTATACATTGTTAAGTAGGATGAGATTCTCCCAGCGGATGGATGCTAGGATAATAACTCGGTTTAAAGTTCACCCCTCCCTGCGAAATTATCACGAGATGGGGATTCGAACGCGGATGGGCTAGCTGCGCACTTGCTTGCCTTGCCACTAATCTAGAACTCAATTCTCGCCGAGTGTCTAGGTAAAGTTGAAGCTGATGTTGGGACAACTTTCTTCATTGTTCGGTGGAGCGATTATTGATTAACCTGTTTCATTGTTCGGCCTAGGCTATTGATAGTGACGTTGAGATGATGATGATGCATCAACTAATTCAAGATGAAGCCCATGCTGCCACCGATGAAGAAGAGAGGTTGATAATCATATATTCTCTTCTTCGTTTACAAGCGAAGATTAATGCCACACTTTGGCGGGGAGGTTCTAGGCCGGGGAAGAAGAACAAATACAACAGATGCATGGTGTTGTGATGCTTGAGACCGAATATTTTTCCGACAATCCAACACATAAACCTAAAGTCCTTTGGCAACATTTCAGGATGAACAAAGAGTTAATCATGAAAATTGTGATTAGTGCGAGGAAGTACAGTGACTACTTGATCCCAGAAAAAGAACTGTATATGATTGCCTGAGTTCACCTCAGTTCTTTCAGGTGTCTTGCACATGGCTCTCCTCCTCATACACATGATGACTTTGTACGCATGCCTGACTTAACATGCCACAGTACTGTGTACAACTCGGTTTGCTCTACATGCTCAATGTAGTGATTTTGTTATTTGTCCATTTTTTTCTGTGTGTTTCTTGTCGCCTAACAATCACTTGTTCACCAGTTTGAGATCACCACAAATAATTAATTACCAATTAAAAACAAAAAATAACACCACATCAGTTGTCAGCAATGTATATCGAAAGTACATATACAATCTCTGCATTTAGAAAAGGTGGATATTGCCTACATTATTCTGCACTACTACTACTACATATGTCTATTTACGCCGTGAGCTGCAGGTTTGTGTAATTCAAATGACACGCCACTGAGTAGACCTGGTCCAGCGGCCTGAAGTTCTGTTTCAGACCATCAACAGCAGTGACCTGGAATAAACAAAGAGGCGGTGACAGGACAAAAAAAATACTGCAATGTCTACATGTCAAAACCAGAACAACAACCCCCTCTGAGAGTTTATGGATTTGAGTTCTTGTTCTACTTGCAATGAATTCAAAGTTTCTACCATAGCAACACGTATGAGCTATGGGAACACACCAATTATGTTGAAAAACAAACATCCATAAGAATGTACTCACAGAAGGAGTACTAGGAAATCACCATCTTAAAACTAAAAATAGAACATAAAAAACTGGTGTTGCAGTTCGACCACATGCAAGCAGGGTACTGAAAAAACAATGCTTAATATAACCAGCATATATGATGCTGCAAATGCTACCACTCAACGATGTATCAGCAGTATGGCAACCGTCTGCCTGTGTTGAATCCCTTTCCCGCAAGCATTAGCTTTGGCCTTCTGCTATGTTCCTATGCTCAGTGTACGACTTGATGAAGCTTTCACTATTGATCAACCTGAGCCACTGCTTGCAGATCAGTTTGGACTGTATGACCGATTTAGCTGGGAGGCGGATTAGGATCTCTTTAACTGCCTTAACCGTAGCAGGTGACAACTCTAACTCTTCATCTGTTTTATGCAATGGAGCAAGGCAGTCTTCAAATAAACTGAATCCTGAAGCAGGTGGATTATAGGGAAGAGATCCGTATCTTGACTTGCTTGTCTCGGTGACCGAAAGAATGGTGTACAGATCCTTAGTACTCAGGTCATATGTGTGTACCTTTTTTTCAAATTTCTCGTGAACCTTGTGCTTGCAAGTAGTGATGACTATCTTCTTCCCTGACCTGCCATTATCAATAGAGCCAATAACTCTCACAGATTGTGGCTCACGCAATTCTCTCCTCATGATGTACCCTGATAAATCGATTTGATGATCCAATGACCAATCACCAGAGCTATAATCTAGCAGCCTCCAAATCTGCACGGTGCTATGATAAGGGTCATTGCGGAGATCTCGAACTAGACACAGTTGGCTATCCATCTCCACTAGGTGCCCTGCTGGTGTTTGCGGAGACCAGTGCATGTAAAATCCTGATTGTGCTATGAACAGAGGTTTCTGCCCGAATTTTGATGCCGGGACGGGGGGTGATCGGACACATCTGAAGGTCTCTTCCGTGACAGAAAAGTACAAAATGGCACCTCTTATCCGTTCGAATTCATGGTATGGCTGGATCAACCAGTGCAGGAATCCGTTTGCAAACACGGGTGATAACCTCTTATCATCTGCGGCAGAGATTGCATATCTGCGCAGTCCAAAGGGCAACCCTCTGGCAGCCGGCCTCCAGCAATCCCCATGGCTGCCTCCAGGCACGTACACCTCACACCTGATTGTATCATGCTCATGGGACAGGCGTATCCCATTGATCAATCTCACCACTTTGTACTCCCTTGTACGGGCATCGAATCCCAGTCCGGTACTCATCCTATGGGCTGCCGCATCTCCAGAAGGTGGCAGACGCACGACTGTCCGTGTGGCTGCATTGCAAATGTAGTATGCCCTGGCGAGAGCATCGTACAGGAGGTTGAGGCCATGGCACGGTGCAGGTGTCAGCACTTCCACCCAGCTGCCGTGAGCGTAGTCAAGGGTGAACAACAGCTGGTTATCTCTGGGGCCTGGCGACAGCGAGCAGGAGTACGCCGCAGTTGTGTCAAACCTTTGGGTAGGGGAGAAGTACATCAGCTTCAACGGCACTCCCACCGCCTTGTTGATCAGCCGGTGTAGTCTGCAGAACTCCTCGGAGGAGAGCAACGTGGCCCAGGAGCGGCAGACGGCCCGGAAGCGGACAACGGATTTGATGGGAAGCC
Organism: Lolium perenne; assembly: GCF_019359855.2. Classification (NCBI taxonomy): domain Eukaryota; kingdom Viridiplantae; phylum Streptophyta; class Magnoliopsida; order Poales; family Poaceae; genus Lolium; species Lolium perenne. The sequence continues at coordinate 244,325,449 of NC_067244.2, read as the reverse complement.
GCAACAGCACCTCTGTCACTATGTCCTCCGCAACTGACGGCCTGCAGCCAGGCACAACAGCCTTCTGACGCTTGCTGCTTGGCATGGCATTTTCCTTTTTCTCGCTGTTGCACACCATCATGCCTGTCGTCATCACCTCCACTCCCTCAATGTCAGCTGCTTCCAACCAATCAGGTAACTTGGAGAGAAGATACGGTCTGCAATGAAATTAACGCAGGTAAATGTTATCAATATTATTGGATCAAAGCTCAAGTCATATGATCAGCAGGAGCAAACTTAAACTGAATTTTAGTTTTACTTTGAATCCATCGAGTTAACAGGCTACTGTTCGTTAGATGAAGCTAATAGACACACCGAATTTCTATCTAAATAGGTATGCAAAATACACTGAAGGAACTTGGATAGTAGTAATATTGGTTACAAAATTAAGGCGGGGACCCTGCTCCCCTTGGTGATTATTGTACAAACTAGTACTGTCGTTTGAAGGGGCCAGCCCACAAATAGATATATCATGTACCAGACCTTCAACCCTAAATTTTAGTTTAATTCCAATTCTTTTAGTAAACAACATGCCATTCTTGCATTAGTTGAAGTTAATAGATACACAAAATAGACTGGGGGAACTTTGATAGTACCAGGGGCCTGGATAGTACTACAGTACAATCAGTTACAAAATTAAGGTACGGAAACCCATCCCCTCAGTGATCGTTACACAAATTAATACTACTATATCAGCTGGTTGATGAGGTCAACCTAGAATAGATCGATCTATAATAAGGCCAATTTGACGAATGTTCAGAGCAAGAAACAAATAAATCACCGGAGAGTAATCTATGCAAGTAATAGAGGGCCGCCTTACCAAGGAAAAGAAGGAATCTACGTCGTCCGGGAAGAAATTGATATTCTCTACAGGTCCAGGCGGCTCCGGCCGGCGGAGGGGATCTTTATCGACGAGTAGAAGGAGTAACACGCAGCAAGGAAGAGAGAAAACAGGATCAAGAAAGAAAAACGAACAGGCGGAGATCGATACCATACCGACGAACCGTGGCAGGAATCGGCGTCCGGGATAGCGGATGGATGGATTTTCTTCCGGCGAGTTCTTCGGCGGGCGGAGGAACGGCGGACTCGCACGCACGGGCGATGAATTCTTTTGTTATCTTTCAATCGGGATTAAAACAGGGGATACTTTAAAACAGATCTGTTGCTGGTTGAGTCCTGATCTGCCACGTCGGGCCTAAACCCTAGACCCTTAAAGTTTGTATCTATTCCTCCAAATTGATCATTCTTTCAAGGGAAAGTTTGCTATTTATCTCTACCTATAATAGAGAGGGGTACAGTGGAAACCGATTGAATAGAGATAGAACGATGTTCTTTCCATTTTATTTTGCGTACTTTTTTTATCCAAATTAATTAATTTTACTTTATCTAGATACGGATGTACGAGCTACGTTTGTTGATGTATCTAGAAAAAAATGACGTTACTTAATTTAGATAAGAGAGAGTATTATTTATTCAAACAAAATACTGATTTTATCGAATATGAACGCTCAAAATTTAAGCACGAGGGGGTGTGCCATTATTTTGAAGGATGAGATCTAACATACCATACAAACTAGAGACATAGGCGAATCTAGCATACATATTGCTCGGGCAGCCGCCCGGGCTTCCGGCTGGCAAGCCTAAAATTTGCACACTAAGCTTGTTTTCCCAGGCTTCAAAATTCTCTTGGGTCCGCCTATGATTAGAGATATATTTCCATTCCATCATTATTTGATATCATTGTTCACCTTATGATACATATCCTTCTGGGAATAATCTCCCGTATGTCTTGTGTGTCTACACAACATGTGCTCGTTGAAAAGGTACAATGGTGTCGTGAACTTGTGAAGCGCTAAATTGATAGACCTCAAAGTCGAAAGGTACTTTCACCCAAGAGGCTATGGCACGAAGAGAGCATCAATAGAAGGCCAGTGATAAATGAACATGAATAGGTATGTAAAAGCTTGTCTAGAGAACTGGAGAGCGACATCCTAACATTTCATCGATACGATATCAACAAATACACATTATACATATATGCCCAAGAACGAGGACGTGTATAGCAGAACAGTGGGCCAATCCTTGATGTTAGATCCAGTAATTGAGGAAGAAGGCTAGGTACGTCAACATAAACAAAGAGTAGGGTACTTCTACATGGTCAAAGACTCAGGTACTTCGACATGATCAAATATATTTGGGAACGTAGCTACAACATATCTAGGATCCCCATGTTACGTGTATGATAGGTGAAATATGTCAAGGTCGAAGATCATAACTTCACTATGAGTGTGCATCCTCCACCAACAATCTTTGAGTCAGTGAAGGTTAAATACTTCAAGCCCCAAGATGAGTCATGGATGTCTGTTAAACATGTCACACAATGTTTTAATGTAGGTGACCCATTGAACAAGGCTTGTCGAAGATGGCAAACCCTAGCTAAATTTAAGAGAAGCACTGTATTTTACTATTTCCTATGAATGTACTTTCATGTACATTATTTTGTATGTGATATTTGTGGGGTTTAATAATCCTACCGGGGATCTAACAAATCCTATGTGGCAACCAAGTGGCAAATTTACAAAGTCAAGATAGTCTGAGAGACAAGTCATTGTCAACAAAGTCAAAGCAAAGCGAAAAATAAAATGAAGAAATCAAAATATAAATGCCCAATCAAATGAGCCCATTAGGTGGAGGAATAGGTGTGGGCCAGTCCACGGTGGACTATACACCACGTCCCCTCACCCTAGTTCACCATATACTAGTGGACAAAAGATGAACACATGACACCTCTCCCACCTACCAAATAAATAAGGGTTGTCTTGGTCCTTTATCAAGCAGCTATAAAAGACTGGAATGTAGTGTGTAATAAACCACTCTCTGATCAGTGGATTCAAATGGGTGCCACTAGAGCCCAAGACTTGCTTCATGGAACTCTAAGGTCCAGTTTGGAAAGATTTGATTTGTCCCAAATCAGACCTTGAGGAGAGTGTTTTGGGGCACACTGATACGACTTGATTTGACTCTAGCCTCCTTCAATTTGCACACCATACGAGGCATCTAAACATATTCAAGAAAACATCATGGTGTCAATTTTGTCTTAGTGTATGCCAACCTTCTCCATAAGACTAGCATATAAGCCCGAAATTTACATTGTTACTGTGTCTGAGTGATACACCTTATTGTTGTACTTTCAACAACTACAACATGATGTATTGAACATTATTATGTTGTATATGACGCATTAACTACAACATGGTGCAGCGGGTCTTGACAACAGTTGTGTATTAATGGATGCATGTAGGGGGTGGCAACGCGTGCGCAATGGTGACATCGATGGCAGGTCTAGTGAAGAATTTATGGATATTTGCCCTTTAGATTAATCGGTGGTTCAACAGCAGTGAAAATTTCTCCATGTGGTTGAGGTGCTCATTGAGTCTCCGCTACACCGGATGAGCACTACTATTTCACCTAGAGGATGTCTCGGGGTATGCGATTTTTCCAGTTGCTAGTTGATGGGGTTTTCATGTTTTCAGGGCATAAGGCCCTGATGACAAGATCTTCACTCATTGACGATGTTTGTTATGTCTTATGAGGTGGCTTTATTTTTTTATATTTTTTCTTTGTCATATTTGTGCTGAATAATCTAATTAAGAAAGGATTATGCATCATATCTTCGATGCGGAGGCTGGCATATCGTCCTCCATTTAAAAAAAATCTGGACAAACCTACAAAACTGCACTAAAGTTTTCGAGTGAGAGTTGATACTACACATCATGGGATTTTTCAAGTGAGAGTTGATACTACACATCATGAGATTGAGCTTGCGTTTCCACATTCATATTCGCTCATTGTTGTTCAACAATCTGATTTTTAGGATTAGTTGTATATGCAGGTTGAAAAATAAGGTAATTGAGCGTGGGAAGCATTCTTTCATGTTGTCGGAAACAAAGAGCTTGTTCCTGCAGGGAAGATAGCTTATACTCGAAAATAAGCGGGAAAACCTAAGCCGCCGAATCCCACCCAGGCAAAGCCCAAGCGGGAGGATGATGGCGACGGCCTTGGATCTTGAGCGGGCGCCTCGGGACGTCATGTGTGTGTGGCCATGAGGCCGGTCACGCAAAGATGTGGCCTCCTCCACCTTTGGTTGTCTTCAATGTCGGTGCAAAGGGATCTGGTCACTGGTGGTGCTACCTCGCAGAGGCTCCCAGCGGCGATTTCTTGGCTCATGGGGAGCGGCGGTTCATGGTGAGGAGGAGATGATGGTCCACCTGCTAATGCGGGTGAGGATGCCACCATCCCCGGCGTTGCATGTGGGTGTCATATTCCTCGTTGGAGGCAATGGTGGGGCGTCTCTCGTTCCATTTTTCCGAGGGAAACCTCTGATTTGTCGGCGGCTCGTGGGCGTCGTAGCCCTTGTTGGAGGCGTTATGGGGGCTGATGGATCGGATGATGGCGACATCTACGTCTTCACCCCCGTGGGGGCATCATCTCTTTGGAGACATTCACCGGTTGAACGGACGTGTGGTGGGCTTGGTGGCTAGGCGTCAGTCTCCGCATGTTTCTCGCGTGGATACGAAGATGGAGCGGCGTGTCATCTACCATCTGCAACGACGAGTCTTGGCGGTATGGTGCAGCGGGGTCTCGGCGGCTAGAATGTGACGATGGATGCACGTGGGGAGGTGGCGATGTCTAGCGTAGTGGTGGTGTCGACAACATGAACGATGAAGTTTATGTCGATATTTACTCTGAAGATTGCTCAACGGTTTGGTGGAGGTGACGGCTTATGTAGCATGTGCATGAGGTACTCACTAAGAGTCTGCTATACCAGATGAGTACTCTCGTTTCACTTAGAGGGTGTCTCGGGATGTTCTCGGTTCCTAATTGATGAGTGGTTTTCGTGATTTTAGGGCACATGGCCTTATTGGCATGACTTTCACTCATTGTCTGGTATTTAAGTGTTTTGTGCTGGGTTTAGGTTTTTTGATGTATGATTATTGTTAGACTTTTATTGGAAATAAAATAACAAAGAAGGTCGTATGTAGGGGCATAGCCTCCATTTCGGAAAAAACGTTGATCCAGTTAAACCCATGGAAAAAAATAGCGGGCTATTCCAACGCTAATAGCACGCTATAGCATATCTGAAGAGCCGACGCTACGCTATTTTAGCGCTATAGCGCGTTATTCGCGTTAATAGCACGCTATAACATGCTAATAGCGTATTTTTAGACCCACGCTATTTTGTTATAGCGCGCTATTTTTTTCCTTGGTTAAACCACATCAAATTCATCGTGCTAACAATCACTCAACCAATTACCCCACATTCATAAACAAAATGCTATGCACGATTCATGTATCTCGCTCCGTGTCCATAGAAAAATAAATAGCACTTTACACACAAGTTGTTGGACAACAAAAAAAACGGATAGCCAACTTCAGTAACCAGGTGCATCTATTTTACCCTACGCACAGATAGAGCCACCAAGGCGTAACATGAAGTAGGTCGGCCAATCTATCTCCACAGGTATAATTCCGTTACGAGGCTGGTCAGGAAACTGGTCTGTTGCCTCTTCTAATGTTCCAGTGTCGAGATGAGCAATGAACACGCGTTCTCCGGGGCACTCCCTGATGAGCATCGTGCCGCTCCTCTCTCCCGACCAAATGCATGACGGCCGTTCAAGCTGTTGGATTAGCTCGGTCAGCTTGTGGTCGGTCTCCCCTGCGGCGTGGCGCCAGCTCGTATCACCATCTCCACTCTTGTGTCGAGTCCAGATCTCTAGACGGCGGCCACGGTACGTGCAGAGCGATAAGCGTGTGCCATTAGATGTGGTCACAAGCCGGTTCGCGTCTGTAAGGTCGTGCAGTACGCGCTGATTGTGCGCCATTGCAGCGTCATAGTCATCCAGATCCACCTGCCAGAACGCATCTCTTGTCGGGCTATGGAGCTTCGTCAGGGAGACATGCCCTGTCTCGACATCAACGTTGAGGACGTGGAAGTGGCTCGACTCGCTGACAAACAGCCAGTGTGCATAGCCTCCGCACACGACGGCTCCTCCTGTGTTCTCCATTGACAAAACATGGCCCTGCGTCATGTCGAAGCACTTTGTAGGCGCCCTCCAGCTCGTCTCGCAGGAGACAAAAGTGTGGAGGTTGAACTCGTCCTTGTCCTCGCCGATCATTAGCACTTTGAAGGCCGGGCTACCGTCGCCGGCGACGCTCGGTATGATGTCGCAGCCGTATCTGTTGCCGGGACGGAATCGGGTTTGGCAGTTTAGCTCGGGCAGCACGTCCCATGTTCCGGCAAGCAGGTTGCACACGGCCAAGCGGACGACAGGGCTGCTGAACACGGGCGGGAAGCTGAAGGTTCTGCGATTCAGGTCGTCGTCGATCGAGTACAGGCGCACGAGGAGGAGGCCGCCGCGCGTGGCGAGCGGCGTGGCACTGTCGGCAACGGCCGCGGCATCATTGGAACGGATGAAGGAGCTGAGGGCACGGGGACGATCGCCGAGCAGCGAAGGCCCAGATAACGGGACAAAGGCGAGCTGGCTGGAGGAGTCCGTGGGGCTCGTCTCTGTGCCGGGGCGTCGCTTGGTGAAGAAGCCGACGACGGGGGAGGGCGGCCACTGGTGGTGGAGAAGGAAGTACGGACTGATAATGCGGCGGCGCCAGCTCTTGCAGGTAGCGGCGCAACGAAAGAGGGTGGCTACGTCGTTGATGCGCAGGAGGATCTCGCCGACGACATCGTCCGAGGGAGTTGTCGACGACTCTTCCATCACGATGGATAGATCGATCTAGGAATTAAGGAGCATCCCTATATATTACGGACGTGGGCATATACGATCGAATACGTAATATGGTAGGATTAGGAACAGGACGCGTCCGTGTCCATATGGCTACAACCTATATGGATTCGGAGTCGGACATATTTTTTTAAGCTGTACTGTGGCTGTGCGCGAACTAGCTATCCAAATTCCCCAAAGCTAGCTAACTAGCCTGTGATCTATGGACGTTATGGATGTTGTGTCCATCGTTTTGAAGCCGAGGCTCAGGCGAGAAGGAGGAGAATGGCCTCATTCTGATTTCCGAAGGGGAGGCACACTCGGACGGTAACCACACGGCAGGTGTGACCGATAGGTATACCGCAGTGTCGCCTTAACCCTCTACTACGTACACTGCATATTGGTATTTTTTCCCACTCTAGCTAGAAATATATTTGCATATATACTCAGAGGCGGATCCAGCAATTTGTCGAAGCCTGGGCGGGCCGCAAAGAAACTAAAACTTTCCAGTCAAATATAAGCATTACTACATGGAGCTGATCGTGCGGAAACACCGATACAATACACACTGGTGGAAAAACAGGCTTCGGGTGAGCCCCATAAGTCGCGATGCTGCAGGATCCGCGACAAATGGTACCTTTAGTCGCGGTTCGGGAGGAGAACCGCGACCAAAGGCCTGGGCCCAGGGCGCTCGGTGGCCAGCCGGTGCACGTGGGGTATTTTCGTCGCGGTTGGCCGGGCCACCGGCGACTAAAGGTGCCCGAAGGCCTTTAGTCGCGGTTGGCCAGGCCAACCGGGACTAAAGCCCCTCCCCTATATATACCCATCCAGCAGCCAACACTTAGCCATTTGGTGCCATTCTCTTCACAAGCTCACAAGTGGGTGTTAGGTTTGCTTTTGGTTCCTCTTATGCACATAAGGTGTTTGATGAAATGCCCCAAGAGCATGAAACAAACATGATATGAAGTGTTGGAGCCACACTTGAGCTTTCTCATTTATTTTTTCCTCCTCGATCGCGGTTAGCAACTTGAACCTTTGATGTGTCGTTGATAAAATGTGCATTAGTTCATTGTTTAATTTATATTGTTTGTAGCTAGTTAGTTTAACAAATGCATGATGGTTAATTATATATTTTATATTATAATAATGCAGATGAATCGACAATGGATGTACGGTAACCGACTCTCCGGCGAGTTCAGTGCGGGTTTGAAAGATTTCCTCGTAGTGGCTAATGCGAACAAGCAGGAGGGTTTTGTTATCTGTCCATGTGTTAAATGTAAGAATCGTAAGGGTTACTCTTCCTCAAGAGATGTTCACATGCACCTGCTTCGCACGGATTCATGCCAAGCTATAATTGTTGGACCAAGCATGGAGAAAGAGGGGTTATAATGGAAGAAGATGAAGAAGGGGATGATTTCATCGATGAAAGCTATCTTGCTCATTTCGGTGATACTTTCATGGAGGATGCTGAAGGTGAAGGGGACGATGAAGGGGAAGGTGAAGAAGAGGCACGTGATGATCCCGTTGATGATCTTGGTCGGACCATTGCCGATGCACGGAGACGCTGCGAAACTGAAAAAGAGAGGGAGAATTTGGATCGCATGTTAGAGGATCACAGAAGGCGCTGTACCCCGGATGCGATGATGGTCTGAAAAAGCTGGGCTGCACACTGGATTTGCTGAGATGGAAGGCACAGCAGGTGTAGCTGACTCGGCATTTGAAAACTTGCTGAAAATGTTGAAGAATATGTTTCCAAAGAATAACGAGTTGCCCGCCACTACGTACGAAGCAAAGAAGGTTGTCTGCCCTCTAGGTTTAGAGGTTCTCGAAGATACATGCATGCATCAACGATCGCATCCTCTACCGCGGTGAATACGAGAATTTGAATGAATGCCCAGTATGCAATCGCATTGCGTTATAAGATCAGAGGCGATGACCCCGGTGACGATGTTGAGGGCCGTAAACCCAGGAAGAGGGTTCCCGCCAAGGTGATGTGGTATGCTCCTATAATACCACGGTTGAAACGTCTGCTCAGAACAAAGAGCATGCCAAGTTGTTGCGATGGCACAAAGAGGACCGTAAGTCGGACGGGAGTTGAGACACCCCGCAGATGGAACGCAATGGAGAAAGATCGACAGAGAGTTCAAAGATTTTGCAATGACGCAAGGAACATAAGATTTGGTCTAAGTACGGATGGCATGAATCCTTTTGGCGAGCAGAGCTCCAGCCATAGTACCTGGCCCGTGACTCTATGCATCTACAACCTTCCTCCTTGGTTGTGCATGAAGCGGAAGTTCATTATGATGCCGTGCTCATCCAAGGTCCGAAGCAACCCGGCAACGACATCGATGTGTACCTAAGGCCATTAGTTGATGAACTTTTACAGCTGTGGGGCAGACCTGGTGTCCGTGTGTGGGATGAGCACAAAGAAGAGGAATTTGACCTACGAGCGTTGCTTTTCGTAACCATCAACGATTGGCCTGCTCTTAGTAACCTTTCGGGACTGTCAAATAAGGGATACAATGCATGCACGCACCGCTTACATGAGACCGAAAGTGTACATTTGCCAAATTGTAAGAAGAACGTGTACCTTGGGCATCGTCGATTTCTTCCGAAAGGTCATCCAAAGAAGAAAGAAAGGCAAGCATTACAACGGCAAGGCAGATCACCGGCCGAAGCCTGCGGAACACACTGGTACTGAGGTATTTGATATGGTCAAGGGTTTGAAAGTCATCTTTGGAAAGGGTCCCGGCGGACAATCGGCCCGAAGGGAGCCGACGGGCACGTAGCCATGTGGAAGAAGAAATCTATATTCGGGAGCTAGAATATTGGAAAGTCCTAGAAGTCCGCTCTGCAATCGACGTGATGCACGTTACGAAGAATATTTGCGTGAACATCCTAAGCTTCTTGGGCGTGTATGGGAAGTCAAATGATACAAAGGAAGCACGGCAGACCAGCAAAGTTTGAAAGACCCCGATGACCAAGATCCGGAACGGTTTCAAGGTCGTGCCGCCTACGCTCCGACCAAAGAAGAGAAGGTCATCTTTTTGAATGCCCGAGCGGTATGAAGGTCCCGTCAGATTCTCGTCCAATATAAAGGGAATAATAAACATGGCGGAGAAAAAGTTCCAAAACCTGAAGTCTCACGATCGCCACGTGATTATGACGCAATTGCTTCCGATTGCTTTGAGGGGCTCCTGCCGAAAATGTTCGAGTAGCCATTGTGAAGCTATGTGCATTCCTCAATGCAATCTCTCGAAGGTAATCAATCCAGAAGTTCTACCACGGTTACGGTAACGATGTGATCCAATGTCTTGTCGCTTCGAGTTGGTGTTCCCGCCATCCTTCTTCAATATTATGACGCACCTCCTGGTTCACCTAGTCGATGAGATTTCCATTCTCGGTCCGTATTTCTACACAATATGTTCCCCTTCGAGAGGTTCATGGGAGTATTAAAGAAATATGTTCGTAACCGTGCTAGGCCGTAAGGAAGCATCGCCAAGGGCTATGGAAATGAGGAGGTAATTGAGTTTTGTGTTGACTTTGTTCCTGACCTTAAGCCGATTGGTCTTCCTCAATCGCGGCACGAGGGAGACTAAGTGGAAAAGGCACGATCGGAAGGAAATCAATGATATGTATGGACGGCCATTCTCTCGATCAAGCACACCACGCTTCGACCAATTCCAGCTTGGTTGCTCCGTACTTTGAGAAACACAAGAATATTTTACGCTCGGACAACCCCAGGAAGCCCGAATCCTGGATTAGGAAGGCCCACATGGAGACTTTCGGCAGTTGGTTGAGAAAACATTTAATGAGTGACAATAAGGTTGTAGATCAGCCGTACATGTTGGCCAAGACACCATCTTCGACTATAACGACTTTCCAAGGGTACGAGATAAATGGGAATACATTTTACACGATCGCCCAAGATAAAAAGAGCACCAACCAAAACAGTGGTGTCCGCTTTGATGCAAAGAACCGAGAATGGGCAAAAGGTCACATATTATGGTTACATAGAGGAGATATGGGAACTTGACTATGGACCCTCCTTTAGGGTCCCTTTGTTCCGGTGCAAATGGTTCAAGCTAACAGGAGGTGGGGTAAAGGTGGACCAGCAATACGGAATGACAATGGTGGATTTCATCAATCTTGGTTATCTTGACGTACCATTCGGGCTAGCGAAAGATGTCGCTCAGGTTTTCTATGTGAAGGACATGAGTAGCAAACCGAGGAAACGGAAAGATAAGAAAATGATCGGCACATCGTTCGATGATCCAAAGCGCCACATTGTTCTTTCAGTGGAAAAGAAACATCGTGGGAGTGGAGGACAAGACAGACATGTCGAAGATTATAATATGTTTGCTGAAATTCCGCCCTTCAAAGTGAACACCGACCCAAGCATTAAGTTAAATGATGAGGATGCTCCATGGATACGGCACAATCGTAAGCAAGCGGGGACACAAGGGAAGAAATGATGTGTAATAATTTATTGTACCAAACTTTGTTGAATGAATCATGTGAATTATATTACCCGTGATGTGTTTGGTGTCCATTTTCGAATGATTCAATTGACTCGAGATAGCACCGATGATACATGAAATTTGGAGTGACTAAGTCATACTCCGCATACATGAAATTTGGAGTGACTAAGTCATACTCCCGCATACGTGAAATTTGGAGTGACTAAGTCATACTCCTACATACTTGAAATTTGGAGTGATTTAGTCATACTCCTGCCTAGGCGTATAATATGCATACTCGTAGTCTTCATCGCCGCCGCCGTGGTACCGCTAGGCGACCCCTTCCCACTTGCCCGCGTCCTCGTCGCGGCGGTCGTCGCTCTCCTCGGGCGGCGCTCGTGGCTCGAATCGAGGGTAGCGCAGCGGGGATATCGCCGGCCGTGATGTAGTCCATGACGCTCTGCGAGTCCGGCCGTACCACCATAGCCGACGGCCGGCCTCGTGGAAGTTTCCGGGAGGCGACCGTCCTCCTCATACCTCGGCGAGCGCCCTCTCACGCCGATTGATGAAGAAGGCGTCCCAAGTATGCTGGTTATCGGGATGCCGCCGGGGATTCATCCGCTGCTCCGGCGTGAGGTCGAGGTAGTAGTGGTTCGTGATGGCCGCCCGGCGCGCAAGACTCGAGGGACGGGAGGGACGCACGCCGCCGGCGCTTAGGCTCCGGCCCCGGCAGGACGCGGTAGGCCCGGAGGGCAAGGGTAGTTCGAGGCGCAAAGCTCCTCCACCCGCCGGTAGGTTAGAGTGGGTGCGGTGGAAGCCATGAGAGAGTGATGAGAGATTGTAGAGATGTGATGTCGCCAAGCCGGGCTACCTATATGTAGTGACAAATGGCGGGAAAAATGGGAGCGGGAAGACAGAGGCGGAAGAAAGAGGCGGGAGAAAGTGGCGGGAAGAAATTGGCGGGAAAAAATTGGCGGGAAGAAAGAGGCCTAAGAAATTGGCGGGAAACAATTGGTGGGAAGAAAGAGGCGGGAAGACAGTGGAAGAAATGGCGGGAAGACGAGGAGGGAAGAGGGGGTCGGAAAGAGGCGGAAGAGGGGGCCAACGAACTTTTGAATTGAATTAGTTTTATTTTTTTGAATTTTTGATAATTTGTATTTTTAAGATTTTTGAATTGAATTAGTTTTATTTTTCTGAATTTTTTGATATATTATTTGTATTTTTAAGATTTTGAATTGCATTAGTTTTTTTTTCTGATTTTTTTGATATATTATTTGTATTTTTAAAATTTTGAATTGAATTAGTTTTATTTTTCTGATTTTTTGATATATTATATGTATTTTTAACATTTTGAAATGAATTAGTTTTATTTTTCTGAATTTTTTGATATATTATTTGTATTATTAACATTTTGAATTGAATTAGTTTTATTTTTCTGATTTTTTTGGTATATTATTTGTATTTTCAACATTTTGAATTGAATTAGTTCTATTTTTCTGAATTTTTTGATATATTATTTGTATTTTTAACATTTTGAAATGAATTAGTTTTATTTTTCTAAATTTTTTGATATATTATTTGTATTTTATGATTCTGAAATGAATTAGTTTTATTTTTCTTAATTTTTTGATATATAATTTGTATTTTTAATATTTTGAAATGAATTAGTTTTATTTTTCTGAATTTTTTGATATATTATTTGTATTTTTAAAGTTTTGAATTTAATTAGTTTTATTTTTCTGAATTTTTTGATATATTATTTGTATTTTTAAAGTTTTGAATTTAATTAGTTTTATTTTTCACATTTAGAAAACGAAATAATTTCGAAAAGGCCTTTAGTCGCGGTTGGCTGTGCCAACCGCGACTAAAGGTCGTTTTCCATGAACCTCAACCGCGGGGCAAAAAGGCTTTAGTCGCGGTTGGGGTCACCAACCGCGACTAGGTACCTTTAGTCGCGGTTGGGGACCCCAACCGCGACTAAAGGCCTCTGTATAAATATCGCGCCGCCCGCCCACACTTCATCTTCTTCGCCGTTTCTCTCGAAGACGCCGAAGGCTCGCGCCGCGCCGATCGTCGCCGCGTCTCCTCCGCTGCCGACAGTGCCGCCGCCGAACACCTCCGCCGCCGCTCGATCCTCGTCGCCGCGTCGAATCGCTGCCAGACGTGCTCTTTCTTCTGCAAGCGCCGCCGCGCGTGTGCGTCGTGCTGCCGCGCCGCGGCCGCGCCGCTCGCGCCGCTCGCCGCCCGGCCGCACGGCGCCCGCACGTCGCCCGCCGTTGCCGTGTCCTCGTCGCGTCACGTCGCGCCTCGCCCGCGCCCGCACCGCCGCGCGCGCCTAGCCCGCGCCGCGCGTCGTTACAGAGAGAGGGAGATCGAGAGGAGAGCGCGTGAGGGAGAAGGCCGGCCGGCCCTTTTTTGTTTTTTTTTTTTGTTTTTTCATATGAACTCACAATTTGTTAATCAAAATTGACTTAAAATTTTGTAAACTTGAAAATTTGAAAACGTACTCCTCCGATCCGAAAAAGTGTCTGACGAGGAATTTTGCAGGAAAACCCTCGAACCTTTTTCTTCCTTACCCCGCGCTCCCTCCCAAATGCACATGAAACCCTGACGCGCACGAAACCCGCAGCCCATTCGCACCCGCAGACCACTCGCTCTGCTCCTCGCCACCGAGATCCCATCACCGCGCCACCGAGCTCCCGCGCTGCCGAGATCCCACTGTCGCGCCGCGCCGAGCCGTCGAGATCCCACTGTCGCGCCGCGCAACCAAGATCCCCTCGCCGCGTCGGCCAGGCTTGATCCGCCGGCGGCAAGGCTGGGTGGGCTGGATCCGGTGGTCGCGAGGCCGGACGCGCCGGATTCTTCTCCCGCAACGGCAGAGGCGGTGCCGGTTGCCCAGTATCACGAAGGCGCAGTGGTTGCACGCCGGGAGAGGAGAGATAGTGCTGGGCTTCTTTTGATTAATTTAGAAGGGGTTTATTGTAAAATGTAATTAGACTGTGGCGTCAGACACTTTTTATTGTGCCACCGCGTTGCGCCACCGCCACCGCCGCCCCCCTTTCGCCACCGCCACCGCGCGCCTACCTTCCGCCGCCCCCCGTTCGCCACCGCGACCCCGCATATACCGCGACACCCTCTCCCACCCTTTCCTCGCCCCCTCCTTTTGCCACCGCCTTTCGCCACCGCCACCGCCCCCTTCTTCACTTAATTAATTTGTTTTGACTACATGTTTTCAGGATCGACATATGGCGGACGATAGAGCTGACCCGATTCTGGACAACTATGATCCGGACGCTGAAGACCATATGTTCGGCATCATAAAAGGCGATATTCCATATGTGCCGACCGGAGAAGAAGAAGATGATATCTCTTCTTATCTGAACCTTGAGGGTGAAGATGAAGGGCATGGTCAGCAAGATGGTGCCGAAGAAACGTCGATAAACGACGATCTTCAGTTGGAAGTAGCAACCACCTCCGGCGCCGAGGTATATATATATATGTACAGATTGAGCGTCGGATTGGAATAAAGGTGTGTGTACTAACGCGCGCGACTCTCTTTCTTATTTTAGCCCTCGGCCGGATCGTCGAAAAATCGAGTACGTCGTCAAAGCGTGGCGCAACCAAGACGATGAAAGCAGGAGAAACATGCACCATCGATGTTGTCGATGAAGCAACCGGCAGGCCGCCGGAGCCCAAGAAGAACGCCACCAAGTTTGTCAGCCAATGCGGAGCCGTTGTTAGAGACAACGTCTCGATCACCCGCCAGGAGTGGAATGAGCCAAAGAAGGCACGTGTTGGTTTCACTTTTGTCGATAAGAGAGAAAAAAAAGATTGCTTCAACAAGCTTATGGAACATTTCGTTCTACCTCCTAATACCGCAAATACGATGAGGAGGGTAACAAGATTGCGGAAAACAAGGAGAGGCGCAAGCTAGTCAAACAGTTCGCTTCTTTCTAGGATGGCCAACGCATTCCGGAAATACAAGCAAAATCTAGCCCATGACTTTGTCAACCAGGGCAAGACTCCGGATTTCATAGGACAATATGAGAAACTGCAACATGATTGGCCAGAATTTGTGAAGCAAAAGAAATCGGAGCAGTTCCTTGAACTATCGAGAAAAAATAAGGAAAATGCGGCCAAGAAGGAGTACAATCATAAAATGGGGCCAGGAGGGTATCGCTTTTGGCAGCCTAAGTGGGAGAAGATGGAGAACGAGCTGAGGGCGCGAGGAATCCGTCCAGTACGGAGGGATGGGACCCAAGGGCCAAAAGCTGGTGGTACGGGCATGGGGGATCGCTGAACCCGGAGACAGGGGAGTGTGTTTATCAGGGCAAAATAATTACACCCACCCAAAAGCTTATTGAGGCAATGAGGGAGGCTCAAGAGGGGAGGATCAGGTTCAACAGAGAGAACGACGCCCTGACAAAAGCCCTCGGGAATCCTGAACACGGAGGACGTATACGAGGCATGGGGCCCATTCCGTGGAAAATAGGGTTCCCCCGGAACGATGACCCGTACGGTTACAGAAGCCGTAAGAGAAAGATGGATCGGGATGCAGATGTTGTGGCGAAGTTGGTAACTGAAATGGATGTGATGAAGAAAACCGTGAGTGTACTAGTCGCCGAAAGAGATGCAGCTCGGGCGCAGATGTCAAGATCATCCAATGGATCTCGGAAGCCAGCGAGAGAAGAAGCAGCGTGGCTTCCACGGAGGCCTCACCGGCTGGTGCACCGACGATAGAAATTATCGCACCGGAGCCTCTGGTGGTCGAAATTACTGCACCGGAGCCTCCTCGCTACCCCGTGGACGATATAAAGGAGATGAAAGCATGTCATCTGTATTATCCTATCGGGAACATGTCCATGAAGGTAGCCATCGGCAGTGCTTTACCACCTGGAGCACTCCACCACAACAACCCCATTCAAGATGGCTATGCTCGTGTGACGGTGGAGGAGATAGTCCAAGGGTTTGAGAACCTGGACATTGACATTGCTACACCTGAAGGGGTGAAAAGACTTGGAGATGTCAAGCGCCGATTCATTCTATGGCAGAAGAAATTTATCAAGTTTCCAAGCGAGGCGCCAACAAGTCCACCCCCGTACGGTGGTGGTGGTGGCGGTGGCGGTGACGGTGGCGGTGGCGGTGGCGGTGACGGTGGCGGTGGCGGTGACGGTGGCGGTGGTGCTTCACCTAATACACCTCATTCACGTCAGCCCACGCCGCCGCCCCCCAGTCCTCGTCCGGCGGGTGATCGACACCGGTACCGCCCCAATCCACCTCCGGCGAAGAAGCGACGATCCTGGGTTATTAACCCGGACCCTTACGTACCTAAGAAAACAAAGGTACCGGAGGTATCATCGAAGCCTCTCCCCACGAGGCCTTGGGAAAGTAGTGCCGAGGAAGTCGAGGCGGGCGCGGCTGCTGATTTAGAGAAATGGAAGGCGAGCGTCAAGAGGAAAATAGAGGGCGAGCCCAAGCCGCATATTCGACAAGGAAAAGCAAGGCTAAGTCATTTTTGAACACACCGTCCCAAGCCGCGAAGAATCTGCCGACGACTATTTACGTGAACTTCGTAGGCAAGCACTCGCGTTCAAGAACAGGAAAGAGTTGGCGGAGAAGAAAGCCGTGAAGGACGAGGCCGAGTCAAAATTAGAAAGGGGAAAGAAGTTGCCCAGCTCGGGAACAAAGTAAACAATCGATCGCCCCGCTCATAGTGCAAGCCGCCGATCCGGATGCCCCCGATATCATAGCAGCTGCGGCAAAGACATGGATTGACTGTAACGAGTGCCGAGAGAACAAGCGGCCGAGTTAGGTATCACTCTTCGTGCAATCGCTAGGCCTTGATGAGGCGCCAATGAAGGACGTAGTATTTACATATGTGAAGAATGGCCCTCTCGTCGAGCCTGCGCAGAAGGGGATCTACCTCGACAAATGCTAGGTCTCTAAATTGGTACAAGGGTTACATAAAACATAAAAACGCCAAAGACTATATCTATGCGGAAGTTAGATATGAGCATCACTTCAAACATTACCGGGTACAAATTCCTCCGAGTGAATTGTTCCACTGTTCAATCTGCGCGACCTCGACAAATCTATCATCGGTTGCTACGTTACGTAAGTGATTTATTAATTTCTACCCCATCTCGTTCATTGCCTCGCACCGTCCTAACTATCTTGTTGTGTACGCTATTATGCGAGAATGAAGAAGCGGGAAATGCGAATAAGGAACATCCATGATGTTGGGTTCATTGACCCACACATCGTTAATTCACATGTGTTAGAACACCACCCGCCGACGTGGAGGATGACCTGTGGCGGTTTATTAGAAAACAGCAACAGAAAAGTGATATTCTATTTCCTTACCATTTTGGGTGAGTGTTTCTGTCTTGAGCACATTCTCTTTTGTTTACTCCATGCATGGTATGTGGCTAATCGATGAGTTATGCATGATCGTGCATGTATCGTGTCCGCAGGTTCCACTGGATTCTTATGGTAATTAAAGTTCAGACCTCCTCAGTTCTCGTCCACGACTCTCTGAATATGGATCCGGCGCTTTGGGGCGACATGAGAAAAATGATGCAAAAGTAATTATTTTCATTCATTTGCGCTCTATATCGATCGGCCTATTTCGTTCATCATTTCCTAATATCAAGTAACTAATTAATAACTCTCTTGTTTATTTAATTTTCTTTGCCTCGTAGGGTTTGGAGACGGTTCGTAGATACCAAGGTCGGTGAATTCAAAAAAGAGCTACATTTTAAAATGGCGGTGCGGACGGCGGGGATACTCAGCCACCGGGGACCAACCTATGTGGATACTATGTTTGTGAGAGGATCCGGAGATACCGCAATGAGCGGGACCAGACGTGTGAGAACAACATCCCGAGGAATAACCTCCGGAAGACGCTTAGTCCGAAGCTCGCTCCGACCACTTCAAGAGGAACTAGCTGGATGGTTGGCGAGGGAAGTCATCGATCCTAAAGGAGAACACTATTACGATGACGTAGAACTTTATATGCACCAGAATTTGTAACTAACTTGTTCAAAATTGTATATGGTCATCCGATATTGAATATATATTGTATATGGTCATCCGATATTGAATATATATTGTATATTCCTCTTGAATTCTTTTTGGTTCTAATTTCAAATTTGTTTGAAATTGTACATTCATATGCATGTATGTATACAGTACCGTAGAATATGTGAAACTCCTTCAAAATTAAAACCCAAAAGAAATAAAATAATACAAATTAAAAAGAAACAAGATTTAGGGGGAGGGGGGCTAAAACCCTAAACCCTGCGGAGGCCTTTAGTCGCGGTTGGCCTAAATATGTGAAACTCCTTCAGAATTAAAACCCAAAAGAAATAAAATAATACAAATTAAAAAGAAACCAGATTTAGGGGGAGGGGGGCTAAAACCCTAAACCCTGCGGAGGCCTTTAGTCGCGGCTGGCCAGAAGAACCGCGACTAAAGGTCCTCCGCCTGGCGCCGCTCGCGGCCCACGTGGACGGGCCTTTAGTCGCGGTTCGTAAGGAACCGCGACTAAAGGGGGGGGCCTTTAGTCGCGCAGCTTTGGTCGCGGTTGCGCCACCGCGACTAATGGCAGTTGCCAACCGCGACCAAAGCCCTTTTTTCCACCAGTGACATTACACGCTCACAACATATTCCAATGTTCGCAAGCTTATAACACATTCGAATATTTGCAAGTCAGCAACCCATTCAAATGTGCTAATAGGCGGTAGTATGAGGCAGGATAGGAGGTAATACTTTTTGTTTGCAAGAGTGAGGTAATACTTATCTAAAAACAAATTTTGTTCATGTTTAATTTCTATATGCTCACATTGACTAGGAGCACGGAAGCCGGCGAAGGATCTCGGCGAGTAGGAGCACGGTGGCGGGCGACGCGCTTCGGCGAGAAGCACGACCGACGGTGATGCTAACTAGACCGTGTTTGTTTGCTCCCACATATTTTGGGCATCTTGGGATCACCAAAGGTAAAACCTAAGGAGCCTACTAAACATCTTCCTTATCCTGATAGAATGAAGGTTGATCATAGCCAACACCTTTATATGATGCTTCTGCTGATGCTCTTGATAAATTTTGTCTAGAACTTCCGTTAGCAGACGTTATATTAGTTCCTACATATACCAAATTTCTTCAAGATATTCTTAGTAGAAAAATTAACAACAACTGTGGTCGTGATGACTAGCTATGGAGATAAGCTCCCGGTTAAATTAGGTGATCCTGGCATACCTACAATTACATATGCAATAGGAAAGACAATAATACATAATGCTCTGTGTGACCTAGGTGGAGGTGTTTGTGTCATGTCATATGACCTTTACAAGAAACTAGGCCTAAGAGATTACTCTCCTACATCCATTACTTTGCAAACGGCAGATAAGACAACTAAGAAGCCTCTAGTAATGATAGAAGATGTTTTACTCATAATTGATAAACATGTCATATCAACTGACTTCGTAATCCTAAATATATCTCATGATGATAAACTGTCCGTTATATTAGGGAGACCATTTTTAAGTACTGCAGGAGCAAATGTTTATTTGCAATGGGGGAAGATCGTTTTCAATATTTATGATGATGAGATTCATCGGTACTTCCCTAAGAAGTTAGAAGAGGAAAAGTATGTACCACCTGATAAGAGCATCCAAGAGGTAAATGTTTTTGATAGTGTACAACTAACAAGAGGTTCCACTCTTCGAAAATATACTTAGAATAACGGGTGATATTTTGATAAAATGCTCGATGGGAGTCAACCCATATTTTTCTTTTATCATAATTTAAATATCTTATAGTATTTTGATTATTCTTTTTAGACATTAGGATTTCGCTCATAAATTTTACCTAGTTTTGATGATCTGCAGAAGCTCTCGATGGAAAAGGCCAAAATGTGAGACCAGAAAGAAAAGAGAAACAAGATAAGTGAAACAGTAGTTTTAACGGACATCGCCCCGCCCGTACCATCCACCCGTACCGGATAAAAATCATCGATCGTGGTTTTTTCGAAACTTAATGAAACATTACCGGACATCGGTACAGGTAAACCCGTCTGTACCTTCTGCCCATGCCAGTTTCATCACAAAACTTCGGAACACAGCGAAAAGTTACAGATACTTTAACGAACATCGGTACAGGTAAATCCGCCTGTACCAGTTCAGCAGTAAAACTTCAAACAACTCGTCCGAGGAACAATGTTTTTGGCGGGCATCGGTACGGGGGCACACGCCCGTACCATCCGCCTGTGCCAGATCCAAGTGTGGTCATACGTGAACCGACACATCCAATGGTGGCGACCATCGGTACGGGCGGGTTTGCCCCATACCATCAGCCCATACCGCATGGACGGCTTCGTCAAGGAGTCGGGCTGATCGGGGGAAACTCCCCAACCAGCCATTCTTTCTCTCCTTCTCTCTCTCTCTCTGTAAAAAAACTCAAACATCAATCCCCTAGAATCATCGATTTTTCGTTGATTTCATTTGTTTGAGTTGGGGATTCTTCACATCGGTACGTTTCTCACCCGATCCATGTGTTATTTCCAGCAATGAAGGGTTGAATCTCTCATGTTGACTATCTAGATGAGTTCATAGTTTTTTGAAATTTCTTTTTGATTCTACACGTTTGAATTCAAAGTTTGTGCCTGTAATCGTTGTATAATACCATAGAAACCTAATGCCTATACTTTTGCTATGAATATTTTTGCAGCACAATGAGTTTTATCGGTGCATTCCGTAAGAGCTCGAGCAGTGGAGTTGGTGGCCCGAGCAGCCATCATGATTCGTGGAAGAAGCCACGGAAGGATAAGGAAGTGCTCGAGACCGACTTCAGCAAGGAATACAAGCGGTTCTCCGCTCGCAAAGTACTCCTGACGAAGTGGGTCGATGAGGATTTTCTCACCGCCCAAGGCCTCATCATCGATTTTGCCATGCGTGTGATGAACGCCGGTATGGAGGTCTTCTCGTCACTCAACAGTGACACTTACAAGCGTGCCACACTCGAGTTTCTCGCGACCTTCCACGACGATCTCGCCACCCTAGGTCAAGACACCACTGCGAGCTCTTCATTGAACAGTACCCCGCATTGCCTTACTTTTGAGAAGTTTTGTGATTGCTTCGGGTTCTCCACTACTGGGGAGCTCGAGATTACTGAGGAGGTCATCTTAGAGGCAGCAGAACCCTGGCGACATATTTTTGTGCACAGGAACTTGAACTATATGCGGAAAAATTCCGCCACCATCCAGAACCCCACCATTCGCTACTTCACCACCTTCTTGGCGAACTCCATCTTCGTGAAGGGATACACCGGGGCCATGGCTAACCCCGAGATGAGCGTCATATGCAGCACGCTCTACCCCAACATGCAAAATAGGATGAACCTTGGCGTACTGCTCATCCAACACTTCCGTCGATAGAGGTCGGCAAACTCAGGTGATATCCGTTGTGGTGGATAAGTTACCTGACGAGGCAGTTCCTCAGCAATGCCCATCATGAGGGGTTTAGGGTTGACAGAAGGCGACGATGGAGATTCCGGGAGGGAGAGAAGACACAACGTATCCAGGTTCACGTCCCCACGGTGGAGGATCTCTACGTCCTGCTAGCAATCCACCATATGAATATATGTGTACAGGGGGCGCCATATGCAGTTGTTGTATCTACTCTAGTTCTAATCTGCGGGTTGCGATGTCTAGATGTATCGCCTCTATGTTTCCTGTTTCTGAATCTGTGTCCTAAGGGGTGCCCCTGCCTAGCTTTATATATTAGCCATGTTAGGGTTTACAAGAGTCCTAGTAGAATTCGTATTGGAGTCTTCTTTCTTGTAATCCAAGTTGATATTTCTTGTTGATCTAGTTTGTCGAGTCGTAGTGCTGGTCCATCTTCATAATCTGTACCGGGTATAGCAATGTCGAGTACCCGAATGGTAATGCTCACATCATTACCCAAATTGCTTAGGTCTGTGGTCTCGCGATGCCTCCAGGTAAGCAGATCATGGGCAGTAAGTATTTGGATACTAACCATATGGCTAGTACCAAGTTTCTTGGGGTTTACAGGGAGAACCCCCACTTACGTGCATACCAGTTTTATTTTGAGGCTAACGGCGAAGTGGTCCAAGAGTTGTTGCCTTTCTCTGGTGATTTTGGTCTTCAGAGGAAGAACACTTGGGTGCTTTTGCCGGAAGAGTTCCAAGCTTTGAGGGTGGAGGATTGCTGGCGCAAAGTTGACGTGGGAGTTAGAGATCTCTGTGATGTAACTTTTCTTCAGGTCCCCGGCAACGGCGCCAGAAAACAGTCTTGATACGCGTACAGCACGCGACCGTTGGGAACCCCAAGAGGAAGGTGTGATGCGTACATCAGCAAGTTTTTCCTCAGTAAGAAACCAAGGTTTATCGAACCAGTAGGAGCCAAGAAGCACGTTGAAGGTTGAAGGTTCATTTTCCAAGTCAAGTTGCGTCACCTAGGTGTCACTTCCCGTCCTCAAGCGTTACGCGGATAAATATGCATTAGTGGTCGGCATATTTTCAACCGTAACGCTTGCGGCATTTACGGGACAGTCGGCGGATCCGTAGTTGGGTACGTTCTCCATGCTCTGCTCCGGTCCGAGTCAGGATTTCGGCAGCGCCTCACCGTTGTTCTCCGGATGCACATCCTCTTGTCTTTTTGGCGAGACGTGTATCGGGAGAGCAGCGGGGAGGTGCTGCCGAAATTTTGACTCGGACCGGGGTAGAGCATGGAGAACGTACTCAATCTACGGATCCGGCGGCTGCTAGGAGCCCACCTAGTAGAGATGTAGGTTGATGCATTCGTTTTGCCTGTTAAAAAAATTAAAATATGATGCATTTTCCTATTTGATATAAATGCTATGCTTGTCGTTTGGCTTCCAATAGAGCAGAGGATGGCTGATAATGGATGGATGTACACCGGCCGTGTTAGTGCGACTAATAAAACAGATGAGTGGATAAGGAAGACTTGGCATTTAGTGAAGGAGTTGGCGCGTGGTACAAAACAGAAGGTTCAGCCACTTTGCCCGTGCAATCGTTGCTTGAAGCATCACCGTCGTGGAAAGGATGACATGTTTAAACACCTTCTGCAATATGGGTATATGCCTCGTTACGTCACGCAGATCGACTTTGATGAGCACGAACGTGACAGAGGTGAGGTGATGCGGCAGCGGCTCAATGGCAATGAGTACGATGGGGTTAGAGACTTTCTAGATGATCTTGTCGATGCCCACATGCCGAGTCGCCACCTTCACGGGAGGAACCGCCGTAACCGGAGGAACCTCCGTAACCGGAGGAACCAGAGCCAGCCGCGAAGGCCTTCTATGATATGATAGCCGCTGCTAAGACGCCTCGTACGATGGCGCCGAGATTTCTCAGCTCGATGCCATCTCCCAATGTCTAGCCGACAAGACCCGGTACAACACCACCCGTGACGGCTTCAAGCAAGTCTGAAAACAATCGGTAACATGTTGCCCAAAGGGCATTGTCTCGCCTAAAAGCCCGCACGAGACGAGGCAACTCATGTCGGCGCTCAACATGGATTATCAAAGGATAGACTGTTGTGAAAATGGCTGTGTTCTCTCTGAAACAGCTTATGGAGGACAAGTACTGTCCCATTTGTAAGGCCTCTAGGTATGAAGAGGTAACGGGAAAGGATGGTCAGGTGAGGCAGTCAAAGATCGCAAAGTCGATTCTTCGGTATCTCCCATTCATAAAAAGAATCCAGCGGCTTTACTTGACTGAGGAGACCGCCAAACAGATGACGTGGCACAAGATGGGGACTCGAATAAAGGACAATCGGGCGGACGAAGATGGGACATCCATCTGATGGCAATGCATGGAAGAACTTTGATAGAAAATACCCCATATGGCAGCAGATGCTCGGAATGTCGAATTGCGATAGCTACGGATGGCTTCAATCCATATGGTATGTCGAATTCCAATTACAGCTTGTTGGCCCGTGTTTGTAATTCCGCTCAATCTCCCTCCGGAGTCCTAATGACGAGGAAGACCATGTTTCTGTCGCTGATCATTCCAGGGCCCCATTACCCGGGGAAGAACTTGAGTGTCTACATGCAGCCGATTGTGGAAGATTTGAACCACTCTTGGCACCACGGGACGTTGACGTACGACCGTACCATCCGCCTGTACCAGATCCAAGTGTGGTCATACGTGAACCGACACATCCAATGGTGACGACCATCGGTACGGGCGGGTTTGCCCCATACCATCAGCCCATACCGCATGGACGGCTTCACATGAGTCGGGCTGATCGGGAAACTCCCCAACCAGCCATTCTTTCTCTCCTTCTCTCTCTCTCTCTCTCTGTAAAAAACTCAAACATCAATCCCCTAGAATCATCGATTTTTCGTTGATTTCCTTCGTTTGAGTTGGGGATTCTTCACATCGGTACGTTTCTCACCCGATCCATGTGTTATTTCCAGCAATGAAGGATTGAATCTCTCATGTTGACTATCTAGATGAGTTCATAGTTTTTTGAAATTTCTTTTTGATTCTACACGTTTGAATTCAAAGTTTGTGCCTGTAATCGTTGTATAATACCATAGAAACCTAATGCCTATACTTTTGCTATGAATATTTTTGCAGCACAATGAGTTTTATCGGTGCATTCCGTAAGAGCTCGAGCAGTGGAGTTGGTGGCTCGAGCAGCCATCATGATTCGTGGAAGAAGCCACGGAAGGATAAGGAAGTGCTCGAGACCGACTTCAGCAAGGAATACAAGCGGTTCTCCGCTCGCAAAGTACTCCTGACGAAGTGGGTCGATGAGGATTTTCTCACCGCCCAAGGCCTCATCATCGATTTTGCCATGCGTGTGATGAACGCCGGTATGGAGGTCTTCTCGTCACTCAACATATTTTTGTGCACAGGAACTTGAACTATATGCGGAAAAATTCCGCCACCATCCAGAACCCCACCAACACCACAGGAATGAATCTACTTCAGATATACTCCCAACATGCAGGATATATATGTATACTTGTGGGTTGCGGCAACGTAAAATAGGGTTACATGTGTGTCGCAATTGCCACTATATGCCAACGGGTCCCGTTACAAAACGAAGCAACCACCAGACTCGCGGAGGTACACACACCCAGCCGTACATCTCGTGTAACAAAGATGATACTTAAAAATGCAAATACAAAAAAGTAAAATTAGCATGGCCGCGCCGTCGCCAAGCGTCCAAAGTCTTAAGTCGCGAATATTCACGCGAGCGCACGCGCTATATATGCATACTTCATGGGGTGGTCCTAATATTTTAGAAGACAACAAGAAGCCCTCCTTATAAGGTGCTCACAACTTCATTGGAGTAGCAAGGTGGGACTAAACATTTGCCACAACTTGTGTTGAGTCATCCATACATATAATGGGCCACAAGTTCCCAGATAGTAACAACCAGGCCGGCTGCACCCTTCAGGCCGGATGGTGGACGAGATGCTGAGAGAATATGGGGTCCATTATCTAATAGCATGAAAACAATACTTGTGGTCCTTCAGGACATGAGCAACATATTTAATTAATTGGTCCCACCTAGAACTTCATCATTTCACCCCTTCAAAGCTCATTTCCTGCCAAATTACCTAACCCACTCTAAACCTGAATCCATGAGTGGCGCCAAATCTGAGATATCTAGATGTAGTACCATAGCTATTTACAGTTAACTACTACCAAATTATATGGCGCCAAATAATCTAGCTATGGGTTCCTATTGTATTACCTAAAGCTCTGTATCACTTGAAATTTTCTCACGATTCCTAGCCGCTTTGTCCTAGTCACATTACTTGTGGCATGCACCGTGCATCTTTCCTCAATTTACCCTGAGCAGATGCTTTTCATTGTCGATACCAATACATCATCTCTCTCTCTCCGTGTAAACTTGGAGTTGGAAACGGCCATGGTCCACCATGTTTGCACCCAATTTCCCAAGAGCCGCTCCACCATCTACCATCATCTGCTCCGGTGACGCCATGGTCATACACTACTTCTCTTGGCTCCCCCTGGTTCTCGTCGGAGAGCCAATCACCTGCCAAGTCGAGCCTCGGAGACATGCATATGATGTCGAAAGTGGAAAGCAGCGACCGGGCCCGGAATACGAGGCCGCACTATAGCCCACCGCCAAGGAGGCTGCCGAGCTCCAAGCCGAGGTTGAGCGACCATTTGAACCACGTGTTGCTGGAGATCTTGGCAATGGTAGAGCTAGCGGGTAGCTATATGTTCGGGTTGAGCAGGCGTGCTGGCTATTACAACCACGTCAGAAAGAACATACTCACGGTGGTGAGCCTTCTTGCACCTCTTGGCAATGTTGTCGAACGGCAAGCAGCCAACAAGGAGGTTGAATAGGACCGCCATGACCCGGCATCGACGTTGACACCATTGTATGCCTTGCGGCAGAGGAAGTCGTCGGGCCTCATGTAGGCGATTAGTTGTCGTTTGTGCGGCAAGGCCATGCCGAACTTCCAGACCTTAATTAGGTTGTCGTTGGCATCATGGAGGACATTATTGAGCTTGATGTTGCAGTAGGAGAACCCCACACACGTGGCATTAGATGAGCGCAAAGACGACATGTCGGGAGCGTGCTCGAAGAGGTAGCGCTTTGGGCGTTGAGGACATGGAAGGCGCACGTACAAAGAAACACGAATGTAAGCGCCGACCATGGTGTCCAGCACGAAGCATATCGATGATTGGATGAACCGATGGAAAGGGGGCCGGCCACCGGCCGAAGGAGGCGAAGAAAGGAGATTATTCTTTTTAGTTCCATGATGTGCGTTCATTACGGGAGGGTGAGTATTATGATCGGTATTTGGATGAAAAATTTGTAGGGTAAAAAGAGCAAGGTGCATCCGAAGCAGCTACGGTTCAAAGCAGGAACTACTACCGTCGGGGCGTAGGCAAGCCACACCCAGCTAGTAATGGACAAAGCCACCAAAGACACAGCTCAAGTGCTTGCTTGTTTAGTTTGCTCGCATGCATGCAGCCGTGATTAGCGAGCGTGCATTTTTTTTCCTAAAAACGGATTACAGGATCATGTTATCTTGGACACCTCAAGGCTCGAGCCCTTGATCAAATCGCACCCAGCTGCCAACGCTTGACGACCTGATCTTTTTTTTTTTTTTTTGCGAATTTGACGACCTGATCATGTCGTTGCCGCCACGGGCCAACGACCTACGGTGACCTGCTCGACTTGACACGTCAAGACACGGCTGCCTTGCTGCTCGGACTATCTTTAGGGCATGTACAACAGTTTAGACGGCTACTGTAATTTCTGTCCATGTCATGTATAAACAGCCCTAACGACACCCTTTACAGTGGCTTGTCTATTGGGTGTCTATATCTAGGAGCCTACAATTTCGGGAATCGTAGAGAATATCAACTGCTGTATCTCCTCCCAATGCAAAGAACATACGGATAAGTGCGCTCCAGATCAAACAAACCAAAGAATTGACATTACCACTAGAAACGCTGGGCTCGGCAAAGATTGAAAGAATTGCTGGACTAATCAGTACATTGAGGTGTGTGAGCAGGGCCTTGATGTTCTTGGCCACCAGCGGAGGAGCAGGTACTCAATATCATCCTATTGCGCCGAGCAGGTTGCGTCCTCGTCTGCTAGTCATCGGTGCCGGCCAGCCGTCGGCGGCGCCTCCTAGCTACATGCATATTCCTTGCAATCAATAGTTTCAATACTTCATCAAGCATGCCACGGACGGGACCTGATTTGAGTTATTTGGACGCCGTGGATTCCCAAACGAGACCAGGGGAGAAGGACTGAGAAATTGGATCTATCGTGGAAGAGAAAACTGTCGACTGCAGACACCCTCGTACAACAGGGAAATGGCCGTCGCTAACCAGCGAGTTTTACGGGTTCCGCCCGTCTGTAATTTTACAGACGGGCTGTTTCTCTCTCTTTCACATCAGCTATTTTGCTACGTGGTCATTGTTACAGTCGGCTGATTAGACACCATTGTACATGCCCTTATCGTTTCATCGCATCCGGTCAATTATTTAATACAAAGCTTTACTAAATTAGAGACCTCCAATATAGGAGAAGAGGGTATGTATTAGTTAGAGAGTAACCTTTGAGAAGTAACAAATAGTTAGTCATACTATTTCGTGATTATTTTTTTCTTGTGTTTGTAATTTTTAATTATTCACTTATGATTGATTAGAAAATGATGGGTATGAAGCAAATCTTCGTTTCGTGGGTACCACCACGAGATCCGAGAAATCCGAGAAAGTAGGTGGGAAGAAACAAACGAAGTAGAAGAAGAGCTGAGGGAATGGAGATCCAAGATCTACCCCGACCTTCTCTTTTGATTTGCCTCTGCCTTGACCTCCCCTTCTATGCTTGAGGTTACCGAGGCGCAGTCTTTCCCCGCATGGTCTATAGAACACCTACTCTCTGCATGGGTCTTGCATGGAAAACTCTATTTTCCCGCCAAAAGTTGCACGGGTCACCAGTGCCTCATAACTATTGCATACAGATCCCGGTCGGGCTAACATGGCACAAGAGCCCTTTTATGATGCGGCACATGAGATGGTGGCCATGCACCACGGGAAGAAAGGTTGCATATAAACGGTACAGGTGCAATGCTCCCCCCCCCCCGAGCTAGTATCGGTACTCCTCTACTTACTTTTACTCTGGTGATTCCTCAAGTAGATACTTTCTTTGCATTATCAAACCAAACAAGAATTGCCGCTAGTCGAAAAGGGCAGCAGCGAAGCCAAACGAGAGTCTGGATCCTTGTTTCGCGTAGGTACCAATCGATATAAAATTCATGGAAAGCGGACTACACATGCTGAAGTTAGACCTTTTTTTGTTGAGTCTTCACGTTCTGCAAGCTACAAGGCTTCTCTTTAGACTTCCGGAGAGGCCGCACATGGCATCCATTCGGGCGCCCATTCCCCCGCATAGTCTACTCTATTTTTCCCCGCCAGAAGCTATAGCGCGCCTACTCTCTGCATGGGCTTGCATGCCCAGCTCTATTTTCCCACCTAAAGTTACACTCGCGTGTCCTAACTATTGTTTATGGGCCCTGGTCGCGGATGCTCTATAGAAGCTAGGGCTAACATGGCACACGAGCCACCTAAAGTTACACATATGGTGCTGCACGAAAGCACAATTCTTTTCACAGCTCAACCACTGCTGCTAGATAGATGGGTGCTGAGATACGGTTACACATAAACAAAGCCCTGGATAATAATTACCTAATTGGCATCACCAGACCAGACTGCAGCAGCGAGTCTCTTCATCGTAGTGAACAGATATGCTGCTGCCATCCAAAAAAAGCCCCATGATTTTAACATTTCCGCTAGCTAGCTCTTCAATTTTGACATGTGTGCATAGATGCAGTAGCACACAAAGAAAGGCCGTTAGACAATTTGACACTGCGTCGATTTTGGAGTTTAAGCAGAAGAGGGGGAAAAATAGACCTTCTGTTGTGGGTCTTTATTGTCGACGGCGTCTCGTCTTCGTGGCGATGCTGCGGGGGAGGAGGCCGGACACCAGCGTCTTGGAGGCCTCGCCGGCGTGCAGATGCCTCACACGGACACCAGGTGCGCAGGCCGGCGGATCGTGGGAGGGGGCAGTCGGACGGCCACGCTCGCGCCTGAGCAGACGCGGCGGCGCCATCACTACAGGAATGGCGCGCTGCGCCGACGGCCGTGGCGTACGCCGACGGCCAAATGTCGGGGCCGTCGGCGTACTGCCCGGTCAGCCCAGCTGCTCGAAGCGCCCCTCGGCGTATAGCGCCCCTCGGCGTATGACACGCTATGCCGAGGGTGGCCCTCGGCGTATCGGCGGCCCTCGGCATAGGTTGAGGGTGCGACCCCGTCCCATCGCCCCGCGGCCATGTACCTAACTGAACCTTGACGGCGTGAAGCCTATGCCGAGGGCCACCGTCGGCGTAGCCGGCCAATTTCTCCCGCCGAATCCTCCCGCCCTCCCGCCAAAATGACGTCAGCTGTCTAGCCTATGCCGAGGGGCACCGTCGGCTTAGCATCCATCTTTTTTTCCTTTTCCCGCCCATTTCTCCCGCCCAATCTTTCCCGCCAATTTTTCCCGCCATTTTCTCCCGCCGCCTTTTCTCATTGCTTTCAGCCCCTCGCCTCCCTATATATACCCATGTGTTCTTCTCCAACAAAACACCACCACCAGCATGGTGTGGTGTTGTTTGTCTAATGTTGTACCCCCGGGGTCTTTTCGGCTACACGCACATGCGCCGACGGCACTTAGGCATGTCCCGGACGTATAGGGCGTAACTCACCTGGGGTGAACCGGAGGAAAACCTTAGATAGCATGGATCCATACTGGCCACCCCATGACCTACAACAAAGGAAAAAAGTCCATTGCTAACCCTAACTCTAACCCTACCCCTAACCCTCGGGGTAGATTTGCGGGGTCCCCGCCCCTAGGGTTTCCCTAGATACAAACCACCGAGCGTCCGAATCGCCGGAAACTCCTCGCTACGGCTCATCCGGGGCCTATTTCATTCCAAACCTATGGTTTCCATGTGCATATGTCCTAAACAAAGCAAAGCAAATAAAAAAATCCATTGGTGAACCCTCGCACGGAGAAAGCTATAGGGGTAGATCTCAGTGGTCCCCGCCCTAGGGTTTCCCAAGATACGTATCACCGGAGCGTCGGAATCGCTTGAAAACTTGCATTTGTCCCTAACATATGTGTACAAGTGTGATGTAAGGTTTGTCTAACCTTGCATGTACCCCGCGTTGACGATTTCCGCATACATGGGCCGACACTTGGTAAAATCCAGGATTTGTATGTGGAAACTCCTGCTACGGCTCATCCGGGGCCTATTTCATTCCAAACCTATGGTTTCCATGTGCATATGTCCTAAACAAAGCAAAGCAAATAAAAAAATCCATAGGTAAACCCTCGCACGGAGAAAGCTATAGGGGTAGATCTCAGTGGTCCCCGCCCTAGGGTTTCCCAAGATACAGATCACCGAGCGTCTAATCGCTTGAAAACTTGCATTTGTCTCTAACATATGTGTACAAGTGTGATGTAAGGTTTGTCTAACCTTGCATGTACCCCGCGTTGACGATTTCCGCATACATGGGCCGACACTTGGTAAAATCCAGGATTTGTATGTGGAAACTCCTGCTACGGCTCATCCGGGGCCTATTTCATTCCAAACCTATGGTTTCCATGTGCATATGTCCTAAACAAAGCAAAGCAAATAAAGATCCATTGGTAAACCCTCGCACGGAGAAAGCTATAGGGGTAGATCTGCAGGGTCCCCGCCCTAGGGTTTCCCAAGATACAGATCACCTGAGCGTCGGAATCGCTTGAAAACTTGCATTTGTCGCTAACATATGTGTACAAGTGTGCTGTAAGGTTTGTCTAACCGTGCATGGAGGGCGTGGTGTCGATTTCCGCATACATGGGCCGACACTTGGTAAAATCCAGGATTTGTATGTGGAAACTCCTGCTACGGCTCATCCGGGGCCTATTTCATTCCAAACCTATGGTTTCCATGTGCATATGTCCTAAACAAAGCAAAGCAAATAAAAAAATCCATTGGTAAACCCTCGCACGGAGAAAGCTATAGGGGTAGATCACAGGTCCCCGCCCTAGGGTTTCCCAAGATACAGATCACCGAGCGTCGGAATCGCTTGAAAACTTGCATTTGTCTCTAACATATGTGTACAAGTGTGATGTAAGGTTTGTCTAACCTTGCAAGTACCCCTGTTGACGATTTCCGCATACATGGGCCGACACTTGGTAAAATCCAGGATTTGTATGTGGAAACTCCTGCTACGGCTCATCCGGGGCCTATTTCATTCCAAACCTATGGTTTCCATGTGCATATGTCCTAAACAAAGCAAAGCAAATAAAAAAATCCATTGGTAAACCCTCGCACGGAGAAAGCTATAGGGGTAGATCTCACAGGTCCCCGCCCTAGGGTTTCCCAAGATACGCATCACCGGAGCGTCGGAATCGCTTGAAAACTTGCATTTGTCCCTAACATATGTGTACAAGTGTGATGTAAGGTTTGTCTAACCTTGCATGTACCCCGCGTTGACGATTTCCGCATACATGGGCTAACACTTGGTAAAATCCAGGATCTGTATGTGGAAACTCTCGCCACGGCTCAAATGGAGCCTATTTTATGGTAAAGTATGCCCAACCTATGGTTTCCATGTACATATGTCCTAAATAAACCAAAACAAGTAAAAAATTACATTGGTAAACTCTCGCACGGAGAAAGCTATAGGGGTAGATCTACGGGGTCCCCGCCCTAGGGTTTCCCAAGATACGTATCACCGGAGCGTCAGAATTGTTGGAAAACTTGCATCTGCCCCTAACATATATGTACAAGTGTGACGCGTCATTTTATGTGCTAAATGTTTTCCGTTTCGCGCGTTGCCGGACGGGTGCACGCGCGCGCCCGGTACGGCCATACCGCATGTCCCGTTGGCCCCGTTTTGCGCAGTTGGCAAAGCAAACGGAGCCAAAAAATCGAGCGGAGCCGCGTGGCGTCATTTTATGTGTCCTACTAACCACTGCAAAAGACGGAACTGGGATACGGCAATTATCTTGGAGAACCCTTCACGAACAGGGCTATCTCGTCCGGAGTTCTATGGCTTTTAGGGGAAATGAGTAGGAAACGGCCCGTTTCACCACATAGTTTGTCGGAACGAGGCCATATTTGGCACGTGCGTGGGCCTTAGGATGGGAAGCAAGGCCCCGGTCGCGGATTTCCAATCCGAACCACGGGCGACGGTTTTTCCATTTTCGGGGTGCCGGAAGGGCTTTTTTTTGTGAAGCAGCTACATGGTGCGCATTTCAGTATCGCGCGGGACCTCCGCGCGGCGGTAGGATACCTCCTACGCACCACCTATCACATGCCATATGCGCGCGGAAGCCATCCGGGAATCCCACCCGCTTCTGCGGTGCCCGCCGAATCCGCCTGAAACCGTCCGGATTTGAACTGGGCGACACTTTCCTTCGCTCAATAAATGGAGGGAAAAATGTTTTTAGGTCTAGGACGCGTCATTTTATGTGCTAAATGTTTTCCGTTTCGCGCTGCTGGCGGACGGGTGCACGCGCGCGCCCGTGCGGCCATACCGCATGTCCCGCGGCCCCGTTTTGCGCAGCTTGGCAAAGCAAACGGAGCCAAAAATCGAGCGGAGCCGCGTGGCGTCATTTTATGTGTCCTAGTGACCACCGCAAAAGACGGAACTGGATACGGCAATTATCTTGGAGAACCCTTCACGAACAGGGCTATCTCGTCCGGAGTTCTATGGCTTTTAGGGGAAATGAGTAGGAAACGGCCCGTTTCACCACATAGTTTGTCGGAACGAGGCCATATTTGGCACGTGCGTGGGCCTTAGGATGGGAAGCAAGGCCCCGGTCGCGGATTTCCAATCCGAACCACGGCGACGGTTTTTCCATTTTCGGGTGCCGGAAGGGCTTTTTTTGTGAAGCAGCTACATGGTGCGCATTTCAGTATCGCGCGGGACCTCCGCGCGCGGTAGGGTACCTCCTACGCACCACCTATCACATGCCATATGCGCGCGGAAGCCATCCGGGAATCCCACCCGCTTCTGCGGTGCCCCGCCGAATCCGCCGGAAACCGTCCGGATTTGAACCGCGACACTTTCCTTCGCTCAATAAATGGAGGGAAAAATGTTTTTAGGTCTAGGACGCGTCATTTTATGTGCTAAATGTTTTCCGTTTCGCGCGTTGGCGGACGGGTGCACGCGCGCGCCCGGTACGGCCATACCGCATGTCCCGGCGGCCCCGTTTTGCACAGTTGGCAAAGCAAACGGAGCCAAAAAATCGAGCGGAGCCGCGTGGCGTCATTTTATGTGTCCTAGTGACCACTGCAAAAGACGGAACTGGGATACGGCAATTATCTTGGAGAACCCTTCACGAACAGGGCTATCTCGTCCGGAGTTCTATGGCTTTTAGGGGAAATGAGTAGGAAACGGCCCGTTTCACCACATAGTTTGTCGGAACGAGGCCATATTTGGCACGTGCGTGGGCCTTAGGATGGGAAGCAAGGCCCCGGTCGCGGATTTCCAATCCGAACCACGGCGACGGTTTTTCCATTTTCGGGTGCCGAAGGGCTTTTTTGTGAAGCAGCTACATGGTGCGCATTTCAGTATCGCGCGACCTCCGCGCGGCGGGCCGATACCTCCTACGCACCACCTATCACATGCCATAGGCGCGCGGAAGCCATCCGGGAATCCCACCCGCTTCTGCGGTGCTCCGCCGAATCCGCCGGAAACCGTCCGGATTTGAACTGGGCGACACTTTCCTTCGCTCAATAAATGGAGGGAAAAATGTTTTTAGGACTAGGACGCGTCATTTTATGTGCTAAATGTTTTCCGTTTCGCGCGTTGGCGGACGGGTGCACGCGCGCGCGCCCGTACGGCCATACCGCATGTCCCGCGGCCCCGTTTTGCGCAGCTTGGCAAAGCAAACGGAGCCAAAAATCGAGCGGAGCCGCGTGGCGTCATTTTATGTGTCCTAGTGACCACCGCAAAAGACGGAACTGGATACGGCAATTATCTTGGAGAACCCTTCACGAACAGGCTATCTCGTCCGAGTTCTATGGCTTTTAGGGGAAATGAGTAGGAAACGGCCCGTTTCACCACATAGTTTGCTCGGAACGAGGCCATATTTGGCACGTGCGTGGGCCTTAGGATGGGAAGCAAGGCCCCGGTCGCGGATTTCCAATCCGAACCACGGCGACGGTTTTTCCATTTTCGGGTGCCGGAAGGGCTTTTTTTGTGAAGCAGCTACATGGTGCGCATTTCAGTATCGCGCGGGACCTCCGCGCGCGGTAGGATACCTCCTACGCACCACCTATCACATGCCATATGCGCGCGGAAGCCATCTCGGGAATCCCACCCGCTTCTCGCGGTGCCCCGCCGAATCCGCCGGAAACCGTCCGGATTTGAACCGGCGACACTTTCCTTCGCTCAATAAATGGAGGGAAAAATGTTTTTAGGTCTAGGACGCGTCATTTTATGTGCTAAATGTTTTCCGTTTAGCGTTGGCGGACGGGTGCACGCGCGCGCCCGCACGGCCATACCGCATGTCCCGCGGCCCCGTTTTTGCAGCTTGGCAAAGCAAACGGAGCCAAAAATCGAGCGGAGCCGCGTGGCGTCATTTTATGTGTCCTAGTAACCACCGCAAAAGACGGAACTAGGATACGGCAATTATCTTGGAGAACCCTTCACGAACAGGGCTATCTCGTCCGAGTTCTATGGCTTTTAGGGGAAATGAGTAGGAAACGGCCCGTTTCACCACATAGTTTGTCGGAACGAGGCCATATTTGCACGTGCGTGGGCCTTAGGATGGGAAGCAAGGCCCCGGTCGCGGATTTCCAATCCGAACCACGAGCGACGGTTTTTCCATTTTCGGGGTGCCTAAGGGCTTTTTTTGTGAAGCAGCTACATGGTGCGCATTTCAAGATCGCGCGGGACCTCCGCGCGGCGGTAGGATACCTCCTACGCACCACCTATCACATGCCATATGCGCGCGGAAGCCATCCGGGGAATCCCACCCGCTTCTGCGGTGCCCCGCCGAATCCGGCTGAAACCGTCCGGATTTGAACCGCGACACTTTCCTTCGCTCAATAAATGGAGGGAAAAATGTTTTTAGGTCTAGGACGCGTCATTTTATGTGCTAAATGTTTTCCGTTTCGCGCGTTGGCGGACGGGTGCACGCGCGCGCCCGTACGGCCATACCGCATGTCCCGGCGGCCCCGTTTTGCGAGCTTGGCAAAGCAAACGGAGCCAAAAATCGAGCGGAGCCGCGTGGCGTCATTTTATGTGTCCTAGTAACCACTGCAAAAGACGGAACTAGGATACGGCAATTATCTTGGAGAACCCTTCACGAACAGGGCTATCTCGTCCGGAGTTCTATGGCTTTTAGGGGAAATGAGTAGGAAACGGCCCGTTTCACCACATAGTTTGTCGGAACGAGGCCATATTTGGCACGTGCGTGGGCCTTAGGATGGGAAGCAAGGCCCCGGTCGCGGATTTCCAATCCGAACCACGAGCGACGGTTTTTCCATTTTCGGGGTGCCGGAAGGGCTTTTTTTTGTGAAGCAGCTACATGGTGCGCATTTCAGTATCGCGCGGGACCTCCGCGCGGCGGTAGGATACCTCCTACGCACCACCTATCACATGCCATATGCGCGCGGAAGCCATCTGGGAATCCCACCCGCTTCCTGCGGTGCCCCGCCGAATCCGCTGGAAACTGTCCGGATTTGAACTGGGGCGACACTTTCCTTCGCTCAATAAATGGAGGGAAAAATGTTTTTAGGTCTAGGACGCGTCATTTTATGTGCTAAATGTTTTCCGTTTCGCGCGTTGGCGGACGGGTGCACGCGCGCGCCCGGTACGGCCATACCGCATGTCCCGGCGGCCCCGTTTTGCGCAGTTGGCAAAGCAAACGGAGCCAAAAAATCGAGCGGAGCCGCGTGGCGTCATTTTATGTGTCCTAGTGACCACTGCAAAAGACGGAACTGGGATACGGCAATTATCTTGGAGAACCCTTCACGAACAGGGCTATCTCGTCCGGAGTTCTATGGGTATATGCCTCGTTACGTCACGCAGATCGACTTTGATGAGCACGAACGTGACAGAGGTGAGGTGATGCGGCAGCGGCTCAATGGCAATGAGTACGATGGGGTTAGAGACTTTCTAGATGATCTTGTCGATGCCCACATGCCAGAGTCGCCACCTTCACGGGAGGAACCGCCAGAACCGGAGGAACCTCCAGAACCGGAGGAACCAGAGCCAGCCGCGAAGGCCTTCTATGATATGATAGCCGCTGCTAAGACGCCTCTGTACGATGGCGCCGAGATTTCTCAGCTCGATGCCATCTCCCAATGTCTAGCCGACAAGACCCGGTACAACACCACCCGTGACGGCTTCGAAGCAAGTCTGAAAACAACTGGTAACATGTTGCCCAAAGGGCATTGTCTGCCTAAAAGCCTGCACGAGACGAGGCAACTCATGTCGGCGCTCAACATGGATTATCAAAGGATAGACTGTTGTGAAAATGGCTGTGTTCTCTTCTGGAAACAGTTTGCGGAGGACAAGTACTGTCCCATTTGTAAGGCCTCTAGGTATGAAGAGGTAACGGGAAAGGATGGTCAGGTGAGGCAGTCAAAGATCGCAAAGTCGATTCTTCGGTATCTCCCATTCATAAAAAGAATCCAGCGGCTTTACTTGACTGAGGAGACCGCCAAACAGATGACGTGGCACAAGATGGGGACTCGAATAAAGGACAATCAGGGCGGACGAAGATGGGACATCCATCTCGATGGCAATGCATGGAAGAACTTTGATAGAAAATACCCCCATATGGCAGCAGATGCTCGGAATGTCAGAATTGCGATAGCTACAGATGGCTTCAATCCATATGGTATGTCGAATTCCAATTACAGTTGTTGGCCCGTGTTTGTAATTCCGCTCAATCTCCCTCCCGGAGTCCTAATGACGAGGAAGACCATGTTTCTGTCGCTGATCATTCCAGGGCCCCATTACCCGGGGAAGAACTTGAGTGTCTACATGCAGCCGATTGTGGAAGATTTGAACCACTCTTGGCACCACGGGACGTTGACGTACGACCGTACCATCCGCCTGTACCAGATCCAAGTGTGGTCATACGTGAACCGACACATCCAATGGTGACGACCATCGGTACGGCGGGTTTGCCCCATACCATCAGCCCATACCGCATGGACGGCTTCGTCATGAGTCGGGCTGATCGGGGAAACTCCCCAACCAGCCATTCTTTCTCTCCTTCTCTCTCTCTCTCTGTAAAAAAACTCAAACATCAATCCCCTAGAATCATCGATTTTTCGTTGATTTCATTCGTTTGAGTTGGGGATTCTTCACATCGGTACGTTTCTCACCCGATCCATGTGTTATTTCCAGCAATGAAGGATTGAATCTCTCATGTTGACTATCTAGATGAGTTCATAGTTTTTTGAAATTTCTTTTTGATTCTACACGTTTGAATTCAAAGTTTGTGCCTGTAATCGTTGTATAATACCATAGAAACCTAATGCCTATACTTTTGCTATGAATATTTTTGCAGCACAATGAGTTTTATCGGTGCATTCCGTAAGAGCTCGAGCAGTGGAGTTGGTGGCTCGAGCAGCCATCATGATTCGTGGAAGAAGCCACGGAAGGATAAGGAAGTGCTCGAGACCGACTTCAGCAAGGAATACAAGCGGTTCTCCGCTCGCAAAGTACTCCTGACGAAGTGGGTCGATGAGGATTTTCTCACCGCCCAAGGCCTCATCATCGATTTTGCCATGCGTGTGATGAACGCCGGTATGGAGGTCTTCTCGTCACTCAACATATTTTTGTGCACAGGAACTTGAACTATATGCGGAAAAATTCCGCCACCATCCAGAACCCCACCAACACCACAGGAATGAATCTACTTCAGATATACTCCCAACATGCAGGATATATATGTATACTTGTGGGTTGCGGCAACAGAAAATAGGGTTACATGTGTGTCAGTAATTGCCACTATATGCCAACGGGTCCCGTTACAAAACGAAGCAACCACCAGACTCATGAGGTACACACACCCAGCCAGACATCTGTGTAACAGTATGATACTTAAAAATGCAAATACAAAAAAGTAAAATTAGCATGGCCGCGCCGTCGCCAAGCGTCCAAAGTCTTAAGTCGCGAATATTCACGCGAGCGCACGCGCTATATATGCATACTTCATGGGGTGGTCCTAATATTTTAGAAGACAACAAGAAGCCCTCCTTATAAGGTGCTCACAACTTCATTGGAGTAGCAAGGTGGGACTAAACATTTGCCACAACTTGTGTTGAGTCATCCATACATATAATGGGCCACAAGTTCCCGTGATAGTAACAACCAGGCCGGCTGCACCCTTCAGCCGGATGGTGGACGAGATGCTGAGAGAATATGGGGTCCATTATCTAATAGCATGAAAACAATACTTGTGGTCCTTCAGGACATGAGCAACATATTTAATTAATTGGTCCCACCTAGAACTTCATCATTTCACCCCTTCAAAGCTCATTTCCTGCCAAATTACCTAACCCACTCTAAACCTGAATCCATGAGTGGCGCCAAATCTGAGATATCTAGATGTAGTACCATAGCTATTTACGCTAACTACTACCAAATTATATGGCGCCAAATAATCTAGCTATGGGTTCCTATTGTATTACCTAAAGCTCTGTATCACTTGAAATTTTCTCACGATTCCTAGCCGCTTTGTCCTAGTCACATTACTTGTGGCATGCACCGTGCATCTTTCCTCAATTTACCCTGAGCAGATGCTTTTCATTGTCGATACCAATACATCATCTCTCTCTCTCCGTGTAAACTTGGAGTTGGAAACGGCCATGGTCCACCATGTTTGCACCCAATTTCCCAAGAGCCGCTCCACCATCTACCATCATCTGCTCCGGTGACGCCATGGTCATACACTACTTCTCTTGGCTCCCCCTGGTTCTCGTCGGAGAGCCAATCACCTGCCAAGTCGAGCCTCGGAGACATGCATATGATGTCGAAAGTGGTAAGCAGCGACATGGCCTGGAATACGAGGCCGCACTATAGCCCACCGCCAAGGAGGCTGCCGAGCTCCAAGCCGAGGTTGAGCGACCATTTGAACCACGTGTTGCTGGAGATCTTGGCAATGGTAGAGCTAGCGGGTAGCTATATGTTCGGGTTGAGCAGGCGTGCTGGCTATTACAACCACGTCAGAAAGAACATACTCACGGTGGTGAGCCTTCTTGCACCTCTTGGCAATGTTGTCGAACGGCAAGCAGCCAACAAGGAGGTTGAATAGGACCGCCATGACCCGGCATCGACGTTGACACCATTGTATGCCTTGCGGCAGAGGAAGTCGTCGGGCCTCATGTAGGCGATTAGTTGTCGTTTGTGCGGCAAGGCCATGCCGAACTTCCGCACCTTAATTAGGTTGTCGTTGGCATCATGGAGGACATTATTGAGCTTGATGTTGCAGTAGGAGAACCCCACACACGTGGCATTAGATGAGCGCAAAGACGACATGTCGGGAGCGTGCTCGAAGAGGTAGCGCTTTGGGCGTTGAGGACATGGAAGGCGCACGTACAAAGAAACACGAATGTAAGCGCCGACCATGGTGTCCAAAGACGAAGCATATCGATGATTGGATGAACCGATGGAAAGGGGGCCGGCCACCGGCCGAAGGAGGCGAAGAAAGGAGATTATTCTTTTTAGTTCCATGATGTGCGTTCATTACGGGAGGGTGAGTATTATGATCGGTATTTGGATGAAAAATTTGTAGGGTAAAAAGAGCAAGGTGCATCCGAAGCAGCTACGGTTCAAAGCAGGAACTACTACCGTCGGGGCGTAGGCAAGCCACACCCAGCTAGTAATGGACAAAGCCACCAAAGACACAGCTCAAGTGCTTGCTTGTTTAGTTTGCTCGCATGCATGCAGCCGTGATTAGCGAGCGTGCATTTTTTTTCCTAAAAACGGATTACAGGATCATGTTATCTTGGACACCTCAAGGCTCGAGCCCTTGATCAAATCGCACCCAGCTGCCAACGCTTGACGACCTGATCTTTTTTTTTTTTTTTGCGAATTTGACGACCTGATCATGTCGTTGCCGCCACGGGCCAACGACCTACGGTGACCTGCTCGACTTGACACGTCAAGACACGGCTGCCTTGCTGCTCGGACTATCTTTAGGGCATGTACAACAGTTTAGACGGCTACTGTAATTTCTGTCCATGTCATGTATAAACAGCCCTAACGACACCCTTTACAAAGTGGCTTGTCTATTGGGTGTCTATATCTAGGAGCCTACAATTTCGGGAATCGTAGAGAATATCAACTCGTATCTCCTCCCAATGCAAAGAACATACGGATAAGTGCGCTCCAGATCAAACAAACCAAAGAATTGACATTACCACTAGAAACGCTGGCTCGGCAAAGATTGAAAGAATTGCTGGACTAATCAGTACATTGAGGTGTGTGAGCAGGGCCTTGATGTTCTTGGCCACCAGCGGAGGAGCAGGTACTCAATATCATCCTATTGCGCCGAGCAGGTTGCGTCCTCGTCTGCTAGTCATCGGTGCCGGCCAGCCGTCGGCGGCGCCTCCTAGCTACATGCATATTCCTTGCAATCAATAGTTTCAATACTTCATCAAGCATGCCACGGACGGGACCTGATTTGAGTTATTTGGACGCCGTGGATTCCCAAACGAGACCAGGGGAGAAGGACTGAGAAATTGGATCTATCGTGGAAGAGAAAACTGTCGACTGCAGACACCCTCGTACAACAGGGAAATGGCCGTCGCTAACCAGCGAGTTTTACGGGTTCCGCCCGTCTGTAATTTTACAGACGGGCTGTTTCTCTCTCTTTCACATCAGCTATTTTGCTACGTGGTCATTGTTACAGTCGGCTGATTAGACACCATTGTACATGCCCTTATCGTTTCATCGCATCCGGTCAATTATTTAATACAAAGCTTTACTAAATTAGAGACCTCCAATATAGGAGAAGAGGGTATGTATTAGTTAGAGAGTAACCTTTGAGAAGTAACAAATAGTTAGTCATACTATTTCGTGATTATTTTTTTCTTGTGTTTGTAATTTTTAATTATTCACTTATGATTGATTAGAAAATGATGGGTATGAAGCAAATCTTCGTTTCGTGGGTACCACCACGAGATCCGAGAAATCCGAGAAAGTAGGTGGGAAGAAACAAACGAAGTAGAAGAAGAGCTGAGGGAATGGAGATCCAAGATCTACCCCGACCTTCTCTTTTGATTTGCCTCTGCCTTGACCTCCCCTTCTATGCTTGAGGTTACCGAGGCGCAGTCTTTCCCCGCATGGTCTATAGAACACCTACTCTCTGCATGGGTCTTGCATGGAAAACTCTATTTTCCCGCCAAAAGTTGCACGGGTCACCAGTGCCTCATAACTATTGCATACAGATCCCGGTCGGGCTAACATGGCACAAGAGCCCTTTTATGATGCGGCACATGAGATGGTGGCCATGCACCACGGGAAGAAAGGTTGCATATAAACGGTACAGGTGCAATGCTCCCCCCCCCCCGAGCTAGTATCGGTACTCCTCTACTTACTTTTACTCTGGTGATTCCTCAAGTAGATACTTTCTTTGCATTATCAAACCAAACAAGAATTGCCGCTAGTCGAAAAGGGCAGCAGCGAAGCCAAACGAGAGTCTGGATCCTTGTTTCGCGTAGGTACCAATCGATATAAAATTCATGGAAAGCGGACTACACATGCTGAAGTTAGACCTTTTTTTGTTGAGTCTTCACGTTCTGCAAGCTACAAGGCTTCTCTTTAGACTTCCGGAGAGGCCGCACATGGCATCCATTCGGGCGCCCATTCCCCCGCATAGTCTACTCTATTTTTCCCCGCCAGAAGCTATAGCGCGCCTACTCTCTGCATGGGCTTGCATGCCCAGCTCTATTTTCCCACCTAAAGTTACACTCGCGTGTCCTAACTATTGTTTATGGGCCCTGGTCGCGGATGCTCTATAGAAGCTAGGGCTAACATGGCACACGAGCCACCTAAAGTTACACATATGGTGCTGCACGAAAGCACAATTCTTTTCACAGCTCAACCACTGCTGCTAGATAGATGGGTGCTGAGATACGGTTACACATAAACAAAGCCCTGGATAATAATTACCTAATTGGCATCACCAGACCAGACTGCAGCAGCGAGTCTCTTCATCGTAGTGAACAGATATGCTGCTGCCATCCAAAAAAAGCCCCATGATTTTAACATTTCCGCTAGCTAGCTCTTCAATTTTGACATGT
Organism: Lolium perenne; assembly: GCF_019359855.2. Taxonomy (NCBI): domain Eukaryota; kingdom Viridiplantae; phylum Streptophyta; class Magnoliopsida; order Poales; family Poaceae; genus Lolium; species Lolium perenne. Next base: position 244,282,315 of record NC_067244.2, on the reverse strand, counting down.
GTGCATAGATGCAGTAGCACACAAAGAAAGGCCGTTAGACAATTTGACACTGCGTCGATTTTGGAGTTTAAGCAGAAGAGGGGGAAAAATAGACCTTCTGTTGTGGGTCTTTATTGTCGACGGCGTCTCGTCTTCGTGGCGATGCTGCGGGGGAGGAGGCCGGACACCAGCGTCTTGGAGGCCTCGCCGGCGTGCAGATGCCTCACACGGACACCAGGTGCGCAGGCCGGCGGATCGTGGGAGGGGGCAGTCGGACGGCCACGCTCGCGCCTGAGCAGACGCGGCGGCGCCATCACTACAGGAATGGCGCGCTGCGCCGACGGCGTGGCGTACGCCGACGGCCAAATGTCGGGGCCGTCGGCGCATCGCCCGGTCAGCCCAGCCTCGAAGCGCCCTCGGCGTATAGCGCCCCTCGGCGTATGACACGCTATGCCGAGGGTGGCCCTCGGCGTATCGGCGGCCCTCGGCATAGGTTGAGGGTGCGACCCCGTCCCATCGCCCCGCGGCCATGTACCTAACTGAACCTTGACGGCGTGAAGCCTATGCCGAGGGCCACCGTCTGCGTAGCCGGGGCCAATTTCTCCCGCCGAATCCTCCCGCCCCTCCCGCCAAAATGACGTCAGCTGTCTAGCCTATGCCGAGGGGCACCGTCGGCTTAGCATCCATCTTTTTTTTCCTTTTTCCCGCCCATTTCTCCCGCCCAATCTTTCCCGCCAATTTTTCCCGCCATTTTCTCCCGCCAGCTTTTCTCGCTGTTTCAGCCCCTCGCCTCCCTATATATACCCATGTGTTCTTCTCCAACAAAACACCACCACCAGCATGGTGTGGTGTTGTTTGTCTAATGTTGTACCCCCGGGGTCTTTCGGCTACACGCACATGCGCTGACGGCACTTAGGCATGTCCCGGACGTATAGGGCGTAACTCACCGGTGGGGTGAACCTGAGGAAAACCTTAGATAGCATGGATCCATACTTGCCACCACATGACCTAAAACAAAGGAAAAAGTCCATTGCTAACCCTAACTCTAACCCTAACCCTAACCCTAGGGGTAGATTTGCGGGTCCCCGCCCCCTAGGGTTTCCCTAGATACAAACCACCGGAGCGTCCGAATCGCTGGAAACTCCTGCTACGGCTCATCCGGGGCCTATTTCATTCCAAACCTATGGTTTCCATGTGCATATGTCCTAAACAAAGCAAAGCAAATAAAAAAATCCATTGGTGAACCCTCGCACGGAGAAAGCTATAGGGGTAGATCTGCAGGGTCCCCGCCCTAGGGTTTCCCAAGATACAGATCACCGGAGCGTCGGAATCGCTTGAAAACTTGCATTTGTCCCTAACATATGTGTACAAGTGTGATGTAAGGTTTGTCTAACCTTGCATGTACCCCGCGTTGACGATTTCCGCAGACATGGGCCGACACTTGGTAAAAGCCAGGATTTGTATGTGGAAACTCCCGCTACGGCTCATCCGGGGCCTATTTCATTCCAAACCTATGGTTTCCATGTGCATATGTCCTAAACAAAGCAAAGCAAATAAAAAATCCATTGGTAAACCCTCGCACGGAGAAAGCTATAGGGGTAGATCCGCAGGTCCCCGCCCTAGGGTTTCCCAAGATACGTATCACCGGAGCGTCTAATCGCTTGAAAACTTGCATTTGTCTCTAACATATGTGTACAAGTGTGATGTAAGGTTTGTCTAACCTTGCATGTACCCCGCGTTGACGATTTCCGCATACATGGGCCGACACTTGGTAAAATCCAGGATTTGTATGTGGAAACTCCTGCTACGGCTCATCCGGGGCCTATTTCATTCCAAACCTATGGTTTCCATGTGCATATGTCCTAAACAAAGCAAAGCAAATAAAAATCCATTGGTAAACCCTCGCACGGAGAAAGCTATAGGGGTAGATCTGCAGTGGTCCCCGCCCTAGGGTTTCCCAAGATACGTATCACGTGAGCGTCGGAATCGCTTGAAAACTTGCATTTGTCCCTAACATATGTGTACAAGTGTGATGTAAGGTTTGTCTAACCTTGCATGTACCCCGCGTTGACGATTTCCGCATACATGGGCCGACACTTGGTAAAATCCAGGATTTGTATGTGGAAACTCCTGCTACGGCTCATCCGGGGCCTATTTCATTCCAAACCTATGGTTTCCATGTGCATATGTCCTAAACAAAGCAAAGCAAATAAAAAAATCCATTGGTAAACCCTCGCACGGAGAAAGCTATAGGGGTAGATCTGCACAGGTCCCCGCCCTAGGGTTTCCCAAGATACAGATCACCGGAGCGTCTAATCGCTTGAAAACTTGCATTTGTCTCTAACATATGTGTACAAGTGTGATGTAAGGTTTGTCTAACCTTGCATGTACCCCGCGTTGACGATTTCCGCATACATGGGCCGACACTTGGTAAAATCCAGGATATGTATGTGGAAACTCAAGCAACGGCTCAAAAGGAGCCTATTTCATTCCAAACCTATGGTTTCCATGTGCATATGTCCTAAACAAAGCAAAGCAAATAAAAAAATCCATTGGTAAACCCTCGCACGGAGAAAGCTATAGGGGTAGATCTGCAGGGTCCCCGCCCTAGGGTTTCCCAAGATACAGATCACCGAAGCGTCGGAATCGCTTGAAAACTTGCATTTGTCCCTAACATATGTGTACAAGTGTGATGTAAGGTTTGTCTAACCTTGCATGTACCCCGCGTTGACGATTTCCGCATACATGGGCTAACACTTGGTAAAATCCAGGATCTGTATGTGGAAACTCTCGCCACGGCTCAAATGGAGCCTATTTTATGGTAAAGTATGCCCAACCTATGGTTTCCATGTACATATGTCCTAAATAAACCAAAACAAGTAAAAAATTACATTGGTAAACTCTCGCACGGAGAAAGCTATAGGGGTAGATCTACGGGGTCCCCGCCCTAGGGTTTCCCAAGATACAGATCACCGGAGCGTCAGAATTGTTGGAAAACTTGCATCTGCCCCTAACATATATGTACAAGTGTGACGCGTCATTTTATGTGCTAAATGTTTTCCGTTTCGCGCGTTGCCGGACGGGTGCACGCGCGCGCCCGGTACGGCCATACCGCATGTCCCGTTGGCCCCGTTTTGCGCAGTTGGCAAAGCAAACGGAGCCAAAATCGAGCGGAGCTGCGTGGCGTCATTTTATGTGTCCTACTAACCACCGCAAAAGACGGAACTGGATACGGCAATTATCTTGGAGAACCCTTCACGAATGTGGCTATCTCGTCCGGAGTTCTATGGCTTTTAGGGGAAATGAGTAGGAAACGGCCCGTTTCACCACATAGTTTGTCGGAACGAGGCCATATTTGGCACGTGCGTGGGCCTTAGGATGGGAAGCAAGGCCCCGGTCGCGGATTTCCAATCCGAACCACGGCGACGGTTTTTCCATTTTCGGGTGCCGGAAGGGCTTTTTTTGTGAAGCAATACATGGTGCGCATTTCAGCATCGCGCGGGACCTCCGCGCGGCGGTAGGATACCTCCTACGCACCACCTATCACATGCCATATGCGCGCGGAAGCCATCCGGGAATCCCACCCGCTTCTCGCGGTGCCCCGCCGAATCCGCCGGAAACCGTCCGGATTTGAACCGGGCGACACTTTCCTTCGCTCACTAACTGGAGGGAAAAATGTTTTTATGTCTAGGACGCGTAACTTTATGGGCTATTTGTTTTCAGTTTGGCTGGTTGGGGGACGGGTGCACGCGCGCGCCCGGTACGGCCATACCAAGCATGTCCCGCGGCCCCGTTTTGCGCAGCTTGGCAAAGCAAACGGAGCCAAAAATCGAGCGGAGCCGCGTGGCGTCATTTTATGTGTCCTAGTGACCACCGCAAAGACGGAACTGGATACGGCAATTATCTTGGAGAACCCTTCACGAACAGGGCTATCTCGTCCGGAGTTCTATGGCTTTTAGGGGAAATGAGTAGGAAACGGCCCGTTTCACCACATAGTTTGTCGGAACGAGGCCATATTTGCACGTGCGTGGGCCTTAGGATGGGAAGCAAGGCCCGGTCGCGGATTTCCAATCCAACCACGGCGACGGTTTTTCCATTTTCGGGGTGCCTAAGGGCTTTTTTTGTGAAGCAGCTACATGGTGCGCATTTCAGTATCGCGCGGGACCTCCGCGCGGCGGTAGGATACCTCCTACGCACCACCTATCACATGCCATATGCGCGCGGAAGCCATCCGGGGAATCCCACCCGCTTCGCGGTGCCCCGCCGAATCCGCCGGAAACCGTCCGGATTTGAACCGGGGCGACACTTTCCTTCGCTCAATAAATGGAGGGAAAAATGTTTTTAGGTCTAGGACGCGTCACTTTATGTGCTATTTGTTTTCCGTTTCTCTGGTTGGCGGACGGGTGCTCGCGCGCGCCCGGTACGGCCATACCAAGCATGTCCCGCGGCCCCGTTTTGCACAGTTGGCAAAGCAAACGGAGCCAAAAATCGAGCGGAGCCGCGTGGCGTCATTTTATGTGTCCTAGTGACCACCGCAAAAGACGGAACTGGGATACGGCAATTATCTTGGAGAACCCTTCACGAACAGGCTATCTCGTCCTGAGTTCTATGGCTTTTAGGGGAAATGAGTAGGAAACGCCCGTTTCACCACATAGTTTGCTCGGAACGAGGCCATATTTGGCACGTGCGTGGGCCTTAGGATGGGAAGCAAGGCCCGGTCGCGGATTTCCAATCCGAACCACGGCGACGGTTTTTCCATTTTCGGTGCCTAAGGGCTTTTTTTGTGAAGCAGCTACATGGTGCGCATTTCAAGATCGCGCGGGACCTCCGCGCGGCGGTAGGATACCTCCTACGCACCACCTATCACATGCCATATGCGCGCGGAAGCCATCTCGGGAATCCCACCCGCTTCTGCGGTGCCCCGCCGAATCCGCCGGAAACCGTCCGGATTTGAACCGCGACACTTTCCTTCGCTCAATAAATGGAGGGAAAAATGTTTTTAGGTCTAGGACGCGTCATTTTATGTGCTAAATGTTTTCCGTTTCGCGCGTTGGCGGACGGGTGCACGCGCGCGCCTGTACGGCCATACCGCATGTCCCGGCGCCCGTTTTGCGCAGTTGGCAAAGCAAACGGAGCCAAAAATCGAGCGGAGCCGCGTGGCGTCATTTTATGTGTCCTAGTGACCACCGCAAAAGACGGAACTGGGATACGGCAATTATCTTGGAGAACCCTTCACGAACAGGGCTATCTCGTCCGAGTTCTATGGCTTTTAGGGGAAATGAGTAGGAAACGGCCCGTTTCACCACATAGTTTGTCGGAACGAGGCCATATTTGCACGTGCGTGGGCCTTAGGATGGGAAGCAAGGCCCCTGGTCGCGGATTTCCAATCCGAACCACGGCGACGGTTTTTCCATTTTCGGTGCCTAAGGGCTTTTTTTGTGAAGCAGCTACATGGTGCGCATTTCAAGATCGCGCTGACCTCCGCGCGGCGGTAGGATACCTCCTACGCACCACCTATCACATGCCATATGCGCGCGGAAGCCATCTCGGGAATCCCACCCGCTTCCCGCGGTGCCCCGCCGAATCCGCCGGAAACCGTCCGGATTTGAACTGGGCGACACTTTCCTTCGCTCAATAAATGGAGGGAAAAATGTTTTTAGGTCTAGGATGCGTCATTTTATGTGCTAAATGTTTTCCGTTTCGCGCGTTGGCGGACGGGTGCACGCGCGCGCCCGGTACGGCCATACCGCATGTCCCGGCGGCCCCGTTTTGCGCAGCTGGCAAAGCAAACGGAGCCAAAAAATCGAGCGGAGCCGCGTGGCGTCATTTTATGTGTCCTAGTAACCACTGCAAAATACGGAACTGGGATACGGCAATTATCTTGGAGAACCCTTCACGAACAGTGGCTATCTCGTCCTGGGAGTTCTATGGCTTTTAGGGGAAATGAGTAGGAAACGGCCCGTTTCACCACATAGTTTGTCGGAACGAGGCCATATTTGCACGTGCGTGGGCCTTAGGATGGGAAGCAAGGCCCCGGTCGCGGATTTCCAATCCGAACCACGAGCGACGGTTTTTCCATTTTCGGGTGCCTAAGGGCTTTTTTTGTGAAGCAGCTACATGGTGCGCATTTCAAGCATCGCGCGGGACCTCCGCGCGGCGGTAGGATACCTCCTACGCACCACCTATCACATGCCATATGCGCGCGGAAGCCATCCGGGGAATCCCACCCGCTTCGCGGTGCTCCCGCCGAATCCGCCGGAAACCGTCCGGATTTGAACCGGGGCGACACTTTCCTTCGCTCAATAAATGGAGGGAAAAATGTTTTTAGGTCTAGGACGCGTCATTTTATGTGCTAAATGTTTTCCGTTTCGCGTTGGCGGACGGGTGCACGCGCGCGCTCCCGGTACGGCCATACCGCATGTCCCGGCGGCCCCGTTTTGCGCAGCTTGGCAAAGCAAACGGAGCCAAAAATCGAGCGGAGCTGCGTGGCGTCATTTTATGTGTCCTAGTAACCACCGCAAAAGACGGAACTAGGATACGGCAATTATCTTGGAGAACCCTTCACGAACAGGGCTATCTCGTCCGAGTTCTATGGCTTTTAGGGGAAATGAGTAGGAAACGGCCCGTTTCACCACATAGTTTGTCGGAACGAGGCCATATTTGGCACGTGCGTGGGCCTTAGGATGGGAAGCAAGGCCCCTGGTCGCGATTTCCAATCCGAACCACGAGCGACGGTTTTTCCATTTTCGGGTGCCTAAGGGCTTTTTTTTGTGAAGCAGCTACATGGTGCGCATTTCAAGCATCGCGCGGGACCTCCGCGCGGCGGTAGGATACCTCCTACGCACCACCTATCACATGCCATATGCGCGCGGAAGCCATCTCGGGAATCCCACCCGCTTCGCGGTGCTCGCCGAATCCGCCGGAAACCGTCCGGATTTGAACTGGGCGACACTTTCCTTCGCTCAATAAATGGAGGGAAAAATGTTTTTAGGTCTAGGACGCGTCATTTTATGTGCTAAATGTTTTCCGTTTCGCGCTGGCGGACGTGGTGCACGCGCGCGCCGGTACGGCCATACCAAGCATGTCCCGGCGGCCCCGTTTTGCGCAGCTTGGCAAAGCAAACGGAGCCAAAAAATCGAGCGGAGCCGCGTGGCGTCATTTTATGTGTCCTAGTGACCACCGCAAAAGACGGAACTGGGATACGGCAATTATCTTGGAGAACCCTTCACGAATGTGGCTATCTCTGTCCGAGTTCTATGGCTTTTAGGGGAAATGAGTAGGAAACGGCCCGTTTCACCACATAGTTTGCTCGAACGAGGCCATATTTGAGCACGTGCGTGGGCCTTAGGATGGGAAGCAAGGCCCCGGTCGTGGATTTCCAATCCGAACCACGGGCGACGGTTTTTCCATTTTCGGGTGCCTAAGGGCTTTTTTTGTGAAGCAGCTACATGGTGCGCATTTCAAGATCGCGCGACTCTCCGCGCGGCGGTAGGATACCTCCTACGCACCACCTATCACATGCCATATGCGCGCGGAAGCCATCTGGGAATCCCACCCGCTTCGCGGTGCCCGCCGAATCCGCCGGAAACCGTCCGGATTTGAACCGGCGACACTTTCCTTCGCTCAATAAATGGAGGGAAAAATGTTTTTAGGTCTAGGACGCGTCATTTTATGTGCTAAATGTTTTCCGTTTCGCGCTTGGCGGACGGGTGCACGCGCGCGCCCGGTACGGCCATACCGCATAGTCCCGTTGGCCCCGTTTTGCGCAGCTTGGCAAAGCAAACGGAGCCAAAAATCGAGCGGAGCCGCGTGGCGTCATTTTATGTGTCCTAGTGACCACCGCAAAAGACGGAACTGGATACGGCAATTATCTTGGAGAACCCTTCACGAACAGGCTATCTCGTCCGGAGTTCTATGGCTTTTAGGGGAAATGAGTAGGAAACGGCCCGTTTCACCACATAGTTTGTCGAACGAGGCCATATTTGCACGTGCGTGGGCCTTAGGATGGGAAGCAAGGCTCCCGGTCGCGGATTTCCAATCCGAACCACGGCGACGGTTTTTCCATTTTCGGGTGCCTAAGGGCTTTTTTTTTGTGAAGCAGCTACATGGTGCGCATTTCAAAGATCGCGCGACCTCCGCGCGGCGGTAGGATACCTCCTACGCACCACCTATCACATGCCATATGCGCGCGGAAGCCATCTCGGGAATCCCACCCGCTTCTCGCGGTGCCTCGCCGAATCCGCCGGAAACCGTCCGGATTTGAACCGCGACACTTTCCTTCGCTCAATAAATGGAGGGAAAAATGTTTTTAGGTCTAGGACGCGTCATTTTATGTGCTAAATGTTTTCCGTTTCGCGCCGGCGGACGCGCGCACGCGCGCGCCCGGCACGGCCATACCGCATGTCCCGGCGGCCCGGTACTGAGCTGCTGTCAAAGAACACGGAGCCAAATAATCGAGCGGAGCCGCGTGGCGTCATTTTATGTGTCCTAGTGACCACCGCAAAGACGGAATCGGGATACGGCAATTATCTTGGAGAACCCTTCACGAACAGGCTATCTCGTCCTGAGTTCTATGGCTTTTAGGGGAAATGAGTAGGAAACGGCCCGTTTCACCACATAGTTTGTCGAACGAGGCCATATTTGAGCACGTGCGTGGGCCTTAGGATGGGAAGCAAGGCCCCGGTCGCGGATTTCCAATCCGAACCACGGCGACGGTTTTTCCATTTTCGGGTGCCTAAGGGCTTTTTTTGTGAAGCAGCTACATGGTGCGCATTTCAAGATCGCTGCTGACCTCCGCGCGGCGGTAGGATACCTCCTACGCACCACCTATCACATGCCATATGCGCGGAAGCCATCCGGGGAATCCCACCCGCTTCGCGGTGCTCCCGCCGAATCCGCCGGAAACCGTCCGGATTTGAACCGGGGCGACACTTTCCTTCGCTCAATAAATGGAGGGAAAATGTTTTTAGGTCTAGGACGCGTCATTTTATGTGCTAAATGTTTTCCGTTTCGCTGCTGGCGGACGGGTGCACGCGCGCGCCTTCACGGCCATACCGCATGTCCCGGCGGCCCCGTTTTGCGCAGCTTGGCAAAGCAAACGGAGCCAAAAATCGAGCGGAGCCGCGTGGCGTCATTTTATGTGTCCTAGTGACCACCGCAAAAGACGGAACTGGGATACGGCAATTATCTTGAGAACCCTTCACGAACAGGCTATCTCTGGCCCGGAGTTCTATGGCTTTTAGGGGAAATGAGTAGGAAACGGCCCGTTTCACCACATAGTTTGTCGGAACGAGGCCATATTTGCACGTGCGTGGGCCTTAGGATGGGAAGCAAGGCCCCGGTCGCGGATTTCCAATCCGAACCACGGCGACGGTTTTTCCATTTTCGGGGTGCCTAAGGGCTTTTTTTGTGAAGCAGCTACATGGTGCGCATTTCAAGATCGCGCTGACCTCCGCGCGGCGGTAGGATACCTCCTACGCACCACCTATCACATGCCATATGCGCGCGGAAGCCATCTCGGGAATCCCACCCGCTTCTGCGGTGCTCCGCCGAATCCGCCGGAAACCGTCCGGATTTGAACCGGCGACACTTTCCTTCGCTCAATAAATGGAGGGAAAAATGTTTTTAGGTCTAGGACGCGTCATTTTATGTGCTAAATGTTTTCCGTTTCGCGTTGGCGGACGGGTGCACGCGCGCGCCTCGGCACGGCCATACCGCATGTCCCGGCGCCCCGTTTTGCGCAGCTTGGCAAAGCAAACGGAGCCAAAAATCGAGCGGAGTCGCGTGGCGTCATTTTATGTGTCCTAGTGACCACCGCAAAAGACGGAACTGGATACGGCAATTATCTTGGAGAACCCTTCACGAATGTGGCTATCTCGTCCGAGTTCTATGGCTTTTAGGGGAAATGAGTAGGAAACGGCCCGTTTCACCACATAGTTTGTCGGAACGAGGCCATATTTGCACGTGCGTGGGCCTTAGGATGGGAAGCAAGGCCCGGTCGCGGATTTCCAATCCAACCACGGGCGACGGTTTTTCCATTTTCGGGTGCCGAAGGGCTTTTTTTGTGAAGCAGCCTACATGGTGCGCATTTCAAGATCGCGCGACCTCCGCGCGGCGGTAGGATACCTCCTACGCACCACCTATCACATGCCATATGCGCGCGGAAGCCATCCGGGAATCCCACCCGCTCGCGGTGCCCCGCCGAATCCGCCGGAAACCGTCCGGATTTGAACCGCGACACTTTCCTTCGCTCAATAAATGGAGGGAAAATGTTTTTAGGTCTACGACGCGTCATTTTATGTGCTAAATGTTTTCCGTTTCGCGCGCTGGCGGACGGGTGCACGCGCGCGCCGGTACGGCCATACCAAGCATGTCCCGGCGGCCCTGCTTTTGCGCAGCTTGGCAAAGCAAACGGAGCCAAAAATCGAGCGGAGCTGCGTGGCGTCATTTTATGTGTCCTAGTAACCACCGCAAAAGACGGAACTAGGATACGGCAATTATCTTGAGAACCCTTCACGAACAGGGCTATCTCGTCCGAGTTCTATGGCTTTTAGGGGAAATGAGTAGGAAACGGCCCGTTTCACCACATAGTTTGTCTAACGAGGCCATATTTGCACGTGCGTGGGCCTTAGGATGGGAAGCAAGGCCCCGGTCGCGGATTTCCAATCCGAACCACGAGCGACGGTTTTTCCATTTTCGGGGTGCCTAAGGGCTTTTTTTGTGAAGCAGCTACATGGTGCGCATTTCGCATCGCGCGGGACCTCCGCGCGGCGGTAGGATACCTCCTACGCACCACCTATCACATGCCATATGCGCGCGGAAGCCATCCGGGAATCCCACCCGCTTCCCCGCGGTGCTCGCCGAATCCGCCGGAAACCGTCCGGATTTGAACCGCGACACTTTCCTTCGCTCAATAAATGGAGGGAAAAATGTTTTTAGGTCTAGGACGCGTCATTTTATGTGCTAAATGTTTTCCGTTTCGCGCGTTGGCGGACGGGTGCACGCGCGCGCCCGGTACGGCCATACCGCATGTCCCGGCGGCCCTGCTTTTGCGCAGCTTGGCAAAGCAAACGGAGCCAAAAATCGAGCGGAGCCGCGTGGCGTCATTTTATGTGTCCTAGTGACCACCGCAAAAGACGGAACTGGATACGGCAATTATCTTGGAGAACCCTTCACGAACAGGGCTATCTCGTCCGAGTTCTATGGCTTTTAGGGGAAATGAGTAGGAAACGGCCCGTTTCACCACATAGTTTGTCGGAACGAGGCCATATTTGCACGTGCGTGGGCCTTAGGATGGGAAGCAAGGCCCCGGTCGCGGATTTCCAATCCAACCACGGCGACGGTTTTTCCATTTTCGGGTGCCTAAGGGCTTTTTTTGTGAAGCAGCTACATGGTGCGCATTTCAAAGATCGCGCGGGACTCTCCGCGCGGCGGTAGGATACCTCCTACGCACCACCTATCACATGCCATATGCGCGCGGAAGCCATCTCGGGAATCCCACCCGCTTTCCCGCGGTGCCTCGCCGAATCCGCCGGAAACCGTCCGGATTTGAATCGGGGCGACACTTTCCTTCGCTCAATAAATGGAGGGAAAAATGTTTTTAGGTCTAGGACGCGTCATTTTATGTGCTAAATGTTTTCCGTTTCGCGCGTTGGCGGACGGGTGCACGCGCGCGCCCGGTACGGCCATACCAAGCATGTCCCGGCGGCCCCGTTTTGCGCAGCTTGGCAAAGCAAACGGAGCCAAAAAATCGAGCGGAGCCGCTGTGGCGTCATTTTATGTGTCCTAGTGACCACCGCAAAAGACGGAACTGGATACGGCAATTATCTTGGAGAACCCTTCACGAACAGTGGCTATCTCGTCCGATCTCTATGGCTTTTAGGGGAAATGAGTAGGAAACGGCCCGTTTCACCACATAGTTTGTCTGAACGAGGCCATATTTGCACGTGCGTGGGCCTTAGGATGGGAAGCAAGGCCCCGGTCGCGGATTTCCAATCCGAACCACGGCGACGGTTTTTCCATTTTCGGGTGCCTAAGGGCTTTTTTTGTGAAGCAGCTACATGGTGCGCATTTCAAGTATCGCTGCTGACCTCCGCGCGGCGGTAGGATACCTCCTACGCACCACCTATCACATGCCATATGCGCGGAAGCCATCTGGGAATCCCACCCGCTTTCGCGGTGCCCCGCCGAATCCGCCGGAAACCGTCCGGATTTGAATCGCGACACTTTCCTTCGCTCAATAAATGGAGGGAAAAATGTTTTTAGGTCTAGGACGCGTCATTTTATGTGCTAAATGTTTTCCGTTTCGCGTTGGCGGACGGTGCACGCGCGCGCCGGTACGGCCATACCGCATGTCCCGGCGGCCCCGCTTTTGCGCAGCTTGGCAAAGCAAACGGAGCCAAAATCGAGCGGAGCCGCGTGGCGTCATTTTATGTGTCCTAGTGACCACCGCAAAAGACGGAACTGGATACGGCAATTATCTTGAGAACCCTTCACGAACAGGGCTATCTCGTCCGGAGTTCTATGGCTTTTAGGGGAAATGAGTAGGAAACGGCCCGTTTCACCACATAGTTTGTCGAACGAGGCCATATTTGAGCACGTGCGTGGGCCTTAGGATGGGAAGCAAGGCTCCCGGTCGCGGATTTCCAATCCGAACCACGGGCGACGGTTTTTCCATTTTCGGGTGCCTAAGGGCTTTTTTGTGAAGCAGCCTACATGGTGCGCATTTCAAGATCGCGCTGACCTCCGCGCGGCGGTAGGATACCTCCTACGCACCACCTATCACATGCCATATGCGCGCGGAAGCCATCCGGGGAATCCCACCCGCTTCGCGGTGCTCGCCGAATCCGCCGGAAACCGTCCGGATTTGAACCGGGGCGACACTTTCCTTCGCTCAATAAATGGAGGGAAAAATGTTTTTAGGTCTAGGACGCGTCATTTTATGTGCTAAATGTTTTCCCGTTTCGCGCGTTGGCGGACGGGTGCACGCGCGCGCCCGGTACGGCCATACCGCATGTCCCTGGCCCCGTTTTGCGCAGCTTGGCAAAGCAAACGGAGCCAAAAATCGAGCGGAGCCGCGTGGCGTCATTTTATGTGTCCTAGTGACCACCGCAAAAGACGGAACTGGGATACGGCAATTATCTTGGAGAACCCTTCACGAACAGGGCTATCTCGTCCGAGTTCTATGGCTTTTAGGGGAAATGAGTAGGAAACGGCCCGTTTCACCACATAGTTTGCTCGAACGAGGCCATATTTGATACGTGCGTGGGCCTTAGGATGGGAAGCAAGGCCCCTGGTCGCGGATTTCCAATCCGAACCACTGCGACGGTTTTTCCATTTTCGGGTGCCGAAGGGCTTTTTTTGTGAAGCAGCTACATGGTGCGCATTTCAAGATCGCGCGGGACCTCCGCGCGGCGGTAGGATACCTCCTACGCACCACCTATCACATGCCATATGCGCGCGGAAGCCATCTCGGGAATCCCACCCGCTTCTCGCGGTGCCTCGCCGAATCCGCCGGAAACCGTCCGGATTTGAACCGGGCGACACTTTCCTTCGCTCAATAAATGGAGGGAAAAATGTTTTTAGGTCTAGGACGCGTCATTTTATGTGCTAAATGTTTTCCGTTTCGCGTTGGCGGACGGGTGCACGCGCGCGCCGGCACGGCCATACCAAGCATGTCCCGGCGGCCCCGTTTTGCGTAGCTTGGCAAAGCAAACGGAGCCAAAAATCGAGCGGAGCCGCGTGGCGTCATTTTATGTGTCCTAGTGACCACCGCAAAAGACGGAACTGGGATACGGCAATTATCTTGGAGAACCCTTCACGAACAGGGCTATCTCGTCCGGAGTTCTATGGCTTTTAGGGGAAATGAGTAGGAAACGGCCCGTTTCACCACATAGTTTGCTCGGAACGAGGCCATATTTGCACGTGCGTGGGCCTTAGGATGGGAAGCAAGGCCCCGGTCACGGATTTCCAATCCGAACCACGGCGACGGTTTTTCCATTTTCGGGTGCCTAAGGGCTTTTTTTGTGAAGCAGCTACATGGTGCGCATTTCAAGATCGCGCGGGACCTCCGCGCGCGGTAGGATACCTCCTACGCACCACCTATCACATGCCATATGCGCGCGGAAGCCATCCGGGAATCCCACCCGCTTCTCGCGGTGCCTCGCCGAATCCGCCGGAAACCGTCCGGATTTGAACTGGGGCGACACTTTCCTTCGCTCAATAAATGGAGGGAAAAATGTTTTTAGGTCTAGGACGCGTCATTTTATGTGCTAAATGTTTTCCGCTTCGCGCTGGCGGACGGGTGCACGCGCGCGCCCGGTACGGCCATACCGCATGTCCCGCGGGCCCTGCTTTTGCGCAGCTTGGCAAAGCAAACGGAGCCAAAAATCGAGCGGAGCCGCGTGGCGTCATTTTATGTGTCCTAGTGACCACCGCAAAAGACGGAACTGGGATACGGCAATTATCTTGGAGAACCCTTCACGAACAGGCTATCTCGTCCGAGTTCTATGGCTTTTAGGGGAAATGAGTAGGAAACGGCCCGTTTCACCACATAGTTTGCTCGAACGAGGCCATATTTGGCACGTGCGTGGGCCTTAGGATGGGAAGCAAGGCCCCGGTCGCGGATTTCCAATCCGAACCACGGCGACGGTTTTTCCATTTTCGGGTGCCTAAGGGCTTTTTTTGTGAAGCAGCTACATGGTGCGCATTTCAAGATCGCGCGGGACCTCCGCGCGGCGGTAGGATACCTCCTACGCACCACCTATCACATGCCATATGCGCGCGGAAGCCATCTCGGGAATCCCACCCGCTTCGCGGTGCTCCGCCGAATCCGCCGGAAACCGTCCGATTTGAACCGCGACACTTTCCTTCGCTCAATAAATGGAGGGAAAAATGTTTTTAGGTCTAGGACGCGTCATTTTATGTGCAATGTTTTCCGTTTCGCGTTGGCGGACGGGTGCACGCGCGCGCCGGTACGGCCATACCGCATAGTCCCGCGGCCCCGTTTTGCGCAGCTTGGCAAAGCAAACGAGCCAAAAATCGAGCGGAGCCGCGTGGCGTCATTTTATGTGTCCTAGTGACCACCGCAAAAGACGGAACTGGATACGGCAATTATCTTGGAGAACCCTTCACGAACAGGGCTATCTCGTCCGGAGTTCTATGGCTTTTAGGGGAAATGAGTAGGAAACGGCCCGTTTCACCACATAGTTTGTCGGAACGAGGCCATATTTGCACGTGCGTGGGCCTTAGGATGGGAAGCAAGGCCCCGGTCGCGGATTTCCAATCCAACCACGGCGACGGTTTTTCCATTTTCGGGTGCCGAAGGGCTTTTTTTGTGAAGCAGCTACATGGTGCGCATTTCAGTATCGCGCGGGACCTCCGCGCGGCGGTAGGATACCTCCTACGCACCACCTATCACATGCCATATGCGCGCGGAAGCCATCCGGGAATCCCACCCGCTTCGCGGTGCCTCGCCGAATCCGCCGGAAACTGTCCGGATTTGAACCGGCGACACTTTCCTTCGCTCAATAAATGGAGGGAAAAATGTTTTTAGGTCTAGGACGCGTCATTTTATGTGCTAAATGTTTTCCGTTTCGCGCTTGGCGGACGGGTGCACGCGCGCGCCCGGCACGGCCATACCGCATGTCCCGGCGGCCCCGTTTTGCGCAGCTTGGCAAAGCAAACGGAGCCAAAAATCGAGCGGAGCCGCGTGGCGTCATTTTATGTGTCCTAGTGACCACCGCAAAAGACGGAACTGGATACGGCAATTATCTTGGAGAACCCTTCACGAACAGGCTATCTCGTCCGAGTTCTATGGCTTTTAGGGGAAATGAGTAGGAAACGGCCCGTTTCACCACATAGTTTGTCGGAACGAGGCCATATTTGACACGTGCGTGGGCCTTAGGATGGGAGCAAGGCCCCGGTCGCGGATTTCCAATCCGAACCACGGGCGACGGTTTTTCCATTTTCGGGGTGCCTAAGGGCTTTTTTTGTGAAGCAGCTACATGGTGCGCATTTCAAGTATCGCTGCTGGGACCTCCGCGCGGCGGTAGGATACCTCCTACGCACCACCTATCACATGCCATATGCGCGCGGAAGCCATCTCGGGAATCCCACCCGCTTCTCGCGGTGCTCCGCCGAATCCGCCGGAAACCGTCCGGATTTGAACCGGCGACACTTTCCTTCGCTCAATAAATGGAGGGAAAAATGTTTTTAGGTCTAGGACGCGTCATTTTATGTGCTAAATGTTTTCCGTTTCGCTGCTGGCGGACGGGTGCACGCGCGCCTGCACGGCCATACAAGATAGTCCCGCGCCCTGCTTTTGCGTAGCTGGCAAAGCAAACGGAGCCAAAAATCGAGCGGAGCCGCGTGGCGTCATTTTATGTGTCCTAGTGACCACTGCAAAAGACGGAACTGGATACGGCAATTATCTTGGAGAACCCTTCACGAACAGGGCTATCTCGTCCGAGTTCTATGGCTTTTAGGGGAAATGAGTAGGAAACGGCCCGTTTCACCACATAGTTTGTCGAACGAGGCCATATTTGGCACGTGCGTGGGCCTTAGGATGGGAAGCAAGGCCCCTGGTCGCGGATTTCCAATCCGAACCACGGCGACGGTTTTTCCATTTTCGTGCCTAAGGGCTTTTTTTGTGAAGCAGCTACATGGTGCGCATTTCATCGCGCGGGACCTCCGCGCGGCGGTAGGATACCTCCTACGCACCACCTATCACATGCCATATGCGCGCGGAAGCCATCCGGGAATCCCACCCGCTTCTGCGGTGCCCCGCCGAACTCCGCCGGAAACCGTCCGGATTTGAACCGGGGCGACACTTTCCTTCGCTCAATAAATGGAGGGAAAATGTTTTTAGGTCTAGGACGCGTCATTTTATGTGCTAAATGTTTTCCGTTTCGCTGGCGGACGGGTGCACGCGCGCGCCTGGTACGGCCATACCGCATGTCCCGGCGCCCCGTTTTTGCGCAGCTGGCAAAGCAAACGGAGCCAAAAATCGAGCGGAGCCGCGTGGCGTCATTTTATGTGTCCTAGTGACCACCGCAAAAGACGGAACTGGATACGGCAATTATCTTGGAGAACCCTTCACGAACAGGCTATCTCGTCCGGAGTTCTATGGCTTTTAGGGGAAATGAGTAGGAAACGGCCCGTTTCACCACATAGTTTGTCGGAACGAGGCCATATTTGAGCACGTGCGTGGGCCTTAGGATGGGAAGCAAGGCCCCGGTCGCGGATTTCCAATCCGAACCACGGCGACGGTTTTTCCATTTTCGGGTGCCTAAGGGCTTTTTTTGTGAAGCAATACATGGTGCGCATTTCAGTATCGCGCGGGACCTCCGCGCGGCGGTAGGATACCTCCTACGCACCACCTATCACATGCCATATGCGCGCGGAAGCCATCTCGGGAATCCCACCCGCTTCTGCGGTGCCCCGCCGAATCCGCCGGAAACCGTCCGGATTTGAACCGCGACACTTTCCTTCGCTCAATAAATGGAGGGAAAATGTTTTTAGGTCTAGGACGCGTCATTTTATGTGCTAAATGTTTTCCGTTTCGCTGCTGGCGGACGGGTGCACGCTGCGCGCCCGGTACGGCCATACCGCATGTCCCGGCTGCCCCGTTTTATGCAGCTTGGCAAAGCAAACGGAGCCAAAAATCGAGCGGAGCCGCGTGGCGTCATTTTATGTGTCCTAGTGACCACCGCAAAAGACGGAACTGATACGGCAATTATCTTGGAGAACCCTTCACGAACAGTGGCTATCTCGTCCGAGTTCTATGGCTTTTAGGGGAAATGAGTAGGAAACGGCCCGTTTCACCACATAGTTTGTCGGAACGAGGCCATATTTGGCACGTGCGTGGGCCTTAGGATGGGAAGCAAGGCCCCGGTCGCGGATTTCCAATCCGAACCACGGGCGACGGTTTTTCCATTTTCGGGTGCCTAAGGGCTTTTTTTTTGTGAAGCAGCTACATGGTGCGCATTTCAAGATCGCGCGGGACCTCCGCGCGGCGGTAGGATACCTCCTACGCACCACCTATCACATGCCATATGCGCGCGGAAGCCATCTCGGGAATCCCACCCGCTCTCGCGGTGCCCGCCGAATCCGCTGGAAACTGTCCGGATTTGAACTGGGGCGACACTTTCCTTCGCTCAATAAATGGAGGGAAAAATGTTTTTAGGTCTAGGACGCGTCATTTTATGTGCTAAATGTTTTCCGTTTCGCGCTGGCGGACGGGTGCACGCGCGCGCCCGCCACGGCCATACCGCATGTCCCGGCGGCCCCGTTTTGCGCAGTTGGCAAAGCAAACGGAGCCAAAAATCGAGCGGAGCTGCGTGGCGTCATTTTATGTGTCCTAGTGACCACCGCAAAAGACGGAACTGGATACGGCAATTATCTTGGAGAACCCTTCACGAACAGGGCTATCTCGTCCGGAGTTCTATGGCTTTTAGGGGAAATGAGTAGGAAACGGCCCGTTTCACCACATAGTTTGTCGAACGAGGCCATATTTGCACGTGCGTGGGCCTTAGGATGGGAAGCAAGGCCCCGGTCACGGATTTCCAATCCGAACCACGGGCGACGGTTTTTCCATTTTCGGGTGCCTAAGGGCTTTTTTTGTGAAGCAACTACATGGTGCGCATTTCAAGATCGCGCGGGACCCTCCGCGCGCGGTAGGATACCTCCTACGCACCACCTATCACATGCCATATGCGCGCGGAAGCCATCCGGGAATCCCACCCGCTCTCGCGGTGCTCCGCCGAATCCGCTCGGAAACCGTCCGGATTTGAACCGGGGCGACACTTTCCTTCGCTCAATAAATGGAGGGAAAAATGTTTTTAGGTCTAGGACGCGTCATTTTATGTGCTAAATGTTTTCCGTTTCGCGCTGGCGGACGGGTGCACGCGCGCGCCTCGTACGGCCATACCGCATAGTCCCGGCGGCCCCGTTTTGCGCAGCTGGCAAAGCAAACGGAGCCAAAATCGAGCGGAGCTGCGTGGCGTCATTTTATGTGTCCTAGTGACCACCGCAAAAGACGGAACTGGATACGGCAATTATCTTGGAGAACCCTTCACGAATGTGGCTATCTCTGTCCGGAGTTCTATGGCTTTTAGGGGAAATGAGTAGGAAACGGCCCGTTTCACCACATAGTTTGTCGGAACGAGGCCATATTTGCCACGAGCGTGGGCCATAGGATGGGAAGCAAGGCCCCGGTCGCGGATTTCCAATCCGAACCACGAGCGACGGTTTTTCCATTTTCGGGGTGCCTAAGGGCTTTTTTTGTGAAGCAGCTACATGGTGCGCATTTCAGTATCGCGCGGGACCTCCGCGCGGCGGTAGGATACCTCCTACGCACCACCTATCACATGCCATATGCGCGCGGAAGCCATCCGGGGAATCCCACCCGCTTCCTGCGGTGCTCCGCCGAATCCGCCGGAAACCGTCCGGATTTGAACCGGGGCGACACTTTCCTTCGCTCAATAAATGGAGGGAAAAATGTTTTTAGGTCTAGGACGCGTCATTTTATGTGCTAAATGTTTTCCGTTTCGCGCTGGCGGACGGGTGCACGCGCGCGCCCGGTACGGCCATACCGCATGTCCCGGCGGCCCCGTTTTGCGCAGCTTGGCAAAGCAAACGGAGCCAAAAATCGAGCGGAGCCGCGTGGCGTCATTTTATGTGTCCTAGTGACCACCGCAAAAGACGGAACTGGATACGGCAATTATCTTGGAGAACCCTTCACGAACAGGCCTATCACGTCCGGAGTTCTATGGCTTTTAGGGGAAATGAGTAGGAAACGGCCCGTTTCACCACATAGTTTGTCGGAACGAGGCAATATTTGTCACGTGCGTGGGCCTTAGGATGGGAAGCAAGGCCCCGGTCGCGGATTTCCAATCCGAACCACGGGCGACGGTTTTTCCATTTTCGGGTGCCTAAGGGCTTTTTTTGTGAAGCAGCTACATGGTGCGCATTTCAGTATCGCGCGGGACCTCCGCGCGGCGGTAGGATACCTCCTACGCACCACCTATCACATGCCATATGCGCGCGGAAGCCATCTGGGAATCCCACCCGCTTCCTGCGGTGCCCCGCCGAATCCGCTGGAAACTGTCCGGATTTGAACCGGCGACACTTTCCTTCGCTCAATAAATGGAGGGAAAATGTTTTTAGGTCTAGGACGCGTCATTTTATGTGCTAAATGTTTTCCGTTTCGCGTTGGCGGACGGGTGCACGCGCGCGCCCGGTACGGCCATACCGCATGTCCCGGCGGCCCCGTTTTGCTAGCTTGGCAAAGCAAACGGAGCCAAAAATCGAGCGGAGCCGCGTGGCGTCATTTTATGTGTCCTAGTGACCACTGCAAAAGACGGAACTGGGATACGGCAATTATCTTGGAGAACCCTTCACGAACAGGGCTATCTCGTCCGGAGTTCTATGGCTTTTAGGGGAAATGAGTAGGAAACGGCCCGTTTCACCACATAGTTTGTCGAACGAGGCCATATTTGATACGTGCGTGGGCCTTAGGATGGGAAGCAAGGCCCCGGTCGCGGATTTCCAATCCGAACCACGGGCGACGGTTTTTCCATTTTCGGGTGCCTAAGGGCTTTTTTTGTGAAGCAG
Source organism: Lolium perenne (assembly GCF_019359855.2). Lineage (NCBI taxonomy): Eukaryota > Viridiplantae > Streptophyta > Magnoliopsida > Poales > Poaceae > Lolium > Lolium perenne. Next base: position 244,261,723 of record NC_067244.2, on the reverse strand, counting down.
CTACATGGTGCGCATTTCAGCATCGCGCGGGACCTCCGCGCGGCGGTAGGATACCTCCTACGCACCACCTATCACATGCCATATGCGCGCGGAAGCCATCCGGGAATCCCACCCGCCTCGCGGTGCCCCGCCGAATCCGCCGGAAACCGTCCGGATTTGAACCGCGACACTTTCCTTCGCTCAATAAATGGAGGGAAAAATGTTTTTAGGTCTAGGACGCGTCATTTTATGTGCTAAATGTTTTCCGTTTCGCGCGTTGGCGGACGGGTGCACGCGCGCGCCCGGTACGGCCATACCGCATGTCCCGCGGCCCCGTTTTGCGCAGTTGGCAAAGCAAACGGAGCCAAAAAATCGAGCGGAGCCGCGTGGCGTCATTTTATGTGTCCTAGTGACCACCGCAAAAGACGGAACTGGATACGGCAATTATCTTGGAGAACCCTTCACGAACAGGGCTATCTCGTCCGGAGTTCTATGGCTTTTAGGGGAAATGAGTAGGAAACGGCCCGTTTCACCACATAGTTTGCTCGGAACGAGGCCATATTTGAGCACGTGCGTGGGCCTTAGGATGGGAAGCAAGGCCCCGGTCGCGGATTTCCAATCCGAACCACGGCGACGGTTTTTCCATTTTCGGGGTGCCGGAAGGGCTTTTTTTGTGAAGCAGCCTACATGGTGCGCATTTCAGTATCGCGCGACCTCCGCGCGGCGGTAGGATACCTCCTACGCACCACCTATCACATGCCATATGCGCGCGGAAGCCATCCGGGAATCCCACCCGCTTCCTCGCGGTGCCCCGCCGAATCCGCCGGAAACCGTCCGGATTTGAACTGGGCGACACTTTCCTTCGCTCAATAAATGGAGGGAAAAATGTTTTTAGGTCTAGGACGCGTCATTTTATGTGCTAAATGTTTTCCGTTTCGCGCTGGCGGACGGGTGCACGCGCGCGCCCGTACGGCCATACCGCATGTCCCGCGGCCCCGTTTTGCGCAGCTTGGCAAAGCAAACGGAGCCAAAAATCGAGCGGAGCCGCGTGGCGTCATTTTATGTGTCATTGTTACCACTGCATAAGAGGGTTCTGGGTTAGGGCATTTATCTTGGAGTTGCGTTCACGATATGTGCTATCTCGTCCGGAGTTCTATGGCTTTTAGGGGAAATGAGTAGGAAACGGCCCGTTTCACCACATAGTTTGCTCGGAACGAGGCCATATTTGCACGTGCGTGGGCCTTAGGATGGGAAGCAAGGCCCCCGTCGCGGATTTCCAATCCGAACCACGGCGACGGTTTTTCCATTTTCGGGTGCCTAAGGGCTTTTTTTTGTGAAGCAGCTACATGGTGCGCATTTCAGCATCGCGCGGGACCTCCGCGCGGCGGTAGGATACCTCCTACGCACCACCTATCACATGCCATATGCGCGCGGAAGCCATCTGGGAATCCCACCCGCTTCCTGCGGTGCCCCGCCGAATCCGCTGGAAACTGTCCGGATTTGAACAGGGGCGACACTTTCCTTCGCTCAATAAATGGAGGGAAAAATGTTTTTAGGTCTAGGACGCGTCATTTTATGTGCTAAATGTTTTCCGTTTCGCGCGTTGGCGGACGGGTGCACGCGCGCGCCCGGTACGGCCATACCGCATGTCCCGGCGGCCCCGTTTTGCGCAGCTTGGCAAAGCAAACGGAGCCAAAAATCGAGCGGAGCCGCGTGGCGTCATTTTATGTGTCCTAGTGACCACCGCAAAAGACGGAACTGGGATACGGCAATTATCTTGGAGAACCCTTCACGAACAGGGCTATCTCGTCCGGAGTTCTATGGCTTTTAGGGGAAATGAGTAGGAAACGGCCCGTTTCACCACATAGTTTGTCGGAACGAGGCCATATTTGGCACGTGCGTGGGCCTTAGGATGGGAAGCAAGGCCCCGGTCGCGGATTTCCAATCCGAACCACGGCGACGGTTTTTCCATTTTCGGGTGCCGGAAGGGCTTTTTTTTGTGAAGCAATACATGGTGCGCATTTCAGTATCGCGCGGGACCTCCGCGCGGCGGTAGGATACCTCCTACGCACCACCTATCACATGCCATATGCGCGCGGAAGCCATCTCGGGAATCCCACCCGCTTTCCTGCGGTGCCCCGCCGAATCCGCCGGAAACCGTCCGGATTTGAACCGGGGCGACACTTTCCTTCGCTCAATAAATGGAGGGAAAAATGTTTTTAGGTCTAGGACGCGTCATTTTATGTGCTAAATGTTTTCCGTTTCGCGCGTTGGCGGACGGGTGCACGCGCGCGCCCGGTACGGCCATACCGCATGTCCCGCGGCCCCGTTTTGCAGCTTGGCAAAGCAAACGGAGCCAAAAATCGAGCGGAGCCGCGTGGCGTCATTTTATGTGTCCTAGTGACCACCGCAAAAGACGGAATCGGGATACGGCAATTATCTTGGAGAACCCTTCACGAACAGGGCTATCTCGTCCGGAGTTCTATGGCTTTTAGGGGAAATGAGTAGGAAACGGCCCGTTTCACCACATAGTTTGCTCGGAACGAGGCCATATTTGGCACGTGCGTGGGCCTTAGGATGGGAAGCAAGGCCCCGGTCGCGGATTTCCAATCCAACCACGGCGACGGTTTTTCCATTTTCGGGGTGCCTAAGGGCTTTTTTTGTGAAGCAGCTACATGGTGCGCATTTCGCATCGCGCGGACCTCCGCGCGGCGGTAGGATACCTCCTACGCACCACCTATCACATGCCATATGCGCGCGGAAGCCATCCGGGAATCCCACCCGCTTCCCGCGGTGCCCCGCCGAATCCGCCGGAAACCGTCCGGATTTGAACCGGCGACACTTTCCTTCGCTCAATAAATGGAGGGAAAAATGTTTTTAGGTCTAGGACGCGTCATTTTATGTGCTAAATGTTTTCCGTTTCGCGCGTTGGCGGACGGGTGCACGCGCGCGCCCGGTACGGCCATACCGCATGTCCCGGCGGCCCTGCTTTATGCAGCTTGGCAAAGCAAACGGAGCCAAAAAATCGAGCGGAGCCGCGTGGCGTCATTTTATGTGTCCTAGTGACCACCGCAAAAGACGGAACTGGATACGGCAATTATCTTGGAGAACCCTTCACGAACAGGGCTATCTCGTCCGGAGTTCTATGGCTTTTAGGGGAAATGAGTAGGAAACGGCCCGTTTCACCACATAGTTTGTCGGAACGAGGCCATATTTGGCACGTGCGTGGGCCTTAGGATGGAAGCAAGGCCCCGGTCGTGGATTTCCAATCCGAACCACGGGCGACGGTTTTTCCATTTTCGGTGCCGGAAGGGCTTTTTTTGTGAAGCAGCTACATGGTGCGCATTTCAAGATCGCGCGGGACCTCCGCGCGGCGGTAGGATACCTCCTACGCACCACCTATCACATGCCATATGCGCGCGGAAGCCATCTGGGAATCCCACCCGCTTCTGCGGTGCCCCGCCGAATCCGCCGGAAACCGTCCGGATTTGAATCGGCGACACTTTCCTTCGCTCAATAAATGGAGGGAAAAATGTTTTTAGGTCTAGGACGCGTCATTTTATGTGCTAAATGTTTTCCGTTTCGCGCGTTGGCGGACGGGTGCACGCGCGCGCCCGCACGGCCATACCGCATGTCCCGTTGGCCCCGTTTTGCGCAGCTTGGCAAAGCAAACGGAGCCAAAAATCGAGCGGAGCCGCGTGGCGTCATTTTATGTGTCCTAGTGACCACGCAAAAGACGGAACTGGATACGGCAATTATCTTGGAGAACCCTTCACGAATGTGGCTATCTCGTCCGGAGTTCTATGGCTTTTAGGGGAAATGAGTAGGAAACGGCCCGTTTCACCACATAGTTTGTCGGAACGAGGCCATATTTGGCACGTGCGTGGGCCTTAGGATGGGAAGCAAGGCCCCGGTCGCGGATTTCCAATCCGAACCACGGGCGACGGTTTTTCCATTTTCGGGGTGCCGGAAGGGCTTTTTTTTTGTGAAGCAGCTACATGGTGCGCATTTCAGTATCGCGCGGGACCTCCGCGCGGCGGTAGGATACCTCCTACGCACCACCTATCACATGCCATATGCGCGCGGAAGCCATCTGGGAATCCCACCCGCTTCCTGCGGTGCTCCCGCCGAATCCGCTGGAAACTGTCCGGATTTGAACTGGGGCGACACTTTCCTTCGCTCAATAAATGGAGGGAAAAATGTTTTTAGGTCTAGGACGCGTCATTTTATGTGCTAAATGTTTTCCGTTTCGCGCGTTGGCGGACGGGTGCACGCGCGCGCCCGGTACGGCCATACCGCATGTCCCGGCGGCCCCGTTTTTGCTAGCTTGGCAAAGCAAACGGAGCCAAAAAATCGAGCGGAGCCGCGTGGCGTCATTTTATGTGTCCTAGTGACCACTGCAAAAGACGGAACTGGGATACGGCAATTATCTTGGAGAACCCTTCACGAACAGGGCTATCTCGTCCGGAGTTCTATGGGTATATGCCTCGTTACGTCACGCAGATCGACTTTGATGAGCACGAACGTGACAGAGGTGAGGTGATGCGGCAGCGGCTCAATGGCAATGAGTACGATGGGGTTAGAGACTTTCTAGATGATCTTGTCGATGCCCACATGCCAGAGTCGCCACCTTCACGGGAGGAACCGCCGTAACCGGAGGAACCTCCGTAACCGGGAGGAACCAGAGCCTTCCGAGAAGGCCTTCTATGATATGATAGCCGCTGCTAAGACGCCTCTGTACGATGGCGCCGAGATTTCTCAGCTCGATGCCATCTCCCAATGTCTAGCCGACAAGACCCGGTACAACACCACCCGTGACGGCTTCGAAGCAAGTCTGAAAACAACTGGTAACATGTTGCCCAAAGGGCATTGTCTGCCTAAAAGCCTGCACGAGACGAGGCAACTCATGTCGGCGCTCAACATGGATTATCAAAGGATAGACTGTTGTGAAAATGGCTGTGTTCTCTTCTGGAAACAGTTTGCGGAGGACAAGTACTGTCCCATTTGTAAGGCCTCTAGGTATGAAGAGGTAACGGGAAAGGATGGTCAGGTGAGGCAGTCAAAGATCGCAAAGTCGATTCTTCGGTATCTCCCATTCATAAAAAGAATCCAGCGGCTTTACTTGACTGAGGAGACCGCCAAACAGATGACGTGGCACAAGATGGGGACTCGAATAAAGGACAATCAGGGGCGGACGAAGATGGGACATCCATCTGATGGCAATGCATGGAAGAACTTTGATAGAAAATACCCCCATATGGCAGCAGATGCTCGGAATGTCAGAATTGCGATAGCTACAGATGGCTTCAATCCATATGGTATGTCGAATTCCAATTACAGTTGTTGGCCCGTGTTTGTAATTCCGCTCAATCTCCCTCCCGGAGTCCTAATGACGAGGAAGACCATGTTTCTGTCGCTGATCATTCCAGGGCCCCATTACCCGGGGAAGAACTTGAGTGTCTACATGCAGCCGATTGTGGAAGATTTGAACCACTCTTGGCACCACGGGACGTTGACGTACGACCGTACCATCCGCCTGTACCAGATCCAAGTGTGGTCATACGTGAACCGACACATCCAATGGTGACGACCATCGGTACGGGCGGGTTTGCCCCATACCATCAGCCCATACCGCATGGACGGCTTCGTCAAGGAGTCGGGCTGATCGGGGGAAACTCCCCAACCAGCCATTCTTTCTCTCCTTCTCTCTCTCTCTCTGTAAAAAAACTCAAACATCAATCCCCTAGAATCATCGATTTTTCGTTGATTTCATTCGTTTGAGTTGGGGATTCTTCACATCGGTACGTTTCTCACCCGATCCATGTGTTATTTCCAGCAATGAAGGATTGAATCTCTCATGTTGACTATCTAGATGAGTTCATAGTTTTTTGAAATTTCTTTTTGATTCTACACGTTTGAATTCAAAGTTTGTGCCTGTAATCGTTGTATAATACCATAGAAACCTAATGCCTATACTTTTGCTATGAATATTTTTGCAGCACAATGAGTTTTATCGGTGCATTCCGTAAGAGCTCGAGCAGTGGAGTTGGTGGCTCGAGCAGCCATCATGATTCGTGGAAGAAGCCACGGAAGGATAAGGAAGTGCTCGAGACCGACTTCAGCAAGGAATACAAGCGGTTCTCCGCTCGCAAAGTACTCCTGACGAAGTGGGTCGATGAGGATTTTCTCACCGCCCAAGGCCTCATCATCGATTTTGCCATGCGTGTGATGAACGCCGGTATGGAGGTCTTCTCGTCACTCAACATATTTTTGTGCACAGGAACTTGAACTATATGCGGAAAAATTCCGCCACCATCCAGAACCCCACCAACACCACAGGAATGAATCTACTTCAGATATACTCCCAACATGCAGGATATATATGTATACTTGTGGGTTGCGGCAACAGAAAATAGGGTTACATGTGTGTCAGTAATTGCCACTATATGCCAACGGGTCCCGTTACAAAACGAAGCAACCACCAGACCTGCGGAGGTACACACACCCAGCCAGACATCTGTGTAACAGTATGATACTTAAAAATGCAAATACAAAAAAGTAAAATTAGCATGGCCGCGCCGTCGCCAAGCGTCCAAAGTCTTAAGTCGCGAATATTCACGCGAGCGCACGCGCTATATATGCATACTTCATGGGGTGGTCCTAATATTTTAGAAGACAACAAGAAGCCCTCCTTATAAGGTGCTCACAACTTCATTGGAGTAGCAAGGTGGGACTAAACATTTGCCACAACTTGTGTTGAGTCATCCATACATATAATGGGCCACAAGTTCCCGTGATAGTAACAACCAGGCCGGCTGCACCCTTCAGGCCGGATGGTGGACGAGATGCTGAGAGAATATGGGGTCCATTATCTAATAGCATGAAAACAATACTTGTGGTCCTTCAGGACATGAGCAACATATTTAATTAATTGGTCCCACCTAGAACTTCATCATTTCACCCCTTCAAAGCTCATTTCCTGCCAAATTACCTAACCCACTCTAAACCTGAATCCATGAGTGGCGCCAAATCTGAGATATCTAGATGTAGTACCATAGCTATTTACAGTTAACTACTACCAAATTATATGGCGCCAAATAATCTAGCTATGGGTTCCTATTGTATTACCTAAAGCTCTGTATCACTTGAAATTTTCTCACGATTCCTAGCCGCTTTGTCCTAGTCACATTACTTGTGGCATGCACCGTGCATCTTTCCTCAATTTACCCTGAGCAGATGCTTTTCATTGTCGATACCAATACATCATCTCTCTCTCTCCGTGTAAACTTGGAGTTGGAAACGGCCATGGTCCACCATGTTTGCACCCAATTTCCCAAGAGCCGCTCCACCATCTACCATCATCTGCTCCGGTGACGCCATGGTCATACACTACTTCTCTTGGCTCCCCCGGTTCTCGTCGGAGAGCCAATCACCTGCCAAGTCGAGCCTCGGAGACATGCATATGATGTCGATAGTGGTAAGCAGCGACATGGCCTGGAATACGAGGCCGCACTATAGCCCACCGCCAAGGAGGCTGCCGAGCTCCAAGCCGAGGTTGAGCGACCATTTGAACCACGTGTTGCTGGAGATCTTGGCAATGGTAGAGCTAGCGGGTAGCTATATGTTCGGGTTGAGCAGGCGTGCTGGCTATTACAACCACGTCAGAAAGAACATACTCACGGTGGTGAGCCTTCTTGCACCTCTTGGCAATGTTGTCGAACGGCAAGCAGCCAACAAGGAGGTTGAATAGGACCGCCATGACCCGGCATCGACGTTGACACCATTGTATGCCTTGCGGCAGAGGAAGTCGTCGGGCCTCATGTAGGCGATTAGTTGTCGTTTGTGCGGTAAGGCCATGCCGAACTTCCGCACCTTAATTAGGTTGTCGTTGGCATCATGGAGGACATTATTGAGCTTGATGTTGCAGTAGGAGAACCCCACACACGTGGCATTAGATGAGCGCAAAGACGACATGTCGGGAGCGTGCTCGAAGAGGTAGCGCTTTGGGCGTTGAGGACATGGAAGGCGCACGTACAAAGAAACACGAATGTAAGCGCCGACCATGGTGTCCAGCACGAAGCATATCGATGATTGGATGAACCGATGGAAAGGGGGCCGGCCACCGGCCGAAGGAGGCGAAGAAAGGAGATTATTCTTTTTAGTTCCATGATGTGCGTTCATTACGGGAGGGTGAGTATTATGATCGGTATTTGGATGAAAAATTTGTAGGGTAAAAAGAGCAAGGTGCATCCGAAGCAGCTACGGTTCAAAGCAGGAACTACTACCGTCGGGGCGTAGGCAAGCCACACCCAGCTAGTAATGGACAAAGCCACCAAAGACACAGCTCAAGTGCTTGCTTGTTTAGTTTGCTCGCATGCATGCAGCCGTGATTAGCGAGCGTGCATTTTTTTTCCTAAAAACGGATTACAGGATCATGTTATCTTGGACACCTCAAGGCTCGAGCCCTTGATCAAATCGCACCCAGCTGCCAACGCTTGACGACCTGATCTTTTTTTTTTTTTTTTGCGAATTTGACGACCTGATCATGTCGTTGCCGCCACGGGCCAACGACCTACGGTGACCTGCTCGACTTGACACGTCAAGACACGGCTGCCTTGCTGCTCGGACTATCTTTAGGGCATGTACAACAGTTTAGACGGCTACTGTAATTTCTGTCCATGTCATGTATAAACAGCCCTAACGACACCCTTTTACAAAGGGCTTGTCTATTGGGTGTCTATATCTAGGAGCCTACAATTTCGGGAATCGTAGAGAATATCAACTGCTGTATCTCCTCCCAATGCAAAGAACATACGGATAAGTGCGCTCCAGATCAAACAAACCAAAGAATTGACATTACCACTAGAAACGCTGGCTCGGCAAAGATTGAAAGAATTGCTGGACTAATCAAGACATTGAGGTGTGTGAGCAGTGGCCTTGATGTTCTTGGCCACCAGCGGAGGAGCAGGTACTCAATATCATCCTATTGCGCCGAGCAGGTTGCGTCCTCGTCTGCTAGTCATCGGTGCCGCCAGCCGTTTGGCGGCGCCTCCTAGCTACATGCATATTCCTTGCAATCAATAGTTTCAATACTTCATCAAGCATGCCACGGACGGGACCTGATTTGAGTTATTTGGACGCCGTGGATTCCCAAACGAGACCAGGGGAGAAGGACTGAGAAATTGGATCTATCGTGGAAGAGAAAACTGCTGATCGCAGACACCCTCGTACAACAGGAAATGGCCGTCGCTAACCAGCGAGTTTATTACGGGTTCCGCCTCGTCTGTAATTTGCTGACGGGCTGTTTCTCTCTCTTTCACATCAGCTATTTTGCTACGTGGTCATTGTTACGCTCGGCTGATTAGACACCATTGTACATGCCCTTATCGTTTCATCGCATCCGGTCAATTATTTAATACAAAGCTTTACTAAATTAGAGACCTCCAATATAGGAGAAGAGGGTATGTATTAGTTAGAGAGTAACCTTTGAGAAGTAACAAATAGTTAGTCATACTATTTCGTGATTATTTTTTTCTTGTGTTTGTAATTTTTAATTATTCACTTATGATTGATTAGAAAATGATGGGTATGAAGCAAATCTTCGTTTCGTGGGTACCACCACGAGATCCGAGAAATCCGAGAAAGTAGGTGGGAAGAAACAAACGAAGTAGAAGAAGAGCTGAGGGAATGGAGATCCAAGATCTACCCCGACCTTCTCTTTTGATTTGCCTCTCGCCTTGACCTCCCTTCTATGCTTGAGGTTACCGAGGCGCAGTCTTTCCCCGCATGGTCTATAGAACACCTACTCTCTGCATGGGTCTTGCATGGAAAACTCTATTTTCCCGCCAAAAGTTGCACGGGTCACCAGTGCCTCATAACTATTGCATACAGATCCCGGTCGGGCTAACATGGCACAAGAGCCCTTTTATGATGCGGCACATGAGATGGTGGCCATGCACCACGGGAAGAAAGGTTGCATATAAACGGTACAGGTGCAATGCTCCCCCCCCCCGAGCTAGTATCGGTACTCCTCTACTTACTTTTACTCTGGTGATTCCTCAAGTAGATACTTTCTTTGCATTATCAAACCAAACAAGAATTGCCGCTAGTCGAAAAGGGCAGCAGCGAAGCCAAACGAGAGTCTGGATCCTTGTTTCGCGTAGGTACCAATCGATATAAAATTCATGGAAAGCGGACTACACATGCTGAAGTTAGACCTTTTTTTGTTGAGTCTTCACGTTCTGCAAGCTACAAGGCTTCTCTTTAGACTTCCGGAGAGGCCGCACATGGCATCCATTCGGGCGCCCATTCCCCCGCATAGTCTACTCTATTTTTCCCCGCCAGAAGCTATAGCGCGCCTACTCTCTGCATGGGCTTGCATGCCCAGCTCTATTTTCCCACCTAAAGTTACACTCGCGTGTCCTAACTATTGTTTATGGGCCCTGGTCGCGGATGCTCTATAGAAGCTAGGGCTAACATGGCACACGAGCCACCTAAAGTTACACATATGGTGCTGCACGAAAGCACAATTCTTTTCACAGCTCAACCACTGCTGCTAGATAGATGGGTGCTGAGATACGGTTACACATAAACAAAGCCCTGGATAATAATTACCTAATTGGCATCACCAGACCAGACTGCAGCAGCGAGTCTCTTCATCGTAGTGAACAGATATGCTGCTGCCATCCAAAAAAAGCCCCATGATTTTAACATTTCCGCTAGCTAGCTCTTCAATTTTGACATGTGTGCATAGATGCAGTAGCACACAAAGAAAGGCCGTTAGACAATTTGACACCGTTGCGTCGATTTTGGAGTTTAAGCGTAAGAGGGGGAAAATAGACCTTCTCGTTGTGGGTCTTTATTGTCGACGGCGTCTCGTCTTCGTGGCGTGGCGATGTCGGGGGAGGAGGCCGGACACCCGCGTCTTGGAGGCCTCGCCGGCGCGTGCAGATGCCTCACACGGACACCAGGTGCGCAGGCCGGCGGATCGTGGGAGGGGGCAGTCGGACGGCCACGCTCGCGCCTGAGCAGACGCGGCGGCGCCATCACTACAGGAATGGCGCGCTGCGCCGACGGCCGTGGCGTACGCCGACGGCCAAATGTCGGGGCCGTCGGCGTACTGCCCGGTCAGCCCAGCTGCTCGAAGCGCCCCTCGGCGTATAGCGCCCCTCGGCGTATGACACGCTATGCCGAGGGTGGCCCTCGGCGTATCGGCGGCCCTCGGCATAGGTTGAGGGTGCGACCCCGTCCCATCGCCCCGCGGCCATGTACCTAACTGAACCTTGACGGCGTGAAGCCTATGCCGAGGGCCACCGTCGGCGTAGCTGAAGCCAATTTCTCCCGCCGAATCCTCCCGCCCCTCCCGCCAAAATGACGTCGCCAGCTGTCTAGCCTATGCCGAGGGGCACCGTCGGCTTAGCATCCATCTTTTTTCCTTTTTCCCGCCCATTTCTCCCGCCCAATCTTTCCCGCCAATTTTCCCGCCATTTTCTCCCGCCAGCTTTTCTCGCCGTTTCAGCCCCTCGCCTCCCTATATATACCCATGTGTTCTTCTCCAACAAAACACCACCACCAGCATGGTGTGGTGTTGTTTGTCTAATGTTGTACCCCCGGGGTCTTTCGGCTACACGCACATGCGCTGACGGCACTTAGGCATGTCCCTGGACGTATAGGGCGTAACTCACCGGTGGGGTGAACCGGAGGAAAACCTTAGATAGCATGGATCCATACTTGCCACCACATGACCTAAAACAAAGGAAAAAAGTCCATTGCTAACCCTAACTCTAACCCTAACCCTAACCCTAGGGGTAGATTTGCGGGGTCCCCGCCCCCTAGGGTTTCCCTAGATACAAACCACCGGAGCGTCCGAATCGCTGGAAACTCCTGCTACGGCTCATCCGGGGCCTATTTCATTCCAAACCTATGGTTTCCATGTGCATATGTCCTAAACAAAGCAAAGCAAATAAAAAAATCCATTGGTAAACCCTCGCACGGAGAAAGCTATAGGGGTAGATCTGCAGGGTCCCCGCCCTAGGGTTTCCCAAGATACGATCACCGAGCGTCGAATCGCTTGAAAACTTGCATTTGTCCCTAACATATGTGTACAAGTGTGATGTAAGGTTTGTCTAACCTTGCATGTACCCCGCGTTGACGATTTCCGCATACATGGGCCGACACTTGGTAAAATCCAGGATTTGTATGTGGAAACTCCTCGCTACGGCTCATCCGGCCTATTTCATTCCAAACCTATGGTTTCCATGTGCATATGTCCTAAACAAAGCAAAGCAAATAAAAAAATCCATTGGTAAACCTCGCACGGAGAAAGCTATAGGGGTAGATCTGCAGGGTCCCCGCCCTAGGGTTTCCCAAGATACAGATCACCGGAGCGTCTGAATCGCTTGAAAACTTGCATTTGTCTCTAACATATGTGTACAAGTGTGATGTAAGGTTTGTCTAACCTTGCATGTACCCCGCGTTGACGATTTCCGCATACATGGGCCGACACTTGGTAAAATCCAGGATTTGTATGTGGAAACTCCTGCTACGGCTCATCCGGGGCCTATTTCATTCCAAACCTATGGTTTCCATGTGCATATGTCCTAAACAAAGCAAAGCAAATAAAAAAATCCATTGGTAAACCCTCGCACGGAGAAAGCTATAGGGGTAGATCTCGAGGGACCCCGCCCTAGGGTTTCCCAAGATACGCATCACCGAGCGTCGGAATCGCTTGAAAACTTGCATTTGTCCCTAACATATGTGTACAAGTGTGATGTAAGGTTTGTCTAACCTTGCATGTACCCCGTTGACGATTTCCGCATACATGGGCCGACACTTGGTAAAATCCAGGATTTGTATGTGGAAACTCCTGCTACGGCTCATCCGGGGCCTATTTCATTCCAAACCTATGGTTTCCATGTGCATATGTCCTAAACAAAGCAAAGCAAATAAAAAAATCCATTGGTAAACCCTCGCACGGAGAAAGCTATAGGGGTAGATCTGCAGGGTCCCCGCCCTAGGGTTTCCCAAGATACAGATCACCGGAGCGTCGGAATCGCTTGAAAACTTGCATTTGTCTCTAACATATGTGTACAAGTGTGATGTAAGGTTTGTCTAACCTTGCATGTACCCCGCGTTGACGATTTCCGCATACATGGGCCGACACTTGGTAAAATCCAGGATTTGTATGTGGAAACTCCTGCTACGGCTCATCCGGGGCCTATTTCATTCCAAACCTATGGTTTCCATGTGCATATGTCCTAAACAAAGCAAAGCAAATAAAAAAATCCATTGGTAAACCCTCGCACGGAGAAAGCTATAGGGGTAGATCTCACAGGTCCCCGCCCTAGGGTTTCCCAAGATACAGATCACCTGAGCGTCTAATCGCTTGAAAACTTGCATTTGTCCCTAACATATGTGTACAAGTGTGATGTAAGGTTTGTCTAACCTTGCATGTACCCCGTTGACGATTTCCGCATACATGGGCTAACACTTGGTAAAATCCAGGATCTGTATGTGGAAACTCTCGCCACGGCTCAAATGGAGCCTATTTTATGGTAAAGTATGCCCAACCTATGGTTTCCATGTACATATGTCCTAAATAAACCAAAACAAGTAAAAAATTACATTGGTAAACTCTCGCACGGAGAAAGCTATAGGGGTAGATCTACGGGGTCCCCGCCCTAGGGTTTCCCAAGATACGTATCACCGGAGCGTCGTAATTGTTGGAAAACTTGCATCTGCCCCTAACATATATGTACAAGTGTGACGCGTCATTTTATGTGCTAAATGTTTTCCGTTTCGCGCTGCTCGGACGGGTGCACGCGCACAGCCCTGGTACGGCCATACCGCATGTCCCGTTGGCCCTGCTTTGCAGCTTGGCAAAGCAAACGGAGCCAAAAATCGAGCGGAGCCGCGTGGCGTCATTTTATGTGTCCTACTAACCACCGCAAAAGACGGAACTGGATACGGCAATTATCTTGGAGAACCCTTCACGAACAGGCTATCTCGTCCGGAGTTCTATGGCTTTTAGGGGAAATGAGTAGGAAACGGCCCGTTTCACCACATAGTTTGCTCGAACGAGGCCATATTTGAGCACGTGCGTGGGCCTTAGGATGGGAAGCAAGGCTCCGGTCGCGGATTTCCAATCCGAACCACGGCGACGGTTTTTCCATTTTCGGGGTGCCTAAGGGCTTTTTTTGTGAAGCAGCTACATGGTGCGCATTTCAGTATCGCTGCGGGACCTCCGCGCGGCGGTAGGATACCTCCTACGCACCACCTATCACATGCCATATGCGCGCGGGAAGCCATCCGGGAATCCCACCCGCTTCTGTGGTGCCTCGCCGAATCCGCCGGAAACCGTCCGGATTTGAACGGGGCGACACTTTCCTTCGCTCAATAAATGGAGGGAAAAATGTTTTTAGGTCTAGGACGCGACATGGGAAGAGCTCAAGGATTTCCTACACTCGCGAAGGCGGACGGGTGCACGCGCGCGCACGGTACGGCCATACCGCATGTCCCGGCGGCCCCGTTTTGCGCAGTTGGCAAAGCAAACGGAGCCAAAAATTCGAGCGGAGCCGCGTGGCGTCATTTTATGTGTCCTAGTGACCACTGCAAAAGACGGAACTGGGATACGGCAATTATGTTGGAGAACCCTTCACGAACAGGGCTATCTCGTCCTAGTTCTATGGCTTTTAGGGGAAATGAGTAGGAAACGGCCCGTTTCACCACATAGTTTGTCGGAACGAGGCCATATTTGACACGTGCGTGGGCCTTAGGATGGGAAGCAAGGCCCCGGTCGCGGATTTCCAATCCGAACCACGGGCGACGGTTTTTCCATTTTCGGGTGCCTAAGGGCTTTTTTTTTGTGAAGCAGCCTACATGGTGCGCATTTCAAGATCGCTGCTGGGACCTCCGCGCGGCGGTAGGATACCTCCTACGCACCACCTATCACATGCCATATGCGCGCGGAAGCCATCCGGGAATCCCACCCGCTTCTGCGGTGCCCCGCCGAATCCGCCGGAAACCGTCCGGATTTGAACCGCGACACTTTCCTTCGCTCAATAAATGGAGGGAAAAATGTTTTTAGGTCTAGGACGCGACATCTTATGTGCTAAATGTTTTCCGTTTCGCGTTGGCGGACGGGTGCACGCGCGCGCTTGGTACGGCCATACCGCATGTCCCGGCGGCCCGTTTTTGCACGCTTGGCAAAGCAAACGGAGCCAAAAATCGAGCGGAGCTGCGTGGCGTCATTTTATGTGTCCTAGTGACCACCGCAAAAGACGGAACTGGATACGGCAATTATCTTGGAGAACCCTTCACGAACAGGCTATCTCGTCCGAGTTCTATGGCTTTTAGGGGAAATGAGTAGGAAACGGCCCGTTTCACCACATAGTTTGTCGAACGAGGTCATATTTGGCACGTGCGTGGGCCTTAGGATGGGAAGCAAGGCCCCTGGCCGCGGATTTCCAATCCGAACCACGGCGACGGTTTTTCCATTTTCGGGTGCCGAAGGGCTTTTTTTTTGTGAAGCAGCTACATGGTGCGCATTTCAGTATCGCGCTGGGACCTCCGCGCGGCGGTAGGATACCTCCTACGCACCACCTATCACATGCCATATGCGCGCGGAAGCCATCTCGGGAATCCCACCCGCCTCGCGGTGCCCCGCCGAATCCGCCGGAAACCGTCCGGATTTGAACCTGGGCGACACTTTCCTTCGCTCAATAAATGGAGGGAAAATGTTTTTAGGTCTAGGACGCGTCATTTTATGTGCTAAATGTTTTCCGTTTCGCGCGTTGGCGGACGGGTGCACGCGCGCGCCCGGTACGGCCATACCGCATGTCCCGGCGGCCCCTTTTTGCACTTTTGGCCAAGCAAACTGAGCAAAAAAATCGAGCGGAGCCGCGTGGCGTCATTTTATGTGTCCTAGTGACCACCGCAAAAGACGGAACTGGGATACGGCAATTATCTTGGAGAACCCTTCACGAACAGGGCTATCTCTGTCCGTGAGTTCTATGGCTTTTAGGGGAAATGAGTAGGAAACGGCCCGTTTCACCACATAGTTTGCTCGAACGAGGCCATATTTGCACGTGCGTGGGCCTTAGGATGGGAAGCAAGGCCCCGGTCGCGGATTTCCAATCCGAACCACGGGCGACGGTTTTTCCATTTTCGGGTGCCTAAGGGCTTTTTTTGTGAAGCAGCTACATGGTGCGCATTTCAAGATCGCTGCTGACCTCCGCGCGGCGGTAGGATACCTCCTACGCACCACCTATCACATGCCATATGCGCGCGGAAGCCATCTGGGAATCCCACCCGCTTCCTCGCGGTGCCCCGCCAATCCGCCGGAAACCGTCCGGATTTGAACCGGGGCGACACTTTCCTTCGCTCAATAAATGGAGGGAAAAATGTTTTTAGGTCTAGGACACGTCATTTTATGTGCTAAATGTTTTCCGTTTCGCGCGTTGGCGGACGGGTGCACGCGCGCGCCCGCACGGCCATACCGCATGTCCCGGCGGCCCGTTTTGCGCAGCTTGGCAAAGCAAACGGAGCCAAAAAATCGAGCGGAGCCGCGTGGCGTCATTTTATGTGTCCTAGTAACCACCGCAAAAGACGGAACTAGGATACGGCAATTATCTTGGAGAACCCTTCACGAACAGGGCTATCTCTGTCCGAGTTCTATGGCTTTTAGGGGAAATGAGTAGGAAACGGCCCGTTTCACCACATAGTTTGTCGGAACGAGGCCATATTTGGCACGTGCGTGGGCCTTAGGATGGGAAGCAAGGCTCCTGGTCGCGGATTTCCAATCCGAACCACGAGCGACGGTTTTTCCATTTTCGGGTGCCTAAGGGCTTTTTTTGTGAAGCAGCTACATGGTGCGCATTTCAGTATCGCGCGGGACCTCCGCGCGCGGTAGGATACCTCCTACGCACCACCTATCACATGCCATATGCGCGCGGAAGCCATCTGGGAATCCCACCCGCTTCTCGCGGTGCTCCCGCCGAATCCGCCGGAAACCGTCCGGATTTGAACTGGGGCGACACTTTCCTTCGCTCAATAAATGGAGGGAAAAATGTTTTTAGGTCTAGGACGCGTCATTTTATGTGCTAAATGTTTTCCGTTTCGCGCGTTGGCGGACGGGTGCACGCGCGCGCCCGCACGGCCATACCAAGATGTCCCGGCGGCCCCGTTTTGCGCAGCTTGGCAAAGCAAACGGAGCCAAAAATCGAGCGGAGCCGCGTGGCGTCATTTTATGTGTCCTAGTAACCACTGCAAAAGACGGAACTAGGATACGGCAATTATCTTGGAGAACCCTTCACGAACAGGGCTATCTCGTCCGAGTTCTATGGCTTTTAGGGGAAATGAGTAGGAAACGGCCCGTTTCACCACATAGTTTGTCGGAACGAGGCCATATTTGAGCACGTGCGTGGGCCTTAGGATGGGAAGCAAGGCCCCTGGTCGCGGATTTCCAATCCGAACCACGAGCGACGGTTTTTCCATTTTCGGGTGCCGAAGGGCTTTTTTGTGAAGCAGCTACATGGTGCGCATTTCAAGATCGCGGGACCTCCGCGCGGCGGCAGGACCCCTCCAACGCACCACCTATCACATGCCTTATGCGCGCGGAAGCCATATGGGAATACCACCCGCTTACTGCGGTGCTCGCCGAATCCGCCGGAAACCGTCCGGATTTGAACCTGGGCGACACTTTCCTTCGCTCAATAAATGGAGGGAAAATGTTTTTAGGTCTAGGACGCGTCATTTTATGTGCTAAATGTTTTCCGTTTCGCGCGTTGGCGGACGGGTGCACGCGCGCGCCGTACGGCCATACCGCATGTCCCGGCGTCCCGTTTTGCGCAGCTTGGCAAAGCAAACGGAGCCAAAAAATCGAGCGGAGCTGCGTGGCGTCATTTTATGTGTCCTAGTGACCACCGCAAAAGACGGAACTGGGATACGGCAATTATCTTGGAGAACCCTTCACGAATGTGGCTATCTCGTCCGGAGTTCTATGGCTTTTAGGGGAAATGAGTAGGAAACGGCCCGTTTCACCACATAGTTTGTCGAACGAGGCCATATTTGCACGTGCGTGGGCCTTAGGATGGAAGCAAGGCCCCGGTCGTGGATTTCCAATCCGAACCACGGCGACGGTTTTTCCATTTTCGGTGCCGGAAGGGCTTTTTTTGTGAAGCAGCTACATGGTGCGCATTTCAAGATCGCGCGGGACCTCCGCGCGCGGTAGGATACCTCCTACGCACCACCTATCACATGCCATATGCGCGCGGAAGCCATCCGGGAATCCCACCCGCTTCTCGCGGTGCCTCGCCGAATCCGCCGGAAACCGTCCGGATTTGAACCGGGGCGACACTTTCCTTCGCTCAATAAATGGAGGGAAAAATGTTTTTAGGTCTAGGACGCGTCATTTTATGTGCTAAATGTTTTCCGTTTCGCGTTGGCGGACGGGTGCACGCGCGCGCCCGGTACGGCCATACCGCATGTCCCGTTGGCCCCGTTTTGCGCAGCTGGCAAAGCAAACGGAGCCAAAAATCGAGCGGAGCTGCGTGGCGTCATTTTATGTGTCCTAGTGACCACCGCAAAAGACGGAACTGGGATACGGCAATTATCTTGGAGAACCCTTCACGAATGTGGCTATCTCGTCCGGGAGTTCTATGGCTTTTAGGGGAAATGAGTAGGAAACGGCCCGTTTCACCACATAGTTTGTCGAACGAGGCCATATTTGAGCACGTGCGTGGGCCTTAGGATGGGAAGCAAGGCCCCGGTCGCGGATTTCCAATCCGAACCACGGGCGATGGTTTTTCCATTTTCGGGTGCCTAAGGGCTTTTTGTGAAGCAGCTACATGGTGCGCATTTCAGTATCGCGCGGGACCGCCGCGCGGCGGTATGATCCCTCGGACGCACCACCTATCACATGCCATATGCGCGCTGAAGCCATCTCCGGGAATCCCACCCGCTTCTCGCGGTGCCCGCCGAATCCGCCGGAAACCGTCCGGATTTGAATCGGGGCGACACTTTCCTTCGCTCAATAAATGGAGGGAAAAATGTTTTTAGGTCTAGGACGCGTCATTTTATGTGCTAAATGTTTTCCGTTTCGCGCGTTGGCGGACGGGTGCACGCGCGCGCCCGGTACGGCCAAACCGCCTCTCCCGGCGGCCCCGTTTACCACACTTTGCAAAGCACACGGAGCCAAAAATTCGAGCGGAGCCGCGTGGCGTCATTGTATGTGTCCTAGTGACCACCGCAAAAGACGGAACTGGATACGGCAATTATCTTGGAGAACCCTTCACGAACAGGGCTATCTCGTCCGAGTTCTATGGCTTTTAGGGGAAATGAGTAGGAAACGGCCCGTTTCACCACATAGTTTGTCGGAACGAGGCCATATTTGATACGTGCGTGGGCCTTAGGATGGGAAGCAAGGCTCCTGGTCGCGGATTTCCAATCCGAACCACGGCGACGGTTTTTCCATTTTCGGGTGCCGGAAGGGCTTTTTTTGTGAAGCAGCTACATGGTGCGCATTTCAAGATCGCGCGGGACCTCCGCGCGCGGTAGGATACCTCCTACGCACCACCTAACACATCCCCGATGCACGCGGAAGCCATCTGGGAATCCCACCCGCTTCCTGCGGTGCCCCGCCGAATCCGCTGGAAACTGTCCGGATTTGAACTGGGGCGACACTTTCCTTCGCTCAATAAATGGAGGGAAAAATGTTTTTAGGTCTAGGACGCGTCATTTTATGTGCTAAATGTTTTCCGTTTCGCGCGTTGGCGGACGGGTGCACGCGCGCGCCCGGTACGGCCATACCAAGCATGTCCCGGCGGCCCCGTTTTGCGCAGCTTGGCAAAGCAAACGGAGCCAAAAATCGAGCGGAGCCGCGTGGCGTCATTTTATGTGTCCTAGTGACCACCGCAAAAGACGGAACTGGATACGGCAATTATCTTGGAGAACCCTTCACGAACAGTGGCTATCTCTGTCCGAGTTCTATGGCTTTTAGGGGAAATGAGTAGGAAACGGCCCGCTTCACCACATAGTTTGTCGGAACGAGGCCATATTTGGCACGTGCGTGGGCCTTAGGATGGGAAGCAAGGCCCCGGTCGCGGATTTCCAATCCGAACCACGGCGACGGTTTTTCCATTTTCGGGGTGCCTAAGGGCTTTTTTTGTGAAGCAGCTACATGGTGCGCATTTCAAGATCGCTGCGGACCTCGCGCGGCGGTAGGATACCTCCTACGCACCACCTATCACATGCCATATGCGCGCGGAAGCCATCTCTGGGAATCCCACCCGCTTCTGCGGTGCTCCCGCCGAATCCGCCGGAAACCGTCCGGATTTGAACTGGGCGACACTTTCCTTCGCTCAATAAATGGAGGTAAAATGTTTTTAGGTCTAGGACGCGTCATTTTATGTGCTAAATGTTTTCCGTTTCGCGTTGGCGGACGGGTGCACGCGCGCGCCTCACGGCCATACCGCATGTCCCTGCGGCCCCGTTTTGCGCAGCTTGGCAAAGCAAACGGAGCCAAAAATCGAGCGGAGCCGCGTGGCGTCATTTTATGTGTCCTAGTGACCACTGCAAAAGACGGAACTCGGATACGGCAATTATCTTGGAGAACCCTTCACGAATGTGGCTATCTCGTCCTGAGTTCTATGGCTTTTAGGGAAATGAGTAGGAAACGGCCCGTTTCACCACATAGTTTGTCGAACGAGGCCATATTTGCACGTGCGTGGGCCTTAGGATGGGAAGCAAGGCCCCGGTCGCGGATTTCCAATCCGAACCACGGGCGACGGTTTTTCCATTTTCGGGTGCCTAAGGGCTTTTTTTGTGAAGCAGCCTACATGGTGCGCATTTCAGCATCGCGCGCGGGACCTCCGCGCGGCGGTAGGATACCTCCTACGCACCACCTATCACATGCCATATGCGCGCGGAAGCCATCTCGGGAATCCCACTCCGCTCTCGCGGTGCCCCGCCGAATCCGCCGGAAACCGTCCGGATTTGAACCGCGACACTTTCCTTCGCTTAAAAAATGGAGGGAAAAATGTTTTTAGGTCTAGGACGCGTCATTTTATGTGCTAAATGTTTTCCGTTTCGCGCGTTGTCGGACGGGTGCACGCGCGCGCCCGGTACGGCCATACCGCATGTCCCGGCGGCCCCGTTTTGCGCAGTTGGCAAAGCAATCGGAGCCAAAAAATCAAGCGGAGCCGCGTGGCGTCATTTTATGTGTCCTAGTAACCACTGCAAAAGACGGAACTAGGATACGGCAATTATCTTGAGAACCCTTCACGAACAGGCTATCTCGTCCGAGTTCTATGGCTTTTAGGGGAAATGAGTAGGAAACGGCCCGTTTCACCACATAGTTTGTCGGAACGAGGCCATATTTGGCACGTGCGTGGGCCTTAGGATGGGAAGCAAGGCCCCTGGTCGCGGATTTCCAATCCGAACCACGAGCGACGGTTTTTCCATTTTCGGGTGCCGGAAGGGCTTTTTTTGTGAAGCAGCTACATGGTGCGCATTTCGCATCGCGCGGGACCTCCGCGCGGCGGTAGGATACCTCCTACGCACCACCTATCACATGCCATATGCGCGCGGAAGCCATCCGGGGAATCCCACCCGCTTCCTGCGGGCCCACGCCGAAGCCGGTGGAAACTGTCCGGATATGAACGGGGGCGACACCTTCCTTCGCTCAAAAAATGGAGGGAAAAATGATTTTAGGTCTAGGACGCGTCATTTTATGTGCTAAATGATTTCCGTTTCGCTGCGTTGGCGGACGGGTGCACGCGCGCGCTCGCACGGCCATACCGCATGTCCCGGCGGCCCCGTTTTGCGCAGCTTGGCAAAGCAAACGGAGCCAAAATCGAGCGGAGCTGCGTGGCGTCATTTTATGTGTCCTAGTGACCACCGCAAAAGACGGAACTGGGATACGGCAATTATCTTGGAGAACCCTTCACGAACAGGGCTATCTCGTCCGAGTTCTATGGCTTTTAGGGGAAATGAGTAGGAAACGGCCCGTTTCACCACATAGTTTGCTCGAACGAGGCCATATTTGGCACGTGCGTGGGCCTTAGGATGGAAGCAAGGCCCCGGCCGCGGATTTCCAATCCGAACCACGGGCGACGGTTTTTCCAGTTTCGGGGAGCCGGAAGGGCTTTTTTGTGGGCAGCAGCTACATGGTGCGCATTTCAGTATCGCGCGGGACCTCCGCGCGGCGGTAGGAGACCTCCTACGCACCACCGATCACATGCCATATGCGCGCGGAAGCCATCTCGGGAATCCCACCCGCTTCTGCGGTGCCCCGCCGAATCCGCCGGAAACTGTCCGGATTTGAACTGGCGACACTTTCCTTCGCTCAATAAATGGAGGGAAAATGTTTTTAGGTCTAGGACGCGTCATTTTATGTGCTAAATGTTTTCCGTTTCGCGCGTTGGCGGACGGGTGCACGCGCGCGCCCGGTACGGCCATACCGCATATGTCCCGGCGGCCCTGCTTTATGCAGCTTGGCAAAGCAAACGGAGCCAAAAATCGAGCGGAGCCGCGTGGCGTCATTTTATGTGTCCTAGTGACCACCGCAAAAGACGGAACTGGATACGGCAATTATCTTGGAGAACCCTTCACGAACAGGGCTATCTCGTCCGAGTTCTATGGCTTTTAGGGGAAATGAGTAGGAAACGGCCCGTTTCACCACATAGTTTGTCGAACGAGGCCATATTTGGCACGTGCGTGGGCCTTAGGATGGGAAGCAAGGCCCCGGTCGCGGATTTCCAATCCGAACCACGGCGACGGTTTTTCCATTTTCGGGGTGCCTAAGGGCTTTTTTTGTGAAGCAGCTACATGGTGCGCATTTCAAGATCGCGCGGGACCTCCGCGCGGCGGTAGGATACCTCCTACGCACCACCTATCACATGCCATATGCGCGCGGAAGCCATCCGCGAATCCCACTCCGCTTCTCGCGGTGCTCCCGCCGAATCCGCCGGAAACCGGTCCGGATTTGAACTGGGGCGACACTTTCCTTCGCTCAATAAATGGAGGGAAAATGTTTTTAGGTCTAGGACGCGTCATTTTATGTGCTAAATGTTTTCCGTTTTCGCGTTGGCGGACGGGTGCACGCGCGCGCCCGTACGGCCATACCGCATGTCCCGGCGGCCCTGCTTTTGCGCAGCTTGGCAAAGCAAACGGAGCCAAAAATCGAGCGGAGCTGCGTGGCGTCATTTTATGTGTCCTAGTGACCACCGCAAAAGACGGAACTGGATACGGCAATTATCTTGGAGAACCCTTCACGAACAGGGCTATCTCGTCCAGAGTTCTATGGCTTTTAGGGGAAATGAGTAGGAAACGGCCCGTTTCACCACATAGTTTGTCGGAACGAGGCCATATTTGGCACGTGCGTGGGCCTTAGGATGGGAAGCAAGGCCCCTGGTCGCGGATTTCCAATCCGAACCACGGGCGACGGTTTTTCCATTTTCGGGGTGCCTAAGGGCTTTTTTTTGTGAAGCAGCTACATGGTGCGCATTTCGCATCGCGCGGGACCTCCGCGCGGCGGTAGGATACCTCCTACGCACCACCTATCACATGCCATATGCGCGCGGAAGCCATCCGGGAATCCCACCCGCTCTGCGGTGCCGCCGAATCCGCCGGAAACTGTCCGGATTTGAACTGGGCGACACTTTCCTTCGCTCAATAAATGGAGGGAAAAATGTTTTTAGGTCTAGGACGCGTCATTTTATGTGCTAAATGTTTTCCGTTTCGCGCGTTGGCGGACGGGTGCACGCGCGCGCCCGTGCGGCCATACCAAGATATGTCCCGGCGGCCCCGTTTTTGCAGCTTGGCAAAGCAAACGGAGCCAAAAATCGAGCGGAGCCGCGTGGCGTCATTTTATGTGTCCTAGTGACCACCGCAAAAGACGGAACTGGGATACGGCAATTATCTTGGAGAACCCTTCACGAACAGTGGCTATCTCGTCCGGAGTTCTATGGCTTTTAGGGGAAATGAGTAGGAAACGGCCCGTTTCACCACATAGTTTGTCGGAACGAGGCCATATTTGGCACGTGCGTGGGCCTTAGGATGGGAAGCAAGGCCCCCGGTCGCGGATTTCCAATCCGAACCACGGGCGACGGTTTTTCCATTTTCGGGGTGCCGAAGGGCTTTTTTTTGTGAAGCGGCTACATGGTGCGCATTTCAAGATCGCGCGGGACCTCCGCGCGGCGGTAGGATACCTCCTACGCACCACCTATCACATGCCATATGCGC
This sequence comes from Lolium perenne, assembly GCF_019359855.2. Taxonomy (NCBI): domain Eukaryota; kingdom Viridiplantae; phylum Streptophyta; class Magnoliopsida; order Poales; family Poaceae; genus Lolium; species Lolium perenne. The sequence goes on along the minus strand of NC_067244.2, from coordinate 244,237,504 downwards.
GCGGAAGCCATCCGGGAATCCCACCCGCTTCCCGCGGTGCTCACCGCCGAACTGGGCCGGAAACCGTCCGGATTTGAACCGCGTACACTTTCCTTCGCTCAATAAATGGAGGGAAAAATGTTTTTAGGTCTAGGACGCGTCATTTTATGTGCTAAATGTTTTCCGTTTCGCGCGTTGGCGGACGGGTGCACGCGCGCGCCGGTACGGCCATACCGCATGTCCCGGCGGCCCTGCTTTTGCGCAGCTTGGCAAAGCAAACGGAGCCAAAAATCGAGCGGAGCCGCGTGGCGTCATTTTATGTGTCCTAGTGACCACTGCAAAAGACTGATCTTGGATACGGCAATTTTCTTTGAGAACCCTTCACTAATAGGGCTATCTCCTCCGGAGTTCTATGGCTTTTAGGGGAAATGAGTAGGAAACGGCCCGTTTCACCACATAGTTTGTCGGAACGAGGCCATATTTGAGCACGTGCGTGGGCCTTAGGATGGGAAGCAAGGCCCTGGTCACGGATTTCCAATCCGAACCACGGGCGACGGTTTTTCCATTTTCGGGTGCCTAAGGGCTTTTTTTGTGAAGCAGCTACATGGTGCGCATTTCAAGATCGCGCGGGACCTCCGCGCGCGGTAGGATACCTCCTACGCACCACCTATCACATGCCATATGCGCGCGGAAGCCATCCGGGGAATCCCACCCGCTTCCCGCGGTGCTCCCGCCGAATCCGCCTGAAACCGTCCGGATTTGAACCGGGGCGACACTTTCCTTCGCTCAATAAATGGAGGGAAAAATGTTTTTAGGTCTAGGACGCGTCATTTTATGTGCTAAATGTTTTCCGTTTCGCGCGTTGGCGGACGGGTGCACGCGCGCGCCCGGTACGGCCATACCGCATGTCCCGCGGCCCCGTTTTGCGCAGCTTGGCAAAGCAAACGGAGCCAAAATCGAGCGGAGCCGCGTGGCGTCATTTTATGTGTCCTAGTGACCACTGCAAAAGACGGAACTGGGATACGGCAATTATCTTGGAGAACCCTTCACGAACAGTGGCTATCTCGTCCGGAGTTCTATGGCTTTTAGGGGAAATGAGTAGGAAACGGCCCGTTTCACCACATAGTTTGTCGAACGAGGCCATATTTGCACGTGCGTGGGCCTTAGGATGGGAAGCAAGGCCCCGGTCGCGGATTTCCAATCCGAACCACGGCGACGGTTTTTCCATTTTCGGTGCCTAAGGGCTTTTTTTGTGAAGCAGCTACATGGTGCGCATTTCAGTATCGCGCTGACCTCCGCGCGGCGGTAGGATACCTCCTACGCACCACCTATCACATGCCATATGCGCGCGGAAGCCATCCGGGAATCCCACTCCGCTTCGCGGTGCTCCGCCGAATCCGCCGGAAACCGTCCGGATTTGAATCGGGGCGACACTTTCCTTCGCTCAATAAATGGAGGGAAAATGTTTTTAGGTCTAGGACGCGTCATTTTATGTGCTAAATGTTTTCCGTTTCGCGTTGGCGGACGGGTGCACGCGCGCGCCGGCACGGCCATACCAAGCATGTCCCTGCGGCCCCGTTTTGCTAGCTTGGCAAAGCAAACGGAGCCAAAAATCGAGCGGAGCCGCGTGGCGTCATTTTATGTGTCCTAGTGACCACCGCAAAAGACGGAACTGGATACGGCAATTATCTTGGAGAACCCTTCACGAATGTGGCTATCTCGTCCGAGTTCTATGGCTTTTAGGGGAAATGAGTAGAAACGGCCCGTTTCACCACATAGTTTGTCGGAACGAGGCCATATTTGGCACGTGCGTGGGCCTTAGGATGGGAAGCAAGGCCCCGGTCGCGGATTTCCAATCCGAACCACGGGCGACGGTTTTTCCATTTTCGGGTGCCGGAAGGGCTTTTTTGTGAAGCAGCTACATGGTGCGCATTTCAGTATCGCGCGGGACCTCCGCGCGGCGGTAGGATACCTCCTACGCACCACCTATCACATGCCATATGCGCGCGGAAGCCATCTGGTAATCCCACCCGCTTCCTGCGGAGCCCCGCCGAATCCGCCGGAAACCGTCCGGATTTGAACTGGGCGACACTTTCCTTCGCTCAATAAATGGAGGGAAAATGTTTTTAGGTCTAGGACGCGTCATTTTATGTGCTAAATGTTTTCCGTTTTGCGCGTTGGCGGACGGGTGCACGCGCGCGCCCGGTACGGCCATACCGCATGTCCCGCAGGCCCCCGATAGCGCAGTTGGACAAGCAAACGCAGCCACAAAATCGAGAGCAGCCGCGTGGCGTCATTTTATGTGTCCTAGTGACCACCGCAAAAGACGGAACTGGGATACGGCAATTATCTTGGAGAACCCTTCACGAATGTGGCTATCTCGTCCGAGTTCTATGGCTTTTAGGGGAAATGAGTAGGAAACGGCCCGTTTCACCACATAGTTTGTCGGAACGAGGCCATATTTGGCACGTGCGTGGGCCTTAGGATGGGAAGCAAGGCCCGGTCGCGGATTTCCAATCCGAACCACGGGCGACGGTTTTTCCATTTTCGGGTGCCGGAAGGGCTTTTTTTTGTGAAGCAGCTACATGGTGCGCATTTCAAGATCGCGCTGGGACCTCCGCGCGGCGGTAGGATACCTCCTACGCACCACCTATCACATGCCATATGCGCGCGGAAGCCATCCGGGAATCCCACCCGCTTCTGCGGTGCCCCGCCGAATCCGCCGGAAACCGTCCGGATTTGAACGGGGCCCACACATTCCGACGCTCACTAACTGGAGGGAAAAATGTTTTTAGGTCTAGGACGCGTCATTTTATGTGCTAAATGTTTTCCGTTTCGCGCGTTGGCGGACGGGTGCACGCGCGCGCCCGGTACGGCCATACCGCATGTCCCGGCGGCCCCGTTTAGCGCTGCTGGCCAAGCCAACGGAGCCAAAAAATCGGGGGGAGGCGCGAGGCGTCATTTTATGTGTCCTAGTGACCACCGCAAAAGACGGAACTGGATACGGCAATTATCTTGGAGAACCCTTCACGAACAGGGCTATCTCGTCCGGAGTTCTATGGCTTTTAGGGGAAATGAGTAGGAAACGGCCCGTTTCACCACATAGTTTGTCGAACGAGGCCATATTTGGCACGTGCGTGGGCCTTAGGATGGGAAGCAAGGCCCCGGTCGCGGATTTCCAATCCGAACCACGGGCGACGGTTTTTCCATTTTCGAGGTGCCGGCAGGGCTTTTTTTGTGAAGCAGCCTACATGGTGCGCATTTCAAGATCGCGCGGGACCTCCGCGCGGCGGTAGGATACCTCCTACGCACCACCTATCACATGCCATATGCGCGCGGAAGCCATCTGGGAATCCCACCCGCTCTGCGGTGCCCCGCCAACTCCGCCGGAAACCGGTCCGGATTTGAACCGCGACACTTTCCTTCGCTCAATAAATGGAGGGAAAAATGTTTTTAGGTCTAGGACGCGTCATTTTATGTGCTAAATGTTTTCCGATTCGCGCGTTGGCGGACGGGTGCACGCGCTACGCTCCTGCAGCCATACATACCGCATGTCCCGGCGGCCCTGCTTTGCGCGAGCTTGGCAAAGCAAACGGAGCCAAAAATCGAGCGGAGCCGCGTGGCGTCATTTTATGTGTCCTAGTGACCACTGCAAAAGACGGAACTGGATACGGCAATTATCTTGGAGAACCCTTCACGAACAGGGCTATCTCGTCCGGAGTTCTATGGCTTTTAGGGGAAATGAGTAGGAAACGGCCCGTTTCACCACATAGTTTGTCTAACGAGGCCATATTTGGCACGTGCGTGGGCCTTAGGATGGGAAGCAAGGCCCCGGTCGCGGATTTCCAATCCGAACCACGGGCGACGGTTTTTCCATTTTCGAGGTGCCGGAAGGGCTTTTTTTGTGAAGCAGCTACATGGTGCGCATTTCAAGATCGCGCTGACCTCCGCGCGGCGGTAGGATACCTCCTACGCACCACCTATCACATGCCATATGCGCGCGGAAGCCATCTCGGGAATCCCACCCGCTTCTGCGGTGTTCGGCCGAACTACTGGAAACCGTCCGGATTTGAACCGGGGCGACACTTTCCTTCGCTCAATAAATGGAGGGAAAAATGTTTTTAGGTCTAGGACGCGTCATTTTATGTGCTAAATGTTTTCCGTTTCGCGCGTTGGCGGACGGGTGCACGCGCGCGCCCGGTACGGCCATACCGCATGTCCCGGCGGCCCCGTTTTGCGCTTGGCAAAGCAAACGGAGCCAAAAATCGAGCGGAGCCGCGTGGCGTCATTTTATGTGTCCTAGTGACCACCGCAAAAGACGGAACTGGATACGGCAATTATCTTGGAGAACCCTTCACGAACAGGGCTATCTCGTCCGAGTTCTATGGCTTTTAGGGGAAATGAGTAGGAAACGGCCCGTTTCACCACATAGTTTGTCGGAACGAGGCCATATTTGGCACGTGCGTGGGCCTTAGGATGGGAAGCAAGGCCCCGGTCGCGGATTTCCAATCCAACCACGGGCGACGGTTTTTCCATTTTCGGGGTGCCTAAGGGCTTTTTTTGTGAAGCAGCTACATGGTGCGCATTTCAAGATCGCGCGGGACCTCCGCGCGGCGGTAGGATACCTCCTACGCACCACCTATCACATGCCATATGCGCGCGGAAGCCAACAGGGAATCCCACCCGCTTCCTGCGGTGCCCCGCCGAATCCGCTGGAAACTGTCCGGATTTGAACTGGGGCGACACTTTCCTTCGCTCAATAAATGGAGGGAAAAATGTTTTTAGGTCTAGGACGCGTCATTTTATGTGCTAAATGTTTTCCGTTTCGCGCGTTGGCGGACGGGTGCACGCGCGCGCCCGGTACGGCCATACCGCATGTCCCGGCGGCACCGTTTTGCGCAGCTTGGCAAAGCAAACGGAGCCAAAATCGAGCGGAGCCGCGTGGCGTCATTTTATGTGTCCTAGTGACCACCGCAAAAGACGGAACTGGGATACGGCAATTATCTTGGAGAACCCTTCACGAACAGGCTATCTCGTCCGAGTTCTATGGCTTTTAGGGGAAATGAGTAGGAAACGGCCCGTTTCACCACATAGTTTGTCGGAACGAGGCCATATTTGAGCACGTGCGTGGGCCTTAGGATGGGAAGCAAGGCCCCGGTCGCGGATTTCCAATCCGAACCACGGCGACGGTTTTTCCATTTTCGGGGTGCCGGAAGGGCTTTTTTTTGTGAAGCAGCTACATGGTGCGCATTTCAGTATCGCGCGGGACCTCCGCGCGGCGGTAGGATACCTCCTACGCACCACCTATCACATGCCATATGCGCGCGGAAGCCATCTGGGAATCCCACCCGCTTCGTGCGGTGCCCCGCCGAATCCGCCGGAAACCGTCCGGATTTGAACCGGGGCGACACTTTCCTTCGCTCAATAAATGGAGGGAAAAATGTTTTTAGGTCTAGGACGCGTCATTTTATGTGCTAAATGTTTTCCGCTTCGCGCGTTGGCGGACGGGTGCACGCGCGCGCCCGCACGGCCATACCGCATGTCCCGGCGGCCCCGTTTTGCGCAGCTTGGCAAAGCAAACGGAGCCAAAAATCGAGCGGAGCCGCGTGGCGTCATTTTATGTGTCCTAGTGACCACCGCAAAAGACGGAACTGGATACGGCAATTATCTTGGAGAACCCTTCACGAATGTGGCTATCTCGTCCGGAGTTCTATGGCTTTTAGGGGAAATGAGTAGGAAACGCCCGTTTCACCACATAGTTTGTCGAACGAGGCCATATTTGGCACGTGCGTGGGCCTTAGGATGGGAAGCAAGGCCCCGGTCGTGGATTTCCAATCCGAACCACGGGCGACGGTTTTTCCATTTTCGGGGTGCCTTAGGAAGGGCTTTTTTTGTGAAGCAGCTACATGGTGCGCATTTCAGTATCGCGCGGGACCTCCGCGCGGCGGTAGGATACCTCCTACGCACCACCTATCACATGCCATATGCGCGCGGAAGCCATCTGGGAATCCCACCCGCTTCTGCGGTGCCCCGCCGAATCCGCCGGAAACCGTCCGGATTTGAACCGGGGCGACACTTTCCTTCGCTCAATAAATGGAGGGAAAAATGTTTTTAGGTCTAGGACGCGTCATTTTATGTGCTAAATGTTTTCCGTTTCGCGCGTTGGCGGACGTGGTGCACGCGCGCGCCCGCACGGCCATACCGCATGTCCCGTTGGCCCCGTTTTGCAGCTTGGCAAAGCAAACGGAGCCAAAAATCGAGCGGAGCCGCGTGGCGTCATTTTATGTGTCCTAGTGACCACCGCAAAAGACGGAACTGGATACGGTAATTATCTTGGAGAACCCTTCACGAACAGGGCTATCTCGTCCGAGTTCTATGGCTTTTAGGGGAAATGAGTAGGAAACGGCCCGTTTCACCACATAGTTTGTCGGAACGAGGCCATATTTGAGACGTGCGTGGGCCTTAGGATGGGAAGCAAGGCCCCTGGTCGCGGATTTCCAATCCGAACCACGGGCGACGGTTTTTCCATTTTCGGTGCCTAAGGGATTTTTTTGTGAAGCAGCTACATGGTGCGCATTTCAGTATCGCGCGGGACCTCCGCGCGGCGGTAGGATACCTCCTACGCACCACCTATCACATGCCATATGCGCGCGGAAGCCATCAGGGAATACCACCCGCATACAGCCGTGCCCCGCCGAATCCGCCGGAAACCGTCCGGATTTGAACCGGCGACACTTTCCTTCGCTCAATAAATGGAGGGAAAAATGTTTTTAGGTCTAGGACGCGTCATTTTATGTGCTAAATGTTTTCCGTTTCGCGCGTTGGCGGACGGGTGCACGCGCGCGCTCGTACGGCCATACCGCATGTCCCGGCGGCCCCGTTTTGCGCAGTTGGCAAAGCAAACGGAGCCAAAAAAATCGAGCGGAGCCGCGTGGCGTCATTTTATGTGTCCTAGTGACCACTGCAAAAGACGGAACTGGGATACGGCAATTATCTTGGAGAACCCTTCACGAACAGGGCTATCTCGTCCGGAGTTCTATGGCTTTTAGGGGAAATGAGTAGGAAACGGCCCGTTTCACCACATAGTTTGTCGGAACGAGGCCATATTTGGCACGTGCGTGGGCCTTAGGATGGAAGCAAGGCCCCGGTCGCGGATTTCCAATCCGAACCACGGGCGACGGTTTTTCCATTTTCGGGTGCCTAAGGGCTTTTTTGTGAAGCAGCTACATGGTGCGCATTTCAGTATCGCGCGGGACCTCCGCGCGGCGGTAGGATACCTCCTACGCACCACCTATCACATGCCATATGCGCGCGGAAGCCATCTGGGAATCCCACCCGCTTCCTGCGGTGCCCCGCCGAATCCGCTGGAAACTGTCCGGATTTGAACTGGGGCGACACTTTCCTTCGCTCAATAAATGGAGGGAAAAATGTTTTTAGGTCTAGGACGCGTCATTTTATGTGCTAAATGTTTTCCGTTTCGCGCGTTGGCGGACGGGTGCACGCGCGCGCTCCGGCACGGCCATACCGCATGTCCCTGGCGGCCCGTTTTGCGCAGTTGGCAAAGCAAACGGAGCCAAAAATCGAGCGGAGCCGCGTGGCGTCATTTTATGTGTCCTAGTGACCACTGCAAAAGACGGAACTGGATACGGCAATTATCTTGGAGAACCCTTCACGAACAGGGCTATCTCGTCCGGAGTTCTATGGCTTTTAGGGGAAATGAGTAGGAAACGGCCCGTTTCACCACATAGTTTGTCGGAACGAGGCCATATTTGGCACGTGCGTGGGCCTTAGGATGGGAAGCAAGGCCCCGGTCGCGGATTTCCAATCCAACCACGGCGACGGTTTTTCCATTTTCGGGGTGCCTAAGGGCTTTTTTTGTGAAGCAGCTACATGGTGCGCATTTCAAGATCGCGCGGGACTCTCCGCGCGGCGGTAGGATACCTCCTACGCACCACCTATCACATGCCATATGCGCGCGGAAGCCATCTGGGAATCCCACCCGCTTCTGCGGTGTGCCCCGCCGAATCCGCCGGAAACCGTCCGGATTTGAACCGGCGACACTTTCCTTCGCTCAATAAATGGAGGGAAAAATGTTTTTAGGTCTAGGACGCGTCATTTTATGTGCTAAATGTTTTCCGTTTCGCGTTGGCGGACGGGTGCACGCGCGCGCCCGGTACGGCCATACCGCATGTCCCGGCGGCCCCGTTTTTGCGCAGCTGGCAAAGCAAACGGAGCCAAAAAGCGAGCGGAGCCGCGTGGCGTCATTTTATGTGTCCTAGTGACCACTGCAAAAGACGGAACTGGGATACGGCAATTATCTTGGAGAACCCTTCACGAACAGGGCTATCTCGTCCGGAGTTCTATGGCTTTTAGGGGAAATGAGTAGGAAACGGCCCGTTTCACCACATAGTTTGTCGGAACGAGGCCATATTTGGCACGTGCGTGGGCCTTAGGATGGGAAGCAAGGCCCCGGTCGCGGATTTCCAATCCGAACCACGGGCGACGGTTTTTCCATTTTCGGGGTGCCTAAGGGCTTTTTTTGTGAAGCAGCTACATGGTGCGCATTTCAAGATCGCGCGGGACCTCCGCGCGGCGGTAGGATACCTCCTACGCACCACCTATCACATGCCATATGCGCGCGGAAGCCATCCGGGAATCCCACCCGCTTCTGCGGTGCTCTCGCCGAATCCGCCGGAAACTGTCCGGATTTGAACCAGGCGACACTTTCCTTCGCTCAATAAATGGAGGGAAAATGTTTTTAGGTCTAGGACGCGACATATTATGTGCTAAATGTTTTCCGTTTCGCGCGTTGGCGGACGGGTGCACGCGCGCGCCCGGTACGGCCATACCGCATGTCACGGCAGCCCCGTTTTACGCAGCTTGGCAAAGCAAACGGAGCCTAAAAATCGATCGGAGCCGCGTGGCGTCAGTTTCTGTTTCCTAGTAACCACTGCAACAGACGGATGTTGGATACGGCAATTATGTTCGATAACCCTACTCGAACAGGGCGATCTCGTCCTGAGTTCTATGGCTTTTAGGGGAAATGAGTAGGAAACGGCCCGTTTCACCACATAGTTTGTCGGAACGAGGCCATATTTGGCACGTGCGTGGGCCTTAGGATGGGAAGCAAGGCCCCGGTCGCGGATTTCCAATCCGAACCACGAGCGACGGTTTTTCCATTTTCGGGGTGCCTAAGGGCTTTTTTTGTGAAGCAGCTACATGGTGCGCATTTCAGATCGGCGCGGGACCTCCGCGCGGCGGTAGGATACCTCCTACGCACCACCTATCACATGCCATATGCGCGCGGAAGCCATCCGGGGAATCCCACCCGCTTCTGCGGTGCCCCGCCGAATCCGCCGGAAACCGTCCGGATTTGAACCGGGGCGACACTTTCCTTCGCTCAATAAATGGAGGGAAAAATGTTTTTAGGTCTAGGACGCGTCATTTTATGTGCTAAATGTTTTCCGTTTCGCGCGTTGGCGGACGGGTGCACGCGCGCGCCGGTACGGCCATACCGCATGTCCCGGCGGCCCCGTTTTGCGTAGCTTGGCAAAGCAAACGGAGCCAAAAATCGAGCGGAGCCGCGTGGCGTCATTTTATGTGTCCTAGTGACCACTGCAAAAGACGGAACTGGATACGGCAATTATCTTGGAGAACCCTTCACGAACAGGCTATCTCGTCCGGAGTTCTATGGCTTTTAGGGGAAATGAGTAGAAACGGCCCGTTTCACCACATAGTTTGTCGGAACGAGGCCATATTTGGCACGTGCGTGGGCCTTAGGATGGGAAGCAAGGCCCCGGTCGCGGATTTCCAATCCAACCACGGCGACGGTTTTTCCATTTTCGGGGTGCCGAAGGGCTTTTTTTGTGAAGCAGCTACATGGTGCGCATTTCAAGATCGCGCTGACCTCCGCGGCGGTAGGATACCTCCTACGCACCACCTATCACATGCCATATGCGCGCGGAAGCCATCTCGGGAATCCCACCCGCTTCGCGGTGCTCCCGCCGAATCCGCCGGAAACTGTCCGGATTTGAACTGCGACACTTTCCTTCGCTCAATAAATGGAGGGAAAAATGTTTTTAGGTCTAGGACGCGTCATTTTATGTGCTAAATGTTTTCCGTTTCGCGCGTTGGCGGACGGGTGCACGCCAGCGCGCCCGGTACGCAGCCATACCGCATGTCCCGGCGGCCCCGCTTTTGCGCAGTTGGCAAAGCAAACGGAGCCAAAAATCGAGCGGAGCTGCGTGGCGTCATTTTATGTGTCCTAGTGACCACCGCAAAAGACGGAACTGGATACGGCAATTATCTTGGAGAACCCTTCACGAACAGGGCTATCTCGTCCGGAGTTCTATGGCTTTTAGGGGAAATGAGTAGGAAACGGCCCGTTTCACCACATAGTTTGTCGGAACGAGGCCATATTTGGCACGTGCGTGGGCCTTAGGATGGGAAGCAAGGCCCGGTCGCGGATTTCCAATCCGAACCACGGGCGACGGTTTTTCCATTTTCGGGTGCCTAAGGGCTTTTTTTGTGAAGCAGCTACATGGTGCGCATTTCAGTATCGCGCGGGAGCTCCGCGCGGCGGTAGGATACCTCCTACGCACCACCTATCACATGCCATATGCGCGCGAAGCCATCCGGGAATCCCACCCGCTTCTGCGGTGCCCCGCCGAATCCGCCGGAAACCGTCCGGATTTGAACCGCGACACTTTCCTTCGCTCAATAAATGGAGGGAAAAATGTTTTTAGGTCTAGGACGCGTCATTTTATGTGCTAAATGTTTTCCGTTTCGCGCGTTGGCGGACGGGTGCACGCGCGCGCCCGGTACGGCCATACCGCATAGTCCCGGCGTCCCGTTTTGCGCAGCTTGGCAAAGCAAACGGAGCCAAAAATCGAGCGGAGCCGCGTGGCGTCATTTTATGTGTCCTAGTGACCACCGCAAAAGACGGAACTGGGATACGGCAATTATCTTGGAGAACCCTTCACGAACAGGGCTATCTCGTCCGGAGTTCTATGGCTTTTAGGGGAAATGAGTAGGAAACGGCCCGTTTCACCACATAGTTTGTCGGAACGAGGCCATATTTGGCACGTGCGTGGGCCTTAGGATGGGAAGCAAGGCCCCGGTCGCGGATTTCCAATCCGAACCACGGGCGACGGTTTTTCCATTTTCGGGTGCCGGAAGGGCTTTTTTTGTGAAGCAGCCTACATGGTGCGCATTTCAAGATCGCGCGGGACCTCCGCGCGGCGGTAGGATACCTCCTACGCACCACCTATCACATGCCATATGCGCGCGGAAGCCATCTCGGGAATCCCACCCGCTCCTGCGGTGCCCCGCCGAATCCGCCGAAACCGTCCGGATTTGAACCGCGACACTTTCCTTCGCTCAATAAATGGAGGGAAAAATGTTTTTAGGTCTAGGACGCGTCATTTTATGTGCTAAATGTTTTCCGTTTCGCGCGTTGGCGGACGGGTGCACGCGCGCGCCCGGTACGGCCATACCGCATGTCCCGGCGGCCCCGTTTTGCGCAGTTGGCAAAGCAAACGGAGCCAAAAAATCGAGCGGAGCCGCGTGGCGTCATTTTATGTGTCCTAGTGACCACTGCAAAAGACGGAACTGGGATACGGCAATTATCTTGGAGAACCCTTCACGAACAGGGCTATCTCGTCCGAGTTCTATGGCTTTTAGGGGAAATGAGTAGGAAACGGCCCGTTTCACCACATAGTTTGTCGGAACGAGGCCATATTTGCACGTGCGTGGGCCTTAGGATGGGAAGCAAGGCCCCTGGTCGCGGATTTCCAATCCGAACCACGGCGACGGTTTTTCCATTTTCGGGTGCCGGAAGGGCTTTTTTTGTGAAGCAGCTACATGGTGCGCATTTCAAGATCGCGCGGGACCTCCGCGCGGCGGTAGGATAACTCCTACGCTCCACCTATCACATGCCATATGCGCGCGGAAGCCATCTCGGGAATCCCACCCGCTTCTCGCGGTGCTCCCGCCGAATCCGCCGGAAACCGTCCGGATTTGAACCGCGACACTTTCCTTCGCTCAATAAATGGAGGGAAAAATGTTTTTAGGTCTAGGACGCGTCATTTTATGTGCTAAATGTTTTCCGTTTCGCGTTGGCGGACGGGTGCACGCGCGCGCCGGTACGGCCATACCGCATGTCCCGGCGGCCCCGTTTTTGCAGCTTGGCAAAGCAAACGGAGCCAAAAATCGAGCGGAGCCGCGTGGCGTCATTTTATGTGTCCTAGTGACCACCGCAAAAGACGGAACTGGGATACGGCAATTATCTTGGAGAACCCTTCACGAACAGGGCTATCTCGTCCGAGTTCTATGGCTTTTAGGGGAAATGAGTAGGAAACGGCCCGTTTCACCACATAGTTTGTCGGAACGAGGCCATATTTGGCACGTGCGTGGGCCTTAGGATGGGAAGCAAGGCCCCGGTCACGGATTTCCAATCCGAACCACGGGCGACGGTTTTTCCATTTTCGGGGTGCCGGAAGGGCTTTTTTTGTGAAGCAGCTACATGGTGCGCATTTCAGTATCGCGCGGGACCTCCGCGCGGCGGTAGGATACCTCCTACGCACCACCTATCACATGCCATATGCGCGCGGAAGCCATCTGGGAATCCCACCCGCTTCCTGCGGTGCCCCGCCGAATCCGCTGGAAACTGTCCGGATTTGAACTGGGGCGACACTTTCCTTCGCTCAATAAATGGAGGGAAAAATGTTTTTAGGTCTAGGACGCGTCATTTTATGTGCTAAATGTTTTCCGTTTCGCGCGTTGGCGGACGGGTGCACGCGCGCGCCCGCACGGCCATACCGCATGTCCCGGCGGCCCCGTTTTGCGCAGCTTGGCAAAGCAAACGGAGCCAAAAATCGAGCGGAGCCGCGTGGCGTCATTTTATGTGTCCTAGTGACCACCGCAAAAGACGGAACTGGGATACGGCAATTATCTTGGAGAACCCTTCACGAACAGTGGCTATCTCGTCCGAGTTCTATGGCTTTTAGGGGAAATGAGTAGGAAACGGCCCGTTTCACCACATAGTTTGTCGAACGAGGCCATATTTGGCACGTGCGTGGGCCTTAGGATGGGAAGCAAGGCCCCGGTCGCGGATTTCCAATCCGAACCACGGGCGACGGTTTTTCCATTTTCGGGTGCCTAAGGGCTTTTTTTTGTGAAGCAGCTACATGGTGCGCATTTCAAGATCGCGCGGGACCTCCGCGCGGCGGTAGGATACCTCCTACGCACCACCTATCACATGCCATATGCGCGCGGAAGCCATCTGGGAATTCCACCCGCTTCCTGCGGTGCCCCGCCGAATCCGCTGGAAACTGTCCGGATCTGAACTGGGGCGACACTTTCCTTCGCTCAATAAATGGAGGGAAAATGTTTTTAGGTCTAGGACGCGTCATTTTATGTGCTAAATGTTTTCCGTTTCGCGCGTTGGCGGACGGGTGCACGCGCGCGCCCGGTACGGCCATACCGCATGTCCCGGCTGCCCGTTTTTGCAGCTTGGCAAAGCAAACGGAGCCAAAAATCGAGCGGATCCGCGTGTCGTCATTTTATGTGTCCTAGTGACCACTGCAAAAGACGGAACTGTGATACGGCAATTATCTTGGAGAACCCTTCACGAACAGGGCTATCTCGTCCGGAGTTCTATGGCTTTTAGGGGAAATGAGTAGGAAACGGCCCGTTTCACCACATAGTTTGTCGGAACGAGGCCATATTTGGCACGTGCGTGGGCCTTAGGATGGGAAGCAAGGCCCCGGTCACGGATTTCCAATCCGAACCACGGGCGACGGTTTTTCCATTTTCGGGGTGCCGGAAGGGCTTTTTTTTGTGAAGCAGCTACATGGTGCGCATTTCAGTATCGCGCGGGACCTCCGCGCGGCGGTAGGATACCTCCTACGCACCACCTATCACATGCCATTTGCGCGCGGAAGCCATCTGGGAATCCCACCCGCTCTCGCGGTGCCCCGCCGAATCCGCTGGAAACTGTCCGGATTTGAACTGGGGCGACACTTTCCTTCGCTCAATAAATGGAGGGAAAAATGTTTTTAGGTCTAGGACGCGTCATTTTATGTGCTAAATGTTTTCCGTTTCGCGCGTTGGCGGACGGGTGCACGCGCGCGCCCGGTACGGCCATACCGCATGTCCCGGCGGCCCCGTTTTGCGCAGTTGGCAAAGCAAACGGAGCCAAAAAATCGAGCGGAGCCGCGTGGCGTCATTTTATGTGTCCTAGTAACCACTGCAAAAGACGGAACTAGGATACGGCAATTATCTTGGAGAACCCTTCACGAACAGGGCTATCTCGTCCGGAGTTCTATGGCTTTTAGGGGAAATGAGTAGGAAACGGCCCGTTTCACCACATAGTTTGTCGGAACGAGGCCATATTTGGCACGTGCGTGGGCCTTAGGATGGGAAGCAAGGCCCCGGTCGCGGATTTCCAATCCGAACCACGGCGACGGTTTTTCCATTTTCGGGTGCCTAAGGGCTTTTTGTGTGAAGCAGCTACATGGTGCGCATTTCAGTATCGCGCGGGACCTCCGCGCGGCGGTAGGATACCTCCTACGCACCACCTATCACATGCCATATGCGCGCGGAAGCCATCTGGGAATCCCACCCGCTTCCTGCGGTGCCCCGCCGAATCCGCTGGAAACTGTCCGGATTTGAACTGGGGCGACACTTTCCTTCGCTCAATAAATGGAGGGAAAAATGTTTTTAGGTCTAGGACGCGTCATTTTATGTGCTAAATGTTTTCCGTTTCGCGCGTTGGCGGACGGGTGCACGCGCGCGCCCGGTACGGCCATACCGCATGTCCCGGCGCCCCGTTTTGCGAGCTTGGCAAAGCAAACGGAGCCAAAAATCGAGCGGAGCCGCGTGGCGTCATTTTATGTGTCCTAGTGACCACCGCAAAAGACGGAACTGGATACGGCAATTATCTTGGAGAACCCTTCACGAACAGGGCTATCTCGTCCGAGTTCTATGGCTTTTAGGGGAAATGAGTAGGAAACGGCCCGTTTCACCACATAGTTTGCTCGGAACGAGGCCATATTTGGCACGTGCGTGGGCCTTAGGATGGGAAGCAAGGCCCCGGTCGCGGATTTCCAAGCCGAACCACGGGCGACGGTTTTTCCATTTTCGGGTGCCGGAAGGGCTTTTTTTGTGAAGCAGCTACATGGTGCGCATTTCGCATCGCGCGGGACCTCTCCGCGCGGCGGTAGGATACCTCCTACGCACCACCTATCACATGCCATATGCGCGCGGAAGCCATCTGGGAATCCCACCCGCTCTGCGGTGCCCCGCCGAATCCGCCGGAAACCGTCCGGATTTGAACCGGGGCGACACTTTCCTTCGCTCAATAAATGGAGGGAAAAATGTTTTTAGGTCTAGGACGCGTCATTTTATGTGCTAAATGTTTTCCGTTTTCGCGCGTTGGCGGACGGGTGCACGCGCGCGCCCGGTACGGCCATACCGCATATCCTGGCGGCCCCGTTTTGCGCAGCTTGGCAAAGCAAACGGAGCCAAAAATCGAGCGGAGCCGCGTGGCGTCATTTTATGTGTCCTAGTGACCACCGCAAAAGACGGAACTGGGATACGGCAATTATCTTGGAGAACCCTTCACGAACAGTGGCTATCTCGTCCGGAGTTCTATGGCTTTTAGGGGAAATGAGTAGGAAACGGCCCGTTTCACCACATAGTTTGTCGGAACGAGGCCATATTTGATACGTGCGTGGGCCTTAGGATGGGAAGCAAGGCTCCCGGTCGCGGATTTCCAATCCGAACCACGGGCGACGGTTTTTCCATTTTCGGGGTGCCGAAGGGCTTTTTTGTGAAGCAGCTACATGGTGCGCATTTCGCATCGCGCGGGACCTCCGCGCGGCGGTAGGATACCTCCTACGCACCACCTATCACATGCCATATGCGCGCGGAAGCCATCCTGGGAATCCCACCCGCTTCTGCGGTGCCCCGCCGAATCCGCCGGAAACCGTCCGGATTTGAACCGCGACACTTTCCTTCGCTCAATAAATGGAGGGAAAAATGTTTTTAGGTCTAGGACGCGTCATTTTATGTGCTAAATGTTTTCCGTTTCGCTGCGTTGGCGGACGGGTGCACGCGCAGCGCCCGGTACGGCCATACCGCATGTCCCGGCGGCCCGTTTTGCTAGCTTGGCAAAGCAAACGGAGCCAAAAATCGAGCGGAGCCGCGTGGCGTCATTTTATGTGTCCTAGTGACCACCGCAAAAGACGGAACTGGGATACGGCAATTATCTTGGAGAACCCTTCACGAACAGGGCTATCTCGTCCGAGTTCTATGGCTTTTAGGGGAAATGAGTAGGAAACGGCCCGTTTCACCACATAGTTTGTCGGAACGAGGCCATATTTGGCACGTGCGTGGGCCTTAGGATGGGAAGCAAGGCCCCGGTCGCGGATTTCCAATCCGAACCACGGGCGACGGTTTTTCCATTTTCGGGTGCCTAAGGGCTTTTTTGTGAAGCAGCTACATGGTGCGCATTTCAGTATCGCGCGGGACCTCCGCGCGGCGGTAGGATACCTCCTACGCACCACCTATCACATGCCATATGCGCGCGGAAGCCATCTGGGAATCCCACCCGCTTCCTGCGGTGCCCCGCCGAATCCGCTGGAAACTGTCCGGATTTGAACTGGGGCGACACTTTCCTTCGCTCAATAAATGGAGGGAAAAATGTTTTTAGGTCTAGGACGCGTCATTTTATGTGCTAAATGTTTTCCGTTTCGCGCGTTGGCGGACGGGTGCACGCGCGCGCCGGTACGGCCATACCGCATGTCCCGGCGGCCCCTGCTTTGCGCAGCTTGGCAAAGCAAACGGAGCCAAAAATCGAGCGGAGCCGCGTGGCGTCATTTTATGTGTCCTAGTGACCACCGCAAAAGACGGAACTGGGATACGGCAATTATCTTGGAGAACCCTTCACGAACAGGGCTATCTCGTCCGAGTTCTATGGCTTTTAGGGGAAATGAGTAGGAAACGGCCCGTTTCACCAAATAGTTTGTCGGAACGAGGCCATATATGGCACGTGCGTGGGCCTTAGGATGGGACGCAAGGCCCAGGTCACGGATTTCCAATCCGAACCACGGGCGACGGTTTTTCCATTTTCGGGTGCCGGAAGGGCTTTTTTTGTGAAGCAGCTACATGGTGCGCATTTCGATCTCGCGGGACCTCCGCGCGGCGGTAGGATACCTCCTACGCACCACCTATCACATGCCATATGCGCGCGGAAGCCATCTCGGGAATCCCACCCGCTTCTCGCGGTGCCCGCCGAATCCGCCGGAAACCGTCCGGATTTGAACTGGGCGACACTTTCCTTCGCTCAATAAATGGAGGGAAAAATGTTTTTAGGTCTAGGACGCGTCATTTTATGTGCTAAATGTTTTCCGTTTCGCGTTGGCGGACGGGTGCACGCGCGCGCCCGGTACGGCCATACCGCATGTCCCGGCGGCCCCGTTTTGCGCAGTTGGCAAAGCAAACGGAGCCAAAAAATCGAGCGGAGCCGCGTGGCGTCATTTTATGTGTCCTAGTGACCACTGCAAAAGACGGAACTGGGATACGGCAATTATCTTGGAGAACCCTTCACGAACAGGGCTATCTCGTCCGGAGTTCTATGGCTTTTAGGGGAAATGAGTAGGAAACGGCCCGTTTCACCACATAGTTTGTCGGAACGAGGCCATATTTGGCACGTGCGTGGGCCTTAGGATGGGAAGCAAGGCCCCGGTCGCGGATTTCCAATCCGAACCACGGGCGACGGTTTTTCCATTTTCGGGGTGCCGGAAGGGCTTTTTTTTTGTCAGCACCAACATGGTGCGCATTTACTGATCGCCCGGGCCCTACCCGCGGCGGTTGGATACCTCCTACGCACCACCTATCACATGCCATATGCGCGCGCGGAAGCCATCCGGGAATCCCACCCGCTTCCTGCGGTGCCCCGCCGAATCCGCTGGAAACTGTCCGGATTTGAACTGGGGCGACACTTTCCTTCGCTCAATAAATGGAGGGAAAAATGTTTTTAGGTCTAGGACGCGTCATTTTATGTGCTAAATGTTTTCCGTTTCGCGCGTTGGCGGACGGGTGCACGCGCGCTCCGCACGGCCATACCGCATGTCCCGGCGGCCCCGTTTTGCGCAGCTTGGCAAAGCAAACGGAGCCAAAAATCGAGCGGAGCCGCGTGGCGTCATTTTATGTGTCCTAGTGACCACCGCAAAGACGGAACTGGATACGGCAATTATCTTGGAGAACCCTTCACGAACAGGGCTATCTCGTCCGGAGTTCTATGGCTTTTAGGGGAAATGAGTAGGAAACGGCCCGTTTCACCACATAGTTTGCTCGAACGAGGCCATATTTGGCACGTGCGTGGGCCTTAGGATGGGAAGCAAGGCCCCGGTCACGGATTTCCAATCCGAACCACGGGCGACGGTTTTTCCATTTTCGGGTGCCGGAAGGGCTTTTTTTGTGAAGCAGCTACATGGTGCGCATTTCAAGATCGCGCGGGACCTCCGCGCGGCGGTAGGATACCTCCTACGCACCACCTATCACATGCCATTTGCGCGCGGAAGCCATCTCGGGAATCCCACCCGCTTCCTGCGGTGCCCCGCCGAATCCGCTGGAAACTGTCCGGATTTGAACTGGGGCGACACTTTCCTTCGCTCAATAAATGGAGGGAAAAATGTTTTTAGGTCTAGGACGCGTCATTTTATGTGCTAAATGTTTTCCGTTTCGCGCGTTGGCGGACGGGTGCACGCGCGCGCCCGGTACGGCCATACCGCATGTCCCGGCGGCCCCGTTTTGCAGCTTGGCAAAGCAAACGGAGCCAAAAATCGAGCGGAGCTGCGTGGCGTCATTTTATGTGTCCTAGTAACCACCGCAAAAGACGGAACTAGGATACAATGGATTCGGTCAAAGGGGTAGACCGCCAGATCTAAAGGGTAGACCGCGCACTCAAGTTAATGTCGACGTGGTAAAAAAGGTAATCCGGACGTAATATAATACTCCCTCCATCTCAATGCTTAAGGCGTATATCTTTTTGAATTTTCCTCAAAGCTTAAGGCGTGTGTGCGGCCAGGTGCAACTATCGCGCCAATCTTCCCAAATTACCTCGACTCGTTCTCTCCTCCACCTCAAAAATAGCCGGCAAGCTAATACCAAGTGCGATTCGCAGCCTTTTCATTGCTCTGCATGTAGGGGGAGAGTGGAAGAACGAGGAAAGCAGCAGTTATTGCAGCCTTTTCATTGGTTGTGCAGGTTGCATGCGGGGAGAGAGAAAAAGAAACCGCACCAAAGGAGGAGGCAATCCTCAACAAACTAGCGATTAATTATATACTAGTATATACTAGTAAAAAAAATTATATACTAGTAAAACAATGAAAGAAAAAAAATTAAAAAAAATGAAAGAAAAAAAATTACAAAAATCCCCTGGAAACGCCGAGGGTGGCCCTCGGGGTTCCTGTGGCCCTCGGCGTAGAAGTCCGCGAAAATCCCCTGGTCGGCACCCGGGTCCGCGCTCGCGTTTTCCCCACCTCACCTGGTCGGCCTCATCCTCGCGCCAAAGCCCGCCAAAGCCCGCCCAATCCCGCCGCCGCCGCCTCCTGCCCGACGCCGCCGCCGCCGCCTCCCGCCCGACGCCGCCGCCGCCTCCCGCCGACGCCGCCGCCTCCCGCCGCTGCTCCTCCTCCTCCTCCCGCCGACGCCGCTGCCGCCACCGCCTCCCGCTCGACGCTGCTGCCGCCGCCGCCTCCCGCCCGACGCCGCTGCCGCCGTCGCTGCCCGCCGCTCCTCCTCCCCTCCTCCTCCGGCCCGTCCCCATCCTCCCGTCGCCGCCCTCCTCCTCGCGCGCCCTCCTCCTCGCCTGCCCTCCTCGCCCCGGCCCTCCTCCTCTCATCCCCAACCTCGCCCCGGCCCTCCTCCCGGCGCCGCCCACCTCCTTGCCCCGGCCCGGCCCTCCTCCCGTCGCCGGCCTCCTCCTCGCGCCGCCCTCCTCCACCTCGCACCCTGCCCGCATCTGCCTGCACATGGTAAGCTAGGTTAGCCCCTGTTTTTTTTTTCATTTTTGTTATGCATAAGTTCTCTGTTTATTTTGCTAGTGCTTGCTACTGTTTGTTATTTGGTACTGCTTTCTATCCAATTAATTTGTGGATGAAGTCCAATTGTTTGGGAAATTAAGTGAGGTTTTCTCCAAACTCCAATTACTGGACTTGCTCTAAGACACAAATATTGTCCAATTGCTGTCAAATTACTGGGATATGATGCGCCGCTGTTTGTAGTTTATTTGTTCAGTTGCTAGTTTGTGAATTTGTCATCTTTTGGTATGTAGATTCTATGTTTCTATTCCACTAACGCTGACCCTGAATGCGGATTTGTAATAGGCTATGCCGTGACCGCCTCGTCGTGAGCACCCGGCGTGACGCGCTTCTCGACGGTCGCCGACATCGACACTCGGTTGTTCGACTACTTCCTCTACAGCCGAGGGTGAGCAAAATTTCCAACTTCTTCTCCGCATTTTATTTATGTCACTAGATTCATTTTCCAAGTCAAGTTGCGTCACCTAGGTGTCACTTCCCGTCCTCAAGCGTTACGCGGATAAATATGCATTAGTGGTCGGCATATTTTCAACCGTAACGCTTGCGGCATTTACGGGACGATCGGCGGATCCGTAGTTGGGTACGTTCTCCATGCTCTGCTCCGGTCCGAGTCAGATTTCGGCAGCGCCTCACCGTTGTTCTCCGGATGCACATCCTCTTGTCTTTTGGCGAGACGTGTATCGGGAGAGCAGCGGGAGGTGCTGCCGAAATTTTGACTCGGACCGGGTAGAGCATGGAGAACGTACTCAATCTACGGATCCGGCGGCTGCTAGGAGCCCACCTAGTAGAGATGTAGGTTGATGCATTCGTTTTGCCTGTTAAAAAAATTAAAATATGATGCATTTTCCTATTTGATATAAATGCTATGCTTGTCGTTTGGCTTCCAATAGAGCAGAGGATGGCTGATAATGGATGGATGTACACCGGCCGTGTTAGTGCGACTAATAAAACAGATGAGTGGATAAGGAAGACTTGGCATTTAGTGAAGGAGTTGGCGCGTGGTACAAAACAGAAGGTTCAGCCACTTTGCCCGTGCAATCGTTGCTTGAAGCATCACCGTCGTGGAAAGGATGACATGTTTAAACACCTTCGCAATATGGGTATATGCCTCGTTACGTCACGCAGATCGACTTTGATGAGCACGAACGTGACAGAGGTGAGGTGATGCGGCAGCGGCTCAATGGCAATGAGTACGATGGGGTTAGAGACTTTCTAGATGATCTTGTCGATGCCCACATGCCGTAGTCGCCACCTTCACGGGAGGAACCGCCAGAACCGGAGGAACCTCCGTAACCGGAGGAACCAGAGCCAGCCGCGAAGGCCTTCTATGATATGATAGCCGCTGCTAAGACGCCTCTCGTACGATGGCGCCGAGATTTCTCAGCTCGATGCCATCTCCCAATGTCTAGCCGACAAGACCCGGTACAACACCACCCGTGACGGCTTCGAAGCAAGTCTGAAAACAATCGGTAACATGTTGCCCAAAGGGCATTGTCTCGCCTAAAAGCCTGCACGAGACGAGGCAACTCATGTCGGCGCTCAACATGGATTATCAAAGGATAGACTGTTGTGAAAATGGCTGTGTTCTCTTCTGAAACAGTTTGCGGAGGACAAGTACTGTCCCATTTGTAAGGCCTCTAGGTATGAAGAGGTAACGGGAAAGGATGGTCAGGTGAGGCAGTCAAAGATCGCAAAGTCGATTCTTCGGTATCTCCCATTCATAAAAAGAATCCAGCGGCTTTACTTGATCTGAGGAGACCGCCAAACAGATGACGTGGCACAAGATGGGGACTCGAATAAAGGACAATCAGTGGGCGGACGAAGATGGGACATCCATCCGATGGCAATGCATGGAAGAACTTTGATAGAAAATACCCCCATATGGCAGCAGATGCTCGGAATGTCGAATTGCGATAGCTACGTATGGCTTCAATCCATATGGTATGTCGAATTCCAATTACAGCTTGTTGGCCCGTGTTTGTAATTCCGCTCAATCTCCCTCCCGGAGTCCTAATGACGAGGAAGACCATGTTTCGTCGCTGATCATTCCAGGGCCCCATTACCCGGGGAAGAACTTGAGTGTCTACATGCAGCCGATTGTGGAAGATTTGAACCACTCTTGGCACCACGGGACGTTGACGTACGACCGAGCATCGAAGACAAACTTCTGCATGAAAGTTTGGTTGCGTGATACCATGCATGACATGCCCGGTACGCCCTAACATGCGGATGGTGTACAGGTGGTAAATGGCCATGCCCGGTGTGCGTGCATCGACTTGAGTTCCTTTGGCTAAATAAGGGTCGCAAGTATGTTGCGTTTGACACGAATCGGCAGTACCTCAAACGGAGGCATCCGTTCGTAGAAGACAAAAAGAACTTCAAGAAAGGCAAAGTTGTGCATGAAGTAACAGAGGTGCCAAAGTTCGATGGTATAGCTGCTGATGCCGAGCTACGTGCTCTCGTGCCAGCGGCATCGGAAGCTGGCCATCAATTTGAGGGATATGGTGTAACGCACAACTGGACTCACGAGGCAGCCTTAACGAAGCTCGAGTATTACAAGGACCTCGAACTTCCCCATAACATCGATGTGATGCACACCGTAAAGAATGTCGCGGAGTCCTTATTTCATACGTGCCTAAACATTCCCGGAAGTCAAAGGATAATGTCAAGGCTAGAGTCGATGTTGAGAAGCTCGTGATAGGAAGAAATTACACATGCAACGTCCTACTGGCCGTCGAAAGAATTGGTTCAAGCCGCACGCCGACTTCTGCCTTGATTCCATCCAAAAGAAGGAGGCATTCAAGTGGCTAAAATACGTTGTGATGTTCCCTGATGGTTATTGTTCGAATATGAGCAAGGGAGTCAATCTTTCGACGGGAAAAGTCACCGGGCTCAAGAGTCACGACTATCATATATGGATTGAGCGGCTGATGCCGGTGATGCTTCGAGGGTATCTCCCGAGAAAATATGGCGAGTGCTCGCGGAGTTGAGCCATTTCTTCCGCACGCTCTGTGCTAAGCAGATATGTCCTAAGGTTATTGAGAAGCTGCAAGTTCAAGTGCCGGAGTTGCTATGCAATTTGGAGATGATCTTTCCGCCAGGCTTCTTTACTCCGATGGCACATCTCATTGTGCACCTCGCAAACGAGGCACTATTGGGTGGCCCAAAGGCGCTTTCGGTGGCAGCTTTGTATTGAGAGAGAGTTCAAGTATATTCGGAAGATAATCGGAAACAAAGCCAAGATTGAAGCATGCATAGCTGAGGCAACGTGCCTTCGGGAGATGGCAGATGCCGCAACAACGTACTATCCTCGATGAAGTTCCCACTCGCATAACCCGGTCTCTCGTTACAATGTCGACGTGCCCATGAATGACCCCAAGCTTCAACTATTCCAATGTCCCGGTGGCAAGGCTGGTAAAGGACAAAAATATAGATTGGAGAGGGAAGAGAAGGATTGCATAATGCTCTATGTGCTTATGAACATGAAGGAAGTGGTGGGGGGGGGACGACGACGATGGCGGTCACGATTTCATTAGGTAACATGGTGTAATGCTTATTGTATCTAGTTTCGATCACCTACACTCAACTCGGTCTAATGCTTATTGTATCCTTTCAGCGAATTCACGGATGAACAGCAGTGGCTTCCGCGCGATCCCACGGGCGCGGAGTTGGAGACTCTACTGAAAGAGGGTGCTCCCGAAGTAAAAATAAACTTTGTGTCTTGGTTCATGAAAAAAGTAATGTCTAAGCTGTCCCTCTTACCTACCAATATGTGACTTGTCCCTGTTATTCCACGTAACTAATGCACACAACAAATTTGAACCGTGATTGTAGGGAGCTGATGCAAACGTTGAGATGACAGATGAGTTGAGATGTGTTTCCCAAGGTTGTAACCGTGACGTCATGAAGTATGAGAAGTATGACGTGAATGGGTTTCGATTCCATACAGAGACACACCAGAAGGGCCGGGCGAATCCAAAAACGATAAATACTGGTGTCTTCACTAAAGGATCCGATACCTTTGATTACTACGGGAGGTTAGAGAATGTATACGAGCTGACCTTCAATCGTACAAACAAACAACTCAATCTCGTTGTGTTCAAGTGTCATTGGTTCGACCCAAGAGGTGGACAGAGAATTACCAAGTCCATTGGGTTAGTTGAAGTTAAGCCTTCCACCACCTATACCGGAGCCGATGTCTATATTGTTGCTCACCAAGCCAAGCAAGTTTATTATTTGCCGTACCCATGCCCGACAGCGGCCCTCAACGGCTGGGAAGTCGTGTTCCAGGTATCGCCACATGGTAACCTACCGATTCCCTCCGAGGACGATTACAACAACATTGACCCTGTAACATACGAGGGAATTTTCTATCAAGAGGAAGAGGACTTCGGGCACTTTGAGTTAGAATGTGTTCTTGAAGAGGACCTCAGGAACGATGTAGAAACTCGTGGTGAGTCAGTGGTGGATCTAAAGGACATAGATATGCTCGAGAAGTTACAAGTGGAAGATGATAGCGATGATGAGCCTCCACCCGTCTATCAAAATCCAACTTACTACTCAAAAGATAGTGATAGTGATAGTGGCAAGGAGAAACAAAATGAGATTGACGATGAGATTGATGACGGCTGGTGAGGGTCTTTTATGTGTTTATATTTCAACATGCTTCTTTATTGTTTAGTATCTTTATGCTTAGTATTTATATTTTTTTCAACATGCTTCTTTATTGTTTAGTATCTTTATGCTTAGTATTTATATATTTTTGAACATGCTTCTTAATTGTTTAGTGTCTTTATGCTTACTATTTATATATTTTTCAACATGCTTCTTAATTGTTTTCTCTTTCTCAATGCAGGTGATTGAACAATATGAGCGGCGGCAAGGAGGACTCGTCGAGCTTGCTTAAGAAGATGCAACAACGCAAGAACAATGTTAGAAGGAGTGAGAGGGAACCGCGTCGCAATCCGCGTTACGAGGACTTTGCGGTAGGAGGAGGAGGAGGAGGACGAGGACGAGGACGGGGACGAGGTGGTGGAGCTGGAGGTGGCTTGGGAGGAGGTGGAGGTGGAGGTGGAGGTGGCTGGGGAGGACCGGACTTTGAGCCACCACCCTCGGCTTCAGGCGACGTTGCTTCCGGGTTCTTTTTGGAGGGGACGTCTAGAGAGGAGGCGGAGACGGAGTCTAGAGCCGAGGAGGACTCTAGCCGCGGGTTTGAGACTCCGGAGGAGGATGGGCGGCCGAAGGCACTGAAGATTCGTGGGGAAGCGAGAGTCCCCGACGAGAGGAAGGAGCCTAAGACCCATGAGGCGAAGACCCTTATAATTCCTGCTGGCACTGAGTAAGTGTACTAATTTGGCAATTTCGATTTTCATGTACTAATGTTTGATTTTCATGTACTAATGTTTGATTTTCATGTGCTAATGTTTGATTTTCATGTGCAGCAATTGGATATTTCCTCCGGGGTCAAGGGGCGCCGCCTAGCAAAGCATGATTGGAGCTTTGCTTAGGAAGTTCTGGCCGGGCAAGTACTATCCCCTCGGCACTGTCCCAGCTGGCGAGAAGAAGCTAGCCACTACTTGGACGGACTACGAGAGTGCCCCTGGCGTAGGCTTCCCGACGGCTGCTGAGGCCGTGATGAGAAAGTTTTGGGTAAGACATATTTTCTCGAGCTTCGTTCATATTTGATGACCCCAATGTTCTAACTCATGAATCTCACAATTGTTTTTTGCATGATTGAAGTGTTTTTATCGTGTGGCGCCCGAGGTTGAGGAGGCGGCCGCGAACAGGACTTTGCGGGCGACTTGTGAGAGGTTGACACCGCAGGTGTGGTACAACCAAAGGATCACGTCCGCGGGTCACTTCTGGGCAGAGAGAGGCGAGAGGGTCCATAAGCCGGACATTGTCGGTAAGAATGCTAAGGCCGAGTACGAGATGACGGTGGAGGACTACATGTCGGTGAGTAAAATGTCAATGAGATTCTACATTGCTACTAAGTTGCGATTGCATTAGATTGAGTTGAGTATTGCATTTTCAGGTTATCCCCGATTGGGCCAAGCCGCATGCCGAGGCATGGGAGGAGATGGTTAGGACGAGGTGGCTCAAGATGGACGAGGACTTTGCAGCCTTGGCGAGGCGGAACGCGGAGAACCGAGGCGACGGTGGCACACACTGTGGGGGAAACCTTAGCTACGAGCGCTACAAGGGGAAGACGGTATGTATACATTTTATTTTCCTTCAGGTTCAAAGTTGGTACTCACAACATTTCCTTTCGCGATGCAGAGGGCCGCGTTAGGACCCGAGGAGGAGATGTCTGACCTCGAGATATACAACAAGATGCGGC
Organism: Lolium perenne; assembly: GCF_019359855.2. Classification (NCBI taxonomy): domain Eukaryota; kingdom Viridiplantae; phylum Streptophyta; class Magnoliopsida; order Poales; family Poaceae; genus Lolium; species Lolium perenne. The sequence goes on along the minus strand of NC_067244.2, from coordinate 244,211,077 downwards.
TTAAGAAGCCCGATCTCTCGCAGCCTCAGCCCTCGCTCCCTGAGTACTTCGGCACCTACGCCGAGGACGTCGAGAACTACTGCGAGATGGTGAGGCATCGTCACCCGGAGGTGGATGACCCCATGAGCGCGGAGGTCGACGAGGAGTCGTTGGTCCTGTCGTCCAGAGGGTTGCCGCATGGCCGTCTCGCCATGCTGAACAAGGCCGTCAAGCATACCCTCACCACGACCTTCACGCGTCTCAAGGCGGGACTCACCAAGGACAGCCCCCCTCTCCCGCCTCGTCGCCGGGCTCGGCAACAACCCGCATACGACGTATGTTTCCCTCATTTCCATCCTCTTTCCGACTTTCGTTCATACATTGCTAAGTGCTAACGAGACATGAATTTGTGAAATTGTAGCCTGACTTCGAGGCGGCCTACGTGGTCGCTCATCAAGAATATCAGGTGGCCTTCAACCAGCACCAGCAGCAGTTCATGGAGTACATGGCATATATACATGTAAGTTCCAACCTTTGTTTTCGCAAATGATGACAAGTCCCACTTTCCCCTAGTTTGATGCTTCATTTCTTCAAAGACTGACATGTAAACTATCTTGCAAGCGTCGATGGTGGCCAATCAAACTGGACAGACAGTGGATTTAGGGCCGATGCCTCCCTTTCCGGGGCCGGCGCCAAACATGCCATCGAAGGAAAATTTCGCTGCGGAGTACTATGGGAGAACAACGGTAAGTTCTTCGCCAAACCGAATACTACGGCTTTCCTTTGCCTCGCAAATTGCTAACATCTCGGGAACATGTGTGTAGGGAACGGGATGTTCCGGAAACCAGGGTGGTGGGAGGGAGATCACACCGGTTCATCATGGTGGTCCTTCTCCCGGTGCTACACCCGGTACTTCTCCCGGTACTTCTCCCGGTCCTTCTCCCGGTGGTTCTTCCGCAGCTTCTACCGGAAGGAATCGGCCCGGGCCGGTGTCTAGCGGCGACGAGCTCCTCTAGTTGTCGCATTGTATCTCTTATCGACACTATGGCACCATGCATGTATGCACACTATGGCACTATGTATGCATCCCATGTCACTATGACACTATGTATGCAACCTATGGTACTATGACACTATGTATGCACTTGATGTTATATGTATTTGCACTTCATGCCTATGAATTTCATGTGAATTATATGTGCTTGTGTATCCTGTCAAATCTGGAAAACGCGCGAAACAGCAAAAAACGAAAAAAATGAACCAAATTGCACCCTCTACGCCGACGGGTCTACCCTCGGGGTAGCTCCCGAGATCCACCACGGCGCGCCACGCGTCCAGAAATGGACCAAATTGCACCCCCTACCCCGACGGTGAGGCCCTCGGCGTAGCGTCCGCCGCCCAGGGACGCCCAGGCCGCGCCACGTGTGCAGGTACCCCGACGGGGAGGCCCTCGGCGTACCGTTGCCAGGGACGCCCAGGCCGCGCCACGTGTGGAGGTACCCCGACGGGGAGGCCCTCGGCGTACCGTCGCCCAGGGAAGCCCAGGTCCTGCCACGTGTGGGCGTATGCCGACGGGGCGCCCCTCGGCGTAGCGTCGCCCAGGGAAGCCCAGGTCCTGCCACGTGTGGGCGTATGCCGACGGGGCGCCGCTCGGCGTAGCCGTAACGGCCGTCACCTTGACGGTGCTCGCAGCGCGCGCTGCGCCGACGGCCCGTACGCCGACGGGTGGGGCCTGCCGTCGGCCCTCTCCGTCTACGCCGACGGGCGGCGCTACGCCGAGGGCCACGTGGCCTCCGCCGAGGCCCACCTTCCCCGAGGAGCTACGCCGAGGGTCCCCGTCGGCGTATCGTACGCCGAGGGCAAGTCTGTCCTACGCCGAGGGCCGTAGGCCGTCGGCATATTGCCGGATTCCTGTAGTGCATAATCAACAGCTCGGACTCCGGCTATGATTTGGCCGATGTGGGCGCGTACGGCCATAGGGGAGGAAAGGCCGGTGGATGGGAGGACTACCGTGGGCGGGGAGGAGCTGAGCCGCCGTCGAAGCTGGGCAGGAGGCACGCCGTCGGCGGGATTGGAAGGGTGGACGGCGATCTGAGAGAGAAGTGAGGTGGGGAATTGGGGATCGAGAAGTGAGAAGTGGGTGGGGAATAAGGCTCATTTGTTTCCTCATTTCTTGACGTCACGTGGATGAATGGAGCCCAAAACGACTCAAATTCCGCTGGCGGGATCTTTGTTGGAAAATTGATTCGATTCCCGCTCAGCTCAGTAGGAGTACAAAAGCTTTTCCCGCTCTGCCGCCCCTCCCTTTCGCTCCTTCGGTAAATTTTCGGCGCAGTCCGAAATTTTTGAATTCATAATCATAAAGTACTATTTGTGGCAACCTTGTAACTCGAACAATTGTGGTGGCTATTCTGAATATCCCACTACGATGTAGCGCATGTGGTCAAGAATAGTTATGGAAGACTTCCAAAAAACATAGAGATCATCGCATTGCACATGCCATGATGGGACTGCACGCCACATGCCAGTCGAGGGGCGCGAGAAATAAGAAGTGCCGAAAGAAGGAAATCAAATAACACGGATGTCGCATTTCCCGTGTCGCCCTCCCTTAGAATATTCAGCTGATCTTCTAGAGTGATCATGTTTCTGATGTCCATTGATGGCAGTTGTGACTACATAGAGCTTGTCGATACCTTTGTAACTAGCCCTATATCGTCGAAAACGTAGTTCCCGTAATCAAAAGATATCACATTTGAGGGCGTGGTCTTTGTTTTCGTAGTTTTCCTGCCCATTCTCCGCAGTGACCGTGACACACATACAATATTCAATGTGCTTGGTTAAAAGCAAATACATGTGAACGACACTTAATTCACCCATGTGATTATTGATCATGAAGATTATGGACCTCAAATATTGTGAAACTTAGTTCGAGGCAGGTGACATAACTATTGTAAGAACTTGGCCTTGTTTTGGGCAGTTCATGTTCCTATGACCTATTATAACACAAGAAAAGAGGGAAGTCACATGAAATCACAACTTTTGATTTGCGGGGGGAGGGGGCACATGAAATCGCGCAAGAAACAATCTGTAACCCTTCTAGTTTTGATATTGAACTATAGCGTAGAAAGATTCACGGTTGTATTTTGCTAGAGAGGTGTTGTTTAGCTGTAGTTTTTGTGGGCTGCGTGGACTGTAACGAGAGCGAGAAATAGGTCGCATCGATCGATTGTACAAATGGGTGCAAGAATTAATGATAATTGCATGGATTTCATGGCTTGCTCGTACGGGTCGCGAGGCCGTGCCCGGTCGGATGTATTCGGCGAGTTAGCAGATGGTCGTCGTCGTCTCCACCGGCACAAGAAGAAGACGTCATGGAGTCGGCCGAGATTATGGTAGTGCCGCTGTCATGAGCTTCTCGAATCCCGCCACTATCCTAGATCAACGAAATCTCAGAAATAATTTTGCACCCAAAATTTAGATGAAAGTGGACGAAATTTGAATTAGTTGAAAGTGGCCAAAAAATTAAGAACCTAGACGGCATTCGAAGGGTGTGGGACGGTGTCCGAGAGAGAACTGAGGAGGGGAATTGGGGATCAAGTAGATCTCCTTTTTCTCATTTTCTTCGCTGCACCTGATTGGGTGTGGGTGGGTGGGCGATCATCTCCTTTTTTCTCATTTTATTCACTAGACCTGATTGGGTGGGAGGGACCTGATTAGTTGAAAGTGGATGAAATTTGAATGAGTTGAAAGTGGCCAAAAAATTGAGAACCTAGACGGCATTGGAAGGGTGTGGGAAGGTGTCCGAGAGACAAGTGAGGCGGGGAATTGGGATCGAGTAGATCTCCTTTTTCTCATTTTCTTTGCTGCACCTGATTGGGTGTGGATGGGTGGGCGATCATCTCATTTTTCTCATTTTATTCACTGGACCTGATTGGGTGGGAGGGACCTTTGAAAGTGGATGAAATTTAAATGAGTTGAAAGTGGCCGAAAAATTGAGAACCTAGATGGCATTGACCTGATTACTTGGGGCACATGAACTCCGTGTAGTCGCCGCTGTCGTCGCTGCAGTCGCCGTCGTCCTTGGGTGGCGGCGCCTGCTGGCTGCTGCTCTGGACGGGGGCTCCCCAACGGCTGGAACCTTGGCCAGGGTTGACGTGGCGTGACGGCGCCGGCCGATACCACTCATCCTCGCTGCTGTCCTCCAGCTTGATGAGCAACGCGGGTGCGGCGTGGCTGCCAGGTCCAGAAGGCGCCGGCCGTTGCTCTGCCTCCTCCCTCTCCTAGTCATGCCTGGACCAGGCGAGCGCCGCATCGGTGGGGAGGGCGCTGTTGTGCGCGGGAGGGGGAGGAGGACCGTCGTACGCGGCAAGTTTGTGATCGTACCTGTCGCGGAAGAATTGCGTCCAAGCCTCGTAATTCTCCAGGAAGAAGCACGGGTCGGCGCGCTGCTCGTCGCTCATGGTGGCGAGCACCGCTTTGATCTCCGGCACCAGGGCATCGCCTTGCGGCGGCGGCGGGATCGGCACGCCTCCCGCGCATAGCCGCCAACTTCCAGGCTTTTGCGCAAGTTCGGCGGCTAGCCCGCCATGTACAAGAGCCGCCCCTCCACTGTTGGAGGGACTTCTACATCCCGAAATGGTGGTAGAACCCGGGGTCCTTGGGTGGCGGCGCCTGCTGGCTGCTGCTCTGGCCGGGGGCTCCCCAACGGCTGGAACCTTGGCCAGGGTCGCCGTGGCGTGACGGCGCCGGCCGATACCACTCATCCTCGATGTTGTCCTCCAGCTTGATGAGGGACGCGGGTGTGGCGCGGGCGGCGCGGCTGCCAGGTCCAGAAGGCATCCATGCTGCTCCGCCTCCTCCCTCTCCTAGTCATGCCTGGACCAGGCGAGCGCCGCGTCCGAGGGGGAGGAGGACCGTCGTACGCGCCAAGTTTGCGGTCGTACCTGTCGCGGAAGAATTGCGTCCAAGCCTCGTAATCATCCGGGAAGAAGCGCGGGTCGGCGCGCTGCTCGTCGCTCATGGTGGCGAGCACTGCCTCGATCTCCGGCACCAGGGCCTCGCCTTGCGGCGGCGGGATCGGCATGCCTCCCGCGCATATCCGTCGACCTCCAGGTGTGTGGAAGTTCGGCGGCTAGCCCGCCATGTACAAGAGCCGCCCCTCCCACTATTGGAGGGACTGTTGGGCGAAGCCGTTGTTCGTCGTGCCGTCACGGAGGAAACGATTCGCCATTGGAGCCGAGGCTTTTTCGACTAGAGAAGAGTGGAGAGAGAGGGGGACGACGGTGGTGAATGCGGGCAGGCGCGGTAGCTCCATGATGAGCAGCGCGTGAATTCGAGGAGACGGTATTAACTCGCCGCGTGGAAGCTACGCGTCGCGGCGACACCTGATCGGCGGCAGGCTTTTACAGCACGCGGAAGACGAGGTGATGAGGACGACGATCTGCCTTTCTCGCCAATAAGTCGGGGCCACCAGGCGCGCGGGAACTTTCCTCGATGATTCCCGCGCTTTTGTTTCCTCCATAATCCCTGAGGGCGCTCCGCGGGGCCGGGTTTGGCATGGACTCGCCGGATGGATGAAATCCCAAATCCAGGCGAAAACGAGGATCCGGGGACGCGATTGGGCCCGAGGTGCTTTTAAAATGGTTGGGTTGTGTGGAGCGATAGAGGCGACCACCAAACTCATCGATCGATCTCCTTGAATCAAACATGTGCATGCAGTAAGTAGGTCTCTATATTTATCTCAATCAAAGAAAAATAGAAAGAAAGAAAGAAAACAATGCGCGCGTCGTATATATGTCATGTGCACGTGTGCTGTCTCGTCGCTGCAGCAAGCAGCATGAAAAAAAAAAACAAATCATTTTTTTGCAGGTGCGGGAGAGGACAAAAAATAGGCCACTGAACGGTAGCTGATACGAATCGAATGTCGTGTGTTATTCTTAATTGAAGAGCACGAGGTAGGAATTGATGCACGTAGGCAACCTCGCGTGTGTCTCAATGCTGCTTTAGCGCTCGCGACCAACGGCGTACGTGCACGCTTGAATTGTCGTCGCTTACGCAGAAGAAATAGATAGCGCCGCGACCGCCTTGGCCGTACGCGATGGATCAGCTAGTACTAGTAGTACTACTACTATTGCATTAATTTAATTAATTAATGACGTATGGTGCGGGCGAGAGGAAATGGATCGAGTAGGTTCCGCGCGGGCGAGGGAAGGGCCGGCGGAACCGAGGGGAGGGACCGAGGGAGGCGACATGAACCATGGATCGGCAGGGTCGTGTGTCCAGCTCGGCAGCGCGCGGGTCCCCGCCATCACTCCATCTCCTCCTCGTCTGTTCACACCAAATTAATGTGCGCACGCCGATCGAGTCGGTCCTACCAAACCCAAACAGATGCCGAAATGGTTGGTTCTTGGACAACAACAACAACAAAAAAACAAATAGCCGGTGCATCTATTTTACCCTACACAGATCGAGCCACCAAGGCGTACCATGAAGTAGGTCGCCCAATCTATCTCCACAGGCATAATAATCCCGCTACGAGCCTGGTCCGTTGCCTCTTCTAATGTCCCAGTGTCGAGATGAGCAACGAACACGCCTTCTCCGGGGCACTCCCTGATGAGCATCGTGCCGCTCCTCTCTCCCGACCAAATGCATGACGGCCGTTCAAGCTGTTGGATTAGCTCAGTCAGTTTATGGTCGGTCTCCCCTGCGGTGTGGCGCCAGTCTGCCTCACCATCTCCGCTCTCGTGCCGAGTCCAGATCTCTAGACGGCGGCCACGGTACGTGCAGAGCGACAAGCGTATGCCGTTCGATGTGGTCACAAGACGGTTCGCGTCCGTAAGGTCGTGCAGTACACGCTGATTGTGCGCCATTGCAGCGTCGTAGTCATCCAGATCCACCTGGCAGAACAACCCATCATCTCTAGTCGGGTTGAGGAGCTTCGTCAGGGAGACATGCCCTGTCTCGACGTCGACGTTCAGGACGTGGAAGTGGTTTGACCCGCTCGCAAACAGCCAGTGCGCATAGCCTCCGCACACGACGGCTCCTCCTGTGTTCTCCATTGACAACATACGGCCCTCCATCATGTCGAAGCACTTCGTAGGGGCCCTCCAGCTCGCCTCACCGGAGACAAAAGTGTGGAGGTTGAACTCGTCCTTGTCCTCGCCGATCATTAGCACTTTGAAGGCCGGGCTACCGTCGCCGGCGACGCTCGGTATGATGTCGCAGCCGTATCTGTTGCCGGGACGGAACCGGGTTTGGCAGTTTAGCTCGGGCAGCACGTCCCACGTGCCGGCAAGCAGGTTGCACACGGCCAGGCGGACGATAGGGTTGAACATGGGCGGGAAGCTGAACGTTCTGCGATTCAGGTCGTCGTCGATCGAGTACAGGCGCACGAGGAGGAGGCCGCCGCGCGTGGCGAGCGGTGAGGCACCGTCGGCGACGGCCGCGACAGCGGCATCATCGGCATGGATGAAGGAGCTGAGGGCACGGGGACGATCGCCGAGCAGCGAAGGCCCAGGTAACGGGACAAAGGCGAGCTGGCTGGAGGAGGAGTCCGTGGGGCTCGTCTCTGTGCCGGGGCATCGCTTGGTGAAGAAGCCGACGACGGGGAGGGCGGCCACTGGCGCCGGAGGAGGAAGTAGGGATTGGCAATGCGGCGGCGCCAGCTCTTGCAGGTAGCGGCGCAACGAAAGAGGGTGGCTATGTCGTGGATGCGCACGAGGATCTCGCCGACGACATCGTCCGATGGAGTTGTCCACGACTCTTCCATCACGATGGATAGATCAATCTAGGAACTAAGGAGCATCCCTATATATATTATTGGCGTGGGCATATACATCGAATACGTAACAAGGTAGGATTAGGAATAGGACGCGCGCTGCCGGGCCCAAGGCTACAGCTTATATGGATTCGGAGTCGGACATATTTTTGTTAAGCCGTCCTTTCCTTTTTCGTCTACCCCAATTCCCCAAAGCTAGCTAGCTTCTGATCGATGGACGTCATGGATGTTGTGTGCATCATTTTGAAGCCGAGGCTCAGGCGAGAAGGAAGAAAATGGCCTCATTCTGATTTCCCAATGGGAGGCACACTCGGACGGTAACCACGGCAGGTGTGACCGATAGGTATACCGCAGTGTCGCCTTAACCCTCTACTACACTGCATATTGGTATTTTTTCCCACTCTAGCTAGAAATATATTTGCATATATACTCAGAGGCGGATCCAGCAATTTGTCCTGCGCGGGCCGCAAAGAAACTAAAACTTTCCAGTCAAATATAAGCATTACTACATGGAGCTGATCGTGCGGAAACACCGATACAATACATTACACGTTCACAACATATTTCAATGTTCACAAGTTTATAACACATTTGAATATTTGCAAGTTAATAACCCACTCAAATGTGCTAATAGGCGGTAGTATTAGGTAGGATAGGAGGTAATACTTTTTCTTTGCAAGAGTGAGGTAATACTTATCTAAAAAAAAATTGTTCATGTTTAATTTCTATATGCTCCCATTGACTAGGAGCACGGAAGCCGGCGAAGGATCTCGGCGAGTAGGAGCGCGGTGGCGGGCGACGCGCTTCGGCGAGGAGCACGGCCGACGGTGATGCTAACTAGACCGTGTTTGTTTGCTCCCACATATTTTGGGCATCTTGGGATCACCAAAGGTAAAACCTAAGGTGCCTACTAAAGATCTTCCTTATCCTGATAGAATGAAGGTTGATCATAGCCAACACCTTTATATGATGCTTTTGCTGATGCTCTTGGTAAATTTTGTCTAGAACTTTCGTTAGCAGACTTTATATTAGTTCCTACATATACCAAATTTCTTCAAGATATTCTTAGTAGAAAAATTAACTACAACTGTGGTCGTGATGACTAGCTATGGAGATAAGCTCCCGGTTAAATTAGGTGATCCTGTCGTACCTACCATTACATGTGCAATAGGAAAGACTATAATACATAATGCTCTGTGTGACCTAGGTGGAGGTGTTTGTGTCATGTCATATGACCTTTACAAGAAACTAGGCCTAAAAGATTACTCTCCTACATCCATTACTTTGCAAACGGCAGATAAGACAACTAAGAAGCCTCTAGTAATGGTAGAAGATGTTTTACTCAGAATTGATAGACATGTCATACCAACTGACTTTATAATCCTAAATATATCTCATGATGATAAACTGTCCGTTATATTAGGGAGACCATTTTTAAGTACTGCAGGAGAAAATGTTTATTTGCAATGGGGGAAGATCGTTTTCAATATTTATGATGATCAGATTCATCGGTACTTCTCTAAGAAGTTAGAAGAGGAAACGTATGTTCCACCTGATAAGAGCACCCAAGAGGTAAATGTTTTTGATAGTGGACAACTAACAAGAGGTTCCACTCTTCGAAAATATACTTAGAACAACGCGGTGATCTTTTGATAAAATGCTCGATGAGAGTCAACCCATCTTTTTCTTTTATCGTAATTTAAATACCTAATAGTATTTTGATTATTCATTTTAGACATTAGGATTTCGCTCATAAATTTTACCTAGTTTTGATGATCTCCAGAAGCTCTCGATGGAAAAGGCCAAAATGTGAGACTAGAAAGAAAAGAGAAACAAGATAAGTGAAACAGTAGTTTTAACGGACATCGCCTCGCCCGTACCATCCACCCGTACCGGATAAAAATCATCGATCGTGGTTTTTTTTAAACTTACTGAAACATTACCGGACATCGGTACAGGTAAACCCGTCTGTACCTTCTGCCCATGCCAGTTTCATCACAAAACTTCGGAACACAGCGAAAAGTTACTGATACTTTAACGAACATCGGTACGGGTAAATCCGCCCGTACCGTCCGCCCGTACCAGTTCAACAGTAAAACTTCAAACAACTCGTCCGAGGAACAATGTTTTTGGCGGGCATCGGTACGGGGGCACACGCCCGTACCGTCCGCCTGTACCAGATCCAAGTGTAGTCATACGTGAACCGACACATACAATGGTGGCGACCATCGGTACGGGCGGGTTTGGCCCATACCATCCGCCCATACCGCGTGGATGGCTACGTCAAGGAGTCGGGCTGATCGGGGGAAACTCCCCAACCAGCCATTCTTTCTCTCCTTCTCTCTCTCTCTCTCTCTCTGTAAAAAAACTCAAACATCAATCCCCTAGAATCATCGATTTTTCGTTGATTTCGTTCGTTTGAGTTGGGGATTCTTCACATCGGTACGTTTCTCACCCGATCCATGTGTTATTTGCAGCAATGAAGGGCTGAATCTCTCATGTTGACTATCTAGATGAGTTCATAGTTTTTTGAAATTTCTTTTTGATTCTACACGTTTGAATTCAAAGTTTGTGCCTGTAATCGTTGTATAATACCATAGAAACCTAATGCCTATACTTTTGCTATGAATATTTTTGCAGCACAATGAGTTTTATCGGTGCATTCCGTAAGAGCTCGAGCAGTGGAGTTGGTGGCTCGAGCAGCCATCACGATTCGTGGAAGAAGCCACGGAAGGATAAGGAAGTGCTCGAGACCGACTTCAGCAAGGAATACAAGCGGTTCTCCGCTCGCAAAGTACTCCTGACGAAGTGGGTCGATGAGGATATTCTCACCGCCCAAGGCCTCAACATCGATTTTGCCATGCGTGTGATGAACGCCGGTATGGAGGTCTTCTCGTCACTCAACATATTTTTGTGCACAGGAACTTGAACTATATGCGGAAAAATTCCGCCACCATCCAGAACCCCACCAACACCACAGGAATGAATCTACTTCAGATATACTCCCAACATGCAGGATATATATGTATACTTGTGGGTTGCGGCAACAGAAAATAGGGTTACATGTGTGTCAGTAATTGCCACTATATGCCAACGGGTCCCGTTACAAAACGAAGCAACCACCAGACCTGCGGAGGTACACACACCCAGCCAGACATCTGTGTAACAGTATGATACTTAAAAATGCAAATACAAAAAAGTAAAATTAGCATGGCCGCGCCGTCGCCAAGCGTCCAAAGTCTTAAGTCGCGAATATTCACGCGAGCGCACGCGCTATATATGCATACTTCATGGGGTGGTCCTAATATTTTAGAAGACAACAAGAAGCCCTCCTTATAAGGTGCTCACAACTTCATTGGAGTAGCAAGGTGGGACTAAACATTTGCCACAACTTGTGTTGAGTCATCCATACATATAATGGGCCACAAGTTCCCAGATAGTAACAACCAGGCCGGCTGCACCCTTCAGGCCGGATGGTGGACGAGATGCTGAGAGAATATGGGGTCCATTATCTAATAGCATGAAAACAATACTTGTGGTCCTTCAGGACATGAGCAACATATTTAATTAATTGGTCCCACCTAGAACTTCATCATTTCACCCCTTCAAAGCTCATTTCCTGCCAAATTACCTAACCCACTCTAAACCTGAATCCATGAGTGGCGCCAAATCTGAGATATCTAGATGTAGTACCATAGCTATTTACAGTTAACTACTACCAAATTATATGGCGCCAAATAATCTAGCTATGGGTTCCTATTGTATTACCTAAAGCTCTGTATCACTTGAAATTTTCTCACGATTCCTAGCCGCTTTGTCCTAGTCACATTACTTGTGGCATGCACCGTGCATCTTTCCTCAATTTACCCTGAGCAGATGCTTTTCATTGTCGATACCAATACATCATCTCTCTCTCCGTGTAAACTTGGAGTTGGAAACGGCCATGGTCCACCATGTTTGCACCCAATTTCCCAAGAGCCGCTCCACCATCTACCATCATCTGCTCCGGTGACGCCATGGTCATACACTACTTCTCTTGGCTCCCCCTGGTTCTCGTCGGAGAGCCAATCACCTGCCAAGTCGAGCCTCGGAGACATGCATATGATGTCGAAAGTGGTAAGCAGCGACATGGCCTGGAATACGAGGCCGCACTATAGCCCACCGCCAAGGAGGCTGCCGAGCTCCAAGCCGAGGTTGAGCGACCATTTGAACCACGTGTTGCTGGAGATCTTGGCAATGGTAGAGCTAGCGGGTAGCTATATGTTCGGGTTGAGCAGGCGTGCTGGCTATTACAACCACGTCAGAAAGAACATACTCACGGTGGTGAGCCTTCTTGCACCTCTTGGCAATGTTGTCGAACGGCAAGCAGCCAACAAGGAGGTTGAATAGGACCGCCATGACCCGGCATCGACGTTGACACCATTGTATGCCTTGCGGCAGAGGAAGTCGTCGGGCCTCATGTAGGCGATTAGTTGTCGTTTGTGCGGCAAGGCCATGCCGAACTTCCAGACCTTAATTAGGTTGTCGTTGGCATCATGGAGGACATTATTGAGCTTGATGTTGCAGTAGGAGAACCCCACACACGTGGCATTAGATGAGCGCAAAGACGACATGTCGGGAGCGTGCTCGAAGAGGTAGCGCTTTGGGCGTTGAGGACATGGAAGGCGCACGTACAAAGAAACACGAATGTAAGCGCCGACCATGGTGTCCAGCACGAAGCATATCGATGATTGGATGAACCGATGGAAAGGGGGCCGGCCACCGGCCGAAGGAGGCGAAGAAAGGAGATTATTCTTTTTAGTTCCATGATGTGCGTTCATTACGGGAGGGTGAGTATTATGATCGGTATTTGGATGAAAAATTTGTAGGGTAAAAAGAGCAAGGTGCATCCGAAGCAGCTACGGTTCAAAGCAGGAACTACTACCGTCGGGGCGTAGGCAAGCCACACCCAGCTAGTAATGGACAAAGCCACCAAAGACACAGCTCAAGTGCTTGCTTGTTTAGTTTGCTCGCATGCATGCAGCCGTGATTAGCGAGCGTGCATTTTTTTTCCTAAAAACGGATTACAGGATCATGTTATCTTGGACACCTCAAGGCTCGAGCCCTTGATCAAATCGCACCCAGCTGCCAACGCTTGACGACCTGATCTTTTTTTTTTTTTTTTGCGAATTTGACGACCTGATCATGTCGTTGCCGCCACGGGCCAACGACCTACGGTGACCTGCTCGACTTGACACGTCAAGACACGGCTGCCTTGCTGCTCGGACTATCTTTAGGGCATGTACAACAGTTTAGACGGCTACTGTAATTTCTGTCCATGTCATGTATAAACAGCCCTAACGACACCCTTTACAGTGGCTTGTCTATTGGGTGTCTATATCTAGGAGCCTACAATTTCGGGAATCGTAGAGAATATCAACTGCTGTATCTCCTCCCAATGCAAAGAACATACGGATAAGTGCGCTCCAGATCAAACAAACCAAAGAATTGACATTACCACTAGAAACGCTGGGCTCGGCAAAGATTGAAAGAATTGCTGGACTAATCAGTACATTGAGGTGTGTGAGCAGGGCCTTGATGTTCTTGGCCACCAGCGGAGGAGCAGGTACTCAATATCATCCTATTGCGCCGAGCAGGTTGCGTCCTCGTCTGCTAGTCATCGGTGCCGGCCAGCCGTCGGCGGCGCCTCCTAGCTACATGCATATTCCTTGCAATCAATAGTTTCAATACTTCATCAAGCATGCCACGGACGGGACCTGATTTGAGTTATTTGGACGCCGTGGATTCCCAAACGAGACCAGGGGAGAAGGACTGAGAAATTGGATCTATCGTGGAAGAGAAAACTGTCGACTGCAGACACCCTCGTACAACAGGGAAATGGCCGTCGCTAACCAGCGAGTTTTACGGGTTCCGCCCGTCTGTAATTTTACAGACGGGCTGTTTCTCTCTCTTTCACATCAGCTATTTTGCTACGTGGTCATTGTTACAGTCGGCTGATTAGACACCATTGTACATGCCCTTATCGTTTCATCGCATCCGGTCAATTATTTAATACAAAGCTTTACTAAATTAGAGACCTCCAATATAGGAGAAGAGGGTATGTATTAGTTAGAGAGTAACCTTTGAGAAGTAACAAATAGTTAGTCATACTATTTCGTGATTATTTTTTTCTTGTGTTTGTAATTTTTAATTATTCACTTATGATTGATTAGAAAATGATGGGTATGAAGCAAATCTTCGTTTCGTGGGTACCACCACGAGATCCGAGAAATCCGAGAAAGTAGGTGGGAAGAAACAAACGAAGTAGAAGAAGAGCTGAGGGAATGGAGATCCAAGATCTACCCCGACCTTCTCTTTTGATTTGCCTCTGCCTTGACCTCCCCTTCTATGCTTGAGGTTACCGAGGCGCAGTCTTTCCCCGCATGGTCTATAGAACACCTACTCTCTGCATGGGTCTTGCATGGAAAACTCTATTTTCCCGCCAAAAGTTGCACGGGTCACCAGTGCCTCATAACTATTGCATACAGATCCCGGTCGGGCTAACATGGCACAAGAGCCCTTTTATGATGCGGCACATGAGATGGTGGCCATGCACCACGGGAAGAAAGGTTGCATATAAACGGTACAGGTGCAATGCTCCCCCCCCCCCGAGCTAGTATCGGTACTCCTCTACTTACTTTTACTCTGGTGATTCCTCAAGTAGATACTTTCTTTGCATTATCAAACCAAACAAGAATTGCCGCTAGTCGAAAAGGGCAGCAGCGAAGCCAAACGAGAGTCTGGATCCTTGTTTCGCGTAGGTACCAATCGATATAAAATTCATGGAAAGCGGACTACACATGCTGAAGTTAGACCTTTTTTTGTTGAGTCTTCACGTTCTGCAAGCTACAAGGCTTCTCTTTAGACTTCCGGAGAGGCCGCACATGGCATCCATTCGGGCGCCCATTCCCCCGCATAGTCTACTCTATTTTTCCCCGCCAGAAGCTATAGCGCGCCTACTCTCTGCATGGGCTTGCATGCCCAGCTCTATTTTCCCACCTAAAGTTACACTCGCGTGTCCTAACTATTGTTTATGGGCCCTGGTCGCGGATGCTCTATAGAAGCTAGGGCTAACATGGCACACGAGCCACCTAAAGTTACACATATGGTGCTGCACGAAAGCACAATTCTTTTCACAGCTCAACCACTGCTGCTAGATAGATGGGTGCTGAGATACGGTTACACATAAACAAAGCCCTGGATAATAATTACCTAATTGGCATCACCAGACCAGACTGCAGCAGCGAGTCTCTTCATCGTAGTGAACAGATATGCTGCTGCCATCCAAAAAAAGCCCCATGATTTTAACATTTCCGCTAGCTAGCTCTTCAATTTTGACATGTGTGCATAGATGCAGTAGCACACAAAGAAAGGCCGTTAGACAATTTGACACTGCGTCGATTTTGGAGTTTAAGCAGAAGAGGGGGAAAAATAGACCTTCTGTTGTGGGTCTTTATTGTCGACGGCGTCTCGTCTTCGTGGCGATGCTGCGGGGGAGGAGGCCGGACACCAGCGTCTTGGAGGCCTCGCCGGCGTGCAGATGCCTCACACGGACACCAGGTGCGCAGGCCGGCGGATCGTGGGAGGGGGCAGTCGGACGGCCACGCTCGCGCCTGAGCAGACGCGGCGGCGCCATCACTACAGGAATGGCGCGCTGCGCCGACGGCCGTGGCGTACGCCGACGGCCAAATGTCGGGGCCGTCGGCGTACTGCCCGGTCAGCCCAGCTGCTCGAAGCGCCCCTCGGCGTATAGCGCCCCTCGGCGTATGACACGCTATGCCGAGGGTGGCCCTCGGCGTATCGGCGGCCCTCGGCATAGGTTGAGGGTGCGACCCCGTCCCATCGCCCCGCGGCCATGTACCTAACTGAACCTTGACGGCGTGAAGCCTATGCCGAGGGCCACCGTCGGCGTAGCTGAAGCCAATTTCTCCCGCCGAATCCTCCCGCCCCTCCCGCCAAAATGACGTCAGCTGTCTAGCCTATGCCGAGGGGCACCGTCGGCTTAGCATCCATCTTTTTTTTCCTTTTTCCCGCCCATTTCTCCCGCCCAATCTTTCCCGCCAATTTTTCCCGCCATTTTCTCCCGCCAGCTTTTCTCGCTGTTTCAGCCCCTCGCCTCCCTATATATACCCATGTGTTCTTCTCCAACAAAACACCACCACCAGCATGGTGTGGTGTTGTTTGTCTAATGTTGTACCCCCGGGGTCTTTCGGCTACACGCACATGCGCTGACGGCACTTAGGCATGTCCTGGACGTATAGGGCAGAACTCACCGGTGGGGTGAACCGGAGGAAAACCTTAGATAGCATGGATCCATACTTGCCACCACATGACCTAAAACAAAGGAAAAAAGTCCATTGCTAACCCTAACTCTAACCCTAACCCTAACCCTAGGGGTAGATTTGCGGGGTCCCCGCCCCCTAGGGTTTCCCTAGATACAAACCACCGGAGCGTCCGAATCGCTGGAAACTCCTGCTACGGCTCATCCGGGGCCTATTTCATTCCAAACCTATGGTTTCCATGTGCATATGTCCTAAACAAAGCAAAGCAAATAAAAAAATCCATTGGTGAACCCTCGCAGGGAGAAAGCTATAGGGGTAGATCTGCAGGGTCCCCGCCCTAGGGTTTCCCAAGATACAGATCACCGGAGCGTCGGAATCGCTTGAAAACTTGCATTTGTCCCTAACATATGTGTACAAGTGTGATGTAAGGTTTGTCTAACCTTGCATGTACAGCGCGTTGACGATTTCCGCATACATGGGCCGACACTTGGTAAAATCCAGGATTTGTATGTGGAAACTCCTGCTACGGCTCATCCGGGGCCTATTTCATTCCAAACCTATGGTTTCCATGTGCATATGTCCTAAACAAAGCAAAGCAAATAAAAAATCCATTGGTAAACCCTCGCACGGAGAAAGCTATAGGGGTAGATCTGCAGGGTCCCCGCCCTAGGGTTTCCCAAGATACAGATCACCGGAGCGTCGAATCGCTTGAAAACTTGCATTTGTCTCTAACATATGTGTACAAGTGTGATGTAAGGTTTGTCTAACCTTGCATGTACCCCGCGTTGACGATTTCCGCATACATGGGCCGACACTTGGTAAAATCCAGGATTTGTATGTGGAAACTCCTGCTACGGCTCATCCGGGGCCTATTTCATTCCAAACCTATGGTTTCCATGTGCATATGTCCTAAACAAAGCAAAGCAAATAAAAAAATCCATTGGTAAACCCTCGCACGGAGAAAGCTATAGGGGTAGATCTGCAGGGTCCCCGCCCTAGGGTTTCCCAAGATACAGATCACCGGAGCGTCGGAATCGCTTGAAAACTTGCATTTGTCCCTAACATATGTGTACAAGTGTGATGTAAGGTTTGTCTAACCTTGCATGTACCCCGCGTTGACGATTTCCGCATACATGGGCCGACACTTGGTAAAATCCAGGATTTGTATGTGGAAACTCCTGCTACGGCTCATCCCGGGCCTATTTCATTCCAAACCTATGGTTTCCATGTGCATATGTCCTAAACAAAGCAAAGCAAATAAAAAAATCCATTGGTAAACCCTCGCACGGAGAAAGCTATAGGGGTAGATCTGCAGGGTCCCCGCCCTAGGGTTTCCCAAGATACAGATCACCGGAGCGTCGGAATCGCTTGAAAACTTGCATTTGTCTCTAACATATGTGTACAAGTGTGATGTAAGGTTTGTCTAACCTTGCATGTACCCCGCGTTGACGATTTCCGCATACATGGGCCGACACTTGGTAAAATCCAGGATTTGTATGTGGAAACTCCTGCTACGGCTCATCCGGGGCCTATTTCATTCCAAACCTATGGTTTCCATGTGCATATGTCCTAAACAAAGCAAAGCAAATAAAAAAATCCATTGGTAAACCCTCGCACGGAGAAAGCTATAGGGGTAGATCTGCAGGGTCCCCGCCCTAGGGTTTCCCAAGATACAGATCACCGGAGCGTCGGAATCGCTTGAAAACTTGCATTTGTCCCTAACATATGTGTACAAGTGTGATGTAAGGTTTGTCTAACCTTGCATGTACCCCGCGTTGACGATTTCCGCATACATGGGCTAACACTTGGTAAAATCCAGGATCTGTATGTGGAAACTCTCGCCACGGCTCAAATGGAGCCTATTTTATGGTAAAGTATGCCCAACCTATGGTTTCCATGTACATATGTCCTAAATAAACCAAAACAAGTAAAAAATTACATTGGTAAACTCTCGCACGGAGAAAGCTATAGGGGTAGATCTACGGGGTCCCCGCCCTAGGGTTTCCCAAGATACAGATCACCGGAGCGTCAGAATTGTTGGAAAACTTGCATCTGCCCCTAACATATATGTACAAGTGTGACGCGTCATTTTATGTGCTAAATGTTTTCCGTTTCGCGCGTTGCCGGACGGGTGCACGCGCGCGCCCGGTACGGCCATACCGCATGTCCCGTTGGCCCCGTTTTGCGCAGTTGGCAAAGCAAACGGAGCCAAAAAATCGAGCGGAGCCGCGTGGCGTCATTTTATGTGTCCTAGTAACCACTGCAAAAGACGGAACTGGGATACGGCAATTATCTTGGAGAACCCTTCACGAACAGGGCTATCTCGTCCGGAGTTCTATGGCTTTTAGGGGAAATGAGTAGGAAACGGCCCGTTTCACCACATAGTTTGTCGGAACGAGGCCATATTTGGCACGTGCGTGGGCCTTAGGATGGGAAGCAAGGCCCCGGTCGCGGATTTCCAATCCGAACCACGGGCGACGGTTTTTCCATTTTCGGGGTGCCGGAAGGGCTTTTTTTTGTGAAGCAGCTACATGGTGCGCATTTCAGTATCGCGCGGGACCTCCGCGCGGCGGTAGGATACCTCCTACGCACCACCTATCACATGCCATATGCGCGCGGAAGCCATCTGGGAATCCCACCCGCTTCCTGCGGTGCCCCGCCGAATCCGCTGGAAACTGTCCGGATTTGAACTGGGGCGACACTTTCCTTCGCTCAATAAATGGAGGGAAAAATGTTTTTAGGTCTAGGACGCGTCATTTTATGTGCTAAATGTTTTCCGTTTCGCGCGTTGGCGGACGGGTGCACGCGCGCGCCGGTGCAGCCATACCGCATGTCCCGGCGCCCCGTTTTGCGCAGTTGGCAAAGCAAACGGAGCCAAAAAATCGAGCGGAGCCGCGTGGCGTCATTTTATGTGTCCTAGTGACCCCTTTGCAAAAGACGGAACTGGGATACGGCAATTATCTTGGAGAACCCTTCACGAACCGGGCTATCTCGTCCGGAGTTCTATGGCTTTTAGGGGAAATGAGTAGGAAACGGCCCGTTTCACCACATAGTTTGTCGGAACGAGGCCATATTTGGCACGTGCGTGGGCCTTAGGATGGGAAGCAAGGCCCCGGTCGCGGATTTCCAATCCGAACCACGGGCGACGGTTTTTCCATTTTCGGGTGCCGAAGGGCTTTTTTTGTGAAGCAGCTACATGGTGCGCATTTCAGTATCGCGCGGGACCTCCGCGGCGGTAGGATACCTCCTACGCACCACCTATCACATGCCATATGCGCGCGGAAGCCATCTGGGAATCCCACCCGCTTCCTGCGGTGCCCCGCCGAATCCGCTGGAAACTGTCCGGATTTGAACTGGGGCGACACTTTCCTTCGCTCAATAAATGGAGGGAAAAATGTTTTTAGGTCTAGGACGCGTCATTTTATGTGCTAAATGTTTTCCGTTTCGCGCGTTGGCGGACGGGTGCACGCGCGCGCCGATGCAGCCATACCGCATGTCCCGGCGGCCCCGTTTTGCACGATTGGCAAAGCAAACGGAGCCAAAAATCGAGCGGAGCCGCGTGGCGTCATTTTATGTGTCCTAGTGACCACTGCAAAAGACGGAACTGGGATACGGCAATTATCTTGGAGAACCCTTCACGAACAGGGCTATCTCGTCCAGGAGTTCTATGGCTTTTAGGGAAATGAGTAGGAAACGGCCCGTTTCACCACATAGTTTGTCGGAACGAGGCCATATTTGGCACGTGCGTGGGCCTTAGGATGGGAAGCAAGGCCCGGTCGCGGATTTCCAATCCGAACCACGGCGACGGTTTTTCCATTTTCGGGGTGCGGAAGGGCTTTTTTTGTGAAGCAGCTACATGGTGCGCATTTCAGTCGCGCGGGACCTCCGCGCGGCGGTAGGATACCTCCTACGCACCACCTATCACATGCCATATGCGCGCGGAAGCCATCTGGGAATCCCACCCGCTTCTGCGGTGCCCCGCCGAATCCGCTGAAACTGTCCGGATTTGAAGCTGGGGCGACACTTTCCCTTCGCTCAATAAATGGAGGGAAAAATGTTTTTAGGTCTAGGACGCGTCATTTTATGTGCTAAATGTTTTCCGTTTCGCGCGTTGGCGGACGGGTGCACGCGCGCCCGGTACGGCCATACCGCATGTCCCGGCGGCCCCGTTTTGCGCAGTTGGCAAAGCAAACGGAGCCAAAAAATCGAGCGGAGCCGCGTGGCGTCATTTTATGTGTCCTAGTGACCACTGCAAAAGACGGAACTGGGATACGGCAATTATCTTGGAGAACCCTTCACGAACAGGGCTATCTCGTCCGAGTTCTATGGCTTTTAGGGGAAATGAGTAGGAAACGGCCCGTTTCACCACATAGTTTGTCGGAACGAGGCCATATTTGGCACGTGCGTGGGCCTTAGGATGGGAAGCAAGGCCCCGGTCGCGGATTTCCAATCCGAACCACGGGCGACGGTTTTTCCATTTTCGGGTGCCGGAAGGGCTTTTTTTGTGAAGCAGCTACATGGTGCGCATTTCGATATCGCGCGGGACCTCCGCGCGGCGGTAGGATACCTCCTACGCACCACCTATCACATGCCATATGCGCGCGGAAGCCATCTGGGAATCCCACCCGCTTCTGCGGTGCTCGCCGAATCCGCCGGAAACCGTCCGGATTTGAACCGGGGCGACACTTTCCTTCGCTCAATAAATGGAGGGAAAAATGTTTTTAGGTCTAGGACGCGTCATTTTATGTGCTAAATGTTTTCCGTTTCGCGCGTTGGCGGACGGGTGCACGCGCGCGCCGGTACGGCCATACCGCATGTCCCGGCGGCCCGTTTTGCGCAGTTGGCAAAGCAAACGGAGCCAAAAATCGAGCGGAGCCGCGTGGCGTCATTTTATGTGTCCTAGTAACCACCGCAAAAGACGGAACTAGGATACGGCAATTATCTTGGAGAACCCTTCACGAACGGGGCTATCTCGTCCGGAGTTCTATGGCTTTTAGGGGAAATGAGTAGGAAACGGCCCGTTTCACCACATAGTTTGTCGGAACGAGGCCATATTTGGCACGTGCGTGGGCCTTAGGATGGGAAGCAAGGCCCCGGTCGCGGATTTCCAATCCGAACCACGAGCGACAGTTTTTCCATTTTCGGGTGCCTAAGGGCTTTTTTTGTGAAGCAGCTACATGGTGCGCATTTCAGTATCGCGCGGGACCTCCGCGCGGCGGTAGGATACCTCCTACGCACCACCTATCACATGCCATATGCGCGCGGAAGCCATCTCGGGAATCCCACCCGCTTCTGCGGTGCCCCGCCGAATCCGCCTGAAACTGTCCGGATTTGAACCGGGGGCGACACTTTCCTTCGCTCAATAAATGGAGGGAAAAATGTTTTTAGGTCTAGGACGCGTCATTTTATGTGCTAAATATTTTCCGTTTCGCGCGTTGGCGGACGGGTGCACGCGCGCGCCGTGCGGCCATACCGCATGTCCCGGCGGCCCCGTTTTGCGCGATTGGCAAAGCAAACGGAGCCAAAAAATCGAGCGGAGCCGCGTGGCGTCATTTTATGTGTCCTAGTAACCACTGCAAAAGACGGAACTAGGATACGGCAATTATCTTGGAGAACCCTTCACGAACAGGGCTATCTCGTCCGGAGTTCTATGGCTTTTAGGGAAATGAGTAGGAAACGGCCCGTTTCACCACATAGTTTGTCGGAACGAGGCCATATTTGGCACGTGCGTGGGCCTTAGGATGGGAAGCAAGGCCCCGGTCGCGGATTTCCAATCCGAACCACGAGCGACGGTTTTTCCATTTTCGGGGTGCCGGAAGGGCTTTTTTTTGTGAAGCAGCTACATGGTGCGCATTTCAGTATCGCGCGGGACCTCCGCGCGCGGTAGGATACCTCCTACGCACCACCTATCACATGCCATATGCGCGCGGAAGCCATCTCGGGAATCCCACCCGCTTCCTGCGGTGCCCCGCCGAATCCGCTGGAAACTGTCCGGATTTGAACTGGGGCGACACTTTCCTTCGCTCAATAAATGGAGGGAAAAATGTTTTTAGGTCTAGGACGCGTCATTTTATGTGCTAAATGTTTTCCGTTTCGCGCGTTGGCGGACGGGTGCACGCGCGCGCCGTGCAGCCATACCGCATGTCCCGGCGGCCCCGTTTTGCACAGTTGGCAAAGCAAACGGAGCCAAAAAATCGAGCGGAGCCGCGTGGCGTCATTTTATGTGTCCTAGTGACCACTGCAAAAGACGGAACTGGGATACGGCAATTATCTTGGAGAACCCTTCACGAACGTGGCTATCTCGTCCGAGTTCTATGGCTTTTAGGGGAAATGAGTAGGAAACGGCCCGTTTCACCACATAGTTTGTCGGAACGAGGCCATATTTGGCACGTGCGTGGGCCTTAGGATGGGAAGCAAGGCCCCGGTCGTGGATTTCCAATCCGAACCACGGGCGACGGTTTTTCCATTTTCGGGTGCGGAAGGGCTTTTTTGTGAAGCAGCTACATGGTGCGCATTTCAGTATCGCGCGGGACCTCCGCGCGGCGGTAGGATACCTCCTACGCACCACCTATCACATGCCATATGCGCGCGGAAGCCATCTGGGAATCCCACCCGCTTCCTGCGGTGCCCCGCCGAATCCGCTGGAAACTGTCCGGATTTGAACTGGGGCGACACTTTCCTTCGCTCAATAAATGGAGGGAAAAATGTTTTTAGGTCTAGGACGCGTCATTTTATGTGCTAAATGTTTTCCGTTTCGCGCGTTGGCGGACGGGTGCACGCGCGCGCCCGGTACGGCCATACCGCATGTCCCGTTGGCCCCGTTTTGCGCAGTTGGCAAAGCAAACGGAGCCAAAAAATCGAGCGGAGCCGCGTGGCGTCATTTTATGTGTCCTAGTGACCCACCGCAAAAGACGGAACGGGATACGGCAATTATCTTGGAGAACCCTTCACGAACGGGGCTATCTCGTCCAGGAGTTCTATGGCTTTTAGGGGAAATGAGTAGGAAACGGCCCGTTTCACCACATAGTTTGTCGGAACGAGGCCATATTTGGCACGTGCGTGGGCCTTAGGATGGGAAGCAAGGCCCCGGTCGCGGATTTCCAATCCGAACCACGGGCGACGGTTTTTCCATTTTCGGGGTGCCGGAAGGGCTTTTTTTTTGTGAAGCAGCTACATGGTGCGCATTTCAGTATCGCGCGGGACCTCCGCGCGGCGGTAGGATACCTCCTACGCACCACCTATCACATGCCATATGCGCGCGGAAGCCATGCGGGAATCCCACCCGCTTCTGCGGTGCCCGCCGAATCCGCTGGAAACTGTCCGGATTTGAACTGGGGCGACACTTTCCTTCGCTCAATAAATGGAGGGAAAAATGTTTTTAGGTCTAGGACGCGTCATTTTATGTGCTAAATGTTTTCCGTTTCGCGCGTTGGCGGACGGGTGCACGCGCGCGCCGGTACGGCCATACCGCATATCCCGGCGGCCCCGTTTTGCGCAATTGGCAAAGTAAACGGAGCCAAAAAATCGAGCGGAGCCGCGTGGCGTCATTTTATGTGTCCTAGTGACCACCGCAAAAGACGGAATCGGGATACGGCAATTATCTTGGAGAACCCTTCACGAACAGGGCTATCTCGTCCGGAGTTCTATGGCTTTTAGGGGAAATGAGTAGGAAACGGCCCGTTTCACCACATAGTTTGTCGGAACGAGGCCATATTTGGCACGTGCGTGGGCCTTAGGATGGGAAGCAAGGCCCCGGTCGCGGATTGCCACTCCGAACCACGGCGACGGTTTTTCCATTTTCGGGGTGCCTAAGGGCTTTTTTTGTGAAGCGGCTACATGGTGCGCATTTCAAGATCGCGCGGGACCTCCGCGCGGCGGTAGGATACCTCCTACGCACCACCTATCACATGCCATATGCGCGGAAGCCATCTGGGAATCCCACCCGCTTCTGCGGTGCCCGCCGAATCATGGAAACTGTCCGGATTTGAACTGGGCGACACTTTCCTTCGCTCAATAAATGGAGGGAAAAATGTTTTTAGGTCTAGGACGCGTCATTTTATGTGCTAAATGTTTTCCGTTTCGCGCGTTGGCGGACGGGTGCACGCGCGCGCCGGTGCGGCCATACCGCATGTCCCGGCGGCCCCGTTTTGCGCAGCTTGGCAAAGCAAACGGAGCCAAAAATCGAGCGGAGCCGCGTGGCGTCATTTTATGTGTCCTAGTGACCACGTGCAAAAGACGGAACTGGGATACGGCAATTATCTTGGAGAACCCTTCACGAACAGGGCTATCTCGTCCGAGTTCTATGGCTTTTAGGGGAAATGAGTAGGAAACGGCCCGTTTCACCACATAGTTTGTCGGAACGAGGCCATATTTGGCACGTGCGTGGGCCTTAGGATGGGAAGCAAGGCCCGGTCGCGGATTTCCAATCCGAACCACGGCGACGGTTTTTCCATTTTCGGGGTGCCGGAAGGGCTTTTTTTTTTGAAGCGGCAACATGGTGCGCATATAAGTATCCAGCGGGACCTCAGAGCGGCGGTATGAGACCTCCTACCCACCACCTATCACATGCCAGATGCGCGCGGAAGCCATCTGGGACTCCCACCCGCTTCTGCGGTGCCCGCCGAATCCGCTGAAACCGTCCGGATTTGAACCGGGCGACACTTTCCTTCGCTCAATAAATGGAGGGAAAAATGTTTTTAGGTCTAGGACGCGTCATTTTATGTGCTAAATGTTTTCCGTTTCGCGTTGGCGGACGGGTGCACGCGCGCGCCCGGTGCGGCCATACCGCATGTCCCGCGGCCGTTTTGCGCAGTTGGCAAAGCAAACGGAGCCAAAAAATCGAGCGGAGCCGCGTGGCGTCATTTTATGTGTCCTAGTGACCACTGCAAAAGACGGAACTGGGATACGGCAATTATCTTGGAGAACCCTTCACGAACAGGGCTATCTCGTCCGGAGTTCTATGGCTTTTAGGGGAAATGAGTAGGAAACGGCCCGTTTCACCACATAGTTTGTCGGAACGAGGCCATATTTGGCACGTGCGTGGGCCTTAGGATGGGAAGCAAGGCCCCGGTCGCGGATTTCCAATCCGAACCACGGGCGACGGTTTTTCCATTTTCGGGGTGCCGGAAGGGCTTTTTTTGTGAAGGGCTACATGGCGCGCATTTCGGTATCGCGCGGGACCTCCGCGCGGCGGTAGGATACCTCCTACGCACCACCTATCACATGCCATATGCGCGCGGAAGCCATCTCAGGAATCCCACCCGCTTCTGCGGTGCCCCGCCGAATCCGCCGGAAACCGTCCGGATTTGAACTGGGCGACACTTTCCTTCGCTCAATAAATGGAGGGAAAAATGTTTTTAGGTCTAGGACGCATCATTTTATCTGCTAAATGTTTTCCGTTTGGCACGTTGGCAGACGGGTGCACGCGCGCGCCCGGTACGGCCATACCGCATGTCCCGGCGGCCCGTTTTGCACAGTTGGCAAAGCAAACGGAGCCAAAAAATCGAGCGGAGCCGCGTGGCGTCATTTTATGTGTCCTAGTGACCACTGCAAAAGACGGAACTGGGATACGGCAATTATCTTGGAGAACCCTTCACGAACAGGGCTATCTCGTCCAGGAGTTCTATGGCTTTTAGGGGAAATGAGTAGGAAACGGCCCGTTTCACCACATAGTTTGTCGGAACGAGGCCATATTTGGCACGTGCGTGGGCCTTAGGATGGGAAGCAAGGCCCGGTCGCGGATTTCCAATCCGAACCACGGCGACGGTTTTTCCATTTCGGGGTGCGGAAGGGCTTTTTTTGTGAAGCAGCTACATGGTGCGCATTTCAGTATCGCGCGGGACCTCACGCGGCGGTAGGATACCTCCTACGCACCACCTATCACATGCCATATGCGCGCGGAAGCCATCCGGGAATCCCACCCGCTTCTGCGGTGCCCCGCCGAATCCGTGAAACTGTCCGGATTTGAACTGGGGGCGACACTTTCCTTCGCTCAATAAATGGAGGGAAAAATGTTTTTAGGTCTAGGACGCGTCATTTTATGTGCTAAATGTTTTTCCGTTTCGCGCGTTGGCGGACGGGTGCACGCGCGCGCCCGTGCGGCCATACCGCATGTCCCGGCGGCCGTTTTGCGCAGTTGGCAAAGCAAAGGGATCCAAAAAAGCGAGCGGAGCCGGGTGGCGACGTTTGATGTGGGCTAGTGACCAGAGCAAATGACGGAACTGGGATACGGCAATTATCTTGGAGAACCCTTCACGAACAGGGCTATCTCGTCGGAGTTCTATGGCTTTTAGGGGAAATGAGTAGGAAACGGCCCGTTTCACCACATAGTTTGTCGAACGAGGCCATATTTGGCACGTGCGTGGGCCTTAGGATGGGAAGCAAGGCCCCGGTCGCGGATTTCCAATCCGAACCACGGGCGACGGTTTTTCCATTTTCGGGGTGCTTGGGAAGGGCTTTTTTGTGAAGCAGCTACATGGTGCGCATTTCAAGATCGCGCGGGACCTCCGCGCGGCGGTAGGATACCTCCTACGCACCACCTATCACATGCCATATGCGCGCGGAAGCCATCTCGGGAATCCCACCCGCTTCTGCGGTGCCGCCGAATCCGCTGAAACCGTCCGGATTTGAACTGGGCGACACTTTCCTTCGCTCAATAAATGGAGGGAAAAATGTTTTTAGGTCTAGGACGCGTCATTTTATGTGCTAAATGTTTTCCGTTTCGCGCGTTGGCGGACGGGTGCACGCGCGCGCCGGTGCGGCCATACCGCATGTCCGGCGGCCCGTTTTGCGCAGTTGGCAAAGCAAACGGAGCCAAAAATCGAGCGGAGCCGCGTGGCGTCATATTATGTGTCCTAGTAACCACCGCAAAAGACGGAACTGGGATACGGCAATTATCTTGGAGAACCCTTCACGAACAGGGCTATCTCGTCCGGAGTTCTATGGCTTTTAGGGGAAATGAGTAGGAAACGGCCCGTTTCACCACATAGTTTGTCGGAACGAGGCCATATTTGGCACGTGCGTGGGCCTTAGGATGGGAAGCAAGGCCCCGGTCGCGGATTTCCAATCCGAACCACGAGCGACGGTTTTTCCATTTTCGGGTGCCGGAAGGGCTTTTTTTGTGAAGCAGCTACATGGTGCGCATTTCAGTATCGCGCGGGACCTCCGCGCGGCGGTAGGATACCTCCTACGCACCACCTATCACATGCCATATGCGCGCGGAAGCCATCCTGGGAATCCCACCCGCTTCTGCGGTGCCCGCCGAATCACTGGAAACTGTCCGGATTTGAAATGGGGCGACACTTTCCTTCGCTCAATAAATGGAGGGAAAAATGTTTTTAGGTCTAGGACGCGTCATTTTATGTGCTAAATATTTTCCGTTTCGCGCGTTGGCGGACGGGTGCACGCGCGCGCCCGGTACGGCCATACCGCATGTCCCGGCGGCCCCGTTTTGCGCGATTGGCAAAGCAAACGGAGCCAAAAATCGAGCGGAGCCGCGTGGCGTCATTTTATGTGTCCTAGTAACCACCTGCAAAAGACGGAACTAGGATACGGCAATTATCTTGGAGAACCCTTCACGAAGAACGGGGCTATCTCGTCCGGAGTTCTATGGCTTTTAGGGAAATGAGTAGGAAACGGCCCGTTTCACCACATAGTTTGTCGGAACGAGGCCATATTTGGCACGTGCGTGGGCCTTAGGATGGGAAGCAAGGCCCCGGTCGCGGATTTCCAATCCGAACCACGAGCGACAGTTTTTCCATTTTCGGGTGCCGAAGGGCTTTTTTTGTGAAGCGGCTACATGGTGCGCATTTCGATATCGCGCGGGACCTCCGCGCGGCGGTAGGATACCTCCTACGCACCACCTATCACATGCCATATGCGCGCGGAAGCCATCCGGGAATCCCACCCGCTTCTGCGGTGCCCGCCGAATCCGCTGAAACCGTCCGGATTTGAACTGGGCGACACTTTCCTTCGCTCAATAAATGGAGGGAAAAATGTTTTTAGGTCTAGGACGCGTCATTTTATGTGCTAAATGTTTTCCGTTTCGCGCGTTGGCGGACGGGTGCACGCGCGCGCCCGTGCGGCCATACCGCATGTCCCGCGGCCCGTTTTGCGCAGTTGGCAAAGCAAACGGAGCCAAAAAATCGAGCGGAGCCGCGTGGCGTCATTTTATGTGTCCTAGTGACCACGCAAAAGACGGAACTGGGATACGGCAATTATCTTGGAGAACCCTTCACGAACAGGGCTATCTCGTCCGGAGTTCTATGGCTTTTAGGGAAATGAGTAGGAAACGGCCCGTTTCACCACATAGTTTGTCGGAAGCGAGGCCATATTTGGCACGTGCGTGGGCCTTAGGATGGGAAGCAAGGCCCCGGTCGTGGATTTCCAATCCGAACCACGGGCGACGGTTTTTCCATTTTCGGGGTGCGGAAGGGCTTTTTTGTGAAGCGGCTACATGGTGCGCATTTCAGTATCGCGCGGGACCTCCGCGCGGCGGGAGGAGACCTCCTACGCACCACCTATCACATGGCATATGCGCCCGGAAGCCATGCAGGAATCCCACCCGCTTCTGCGGTGCCCCGCGAATCCGGAAACTGTCCGGATTTGAGCTGAGGCGACACTTTCCTTCGCTCAATAAATGGAGGGAAAAATGTTTTTAGGTCTAGGACGCGTCATTTTATGTGCTAAATGTTTTCCGTTTCGCGCGTTGGCGGACGGGTGCACGCGCGCCCGGTGCGGCCATACCGCATGTCCCGTTGGCCCCGTTTTGCGCGATTGGCAAAGCAAACGGAGCCAAAAAATCGAGCGGAGCCGCGTGGCGTCATTTTATGTGTCCTAGTGACCACCGCAAAAGACGGAACTGGGATACGGCAATTATCTTGGAGAACCCTTCACGAACAGGGCTATCTCGTCGGAGTTCTATGGCTTTTAGGGGAAATGAGTAGGAAACGGCCCGTTTCACCACATAGTTTGTCGGAACGAGGCCATATTTGGCACGTGCGTGGGCCTTAGAATGGGAAGCAAGGCCCCGGTCGCGGATTTCCAATCCGAACCACGGGCGACGGTTTTTCCATTTTCGGGTGCCGGAAGGGCTTTTTTTGTGAAGCGGCTACATGGTGCGCATTTCAAGATCGCGCGGGACCTCCGCGCGGCGGTAGGATACCTCCTACGCACCACCTATCACATGCCATATGCGCGGAAGCCATGCGGGAATCCCACCCGCTTCTGCGGTGCCCAGAATCCGCCGGAAACCGTCCGGATTTGAAGCTGGGCGACACTTTCCTTCGCTCAATAAATGGAGGGAAAAATGTTTTTAGGTCTAGGACGCGTCATTTTATGTGCTAAATGTTTTCCGTTTCGCGCGTTGGCGGACGGGTGCACGCGCGCCGGTACGGCCATACCGCATGTCCCGGCGGCCCCGTTTTGCGCGATTGGCAAAGCAAACGGAGCCAAAATCGAGCGGAGCCGCGTGGCGTCATTTTATGTGTCCTAGTGACCACCGCAAAAGACGGCTGGGATACGGCAATTATCTTGGAGAACCCTTCACGAACAGGGCTATCTCGTCCAGGAGTTCTATGGCTTTTAGGGGAAATGAGTAGGAAACGGCCCGTTTCACCACATAGTTTGTCGGAACGAGGCCATATTTGGCACGTGCGTGGGCCTTAGAATGGGAAGCAAGGCCCGGTCGCGGATTTCCAATCCGAACCACGGGCGACAGTTTTCCATTTTCGGGAGTGCCGGAAGGGCTTTTTTTGTGAAGCAGCTACATGGTGCGCATTTCAGTATCGCGCGGGACCTCCGCGGCGGTAGGATACCTCCTACGCACCACCTATCACATGCCATATGCGCGCGGAAGCCATCCGGGAATCCCACCCGCTTCTGCGGTGCCCGCCGAATCCGTGAAACTGTCCGGATTTGAACTGAGGCGACACTTTCCTTCGCTCAATAAATGGAGGGAAAAATGTTTTTAGGTCTAGGACGCGTCATTTTATGTGCTAAATGTTTTCCGTTTCGCGCGTTGGCGGACGGGTGCACGCCGCGCGGTTCGGCCATACCGCATGTCCCGGCGGCCCCGTTTTGCGCAGTTGGCAAAGCAAACGGAGCCAAAAATCGAGCGGAGCCGCGTGGCGTCATTTTATGTGTCCTAGTGACCACCGCAAAAGACGGAACTGGGATACGGCAATTATCTTGGAGAACCCTTCACGAACAGGGCTATCTCGTCCGAGTTCTATGGCTTTTAGGGGAAATGAGTAGGAAACGGCCCGTTTCACCACATAGTTTGTCGGAACGAGGCCATATTTGGCACGTGCGTGGGCCTTAGGATGGGAAGCAAGGCCCCGGTCGCGGATTTCCAATCCGAACCACGAGCGACGGTTTTTCCATTTTCGGTGCCGGAAGGGCTTTTTGTGAAGCAGCTACATGGTGCGCATTTCAGTATCGCGCGGGACCTCCGCGCGGCGGTAGGATACCTCCTACGCACCACCTATCACATGCCATATGCGCGCGGAAGCCATCCGGGAATCCCACCCGCTTCTGCGGTGCCCGCCGAATCCGCTGGAAACTGTCCGGATTTGAACTGGGGCGACACTTTCCTTCGCTCAATAAATGGAGGGAAAAATGTTTTTAGGTCTAGGACGCGTCATTTTATGTGCTAAATGTTTTCCGTTTCGCGCGTTGGCGGACGGGTGCACGCGCAGCGCCCGTGCGGCCATACCGCATGTCCCGCGGCCCGTTTTGCGCAGTTGGCAAAGCAAACGGAGCCAAAAATCGAGCGGAGCCGCGTGGCGTCATTTTATGTGTCCTAGTGACCACCGCAAAAGACGGGAACTGGGATACGGCAATTATCTTGGAGAACCCTTCACGAACAGGGCTATCTCGTCCAGGAGTTCTATGGCTTTTAGGGAAATGAGTAGGAAACGGCCCGTTTCACCACATAGTTTGTCGGAACGAGGCCATATTTGGCACGTGCGTGGGCCTTAGGATGGGAAGCAAGGCCCGGTCGCGGATTTCCAATCCGAACCACGGGCGA
Organism: Lolium perenne; assembly: GCF_019359855.2. NCBI lineage: Eukaryota > Viridiplantae > Streptophyta > Magnoliopsida > Poales > Poaceae > Lolium > Lolium perenne. The sequence goes on along the minus strand of NC_067244.2, from coordinate 244,179,972 downwards.
CGGTTTTTCCATTTTCGGTGCCGGAAGGGCTTTTTTTGTGAAGCAGCTACATGGTGCGCATTTCGGTATCGCGCGGGACCTCCGCGCGGCGGTAGGATACCTCCTACGCACCACCTATCACATGCCATATGCGCGCGGAAGCCATCCGGGAATCCCACCCGCTTCTGCGGTGCCCCGCCGAATCCGGAAAGCTGTCCGGATTTGAACTGGGCGACACTTTCCTTCGCTCAATAAATGGAGGGAAAAATGTTTTTAGGTCTAGGACGCGTCATTTTATGTGCTAAATGTTTTCCGTTTCGCGCGTTGGCGGACGGAGTGCACGCGCGCGCCCGATGCGGCCATACCGCATGTCCGGCGGCCCCGTTTTGCGCGATTGGCAAAGCAAACGGAGCCAAAAATCGAGCGGAGCCGCGTGGCGTCATTTTATGTGTCCTAGTAACCACCGCAAAAGACGGAACTAGGATACGGCAATTATCTTGGAGAACCCTTCACGAACAGGGCTATCTCGTCCAGGAGTTCTATGGCTTTTAGGGAAATGAGTAGGAAACGGCCCGTTTCACCACATAGTTTGTCGGAACGAGGCCATATTTGGCACGTGCGTGGGCCTTAGGATGGGAAGCAAGGCCCCGGTCGCGGATTTCCAATCCGAACCACGAGCGACGGTTTTTCCATTTTCGGGGTGCGGAAGGGCTTTTTTGTGAAGCAGCTACATGGTGCGCATTTCAGTATCGCGCGGGACCTCGCGCGGCGGTAGGATACCTCCTACGCACCACCTATCACATGCCATATGCGCGCGGAAGCCATCCGGGAATCCCACCCGCTTCTGCGGTGCCCCGCGAATCCACGGAAACCGTCCGGATTTGAGCGGGCGACACTTTCCTTCGCTCAATAAGTGGAGGGAAAAATGTTTTTAGGTCTAGGACGCGTCATTTTATGTGCTAAATGTTTTCCGTTTCGCGCGTTGGCGGACGGGTGCACGCGCGCGCCCGGTGCGGCCATACCGCATGTCCCGGCGGCCCCGTTTTGCGATTGGCAAAGCAAACGGAGCCAAAAATCGAGCGGAGCCGCGTGGCGTCATTTTATGTGTCCTAGTGACCACCGCAAAAGACGGAACTGGGATACGGCAATTATCTTGGAGAACCCTTCACGAACAGGGCTATCTCGTCCGGAGTTCTATGGCTTTTAGGGAAATGAGTAGGAAACGGCCCGTTTCACCACATAGTTTGTCGGAACGAGGCCATATTTGGCACGTGCGTGGGCCTTAGGATGGGAAGCAAGGCCCCGGTCGCGGATTTCCAATCCGAACCACGCGCGACGGTTTTTCCATTTTCGGGGTGCCGGAAGGGCTTTGTTTTGTGACGCAGCTACATGGTGCGCATTTCGGTATCGCGCGGGCCCTCCGCGCAGCGGTCGGGTGCCTCCTACGCACCACCTATCACATGCCATATGCGCGCGGAAGCCATCTGGGAATCCCACCCGCTTCTGCGGTGCCCCGCCGAATCCGCCGGAAACCGTCCGGATTTGAACTGGGCGACACTTTCCTTCGCTCAATAAATGGAGGGAAAAATGTTTTTAGGTCTAGGACGCGTCATTTTATGTGCTAAATGTTTTCCGTTTCGCGCGTTGGCGGACGGGTGCACGCGCGCGCCGTGCGGCCATACCGCATGTCCGGCGGCCCCGTTTTGCGCGATTGGCAAAGCAAACGGAGCCAAAAAATCGAGCGGAGCCGCGTGGCGTCATTTTATGTGTCCTAGTGACCACCGCAAAAGACGGAACCGGGATACGGCAATTATCTTGGAGAACCCTTCACGAACAGGGCTATCTCGTCCAGGAGTTCTATGGCTTTTAGGGAAATGAGTAGGAAACGGCCCGTTTCACCACATAGTTTGTCGGAACGAGGCCATATTTGGCACGTGCGTGGGCCTTAGGATGGGAAGCAAGGCCCCGGTCGCGGATTTCCAATCCGAACCACGGGCGACGGTTTTTCCATTTTCGGGTGCCGGAAGGGCTTTTTTTGTGAAGCAGCTACATGGTGCGCATTTCAGTATCGCGCGGGACCTCCGCGCGGCGGTAGGATACCTCCTACGCACCACCTATCACATGCCATATGCGCGCGGAAGCCATCTCGGGAATCCCACCCGCTTCTGCGGTGCCCCGCCGAATCCGGCTGAAACCTGTCCGGATTTGAGCTGGGCGACACTTTCCTTCGCTCAATAAATGGAGGGAAAAATGTTTTTAGGTCTAGGACGCGTCATTTTATGTGCTAAATATTTTCCGTTTCGCGCGTTGGCGGACGGGTGCACGCGCGCGCCCAGTACGGCCATACCGCATGTCCCGGCGGCCCCGTTTTGCGCAGTTGGCAAAGCAAACGGAGCCAAAAAATCGAGCGGAGCCGCGTGGCATCATTTTATGTGTCCTAGTGACCACCGCAAAAGACAGGAACTGGGATACGGCAATTATCTTGGAGAACCCTTCACGAACAGGGCTATCTCGTCCAGGAGTTCTATGGCTTTTAGGGGAAATGAGTAGGAAACGGCCCGTTTCACCACATAGTTTATCGGAACGAGGCCATATTTGGCACGTGCGTGGGCCTTAGGATGGGAAGCAAGGCCCCGGTCGCGGATTTCCAATCCGAACCACGGGCGACGGTTTTTCCATTTTCGGGTGCCGGAAGGGCTTTTTTTGTGAAGCGGCTACATGGTGCGCATTTCAAGATCGCGCGGGACCTCCGCGCGGCGGTAGGATACCTCCTACGCACCACCTATCACATGCCATATGCGCGCGGAAGCCATGCGGGAATCCCACCCGCTTCTGCGGTGCCCCGCCGAATCCGCTGAAACTGTCCGGATTTGAATCGGGGCGACACTTTCCTTCGCTCAATAAATGGAGGGAAAAATGTTTTTAGGTCTAGGACGCGTCATTTTATGTGCTAAATGTTTTCCGTTTCGCGCGTTGGCGGACGGGTGCACGCGCGCGCCCGGTGCGGCCATACCGCATGTCCGCGGCCCCGTTTTGCGCGATTGGCAAAGCAAACGGAGCCAAAAAATCGAGCGGAGCCGCGTGGCGTCATTTTATGTGTCCTAGTGACCACCGCAAAAGACGGAACTGGGATACGGCAATTATCTTGGAGAACCCTTCACGAACGGGGCTATCTCGTCCGGAGTTCTATGGCTTTTAGGGAAATGAGTAGGAAACGGCCCGTTTCACCACATAGTTTGTCGGAACGAGGCCATATTTGGCACGTGCGTGGGCCTTAGGATGGGAAGCAAGGCCCGGTCGCGGATTTCCAATCCGAACCACGGGCGACGGTTTTTCCATTTTCGGGGTGCGGAAGGGCTTTTTTTGTGAAGCAGCTACATGGTGCGCATTTCAGTATCGCGCGGGACCTCCGCGCGGCGGTAGGATACCTCCTACGCACCACCTATCACATGCCATATGCGCGGAAGCCATCCGGGAATCCCACCCGCTTCTGCGGTGCCCCGTGAATCCGGAAAGCGTCCGGATTTGAAGCTGGGCGACACTTTCCTTCGCTCAATAAATGGAGGGAAAAATGTTTTTAGGTCTAGGACGCGTCATTTTATGTGCTAAATGTTTTCCGTTTCGCGCGTTGGCGGACGGGTGCACGCGCGCCCGTGCGGCCATACCGCATGTCCCGGCGGCCCCGTTTTGCGCGATTGGCAAAGCAAACGGAGCCAAAAAATCGAGCGGAGCCGCGTGGCGTCATTTTATGTGTCCTAGTGACCACCGCAAAGACGGAACTGGGATACGGCAATTATCTTGGAGAACCCTTCACGAACAGGGCTATCTCGTCCGGAGTTCTATGGCTTTTAGGGGAAATGAGTAGGAAACGGCCCGTTTCACCACATAGTTTGTCGGAACGAGGCCATATTTGGCACGTGCGTGGGCCTTAGGATGGGAAGCAAGGCCCGGTCACGGATTTCCAATCCGAACCACGGGCGACGGTTTTTCCATTTTCGGGTCTGCCGAAGGGCTTTTTTGTGAAGCGGCTACATGGTGCGCATTTCGATCGCTATCGCGCGGGACCTCCGCGCGGCGGTAGGATACCTCCTACGCACCACCTATCACATGCCATATGCGCGCGGAAGCCATCTGGGAATCCCACTGCTTTCCTCATGCGGTGCCTCGCCGAATCCACTGAAACTCGTCCGGGATTTGAACTGGGGCGACACTTTCCTTCGCTCAATAAATGGAGGGAAAAATGTTTTTAGGTCTAGGACGCGTCATTTTATGTGCTAAATGTTTTCCGTTTCGCGCGTTGGCGGACGGGTGATCGCGCGCGCCCGCACGGCCATACCGCATGTCCCTGCGGCCCCGTTTTGCGCAGCTTGGCAAAGCAAACGGAGCCAAAAATCGAGCGGAGCCGCGTGGCGTCATTTTATGTGTCCTAGTGACCACTGCAAAAGACGGAACTGGGATACGGCAATTATCTTGGAGAACCCTTCACGAACAGGGCTATCTCGTCCGAGTTCTATGGCTTTTAGGGGAAATGAGTAGGAAACGGCCCGTTTCACCACATAGTTTGTCGGAACGAGGCCATATTTTGGCACGTGCGTGGGCCTTAGGATGGGAAGCAAGGCCCGGTCGCGGATTTCCAATCCGAACCACGGGCGACGGTTTTTCCATTTTCGGGGTGCCGGAAGGGCTTTTTTGTGAAGCGGCTACATGGTGCGCATTTCAAGATCGCGCGGGACCTCCGCGCGGCGGTAGGATACCTCCTACGCACCACCTATCACATGCCATATGCGCGCGGAAGCCATCCGGGAATCCCACCCGCTTCTGCGGTGCCCCGCCGAATCCGCCGGAAACCGTCCGGATTTGAACCGGGGCGACACTTTCCTTCGCTCAATAAATGGAGGGAAAAATGTTTTTAGGTCTAGGACGCGTCATTTTATGTGCTAAATGTTTTCCGTTTCGCGCGTTGGCGGACGGGTGCACGCGCGCGCCGGTGCGGCCATACCGCATGTCCCGGTGGCCCCGTTTTGCGCGGTTGGCAAAGCAAACGGAGCCAAAATCGAGCGGAGCCGCGTGGCGTCATTTTATGTGTCCTAGTGACCACTGCAAAAGACGGAACTGGGATACGGCAATTATCTTGGAGAACCCTTCACGAAAATTTCTATCTCTTACTGAGTACTATGGCTTTAAGGGGAAATGAGTCGGAAACGGCCCGTTTCACCACATAGTTTGTCGAACGAGGCCATATTTGGCACGTGCGTGGGCCTTAGGATGGGAAGCAAGGCCCCGGTCGCGGATTTCCAATCCGAACCACGGGCGACGGTTTTTCCATTTTCGGGGTGCCTAAGGGCTTTTTTGTGAAGCGGCTACATGGTGCGCATTTCGATATCGCGCGGGTCCTCCGCGCGGCGGTAGGATACCTCCTCCGCTCCACCTATCACATGCCATATGCGCGCGGAAGCCATCCGGGAATCCCACCCGCTTCTGCGGTGCCCTCGCCGAATCCGCTGAAACTCGTCCGGATTTGAACTGGGGCGACACTTTCCTTCGCTCAATAAATGGAGGGAAAAATGTTTTTAGGTCTAGGACGCGTCATTTTATGTGCTAAATGTTTTCCGTTTCGCGCGTTGGCGGACGGGTGCACGCGCGCGCCCGGTACGGCCATACCGCATGTCCCGGCGGCCCGTTTTGCGCAGTTGGCAAAGCAAACGGAGCCAAAAATCGAGCGGAGCCGCGTGGCGTCATTTTATGTGTCCTAGTGACCACCGCAAAAGACGGAACTGGATACGGCAATTATCTTGGAGAACCCTTCACGAACAGGGCTATCTCGTCCAGGAGTTCTATGGCTTTTAGGGGAAATGAGTAGAAACGGCCCGTTTCACCACATAGTTTGTCGAACGAGGCCATATTTGGCACGTGCGTGGGCCTTAGGATGGGAAGCAAGGCCCCGGTCGCGGATTTCCAATCCGAACCACGGGCGACGGTTTTTCCATTTTCGGGTGCCGGAAGGACTTTTTTTTGTGAAGCGGCTACATGGTGCGCATTTCAAGATCGCGCGGGACCTCGCGCGGCGGTAGGATACCTCCTACGCACCACCTATCACATGCCATATGCGCGCGGAAGCCATCTCGGGAATCCCACCCGCTTCTGCGGTGCCCCGCCGAATCCGCCGGAAACCGTCCGGATTTGAATCGGGCGACACTTTCCTTCGCTCAATAAATGGAGGGAAAAATGTTTTTAGGTCTAGGACGCGTCATTTTATGTGCTAAATGTTTTCCGTTTCGCGCGTTGGCGGACGGGTGCACACGCGCGCCAGTGCGGCCATACCGCATGTCCCGGCGGCCCCGTTTTGCGCAGTTGGCAAAGCAAACGGAGCCAAAAATCGAGCGGAGCCGCGTGGCGTCATTTTATGTGTCCTAGTGACCACCGCAAAAGACGGAACTGGGATACGGCAATTATCTTGGAGAACCCTTCACGAACAGGGCTATCTCGTCCTGAGTTCTATGGCTTTTAGGGGAAATGAGTAGGAAACGGCCCGTTTCACCACATAGTTTGTCGGAACGAGGCCATATTTGGCACGTGCGTGGGCCTTAGGATGGGAAGCAAGGCCCCGGTCGCGGATTTCCAATCCGAACCACGGGCGACGGTTTTTCCATTTTCGGGGTGCCGAAAGGGCTTTTTTTGTGAAGCAGCTACATGGTGCGCATTTCAGTATCGCGCGGGACCTCCGCGCGGCGGTAGGATACCTCCTACGCACCACCTATCACATGCCATATGCGCGCGGAAGCCATCCGGGAATCCCACCCGCTTCTGCGGTGCCTCGCCGAATCCATCGGAAACCGTCAGGATTTGAACTGGGCGACACTTTCCTTCGCTCAATAAATGGAGGGAAAAATGTTTTTAGGTCTAGGACGCGTCATTTTATGTGCTAAATGTTTTCCGTTTCGCGCGTTGGCGGACGGGTGCACGCGCGCGCCCGGTGCGGCCATACCGCATGTCCGGCGGCCCGTTTTGCGCAGCTTGGCAAAGCAAACGGAGCCAAAAAATCGAGCGGAGCCGCGTGGCGTCATTTTATGTGTCCTAGTGACCACTGCAAAAGACGGAACTGGGATACGGCAATTATCTTGGAGAACCCTTCACGAACAGGGCTATCTCGTCCGTAGTTCTATGGCTTTTAGGGGAAATGAGTAGGAAACGGCCCGTTTCACCACATAGTTTGTCGGAACGAGGCCATATTTGGCACGTGCGTGGGCCTTAGGATGGGAAGCAAGGCCCCGGTCGCGGATTTCCAATCCGAACCACGGGCGACGGTTTTTCCATTTTCGGGGTGCCGGAAGGGCTTTTTTTGTGAAGCGGCTACATGGTGCGCATTTCGATGATCGCGCGGGACCTCCGCGCGGCGGTAGGATACCTCCTACGCACCACCTATCACATGCCATATGCGCGCGGAAGCCATCTGGGGATCCCTCCCGCTTACTGCGGTGCCGCGCGGTATCCGGTTGTAACGGTCCGGAGTTGAACTGGGGCGACACTTTCCTTCGCTCAATAAATGGAGGGAAAAATGTTTTTAGGTCTAGGACGCGTCATTTTATGTGCTAAATGTTTTCCGTTTCGCGCGTTGGCGGACGGGTGCACGCGCGCCCCGTTCGGCCAGACCGCATGTCCCGTCGGCCCCGTTTTGCGCAGTTGGCAAATCAAAGTGTCACAAAATATCGAGCGGAGCCGCGTGGCGTCATTTTATGTGTCCTAGTGACCACTGCAAAAGACGGAACTGGGATACGGCAATTATCTTGGATAACCCTTCACGAACAGCGCTATCTCGTCCTGAGTTCTATGGCTTTTAGGGGAAATGAGTAGGAAACGGCCCGTTTCACCACATAGTTTGTCGAACGAGGCCATATTTGGCACGTGCGTGGGCCTTAGGATGGGAAGCAAGGCCCCGGTCGCGGATTTCCAATCCGAACCACGGCGACGGTTTTTCCATTTTCGGGTGCGGAAGGGCTTTTTTGTGAAGCAGCTACATGGTGCGCATTTCGCATCGCGCGGGACCTCCGCGCGGCGGTAGGATACCTCCTACGCACCACCTATCACATGCCATATGCGCGCGGAAGCCATCCTGGGAATCCCACCCGCTTCTGCGGTGCCCCGCCGAATCCGGAAACTGTCCGGATTTGAACTGGGCGACACTTTCCTTCGCTCAATAAATGGAGGGAAAAATGTTTTTAGGTCTAGGACGCGTCATTTTATGTGCTAAATGTTTTCCGTTTGCGCGTTGGCGGACGGGTGCACGCGCGCGCCCGGTGCGGCCATACCGCATGTCCCGCGGCCCCGTTTTGCGCGGTTGGCAAAGCAAACGGAGCCAAAAATCGAGCGGAGCTGCGTGGCGTCATTTTATGTGTCCTAGTGACCACCGCAAAAGACGGAACTGGATACGGCAATTATCTTGGAGAACCCTTCACGAACAGGGCTATCTCGTCCGAGTTCTATGGCTTTTAGGGAAATGAGTAGGAAACGGCCCGTTTCACCACATAGTTTGTCGGAACGAGGCCATATTTGGCACGTGCGTGGGCCTTAGGATGGGAAGCAAGGCCCGGTCGCGGATTTCCAATCCAACCACGGGCGACGGTTTTTCCATTTTCGGGTGCCGGAAGGGCTTTTTTGTGAAGCAGCTACATGGTGCGCATTTCAAAGATCGCGCGGGACCTCCGCGGCGGTAGGATACCTCCTACGCACCACCTATCACATGCCATATGCGCGCGGAAGCCATCCTGGGAATCCCACCCGCTTCTGCGGTGCTCCCGCCGAATCCGCATTGGAAACCGTCCGGATTTGAACTGCCCAGGCGACACTTTCCTTCGCTCAATAAATGGAGGGAAAAATGTTTTTAGGTCTAGGACGCGTCATTTTATGTGCTAAATGTTTTTCCGTTTCGCGCGTTGGCGGACGTGGTGCACGCGCGCGCCCGGTACGGCCATACCGCATGTCCCGGCGGCCCCGTTTTGCGCAGTTGGCAAAGCAAACGGAGCCAAAATCGCGCGGAGCCGCGTGGCGTCATTTTATGTGTCCTAGTGACCACTTGAATTGACGGTACTGGGATTCGGCATTTATCTTGGAGAACCCTTCACGAACGGGGCTATCTCGTCCAGGAGTTCTATGGCTTTTAGGGAAATGAGTAGAAACGGCCCGTTTCACCACATAGTTTGTCGGAACGAGGCCATATTTGGCACGTGCGTGGGCCTTAGGATGGGAAGCAAGGCCCCGGTCGTGGATTTCCAATCCGAACCACGGGCGACGGTTTTTCCATTTTCGGGGTGCCGGAAGGGCTTTTTTGTGAAGCAGCTACATGGTGCGCATTTCGATATCGCGCGGGACCTCCGCGCGGCGGTAGGATACCTCCTACGCACCACCTATCACATGCCATATGCGCGCGGAAGCCATCTGGGAATCCCACCCGCTTGCGGTGCCGCCGAATCCGCCGGAAACCGTCCGGATTTGGGCGGGCGACACTTTCCTTCGCTCAATAAATGGAGGAAAAATGTTTTTAGGTCTAGGACGCGTCATTTTATGTGCTAAATGTTTTCCGTTTCGCGCGTTGGCGGACGGGTGCACGCGCGCGCCGGTGCGGCCATACCGCATGTCCCGTTGGCCCGTTTTGCGCGATTGGCAAAGCAAACGGAGCCAAAAAATCGAGCGGAGCCGCGTGGCGTCATTTTATGTGTCCTAGTGACCACTGCAAAAGACGGAACTGGGATACGGCAATTATCTTGGAGAACCCTTCACGAACAGGGCTATCTCGTCCGAGTTCTATGGCTTTTAGGGAAATGAGTAGGAAACGGCCCGTTTCACCACATAGTTTGTCGGAACGAGGCCATATTTGGCACGTGCGTGGGCCTTAGGATGGGAAGCAAGGCCCCGGTCGCGGATTTCCAATCCGAACCACGGCGACGGTTTTTCCATTTTCGGGTGCGGAAGGGCTTTTTTTTTGTGAAGCGGCTACATGGTGCGCATTTCGATATCGCGCGGGACCTCCGCGGCGGTAGGATACCTCCTACGCACCACCTATCACATGCCATATGCGCGCGGAAGCCATCCTGGGAATCCCACCCGCTTCTGCGGTGCCCCGCCGAATCCGCCGGAAACTGTCCGGATTTGAATCGGGGCGACACTTTCCTTCGCTCAATAAATGGAGGGAAAAATGTTTTTAGCTCTAGGACGCGTCATTTTATGTGCTAAATGTTTTCCGTTTCGCGCGTTGGCGGACGGGTGCACGCGCGCGCGCCGGTACGGCCATACCGCATGTCCCGGCGGCCCGTTTTGCGCAGTTGGCAAAGCAAACGGAGCCAAAATCGAGCGGAGCAGCGTGGCGTCATTTTATGTGTCCTAGTGACCACTTGCAAAAGACGGGCTGGATACGGCAATTATCTTGGAGAACCCTTCACGAACAGGGCTATCTCGTCCGGAGTTCTATGGCTTTTAGGGGAAATGAGTAGGAAACGGCCCGTTTCACCACATAGTTTGTCGGAACGAGGCCATATTTGGCACGTGCGTGGGCCTTAGGATGGGAAGCAAGGCCCGGTCGCGGATTTCCAATCCGAACCACGAGCGACGGTTTTTCCATTTTCGAGTGCGGAAGGGCTTTTTTTGTGAAGCAGCTACATGGTGCGCATTTCAGTATCGCGCGGGACCTCCGCGCGGGCGGTAGGATACCTCCTACGCACCACCTATCACATGCCATATGCGCGCGGAAGCCATCTGGGAATCCCACCCGCTTCCTGCGGTGCCCCGCCGAATCCGCTGGAAACTGTCCGGATTTGAACTGGGGCGACACTTTCCTTCGCTCAATAAATGGAGGGAAAAATGTTTTTAGGTCTAGGACGCGTCATTTTATGTGCTAAATGTTTTCCGTTTCGCGCGTTGGCGGACGGGTGCACGCGCGCGCCCGGTACGGCCATACCGCATGTCCCGGCGGCCCGTTTTGCGCGATTGGCAAAGCAAACGGAGCCAAAATCGAGCGGAGCCGCGTGGCGTCATTTTATGTGTCCTAGTGACCACTTTGCAAAAGACGGAACTGGATACGGCAATTATCTTGGAGAACCCTTCACGAACAGAGGCTATCTCGTCCAGGAGTTCTATGGCTTTTAGGGAAATGAGTAGGAAACGGCCCGTTTCACCACATAGTTTGTCGGAACGAGGCCATATTTGGCACGTGCGTGGGCCTTAGGAAGGAAGCAAGGCCCGGTCGCGGATTTCCAATCCGAACCACGGGCGACGGTTTTTCCATTTTCGAGTGCCGGAAGGGCTTTTTTTGTGAAGCGGCTACATGGTGCGCATTTCAAGATCGCGCGGGACCTCCGCGCGGCGGTAGGATACCTCCTACGCACCACCTATCACATGCCATATGCGCGCGGAAGCCATCTGGGAATCCCACCCGCTTCTGCGGTGCCCCGCCGAATCCATTGGAACCGTCCGGATTTGAACTGGGGCGACACTTTCCTTCGCTCAATAAATGGAGGGAAAAATGTTTTTAGGTCTAGGACGCGTCATTTTATGTGCTAAATGTTTTCCGTTTCGCGCGTTGGCGGACGGGTGCACGCGCGCGCCGATGCGGCCATACCGCATGTCCCGGCGGCCCCGTTTTGCGCAGTTGGCAAAGCAAACGGAGCCAAAAAATCGAGCGGAGCCGCGTGGCGTCATTTTATGTGTCCTAGTGACCACTGCAAAAGACGGAACTGGGATACGGCAATTATCTTGGAGAACCCTTCACGAACAGGGCTATCTCGTCCGGAGTTCTATGGCTTTTAGGGGAAATGAGTAGGAAACGGCCCGTTTCACCACATAGTTTGTCGGAACGAGGCCATATTTGGCACGTGCGTGGGCCTTAGGATGGGAAGCAAGGCCCGGTCGCGGATTTCCAATCCGAACCACGGGCGACGGTTTTTCCATTTTCGGGGTGCCGAAGGGCTTTTTTTGTGAAGCGGCTACATGGTGCGCATTTCAAGTATCGCGCGGGACCTCACGCGCGGCGGTAGGATACCTCCTACGCACCACCTATCACATGCCATATGCGCGCGGAAGCCATGCAGGAATCCCACCCGCTTCTGCGGTGCCCCGCCGAATCCGCCGGAAACCGTCCGGATTTGAACTGAGGCGACACTTTCCTTCGCTCAATAAATGGAGGGAAAAATGTTTTTAGGTCTAGGACGCGTCACTTTATGTGCTAAATGATTTCCGTTTCGCGCGGTGGCGGAAGGCTGCACGCGCGCGCCCGCTTCGCCCATACCGCTTGCCCCGGCGGCCCCGTTTTGCGCAGTTGGCAAAGCAAACGGAGCCAAAAAATCGAGCGGAGCCGCGTGGCGTCATTTTATGTGTCCTAGTAACCACTGCAAAAGACGGAACTAGGATACGGCAATTATCTTGGAGAACCCTTCCACGAACAGGGCTATCTCGTCCGGAGTTCTATGGCTTTTAGGGGAAATGAGTAGGAAACGGCCCGTTTCACCACATAGTTTGTCGGAACGAGGCCATATTTGGCACGTGCGTGGGCCTTAGGATGGGAAGCAAGGCCCCGGTCGCGGATTTCCAATCCGAACAACGAGCGACGGTTTTTCCATTTTCGGGGTGCCGGAAGGGCTTTTTTTGTGAAGCGGCTACATGGTGCGCATTTCGTATCGCGCGGGACCTCCGCGCGGCGGTAGGATACCTCCTACGCACCACCTATCACATGCCATATGCGCGCGGAAGCCATGCGGGAATCCCACCCGCTTCTGCGGTGCCCCGCCGAATCCGCCGGAAACTGTCCGGATTTGAATCGGCGACACTTTCCTTCGCTCAATAAATGGAGGGAAAAATGTTTTTAGGTCTAGGACGCGTCATTTTATGTGCTAAATGTTTTCCGTTTCGCGCGTTGGCGGACGGGTGCACGCGCGCGCCCGGTGCGGCCATACCGCATGTCCCGGCGGCCCGTTTTGCGCGATTGGCAAAGCAAACGGAGCCAAAAAATCGAGCGGAGCCGCGTGGCGTCATTTTATGTGTCCTAGTGACCACCTGCAAAAGACGGAACTGGGAGACGGCAATTATCTGGGATACCCCTTCACGAACAGGGCTCTCTCGGGCTGAGTTCTATGGCTTTTAGGGGAAATGAGTAGGAAACGGCCCGTTTCACCACATAGTTTGTCGGAACGAGGCCATATTTGGCACGTGCGTGGGCCTTAGGATGGGAAGCAAGGCCCCGGTCGCGGATTTCCAATCCGAACCACGGGCGACGGTTTTTCCATTTTCGGGTGCCGGAAGGGCTTTTTTTGTGAAGCGGCTACATGGTGCGCATTTCAGTATCGCGCGGGACCTCCGCGCGGCGGTAGGATACCTCCTACGCACCACCTATCACATGCCATATGCGCGCGGAAGCCATCTGGGAATCCCACCCGCTTCCTGCGGTGCCCCGCCGAATCCGGAAACCGTCCGGATTTGAATCGGCGACACTTTCCTTCGCTCAATAAATGGAGGGAAAAATGTTTTTAGGTCTAGGACGCGTCATTTTATGTGCTAAATGTTTTTCCGTTTCGCGCGTTGGCGGACGGGTGCACGCGCGCGCGCCGTGCGGCCATACCGCATGTCCGGCGGCCCCGTTTTGCGCGGTTGGCAAAGCAAACGGAGCCAAAAATCGAGCGGAGCCGCGTGGCGTCATTTTATGTGTCCTAGTGACCACCGCAAAAGACGGAACTGGGATACGGCAATTATCTTGGAGAACCCTTCACGAACGGGGCTATCTCGTCCAGGAGTTCTATGGCTTTTAGGGGAAATGAGTAGGAAACGGCCCGTTTCACCACATAGTTTGTCGGAACGAGGCCATATTTGGCACGTGCGTGGGCCTTAGGATGGGAAGCAAGGCCCGGTCGCGGATTTCCAATCCGAACCACGGGCGACGGTTTTTCCATTTTCGGGTGCCGGAAGGGCTTTTTTGTGAAGCGGCTACATGGTGCGCATTTCAGTATCGCGCGGGACCTCCGCGCGGCGGTAGGATACCTCCTACGCACCACCTATCACATGCCATATGCGCGCGGAAGCCATCTCGGGAATCCCACCCGCTTCTGCGGTGCCCCGCCGAATCCGGAAACTGTCCGGATTTGAACCGGGCGACACTTTCCTTCGCTCAATAAATGGAGGGAAAAATGTTTTTAGGTCTAGGACGCGTCATTTTATGTGCTAAATGTTTTCCGTTTCGCGCGTTGGCGGACGGGTGCACGCGCGCGCCGGTGCGGCCATACCGCATGTCCCGCGGCCGTTTTGCGCAGCTTGGCAAAGCAAACGGAGCCAAAAATCGAGCGGAGCCGCGTGGCGTCATTTTATGTGTCCTAGTGACCACTTTGCAAAAGACGGAACTGGGATACGGCAATTATCTTGGAGAACCCTTCACGAACAGGGCTATCTCGTCCGGAGTTCTATGGCTTTTAGGGGAATGAGTAGGAAACGGCCCGTTTCACCACGTAGTTTGTCGGAACGAGGCCATATTTGGCACGTGCGTGGGCCTTAGGATGGGAAGCAAGGCCCCAGTCGCGGATTTCCAATCCGAACCACGAGGCGACGGTTTTCCATTTTCGGGGTGCGGAAGGGCTTTTTTTGTGAAGCGGCTACATGGTGCGCATTTCGATATCGCGCGGGACCTCCGCGCGGCGGTAGGATACCTCCTACGCACCACCTATCACATGCCATATGCGCGCGGAAGCCATCCGGGAATCCCACCCGCTTCTGCGGTGCCCCGCCGAATCCGTGGAACCGTCCGGATTTGAACTGGGCGACACTTTCCTTCGCTCAATTTATGGAGGGAAAAATGTTTTTAGGTCTAGGACGCGTCATTTTATGTGCTAAATGTTTTCCGTTTCGCGCGTTGGCGGACGGGTGCAGCGCGCGCCCGGTGCGGCCATACCGCATGTCCGGCGGCCCGTTTTGCGCGATTGGCAAAGCAAACGGAGCCAAAAATCGAGCGGAGCCGCGTGGCGTCATTTTATGTGTCCTAGTGACCACTTTGCAAAGACGGAACTGGGATACGGCAATTATCTTGGAGAACCCTTCACGAACGAGGGCTATCTCGTCAGGAGTTCTATGGCTTTTAGGGAAATGAGTAGGAAACGGCCCGTTTCACCACATAGTTTGTCGGAACGAGGCCATATTTGGCACGTGCGTGGGCCTTAGGATGGGAAGCAAGGCCCCGGTCGCGGATTTCCAATCCGAACCACGGGCGACGGTTTTTCCATTTTCGAGTCTTAGGAAGGGCTTTTTTTGTGAAGCAGCTACATGGTGCGCATTTCAGTATCGCGCGGGACCTCCGCGCGGCGGTAGGATACCTCCTACGCACCACCTATCACATGCCATATGCGCGCGGAAGCCATCCGGGAATCCCACCCGCTTCTGCGGTGCCCCGCCGAATCCATTTGAAACCCCCGGATTTGAACCGGGCGACACTTTCCTTCGCTCAATAAATGGAGGGAAAAATGTTTTTAGGTCTAGGACGCGTCATTTTATGTGCTAAATGTTTTCCGTTTCGCGCGTTGGCGGACGGGTGCACGCGCGCGCCGGTACGGCCATACCGCATGTCCGGCGGCCCCGTTTTGCGCGATTGGCAAAGCAAACGGAGCCAAAAATCGAGCGGAGCCGCGTGGCGTCATTTTATGTGTCCTAGTGACCACCGCAAAAGACGGAACTGGATACGGCAATTATCTTGGAGAACCCTTCACGAACAGGGCTATCTCGTCCAGGAGTTCTATGGCTTTTAGGGAAATGAGTAGGAAACGGCCCGTTTCACCACATAGTTTGTCGGAACGAGGCCATATTTGGCACGTGCGTGGGCCTTAGGATGGGAAGCAAGGCCCCGGTCACGGATTTCCAATCCGAACCACGGGCGACGGTTTTCCATTTTCGGGGTGCCGGAAGGGCTTTTTTTGTGAAGCGGCTACATGGTGCGCATTTCAGATCGCGCGGGACCTCCGCGCGGCGGTAGGATACCTCCTACGCACCACCTATCACATGCCATATGCGCGCGGAAGCCATCACGGGAATCCCACCCGCTTCTGCGGTGCCCGCCGAATCCGCCGGAAACTGTCCGGATTTGAACCGGCGACACTTTCCTTCGCTCAATAAATGGAGGGAAAAATGTTTTTAGGTCTAGGACGCGTCATTTTATGTGCTAAATGTTTTCCGTTTCGCGCGTTGGCGGACGGAGTGCACGCGCGCGCCGGTGCGGCCATACCGCATGTCCCGGCGGCCCCGTTTTGCGCGGTTGGCAAAGCAAACGGAGCCAAAAAATCGAGCGGAGCCGCGTGGCGTCATTTTATGTGTCCTAGTGACCACCGCAAAAGACGGAACTGGGATACGGCAATTATCTTGGAGAACCCTTCACGAACAGGGCTATCTCGTCCAGGAGTTCTATGGCTTTTAGGGGAAATGAGTAGGAAACGGCCCGTTTCACCACATAGTTTGTCGGAACGAGGCCATATTTGGCACGTGCGTGGGCCTTAGGATGGGAAGCAAGGCCCCGGTCGCGGATTTCCAATCCGAACCACGGGCGACGGTTTTTCCATTTTCGGGTGCCGGAAGGGCTTTTTTGTGAAGCGGCTACATGGTGCGCATTTCAGTATCGCGCGGGACCTCCGCGCGGCGGTAGGATACCTCCTACGCACCACCTATCACATGCCATATGCGCGCGGAAGCCATCTGGGAATCCCACCCGCTTCTGCGGTGCCAGCCGAATCCATTGGAAACCGTCCGGATTTGAACCGGGGCGACACTTTCCTTCGCTCAATAAATGGAGGGAAAAATGTTTTTAGGTCTAGGACGCGTCATTTTATGTGCTAAATGTTTTCCGTTTCGCGCGTTGGCGGACGGGTGCACGCAGCGCGCCCGGTGCGGCCATACCGCATGTCCCGGCGGCCCCGTTTTGCGCGGTTGGCAAAGCAAACGGAGCCAAAATCGAGCGGAGCCGCGTGGCGTCATTTTATGTGTCCTAGTGACCACTGCAAAAGACGGAACTGGGATACGGCAATTATCTTGGAGAACCCTTCACGAACAGGGCTATCTCGTCAGGAGTTCTATGGCTTTTAGGGAAATGAGTAGGAAACGGCCCGTTTCACCACATAGTTTGTCGGAACGAGGCCATATTTGGCACGTGCGTGGGCCTTAGGATGGGAAGCAAGGCCCCCGGTCACGGATTTCCAATCCGAACCACGGGCGACGGTTTTTCCATTTTCGGTGCCGGAAGGGCTTTTTTGTGAAGCGGCTACATGGTGCGCATTTCGGTATCGCGCGGGACCTCCGCGCGGCGGTAGGATACCTCCTACGCACCACCTATCACATGCCATTTGCGCGCGGAAGCCATCCGGGAATCCCACCCGCTTCTGCGGTGCCCCGCCGAATCCGCCGGAAAGCTGTCCGGATTTGAACTGGGCGACACTTTCCTTCGCTCAATAAATGGAGGGAAAAATGTTTTTAGGTCTAGGACGCGTCATTTTATGTGCTAAATGTTTTCCGTTTCGCGCGTTGGCGGACGGGTGCACGCAGCGCGCCGGTACGGCCATACCGCATGTCCCGGCGGCCCCGTTTTGCGCAGTTGGCAAAGCAAACGGAGCCAAAAAATCGAGCGGAGCCGCGTGGCGTCATTTTATGTGTCCTAGTAACCACTGCAAAAGACGGAACTAGGATACGGCAATTATCTTGGAGAACCCTTCACGAACAGGGCTATCTCGTCCAGGAGTTCTATGGCTTTTAGGGGAAATGAGTAGGAAACGGCCCGTTTCACCACATAGTTTGTCGGAACGAGGCCATATTTGGCACGTGCGTGGGCCTTAGGATGGGAAGCAAGGCCCGGTCGCGGATTTCCAATCCGAACCACGAGCGACGGTTTTTCCATTTTCGGGGTGCGGAAGGGCTTTTTTTGTGAAGCAGCTACATGGCGCGCATTTCAGTGTCGCGCGGGACCTCCGCGCGGCGGTAGGATACCTCCTACGCACCACCTATCACATGCCATATGCGCGCAGAAGCCATCTGGGAATCCCACCCGCTTCCTGCGGTGCCCAGCGGAAACCGCAGTAGAGTGACCGGATTTGTTAGCGGGCGAGTCTTTCCTTCGCTCTGTCAATGGAGGGAAAAATGTTTTTAGGTCTAGGACGCGTCATTTTATGTGCTAAATGTTTTCCGTTTCGCGCGTTGGCGGACGGGTGCACGCGCAGCGCCGGTGCGGCCATACCGCATGTCCCGGCGGCCCCGTTTTGCGCAGCTTGGCAAAGCAAACGGAGCCAAAAAATCGAGCGGAGCAGCGTGGCGTCATTTTATGTGTCCTAGTGACCACCGCAAAAGACGGAACTGGGATACGGCAATTATCTTGGAGAACCCTTCACGAGCAGGGCTATCTCGTCCAGGAGTTCTATGGCTTTTAGGGGAAATGAG
The DNA here is from genome assembly GCF_019359855.2 of Lolium perenne. Taxonomy (NCBI): domain Eukaryota; kingdom Viridiplantae; phylum Streptophyta; class Magnoliopsida; order Poales; family Poaceae; genus Lolium; species Lolium perenne. Next base: position 244,161,564 of record NC_067244.2, on the reverse strand, counting down.
TAGGAAACGGCCCGTTTCACCACATAGTTTGTCGGAACGAGGCCATATTTGGCACGTGCGTGGGCCTTAGGATGGGAAGCAAGGCCCGGTCGCGGATTTCCAATCCGAACCACGGCGACGGTTTTCCATTTTCGAGTGCCGAAGGGCTTTTTTTGTGAAGCGACTACATGGTGCGCATTTCAGTATCGCGCGGGACCTCCGCGGCGGTAGGATACCTCCTACGCACCACCTATCACATGCCATATGCGCGCGGAAGCCATCACAGGAATCCCACCCGCTTCTCTGCGGTGCCCCTTGAATCCATTGAAACTGTCCGGATTTGAACCGGCGACACTTTCCTTCGCTCAATAAATGGAGGGAAAAATGTTTTTAGGTCTAGGACGCGTCATTTTATGTGCTAAATGTTTTCCGTTTCGCGCGTTGGCGGACGGGTGCACGCGCGCACGGTGCGGCCATACCGCATGTCCCGGCGGCCCCGTTTTGCGCATTGGCAAAGCAAACGGAGCCAAAAATCGAGCGGAGCCGCGTGGCGTCATTTTATGTGTCCTAGTGACCACTGCAAAAGACGGAACTGGGATACGGCAATTATCTTGGAGAACCCTTCACGAACAGGGCTATCTCGTCAGGAGTTCTATGGCTTTTAGGGGAAATGAGTAGGAAACGGCCCGTTTCACCACAGATTTTGTAGGAACGAGGCCTTATTTGGCACGTGCGTGGGCCTTAGGATGGGAAGCAAGGCCCCGGTCGCGGATTTCCAATCCGAGCCCCGGGCGACGGTTTTTCCATGTTCGGGGTGCGGGAAGGGCTTTTTTGTGAAGCGGCTACATGGTGCGCATTTCGATATCGCGCGGGACCTCCGCGCGGCGGTAGGATACCTCCTACGCACCACCTATCACATGCCATATGCGCGCGGAAGCCATCTGGGAATCCCACCCGCTTCTGCGGTGCCCCGCCGAATCCATTGAAGCTGTCCGGATTTGAACTGGGCGACACTTTCCTTCGCTCAATAAATGGAGGGAAAAATGTTTTTAGGTCTAGGACGCGTCATTTTATGTGCTAAATGTTTTCCGTTTCGCGCGTTGGCGGACGGGTGCAGCGCGCGCCGATGCGGCCATACCGCATGTCCCGGCGGCCCCGTTTTGCGCGGTTGGCAAAGCAAACGGAGCCAAAATCGAGCGGAGCCGCGTGGCGTCATTTTATGTGTCCTAGTGACCACTGCAAAAGACGGAACTGGGATACGGCAATTATCTTGGAGAACCCTTCACGAACAGGGCTATCTCGTCTGGAGTTCTATGGCTTTTAGGGGAATTGAGTAGGAAACGGCCCGTTTCACCACATAGTTTGTCGGACGAGGCCATATTTGGCACGTGCGTGGGCCTTAGGATGGGAAGCAAGGCCCCGGTCGCGGATTTCCAATCCGAACCACGGGCGACGGTTTTTCCATTTTCGGGGTGCCGGAAGGGCTTTTTTTGTGAAGCAGCTACATGGTGCGCATTTCAGTATCGCGCGGGACCTCCCGCGCGGCGGTAGGATACCTCCTACGCACCACCTATCACATGCCATATGCGCGCGGAAGCCATCCGGGAATCCCACCCGCTTCTGCGGTGCCCCGCCGAATCCGGCTGGAAAGCTGTCCGGATTTGAGCTGGGCGACACTTTCCTTCGCTCAATAAATGGAGGGAAAAATGTTTTTAGGTCTAGGACGCGTCATTTTATGTGCTAAATGTTTTCCGTTTCGCGCGTTGGCGGACGGGTGCACGCGCGCGCCGTGCGGCCATACCGCATGTCCGGCGGCCCCGTTTTGCGATTGGCAAAGCAAACGGAGCCAAAAAATCGAGCGGAGCCGCGTGGCGTCATTTTATGTGTCCTAGTGACCACCTTTGCAAAAGACGGAACTGGGATACGGCAATTATCTTGGAGAACCCTTCACGAACAGGCCTATCTCGTCAGGAGTTCTATGGCTTTAAGGGGAAATGAGTAGGAAACGGCCAGTTTCACAACATAGTTTGTCGGAACGAGGCCATATTTGGCACGTGCGTGGGCCTTAGGATGGGAAGCAAGGCCCCGGTCACGGATTTCCAATCCGAACCACGGGCGACGGTTTTTCCATTTTTCGGGAGTGCGGAAGGGCTTTTTTGTGAAGCGGCTACATGGTGCGCATTTCAGTATCGCGCGGGACCTCCGCGCGGCGGTAGGATACCTCCTACGCACCACCTATCACATGCCATATGCGCGCGGAAGCCATCCGGGAATCCCACCCGCTTCTGCGGTGCCCCGCCGAATCCGGCTGAAACTGTCCGGATTTGAGCTGGGCGACACTTTCCTTCGCTCAATAAATGGAGGGAAAAATGTTTTTAGGTCTAGGACGCGTCATTTTATGTGCTAAATGTTTTCCGTTTCGCGCGTTGGCGGACGGAGTGCACGCGCGCGCCCGTGCGGCCATACCGCATGTCCGGCGGCCCCGTTTTGCGCAGTTGGCAAAGCAAACGGAGCCAAAAATCGAGCGGAGCCGCGTGGCGTCATTTTATGTGTCCTAGTGACCACTTTGCAAAAGACGGAACTGGGATACGGCAATTATCTTGGAGAACCCTTCACGAACAGGGCTATCTCGTCCAGGAGTTCTATGGCTTTTAGGGAAATGAGTAGGAAACGGCCCGTTTCACCACATAGTTTGTCGGAACGAGGCCATATTTGGCACGTGCGTGGGCCTTAGGATGGGAAGCAAGGCCCGGTCGCGGATTTCCAATCCGAACCACGGGCGACGGTTTTTCCATTTCGGGGTGCCGGAAGGGCTTTTTTTGTGAAGCGGCTACATGGTGCGCATTTCAGTATCGCGCGGGACCTCCGCGCGGCGGTAGGATACCTCCTACGCACCACCTATCACATGCCATATGCGCGCGGAAGCCATCCTGGGAATCCCACCCGCTTCTGCGGTGCCCGCCGAATCCGCCGGAAACTGTCCGGATTTGAACTGCGCGACACTTTCCTTCGCTCAATAAATGGAGGGAAAAATGTTTTTAGGTCTAGGACGCGTCATTTTATGTGCTAAATGTTTTCCGTTTCGCGCGTTGGCGGACGGGTGCACGCGCGCGCCGGTGCGGCCATACCGCATGTCCCGGCGGCCCCGTTTTGCGATTGGCAAAGCAAACGGAGCCAAAAAATCGAGCGGAACGCGTGGCGTCATTTTATGTGTCCTAGTGCCCACTGCAAAAGACGGAACTGGGATACGGCAATTATCTTGGAGAACCCTTCACGAACGGGGCTATCTCGTCCAGGAGTTCTATGGCTTTTAGGGAAATGAGTAGGAAAGGGCCCGTTTCGCCACTTAGTTTGTCGGAAGGAGGCCGTATTTGGGACGTGCGTGGGCCTTGGGGTGGGCAGCTAGGCGCCGGGCACGGATTTCCAATCAGAACCACGGGCGTCGGTTTTTCCATTTTCGAGTGCCGGAAGGGCTTTTTTTTGTGAAGCAGCTACATGGTGCGCATTTCAGTATCGCGCGGGACCTCCGCGCGGCGGTAGGATACCTCCTACGCACCACCTATCACATGCCATTTGCGCGCGGAAGCCATCTGGGAATCCCACCCGCTTCCTGCGGTGCCCCGCCGAATCCGCTGGAAACTGTCCGGATTTGAACTGGGGCGACACTTTCCTTCGCTCAATAAATGGAGGGAAAAATGTTTTTAGGTCTAGGACGCGTCATTTTATGTGCTAAATGTTTTCCGTTTCGCGCGTTGGCGGACGGGTGCACGCGCGCGCCCGGTACGGCCATACCGCATGTCCCGGCGGCCCCGTTTTGCGCAGTTGGCAAAGCAAACGGAGCCAAAAAATCGAGCGGAGCCGCGTGGCGTCATTTTATGTGTCCTAGTAACCACTGCAAAAGACGGAACTAGGATACAGCGGATTCGGTCAAAGGGGTAGACCGCCAGATCTAAAGGGTAGACCGCGCACTCAAGTTAATGTCGACGTGGTAAAAAAGGTAATCTGGACGTAATATAATACTCCCTCCATCTCAATGCTTAAGGCGTATATCTTTTTTTGAATTTTCCTCAAAGCTTAAGGCGTGTGTGCGGCCAGGTGCAACTATCGCGCCAATCTTCCCAAATTACCCTCGACTCGTTCTCTCCTCCACCTCAAAAATAGCCGGCAGTTAATACCAAGTGCAGTTACTGCAGCCTTTTCATTGCTCTGCATGTAGGGGGAGAGTGGAAGAACGAGGAAAGCAGCAGTTATTGCAGCCTTTTCATTGGTTGTGCAGGTTGCATGCGGGGAGAGAGAAAAAGAAACCGCACCAAAGGAGGAGGCAATCCTCAACAAACTAGCGATTAATTATATACTAGTATATACTAGTAAAAAAAATTATATACTAGTAAAACAATGAAAGAAAAAAAATTAAAAAAAATGAAAGAAAAAAAATTAAAAAAATCACCTGGATAAGCCGAGGGTGGCCCTCGGGGTACCTTTGGCCCTCGGCGTAGAAGTCCGCGAAAATCACCTGGTCGGCACCCTGGTCCGCGCTCGCGTTTTCCCCAAATCACCTGGTCGGCCTCATCCTCGCGCCAAAGCCCGCCAAAGCCCGCCCAATCCCGCCGCCGCCGCCTCCTGCCCGACGCCGCCGCCGCCTCCGCCCAGCCTTGCCGCCGCCGCCTCCCGCCGGCTGCCGCCGCCTCGCCCTTGCTCCCCTCCCCTCCTCCTCCCGCCCGGCCTTGCTGCCGCCACCGCCTCCTTGACGCCGCTGCCACCGCCGCCGCCTCCCGCCCGGCCTTGCCGCTGCCGCCGCACTGCTGCCCGCCGCTCCTCCCTCCCCCTCCTCCTCCGGCCCGTCCCCATCCTCCCGTCGCCGCCCTCCCCCACGCCCCGCCCTCCTCCTCGCCCGGCCCTCCTCGCCGGCCCTCCTCCTCTCATCCCCAACCTCGCCCGGCCCTCCTCCCGGCGCCGCCCACCTCCTTGCCCCGGCCCGGCCCTCCTCCCGTCGCCGGCCTCCTCCTCGCGCCGCCCTCCTCCACCTCGCACCCCTGCCCCGATGCCCGGCCTGCACATGGTAAGCTAGGTTAGCCCCTGTTTTTTTTTTTCATTTTTGTTATGCATAAGTTCTCTGTTTATTTTGCTAGTGCTTGCACTCTTGTTTGTTATTTGGTACTGCTTTCTATCCAATTAATTTGTGGATGAAGTCCAATTGTTTGGGAAATTAAGTGAGGTTTTCTCCAAACTCCAATTCTTGGACTTGCTCTAAGACACAAATATTGTCCAATTGCTGTCAAATTACTTGGGATATGATGCGCCGCTGTTTGTAGTTTATTTGTTCAGTTGCTAGTTTGTGAATTTGTCATCTTTTGGTATGTAGATTCTATGTTTCTATTCCACTAACGCTGACCCTGAATGCGGATTTGTAATAGGCTATGCCGTGACCGCCTCGTCGTGAGCACCCGGCGTGACGCGCTTCTCGACGGTCGCCGACATCGACACTCGGTTGTTCGACTACTTCCTCTACAGCCGAGGGTGAGCAAAATTTCCAACTTCTTCTCCGCATTTTATTTATGTCACTAGATTCATTTTCCAAGTCAAGTTGCGTCACCTAGGTGTCACTTCCCGTCCTCAAGCGTTACGCGGATAAATATGCATTAGTGGTCGGCATATTTTCAACCGTAACGCTTGCGGCATTTACGGGACAGTCGGCGGATCCGTAGTTGGGTACGTTCTCCATGCTCTGCTCCGGTCCGAGTCAGAATTTGGCAGCGCCTCACCGTTGTTCTCCGGATGCACATCCTCTTGTCTTTTTGGCGAGACGTGTATCGGGAGAGCAGCGGGGAGGTGCTGCCGAAATTTTGACTCGGACCGGGGTAGAGCATGGAGAACGACTCAATCTACGGATCCGGCGGCTGCTAGGAGCCCACCTAGTAGAGATGTAGGTTGATGCATTCGTTTTACTGTTAAAAAATTAAAATATGATGCATTTTCCTATTTGATATAAATGCTATGCTTGTCGTTTGGCTTCCAATAGAGCGAGAGGATGGCTGATAATGGATGGATGTACACCGGCCGTGTTAGTGCGACTAATAAAAGCAGATGAGTGGATAAGGAAGACTTGGCATTTAGTGAAGGAGTTGGCGCGTGGTACAAAACAGAAGGTTCAGCCACTTTGCCCGTGCAATCGTTGCTTGAAGCATCACCGTCGTGGAAAGGATGACATGTTTAAACACCTTCTGCAATATGGGTATATGCCTCGTTACGTCACGCGGATCGACTTTGATGAGCACGAACGTGACAGAGGTGAGGTGATGCGGCAGCGGCTCAATGGCAATGAGTACGATGGGGTTAGAGACTTTCTAGATGATCTTGTCGATGCCCACATGCCGAGTCGCCACCTTCACGGGAGGAACCGCGAGAACCGGAGGAACCTCCGAGCCGGAGGAACCAGAGCCGCCGCGAAGGCCTTCTATGATATGATAGCCGCTGCTAAGACGCCTCTGTACGATGGCGCCGAGATTTCTCAGCTCGATGCCATCTCCCAATGTCTAGCCGACAAGACCCGGTACAACACCACCCGTGACGGCTTCGAAGCAAGTCTGAAAACAACTGGTAACATGTTGCCCAAAGGGCATTGTCTGCCTAAAAGCCACACGAGACGAGGCAACTCATGTCGGCGCTCAACATGGATTATCAAAGGATAGACTGTTGTGAAAATGGCTGTGTTCTCTTAAACTTGAGTTTGCGGAGGACAAGTACTGTCCCATTTGTAAGGCCTCTAGGTATGAAGAGGTAACGGGAAAGGATGGTCAGGTGAGGCGATCAAAGATCGCAAAGTCGATTCTTCGGTATCTCCCATTCATAAAAAGAATCCAGCGGCTTTACTTTACTGAGGATACCGCCAAACAGATGACGAGGCACAAGATTGGGACTCGAATAAAGGACAATCGGGGGCGGACGAAGATGGGACATCCATCGATGGCAATGCATGGAAGAACTTTGATAGAAAATACCCCCATATGGCAGCGGATGCTCGGAATGTCGAAGTGCGATAGCTACGGATGGCTTCAATCCATATGGTATGTCGAATTCCAATTACGGTTGTTGGCCCGTGTTTGTAATTCCGCTCAATCTCCCTCCCGGAGTCCTAATGACGAGGAAGACCATGTTTACGTCGCTGATCATTCCAGGCCCCATTACCCGGGAAGAACTTGAGTGTCTACATGCAGCCGATTGTGGAAGATTTGAACCACTCTTGGCACCACGGGACGTTGACGTACGACCGAGCATCGAAGACAAACTTCGCATGAAAGTTTGGTTGCGGTATACCATGCATGACATGCCCGGGTACGCCCTAACATGCGGATGGTGTACAGCTGGTAAATGGCCATGCCCGGTGTGCGAGCATCGACTTGAGTTCCTTTGGCTAAATAAGGGTCGCAAGTATGTTGCGTTTGACACGAATCGGCAGTACCTCAAACGGAGGCATCCGTTCGAGAGAAGACAAAAAGAACTTCAAGAAAGGCAAAGTTGTGCATGAAGTAACGAGAGGTGCCAAAGTTCGATGGTATAGGCTGTTGATGCCGAGCTACGTGCTCTCGTGCCGGCGGCATCGGAAGCAGGCCATCAATTTGAGGGATATGGTGTAACGCACAACTGGACTCACGAGGCAGCCTTAACGAAGCTCGAGTATTACAAGGACCTCGAACTTCCCCATAACATCGATGTGATGCACACCGTAAAGAATGTCGCGGAGTCCTTATTTCATACGTGCCTAAACATTCCCGGGAAGTCAAAGGATAATGTCAAGGCTAGAGTCGATGTTGAGAAGCTCTGTGATAGGAAGAAATTACACATGCAACGTCCTGCGGCCGTCGAAAGAATTGGTTCAAGCCGCACGCCGACTTACGCCTTGATTCCATCCAAAAGAAGGAGGCATTCAAGTGGCTAAAATACGTTGTGATGTTCCCTGATGGTTATTGTTCGAATATGAGCAAGGGAGTCAATCTTTCGACGGGAAAAGTCACCGGGCTCAAGAGTCACGACTATCATATATGGATTGAGCGGCTGATGCCGGTGATGCTTCGAGGGTATCTCCCCGAGAAAATATGGCGAGTGCTCGCGGAGTTGAGCCATTTCTTCCGCACGCTCTGTGCTAGCGAGATATGTCCTAAGGTTATTGAGAAGCTGCAAGTTCAAGTGCCGGAGTTGCTATGCAATTTGGAGATGATCTTTCCGCCGGGCTTCTTTACTCCGATGGCACATCTCATTGTGCACCTCGCAAACGAGGCACTATTGGGTGGCCAGTGCGATTTCGGTGGCGATTTTGTATTGAGAGAGAGTTCAAGTATATTCGGAAGATAACTGGAAACAAAGCCAAGATTGAAGCATGCATAGCTGAGGCAACGTGCCTTCGGGAGATGGCAGATGCCGCAACAACGTACTATCCTGATGAAGTTCCCACTCTGCATAACCCGGTCTCTCGTTACAATGTCGACGTGCCCATGAATGACCCCAAGCTTCAACTATTCCAATGTCCCGGTGGCAAGGCTGGTAAAGGACAAAAATATAGATTGGAGAGGGAAGAGAAGGATTGCATAATGCTCTATGTGCTTATGAACATGAAGGAAGTGGTGGGGGGGGGGATGACGACGATGGCGGTCACGATTTCATTAGGTAACATGGTGTAATGCTTATTGTATCTAGTTTCGATCACCTACACTCAACTCGGTCTAATGCTTATTGTATCCTTTCAGCGAATTCACGGATGAACAGTGGTGGCTTCCGCGCGATCCCACGGGCGCGGAGTTGGAGACTCTACTGAAAGAGGGTGCTCCCGAAGTAAAAATAAACTTTGTGTCTTGGTTCATGAAAAAAGTAATGTCTAAGCTGTCCCTCTTACCTACCAATATGTGACTTGTCCCTGTTATTCCACGTAACTAATGCACACAACAAATTTGAACCGTGATTGTAGGGAGCTGATGCAAACGTTGAGATGACAGATGAGTTGAGATGTGTTTCCCAAGGTTGTAACCGTGACGTCATGAAGTATGAGAAGTATGACGTGAATGGGTTTCGATTCCATACAGAGACACACCAGAAGGGCCGGGCGAATCCAAAAACGATAAATACTGGTGTCTTCACTAAAGGATCCGATACCTTTGATTACTACGGGAGGTTAGAGAATGTATACGAGCTGACCTTCAATCGTACAAACAAACAACTCAATCTCGTTGTGTTCAAGTGTCATTGGTTCGACCCAAGAGGTGGACAGAGAATTACCAAGTCCATTGGGTTAGTTGAAGTTAAGCCTTCCACCACCTATCACCGAGCCGATGTCTATATTGTTGCTCACCAAGCCAAGCAAGTTTATTATTTGCCGTACCCATGCCGAAAGCGGCCCTCAACGGCTGGGAAGTCGTGTTCCGTGTATCGCCACATGGTAACCTACCGATTCCCTCCGAGGACGATTACAACAACATTGACCCTGTAACATACGAGGGAATTTTCTATCAAGAGGAAGAGGACTTCGGGCACTTTGAGTTAGAATGTGTTCTTGAAGAGGACCTCAGGAACGATGTAGAAACTCGTGGTGAGTCAGTGGTGGATCTAAAGGACATAGATATGCTCGAGAAGTTACAAGTGGAAGATGATAGCGATGATGAGCCTCCACCCGTCTATCAAAATCCAACTTACTACTCAAAAGATAGTGATAGTGATAGTGGCAAGGAGAAACAAAATGAGATTGACGATGAGATTGATGACGGCTGGTGAGGGTCTTTTATGTGTTTATATTTCAACATGCTTCTTTATTGTTTAGTATCTTTATGCTTAGTATTTATATTTTTTTCAACATGCTTCTTTATTGTTTAGTATCTTTATGCTTAGTATTTATATATTTTTGAACATGCTTCTTAATTGTTTAGTGTCTTTATGCTTACTATTTATATATTTTTCAACATGCTTCTTAATTGTTTTCTCTTTCTCAATGCAGGTGATTGAACAATATGAGCGGCGGCAAGGAGGACTCGTCGAGCTTGCTTAAGAAGATGCAACAACGCAAGAACAATGTTAGAAGGAGTGAGAGGGAACCGCGTCGCAATCCGCGTTACGAGGACTTTGCGGTAGGAGGAGGAGGAGGAGGACGAGGACGAGGACGGGGACGAGGTGGTGGAGCTGGAGGTGGCTTGGGAGGAGGTGGAGGTGGAGGTGGAGGTGGCTGGGGAGGACCGGACTTTGAGCCACCACCCTCGGCTTCGAGCGACGTTGCTTAGGGTTCTTTTTGGAGGGGACGTCTAGAGAGGAGGCGGAGACGGAGTCTAGAGCCGAGGAGGACTCTAGCCGCGGGTTTGAGACTCCGGAGGAGGATGGGCGGCCGAAGGCACTGAAGATTCGTGGGGAAGCGAGAGTCCCCGACGAGAGGAAGGAGCCTAAGACCCATGAGGCGAAGACCCTTATAATTCCTGCTGGCACTGAGTAAGTGTACTAATTTGGCAATTTCGATTTTCATGTACTAATGTTTGATTTTCATGTACTAATGTTTGATTTTCATGTGCTAATGTTTGATTTTCATGTGCAGCAATTGGATATTTCCTCCGGGGGTCAAGGGGCGCCTGCCTAGCAGCATGATTGGAGCTTTGCTTAGGAAGTTCTGGCGGGCAAGTACTATCCCCTCGGCACCTTGTCCCGGTGGCGAGAAGAAGCTAGCCACTACTTGGACGGACTACGAGAGTGCCCCTGGCGTAGGCTTCCCGACGGCTGCTGAGGCCGTGATGAGAAAGTTTTGGGTAAGACATATTTTCTCGAGCTTCGTTCATATTTGATGACCCCAATGTTCTAACTCATGAATCTCACAATTGTTTTTTGCATGATTGAAGTGTTTTTATCGTGTGGCGCCCGAGGTTGAGGAGGCGGCCGCGAACAGGACTTTGCGGGCGACTTGTGAGAGGTTGACACCGCAGGTGTGGTACAACCAAAGGATCACGTCCGCGGGTCACTGGGCAGAGAGAGGCGAGAGGGTCCATAAGCCGGACATTGTCGGTAAGAATGCTAAGGCCGAGTACGAGATGACGGTGGAGGACTACATGTCGGTGAGTAAAATGTCAATGAGATTCTACATTGCTACTAAGTTGCGATTGCATTAGATTGAGTTGAGTATTGCATTTTCAGGTTATCCCCGATTGGGCCAAGCCGCATGCCGAGGCATGGGAGGAGATGGTTAGGACGAGGTGGCTCAAGATGGACGAGGACTTTGCAGCCTTGGCGAGGCGGAACGCGGAGAACCGAGGCGACGGTGGCACACACTGTGGGGGAAACCTTAGCTACGAGCGCTACAAGGGGAAGACGGTATGTATACATTTTATTTTCCTTCAGGTTCAAAGTTGGTACTCACAACATTTCCTTTCGCGATGCAGAGGGGCCGCGTTAGGACCCGAGGAGGAGATGTCTGACCTCGAGATATACAACAAGATGCGGCTTAAGAAGCCCGATCTCTCGCAGCCTCAGCCCTCGCTCCCTGAGTACTTCGGCACCTACGCCGAGGACGTCGAGAACTACTGCGAGATGGTGAGGCATCGTCACCCGGAGGTGGATGACCCCATGAGCGCGGAGGTCGACGAGGAGTCGTTGGTCCTGTCGTCCGGAGGGTTGCCGCATGGCCGTCTCGCCATGCTGAACAAGGCCGTCAAGCATACCCTCACCACGACCTTCACGCGTCTCAAGGCGGGACTCACCAAGGACAGCCCCCCTCTCCCGCCTCGTCGCCGGGCTCGGCAACAACCCGCATACGACGTATGTTTCCCTCATTTCCATCCTCTTTCCGACTTTCGTTCATACATTGCTAAGTGCTAACGAGACATGAATTTGTGAAATTGTAGCATGACTTCGAGGCGGCCTACGTGGTCGCTCATCAAGAATATCAGGTGGCCTTCAACCAGCACCAGCAGCAGTTCATGGAGTACATGGCATATATACATGTAAGTTCCAACCTTTGTTTTCGCAAATGATGACAAGTCCCACTTTCCCCTAGTTTGATGCTTCATTTCTTCAAAGACTGACATGTAAACTATCTTGCAAGCGTCGATGGTGGCCAATCAAACTGGACAGACGATGGATTTAGGGCCGATGCCTCCCTTTCCGGGGCCGGCGCCAAACATGCCATCGAAGGAAAATTTCGCTGCGGAGTACTATGGGAGAACAACGGTAAGTTCTTCGCCAAACCGAATACTACGGCTTTCCTTTGCCTCGCAAATTGCTAACATCTCGGGAACATGTGTGTAGGGAACGGGATGTTCCGGAAACCAGGGTGGTGGGAGGGAGATCACACCGGTTCATCATGGTGGTCCTTCTCCCGGTGCTACACCCGGTACTTCTCCCGGTACTTCTCCGGTCCTTCTCCCGGTGGTTCTTCCGCAGCTTCTACCGGAAGGAATCGGCCCGGGCCGGTGTCTAGCGGCGACGAGCTCCTCTAGTTGTCGCATTGTATCTCTTATCGACACTATGGCACCATGCATGTATGCACACTATGGCACTATGTATGCATCCCATGTCACTATGACACTATGTATGCAACCTATGGTACTATGACACTATGTATGCACTTGATGTTATATGTATTTGCACTTCATGCCTATGAATTTCATGTGAATTATATGTGCTTGTGTATCCTGTCAAATCTGGAAAACGCGCGAAACAGCAAAAAACGAAAAAAATGAACCAAATTGCACCCTCTACGCCGACGGGTCTACCCTCGGGTAGCTCCCGAGATCCACCGGGGGCGCGCCACGCGTCCGTAAATGGACCAAATTGCACCCCCTACCCCGACGGTGAGGCCCTCGGCGTAGCGTCCGCCGCCCGAGGGACGCCCAGGCCGCGCCACGTGTGCAGTACCCCGACGGGGAGGCCCTCGGCGTACCGTTGCCGGGGACGCCCGGCCGCGCCACGTGTGGAGGTACCCCGACGGGGAGGCCCTCGGCGTGCGTCGCCCGGGGAAGCCCAGTCCTGCCACGTGTGGGCGTATGCCGACGGGGCGCCCCTCGGCGTAGCGTCGCCCAGGGAAGCCCAGGTCCTGCCACGTGTGGGCGTATGCCGACGGGGCGCCGCTCGGCGTAGCCGTAACGGCCGTCACCTTGACGGTGCCTGTTAGCGCGCTGCGCCGACGGCCCGTACGCCGACGGGTGGGGCCTGCCGTCGGCCCTCTCCGTCTACGCCGACGGGCGGCGCTACGCCGAGGGCCACGTGGCCTCCGCCGAGGCCCACCTTCCCCGAGGAGCTACGCCGAGGGTCCCCGTCGGCGTATCGTACGCCGAGGGCAAGTCTGTCCTACGCCGAGGGCCGTAGGCCGTCGGCATATTGCCGGATTCCTGTAGTGCATAATCAACAGCTCGGACTCCGGCTATGATTTGGCCGATGTGGGCGCGTACGGCCATAGGGGAGGAAAGGCCGGTGGATGGGAGGACTACCGTGGGCGGGGAGGAGCTGAGCCGCCGTCGAAGCTGGGCAGGAGGCACGCCGTCGGCGGGATTGGAAGGGTGGACGGCGATCTGAGAGAGAAGTGAGGTGGGGAATTGGGGATCGAGAAGTGAGAAGTGGGTGGGGAATAAGGCTCATTTGTTTCCTCATTTCTTGACGTCACGTGGATGAATGGAGCCCAAAACGACTCAAATTCCGCTGGCGGGATCTTTGTTGGAAAATTGATTCGATTCCCGCTCAGCTCAGTAGGAGTACAAAAGCTTTTCCCGCTCTGCCGCCCCTCCCTTTCGCTCCTTCGGTAAATTTTCGGCGCAGTCCGAAATTTTTGAATTCATAATCATAAAGTACTATTTGTGGCAACCTTGTAACTCGAACAATTGTGGTGGCTATTCTGAATATCCCACTACGATGTAGCGCATGTGGTCAAGAATAGTTATGGAAGACTTCCAAAAAACATAGAGATCATCGCATTGCACATGCCATGATGGGACTGCACGCCACATGCCAGTCGAGGGGCGCGAGAAATAAGAAGTGCCGAAAGAAGGAAATCAAATAACACGGATGTCGCATTTCCCGTGTCGCCCTCCCTTAGAATATTCAGCTGATCTTCTAGAGTGATCATGTTTCTGATGTCCATTGATGGCAGTTGTGACTACATAGAGCTTGTCGATACCTTTGTAACTAGCCCTATATCGTCGAAAACGTAGTTCCCGTAATCAAAAGATATCACATTTGAGGGCGTGGTCTTTGTTTTCGTAGTTTTCCTGCCCATTCTCCGCAGTGACCGTGACACACATACAATATTCAATGTGCTTGGTTAAAAGCAAATACATGTGAACGACACTTAATTCACCCATGTGATTATTGATCATGAAGATTATGGACCTCAAATATTGTGAAACTTAGTTCGAGGCAGGTGACATAACTATTGTAAGAACTTGGCCTTGTTTTGGGCAGTTCATGTTCCTATGACCTATTATAACACAAGAAAAGAGGAAGTCACATGAAATCACAACTTTTGATTTGCGGGGGAGGGGGCACATGAAATCGCGCAAGAAACAATCTGTAACCCTTCTAGTTTTGATATTGAACTATAGCGTAGAAAGATTCACGGTTGTATTTTGCTAGAGAGGTGTTGTTTAGCTGTAGTTTTTGTGGGCTGCGTGGACTGTAACGAGAGCGAGAAATAGGTCGCATCGATCGATTGTACAAATGGGTGCAAGAATTAATGATAATTGCATGGATTTCATGGCTTGCTCGTACGGGTCGCGAGGCCGTGCCCGGTCGGATGTATTCGGCGAGTTAGCAGATGGTCGTCGTCGTCTCCACCGGCACAAGAAGAAGACGTCATGGAGTCGGCCGAGATTATGGTAGTGCCGCTGTCATGAGCTTCTCGAATCCCGCCACTATCCTAGATCAACGAAATCTCAGAAATAATTTTGCACCCAAAATTTAGATGAAAGTGGACGAAATTTGAATTAGTTGAAAGTGGCCAAAAAATTAAGAACCTAGACGGCATTCGAAGGGTGTGGGACGGTGTCCGAGAGAGAACTGAGGAGGGGAATTGGGGATCAAGTAGATCTCCTTTTTCTCATTTTCTTCGCTGCACCTGATTGGGTGTGGGTGGGTGGGCGATCATCTCCTTTTTTCTCATTTTATTCACTAGACCTGATTGGGTGGGAGGGACCTGATTAGTTGAAAGTGGATGAAATTTGAATGAGTTGAAAGTGGCCAAAAAATTGAGAACCTAGACGGCATTGGAAGGGTGTGGGAAGGTGTCCGAGAGACAAGTGAGGCGGGGAATTGGGATCGAGTAGATCTCCTTTTTCTCATTTTCTTTGCTGCACCTGATTGGGTGTGGATGGGTGGGCGATCATCTCATTTTTCTCATTTTATTCACTGGACCTGATTGGGTGGGAGGGACCTTTGAAAGTGGATGAAATTTAAATGAGTTGAAAGTGGCCGAAAAATTGAGAACCTAGATGGCATTGACCTGATTACTTGGGGCACATGAACTCCGTGTAGTCGCCGCTGTCGTCGCTGCAGTCGCCGTCGTCCTTGGGTGGCGGCGCCTGCTGGCTGCTGCTCTGGACGGGGGCTCCCCAACGGCTGGAACCTTGGCCAGGGTTGACGTGGCGTGACGGCGCCGGCCGATACCACTCATCCTCGCTGCTGTCCTCCAGCTTGATGAGCAACGCGGGTGCGGCGTGGCTGCCAGGTCCAGAAGGCGCCGCTGCTGCTCTGCCTCCTCCCTCTCCTAGTCATGCCTGGACCAGGCGAGCGCCGCATCGGTGGGGAGGGCGCTGTTGTGCGCGGGAGGGGGAGGAGGACCGTCGTACGCGGCAAGTTTGTGATCGTACCTGTCGCGGAAGAATTGCGTCCAAGCCTCGTAATTCTCCAGGAAGAAGCACGGGTCGGCGCGCTGCTCGTCGCTCATGGTGGCGAGCACCGCTTTGATCTCCGGCACCAGGGCATCGCCTTGCGGCGGCGGCGGGATCGGCACGCCTCCCGCGCATAGCCGCCAACTTCCAGGCTTTTGCGCAAGTTCGGCGGCTAGCCCGCCATGTACAAGAGCCGCCCCTCCACTGTTGGAGGGACTTCTACATCCCGAAATGGTGGTAGAACCCGGGGTCCTTGGGTGGCGGCGCCTGCTGGCTGCTGCTCTGGCCGGGGGCTCCCCAACGGCTGGAACCTTGGCCAGGGTCGCCGTGGCGTGACGGCGCCGGCCGATACCACTCATCCTCGATGTTGTCCTCCAGCTTGATGAGGGACGCGGGTGTGGCGCGGGCGGCGCGGCTGCCAGGTCCAGAAGGCATCCATGCTGCTCCGCCTCCTCCCTCTCCTAGTCATGCCTGGACCAGGCGAGCGCCGCGTCCGAGGGGGAGGAGGACCGTCGTACGCGCCAAGTTTGCGGTCGTACCTGTCGCGGAAGAATTGCGTCCAAGCCTCGTAATCATCCGGGAAGAAGCGCGGGTCGGCGCGCTGCTCGTCGCTCATGGTGGCGAGCACTGCCTCGATCTCCGGCACCAGGGCCTCGCCTTGCGGCGGCGGGATCGGCATGCCTCCCGCGCATATCCGTCGACCTCCAGGTGTGTGGAAGTTCGGCGGCTAGCCCGCCATGTACAAGAGCCGCCCCTCCCACTATTGGAGGGACTGTTGGGCGAAGCCGTTGTTCGTCGTGCCGTCACGGAGGAAACGATTCGCCATTGGAGCCGAGGCTTTTTCGACTAGAGAAGAGTGGAGAGAGAGGGGGACGACGGTGGTGAATGCGGGCAGGCGCGGTAGCTCCATGATGAGCAGCGCGTGAATTCGAGGAGACGGTATTAACTCGCCGCGTGGAAGCTACGCGTCGCGGCGACACCTGATCGGCGGCAGGCTTTTACAGCACGCGGAAGACGAGGTGATGAGGACGACGATCTGCCTTTCTCGCCAATAAGTCGGGGCCACCAGGCGCGCGGGAACTTTCCTCGATGATTCCCGCGCTTTTGTTTCCTCCATAATCCCTGAGGGCGCTCCGCGGGGCCGGGTTTGGCATGGACTCGCCGGATGGATGAAATCCCAAATCCAGGCGAAAACGAGGATCCGGGGACGCGATTGGGCCCGAGGTGCTTTTAAAATGGTTGGGTTGTGTGGAGCGATAGAGGCGACCACCAAACTCATCGATCGATCTCCTTGAATCAAACATGTGCATGCAGTAAGTAGGTCTCTATATTTATCTCAATCAAAGAAAAATAGAAAGAAAGAAAGAAAACAATGCGCGCGTCGTATATATGTCATGTGCACGTGTGCTGTCTCGTCGCTGCAGCAAGCAGCATGAAAAAAAAAAACAAATCATTTTTTTGCAGGTGCGGGAGAGGAAAAAAAATAGGCCACTGAACGGTAGCTGATACGAATCGAATGTCGTGTGTTATTCTTAATTGAAGAGCACGAGGTAGGAATTGATGCACGTAGGCAACCTCGCGTGTGTCTCAATGCTGCTTTAGCGCTCGCGACCAACGGCGTACGTGCACGCTTGAATTGTCGTCGCTTACGCAGAAGAAATAGATAGCGCCGCGACCGCCTTGGCCGTACGCGATGGATCAGCTAGTACTAGTAGTACTACTACTATTGCATTAATTTAATTAATTAATGACGTATGGTGCGGGCGAGAGGAAATGGATCGAGTAGGTTCCGCGCGGGCGAGGGAAGGGCCGGCGGAACCGAGGGGAGGGACCGAGGGAGGCGACATGAACCATGGATCGGCAGGGTCGTGTGTCCAGCTCGGCAGCGCGCGGGTCCCCGCCATCACTCCATCTCCTCCTCGTCTGTTCACACCAAATTAATGTGCGCACGCCGATCGAGTCGGTCCTACCAAACCCAAACAGATGCCGAAATGGTTGGTTCTTGGACAACAACAACAACAAAAAAACAAATAGCCGGTGCATCTATTTTACCCTACACAGATCGAGCCACCAAGGCGTACCATGAAGTAGGTCGCCCAATCTATCTCCACAGGCATAATAATCCCGCTACGAGCCTGGTCCGTTGCCTCTTCTAATGTCCCAGTGTCGAGATGAGCAACGAACACGCCTTCTCCGGGGCACTCCCTGATGAGCATCGTGCCGCTCCTCTCTCCCGACCAAATGCATGACGGCCGTTCAAGCTGTTGGATTAGCTCAGTCAGTTTATGGTCGGTCTCCCCTGCGGTGTGGCGCCAGTCTGCCTCACCATCTCCGCTCTCGTGCCGAGTCCAGATCTCTAGACGGCGGCCACGGTACGTGCAGAGCGACAAGCGTATGCCGTTCGATGTGGTCACAAGACGGTTCGCGTCCGTAAGGTCGTGCAGTACACGCTGATTGTGCGCCATTGCAGCGTCGTAGTCATCCAGATCCACCTGGCAGAACAACCCATCATCTCTAGTCGGGTTGAGGAGCTTCGTCAGGGAGACATGCCCTGTCTCGACGTCGACGTTCAGGACGTGGAAGTGGTTTGACCCGCTCGCAAACAGCCAGTGCGCATAGCCTCCGCACACGACGGCTCCTCCTGTGTTCTCCATTGACAACATACGGCCCTCCATCATGTCGAAGCACTTCGTAGGGGCCCTCCAGCTCGCCTCACCGGAGACAAAAGTGTGGAGGTTGAACTCGTCCTTGTCCTCGCCGATCATTAGCACTTTGAAGGCCGGGCTACCGTCGCCGGCGACGCTCGGTATGATGTCGCAGCCGTATCTGTTGCCGGGACGGAACCGGGTTTGGCAGTTTAGCTCGGGCAGCACGTCCCACGTGCCGGCAAGCAGGTTGCACACGGCCAGGCGGACGATAGGGTTGAACATGGGCGGGAAGCTGAACGTTCTGCGATTCAGGTCGTCGTCGATCGAGTACAGGCGCACGAGGAGGAGGCCGCCGCGCGTGGCGAGCGGTGAGGCACCGTCGGCGACGGCCGCGACAGCGGCATCATCGGCATGGATGAAGGAGCTGAGGGCACGGGGACGATCGCCGAGCAGCGAAGGCCCAGGTAACGGGACAAAGGCGAGCTGGCTGGAGGAGGAGTCCGTGGGGCTCGTCTCTGTGCCGGGGCATCGCTTGGTGAAGAAGCCGACGACGGGGGAGGGCGGCCACTGGCGCCGGAGGAGGAAGTAGGGATTGGCAATGCGGCGGCGCCAGCTCTTGCAGGTAGCGGCGCAACGAAAGAGGGTGGCTATGTCGTGGATGCGCACGAGGATCTCGCCGACGACATCGTCCGATGGAGTTGTCCACGACTCTTCCATCACGATGGATAGATCAATCTAGGAACTAAGGAGCATCCCTATATATATTATTGGCGTGGGCATATACATCGAATACGTAACAAGGTAGGATTAGGAATAGGACGCGCGCTGCCGGGCCCAAGGCTACAGCTTATATGGATTCGGAGTCGGACATATTTTTGTTAAGCCGTCCTTTCCTTTTTCGTCTACCCCAATTCCCCAAAGCTAGCTAGCTTCTGATCGATGGACGTCATGGATGTTGTGTGCATCATTTTGAAGCCGAGGCTCAGGCGAGAAGGAAGAAAATGGCCTCATTCTGATTTCCCAATGGGAGGCACACTCGGACGGTAACCACGGCAGGTGTGACCGATAGGTATACCGCAGTGTCGCCTTAACCCTCTACTACACTGCATATTGGTATTTTTTCCCACTCTAGCTAGAAATATATTTGCATATATACTCAGAGGCGGATCCAGCAATTTGTCCTGCGCGGGCCGCAAAGAAACTAAAACTTTCCAGTCAAATATAAGCATTACTACATGGAGCTGATCGTGCGGAAACACCGATACAATACATTACACGTTCACAACATATTTCAATGTTCACAAGTTTATAACACATTTGAATATTTGCAAGTTAATAACCCACTCAAATGTGCTAATAGGCGGTAGTATTAGGTAGGATAGGAGGTAATACTTTTTCTTTGCAAGAGTGAGGTAATACTTATCTAAAAAAAAATTGTTCATGTTTAATTTCTATATGCTCCCATTGACTAGGAGCACGGAAGCCGGCGAAGGATCTCGGCGAGTAGGAGCGCGGTGGCGGGCGACGCGCTTCGGCGAGGAGCACGGCCGACGGTGATGCTAACTAGACCGTGTTTGTTTGCTCCCACATATTTTGGGCATCTTGGGATCACCAAAGGTAAAACCTAAGGTGCCTACTAAAGATCTTCCTTATCCTGATAGAATGAAGGTTGATCATAGCCAACACCTTTATATGATGCTTTTGCTGATGCTCTTGGTAAATTTTGTCTAGAACTTTCGTTAGCAGACTTTATATTAGTTCCTACATATACCAAATTTCTTCAAGATATTCTTAGTAGAAAAATTAACTACAACTGTGGTCGTGATGACTAGCTATGGAGATAAGCTCCCGGTTAAATTAGGTGATCCTGTCGTACCTACCATTACATGTGCAATAGGAAAGACTATAATACATAATGCTCTGTGTGACCTAGGTGGAGGTGTTTGTGTCATGTCATATGACCTTTACAAGAAACTAGGCCTAAAAGATTACTCTCCTACATCCATTACTTTGCAAACGGCAGATAAGACAACTAAGAAGCCTCTAGTAATGGTAGAAGATGTTTTACTCAGAATTGATAGACATGTCATACCAACTGACTTTATAATCCTAAATATATCTCATGATGATAAACTGTCCGTTATATTAGGGAGACCATTTTTAAGTACTGCAGGAGAAAATGTTTATTTGCAATGGGGGAAGATCGTTTTCAATATTTATGATGATCAGATTCATCGGTACTTCTCTAAGAAGTTAGAAGAGGAAACGTATGTTCCACCTGATAAGAGCACCCAAGAGGTAAATGTTTTTGATAGTGGACAACTAACAAGAGGTTCCACTCTTCGAAAATATACTTAGAACAACGCGGTGATCTTTTGATAAAATGCTCGATGAGAGTCAACCCATCTTTTTCTTTTATCGTAATTTAAATACCTAATAGTATTTTGATTATTCATTTTAGACATTAGGATTTCGCTCATAAATTTTACCTAGTTTTGATGATCTCCAGAAGCTCTCGATGGAAAAGGCCAAAATGTGAGACTAGAAAGAAAAGAGAAACAAGATAAGTGAAACAGTAGTTTTAACGGACATCGCCTCGCCCGTACCATCCACCCGTACCGGATAAAAATCATCGATCGTGGTTTTTTTTAAACTTACTGAAACATTACCGGACATCGGTACAGGTAAACCCGTCTGTACCTTCTGCCCATGCCAGTTTCATCACAAAACTTCGGAACACAGCGAAAAGTTACTGATACTTTAACGAACATCGGTACGGGTAAATCCGCCCGTACCGTCCGCCCGTACCAGTTCAACAGTAAAACTTCAAACAACTCGTCCGAGGAACAATGTTTTTGGCGGGCATCGGTACGGGGGCACACGCCCGTACCGTCCGCCTGTACCAGATCCAAGTGTAGTCATACGTGAACCGACACATACAATGGTGGCGACCATCGGTACGGGCGGGTTTGGCCCATACCATCCGCCCATACCGCGTGGATGGCTACGTCAAGGAGTCGGGCTGATCGGGGGAAACTCCCCAACCAGCCATTCTTTCTCTCCTTCTCTCTCTCTCTCTCTCTCTGTAAAAAAACTCAAACATCAATCCCCTAGAATCATCGATTTTTCGTTGATTTCGTTCGTTTGAGTTGGGGATTCTTCACATCGGTACGTTTCTCACCCGATCCATGTGTTATTTGCAGCAATGAAGGGCTGAATCTCTCATGTTGACTATCTAGATGAGTTCATAGTTTTTTGAAATTTATTTTTGATTCTACACGTTTGAATTCAAAGTTTATGCCTGTAATCGTTGTATAATACCATAGAAACCTAATGCCTATACTTTTGCTATGAATTTTTTTTGCAGCACAATGAGTTTTATCGGTGCGTTCCGTAAGAGCTCGAGCAGTGGAGTTGGTGGCTCGAGCAGCCATCACGATTCGTGGAAGAAGCCACGGAAGGATAAGGAAGTGCTCGAGACCGACTTCAGCAAGGAGTACAAGCGGTTCTCCGCTCGCAAAGTACTCCTGACGAAGTGGGTCGATGAGGATATTCTCACCGCCCAAGGCCTCAACATCGATTTTGCCATGTGTGTGATGAACGCCGGTATGGAGGTCTTCTCGTCACTCAACAGTGACACTTACAAGCGTGCCACACTCGAGTTTCTCGCGACCTTCCACGACGATCTCGCCACCCTAGGTCGAGACACCAGTGTGAGCTTTTCATTGAACAGTACCCCGCATTGCCTTACTTTTGAGAAGTTTTGTGATTGCTTCGGGTTCTCCACTACTGGGGAGCTCGAGATTACTGAGGAGGTCATCTTAGAGGCAGCAGAATCCTGGCGACATATTTTGTGCATAGGAACTTGAACTGTATGCGGAAAAATTCCGCCACCATCCAGAACCCTACCATTCGCTACTTCACCACCTTCTTGGCAAACTCCATCTTCGCGAAGGGAGACACCGGGGCCATGGCTAACCCCGAGATGAGCGTCATATGCAGCGCTGATACGTCTCAAACGTATCTATAATTTCTTATGTTCCATGCTACTTTTATGATGATACTCACATGTTTTATACACATTATATGTCATTATTATGCATTTTCCGGCACTAACCTATTGACGAGATGCCGAAGAGCCAGTTGTTGTTTTCTGCTGTTTTTGGTTTCAGAAATACTACAAAGGAAATATTCTCGGAATTGGACGAAATCAACGCCCAGGGTCTTATTTTTCCACGAAGCTTCCAGAAGACCGAAAGGATCACGAAGTGGGGCGACGAGGCGCCGCCACACTAGGGCCGCGCGGCCAGGCTAGGGCCCGCGCCGCCCTAGCGTGTGGGGCCCCTGTCAGCCCTCCGACTCCGCCCTTCCGCCTACTTAAAGCCTTCATCGCGAAACCCCCAGTACCGAGAGCCACGATACGGAAAACCTTCCAGAGACGCAGCCGCCGCCAATCCCATCTCGGGGGATTCAGGAGATCGCCTCCGGCACCCTGCCGGAGAGGGGAATCATCTCCCGGAGGTCTCTTCATCGCCATGATCGCCTCCGGATCGATGTGTGAGTAGTTCACCCCTGGACTATGGGTCCATAGCAGTAGCTAGATGGTTGTCTTCTCCTCATTGTGCTATCATGTTAGATCTTGTGAGCTGCCTATCATGATCAAGATCATCTATTTGTAATGCTACATATTGTGTTTGTTGGGATCCGATGAATATTGAATACTATGTCAAGTTGATTATCAATCTATCATATATGTTGTTTATGTTCTTGCATGCTCTCCGTTGCTAGTAGAGGCTCTGGCCAAGTTGATACTTGTAACTCCAAGAGGGAGTATTTATGCTCGATAGTGGGTTCATGCCTCCATTGAATGCAGGACAGTGTGAGAAAGTTCTAAGGTTGTGGATGTCTTTGTTGCCACTAGGGATAAAACATCAATGCTTTGTCTAAGGATATTTGTGTTGATTACATTACGCACCATACTTAATGCAATTGTCTGTTGTTTGCAACTTAATACCGGAAGGGGTTTGGATGATAACCTGAAAGTGGACTTTTTAGGCATAGATGCATGCTGGATAGCGGTCTATGTACTTTGTCGTAATGCCCTGATTAAATCTCATAGTACTCATCATGATATATGTATGTGCATTGTTATGCCTTCTTTATTTGTCAATTGCCCAACTGTAATTTGTTCACCCAACATGCTATTTATCTTATGGGAGAGGCACCACTAGTGAACTGTGGACCCCGGTCCATTCTTTACATCTGAAATACAATCTACTGCAATTGTTCTTTACTGTTCTTCGCAAAAAAACACCATCTTCCACACTATACAATTAATCCTTTGTTTACAGCAAGCCGGTGAGATTGACAACCTCACTGTTACGTTGGGGCAAAGTACTTTGATTGTGTTGTGCAGGTTCCACGTTGGCGCCGGAATCCCTGGTGTTGCGCCGCACTACACTCCATCACCAACGACCTTCACGTGATCCTTGACTCCTACTGGTTCGATAACCTTGGTTTCATACTGAGGGAAAACTTGCTACTGTACGCATCACACCTTCCTCTTGGGGTTTCCAACGGACGTGTGTTAACTGCACGCATCAAGCACTTTTTCTGGCGCCGTTGCCGGGGAGATCAAGACACGCTGCAAGGGGAGTCTCCCACATCCAATCTCTTTACTTTGTTTTTGTCTTGCTTTACTTTACTTTATTTACCACTTTGTTTGTTCTCTATATCAAAAATACAAAAAAAATAGTTGCTAGTTTTACTTTATTTACTGTCTTGATCTCCATATTAAAAACACAAAAAAATTAGTTACTTGCATTTACTTTATTTAGTTTGCTTTATTTACTACTGTTAAAATGAATACTCCTGAAAACACTAAGTTGTGTGACTTCACTAGCACAAATAATAATGATTTCCTATGCACACCTATTGCTCCACCTGCTACTGTAGCAGAATTTTTTGAAATTAAACCTGCTTTACTAAATCTTGTCATGAGAGAGCAATTTTCCGGTGTTAGTTCTGATGATGCTGCTGCCCATCTTAATAATTTTGTTGAAATTTGTGAAATTCAAAAGTATAAGGATGTAGATGGTGATATTATAAAATTGAAATTGTTTCCTTTCTCCTTAAGAGGAAGAGCTAAAGATTGGTTGCTATCTTTGCCTAAGAATAGTATTGATTCATGGACTAAATGTAAGGATGCTTTCATTGGTAGATATTATCCTCCCGCTAAAATTATATCTTTGAGAAGTAGCATATTGAATTTTAAGCAATTAGATAATGAACATGTTGCTCAAGCATGGGAGAGAATGAAATCTTTGGTGAAGAATTGCCCTACCCATGGACTAACTACTTGGATGATCATCCAAACCTTCTATGCAGGATTGAATTTTTCTTCGCGGAACCTATTGGATTCAAGTGCTGGAGGTACCTTTATGTCCATTACTTTGGGGGCGCAACAAAGCTTCTTGATGATATGATGACAAATTACTCTGAATGGCACACTGAAAGGGCTCCACAAGGTAAGAAGGTAAATTCTGTTGAAGAAACCTTCTCCTTGAGTGATAAGATTGATGCTATTATGTCTATGCTTGTGAATGGTAGATCTAATGTTGATCCTAATAATGTTCCTTTAGCTTCATTTGTTGCCCAAGAAGAACATGTTGATGTGAACTTCATCAAAAGTAATAATTTCAACAACAATGCTTATAGGAATAATTCTGGTAACAACTATAGGCCATATCCTTCTGCTAATAGTAATGGTTATGGTAATTCTTATGGGAATTCTTACAACAATAATAGGAATGTACCCCCTGGTCTTGAAGCCATGCTTAAAGAATTTATTAGTACACAAACTGCTTTTAACAAATCTGTTGAAGAAAAGCTTGGTAAAATTGATAGTCTTGCTTCTAAGGTTGATAGACTTGCCTCTGATGTTGATCTTTTAAAATTGAAAGTTATGCCTAATAAGGATAATGATAATAAAATTGTTACTACAGCAAACACCATCCAAGTTCGAATTAATGAAAATATTAGATTGATGGCTGAATTGCATGCTAGGTGGGAAAGAGAAGAAAACGAAAAACTTGCTAAAGAGAATAATGTAGCTAAAGTTTGGACTATTACCACTACTAGTAATGATAATGATTCACATGTTGCTAAACCTCCTACTATCAATGGTAAAATAATTGGTGTTGGCAATGTTTCTACTCCTAGTGCAAAGCGTGCAAAACTGCCTGAAACTGCTGAAACTGTTTGTGATAAAACTGCTGAAATTTTTCAGAATATTGGGGACAATGATCATAATGGTTTAGATTTTGATGATTGTCACATCTCTGAATTTATAAAGTTCTTACAAAAACTTGCTAAAAGTCTCAATGCTAGTGCTATAAATTTGGCCTTTACAAAACATATTACAAATGCTCTCATAAAAGCTAGAGAAGATAAACTAAAACTTGAAACTTCTATTCCTAGGAAGTTAGAAGATGGTTGGGAGCCCATCATTAAGATGAGGGTCAATGATTTTGATTGTAATGCTTTATGTGATCTTGGTGCAAGTATTTATGTTATGCCTAAGAAAATGTATGATATGCTTGACTTGCCACCATTGAAAAATTGTTATTTGGATGTTAATCTTGCTGATAATGCTATAAAGAAACCTTTGGGGAGGATTGATAATGTTCGTATTATGGTTAACAATAACCTTGTCCCCGTTGATTTTGTTGTCTTGGATATTGAATGCAATGCATCTTGTCCCATTATATCGGGAAGACCTTTTCTTCGAACTGTTGGTGCTACCATTGATATGAAGGAAGGTAATATTAAATATCAATTTCCTCTCAAGAAAGGTATGAAACACTTCCCTAGAAATAGAATGAAGTTACCTTATGATTCTATTATTAGAACAAATTATGATGTTTATGCTTCATCTCTTGATGTTACTTGATTCACACTTTCTGCGCCTAGCTGAAAGGCGTTAAAGAAAAGCGCTTATGGGAGACAACCCATCATTTTACTTCTGCACTTTTGTTTTATATTTGAGTCTTGGAAGTTGTTACTACTGTAGCAACCTCTCCTTATCTTTATTTTATTGCATTGTTGTGCCAAGTAAAGTCTTTGATAGTAAAGTCAATACTAGATTTGGATTACTACGCAGAAACAGATTTCTTGCTGTCACGAATTTGAGTAGAATTCTCTGTAGGTAACTCAGAAATATCTGCCAATTTACGGGCGTGATCCTCAGATATGTACGCAACTTTCATTCAATTTGAGCTTTTTCATCTGAGCAAGTTAAGTGCCCCAGAAAAATTCGTCTTTACGGACTGTTCTGTTTTGACAGATTCTGCCTTTTATTTCGCATTGCCTGTTTTGCTATGTTTGATGGATTTCTTTGTTCCATTAACTTTCAGTAGCTTCGGGCAATGTCCAGAAGTGTTAAGAATGATTGTGTTACCTCTGAACATGTGAATTTTTGATTATGCACTAACCCTCTAATGAGTTTGTTTCGAGTTTGGTGTGGAGGAAGTTTTCAAGGGTCAAGAGAGGAGGATGATATACTATGATCAAGAAGAGTGAAAAGTCTAAGCTTGGGGATGCCCCCGTGGTTCATCCCTGCATATTTCAAGAAGACCCAAGCGTCTAAACTTGGGGATGCCCAAGGCATCCCCTTCTTCATCGACAACTTATCAGGTCACCTCTAGTGAAACTATATTTTTATTCAGTCACATCTTATGTGCTTTACTTGGAGCGTCTGTTTGTTTTTGTTTTTGTTTTGTTTGAATAAAATCGGATCCTAGCATTCTTTGTTTGGGAGAGAGACACGCTCCGCTGTTGCATATGAACACATGTGTTCTTAGCTTTATTCTTAATGTTCATTACGAAGGTTGAACTACTTCGTTCATTGATATATGGTTGGAAACGGAAAATGCTGCATGTGGTAATTGGTATAATGTCTTGAATAATTTGATACTTGGCAATTGTTGTGCTCATATAGATCATTTTTAAGCTCTTGCATCATGTACTTTGCACCCATTAATGAAGAACTACATAGAGCTTGTTAAAATTTGGTTTGCATGATTGGTTTCTAGAGTCTAGATATTTTCTGGTTAAGGTGTTTGAACAACAATGAGACGATGTAAAGTCTTATAATGCTTACAATATGTTCATATGTGAGTCTTGCTGCACCATTTTATACTTGAGTTTGCTTCAAACAACCTTGCTAGCCTAGCCTTGTATTGAGAGGAATTCTTCTCGTGCATCCAAATCCTTGAGCCAAAAGCTATGCCATTTGTGTCCACCATACCTACCTACTACATGGTATTTCTCTTCCATTCCAAAGTAAATTACTTTAGTGCTACCTTTAAAATTCTATTCTTTGCCTTTACAATACATAGCTCATGGGAAAATAGCCTTAAAAACTATTGTGGTGAAGAATATGTACTTATGTATCTTATTTCTTAATAAGTTGCTTCTTGAGCGGTAACCATGTTTCTGGGGACGCCATCAACTTTTACACCTTTGTTGAATATCATGTGAGTTGCTATGCATGTTCGTCTTGTCTGAAGTAAGGGCGATTTTCATGATCAAATGGTTTGAGTATGCATATTGTTAGAGAAGAACATTGGGCCGCTAACTAAAGCCATGAATCATGGTGGAAGTTTAAGTTTGGACACAAATCCTCAATCTCTTATGAGAATATTATCTGTTGTTGAATGCTTATGCATTAAAGAGGAGTCCATTATCTGTTATCTATGTTGTCCCGGTATGGATGTCTAAGTTGAGAATAATCAAAAGCGAGAAATCCAATGCGAACTTTCTCCTTAGACCTTTGTACAGGCGGCATAGAGGTACCCCTTTGTGACACTTGGTTGAAACATATGCTATGCAATGATAATCCATGTTAATCCAAGCTAATTAGGACAAGGTGCTAGCACTATTGGTATACTATGCATGAGGCTTGCAACTTATAGGATGTCTTATACATAACACATATGATTTATTACTACCGTTGACAAAATTGCTTCTATGTTTTCAAAATGAAAAGCTCTAGCACAAAAATAGTAATCCATGCTTCCCTCTGCGAAGGGCCTATCTTCTACTTTATTGTTGAGTCAGTTTACCTATTCTTTCTATCTTAGAAGCAAACACTTGTGTCAACTGTGTGCATTGATTCTTACATGTTTACCTATTGCACTTGTTATATTACTTTGTGTTGACAATTATCCATGAGATATATATGTTGAAGTTGAAAGCAACTGCTGAAACTTATATCTTCATTTGTGTTGTTTCAAAGCTTTCTACTAAGAATTTATTGCTTTATGAGTAACTCTTATGCAAGTCTTATTGATGCTTGTCTTGAAAGTATTATTCATGAAAAGTCTTTGCTATATGATTCATTTGTTTACTCATTGTCTTCATCATTGCTTCGAATCGCTGCATTCATCTCATGTGCTTTAACTATTCATGAAAAGTCTTTGCTATATGAGTAGACAGTGTTGGGCCTCCAAGTGCAGAGGTTTGTAGAAGAGCAGCAAATTTCCCTTAAGTGAATCACCTAAGGTTTATCGAACTCAGGGAGGTAGAGGTCAAAGATATCCCTCGCAAGCAACCCTGCAATTAAGATACAAGAAGTATCTTGTGTCCCCAACACACCCAATACACTTGTCAGGTGTATAGGTGCACTAGTTTAGTGAAATACAATTAATATGGATGATTATAAGTGATAATTGCAATCTGAAATAAAAATAGCAACAAGCAAACAGGTTGTAAACGGTGTTTCAATGCTTATAAACAAGGCCTAGGGATCTTACTTTCAGTAGTGGACACTCTCAACAATGATATCATAATTGAGTACATAAGTATCATCACTTCACTATGCTGAACTACTCTCCGGTTGGATAACGAACACCAATTCACTGCGTAGGGCTATAAAAACACTCCTTAAAGTTCACATTCCACACTAGGGATACCCCACTCCGTCACTTTGAACATCCATAGATAGTACTAACAAACACCACAATTTCATAGAGACATCCAACTCAAATTATAACTCATGATAAGTATTTCTGTAAAATTTAGCCTAAGAGACACATAGGTGCGCACGCTGTGACCTTCGCACCGTGGGACAAGGTGTCTCCGGAGATTACATAATGAAACCACTTGAGTAGCATAATAGATGAAGAGTAACATCTACTTATTCAACTAGATTACAAAACTCATGATCACATAAAGATCACACCATGGGAGAGTGAGATAAACCACTTAGCTACCGGTAAAGCCCTCGGCCTCGGGGGAGAACTACTCCCTCCTCATCATGGGAGTTAGCAACAGTGATGAAGATGGCAGTGGAGTCGATGGAGATGGCTCCGGGGGCAATTCCCCGTCCCGGCAGGGCGTCGGAACAGAGACTTCTACCCCCCGAAACTTGTCTTCAATGGCGGCGGAGCGGCGAAACTTTTCGTGCATATGGAGGCTGATTCATTTAGGGTTTTCGCGTCGGGGGGGGGGGGGAATTTATAGGCGGAAGGGTGAGGTCGGTGGGCAACCTAGGGGCCAACACCACCCCTAGGCATGGTGTGGCCACCTCCCAGCACTTCTCCATCTCTCTGCTTTGGACTCCGTCTTTGGGTCGGGAAAATAGGAGGTTTGACATTTGTTTCGTCCAATTCCGAGAATATTTTCTGTACAACTTTTCTGAAATACAAAAACAACAGAAAACATGAACTGGCACTGTAGCATCTTGTTAATAGGTTAGTTCCCGAAAATGTATAAAAATGCCACGAAGTTTAAACAAAACATATAGCAATTGGTGTAAAACAAGCATTGAGCATCAAAAAATATAGATACGTTTGCAATGTATCACCATCCCCAAGCTTAACTCCTGCTCATCCTCGAGTAGGTAAGTGATAACAAAAATAATTTTTGAGGTGACATGCAGCCAACACAATCTTGATCAAGTTATTGTAAAAGCATTGTGAGTCGGTGATACGTCTCCGACGTATCGATAATTTTTTATGTTCCATGCCACATTATTGATGATATCTACATGTTTTATACACATTATATGTCGTATTTATGCATTTTCCGGCACTAACCTATTAACGAGATGCCGAAGAGCCAGTTGCTGTTTTCTGCTGTTTTTGGTTTCAGAAATCCTAGTAAAGAAATATTCTCGGAATTGGACGAAATCAACGCCCAGGGTCCTATTTTTGCACGAAGCTTCCAGAAGACCGAGGGGGAAAGGAAGTGGGGCCACGAGGCGCCGCCACAACAGGGCGGCGCGGCCCAGGTCTTGGCCGCGCGGCCCTGGTGTGTGGGGCCCTCGTGTGGCCCCCCGCGTTGCCCTTCCGCCTACTTAAAGCCTTCGTCGCGAAACCCCCAGTACCGAGAGCCACGATACGGAAAACCTTACTGAGACGCTGCCGCCACCAATCCCATCTCGGGGGATTCTGGAGATCGCCTCCGGCACCCTGCCGGAGAGGGGAATCATCTCCCGGAGGACTCTTCACCGCCATGGTCGCCTCCGGAGTGATGAGTGAGTAGTTCACCCCTGGACTATGGGTCCATAGCAGTAGCTAGATGGTTGTCTTCTCCTCATGTGCTTCATTGTCGGATCTTGTGAGCTGCCTAACATGATCAAGATCATCTATCTCTAATGCTATATGTTGTGTTTGTCGGGATCCGATGGATAGAGAATACTATGTTATGTTGATTATCAATCTATTACCTATGTGTTGTTTATGATCTTGCATGCTCTCCGTTATTAGTAGAGGCTCTGGCCAAGTTTTTGCTCTTAACTCCAAGAGGGAGTATTTATGCTCGATAGTGGGTTCATGCCTCCATTAAATCTGGGACAGTGACAGAAAGTTCTAAGGTTGTGGATGTGTTGTTGCCACTAGGGATAAAACATTGATGCTATGTCCGAGGATGTAGTTATTGATTACATTACGCACCATACTTAATGCAATTGTCTGTTGTTTGCAACTTAATACTGAAAGAGGTTCGGATGATAACCTGAAGGTGGACTTTTTAGGCATAGATGCATGCTGGATAGCGGTCTATGTACTTTGTCGTAATGCCCAATTAAATCTCACAATACTCATCGTATCATGTATGTGCATTGTCATGCCCTCTCTATTTGTCAATTGCCCGACTGTAATTTGTTCACCCAACATGCTATTTATCTTATGGGAGAGACACCTCTAGTGAACTGTGGACCCCGGTCCATTCTTTTACATCGAATACAATCTACTGCAATACTTGCTTTACTGTTTTCTGCAAACAATCATCATCCACGCTATACATCTAATCCTTTGTTACAGCAAGCCGGTGAGATTGACAACCTCACTGTTTCGTTGGGGCAAAGTACTTTGGTTGTGTTGTGCAGGTTCCACGTTGGCGCCGGAATCCCTGGTGTTGCGCCGCACTACATCCCGCCGCCATCAACCTTCAACGCGCTTCTTGGCTCCTCCTGGTTCGATAAACCTTGGTTTCTTTCTGAGGGAAAACTTGCTACTGTCTGCATCACACCTTCCTCTTGGGGTTCCCAATGGACGTGTGTTGTACACGCCATCAAGCATTTTTTCTGGCGCCGTTGCCGGGGAGATCAAGACACGCTGCAAGGGGAGTCTCCACAATCCAATCTCTTTACTTTGTTTTTGTCTTGCTTTATTTTATTTACTATTTTGTTTGCTGCATTATATCAAAACACACAAAAAATTAGTTGTTAGCTTTACTTTATTTACTGTCTTGCACTCTATATCGAAAACACACAAAAAATTAGTTACTTGCATTTTACTTTTGCTACCATGTCTAGTTCTGCACCTGTTACTTCTTCACCTGAGGAATTAGTCTTCACTTTTAAACAAGGGGATGAGGAGAGTTTTAAAGATGTGTTGTCGTCAGAAACCCACTGGTGGGCAGCGACGGGCAACACCGTAGAGCCGGGAACAACCTAGGGCTGCGGCTGGCCGAGGTCCCTCCGAGCGACGGCCCGCAAAGCCTTCTGGTCACACGTCCGATGCTGATTGCAAGGGCGTGCCACCTGACCTATACCTGGTCAGGAAGGTGATGGAGATGCCTCGCTTAGTTTCCTGCATGGCATACACGTAAACATTAAATAGGAGCCTCGATCGGCTCTCAGGTTATCCTGTGAATCGGCTCAGGGAGCCGATCCACCCATAATTCGTACGGGGTGCACGAATATATGGTGGTCCTGCTTGATCAAGATAAAGCTAATTAGATCTACGACGATTTAGTTTTTTCACCGCATAATCGGAACATCCTACTCAGGATTGGGCCTCGCGGCCACGCACGGTGATCGTAAGTCGATCCTAGACAAGGCCTAAAAACCAACACGAGGTTGATCCCCGGAACATCCTGTCTAGGACTAACGAACGACACCCTACGTGCCGCTGGATCCTCCAGCCCCTTGTAAGGCCTAACTATTGCAGATATTAAACTAATCCTTGATGAACAAGGAGCAATCGTAACGGATCAGATCTACTAAATAACGATCAAGCGGGGTGCCTCCCCCACACCTGAGATAGGTGTGAGGGCGGCTAGATATGCAAGGGTTGCACTACGATAGCATGTTTACGCGAAGAACTATGCTAACCCTAACACATCTATGATAACTACGTTGCTCGCCATCAACAAGGCTTCAGTACGAGCAACGCATGAACAACGTGGAGCTTGTGCTGCCTAGATCGCAAGATGCGATCTAGGCAGCATGTTGCTTACCGGTAGAAACCCTCGAGATGAAGGAGTTGGCGATGCGCCGAGATTGATTTGGTTGGTTGAACGTTGGTTGTTGTTTATTCCATAAACCCTAGATACATATTTATAGTCCAGGGGACTTTCTAATTTAGGCGTGCACCTAACCGTGCACGGGTAAAACTCTAACTTTCAATCTAAGATATAATCTACCATAATTAAAGATACACGGGCAGTCTAGCCCAAACTCTTCGCGCAAGGCCGCTTCAGAGATCTTCCACGTGTGACCTTCCAAGCCCATCTCTCTTACGGCCCACTTCCTGATTTGGCCAAAATCTGGTGATAACACATGCCCCCCTAGTTTTGGCAATGATAATTTCAAAACCACTCTGTTTTTCCTTCGAAGGGTCATGTCGTGGCAGAGCAGACCTGTCGCAGTATCCTTCATCATGATGCCCTGTCTTTTCAGCTTCTCTGCAAAATTCGATAGCTTTGGCATCACTTCCTCGGAAACTGCAATGGCATTAAATTTTCACCAGGCTTCTCATTATTTAACTGTGCCGATCGATTAGCTCTCTTCATCCCCTTCCTCTGTTCCAGCCATCGGCACCAAAAAAAACCCTCTTGCGCTACCATGTCTTCTTCCTCTTCTTCCTCTTCCGGTCTTTCCTATGGGTCTTCCTCCTCCCGCGAGACACCTCCGGATGTACGCGCACCAGAAGAATGGGACCAGGAGGACCATGCCTCCTCCGTCTGGTCCGAGGATGACAAGTCCTTGACCTGCGGGGATGAAGATCTCCAGTTCCTAGCCGATGGGGAACTGGCATCGGAAAGCGAGGATGACTTGCTCCCCTGGGACGGCTGTCCCCCTTCCGAAGAAGAGAAGGAGGAAGACGAAGACGACTCCCTCGAGGGCTACCCACCGGCGAAACGTCTCCGCATGTGGTGGGACGACGACGACAGCGATGATGACGAGGAGAATGAAGCTCCCATCGAGGGCTACGGAAGCAGCGACGAAGAGCCCCATGGCGGCAGTGCCGATGAAAGCTCCGAGGACGACGACGACGGCAGCGACGGTCCGTAGATAGGATCCACTAGTGTAGGTCTAGTAGCAGCAGTTTGGTCAGCAGACCCCTCTTTTTGTACCTCTCCCTTTGAGCAATCGACTCATTCTTTGTAAGGAATCTTGTTTATCAATGAAGAATTCCTCCAGTTTCGATTTTGCCGATTCCTTTTATGCTGATTTAGCCGATTGTCAATTCGGTCACTGGCTAAAGAGCCGATTGCCACGCATCAGTTCCTCAAAATTTCCGCGCAGTCAGTTGCCCCCCGAGCCTTCATTGAGGCGAGGACCGCAGTGAGTCAACCAAACATGCCACCATCTGCTTTCCGAGTCGTGATGCAGAGCCAGTCGATTTCAACTAAATCGGCTCCCCAGAGCAAAGAGCTTTCAGGGCGAGCTGCCCCCCGAGCCTTAATCCGGCGAGAAATAGGCTATGACCTTAGGTAATCTGGTAATCCGAGATAGCCATCATGAAGACTCAGCCAGACTTGCCCCCCCCCCTCGATCAGTTTCCTTCCACTGGTCTTGTGTAACGGTACTAGAGTCGATGGCTGTGCATCGGCTGTCTGTTATAAAAAAAATTTTACTGGCCGATTTTTCTCTAATCGGCCCCTAATGTTTCATTGTACACATGTTTGCTGCACATGTCTATCTGACTATATGCCCCCCGAGCCGAATCTGCCAGGTGACTGCATATATCGGCTTTTATGGTTGGCTAGGGCACTGCACTTGCACGTCGGCTCCGCAAGGATTCGTGCTGACCCTCATCTGACGACGTGGCCGCTGCCCAGTAGATCGATGCTGCACATAAGCGGAACATGTGGTGAAGATAATTTTGGCCGATTGCTGGAATCGGCCTCCATATCGACTGAAGCGCTGACTGAAGGTTCCGTAATGCTCCTTCATAAATCTTTGGGGCCGATCACACGGATCAGCCTCGCCATGTCTGCTCATCGCTTTGCTTCAGCTACGCGGTCGGGCTGGTGGATAAAACCAGCCCAACCTCTGACTTGATGCGCCTGCTATCGTCCACCTTGAGTGCGTCGTAGAATCGTGGAGCACTAAGCTCCGTCGGAAGGACGAGCACCATGTTTGTACCAGCCGATGTTTCATCATCGGCTTTCCTTTGCTTGGGGCGCCACTCCATTTTCCGTGGACGACCCTCTTCATCCAGGGTTTGCTGAACTTTCGCAGCTAGATCAGGTCACGCCTTCCTTAATGTATGCAAGTATATCCTTTCGGCTTCCTCCAGACCGCGCAAACGCTGAACCCTGCGCTTTTGTGAACGGCTGAGTCCATCAGGGCACCACCTTGGCCGGTGGTACCTGTCTCCTTCTTCTTGTCCCTCGTCTTCTGAATCCTCGAGATCCGCCCACCGAGGGGACTCAGCGCGTTTGCTCTGTGGCGGGAGAGGCCCTAAGCGCCTGAACACGGACACGTTGGCTGCCTCCTTCTTCTTTTGGTTGCATTCTGGGCAATTGCCGATTGTGGGCAATCGGCTCATTCCTGAATCCCAGCAGTGTCTGAAGAAGGGGCAGTCCTAGTGCCTGTCGTTGTCATCTTGCTCCCTTGATTCTTCTTTGGCACGACGCTCGTGCTCCTCCTCATCGTGATCGTGCCGCCGATGTCTTCTGGTTTCTCTAGCCAGACGATCTCTTTCATCATCATCGCTGGGTCGTCGGCGTCGATCATACTGACTCACATACTTGTTGAGGAGGTGATCAGAGAGGGGTCGCTGATATCTGATGTTCTTCACTTCTCCCTCTGTGACGTAGCGCTTGCCATCATGACGGAGCCGATCGCGTGGAGCGGCTTCCTCTGTGTCCTTGCTACGAGAGCAGCTGCCCTCGTCTCCATCTTTGCCAGAGTGGTGCCCAGGTCCTACCATGTTGATGCTGAACGAGGATCCTGGCTGGCAACCTTCAGGGTAAGTGCATTTTACCATGTTAACGGCGGGGAAGGGCTGGGTGTCGACCTTCATGGCGTACTGGTTGAAAATCAGTCGTCCCTTCTCTATCGCCGCTTGGATGTGTTGACGCCACACCCTGCAGTCGTTGGTGGCGTGGGAGAGCGAGTTATGCCATTTGCAGTATGGCTTTCCGTTCAGCTCTTGCACCGTGGGGAATTTGAGACCTTCAGGAATCGTCAACTGCTTCTCCTTGAGCAGGAGGTCGAAGATTTGCTCAGTCTTGGTCACGTCAAAATCAAATCCACTGGGCGGGCCTGGTGGCTTCACCCATTTGCAGGACACGGGGGTTCCTCCCCGAGCCCATTCAGCCACTGCTACCTCTTGGTCTCCCGCAGGAACTTCGTCTTCCTCTGCATTGACCAGGACTACCGCACGCTTGAATTTGTCCTGGTACAGGTCCGGGTGGCGCTGTTCATATGCCGACAGTTTCTGAACCATGTGCGCCAGTGAGGGATAGTCTGCTTGGGAGGCCATGTCCTTGAGCGGTGTTCCGAGGCCTGCTACTGCCAACTCGACTGCTTCCTTTTCAGTTAAACGAACCGAATAACATCGGTTCCTAAGATTCCTGAAGCGCTGGATGTATTCTATCACCGTTTCCCCGCGCTTCTGACGCAATTGTGCTAGATCGGCAATGCCGGACTCGGAAGCCTCTGAATGGTACTGCGTATGGAACTGCTCTTCCAACTGCTTCCAAGTCCGGATGGAGTCTGGTGGCAACGAGGTGTACCATCCGAAAGCCGATCCCGTGAGGGACTGTGAAAAGAACCTCACGCGTAGTTGATCCGACACTGAAGCCGGTCCTAGTTGTGCCAAATATCGGCCCACGTGCTCGATGGAGCTGGAACCATCCGATCCACTGAATTTGGAGAAATCAGGGAGCCGATATTTGGGTGGTAGCGGGATCATCTCGTAGTCGTCGGGATACGGCTTGGAATAGCCGATTGCCCTCCTTTTCGGCACCATGCCGAACTGGTCTCTCAGTATGGTACTGATCTGATCCGCTGTGTTGGCTGCAGGAGTTGAACTCTGAAGATTCGCCGGGGTGGCGTACTTAGCCAACCATGTTTGCTTTTCCAGCTCTGAGCCAACTGCAGGAGCTGAGCTCTGGAGGTTCGTCGGGGTGGCGTACCTTGTTAGCCACGTCTGCTTCTCAAGCTCTGTCGCTGACGTCCCTCCCGTCTTCCCAGGAGTCCCTGATGCTGTGGCCTGGTTTGTGAGTGCCCAGTTACCACAATCTGGCACATACGTGCACGTGTACCCGTGAGGGATCTCCTTAGGCGCCTCAGGCAAGAACTGGTAGTCACCAGGGTCACCACCGATCTTGTAGACGACGAATGCCGGTGAAGCCGGCACTTCTGGTGCTGCCAACGCATACGGCAGCGGTGGACGGGACTGGAGTGGCAACTCTCCTTGATGCGTCCCGAGAGCTGGTCCTGACGGCGAGTACTGGTGCCTCATGATCTCCTGGATCACGCGAAGAGCGACACGCTCCAACGTGTTGACCAGGTTCTCAGAGTGGCGGTGTAGCGAGTGAGCCACCAGGTAGTTGATCTCCTGCCGCAGGGACCTGGTGCGTTCTTCCGATGGGGCAGAGAGGTCTATCCCATCTAGTGCACCATTAGGCGAGAACCCCTTCCACCTGATGCCATGGGAACGGGTTCTGTGGAAAGAGCCGATGAGGTCGGCCTCGAGGATGACCTTAATCTCGTCATACTTCTTCTTGAGCTCATCGGTCAGGTCCTCGTACGTGACTGGCGTGCCGTCCGCCATCTCAGATGTAGATGGCAATGTGGTCGATGTAGAAGCTTGTCCCACCGGGCGTGCCAGAATGTGTTGTCGTCAGAAACCCACCGGCGGGCAGCGACGGGCAACACCGTAGAGCCGGGAACAACCTAGGGCTGCGGCTGGCCGAGGTCCCTCCGAGCGACGGCCCGCAAAGCCTTCTGGTCACACGTCCGATGCTGATTGCAAGGGCGTGCCACCTGACCTATACCTGGTCAGGAAGGTGATGGAGATGCCTCGCTTAGTTTCCTGCATGGCATACACGTAAACATTAAATACGAGCCTCGATCGGCTCTCAGGTTATCCTATGAATCGGCTCAGGGAGCCGATCCACCCATGATTCGTACGGGGTGCACGAATATATGGTGGTCCTGCTTGATCAAGATAAAGCTAATTAGA
Organism: Lolium perenne; assembly: GCF_019359855.2. Taxonomy (NCBI): domain Eukaryota; kingdom Viridiplantae; phylum Streptophyta; class Magnoliopsida; order Poales; family Poaceae; genus Lolium; species Lolium perenne. The sequence continues at coordinate 244,123,170 of NC_067244.2, read as the reverse complement.
TCTACGACGATTTAGGGTTTTCGCCGCATAATCGGAACATCCTACTCAGGATTGGGCCTCGCGGCCACGCACGGTGATCGTAAGTCGATCCTAGACAAGGCCTAAAAACCAACACGAGGTTGATCCCCGGAACATCCTGTCTAGGACTAACGAACGACACCCTACGTGCCGCTGGATCCTCCAGCCCCTTGTAAGGCCTAACTATTGCAGATATTAAACTAATCCTTGATGAACAAGGAGCAATCGTAACGGATCAGATCTACTAAATAACGATCAAGCGGGGTGCCGCCCCCACACCTGAGATAGGTGTGAGGGCGGCTAGATATGCAAGGGTTGCACTACGATAGCATGTTTACGCGAAGAACTATGCTAACCCTAACACATCTATGATAACTACGTTGCTCGCCATCAACAAGGCTTCAGTACGAGCAACGCATGAACAACGTGGAGCTTGTGCTGCCTAGATCGCAAGATGCGATCTAGGTAGCATGTTGCTTACCGGTAGAAACCCTCGAGATGAAGGAGTTGGCGATGCGCCGAGATTGATTTGGTTGGTTGAACGTTGGTTGTTGTTTATTCCATAAACCCTAGATACATATTTATAGTCCAGGGGACTTTCTAATTTAGGCGTGCACCTAACCGTGCACGGGTAAAACTCTAACTTTCAATCTAAGATATAATCTACCATAATTAAAGATACACGGGCAGTCTAGCCCAAACTCTTCGCGCAAGGCCGCTTCAGAGATCTTCCACGTGTGACCTTCCAAGCCCATCTCTCTTACGGCCCACTTCCTGATTTGGCCAAAATCTGGTGATAACAAGATGCTTGGTCCAGAATTTTTACTTCTTATCGTAAAGCTGAACCTCAAATGACTCTAAGTTTGCTCCTTAGTAATTTTTATTTTGGTCTTATGATTCGCTATAGATATGCCTTGGATGCTGTAGTGGGAGGAGATTTCCTTCATTGCAATGGGGATCAAGCTTTTAATGCCATAAAGAAGTTGGTTGCATCACAAGATTCAGCTAATAACTTTGATTCAGCCCTTATTAGCATTTATAATAGATTAAACACTCTTGAGACAAGTGCATCTCGCTTGAATGAAAATTATAGATATGTTCGTAACCGTCTTGATCAAGTTTTAGTGAACTCTGAACCTTCATTACGGGATCCTACTATTAAAATTGTTATCGGTGACCAAACTCTTCATGCTAATTGTGATATTATGTCTGAATTTTGCTTAATGCCTAAGAGTATTCATGAATCTTTGAAACTTTGGGGATTCGTTGAAGGGGGAGAAGGAATAACTCTTATTGATAACTCTGTTATAATTCCTGAAGGAATAGCTGCGGGTGTGCATACAACCGTTCTTGGGAGAACAATATCCATTGATTATCTTGTTATTGAATGTGCAGGAACAGGACAAATCACACTCGGAAGATCCCTGCTGAAACTATTGGGAGCCGTCATAGATATGGGAGAAGGCACCCTAAAATTCACCTCTACACCCGGGGGTAGACATATATTCCCTAAATCAAAGAGTAAGAAAAAGAACAAGAAAGGTAAGGGTAAAGCCCAAGGTAATGTCGATGCTTCATCTCTTGATAACACTTGATATACACTTTCTGCGCCTAGCTAAAAGGCATTAAAGAAAAGCGCTTATGGGAGACAACCCATGTTTTTACTACAGTACTTTGTTTTATATTTGAGTCTTGGAAGTTTTTTACTACTGTAGCAACCTCTCCTTATCATGTTTTTGTGCCAAGTAAAGTCTCTATGGTAAAGTTGATGCTAGATTTGGATTGCTGCACAGAAACAGCATTGCTGTCTGTCACAAATTCGCGCAGAAGTCTCTGTAAAAAATTTTGCAAATTTACGTGCGTGATCCTCAGATATGTACGCAACTTTCATTAGTTTTGAGTTTTTCCGTTTGAGCAAGTTAAGTGCCCCTTCCAGGTTCGTCTTTACGGACTGTTCTGTTTTTGACAGATTCTGCCTTTTATTTCGCATTGCCTCTTTTGCTATGTTGGATGAATTTCTTTGATCCATTAATGTCCAGTAGCTTTGTGCAATGTCCAGAAGTGTTAAGAATGATTGTGTCACCTCTGAACATGTGAATTTTTGATTGTGCACTAATCCTCTAATGAGTTTGCTTGAAGTTTGGTGTGAAGGAAGTTTTCAAGGGTCAAGAGAGGAGTATGATATACTATGATCAAGAGGAGTGAAAGCTCTAAGCTTGGGGATGCCCCGGTGGTTCACCCCTGCATATTTTAAGAAGACTCAAGCGTCTAAGCTTGGGGATGCCCAAGGCATCCCCTTCTTCATCGACAACATTATCAGGTTCCTCCCCTGAAACTATATTTTTATTCAGTCACATCTTATGTGCTTTGCTTGGAGCGTCGGTTTGTTTTTGTTTTTGTTTGAATAAAATGGATCCTAGCATTCATTTTGTGGGAGAGAGACACGCTCCGCTGTTGCATATGGACAAATATGTCCTTAGGCTTTACTCATAGTATTCATGGCGAAGGTTGAATCTTCTTCGTTAAATTGTTATATGGTTGGAATCGGGAAATGCTACATGTAGTAATTCTAAAATGTCTTGAATAATTTGATACTTGGCAATTGTTGTGCTCATGTTTAAGCTCTTGCATCATATACTTTGCACCCATTAATGAAGAAACACCTAGAGCTTGCTAAATTTGGTTTGCATATTTGGTCTCTCTAAAGTCTAGATAATTTCTAGTATTGAGTTTTGAACAACAAGGAAGACGGTGTAGAGTCTTATAATGTTTACAATATGTCTTTTATGTGAGTTTTGCTGCACCGGTTCATCCTTGTGTTTGTTTCAAATAACCTTGCTAGCCTAAACCTTGTATCGAGAGGGAATACTTCTCATGCATCCAAAATCCTTGAGCCAACCACTATGCCATTTGTGTCCACCATACCTACCTACTACATGGTATTTCTCCGCCATTCCAAAGTAAATTGCTTGAGTGCTACCTTTAAATTTCCATCATTCGCCTTTGCAATATATAGCTCATGGGACAAAATAGCCTTAAAAACTATTGTGGTATTGAATATGTACTTATGCACTTTATCTCTTATTAAGTTGCTTGTTGTGCGATAACCATGCTCCTGGGGACGCCATCAACTCTTTGTTGAATATCATGTGAGTTGCTATGCATGTTCGTCTTGTCTGAAGTAAGGGCGGTTTTCACAATCAAATGGTTTGAGTATGCATACTGTTAGAGAAGAACAATGGGCTGCTAACTAAAGCCATGAATCATGGTGGAAGTTTCAGTTTGGACATAAAACCTCAATCTCTTATGAGAATATTAACTGTTGAATGCTTAAGCATTAAAAGAGGAGTCCATTATCTGTTGTCTATGTTGTCCCGGTATGGGTGTCTAAGTTGAAGAATGATCAAAAGCGAGAAATCCAATGCGAACTTTCTCCTTAGACCCTTGTACAAAGGCATAGAGGTACCCCTTTGTGACACTTGGTTGAAACATATGTTATGCAATGATAATCAGTGTTAACCCAAGCTAATTAGGACAAGGTGCGGGCACTATTAGTACACTATGCATGAGGCTTCCAACTTGTAAGATATAATTTACATGATACATATGCTTTATTACTACCATTGACAAAATTGTTCCATGTTTTCAAAATAAAATCTCTAGCACAAATATAGCAATCGATGCTTTTCTCTTTGAAGGACCTTTCTTTTACTTTTATGTTGAGTCAGTTCACCTATCTCTCTCCACCTCAAGAAGCAAACACTTGTGTGAACTGTGCATTGATTCCTACATACTTGCATATTGCACTTGTTATATTACTTTACATTGACACTATCCATGAGATATACATGTTATAAGTTGAAAGCAACCGCTGAAACTTAATCTTCCTTTGTGTTGCTTCAATACCTTTACTTTGATTTATTGCTTTATGAGTTAACTCTTATGCAAGACTTATTGATGCTTGTCTTGAAGTACTATTCATGAAAAGTCTTTGCTTTATGATTCATTTGTTTACTCATGTCATTACCATTGTTTTGATCGCTGCATTCATTACATATGCTTACAATAGTATGATCAAGGTTATGATGGCATGTCACTCCAGAAATTATCTTTGTTATCATTTACCTGCTCGGGACGAGCAGGAACTAAGCTTGGGGATGCTGATACGTCTCCGACGTATCGATAATTTCTTATGTTCCATGCCACATTATTGATGATATCTACATGTTTTATACACATTATATGTCGTATTTATGCATTTTCCGGCACTAACCTATTAACGAGATGCCGAAGAGCCGATTCTTTGTTTCTGCTGTTTTTGGTTTCAGAAATCCTAGTAAAGAAATATTCTCGGAATTGGACGAAATCAACGCCCAGGGTCCTATTTTTGCACGAAGCTTCCAGAAGACCGAGGGGGAAAGGAAGTGGGGCCACGACGCGCCGCCACAACAGGGCGGCGCGGCCCAGGTCTTGGCCGCGCGGCCCTGGTGTGTGGGGCCCTCGTGTGGCCCCCCGCGTTGCCCTTCCACCTACTTAAAGCCTTAGTCGCGAAACCCCCTGCACGAGAGCCACGATACGGAAAACCTTCTTGAGACGCCGCCGCCAATCCCATCTCGGGGATTACGGAGATCGCCTCCGGCACCCTGCCGGAGAGGGGAATCATCTCCCGGAGGAGTCTTCACCGCCATGGTCGCCTCCGGAGTGATGAGTGAGTAGTTCACCCCTGGACTATGGGTCCATAGCAGTAGCTAGATGGTTGTCTTCTCCTCATGTGCTTCATTGTCGGATCTTGTGAGCTGCCTAACATGATCAAGATCATCTATCTGTAATGCTATATGTTGTGTTTGTCGGGATCCGATGGATAGAGAATACTATGTTATGTTGATTATCAATCTATTACCTATGTGTTGTTTATGATCTTGCATGCTCTCCGTTATTAGTAGAGCCTCTACTAATAACGGAGATCATGCAAGATCATAAACAACACATAGGTAATAACTTGATAATTAACATAACATAGTATTCTCTATCCATCGGATCCCGAGAAACACAACATATAGTATTACAGATAGATGATCTTGATCATGTTAGGCAGCTCACAAGATCCAACAATGAAGCACAATGAGGACAAGACAACCATCTAGCTACTGCTATGGACCCATAGTCCAGGGGTGAACTACTCACTCATCACTCCGGAGGCGACCATGGCGGTGAAGAGTCCTCCGGGAGATGAATCCCCTCTCCGGCAGGGTGCCGGAGGAGATCTCCAGAATCCCCCGAGATGGGATTGGCGGCGGCGTCTCGCAAGGTTTTCCGTATCGTGGCCTCTCGCATCGGGGGTTTCGCGACGAAGGCTATTTGTAGACGGAAGGGCAGGTCAAGGGGCGTCACGAGGGGCCCAGATGACAGGGCCGCGCGGCCAAGACCTAGGCCGCGCCGCCCTGTAGTCTGGCCGCCTCGTGGCCCCACTTTGTTGACTCTTCGGTCTTCTGGAAGCTTCGTGGCAAAATAGGACCCTGGGCGTTGATTTCGTCCAATTCCGAGAATATTTCGTTACTAGGATTTCTGAAACCAAAAACAGCAGAAAACAACAACTGGCTCTTCGGCATCTTGTTAATAGGTCGGGCCTAAAATGCACGAATATGACATAAAGTGTGCATAAAACATGTAGATATCATCAATAATGTGGCATGGAACATAAGAAATTATCGATACGTCGGAGACGTATCAGCATCCCCAAGCTTAGTTCTGCTCGTCCCGAGCAGGTAAAACGATAACAAAGATAATTTCTGGAGTGACATGCCATCATAACCTTGATCATACTATTTGTAAACATATGTAATGAATGCAGCGATCAAAACAATGGTAATGACATGAGTAAACAAGTGAATCATAAAGCAAAGACTTTTCATGAATAGCACTTCAAGACAAGCATCAATAAGTCTTGCATAAGAGTTAACTCATAAAGCAATAAATCAAAGTAAAGGTATTGAAGCAACACAAAGGAAGATTAAGTTTCAGCGGTTGCTTTCAACTTATAACATGTGTATCTCATGGATAATTGTCAACATAGAGTAATATAATAAGTGCAATATGCAAGTATGTAGGAATCAATGCACAGTTCACACAAGTGTTTGCTTCTTGGGGTGGAGAGAAATAGGTGAACTGACTCAACATTAAAAGTAAAAGAAAGGTCCTTCAAAGAGGAAAGCATCGATTGCTATATTTGTGCTAGAGCTTTTATTTTGAAAACATGAAACAATTTTGTCAACGGTAATAATAAAGCATATGAGTTATGTAAATTATATCTTACAAGTTGCAAGCCTCATGCATAGTATACTAATAGTGCCCGCACCTTGTCCTAATTAGCTTGGACTACCGGATCATCGCAATACACATGTTTTAACCAAGTGTCACAATGGGGTACCTCCATGCCGCCTGTACAAAGGTCTAAGGAGAAAGCTCGCATTTTGGATTTCTCGCTTTTGATTATTCTCAACTTAGACATCCATACCGGGACAACATGGACAACAGATAATGGACTCCTCTTTAATGCATAAGCATGTGGCAACAATTATTATTCTCATATGAGATTGAGGATATATGTCCAAAACTGAAACTTTCACCATGAATCATGGCTTTAGTTAGCGGCCCAACGTTCTTCTCTAACAATATGTATGCTCCAACCATTAAGGTGGTAGATCTCTCTTACTTCAGACAAGACGGACATGCATAGAAACTCACATGATATTCAACAAAGAATAGTTGATGGCGTCCCCAGAAACATGGTTATCGCACAACAAGCAACTTAATAAGAGATAAAGTGCATAAGTACATATTCAATACCACAATAGTTTTTAAGCTATTTGTCCCATGAGCTATATATTGCAAAGGTGAATGATGGAATTTTAAAGGTAGCACTCAAGCAATTTACTTTGGAATGGCGGAGAAATACCATGTAGTAGGTAGGTATGGTGGACACAAATGGCATAGTGGTTGGCTCAAGGATTTTGGATGCATGAGAAGTATTCCCTCTCGATACAAGGTTTAGGCTAGCAAGGTTATTTGAAACAAACACAAGGATGAACCGTGCAGCAAAACTCACATAAAAGACATATTGTAAACATTATAAGAATCCCCGTCTTCCTTGTTGTTCAAAACTCAATACTAGAAATTATCTAGACTTTAGAGAGACCAAATATGCAAACCAAATTAGCAAGCTCTAGGTGTTTCTTCATTAATGGGTGCAAAGTATATGATGCAAGAGCTTAAACATGAGCACAACAATTGCCAAGTATCAAATTATTCAAGACATTTTAGAATTACTACATGTAGCATTTTCCAATTCCAACCATATAACAATTTAACGAAGAAGAAACTTCGCCATGAATATTATGAGTAAAGCCTAAGGACATACTTGTCCATATGCAACAGCGGAGCGTGACTCTCTCCCACAAAATGAATGCTAGGATCCATTTATTCAAACAAAACAAAAAACAAAAACAAACCGACGCTCCAAGCAAAGCACATAAGATGTAACGGAATAAAAATATAGTTTCAGGGGAGGAACCTGATAATGTTGTCGATGAAGAAGGGGATGCCTTGGGCATCCCCAAGCTTAGACGCTTGAGTTTTCTTAGAATATGCAGGGGTGAACCACCGGGGCATCCCCAAGCTTAGAGCTTTCACTCTCCTTGATCATATTGCATCATACTCCTCTCTTGATCCTTGAAAACTTCCTCCACACCAAACTCGAAACAACTCATTAGAGGGTTAGTGGACAATAAAAATTAACATGTTCAGAGGTGACACAATCATTCTTAACACTTCTGGACATTGCATAAAGCTACTGAATATTAATGGATCAAAGAAATTCATCCAACATAGCAAAAGAGGCAATGCGAAATAAAAGGCAGAATCTGTCAAAACAGAACAGTCCGTAAAGATGGATTTTATTGAGGCACCAGACTTGCTCAAATGAAAATGCCCAAATTGAATGAAAGTTGCGTACATATCTGAGGATCACGCACGTAAATTGGATTAATTTTCTGAGCTACCTACAGGGAGGCAGGTCGAAATTCGTGACAGCAAAGAAATCTGAAACTGCGCAGTAATCCAAATCTAGTATGAACTTTACTATCAAAGATTTTACTTGGCACAACAAAACACAAAACTAAGATAAGGAGAGGTTGCTACAGTAGTAAACAACTTCCAAGACTCAAATATAAAACAAAAATACTGTAGTAAAAACATGGGTTGTCTCCCATAAGCGCTTTTCTTTAACGCCTTTCAGCTAGGCGCAGAAAGTGTAAATCAAGTATTATCAAAGGGTGGTGCATCTACAGCGGGGTTTGGAGTTTTCTCAGCCAAGCATAGTATATTGGATACATAAGTTTTAGCGTCTCCCTTTTCATTAGTCTTAGGCTTGCTACTCTCATCAAACAAATTTTTAGGAACAAGCCAAGCATAGTTATTTTCTAGTGCATCATTCATCGCTAGGAGCTTACATGGTATTGGTGCTTTGATCTCCCCACCATCATTAATATTATTAGTGTACTTTATTCTATCCATATCCATCTTTTCAAGGAGACTAACAAAATTGGTATAAGAACCAAGCATATTATATTTAGCAAAGACCTTTCTAGCCTCTCTTGCTATACCACCAAATTCTCTAAGAAGGGTTTCTAAAACAAAATCTTTCTTTTTCCCTTCTTCCATATCACCGAGTGTAAGAAACATGTGTTGGATTATAGGATTGGGATTAACAAATTTAGTTTCCATCATACGAACTAAAGCAGCAGCGGCAATTTCATAAGTAGGAGCAAGATCTATCAAGTGTCTATCTTCAAAATCTTCAACGGTACTGACATGATTGAAAAATTCTTCTATATTATTTCTCCCAACTATAGACCCACGTCCTACCGGTATGTCTTTCATGGTAAAATTAAAAGGAAACATGATGAATCAAGTAAAGTAAATGCAAGTAACTAATTTTTTTGTGTTTTTGATATAGAGTGCAAGACAGTAAATAAAGTAAAGCTAGCAACTAATTTTTTGTGTGTTTTGATATAATGCAGCAAACAAAGTAGTAAATAAAATAAAGCAAGACAAAACAAAGTAAAGAGATTGGGAAGTGGAGACTCCCCTTACAGCGTGTCTTGATCTCCCCGGCAACGGCGCCAGAAATTTGCTTGATGCGTGTAGTTGACACGTCCGTTGGGAACCCCAAGAGGAAGGTGTGATGCGCACAGCGGCAAGTTTCCCTCAGTAAGAAACCAAGGTTTAATCGAACCAGTAGGAGTCAAGAAGCACGTTGAAGGTTGATGGCGGCGGAATGTAGTGCGGCGCAACACCAGAGATTTCGGCGCCAACGTGGAACCTGCACAACACAACCAAAGTACTTTGCCCCAACGAAACAGTGAGTTTGTCAATCTCACCGGCTTGCTGTAACAAAGGATTAACCGTATTGTGTGGAAGATGATTGTTTGCAGAAAACAGTAAAACAAGTATTGCAGTAGATTGTATGCGATGTAAAGAATAGGACCGGGGTCCACAGTTCACTAGAGGTGTCTCTCCCATAAGATAAAAGCATGTTGGGTGAACAAATTACAGTCGGGCAATTGACAAATAGAGAGGGCATAACAATGCACATACATGTCATGATAAATATAGTGAGATTTAATTGGGCATTACGACAAAGTACATAGACCGCTATCCAGCATGCATCTATGCCTAAAAAGTCCACCTTCAGGTTATCATCCGAACCCCTTCCAGTATTAAGTTGCAAAACAACAGACAATTGCATTAAGTATGGTGCGTAATGTAATCAATAACTACATCCTTAGACATAGCATCAATGTTTTATCCCTAGTAGCAACAGCACATCCACAACCTTAGAACTTTCTGTCACTGTCCCAGATTCAATGGAGGCATGAACCCACTATCGAGCATAAATACTCCCTCTTGGAGTTAAGAGCAAAAACTTGGCCAGGGCCTCTACTAATAACGGAGAGCATGCAAGATCATAAACAACACATAGGTAATAACTTGATAATTAACATAACATAGTATTCTCTATCCATCGGATCCCGACAAACACAACATATAGTATTACAGATAGATGATCTTGATCATGTTAGGCAGCTCACAAGATCCAACAATGAAGCACAATGAGGAGAAGACAACCATCTAGCTACTGCTATGGACCCATAGTCCAGGGGTGAACTACTCACTCATCACTCCGGAGGCGACCATGGCGGTGAAGAGTCCTCCGGGAGATGAATCCCCTCTCCGGCAGGGTGCCGGAGGAGATCTCCAGAATCCCCCGAGATGGGATTGGCGGCGGCGGCGTCTCAGTAAGGTTTTCCGTATCGTGGCTCTCGGTACTGGGGGTTTCGCGACGAAGGCTATTTGTAGGCGGAAGGGCAGGTCAAGGGGCGTCACGAGGGGCCCAGATGACAGGGCCGCGCGGCCAAGACCTAGGCCGCGCCGCCCTGTAGTCTGGCCGCCTCGTGGGCCCACTTCGTTGACTCTTCGGTCTTCTGGAAGCTTCGTGGCAAAATAGGACCCTGGGCGTTGATTTCGTCCAATTCCGAGAATATTTCGTTACTAGGATTTCTGAAACCAAAAATAGCGAAACAAAGAATCGGCTCTTCGGCATCTTGTTAATAGGTTAGTTCCAGAAAATGCACGAATATGACATAAAGTGTGCATAAAACATGTAGATATCATCAATAATGTGGCATGGAACATAAGAAATTATCGATACGTCGGAGACGTATCAAGGTTCTCTTAATAAATTGGACACAGTGACACGTGCCCGCTCAATCCTCAAGTTTCCTTGTACTTTATAATATTTCGGGGCAATCTCTCCCCTTTCCACACTTCATCCTTGCATCCTCTTCTTTCTCATTCATCTTCTTCATCCATAACCACTGCGCCGCCACCGCCGTTTCCAGATCTTCCTCAGATCTCAAAATGGTGAAGAAGAAGAACTCCTCCCTTGCTACCAGTGCTGCGAGCAGCGGCGCCACCGCCAAGGATTCTCCAAATCCACCGAAGAGAGGCGCTCCAGATGCTCCTCCTCCAGCCCCGGCGCCGCCAGCGCCGTCAAGTTCCACGGCTGGGCCCAACCCCGGTGATTGGCCGGCGTCTACTACCACAAAACGCGATGAAAAGAAGGCTCGGAGCCTTGGATTAATTTCTTCGGACGAGGGGAATGTCATTCTCCCAGGTGCGATTTCACGGCCCAATCCTCCCGCTGGTTTTACCGTGATGTTCTTGTCTTTCTTGTACCGCGGTCTTTCACTCCCTGCTCACAAATTCCTTCATCACCTCCTTCGAGTTTACGAGATCCAACTGTGGAAGCTGACTCCCAACTCAATCCTTCACCTTGCTATTTTTATCACCCTTTGTGAAGCGTTTTTGGGCATTGAGCCCCACTTTGGATTGTGGAAGAAAATTTTCTTCGTGAAAAGGTACAACAGTAGTGGCGGATCCTTTGTCATTGGGGGAGTTGGATTTGTCGCTCGCAAAGAAGTTAACTACTTCAACTTTCCGATGAGAGAATCTGTGCAAGGGTGGAGACTGAAGTGGTTCTACATTAGGGACTCTTCGACAATTGAATCCCAACTCCCTCGCTTCTCCGATGTTATCGAAGCCAATCCTAAGAAGTCTTGGAAAAATATCCTTTCTCCTGATGAAAAGCCAGTAGTCGACAAGTTGTTCGACGGATTTCTTCGGATCAAAGAAGCCGATGGTCAGACCATGATAGGCACGGAGGTAGCCGCTGTATTCTTGAAACGTCGAGTCCAGCCGATCATGGTTAGGGCTCACCCGATGTGGTTGTATTCGGGTCCCAAGGACGAGACTAGGATAAATATCGCTGAATTATCCGAAAAGGAACTGCTTGATGAAGTTCGGCACCTCACTCTCTTCAGCCAGGAAGATTCAATCCCACTGATATCTTCCCATCCACCATTTGATGCTGATCATCAGCCAACTGAGGTAAAATTTTCCCTCCATATTCTCATTGTGCTGTTTCTCGTAACTGTCACTGTCCTTACTTGTTTATTTTGACAGATCCTCATAGCTCCCGAACATTTGCAAGACCTGTCGAACAATACCTCTGAGAGAAGAGATTCCTCAGCCCCCGTATGATCTGAAATGGAAGAAAACGCAAGCCCAAAAGATGAACGCGATGACCCAATGAATCCTGAAGCTGTTTTTATCAATCCACGATCTTCAGCCGATGACATTAGCGACACAGCGGGATCAATGCATGATGACGACGCTGATCGTGCTGCCATTGTTGATGCAGCTGCGGAGGAGGCCGACGCACTTCCTTTGAAGAGACCATCTGGCGGCTTCGCCGACGAAGATGATCTTTTTGATCTGTAAGTCCTTGTTTCTTTTTTTAGAATTGTGTTCTGGCTTTATCATCCGCATCTTCTTTTGACTTTGTCAACTTTTTTTACTTCCGTAGCGACGAGGGTTTCTTTGAGCCTCCATCCAAGAAGGCCAGATCTTGTGCCGTTCTGCCGAACCCCGCAGCTTCCAAAGCTTCGGCCCCTGTTGTGGCCCCAATGGCCCAGATGTCGACTGCTTCTTCCCTTTCCAAGGGGAAGGATATTCCTTCGGCAGCCGCAGCTCCTTCTTCAGGGAAACCTGTAAGTCTTTTTCTGTTCCAACGCAAGCTCTCCTTGGTTAAATTAATAGTCCTTCATCTGATAACTGTTTTTCCTCATTTCTTAAGGATTTGCGAGCTGTCATATCTTCTTTAGAAACTTTCGCCACCCAATACACTTCCCTGGAAGCTGACAAAGCCCAACTGCAAAAGGAGGTCAAGTCTTCTTCCTCGAAGTTGGAGGGCACAATAAAAATAGCTGCCGAAGCTCGCCAGGGAGTCGACTCCCTGAAGGAGGAGCTCGAGGGGCTGAAGAAGAGGCTGAAGGACGAAGATGCAGCCAGACTAGCCGCTGAAGCTCGGGCGATTGGGAAGGATGATCTTCTTCTTCAATCTTCCTTAGCCTTGCTCAGTAATTCCCTTTCTGCTCTCGTGTTTATTATTGCTTTGCGAATTCAATCCTTTGTTAATGACCTCCTCTTATTTCGTTCTTCACAGAGGCTGCTGATATCCCTGTCGAGGCTCTGGACAAGCTTCCGAACAATTCCCCGTCGAATGCTCTGTCGATGACTCTTGCTTCTCACCAGCTCTCGCAGGACCTCCTCCAGAAGGGCAAGGGAGCCATGGCACGGATGCACTCGATGATCTTCCCCAAGATCAATCAAGACAAGACATTGGGGCAGCTGATCGACGCTTTCGCCGTCAACACCAAGGAAGTTATCGAGGTATTCAAACGTACTTCGCGTACCTATGGCGCCCTCCTAGCCTTCCAACTTATGATGGGTCATGGCTTCAAAGCCGATATTGAAGAGATGTCCAAAGAGCTGCCGAAGGAGCAAGATGGGCAATTTGTCGACCTGGGTGCCTTTAAAACCTCGGCTCTTAAGTGTGCTCGCCAACTCCTTAAGCTGGTTTCAGCAAAGAAATCATCAGTTGGTCCGAGTTTGTCAAACCAGACCCAGGCCCCTGATTCTTGTAATTCAGCTTGATTAAAACAATGTCCCGCCATATGACTTGTGTGGTTGTAATGAATTCCATGCTGGCAATGTTGCCAGTGTACTCTTGTTATGACATTTTTACTTGCACGCTCCCAATGGGAGTAACTTCCAGTGCTGAATCCATACAATCCATCATGCCCTTCAATAATGTTTTGCAGGTTTTCCCTGTGCCTGCATTTGTCGATGATTCTTCGGGTGCTTCCTCTGAGAGTGATCGACTCCAGCGTATGAAGGATCGGATCGCGCAGATGGAAAAGGATATGCGCAATACTTATGCCTTGGCTGCTATTATCAAAAAGAAGAACGAGCTTACGGCTGACACGGAGCGCTATGCTCTTACTGAATTGCATAAAGCTACAGAAAGTTTGAACTGTAAGTACCCTTGTCTTCTTGCTCCTTGTTTTTCCACGAAGTGCATCTTCTTATCTTCTCTTATTTTTTCTTAGTCATAGCTCTGAACCCTGCTGAGGAGAACAAGCGGATCCACGAGCGTGTAAACGCATTGACCCAGCTATCATCATCAGATGAAGTTTTCTGGAAAGAGCACTCGAAGGCTTCTGCTGTCGCGAAGTTCCAAGATCGGGTCCAGCAAGTCCATCGTTTCTTCGACAAATGCTATAAAGGGCTGAGAGTAATATGGAAGACGATGTTCCCTTTGAACGCGGTGCCTCCCACGTTGTTGACTTTAATGTCAGAATTCAGCAACGCCAAGAAGATCCGAAGCTTGGTTCGAGCATAGCTTCTTGCAGGAGCTAGAGCTACACTTGCACTCGTCCTTGCACGTTATCCTTTAGCAAACCTGCTGGCGATTGCCAATGCGGCAGGCTGATACGTCTCCAACGTATCTATAATTTCTGATGTTCCATGCTTGTTTTATGACAATACTTACATGTTTTGCTTGCACTTTATAATGTTTTTATGCATTTTCCGGAACTAACCTATTAACAAGATGCCGAAGTGCCAGTTCCTGTTTTCTGCTGTTTTTGGTTCCAGAAAGGCTGTTCGGGCAATATTCTCGGAATTCGACGAAACGAAGACCCAACATCTTATTTTTCCCGGAAGCATCTAGAACACCGAAAGAGAGTCGGAGAGGGGCCAGGGGGCCACCACACAACATGGCGGCGCGGCCCCAGGCCTGGCCGCGCCGGCCTACTGTGAGGGGGGCCCAGGGACCCTCCGACTCCGCGTCTTCGCCTATATAAGCCCTTTCGACCTAAAAACGCGAGACCAATTGACGAAACTCCAGAAAGACTCCAGGGGTGCCGCCACCATCGCGAAACTCCAATTCGGGGGACAGAAGTCTCTGTTCCGGCACCCTGCCGGGACGGGGAAGTGCCCCCGGAAGCCATCTCCATCAACGCCACCGCCTCCATCATGCTCCGTGAGTAGTTCCCCCATGGACTACGGGTTCTGGCTGTAGCTAGTTGGTATTCTCTCCCCCATGTACTTCAATACAATGATCTCATGAGCTGCCTTACATGATTGAGATTCATCTGATGTAATCGGTGTTGCGTTTGTCGGGATCCGATGGATTGTTACATTATGATTGTCTATCTACAAAGTTTATGAAGTTATTGTTGATGCAATCTTGTTATGCTTAATGCTTGTCACTAGGGCCCGAGTGGCATGATCTTAGATTTAAGCTCTATACTTATTGCTTAGATTGTATCTACAAGTTGTATGCACATGTCTATGTCCGGAACCAAAGGCCCCAAAGTGACAGAAATTGGGACAACTGGCAGGGAAGGCTTAGATATGAGGATCACATGTTTTCACGGAGTGTTAATGCTTTGCTCCGGTGCTCTATTAAAAGGAGTGCCTTAATTTCCAGTAGATTCCCTAGAGGCCCGGCTACCACCGGCTGGTAGGACAAAAGATGTTGTACAAGTTTCTCATTGCGAGCATGTATGACTATATATGGAAAACATGCCTACATGATTAATAATCTTGATGTTCTATCTTAATGCTTTTTCAATCCTATCAATTGCCCAACTGTAAT
Source organism: Lolium perenne (assembly GCF_019359855.2). Taxonomy (NCBI): domain Eukaryota; kingdom Viridiplantae; phylum Streptophyta; class Magnoliopsida; order Poales; family Poaceae; genus Lolium; species Lolium perenne. Next base: position 244,107,530 of record NC_067244.2, on the reverse strand, counting down.
TTGTTCACCCAACACTTGTTATTGGAGAGTTACCACTAGTGTAGATAGCTGGGAAGCCCGGTCCATCTCTCATCATCATATACTCGTTCTACATGACATTGGAAGTAGTATCAACTATTTTCTGGTGCCATTGCTCTCATATTACTCTCTCTGCTTTGTGTTACTGTTATTACTGCTCTCATATTACTCCTGCTTTCACATCACCCCTGTTACTAGTGCTTTTCCAGGTGCAGCTGAATTGACGACTCAGTTGTTAAGGCTTATAAGTATTCTTTACCTCCCCTTGTGTCGAATCAATAAATTTGGGTTTTACTTCCCTCGAAGACTGTTGCGATCCCCTATACTTGTGGGTTATCAAGACTATTTTTAAAGGCGCCGTTTGCAGGGAGGCACAGCTCTACTCATAAGTTCACCTGGGGAGTACACTCTACCTCTCTCTCTATTTTATTTTATTTTGTTTTGCTTAGTTTACTTTTGTTTAGTTTATTTGTGCTTAGTTTATTTCTGTCTAGTATTATTTTGCTTAGTTTACTTTTGTCTAGTTTGTTTTTGTTTTGTTTTACTTTTCTCATATACCCATAAATCCATAAAAATTTGAAAAACCAAAAAATTAAAAACTGCTACTATGGGAGAACCTACAACCTATTTGGAGCTTATTGAATTATATAATAATTATAGAGAATCAAGAACGGGTAAAGTTATGAGTGTTGTGATAGAAAAACTGAATACAATTGATAAAATCTTGCTTAAACGCCATGATATAAACTGTTGTTCTAAACAGGATACTAAACATCTTAAATTTCAATGTGGCTTTAGTGAGGAAGTTTTAATTAAGAACTACAATTGGAATAGCTATATTCATCTTGGGTTCGAAGAGGTAGAACAATTTGTCATATTTATGGGAGCCTCTGAGATAGAATCCTTCATTGCTAAAAATTATGAAACTTGTGTTGTTTGTAAGGACCTTAAAGATTATGTCTCTTCTATCCTTAATTTTTGCATAGAAAGCTACAGTGATAATCCTTATATCATTGATTATAAAGAGAGACTCATTAATGCACAAGTATGCACTCACAATTTGCAGGAACCCGTGGAAGAAGAAATTGATGAACCTGAAAGCTCATTGGATGAAAAAGAGGAGGAAATTGATGAACCTGAAAGCTCATTGGATGAAAAAGAAGAGGAGAGTGATGAACAAAAGGAGGAAGAATGGATTAGCTACCCATGCCAACCTTCTAATGAGAGTAACTCTTTATCTCTTACACTATTTGATTGTCCTCCATGCTTACCAAAAGAGGATGAATGTTATGTTCCTGTGGATTCTCTTGAAATAGTACCTATGAGTAAAACTTGTGAGAATAATTATGCTACTGTTATTTATGATAATCCATGCTATTTTGATAAATCTTATGAAAATGCTTTGTTTGTGCCTGATGTCGATATGCATGGTACTAAAGAGTTCTGCTTGGCAAATGTTTATGATAAATCTCTAGATGATGGTCCTATGTTACTTGATACTATTAATTGTACTACTAATGAAAATGGGATTGGAAAGGTCTTGACTTTATCTAGGAGTCTCATATCTCTTGAGATTGATCAATCATCTTGTTATATTATTTCTAAAAGTGGGTTTGAAAGTTTTAATTCCACTATTTTTGAGCTTGATGAAAATTATGTGTTTATGGATCATGAAAAACATGCTTTATGTGATAGTTATATTATTGAGTTTATTCATGAAGCTACTGGAAATTATTATCAGAGAGGAAAATATGGTTGTAGAAATTTGCATGGTACTAAAACACCTCTCTATATGCTGAAAATTTTGAAGTTGCTCTTGTTTTATCTTGCTATGCTTGTCACTTTGTTCTTCATGAATTTATTTGTGTACAAGATTCCTATGCATAGGAAGTGGGTTAGACTTAAATGTGTTTTGAACTTGCTTTTTGATGCTCTCTTTTGCTTCAACTCTCATCCTTATGTGAGCATCATTAAAATTGTTGAGCCCATCTTAATGGTTATAAAGAAAGAACTTCTTGGGAGATAACCCATGTCTTTATTTTGCTACTATTTTGTTGTGTTTTGGAAGTTGTTACTACTGTAGCAACCTCTCCTTATCTTTATTTTATTGCAATGTTGTGCCAAGTGAAGTCTCTAATAGAAGTTTGATGCTAGATTTGGATTTCAGCGCAGAAACAGATTTCTTGCTGTCACGAATCTGGGTATGATTCTCTGTAGGTAACTCAGAAAAATCTGCCAATTTACGTGAGTGATCCTCAGATATGTACGCATCTTTCATTAGTTTTGAGTTTTCTGATTTGAGCAACGGAAGTACCTCTTAAAAATTCGTGTTTACTGGCTGTTCTGTTTTGACAGATTCTGTCTCTGTTTTTTGCATTGTCTCTTGTGGACTTTAAGTGAGGCTTTCTAGACGTGGAGAGCTGTAGCTAATGTTTTATTGAGTTCTTGCAATGTGTCACTACAGGGCTAAAGTGGATTAAAGTTTTTTTGAGTACTAACCCCTCTAATGAAGTTTATGAGAAGTTTGGTGTGAAGGAAGTTTTCAAGGGTCAAGAGAGGAGGATGATATATGATCAAGAAGAGTGAAAAGTCTAAGCTTGGGGATGCCCCCGTGGTTCATCCCTGCATATTTCAAGAAGACTCAAGCATCTAAGCTTGGGGATGCCTTGGGCATCCCCTTCTTCATCAACTTATCAGGTTTCTTCTATTGAAACTATATTTTTATTCGGTCACATCTTATGTGCTTTACTTGGAGCGTCTGTGTGTTTTTATTTTTGTTTATGTTTGAATAAATTCGGATCCTAGCAATCCTTGTGTGGGAGAGATACACTCTCCGCTTTTTCATATGAACACTTGTGTTCTTCGTTTTAGTTTTAATGTTCAATGATAAAAGTTGGAAGCTATTGCATTTATTGCTATTTGGTTGGAAACAGAAAATGCCTCATATTGTCTTGGATAATTTAATACTTGGCAATTGTTTTGAGCTCTCAAGTAGATCATGATTAAGCTCTTGCATCATGTAGTTTAAACCCATTAGTGGAGAAATACCGTAGAGCTTGTTGAAACTGGTTTGCATGATTGGTCTCTCTAAGGTCTAGATATTTTCTAGTAGAAGTGTTTGAGAAACAAGGAAGACAGTGTAGAGTTTTATAATGCTTGCAATATGTTCTTATGTAAGTTTTGCTGTACCGGTTCATACTTGTGTTTGCTTCAAACAACCTTGCTAGCCCAAAGCCTTGTACTGAGAGGGAATGCTTCTCGTGCATCCAAAACCTTGAGCCAAAACCTATGCCATTTGTGTCCACCATATCTACCTACTATGTGGTATTTCCTGCCATTCCAAGTAAATACTTCATGTGCTACCTTTAAATCTTCAAAATGCTTCTCAATTTGTGTTGATGTTTTATAGCTCATGAGGAAGTATGTGGTGTTTATCGTTCAATCTTGTCATTTACTCCTGACAGACTTTCATAATGGACTAGTGGCACATCCGCTTATCCAATAATTTTGCAAAAAGAGCTGGCAATGGGGTTCCCAGCCCCAATTAATTAACTTGCATTAATAATTCTCTTCACGTGTTTTGCCCTGATCTATCAGTAAGCAACTTAATTTTGCAAATAGGCACTCCTTCATGGTATGTGAATGTTGGAAGGCACCCGAGGATTCGGTTAGCCATGGCTTGTGAAAGCAAAAGGTTGGGAGGAGTGTCATCTATAAATAAAACTAAAATACATGTGTTAACAAAAGAGAAGAGGGATGATCTACCTTGCTGGTAGAGATAACGTCCTTCATGGGAGCCGCTCTTGAAAGTCTGGTTGATGAGGTAGTTAGAGTGCCCACTATCAGTCGTTGACAACAACAAGCACCTCTCAAAACTTTACTTTTATGCTCTCTATATGATTTCAAAACTTAAAAAGCTCTAGCACATGATTTAATCCCTGCTTCCCTCTGCGAAGGGCCTTTCTTTTACTTTATGTTGAGTCAGTTTACCTACTCATTTCCATCTTAGAAGCAAACACTTGTGTCAACTGTGCATTGATTCTTACATACTTGCTTATTTGCATTCATCATATTACTTTGTGTTGACAATTATCCATGAGATATGCATGTTGAAAGTTGAAAGCAACTGCTGAAACTTAAATCTTCCTCTGTGTTGCTTCAATGCCTTTACTTTGAATTTATTGCTTTATGAGTTAACTCTTATGCTAGACTTTTGATGCTTGTCTTGAAAGTACTATTCATGAAAAGTTTTGCTATATGTTATCTATTTGTTAGCAACTATAGATCATTGCCTTGAGTCAGTGCATTCATCTCATATGCTTTATAATAGTGTGATCAAGGTTATGTAAGTAGCATGTCACTACAGATATTCTTTTTATCGTTTACCTACTCGAGGGCGAGCAAGAACTAAGCTTGGGGATGCTGATACGTCTCCAACGTATCTATAATTTCTGATGTTCCATGCTTGTTTTATGACAATACTTACATGTTTTGCTTGCACTTTATAATGTTTTTATGCATTTTCCGGAACTAACCTATTAACAAGATGCCGAAGTGCCAGTTCCTGTTTTCTGCTGTTTTTGGTTCCAGAAAGGCTGTTCGGGCAATATTCTCGGAATTCGACGAAACGAAGACCCAACATCTTATTTTTCCCGGAAGCATCCAGAACACCGAAGGAGAGTCGGAGAGGGGCCAGGGGGCCACCACACAACATGGCGGCGCGGCCCCAGGCCTCGCCGCGCCGGCCTACTGTGAGGGGGGCCCAGGCACCCTCCGACTCCGTCTCTTCGCCTATATAAGCCCTTTCGACCTAAAACGGGAGACCAATTGACGAAACTCCAGAAAGACTCCAGGGGCGCCGCCACCATCACGAAACTCCAATTCGGGGGGACAGAAGTCTTTGTTCCGGCACCCTGCCGGGACGGGGAAGTGCCCCCGGAAGCCATCTCCATCAACGCCACCGCCTCCATCATGCTCCGTGAGTAGTTCCCCCATGGACTACGGGTTCTAGCTGTAGCTAGTTGGTATTCTCTCCCCCATGTACTTCAATACAATGATCTCATGAGCTGCCTTACATGATTGAGATTCATCTGATGTAATCGGTGTTGCGTTTGTCGGGATCCGATGGATTGTTACATTATGATTGTCTATCTACAAAGTTTATGAAGTTATTGTTGCTGCAATCTTGTTATGCTTAATGCTTGTCACTAGGGCCCGAGTGGCATGATCTTAGATTTAAGCTCTATACTTATTGCTTAGATTGTATCTACAAGTTGTATGCACATGTCTATGTCCGGAACCAAAGGCCCCAAAGTGACAGAAATTGGGACAACTGGCGGGGAAGGCTTAGATATGAGGATCACATGTTTTCACGGAGTGTTAATGCTTTGCTCCGGTGCTCTATTAAAAGGAGTGCCTTAATTTCCAGTAGATTCCCTAGAGGCCCGGCTGCCACCGGCTGGTAGGACAAAAGATGTTGTACAAGTTTCTCATTGCGAGCACGTATGACTATTTATGGAAAACATGCCTACATGATTAATAATCTTGATGTTCTGTCTTAATGCTATTTCAATCCTATCAATTGCTCAACTGTAATTTGTTCACCCAACACTTGTTATTGGAGAGTTACCACTAGTGTAGATAGCTGGGAAGCCCGGTCCATCTCTCATCATCATATACTCGTTCTACATGACATTGGAAGTAGTATCAACTATTTTCTGGTGCGATTGCTCTCATATTACTCGCTCTTTGCCGTTATTCTGTTATTACTGCTCTCATATTACTCCTGCTTTCACATCACCCCTGTTACTAGTGCTTTTCCAGGTGCAGCTGAATTGACGACTCAGTTGTTAAGGCTTATAAGTATTCTTTACCTCCCCTTGTGTCGAATCAATAAATTTTGGTTTTACTTCCCTCGAAGACTGTTGCGATCCCCTATACTTGTGGGTTATCACAGGCCATTTGTAGCCGCTTTACCCGAAGGTGGGCCTACCTGCCGCCATTATTGTCGGCAGGCTTGAAGAAACCTCGAAGGCATCTGAAGAAAAGGAAACTCCACAAGAATAATTCAGAGTCATGTCCCTATTGTAAATAGAAGACTTGGTTACTTGCTACATCCGAGTGTTTGGATGATTAGGCTTAAACTATTTTTGTCCGTAGGTGCATATATATGCACTTTTACCATGTTAATGCCATTGGCAAATTTTGAAGGAGCAAATCTTAATTACTCGTTTCAGCGTATGTGTGTTTGTTGGTCAGCAAATTATTTGAGTGATCAGCTCGTGTTGCGGGTCTTGCTAAACCCGTTGTATGTGCAACTTTGCTTTCAACCGATGCATGTCTTGACAGCAGCTCCCGAATATATCGGTAGCACTAGCTCTGCCGATGACTCCGTCGCTCTTTGATACTTCTATAAGTAAAGTACCGAACGTGGGTCGTTAATATACATGTTTCATGATCCTTGCTATTTGCAGCGCTCTTTGAGGCATCTATAGCAACGGAAAAGAGCAGGGTCCCCGTTGATTTTGCATCTTAGCACTCGTAATTTCAGAGGCTTTTTTTAGAATGCAATCTCTGGGCGTGTCTTTCGTCGCACCAATGTTCGTCGAGATATGCAAACAAGGTTCATGATGATATGGTTCAGGTGTCCCGAATTACTGCAATGCTTCAAAGAAACAGAACTTAAGTTTTCATTAATAAAGTAAGCGGAAAACTAAGGGGCGAAAAGGGCCCTGCCGAAAAGAAAAAAACTAAATGCTATACGTCCTCTTAAGCAAGAGGAGGGTTCTTCTTATCTTCGAGTTTGTCCATCGCGTCAGCGGTTTTGGAAGCGTCGTTGATTTCACCAGTAGTCCTGGCGGTGATTGCCAGGGTTTTGTTTTCCTCTATGACTGCCGTGCCATCAGCTGCCGAAGTTTTCACTGTTGAAGCTTCTAAAGCAAGATTGGCTGGCTTCTTCTTCATCTTCCTGACGCGTTCATCTTCCTTACTATCGTGTGCTGATGGTTTTGAGGGGAGATCAACAACTTCCTGCATGAGCCCAAACTTTGCAGCGATCCTCTGAAAATCGCGATCACAATTATCCGAGCGTGAGAAACTTCCATAGACTGTGATGTTTGTCCCATTGTTCCTAGGCATTTTCAGCTTGAGGTATGCGTAGTGCGGCACAGCCATGAACTTGGCATAAGCTGATCTTCTGAGTATAGCGTGGTACTGTGATTCCCAATTTACCACCTCGAACTCGATCTTTTCCTTCCTGAAGTTGTCGGGTTTACCAAAGACAACGTTCAAATAAACTTTGCCAATAGAGTACACCGGTGAGGTGGGGAGGATCCCATGAAAACAGGTATTTGTCTCTTCTACCATCCTCATTGTAATTCCCATACTTTTGATCGTGTCGGGGAATATCAGGTTTAGTCCGCTTCCACCATCCATGAAAACTTTGCTCATCTTAAATCCTCCAATTTGCGCCTCAACTACTAACGTAGCATGTCCTGGCTTTGGAATTATCATCGGGTGATCTGGTCTGCTGAACATAATGCTCTGAGATGACCAGTCGATATATTCAGGGATATTAGCCATGATACTTTCCGCCAGGTTTATTTCTTGGGTGAGCTTCTTCATCTCCCTTCTCGAAACACCAATCCTGTGGATCATGCTCATCTGCCCACGTGGTGGCGGAAAGGACTCGTTGGGGTTGTGAGGCTGAACTTGCTGGACCTGGTGCTGAGGTGGAGGTGGTAGTGGTGGTGGCTGCTGCTGCTGAATGAGCTTCTGCATTTCGATGAACTGTCGACAATCTCTGAGCAGGTGACTTGACTTCTTCTTATTGTCTTTAGAATCGATGTACACGTGCAGGTAGCAAGGAGCGTTTATCTGTTCAGCGAAGGGTAATTCGGGGGTCCTCTGAGGTCGTGGTTTGTAGTTGCCGCGGTTCCCAGAGTTGCTCCGATTGTCGTCCTGTCGATCGTCTCGCCTGTCATCATACCGATCATCTTGTCGATCGGAATATCCGGCGGCAACCAGGCTATTGTCGTCATAACTGCGGTATTTCCTTTTCTTGCGGTGATCCCTGCGACCACCCGAATCGTTCTTCGGCTGATCATCGTCTTCGTCGTCGCTGCGTTGTCATGGTCTCCGTACGTTGTCTTCGCCATAAGCCCAGCTGTTGGCGATTTCCATTAACTTGGTTATGGTCTTCGGCTTCTTGCGCCCAAGTTCCTCTATGTAGGTTTCACGTCGGATTCCGTCGCTGAAGGCATCAATTGCTCTGTCGACGGAAACATCTTCGGCAGCATTCAGGAGTTTGGTGAATCTTCCGATGTATGCGCGCATCGACTCCTTCTGCTTCTGCTGGCAATGCCGTAATTCTTCGATCCCGACAGGCCTTTGATATGTTGCTTGAAAGTTCGCGATGAAAGCGTCCACCAGGTCATCCCACGATTTGATGGATCCCTTCGGCAGGCCTCTCAGCCAGGCCCGTGCCGAATCTTTCAAGTAAAGCTGCAAGCACTGCATTGCTGATATCTGATTTCCTTTGTGTAGGATCACAGTCTGCAGGTAATCGTCTATCCATGACCTCGGCTCCTGCTGTCCGTCATACTTAGCGGCGTCAGTAGGGGTAGGTTTGAACTTCTTGGGTGGCATTGTCTCACGAATCTTGTAGCTCAAGCAGTCAGCCCCCCTCAACTCACCGTCGTACTCCTGGTTTTTCTTCTGAGGCGTCGCTATCGTCTTCCCCCCTCGCGGCTCGCCGTCGCCTGGCTTTGTCGATTCTGCTCTGGGTAATCTCGTCTCTGGAATCCCTTGAGCGATGCTTTGAGCCGCTAGCTTGGAGCGTGGTCTTTTCCTTTCGTGAAACCAGGTTGTCTCCCAGGATTGCGAGGCTTTCCAGGGCGCCCCGATGAGCTTGAGCCGTAGAACCTTCGGGTCGTTGGTTGATGAGGTACGCCGCGAGGTTGGCAGTTGCTCCCTCGACGATTTTTGGCCTTAGCATTCCTGCAGTGTCCATGGTCATGAAGGACTTGGATAAGTTTGACGTTATTTCCCTAGCATCGTCTTCTGAAAGTCTGGATAGCCTTGATCGGTGCTTCCCCGCGCCTTGGCTGCTTTGGGAAGCGCTTCCTCGCGAGCCCCTTCGTCGTTCGCTAGATTGTTCTGCCGCGAGCAGACGTCTCTCGAGGGTGGCTTGCTCATTCGATAGCCGTTCCCGATTCTTCTCCAATATTGAGCGATAGGCATTGAGGGTTCCAACCGAAGTTCCGGCGGGAAGCGGTGTGTTGTTAAGTACGGCTGCCCTGACGGCTACCCATTCTTCCTCCGCGATGGTGTAATCGCTATTATTGTTACTGGCACTGTTTTCAAAGCTACGTCGCCTGCTAGAGCGAGGGGTGTGATCTCCACCTCCCCCGTTCCTTGCGTTTCCAGTGTTGTTGGCAGCATAAACTTGGTGGCGCGCCGTTCGCCAGGTGACTTCCTTGACAATGCTGTCGACACTGTCCTCTCCGGATAAATACTGGGCGCTGCTGATGAACGGTGTGTCGCTCGATCCCAACCCGTGCCTGGTGTCGCAGTTCAAGCAGTAGTATGAGGTCATCTCTGATGGTACGGGGTTATCGGATCCAACCAACATCGAAGATGTCGACCGAGGGGTTGATGGCGAGGATGAATTCGTCGACTCTGTCAGGCCAGCCGAAAGGTCGACTGATGACGACACGTTTGGCCCCGCGGCCGATGGTGGTGATTTCCTCGCTGATCTGGGGGCGTACGGTTCTAGAAGTCGAAGGACTCCTTCCGCGTTGACGTTGTAGTGGACGCTACCGAACGTCATCTCCATGTTTCCTTGTAGATCTGAAAAAGTCGAGCGAGAGGAGTCGTGATGTCTACGGGTGCTTCTATTCTTGTAGACAGTGTTGGGCCTCCAAGAGCAGAGGTTTGTAGAACAGCAGCAAGTTTCCCTTAAGTGGATCACCCAAGGTTTATCGAACTCAGGGAGGAAGAGGTCAAAGATATTCCTCTCAAGCAACCCTGCAATCACGATACAAGAAGTCTCTTGTGTCCCCAACACACCTAATACACTTGTCAAATGTATAGGTGCACTAGTTCGGCGAAGAGATAGTGAAATACAAGTGGTATGAATGAATATGAACAGTAGTAATGGCGCCAGAAAAGTGCTTGCTGGCGTGCAGTTGATGGTAGTAATATTGCAGGAAGTAAAGTTGCAGTAAAACAGTAAACAAGCGATGATTGCAGTATTTGGAAACAAGGCCTAGGGATCATACTTTCACTAGTGGACACTCTCAACATTGATCACGTAAATAAATAAGTTCTCTTCCTTTGTGCTACATATACTCTTGTTTGATAATGAACACCATTCGTTGGGTAGGGCTACAAGAGCACCCCAATGCCGGAGTTAACAAGCTCCACAACATTCGGCATTCATATTTAAGTAACCTTTAGAGCATAATAGATCTTTGCAATTTAAACCGAGTACTAACATAGCATACACACTGTCACCTTTACACTATGAAGGGGGAATAAATCACATCAATACTATCATAGTAATAATTAACTCCATAACCTACAAGATATTATGATCATAACCTACGCCAAGTACTACATGATGCACACACTGTCACCATTACATCATGAAGGAGGAATAGAGTACTTTAATAACATCACCAGAGTAACACATAGATGAATAGTGATACAAAACTCATATGAATCTCAATCATGTAAGGCAGCTCATGAGATCATTGTATTGAAGTACATATGAGAGAGATTAACCACATAGCTACCGGTACACCCCTTAGCCTCGAGGGAGAACTACTCCCTCCTCATGGGAGACAGCAGCGTTGATGAAGATGGCGGTGGTGTCGATGGAGAAGCCTTCCGGGGGCACTTCCCCATCCCGGCGGCGTGCCGGAACAGAGACTCCTATCCCCCAGATCTTGGCTTCGTGATGGCGGCGGCTCTGGAAGATTTCTCGTACTGTGGCTTTTCCGTATCGAAGATTTAGGTCAGGGGGCTTCTTATAGGCGAAGAGGCGGAGTCGGAAGGGCTACGGGGGACCCACACAGTAGGGGGGCGCGCCCCCCTGGGCTGCGCCGCCACCTTGTGTGGTGGGCCTGTGGTTCTCCTCTGGCCCCTCTCCGGTGTTCTGGAAGCTTCGTGCAATTATAAGATGCTGGGCGTTGATTTCGTCCAATTCCGAGAATATTTCCTTACTAGGATTTCTGAAACCAAAAAGCAATGAAAACAGAATCGGCCCTTCGGCATCTCGTCAATAGGTTAGTTCCGGAAAACGCATCAAAACGATATAAAGTGTGAACAAAACATGTAGGTATTGTCATAAAACTAGCATGGAACATAAGAAATTATAGATACGTTTGAGACGTATCAAGTCGCTGTGCGGGGTGAACTCATAGGAGCTGAATCGAATCGGACTTCCTAAGATTGGCGATGATGACGACGATGGCGTCGACGAAGCTGCCGAAGACATGACTGGATCTGCCAATGACGGATCTTGTGCCGACAGGGTTCCCACAGACGGCGCCAATTGTCGAGGGTACTCCTCGGCAATGCCCTCCGATTGGGGCTTAGGGTTGATGGAATCCTGTAGGCTGACACGAGACATCGGTTAACAGACAAGTGGGGAAAGAAATTTACCCAGGTTCGGGGCCCTCGATGAGGTAAAACCCTTACGTCCTGCCTGTCTGATCTTGATTATGAAAATATCGGGTTACAATGGGGTGCCGAAGGTTTCGGCTGTGGTTTCGTCGAGAGGCTAAGTGCTACGTGGACCTAGCTCTAGACTTGCGGTGGCTAAAGTTGCTAAGATTGATTGTGTCCCTCGGCAGCCCCTCTCCTGGCCCTTATATAGGGGGCCAGGTCTCAAGAGATCTGTCCGGGTACGACTAGGTTACAAAAGACCTAGCTCTAAACTTCCCTTATTCAGCTCCTCTTTGTCTTGCTCTTTAAGGAATCTTCTTCAGCACCGCCATAGTGGCCCACCTTGCCATTGGGTGTCTTCATGGACTTCCAATTGGGCCGTACGGGATAGGACAATAACAGTTACCCGAAGGGTAATGCCCACGTCAGTACTAGAAAATAGCTTAGTAGCCACAAGATGTGAGTACCTTTTACGTACCTTGATGTCTATGCACACTTGTATTCTTGTAGACAGTGTTGGGCCTCCAAGTGTAGAGGTTTGTAGAATAGCAGCAAGTTTCCCTTAAGTGAATCACCCAAGGTTTATCAAACTCAGGGAGGTAGAGGTCAAAGTTATCCCTCTCAAGCAACTCTGCAATTAAGATACAAGAAGTCCCTTGTGTCCCCAACACACCCAATACACTTGTCAGGTGTATAGGTGCACTAGTTCGGCGAAGATATAGTGAAATAGAAGTAATACGGATGATTATAAGTGGTAATTACAATCTGAAATAAAAAAATAGCAGCAAGCAAACATGTAGCAGAACTGGTTGTAAACGGTGTTTCAATGCTTAGAAACAAGGCCTAGGGATCTTACTTTCACTAGTGGACACTCTCAACAATGATATCATACCTGAATACATAAGTATCTTCTCTTCACTATCCTACTCTGAACTACTCTTCGGTTGGATAACAAATGTCAATTCACTATGTAGGGCTATAAAAGCTCTCCTTAAAGTTCGCATTCGACACTAGGGACACCACACTCCGTCACTTTGAGCATCCAAAGATAGTACTAACAAACACCAAAATTTCATTGACACATCTAACTCAAATTATAACTCATGATAAGTATTTCTGTAAAATTTATCCTAAGAGACACACACGATGCGCACACTGTCACCTTCACACCGTGAGTGATAAGGGATTAACTTGTCAATGCCTACGTGTTGTAGACTTACGGTTTCGTAAGAAGTAGAGGGCAAGTAGATCTCGAAGGTTCAGCCGAACAAAGGTGCTCAACTCAAAACTCTGGTGGCTAGGTTACAATAATTCTACTTTCCTAATCCGAAAGCTTCCAACCTTCTGGGCCTCCAAAGCTTCGAGTCCATAGGCTTCCTTCCTTCCTGTAGACCTAGGGTACTCATCCGACATGTCTGGTAGGCATACTTATGTTAGTGGGACAAGGTGTCTCCGGAGATTACATAATAAAACCACTTGAGTAGCATAATAGATGAAGAGTAACATCTACTCATTCAACTAGATTACAAAGCTCATGATCACATAAAGAACATCACACCATGGAAGAGAGATAAACCACTTAGCTACCGGTAAAGTCCTCAGCCTCGGGGGAGAACTACTCCCTCCTCATCATGGGAGTCAGCAACATCGATGAAGATGTCGCTGGAGTCGATGGAGATGGCTCTGGGGGCAATTCGCCGTCCCGGCAGGGTGCCGGAATAGAGACTTCTAACCCCCCAAACTTGTCTTCAATGGCGGCAGAGCTACGTAAGTTTTCGTGGATGGAGGCTGATTCATTTAGGATTTTCGCGTCGGCAGGCAATTTATAGGTGGAAGGGTGAGGTCGATGGGTGCCCGAGGGGCCCACACCACCCCTAGGCGCAGCCAGGGGTGGCCCGCACCTAGGCATGGTGTGGCCACCTCCTAGCACTTCTCCGTCTCTGCTTTGGACTCCGTCTTTGGGTCAGGAAAAATAGGAGGTTTGGTTTTTGTTTCGTCCAATTCCGAGAATATTTCATGTACAACTTGTCTGAAATACAAAATAGCAGAAAACAGGGTCGGGCACTGTGGCATCTTGTTAATAGGTTAGTTCCTAAAAATGCATAAAAATGCCACGAAGTGTAAACAAAATATATAGAAATTGGTGTAAAACAAGCATGGAGCATCAAAAAATATAGATACGTTTGCAACGTATCAAATGCCAACGTGTTGTCTCTCACCCAGCTAGTTCTCCACCAGCTTACAGACTTACTTCCCGCCACCGCAAGGTGGTGGTGGTGGGCAATGATCCAAGTTACGCTAAACACCTAAGCTTGGGGAGGTTAAGTACTCCGCCCTTTGCATTCATATTTTAGTTTGTTCTTTTCATTTATTTTATTTTCTTGATTATTTTCATGTTTAATTATTTTTTTGCATTTGCAACCAAAAAACACACAAAATTAGGTAAAATTTCTTGTTATTCATGTGCTTATTTTTAGTTTCGCATTCTTATTTGAAAACACACAAAAATCAGTTAACTTTCCTTGTTTTTATTTGTGTGAAGCTCTATTTATTTTTTTTTGTTTGAAATTTCTTTCAGTTATTCATTTCAGGTGGCTTTGTGATGGGAATGAAAGGGAGGAAGACTTGGGTATAAGTCAAGCAAGCGAGATGAGGTATTATTTCCCATCTTCACTCTCGTTGTAATTCCATTCGTGATCATATGATTATTTACTTGGTTGCACTCTAGTCTCACTCCCACTTAGCTCGTCATCATACAAATTTCATTCCCATGCTGGTGTCACTACTTTGGTTTTGCTTCACAATCATTGATTGAGGTATGAAAAACAACCGCAATTGGATTTAACTCCAACTTTTGATGACTTTGGTGCCATGTGTTTGTCTTAAGGCTTTAATCTTGGGAATGCTCAACCACATGTCTCGATGAATTGCTTTGATATCACTCATGAAAGGAATTTTTTGATTGAACTCAAATCCATTAGTGGCTGAGATACATGATAAATTTTAATGTTGTGAATCAATGTGAGATATTGCTTTATGCGTGTCACCACTTGAATCAATGTTTGATATAGCTTTACGCGTGTCATCATGTTGTTTGCACACTTGGGACACTAGCAACTTCACTAGCCCCATGGTTGTCGCAACTTTACCAAAGAGTCACTCATGGCCCTTGCTTGGAAACTTTCATCAGAATCCAATTTATCACTTCAAGGTCTTGTCATGAGCTCGTTACTATTAGGTGGATTTTCTTGAAAAACAATGGGGGATTGGGTGTTGGAGAGTCATGATTCTTGATGTGGAGGTAAATGATTTGCTCTAAGATTAATTCTCTTTTGACTTATACATGTGCACCCTTAATTTGATCAAAACATTCATTGCTTAAAACCCAATTTTACTCTCAATAAAGAAGAGAGGCACCAAAATAATGCATTGGCAATCTTAGCTAAACTTTTGACACCTTCTATGGGGTTAGAATTTATTTTGATTGATGAACTACACGTGGCTAGGACGCGACATTAGGTGCAACCATTTGAATATCTTATGATCATGTTTGAAGTTGCAAGGTTTTTGAAGATGAATTTAATATTTCTTTGGACTTGTGAGCTCTTCTACTCAAGGTTTATTTCTCGCTATTATTCTTTTATTACTTTGTCACTCAAGGGCAAGTAACAGCTAAGCTTGGGGTGTTGATAGCTCCAAATTTTGATGCTTTTTACTACGGATTTTCCATCACCTATCTATTGGTTTCATTGGGTTTTCATTGGATTTTGTGTTTAAACTAACGCTAATATCGCAATCCAAGCGTTACCTTGCTTTTAAATTATGTATTTCAGGAAACCATCATATCTGGAGGATCTGGGGTCATTTATGGGCTAATTGCAACGAAATAAAGACATTTCCTTTGAGGTCAAATCCATCCTGGCGACCCAAGAGCTTTAACGGGCTTTCATACGGGCGGGGGTGACCGCACCGTCCGCCCGTACTGACAGGCACCGCCTTCCTCTTATCAAACAATACATTTTATGTGAAGGGACGAGGACGAAAAACAGAACACAACAGCCACCATTCGCACAAGACGAGAAGAGATCAGATCTGAAGAAGGAGAAGAACATCCTCGACTCCACCAAAGATCAATCTCATCAAGATCGCCACCTCATCCATTACACCCCACTTGTACTGAGAGAGAGAGAGAGATATATTCATACTTGTAAGATTAGAGATTGAAACCTCTACTCCATCTTGGTTTGTATTTGATTTGATCTTCAACTATTGTGGCTTGCTACGGTAATCAAGATGAACACCATTTACTTTGCTATGATATCATTATGCTATTCTTCTCTCATGTGTGAGTAGATCCCATTGGCGTGGGAGATGTAGGGGATTGGTGAGATGTGATGTGCCAATTTTATTTCATCCATTTCTGAACTTATGTTTAAGATTATTATTTATATGAGTATGAATGTTTATGTGCACCTAATATTGTTATCTAATTTAAGGGCGCAAATAGCATGATCTCAAGAACTCATAAACATGAACTTGTTTGCTAGTGAATCGACGACCCCCGAGTGACACGGCCGATATCAAAGAGGATCTAGCAGTACTCGTGGAATCACAAGGAACCACCAAGCTTAAAGCTTTACTCCGGTTTAACCACCTTAATAGATGCGCTGACCATGGCTTTGGTAATAGGCAGAAGGATTAATGGAGAAAGATGAAATCTACCAAGAGGAGTCTTTCTCTCTAATGGTTTGCTTGCCTTCTCAGATATAAATAAGAAGAATCATATTCACTTATCACATTTATTCCACCCAACACATTCACTATCACCATGAACCGAATCACCCCACGCCTACCTTTACACCTGCAGAAAACCTTTTATTTCTTATTAGTTGTTTACTTCTATGCATGTTACTTTATTGCATTATCAATACTGCAAAATCCTATCATTTACATTCATCACTTTCCATTTCAATTCTTATAGTCAATTCACCTAAGACTTGTGACACCTTGGGTGTGACTGAAACACCGCAGATAGACATCCTCCTACGCTCCTTGTTGGGATACGATATAAAAACCGAAAATAATACTTCCATGAAAATGTGCACGAATGATCTTGTGTTCTTGCAGGTCATCAATGTCCTCCTCCTTGGCTCCTCCCCTATTTAAATAGGCACTCTGGATGTCGGTTTCGCGAACTGATGGAGCTAGAGGCCGAATATGCCCATCGTCCTTCACAAATGTTGTTCCATTTGATGAAAACGGAGACGACAGAGGCATGTACGGCCGTATGGTACGAACGGGGTCTGCCCGTACTGATGGTCGCTATTCCCTCTGATGCTTTCGTATTTTGGTCGTCATTTCTTCATAAGGACTTCTATTTAGGTATTCTTTGGCTCGTTGAACTCGTATGGATGAGGGCTACAATACCATGGATTTAGATCTTAAATAAAAATGTTGGAAAAATACCACTTTTCCCACACCTCATATGACTAAGTCTGGTGCTTGTAACTCTTCCATATTGTATCCTCTTGGTCCCTTATGCCTTCCTTTATCCATGATTGTCCATAACACCTATACACATGTCAAAGACAAGGGAACAATAATAAAATCCTACTCATTATTGATTTTGATAAATTTCCTATGCACATGTCACACACACACACACACACACACACACACAATTATTGATTTTGATAAATTTCCTTCCAAGATTGCATCGGGTTTTCCCCACATTTCAATATCCTATGTTACTAAACAATAATTCCAAATATCTGACATCTCAAATTCCCCTTTCTCATTTATTCAATTTCATACAAGTTCTTTTTGTGTCTTACATATACAAAATTTGTTTCTTGCAATTTAATATTGTTTTAATCAGTCCAGGTCAAACCTGGCCACCGTGCTGTGCTCGTAGCGTGCCGGCACGCCAGAGTCGTGCTTCGGCCCGTGACAGGCTAGCCCGGCATGTGGCTTAACGGGCCGTGCCCGGTCCGTGACCCGTCTTGGGCTGTGCTCAGGCCGCCACCCCGAGCCCGCGTGCCAGCACGGCACGACACGGTAGGAGGTGGGCCGGGCCAGGCACGGCACGGTAGGAGGTGGGCCGGGCCAGGCACGGCACGCGGCCCGCACAGCACGGCACGGCACGCGGCCCATTAACTTGGAGAGCTCGTTTTCGGGCCGAAATTCGACCGTTGAGGCTGTAAATTGGACCGTTGGAGCCCATGACGACGTGGACTAGCCGTTTGGGACGTTTTTTTTCAAATTTCTGCCAGTTGAAAGGGCTATTTTGGTCCGAATTTGGCCAATTTTTTGCTATAAAAAGACCAGTTGACCCCTCTCATATTCCACACTCAAACATGGCTGATCGTCCTCCAACCCCAAACTCACATATGTTCGGCATGTCTGACTTCGGTCTTGATCCCACCCAGTATAATCCCTACGGCCCTCCTCTCGTCGACCCCAACATCCCCTTTACGCAACAACCATTTGATCCTTCTCAATATCCGACATATACACATTCTTCCCAACACTCTTCCACGAGCCAAAGCACTTCCACCACCACCACCGGTACCAAGAGGCGTAAAAAAACCTCTCCGGTGTGGGATCATTTCGAAGAAGTAGAGTTTGAGGAGGACGGTGTGATGAAGCTCCAAGCTAGGTGCAAGTGGCCAGGCTGCGGGAAGGCAATGTCCACAGGGGGCAAAGGAGGAACCAGCCACATGGCGAGGCACATTGGCTCGCACCAGGCTAAGGATGAGCAAGCCGCGTTGATCCAAACGCGGATTGGATTCAACTCCTACAATGAGGTACGTAATTTCGTCTATAATCAAGAGCAACAAAGAATTGGTCTTGGTAAACTAATTGCTTCAAATGATTTACCGCTTGGTTTCGGTAACTCTCCCGCCTTTGTCGAATATATAAAAAAGTTCCATACCCTACTTTCACTGCAGTTTCTAGACAAACAACATCTAGGGACTTGAAAAAAAATGTGCAAAGAGAGTCTTAAGCAAATAAAAGATGACTTCACTACCTGCACTTTTTCAGTGTCTTTAACATCTGATATCTGGAGTGGTAGGGCTAAGCAAGACTACATTAGCGTTGTTGCTCATTATGTTAATGAAGACTGGGAAATACTAAAAAGAATCATAGGATTCGAATTAATTGATGTTAAACATACTGGTGACAACATTGCTGAAGCTATAATTAAAGTGGTAGAAAATTTTGGTCTCACGAACAAGATTTTTGCAGTAACTTTGGATAATGCTTCATCAAACACTAGTGCAATGAATACTCTTGGTCCTGTGTTTGGCACATATGCTACATCTTTTTTACTACATCAACGTTGTGCTTGCCATATAATTAATCTTATTGCTAAAACTGTTTTGAAGAACTTGAAGCCACATCTTAAGAAACTGCGCATAGCAATTTCCTTTATGAATTCTTCCAATGGTCGACTTAGTGAATATCAGACATATTGCACAGCTTGGGGTAAACCTCATCACAAGTTCAGTTTAGACATGAAAATTAGATGGAACTCTACTTATCTGATGATTAATTCATTGCTCGGTGACAAAGACCAATTCTCTTCATTTGTTAATCAGAAATATAGAACCGATAATGGACAACCACTTCTAACTGATGAAACTTGGCACATTATTTCGGTACTTCATGAATTTTTGGAGTTGTTTTATAATTCAACTATTCAATTGTCTGGGGTTTACTATCCCACATCTCCATTAATGGTGCATCATATTGTAAGTATTGCCAGACACCTAAAATCATGGGAAGATGATCCTATTTTAACTGAGGCCATCTCCAAAATGAAAATGAAATATTTAAAATATTGGAGCGAAATTCCTATCTTGTATGCATTTGCATTTATTTTGGATCCCATGGCTAAATTAGATGGCTTGCGTGGTGTTCTAGACGTCTTAGGTCAGACTGTTGGTATAGATTATTCCGATTATTTCACTAATGTCCGTGACAAGCTTTCGGAAGTTTTTCACAAGTATGAATTAAAGTACAACACCGTTCGGGTGCAACGGCCTCCAGTAGCACCATCAAGAACAAAGACTACGAAAGTGTGGAACGTTATATTTGGTCCCTCCTCTTCGGCCTCTGCTTCGACAACTTCAACACCCGTGGTTTTAGTTAGCGGTGAGTTAGCGAAGTACCTCAACTGCGACATAGTGCCACATGGGGACTCTGAAGACTTCAACATATTGCAGTGGTGGAATGCGCACAAGGTTACATAACCCGTGCTTTCCATATTAGCTAAAGATGTGCTATCAGTACCTGTCTCAACAGTATCATCGGAGTCTGCTTTCAGTCTAGCTGGAAGAATACTTGACGAGAGAAGAACCAGTCTAACCCCGGATATGGTAAGAACGCTAATGACTGTGAAAGATGGGGAACTAGCCAAACGGAGAGCCCAACACACCACATGTAACGAAGAACTGGTTGCCGCGTTTGAACACGTTGGCATTGACGACAAAGAAGAATAGTTTTTTTCTTTTTTATGTAATTTTCTTATTATTTATGTAATTTTCTTATTTTTCTGTAACTTGTAGAGCTTGCTGTACTCTTTCCCTCTCAGGGATGGAGGGTTTTAATGAGGCAGCATAACATATAATAAAGCTCAAATTTATCCCAAAATACTTGTCTCATTTCTTATTTTTATGTATTTTTTCGCATTTTCTGAAGTAATTTGGGCTAAAACTCGCACAACGTGCCAAAATGGCCCAACAGTGCTAACGGGCCGCGGGCCGTCACGTTAAGCTAAGGGGCCGTGCCCGGGCCTGCCTGGCAAGCCCACGTGCCGGCACGGCACAGCCCGTTATCTTAGCGTGCCCTGGTGGGCCGTGCCGTGCCAGGCACGGTAACTTCTTATTGGGCCGTGTCGTGCCGTGGGCCGGCCCGTTCGCCAGGTTTGGTCCAGGTCAACTTCTTACTAATATAGTTGTTTCTTGCGAAGCAAATTGGGATTTTATAAATTATAGAGTTCTCGGAGTTCTTCAACTTTTTCGTGCCCCGCAATTAAATGGACGACGTCATTGCCTAAACAACCGGCCAGTAAGGTAATGAGTATCCTATGTTACTGAACAATAATTCCAAATACATGGCATTTGAAATCCACTACTCTCATTTATTCCTTCATATAAGTTACTTTTTGTCTTATATATATTCAAAAGTTTTTGCCCTATCATTTAACATTGTTTTAATCTGTCAAGGTCAACTTCATACTAATATAACTGATTTTTGTGGGGCAAATTGGGATTTTAGATATTAGGGAGTTCTCAGCGTCCATCTACTTTTTGTACGCCGCAATTATAGGGAAGACTTCACTACTTAAACAACCAGTAAGGTATTACTTCTATATTTATTTCACTTATGATTTTTCCCTTTTTGTTCTACTTGCTTGCAAAAGACTAAAAATATTTTATGCATCCGCTAGATTGAGCAATGACTATGCTACAAAACTAGAAGTATGTATCTTTGTCAATCCCATATGTGTTACTCAGTGAAAACTCCACAAAGAATATGAAAGAATAACATCACTTTGTGTAATCTGGCAGAAAGACCATTACTTGAGCCCAGTAATAATCAGAAAATTATGTCTATCTAGGCGTATTTGTTGATCCAGTTAGTCCACAGCAATTCCGAAGAAAAAAATGAGACCAATATGACCAGCATTTGGTGGCATACTTAATTTATAATCCCTCCGTCCTAAGTGTAAGTACATTCAAATTTTAAAATCCACGGCATACGTTTTAGAACAGAGGCTGTAGAAGAAAATTCGTTGAGCACCCCGCTGAGCCTAACACTCGGACCTGGCTGGGCTGCTTGGGCACTCACATGGCTTGACAAAAGTGCAACGCTCCTTCTCAGCCCACATAGAATCCATCTCGTTAAAAACCACTCAACTAAATGAAAGAATAACTCAGGCAACAAAATGCATATAGGCACGATTCATGAATCTCCATATGTATAGAACGATATATAGCACTTTACATACGTTCTTGGACAAAATATATGAATAGGAAAATTGAGTAAATACCGTTCATCTGTTTTACCCTACAAAGAGAATAAATCGAGTGCATCTATTTTACCCTATTAAGGCACGACATGAAGAATGTCGGCCAATCTATCTCCATAGGCATAATACCGTTACGAGCATAGTCACAAAACTGGTTGGTTGCCTCTTCCAACGTCCCAGTGTCGAGATGAGCAATGTATAGGCTTTTTCTCTCTAGGATGCGCTCCTTGATGAGCAACGTGCCGCTCCTCTCTGCTGACCAAATGCATGATGGCTTTTCAAGCTTTTGGATTAGCTCGGTCAGTTTGTGATCAATCTCCCTTGTGTGCCGCCACTCTGCATCACCATCTCCACTCTTGTTTCCATCCTCTTGGTGATGAGTCCAGATCTCTAGACGGCGGTCACGGTACGTGCAGAGCGACAAACATGCACCATTTGATGTGGTCTGAAGACAGTTCGCGTACCAAAGGTCATCTAGTAGGCGCTGATTATGCGCCAATGCAGCTTCATAGTCATCAATATTCGACTTAATGATCCAATCTTTTGTCGGACTAACGAGTTTCGTCAAGGAGACATGCCCTGTCTCGATCTCAACGTTGAGGACGTGAAACTGGTTTAACTCGCTGATAAACAGCCAGTGTGCATAACCTTGGCACACGACGGCTTTTCTGTCCTCCATTGACCAAATCTGGTGCTCCATCATGTCGAAGCACTTTGTAGGCGCCCTCCAGCTCTCCTCGCCGGAGACAGAAGTGTGGAGATTGTATTGTGCCTTGTCCTTGTCCTTGCCAATCATCAGGACTTTGAAGGCCGGACTGCCGTCACGGGCAATGCTCGGTAGGATGTCACAGCCATAGTCGATGGAACTGCTTAATCTGCTTTGGCAGTCTAGCTCGGGCAGCACGTCCCACGTGCCGGCGAACGGGTTGCACACGGCTAAGCCGACGATGGGGTTGCTCACCGGCGCCAAGCAGAAGGTTTTGGGTTTCAGCTCGTCGTCGCGCAGCCGCAGATAGAGGCGCACGAGAAGGAGGCCGCCGCGCGTGGCGAGCGGCGTGGCAGCGTCGACGACGGCCGCGGCAGCAGCATCGTCGGCACGGAGGAAGGAGCTGAGGGCACGGGGACGAGTGCCGAGCAGCGTGGACCCAGGCCAAGGGACGCAGGCGAGCTGGGTGGAGGAGTCCGTGGCAGTCGTCGTCCCAGCGCCGCCGCCGAGGCATCGACGGGTGAAGAAGCCGACGAGGGAGGGCGGCCACTTCCGCCGGAGGATGAAGTAGGGTTCGGCTACGAGCCGCCGCCAGCGCTTGCAGGTGATGGCGCAACGGAAGAGGGTGGCTACGTCGTCGAGACGAAGGAGGACCTCGCCGACGACATCGTCCGATGGAGTCGTCGTCGTCGTCGAGTCTCCCATCTCGATCGGTAGATCGATCTTGCTAGTAGCTTTGTTGCCCTTCTATGAACTAAGGAATATATAAGTATATACGATCGAATACGTAATTAGGTAGGACTGTAGGAGTAGGAATAGCACACGGCCGGGCCCATGGCGTATGAATGCGTAGCTAGCTAGAGTTTGCCTTGCCTACGAGGCTACGACACGACAGTTCGGGCAGATTTTAGATTACTCGGTGTTGTATAGCTTTCTTTATATCCTTTCCTTTTCCTCGGACGAATCGACCACCCAAACAGCCAAAGCTAGTTTCCTGTTTACGAAACACATTATAGACATAGGCATTCGCAAATAACAACCTACATTTATCTCCATGAACGCGTGCATACCTTACCCCTAATTTAGGGAAAATGCTAACAATCGTCCGGGGGAACGACGCCTCACGATCCCCCGCCTCCTTTGCACGCCGCGTGTCCAGCCACGCGCCCACGCGGAGAGAAAGCGATGGAGGGCCCACCTTATCGTTTTGCTGCTGTCTTCTCCACGAGCGTCTCCTCTGTCCAGAAAAAAATCTATGAACTAGTCCCCTTCCCCGCGCCTCCCTCACGTACCTCCTCTCTTCTCGCGTACCTCCGGCCGCCGGCGTCGGAGCCTCAGCTACTGAGCCATCCCGCATCTCGGCGCCCTCCTCCACGCGCCACTCCCAGCGGAGCCATGCGCCGGGAACGCCGCCTCTTGGCCAAACATGGCTGCAGTCCGGACGACGACGCGATCCGCCTCCTCGAGGTCTGGATCGACGCGATCCTAGAGGCCCCCCTCCCCTACCCCCGGAGTCCGCCGCGACCCCCCGCTGCTACAAGCAGCCGCCTCTGTTTCTACAAGCAGCCGCCCCAGTTGCTACAAGCAGCCGCCAGCTCTGCTACAACCAGCGGCTGGCTCTGCTACAGATGGCCGTCGGTTCTGCGACAACCTGCCGCCGGCTCTGCTACCACCGGGCTCGAGCTCCTTTTCCACCACCGTTGCTGCAATCAAGAGAAGCACGCATGGCCAGCGCGTGCTGCTGCAGGCAGGCATCTTGCTCCCCCAGTAATCGCCGGTCAGCCATACGGCGGGACCAAGGGAGTGGGGGCTTGCTACACACGACGGTTGGGTCTGCTACACATGGCGGTGGGGTCTGCTACCGACGACGGCCGGGTCTGGTACACACGGCGGCCCGCATTGCTCCCTACGACGGCCAGCGATACTACCGAAAATTATGGTGCTCCGATGAAGATGCTGCGACCTGCGACCCGCCACCGACGGTGCTACGAGCGGGCGTCGAAGCTCCGGCGACGGGCGAGGCTCACGGTGGAGTGACGGGGTGGTGCTGCACTAATGAAGGCGATGATAGCGAGCGCAACCGCCGCTGCTGAGAGCCGCCACCACCGGTGCTGTGAGCGGGCATAGAATCTCGGCGACGTCTTCTCCGGCAACCGGTAGACGGTGCTCACGGAGGAGCCACGGTCGTGCTGCTGGATGGTGATGGTGGCGAGCGAGGAGGCCAGGATGGGATAGTGCCTGCCTTTCTTCCATGGAGGATATTTTTCTATTCGTTTGTGTGGTGGTATAGGTGGACACGTGTCAGATGCTGGAGGCGGGGGATCGAGGCTCCGATCCCCCGGGGGACGCTCAGCACGCCCCCTAATTTAGTGGGTCTTAAGAACGAAAAATAGCGAACGGAACCTGGCAACGCGCGAGGATGATAACCACCCAATCAGGCAGCACCACGTGGCTGATAACAGGTGTATTTTCAGCAGGTATATGATGTGTAAATGCTCGTATTCATTAATCACCAACGCGCAACACTTAATTCGCATTAACGTCTCTGTCCCCTTCCTCCTTCCTTCTTCCCCACCTTTTCCTCCTCGGTCGCCATCCTCCTGCACCCCCATCACCCGCTCCTGCCCCGAGCCCTCGAGCTCCAGCATTCGTTGATGCCCCACCAAATCTCTCCCGACCTAAATCCAAGAACGGCTGCTCCAACTCCGTTAGCCTGGGTGACGGCGGAGGCCATGTTGCGCCTGAACGGGCGCGGCCGGAGCTCTCCCGTCTGATTCCTCAACCAGAACCGGCTGGGTCAGGGGCGGCGAGGGAATCCACATATTTTGGCTGCGGAACCGTCGCCGCGCGCCATCTTAAATCTGGGCAACCCCAGATCGACCCCCGCACCGCGACAGGGTCGCACCGTCGCTGCCTTCGAGATCCGGGCATGACGCCTCGGCTTCCGCACGCCGGCGACCCGACCTCCGCCCTCGAGCGCAGTTGGACAGGCACCAGCGCGACAGGCAAGGTCGACCACGATGAGCTCGTGGAACTCTCTTTGTTCCCTCTCCCACTCGTGCTCTTCCTGTACGCGTTGTAGATCTTCTAGTTCTTTTTTTTGAGCGGGGAGATCTTCTAGTTCCGTTGCCGCATCGGACAGCGTGCTCAAGACGGATCTCCGCTTTGGCGTCCTCTTCGTGGGCGCCAGCGGCGCGTCCGATGTTGGCTGCGTCAGGGAGGTCGCCGAGCACGAGCGCCTCGCCGAAGACCGCTTCATCCTCATCTCCAAGGGCCAGGAGCAGTTCCGTGTCGTCCGCAGCAAGTCCTGCCTCGTTGCCACCATGGAGTGGCTCGAAAACCGCCGGCCGGGAGAATGCTGGGCGACCAGGTACATGGAGATTGTCTGCAACTTTGTGAGTTATTCAGTCTGATTCTCCTTTTTCAGTCAGGATATGTGCGTCTGCATTCCCGCAGCAATTCCTTTTCTTTCTCAGGAGTCAGGATGTTTGCGTGTAATGTTCTCAGCAGCAGTTTAGCAAGTGCTTAATGAACTCTGAAAAATCAATGGATCCTATTTGGTATGGACCGAATTTCGAAACGACTGGAATATATGTCATGTTTTTCCTGAACTGAGATGTTACTGAATGCCCTTTATCAAAAAAATATGAAGTGTGTATTTCTCTCGGTTTGATATCAGAAGTCATTCTTGTAACATAATATCTGATTGGGTTGACTTAAATTAGGTAACATGGATATGTTGGTTATGTCATATCTGGATTGAACAAAAAAAATTCTCATATCAAAATATTTCGTATGCCATAATTTGTTGACATAATACCTCTATCCATAATCAAAACAATTGCTTTTGCTATGGCAATGTTTTGTACGGAGTAATATTTATTTGCATCAGATGGGAGATCTATGTGTGTTTCCTTCTGGAATCTCTATTTTAACTTATTCTTTTATGTTGCATGCTTTGTGAGGAAGCAGCCCATATTCATTAATCTGCAGATTAGCAACATTTTTTAAGTTCTTTCATTTTCGGTGCTCTCAGTTTGACTATTCATCAGTATTAGAGGTTTTATTAAGTTTTGTTGAATGGCTCCGTCTCTTAAAATGATGTCAGTTCACAATCCCTTGTTTACATGTGTAATGTTCTAATTACTTTGCTGTTTTGCATGTAATCCCTTTCAGTAATCCAGCCTCATTTTTCTTTTTGCGGGAAATCTAGCCTCATATTTCGATCTTCCTTTCGGTCAGCTGAGATCGGTTGTAAATAGGGTGCGCAATAGAGTTTCCTGGTACATCAACTGATCGATCTTTTAGTTACTGGTACATCAAATGTTGCTAATCTGCAGCTGTTGTCAAGAGGTTGGAGAAGATCTACAGTACACTTATATGCTTGTATCTAGCGGAGACGCACCGGGGATCAGCTGAGGTCGCCCTTAATGGGGAGCGCAATAAAGTTGGCTGGTAGCCTGGTACAACACTCAACCCTTCCGTTCCACTTGTTGTCTCTGCACCATGGACTGAAGTTTCAATTAAAGCACGCGTGTATGAAGGGCGCCGCGATATGTACAAGCATCCGTATACATCTTAACAAATCACAGGGAAACAGCGTATAACATAATTGCTATATTAGGTACTAATCCCAACGCATGCATGGGCGAACGCGATTTCGACCTCACGCGTTGCCAGGTCCCAAACGTCCGGGTCGGTCTTAAGAATGAATAAGTTAACATAGGTCATAGGTGCCTCGCTACTCCGCGATGAAGATCTAGTCGACGACGAGCTAGCGGTGAAGGGGCCACCGGTGAACACCGCGCCTTGACTTCATTCTTGGCGGATGATGGTGGCGGCTATTGGCGTCGTTCTCCTGCGAAGGCATCATCTTTGCTGGCCTCTCCGTTTGCTCTTGCCGAGTTGGGGATTCGCGACTGTCGGTGAAAACCATGTCACGATTGACGGGCGATGGCGGCGTTAAGCGTCGCTTCCTTCTTGAAGGCATCGTCGTCGCAGTCCGCGGGTACTCACTCGTGCTGCTCCGGGGGAAACCATAGATCCATCCAGGATCGACGATGATGGCGCTCCCTGCGTCGTGCTACCTCTTGGAGCATCGTTTTTGGAGCAGCGGCTGGATGGAGGTGGTTTTTGGTGGAGTGGTGTTCATCTACCACGTTGTTGTTGATGATTCTCAGTGGCGTGGAGCTACGGGGTATCGAAGACGGGCGAGGACTGCTGGACGCGTGCATGATGGTGGAGCTATCTGGTGTTATGGTGACATTGACGGCAGGCCTGGCACGGTCAATGCGTTGATCTCACTTGGAGATGGGTTCGAGATAGATGGTGGTTGCGAACTCTGCGATGTGTGTAATGGCACACCCCCAGGATTTTGCTTTTTGGATGACGTGCGTTGGTGTATCGTCAAGTAGTATGGCCTTGTTCATGGTCACCCACTTCATCGTCGGTATAGCGAGTTGTCGCTAGGAAGGAGGCTTCAAATTGATCTTTGTATTTCCCTTGTAAGGCACTGCGAATAATTTAATAAAGCAAAAAGTTGTGTGCATCCTTTGAATGCAGAGGCAGGGGCTATGCTCCTTGATCGAAAAAATAGGTGCCTTGCTACCGACAAAAATATCTCACCTCTCACTTAAGCATATTTCTCCTTTCAAACATGAGGTTTAAACTCTGGTGAGATAGGGTGTCACTACTCTCCTAAACATCTGCCGAAGCTAGCTGGAACCTTAGACAACATGGCGTTTAGTGGGAGGTGACGTTTTCGTCGATAGCGAGATGTATGTGGTGACTTCTCAATCCAAGACCCGTCGAATCAATTTTTTAACGCAATCTCTCGGAGGTGCTCATAGAGGTAAGGTGTGCGAGGTGAGTGTTGCAAAAAAAAAAGAGATGATGTGGGCGTTATATTTCTTTCTTTTTGAGAAGATAAATTTCTTCTCTGAAGAACTTTCATTGAATGATGCCAAGAGGGCAGACAAGTTGCTAGAAGAGATTTTTTTCGAAATGGGGGAAAATATCGCCCCAGCTTCTGCATGCAAAGGATGCACACGGCTTTTTATTAGATTATTCACGAACCTTACAAGAAACAATACAAAAGATCAAACTCGAAGCAACCTTACTATACCTACAGTGGGATGAAGAGGGTGACAATACACCAACTCACATCATCCAAAACTAAATGCCTTCCCAAACCGCCCAATAGCAGGTGAGAAACACATCCAGTCAAGCAGACTCTCAGCGAACGTCAACACACACGCCACAGGAGTTGCTCCCGCCGTCTTCCTCGACTCCATCTTCAAGAGAGATCATCGCATTAACCTTGCAAGACCTGCCGTCGATGCCACCATGACGCCAGACGGCTCCACCCTCCTGCACGTATACATCATCCTGCATCTGTTGCCGATACTGCGACACCATGCCACCGAGACTCAACGCCAACAAAGTGGTAGATGAACACCACTCCACCGAAACCGCCAACATCCAAGAATGCTCCAAAAACGATGCCCCAAGCGGTAGAACAACGCAGGGCGCGCCGCCATCGTCCGATCCGGGAGACCCGGACCTAGGGTTTCCCCCGGAGCAGCACGAGTGAGAAACCGCAGACTGCGTCGACGATGCCTTCAAGAAGGTAGCGGCGCGACACGTCGCCATCGTCCGCCAACCGAGGTCGGAACACGGTTTTCACCGGCAGTCGCGCATCCCCAACTCACCGAGTGTAGTGCCAAGACGGGCAAAGATGACGCCTTCGACAAGGTAACGACGTTGACCGACGTCGCCATCATCCGCCAAGACCGATGTCAAGGCTCAGTTTTCACCGGCCGCCATGACACCCCGGACTAGATCACCATCGCCGGAGACCTGTGCGAGATCCCATGATCACCCACACAGGACTACCAGCCTGGCCGACCACCTCCGACGAAGAAGAAGGCCGCCTCCACCGTCGAACCCGAGGCTGCTGCCCCGGGCGTCCTCGTACCGCGGGAGAATCCCAAGGTCACCCCCTCGCACCGGCGAGAAGCGGAGGGGATGGCGCCATCCCACCACCAGCCGCCACCGGTGTGCCGCCGTCGGGAGGCAGGGGAGGCCGCAGCACAGAGGCCACCGTCGGCCCGCTATCACAGTGGAGGCCGGAAGTCCACCGCCGCCGCCCCCCATCGGGAGGCAGGAAGCCGCCGCCGCTGCATCGAGGGGAGGACCCAGCCGCCGTCCCCGCCGTGCCATGAGGGAAGCCCACCGCCGCCGCCACGCCCCGCGGCCTTTGCCCGGCGGCGCCGCCGGCGGCGGCGGGAGGAGCTAGGGTTTCTGGGGTGCGGGACGGGAGGGTGGGGTGCGGGATTTCTTGCTAGGGTTTCTTGCTGGAGGTACAAACACAACCTCACCACATCTTAACTGGAAGTACGTTCCCTCGATGGTGAGATGGTGTAGCTTTCAACTTCCAAGCCAAAGTATGCGGTCAGGAGCGATGGTGCGCTTAATGTTGGTGCCTGTAAGATGCAACTCACAGTTGCTTGGCCTATTTTGTCTCATCAATCTAGTAAAGGATACATGTTGAATTGCTCGGTCTGTCTACAGGCTCAACGTAGGGATGCACATGAATGATTAGGCTGGGGCCTGCGGGAGATACCGGTCGAACCATTACAGCTCAAGAGTATCTTGCCTCGCTCGCTCAGTTTGACACGGTGGGTGCTCGATCTTTTGGCACAAGCACACGCATAATCTCGAATGAAGCCACTGGTGTCTGGCAGCATTACTCCTTATGAGTACATCTGGTTCAGCACAATGTTCTGTCAGTTAAGTATCTTTCGACTACAAATTCTACTTCAGACCACTGAAAACAAAACCACAAAACAACAAGAAAGCTGCTGCCATGTTTAAATATAAATACTGCAGAAATAATCCCCTCAACTTTATGAATTCAGTTCTTCTGCCAGTGGCATTTGCACTGCAGAATTTGCCATAACAAATAGCGATCACACTATACTCGGAGAATGAATATTAGGCAGTCACCACTTCTACACTATCACATTACCAACAAGACAATGTTGCCCCTGGCGTCGTGCTAGGAGCGAGGGGTGAAAACCCTCGCGCGGCCAGCAAGTCCTGCTTCAGGCACCGCTGCTGCTGGACGGCGCCGTGGTGTCAGACCCCGCTTCCAAAGGTGGTGACGGTTCTTATAACCGGTAGCATGGAAGAACTGGAGTACTAGAGATCCTATAAAATCACTGGAGTACTAGAGATCCTAGAAAATCATCAGTAATGGTAGAGGAGCCAGGAATCCATGATGACTGAGCTCAGGCAGATAGCAGCAGCAATATCTAAAACGATAACAGGATTGGATTGCAAATAAACTGTCCAAAAGTATCACTGTGTAATGCTGTGATCCTGCTTCACGTTCATTATTTCAGTTTCTTCCATAGAACAGCAGCAATCTGTATGACAAATATTACAAGATCTGCCAGCAGTACAGCACTACAGCTACATGAGCTGAACAAACAAAGGCTAACACACGATAAATGGATTTTTTCTCACATCTGAAGAAAATTCACGTACTGGGCCATTAAATAGTTTCAGGCTGCAGAATATACCTGACTAATCGAATGTAAAGACCACACATAGGAAATCAAGAGCAGCAGCTAGCCTCTCTCAATCAGTTTGCGGCGGCTTAGATGAATCTGACTCAGGTACACACATAATCCTGAAGGAAGCCACCAATGTCTGACAGGTAGGGGTGCTCCACAAAGCAATTTGTGAGTCTATGACTCCATATGAGTTCTCTTTTGACTGAAAATTCTACTTCAGGCCATCTGCACCAGTAACCTGACCAAAAAAATTCACACAACACAAAGAAATATACTGCAATATTTACATATTAATACCGCAGTAATATAATCCCTCAAATTTACGAATTTCAGTTCTCCAGCCAGTGGCATTGCACTTCAAAGTTCGCAGTAACTAGTCTAAAGCATAATCTTAGGAATACACCATTTATATCTTAAAACACAATAGCGATAACATTGTACTCGGAAAGGGATATTAGACCTCTTCTACACCAAAAGATCCCACTATTATAACATTACCAAAAAGAAGTGTTGCGGTTCGAACTTAATATAAAAAGCCTAGATGATCATGGAAATACTACCACTTGATGATGAATCAGCAGAATGACAACCATCTTGGTAGGCCCACAACAGGATAACAGGCCAGGCTCTCCTCATATACCATAGGAACAAGCGGCAGAATCTCGCTGTCCAATGCTGAATTATCCTCCAATGAAGTAAACTTGGATCGTTGAGGGACTCCTAGGTGTGGCGCACTTGTGGCAAGCGGTAACTGATCTTGCGAATACAGACTCTTAATTGTTTGCTTGAGCGGATCATAGACACCTAGTTTTCTGCCAGTGTTCAGCAGGATTCCCCCGTCTTTGGGATCAACAGCCAATGGCACCACAACATTTGTCACAAGAGAATAGTCAGGCGACGCTTCCAAACGAATCACCCATGCTCTGCCCCATATGCAACGCCCACGCTCTAGCCTCCATATGTCTAAACTGTTTGTCACTGGATCTGCAAGAACAGCACATAATGCTCCCTGAAGCTCTACCACAAATGCACTGCATGGGCTCCTCTTACTCCATACCGTGATGCACGAAGGGCAATGGATGGTATCGAACAGTCTCGTAGAGATATCGAAAGAGACGATGGCTCGTTCGTAGCTCCGACCCAGCCTTGGGTCACTCATCCAGTACAGCACGCCTCCGACATAGGCGGGTGGCATGTCATTCACAGGCAGAGGCGGCAGCGGCACCAAGTATTCATGGGCAAGTTCCGTGGAGTTACACCACCGCAGCTCGCATACCGACCTATATCCACGAGAATGAAAGTTCTTCTGGTGATAGACGATTTCCACAATAACATGCTCACGAGACAAAGGGTCGAAAGTCAGGCCAACATTCTTGCCGCCAACTGCAAATGCATGTTTTTCTGCTGCATTAATTCTTTGGCTTCCCAACGCTAGGTACATCTGCGGTCCTGGGTTACGGTAGACCCTGTGGAAACCTGTGCCTGGGTTGTAGAGATAGTCATTTGTAGCGGTGCTCACCAGGTTCATCCCGTGGCAAGGCTTGGAGCAAACCACCTTTGTATCAAGCAACGCGCAATGATTAGGAGCTTCACTAAGCCATGTATCCAAGGGAGCAAAACAGAAGGCTGATTGTCCAGTGCCCTTACCCACAAGCATGATCGTTAGACTTCTGCCCATGTTCTTATGCTCAAAGTATGACCGTATGAAGCTTTCACTCTTGATCAACCTGAGCCACTGCTTGCAGATCAATTTGGACTGTGCCACTGATTTAGCTGGGAGGCGGAGTAGGATCTCTTTTACTGCCTTAGACAGGGTAGACGACAAGGCTATCTCTTCATCTGTTTTATGCATTGGAGCAAGGCAGTCTTCAAACAAACCAAATCTTGAAGGAAGTGGTTTATCATAGATAAATCCGTATGCCGATGTGCTTGCCTCGGTGACAGAAAGAATGGTCTCCAGATCCTGAGAACTGAGGTCGTAAGTGTGAACCTTTTTTTCAAACTTCTCGTGAACCTTGTGCTTGCAAGTAGTGAGAATTATCTTCTTCCCTGACCTGCCACTATCAATAGAACCAATAACTCTCACGGTTTGTGGCTCGCGTAATTCTCTCCCCATGGCGTGCCCAGATAAATCGATTCTGTGATCTAGCGACCAGTTGCCAGAGCTATATTCCAGCAGTCTCCAAATCTCCAGAGTGCTACCATGAGGGTTACTACGAAGGTCTCGGACCAGATATAGCTGGTTATCCATCTCCACTAGATGCCCCGCTGGTGGTGCCTGGTGAGCAAATGGCAGGTCGAATCCCGGTGCTGAGAGAGGATTTGGCCCAAAATCTGGTGACAGGAAGGGAGGTGATTGGACACAGCTGAATGTCTCCTCCATGACAGAAAAGTATACGATGGCCCCTCTTGGCCGTTTGAAGAGAAGGTAAGGCTGAATCAACCAGTGCAGGAACCCTTTCGCAAACACGGGAGCTAACCTCTGTTCGACAGCGTTACACACGGCAGAGTCTGCAAATCTTCGCAACCCAAAGGGTACCCCTCCGGCAGCTGGCCTCCAGCAATCCCCATGGCTGCCTCCAGGCGTGTACAACTCACACCTTGTCGTATCCTGCTCAGGGGACTGGTGTGCCCCATTGATCAACCTCACCACCTTGTGCTCCCTTGTGCGTGCATCAAATCCCAGTCCGGTACTTATCCAGTGCGACGCCACCGCGGCCGAATGTGGCAGACGCGTGACTGCTCGTGTGGCCGCATTGCAGATGTAGTACGCCTTGGCAAGAGCATCATACAGGAGGGTGAGGCCATGGCACGATGCAGGCGTCAGCACTTCTACCCACTTGCCACGGGCATAGTCAAGGGTGAACAGCAGCTCGTCATCTCTGGGGCCTTGCGCTAGCGAGCATGAGTACGCCGTCATGGTGCGGAACATTGCGGCAGGGGAGAAGTGCAGAAGCTTCAGTGGCACCCCCGCAGCCCTGGTGATCGCCCGGTGGAGTCTGCAGAACTCCTCGGAGGAGAGCAGCGTGGCCCAGGAGCGGCAGACGGCCCGGAAGCGGACAATGGATTTGATGGGAAGCCTCAACAGTACCTCCACCATGATGTCCTCTGCAACCGATGCTCTGCGGCCGGGCAGGGCGGCCTTCAGACGCTTGCTGCTTGGCATGGCAGCCTTCTTCTCACTGTTACACATCATGCCTGTCACCCCAATGTCTGGGGCTCCCAACCGATCAGGTAACTTGGAGAGTCAAGGTCTGCAACGAAGTTAACGAATAGTTCGATGTCAGTATAGTAAAGATCGATCCATGAGATCAGCAGGAACGTATTTAAACATATTTTTAGTTTTACGGTCAACTCTTCACTAATTATTACTAACATGGTGCTGTTCTGTACTACTGATAGATAGGCAAAAAACACTGGAGGGACTTGGATAGTACCATTATCAATTACGAAATTAAAGTGGGGATCCTGTTCCCCACGGTGATTGTTATACAGATTAGTAGTACTATCAGTTGGCCGGACCAACCTAGAATAGATCAGTCTTGTATAATACCAATCTGACAGGATACGATTTCTTCCACCACTGTGATTATTGTTCACGAAAAAAGAAAATAACTGCAGAGTAATCCAAGCAAGCGAGGGCCTCCTTACCAACCTTTCAGTACAAATCTACGGCGTCCGGGAAGAAATCGATCTTCACTCGAGGTCCAGGCGAGGGCGGCGGCCGGCGGCGGTAATCTTTATCGACGAGAAGCCGTAACACACAGCAAGAGAAAAGGAAAACGAGATCAAGAAAGAAAAACGAACAAGTAGGGACCGATGCCATACCAACGGACCGGGGGAATCGGCGTCCAGGACAGCGGATGGATCTCCTTCCGGCGAGTTCTTCGGCGGGAGGAGGAGCGGCGGGTTCGCAGGCGCGGGCGGAGAGTTGTTTTGTTTTCTTTCTCGCGGGATTTTTTTTACGGAGTATTAATTATAAGAAAGAGAGATGTCTGCCACGACGAGGCTAAACCCTAGATCGAATTTGGTGTAGAAGAGACTTTTTCTTTTGCGAATGAGACTATGAAGAGTCCGTATCTAGTATCTACTCCAAATTGCTCTTTCAAAAGAAAACCAAATTGGCTTTCTTTTAAAGAATAAAATGATATTTCCACATTAATTAGGAATAAAACTCCATTTGGTGGAGACGTGTCTACCTAGATCCTTTTTCTAAAAATCCAAAAAAGGACATTTTAAAGTTTCAAGAAAAACTTAAAATGATTGACGCATGTACATTACCTTGAAACTTACTCATGTAAATTTTCGAGACAAAATACGACCATTTATCCGAAAGTGCTTTTGGCACATGAGCATCAGTGCTTCCGGTTTTAAAAAAAAAAATATATATATTTATGGAACTTCAAAAAATCTGATTTTAAATATGTGCATACATACTCACATTTCGAAGATGCAGTAGAAATTTTGGGGCAAAATATGCCGTATGTTGGGCAATAAAAAAGAAAAAATCTAAATTAAAACTAAGATTTTCTATTCTATATACAACCACAAATTTGTCTTTTTCTGAAGCACAAAATACAGCGCAGTCTCTAACCAAATTTTTGCAAGAGTATTCATGTGCTAAAAAAATTATGATTTTTTTAAACATAAAAATATAATTTTAAAAATTAGGAGCATTGGTGCTCATGTGCACCACATAAAATCATATTTTCACTCGAAAAACTATACATGTAATTATGAAGATAATATGTACATATGAAAATTTATATTTTTTTATTAAACTATAAAATAGCCATCTTTTTGTGCTAAAAAACCGGATCCACCTAGACATGGGTTCCACTTCTGCAAGATGAGGTTACTTGAATACTTATACAGATTGCGTGTTTACTTAATTCACAAAGGATACACATATTTTATAATTGTATCAACAAATTAGAAATAAGTCTCTATTTAGGTGACCCTATGAATAACAGCCATGTCTTTGGAAATAAGTGTCTCAAGTTTTCTAAATTAGTATGTATCTAGACATGTTTTATTGTATAGATACATATGAATATAGATAAATTTGTGACATTTATTTCTGGATGAGGGGAGGTGAACCTATGAATAACAGCCATGTCTTTTGAAATAAGTGTCTCAAGTTTACTAAATTAGTATGTATCTAGACATGTTTTATTGTGTAGATATATATGAATATAGATAAATTTGCGACATTTATTTTTGGATGAGGCGAGTAAATCTTAACCGGGTGCCGTGATCTAAGTGTTTTTTTCTGATTGAGAATAGTCTAAGTGTTAGTTGATTATGAGCTGCAACTCACGTAAAACTCCTAGCTCCCATGGTAGAGAACATGTCTTTTCTACAGGTTCGGAAGAGCCTTTAGTTCCAGTTGACCATCCGAGACTGCTAAAACGAGACTAAAGGCCTCACCTTTAGTCCTAGTTGTGTTACAAACCGGGACTAAAGGTCCTCCACGTGGGATGCGGGCATGCGTCGAGGCGGAGGATCTTTAATTCCGGTTTATAACACCAACCGGGACTAAGGTCTCCACGGGGATTTTTTTCATTCTATTTTTTTCTAAATGTTTCCCATTTCTTTTTTAATTTTTTTCTTTAGAATTTCTATTATTTGAGTTATTTAACCAGTTTAGTCTCTTAACTAAACTTATCTCTAGTCAAATTACTTACTCGTGGTCAAACTTTCCGGTCGGTCACTCATCCTCCCACTGCTCCAACACTAGCACGCTTAACTTCCAAATTCCTCTCGTCCCGCTTCCAAGTGTTTTGCGCATGTTACTCATATTACTATCATATCAGTCATATTAACCTCTCCTTCATGATGTCACACTTCTTTCTTATTTAAATTTGAAATAGTTACTTTAATAAACAAAAATAATGAAGTAATAATAATCTTGAGTAAATAAATATTTTTTTTGCAAAATCCAAAACTTGAATATTGTCATACTTTCCTTTGGCAGTTTGAGAATCTAAAAATTGGTAACCAGGTAAACCTCTGGTGAATTCGAATGTGAAATTTTACGTAGATACATTTTCATATATTAAACTTTTTTTCCGAATTCGTATGCAACCAGAAATCTCGTTTTACTGATACATGACGCAATTTTACAAAAAAAAAGTCAAAATTTATGTTTGTTAATTATCATTAAAGATGACATAATACATGGGGGACTCGGAGGATTTATTTTTTGAAATTTATACCTATTTATTTTGTATTAGAAAGCTAAAAAGGGAGATCCAAGGGGGGGTGTGGAGGACAAAAAAAACCCGGAAAACCTTTAGTCCCGGTCATCAGATGCAGTCTACTGCAACCCTTTACAACCCTTTAATATCGGTTTGTAACACCAACCGGGACTAATGGTTTCATTTGAACCGGGACTAAAACATGTGCGGCATTCTAGCCGTTTGAACCGAGACTAATGGGCACATTAGTTCTGAATTAAAACATGGTCGAGACTAGGGCTCCAGGCAGCTCCGAACAAAAGACATGTTTTCTACTAGTGTCCCCTATAAGTGACAGGTTCAAGAGCATCTATTGCAGACTCATATTTTTTAAGCCTTAAAAACGAGAGTAGAGAGCACCGAAAATTCAGATAAATGCCCATCAAGCGCTCGCGCAAATCAAATCCCGTATTGACGAACTGAAAAAACTCAAAAATCAAATTTCACGGGAGAATTCGACAGTTGAGTTCTTCACAAGATCACGTTCATCGGTACATTTGACCATGATTTACATGAGATGTTGCGAAATCAACACAATTTACCTATAATCTACGCCGCCGCAAACCTATTTGACCAAAAAAATGGCCCGGATACCTCACCGGGGTGTGGGGCGGTGGCGGTCATGACGAGAGGATGGCGGCCTCCTAGTCAAGCTGGATGCGCTCGATCTTGATGTTGGAGATATGCCCAAGAGGCAATAATAAATGGTTATTATAATATATCTTTGTGTTTATGATAATTTTACATACCATGCTATAATTGTATTAACCGAAACATTGATACATGTGTGTTATGTGAACAACAAGGAGTCCCTAGTAAGCCTCTTGTATAACTAGCTTGTTGATTAATAGATGATCATGGTTTCGTGATCATGAACATTGGATGTTATTAATAACAAGGTTATGTCATTATATGAATGATGTAATGGACACACCCAATTAAGCGTAGCATAAGATAACGTCATTAACTTATGTGCTATAAGCTTTCGATACATAGTCACCTAGTCCTTTCGACCATGAGATCATGTAAATCACTTATACCGGAAAGGTACTTTGATTACATCAAACGCCACTGCGTAAATGGGTGGTTATAAAGGTAGGATTAAGTATCCGGAAAGTATGAGTTGAGGCATATGGATCAACAGTGGGATTTGTCCATCCCGATGACGGATAGATATACTCTGGGCCCTCTCGGTGGAATATCGTCTAATAGCTTGCAAGCATATGAATGGTTCATAAGAGACCACATATCACAGTACGAGTAAAGAGTACTTGTCATGAGACGAGGTTGAACGAGGTATAGAGATACCGATGATCAAACCTCGGACAAGTAAAATATCGCGTGACAAAGGGAATCGGTATCATATGTAAATGGTTCAGTCGATCACTAAAGTCATTGATACGTCTCCAACGTATCTATAATTTCTGATGTTCCATGCTTGTTTTATGACATTACTTACATGTTTTGTTCACACTTTATATCGTTTTTATGCATTTTCCGGAACTAACCTATTGACGAGATGCCGAAGTGTCAGTTCCTATTTTCTGCTGTTTTTGGTTTCAGAAATCCTAGTAAGGAAATATTCTCGGAATTGGACGAAATCAACGCCCAGCATCTTATAATTCCACGAAGCTTCCAGAACACCCGAGAGGCACCAGAGGAGGGCCACAGGGGGCCCACACATGTGGCTGGCGCGGCCCAGGAGGGGGGCGCGCCGCCCTGTTGTGTGGCGCCTTCGTAACCCTTCCGACTCCGCCTCTTCGCCTATAAGAAGCCCCCTGACCTAAATCTTCGATACGGAAAAGCCACGGTACGAGAAACCTTCCAGAGCCGCCGCCATCGCGAAGCCAAGATCTCTGGGGACAGAGTCTCTCTGTTCCGGCACGCCGCCGGGACGGGGAAGTGCCCCCGGAAGGCATCTCCATTGACACCACCGCCATCTTCATCACCGCTGTTGTCTCCCATGAGGAGGGAGTAGTTCTCCCTCGAGGCTAAGGGCTGTACCGGTAGCTATGTGGTTAATCTCTCTCTCATGTACTTCAATACAATGATCTCATGAGCTGCCTTACATGATTGAGATTCATATGATGAGATTTGTATCACTATTAATCTATGTGCTACTCTAGTGATGTTATTAAAGTACTCTATTCCTCCTCCATGATGTAATGGTGACAGTGTGTGCATCATGAAGTACTTGGTATATGCTATGATTGTGATCTCTTGTAGATTATGAAGTTAACTATTACTATGATGGTATTGATGTGATCTATTCCTCCTTTCATAGTCTGTCGGTGACGGTGTGCATGCTATGTTAGTACTTGGTATAGCTGTGTTGATCTATCATGCACTCTAAGGTTATTTAAATATGAATATCGAATATTGTGCAGCTTGTTAACTCCGGCATTGAGGTGCTCTTGTAGCCCTACACAATTAGTGGTGTTCATCATCCAACAAGAGAGTGTAGAGTATAGCATTTATCTATTCAGTTATGTGATCAATGTTGAGAGTGTCCACTAGTGAAAGTATGATCCCTAGGCCTTGTTTCCAAATACTGCAATCACCGCTTGTTTACTGTTTTACTGCATCTCTACTTCCTGCAATATCTCCCACGTCAACTGCACGCCAGCAAGTATTTTCTGGCGCCGTTACTACTACTCATATTCATTCATACCACTTGTATTTCACTATCTCTTCGCCGAACTAGTGCACCTATACATCTGACAAGTGTATTAGGTGTGTTGGGGACACAAGAGACTTCTTGCATTGTGATCGCAGGGTTGCTTGAGAGGGATATCTTTGACCTCTTCCTCCCTAAGTTCGATAAACCTTGGGTGATCCACTTAAGGGAAAACTTGCTGCTGTTCTACAAACCTCTGCTCTTGGAGGCCCAACACTGTCTACAGGAAAAGAAGCGTGAGTAGACAGCAAGCTATTTTCTGGCGCCGTTGCCGGGGAGGAAAGGTAAAAGATACTCACACTCTGGATCTCGGCTTCTAAGCTATTTTCCGGCGCCGTTGTAAGTGCTCGAAGCTATTTCCTTTAGATCCTGCAATTGCATCTTTTTGTTTCTTGTTTTTATTTTTCACTAGTTTGGCATAATGGAAAGCAACTATGAGCTTTTTAATCTATTTTCTGAGTTAAGACATAAATGGTGTGGTGCAACAATTGAAAAACCTATGGAACCTTATTTGCATGCTAATGGCAATGTTATTAGTATGAATACTTTGAACAGCATTGTTGTTAATGATATGGAAAATTCTAAGCTTGGGGAAGCTGGTTTTGATGAGCATGATATTTTTAGTCCCCCAAGCATTGAGGAGAAAATTTTCTTTGATGATACTTTGCCTCCTATTTATGATGATTATAATGATAGTAGTCTTTTGGTGCCGCCTGTTATGGAGGATAAATTTGATTATGATTACAATATGCCTCCTATATTTGATGATGAGAATAATAATGATAGCTACTTTGTTGAATTTGCTCCCACTACAACTAATAAAATTGATTATGCTTATGTGGAGAGTAATAATTTTATGCATATAGCTCATGATAAGAATGTTTCATTTGATGGTTATATTGTTGAATTTGCTCATGATGCTACTGTACATTATTATGAGAGAGGAAAATATGGTTGTAGAAATTTTCATGTTACTAAAACACCTCTCTATGTGCTGAAATTTTTGAAGCTACACTTGTTCTATCTTCCTATGCTTGTTACTTTGCTCTTCATGAACTTGTTTATTTACAAGATTCCTTTTCATAGTAAGTGGGTTAGGCTTAAATTTGTTTTGAATTTTCTTTTAGATGCTCTCTTTTGCTTCAACTCTCATCTTTATGAGTGCATCATTGAAATTGCTGAGCCCATCTTAATGGCTATAAAGAAAGCACTTCTTGGGAGATAACCCATGTGTTTTTGTTTTACTACAGCACTTTTATTTTATATTTGAGTCTTGGAAGTTTTTACTACTGTAGCAACCTCTCCTTATCTTTATTTTATTGCATTTTTGTGCCAAGTAAAGTCTTTGATAGAAAGGTTGATACTAGACTTGGATTACTGCGCAGAAACAGATTTCTGTCTGTCACGAATTTGGGCAGGGTTCTCTGTAGGTAACTTAGAAAAATCTGCCAATTTACGTGAGTGATCCACAGATATGTACGCAACTTTCATTCAATTTGAGCATTTTCATCTGAGTAAGTCTGGTGCCTCTACAAAATTCGTCTTTACAGACTGTTCTGTTTTGACAGATTCTGCCTTTTATTTCGCATTGCCTCTTTTGCTGTGTTGGATGGATTTCTTTGTTCCATTAACTTCCAGTAGCTTTGGGCAATGTCCAGAAGTGTTAAGAATGATTGTGTCACCTCTGAACATGAGAATTTTTGATTATGCACTAACCCTCTAATGAGTTTGTTTTGAGTTTGGTGTGGAGGAAGTTTTCAAGGGTCAAGAGAAGAGGATGATATATGATTAAGAAGAGTGAAAGGTCTAAGCTTGGGGATGCCCCGGTGGTTCATCCCTGCATATTTCAAGAAGACTCAAGCGTCTAAGCTTGGGGATGCCCAAGGCATCCCCTTCTTCATCAACAATTTATCAGGTTTCTTCTATTGAAACTATATTTTTATTCGGTCACATCTTATGTACTTTACTTGGAGCGTCTGTGTGCTTTTATTTTCGTTTTGTTATTTCCATTCTCTGAATAAATGCTTGTGTGGGAGAGAGACACGCTCCGCTGGTTCATATGAACACATGTGTTCTTAGCTTTTAATGTTCATGGTGAAGGTTGAAACTACTTCGTTCATTGTTATATGGTTGGAAACAGAAAATGCTACATGTGGTAATTGGTATAATGTCTTGAATAATTTGATACTTGGCAATTGTTGTGCTCATGTTTAAGCTCTTGCATCATATACTTTGCACCTATTAGTGAAGAAATACATAGAGCTTGCTAAAATTTGGTTTGCATGATTGGTCTCTCTAAGATCTAGATATTTTCTGGTAAGGTGTTTGAACAACAGGGAAGACAATGTATAGTCTTATAATGCTTGCAATATGTTCTTATATAAGTTTTGATGTACCGGTTCATACTTGTGTTTGTTTCAAACAACCTTGCTAGCCTAAGCCTTGTATTGAGAGGGAATACTTCTCGTGCATCCAAATCCTTGAGCCAAATACTATGCCATTTGTGTCCACCATACCTACCTACTACATGGTATTTCTCCGACATTCCAAAGTAAATTGCTTGAGTGCTACCTTTAAAATTTCTATTCTTTGTCTTTGCAATATATAGCTCATGGGACAAATAGCCTAAAAACTATTGTGGTATTGAATATATACTTATGTATCTTATTTCTTATTAAGTTGCTTGTTGAGCGATAACCATGTTCCTGGGGACGCCATCAACACTTTGTTGAATATCATGTGAGTTGCTATGCATGTTCATCTTGTCGGAAGTAAGGGCGATTTACCATGAGTTGAATGGTTAGAGCATGCATATTGTTAGAGAAGAACATTGGGCCGCTAACTAAAGCCATGATCCATGGTGGAAGTTTCAGTTTTGGACAACAATCCTCAATCTCTTATGAGAATATTATTTGTTGTTGAATGCTTATGCATAAAAGAGGAGTCCATTATCTGTTGTCTATGTTGTCCCGGTATGGATGTCTAAGTTGAGAATAATCAAAAGCGAGAAATCCAATGCGAGCTTTCTCCTTAGACCTTTGTACAAAGTGACATAGAGGTACCCCTTTGTGATACTTGGTTAAAACATATGTATTGCAATGATAATCCAGGTAATCCGAGCTAATTAGGACAAGGTGCGGGCACTATTGGTATACTATGCATGAGGCTTGCAACTTGTAGGATATAATTTACATAATACATATGCTTTATTAACATAATACATATGCTTTATTACTACCGTTGACAAAATTGTTTCTTGTTTTCAAAATAAAAGCTCTAGCACAAATATAGCAATCAATGCTTCCCTCTGCGAAGGTTATGTTGAGTCAGTTTACCTACTTCCTTCTGTCTTAGAAGGAAACACTTGTGTTAACTGTGCATTGATTCCTACATACTTGCTTATTGCACTTATTATATTACTTTGCATTGATAACTATCCATGGGATATACATGTTACAAGTTGAAAGCAACCGCTGAAACTTAATCTTCCTTTGTATTGCTTCAATGCCTTTACTTTGAATTTATTGCTTTATGAGTTAACTCTTATGCAAGACTTATTGATGCTTGTCTTGAAAGTACTATTCATGAAAAGTCTTTGCTATATGGTTCATTTATTTACTCATTGTCTTTACCATTGCTTAGAATCGCTGCATTCATCTCATATGCTTTACAATAGTATGATTAAGATCATGTTGGTAGCATGTCACTTCAGAAATTATCTTTGTTATCGTTTACCTACTAGAGGACGAGTAGGAACTAAGCTTGGGGATGCTTGATACGTCTCCAACGTATCTATAATTTCTGATGTTCCATGCTTGTTTTATGACATTACTTACATGTTTTGTTCACACTTTATATCGTTTTTATGCATTTTCCGGAACTAACCTATTGACGAGATACCGAAGTGTCAGTTCCTATTTTCTGCTATTTTTGGTTTCAGAAATCCTAGTAAGGAAATATTCTCGGAATTGGACGAAATCAACGCCCAGCATCTTATAATTCCACGAAGCTTCCAGAACACCCGAGAGGCACCAGAGGAGGGCCACAGGGGGCCCACACATGTGGCTGGCGCGGCCCAGGAGGGGGGCGCGCCGCCCTGTTGTGTGGTGCCTCCGTAACCCTTCCGACTCCGCCTCTTCGCCTATAAGAAGCCCCCTGACCTAAATCTTCGATACGGAAAAGCCACGGTACGAGAAACCTTCCAGAGCCGCCGCCATCGTGAAGCCAAGATCTGGGGGACAGGAGTCTCTGTTCCGGCACGCCGCCGGGACGGGAAAGTGCCCCCGGAAGGCATCTCCATCGACAACACCGCCATCTTCATCACCGCTATTGTCTCCCATGAGGAGGGAGTAGTTCTGCCTCGAGGCTAAGGGCTGTACCGGTAGCTATGTGGTTAATCTCTCTCTCATGTACTTCAATACAATGATCTCATGAGCTGCCTTACATGATTGAGATTCATATGATGAGCTTTGTATCACTATTAATCTATGTGCTACTCTAGTGATGTTATTAAAGTACTCTATTCCTCCTCCATGATGTAATGGTGACAGTGTGTG
This sequence comes from Lolium perenne, assembly GCF_019359855.2. Classification (NCBI taxonomy): domain Eukaryota; kingdom Viridiplantae; phylum Streptophyta; class Magnoliopsida; order Poales; family Poaceae; genus Lolium; species Lolium perenne. The sequence continues at coordinate 244,063,049 of NC_067244.2, read as the reverse complement.
CATCATGAAGTACTTGGTATATGATATGATTGTGATCTCTTGTAGATTATGAAGTTAACTATTACTATGATGGTATTGATGTGATCTATTCCTCCTTTCATAGTCTGTCGGTGACGGTGTGCATGCTATGTTAGTACTTGGTATAGCTGTGTTGATCTATCATGCACTCTAAGGTTATTTAAATATGAATATCGAATATTGTGGAGCTTGTTAACTTCGGCATTGAGGTGCTCTTGTAGCCCTACATAATTAGTGGTGTTCATCATCCAACAAGAGAGTGTAGAGTATAGCATTTATCTATTCAGTTATGTGATCAATGTTGAGAGTGTCCACTAGTGAAAGTATGATCCCTAGGCCTTGTTTTCAAATACTGCAATCACTGCTTGTTTACTGTTCTACTGCATCTCTACTTCCTGCAATATCTCCCACGTCAACTGCACGCCAGCAAGTATTTTCTGGCGCCGTTACTACTGCTCATATTCATTCATAGCACTTGTATTTCACTATCTCTTCACCGAACTAGTGCACCTATACATCTGACAAGTGTATTAGGTGTGTTGGGGACACAAGAGACTTCTTGCATTGTGATCGCAGGGTTGCTTGAGAGGGATATCTTTGACCTCTTCCTCCCTGAGTTCGATAAACCTTGGGTGATCCACTTAAGGGAAAACTTGCTGCTGTTCTACAAACCTCTGCTCTTGGAGGCCCAAAACTGTCTACAGGAAAAGAAGCGTGAGTAGACAACAGTCAACGTTGAATATGTGGGAGCCATTATGGATCTCTAGATCCCGCTATTGGTTATTGGTCGGAGAGAGGTCTCAACCATATCTACATAGTTCACGAACCATAGGGTGACACACTTAAGGTTTGATGTCGTTTATGTAAATATGGAATATGGAATGGAGTTCAAAGTTTTGTTCGGAGTCTCGGATGGGATCCAGGACATCACGAGGAGGTCCGGAATGGTCCGGAGAATAAGATTCATATATAGGAAGTCATTTTCTAGGTTTGAAAATGATCCGGTATTTTTTCTGGAAGGTTCTAGAAGGTTCTAGAAGAGTCCGGAAGAAATCAGCATGGAAGGGACTCCACCCACCTTGGCCGGCCAGCCTAAGGGAGGAGGAGTCCCAAGTGGACTCCTCCCCATGGTGGCCGGCCACCCCAGCAAAGGAAAGGGGGGAGTCCCACTCCCCCTAGGTTTGGTCATATGGAAGGTTTATGTTGGGGTCTTATTCGGAGACTTTTGACCTAATCCTTGGGGCTTCCACCTATATAAAGAGGGGAGGGGAGGGGCTGGCCGGCCACACCAATGCCACCCTTGGCCGTAGCCCTAGTTGGCCGGCGCCCAAGCCCCCTCTCCCCAAACCCTAGCTACCTCTCCTCCACATACAACTCCCGCATACGCTTAGGCGAAGCCCTTCCGGAGTTCTCCATCGACACTGCCACCACGCCGTCGTGCTGCCGGGATTCCGAGGAGGATCTACTACTTCCGCTGCCCGCTGGAACGGGGAGAAGGATGTCGTCTTCATCAACACCGAACGTGTGACTGAGTACGGAGGTGCTGCCCGATTGTGGCACCGTCAAGATCTTCTACGCTCTTTTGAAAGCGGCAAGTGATCGTCTACCGCAGCAACGAGAGCCTCCTCTCGTAGGCTTTGGAAATCTTCAAGGGTTAGTCTCGTTCATCCCCTCGTTGCTCCCATCTTCTAGATTGCATCTTGGGTTGGATTGCGTTCTCGCGGTAGGAAAATTTTTGTTTTCTATGCAACGAATCCTTACAGTGGTATCAGAGTCGTGTCTATGCATAGATGGTTGCACGAGTAGAACCCAATTGTTTTGTGGGCGTTGATGCTTTGTTGTCTTTAGTTCGAGTACTTTGCATCTTTGTGGCATGGTGGGATGAAGCGGCTCAGGCTAACTTTACATGACCGCGTTCATGAGACTTGCTCCATGTTCGACATGCAACTTGTATTGCATAAGTGGCTTTGCGGGTGTCTGTCTCTCCCACCATAGTGAAGATTCAATTTACTCTTTCTATTGACAACACTAGTATCACCGTTGTGGTTCATGTTCGTAGGTAGATTAGTTCTCACTCGAAAACCCACGTAAAATATGCAAACAAAATTAGAGACGTCTAACTTGTTTTTGCAGGGTTTGGTGATGTGATATGGCCATAATATGATGATGAATATGTATGAGATGATCATTATTGTATTGTGGCAACCGGCAAGAGCCTTATGGTTGTCTTTAAATTTCATGTTGAGTAGTATTTCAAAGTAGTTGTAATAGTTGCTACATGAGGTGAACAACCATGAAGACGGCGCAATGGACCTTGACGCTACGCCGGCGATGATGGAGATCATGCCTGTTGATGATGGAGATCATGTCCGTGCTTTGGAGATGAAGATCGAAGGCGCAAAGACTAAAGGGCCATATCATATCACATATGAATTGCATGTGATGTTAATCATTTATGCATCTTATTTTGCTTAGAACGCGACGGTATCATTATAAGATGATCCCTCACATTAATATCAAGATAATAAAGTGTTCTCCCCTCGTATGCACCGTTGTAACAGTTTGTCGTTTCGAAGCATCTCGTGATGATCGGATGTGATAGACTCAACGTTCACATACAACGGGTGTAAGCCATGTTGCACACGCGGAATACTTGGGTTTGCTTGACGAGCCTAGCATGTACAGACATGGCCTCGGGACAACGGAAACCGAATGGTTGAACACGAGTCATATGGATGATATGATCAACATGTTGATGTCCACCATTGAAGCTACACCATCTCACGTGATGATCGGTTTTGATGTAGTGGATATGGATCGTGTACCACTTAACAACTGTGAGGGATGTTGTATTAAGTGGGAGTTCATTAGTAATTAGATTAAAACATGAACTAATTATCATGAACATAGTCTAAGTAGTATTTTGAATTAATTTTGTAGTATTGGCATCCGTTTTCTACCATGCGCTAGTCTTGTAATTGAGATATAAATACTGTTAAGTCTGACAAGGAACTTTACGGACTGGTACCGTATTGTTAAAGAATCAAGAATTAATTAAGTCCTATTGCAAACTTTTAGTAAACCTCACATTGTTGATTCAAAGAACTATGGTTTCAATTAGTACCTAAAGTTATCTTGTCTCCGTGAAACTTGAAGTTCAAATCTGTTTGAAAAGTAAGGAGCTGAAAATTTAGTTTTTAGAAATAATCAAGGTATGAGATATATGTGATATCTAAGACCTTATTGCAAGATGATAGAATATAATTTGGTGAGACTACATAAACTCATAAGTTTTATGGGAATGTACGAAGGTTGAAGACGCAAGGCGTCCCAATCCTCCAACTATTGGGGCACTAACGATATTCACATATCCATGAAGTGATCGTCCTTATTATGCACCGTTGCTAAGACTCGTCGTTTCGAAGCATCACATGATGATCGGGTGTGATAGATTCTACGTGTGCATACAACGGATGCAAGCCAGATTTGCACATGCGAATACTAAGGTTAAAACTTTACGAGCCTAGCATGTACAGACATGGTCTCAGAAGTCATCATATGATGGATAAAATTATGAGTGAAATTGTTCATCATATTAAAAGGTTACTAATAGTGAAATCCGGAACACTTATCATATGATGATCAACTTCAAAGTAAGAATCTCAAGGTTATTGTTATTTGACAACCAAACCTAGAAGTTATTGATGTTGAAGTGTTTTTCTGAATAATGAGGAAAGCTAAAAGAGAAACTACAAAAGATTATTGGCAGAAAGAAAGAAAAGACTAGAAAGTCTAGCTCAGGTGTATATAAATGATATACATGTTATGGATGTATTCCTTGTTTGGTCACATAATGAAATTCTTGGGTATTTGTACCAGGTTGGTTGGTATGAGATGTCATACAATACAACGCAATACAAGAATGCGATGGCCTAAGTGACTAATAAGGAATATGGTAATAATGCACGTCTGGAACATAATAAAGTGTTATCATGTTTGTCGTTGGCATTCTACCTAGCCCTTAGAATTTATAATAAAGAACTTAATAATTGTTATTTTTGCTCTGGTCAAATGAAAACAATGAGTTGTTCAAATTATGACATTACTCCATGTAAGATGGATAAGTTATTATAAATCTTAATGGTGAAACACACACATAATACTGACGCTAAAATGCCATAAAGGCAAATGATTTGAATTCCACTTATTTGTGGAACCGCCATTTAGGTCATGTTAGAAAGGAACGCATGAAGGAATGATACGTCTCCGACGTATCGATAATTTCTTATGTTCCATGCCACATTATTGATGATATCTACATGTTTTATACATACTTTATGTCATATTTATGCATTTTCCGGCACTAACCTATTAACGAGATGCCGAAGAGCCGATTCTTTGTTTTTTCTGCTGTTTTTGGTTTCAGAAATCCTAGTAAGGAAATATTCTCGGAATTGGACGAAATCAACGCCCAGGGTCCTATTTTCACACGAAGCTTCCAAGACCGAAGGAGCCACGAAGTGGGTGTAGGATAACGTTGCATAGAAAACAAAAAATTTCCTACCGCGAACACGCAATCCAAGCCAAGATGCAATCTAGAAGATGGGAGCAACGAGGAGATGAACGAGACTAACCCTTGAAGAGATTCCAAAGCCTACAAGAGGAGGCTCTTGTTGCTGCGGTAGACGTTCACTTGCCGCTTGCAAAAGCGCGTAGAAGATCTTGATCACGATCGCTTCCGGCGCCACGAACGGGCAGCACCTCCGTACTCGGTCACACGTTCGGTTGTTGATGAAGACGACGTCCACCTCCCCGTTCCAGCGGGCAGCGGAAGTAGTAGCTCCTCTTGAATCCGACAGCACGACGGCGTGGTGTCGGTGGTGGTGGAGAAATCCGGCGGAGCTTCGCTTAAGCGTGCGGGATGTGGTGGAGGAGAGAGACCGCTAGGGTTTGGGGAGAGAGGGGGGTTGGGCGCCGGCCCTCTAAGGGGTGCGGCCAAGGCTGAGGCTTGAAGTGGTCAGCCCCCTCTCCTATGCCCCTCATTATATAGGTGGAAGCCCCAAGAGTTCTAGTCCAAGTCTTCGAATAAGACCCCAACACTAAAACCTCCCATATGTGGGAAACCTACTCAAGGAGGGAGTCCTACCCAAGGTGGGACTCCCACCTTTCCTTGAGGTGGGTTGGCCGGCCACCCTAGGGGAGTCCACCTTGGACTCCTCCCCCTTAGGGTTGGCTGGCCATGCAAGGTGGAGTCCCTCCGGGACTCTACTTTCCATGGTGATTTCTTCCGGACTTTTCTAGAACCTTCTAGAACCTGCCATAAATGCACCGGATCATTTCCAAACTTGGAATATGACTTCCTATATATTAAACTTAATCTACACACCATTCCTGAACACCTCGTGATGTCCGGATCTCATCCGGACTCCGAACAAATATTCGAACTCCATTCCATATTCAAGTTCTACCATTTCAACATCCAACTTTAAGTGTGTCACCCTACGGTTCGTGAACTATGCGGACATGGTTGAGTACTCACTCCGACCAATAACCAATAGCGGGATCTGGAGATCCATAATGGCTCCCACATATTCAACGATGACTTCAGTGATCGAATGAACCATTCACATACGATACCAATTCCCTTTGTCACGCGATATTTTACTTGTCCGAGGTTTGATCATCGGTATCACTCTATACCTTGTTCAACCTCGTCTCCTGACAAGTACTCTTTACTCGTACCGTGGTATGTGGTCTCTTATGAACTTATTCATATGCTTGCAAGACATTAGACGACATTCCACCGAGAGGGCCCAGAGTATATCTATCCGTCATCGGGATGGACAAATCCCACTGTTGATCCATATGCCTCAACTCATACTTTCCGGATACTTAATCCCACCTTTATAACCACCCATTTACGCAGTGGCGTTTGGTGTAATCAAAATACCTTTCCGGCATAAGTGATTTACATGATCTCATGGTCATAAGGACTATGTAACTATGTAACGAAAGCTTATAGCAAATAACTTAATGACGTGATCTTATGCTATGCTTTAATTGGGTGTGTCCATTACATCATTCATACAATGATATAACCTTGTTATTAATAACATCCAATGTTCATGATTATGAAACTAATCATCCATTAATCAACAAGCTAGTTAAGAGGCATACTAGGGACTCTTTGTTGTTTACATATCACACATGTATCAATGTTTCGGTTAATACAATTATAGCATGATATATAAACATTTATCATAAACATAAAGATATATAATAACCACTTTTATTATTGCCTCTTGGGCATATCTCCTTTAGTCTCCCACTTGCACTAGAGTCAATAATCTAGTTTACATTTGTAAAGATATAACACCTTGGCCTTCTGGTGCTTTATCATGTTTTGCTCACGGGAGAGGTTTTAGTCAACGGATCTGACACGCTCAGAAACGTATGTATTTTGTAATTCATTTGCGTCTTAACACATCACTCATTTCCAAATGAGTCGGCATTAAATATGTTTGGTCTTCTGGTGGAACCTTAATTCCGCGGTCTGAAATATGTCACTAATATTGTCACACACAATATAGCTTCAAAGTTCTGACTCTGTCGGAAATACACCAAGTTCTCAAAGAACCTCTTTACTTAACATCCTTTGTCATTGTCAAAACAATGACATACTCTGCCTTCTTTTGTAGATTCCGTCACAATATTTAGAACTCTTCTAAATCTAGCATAGACAACTTCTAGCTCATTGTGCTACCTTTTAAACAACACTTAGTCTAATTTGAGATTGAAATTATATTTTATATGTGACAAAACCAATATCGGTGTAACACCTTACAGCGATTTGTTTGTCATTTCTTCATACAAAAATATATATATATATATCCTTAGTTCTTCTAAAGTACTCAAGGATATTCTTACTGTCGTCCAATGATCATCATATGAATCATGCTGGTATATGCTCATAACACATTATAGCACATGATATCTGATTGTGTACATATTATTCGTGATCTATAATCACTCATGTGTTTTTACTCATTGAGTGTCAGATACACTCAAGTCTTGTTAAACCTTCACATGACAAGAACATTTTCTTAACATTTCTATATTGAACTACTTCAATATCCATTCTATGTACTTTGACTTAAACTTATTATGTGTTTCAATCTATCTTCATAGATTTTGACACTAAATATGTTTCAGTCCATATCCTTTCATTGAAGTTTAATTTTCAGTGAAACCTTTTTAATCAAGTATATAATTACATCATTTATAACCAACTATGTGTCGTCTACATAAGTATTATAAATATGTCTCAGCGCTCCCACTTAATTTCTTGCAAATGCAAGCCTCTTCATCGTCTCTGATGAAATCAAAAAACTCTTTGACTATTTCATCTTGGTGAAGATTCCAACTCCGTGATACTCACTTCATCCAATTGAAGTTCGTATACCTATCTAGTATTCTACGGACTAGCAAAACAATTAGTTGTATCTTGTATACATACTTCTGTTAAGTAGTGTATTTTGCCATCCTACTAGCATATCTCATAAAAGAAATATGTAGTGATTACTAGAATAATCCACATAGACTATAAGCATTGCTACGGAAGATCTAATCTTATCGTAGTCAACTCTTTGAACTTTGTCGTAAACAATTTTTCGACAAGTCGAGCTTCTTTAAGGATATTTCATCCAAGTCTATAGATCCATTTACTTTCAAAAAGTATTCATCTATTATGGATTTCATGGCGTATGGCCATTTTAACGGAGTCAGGGCCCATCATAACTTCTTTGTTTGTAGTTGGTTTATCATTGTTCAAAATCAATCCTTTGTCCACAAATCATTTATTTGATCACAAAGTAAACCATACCTACAAGGTTCAATATGTACTTCGATCTCCATGGCTAAAACACTTTGTAGTCATGGGAGCCATGATCGTCGTGGCCGCTTCCGAAACCAATTTCGATGCTGCGCTACTCTGATCATTATGCTCAGGTTCATAAACCTTATCAAAATATATTGTCCTCCCACTCAAATACTTCACTAGAAACAATTTCTCGGAAATAAGAAACATTGACAAACACTTTTGTCTTTGTCTTGTGGGAAGAATTCCCAATTAAATCTCTGGGATAACCAACAAAGACATTCATCCGATTTTGGTTTGTAAACTCTTAGACCAAAATTTAAAGAAAGGACTATTAGGGTTTATACCCATTCCATAACTCGTATGGTGTCATTTCAACGGATCATGATGATGCTCTATTTAGTGTAAAAGCGGTAGTCACTAAAGCATAATCCACAAAAATATAATGGCATCATAATATTTTATCTCATCATTAATCCAACAAGGTTTGGATACATCTCTAGGATACTATATCATCATTATGATACTCCAAGAAATGTGAGTTGTAGAACAATTTCATGACTCTCTTAGATGTTCGCTAAAACTCATAATTCAAATATTTTCACCATGATCTAATCATAGATATTTGACTTTTCTATTACGATGATTTCCACTTCATGCTGAAATTTATTTGAATCCATTCAAATGTTTCAAACTTCTTCCTTATTGAATATATCCACATATATACTCAATTCATTGTTGAAAGTTTTCATGAAGTAGAAGAATCTCCCGCACACAACTATGCCCAGTGAACCATATACATCATCATGTATTTTTCCACTAAGTTAGTTGCCCGTTCAACTCTTGGCCTATGAACGGTATTTTAATCATTCTCTTTAGAAAAGATTTGCAAGCGCCAAATGATTCAAAAATCAAATGACTCCAAAAATCCATTTACATGGAGTTCCTTCATGCGTTTCTTTCTAACATGACCTAAATGGCGGTTCCACAAATAAGTGGAATTCAAATCATTTGCCTTATGGCATTTTAGCGTCAGTGTTATGTATGTGTGTTTCACCATTAAGATTTATAATAACTTATCCATCGTACATGGAGTAATGTCATAATTTGAACAACTCATTGTTTTCATTTGACCAGAGCAAAATAACAATTATTAAGTTCTTTATTATAAATCCTAAGGGCTAGATGGAATGCCAATGACGAACGTAATAACATTTTATTTTGTTCCAGACGTGCATTCTTATCATATTCCTTGTCAGTCACTTAGGCCATTGTATTCTTGTATTGCGTTGTTTTGTATGACACTTCATACCAACCAATATAGTACTAATACCCAAGAATTTCATAGTGTGACTTAACTAGGAATACAACCATAACATGTATATCATTTATATACACCTGAGCTAGACTTTCTAGTCTTTTCTTTTCTTTTTGCCAAAATATCTTTTGCAGTTTCTCTTTTAGCTTTCCTCTTTATTCAGAATAACACATCAACTTCAATAACTTCTCGGTTTGTTGGTCAAACACCAATAACCTTGAGGTTCTTACTTTGAAGTTGATTATCATATGACAAGTGTTCCGGATTTCACTATTAGTAACCTTGTAATATGATGAACAATTTCAGTCATAATTTTATCCATCAATTCATGACAACTTTCTGAGACCATGTCTGTACATGCTAGGCTCATAAAGTTTAACCTTAGTATTTGCATGTGCAAATCTGGCTTGTACCCGTTGTAAGCACACGTAGAATCTATAACACCCGATCATCACGTGATGCTTCGATACGACGAGTCTTAGCAACGGTGCATACTAAGGATGATAAATTCATGGATATGTGAATATCGTTAGTGCCCCAATAGTTGGAGGATTGGGACGCCTTGCGTCTTCAACCTTCGTACATTCCCATAAAACTTATGAGTTTATGTAGTCTCACCAAATTTATATTCTATCATCTTGCAATAAGGTCTTAGATATCACATATATCTCATACCTTGATTATTTCTGAAAACTAAATTTTCAGCTCCTTACTTTTCAAACAGATTTGAACTTCAAGTTTCACGGAGACAAGATAACTTTAGGTACTAATTGAAATCATAGCTCTTTGAATCAATAATGTGAGGTTTACTAAAAGTTTGCAACGGGACTTAATTAATTCTTGATTCTTTAACAATACGGTACCAATCCGTAAAGTTTCTTGTCAGATTTTAACAGTATTTCTATCTCAATAACAAGACTAGCGCATAGTAGTAAACGGATGCCAATACTACAAAATTAATTCAAAATACTACTCAGACTATGTTTATGATAATTAGTTCATGTTATAATCTAATTACTAATGAACTCCCACTTAATACAACATCCCTCATAGTTGTTAAGTGGTACACGATCCAAATTCACTACACCAAAAACCGATCATCACGTGAGATGATGTAGCTTCAATGGTGAACATCAACATGTTGATCATATCATCCATATGACTCGTGTTTAACCTTTCGGTTTCCGTTGTCCCGAGGCCATGTCTGTACATGCTAGGCTCGTCAAGCAAACCCAAGTATTCCGCGTGTGCAACATGGCTTACACCCGTTGTATGTGAATCGTTGAATCTATCACATCCGATCATCACGAGATGCTTCGAAATGACGAACTGTTACAACGGTGCATACGAGGGGAGAACACTTTATTATCTTGATATTAATGTGAGGGATCATCTTATAATGCTACCGTCGCGATCTAAGCAAAATAAGATGAATAAAGGATTAACATCACATGCAATTCATATGTGATATGATATGGCCCTTTTGTCTTTGCGCCTTTGATCTTCATCTCCAAAGCACGGACATGATCTCCATCATCAACGGGCATGATCTCCATCATCGTCGGCGTAGCGTCAAGGTTCATCGCGCCGTCTTCATGATTGTTCACCTCATGTAGCAACTATTACAACTACTTTGAAATACTACTCAACATGAAATTTAAAGACAACCATAAGGCTCCTACCGGTTGCCACAATACAATAATGATCATCTCATACATATTCATCATCACATTATGGCCATACCACATCACCAAACCCTGCAAAAACAAGTTAGACGTCTCTAATTTGGTTTGCATATTTTACGTGGTTTAGGGTTTTCGAGAGAGATCTAATCTACCTACGAACATGAACCACAACGGTGATACTAATGTTGTCAATAGAAGAGTAAATTGAATCTTCACTATAGTAGGAGAGACAGACACCCGCAAAGCCTCTTATGCAATACAAGTTGCATGTCGAACGAGGAACAAGTCTCATGAACGCGGTCATGTAAAGTTAGTCCGGGCCGCTTCATCCCACTATGCCACAAAGATGCAAAGTACTCAAACTAAAGATAACAAGAGCATCAACGCCCACAAAACCATTGTGTTCTACTCGTGCAACCATCTATGTATAGACACGGCACTGATACCACTGTAGGATAACGTTGCATAGAAAACAAAAAAATTTCTACCGCGAACACGCAATCCAAGCCAAGATGCAATCTAGAAGATGGGAGCAACGAGGAGATGAACGAGACTAACCCTTGAAGAGATTCCAAAGCCTACAAGAGGAGGCTCTTGTTGCTGCGGTAGACGTTCACTTGCCGCTTGCAAAAGCGCGTAGAAGATCTTGATCACGATCGCTTCCGGCGCCACGAACGGGCAGCACCTCCGTACTCGGTCACACGTTCGGTTGTTGATGAAGACGACGTCCACCTCCCCGTTCCAGCGGGCAGCGGAAGTAGTAGCTCCTCTTGAATCCGACAGCACGACGGCGTGGTGTCGGTGGTGGTGGAGAAATCCGGCGGAGCTTCGCTTAAGCGTGCGGGATGTGGTGGAGGAGAGAGACCGCTAGGGTTTGGGGAGAGAGGGGGGTTGGGTGCCGGCCCTCTAAGGGGTGCGGCCAAGGCTGAGGCTTGAAGTGGTCAGCCCCCTCTCCTATGCCCCTCATTATATAGGTGGAAGCCCCAAGAGTTCTAGTCCAAGTCTTCGAATAAGACCCCAACACTAAAACCTCCCATATGTGGGAAACCTACTCAAGGAGGGAGTCCTACCCAAGGTGGGACTCCCACCTTTCCTTGAGGTGGGTTGGCCGGCCACCCTAGGGGAGTCCACCTTGGACTCCTCCCCCTTAGGGTTGGCTGGCCATGCAAGGTGGAGTCCCTCCGGGACTCTACTTTCCATGGTGATTTCTTCCGGACTTTTCTAGAACCTTCTAGAACCTGCCATAAATGCACCGGATCATTTCCAAACTTGGAATATGACTTCCTATATATGAATCGTATTCTCCTGACCATTCCGGAACTCCTCGTGATGTCCGGGATCTCATCCGGGACTCCGAACAAATATTCGAACTCCATTCCATATTCAAGTTCTACCATTTCAACATCCAACTTTAAGTGTGTCACCCTACGGTTCGTGAACTATGCGGACATGGTTGATTACTCACTCCGACCAATAACCAATAGCGGGATCTGGAGATCCATAATGGCTCCCACATATTCAACGATGACTTCAGTGATCAAATGAACCATTCACATACGATACCAATTCCCTTTGTCACGCGATATTTTACTTGTCCGAGGTTTGATCATCGGTATCACTCTATACCTTGTTCAACCTCGTCTCCTGACAAGTACTCTTTACTCGTACCGTGGTATGTGGTCTCTTATGAACTTATTCATATGCTTGCAAGACATTAGACGACATTCCACCGAGAGGGCCCAGAGTATATGTATCCGTCATCGGGATGGACAAATCCCACTGTTGATCCATATGCCTCAACTCATACTTTCCGGATACTTAATCCCACCTTTATAACCACCCATTTACGCAGTGGCGTTTGGTGTAATCAAAATACCTTTCCGGCATAAGTGATTTACATGATCTCATGGTCATAAGGACTAGGTAACTATGTAACGAAAGCTTATAGCAAATAACTTAATGACGTGATCTTATGCTATGCTTTAATTGGGTGTGTCCATTACATCATTCATACAATGATATAACCTTGTTATTAATAACATCCAATGTTCATGATTATGAAACTAATCATTCATTAATCAACAAGCTAGTTAAGAGGCATACTAGGGACTCTTTGTTGTTTACATATCACACATGTATCAATGTTTCGGTTAATACAATTATAGCATGATATATAAACATTTATCATAAACATAAAGATATATAATAACCACTTTTATTATTGCCTCTTGGGCATATCTCCTTCAGTGGGGCCACGAGGCGCCGACACACTAAGGCGGCGCGGCCCAAGCCTTGGCCGCGCCAGCCTAGCGTGTGGGGCCCTCGTGTGGCCCCCTGACCTATCTCCTCCGCCTACTTATAGCCTTCGTCGCGAAACCCCCAGTACCGAGAGCCACGATACGGAAAACCTTCCAGAGACGCCGCCGCCGCCAATCCCATCTCGGGGGATTCAGGAGATCGCCTCCGCACCCGCCGAGAGGGGAATCATCTCCCGGAGGACTCTTCACCGCCATGGTCGCCTCCGGAGTGATGAGTGAGTAGTTCACCCCTGGACTATGGGTCCATAGCAGTAGCTAGATGTTCGTCTTCTCCTAATTGTGCTTCATTGTCGGGTCTTGTGAGCTGCCTAACATGATCAAGATCATCTATCTGTAATGCTATATGTTGTGTTTGTTGGGATCCGATGGATAGAGAATACTATGTTATGTTGATTATCAATCTATTACCTATGTGTTGTTTATGATCTTGCATGCTCTCCGTTATTAGTAGAGGCTCTGGCCAAGTTTTTACTCTTAACTCCAAGAGGGAGTATTTATGCTCGATAGTGGGTTCATGCCTCCATTAAATCTGGGACAGTGACAAAAAGTTCTAAGGTTGTGGATGTGCTGTTGCCACTAGGGATAAAACATTGATGCTATGTCCGAGGATGTAGTTATTGATTACATTACGCACCATACTTAATGCAAGTGTCTGTTGTTTTCAACTTAATACTGGAAGGGGTTCGGATGATAACATGAAGGTGGACTTTTTAGGCATAGATGCATGCTGGATAGCGGTCTATGTACTTTGTCGTAATGCCCAATTAAATCTCACAATACTCATCATATCATGTATGTGCATTGTCATGCCCTCTCTATTTGTCAATTGCCCAACTGTAATTTGTTCACCCAACATGCTATTTATCTTATGGGAGAGACACCACTAGTGAACTGTGGACCCCGGTGCATTCTTAACATCGATACAATCTACTGCAATACTTGTTCTACTGTTCTCTGCAAACAATCATCATCCACACTATACATCTAATCCTTTGTTACAGCAAGCCGGTGAGATTGACAACCTCACTGTTTCGTTGGGGCAAAGTACTTTGGTTGTGTTGTGCAGGTTCCACGTTGGCGCCGGAATCCCTGGTGTTGCGCCGCACTACATCTCGCCGCCATTAACCTTCAACTTGCTTCTTGGCTCCTACTGGTTCGATAAACCTTGGTTTCTTACTGAGGGAAAACTTGCCGCTGTACGCATCACACCTTCCTCTTGGGGTTCCCAACGGACGTGTGCTGTACGCGTATCAAGCTCTTTTTCTGGCGCCGTTGCCGGGGAGATCAAGACACGCTGCAAGGGGAGTCTCCACATTCCAATCTCTTTACTTTGTTTTTTGTCTTGCTTTATTTTATTTACTACTTTGTTTGCTGCAATAAAACAAAACACAAAAAAATTAGTTGCTAGTTTTACTTTACTTGCTATCTTGTTCTCCATATTAAAAAAAAAAATTAGTTACTTGCATTTACTTTATCTAGTTTGCTTTATTTACTGTTGCTAAAATGGGTACTCCTGAAAATACTAAGTTGTGTGACTTCACAACCACAAATAATAATGATTTCTTATGCACACCTATTGCTCCACCTGCTACTACAGCAGAATTCTTTGAAATTAAACCTGCTTTACTAAATCTTGTTATGCGAGAGCAATTTTCTGGTGTTAGTTCTGATGATGCTGCTGCCCATCCCAATAACTTTGTTGAACTATGTGAAATGCAAAAGTATAAGGATGTAGATGGTGACATTATAAAATTAAAATTGTTCCCTTTCTCATTAAGAGGAAGAGCTAAAGATTGGTTGCTATCTCTACCTAAGAATAGTATTGATTCATGAAATAAATGCAAGGATGCTTTTATTGGTAGATATTATCCCCCTGCTAAAATTATATCTTTGAGGAGTAGCATAATGAACTTTAAACAATTGGATAATGAGCATGTTGCACAAGCATGGGAAAGAATGAAATCTTTGGTTAAAAATTGCCCAACCCATGGACTGACTACTTGGATGATCATCCAAACCTTTTATGCAGGACTGAATTTTTCTTCGCGGAACCTATTGGATTCAGCTGCTCGAGGTACCTTTATGTCCATCACTCTTGGTGAAGCAACAAAGCTCCTTGATAATATGATGATTAATTACTCTGAATGGCACACGGAAAGAGCTCCACAAGGTAAGAAGGTAAATTCTGTCGAAGAAACCTCTTCCTTGAGTGATAAGATTGATGCTATTATGTCTATGCTTGTGAATGATAGGACTAATGTTGATCCTAATAATGTTCCGTTAGCTTCATTGGTTGCTCAAGAAGAACATGTTGATGTAAACTTCATTAAAAATAATAGTTTCAACAACAATGCTTACCAGAACAATTCTAGTAACAACTATAGGCCATATCCTTATAATAATGGCAACGGCTATGGTAATTCTTATGGGAATTCTTACAACAATAATAGGAATACACCCCATGGACTTGAAGCTATGCTTAAAGAATTTATTAGTACACAAACTGCTTTTAACAAATCTGTTGAAGAAAAGTTTGGGAAAATTGATATACTTGCTTCTAAAGTCGATAGTCTTGCTGCTGATGTTGATCTTTTGAAATCGAAAGTTATGCCTAATGAAAATCATAATAATAAAATTGTTACTACAGCAAATTCCATCCAAGTTAGAATTAATGAGAATATAAGACTGATGGCCGAATTGCGTGCTAGGTGGGAAAAAGAAGAAAATGCAAAAGAAGATAATATAGCTAAAGTTTGGACTATTACCACCACTAGTAATGCTAATGCTCCACATGTTGCTGCACCTCCTACTAATAATGGTAAAATAATTGCTGTTGGCAATGTTTCCACTTCTAATGCAAAGCGTGAAAAACTGCCTGAAACTGCTAAAACTGCTGAAATTGCCTGTGATAAAACTGCTGAATTTTTTTCTAACATTGGGGATAATGATCCCATTGATTTAGATTATAATGGTTTAGATTTTGATGATTGCCACATCTCTGAAGTTATAAAGTTCTTACAAAAACTTGCTAAGAGTCCTGATGCTAGTGCTATAAATTTGGCTTTCACGAAACGTATTACAAATGCTCTCATAAAAGCTAGAGAAGAGAAACTAGAACGCGAAACTTGTATTCCTAGGAAGCTTGAGGATGGTTGGGAGCCCATCATTAAGATGAAGGTCAATGACTTTGATTGTAATGCTTTATGTGATCTTGGTGCAAGTATTTCCGTTATGCCTAGAAAGATCTATAATATGCTTGACTTGACACCATTGCAAAATTGTTATTTGGATGTTAATCCTGCTGATAATTCTACAAAGAAACCTTTGTGGAGAGTTGATAATGTTCGCATTACCGTTAACAATAACCTTGTCCCCGTTGATTTTGTTGTCTTGGATATTGAATGCAATGCATCTTGTCCCATCATATTGGGAAGACCTTTTCTTCGAACTGTTGGTGCTATCATTGATATGAAGGAAGGTAATATTAAATATCAATTTCCTCTCAAGAAAGGTATGGAACACTTTCCTAGAAAGAGAATGAAGTTACCTTTTGATTCTATCATTAGAACAAATTATGTTGTTGATGCTTCGTCTCTTGATAATACTTGATACACACTTTCTGCGCCTAGCTGAAAGGCGTTAAAGAAAAGCGCTTATGGGAGACAACCCATGTTTTTACTACAGTACTTTTATTTTATATTTGAGTCTTGGAAGTTGTTACTACTGTAGCAACCTCTCCTTATCTTAGTTTTGTTGCATTATTGTGCCAAGTAAAGTCGTTGATAGTAAGGTTCATACTAGATTTGGATTACTGCGCAGAAACAGATTTCTTTGCTGTCACGAATCTGGGCCTAATTCTCTGCAGGTAACTCAGAAAATTATGCCAATTTACGTGAGTGATCCTCAGATATGTACGCAACTTTCATTAAATTTGAGCATTTTCATTTGAGCAAGTCTGGTGCCTCTTAGAAATTCGTATTTACGAACTATTCTGTTTGACAGATTCTGCCTTTTATTTCGCATTGCCTGTTTTGCTATGCTTGATGGATTTTTCGATTCCATTAACTTTCAGTATCTTTGTGCAATATCCAGAAGTGTTAAGAATGATTGTGTCACCTCTAAACATGTAAATTTTAATTGTGCACTAACCCTCTAATGAGTTGTTTTGAGTTTGGTGTGGAGGAAGTTTTCAAGGATCAAGAGAGGGAGATGATACAATATGATCAAGGAGAGTGAAAGCTCTAAGCTTGGGGCTGCCCCGGTGGTTCACCCCTGCATATTTCAAGAAGACTCAAGCGTCTAAGCTTGGGGATGCCCAAGGCATCCCCTTCTTCATCGACAACATTATCAGGTTCCTCTAGTGAAAACTATATTTTTATTCCATCACATCTTATGCACTTTGCTTGGAGCGTCGGTTTGTTTTTGTTTTTGTTTTGTTTGAATAAAATGGATCCTAGCATTCATTGTGTGGGAGAGAGTCACGCTCCGCTGTTGCATATGGACAAATATGTCCTTAGGCTTTACTCATAGTGTTCATGGCGAAGGTTGAATCTTCTTCGTTAAATTGTTATATGGTTGGAAACGGGAAATGCTACATGTAGTAATTGCTATAATGTCTTGGATAATGTGATACTTGGCAATTGTTGTGCTCATGTTTAAGCTCTTGCATCATATACTTTGCACCCATTAATGAAGAAATACATAGAGCTTGCTAAAATTTGGTTTGCATAATTGGTCTCTCTAAGGTCTAGATAATTTCTAGTAAAGAGTTTGAACAACAAGGAAGACGGTGTAGAGTCTTATAATTTTTACAATATGTTTTTTATGTGAGTTTTGCTGCACCGGTTCATCCTTGTGTTTGTTTCAAATAACCTTGCTAGCCTAAGCCTTGTATCGAGAGGGAATACTTCTCATGCATCCAAAATCCTTGAGCCAACCACTATGCCATTTGTGTCCACCATACCTACCTACTACATGGTATTTCTCCGCCATTCCAAAGTAAATTGCTTGAGTGCTACCTTTAAATTTCTATCCTCTACCTTTACAATATATAGCTCATGGTACAAATAGCCTAAAAACTATTGTGGTATTGAATATGTACTTATGCACTTTATCTCTTATTAAGTTGCTTGTTGTGCGATAACCATGTTCCTGGGGACGCCATCAACTACTCTTTGTTGAATATCATGTGAGTTGCTATGCATGTCCGTCTTGTCTGAAGTAAGGGAGATTTACCGCTAGAATGGTTAGAGCATGCATAATGTTAGAGAAGAACATTGGGCCGCTAACTAAAGCCATGATCCATGGTGGAAGTTTCAGTTTTGGACAAATATCCTCAATCTCATATGAGAAAATTAACTGTTGTTGAATGCTTAAGCATTAAAGAGGAGTCCATTATCTGTTGTCTATGTAGTCCCGGTATGGATGTCTAAGTTGAGAATAATCAATACGAGAAATCCAATGCGAGCTTTCTCCTTAGACTTTTGTACAGGCGGCATAGAGGTACCCCTTTGTGACACTTGGTTAAAACATATGCATTGCGATGATAATCCAGGTAATCCGAGCTAATTAGGACAAGGTGCGGGCACTATTAGTATACTATGCATGAGGCTTGCAACTTGTAAGATATAATTTACATAACACATATGCTTTATTACTACCGTTGAAAAAATTGTTTCTTGTTTTCAAAATCAAAGCTCTAGCACAAATATAGCAATCGATGCTTCCCTCTGCGAAGGGCCATTCTTTTACTTTTATGATTGAGTCAGTTCACATATTTCTCTCCACCTCAAGAAGCAAACACTTGTGTGAACTGTGCATTGATTCCTATATACTTGCATATTGCACTTGTTATATTACTTTACATTGACAATATCCATGAGATATACATGTTACAAGTTGAAAGCAACCGCTGAAACTTAATCTTCCTTTATGTTGCTTCAATACTTTTACTTTGAATTATTGCTTTATGAGTTAACTCTTATGCAAGACTTATTGATGCTTGTCTTGAAGTACCATTCATGAAAAGTCTTTGCTATATGATTCATTTGTTTACTAATATCATTTACATTGTTTGGATCGCTGCATTCATTACATATGCTTACAATAGTATGATCAAGGTTATGATGGCATGTCACTCCAGAAATTATCTTTGTTATCGTTTACCTGCTCGGGACGAGCAGAAACTAAGCTTGGGGATGCTGATACGTCTCCGACGTATCGATAATTTCTTATGTTCCATGCCACATTATTGATGATATCTACATGTTTTATACATACTTTATGTCATATTTATGCATTTTCCAGCACTAACCTATTAACGAGATGCCGAAGAGCCAGTTGCTGTTTTCTGCTGTTTTTGGTTTCAGAAATCCTAGTAAGGAAATATTCTCGGAATTGGACGAAATCAACGCCCAGGGTCCTATTTTCACACGAAGCTTCCAGAAGACCGAAGGAGCCACGAAGTGGGGCCACGAGGCGCCGACACACTAAGGCGGCGCGGCCCAAGCCCTGGCCGCGCCGGCCTAGCGTGTGGGGCCCTCGTGTGGCCCCCTGACCTATCTCCTCCGCCTACTTATAGCCTTCGTCGCGAAACCCCCAGTACCGAGAGCCACGATACGGAAAACCTTCCAGAGACGCTGCCGCCGCCAATCCCATCTCGGGGGATTCAGGAGATCGCCTCCGGCATCCTGCCGAAGAGGGGAATCATCTCCCGGAGGACTCTTCACCGCCATGGTCGCCTCCGGAGTGATGAGTGAGTAGTTCACCCCTGGACTATGGGTCCATAGCAGTAGCTAGATGGTCGTCTTCTCCTAATTGTGCTTCATTGTCGGGTCTTGTGAGCTGCCTAACATGATCAAGATCATCTATCTGTAATGCTATATGTTGTGTTTGTTGGGATCCGATGGATAGAGAATACTATGGTATGTTGATTATCAATCTATTACCTATGTGTTGTTTATGATCTTGCATGCTCTCCGTTATTAGTAGAGGCTCTGGCCAAGTTTTTACTCTTAACTCCAAGAGGGAGTATTTATGCTTGATAGTGGGTTCATGCCTCCATTAAATCGGGGACAGTGACAGAAAGTTCTAAGGTTGTGAATGTGCTGTTGCCACTAGGGATAAAACATTGATGCTATGTCCGAGGATGTAGTTATTGATTACATTACACACCATACTTAATGCAATTGTCTGTTGTTTTCAACTTAATACTGGAAGGGGTTCGGATGATAACCTGAAGGTGGACTTTTTAGGCATAGATGCATGCTGGATAGCGGTCTATGTACTTTGTCGTAATGCCCAATTAAATCTCACAATACTCATCATATCATGTATGTGCATTGTCATGCCCTCTCTATTTGTCAATTGCCCAACTGTAATTTGTTCACCCAACATGCTATTTATCTTATGGGAGAGACACCACTAGTGAACTGTGGACCCGGTCCATTCTTAGCATCGATACAATCTACTGCAATACTTGTTCTACTGTTCTCTGCAAACAATCATCATCCACACTATACATCTAATCCTTTGTTACAGCAAGCCGGTGAGATTGACAACCTCACTGTTTCGTTGGGGCAAAGTACTTTGGTTGTGTTGTGCAGGTTCCACGTTGGCGCCGGAATCCCTGGTGTTGCGCCGCACTACATCTCGCCGCCATCAACTTTCAACGTGCTTCTTGGCTCCTACTGGTTTGATAAACCTTGGTTTCTTACTGAGGGAAAACTTGCCGCTGTACGCATCACACCTTCCTCTTGGGGTTCCCAACAGACGCGTGCTGTACGCGTATC
The DNA here is from genome assembly GCF_019359855.2 of Lolium perenne. Classification (NCBI taxonomy): domain Eukaryota; kingdom Viridiplantae; phylum Streptophyta; class Magnoliopsida; order Poales; family Poaceae; genus Lolium; species Lolium perenne. The sequence continues at coordinate 244,042,044 of NC_067244.2, read as the reverse complement.
AAGGAACTCCATGCAAATGGATTTTTGGAGTCATTTAATTTTTTGAATCGTTTGGCGCTTGCAAATCTTTTCTAAAGAAAATGACTAAAATACCGTTCATAGGCCAAGAGTTGAACGGGCAACTAACTTAGTGAAAACATACATGATGATATATGTGGTTCACTGGGCATAGTTGTGTGCGGGAGATTCTTCTACTTCATGAAAACTTCCAACAATGAATTGAGTATATATATGTGGATATATTCGATAAGGAAGAAGTTTGAAACATTTGAATGGATTCAAATAAATTTCAGCATGAAGTGGAAATCATCGTAATAGAAAAGTCAAATATCTATGATTGGATCATTGGGAAAATATTTGAATTACGAGTTTTAGCGAACATCTAAGAGAGTTATGAAATTATTTTACAACTCACATTTCTTGGAGTATCATAGTGATGATAAAGTATCCAAGAGATGTATCCAAACCTTGTTGGGTCAATGATGAGATAAAATATTAACGCCATTATATTTTTGTGGATTATGCTTTAGAACTACCGCTTTAACACTAAATAGAGCATCATCATGATTCGTTGAAATGACACCATACAAGTTATGGCATCGGTATAAACCCTAATAGTCTTTTCTTTAAATTTTGGTCTAAGAGTTTACAACCAAAATCGGATGAATGTCTTTGTTGGTTATCCCAGAGATTTGATTGGGAATTTTTCCCACGAGACAAAGACAAAATTGTTTGTCAATGTTTCTTATTTCCGAGAAATTGTTTCTAGTGAAGTATTTGAGTGGGAGGACAATAGAATTTGATAAGGTTTATGAATCTGAGCATAATGATCAGAGTAGCGCAGCATCGGAATTGGTTTCGGAAGCGACCACGATGATCATGGCTCCCATGACTACAAAGTGTTTTAGCCATGGAGATCGAAGTACATACTGAACCTTGTAGGTATGGTTTACTTTGTGATCAAATAAATGATTTGTGGACAAATGATTGATTTTGAACAATGATAAACCAACTACAAACAAAGAAGTTATGATGGGCCCTAACTCCGTTAAAATGGCTATACGCCTGATACGTCCAAAACGTATCCACTTTCCCGAACACTTTTGCTATTGTTTTGCCTCTAATTTGTGTATTTTGGATGCAACTAACACGGACTAACGCTGTTTTCAGCAGAACTGCTCTGGTGTCTCGTTTTTGTGCAGAAATCCAACTTTCGGGAAAATCCTCGGAATTTATGCAGAAAGCCCTATTTTCCCAGAGAACTGACGGAGCCAGAAGGACAAACCAGGTGGAGGCCCGAGGGCCCCACACCATAGGGCGGCGCGGCCCAGGGGGGCCCGCGCGGCCATGTGGTGTGGCCCCCTCGGCCGGCCTCCGACGCCCTCCTTCGGACTATTTATCGGCCTCGACCTAAAAACGCACGGGGAGAAGTCGAAGTCGCGTAAACCCTCCAGAACGCCGCCACATCGCGAAACTCCGTCGCGGGAGCCAGAAGTCTCCGTTCTGGCACTCCGCCGGGACGGGGAATTGGAGGAGATCATCGCCGCCATCACCGCCAACGCCTCTACATCAACCAGCCATGTTTCCCCCATCCATGTGTGAGTAATTCCCCCGCTGTAGGCTGAAGGGGATGGTAGGGATTGGATGAGATTGGTCATGTAATAGCATAAGATTGTTAGGGCATAGTGCCTAGTGTCCGTAATTGGTACTTTGATGATATTGTTGCAACTTGTTATGCTTAATGCTTGTCACTAGGGCCCGAGTGCCATGATCTCAGATCTGAACATGTTATTGTTTCATCAAGATATTCATTGTTTATGGTCTTACCTATAAGTTGTATACACATGTCGCTGTCCGAAACCGATGGCCCCGAAGTGACAGAAATCGGGACAACCGGAGGGAATGGTAGCGATGTGAGGATCACATGTGTTCACGGAGTGTTAATGCTTTGCTCCGGTACTCTATTAAAAGGAGTACCTTAATATCCGATAGTTTCCCTTGAGGCCCGGCTGCCACCGGCTGGTAGGACAAAAGATGTTGTGCAAGTTTCTCATTGCGAGCACGCACGACTATATATGGAACACATGCCTATTGATTGCTTTGTACTTGGACACCGTTTTATTATTATCTGCAAATGCCCTGCTATGATTGTTACATGAGTTTCTCTCATCCATGCAACGCCCGTCATCCGTCCCCGTGCCTACAGTATTTTAATCCTGCTGTTTACTATAATCACTACTGCTGTCTGTGTTACTCTGCTGTTATTTCACTATCTGCTACGTTGCTATAAAACTGTTACTATCGATAAACTCTTGCGAGCAAGTCTGTTTCCAGGTGCAGCTGAATTGACAACTCCGCTGTTAAGGCTTCCAAGTGTTCTTTGTCTCCCCTTGTGTCGAATCAATAAATTGGGTTTTACTTCCCTCGAAGACTGTTGCGATCCCCTATACTTGTGGGTCATCAAGACTATTTTCTGGCGCCGTTGCCGGGGAGCATCGCTTTAGTTGGACGTTCACTTGGATGAATATTGTTCGGTGCAAATTCTCCATCATGGGTAAACCTCGCGCTACTAAGATCGCCATATTACCATCCACTACAAGAAAAGGTACAATTAAGTACCTCCGCTACACTTGATTCACCATCTCGTGATTGATAAACTTGTTTCACCGCCACATGCTTCACATGCGGGTACTTCTGCTGAATCTGAAAACTCTCATAATATTGATAATATTTCTGCTGTGCTTGATGATAGTGGTTCATTGGGATCCTTTCTAGATGCTACAATTGCTATGTCTAGACAAATTGAAAATACTGAAACTCCTAATGCTACTACACCTGTTAGTTCACCTGAACTTGATTATTTTAGTGATGATCCTGATGAAGATTATGTGGAGCTTAATGATGATTTTATTGAAAAATGCAATGCTACTACTGATGCAAGAAAAATTAAAAAGTTGCTTGCGTAACATGCCGTTAGATATAAACTGTCTCTGATCCTAAATTTGCCACATCTCCTATAAACATTAAGGATAAAGATTATGATTTTTCTCTTGATCTATCTCATATAGCTATTGTTGAGAAAACACCCTTTTGTGGTACTGAAAAAGAGAGTGCTGTTGAACACATGACTGAGTTATCTACTCTAAGTAGCTTGTTTTCTGATGATGTCAAGATGCGTACTTACTTTGTTGCTAAAATCTTTCCATTCTCATTAAAGGATGACGCTAAAACTTGGTATAATAGTTTGCCACCTAATTCTATTAAAAGTCCAAAAGAATTGCTTGATATTTTCTTCCGTAAATACTTTCCTGCTAGTGCTCAACATATTGCTTTGCAGAGAATTTATAATTTTGACCAGGAAGATGGAGAGAAATTGCCTGAGGCTTGGGCGAGATTTTGCTCTCTTATTAGAGCTCGGCCTGATCATGATTTGGAAAAGCATGATTTACTTGATATATTTTATAGCGGACTAACCATTGAGTCTAGGGCATACCTGGATAGTTGTGCTGGTTGTGTTTTCAGGAAAAGAACTCCAGGGCAATGGCTGAAGAATTATTGGCTAAAATAGGCCGGAATCATGATGATTGGACTATGCCTGAACCAACTCCAACGCCAATATTGAAGAAGAGGGGTCTAATTAAATTGAATGATGAAGATATGAGGGAAGCCAAGAAGTCTCTCAAGGAGAAAGGTATTAAATCTGAAGATGTGAAGAATCTACCTCCCATAGAAGATATATGTGAGATAATTCCCCCTTCATCCATGATTGAGGTAAACTCCCTTCAACGCTTTACTAGGGAAGATATTCCGTATTCGAAACCTCCTGCACAATGCTTAGATGAGTTTGATAATTATATTGTTAAGCAAGAAAATTTTAATATGAGAGTAGAGAATCATTTAATGGAAAATTCTCGAGCTATTAGTGAATTGCATGATATTGTAGAGAGAACCTCCAATGATGTTAAGATGCTTGTTAAACATTTTCATATGATTCAAACTCAAATTGATCAACTCACTAAAGTGCAAAATGACTTATTAGGGAATAATTCTAAAGAGAAACATGCTTATGAAGTAACAACTAGAGGTGGTGTCTCTACCCAGGATCCTCTATATCCTGAAGGGCATCCCAAAAGAATTGAACAAGATTCTCAACACATTGAACCTAGTGCTCATTCTAGGAAGAAAAAGAAGAAGAAACATAAAAATGTTGTAGAATCCTCTGAACCTGCTAATGATCCTAATAGTATTTCTATTTCTGATGCTGAAACTGAAAGTGGTAATGAACATGATAAAGATAATGATAAGAATGATACTCCTGATAAAGAAGAGGTTGAAGAAGAACCTGAAAAGCATGCTAAAAATAAGAAGTACACTAAAGAAGATTTTATTGCTGAGAAACATGGTAATGAAAGAGAACCTTGGGTGCAAAAGCAAATGCCTTTTCCTGCTAAGAAATTAAAATCAAAGGAAGAAGAACACTATAATAAATTTTGTGATTGGATGAAACCTTTATTCTTGCAAATCCCTTTGACTGATGCTATTAAATTGCCACCTTATTCAAAGTATATGAAAGATATTGTTACTAACAAAAGGAAAATCCCCAATGAGGAAATTTCCACTATGCTTGCTAATTACTCTTTCAATGGCAAAGTTCCAAATAAGTTGGGCGAACCAGGTATACCTACTATTCTTGTTCTATTAAGAATAATTATGTTAAAACTGCTCTATGTGACTTGGGAGCCGGTGTTAGTGTTATGCCTTTTTCTCTTTATAAGAGACTTTACTTAGATAAGTTGATACCTACTGATATATCTTTGCAAATGGCTGATAAATCTACTGCTATTCCTGTTGGTATATGTGAGGATGTTCCTGTTCAAGTTACTACTAACTGCTTGATATTAACTGATTTTGTTGTGTTGGAAATGCCTGAAGATGATAATATGTCCATTATTCTTGGGAGACCTTTTCTTAACACCGCAGGGGCTGTTATTGATTGCAATAAAGGAAAGGTTACTTTCAATGTCGATGATAGGGAGCATACCGTTTATTTCCCCAAGAAGATTGATAAAGTATGTGGAGTCAATACTATTTTTAATGTGAGAACTATCAAAGTGGGAACTATTGATTGTCCTATATATGAGCCTAAGGAAGAATATCAAACTCTCGTGATTGGATCCATATCGATACAATTCAAGGTAACATGATTGATTTGAGGTTTATTTCTTCTTATGCTATGTAAAATTTATTTGGTGGCAAGACTTGATCAACCTTGTTAACGAATACTTTTTATATGCATAGAGGAGGTAAACAACATCTCTTTCTTCCTCCACTTGCTCTAGTTGCTGTAGCACTTTTGATTTGCAAAGTTCCTTAGTTAATTGGAGATTTCAAAAAATTTCCTGGCCAGTAATAATAAATTAAATACCCAGAAATGTGCATTTTTCAAAGTTTTCAAAAATTCACAAAAATTATACCGTTGGTCCTATTTTTCGACGAGGCACCTGGGAGCACCAGAGGATGACATGTGGGGCACCAGAGGGTGCCACACCACAGGCCGGCGCGGCCAAGGAGGGGGGCGCGCCACCCTGTGGTGTGGGCCCCTCCTTGCCCCACTTTACCATCTCTTTCTCCCAGCACCTTCTCTCTCCCGAAAAAACTCGTACCAGGTTCCTCTCACTCGCGTTTTTGCTCCAGAGCTCCAGATTTTTTGATCTCTTTGCTCAGCCCAGATTTCTTGCTGAAATTTGGCACATTTGCTCCTTGGTATGTGACTCCTCCACCCATCCAAGTAGAATTTTGTTTGGTTGAGTATATCTTGAATATTTTGCTGCTGTAGGTAACATGTTTAATGAGCTTGCATGCTTGTTCTAAGTGGTAGAAACTAGTTTTGATTCATGATTAGTACTCTAGCAAGTTCCTATGGTAGTTCCCCTTGATTATATGTCACCAAATCAAATTTTTATATTGTTTGTTGAAAATTTCAGAGAAGAGATGAAGAAGTTCAACTTTGGAGAGTTGTTCAAGAAAGGAACAACCAGCACCGGGAGGCCTTCTAGGGCCGCCACCCGGCTTAGGCGATCGTACAACGAGGATATCATCGCGCCTAGCTTCGCGCCCGAAGAGGACAACGGGGCTCCTAATGCTTCGTCTTTTCCATGCTATGATTTTCTAAGGAATGTAGGGATATTGGAGGATTTCTTCACCCTTGTCAACAGGGCGGGCTTAACCACCTATGTGGGAGATGAAAGGGAGCAATACTACATGCTCACCAAAATCTTCGTCGAGAGCTTCAAGTTCCACAACAAGCAATATGAGCCGACAGTTGCATTCAAGATCTATGGTAATCCTGTTACTATGGGATTGGAAGATTTTTGTCGTGCATTGGATATTGCCCCTGTAGGTACAGCAAGTAGGATTGATGACAACCCCCGGGATTTGTTGGAGCTCTATCGAGGGATTACCGATGATGATTGTCGCACTATTCAGCGTGGCAAGATAAGGAACATTCAACTCCCCGCCATTAAGTATTTTGCATATTACATTGCTACTAGCATTCTTAGTAGGGAGAACACTAGCAATATTTCTAGTTATCATCTTGCTTTCTTGAATATTGCACTTACTGGTCGGACATCTTATCACCTTGGTTCTCTTATTGCTCGCCGCCTGTCTAATAAAGGGCCTATGTTTGGAGGAACTATTGCACTGCGTGTTTTAACTTATCTAAGGCTTCCTCTTGATCCTAATGATGTGCCATTGGCCCCTAGAAAACTTGATATTGCTGCTATGAAGAGTCACCATTTTGTTACCGCTGATTCTACTGTAGATAATATGGTCTATAGAATGTTGTTTTCTGACGGGGATGAGAAGGAAATTCCTTTTCCCCAACCAGGTTTGTTCAGTATTGACAGGCAATCATGGTCGTGCACTAAGGAGGAGGTGGATGAACATATGAAGATACAAGACTTCCACCAGCAGCATAACTCCGAGGACGCCGAGGCCTCCCACGACTACACCGTCACGTATCCGGGTGCTTCTTCTAGCACATACCCGGAATACGATCCATCTTCGTCATACTACGGAGATATTACCTCATGGGATCGATGGGATTGAACTCCACTTAGGCCAAAAGCCTAAGCTTGGGGAGAGGTATACCGGCATCACTCATTCTTTGCATATTATGGTTGCTGGATACTTGTACATATTTGTTTTGTTCGTTTGAGTGGTTTTCTAATGAGAGGAAGATGATATTTGGGGAAGTGCTGCCTGAAAACAGATTCTGGACTGTTACTAGAAAAATTCGTGCGCACAGCCAGAGCGTTATTTTGAGCTGCCAATTTTTGTGCAGGTTCCCCAGGTTGTTATCTAACTTTTATTAGTTGAACACTTTTCTATCTGAGCAACGTAAGATTTTTGTAAAAATCGATTTCTGTACTGCTGTCAGGTTTTGGCAGATTTCTGTCATCCTGCTGTTATGTGTTTCTTTTAGTTTGCTATTTCTTGTTTTTGCTTTGTTTCTTTCCCAAAACACAAAAAGACCAAAAATATTTCTGTTGTTTCTCTTCACCATTTGTTTGCTTTGGTTTCTTGCATTTGTTTCGCTTTATTTGCTATTGCTAGTTTGCTACAAGAAAACCCAAAAAGATTTTGCTTTGTTTGCTTGTTTCCTTTTGTTCTTGTTTCTAATTCGAAAACACCAAAAATATTTGCTGTTCTTCTTTGGTTTGTAAAGTTCATTATGAGTTCAATGGTCTTCGGTGGCTGGAGCGTGGTTTTCATTTCATATTATCCAAGCTGCACAAGTGAAAAGGCAATAATGACGATCTACGACAATTGGATTGTGGTGAGAGGCTGGTATGAACTCTATTTGTTTTCATTTTTGTACATATACTCATCCATGTGAGCATGCTTAGTTGGTTCATGTGAGGTATATGTTATTTGAGAAAGTCTAGTAGTTTATGATCTCTCATGTTTAGCTCCAATTTATTAATATGAGTAGCATGTCATGGATGTTTGCTTGCATTGTTTTATTCATAAGTAAGTATGGCATTGTGGTATCCTCCTCTGAATAATTCATTTATATCGACTTGGCACATGCTCACGCATGCATATGACTGAACAAAAAGTCAATTAAGCCTCGATGATTTATATTGCTTCAGAGTTCTTGTATCACTTTTATGCCTCCTTTAATTTATTTTGCCGCAAGCATGATTATGACAGTTACTGCTCTCTTGATTTGTCACTCCCTAGTCTTTTGCTAGCCTTCACTTGTACTGAGCGGGAACGCTGCTCGTGCTTCCAAACACATGAAAACCAAGTTATTCCAGAGTGTCCACCATAAATACCCATGCATGGCATTTCAAACCATTCCAAGTAAATTCTCATGCGCTACCTTTAAAACCTTCAAAATGCTTCTAAATTTGTGTTTATGTTTCATAGCTCATGAGGAAGTATGTGGTGTTTAGCTTTCAACCTTGTCATTTACTTTTGACGGATTCTCATATGGACTAGTGGCACATCCGCTTATCCAATAATTTTGCAAAAAGAGCTGGCAATGGGATTCCCAGTCCCGAATTAATTAACTTAAATAGACACTCCTCCATGGTTTGTGATTGTTGGACGGTACCCGAAGGATTCGGTTAGCCATGGCTTGTGTAAGCAAAGGTTGGGGGAGTGTCATCATCATAATAAAACTAAAACAAAAAGGCACTCCTTCATGGTATGAGATTGTTGGCAGGCACCCGAAGGATTCGGTTAGCCATGGTTTGTGAAAGAAAGGTTGGAAGGAGTGCCAAATAAATATGCAATAATTCATGGGAGCCGCTCTTGAAAGTCCGGTTGGCGAGGTAGTTAGTGTACCCATTACCATTCGTTGACAACAACAAACACCTCTCAAAATGATTTTACTCCTGATTTCAAAAATGAAAAGCTCTAGCGCATGTTAATCCCTGCTTCCCTCTGCGAAGGGTCAATCTTTTACTTTTATGTTGTGTCTCCATTATTTCTTTGAGCACTATCTTGAGAGCACAACTGTCATTCTTAGTATAATATGCTTGTCTCAAAATATGATTGATTGTGGTATAACTTTGATGCTTTTATCTTTGACAATCACTACTTCTAGTCTTTCTATGAACTCCAAAGGTGCCCGGGCATTTATGTTTTGCCAATCAAATACAGGCAAGCGAGATACCACTTTATCATACTCTCTTATGAACATTGCAATCCTGCTTATATACATGATTCATGATGCTTATTATTAATTGTTGGTACCTCTTCATGATTGACATAGCTGTTAGATGATTTTATTTGCATGTATCTCATTATGAACTGCTTAAGTATTAGCCATAGCATGAGAATATATACATCATATGAGCAAATGTGTTCGTGAAAGTTCTTTTATCGCTCAGTTGTTAACTGAATTGCTTGAGGACAAGCAATAAGCTAAGCTTGGGGGGAGTTGATATGTCCAAAACGTATCCACTTTCCCGAACACTTTTGCTATTGTTTTGCCTCTAATTTGTGTATTTTGGATGCAACTAACACGGACTAACGCTGTTTTCAGCAGAACTGCTCTGGTGTCTCGTTTTTGTGCAGAAATCCAACTTTCGGGAAAATCCTCGGAATTTATGCAGAAGGCCCTATTTTCCCGAAGAACCGACGGAGCCGAGAAGGACAAACCAGGTGGAGGCCCGAGGGCCCCACACCATAGGGCGGCGCGGCCCAGGGGGGGCCGCGCGGCCATGTGGTGTGGCCCCCTCGGCCGGCCTCCGACGCCCTCCTTCGGACTATTTATCGGCCTCGACCTAAAAACGCACGGGGAGAAGTCGAAGTCGCCAGAAACCCTCCAGAACGCCGCCACATCGCGAAACTCCGTCGCGGGAGCCAGAAGTCTCCGTTCTGGCACTCCGCCGGGACGGGGAATTGGAGGAGATCATCGCCGCCATCACCGCCAACGCCTCTACATCAACCAGCCATGTTTCCCCCATCCATGTGTGAGTAATTCCCCCGCTGTAGGCTGAAGGGGATGGTAGGGATTGGATGAGATTGGTCATGTAATAGCATAAGATTGTTAGGGCATAGTGCCTAGTGTCCGTAATTGGTACTTTGATGATATTGTTGCAACTTGTTATGCTTAATGCTTGTCACTAGGGCCCGAGTGCCATGATCTCAGATCTGAACATGTTATTGTTTCATCAAGATATTCATTGTTTATGGTCTTACCTATAAGTTGTATACACATGTCGCTGTCCGGAACCGATGGCCCCGAAGTGACAAAAATCGGGACAACCGGAGGGAATGGTAGCGATGTGAGGATCACATGTGTTCACGGAGTGTTAATGCTTTGCTCCGGTACTCTATTAAAAGGAGTACCTTAATATCCAGTAGTTTCCCTTGAGGCCCGGCTGCCACCGGCTGGTAGGACAAAAGATGTTGTGCAAGTTTCTCATTGCGAGCACGCACGACTATATATGGAACACATGCCTATTGATTGCTTTGTACTTGGACACCGTTTTATTATTATCTGCAAATGCCCTGCTATGATTGTTACATGAGTTTCTCTCATCCATGCAACGCCCGTCATCCGTCCCCGTGCCTACAGTATTTTAATCCTGCTGTTTACTATAATCACTACTGTTGTCTGTGTTACTCTGCTGCTGTTATTTCACTACTGCTACTGCTATAAAACTGTTACTACTGATAAACTCTTGCGAGCAAGTCTGTTTCCAGGTGCAGCTGAATTGACAACTCCGCTGTTAAGGCTTCCAAGTGTTCTTTGTCTCCCCTTGTGTCGAATCAATAAATTGGGTTTTACTTCCCTCGAAGACTGTTGCGATCCCCTATACTTGTGGGTCATCAACGCCATGAAATCCAAGATAGATGAATACTTATTGAAAGTAAATGGATCTATAAAATTGATGAAGCTTGACTTGTCGAAAAGTTGTTTACGACAAAGTTCAAAGAGTTGACTACGATAAGATTAGATCTTCTGTAGCAATGCTTATAGTATATGTGGATTATTCTAGTAATCGCTACATATTTCTTTTATGAGATATGCTAGTAGGATGGCAAAATACATTACTTAATAGAAGTTTGTATTAAAGGTGTATACAAGATACAACCAAGAGTTTTTGCTAGTCCATAGAATACAAGATAGGTATACGAACTTCAATTGGATGAAGTGAGTATCGCGGAGTTGGAATCTTCACCAGATGAAATAGTCAAAGAGTTTTTGATTTCAACAGAAACGATGAAGAGGCTTGCATTTGCAAGAAATTAAGTGGGAGCGCTGAGACATATTTATAATACTTTATGTAGATGACATATGGTGGGTTATAAATGATGAAATTATATACTTGATTAAAATATTTCATTGAGAATTAATTGCAATGAAAGGATATGGACTGAAACATATTTAGTGTCAAGATCTATGAAGATAGATTGAAACACAAAATAAGTTTAAGTCAAAGTACATAGAATGAATATTGAAGTAGTTCAATATAGAAATATTAAGAAAATGTTCTTGTCATGTGAAGGTTTAACAAGACTTGAGTGTATCTGACACTCAATGAGTAAAAACACATGAGTGATTATAGATCACGAATAATATATACACAATCAGATGTCATGTGCTCTAAAAGTGTTATGAGCATGTACCAGAATGATTCATGTAATGATCATTGAAAAACAGTAAGAATATTCTTGAGTACTTAAGAAGAACCAAGGATATATATATATATATATAGTTTTGTATGGAGAAATAACAAACAAATCGTTGTAAGGTATTGCACCGATATTTGTTTAGTCACATATAAAAATAAAATTTCAATCTCAAATTAGACTAAGTGTTGTTTAAAAGGTAGCACAATGAGCTAGAAGTTGTCTATGCTAGATTTAGAAGAGTTCTAAATATTGTGACGGATTCTACAAACGAAGGCAGAGTATGTCATTGTTTTGACAATGACTATGGATGTTAAGTCAAGAGGTTCTTTGAGAACTTGGTGTAGTTCCGATAGTTTCAGAACTTTGAAGCTATATTGTGTATGACAATAATAGTGACATATTTCAGACAGCGGAATTAAGGTTCCACCAGAAGACCAAACATATTTAATGCCGACTCATTTGGAAAATGAGTGATGCGTTGAGACGCAAATGAATTTCAAAATACATACGTTTCTGAGCATGTCAGATCCGTTGACTAAAACTCTTCCCGTGAGCAAAACATGATAAAGCACCGGAAGGCCAAGGTGTTTTATCTTTACAAATGTAAACTAGATTATTGACTCTAGTGCAAGTGGGAGACTGTTGGAGATATGCCCAAGAGGCAATAATAAATGGTTATTATAATATATCTTTGTGTTTATGATAATGTTTACATACCATGCTATAATTGTATTAACCGAAACATTGATACATGTGTGTTATGTGAACAACAAGGAGTCCCTAGTAAGCCTCTTGTATAACTAGCTTGTTGATTAATAGATGATCATGGTTTCGTGATCATGAACATTGGATGTTATTAATAACAAGGTTATGTCATTATATGAATGATGTAATGGACACACCCAATTAAGCGTAGCATAAGATCACGTCATTAAGTTATTTGCTATAAGCTTTCGATACATAGTCACCTAGTCCTTTCGACCATGAGATCATGTAAATCACTTATACCGGAAAGGTACTTTGATTACATCAAACACCACTGCGTAAATGGGTGGTTATAAAGGTGGGATTAAGTATCTGGAAAGTATGAGTTGAGGCATATGGATCAACAGTGGGATTTGTCCATCCCGATGACGGATAGATATACTCTAGGCCCTCTCGGTAGAATGTCATCTAATAGCTTGCAAGCATATGAATGGTTCATAAGAGACCACATACCACGGTACGAGTAAAGAGTACTTGTCATGAGACGAGGTTGAACGAGGTATAGAGATACCGATGATCAAACCTCGGACAAGTAAAATATCGCGTGACAAAGGGAATCAGTATCATATATAAATGGTTCAGTCGATCACTAAAGTCATCGTTGAATATGTGGGAGCCATTATGGATCTCCAGATCCCGCTATTGGTTATTGGTCGGAGAGAGGTCTCAACCATGTCTACATAGTTCACGAACCGTAGGGTGACACACTTAAGGTTTGATGTCGTTTAAGTAGATATGGAATATGGAATGGAGTTCGAAGTTTTGTTCGGAGTCTCGGATGGGATCCAGGACATCACGAGGAGGTCCGGAATGGTCCGGAGAATAAGATTCATATATAGGAAGTCATTTTCTAGGTTTGAAAATGATCCGGTATTTTTTCTGGAAGGTTCTAGAAGGTTCTAGAAGAGTTCGGAAGAAATCAGCATGGAAGGTGGAGTCCCTCCACCCACCTTGGCCGGCCAGCCTAAGGGAGGAGGAGTCCCAAGTGGACTCCTCCCCATGGTGGCCGGCCACCCCACCAAAGGAAAGGGGGGAGTCCCACTCCCCCTAGGTTTGGTCATATGGAAGGTTTATGTTGGGGTCTTATTCGGAGACTTTTGACCTAATCCTTGGGGCTTCCACCTATATAAAGACGGGAGGGGAGGGGCTGGCCGGCCACACCAATGCCACCCTTGGCCGCAGCCCTAGTTGGCCGGCGCCCAAGCCCCCTCTCCCCAAACCCTAGCTACCTCTCCTCCACATACAACTCCCGCATACGCTTAGGCGAAGCCCTGCCGGAGTTCTCCATCGACACCGCCACCACGCCGTCGTGCTGCCGGGATTCCGAGGAGGATCTACTACTTCCGCTGCCCGCTGGAACAGGGAGAAGGACGTCGTCTTCATCAACACCGAACGTGTGACTGAGTACGGAAGTGCTGCCCGATTGTGGCACCGTCAAGATCTTCTACGCGCTTTTGAAAGCGGCAAGTGATCGTCTACCGCAGCAACGAGAGCCTCCTCTCGTAGGCTTTGGAAATCTTCAAGGGTTAGTCTCGTTCATCCCCTCGTTGCTCCCATCTTCTAGATTGCATCTTGGCTTGGATTGCGTTCTCGCGGTAGGAAATTTTTTGTTTTCTATGCAACGAATCCTTACACTTGACGCGGCGGACAACAACAACTAGTAGAAAACCGGTCTAATATCGCGGGCCGTAAGAGACTATTGTTGCGGGCGGCCATCTGGGACAACAGGGGCGCGACAAAAGGCCCAACCTTTTGACCCAGCCCGCTTACCACCCGCGACAAAAGGTCCACCACGTGGCAGCCACGGGGCGCGCAGGGGACACCCCCTTTTGTCGCGGGTGGTAACACAGCCCGCGACAAAAGACCCTCTACGTGGCGCGCGCAGAACGCTGCTCCTTTAGGGTTTAAGGGATGCAGCCACCCCCCCCCCCCCCCGCGCCATTGCCCCCTTTTATTTCATTTTTCATTTCAAAATAAAAATTTCATATATTTGTACGGTACTACAAGGTGTACACGTTCATGCATTATATATAGATTGAGCAAACAAATATTCTAAGCAAAAGTATATCCGTAGATTCCCCTTACGTATACATGGAGCTTACTACTACCGGAACTAGAGCCCGTCGTCTATTCGAACAATTACACGGGGATCATGACCAGGTCCTATTTTGATTGAACAAGCCTTTGACGTCTATTATTTCTCCCATCAGAAGTCTCGCCACTTCCTCCGCAATTCCTAGTAGGTGTTGGTGTGGTTGGAGCTTCTCCCGCATGAACTCGACCTATATAGAAAATGAGATAAATATGACTATATCAATCTTGATAATAAAATATTGACGATAATAAATTATAGTTATGAATGTTATTGCTTACATTGAATCTATTATCGTTCTTATCAGTGGTTAACATCCGAATGGACTCGCAAACGTAGTATCCACATAGATTCATCTCTTGTGGCTGCTGGGCACACGGTATAGGAGTAAATGTTAGTGATGTCTACGGGTGCTTCTATTCTTGTAGACAGTGTTGGGCCTCCAAGAGCAGAGGTTTGTAGAACAGCAGCAAGTTTCCCTTAAGTGGATCACCCAAGGTTTATCGAACTCAGGGAGGAAGAGTTCAAAGATATCCCTCTCAAGCAACCCTGCAACCACAAAGCAAGAAGTCTCTTGTGTCCCCAACACACCTAATACACTTGTCAGATGTATAGGTGCACTAGTTCGGCGAAGAGATAGTGAAATACATGTGGTATGAATATATGAGCAGCAGTAACGGCTCCAGAAAATAGCTTGATGCTACAACTGGCGTGTGGTTGATGGTGGTAATATTGCAGGCAGTACAGATGCAGTAAACCAGTAAACAAGCAGTGATAGCAGTATTTGGGAACAAGGCCTAGGGATTATACTTTCACTAGTGGACACTCTCAACATTGATCACATAACAGAATAGATAAATGCTATACTCTACACTCTCTTGTTGGATGATGAACACCACTAATTGCGTAGGATTACACGAACCCTCAATGTCGGAGTTAACAAGCTCCACAATATTCGATATTCATGTTTAAATAACCTTAGAGTGCACGATAGATCAACACAACTAAACCAAGTACTAACATAGCATGCACACTGTCACCATCACACTATGAAGGAGGCATAGATCACATCAATACTATCATAGCAATAATTAACTTCATAATCTACAAGAGATTACAATCATAACCTACGCCAAGTACTACACGATGCACACACTATCACCTTTACACCGTGCAGGAGGAATAGAGTACTTTAATAACATCACTAGAGTAGCACATAGATGAATTGTGATACAAAACTCATATGAATCTCAATCATGTAAGGCAGTCATGAGATCATTGTATTGAAGTACATAGGAGAGAGATTAACCACATAGCTCCGGGTACAGCCCTTAGCCTCGATGGAGAACTACTCCCTCCTCATGGGAGACAGCAGCGTTGATGAAGATGGCGGTGGTGTTGATGGAGGAGCCTTCCGGGGGCACTTCCCCGTCCCGGCGGCGTGCCGGAACAGAGACTCCTGTCCCCCAGATCTTGGCTTCGCGATGGCGGCGGCTCTGGAAGGTTTCTCGTACCGTGGCTTTTCCGTATCGAAGATTTAGGTCAGGGACCTTTAAATAGGCGAAGAGGCGGAGTCGGAGGGGCGACGAGGCGACGACACAGTAGGGGGGCATGGCCCACCCCCTGGCCGCGCCAGCCTATCATCTGGGGCCCACAGGGCCCTCCTCTGGCGGCTCTCGGGTGTTCTGGAAGCTTCGTGCAATTCTAAGATGCTGGGCGTTGATTTCGTCCAATTCCGAGAATATTTCCTTACTAGGATTTCTGAAACCAAAAATAGCAGAAAACAGGAACTGGCACTTCGGCATCTCGTCAATAGGTTAGTTCCGGAAAACGCATAAAATCATCATAAAGTGTGAACAAAACATGTAGGTATTGTCATAAAACAAGCATGGAACATAAGAAATTATAGATACGTTGGAGATGTATCAGTTAGCTTCTCTGCGAAGTCACCCGTATTCCTATTCTTGAAAGCTCTCCAAACCCTGCCAGGCAAAAGAATGATTGAATGAGTGGATAATTAATTGATATCTCACGAAAGATATAGCGCTGCAATGATTGAAATTACCTCTGAAGCAAGTGCTGCAAGTCCGGAACCCTTCCAGGCCTCTACTCAATGGATCCCTTACTTCAACTATTCCCTTATCAACTTGAATGTCTAGCAGAATCCAGTGAAAACTGCACATGTTTATATATATATACGTCATGAATTACACTTAATATCAAGTAAGAAAAATTGAATGTGTACAATAGATCAGTAAGACTCTCACTTGTAGTTGTAAGGAAACAGTATTGAATCACATAAATGTTGCTCCGTTATAAGCCTTAGTAGGTTTCCCCCCGTTTCTTCGTCTTTATCCCTTACCGTGTCATGATGTACTTTATCTGGGTCAACAAACCCAATATTGGTTATCTTATTTCTTGTGCATTCATCGATCTTCAGTCCGCATAAGAGAGTACATAAGATATAATGAGTATATGCAATGAACAGGAACAACTGAATGAACATGAACTTATATGTAGTTAACAACTTACAAGCAATAGCAACTCATAAGATATTTATCGGGGGCGTCTAAATTGAATAACTGCCAGAGTTCGGAAATCTCAATATGGAGATCCTCCCTTCTGAAGTAATATTCTTCTGGGATATTCGCCATGACGTATCTTTTGTTCTCCTTGCACGCATCAAGGTACCACTGATGCAAATTCCGCATATGCATTGGCAGTTGATGCAGCCGCTCTTTGCTGACCAAGTCGGCCCCGTAGACAAATTTAGGAGCTATATCAGCAATGGGTAGTGCAGCATCTTGGGAACTCGGCAATTGCTCCACAGTACAACCCATTTGAGCCGCTAGCGCCGCAGTTGCTTCCATATCGAAACCACCATGTTCCTGGTACACCGAGGGAATATCTAACACTTTGAGGGGTGGGATCGATTGTTTGGCCTGTTCTCCGAGCTGGGGAACTTCCTTTCCTTTTCTGCTTGCTGTTGCTTGCTTGGCCTTGAGGGGTGAACTTTTTGTACTTGATTTCTTCCCGGCTACACTTCTAGTTGATGATTTGCTCGTGCTAGCACTATCCTTCTATTTTCCGTGCTCAATTACCTTCGCAAGTGTGCGTGTATAGTCATCCTTCTTCTCGTGTAAGTCATATTGCGATGGTGTGTTCAGAAAATCAAGAGCGTATGCTTTTTGCTTCTCGGTGTATGCTGCTAGGGGCTTGGGTTTCTCCTTATGAAAATGTTCATGCATTTGTTTCTTTACAACGGCCTCAGTTTCCTCGATAGTAGGATCGTAAGGACGGGGGGAGAACCTTTGGTACTCTTGGGAGGGACGACAGTCGACGGATAGGACTCTTGACACGCTTCTGCTTGGGTGTCTGCTGAGTCTTAATTGGTGCAAGCGGTGGTGCAGGAGATGGACTAGGGCTATGGTGGTCGTACTCATGGGGTGATGGTGGCGACATGTGACCACTCGGAGGAGGTGATGGTGACCTGCGATCACTAGGAGGAGGTGATGGTGACCTGCGATGACTAGTAGGGGGTACCCAGCCTGGAAGCCTGATGTTTTTCTTATCCCAAAGAATGATGTCACCCAGTACGTCTCCGAGTGTATCCCGACCTTCACCTCCAGGGATTTTAAGTTGCAATGACTCAAACGATGGTACAATTGAATCCACCCCGATATGGGCTAGGTGTTGTGACTGCAGCTATGCTCCCCAAAATAATTCATGCCATCTGTACTTAGACCAAACCATAAGTTTCTTGCCTCACCTGCAAAATCCGGGAACTCTCTCTCTCGGTGTTGCTCCACTGCCGACCATCAGCGGGGTGCCTCAACATCGCGTCTTTCTTACGTTCTTCCATGTGTCATCGCAACAACTTGATATGCTCTTTGTTTCTGAACAAACGTTTCAACTGTGGTATTATGGGAGCATACCACATCACCTTCGCAAGAACCCTCTTCATGGGTGGCTCGCCCTCAACATCACCAGTGTCATCTCTTCTGATCTTATACTGCAATGCACCGCATATCGGACATTTATTCAAATTTCTCGTACTTCTCACCGCGGTAGAGGATATAGTCATTAATTCATGCATGTATCTTCTGCACATCTAATCCTAGAGGGCAGACAAGCTTCTTTGCTTCATACGTACTGACGGGCAATTCGTTCTTTTCTTGGAATCAACTTCTTTAACATTATCAAGAATTTTTCAAATCCCGGGCAATTCGTTCTTTTCTTGGAATCAACTTCTTTAACATTATCAACAATTTTTCAAATCCCGAGTCAGTCACACCGGCCTCTGCCTTCCATTTCAGCAATTCCAATATGCTACCCAGCTTTTTCTTCCCATCTTCACAACCTGGATACAACAATTTTTTGTGGTCCTCTAACATCTTGTCGAACTGTAACCTCTCTTTATCTATGCCACAGTCTCTCCTTGCATCAGAAATGGTCCGACGAAGATCATCATCACCAGGCTCATCTGGTGTCCGTTCTTCACCTCTTTCTTCTTCATTGTCTTCCATTGCGGTATCATCGTATTTTTTTTTTTGAAAAGGAAATTATATTCCACTAAACAAGTTGCACAGCAAGATCGCTGGCAAGCAATTCAATTACACAAACAGGAGCAGTGTCCACCCAGCTGGATGAGGAAGCACTGCCCTGGTAGCCAACCTGAGCCAGAGTATGGGCTACATTATTACAACCACGGCGATAGTATGTAAACTCTGCATTGTCAAAGTGCAGAAACTTCAAACTCCGCGCCTCACGCATCAGGACACCAGTATCTGCAAGATCATAGTTTCCATTGTTGATGGCTTCGATCAATGTGGTGGAATCAGACTCAAAAAGTACTCTGAACATACCCAGATTCGATGCACCTTCCATAGCAGCAATACATGCCTCAGCTTCGCCATGAAGGGCACTTCGGAGGTGATTCAACTTTCCCGCACCAGCAGCTAGGAACTCCCCATCATCGGCACGGATTACATATCCGTAAGATCCATTTTTCAGCTCCGGGATAAAAGAGTCATCAAAATTGACCTTAACAAACCCTGATGGTGGCGGTATCATCGTATTGGGAGAACATAGATCGGTATTTTTCATCTTTATCTTTATCATCGCCAGTCTTCCATCATAACCCATTCTTCTCCGTGCTTGGTCCAAACATTATAGCCGGACATGAATCTGTGCCGAAGCAGGTGGCTCTGAATGTCTCTTGAGCAAGAGTAATCCTTCCCATTCTTACATTTCAGACATGGACGACAAATAAAACCTTGCTTCGACTTGTTGGCCTCGGCCACAAACAGGAAAGATTTTCACGCCCTCTCTGAAAGCGGGATCGCATCGGTTACCGTACATCCATGAATGACTCATCTGCACCATAGGTACAATTATGTATCAAATGCAATCACCATGCTAAAATTAGTATTGTGCGGACTATATATACGAGAAAATAGTTGCTAACCTTTTAGGACCAAAAAAGGAGAAATCTTATTAAATAAAATCAAGTGACATCCTCATAAACATTTCATCAAACACCTCTTGTACACATGAAAAAAAGAAAAGCTAGCATAAACATCCACCTTTCACCACCAAGAAAAAATGTAGGGAGGTGGGGGGCTGGCTGTGTATATATAGGCCTGGACCTTTTGTCCCGGTTTGGCTCAAACCGGGACAAAAGGGATGCCAGCAGGCCGCAGATCCTTTTCTCGTGGGTTGTACCACCACCCGCGTCAAAAGGTTCCTAACGTACCGGGCAAAAGGCCTCGTGCCCTCCAGCTGGTTTCGGGGCGACGTGGCCAGATCATTTGTCCCGGCTCCAGATTGGGCCAAGACAAAAGGCCTGGACGAAAGCCCAGTTTTCTACTAGTGAGCCTCCCACTGGAACTCCTAGGTGCGGGCCCAACACTTGTCCTCCTCTTCGAGGTACCGCGCCTCCGCCGCCTCCTTCGCCGAGACGCAGGTGAGCTCCTCGAGGGTGGCCGTCTCGGCTTCGTCGTTGTCGACGAAGACCTTGGTCGTGGGCATTGTCAGTGGCGTCGGTCTTCTTCGGCCGCCCATTCGTCGCCGGAATTGGTAGGTGACCGACGGCGACGGCGCGACAAGGAAGACGACCCCGCCTACGTAGTTATGCATACGCTCGGAGAGACGGCGGCGTCAAACCGTGGTTCGTTCACTTGTTCACGACACACTTCTCTGCGCCCTCCGAGCGCACCCACGTGGCGTGCTCGCCGGCGGAGGTGTGGCGCGGCGGAACATCGCTGAGCGGTAGCTGCAGCGGACTCGTCGAGGATGCGACGGATCGCTCGTCAGAAGGAGCAACTGTATACCCGTTAGAGTTTTACGCGTTTGAGCATTTTTTGAGATCTGAATTGGCCTGAACGGAGGCAGAACCGACGAAGCAGGTCGAGTAGGCCCCGGTCAAAAAGCCTGGTACCTACCCGGCCTCCGACTCCGAGTACGTACAGGATACGGCCTAGGTAGAGTTTGCAGCACCCTCTATATATAGTACGTGCAAGCTGCAGCCCGATCGACGCAGTTAAGTTCAAAACATTACGTACGCCGCGATCTTCTGCCGGCCGACGGCCGCGCCAAGAAAACAAACCGGGCGACCAAGTATTAATACCCAAAGCCTGCCGCCGTGATCCACATCTCTTCCAAAAAGAACATGGCGATCACGTACCACGCGCCGCGCCGACGACCTCTTCATCCGGCGCCGTCGCCTCGCCGCCGCTCGACGGCGGACGAGGAGCTCGTCGTCATGGACGACGGCGCCGCGATCCGCACCACCGTCACGTCGTCCGCCTACGACGTCGTGTGCTTTCTCCGGGAGGTCCAGGCGCGCTTCCGCGAGGAGGTCCACGAGTACAACAAGGGCCAGGGACGCCCGGACCCGGAGGAACAGGACTGCCGCCATTGCCTCGTCGTCGGCCTCGACACGGAGTGGCGCCAGAGCTTCCAGAACGGGAAGCCGCGGCACCAGGTCGCCGTCATCCAGCTCTGCGTCGCCGACCGCTGCCTCGTCTACCAGGTCTACCACGCCGAGTACATCCCCGCCGAGCTCGCGTCGTTCCTCGCCGACCCGGCCTTCTGCTTCGCCGCCGTCGGGGTCGACGGCGACGTCAAGCGGCTGCGGGAGGACTGCAACCTCGACGTGGCCCACACGGTGGACCTGCCCCCGGTGGCCGCGGCCGTGCTCGGCCGGCCCGAGCTCCGGCAGGCGGGGCTCAAGACCCTGGCGCGCGAGGTCATGGGCACGCTCGTCGACAAGCCCAAGAAGGTGACCATGAGCAGGTGGGCCGCGCCGCGCCTCTCGGCGGAGCAGGTCCGGTACGCATGCATAGACGCCTTCGTGTCCTTCGACGTCGCCCGGCGACTGCTCTGCCAACCCCGTGTTTGAAGTTTCCAAGGATCAGCGCACTGCGCGTTTGCGGCTTAGTGGTCTGTAGTTTCAGTTATGTAGGCACACGCTTTCATGAGTTTGATGGGAAGAAAAAAAGACTGAAAATTTTAGTACAGTAGATTCGTAGTATGATTTTGTCGCCAACTCAACGCTTTGTGCTGAAATTAGGCTCTATTACCTACATTACAAATTATTGATTCTTCACTCACTGATCGAGTATATTACTAGATGAAGAAAACATCATATACAACTAAATGAAGGAGTAACTGAAACAATTGTAGATAAAGGGGAAACTACAAGCAAGAACCTCCCCCTATAAAATCTTACCTAAACCGCAGTCGAACTTGTTGTGTCACCATACATCTCGCCAGCGATGGAAAACATCGAGGTATTGACCCACTAAAATACCCTGCAAAAGACATGACATAGATATAACCTAAACTCAATGAATCACCGCAATAGATTGGCGGCCGTGCCACGCATATCGGTGGGGTTACTGCCCCAACATCGGCGCTAGTATCACCAGACCATGATGGCGAACTTCCTTGCATTGACTGAAAAGAAGGGGTCATTTTGAAGAAAACAACATTGTCGCCTATGCCGGTGCCAATGGAGCCATGCCAAATTGAGAGAACAAACTAACCATCCATGAAGATCACTCGGGAAGGGAATTTCCAATGGGCAGTTGGAGCACGCTCAGCAGGGCTTAGTGGAGCCGTTTCTAGGATTTAAGATTTAAGACGAACCTAACATGTGGGCCCCATGTGTCGGTGACTAAACATGCATGGAAGCGCACATAGAGGGGGGGTGACGAGGCATTCACATTCTTGGCCACCAATTTCTGTCATTTTTCATCTCTTGTGTTGCCTTTGATTACACCATGTCAAGCGTCATCGATACATAATTGTAGTCAGGGGACTTTTTGTTAGAGACAAGTCAATAAGCTACTTTTCTCGCACGAAAACACCTCTTGGGGAGGGGAGAGATGAAATGCTCCAAAATGTTTCACCTACCTATGAATTTGTTAATAGTTGGCTGGTTGTTTTGTGATTCGCTCACACTCATGTGCCTTACCGTGAGGGAGAGACGAAGGGTTCACACCTGAACCTTGAGAGGAAGAAGAACATGTTTATTTTGGCAAGTGCTAGTACTAGAACACCTGAACCATGCATGCTTGACAGTCTTGAGTTCTTGACCTACCTAGGCGGCCCGTGCCTCCACACGAGGACCCAATGAAAGGCAATCTTGTGCCTTTGTGCCAAGCAACTACAAACCGAAGAAGCCGTGCATTATGCATCCACGGAACAGCAAAAACAACTGCAAATGATTGTTCATCCAGCGTTGCAGGGGAAGTGTTCTCGAGCACAGACATATGCAGTCATATATAGGCATACAACTATCAGCCAACGAAGACAAAAATCTTGAACAGAGACGCTCTACCAGACTACTACCACTGTACTGTCGTAGCTGTCGACGAAAATCCAACAGGCACGCACGGGTCCGAATCATCCACACCCTGATGCATATGAAATTATGAGTCACTGTGAACACTGTCGTGCGACTGCACAAAAAGGGACCACGGCCTGATACAGAGGCCGGGGCTATGCTCCCCATTTTGAAGAAAAAAGGAGAGAGGGGGCTACCATTCAGCAACATCACTTTGGACCAACACCATAAAGAATCTACTCCAGCAGATATTCCTAACATGCGGGACATATTCATACTTGTAGCAACAGAAAAGAGGTTGACACATATGTACCGGTAGTTGCCAGTTGCAATGAATCAGAAGACATAGACATGTAGATGCATGACACTGGTGGAAGTACAGCACAACTGCTCATCAGATTAATACTCACCATATATACCTGGATGCTGTGAACAAGGCACGGGCCAGGGTGATTCCTGAAGGAGTGTGGTACGACATCTCAAGACTACCATGCATGATTCAACAAAAACACCACATGCAAAATAACATGAGAAGCAGATTGTCAGTTCAAGCGATCACCTGCATACCAGGGTTTGGGTAAAACCAAAGAGGCAAAGAGTCCAGCATCACCAGCTCGCAACAGAACCGGTCATAAACTTAATTGCAGACAAGAAAAGATAAGAGTGTCACCCAAATTTTTCATCAGAAGTGCTTCTGTACAAGATACTGATATACTAAACATGTAACCATAGACAAGAACACGACCAATGCAGTGATAAACTTGTGTTCAACACCAGTTCATAATGGGCAGAAGTTCAGTTAACAAAATAAACATTGTTAAAAAGATCAGGGATAAAAAGAACAGAATAGAGATCAGATAAACAGCAAATCACAACTACAACTTTTTCTGAATACAAGAACGCCATATGTACACATTTTCTTATATGTCAAAAGATGCAAGAAAAATGGACAAGAAAGTGAAAAGATTTGAAAATGGGTAAATAATTATGATAGAAAAAATTTAAACACATAGGAGAGTCTGAAAACTTGCATGAATATATACTTCAGTTTCACTTATTGACAAAATAAGGTCAACAAGGTGAGCTGGTCCCAAAAATGGTCAATTGTCAAATATTACTCCCTCCGTTCCATAATTCTTGTCGCGGTTGGTTTTAGTTGTACTAAAACCACGACAAGAATTATGGAATGGAGGGAGTATTAATTTTCACACTTGATTCAAGAATTTAAAAACAGACTGATAGTAACCACAGGAATAAATATGGCGTTACCAGGTCTGGTTCTGAAAACCAAAAGAAACCAATATCATTTTCCGCCAACACAATCGATCAAAAACTTAATTAAAGACTGATTGGCATGGCACTGCCATATTATTATTCAGCAAAATTTATTGGCAAGACAACATACTGAATTATTCATTTTTACTAAATGTATAAAAGCATAGAAAAAAGGATAAATTAGAAAAGGCGGTTCGATGAAGTGGATAAATAATCAACTCACATTCAAATTAAAAAGAACGAAATGCAGTTTCATTAACAAATTAACACAGCTAAACTGTATTTTGACTGTTGAATAGGGCAGCTCCTCCTTAAAGCAAAGAATAAAATCTGGGGACAACAACTTCAATAAGACACTGTTAGAAGAAAATGCATTCTTAAAGAAAGAATGGCATCCAAACAAATTCTTATATACATAAAAATATGGAAGAAACCATGAACAGGAAAAGTGAACAATGCAAGGAAAGTGGATGTATAACTATATAAGTAAAATTGTGTACACATTACACTTAGAAGAAGATTACAAGATATGTGAACCTTCTCTGAAAACTTGCATGAATTTTTAACTGACTTCCAGTTATTGATAAAAAAAATATATTATGGTTTTTTAAGCATAGAATAAATATTTTTAAAGAGGATAAAATGATTTATTTGGTCACTATTCTATAGCAAGAAGTACCGGTTACTTTCTCTTCCATTAACCATATCCAATTTTAACCATATATCTCCTCCAAAACTAAATTAAAGCTGGTTTTCAACCAAGGGGGGCATCATGCAATGAAGCGCCGTCATGCATTGCGGGCTGGCAGCTAATTATCTACCTTTCATCTCAGTAATAAATCTCAGCAGGCAATCGTCGAGAAACCTATAGATACCCTCAGTAACACATCATCACCACAATCCTGTGTCATAGTTAAGAACTTTTGGAGGAATTTGAACCAAAAATAAAACTGATATATTGTTCCACTGGACTATTTCACAATCAAAACAATGTACATGACTGCTTCTCAGCACCTACAAACATTATGACTTCTTCTAGTAGTTCCTACAGGTTGCAAGAAGCACAAACACCCCTATCAATCCAGCAAGGGATGTGCATGTTATCCTAACTTCAGTAGTTCATACACAAACCAGAGAAAGAACCTAACTACCCAATCTGCTATATATCCTCTAACCCTGAGGAACCAACACTACCAAAGGGATGTGCATGTTAGCCATCACAAGAAGAAAGAGAGAGATAGGAACATCTGAAAAGCTCTTCCGTGTTTGCAGCTCCATCAGGGCAAAGAATAAAATCTGGGAACAGCAACTTCAATAAGACACTGTTAGAAGAAAATGCATTCTTAAAGAAAGAATGGCATCCAAAAAAATTCTTATATACATAAAAACATGGAAGAAACCATGAACAGGAAAAGTGAACAATGCAAGGAAAGTGGATGGATAACTACTTAAGTAAAATTTTGTACACATTATACATAGAAGAAGATTACAAGATATGTGAACGTTGTCTGAAAACTTGCTTTAATTTAAGCTGACTTCCACTTATTGATAAAAAATAGATCATGGTTTTTTAGGCATAGAATAAATATTTTTAAAGAGGATAAAATGATTTATTTGGTCACTATTCTATTGCAAGAAGTACCCATTACTTTCTCTTCCATTAACCATATCCAATTATAGCCATATATCTCCTCCAAGACTAAATTAAAGCTGGTTTTCCACCGACGGGGGCTTCATGCAATGAAGCGCCGTCATGCATTACGGGCTTGCAGCCAATTATCAATCTTCCATCTCAGTAATAAATCCCAACAGGGAATCATCGAGAAACCTATAGATACCCTCAGTAACACAGCATCACCACAATCCTGTGTCATACTTAAGAACTTCTGGAGAAATTTGAACAGAAAAAAAACTGATATATTATTTGACTGAACTATTTCACAATCAAAACAATGTACATGACTGCTTCTCAGCACCTACGAACATTATGACTTCTTCTAGTAGTTCCTACAGGCTGCAAGAAGCAGAAAGACCGCTACCAATCCAGCAGTTCCTCGTTGAAAGGAACCACATATACACAAACCACAGGAAGAACCTAACTACCCAATCTGCTATCCTCTAACCCTGAAGAACCAACACAACCGAGGGATGTGCATGTTAGCCATCGCAAGAAGAAAGAGATAGATGGGAACATCTGAAAAGGTCCTCCATGTTTGCAACTCCATCAGGGCAACGATCGATCACTTCTTCTGGCCTCTCTGCAAGATGGAAACGCACATCATCAAGAGAAATAAGCAAAGTTGGGGGAGAAACAGCACACGAATTCAGAACGCCGTGTCTACCTCTTCGATCTTGTAGTTGTCCAGGTCCACGTTCAAGAGCGTGAGTCCCGGGCACATCGCCTGCGATTCGAAACCAACCAACGAGAATCAAACAGCGAGACCCCGAGATTAAGGAAGAAAGCAGAGGTTCCGATTTCTTACATCGATCGCGTTCTGCACGCGGTTGGTCCGCTTCTTGGAGGATCGGCGCGCGGCAGCAGCTGGTGCGGGGCGCGGCGCGCAGCGGCGGATGGCGGCGAAGTCGTGTGCGATCTCGTCCGGGGTGAGCGCGACGGCGAAGCCCCTCTTCCTGGGCGGCGCGTGCGCGGGCTTCGGGGACTGGAGCGCGGCGTGAGGCCCCGCCGCGCCCTCCGGCCTGGACGCGGCGTAGCGGAGCGGGCGGAGGTTCCGGGGCCGCTGCGGGCGCGAGGAGCAGCCGCGCGCGGGGTCCTGCTGGAGCGGCAGCGGCTTCGGCTTCTCCTTGTCCGGCGACGGGGTGTGCGGAGACGCGGAGTGGTAGACGGGGGCGCCGTCCTTGGAGCAGCGGAGGCGGCGCTGCGCGCCCCAGCTGAAGGAGAAGGGGTGGAGGGCGGCGCTGGCGGATGGCTTCGCCGCGGGCGTGGGTGTAGGCGGGGCCGCGGGGGCGTCCGGGCGCGAGGATTTGGCGGCGCGACGGTGGCGGTGGTCGGAGGCGGAGGCGGAGGCGATGAGAACCATCGGAGGGCAGAAGAGGCGGCAGGGGAGGGACAGAGGAGAGGGACGAAGGTTTGAGAGGTTTTCAAAAGGGAAGAGAAAAAGATTTGGATCCCCTCTCGGGCTGGGAGATTCGTGTGATATGGCTCCCCGGTGTCTCGCGCTAAACCCGCCCGCGTCAGAAACCTTCCTGTGCCGCCAGAAGGCAGACCGTGAGATCCACCGATTTGCTCGGGGCCTCTTTGATTCATATGGAATTTGGAACATCATGATCCTTATTACTCCCAGTGATGTGAATTACAGTACTAGTTCAGATCCACGCTATGAAAGAACCTTCGTTTTCCAGCTATGCAATCAAATGCAGCAAAATCCTATAGGATTGAAAATGGAGATGACATTGCAATCTTGAATTTTTTTTCATACTCATAGGCCTTTTAAATCCTACGAAACAAAGAGTCCCTCGTGTTTGTATAAACATAGGTTCGATCCAGGTCGCAACGGTCACACTAGAAGGTCTGGTGTGGGTATGCTCGTGCTTGTTTCGGCAACTAGAAAAACACCATGCGATCAAATAATGACACATTGTGTGATGACAAGTGGGGATTCGAGTTTAAGTTGTGGTGGTCATCATAAGTTGTAGGCTGATGTGGACACATGGTACTTGCGATCGCGTGTGCATGGCTTCGTAATAGGCTTTTGCCAATAAGTTTATTGAAGTTAGCTTCTAGTCGAGGTTGTGAACACCTCCATCCGTGATAAACAATTGACATAGTCGCGATGTAGACGAAGAAAACGCGCTCTATTAGGAATTTGAGTCATTTTGTTTATTGGGCTTGGTTCTCTGTCTCTCTTGGGCCTCTTGCTTACTAGGCCACACACACTCATTCCATGCCACCAATGCTGCCTTATGGGCTTGGCGTTCATGCCCAAATTGTATTCCTCGGATAGTTTCATCACTGGTTAGGGGTTGAAATCGATAGAGCGGCAACAAGTGATCCACATTATACACAAACATGGTTGACTCTATGTGAGTCTGGTGGTCCTTGGCCAGGTGATAACATAGATGATCGAAGTCTTCAAAAGATATTAATAGTTAGATAGATGTGTTATTAAGTTCATGAAATCTATCTATGCGAAGGCACCATACGTTTAATAACCGGCATCACAATCACCAAATCATTTTATTTATATGCTCTTTGAGAGCTAGGCGATGACACTATCTAATTAAACAGTGAATGAGTCTGTGTAGTTGCACAAACAAATTTCCACATATTTCCCTCAAAAAGAGACCCACTTTGTAAATGATTAAAAAGAAATATGAGAAAAACAATTAGAATGTTGGTTGCCCCATCTGTCGGCACCGTCATCGATGGCAACCTGCCAATGTCCTCCATGGAACTATGACTCCAACGGCCATGGTGGTGGAGATGAGATTCGATACATGATGTCACATTGTTGTAGATACCAAGTGTCATGCTTCCAGCAATGACACAACTCCTTGATGTTCAATATCATTGATCAAGAAAAATTGACCTTCATGACGTGAGGTATAGAGAGTAAGCTACAGTGACTGCCATTTTGACATGGAAACTTCCCATGGTGTGGACAAATGGTGATGCGGATCGCATGATGCCTGCATGCTCATAAGTTTATCGGACATAAGTGAGTTAGCCAATAAAACATAGATATGAACAAGTGGAATCCACATCATATTGCTGGATACGATATTTTCTAGGTTTAAATGTCGCAAATTCCACGTGAACTCAATGTTCCCTGGCCAAGTGTCGATCTTGTAATCAGCGTCTTTGAAAGGTACATATATATAGTACGGAGATTTATCATTTAAGGACATAAAATATATCTAAGTCACACTTCTATCAATCACTGTCATCAAGCAAAAAGTAGTTTCATGTATATCGTCTTCAAAATTCGATGATGAATACTCTGTAATTGAAAGGAAAATCCGTTTATGCCCATGTAGTTGCTGATGGCACCAGTCTACGTGGTTACCAATTCGTTAAGACCCCAAACGCAAAGGGACGTAGCAAGGGAATCTTTCCCACAAAGCTGACTCGAGGGTTTATATCGAACTCTTGGGAAAACAACATAATTACACACTTCTTTCCTCTTTAAGTAACCTACAAAACACAAATAGTGCGTGTGCTTTCCCCAACTCCACCAAGTGATTATCAAGCACAAGGTTTCGTATTAGAATTGAAAACAAATATGTAAAGTTTAGTAAATAAATTAAATATGTAGAAAGTAACGTAAATTAAATGTAATATTAAAGGTAACTAAATTCTATGCAAAGTAAAGAGGTAGTATAACGGTAGTGATGTAAACTTAATGAAAGAATTAAATGCAAGTGTGATGAATGTTTTTGTATTTTGGATTAATTGAGTGATGAGGTAAAAAATGGACTAGGGTTCATGGTTTCACATGTCTACTCTCTTTTGAACATGATGGAATCAAAACATCTCCAAAGAAGGCATAATATTGATGTAAGTTCATTTTTTATATGTATTCATATGGTCATCCGCGTCCTATAGTTGAGATGATGCAACACATCCCACTAATACTCTTCTAGTGAGAGAAAACTCCACAAACTAGATTTAAGATAAACATAGTATTGCATTTGCTTTCTATGGCATGATGTGAATATCAAATATGACACCTCAAAACATACGAGATCACCATTGTTGGTCACTTCATAATAGTAAGACATGCATTCATGTATCCCTAGTGAGGTAACAACATAAGAGGTAAAAACAATAGTAGGACCTAAACTTTCTAGTCATTGTCTAGTTCCATACTATCATGTTACTCCAACTAATGCACAAGTTTCCCCTCTCATTCACTATCATACTAGTTGGATCAAAACTTGCAATCAAGAACGGGGTATATAGTATACATCTACTTATACATCAAACACAAACTGAAAATTTGCAATCTCAAATAACAATCTCATAAAAAAACAAAGATCCACCACAAAGGGGTTACATATAGATAGCCACAATCATGAGGGAAGCTCATGTGGCTCTAGAACATGGATAGCAAGATAAAGATAGATAGATAAATCTACTTCCACAAACCCATAGTCCGGGGATGGACTACTCCCTTTTCATCATGGAGGCAAAGGAGATGTTGGTCGAGAGGTTGGACATGCGAGCTGGCGCCGCTCTGGCGACATTTATCCATCTAATCCCCGCAAGTACAACCTCTTTTTTGTGGTTCTCCATGCTTCGGAGTCGTGAAGATGGCCATATATAGACATTTTTTGGTCAATATGAGTACAGGGCGCAAAGATCAACGATATCAGAGCCATGAGGGTGAAACACGCTATGGTGGCGCGACTAGGGTATCATCTCCGCATCGCTGATTCGTGATATCTTTGGTGACTCTACGATGTTTCGCAATGAACCTGCACGCGTCATGACCCTTCGTGTGATGATGTATTCCAAACCATGAAATTTACTTATTCACTCTATGTTTTTTTTGAAGGGGGTTGTACAAAATAGGATTAATCCACGTCACGATGGTGATCAGCAGAATGGGTGTTGTTGCGTGGTCAAATGAGTGCTTGCATGCGTCACATTTGTTACAACACACTATTTGAGTAGCTTCAAATTGTCACTACGATGACACAGAGTTTAGAGTTTGAGCCACAATGGCCCTCTAATTTGAGATGTAAAAGGCCAGCTTGTGGCATGTGTACATGTAGTAGGAGTAGCATGGCCGTGGGATCATAAAGAGGATTTTGCAGTTTGTCGAATTTCATTAGTGGGTAAGATATTAATTAAAGGGCACACCTTTTATGCACATGTTCCGGCAGCATGTGCCTATATGTGTGATGTGAGCCATAAAGAGCATTTCGTCAATCTCAAGACCCGTCAAATCAGTTCTTCGATGCAGTCTCTTGGAGGTGCTCATAGGGGTAGGGTGTGCGTGCGTGCGTTCATAGGGGTGAGTGTGTGCGCGTATGTGTGAGTATCTTTGATTGTACTGTGTTTCGCAAAAAAAAAGCACAATAGCTAGAGATACATGTCAACTTTTTATTCAAGGCATCTATCTATGTTAAGATACACATTAATACTTGACGTCATGATTATGGAAGCATTATCCATATCTTCTTAAAGAGCTAAGTGAAGATACTAAGTAAAATATGAATGACAACACTTACTAAAATCTTGTACGCACATGTTGTGTGATCGGATGGTTTGAACTATGGTGTACACCCAATTTAAGATACAAACCATGACAGGTGTTGCCAAACATCCAAAGCATTTGTGTGATTTGTGGGTCCATGTGAGTTAGCCAACAAAAGGGTAATCAAGGCCTAGATCGAATCCAAGTCGTACAAATTTGGAACACATCTCCTTAGAATTGCAAGTTCCATGTGATAGCACTTGTCGTTTGGCGTTCCCCCCAACAAGTGTCTATATACACATGATCAATGTGTTTGAAAGCATGATTTTTCACACAGATATATCAAATTTGTATTGATGACCTCTATCTATGTGAAGATACTATCTAATTAATTGGCACACCTCTTATACGGGGAGAGATTTCATTACATTTACATCTTTAAAAACTTTCTGAAGATAAGTTTCAATTAATCGGCACACCTAGCTCATCGTTGCAAAAACATATTTCTGCTTATATGCCCTCATGATTTGAGCCTAGTCATTGTCAATTTTTAAGATGCAAAACAAAAAGAAAAATAAAATGTAAATGAAAGAACTGAACTTTTGGCAGTTTGTTTTATCTCTTACTGGACACAACCATCTGGTCAAATGAGAATTTCTATCGCAACTCGAGAGTGTGTATCCCATAGTTTGTATCACCTGGATTCACTCTAGCCTTTGGTAATCATTTTGTTAGTTAATTAATCAATGAAATTAAAATAAACTTAACAACAAAAGCCTCTTTATAGACTTGTGCGTCACACAAATGTTTTGAGTTATTTGTTGAAACAATGCGGGACAATTCCTTCTCAAATTGGATGAACACCATTGTTTAAACCACGAGTCATGCAATATGCTTGGTATCTAGATTTCTTGTAGTGTTTTAGTTTATCAAATGGTGTATTGCAACAACTCGTGACACGCACACGTCAAACTCTATTAATCATCGCGGTTGATCGAGTCATGGTTTCATGATGGGCTGGATGATATCTAATGACTGCTGAAACAAATTTGACAACCAAGATTTTGAGGCCCGTTTGTTATTTTTTTTAAGTTTTTTGACTTTTCTATTTGTTCATATGCAGAGAAGATTAATTCCAATGAAGTAGGTTAAAATATGTTTTACAAGAGTAGTGGCAGAGCATCAGGTTGACCAGCATGGGCCGTGGCCCTGGCTTCCCTCGAAAACTTGCCTTAGAATCGGCATGAATTGGCCCACTAAAAAGAAAATGCCCACCTTTATGTGCTAAGCTAGCCCATTCTTTATTGCATTTTCTAAACTGGCCCATGCTTCATATCGATGCATGCTTCTCCACTGCAGCCATGGATGTCAATCCAATGTTCCGCATGGTTAAACAAGCGGCATCGTCTTGTCCACTAAACCACACGACGAGAATCCGCGGAGCAAATTTGATCGGATGCCCTGGATCCAAAAGAACAAAAGAAACCAAAACTTCTAGTTGTTGTGTGACGCATGAACCATGGTGGCATCCCTAGTCTGGGATGGAAACTCTCACGCACCGTCGACAAAGGAAACGCATGCATGATGCATGGTCCATAAAGAGTCTTTTGCCGTTAAGCTCATTTAACTTCATCGAGGCGGCCAAGGAGAAAAGGTAACTAAGAGATAAAGTAAAACACAAGCTACAGATCACATCCCCTCCATTTCGAGGCCCTTCCAGCAGGGGTGTCTATACACATGATCGGTGTCTTCTACAGCACGATCAAGCAAAGAACACGATGATTTTGCAGTGATGACCAATATCTATGCAAGATACACCTTAATTAGTCACCAGACCTTATATACGCGCATAAATTTCTATTAAATTCTTTCTTCTTCAAGAGCTACGCGAAGATAAGCTTTAATTACTCGATGCGCCTGGCGCATGATTGCGAAAACATAATCTATATATTTTTTGACTAATAATTTCCACTTGTATTCCTTGGTGAGGATACCTCCTCCATGCTAGATGAGAAAAAAAAGAAAAATACAAAGTAAATAAAAATACAAAGTATATAATTCCACTTATATATACCCTCATGATTTGAGCATAGTCATTTCAAATGAAGATGAACAACAAGAAGAAAAAGAAAATATAAATAAAAATAACTGAACTTGGCAGTTTGTTTTGTGTCTCACTGCACATAACCATCTAGTGGTGGAGCATCGGGTTGACCAACATGGGCCGTGGCCCTGGCTTCCCTCGAAAAAATGCCTTAGAATCAGTATGAGTTGGCCCACTAAGAAGAAAATGTCCACTTTATGTGCTAAGCTAGCCCATTCTTTATTGTAATTGCTAAACTGGCCCATGCTTCATATCGATGCATGCTTCTCCACTGCAGCCACTGGATATCAATCCAATGTTCCACATGGCTAAACAAGTGGCACCGTCGTGTCCACTGAACCACACGAACGAGAATCCGCGGAGCAAATTTGACCGGATACCCCGAATCCAAAAGAAGAAGAAAACCAAAACTTCCAGTTGTTGCGTGACGCATGAACCATGGCTGGCATCCCTAGTTTGGGATGGAAACTCTCGCGCACCATCGACAAAGGAAACGTATGCGTGATGCACGGTCCATAAAGAGCCTTTTGCCGTTAAGATCATTTAACTTCATCGAGGTAGCCAAGAAGAAAAGTTAACTAAGAGATAAAATAAAATACAAACTACAGATCACATCCCCTCTGTTTCGAGGCTCTTCCAGCAGGGGTGTCTATACGCATGATCGGTGTCTTCTAGAGCACGATCAACCGAAGAATACGATGAATTTGCGCGGCCAAGAAGAAAAGGTAACTAAGAGATAAAGTAAAATACAAGCTACAGATCACATCCCCTCCATTTCGAGGCCCTTCCAGTGTGGGTGTCTATACGCATGATCGGTGTCTTCTAGAGCACGATCAACCAGATAACACGATGAATTTGCAGCGGTGGCCAATATCTATGCAAGATACGCCTTAATTAGCCGCCTAGCCTTATATACGCGCATAAATTTCTCTTAAATACTTTCTTCTTCAAGAGCTACGCCAAGATAAGCTTTAATTACTCGACGCGCCTGGCGCATGATTGCGAAAATATAATTTCATATATTTTTTTACTATTAGTTTCCACTAGTATTCCTTGGTGAGGATACCTCCTCCATGCCAGATGAGAAAAAATTGAAAAATACAAAGTAAATAAAAAATGAACTTCACAACCTCTTTCCAAGAGAAAAACTGAACCTTCAAAACCTGGCTGGCGCCCAGCCGCTGGATGAGGATCCGACGTTCTGCGAGACTCGAGGAGCCGCGCTTCTAGTCGAGTCGACCGCCCGGAGTCCGCGGAGCAAACCCAAAACCAAAAGGAGAAGAAAACGAAACCCAGAGAGAGCATCCACCAGCATTTGTCCTCCTTCTCCCTCAACAAAATTTCGGCCGCAGCTCCATCGTCGCCGTCTCCCCTAATCCAATCGCGCTATATATAGGCGGCGGCATGCAATCGCGAGACTAGAACCCTCCGCGACGCATTTGCTGCTTGCCCCCTTTCAATCCCCTCCCTTTCTCCTCCTCGTCTGATGGAGTCCTCGCCGGCGGCCGCGGGAGCAATGCAGGTCGCGTCCCCGGCGCCGCCCTCGCGATCGAGGGACTCCCGCCTCCTCGGCGTCTTCGACCTCCCCGCCAGCTGGGGCTACCGCAAGCCCATGGCCTTCTGCAGGGACCACGACGCGCCTCCGCCGCCGCCGCCGCCGCCGCCGGCTGCCGAGGCGCAGCAGCCCAACAACAGCTCCCGATCCCCAGCGAAAGGCGCCGCGCCGGAGGAGTCCCCCCGGACGCAGTGCTACCAGCTGCGGGACCGGCGGGCCGGGCGGGACAGCGCGGAGGACGCGCGCGAGCACAAGAAGCTGTGGAACATGGACGGCGGCGCCGGCCCCAGCAAGTGGAGCGGCGGGTTCTCGCTCCAGCTCTCCAAGGAGGAGATCGACGACGACTTCCTCGCCATGACCGGCCGGAAGCCGCCGCGCCGGCACAGGAGGCGCCCCAAGAGCGTCCAGCGCCAAATCGACGTGCGTAAGCAAGACGCGCGCCCCCGAAGCAGCCAGCGCTAATCCCGAAAATCCTCGATCACCTCCTTCGCGAATTCCTCTTCCAGTTCCTTTCGATTACTGATCTCCTCCTCTCTTCTCCTGCAGGCGCTCTGCCCCGGCAAGTCGCTTCCGGAGGTGAACCGCGATCGGTACAAGGTGAACGAGGTAAGCACTAATAAAAGATCGATCTTTGATCTAGTATATCTACCCCTTGCTCTGGGCACTGATTGGATTCGTGGATTGGTGCAGAAAGGGGGATTCTGATCGTGTTACTCTCCAAAGTCGACAGCAGGAGATTAATCTCTGGGGATTTCTTTCGGGTCGAGCATTGGTTCATCCGCGGGAGATGAAGGCAGACAGGCAGATAGATTCCCAGGGTTGATGATAGATTGCTGTAGTTCTGTGGATGCCTTTGCAGATTAATCATGTATGTCAATCAAACCCTAATCATGTGAATGTTCAGTGCGGAAGCCAGTTTTCAGTGTTTTCTTGATTTATTTACCGAGGCCTACTTCTGCCCTGCCCTCAAGCAGGATTTTCTCTTGTTCTGTTTCTTATCTGTTTAGTGCGGAAGCCAGTTTTATATCGGAATCGTTTTTTCAGAAAGCGAGAAATGTTGGTGCTATAGATTGTTCATCAACTTTTCATGACATTCAGTAGCCATAGGAATTACATCAGATAATTTTTCTGTTGCTGCATCTATTTTTTCTGAAGTATTACCGTGTCATGATTTTGAACTCAGCGTATATAGCTAGTGCATATGCTCTGTTCATCAGTTCAGTGGTTAGTTTTGCCACAACCACATATGTCCAGCACTTGCTGGCCTTCATCCGTCAGAGCGCAAAATTTTGTCCTTCCTATAGTTTATTTTGGCAGTACTAGTCCAAAACACGTTGTAGAGAGAGCATCCTGCTTCTTTTCATCTGAACAGCATTTGGTTGAGCATTTGGCTGTGTTGCTGATCACTTCATACTAGTCAGGCAGTTTGGGCATAGAAACGATAGGGAGACCAAAACCCAGCTGGGAAGGCACTCTGTGCTGCTAATCTTTCCAAATCCAGGTTAAGGCAGCATCAGCAACCCAAGTAAGGACATTTGAGCACGCAATTGCTTCAGTCAGATATACTACTCATGTAGAAACTTCAGGGGATGATATGTTGTTCATCCTAGCTAGTACTTGACCTAGTCTAACAAAATGTAAGGAAAAGACTTCCAAAGATGGGGCAGAGCAGGTGTTCTGAGTTAGTTCCAAGCCCCATAATCGCCCAATCATTATCCTGGTGTATTCGGATGTTTGCTGCCTAGTAGGCTGGAGTACTAAACTACTGATCGCTGAAAGTGACTGTCTTAACATTGAAAATTGCTTCTTTTTTCCTATTCAGTTGTTATTTCACATTCGACCACCATATCAGTATAGAACTATATATATCACTGGGTTACTAGTATGTTTTTCAGGATTCATAATTTTTGTTTAACATTTTAAACTTCTAACAAAGTGCACAGTGTGGCGCTACTGCTGGGTTTAGCTCGACTGATACGGACAAGGTCTCTAGCCTTCAGGCACCAAACTGTCACCGTTGGTTTGTTAAAGATGTCTCCATGAATGATCTCCATGAGAAAGCTAGGCTACACTTTTATGTTGTCTCTAACTTTGTGTCAGCCTGCCGGTGATTGGCCATAATGTACTTGACGATCTTGTGTGCCCAATCAGGTCAGGCGTCACTGACTGTCTGAATGCCGTTTATGACATGCTTCGTGCCAGCATTTACTGGCTCGATCGCCCGCCGCGGTTGATGCAAATGCAGGTTTCAAATAGCGGGATCGCGACAGTAACTTCGCAGCTGTTCTGCAGTTCACAATTTCATACTCTCCTTTTTTTCATTTTTTTAAAGTTCGTAATCTCTTGCAAGCATGTCCTGTGTATCCCGTCTGACTAAGTTGATCTAAAAATTGTAGAATCATATAAGCAATTTTTGTCAAACCCTACATTTAGGGCATGTTTGATTTAAAGGATTTGTGTAAGAAATTTATATGATTCAATTCTATAGAACTTTTTTTTCTATGATAGTTGTTTGATTTGTTGGATTGATTTTCATAGATTTTTTTCCGGAGCAATCATTTGCACTAGATTTCATATGAAATCTAACATTCACTCATAGTACCTCTTTTTGAATCTTTTGCTTTTTCTGTGATAGAATCAAATAAAATTTGGGCATATGAATTTCTGCAGGATTGCATTGGGCATGTGATTGCACTCTTACGGTTTTTTTTCCCGGTCATCGAATAAAATAGGCCCTATTTTACTTGGAAAAGGATACTGAACCTCCAGGCTCTGCATTTCCACACAGAAATAGTAGGATATACCTTGTCTTTCATTTTTTCCACTTCGATATTTGTGTTTTGAGAGAAATCATTGTTAGATGGTAAGGATTTAGGAGGACAGTGTCACCTCTTCTAGCATATCAGGGATCAAATCCTAGATTTGATTTTCTGGTGTCTCATAAAAAGTGGAATATTTTTTAGTGGGAGGCGATGCTCCCATCGATAATGAGGTACATGTGGTAATTTCGTTAAATATCAAGACCCGTTGGATCAAATTTTATACCTAGTATCTCAAAGGTTTTCGTAGAGGTAAGGTGTGCGTGCGTATGGTATTAGGGGTTAGTATGTACGTTTGCAAAGAAAAAAGATTTACCTGAAACATAACCATAAAGGGCTCACATTTTGAGTGAGTTAACAACTTTCGATATTTAAAAAAGATTAACTTCTAAGTAATAAAAATTATTTGTTTCACATAGGGCACACAATTCATCTATTTTCACGAAATTTTATACGAGCCGCACCTATCTAGATTTCTCGCAACATTGGGGCATTCAAATACCTATTTAACAGAGAATTAACATATGTTTGGATGATTTGGAGAGTAGTGATACCCAGTTACCCACAGCATAGCAGAGTTCAAACTTGAGGTTTGACATTTTGATGTCTCATAAATCTTTCAGTGGGAGGTGACGTTTCCATCGATAGCGAGATGTCTGTAATGACTTTATCATTCTCAAAACTCGTCGGATCACATTTTTTTTTGTAATCAGTCTCTTAAATGTACTCATGTCATAGGATAGGATGTGTGTAGGTGAGTGTTTGTGGACACTTGCGTTTGTGTTGTGCTTTGATAAAAAGCTCGAACCTCGGCGAGTTAAATGAGTGCGCGTTTGCTCGACTCGTTTGAGCTCGGCTCATTTTATTAACGAGCTGAGCTGAACATCAGTTTTTGCTCGTTAAGGTTAACGAGCTAAACAATCGAGCCGACTATGTTCGTGAGCTACTCGTTAAGATCGGTAACAAGCTAGGCTTCACCAATTTTGACTACGAGTCACTTTAGTTATCTCAAATATTTGGCAAGAAGGGGCCAAGCAAAATAGTGTTATTTAACCATGCTTGAAATTCCTACATTAGGATCTGAAAACCTATGCTTCGTCTCTTCCTCACCGGGTAATGCACACATGTTTGTTTTCCATTGCCTCCTTAACGATCCTTAACGAGCTGCTCGCGAGCGCTCGCAAGAACATAAGAAGTCGAGCCGAACAATAATTTCAGCTTGTTTTTCTTAACGAGTTTAACGATTCGAGCCTTAACGATCACGAGCTTAACGAGCGAACCTTAACGAGCCGACTAGCTCGTTAGTCCACCCCTATTTGTAAAGAAAAATTATACGCACGAAAATAAAGAAAAAAATTTGGCTATTGAGCAATTTCCGGTAACCGCTAGGCGTCCGGGATGCTCACCAGTCACCACCGAGATGTTTGGGCCCCACCACCCCCGACGGTGCATGTACGCTCCACCGTGGTAGTCCATTCCGTTGTGAACGTCGTGGTGAGGGCATCTCCAGCGGCGCGACGCAAACGGTCGCTGAGCGACCGTTTTCGTCCGCCGTGACCGGAAATGCGTCTGGGGCCTGTTCCAGCGGGGCGACGCAAAGTGACCGGGCCGTCCGCGGAGACGCAAACCTAGCCCAAATATGCGCCAGGTTTGCGTCTCCACGGACGCTCGGCGGTCGCGCCGAGTGTCCGCCGAAAAAGACGTAGGACCCGCGCGTCAGTGGCTGGAGGGCGATATTATTCCCGCCACTGGCCATTCCCCCGCGCGAAATTGGAAACTAGACCGGCGCGAGCAGTCCAGAAGCGATGGACGTCCTCGCCGCCGCAGCTACCGCCATGGATGCGGAGCAAACCCTCGCACCCGCCGCCGCCCCACACTCCCCCGTAGCCACGGCCATAGCCAGAATGGAGACTGCAGCTCCGGCGGAAGCAAAGCGGGCCGCCACCGGCGGCGGCCGGGAGGCAAAGCCGAAGGCGGCAAAGAAGGTGCTCTCCGCGGAGGAGAAAATCGTGGAGGCCGCGAAGCGTCGCGGGCGGCGCAAGAACCAGAAGATCAAGACTGCCGCGGCCGCCAACCAGCAGGCCTGGCAGATGCAGATCAAAGCCGGCGTCGTGCAAGTAGCCCTTCATACGAGCTTAGCGGAGGGCTACATGCTCATCAAGAGAGAGGGGATCGCCGGCGTCGCTCCTCCGGCCTCGTCGGTCAGCTCGGTAAGTTCCCAGCTGCGCCCTGGAACTCCCGCTCCCTTGTAGGGCCACGCGGCGTCGCGGTTCGCCTCCGGCCTGCCGCCGGTGAAGTTGACCGGGGCGGCGGTTCCCGGCCTCAACCGGACGCCTAGAAGCGGTGACTCCTGCCCGGGCGCGACACAGAAGACGCTCCAGGTGCCGGAGGAGAGCATGCCGCAGCCCCGCATCATGTTCGACGAAATGGCGCCGCCTGCCCCGACGATGGACGACCCGGTACGTGAGCTCTGTCAATGTGTGCGAGTGCCCTGTATCATGCGTCTGATGTCCGGTCGTTCGTAGGACTATTGGAAGGACCGCCATGATTCAGACATCCAGAAAATTATCTACGGCGGCGGCTTCGTTCGCGATGATCGGGCCGGGACAGGCGCGCATGATAACTGGCCACCAACGCAAGATGCGGAGGACATCGACACCGCACGGCTGTTCGCCACCCAGCAGACGCAGCCAACACCCGTGTCCGTCGACGACTTCGACGACGCGCCAACACAGCCCGACATTGCTCCGAAGAAGAAGGGCAAGAGCTTGAGGACACAAGGCTTCGTCGACAACGAGGATAAGTGTTTGTGTGAAGCGTGGCTGGCAACGACCCAAGATTGTATCAATGGCGCCCAGCAAAAGGGCAAGGTCTATTGGGCCAAGGTCTTGCAGCAGTACAACGAGACCAGGATGCACCCGCCCTACCATATCACGT
The DNA here is from genome assembly GCF_019359855.2 of Lolium perenne. NCBI lineage: Eukaryota > Viridiplantae > Streptophyta > Magnoliopsida > Poales > Poaceae > Lolium > Lolium perenne. The sequence continues at coordinate 244,000,828 of NC_067244.2, read as the reverse complement.
GCCCCTGACGGAAGAGTCCCTCCGGAAAAGATGGAACTACATCAAACAAGAGACTGCCAAGTTCTGCTCGGCGGTCGAACATGCTATTAACAACCCCGTAAGCGGCACTGGCGTCATGACAGTGGTAAAGACGATAGAACCATCATCATTGTAGACAATTTGTGTCATTGCGTCAATTTGCGTCATTGTACATCATTGGCGGCTATGATTGCAGGTATCCCGCGCCTTGCAGAAGTTCAAGGCGACGCACAAGAAGGGCTTCCATATGGTCCATTGTTGGGAGGTGCTCAAAGACAACAACAAGTGGATGATAAGCTTTGCGGCCTACCTAGAAGCTGTGAAGAATGGGACAGCGGTCACCCTCGACGGCGAAGACGACGATCAAGGCCGTCCAGTCCTTCCACCTCGTCCACGAGGCCATAAGGCTACCAAGGCCGATCTTGTCCGGGAGGCGCAGGCCATTGCGTTCACGCAGAGCATGGAGAAGATAATGGCCGACAACCGTGCCGCCATGGCTGCTAGGGACGACAAGAGGTGTCTGGAAAAAGAGGCCGCAGTTGCCATCTACCAGAACCTCGCCAAGGAGGTCCTCGATGTCCAAAGGCTGGACATCGAGGCCAAAAAGGCAGACGCCGAGGCAAAATTGCGTGCAGAAGACACAAGGATCATGCTTGCCGACTTGAGCGGCGTCGATGATGACACCAGGGCATGGTTCATGAAGAGGCGCGCCGAAATCCACGCGCGAGACGCCTGATCGCCAACGCCATGCGCCCAGCACCTTGGCTTCCTTTTGGACTTTTTTAAATTGTTGTTCAGGCCTTGTTGTGCCCCTTTTGCTCCACTTTGCGCCGTACTAGCTGCAAAGTGTGATGAACTTATTTCAGCCCTCAATTTGCGGCTGTAATTTCGTGCAAAGTCAACGCTATTTCATCTTTTTAAAATTCTGGCCTGCGCCCAAAATGCGTCGCCCCGCTGGAACCAACCCCAGACGCAAACGGACACACGACCATTTTCGCGTCCGCTAGGCGACGCAAATGGACGCCCGCGCTGGAGATGCCCTAAGAAGCAGGTCGCCGGATCATCATTCCTCGGGCACTCCGGTCCGCACCCCTTCCCAAGCGGAAAGACCAGGTCCAGGAACCAGGAACACGAGTACTGAACGGAACAGGCGCGGGGCCCGACGGCTGAAACCCATGGCGGCGGTGATCTAGTAGAGCTACGTTCGTACGAGGGCCAGACTCCCTGACCGGTGGGACCCATTCCCCCACTTGTTTGTTCAGCAATTCCGGATACCGTGAACCATACGCTGCGTCGGATGAAAATAGCGAGGAAAACACAGGATAGGGACGTGGTAGGCAACGAATCCAACGATGCATGCGCGTCTCGCGGTGCTGATCGAGCACAGCCGGAGTGCAGTAGCAGCAGCCCTGCTGTGCGGCACGGCCGATTAGACGGCGACGCCGCGAGCAGAGCAGCGGCGGCGAGCCGGCGAGGCACGTGTTCACAGCCATCCATATCCCAGTGTAAGCTTCGTCGTGGATCCACGTACGAAGCCAGGTCACGTACGGTGCGCAGTGGAGAGAATCTGCGCGCGAGGAAAGAGACGCACACCGCCTCGCCTACGTACGCGCAACCTTTTTCTGCCTTTTTATTTATTTATTTAATAATCAACCCCTCCTCCTACCTACGCTCCGGACAGCCATCCTGTTTGCCGGTCAACATGCACGTTCGCCGCCTCATGGTTCATCTCTGCGTTCGATCAAACCTTATCCTGCTCAGCTTGATGCCTTGCACGCCCATATGCTTGCAGTTCTAGAGATTTTTAGAGCAACTCTAACAGAGCCCGTAAATCCCACTGAAACCGAACTTTTCCGGCGGATTTACGGGTTCGGGCTGAAATGCGCGCAGATCAGAGCCCGAAAAGATGGGCCGGCCCGAACTGGAAGTTCAGGGCCCGAGAAACTCACCGCGCGGCCCCTATTAAAAGGGTTCGCGGAGTGGAGTTCGGTTCGGAAACCCTACTCCCCTCCCGCCGCTCCCCTCCCGCCGCCGTAGCCCGCCGCCCCCTCCGACGAGCAATCCCGGGCGCTCGGTCTCCGCTCCGCCGCTACGGCCACCACCCCGCCGTCCGAAATGACAAGGGCAAGACCCGTGGGTAGGGGCAGCGGCCGATCCGGCGCCGGAAGGGCAATTCGCCGTCCGCCGGGCGTACGGGCGGAGACGGAGCGCGGCGGCGGCGCGCTCCGACGGCGCATGGAAGCGGGCCGGCCGCAAGTGGCCGGCCGTAATGGCGGCGCGCTCCGACGGCGCGCGGAGGCGGCTGCGGCCGCGGAGGCGGCGGGGAAGCGGAGGAGCCCCTCGCCGACAGCGGGTGCAGCCCGCCGCTGCCGCCATTGCCCCCGAGCGGGGACGACGACGACGTAGACGGACCGCCGCTGCTCTGCGGGAGCGCCTCCGGCGCGGCCGCCATGGAGCTGGCGGCCCTCGTCGTCGCCTAGCAACCGGTTGCGTCGAAAAACCCTCCGCCGCCGCTCGGTGACAGTAAAGTCACCGGGAATCTTAATTTTTAGTCTAAATAGGTCCGTAGTACGTAATTTAGGTGCAATGCGGTTGTATTTAGCCACTATTTAGTGTGAATTATGATCGAATCCAGCGTGATCGGCTGAAATCGACTTCAATCACGAAACTTGTTTTCCCGCGTCGTTTGATTTTCTCGAGTTCGGTTTGGATTTACAGTTTCTGTTCTGCGCCGTGCCCAAATGCGCTCTCAAATCGTTTTTCGGGAGACTGAACTACGTTTTTTCGGTTCTGACTAATACGGGCTCTGTTAGAGATGCTCTTATACAAGGCTTCGTCACCATCATATTGATGCTCATACTTCTTCCATATCACTTTCGAAGGCGTCCTCCTCTACATTGCAACGCTGTCTGCTATGTATGGTGTCTTTGCAGTCTTCGCGCCGCTCGGGTTGATTCGCAGGAGACGGGTGAGAGCGTCTTCGATGTCGTTCCTCAGATTCAGCGAAGAAGATTTTACTGATTTGAGCTCGGTGATGCATATTCTTGATCTACAGCTCAATCCTTCACCTCATATACGTCTGTCAACGCGATTGCTGGTTGAGTCGCTGGCTCTACGGTTGGCGAGACTGCAAGAGGCCCTTGAAGAATACAATTGCAGGTTCTGTGAGTCCGAGTTCTCGGCGGACCCCCTGGCAGGTTCCAATTCTACTTAGACGACATGTCTTTTCAATAGCTTATTGTCAATTTGTGCATCTAGGCACTAGTAGTTTGAACTCTGGTCTTCAGAGTAGGTGGTGTGTTTTAGGCTGTATTTTAACCGTGTTTTTCCTATCATGCCAGCTCTAGGTCCTTTTGGACCCTCTTATGTTCAAAAAAAAAGAGGCGTCATTGGTACTTTGGTAGCCATGCATCGTAACCTCAAACCAAGTTCTTAGGAGAGAAAGAAAAGGATGGTTAATTGGCTGGGCTTGTTCTACGTTATGATCAGCGCGCGTCAAAACGGCCCACACTGGGGAGTTCGTCCACTGTTTCATCGTCGTGTTGGTCAACCTCTTACTTGTCTCTAGATCATCTAGCTCATGAAGGAGCTTCACCACGACAACATAGTCCCCCCAGACCGATCATCAACAACCTTGCGGAGGCCTACCATGTAGGTGTAGCATGTGTCGTCGCTGACGTTGGTATGCCACGCCCCAGCCAACGGTTGACATCGTAACATTATCGTTCGAGTAGGCAACGTAACCCCATGGCCTTTCCGCACGCCGGTGTGGCACTTGTTGTCGTACTAAGAGGTTTCTTGCACATAGACATCGTAACCACCTTGGCCACTGTCGGACGGCTGGACGATGGCGTGAGCCATATTGTGGTAGGTCGGAGGTGAGGTTAAAGCTGAACTCGTATGCAACCAAAGAAAATAACATATATGGGTACCTAGTGATTGAACTCAAGAAGAAAAAAAAAGTGAAGAAAAATATTCAAGTCATGTTTATCTCCTTAGAAATGCGCCAGTGTTTGCTCGAAGCTCCAAAGATACTAGATGTATTGATCAACATGAACAGTAGTAGTGTGTACACAATAACAGTAGAAGAAGTAGATATCGATATAACTAAACATATCGGATCATGACTCACGTTCGAATCGGCGTACAAGTAGTTGTCGATACGTTCAGTGGCGGAGCCACGCACTAGGTGTGTAGTCACTTGACTACACAGTTTTTCAACTATACAAAGAAAAATTATGTAGAAATTTTCTACAAATTTACATAAATACATATATTTGACTACACAGATTTGAATTAACTACACAAGCTAGGTTGGAGTTCTGGCTCCGCCACTGGATACGTTGTTGATGACAACGGGCGAACACGGGTCAAACCATACGGTACGAAACAGCGCCCGATTTAGATGGAAGACAACCCTTGGTAAAGACCGTGAGTCGCTTTCCAAAAGCTTAATTTGCCCTCCCCGTCCATGATCTAACTCACCGAACGTTTTATAGATAGAGGAATAAATTTTGCACACCCAGCTTTTACCACTCACGTGTGAGATGCCGCCAAGTTAGTCTACATCTCATATATGCTAGCACACATATGGCTTTAAAATTTATCCGAAATTTTAGATGGATAACTATAGTTGGCCCAATATTTCATCACCCACTCCATCACTGCCATAGTCGATCGAACAGGGCCGGCCGCCGGGCGAGGAGCGCCCGTCCCGTCCGGGAACAACGGGCGGTGCGCGCTTACTGTCCTCGGGCCCGACGCCCAGGGCGGCGCCGCATGCATGGACGCTCCCGCTGCCTGGTGGGACCCCTCGTCCTCTCGCCGTCACGGACGTCGCCACATCCGCACGCCAGCGTCTTCCTCGGTTTGGTGGTGGCAGAGCATATAACGGAACTCGCCCCCGTCCAATGTCTTTTCCGTCCGAGACCTCGCCGCTGCCGCGCGCGCATCAGAACTTCTCGCTGACGGGTGGGGCGCCAACATGCATCGGCCCCACGGATCAGCGAACAGGATATGCGGGAGAATGACGAGGCTGCCCACCACTTTGCGTCGCGACCGTAACAACAAAACCACGCAGGAGGGAGACCTCCTGCCCGTCTCAGCCTCAAAACATCCTCCTCCTCGCTGCCTTTCTCCCACCTCCTCTCGCGACCCGCGAGCATGGCGGCGACGGCAGATCCGAGGGCCAAGCCGCCGCCCGCGCACCACCTCCAGCCGTGGGCGCGCCAGCAGCAGCAGCAGCCTCGAGCGCACCGCGCGCGCGCGCCCGCCCACCAAACCGTTGAAGAGTCCGCCTCTTCGGTGGGGGCCCGCGATCGCCGCCGCTCGTCGTCCGAGTACAGCCGCAGGAGCAGCGGTGGCGATGGGAGCGAGGATCTCCGGGGCAAGCTCGTGGGCCACCTGCGGGACGCCGCGGACCGGCCCCGCGTAGCCGAGCCAAGCCCTCCGTTGCCCCCGCCGCCCCCGAAGGCGGCCAGCCAGCAGCCGGAGACGGAGCGCGAGCCCTCGCAAGAGCTCAAGGCGCCGCCGCAGGAACAAGAGCAGCAGCCGCAGGCTGAGGTGCCGGACAAGCCGTGGAAGCTGCGGGAGCGCACGCGGCGGCGTCCGGCGTCCCTGACGTCGTGGCCGTCCGCGGCGCCGTCGAGGCGCCGCAAGCGCGCGCCGTTCTCTGTCTCGCTCGCGCCCGAGGAGATCGAGGAGGACATCTACGCGCTGACGGGCGGCCGGCCGCGGCGGCGGCCCAGGAAGCGGCCGCGCGCCGTGCAGCAGAAGCTCGATGTAAGAGACCCGAATCATTCATTCCCCATATTGCCCCTGCCTTTCCCAACCATTTACTAATGCTAAAAGATTACTCAATTGCCCTTCCATTTAATCGGTCGATACGCTTTATGCTAGTGCTAGTACTAGTATGCTCGCTGAACTAGTAGTACTGGTCGTAGATGGTATCCCAACTTGGCATGATTGTTGTGTGCAAGAATCGTCCACCCAACTAACAGCAGCTTTGCAACGACGCGCGTGTATGTGCAGTCGCTGTTCCCGGGGATGTGGCTGGCCGAGGTCACCGCCGACGACTACAAGGTGCCGGAGCCGGAAGAGGAGTAGCTCCCGCCGGCGGCATGTTCCAGTCTTCCAGCTACCTCGCCTGTCCTCATCGATACCCTTGGTCGCGTGAGCACGTCGCGGCCAGCTCAGCTGTGAAGCCCGCGCCCGAATTTATAACTTCTCGGCCTGGTCGCGTGGTGGAGCCGGCCGGCGGCAGCGGGTGCGCGTAGCTGCTCGGGGTCGTCACTCATGTGCCCAGTTTATAAAAAGTTAGAAATAGAGACTCTTGCTTATTTGTCACATGCTGTTACTGTCTTTCATTTCTGTTTCTGTACAGTGCCTAGTAGTAGCGTGCTTGTAATCTGCTGAAATTTATCCTTTCTTTCTTTACTTAAATTTTGTTACTCCTATTTTATTACTGTATTTCGTGCTGGAATCCTAGTACTACGCTCGTTTACTTTTCAGCCTTGGGTGCTGCTGCACGTGTCCGTGGAACCGATCGCTGCCGCGGCAGCATGACTTCCGCCCCCGTTTCTGGTGCTGCTAGTGCTACCATCTCGATCCGGTCTTTGTTCCATTTGCGTTTTCTCGGGGGATACCCGAACGAGCAGTTGCGTTGGGTCGGGTTGGAGGCCAAGCTGGATTCTCTCTCTGGACCCTCTCCCAGTCCTAGTACCTCGCTGGGTCCGTTGGCCGACACGCGACGGGTCCAAGAGCAAGAGGCACGCACCGCGCACCAGTTTGGGAGCAGACCAGCCATGATTGCAGCAGCGGATACCAGTTTATCCAGCTCCAAAGGGAAAGGATGCTGCTGCAACCCTTTCACGTCGTCTTTCCCGCCCAATCATCCAGCCGCTGCTAATGCTCTCGATGTCCACATCAGCGAGAGAATGCCACCCAGCCGTACGTGCGCCGCTTACGATTATCAAGTGTATGTGATGCACGAGTTTGCAAGGGGAATGCCTCGTCAACCTCGCACCGTCGCACGTAAGACCTGCCGACCCGTGCGTGCTCGTGCTCGTCAACGTCTTTTGCATAGCCAGGTCGGGAAAACGCGTGTACGTGCGAGTGGACATGCCAGTTAGCACGAGCATCTGGACGCCCCGTATCTCGAGCCGTAAACGGACCAGCTTCGTACACGTATCACCTACGTAGGTGAATGCGCCGGGGCCGTACGCACGACACGGTCGAGTTGGGCATGCATGTCGCGCGCATTAAAAAGACGATCGTGTTCTCAGAGCAACTCCAATAATATAACCGGTTGTTGGATATAAGCAAGATGTCATGTCATCTATAGCCAACACATAGTCAACAAGTACAATAGTTGGCTATAAAGATGTACTACTTTTTCAATGGTGGACCCACCTTTTATTCACACAACATGCCTAGGAAAGACGCGTCTGTAGCCTGCAATTTTCTCGTGCATGTTGTTCCACTTACAATCTCTCTCCTCTTCTCTCTACTCCAACTAGACACAAATATACTATTTTAACTCTTGTAGCCAGCTGACTAGGACTTATTGTACTTGCTCTCATCAAGCAAGTTTAAAGGCAAATTAGGGGTTCAGGCTGTCGGGCCCGCTTGCCAGGCTTCCGCCGATAGCGCAGGCAAGAGGAGATTCTTGCCCGGCATATCGGGCCGGTCGGCCTGCCAGATTAAAGCTCAGGCCCCACGCGTCAGCGTCAACGTCAGCTACCGATTCACGTGAGCTGAATAACACGGATCCTCTTTGCTCTCAGCCAGTCTGACTTGCGTCCTCTCGTCTCATCGGACGCATCGAGGCGGCCGGGCTGATCCCGTGGCTGGCATCCAACGGTCTGGACGATATGTAGTCGGAGATGGAATGCCGCGATGAACGAACGCGTCCGCGCGGATTGAATCGGCCATGTACAACTTTGGAATTCGAAATTACAATGATTTGGCTCTTTTTGTGCATAATTTATTAATCTGTTCTCTAATTTGGTTTGGTATGAAATTGAAAAAAAGATTATCGTTCAACTTGAAGTCACTTTAATCCATGTATAACTCTAGTGAACATATTATGATACAGTATATAGATTTGAGACTGCTCATAGTGGGAGTAACATAGCTAGTAACATCACACATCTCAAGGCATTTTGGAGACATGGCATGCTAATAAATGAAGAAAGGGAGTGATGTGTTAACTAGCTATGTTACCATAACATCACACACCTCAAGACAAGATGAGTCTACAACATAATAAATAATACAATGCATGACACCACATATAAGTTACTACCCACTATGAGTGTAGTAACCTAGACTAGTAACATTGCATATGTTACTAGTCTATATTACTCCCCACTATGACCAGCCTGAGGCAATCGCTACTACTCTTCCCGTCCAAGAAAAAGAAAATGCTCAAGCTTTCTAGATATGAATGCATTAATACCTAAAATGTGTCTACATACCTCTGTATCAAGATAAAGCTGAGCAACTCTTTTAGACACGGAGGGAGTGTAATTTTCTTTAATTAATGTTGCACTCTCGCAAATAACTTTCGCGGGCAACCCGCTCACACTCTAGACGGTTCCCCTTCACATTAAAACGTAAAGTACTACCCAAAGGACACAAAAAAATCTATATATCGGAATATTTAAGATGTGATTCAATAAGAGACCTATGAGTAACATAACACATATAATTCATACATATCATTTTATTTATGTACCTCGAAATACAATGCCACATTTAAAAAAATACATATTGCTTTGAGGAATCCTATTAAAATAAGGAATATATAATATATTTTCATATTATATCATGATACCAATAAATTGAGTAAATAAAGAATAATATTGCTCAATTAGTATGAGTATATATTTCATTCCAGAAAAGGTCAGCCAAAAGGTATAGTTCCTCGCGGAGTTCGAGAGTATCGTCTTGTATTTTGTTTTGAAATAAACATCTTAGCATGTTTAATGATACCAATAATGGAACGTCTGAAACTGAATGTGGATGGAGCATATGTTGCCCAGTCAGGGGAGGCAGGTGTAGGTATCATTCTACGCAATAACGAAAGGGTGGCCTGTTTAGCCGCCTATCAACGTCTGCAGTTTTGCTCCTCGGCTCTTGATGCGGAATTGCAGGCATGTCTGATGGGGGTGCGCCTAGCACTTGATCATTGTAATGAAGACATACTGGTGGAAACAGATAGCTTGGAGCTGGTGCGTATGGCGCTAGGAAAACTGAAGGATGGATCTAGTCTGGGGCCTGCGGTGGAAGACCTGAAGCTATTACTAGAAGAGGAACGCATTATTTCCTTTTCAAAAATCCCTAGGTCTTGTAATAGTGTAAGCCATGAACTTGCTAGAATTGGTATGGTAGAACATAGATCTAATGTGTGGTTTGGGTCGGCACCGGACTTCCTTGTGTCCCGGATTGGCCAGGATTGTAACGGTACTATTATCACTTAATAGAAGTTACTTTCCCTGCAAAAAAAATGAGAAGTTTGTACCGTGTATTGTAACTTTAGGCATAATTTTTTTGCTTTTTTCACATCTCAATATGCAACGCAAATGCTGATCACGACCAATACGTATTTGTCTAAATTACGTTGAGAAACTTATTGTTTGTGTACTTAATATCGGCAAGAACCGGAAATATTATGAAATGTTTTTAGCACATCCAGATTGACATAAATCCACTACATTTTCAGTTTCTTCTTCTTCACACATTTCAAAATTAAATCACGTAAAAGACATATAAAAATGTCAAAGTGATACATTTTCATGACGGTAGTTCTATGTATAACCTGGGAAGTTTTTATAAGAATGCAACGAAAACGGTATTGCCAAATATTTTTTTTCAAATTGTTATGCCCAACGTTGTGATGGATTTTTTTTCACAATGCTTACACAAAAAATAGATATCAACAAAACCATTGCACATACCCTGTCGTGATAGCCCAAGGTTTCTGAGAGTGCGTCATTTTGGCACACACGATCCTTGGAGTCCTTCTCTAAAACATCGTACAAATCAAATTTAAAGCTTCAAAAAAAATCAACAAAAATACCAGCATGAAGTCAACGATATATTCTACCCGTGTGAGGATTTTCAATATCAAATACTGTTGGAGATATGCCCAAGAGGCAATAATAAAAGTGGTTATTATATATCTTTGTGTTTATGATAAATGTTTATATACCATGCTATAATTGTATTAACCGAAACATTGATAGATGTGTGTTATGTAAACAACAATGAATCCCTAGTAAAGCCTCTTAACTAGCTTGTTGATTAATAGATGATTATAGTTTCATAATCATGAACATTGGATGTTATTAATAACAAGGTTATATCATTATATGAATGATGTAATGGACACACCCAATTAAGCGTAGCATAAGATCACGTCATTTTATTATTTGCTATAAGCTTTCGATACATAGTTACCTAGTCCTTTCGACCATGAGATCATGTAAATCACTTATACCGAAAAGGTACTTTGATTACATCAAACGCCACTGCGTAAATGGGTGGTTATAAAGGTGGGATTAAGTATCCGGAAAGTATGAGTTGAGGCATATGGATCAACAGTGGGATTTGTCCATCCCGATGACGGATAGATATACTCTGGGCCCTCTCGGTGGAATGTCATCTAATTAGCTTGCAAGCATATGAATGGTTCATAAGAGACCACATACCACAAGATTTAGTAAAGAGTACTTGTCAGGAGACGAGGTTGAACAAGGTATAGAGATACCGATGATCAAACCTCAGACAAGTAAAATATCGCGTGACAAAGGGAATCGGTATCGTATGTGAATGGTACATTTGATCACTAAGTCATCGTTGAATATGTGGGAGCCATTATGGATCTCCAGATCCCGCTATTGATTATTGGTCGGAGAGAGGTCTCAACCATGTCTACATAGTTCCATTTGCGTTTTCTCGGTGGCTACCCGAACGAGCGGTTGCGTTGGGTCGGGTTGGCCAAGCTGGATTCCCTGGACCCTCTCCCAGTCCCAGTCCTAGTACCTCGCTAGGTCCGTTGGTCGACACGCGACGGGTCCAAGAGCAAGAGGGACGCACCGCCTACCAGTTTGGGAGCAGACCAGCCATGATTGCAGCAGTGGATACCAATTTACCCAGCTCCAAAGGGAAGGATGATGCTGCAACCCTTTCACGTTGTCTTTTTCGCCCAATCATCAAGCCGCTGCTAATACTCTTGTTGTCCACATAAGGGCATCTCCAGCGGCGCGACGCATTTCGGACGGCCAAATTGTCCGCGGGCGTTCGTTTGCGTCGCCTGGCGGACGGGGAAATGGTCGTGTTTCCGTTTGCGTCTGGGGTTGGCTCCAGCGGGGCGACGCATTTTGGGCGCAGGCCAGAATTCAAAAAACGATGAAATAGCGTCGACTTTGCACGAAATTACAGCCGCAAATTTAGGACTGAAACAAGTTCATCACACTTTGCAGCTCGTATGGCGCAAAGTGGAGCAAAAGGGGCACAACAAGGCCTGAACAACAATAAAAAAAGTCCATACGGAGGCCAAGGTGCTGGGCGCATGGAGCCGGCGCCGGCGATCAGGCGTCTCGCGCGCAGATTTCGGCGCGCCTCTTCATGAACCATGCCCTGGTGTCGTCGTCGACGCCGCTCAAGTCGGTAAGCATGATCCTTGTGTCTTCTGCACGCAATTTGGCCTCGGCGTCTGCCTTTTTGGCCTCGATGTCCAGCCTTTGGACATCGAGGACCTCCTTGGCGAGGTTCTGGTAGATGGCAGCTGCGGCCTCTTTTTCCAGACGCCTCTTCTCGTCCCTAGCAACCATGGCGGCACGGTTGTCGGCCATTATCTTCTCCATGCTCTGCGTGAAAGCAATGGCCTGCGCCTCCCGGACGAGATCGGCCTTGGTAGCCTTGTGGCCTCGTGGACGAGGTGGAAGGACTGGACGACCTTGATCGTCGTCTTCGCCATCGAGGTTGACCGCTGTCCCATTCCTCACAGCTTCGTTGTAGGCCGCAAAGCTTATCATCCACTTGTTGTTGTCTTTGAGCACCTCCCAACAATTGACCATATGGAAGCCCTTCTTGTGCGTCGCCCTGAACTTCCGCAAGGCGCGGGATACCTGCAATCATAGCCGCCAATGATGTACAATGACGCAAATTGTCTACAATGATGATGGTTCTATCGTCTTTACCACTGTCATGACGCCGGTGCCGCTTACGAGGTTGTTAATAGCATGTTCGACCGCCGAGCAGAACTTGGCAGTCTCTTGTTTGATGTAGTTCCATCTTTTCCGGAGGGATTCTTCCGTCCGAGGGCCTGTGATATGGTAGGGCGGGTGCATCCTGGTCTCGTTGTACTGCTGCAAGACCTTGGCCCAATAGACCTTGCATTCCCTGGACCCTCTCCCAGTCCCAGTCCTAGTACCTCGCTGGGTCCGTTGGGCGACACGCGACGGGTCCAAGAGCAGGAGGCACGCACCGCGCACCAGTTTGGGAGCAGACACGCCATGATTGCAGCAGAGGATACCAGTTTACCCAGCTCCAAAGGGAAGGATGCTGCTGCAACCCTTTCACGTCGTCTTTCTCGCCCAATCATCCAGCCGCTGCTGATGCTCTCGATGTCCACATCAGCGAGAGAATGCCACCGAGCCGTGCGCCGCGTACGATCACTATTGCGAGAACAGGTTAAGCAAAATGGGACGCTTGATTAGTGTCCTCCTTGTTTCGACGTGCCAGTTAGCACAAGCATATATTTGGACGTCCGTATGTCGATTGTCGAGTGGGTAAACGGACAGCATCGTACTGTACGTATACACGGCCGCATCAGGTACGTGACTTGTTTTCGTTCAGGGAATGCGCCGGCCGAGCCCGTACGCACACGGTCGACCTGTTCATGTGCCATGCCGCGCGCCTTAAAAAGACGATCTTCTTCTCATAAAATCAAGCAAGTTTAAAGGTAAAATCAGGCGTTCAGGCTGTCGGGCCCCGCTTGCCGGGCATCGGATGGTAACGCAGACCACAGGAGAGGTGGTTGCCCGGCAGATCGGCCTGGTCTTGGGCTCCTCTTGGCAAGCGAGCATAAAGCTCCGGCCCCACGTGTCAGTTTCAACAAACCTTGTCACGTGAGCTGAATAACACGGGATTACGTAATGGTGCAGGCCCCACAAAATGAGAGCGTCGTCTCGCATCGAGGCCGGCTCATCCGGTGGCTGGACATCCAATGGCCGGGACGATATGTAGTCGCAGATGGAATGCCTGGCCATGATGTAAATTACCAAATGTGGAGCAGTACATCTTTTTTTTTGGGGGGTGTCTCCTCCCTCCCGTAACTCCTCCTTCCCATGTCGCCCCCACGTGGCGGCCGGGTAGATCTCTACAGCGCTGCCGCCACCTCCCCCCTCTACCCCTCCCCTCCCTCATTGCCGCCAGGGGCGCTGTCAAGCAAAGGCTGGCCGGCGCCGGCGGCGGCGGGGAATTCTTCGTCATCTCGCACGAGAAGGTCGGGCGTGGGTGTGGTGACCCTGCATACCACTGCATGTTGTAGTATATCAGTCGTTGATATAACATTCACGAAGTACCATTCCGCAAATATTACATCCCTCAGAGTTGTACAACAGAACATAGCAGGTCCATAACTCATTCATTTATTATTACAAACATAATATACATATCGTCTCGGAGCTCCTCTTGGGTCCTAAGAGGGATACTCCTGGGTTCGAGGCGAACCCATCTTAACTTACAATATAGAAGTTTCACTAGGTTATACATTTATTTCCACGAGCAGTTAAGTACTAAGAGTTCGCACTGCTCGGACACTACTACTACTCGGTGATTCTAGACTTGATCTTCTCCGGAAGCCTCCCCGGTTCCGTAGACTATAAGATAGTCTAGGCCTTCAATACCTCCAGAGAGGTCTGGTTCTTCATAGCCGATGATCTCGGCTCCTTCAGGGTTGTTGTAGTCCTCCTCCAGACGGTTCAGACAATCTAAGCAGGGGATTTAAGAGTGGGATGAGTACGAGCGTACTCAACAAGTTCATTATAGATAAGAGGTGTTTAATGCAGTAGCTACGATATTAAACCAAAAAGTCTAATACCAATGCAGGTTTGATAAACATTTCTTCAAGAGGTTGCTTTTATTTCAAAGAGCTATGTCCGTCAGCCTTCACCGGTTTTCTAGAACTTCATGGAGCTCCTTTCCAGCCGCGTTTGCAGTTCCATATCCCGGAACAGGGAGTGACAGGTCACGATTCATTACACTCTGCAGAGGTGTGTTGCTTTACCCATAAGAGATCTTAACCTTGGTGCCAACCGGGCAGCTTTCCCGTCCACACTTCCTATGGTGTGAGGCCCGGTATAAGGTCTAGCCAATCATGTTCCTCCGCTACCTCGAACACCCACCCTTTGTTGCATGCCCCGACCCTGGGTCCTCGCCGGTCCCATTATTCCCACTTACGGGTGGACCCCGACCACGACGACAGTCTGGGATCGAACCAAACTTCTTCGCCAGTAGCTGCAACCCATCCTAGACCGCAATACCGTGGGGACTTAAGGCTTCCCCAGCCAACCGCTTGTTCTTCGGGCGACAAGTGTCTACGGACAATGCCGTGGGGACTTAAGGCTTCCCCAGCCAACCGCTCGCCCCCGACAGATACAAGTGTCTACGGTAAAGCGCATCCGTTGATGAACGAGAGGTGGAAACACTTTTGACTACTCCGTCCCACTCCGGATCTTATGGTTAACACGGTTATTACGGCACAAGAATCACTGGACGACATTTGTTGTTTAATCCTAGATGGATATAAACCCTTGCAATGGAACCTCCACCATATCAACACAATCCATGGTTCCATTGCCCACCACATAGTCATATTCATAGTTATGAAAATAGTGGTTTTGGTTTTTATGCAATAGTGATAATCATAGTACTTTGCAAGTAATTTGATAAAGATATTCAAATGACATGAGCAAGTGATGAACTTGCCTGAACATTGCAAAGTTTTGTAGTTGGATGGTGTGGACTGACCCTTGTCCTCTGTTTCTGAAAAATAGCATCATTGTCCGATAAGGGCAATGGTTAAAGAAGCAATTATGCATGATTCAGCTTTTAGGGTTTGTTTCCCCCCTTCCGGTGTCTTATTATTTCATGTGAGAGGTTAATACTAAGAATAATTTTGGGATACTTTATTTAGAGTAAAATACAACATTGAAATGTTGTCAAGGTGTTTTTAAAGTCCAAAGGCATTAATGGACTTATTTTCATTATTGAAAAATATAAAGTGTGATTTAAATGATTATTATAATCATCAAATTAAGACTTATTCTTAGTTGTCTTCAAAAATTCCCTTTGACATTTTATTCAGGTAGAGAATTTTATGCTCATCAATTTTCATATTTTTAATTATTTTTTAGAGCTATTAAACATTTCTTATGTAATTTCAAAGTTTCTGTATTTAAATGAAATTAATGAAATGACATATTTGCCCCTGGGCCCACCTGTCAGGGTGGCCCAGCGGGTTAACCCTAACCCGAGCCACACTTGGGCTCGGTCGGTCGCACCGACCCCTTCTCCTCTTCCTCGCGAAACCCTACCTCTCTCTCTCTCGCTCTCGCGACGCCGTGGTCGCCTCGCCGTCGCCGAATTAATCCGGCCGCCACCGGCCCTCCCCGCCGGCGAGATCGGTGCCAGACAAACGGCCGCACGATGACGCACCGATCGGTCTGCGCTGATCTGTTTTCCCCCGCCGCCACCGCTCTTCCCCAACACCTCTGCGACATGGCCGTGGGGAATCCGCGGCGATCTCGTCGTTGGCGACGAGCCTGGCGCCGTGGCGTGGCCGTGTGCCCCACCGTTGTTGCGCTGGAGCCCCTGCGCCTCGGCGATGAACTTGCTTGGCTTGGCCATGACCTGGCGCCGCCGTTCGCCCGGCGTGTGCCGCCGTGCCGCCATGGCCGTGCCCTTCTCCGATTAACTTGTAAGTTCACACCGCCTCCCTCCTTCTGTACTACCTGTTCTTCCTCTTCTCCTTCCCTTCTAGCTCTGGCCACTGGCCTGCTTCTCCTTGCGCCTATGTTGTGTCGTGCTCTTCTGGCCATGGCCATAGCTTGTGCTGCTGCTATTCTTACTACTGGCCCTACTGGCCCTGGCCATTGTTACCCTGGCCACGCCAGTGCTTGCTAATCTCACTAACTCCCTGCTCTGTGCCTCTATTCTAGTTGCTATGCTTGCCAGAATTCAAGTGTGTTTATATATGATTCCCTGGCTTGATTATAATGTGCAATTCTTGCAAATTTGCAAGTGCCAGTGCTATTCTAGGCTATAGCTTGTGCTTGATTTCATGAGTATGCTCAATTGAGCATTGCTGTTTGGCTTAACAGTGTTATTCAGTAATGAGTGATGTGTGCTCTCCTTGTGTATCTTAATCCAGTGGCTTATCAAGCCTTTGATGTGCTTCTGGATACAATCATAAAGTTATTTATTCAGTTATCTGTTTATTCAGTTATGACTTGATGTAATTCTTCAGTAGCTGGTTAATTCCTGTTGCTATGGTTGGCTATGGTAATCTGTAGCAATAGCTAGTGGTGCTCTGATGATCAATTGTTCATTATTTTCTTGAGGTTAACTGTTGTGCTTCCTTCTGTGACTCTCTGGTGCTCAACCAGTGTTGTGTGTGCCTTCTACAGGCTTGGCCTGTGTGTGCTGGTGCTTGCTCAAGCATCAGTGGATGCTTGCAGTGATCCATTGGATCAACTGCAAGGCTCTGTGCATCAATTGCTTGTCTGTTTCATTTATCTGTTTATCTTGCCTTAATAAATGGATGAATGATGTGAACTGTGATTCAGTGATGATCATTTCAATTAGATTTGCTAGGGCTAGCTGGATGACAACCTCTGGTTGGTACCCTAGCCCTCTATTGAATCCAAAAGGATGATGATGTGGTGGTTTCTTGTGTTGGCTTTGGGTTGAGGTGGCCCTGGCAGCACTTGTGATGCTGTCATGGGTAGCTCCCCTCTTTGTGGCTTGCTATTGTTGGTGATTGAACAACTGCTCACTGGATTGATCCAATACTGGACTTCCAGTGGCTCTTTGATGTTGAGAAAATATATAGACAAGAATTTGTCTATAGTCTGATGGCCTAGCTAGTTGTAGGTGCTAAGTGTGTAGGGCTAGGCTATCTGTGATTTTATTCTATGCTGGATTTCTTTAGTTGTGCACTGATTTGCATGACTGATGTTCCCTTTGGATGATCTCCTATTGGCCTTACCCTTATTTGCTTGCACCAAATGGCTGTGTAGCCAGATGATGACACAAACAGGGTTCTACCCTCTTCTGTTGCTGTGATGGATGCATGTGCTTATGATATGAGCAAAACTGTGGCTTGCTCATGATTATCTGTGTATACCTCACTCCAGCTCCTAGAAAGGGTTGTTGGTGTAGAGGATTTCTTCTGGTTTGGATTTATGAGCTTGCCTTGCTCCTCCTGGCTTGCTGGTGATGCTTGATTAACTTTTGGTGATTGTGGAGTGGATGAGACAGCTTTAGCTGTTCATCTGTTCTTGGTGTTCTTGAGCTGTTCTTGCTAGCTGGTTACTTACCCTGCTGCCTGTCGATGGATGAAGCTAATGGCTAGGGTTTTGGCTGTGAAAAGCTTTTATATGATCTTCTTCTTCTTCTCTGGTCGACAACAAGGCCTGGCATGTGTTGGTGACTCACTAGCTGTGTGTGTGTGTGCTGTGCTCCATGCACATAGCCTTGTGAGCAGGCTGTGTGTGTATGTATCCTGATACTTTGCATCTGGCTTGGGACTTGGCTGTGAGATGGATCAGCTCGGCTGATCTTTGATCATATCCACTTCATTTCATTATTTTTGCTAACCTGCCAAGTGGCAATGCCACTTGGCATAACACTTGTCTTTGTTCTTGTTTGTGTGAATGCAGGGAACAAGATGATGATCCAGATGAACATCAAGTTGTAGTTTAGGAATTCCATTTGAATTGTAATCTTCTTTATTTTGCTTTTTTTCTATTTATTCCAATTCATGTAATATGTTGTAATATTTCATATTTCATTTCTGGATATTGTAATTGACAATGTATCATATGTGATTATCAATAAAGCTCAAATTTTCCTGAATGAGCTTTATCTAAGTGTTGTACTATTTATATTCTTGATTACTTATAATTGTTTATTGATTTATCTTAAGTTTGAATTATGGAATATCAATTTGATGTTTGAATTTGAAATTCAAATTCAAATTTGGTTTGAATTCAATCATGCAACTTAATTTTGAATTCAATCATGCAACTTAAGATTTTGATGCAATATCTCTTCTCTCTTCTCAAAACCCTAATGTAGTTGAGTAGGAACAAGTTTGTCGCACTCTCGAAACCCTAACCCTGTAAGATGTCGAGAGAGAAACTTGTCCCCCTTCGATGCAGTTTTGTTTTAAAAGCGCGAAATTTCCCCAGAATTTATGATACAATGCACATCCCTTTCTAAAATCTACCCCTCGATCGTCTCTAAACCTAGGACATTACAGCCTTTCCCCCTTAAAGAAAACTTCGTCCCGAAGTTGTGGTTGTAATACCTGAAGAGTTCGGGGTATGTTTTCCTCAGGTCTTCCTCTTTTTCCCAGGTGGCTTCCCTCTCGGGATGATGCTTCCATTGTATCTTGCAGTATTTTATGGCTCGATTCCTGAGTTGTTTTCAGTTCTCCTCGAGAATCTTCGCTGGCTTCTCGATGTAGGTCAAATCTGGTTGTAACTCGAGCTCATCATGTGATACTGGCTCATCTGGGGTCTTCGAACACTTTCTGAGTTGCGATACATGGAATACGTTGTGAACTTGGGATAACCTTCCCGGTAGTTCTAATTCAAAGGCTAACCCTCGGTTTTGTCTCAGAATCTTGAAAGGTCCGATGTATCTAGGGCTTAACTTTCCCTTTACTCCAAATCTCTGAAGTCCTTTCATCGGACTCACCTTGAGATATACCATGGCTCCAACTTGTGGCTCCCATGTCCTTCTCTTTTGATCGGCATAACTCTTCTGTCGGCTTTGGGCTATCTTGAGCCTATCTCTTATAATGCCAATTATTTGTTGCTTTTCCTTGACATAATCAGGATTGAACTCTTTGCTTGCTCCAGCTTCATACCAGCATATTGGTGATCTACACTTTCTTCCGTACAGAGCTTCGAACGGTGCCATCTTGATGCTGCTTTGATAGCTATTATTGTATGAAAACTCTGCAAGTGGCAAGTGCTCCTCCCATGATCCTCCGAAGTCTAGGGCACAAGCCCTAAGCATATCCTCTAGGGTCTGGTTAGTTCTCTCGGTTTGTCCACCTGTCTGAGGATGATAGGCGGTACTATAGTCCAACTTGGATCCTAAAGCTTCATGTAGTTGCTTCCAAAATGCTGACGTAAACACGGATCCTCGATCCGACACGATCTTCTTGGGCACTCCATGTTTACTCACGATCTCTTTGATGTAAAGATCGATGAGTTTCTCTCCTTTATCCTGCTGATTTACCGCTAAGAAGTGTGCACTTTTCGTCAACCGGTCCACGATTACCCATATCATGTCCTTCTTTTTATTGGTCATGGGTAGTCCGGTGATGAAATCCATTCCTATTTCCTCCCATTTCTATTCTGGGATTGGTAAAGGTTGTAACTTTCCTGCCGGACTCTGATGTTCAGCCTTCACTCTTTGGCAGGTATGGCATTCCACCACGTATTGTGCTATCTCTCTTTTCATGTTGTTCCACCAGAATAGCTCCTTAAGATCCATGTACATCTTTGTACTTCCCGGATGTATGGAGTATGGTGTTTGATGGGCTTCCCGGAGTATTACTTCCTTGATTTCAGTAATATCCGGAACACAAATCCTTTTCTGGAACCATAATGATCCTGATTCTCCTTGGTGAAATTCTGATGGTCTACCTTCATCTATCCTTCTCATCTCCTCTACGATGAATGGATCATCCAATTGACCCATCATTATCTCATTCTTTAAGTTAACATTTAGCTCATCGGCTACTTGTAAAGCCGATAGTCCTTCATGAGCTTCTTTCTCCCAAAGTTGTATTTGGGCTTGGCTTATTTCCTTCCTCAACTCCGGTGATAACTCTTGTTCCACTCCTCCCGTGCTCTTCCTACTCAAGGCATCTGCTACAACATTAGCTTTTCCTGGAGTATAATTGATGGTCAAATCATAATCCTTGATTAGTTCAAGCCATCTTTTCTGCCTCATATTGAGTTCTTTCTGAGTGAAGAAGTACTTGAGACTCTTATGATCCGTATAGAGCTCACACTTGGCTCCATAGAGAAAATGTCTCCAAGTTTTGAGTGCAAATACAACTGCTGCTAATTCTAAGTCATGTGTTGGATAGTTCACTTCATGAGGTCTGAGTTGCCTCGATCCATAGGATATTACTTTCCGATCTTGCATGAGTACGCAACCTAATCCATGCTTGGATGCGTCACAGTACACGGTGTAATCTTTGCCAACTTCAGGAACTGCTAACACCGGTGCTGTGGTGAGTTTCTCCTTCAGAGTTTGAAAACTCTTCTCACACTCCTCTGACCACACGAATGGTGTGTTCTTTCTTAACAGCTTCGTCATTGGTCCTGCTATTTTAGAGAATCCTTCAATGAATCTCCGATAATATCCTGCCATTCCTAGGAATCCTCGGATTTCCTTGACAGTCTTGGGTGCTTCCCATTCTAAAACTGCTGCCACCTTGCTTGGGTTAACAGCTATTCCATCTTTGCTAATGACATGACCAAGAAATTCCACTTGATCTAGCCAAAATTCACACTTGCTGAACTTGGCATAGAGTTGATGTTCTCTTAGTGTTTGCAACACTAACCTCAGATGTTCAGCATGTTCTGCTTTGTCTTTGGAATAGATCAAGATATCATCAATGAATACGATGACAAACTTGTCTAGATATGGCATGAAGATCTTATTCATGAGATTCATGAAAATTGCTGGGGCATTGGTTAATCCAAAAGGCAATACAAGGTATTCATGATGTCCATACCTTGAGACAAAGGCTGTTTTCGAAACGTCTTCTTTCTTGATCTTTATCTGATGATAACCGGACCTTAGATCAATTTTGGAGAAGACTCCCGCGCCTCTAACTTGATCAAATAGATCTTGTATTCTAGGAAGTGGGTACTTGTTTTTGATTGTGACATTGTTCAAATTCCTGTAATCTCCGCACATCCTTCTTCCTCCATTTCTTTTATCTACGAAGATCACAGGTGATCCCCATGGTGAAACACTCTCTTGTATGAATCCTTTCTGTTCCAAGTCATCCAATTGCTCCTTAAGTTCTTTCAACTCCTTAGGCCCCATCTTATATGGTGCTTTATGATACGCGTACAGCACGCGTCCGTTGGGAACCCCAAGAGGAAGGTGTGATGCGTACAGCGGCAAGTTTTCCCTCAGTACGAAACCAAGGTTTATCGAACCAGTAGGAGCCAAGAAGCACGTTGAAGGTTGATGGCGGCGAGATGTAGTGCGGCGCAACACCAGGGATTCCGGCGCCAACGTGGAACCTGCACAACACAACCAAAGTACTTTGCCCCAACGAAACAGTGAGGTTGTCAATCTCACCGGCTTGCTGTAACAAAGGATTAGATGTATAGTGTGGATGATGATTGTTTGCAGAGAACAGTAGAACAATTACAGTAGATTGTATTTCAGATGTAAAAGAATGGACCTTGGTCCACAGTTAACTAGAGGTGTCTCTCCCATAAGATAAATAGCATGTTGGGTGAACAAATTACAGTTGGGCAATTGACAAATAGAGAGGGCATGACCATGCACATACATGATATGATGAGTATTGTGAGATTTAATTGGGCATTACGACAAAGTACATAGACCGCTATCCAGCATGCATCTATGCCTAAAAAGTCCACCTTCAGGTTATCATCCGGACCCCTTCCAGTATTAAGTTGCAAACAACAGACAATTGCATTAAGTATGGTGCGTAATGTAATCAATAACTACATCCTCGGACATAGCATCAATGTTTTATCCCTAGTGGCAACAGTACATCCATAACCTTAGAGGTTTCTGTCACTCCCCCAGATTCACGGAGACATGAACCCACTATCGAGCATAAATACCCCCTCTTGGAGTTAAGAGTAAAAACTTGGCCAGAGCCTCTACTAATAACGGAGAGCATGCAAGATCATAAACAACACATAGATATAAATTGATAATCAACATAACATAGTATTCTCTATTCATCGGATCCCAACAAACACAATATATAGCATTACAGATAGATGATCTTGATCATGTTCGGCAGCTCACAAGATCCGACAATGAAGCATAATGAGGAGAAGACAACCATCTAGCTACTGCTATGGACCCATAGTCCAGGGGTAGACTACTCACTCATCACTCCGGAGGCGACCATGGTGGCGTAGAGTCCTCCGGGAGATGAATCCCCTCTCCGGCAGGGTGCCGGAGGCGATCTCCTGAATCCCCCGAGATGGGATTGGCGGCGGCGGCGTCTCTGGAAGGTTTTCCGTATCGTGGCTCTTGGTACTAGGGGTTTCGCGACGAAGGCTATTTGTAGGCGGAAGGGCAGGTCAAGGGGTGTCACGAGGGGCCCACACGATATGGTGGCGCGACCAGGGCTTGGGCCGCGCCGCCCTATCATCTGGCCGCCTCGTGGTCCCACTTCGTTAGCTCTCCGGTCTTCTGGAAGCTTCGTGTGAAAATAGGCCCCTGGGCGTTGATTTCGTCCAATTCCGAGAATATTTCCTTACTAGGATTTCTGAAACCAAAAACAGCAGAAAACAAAGAATCGCTCTTCGGCATCTCGTCAATAGGTTAGTTCCAGAAAATGCATAAATATGACATAAAGTATGCATAAAACATGTAGATATCATCAATAATGTGGCATGGAACATAAGAAATTATCGATACGTCGGAGACGTATCAGCATCCCCAAGTTTAGTTTCTGCTCGTCCCGAGCAGGTAAACGATAACAAAGATAATTTCTGGAGTGACATGCCATCATAACCTTGATCATACTATTGTAAGCATATGTAATGAATGCAGCGATCCAAACAATGTAAATGACATGAGTAAACAAATGAATCATATAGCAAAGACTTTTCATGAATAGTACTTCAAGACAAGCATCAATAAATCTTGCATAAGAGTTAACTCATAAAGCAATAATTCAAAGTAAAGGCATTGAAGCAACACAAAGGAAGATGAAGTTTCAGCGGTTGCTTTCAACTTATAACATGTATATCTCATGGATATTGTCAATGTAAAGTAATATAACAAGTGCAATATGCAAGTATGTAGGAATCAATGCACAGTTCACACAAGTGTTTGCTTCTTGAGGTAGAGAGAAATAGGTGAACTGACTCAACAATAAAAGTAAAAGATTGGTCCTTCAAAGAGGAAAGCATCGATTGCTATATTTGTGCTAGAGCTTTGGTTTTGAAAACAAGAAACAATTTTGTCAACGGTAGTAATAAAGCATATGTGTTATGTAAATTATATCTTACAAGTTGCAAGCCTCATGCATAGTATACTAATAGTTCCCGCACCTTGTCCTAATTAGCTTGGATTACCGGGATTATCGCAATGCACATGTTTTAACCAAGTGTCACAAAGGGGTACCTCTATGCCGCCTGTACAAAGGTCTAAGGAGAAAGCTCGCATTGGATTTCTCGCTATTGATTATTCTCAACTTAGACATCCATACCGGGACAACATAGACAACAGATAATGGACTCCTCTTTAATGCATAAGCATGTAGCAACAATTAATTTTCTCATATGAGATTGAGGATATATGTCCAAAACTGAAACTTCCACCATGATTCATGGCTTTAGTTAGCGGCCCAATGTTCTTCTCTAACAATATGCATGCTCTAACCATTAAATGAGTGGTAAATCTCCCTTACTTCAGACAAGACGGACATGCATAGCAACTCACATGATATTCAACAAAGAGTAGTTGATGGCGTCCCCAGGAACATGGTTATCGCACAACAAGCAACTTAATAAGAGATAAAGTGCATAAGTACATATTCAATACCACAATAGTTTTTAGGCTACTTGTCCCATGAGCTATGTATTGCAAAGGTAGAGGATAGAAATTTAAAGGTAGCACTCAAGCAATTTACTTTGGAATGGCGGAGAAATACCATGTAGTAGGTAGGTATGGTGGACACAAATGGCATAGTGGTTGGCTCAAGTATTTTGGATGCATGAGAAGTATTCCCTCTCGATACAAGGTTTAGGCTAGCAAGGTTATTTGAAACAAACACAAGGATGAAGCGGTGCAGCAAAACTCACATAAAAGACATATTGTAAACATTATAAGACTCTACACCGTCTTCCTTGTTGTTCAAACTCAATACTAGAAATTATCTAGACTTTTAGAGAGACCAAATATGCAAACCAAATTTTAGCAAGCTCTATGTATTTCTTCATTAATAGGTGCAAAGTATATGATGCAAGAGCTTAAACATGAGCACAACAATTGCCAAGTATCATATTATCCAAGACATTTTAGCAAATTACTACATGTATCATTTTCCAATTCCAACCATATAACAATTTAACGAAGAAGAAACTTCGCCATGAATACTATGAGTAGAGCCTAAGGACATATTTGTCCATATGCAACAGCGGAGCGTGTCTCTCTCCCACACAATGAATGCTAGGATCCATTTTATTCAAACAAAACGAAAACAAAAAATGAACCGACGCTCCAAGCAAAGCACATAAGATGTGACGGAATAAAAATATAGTTTCAGGGGAGGAACCTGATAATGTTGTCGATGAAGAAGGGGATGCCTTGGGCATCCCCAAGCTTAGACGCTTGAGTCTTCTTGATATATGCAGGGGTGAACCACCGGGGCATGCCCAAGCTTAGAGCTTTCACTCTCCTTGATCATGTTGTATCATCTCCCTCTCTTGATCCTTGAAAACTTCCTCCACACCAAACTCAAAACAACTCATTAGAGAGTTAGCGTACAATCAAAATATACATGTTCAGAGGTGACATAATCATTCTTAACACTTCTGGACATTGCACAAAGCTACTGAAAGTCAATGGAATCGAAATATCCATCAAACATAGAAAAACAGGCAATACGAAATAAAAGGCAGAATCTGTCAAAATAGAACAGTTCGCAAAGACGAATTTTATTGAGGCACCAGACTTGCTCAAATGAAAATGCTCAAATTGAATGAAAGTTGCGTACATATCTGAGGATCACTCGCGTAAATTGGCATAATTTTCTGAGTTACCTACAGAGAATTTTGCCCAGATTCGTGACAGCAAAGAAATCTGTTTCTGCGCAGTAATCCAAATCTAGTATGAACCTTACTATCAACGACTTTACTTGGCACAACAATGCACAAAACTAAGATAAGGAGAGGTTGCTACAGTAGTAAACAACTTCCAAGACTCAAATATAAAACAAAGTACTGTAGTAAAAACATGGGTTGTCTCCCATAAGCGCTTTTCTTTAATGCCTTTCAGCTAGGCGCAGAAAGTGTATATCAAGTATTATCAAGAGACGAAGTGTCAACATCATAATTTTCACAATTTGTCCCATTGGGTATCTTAGATGCTCCCTTATCTATAGTGGTTTTAAGAGCTTTATCAATTTTAGGCCTATAATAGCTTTTTGTTTTAGGCCCCTTAGAGACATACATGAACTTTTGCTCCTTACCCACATAAGCTTTCTCTCTAAATTTTATAGATGAAAATGTTGAACCCAATGTTCCCATAGCTTCTTCAAGTTCGCTAATCCTTTGGGTTTGATTATCATGAATAGCACAAGATTCTAAGATGGCAATTTTCTCATTAATTCCACCTAGAGATTTATCAAGTTTATCAATGCTATCAAGTAATGCTCCCAAAGTAGTATCAATACTTGGAAGGTTTTGTTTTGTGGTTTCCAACTTTCTCATGACATCTTCAAGAGAGGTTTCAATTTTAACTTCATTGACAGGTGGTATTCCAAATAAACTCTCAATAATGCAACTAGCTTCTAAGGCAGGAGTACTTAGGAAGTTACCTCCCGCGAGACAATCAAGAACATACCTATTCCAGCTAGAGATACCAACATAAAAATTCCTAAGTAAGATAGTGGTGGAGTGTTTCTTAGTGCACCTATTATGGGTATCACTAATTCTATACCAAGCATCTCTTAAACATTCTCCCCCTTGTTGCTTAAACGAACGAACTTCAACTTCAGGATTACTCATTTTAGCAATAGTAAATAAAGCAAACTAGACAAAATAAATGCTAGTAACTAATTTTTTTGTGTTTTTGATATAGAGTGCAAGACAGTAAATAAAGTAAAGCTAGCAACTAATTTTTTTGTGTTTTGATTTAGTGCAGCAAACAAAGTAGTAAATAAAATAAAGCAAGACAAAAACAAAGTAAAGAGATTGCAATGTGGAGACTCCCCTTGCAGCGTGTCTTGATCTCCCCGGCAACGGCGCCAGAAAAAGAGCTGTTGACGTGGGAGTTGAAAATCTTTGTGGTGTAACTTTTCTTCGTTCCCCGGCAACGGCGCCAGAAAAAGAGCTTGATACGCGTACAGCACGCGTCCGTTGGGAACCCCAAGAGGAAGGTGTGATGCGTACAGCGGCAAGTTTTCCCTCAGTATGAAACCAAGGTTTATCGAATCAGTAGGAGCCAAGAAGCACATTGAAGGTTGATGGCGGCGAGATGTAGTGCGGCGCAACACCAGGGATTCCGGCGCCAACGTGGAACCTGCACAGCACAACCAAAGTACTTTGCCCCAACGAAACAGTGAGGTTGTCAATCTCACCGGCTTGCTGTAACAAAGGATTAGATGTATAGTGTGGATGATGATTGTTTGTAGAGAACAGTAGAACAATTGCAGTAGATTGTATTTCAGATGTAAAAGAATGGACCGGGGTCCACAGTTCACTAGAGGTGTCTCTCCCATAAGATAAATAGCATGTTGGGTGAACAAATTACAGTTGGGCAATTGACAAATAGAGAGGGCATGACCATGCACATACATGATATGATGAGTATTGTGAGATTTAATTGGGCATTACGACAAAGTACATAGACCGCTATCCAGCATGCATCTATGCCTAAAAAGTCCACCTTCAGGTTATCATCCGAACCCCTTCCAGTATTAAGTTGCAAACAACAGACAATTGCATTAAGTATGGTGCGTAATGTAATCAATAACTACATCCTCGGACATAGCATCAATGTTTTATCCCTAGTGGCAACAGTACATCCATAACCTTAGAGGTTTCTGTCACTCCCAGTTCACGGAGACATGAACCCACTATCGAGCATAAATACCCCCTCTTGGAGTTAAGAGTAAAAACTTGGCCAGAGCCTCTACTAATAACGGAGAGCATGCAAGATCATAAACAACACATAGATATAAATTGATAATCAACATAACATAGTATTCTCTATTCATCGGATCCCAACAAACACAACATATAGCATTACAGATAGATGATCTTGATCATGTTCGGCAGCTCACAAGATCCGACAATGAAGCATAATGAGGAGAAGACAACCATCTAGCTACTGCTATGGACCCATAGTCCAGGGGTAGACTACTCACTCATCACTGCGGAGGCGATCATGGCGGCGTAGAGTCCTCCGGGAGATGAATCCCCTCTCCGGCAGGGTGCCGGAGGTGATCTCCTAAATCCCCCGAGATGGGATTGGCGGCGGCGGCGTCTCTGGAAGGTTTTCCGTATCGTGGCTCTCGGTACTGGGGGTTTCGCGACGAAGGCTATTTGTAGGCGGAAGGGCAGGTCAAGGGGCGTCACGAGGGGCCCACACGATAGGGTGGCGCGGCCAGGGCTTGGGCCGCGCCGTCCTATCATCTGGCCGCCTCGTGGCCCCTCTTCGTTAACTCTCCGGTCTTCTGGAAGCTTCGTGTGAAAATAGGCCCCTGGGCGTTGATTTCGTCCAATTCCGAGAATATTTCCTTACTAGGATTTCTGAAACCAAAAACAGCAGAAAACAGCAACTGGCTCTTCGGCATCTCGTCAATAGGTTAGTTCCAGAAAATGCATAAATATGACATAAAGTATGCATAAAACATGTAGATATCATCAATAATGTGGCATGGAACATAAGAAATTATCGATACGTCGGAGACGTATCACTTTAGCAATCGGTGTTGTTCCAGGAATTAGGTTGATGACCCACAAGTATAGGGGGTGTATCGTAGTATCTTCGATAAATAAGAGTGTCAAACCCAACGAGGAGCAGAAGGTGTTGACAAGCAGTTTCGATGAAGGATTCACTGTAAATGCTCACAGACAAGTATTCAGGGGGTTTTGATGTAACAGATGAATAAAGTACGAGTAAATAAAGTGCGAGAGTAACAATTGCAGCGAGTGGCCCAATCCTTTTTAGCACAAAGGACAAGCCGGTTTGTTTACTTATAATGACCAAACGTTCTCGAGGACACACGGGATTTTAGTCTAGTGCTTTCGCTACATACGGCTAATTAATCTTCATTGTTTTGATAAGTGTTGTGTGGGTGAACCTATGCTAATGTACCGCCCTTCCTAGGACTAATACATACTTGTGATTATACCCCTTGAAAGCATCCGCAACTACAAGAAAGTAATTAAGATAAATCTAACCATAGCCTTAAACTCTGAGATCCTGCTATCCCTCCTGCATCGATATACCAACGGGGGCTTAGGTTTCTGTCACTCCGGCAACCCCGCAATTGGCAAACGAGTACAAGATGCATTCCCCTAGGCCCATAAAGGTGAAGTGTCGTGTAGTCGACATTCACACGACACCACTAGAAGAATAACACCACAACTTAAATATCATAACATTGAATATTACTCAACCATAATTCACTACTAACATTTAGACTTCACCCATGTCCTCAAGAACTAAACGAACTACTCACGAGACATCATATGGAACATGATCAGAGGTGATATGATGATGAATAACAATCTGAACATAAACCTTGGTTCAACGGTTTCACTCAATAGCATCAATAACAAGTAGAAATCAATACCGGGAGAGTTTCCCCTATCAAACAATCAAGATCAAACCCAAATTGCTACGGCGGTGACGATGTCCAGCGGTGGAGACGGCGGTGATGATGGTGGAGATGATGCTGATGGTGATGGAGATGATGTCTAGCTCGATGACGGTGACGATGGCGTCGATTTCCCCCTCCCAGAGGGAATTTCCCCGCCGGATCTCAGCCCGCCGGAGAGCTCTTTTCTCTCTGGTGTTCTCCACCCCGCAGAGGCGGCTGTAACTCTTCGCGAGGTACCCTCTGTGGCTTAGGTCTTCGGGACGAAGGATTTCGCAAAGAAAAGGAGGCGAGAGGGGCTGTGGGCCCCCCTCCTCACTAGGCGGCGCGGCCAGGCCATGGGCCGCGCCGGCCTATGGTCTGGGCCCACCTTGGGTCCCCTCGGCTCCCCCTTCTGGCTTCCTTCGTCATCTGGAAAAATAGGATTTTTGGTATAATTTCCTTCAACAGTTGATCTTCCGAAATATTGCGTTCTGACGGTGCTTTTTCCAGCAGAATCCTGGCTCCGGTGCTCGATCCTCCAATAATCATGAAACATGCAAAAGAGATGAAATAACATAAGTATTATGTCCAAATATGAAATACATCAATGAATAACAACAAATTATGATACAAAATAGTGATGCAAATTGGACGTATCAACTCCCCCAAGCTTAGACTTCGCTTGTCCCCAAGCGAAACTGAACTCGGTAAACAGGACCACATGTTTATGGAGTGAAGAGTCGATAAATAGAATACGGACAAGAAGCATCATATTCATTCACACAAGACATTCTAGTAAACAACTTCCACATATAACTCAACTTGAAACAAGTATAAGGTAATCACAAATAAAGGTGCATAAGAAATCATAGTTGGTGATGGCAAACTTCGTTCTTGGTCAGAGAACAATTAACAATTATACTTATCTCATTGAGCAGCGCTCTCATGTTTAAAGTTTATATGGCACAACTTGCATACTCAATCATAATAGTCTCCTCATGATCATTGATAACTTGCAAAGCTATATTCATTCAGATAAAACTTGTACATAAACAAGGAAAAATAAAAGACATGATGTAGTAAATCTCAGTATAATGGTTTGATCACAACTACTCAAATGCTTGCTTGAGATGGAGGGAAATAGGTTTAATGACTCAACATAAAGTAAAAGATAGGCCCTTCGTAGAGGGAAGCATGGATTAAATCATGTGCTAGAGCTTTTTCAGTTTTGAAATCATATAAAGAGAATAAAAGTAATATTTTGAGAGGTGTTTGTTGTTGTCAACGACTGGTAGCGGGTACTCTAACCCCCTTGCCAGACAACCTTCAAAGAGCGGCTCCCATTTTATTTTTGTGTGGCACTCCTTCCAACCTTTCTTTCACAAACCATGGCTAACCGAATCCTCGGGTGCCTGCCAACAATCTCATACCATGAAGGAGTGCCTTTTTATTTTAGTTTTATTATGATGACACTCCCCCCAACCTTTGCTTACACAAGCCATGGCTAACCGAATCCTTCGGGTGCCGTCCATCAATCACATACCATGGAGGAGTGTCTATTTAGTTTAATTAATTCGGGACTGGGAATCCCATTGCCAGCTCTTTTTGCAAAATTATTGGATAAGCGGATGAAGCCACTAGTTCATTGGTGAAAGTTGCCCAACAAGATTGAAAGATAAAACACCACATACTTCCTCATGAGCTATAAAACATTGACACAAATAAGAGATAGTAAATTTTGAATTGTTTAAAGGTAGCACACGAAGTATTTACTTGGAATGGCAGGAAATACCATGTAGTAGGTAGATATGGTGGACACAAATGGCATAGGTTTGGGTTAAGGTTTGGATGCACGAGAAGTATTCCCTCTCAGTACAGGTCTTTGGCTAGCAAGGTTAATTAGCAAGCATAAGAGTTGAAGGAAACAAACAAATATACATGTGATAGAAATAATCATGCATCTTCCTTATAAGCACAAACAGTTTTAACTTCAGAATAATAAGCTATGAGCTAACAAGAAAGAAAGACAATGAAACAACTACATGTATTTCTCTTTTCTATTTAAACCTCAAAGTGTTGTTGCTATTGACCAATGCTAAGTTTGCCAAAACCAATTAGATTTATTCAATGCTCCTAAAGTGATACCAATACTATCAACAAGGTAAATCATATAATAGAGATTGCAAACTAAAATAAGATGTGCAATATGTAAATGATAAGACTTCTCATTAATATTCCATAACGATAACTCACACCAAGGGATACATAGACGACTAACTAAAGGAGAGATACTTCCAAACTGCAACCCATCTTATATGATAACTTCCCTACTCATGATATGACACTACTTGACAGTAAAAAAAAAGTAAAAGGTAGTGATAATGTGATACCGCGGCACTCCCCCAAGCTTGGAACAAACCAAGGGGATGCCAATACCGATGATGAATTACTCCTTCGGCGATGGTGGTGATGAACTCCTCCCGCGCTTCTTACAGATCTCCTTCAGCTTCAGTTTCTCAGCTTGGCAATTCTGCACTAAGACTCGAAGAGATTCATTTTTATCTGAAGTTGGCGATGATGACCTTGTGATGGGAATCGAGTAGTATTCCAGCATTCTACGGAGACGGTAATTCTCCTCCTGGAGTATCTCCACTTCTCTTCTTAGAGCCCGGTATTGATCACAAAACTCGTCAGTAGTCCGTAGAGCTTCTTCCAACACGGGGAAAGAGTCGAGGCTAAGAGAGGGTGGTAAGGGTCCCTGCAAGTTATGAGAAAAAGAACGTCGAGCGTCAACAGATCCCACCAAGATTTGCTTACTCCTGATGGCGTGTAACTCACACGTTCGTTGGGAACCCCAAGAGGAAGGTATGATGCGCACAGCAGCAAGTTTTCCCTCAGAAAGAAACCAAGGTTTATCGAACCAGGAGGAGCCAAGAAGCACGTTGAAGGTTGATGGCGGCGGGATGTAGTGCGGCGCAACACCAGGGATTCCGGCGCCAACGTGGAACCTGCACAACACAACCAAAGTACTTTGCCCCAACGAAACAGTGAGGTTGTCAATCTCACCGGCTTGCTGTAACAAAGGATTAACCGTATTGTGTGGAAGATGATTGTTTGCAGAAAACAGTAGAACAAGTATTGCAGTAGATTGTATTTCAGTAAAGAGAATTGGACCGGGGTCCACAGTTCACTAGAGGTGTCTCTCCCATAAGACAAACAGCATGTTGGGTGAACAAATTATAGTTGGGCAATTGACAAATAAAGAGGGCATGACCATGCACATACATATCATGATGAGTATAGTGAGATTTAATTGGGCATTACGACAAAGTACATATACCGCCATCCAACTGCATCTATGCCTAAAAAGTCCACCTCCAGGTTATCATCCGAACCCCTTCCAGTATTAAGTTGCAAAGCAACAGACAATTGCATTAAGTATGGTGCGTAATGTAATCAACAACTACATCCTTAGACATAGCATCAATGTTTTATCCCTAGTGGCAACAGCACAACACAACCTTAGAACTTTCTGTCACTGTCCCAGGTGTCAATGCAGGCATGAACCCACTATCGAGCATAAGTACTCCCTCTTGGAGTTACAAGCATCTACTTGGCCAGAGCATCTACTAGTAACGGAAAGCATGCAAGATCATAAACAACACGTAGATATAACTTTGATAATCAACATAACAAGTATTCTCTATTCAT
The DNA here is from genome assembly GCF_019359855.2 of Lolium perenne. Classification (NCBI taxonomy): domain Eukaryota; kingdom Viridiplantae; phylum Streptophyta; class Magnoliopsida; order Poales; family Poaceae; genus Lolium; species Lolium perenne. Next base: position 243,968,019 of record NC_067244.2, on the reverse strand, counting down.
CGGATCCCAACAAACGCAACATATAGAATTACATATAGATGATCTTGATCATGTTAGGCAGCTCACAAGATCCGACAATGATAGCACAATGGGGAGAAGACAACCATCTAGCTACTGCTATGGACCCATAGTCCAGGGGTAGACTACTCACACATCACACCGGAGGCGACCATGGCGGCGTAGAGTCCTCCGGGAGATGATTCCCCTCTCCGGCAGGGTGCCGGAGGCGATCTCCTGGATCCCCCGAGATGGGATCGGCGTTGGCGGCGTCTCTGGAAGGTTTTCCGTATCGTGGCTCTCGCATGCGGGGTTTCGTCACGGAGGCTTTAAGTAGGCGGAAGGGCAAGTCAGGAGGGGGCACAGGGGCCCCAGACCACAGGCCGGCGCGGCCAGGGGGTGGGCCACGCCGCCCTAGGGTTTGGGCGCCCTGTGGCCCCACTTCGTTTCGTCTTCGGACTTCTGGAAGCTTCGTGGAAAAATAGGCCCCTGGGCTTTGATTTCGTCCAATTCCGAGAATATTTCCTTACTAGGATTTCTGAAACCAAAAACAAAGAAAACAAAGAATCGGCACTTCGGCATCTTGTTAATAGGTTAGTTCCAGAAAATGCACGAATATGACATAAAGTGTGCATAAAACATGTAGATAACATCAATAATGTGGCATGGAACATAAGAAATTATCGATACGTCGGAGACGTATCAGCATCCCCAAGCTTAGTTCTGCTCGTCCCGAGCAGGTAAAACGATAACACAGATAATTTCTGGAGTGACATGCCATCATAATCTTGATCATACTATTTGTAAAGCATATGTAGTGAATGCAGCGATCAAAACAATGTATATGACATGAGTAAACAAGTGAATCATAAAGCAAAGACTTTTCATGAATAGTACTTCAAGACAAGCATTAATAAGTCTTGCATAAGAGTTAACTCATAAAGCAATAATTTAAAGTAAAAGCATTGAAGCAACACAAAGGAAGATTAAGTTTCAGCGGTTGCTTTCAACTTGTAACATGTATCTCATGGATATTGTCAACATAGAGTAATATAATAAGTGCAATAAGCAAATATGTAGGAATCAATGCACAGTTCACACAAGTGTTTGCTTCTTGAGGTGGAGAGAAATAGGTGAACTGACTCAACATTGAAAGTAAAAGAATGGTCCTCCATAGAGGAAAAGCATCGATTGCTATATTTGTGCTAGAGCTTTGATTTTGAAAACATGAAACAATTTTGTCAACGGTAGTAATAAAGCATAGGCATCATGTAAATTATATCTTATAAGTTGCAAGCCTCATGCATAGTGTACTAATAGTGCCCGCACCTTGTCCTAATTAGCTTGGACTACCGGATCATCACAATGCACTGTTTTAACCAAGTGTCACAAAGGGGCACCTCTATGCCGCCTGTACAAAGGTCTAAGGAGAAAGCTCGCATTGGATTTCTCGCTATTGATTATTCTTCAACTTAGACATCCATACCGGGACAACATAGACAACAGATAATGGACTCCTCTTTTATGCATAAGCATGTAACAACAATTAATAATTTTCTCATTTGAGATTTGAGGATATATGTCCAAAACTGAAACTTCCACCATGGATCATGGCTTTAGTTAGCGGCCCAATGTTCTTCTCTAACAATATGCATGCTTAACCATAAGGTGGTAGATCTCTCTTACTTCAGACAAGACGAACATGCATAGCAACTCACATGAAATTCAACAATGAATAGTTGATGGCGTCCCCAGTGAACATGGTTATCGCACAACAAGCAACTTAATAAGAGATAAAGTGCATAATTACATATTCAATACCACAATAGTTTTTAAGCTATCTGTCCCATGAGCTATATATTGCAAAGGTGAATGATGGAATTTTAAAGGTAGCACTCAAGCAATTTACTTTGGAATGGCGGAAAATACCATGTAGTAGGTAGGTATGGTGGACACAAATGGCATAGTGGTTGGCTCAAGTATTTTGGATGCATGAGAAGTATTCCCTCTCGATACAAGGTTTAGGCTAGCAAGGCTTATTTGAAACAAACACAAGGATGAACTGGTGCAGCAAAACTCACATAAAAGACATATTGAAAACATTATAAGACTCTACACCGTCTTCCTTGTTGTTCAAACTCAATACTAGAAATTATCTAGACCTTAGAGAAACCAAATATGCAAACCAAATTTTAGCATGCTCTATGTATTTCTTCATTAATGGGTACAAAGCATATGACGCAAGAGCTTAAACATGAGCACAATAATTGCCAAGTATCACATTACCCAAGACATTAATAGCAATTACTACATGTATCATTTTCCAATTCCAACCATATAACAATTTAACGAAGAAGAAACTTCGCCATGAATACTATGAGTAGAAACCAAGGACATACTTGTCCATATGCTACAGCGGAGCGTGTCTCTCTCCCATAAAGTGAATGCTAGGATCCATTTTATTCAAACAAAACAAAAACAAAAACAAACCGACGCTCCAAGCAAAGCACATAAGATGTGATGGAATAAAAATATAGTTTCAGGGGAGGAACCTGATAATGTTGTCGATGAAGAAGGGGATGCCTTGGGCATCCCCAAGCTTAGACGCTTGAGTCTTCTTAGAATATGCAGGGGTGAACCACCGGGGCATCCCCAAGCTTAGAGCTTTCACTCTCCTTGATCATGTTGTATCATACTCCTCTCTTGATCCTTGAAAACTTCCTCCACACCAAACTCGAAATAACTCATTAGAGGGTTAGTGCACAATAAAAATTAACATATTCAGAGGTGACACAATCATTCTTAACACTTATGGACATTGCATAATGCTACTGGACATTAGTGGATCAAAGAAATTCATCCAACATAGCAAAAGAGGCAATGCGAAATAAATGGCAGAATCTGTCAAAACAGAACAGTTCGTATTGACGAATTTTAAAATGGCACCAGACTTGCTCAAATGAAAATGCTCAAATTGAATGAAAGTTGCGTACATATCTGAGGATCATGCACGTAAATTGGCTTAATTTTCTGAGCTACCTACAGGGAGGTGGACCCAGATTCGTGACAGCAAAGAAATCTGGAACTGCGCAGTAATCCAAATCTAGTACTTACTTTACTATCAAAGACTTTACTTGGCACAACAAAACACAAAACTAAGATAAGGAGAGGTTGCTACAGTAGTAAACAACTTCCAAGACACAAAATAAAAACAAAGTACTGTAGGTAAAAACATGGGTTGTCTCCCATAAGCGCTTTTCTTTAACGCCTTTCAGCTAGGCGCAGAAAGTGTGCATCAAGTATTATCAAGAGACGGTGCATTCTCAGCGGGGTGTGGAGTTTTCTCAACCAGGCATAATATATTAGATACATAAGTTTTAGCATCTCCTTTTTCATTAGTCTTAGGCGTGCTACTCTCAACAAACAAATTTTCAGGAACAAGCCAAGCATAGTTATTTTCTAGTGCATCATTCATAGCTAAGAGTTTACATGGTATTGGTGCTTTGATCTCCCCACCATCATCAATATTATTAGTGTATCTTATTCTATCCATGTCCATCTTTTCAAGGAGACTAACAAAATTAGTATGAGAACCAAGCATATTAAATTTAGCAAAGACCTTTCTAGCTTCTCTTGCTAGACCACCAAATTCTCTAAGAAGGGTTTCTAAAACAAAATCTTTCTTTTCCCCTTCTTCCATATCACCAAGTGTGAGAAACATGTGTTGGATTATAGGATTAAGATTAACAAATTTAGTTTCCAACAGGCGAACTAAATGCGCAGCAACAATTTCATAAGTAGGCGCAAGGTCTACCAAGTGTCTATCTTCAAAATTTTCAATGGTACTAACATGATTGAAAAATTCTTCTATATTATTTCTCCCAACTATAGACCCACGTCCTACCGGTATGTCTTTTGTGGTAAAATTAAAAGGAAACATGATGAATCAAGTAAAGTAAATGCAAGTAACTAATTTTTTTTTTTGTGTTTTTGATATAGCAAACAAGATAGCAAACAAAGTAAAACTAGCAACTAATTTTTTTGTATTTTGATTTAGTGCAGCAAACAAAGTAGTAAATAAAACTAAGCAAGACAAAAACAAAGTAAAGAGATTGAGAAGTGGAGACTCCCCATGCAGCGTGTCTTGATCTCCCCGGCAACGGCGCCAGAAAATATGCTTGATGGCGTGTAACTCACACGTTCGTTGGGAACCCCAAGAGGAAGGTATGATGCGCACAGCAGCAAGTTTTCCCTCAGAAAGAAACCAAGGTTTATCGAACCAGGAGGAGCCAAGAAGCACGTTGAAGGTTGATGGCGGCGGGATGTAGTGCGGCGCAACACCAGGGATTCCGGCGCCAACGTGGAACCTGCACAACACAACCAAAGTACTTTGCCCCAACGAAACAGTGAGGTTGTCAATCTCACCGGCTTGCTGTAACAAAGGATTAACCGTATTGTATGGAAGCTGATTGTTTGCAGAAAACAGTAGAACAAGTATTGCAGTAGATTGTATTTCAGTAAAGAGAATTGGACCGGGGTCCACAGTTCACTAGAGGTGTCTCTCCCATAAGACAAACAGCATGTTGGGTGAACAAATTACAGTTGGGCAATTGACAAATAAAGAGGGCATGACCATGCACATACATATCATGATGAGTATAGTGAGATTTAATTGGGCATTACGACAAAGTACATAGACCGCCATCCAACTGCATCTATGCCTAAAAAGTCCACCTTCAGGTTATCATCCGAACCCCCTCCAGTATTAAGTTGCAAAGCAACAGACAATTGCATTAAGTATGGTGCGTAATGTAATCAACAACTACATCCTTAGACATAGCATCAATGTTTATCCCTAGTGGCAACAGCACAACACAACCTTAGAACTTTCTCACACCGTCCCGGTGTCAATGCAGGCATGAACCCACTATCGAGCATAAGTACTCCCTCTTGGAGTTACAAGCATCTACTTGGCCAGAGCATCTACTAGTAACGGAAAGCATGCAAGATCATAAACAACACGTAGATATAACTTTGATAATCAACATAACAAGTATTCTCTATTCATCGGATCCCAACAAACGCAACATATAGAATTACAGATAGATGATCTTGATCATGTTAGGCAGCTCACAAGATCCGACAATGATAGCACAATGGGGAGAAGACAACCATCTAGCTACTGCTATGGACCCATAGTCCAGGGGTAGACTACTCACACATCACACCGGAGGCGACCATGGCGGCGTAGAGTCCTCCGGGAGATGATTCCCCTCTCCGGCAGGGTGCCGGAGGCGATCTCCTGGATCCCCCGAGATGGGATCGGCGTTGGCGGCGTCTCTAGAAGGTTTTCCGTATCGTGGCTCTCGGTACTGGGGGTTTCGTCACGGAGGCTTTAAGTAGGCGGAAGGGCAAGTCAGGAGGGGGCACAGGGGCCCCAGACCACAGGCCGGCGCGGCCAGGGGGTGGGCCGCGCCGCCCTAGGGTTTGGACGCCCTGTGGCCCCACTTCGTTTCGTCTTCGGACTTCTGGAAGCTTCGTGGAAAAATAGGCCCCTGGGCTTTGATTTCGTCCAATTCCGAGAATATTTCCTTACTAGGATTTCTGAAACCAAAAACAGCAGAAAACAACAACTGGCACTTCGGCATCTTGTTAATAGGTTAGTTCCAGAAAATGCACGAATATGACATAAAGTGTGCATAAAACATGTAGATAACATCAATAATGTGGCATGGAACATAAGAAATTATCGATACGTCGGAGACGTATCAACTCCCAACGGCTTGTTGCTCTTGTCTCGATGACACCCTTTTCACTTCTTCCTCCGAAAGCCCCTTGCCCTTGTTGTTGGAGGCCATGGTGCTCCTAGATTGAAAACAGATCCTGGCAGAAACAGCTCGAAACAAAACACGTCGAGAAAACGATATACGGATCTCCAGGGGTCCAGGAGATTATATAGCAAAAAATTTCACGACAAAAGGAAAGTACCAGGTCGAACCAGAGTCGGAAAGGGGCGACGAGGCGGCCAGCACATAGGGCGGCGCGGCCTAGCTGGGGCCCGCGCCGGCCTATGGCGGCACGCCCTCGTGCGTCTCCTCCACTCCGTTTCGATCTCGTAATTTTTCATATTTTCCAAAAACAGCAAAAATATTGTTCAGAAAGTAAATTGCGAACTTTTCATTACCAGTACTGTTACCTATTCAAAGTCGAGTTCTGGCGGACTGTCGATTTGTCCTTTGATGAAAGCCTCCGGTGTTTCCACTCGAATAATATCAACATCTACATTATAAGAATCACCTAAGATATAATGCTTGAGTCTTTGTCCATTTACCACTTGCGTGGCATTGCCTTGGAGAGAGCTAATTTTAATTGCTCCTGAACAATACACCTCCTCGACAACATATGGTCCTTCCCACTTCGAGAGTAATTTCCCTGCAAAGAATCTGAGACGAGACCGATACAATAGGACTTTATCCCCAATATTGAATTCTCTTTTGATAATCCTTCAATCATGCCATTTCTTAACTTTCTCTTTAAAGAGTTTAGCATTTTCATAGGCTTCACTTCTCCATTCATCTAGAGAACTCAATTGCAACAACCTCTTATTACCGGCAAGTTTAGGATCTTTATTTAATTCTCTAACAGCCCAATAAGCTTTGTGCTCTAGTTCTAAAGGTAAATGACAAGCTTTCCCATAAACCATTTTATAAGGTGACATTCCCATGGGATTTTTATAAGCAGTTCTATAAGCCCATAGTGCATCCTTCAATTTACTAGCCCAATTCTTTCTAGTTTTATTAACAGTCTTTTGCAAAATAGATTTAATCTCTCTATTTGATAATTCTACTTGCCCGCTAGTTTGAGGATGATAAGCGGAAGCAATTCTATGATTAATACCATATTTAGCAAGAGTTTTTCTAAAACCACCATGAATAAAATGAGAACCTCCATCAGTCATAATATATCTAGGAACTCCAAATCTAGGAAAAATAATATCTAAAAGCATTCTTAAAGAGGTCTCACCATCAGCACTTTTTGTAGGTATGGCTTCCACCCATTTAGTAACATAATCAACAGCAACAAGTATATGAGTGTTACCTTCTGAAGAGGGAAAAGGTCCCATGAAGTCAAATCCCCAACAATCGAACGGTTCAATAACAAGAGTATAATTCATAGGCATTTCATTGCGTCTGGAGATATTACCAACCCTTTGGCATTCATCACAAGATAAAATAAACTTTCTTGCATCTTTGAAGAGAGTCGGCCAATAAAAACCTGATTGTAGAACCTTTTGCGCGGTTCTTTCTCCGGCGTGATGTCCTCCATAAGCACTACCATGACATTTACTCAATATCTCTTGTTGTTCATATTCGGGAACACATCTTCGCAGAATACCATCCACTCCTTCTTTATATAAGTGTGGGTCATCCCAGAAATAATGCCTCAAATCATAAAAGAATTTCCTCCTTTGCTGAGCTGAAAAGGTTGGAGGCAAATACTTGGAAACAATAAAGTTAGCATAATCAGCATACCAAGGACTGTCTCGTGGGCTCACCTTTATTGCAGCCAATTGTTCATTTGGAAAACTATCATTAACAGGAACAGGATCATAAGCAATATTTTCCAATCTAGACAAATTATCAGCAACAGGATTATCAGCACCTTTCCTATCTACAATATGTAAATCAAATTCTTGCAACAGAAGTACCCATCTAATAAGCCTTGGCTTAGCATCTTTCTTTTGCATAAGGTATCTGATTGCAGCATGATCAGTATGTATAGTAACTTTTGAATCAACAATATAAGATCTAAACTTATCACAAGCAAAGACTACAGCTAACAATTCTTTTTCAGTAGTAGCATAATTTCTTTGAGCAGCATCAAGAGTTTTACTAGCATAATGAATAACATTCAATTTCTTGTTTACTCGCTGTCCAAGAACAGCGCCTACAGCAAAATCACTAGCATCACACATAATTTCAAATGGTAAATTCCAATCAGGGGGTTTGACAAGGTATTAACTTGTCAATGCCTACGGATTGTAGACTAGGGTTTAGTTGGAAGTAGAGGGCAAGTAGATCTCGAAGGTTTCAGCCGAAAAGTACTCGACGATTATGAAAACTAGGGTTTGTAAACAATGATTCGATGATTTCTGCGTCCCTCGACTCCCCCCTTATATAGGAGGTGGAGCCGAGGGATTCGTGCTGTACAAGTTACAAAGTCCGGGAAGGTTTCTAACTCATCCCGCAAGATTACAAATAAGACTTTCTATTACAACTCTAGCTTTCCTTAATAATATCTTGGGCTTCCGAATCTTCTTATTCTTCGGGTAGTGGGCCTTCAGTAAACCCCGGGTACTATCTTCGGCAGGCCCATTGGGGATGCCTATGTCAGTAGCCCCCGAGATTTTGCTTGAATCGCAGAGTTAAGGAAAATCTCCACTGTTTATTTTTATTCGACAACTTCAACTTTCCTATATTTTTTCTCATAAACTTCTATATTGTACAGGGATAATGGTAGTTGGGGCTAGTTCATCTGACGGATCAGGTACTAGTTAACTGCTCTAGTGGCAATCCGCAAAAACCTACTTCAAGATCACGTCCCTGGACATGACCTCGGGATACTGGTGTAAACTTCGACAGGTGCCGCTTAAGGTCTTACCATTCTGTCGAGTCCTAGTAAAATTTATCGGGTACCTAACGCGTCCGTTAGGATTTTTCTTCGTATCTGTTGATACGGATAAAAGTAGCAGAGCGCAGTCTTCGGCGATGCCACGCCCAGCAGAACGGATCTGGGGTCTTACCTTCGCAAATTTGCGGCATTCAGAAATTGATCGCAACTTTAGCGTTCTGAGAATATATTGTCGAGTGCTTTTTCGGCTGTTGGAATGGCACATTTTATCGAGTCAAAGATGACTTATATTGCTCTCCCGATGGGAGTATATGCAGAGTTATTTATAACTCGAAATATACTCTTTTGCTCTGCTATCTTTCTTTTTGCTCTTTCATTCTTTTCTCGTCTTCTTTCTTCTTTTTTTTTTTATGATTTCATCGGGCACGCGAGCAGCGTTCCCGATGGGAGTAGCCCCCGAGGCTACAGCCAAGGACTTGTACTTGGTTGTAGGCTCCACGCCTTATGCCGCTATATTTTCTTTTTATCTCCCGAAGTTTTATAATTCCTCGGGTGCGCGAACAGCGCTCCCGATGGGAGTAGCCCCCGAGGCTATGAGCAAATATTTTGTATTTGATCATAGGCTCACGCCATTTCTATTTTGTCTTTCTGGATCTTTTTTCTTTTTTCCAAAGTAGCCCCCGAGCATTTGATCAAAAACTTGTATTTGATCAAAGGCTCAGCATTATTTTTCCATGTCGCCTTTTATGAAGCTGTTGAGTCGAATTTTTTCTTCTGCCAAGGTGACGTTATTGCTGATGATAGCCACGATTGCTAGTCAAAAATTTGCGACAAGTCTTCTCTCGCTGCCATGCGGGCCCAATTGATCCACTATCTTGACACGTCGTGCAAGTGGGGGACACACGTCCTCCGCTTTTTCTGGCGCACGTACCGTAACTTCTCGAACGTTGAATTACTTTTTTACCCTTGTTGCCACGTGGCTATCATCTGCCACACATTTTCTTTATCCAACGGTCCGCCGGTTCACCGCACCCCTATATAAGATCTTCTTCTTCCTCCTCGAGCACTTCCGCTCGCGCCGTCCTCCTGCTCTCCTCTGCAAACCTCCTCCTGCGACCCACAGCCACCTAAGCTCCTCGTCTCCAAGCTGCGAACCTTGCGCCATTGTTGATGCCACCGCGTCGATTGATGAGGCACAGCACGCCGGAGTCCTCCATGGCCTCCGTGGATCTGGGGGCGGCGGAGTGGGAAAGATCGAAGATTTTCACCCAGGACATCAACATGCTGAAGAAGCTGGGGATCAGCAAGAAACCCAAGGCACTGTGCTTCCCCAGTGAAGAGAGCTACCCAACCCCTGCAATGGGGTACCGGGTAAGTTTTGTCGACCACCTCATCCGCGGTCTCTCCGCCCCCATTCATCCTTTTCTCCGCGGACTGCTTTTTATCTACGGTCTGCAACTCCACCACCTCACGCCAAACTCGATTCTTCACATCTCCATTTTCATCACCCTTTGCGAGGCCTTCCTTGGCGTCCAGCCTAACTGGGCACTATGGAAGCGCATTTTCTTCTGTCGCCCTAATGGCTCTCCCAATGTCGCCTATAATATAGGCGGCGTTGTAATTTCTGTTCGGTCCACTGTCGACTACTTCGACGTTAAACTCCCTGACTCAGTTCGAGGATGGCGCAAGAAGTGGTTGTACATTCAGGAGGAGAACCATGGATGTGCTGAGGACAACATCCCTCCTTTTGATGGCGCCGAGAAAATCTTTCGCCGCCACTCCTGGGACGCAGAGGCTACCGAAGAAGAAAAGGCGTCGACAGAAACCTTGATGGCTCGCATCCACGAGTTGCAAAATACTCGCGGCAAAGAGCTATCGGGTATCCAAATCACTCCATACTTTCTTAGGACTAGAGTGCAGCCACTTCAGGCTCACAAATATCCTCTCTGGAAATATGCTGGCGAGAAGGACGCAGATCGGCTGTCGGTGGATTTGGAGGTCAAAGACTTGGAAAAACTTGTCCGAAAAATCTCGTCTCTCAGCAAAAAAGATCATGTCCCTTCTTCTTGTCGTGTAAGACCATTTAGCGCCGCCAATCCACTTCCCAAGGTAATCTTTGTCGATTGTCTTGTTATTGCTTTGCTATCTTTATTGTAACTCCTTTTCTGACATCTTCCCCTGTTTTATTTTTATTTTGTACAGAACCATCCAGACCTTGTCTCGCTTCCTCCTCTTCCTGATCTCCCCTTATTTCTGTACTCGAAGTTTTTTGTCTTATCTTGCTTTTTATGCTGTCGATCTTTAATCACAGTGATGATGAGGAAGAAGTACCAACTCTTGACGTGGCTCCTCGAACGAGCACGTCACATACTTTAATTATTTCGGAGACGCCAGTTGAGGGAGAAGAATCCTCGCCTCCTCAACAAAACATCGTCACCACCACTCCTCCTTCAAGCCCTCTTGCTCCTTCACCAAAAAGGACAAGGGTTGAAACGATCGTGGAGCCTGCCCCTCAGTTGGGTAGCTCTTCTAATCCGCTCTTAGATGATGTAAGTTTTTTGACTTTCTTGCCAGTATCTATATTTCCTCTGTTTGCTTCTTTATGCCTTCATATTTTTCTCGTACCGATGTTTTCTTTCTTTGTTCTTCTTTGACAGCCCATGATCAAAGAGCTTGTTCGCATTGGATCCCAATTCATTGGGTACCGTGAATATGCCAGCAGGACTGAAGGTAACAACTTTTTTGCTGCCATTGTTTCTAATCTTCTTGCTCCTATTTTTGTCGCAATTTTGACGGTTCTTTTTTATTTTGACAGGGAAACTTGCAGAGGCCAACAAGCTTGCCGACACTCTTGCTCAGAAACTAGAGCAAAGTGAAACGGCTCGCAAGAAAGCCGAACTTGATGCTAGCCAAGCGAAAGCAGAGGCTGATGAGGCTAAGGCAAAAGCTGCTAGTGTCGAAGAACTGCAGAAGAAACTTGAGGATGCTGAAGCTGCTTTAAACGAGCACAAAGCCGCACAGGCTACTCGTGAAAAGGGAATCCTCAAGCGCTTGAACACGCAAAATCGTCGCTTCCTCGGTAATTTTGTCAATCCCTTCTATTTTTCTTAGGACTTGCCTTCTTTTGTTTTTACTTGCTGTCGACTAACATATATTTTCTATGGCAGGTCAAACAAGCCAAGAGTTTGATCTTGAGAATCCCACCAATGATCCTCTGCTTGACGCACTTTCTTATCTGGAGTTTCATGGCCAAGAAATTCGCGAAGGCGTGGTGAATGCTGACGCAGGATTGTCGAAGCTGTTCCCCTACTTCTTCCCCAAGAAAGAGGATCCCAAGACTTTCCTTGCCCTTGCCAAGGACTTCAATCCACCGGAGGATCTTGGACTGAAGATGCGCCAGGAGAACATGAAGATCGCTGTTGAGAGCACTGTCGCCTTGGTCGCTGACAGCCAGCAAACTGTTGACTGGATGAAGGTTGGCGACACTGAGCAGATAGAGCAAACAAAATGGCGATCATTGATCAAGGCAGCCAAGCCCAACACGAAGAAAATCCTGGCCTATCTCGGGATCAAGCCATCTGCAACTCCTAGCTCATCAAGGCCGGAGGTCTAGTTGAATGCCTTTTCTTTTTCTTTCCTTTGCTTTCTCTATTTCTTTTGCTGTTGTCGCCATTTTAGCTTTGGCGATAATTATCCTGTTAGTCCCTTTGGAGAACTTCTTTTGTAATGTCCATGTAAACTTTCCAGAAATCAATGAAATTCCTCTTGGCACTATCATTGATCCTGGGACTTTCTTTTCCAGTTAATATTTGATAACTATTCGACCAACCCTTGCTCTGCCGATGCTTCACCTGCTTCTTCCTTCTCGAAGAAAATGCTAGTCGATGATAATCCCCTCGAAGGTTCTTCAAGCAAACATTTGTCGGAAGATTTGCAAGAACTTCGACAACAACTTCAATCCATGAAGAAACAAACTCTGGCAATGATGGAACAATCTCAAAAAGCATCTGAAAAAGAGAAATTTGCTCTCCAACAAGCCAAAGAAGCTATGGCTGCCAAGGATGCTGCTGTGTTGGAAGCTAAGGCAGCCACTACTCGAGAAAATAGCATGCTCGAGCTGATGTCTGAAGCTAGCACAGATATGTTAGGTATGTTTTTCCAACCTCGTACTGCCTCTTTTTTGCTTTACTGTGCCTCCCCTTAAATTTCTTGCCTTGTCGCTTAATAGGCTCGGTTCTTGATGCTGCCGCCGAAGACCAAAGAGTCAACGAGAGAACGAATCTTCTCGTCAATCTTTCCCTTAACCATGGGTGTCTGTTCTGGGCCACCCCTGAACGAACCCAGCAAATTGTCAGGTTCCAAGATCGTGCTTGCCAGGTGCGCGAATTTCTCAATTTTTGCACGACAACGTTAACCCTTGTTTACAAGACTTTATTTCCTCGAAATGAAGTTCCCAAAACTCTTCCTGAATTGCTGGAGACATTTAGAGATGCTCCCCGCATCCATAATTTTGTGCGAGCTCAATTGACTGCTGGAGCAAGGTTCGCCATGATTATGATAAACATTTGCCATCCAAAGTTAGACCTGACGAAGATTGTTGCTGATTGCCTGGCCAAGAAATCACGGCGAAAAAATGATATTGACACAATCAATGAGATGGTAACTCCTGTGGCCGAGTCGGTGATAGATGAGCTTCTTCGGATGGACTCAGAATTCTTCGTCAAGGGGTCCTATGCTGAACACAAGACAACCAGAGGCTTGTCCATAGATAGTATTTTAGGCTTTGACTGAGTTGTACTATATTGCAAGACATTGTGTCTGTATCTTTTTTGATTTCTTTTTTATTTCCAAAGAGATTTGTTGTATATTGTAAAGTGATCTATATTGTTGGAGCCCCCGAGCCTCTGGCTAGAGTTTGTACTGTTTTGCTATCTCGAAGATTTTTCCTCTTGTCGTAAGAGGATGTCTTTATTTTTCCATTGATAAGTTGCGAGGTTTTCAGACCAAAGCAATGAGTATACTATATTTATAACTTGTTAACTTCCGATGTTATATTTGGCGAGGTATTATTGTACCAAGGCGAAATATTTCGGTAAGCCTAATTTATCTATATTGTACTTATTTTGAGAATTGAAGGCGTTAAGCCCCCGAGCGTGTCGAAGAATAAGAAGTATATCTCCACTATCTTTATTATATTGCAGCACCGCGAGCCCGCCTCATTAAAAACCTTTCCGGCCCCACTCGGTGCCCCGAAAAGGAAAAGAGTGCGTCTGAAAACTCGCGGGCGTTTCAGTACATTGAATTTTTACAGAGGAGGACTATATTTGAACTCTAGGCGTAGAATCGCCTGAGCTGCGCCACGTTCCAGGGGTTTTTCTCGGGAGCCCCTGTCTTCTTGTCCTTGATCCTGTATGCTCCTCCGTCGATGACTTCCGTGACAACGTAAGGCCCCAACCATGGTGATTCGAGCTTCTCAGTACTTTTTTGATTTAACCGTAGGACCAAATCCCCGACCTGGAAAGATCTGGGCCTTAACCGTCGACTGTGGTAGTTTTTGAGGGCCTGCTGGTATTTGGTGACTCGTGAAAGTACTTCGTCTCGAGCTTCGTCGAGTGCATCCATATCATCCTCCCGAGCTTTTCGTGATGTTTCTTCGTCATACTCTACTACTCTTGGAGAATCATGCTCTATTTCAATTGGTAATACTGCTTCGGCTCCGTGGACGAGAAAAAACGGAGTTTCTTGTGTCGCCGTATTTGGTGTTGTTCGGATACTCCACAAAACACTTGGCAATTCCTCTGGCCAGGTATGTCTAGCTTTTTCAAGTGGTCCTAGCAGGCGCTTCTTGAGGCCGTTGCAGATGATACCATTGGCTTTCTCGACTTGGCCGTTGGTTTGCGGGTGCCCAACTGACGCAAAGTGCAATTTAATGCCTACTTCTGCGCAGTACTCCTTGAATTCCTTGGACGTAAAGTTTGACCCGTTATCTGTAACAATGCTATGAGGCACTCCAAACCGAAAAACGAGGCCTTTCACAAACTTTATTGCCGACGCTGCATCTGGTGAATTTATTGGCTTCGCTTCTACCCACTTGGTGAATTTGTCGACAACGACCAGCAGGTACTCATATCCTCCTGGCGAAGCTTTGTGCAACTTGCCCACCATATCAAGTCCCCATTGGGCAAAGGGCCACGACAACGGTATTGGTGTTAATTCTGCCGCTGGAGAGTGAGGTTTTGCGGCAAATCTTTGGCACGCGTCGCAGGTTCGTACTATTTCCTTGGCATCCTCGATTGCTGTCAACCAATAGAATCCTGCCCGAAAAACCTTGGCTGCAATAGCTCGACTACTTGCGTGGTGGCCACATATTCCTTCATGTACATCCTTCAAAATTATTCTTCCTTCTTCGGGTGTGACACACCTTTGCAGGACGCCTGAAATACTTCGCTTGTATAACTCCCCTTTGATCACTGTGAAAGCTTTAGATCGTCGAATAACTCGCCTTGCCTCAACTGGATCGTCGGGTATTTCTTTCCTGAGGATATATGATATATATGCTTGCATCCAAGGAACTTCTACCATCATCACAAGCTCTTGGTCCTCTTCGTCCTCCGTGGTTTCTTTGAGGGGCGCCGAAGTTTTTTCTTCCTTTGCTTTTTTCTGCACCTTTTTCGGCTTCGTGGATCTCTCCGCTATTTCTTCCCAAAATACTCCTGGCGGGATTGGGAGGCACTGCGACCCGATGTTTGCGAGAACGTCGGCTTCATCATTGCTCAATCTACTGATGTGATTTACCTCGCACCCATCAAACAGCTTCTCGAGCTCATTGTACACCTCCTTATATGCCATCATGCTATCATTGACTGCGTCACATTGGTTCATAACTTGCTGAGCCACCAATTGTGAGTCGCCAAAGATTTTTAGTCGAGTTGCACCGCAAGCTTTTGCCATCTTCATCCCGTGTATGAGGGCTTCATATTCTGCTTCATTGTTGGATGCGTGAGGGAACGTCATCCGAAGGACGTATTTTAACTTGTCGCCTTCAGGTGATATAAGTACCACTCCTGCGCCAGCTCCTTCTACTCTCTTGGACCCATCGAAGTTCATGGTCCAAGTTCTCGACAAATCTGGGGGTCCCGTGTTTTGCAGCTCCATCCACTCTGCAATGAAATCTGGCAGAACTTGCGACTTGATTGCCTTTCTTTTTTCATACGTGATGTCCCGAGGGGAAAGTTCTATTCCCCAAAGGGAGACACGCCCTGTAGCTTCTGGATTGTTCAGTATATTTGAAAGTGGTGCTTCGTTGACTACTAATATCGGGTGCGCCGAAAAATAGTGGCGGAACTTCCTTGCCGTTGCAATCACTCCATATGCTAGTTTCTGGTACTGCGGGTACCGCTGTTTGGAAGGCGATAAAACTTCACTGATGAAATATACCGGCCTTTGCACTCCATGGAGTTTTCCTTCTTCTTCTCTTTCAACAACTAGCACCGTGCTAACCACTTGGGGCGTGGCTGCGATGTACAGCAGGAGAGGTTCCTTTTCCTTCGGCGCCACCAAGATTGGTGGTGTCGAGATTGTGCGCTTCAGATCCTCGAAAGCTCTATCGGCCTCTTCGTTCCACTGGAATTTCTCTCCTTGCTTTATCAGAGCGTAAAATGGTAATGCCTTTTCTCCCAGCCTGGCGACGAATCTGCTCAAAGCTGCGACGCGCCCAGTTAGCTGCTATATTTCTTTCAACTTCGTTGGTTTCCTCATTGTTACGATAGCTTGTATTTTGTCGGGATTTGCTTCAATCCCTCTTGCTGAAACTAGAAACCCCAGAAGTTCTCCTGCTGGGACACCGAAAGAACACTTCGTCGGGTTCAGCTTGAGGCAGAATTTGTCGAGGTTGTCAAAGGTTTCCTTGAGATCCTCGATCAGCGTCGCCCCCTTTTTTGACGTTATGACGACATCGTCGATGTATACTTGCACGTTTTTCCCAATCTGTGTCGCCAAACACTTCTGCATCATCCTCTGATATGTTGCTCCCGCGTTTTTTAGACCAAAGGGCATTGTTCTGTAGCAAAACACGCCATAAGGTGTGATGAACACTGTCTTTACTTCATCTTCTTCTTTCAATCTGATCTGGTTGTAACCAGAATATGCGTCCAGGAAGGAAAGATGTTCACATCCAGCCGTGGAGTCGATAATTTGATCGATCCTCGGGAGGGGAAAGTGATCCTTTGGACAATGTTTATTGAGACACGTAAAGTCGACGCACATGCGAAGGACCTTAGTGTTTTTCTTCGGCACCAACACAGGATTTGCTACCCATGCGGCTTCTGTGTGCAACTCCTTGATAAAACCAGCTTCTCTTAGTCGATCGATTTCTGACAGCATAGCCTTGCGATTTGGTTCCGAAAAACGTCGCAAAGGTTGTTTGATTGGTCTCGCTAGTGGATCCAAATTTAGGTGGTGCTCGGCAAGTTCCCTGGGTACTCCTGGCATGTCAGCTGGACACCATGCGAAGATTTTCCAGTTCCCACGGAGGAACTCGACGAGCGCATTTTCCTATGCGAGGTCCATGTCATTTGCGATGGACGTCGTCTTTTTCGGGTCTGTCGGGTGAATCTGAACCTCCTTAGAATTTTTCTCAGTATTGAAAGTTGATTCTTTATTTGGCCTTCCAACGTCTGGCAGTACGTCGTAGTCAGTCATACTCCTTGACGCCAAATACTCAGCTTGCATCCCGAAAGTTTCTGATATCCGATGAAAATCCTTGTCGCACTTATCGGCTAAGGCGAAGCTTCCTTTGACTGTGATTGGCCCCTTAGGTCCAGGCATCCTCCACAACAAGTATGTATAATGTGGTACCGCCATAAATCTAGCATATGCTGGTCGTCCCAACAAAGCGTGATACTGCGACGGAAAATCCACAACTTCAAACTCCAGCTTCTCGATTCTATAATTCTCTCGGGTTCCAAACTGAACGTCGAGATTAATCTTCCCCAGTGGATAACTTGGTTTCTCCGGTGTGATACCATGGAACCTCGTGTCTGTTGGCTTCAAGTTTGCTAAGGATATATTCATCTTACTCAATGTATCTGCATACATAAGGTTTAAGCTGCTGCCGCCATCTATGAACACTCGAGAGACATCAAATCCCGCAATGACCGCTGGTAAGATAAGTGCTGACTGCCCTGGTCGAGGAACTTGCTGCGGATGATCTGCTATGGTGAAGCCAATATCTTGCCCTGACCAATTAAGATACTCGACTGTTGGTGGAGGCATTTTTTCTGCCATGAACACCTGTCGCGAGATTACTTTCTGAGCCCTATTGGATGGCCTTCCCTTCTGAATCATCGACACCGCTCCGTTGGAGTTAGGATCAACGTAAGGTGGTGGTGGAGGTGCTGCCGCTATTCTGAGCTGATGTCAATTGTCTTCTGTAATCGCGGGAGGAGGTGGCAAGTGAATCTCGCTCCTGGGTTCTCGAGGATTTCTCTGTGCTGCTCGAGCGTTAGCATGCTCTGCCCATCTTAACATTGCCTAGAAATTGCGGCAATCTTTCTGCAGATGTCCTGACTGTCTTTTCCTGTTGCTATCGACGAAAAAGTGCATCTGACACGACCCATTCATCATCTCTTCAGGAGACACGAAAGGCCTCGGGAACCTAGGCCCACTATTTTGCCTGTTGTTTCGAGAGTCATCTCTGTTGTCGCCTCGCTGCTCATTGCTTCTCTGATAATCATCTCTGTTATTTCCTCCGGTGTTTGCTCGAAAGCCTGCTGAAATTTGTCCTGGGGCATCATAGCTCGGGTACTGTCGAGGAAATCGTCGCCTCGGTTGATAATTTCGGCCACGGTCTTCTTCTGGTGACCTGTGCCGTTTGTTGTGAACAGCATCTTCTCCATCTGCCCATCTGTTTGCTATTTCCATTAGCGCAGATACTGTCTTTGGGTTGGTCCTCCCCAAGTCTTCGACAAAATCTCCACGCCTGATTCCTGCGACAAACGCATCTATCGCTCTCTCGTCAGATATATTTTCTGCCGAGTTTTTGATGATGTTCCACCTTTGGATATATTTTCTCATTGGCTCGTCTGGCTTTTGTCGGCATGCTCTCAACTCCTCTAATGACGCAGGTTTCTTGCACGTGGACCGGAAGTTCTTAACAAACACATCCTCGAAGCTTTCCCAGCTGTCGATAGATCCTGGGGGGAGTTTCTTTATCCAAGATCGCGCGGCTCCACTCAAATGCACTTGGATGCTTTGCATAGCTGTTGCTCTGAGACCTCCTGTGAGCTTCACCGTCTCGAGATAATCAACTAGCCAATCCTCTGGATCTTGAAGGCCGTCGAATTTTTTGAAATTATCAGGCAACTTGAATCCCGAAGGTACTTGAGTTTTCCGCACTCTCTTCGTGAAGCACGGCAAACCACACATATCCTCGTCGTTTAACTCTGGGGACTGCCGATGTTCCCTTCTGCTTTGTTGCGCTCTGTCGACCCTTGCTTGTGCTGCCGTATCTCTTGCTCCACTTGGTCCTTCAGGAGCTGCTGCTGCTGCCGCAGGTCGTGGACTATTTTGCCTTGCTGTTCCTTCGGGAGGTGTTGATACAAACGCCGTCCCCATGGCTCCAACTCCAGCTATCGCCATGTTGTACAGTGTTTCCCTTGGATCTTCTGGAGGTGGTTTAGATGCGAGGATAAAAGCATGTGTCGCCATATACCCAGCCTCTGGTGTCTTAGGGATGATGTTTCCTCTTGTATCTATCGACATAAAGGACATGTCGAGGTTTTGGACCAGGTGCTCTCTTTCTCCTTCGGGTATGTGTTGTAACCTTGATCTTGCTCTGTTCCGAGCCTCCCTGTGGCTATCACCCGAAGTTCTAGATTGTTGACTCAGCTCTGCCCTTCTCCTGCTGGATGCAGAAGCTGCCTCCTTTCTTCTGTTTAACTCAGCTGTCTGTTTTTCCAATTCCCTTGCAGCTCGTGCGAGCCTATATTGATATGCTTGTAGTTCCTCTGGAGTGGCTGTGGTGGCCATTGTTTCTGAGCCGTCCATAGCTCTCGCGGCTCTATCCCATGCTGCTTGCGGGAGTCGAACTCTGTGTCGTGGCTGTGGCCCGACGTATTTATTGCCCAGGCCTCGTCACAGACCGGAGGGATCGACGTATGGATTTCCCAGATCGTCGAAAGCCTCAGATGTTTCCTCTTGGTCATGGCTTGGCTCTCCAATGACATAAATCTGATGATATTTTGTATTCAGATCTATGTTGGGTTTGGTGACACCATCGTTGAGATTGGTGAAGACCTTGCCCACTGTAGTAGATTTGTCGATGAAGTCGTAACTGTCGACACTGCTTGAGCCATCGCTTATATATGAGTCCGCCGATGACTCAAACGACATGTCGCTGAAGATCTTGGCGAGTTTCTCTCTTGCCCTGGTGCTGATGTAGCGTGACGACAAAGTTTCTTCTTCTCCTGATTCGGTTGACGATGTATAGCTTGAAAAATCGAAATCGATCGCCGACGATCCCGACGAAATCGGAATTTCGACACGATACGATCCTTCTTTCTCGACGCGAAAGTGAAACCTTCCGAACGTCATCTCCATGGGCTCCGCCAGATACGCATATGCATCCAAACGGGAGGGTGGGTGAGGAACAAAATCAACAGAACCAGTAGCGATCTGTTTACCTCGATCCATTGCGTTGCTTACGATTGATGAAGTCGATGATTTTGCGGTTGATGAAGTCGACGATCTTGAATGTGCCATCGAGACCAGATCCTTGACGCCTCTAGTTCCCACAGACGGCGCCAATTGACAAGGTATTAACTTGTCAATGCCTACGGATTGTAGACTAGTGTTTTGTTGGAAGTAGAGGGCAAGTAGATCTCGAAGGTTTCAGCCGAAAAGTACTCGACGATTATGAAAACTATGGTTTTTAAACAATGATTCGATGATTTCTGCGTCCCTCGACTCCCCCTTATATAGGAGGCGGAGCCGAGGGATTCGTGCTGTACAAGTTACAAAGTCCGGGAAGGTTTCTAACTCATCCTGCAAGATTACAAATAAGACTTTCTATTACAACTCTAGCTTTCCTTAATAATATCTTGGGCTTCCGAATCTTCTTATTCTTCGGGTAGTGGGCCTTCAGTAAACCCCGGGTACTATCTTCGGCAGGCCCATTTGGGATGCCTATGTCAGGGTTCAACTATAGGAGCAGTTGTTAAGGCTTTCTTTAGAGTTTCAAAAGCTTCCTTACAATCATCATCAAAAACAAAAGGTACATCTTTTTGAAGAAGATTAGTAAGAGGCTTTGAAATCTTGGAGAAATCTTTAATAAACCTCCTATAAAACCCAGCATGACCAAGAACACTACAAATACCTTTAACATCCCTAGGATAGGGCATCTTCTCAATTGCTTCAACTTTAGCTCTATCAACTTCAATACCTCTCTCGGAAATTTTATGTCCCAATACAATTCCTTCATTAACCATAAAGTGGCATTTCTCCCAATTAAGAACAAGGTTAGTTTCTTCACATCTCTGCAAAACTTTATCAAGGTTCCGCAAGCAATTATCAAAAGAATTCCCATAGACAGAAAAATCATCCATGATACCTCTACAATACTCTCGCAAAAACCATGAAAAATAGCAGACATGCATCTTTGAAAAGTAGCAGGAGCATTACATAAACCAAAAGGCATACGTCTATAAGCATAAGTTCCATAGGGACAAGTGAAAGTGGTTTTCTCTTGATCCTTAGTTTTAACAGCAATTTGTGAAAATCCAGAATAACCATCAAGAAAACAAAAATGAGTATTTTTAGATAACCTTTCTAACATTTGATCAATAAAAGGCAAAGGGTAATGATCTTTTTTAGTAACTTTATTAACTTTTCGATAATCGATGCACATTCTATACCCTACAACTACTCTTTGAGGTATGAGCTCATCATTATCATTAGGCACAACAGTCATTCCTCCTTTCTTAGGAACACAATGCACAGGACTAACCCATCTACTATCAGCAATAGGATATATAATACCAGCTTCAAGAAGTCGTAATACCTCATTTCTTACCACATCCTTCATCTTAGGAATTAGACGACGCTGAGGTTCAACAACAGGCTTCGCATCATCTTCCATATTAATGGCGTGTTGGCAAATAGAGGGAGAAATCCCCTTCAAGTCATCAAGAGTGTAGCCAATAGCGCCTCGGTGTTTCTTCAATATTTCCAATAACCTTTCTTCTTCAAACTCTGTAAGCTTAGAACTAATAATAACAGGATATATTTTCTTATCATCAATATGAGCATATTTAAGATTATCAGGCAAAGGTTTTAAATCAAAGACATGATCTTCCTTTGGTGGCGGCGTTGTACCCAGATCTTCCACCGGTAAATCATGCTTAAGAATAGGCTGGCGAAGAAAAATTTCCTCAAGCTCATCTCTTTCTTTCCTAAAAACTTCACTCTCGCTATTCTCCAAATGTTGCTGCAGAGGATTATTAGGAACGAGAACAATAGATGCACACTGTTCCATTTTAAAATCATTATTAGGCAAATCAGCTTTATAAGGAGTTTTGGTAAATTTAGAGAAGTTAAACTCAAAAGATTCACCAGCAAATTTAGTCCAAATTTTCTCTTTCTTGCAATCTATAATAGCTCCACAAGTATTTAGAAAAGGTCTACCAAAAATGATAGGACAATATTCACTAGCAGCAGAACCAAGTACCAAAAAGTCAACAGGATATTTAATCTTACCACATAGAACTTCCACATCTCGAACAATACCAATTGGAGAAATAGTTTCTCTATTAGCCAGCTGAATAACCACATCAATATCTTCAAGTTCACAAGAACCAATTTCGTGCATAATCTCCGTGTAAAGCTCATAAGGAATAGCACTAATACTTGCACCAATATCACATAAACCATAATAGCAATGATCACCAATTCTAACAGATAGCATAGGAACACTAGCTTGCTTGGGTTTATTAGGATGTGAAACAATATTATAAGCATCTTCACAGAAAATAATATGACCTTCCTCCAAATTTTCAGTCACAAGATCTTTAACTATTGCAACAGCAGGTTCAACTTTTATTTGTTCTTCAGGTTCTATAGGTTTCTTTTCACTTTTATGAACCGCACTATTTATAACAGAGTACTCCTTCATTTTAGCAGGGAAAGGAGTTTTTTCAATATAAGCTTCAGGAATAACATGATCAACAGTTTCAACTACAACGCATTTATTAATAGACGAATCAATTTTATCTTTATACGGTTCATGATACTTATCAAAATTCTTCTTAGGCAATTCATAATGAGAGGCAAAAGCTTTATAAAGATTTGCAGCAACTTGAGAATCAAGACCATAAGTAGCACTCATATTACGAAATTTATCAGTATCCATAAAAGCTTCAATGCATTTATAATCATAATTTATACCTGATTCTCTATCTTTGTCGTTCTCCCATCCTTCCGTATTTTCCCCGGATCCGATTAAGAAGGTCCCTTTTAAACTCTTCCTTGTTGCGCGTGAATGATCCAGAACAAGAAGTATCCAGCAAGGTCTTGTCTTCAAAAGAAAGTCTTGCATAGAAATTATCAATAATAACATTACCAGGAAGCTCATGAATGGGGCATTTGAGCATTAAAGACTTCAATCTCCCCCACGCTTGGGCAATACTCTCTCCATCATGAGGCCAAAAATTATATATGCGATTCCGATCCTTGTGAATTTCACTTGGAGGATAGAACTTAGAATAAAACCGGGGCACAATATCATTCCATTCAAGAGAATCCCCATTATCCAGTAATTTATACCAATGCGCCGCTTTACCAGACAGCGATATAGAGAATAGTTTCTTCCTCACTTCATCCATAGCAATACCTGCACACTTGAATAAACCGCATAATTCATGTAAGAACAGTAAATGATCTCCAGGGTGGACAGTTCCATCCCCTGTGTAACGGTTACCCACTACGCGTTCAATAATTTTCATAGGTATTTTGTATGGTATCTCTTCCTTACCTGGCGCCTCATCCACTACCTTTGCAGTAGTAGCAGATTTCCCAAATAGACATTCAAAAGGAGATCTCTCCATAATGAATTATGGCAGCAGGTAGAAATAAAATCAGCACAAACATTAGAAGTTTCCCTTACCAATTCCACTTACCAATAGCGCTTCACTCCCCGGCAACGGCGCCAGAAAATAGTCTTGATGACCCACAAGTATAGGGGGTGTATCGTAGTATCTTCGATAAATAAGAGTGTCGAACCCAACGAGGAGCAGAAGGTGTTGACAAGCAGTTTCAATGAAGGATTCACTGTAAATGCTCACAGACAAGTATTCAGGGGGTTTTGATGTAACAGATGAATAAAGTACGAGTAAATAAAGTGTGAGAGTAACAATTGCAGCGAGTGGCCCAATCCATTTTAGCACAAAGGACAAGCCGGTTTGTTTACTTATAATGACCAAACGTTCTCGAGGACACACGGGATTTTAGTCTAGTGCTTTCGCTACATACGGCTAATTAATCTTCATTGTTTTGATAAGTGTTGTGTGGGTGAACCTGTGCTAATGTACCGCCCTTCCTAGGACTAATACATACTTGTGATTATACCCCTTGCAAGCATCCGCAACTACAAGAAAGTAATTAAGATAAATCTAACCACAGCCTTAAACTCTGAGATCCTGCTATCCCTCCTGCATCGATATACCAACGGGGGCTTAGGTTTCTGTCACTACGGCAACCCCGCAATTGGCAAACGAGTACAAGATGCATTCCCCTAGGCCCATAAAGGTGAAGTGTCGTGTAGTCGACGTTCACACGACACCACTAGAAGAATAACACCACAACTTAAATATCATAACATTGAATATTACTCAACCATAATTCACTACTAACATTTAGACTTCACCCATGTCCTCAAGAACTAAACGAACTACTCACGAGACATCATATGGAACATGATCAGAGGTGATATGATGATGAATAACAATCTGAACATAAACCTTGGTTCAACGGTTTCACTCAATAGCATCAATAACAAGTAGAAATCAATACCGGGAGAGTTTCCCCTATCAAACAATCAAGATCAAACCCAAATTGCTACGGCGGTGACGATGTCCAGCGGTGGAGACGGCGGTGATGATGGTGGAGATGATGATGATGGTGATGGAGATGATGTCTAGCTCGATGACGGTGACGATGGCGTCGATTTCCCCCTCCCGGAGGGAATTTCCCCGGCGGATCTCAGCCCGCCGGAGAGCTCTTTTCTCTCTGGTGTTCTCCGCCCCGCAGAGGCGGCTGTAACTCTTCGCGAGGTACCCTCTGTGGCTTAGGTCTTCGGGACGAAGGATTTCGCGAAGAAAAGGAGGCGAGAGGGGCTGTGGGCCCCCCTCCTCACTAGGCGGCGCGGCCAGGCCATGGGCCGCGCCGGCCTATGGTCTGGGCCCACCTTGGGTCCCCTCGGCTCCCCCTTCTGGCTTCCTTCGTCATCTGGAAAAATAGGATTTTTGGTATAATTTTCTTCAACAGTTGATCTTCCGAAATATTGCGTTCTGACGGTGCTTTTTCCAGCAGAATCCTGGCTCCGGTGCTCGATCCTCCAATAATCATGAAACATGCAAAATAGATGAAATAACATAAGTATTATGTCCAAATATGAAATATATCAATGAATAACAGCAAATTATGATACAAAATAGTGATGCAAATTGGACGTATCATAGGTCGATAGTGAATTTTATCTCCCTATCTGGTGGCATTCCATGTAATTCCTTAGGAAACACATCCTGGAATTCATTCACTATAGGTATATCCTCCAACTTCACCTCCTTCATGCTGTTCAGCTGTAACTCGACTTCGATCTGTGTATACTTGTCACCTTGGTAGATCATTCTACTTCCATCAGGGCTTTTCAAGGACACAGTCTTGTTCACACAGTCGATCAATGCTCCGTTAGCTTCTAACCAGTTCATACCAAGAATGACATCAATGTCCTTCATCGGTAAAATGAACAGGTCTGCATCAAACGCGCATTTATTGATCATGATGACTTGTTTTTGTTTGGTATGGGTTACTACTATCGTTCCCCCCGCGGAAAGTATGGTTATGGGTGTATCTAACTTAGTGCAACTAATCCCATGTTTGATGATGAATTGCTGAGAAATGAATAATGTAGTTGCACCAGTATCAAAAAGTACTTTGCCAGGATGAGTGAGTATCTGGAGCGTACCTATCACTGCCTGATCGGAGTTAACCACCTCCTCCAAGCTGGTGCAGTTTAACTTGCCGAAGGGTTTCTTGTTCTTCCAATTCCCTCCGTTGTTTCCTCCTCGGCTTCCTCCTCCTCCTGACTGACCTCCTCCAGTATTTCTCTTGGGGCAGTCCTTCAGCATGTGCCCCTCCTGGCGGCAACCAAAGCATATTATCCTTGGCTTCCTGCAATCCTTGGAAAAATGTCCTGGAAGTCCACAGCTTCGGCAAACCGCTTGATTTGCAGTCTAAAACGCTTGGTTCCTCCTGCTACTGTAGTAGTAGTAGTAGTAGTAGTAGTAGTAGTAGTAGTAGTAGTAGTAGTAGTAGTAGTAGTTGTTGTTGTTGTTGTTGTTGTTGTTGTTGTTGTTGTTGTTGTTGTTGTTGTTGTTGTTGTTGTTGTTGTTGTTGTTATTGTTGTTGTTGTTGTTGTTGTTGTTGTACCTTGGCTTGAAACTCAAGCTGGTATTGGGCTTGTTACTGACAAACCTCTTAGGCTCAAATTTGGCCTTTTTTCCTCTTCTCCTCCTGCAGCTGTTTGAAGTCATCTTCAAGAGTGATGGCTGCATCCACCAACTCTTGGAACTCAGTTGCTCTCATCATTCGGAGTTGTACCTTGAACTGGGGACTTAACCCCTGCAAGAACCTCTTCTTCTTCTTGTCCTCGGTGTTGACCTCCTCAACAGCGTACCGGGACAGCTTTGAAAACTCCCTGACATAAGTCAGGATGGCCTTATCCTTCTGCTCGAGACTTTCAAATTCTCGACGCTTTAGTTCCACAATGCTTTCAGGGACGTTGGATTCCCTGAACTTCCTCGTAAACTCCTCCCAGGTAAATACCTTTCCGGCCGGATAAACGACTACTATATTGTCCCACCATGATGCGGCAGGTCCACACAACAAGTGTGTTGCGTATCTGACCTTCTCCAGGTCATTGCATCCGACGGTGTTGAGCTTTCGCTCGGTATCCATCAGCCAATCCTCCGCGTCCATAGGCTCGGGCATGTATGCAAAAGATATCGGCTTGGTGTTCTAGAAGTCTGACAAGGTGACTCCCTGATTCTCGGGTCTCTCTACCCTGTTCTGTTGCAGCAGCTCCTGGAAGAACTTATTCTGCTGCTCCAACGTTATACGTTGCCTCTCTTCTATCATCTGCATGTACTGGACGAAATTCTGCTGCGTCATGGGTGGTGGTGGTGGAAACTGATTTCTGGCTGCTTCATCAGCCTCTTCCTTTTGCTTCGCCTCGCGCTCCATGCGCTGCGCTTCACTCTCCTCACCTACCGGTCCCGACATATCCCCCTAGTTCTGCAACACAAGATGATACTCATAATTACTCCATGCGCAAGTTTTCTGAGCTCAACTTTGTGCACAGAACTAGTCACGCAATGGAAATCAAGAAGCAAATCCAAATCATACAAAACATATACCATGTATATACATACTTAAGTGGTCTTATTACAATACTCAGCGACGTTGTGAGTATGCAAACTCACTTATTGAAGTATATATACAAATTTCTACAAATATTACATACTATAATACACGTGGTACTTGTGTATTATAGTCTCACCTCCCTTGGTGGTCTCTAGTCGTGCTTCACTCCCGGTACATCCCAGGCTTCCATCCGGTCGAACGTGTAGTCCTCCTGACAAAACCTGGAACATAGGGTCTTCCCGTTGGCTGGTATTCGGAATCAGAGGATGATCCGAGGGAGAAATCTGTGTTCATGAATTGATTATTCAAAACATCATAATCCACCCATCGGGTATATTCCCCTGTGACTCCGCCATATTTATTACCTCCATCAGTATCTCACTCAACCAGTATAGGGTAATCCTCATAGTCACCCCTATTATACTGATTACCCTGGAACTGGTTTGTGGCGTCCTCATTCATCTCCGCATTATTTCTGACAGAATTGCCAGAGTTTCCTGTGTCTGACCCCCAACGCCAACCTGTTGAGTTCTCTATAGGAGTCTCGGAATGCTGATTGTTTCCGGATTCCTCTCCACCCTCATATCTCTATAGGAACTACTAGGATAGTATCCAGGTGTAATGGGTGTAGTTTCTAGTTCAGGGTGGTCAATACTAATGTAGTCACCAGCTGAGTAAACTGGTGTGTGCACCTCATTCTCCATGGTTTCCTTCCCCTTAGTCTCCTCCTTGGGTTCAGTAAACTCCTCTAGCATTGTATCAATTGCTCCCGACAGGTGTCGGTTCAACTGAAAGAACAATGACAGTAAGTTGCGGCTATTGTCCATGTACTTAGCGGCTTCAGCTGGTTTGCGTTTTGCAAATTTGAAGTGGTTAAGCATAGGATCATCTTCCTCCTCCATATGAGGAATGTGGGAGAACTCGGAACCCATAAGCTCTTTCGTCTTATGCTCCCGGATATCAGTGATGGCTCTCATAATGGCTATATGGTAGGCTGTTTGGGTAGTTCTAGCCTCACCTGCTGGCATCACTATGCTCATTCCTAGGGATTCTGGAAGTCTTAATCCTATCCTACACTTTGCCAATACAGTACCGTCGTAGTACATGTATTTCTTTACTTGGATCTGGAGATCACACCCAAATTCAAGTAACATGGCACGAAGAATATCTGCGAGTCCGCCTTCATATTCACTCAGTGTTGAATCCATTACTTTCACGTTTCGTCCCGGACGTGAACTTACCATAGTTGGCTGTAGAAATAGAAAGAATATAAGATTAGTAATAATGCATCATAATAGAGATAATAAAGAATTATCGCACTAAAAGATATGATTGTTGTATTCTCAATTGAATATATACCATATTTTTAGAGAATTCTTTACTAGTCCTATTTGACTCCTAACGTTCGGTCCCATTTACTAGGTTCCAACCTAAGGTCAAAGCTTTTGCTCTGATACCAACTGTGTTGACCCTGCATACCACTGCATGTTGTAGTATGCCAGTCGTTGATATAACATTCACGAAGTACCATTCCGCAAATATTACATCCCTCAGAGTAGTACAACAGAACATAGCAGGTCCATAACTCATTCATTTATTATTACAAACATAATATACATATCGTCTCGGAGCTCCTCTTGGGTCCTAAGAGGGATACTCCTGGGTTCGAGGCGAGCCCATCTTAACTTACAATATAGAAGTTTCACTAGGTTATACATTTATTTCCACGAGCAGTTAAGTACTAAGAGTTCACACTGCTCGGACACTACTACTACTCGGTGATTCTAGACTTGATCTCCTCCGGAAGCCTCCCCGGTTCCGTAGACTATAAGGTAGTCTACGCCTTCAATACCTCCAGAGAGGTCTGGTTCTTCATAGCCGATGATCTCGGCTCCTTCAGGGTTGTTGTAGTCCTCTTCCAGACGGTTCAGACAATCTAAGCAGGGGATTTAAGAGTGGGATGAGTACGAGCGTACTCAACAAGTTCATTATAGATAAGAGGTGTTTAATGCACTAGCTACGATATTAGACCAAAAAGTCTAATACCAATGCAGGTTTTGATAAACATTTCTTCAAGAGGTTGCTTTTATTTCAAAGAGCTATGTCCATCAGCCTTCACCGGTTTACTAGAACTTCATGGAGCTCCTTTCCGGCCGCGTTCGCAGTTCCATATCCCGGAACAGGGAGTGACAGGTCACGATTCATTACACTCTGCAGAGGTGTGTTGCTTTACCCATAAGAGATCTTAACCTTGGTGCCAACCGGGCAGCTTTCCCATCCACACTTCCTATGGTGTGAGGCCCGGTATAAGGTCTAGCCAATCATGTTCCTCCGCTACCTCGAACACCCACCCTTTGTTGTATGCCCCGACCCTGGGTCCTCGCCGGTCCCATTATTCCCACTTACGGGTGGACCCCGACCACGACGACAGTCTGGGATCGAACCAAACTCTTTCGCCGGTAGCTGCAACCCATCCTAGACCGCAATACCGTGGGGACTTAAGGCTTCCCCAGCCAACCGCTTGTTCTTCGGGCGACAAGTGTCTACGGACAATGCCGTGGGGACTTAAGGCTTCCCCAGCCAACCGCTCACCCCCGACAGATACATGTGTCTACGGTAAAGCGCATCCGTTGATGAACGAGAGGTGGAAACACTTTTGACTACTCCGTCCCACTCCGGATCTTATGGTTAACACGGTTATTACGGCACAAGAATCACTGGACGACATTTGTTGTTTAATCCTAGATGGATATAAACCCTTGCAATGGAACCTCCACCATATCAACACAATCCATGGTTCCATTGCCCACCACATAGTCATATTCATAGTTATGAAAATAGTGGTTTTGGTTTTTATGCAATAGTGATAATCATAGTACTTTGCAAGTAATTTGATAAAGATATTCAAATGACATGAGCAAGTGATGAACTTGCCTGAACACTGCAAAGTTTTGCAGTTCGATGGTGTGGACTGACCCTTGTCCTCTGTTTCTGAAAAATAGCATCATTGTCCGATAAGGGCAATGGTTAAAGAAGCAATTATGCATGATTCAGCTTTTAGGGTTTGTTTCCCCCCTTCCGGTGTCTTATTATTTCATGTGAGAGGTTAATACTAAGAATAATTTTGGGATACTTTATTTAGAGTAAAATACAACCTTGAAATGTTGTCAAGGTGTTTTTAAAGTCCAAAGGCATTAATGGACTTATTTTCATTATTGAAAAATATAAAGTGTGATTTAAATGATTATTATAATCATCAAATTAAGACTTATTCTTAGTTGTCTTCAAAAATTCACTTTGACATTTTATTCAGGTAGAGAATTTTATGCTCATCAATTTTCATATTTTTAATTATTTTTTTAGAGCTATTAAACATTTCTAATGTAATTTCAAAGTTTCTGTATTTAAAAGAAATTAATGAAATGACATATTTGCCCCTGGGCCCACCTGTCAGGGTGGCCCAGCGGGTTAACCCTAACCCGAGCCACACTTGGGCTCGGTCGGTCGCACCGACCCCTTCTCCTCTTCCTCGCGAAACCCTACCTCTCTCTCTCTCGCTCTCGCGACGCCGTGGTTGCCTCGCCGTCGCCGAATTAATCCGGCCGCCACCGGCCCTCCCCGCCGGCGAGATCGGTGCCAGACGAACGGCCGCACGACGGCGCACCGATCGGTCCGCGCCGATCTGTTTTCCCCCGCCGCCACCGCTCTTCCCCAACACCTCTGCGACATGGCCGTGGGGAATCCGCGGCGATCTCGTCGTTGCCGACGAGCCTGGCGCCGTGGCGTGGCCGTGTGCCCCGCCGTGGTTGCGCTGGAGCCCCTGCGCCTCGGCGATGAACTTGCTTGGCTTGGCCATGGCCTGGCGCCGCCGTTCACCCGACGTGTGCCGCCGTGCCGCCATGGCCGTGCCCTTCTCCGATTAACTTGTAAGTTCACACCGCCTCCCTCCTTCTCTACTACTTGTTCTTCCTCTTCTCCTTACCTTCTAGCTCTGGCCACTGGCCTGCTTCTCCTTGCGCCTATGCTGTATCGTGCTCTTCTGGCCATGGCCATAGCTTGTGCTGCTGCTATTCTTACTACTGGCCCTACTGGCCCTGGCCATTGTTACCCTGGCCACGCCAGTGCTTGCTAATCTCACTAACTCCCTGCTCTGTGCCTCTATTCTAGTTGCTATGCTTGCCAGAATTCAAGTGTGTTTATATATGATTCCCTGGCTTGATTATAATGTGCAATTCTTGCAAAATTGCAAGTGACAGTGCTATTCTAGGCTATAGCTTGTGCTTGATTTCATGAGTATGCTCAATTGAGCATTGCTGTTTGGCTTAACAGTGTTATTCAGTAATGAGTGATGTGTGCTCTCCTTGTGTATCTTAATCCAGTGGCTTATCAAGCCTTTGATGTGCTTCTGGATACAATCATAAAGTTATTTATTCAGTTATCTGTTTATTCAGTTATGACTTGATGTAATTCTTCAGTAGCTGGTTAATTCCTGTTGCTATGGTTGGCTATGGTGATCTGTAGCAATAGCTAGTGGTGCTCTGATGATCAATTGTTCATTATTTGCTTGAGGTTAACTGCTGTGCTTCCTTCTGTGACTCTCTGGTGCTCAACCAGTGCTGTGTGTGCCTTCTACAGGCTTGGCCTGTGTGTGCTGGTGCTTGCTCAAGCATCAGTGGATACTTGCAGTGATCCATTGGATCAACTGCAAGGCTCTGTGCATCAATTGCTTGTCTGTTTCATTTATCTGTTTATCTTGCCTTAATAAATGGATGAATGATGTGAACTGTGATTCAGTGATGATCATTTCAATTAGATTTGCTAGGGCTAGCTGGATGACAACCTCTGGTTGGTACCCTAGCCCTCTATTGAATCCAAAAGGATGATGATGTGGTGGTTTCTTGTGTTGGCTTTGGGTTGAGGTGGCCCTGGCAGCACTTGTGATGCTGTCATGGGTAGCTCCCCTCTTTGTGGCTTGCTATTGTTGGTGATTGAACAACTGCTCACTGGATTGATCCAATACTGGACTTCCAGTGGCTCTTTGATGTTGAGAAAATATATAGACAAGAATTTGTCTATAGTCTGATGGCCTAGCTAGCTATAGGTGCTAAGTGTGTAGGGCTAGGCTAGCTGTGATTTCAGTCTATGCTGGATTTCTTTAGTTGTGCACTGATTTGCATGACTGATGTTCCCTTTGGATGATCTCCTATTGGCCTTACCCTTATTTGCTTGCACCAAATGGCTGTGTAGCCAGATGATGACACAAACAGGGTTCTACCCTCTTCTGTTGCTGTGATGGATGCATGTGCTTATGATATGAGCAAAACTGTGGCTTGCTCATGATTATCTGTGTATACCTCACTCCAGCTCCTAGAAAGGGTTGTTGGTGTAGAGGATTTCTTCTGGTTTGGATTTATGAGCTTGCCCTGCTCCTCCTGGCTTGCTGGTGATGCTTGATTAACTTTTGGTGATTGTGGAGTGGATGAGACAGCTTTAGCTGTTCATTTGTTCTTGGTGTTCTTGGTGTTCTTGAACTGTTCTTGCTAGCTGGTTACTTACCCTGCTGCCTGTCGATGGATGAAGCTAATGGCTAGGGTTTTGGCTGTGAAAAGCTTTTATATGATCTTCTTCTTCTTCTCTGGTCGACAACAAGGCCTGGCATGTGTTGGTGACTCACTAGCTGTGTGTATGTGCTATGCTCCATGCACACAGCCTTGTGAGCAGGCTGTGTGTGTGTGTATCCTGATACTTTGCATCTGGCTTGGGACTTGGCTGTGAGATGGATCAGCTCGGCTGATCTTTGATCATATCCACTTCATTTCATTATTTTTGCTAACCTGCCAAGTGGCAATGCCACTTGGCATAACACTTGTCTTTGTTCTTGTTTGTGTGAATGCAGGGAACAAGATGATGATCCAGATGAACATCAAGTTGTAGTTTAGGAATTCCATTTGAATTGTAATCTTCTTTATTTTGCTTTTTTTTCTATTTATTCCAATTCATGTAATATGTTGTAATATTTCATATTTCATTTCTGGATATTGTAATTGACAATGTATCATATGTGATTATCAATAAAGCTCAAATTTTCCTTAATGAGCTTTATCTAAGTGTTGTACTATTTATATTCTTGATTACTTATAATTGTTTATTGATTTATCTTAAGTTTGAATTATGGAATATCAATTTGATGTTTGAATTTGAAATTCAAATTCAAATTTGGTTTGAATTCAATCATGCAACTTAATTTTGAATTCAATCATGCAACTTAAGATTTTGATGCAATATCTCTTCTCTCTTCTCAAAACCCTAATGTAGTTGAGTAGGAACAAGTTTGTCGCACTCTCGAAACCCTAACCCTGTAAGATGTCGAGAGAGAAACTTGTCCCCCTTCGATGCAGTTTTGTTTTAAAAGCGCGAAATTTCCCCAGAATTTATGATACAATGCACATCCCTTTCTAAAATCTACCCCTCGATCGTCTCTAAACCTGGGACATTACAGTGGGTCATCTTCCTCGGGTCAGGGCACGGCCCTCTCATCGGGGACCTCGATGGCGGTGCCTAGCTTCGGCTCGGTGATGGCGTGACAGGCGACAAGGCGGTGGTGTGCCCTGCCGGCGGCGGAGGGAGGGGTAGGGGCGGGATGCAAGGGGAAACCCTAGGTCCCCTTATCCTCGCCTATCACCGGCGGTGGAGGGCTAGCTATCGGCTGCAGCGGTGCCCGGGCGTGTGCGGCGTCTCCAGACTACGCGATCTGCTTGGTGTCTCCTGCGACAACTATGGCAAGCCTGGGATGGTCGCCGGCGTGGGAGGCCGACCTGAATAAAGGCGGCGGTCCTAGGGTCTCTCTTGGGCGAAGATGAAGACCTGTCGGAGGCCTACCCTTCATGATCTGGCCGGAGTGTTGAGTTCCGGAAGGCGCCGCCGGCGAATGTAACTATGCTTCTATTGCCTGGAGTTTGCTGGATCGGTGGTATTCGGTCGTGCGCACCCATGCTTTTATTCTGACCGTTTGGTTCTGGAGGATGCTGCGCGAAGCTCTTTTCTGTGTTGACACCAAGTGACTGCTGATCCATGGTGAAATCAGAAGAAGATAATATCATGAAGGCCGGATTGGAGGACTAGCTAATGGAGGTTCAAGTCTTTGCGTTGTTGAGGGGCTTGCTTGGTGTTCCGGACTTTGCAGCAGTGGTATGAAAGTAGGGGCGGCAGCACATGTGAAGTTCGGAGTCTTACCTTTCAGGGTGAAAACCCAAGGTCTGGCCTTAACTGGTTGTGTCTGGCAATGTCCTTGTTGAAGGCATTGTTTTGAGAGCGGAGACTATCTTAACGGTGAAAACCTAAGATCTTTGATCGGGCGACAACGGCGTTGGTGCACTACTCCCTTCTTGGAGGCGTCGCTTTTGAAGAGTCTGAATCTCAGGTGTTGTCTAGGAAGAAACGGCAGCGCATTCCCCCCTCTCCCCCCTCACCCCTCTACAGTACCTTGAGAGTCATTGAGACCTCGCCGGCTCCTCTCCCTCTCCTCTCCGGCGGCTCTGCCGGCCGGAGGCGTTGGGGGAGAGGAGGCCGGCCTCCTGTATATAATAGTCTAGGTTTTCTTCGAGTTTGTATGGCAGTTTGCTGGTCTGGCGTCATGCCGTTTATCTGGAGGGTTTGGTGGCCGGAGCTAGCGAGCAGCTCAGGCCGACTAGTGGCGGAGTTCCTCCTCTCTGTGCTGCTCCGGTGGTCGGAGGAAGAAGCAGCGGAGGTGATCTCTTCTACATATCCAACCAATAAGCTCGGTGGAGCTCGATTTCGATCCGATCTCGTCGGATCTGGCCGCCATGGTGGAGGCTAGAGCTCGGCGGTGGCTAGATCTCAAGCTCCGGGGATCTTTGAAGCTTCTTCTGGTGAAGGAACTCAGCATCGGCTTCACGGCGCCGCTGCTCCAACTGCTCTCGTCTTAGGAGTTCTCCAGCAGAGGACTGATGTCGGTGGCTACCACCACCCTGCCTCTGCATCTCATGGTCGAAAGGCGACCCTCCTCGACCTATACTTCCCAGAGACCAAGAAGTCCAAGGGGAAGATCTACCTGCTCCCGCAACAACGCCGGACCAAGTGGTTTGTCCCCGACGCCGGTGTCCATTCTGTGGCGAAGCAACTCGTCGGCGTCTTCCAGATGCGGTGCGGAGCTTGGAGGACCTGATTGCTTTTTGCATATTCTTTCTGGGGTCTTTCCTGTAAAAGCTCAATCCTTATCCAGAATTCCCCTGATCTGTAGGGGATTTTCTGCAATATGTAATCACCGCTTCGGTAATACTAGCAGCTTCTAGGGTCTTCGGATCCTATCCCTGTTCAAAAAATGGTGTTGTCTTGGTGGTGAATGTATTACTGTTGCTAGGGCTGGGATACTGTAGCGGGACTTTAATTTCTTAGTTTTTTTTTCTTTTTTAGCTGTGTGCATCTGTAATGTTATTAGGGCATTGCGTTGTTGCAGAGGCTGGGTGTAATTGGTATCTTTTGATATTAATATATTCCTTTTATCGAAAACATCTTTTTTTGGGGGGGGGGGGGGGGGGGGGGGGGGCAAAGCTAGTAGA
Organism: Lolium perenne; assembly: GCF_019359855.2. Classification (NCBI taxonomy): domain Eukaryota; kingdom Viridiplantae; phylum Streptophyta; class Magnoliopsida; order Poales; family Poaceae; genus Lolium; species Lolium perenne. The sequence goes on along the minus strand of NC_067244.2, from coordinate 243,932,119 downwards.
CTTGTGATCGATCATGTCTATTACATGTGTATGTATTGAGTCAGCCATGTACAACTATGGAATCAGAAATTGCAAAAATTTGGCTCTTTTTCATGGATAATTTATCAATTTGTTTTGTGATTTATTTGATGTGAAAACCAAAAAAAAAGTTATCGTTCAGCATAAAGTTAGTTCCATCCATGTATAACTCTAGTGAATACACTATGATAAATACATTTTAGGTAATTGTTAGTAGTTTTCTTTAATTAATGGTGTACTCTCGCAAATAGCTTTTTTGTGGACAACATTCACATTCTAGATGGTTCCCCTTCACGTTAAAACGTAAATTACTATCCCATAGAAGACAACAAAAAATCTATATATCGGTATATTTAAGATGAATTTCGATAAGGGACCTATGATTAACATAAAGCATATAATTCATACACATTATATCCTTTTATTTATGTACTTTGAATATACAATGCCATATTCCAAAAGAAATAATGATTTGAAAAATCATATTAAAATGAGGATAATATAATGTATTTTTATATTATATCATAATAAAAAATTAGTAAAAAATACGAGTAGTATTGCTCAATTGGTATGAGTATATATTTCATTCCACAAAAGTTAGCTAGAAGGTATAATTCCTTGAGGAGTTCCAAAATATCATCTTGTATTTTGTTTTGAAATAAACATCTTAATAACATATTTAATGAGAAGTTGGTATTGTATACTGTAACTTTACACATTTTTTTATAGTTTTTTTCATGTCTCAATGTGAAATGCACATGCTGGTAAGTGCTAGTAGTATATTAGAATGGTCGGATTATCTAAAATAAGCCAGAAACTTATTGTTAGTGTGATCTTAACATTGACACCATTTTGAAAAACTGACTTCAGCCTAAGACTGAATGTAGCAAGATCTTCATCAGTTGATGGACAGAGGGCCATCAACCCACGCAACAAAGCACGCAAACCAAAAAAATTTAAAGATGTTATAGGTGACATGCAATCGCATAGAAGGAACATCCATGGAAGTATGATAGACCTACCACACCATCAGATGCATCAACAGAAAAGGAGAACCTATGTTCAGAGTCAGGGCCTGAACAAAAATAGTTGTGCAGCAAGTCTGCAACAAAACATAACTGAATAAGGAAACTACAATATAACTTTACAAAAGCAACCAAAATATATAAATTCACTTCACTTACCTATGATCTTCCAATGTCAGCAAACATCCCTTTCTCCAATTCAAAAGGCCTGCATATTTCAGGGAGATGTTTAGGTTTGTAATCCAACTCGAGTTCAGTGTCCAGTTGGTCCTTCTATGGGTCCTGTCGGGGTCCTTTGTATCCTGCTGGGTGTCTTTCTTCAGCTTCAGATTAATAAGCTCAAAGAGAAGCGTAAGTTTGACCAAATAAATAACAACCCTTTCTGCCAGTTTGCTAATACGCCCACGGAAGGTCTCAAGAGTCTCAAGGTCTTTCAACCACAAATTAACTTTTTAAATAGTGGATTTCTCGTGCACAGACTTCAGCTCCTTGACCTTAACTTCAAAAAGCTCTTTCATTTCCAGTTTGAGCTCTGCCCTTGCTTTGTTTGCAGCTTAGGGCATCTCCAGCGGCGCGACGCAAACGGACGCTGAGCGACCGTTTGTGTCCGTCGTGACCGGAAATGCGTCTGGCACCACCTCCAACGGGGCGACGCAAAGTGACGGGGCCGTCCGCGGAGACGCAAACCTGGCCCAAATATGTGCCAGGTTTGCGTCTCCGCGGACACTCAGCGGTCGCGGAAAATGTCCGCCCGGTCCTCGCACGGGCCCGCCTGGCAGCGGCACAACTGCTTCGTCTTCCGCGTCATTAGTTCCGGGCGGCGCGCTGCAGCCTTTGCAGGGCCGCGTTAATGGCGTGCGCAGCGTCGATGCGTCTTCTCCACCAGTACTGGCACCGAGGCGTCGCTTCGGCAGTCTGCGGCCGCGTTAATGGCGATGCCTCGCGTGGCTCGCGGCCGTCACCTACCTCTGCGCACGTAGTAATGGCGATGCCACGCGTGGCGCGGCCGTCGCCCTGCCTCCGCGCTATATATACAGGGGCGCGAGCATCTCATCTCCTCCCCACAAACCCTAGCCGCCGATACGTCTCCAACGTATCGATAATTTATTATGTTCCATGCCACATTATTGATGATATCTACATGTTTTATGCATACTTTACATCATATTTATGCATTTTCTGGAACTAACCTATTAACAAGATGCCGAAGAGCCGATTCTTGTTTCTGCTGTTTTTGGTTTCAGAAATCCTAGTAAGGAAATATTCTCGGAATTGGACAAAATCAACGCCCAGGGGCCTATTTTCACACGAAGCTTCCAGAAGACCGAAGAGTCAATGAAGTGGGGCCACGAGGTGGCCAGGAGGTAGGGCGGCGCGGCCCAAGCCTTGGCCGCGCCGGCCTGTCTCCTGGGCCCCTCGTGACGCCCCTTGACCTGCCCTTCCGCCTACAAATAGCCTTCGTCGCGAAACCCCCAGTACCGAGAGCCACGATACGGAAAACCTTCCAGAGACGCCGCCGCCGCCAATCCCATCTCGGGGGATTCAGGAGATCGCCTCCGGCACCCTGCCGGAGAGGGGATTCATCTCCCGGAGGACTCTACACCGCCATGGTCGCCTCCGGAGTGATGAGTGAGTAGTTCACCCCTGGACTATGGGTCCATAGCCGTAGCTAGATGGTTGTCTTCTCCTTATGTGCTTCATTATCGGATCTTGTGAGCTGCCGAACATGATCAAGATCATTTATCTGTAATGCTATATGTTGTGTTTGTTGGGATCCGATGAATAGAGAATACTATGTTATGTTGATTATCAATTTATATCTATGTGTTGTTTATGATCTTGCATGCTCTCCGTTATTAGTAGAGGCTCTGGCCAAGTTTTTACTCTTAACTCCAAGAGGGAGTATTTATGCTCGATAGTGGGTTCATGTCTCCGTGAATCTGGGGGAGTGACAGAAACCTCTAAGGTTATGGATTTACTGTTGCCACTAGGGATAAAACATTGATGCTATGTCCGAGGATGTAGTTATTGATTACATTATGCACCATAATTAATGCAATTATCTGTTGTTAGCAGCTTAATACTGGAAGGGTCGGATGATAACCTGAAGGTGGACTTTTTAGGCAAAGATGCATGCTGGATAGCGGTCTATGTACTTTGTCGTAATGCCCAATTAAATCTCACAATACTCATCATAATATGTATGTGCATGGTCATGCCCTCTCTATTTGTCAATTGCCCAACTGTAATTTGTTCACCCAACATGCTTATTCTTATCGGAGAGACACCTCTAGTGAACTGTGGACCCCGGTCCAATTCTTTACATCTGAAATACAATCTACTGCAATTGTTCTACTATTCTCTGCAAACAATCATCATCCACACTATACATCTAATCCTTTGTTACAGTAAGCCGGTGAGATTGACAACCTCACTGTTTCGTTGGGGCAAAGTACTTGGTTTGTGTTGTGCAGGTTCCACGTTGGCGCCGGAATCCCTGGTGTTGCGCCGCACTACATCTCGCCGCCATCAACTTTCAACGTGCTTCTTGGCTCCTACTGGTTCGATAAACCTTGGTTTCATACCGAGGGAAAACTTGCCGCTGTACGCATCACACCTTCCTCTTGGGGTTCCCAACGGACGCGTGCTGTACGCGTATCAAGCTCTTTTTCTGGCGCCGTTGCCGGGAAGATCAAGACACGCTGCAAGGGGAGTCTCCACATCTCAATCTCTTTACTTTGTTTTTGTCTTGCTTTATTTTATTTACTACTTTGTTTGCTGCACTAAATCAAAACACAAAAAAATTAGTAGCTAGTTTTACTTTATTTGCTATCTCGTTTGCTATATCAAAAACACAAAAAAATTAGTTGCTTGCATTTACTTTATCTAGTTTGCTTTATTTACTATTGCTAAAATGGGTACTCCTGAAAATACTAAGTTGTGTGACTTCACAACCACAAATAATAATGATTTCTTATGCACACCTATTGCTCCACCTGCTACTACAGCAGAATTCTTTGAAATTAAACCTCGCTTTATCGAATCTTGTTATGCGAGAGCAATTTTCTGGTGTTAGTTCTGATGATGCTGCTGCCCATCTCAATAATTTTGTTGAACTTTGTGAAATGCAAAAGTATAAAGATGTAGATGGTGACATAATAAAATTAAAATTGTTCCCTTTCTCACTAGAGGAAGAGCTAAAGATTGGTTGCTATCTCTGCCTAAGAATAGTATTGATTCATGGACTAAATGCAAGGATGCTTTTATTGGTAGATATTATCCCCCCGCTAAAATTATATCTTTGAGGAGTAGCATAATGAATTTTAAACAATTGGATACTGATCATGTTGCACAAGCATGGGAAAGAATGAAATCTTTGGTTAAAAATTGCCCAACCCATGGACTGACTACTTGGATGATCATCCAAACCTTTTATGCAGGACTGAATTTTTCTTCACGGAACCTATTGGATTCAGCTGCTGGAGGTACCTTTATGTCCATCACTCTTGGCGAAGCAACAAAGCTTCTTGATAATATGATGATTAATTACTCTGAATGGCACACGGAAAGAGCTCCACAAGGTAAGAAGGTAAATTCTGTCGAAAAAACCTCTTCCTTGAGTGATAAGATTGATGCTATTATGTCTATGCTTGTGAATGATAGGACAAATATTGATCCTAATAATGTTCCGTTAGCTTCATTGGTTGCCCAAGAAGAACATGTTGATGTAAACTTCATTAAAAATAATAATTTCAACAACAATGCTTACCGGAACAATTCTAGTAACAACTATAGGCCATATCCTTATAATAATGGCAACGGCTATAGTAATTCTTATGGGAATTCTTACAACAATAATAGGAATACACCCCCTGGATTTGAAGCTATGCTTAAAGAATTTATTAGTACACAAACTGCTTTTAACAAATCTGTTCAAGAAAAGCTTGGGAAAATTGATATACTTGCTTCTAAAGTCGATAGTCTTGCTGCTGATGTTGATCTTTTGAAATCGAAAGTTATGCCTCATGAAAATCATAATCATAAAATTGTTACTACAGCAAATGCCATCCAAGTTAGAATTAATGAGAATATAAGATTAATGGCCGAATTGCGTGCTAGGTGGGAAAGAGAAGAAAATGCTAAAGAAGATAATATAGCTAAAGTTTGGACTATTACCACCACTAGTAATGCTAATGCTACACATGTTTCTGCACCTCCTACTAATAATGGTAAAAGAATTGGTGTTAGCAATGTTTCCACTTCTAATGCAAAGCGCGAAAAACTGCCTGAAACTGCTAAAACTGCTGAAATTGCCTGTGATAAAACTGCTAAAAAAATTCCAACATTGGGGATGATGATCCCATTGCTTTAGATTATAATGGTTTGAATTTTGATGATTGCCACATCTCTGAAGTTATAAAGTTCTTACAAAAACTTGCTAAGAGTCCTAATGGTAGTGCTATAAATTTGGCTTTCACGAAACATATTACAAATGCTCTCATAAAAGCTAGAGAAGAGAAACTAGAACGCGAAGCTTCTATTCCTAGAAAGCTAGAGGATGGTTAGGAGCCCATCATTAAGATGAAGGTCAACGATTTTGATTGTAATGCTTTATGTGATCTTGGTGCAAGTATTTCTGTTATGCCTAAGAAAATTTATAATATGCTTGACTTGCCACCATTGAAAAATTGTTATTTGGATGTTAATCTTGCTGATCATTCTACAAAGAAACCTTTGGGGAAAGTTGATAATGTCCGCATTACCGTTAACAATAACCTTGTCCCCGTTGATTTTGTTGTCTTGGATATTGAATGCAATGCATCTTGTCCCATTATATTGGGAAGACCTTTTCTTCGAACTGTTGGTGCTATCACTGATATGAAGGAAGGTAATATTAAATATCAATTTCCTCTCAAGAAAGGTATGGAACACTTCCCTAGAAAGAGAATGAAGTTACCTTTTGATTCTATCATTAGAACAAATTATGATGTTGATACTTCGTCTCTTGATAATACTTGATACACACTTTCTGCGCCTAGCTGAAAGGCGTTAAAGAAAAGCGCTTATGGGAGACAACCCATGTTTTTACTACAGTACCTTGTTTTTATTTTGTGTCTTGGAAGTTGTTTACTACTGTAGCAACCTCTCCTTATCTTAGTTTTGTGCATTTTTGTCCCAAGTAAAGTCGTTGATAGTAAGGTTCATACTAGATTTGGATTACTGCGCAGAAACAGATTTCTTTGCTGTCACGAATCTGGGCAAAATTCTCTGTAGGTAACTCAGAAAATTATGCCAATTTACGTGAGTGATCCTCAGATATGGACGCAACTTTCATTCAATTTTAGCATTTTCATTTGAGCAAGTCTGGTGCCTCAATAAAATTCGTCATTACGAACTGTTCTGTTTTGACAGATTCTGCCTTTTATTTCGCATTGCCTGTTTTGATATGTTCGATGGATATTTCGATTCCATTGACTTTCAGTAGCTTTGTGCAATGTCCAGAAGTGTTAAGAATGATTATGTCACCTCTGAACATGTATATTTTGATTGTGCACTAACTCTCTAATGAGTTGTTTTGAGTTTGGTGTGGAGGAAGTTTTCAAGGATCAAGAGAGGGAGATGATACAACATGATCAAGGAGAGTGAAAGCTCTAAGCTTGGGGATGCCCCGGTGGTTCACCCCTGCATATATTATGAAGACTCAAGCGTCTAAGCTTGGGGATGCCCAAGGCATCCCCTTCTTCATCGACAACATTATCAGGTTCCTCCCCTGAAACTATATTTTTATTCCATCACATCTTATGTGCTTTGCTTGGAGCGTCGGTTTGTTTTTGTTTTTGTTTTGTTTGAATAAAATGGATCCTAGCATTCATTGTGTGGGAGAGATACACGCTCCGCTGTTGCATATGGACAAGTATGTCCTTAGGCTTTACTCATAGTATTCATGGCGAAGTTTCTTCTTCGTTAAATTGTTCTATGGTTGGAAACGGGAAATGTTGCATGTGGTAGTGTATAATAAAATACTTGTAGAACATTGAGCTTTGATAACTTGATTCTTTGCAAATGTTTTGAGGTATTTAGATGGTAAGGCTTGCTGGATAAATAAGTTAAAATTAGTAGTGGATTGTTGTCTTTAAGCTTGTGCCGTACTACAAACTCTATTTAAATAGTTGAAGGCGTAGTTGGACTTGATAGCTTTCCATATCTGAGAGTTCATCGTAATAACTAAGTTGTGCTGAAGGTCGAGGGAGCTAGCGGGGTACTTGTGCCACCGTGAACGGCCCTCCTTGGAGTAAACTTTAATCATGCTCTTAATGATGAACCTGCTAGTTGTTTGCAATAAGCTTGTGAGTTCTTTTTGACTAATGTTAAGCTACGGTTTTTGGCACTTCCACCATCCAAATTTGCTAGCCTCTTCGGTACTGTGCATTGCCTTTTGCTCACATTGAGAATTGTGCATACTTTGCCAGTACATCCAAACCCGTGGGAGAACTTTCTCTTGTTCTCCTACACATAAGCCCATACATCTACTCAAAACAGCCACCATACCTACCTACCACAGCATTTTCATAGCTGTTCCGAGATATATTGCCATGCAACATCCATTTTACATTACATGCCATGTTGTCATTTATTATTTATATATTGCTTTGCATGATCATATATAGCTGATGTGTGGTTTACCCATGTTACGCTAGATCATTGCACATCCTGCTACACTGGCAGAGGCATACAGTTTCATACATCATGTTTCATTCATTATGAGTTATTTGTACCAAAAAGTGTGTTGTCATATTAGGATGTTGCCCCTAAAAATGAAAAGAGCCGTGGAGGCCATCAAAAAGAAAAAAAAAGGAAAGAAAAAAAAATGAAAAGAAAGAAAAAAAGAAAGAAAAAAAGAAAGAAAAAAGAAAAAAAAAGAGAAAAGGAAAAAAGAGAATAAAGAAAAAGGGGGCAGCATTACTATCTTTTATCCACACTTGTGCTCATGTTTTAGCACCCGCATTATTCATAGTCATCATTTGTGCTCATGTTTAGCACCTACATTCATATGAGAGAGTTTTCATGTTTTACTAGTACAACTATGTGGGGAATTTACACTATAGAACTTGGGTTGTATATTCCAATGATGAGCCTCCTCAAAAGTGCTCTAGGTCTTCGTGAGCAACCAAGTTGGATGCACCCCCACTAGTTTCATTGGAGAGCTTTCATACACATATAGCTCTATGTGCATCCGTTGCATGGCAATCACTACTCCTTACATAGCTTCGATCATAAGGCTTCCTCTTGTCTAATGGTCATTTACAGCTTTGCAAGCCTTTCTTCCATTTGGCCTTCCAAACCCCCATTAATGTTCTTTATGCCATAACATCCTGGTGCTAATACCAAATGCTTGCGCTCACCGGTTGAGTAGACTTCGAAACAGTTGATTCATGACGTTCATGTTTATGTTTACTTGACTGAATCCTTCTTATGTTGTGAAAATTTACTTGATGCTTGGAATGAAGGATAGAACTTCTATGCTGGATACTTAATACATCTTTAATGAACTTTGTACGGTTGCATGTCTTTAAAGCAATAGTTCATGAAAACTTCTAGCTTGTCTAACTCTTGCATTATCATCTCTTATATCAATATAGATACTTGCTTTGAATGATTTGATCTCAGCTCAAATGCTTTACAATAGTATGATCAAGGTTATGATGGCATGTCACTCCAGAAATTATCTTTGTTATCGTTTACCTGCTCGGGACGAGCAGAAACTAAACTTGGGGATGCTGATACGTCTCCGACGTATCGATAATTTCTTATGTTTCATGCCACATTATTGATGATATCTACATGTTTTATGCATACTTTACATCATATTTATGCATTTTCTGGAACTAACCTATTTACAAGATGCCGAAGAGCCAGTTGTTGTTTTCTGCTATTTTTGGTTTCAGAAATCCTAGTAAGGAAATATTCTCGGAATTGGACGAAATCAACGCCCAGGGGCCTATTTTCACACGAAGCTTCCAGAAGACCGAAGAGTCAACGAAGTGGGGCCACGAGGTGGCCAGGAGGTAGGGCGGCGCGGCCCAAGCCTTGGCCGCGCCGGCCTGTCTCCTGGGCCCCTCGTGACGCCCCTTGACCTGCCCTTCCGCCTACAAATAGCCTTCGTCGCGAAACCCCCGATCACAGAGAGCCACGATACGAAAAACCTTCCAGAGACGCCGCCGCCGCCAATCCCATCTCGGGGGATTCAGGAGATCGCCTCCGGCACCCTGCCGGAGAGGGGATTCATCTCCCGGAGGACTCTACACCGCCATGGTCGCCTCCGGAGTGATGAGTGAGTAGTTCACCCCTGGACTATGGGTCCATAGCAGTAGCTAGATGGTTGTCTTCTCCTTATGTGCTTCATTGTCGGATCTTGTGAGCTGCCGAACATGATCAAGATCATCTATCTGTAATGCTATATGTTGTGTTTGTTGGGATCCGATGAATAGAGAATATTATGTTATGTTGATTATCAATTTATATCTATGTGTTGTTTATGATCTTGCATGCTCTCCGTTATTAGTAGAGGCTCTGGCCAAGTTTTTACTCTTAACTCCAAGAGGGAGTATTTATGCTCGATAGTGGGTTCATGTCTCCGTGAATCTGGGGGAGTGACAGAAACCTCTAGGGTTATGAATGTACTGTTGCCACTAGGGATAAAACATTGATGCTATGTCCGAGGATGTAGTTATTGATTACATTACGCACCATACTTAATGCAATTGTCTGTTGTTAGCAACTTAATACTGGAAGGGGTTCGGATGATAACCTGAAGGTGGACGTTTTAGGCATAGATGCATGCTGGATAGCAGTCTATGTACTTTGTCGTAATGCCCAATTAAATCTCACAATACTCATCATAATATGTATGTGCATGGTCATGCCCTCTCTATTTGTCAATTGCCCAACTGTAATTTGTTCACCCAACATGCTTATTCTTATCGGAGAGACACCTCTAGTGAACTGTGGACCCCGGTCCAATTCTTTACATCTGAAATACAATCTACTGCAATTGTTCTACTGTTCTCTGCAAACAATCATCATCCACACTATACATCTAATCCTTTGTTACAGCAAGCCGGTGAGATTGACAACCTCACTGTTTCGTTGGGGCAAATTACTTGGTTTGTGTTGTGCAGGTTCCACGTTGGCGCCGGAATCCCTGGTGTTGCGCCGCACTACATCTCGCCGCCATCAACCTTCAACGTGCTTCTTGGCTCCTACTGGTTCGATAAACCTTGGTTTCATACTGAGGGAAAACTTGTCGCTGTACGCATCACACCTTCCTCTTGGGGTTCCCAACGGACGCGTGCTGTACGCGTATCAGCCGCCGCTGCCGTAGCGCCGCTTCCTCTCAAGCAGATCCACCATGAGCAGCGCCAGACGCGGCCAGGCTGCCGCGCCTCCACCTCCACCTTCACCTTCCACTCCACCTCCTCCGGCGTCGAGCTCCTCCGACGAGTTCGACTATGAAGACAGCACGGGCGACCTCCTCGACCCGGTCAGGGACGCCGCGGCCCTGGCACTCGCGGCGCAAGAAGCAGAGGAGGAGCTGGCGGGCCACGCGGCGTTGGACGCCGAGCTGGAACAGCGCAGGCTCGCGGCTGCCGCTGCAGCCGAGGACTCCGACTCGGAGATATCTTGGTCATCCGATGACCCTGATGCGCCGACGCCGGAGGAAAGGGCGGCGGAGCAGCGGGCCCTCGTCGAGTCTTTCGGGACGCTCAAGGACGAGGCTGCCAACGCGAGGCTGGAGCAGTGCCTGCAAGAGGACGCGGCGGCGCACCGAGCCATAGCGGCCGCGCGGAAGGCGGCGGAGAAGCAGGCGACGGAGCGACGCAACGACGGTGCCGGCCCGTCAGGAAGCAAGTAGTCTAGGCCTATGGATCTACTTTGTATAGTTTTTATGCATTTTTATGTACTACTTTCAATGTTTGTACTATGTTGCAATTCAAAAAATGGGGGGCCGCCCCGGTGGGAGCACACCCAGACGCAAACGGACGAGCGGACAAAATATGTCCGCGGGACGACGCAAACGGACGCTCGCGACCACTTTTAGGCTTCCGAAATGCGTCGCGCCGCTGGAGATACCCTTAGAGCATCTCCACTCGCGTTCCTCAAACCGTCCCCCAAAACGATTTGGACGTGCCGGACAAAAAAACGTTCACAGCCGCATTTTCCAAAGCAGATTTTTGTCCGGTGCGTCTGGATACGGTGTCCGGCGCGACGGGAGATAGTAACCATCTCCAACTCCTCGTGTCTTAATTTCTGTTGTCCTCCTATCTCTTGTCCGTTGGCTGACACGCCACGGGTCCAGGAGCAAGAGGGGCGCACCAGTTTGCGAGCAGACTAGCCATGATTGCAGCACGCGATACCAGTTTACCCAACTCCAAAGGGAAGGAAGCAACTTTCCGCGTCATCGTTCTTGCACAATCATCCAGCCGCTGCTAATGCTCTGGTTGTCCACATCAGCCAGAGAAAGCGACGGAGCCGTGCGCCGCATACGATTAGGGTTAGGGTTAACTATTTAACTAGAGATTAGCACACTATAAATCATGATATGAAAATAAACAGAGAAATTACTTTAAAAAACAACACCACTGTGTACTAACTCAACTCACGGATACTATTGTCGGAAATAAACATATGCAGCAACATACATGGAGAAAATAGTCAAATAGTCTAAACACTTAACAAGACAATCCTATATTTTACTGCAAAACAACACACAAGGACATCAGAGCATCTCCAGCCGCGTCCCCCAAAGCGTCCCCCAAAGAGATTTGGGGCCCGTCGGACAAAAAAACCGTTCCAGCCGCGTCCCCCAAAGCCCTTTTTTGTCCGGCGCGGCCCCATACGGTGTCCGGGGCCCCGAGCCCGTCCCCGTCCCACAGGGGACGCACCGGGCACGCCGGACACAACGAAAAGCGAGGCGGGGAGTGGCGGGGCCGACCCGTCAGCGGCACAGTTAATTTTAACCTAACTGTCGCCTACCTCGCGACGGAAGTTATTCGCGCGCAGTGACACACGGCGGCATCTTTGCCTTAATGGCGAGGGAGGGGCAGGCGAGACGTCTCGTCGGTGCTGCGTCGACGAGACGCGTCGCCGGCGTTCGCACGCCACCGTCCGTTCCCGCGCTTTCTTCCCGCCTCTTCTCGCCTGTTCCCGCGCTTTCTTCCCGACGCCGGCCTCTATAAAAGGTCTCCCGGCTCAATGGTAGCCAACACACCCCGCCGGCAACAAACATAGCCCTCGTCGCTCCACCGCCGTCTCCTCCACCACCAGTGGCAATGGCGAACCGCCTGTGCGCCGGCGATCCCTCCACCGCCGTCTCCTCCACTCCCGGACTCGCGATTCGGCATCGACGTCGCCGCCCAGGAAGAGCGGTGGCGCGCACACCGTCGGCAGCGGCGGGAGGCAATGCGGCAAAGCGAGCCCGCCGCCAGCCGGGAGGCGGCGCAGCGGCGGCGGATCTGGCGCGGCGTTCTGCGCCCATGGCCCCGCTGCTGGCGAGGCCGCGGCGGCAACAGCGTGGCAGGAGCAGCAGGACGCCACCGTTGCGGCGTCTGATGCCTCGACGAGACAGGAGGCGCGACGATGCCGGTACCGGGCGGAGATGGAGCAGCGGTGGGCTGACGAGCGCCAGCGCCAGCGCGGTGAGCGGGAGGCGCTGTACCGTGAACGGCGGGAGTCGATAGAGCGCCGGCGGCGGGAGTCGATCGAGCGCCAGCGGCGGGAGTCGGCGGAGGAGCGTCATCAGCGGGAGGCGGCACTGAGGGCGTTATGGGGGAGGCGGGCGGACCAGTTGGCGGCGGAGGACGCCGTGTTGGCGGCGGCGATGATGATGGAGGCGCCAACAGATGTGGAGGAGGAGGCGCCAATGGAGGAGGAGGAGGCCGAGGCGGAGGAGACCGAGGTGGAGGACGACGACGACGACGAGTTCGAGTGGTCCGACGATGACGGGCCGCACCCGGACGAGACGGCCGATCAGCAACGCGCGCTCGTCGAGTCCTTCGAGTCGGAGAAGAAGCTCCAGGACGACGCCCGTGCCCGCGAAGAGGCGCAGATTCATCGCGCCGTCGAGCTCTCCCTCCAGGCGGCCCAGCAGGGGAGGGCGGAGGAGGACGCGCGGCGGGAGCGGCACCGTCTGGCCACCGCCGAACGCAAGGAGAGGAGGCGCGCGCAGGAGTAGCTGCGGCGTAGGGGAGGCGACGACGGGGCGGGGCCGTCGAGCGCACCGCCGGGCGGTCAGTAGTCTAGGTTTAGATGAAATCTAGCCGTTTTCATTCAAACTTTGTGATATATAATCAAAATTAAATGAAAACCTTTATTTTTGTGCACCAAAATTCATTTGGGGGCGGCGTTTGGGGGACGCGGCTGGGGAGCGACATCCCCCAAAGGCGGCACGAACAAAACACGTTCCCCAAACACTCAATCCGACGCGGTTTGGGGGACGCTTTGGGGGACGCGGCTGGAGATGCTCTCAATCCCTTATATGTGAAAAACCGCTTAACTTAGAGGAAAAAACCACATGCAAAAGCCACGTAAAATCTTTTTACACTAGTATCTCTACTAATAAGTTACGGATCGGTGGTGTTGGTAGGTCAAAAAAACCGGAACAAATTTTCGTCCGTTAAAAAAACCGGGCCTTCCAATCTGCCTTCGGATGCTTCGTACGTACGCATATCCCGATCTCCTGATGAAACACGCCAAGCTGAAAACCCGTGGAGGAAATAACCAATCCAGTCCGGGCAGGACTCCAATTCCCTTTCATCCTGATAGTGTCTGGACTACCAACGAGCCATGATTGATTTTCCTTTTTAGCTCCTATCGCAGAATGTCAACGTATTGTACATGAGCTCGCGTGCAAGACAATGCCGAACGAGCGATCACCTACCCTTCCCAAGCTAGGAATTTTGCTTCAACACGAGACATGTACCTCAACTTCCCTGATCGTTTCCTCGCCACGGCCCAACGAAGCATCATGCAGTAGCACCTATCTATCCATCGTTATATATTGGTCTACATATGTTGATTGATCCGTAAAAAAGGCCCTTGCTCCCAAGCTTGCTGGATCGCCGCCCTCCTGGACTCTCTGATGTTGGTCGTCCGTCGTGGAAGTGGTGGCCAGACGTGAGTGATTCACGCCCGAAAACTGATCGCGGTTAATTTACCGCCCGTCGACGCTCCGCCATAGCTTTCCTACAGCTGTCGCTGCTCCGTAGTGTCCCGCCGTTCCGCCAGGGGCCAGCTGAGGATAGTGGTCGCGCGTCGAGGACGCATGCAAGGGCCAGAACCGTGGAGCTTTTCGGACACGGCAGCGTCCAGAGCCAAGCCGGCCACAATCATGCATGCCAAGGGCTGGAGCTGTGGCCACGATATCTCCGTCTTGATTGGTACCAGCGCACAGAGCCGGCAGGTTTTGGTGATCCAGTTTACAGCCATCTGATAGACAACACAATGCCATGCTAGATTAGCTTTGTATCGTCCATCGTTCTGCTCGAGCCTCGAGGCCATGAAATTCCCTCGGCCAATGGCTATTCACCAGATGGAGCCTTAAGAAGGCCGTCCTCAAGGGGATTCAGACAAGGTATTAGGTTTATTTATGCTTTTCTCATGCTCTCTGAAGAAAAAGGATTAATACACTTCAAGCTCTTGGACGTGAGTTTGCCTATGCTCCTTCCAATGAATAACCGCGGATTTCCTTTTGTAGATGAATTTTGTTTTCTATGCATCGGCAATATATTAGGTTTCAGATATTTGGGGCCAACGTGTTGTGTTCGGGTTCATGGATGGCAACAATTGAATTTCACGAAGAGCAACATCGTGATGCTTCCTCAAAGGAAATAAGCTCTGGTTGTCCGTTAACGATGTATTGGGAGAAATTCACACGCATTGGAATGAGCAACACCAATGTGATAGCTATCAAGCGCGGTAGAAGGAGGAAATTGGGTTTATACACTAGAGAAAAGGTGGGCTGTCGAGGTGAGGCGATGAAGGTGCAAAGAACTAGAACGGCATGTTTCATAGGGAGCTCGACTGAATATTTATGTGTATTTCATGCCTACAATAGGACAAGCAATTTTTTCAAAGATCCCGTAGCAACGCACGGGTATTCAGCTAGTATCAAATAAGGATGCAATAAATTCTTTTCTAAAAAGCAATAGAGGAACTCAAGATACACGTAAATGTTAGATGCCAACAAAATGATTTAGAGCATAAAATTTAGGGATTTTGAGCAGTCTCATCAAAAACGATGGAACCTCACCTTAAATTACATTATGGGTGCAGATCCGGTCTTCACAATCTGAGTAAAATTCATCCACCATACCTGTATTTGACACGTATTTTCAATACGGTCACCGGAATCAGGAAGACGTTACTTACGGTACCTATATACGGTGCACGTTTCGTCGTGGTGACCGTCGTGCGTACAGCGCGGGGAGAGCGAGCGTACAGGCTGACGTGGCTTGGTCCAGCCCCACCTGTCGGTGGCTGAAAGCGTTGTGGTTGTCGAATTTTTGCGAATAACCCCTCGGGGAAAGCGGGTGGCTGCCGTCCAAGCCCCTGATCTGTCATGTCTCCCCGATCAGTTCGAGGCGGGTTTCTCTTCCACGGCCGCATGGAGAAAGGAAGAAGCAGAGAGATAGAGGAAGAGAGAAGAGGAGGCGGCGGCGGCGGCGGTGTTCGTGCGCGTTGTGTCGGCATCGTCGAGCGGCCCCTCGCCGGCGGGTGGAGCAGCCGCGATGGCTCCGCAGCGCCGTCCAGAAGGGGCTCAGCCACCTGATTACCGTAAGTAGCAAAATTCGCTCCTCTCGATTCTGTCAAAAAAACTCTGGTTTTTCGTTAGGGTTAGGGTTTCAGTGATGAAGGTGGGTAATTTTAGTGGAAGTTCATGTGCAGACGCGTTTTGAATCGGCTGATTTCGTTGGGTTTGGGTAGGGTTTTTCGAGGGTTTACATTTGCGCGCAATTTCTGTCAGAGTTTGCAAGGAAAGATAGGATTTTGATGGTTTGTTGGTCTGTTTATGTGTTCTTGCAGGTCGTGGTAGTGGATTATTCTCAGTCCAGATCCACCATGGGGGTTATTTTCTTGGACACGGCAACAACAGGAGCTACGTAGGTGGTGGTTCAGTCTGGCTTGATAATGTTGACAGTGATGACTGGTGTCCATTGTTTCTGGAGAATTTGGTGGAGGATCTTGGGTATGAGAAACATGGCAGGATGACCATCTACTACTGTGTCCCTATTCTGTCAATTGATAGGAATGGCCTGAGATTGCTGGAGGATCAGGTGGACACAGATGCAATGGTCAATTGGGTTGGCTGTGGGAAGCATTCCTTCAACATTTACCTTGACCATGATCAGTCCATTAGGGCAATTGATTGGGATGATGTGGTTCAGTTTCCTGTGGCTGATCTTCCACCAGTCATAAGCCCAATGAAGCCTGCCAATAATGTTGATGCTGAAGATGCAACAAGTCAAGTTGATGATGTTCCTGTGCCACTTTAGACTGTGCAACCAGAACAAGAAAGGAGGACAAGGAGCGAAAAGAAAATGGATCTCAAATCACAATCAGATGATGAAGATGAAAACAGAGAGGCACAGTCAGATGATGACGCTGGTTCAGACTTTGCATTGCAAGACTCTGATTATGATCTCAGTGATGATGATGATCTTTATGAAGACAATGTGGATGATGATGAAGGAAAGGTGAAGAAGACACAAGTTAAAGAAAATGTCAAAGTGGAAGGTGATGGTGATTCAGAAGAAGAAGACCTGTGGGCTCCTGATTCAGATGATGACAAGGTTGAAATGAAGCTCAAGACTTTCAGAAAGGAGGATCTAAGCAATGTGTCACTCCATGTTGGCCTGAAATTTGCTGATGGTGCCATGGTTAGAGCTGCTATCAGGGAATACAGCTGTCAAAACAGGAGACAAATCATTCTGCCAATCAATGACAGGACAAGGATAAATGGAAAGTGCAGAGGCAGTGATACATACTCATGGAATATCTGGTTTAGCTATGATAATAGGACAAAATGTTGGATGGCAAAGACTTATGAATCAAGGCATAGTTGTAGGAAGAAGTGGAATGTTAGGGCCTTCACTGCAGATTTCATAGCAAGAAAGTTCATGGAGTCATTCAAGGCTGACCAGGACATGAACCTAAAGAATTTTCAGAGACTTGTTCAAAAGGATTGGAATATGACTCCTAGCAGCAGTAAGTTGAGAAGAGCAAGGAGGATAGCAATGAGAAGGATCTATGGGGATGAAGAAGCACAGTACAGCATGCTTTGGGATTTTGGCAATGAACTTAGGACAACCAACCCTGGCAGCTCATTCTACTTGGCCCTTGATGAAAATGCAAGATTCAGAAGGTGTTACATGAGCTTGCAAGCATCAAAGGTTGGATTTCTTGAAGGCTGCATGCCCATTATATTCCTGGATGACACTCATATAAAAACAAGGTATATAGGGCAACTCTTATGTGCAGTAGGCATAGATCCCAATGACTGCATCCTGCCTATTGCTATTGCTGCTGTGGAAGTTGAAGATACTGAAAACTGGACATGGTTCCTGGAGACATTGAAAAAGGATCTGGACATTGTGAACACAACTCCTTGGACAGTCATGTCTGACAAGCAAAAGGTAGATTCTTTACTGCATAACATGTGGCATAATTTAGTTGCAGTCACTTATGTTTATCTTTCTATGTGTAGGGTCTGATAGCTGCAGTGAGGGATCAGTTTCCAGATTCAGAACACAGGTTCTGTGTTAGACACTTGTGGCAGAATTTTCAGGTACATTTCAAAGGTGATGCACTCAAGAACCAATTGTGGGTTATTGCTAGAAGTGCAACTGTTGTCAAGTATGAGAAGAACATGGAGCAGATGAAGGCATTGAACCCAAATGCACATGCATGGCTGGATAATTTGGACCCAAAGACATGGGTTAGGGCATTCCAAAGTGATCTTGCTAAGTGTGACATCTTGTTGAATAACAACTGTGAGGTCTTCAACAAGTAAGTAAATTGCTGATGCTTGTAATGCTTCAATTATTCTTGTCATGTTTCAGTCATACTTAGGCTAATTCTGTTTAACATAATGTACATTCTAGGTATATTCTAGATGCTAGAGAGCTACCAGTACTTGCAATGTTTACTAGGATTAAAGATCAGATTATGACAAGAAATTACACAAAAAGAAGAGAGGCCAACACTTGGACAGGTCCATTATGCCCTAAAATCCAGAAGAAACTTGACAAACACATAGAGTGGTCAAACAACAGTTTCATAGATGGTTCAGGTGATGGTCTATTCAAGGTAGGTGAAATAGTAGCAACAACACCTGTGGATTACATTGTTGACATCACACATAAGACTTGCACTTGCAAGAGGTGGGAACAGAGTGGTATACCATGCCCTCATGCTATCTCATGCATGAGGGAAGATGACTGGAACCCTGCTGACTATGTTCACAAGTGAGGCAGGGTCAGCTGGCAGAACAGCTGCAGGCCATGAGGCAGCAGAAGGACAGAGAGCTTGAGGAGAAGAGGACTGCCATCTTAGAAGCCAGGTATACAGAGAGATTGAGGAGAGCTGATGAGAAAGCTAAGAAGCAAGAGGAGGAGAAGAAGAGAAAGGAAGAGCTAGCCAAAGTCAGAGCACAAGAAGCAGCTCAGAAGAGGGAGAAGAAGAGGTATGATATGGAGCTAAACAAGAAAGCTAGAGCTATTACAAGGAAGATTGTGAAAGACACCAAGAAGGAGCTTGCTCAAGAAAAGAAGGAGGCTGAGAAGAAAAGGAAGAAAGAAGCTGAAGAAGCAAAGAAGGCAGAGAAGCAAAGAGTTGCAGAGGAGAATGCTGCAAAAAGAGCAAAATATTCTGAACAGCTAAGAAACTCAGAAGTGATCACTGATTTGGGTGATGGATCTGGAGTAGTCCAAGTGCCAGTCAAGAGGGTGAACATGTTCGATGAGTTTAGGCCAAAGTAGAGTAGAATTAGCTTACTGCAATGCTCATGGTGCTTGTAATGCTGTGATACTTCTCATTTTGCTTGAAAAGGCTATGTGAAACTTAAATGCCTTTTCACAAGACAGGCAATGGTGCTTGTAACTTCATTTTGCTCTGAACCTATCCTTTGTTTCACAAGACAAGCAATTCTGCAATTGTCCTTGTCATTCTGGTTAATGCTTCATTACTTGTTTGATGTCTACTTTATGCTTTGTTTCATCATAATGTTCATGTTAGTCATATGACAGAAATTTAGCCTGAATTGCGCTACTAACTGCATCACATGACAGCCATCTTATTGGATCATACATTACAGTCTTACAAACAGTACTTGCCACATGATAGCCAACAAACTAACACTACTGGAAGCAGAGCTTCCCTGCTACTAAACCTACCACGAAAACAAGGAAAATCATGACCAAATTATCATATTTTCCTTTCAGAATGCCAATCTCTGCTTTCTTGTCCTTCAACTCTTCTTCTAATGCCTGAATCTTGGCATCCCTGCCTTCATCTTCTTCAGTACGAGGACGAGCAACTTGCTCAGCTCGCATCCTCCACACAACATCTCGCAGATCTCCAATCAAATCACTCCAGAATTTCGGCAATGGATCATCGTGCCACTCAACATACCCACACCCATGACCATTCTGCACAATTGAAAGAGAATCAATGAGTGCGAGCAGAAAGACCTGAAAAAATCACAGAAAATGCAGAGTACTCACCATGGCGTCGGGGCAGGCGTAGTACCTCCGGCCTGGGTTCTGCGCACTCCAGGATATCCACCTTGGAGCTTTCTTCCTCGGATTGCAATGGCATAGCTTCTCCCCGTCATATGCCATTGGATTTTCCCGATAGGGAACCGGCGACCTCCCCTCTGTCGCACCCCTCCTTCCAGAAGCTCCTCGGAATCCTGGGGTGGAAGAGGAACCAGATGACCAAGACATGATGTAGACCTGGAGGGCGGCGGCGATTCTTCACCGGCGGCGGCGAGCGGAGCTTTCGGGAGTGACTGGAACAGAGAGGAGGAGGGGAAGAACTTGGAGAGGAAAGATAAGAAGAGTATATAAAAGGAAAGGAAAAAAGAGAAGAAAATGTTTGCAAAGAAACCCCTCCGACTGGCTTGGACGGGAGCCACCCGCTTTCCCCGAGGGTTTCGTCGCAAAAAAACACCGACCACGACACTTTCAGCCACCGACAGGCGGGGCCAGGCCACGCCACATCAGCATGTACGCTCGCTCTCCCCGCGCTGTACGCACGACGGTGACCAAGATAAAACGTGCACCGTATATAGGTACCATAAGTAACGTCTTCCTGATTCCGGTGACCGTATTGAAAATACGTGTCAAATACAAGTATTGTGGATGAATTTTACTCTCACAATCTTGTGGGTAAGAAACGCTTGACTTAGGGCCTCTTCGTTTTGACTTTTAGATGCTTTCCACGAAAATAAGCCAAACCTATGAAACAAAGGATCCGGCTCTGCGGTCACAGCCGGACCCCCCACACACTAAAAAAGCACACATAGGAGGAGCATTCCGAGCATTTGCTGCTAAGACCGCACATGTGTACTGCTTTGCTTCTTCTGTTTCGCTTATTTACTGAGAAAATGCCACCCATAAAAACGAATGGGTACTGTTTCTTGAATGGGAACAAGGAATCGATAGAAAAAAAAGCAACGCCGAGACAGATGGGGTTGATGAATCCTTTCTTCACCACTGGCTGATCTCCCCCGAAATCCACATCACCGCCGCGGTTGAACTCGTGCTCGGAAGATCGAAGCCGCACCACCACTCGAGCTTGTAATTGGAAGATCGAAGCTGGTCTATAAAGTTGCACAACGCGACCAAATAAGGAGAGCCTTACCTTCTCCCCTCAACTTTCTCCATTTTCCTTCTTTGTTGGTTTTCTTTGCCAATGCAGACTAAGTGAGATTTCGTCACCCTACTAAGTGGTGGCTGGATGGAATGTTTATCATTTCCCTTTCCTCATGTGTAATGTCTAAAATAATTCTTAGTTATCCTTAGTTATAACTCTTTCTTAAATCATCAATATTATATATATTTAATGTAGCAAATAGCGTATGGTAGATATATATATATATGTTTTGGATCGCATGGAAGGTATTAATAACCCACATCTTCTTACATCCTTAAACCCAACAACTACATATACTCTATTTACGATAGTGTGCAGGACGAACTTGCATGAGGAATGGCTAAGTCCTGCCGAAGGAGTGCGTGCTCGTGCTCGCAAGTGTGATTTCCTTAGAGCATTTCCAGCCGTTTGAGGCCCCTAGGGCCGAAATTCGGATTTAACAAACGCTGAATTGGAATAAAAAAGGGAGTGGGTGGCAACATTTTTTCAGTCGCACCTCGGCATTCGCCCATCTCAGCGGGGATAGTTTTAAAAAATCGTCTTCCTGCTACACAAAAGTATCACCCAATAGTTCGGCGATCGGATCAGCCACATTCCGGCGATCAAAATAGGAACTAGACGACAACATGCACATCGGCGGTCCCTTCCTGGGCCTTGTCTGGCGCGGAATCGGGCGGCGATGCATCGTCGGCCGTCGGTGTCACAACGGAGGAAGTGGACGTCGAAGGGGAGGACGAAGCAGTCGACGAAGTCCGGAGGATGTCTTGGCGATGGGCGTCGTACCAAGCCCTCGTCTCCTCGTCCATCTTGTCGTCGCCGCTGATCAGGAACGCCAGGTCGGTGTTCCTCTTCTTCGCCGCGGAGGTTGCCTTCAACAAGGCGATCCGGACACCCTGGTTGGCGAGCATCTCCTTCCACCACACATCGTACTTGTCGTCCCTCCTGGCGGTGTGCGCCCTCGCGTCAGCCCATCACTTGTCGAAGGACGCCTGCAACCTTTCAGCTGGATGGCCCACCTTCTTCAGTTCTTTCATCTTCTTCTGGCTGAGCTCAGGGTGGCCCGCTGATGCGGCAGGGGCTGGAGCGTCGGGGTTGTACTGCTCGTCCTTGTTCTTCACGAGGTTCCGGCGTACGTCCGCCCACTTCTCGCAATTCTCGATGCGGGCGAAGACGTTGAGGTAGTTGAACGTCTGTTCGTCGGTGTCCGCATCTGCAAAGACAGGCCGACGAATCAAAATGAAACCTCGGAGATCCAGGGTCGACGAACGACACGTCGAGTTAGCATACTGTGGCCTCGCAGTCGGCGCCGCTCACCGGGCGAGCTTGGATCTCCTCCTATATGCCGTGCCACTTGTTGCATGCCGCTTGCACGATCCCCCAATAGGTGCCCATGGCCTTGTTGCCGCGTATCATCACCGTCTTGTTGAAGTAGGGATCGACGATTTTGCGCTCGTCGAACGCCAACTTGACCCGCTGCCAATACGTCGCCGCTCCACATCCGCCGCCCACCTTGCGTTTGTCCAACCCAGCGGCTTCTCTTTTGGCGCCCGCGGCTTCCTCACCTTCGGCGCGCCGTCGTTGGCGATCTTCTTCGGCGACATGGTGGTGGAAGGCAAGAGGAGGAGTTGCAACTGTTGGCGAATGGCGGTAGCTTCTCTGAAATTCGGGAGGGAAAATTGGTATATGCGACACATTTTGGAGGGAAAACAAAATAAATGGAGGGAACTAGCCTTTCTGTGGCCGACACCGCGGACATGCTCGATGTTTCGTGCGTTTTTGTTTCGTCCGGGGTCCCCGACCGTGCCTCGGGAGGCCGGGGCTTGCCTGGGCTCTCCGGATGGATTAAGGGCCTATTCCGGAGAAAAACGAAAAACCTGGAGCACGACTAGACCAAATAATGCCGCTGGATGAAAAAAAAAGGGCTCCGAGGCTCTGGTCGCGGAGACGGCTGAAGATGCTCAGGTCGGGAAAACATGGGTAACTGTGAGTGGACATGCCAATTAGCACGAGCATTTGGACGCCCGTATCTATGGACAGCCTCGTATACATATACAGGGCCGCATCACGTACGTGTTTTCTTTTTTCAAGGAATGCGTATACGTATACGTATACACGGCGGAGGCCCGTACGCACACGGTCGAGCTGGTCATTTGCCATGCCGCGCTCGTTAAAAAGACGATCTTCTATAAATGAAACACGTATTACCTGAAAAAAAAGACATCTTCTTCATCAAGCAAATCAGGCGTTCAGGCTGTCGAGCCCGCTTGCCAGGCATCCGCCAGTAGCGCAGGCGGGAGATGGTTGCCCGGCAGATCGGCCTGGTCTTGGGCTGGCGATTTGCACAAAAATAACCCAAAAGTTAAAGAAAAGCACAGACTGACCCTCCGGCGAAACTATTTCACCAATCTAACCCTTTTGTGTGGCGCCCCTCCCATGGGCGCCACACATGCCCATGTGGCGTCCCTCCTGCCGGCGCCACCCTCCCAGCCGACGTGGCTCCCTCGCCGCTGAGCTGGTGCGGCCATCCGACGTGGCAGCATGTGTGGCGCCACTCCCAACGGCGCCACACATGCACTTGTAATTGCCCCAAACATACTGTGAGACAATTCGTCTGGGACTTAGCCGTTTTGCGAGGCTCGATGTGTGGCGCCGATGCCACGGGCGCCACACATCCACTTAAGTGTGGCGCCCGCGCCCGCGCCCAGCCCGACCCTTCTTTCTTCTTTCTCTTCCTCTCTCCTTCTCCTCCCCAACCGCCGCCGCCGCCCGCCTCCCCTTCGGCCCCCACCAAATCAACCAAGGAATCATCAGATCTATCCGGCCAACTCCTTCCTCCTTCATTCCTCAAGGTATTCCCCTTCGATTCCCTCCGATTCATCCAATAGTGTTGGTGGATTTGGTAGATTTGGGTATGAACCCTAGATTTGGTAGATTTCTTGGATTTGGATATGTGGAAATTTATGTTGGTGGAATCTACATTGTAGTATATGTGTTTGAACCAAAGATTTGTTGAAACCCTAGATATGAAATTTTACATGTATGTGTTGAAATCCTATGTATGTATGTGTTGAAATGTTGGTTGTGTTTGAACCAAAAATGTTTGAAATGGCTATGTATGTGTTGAAATGGGTATGTATGTGTTGAATGTGTATGTGTAGGAACCCTAGATATGTTAGTGGATTTGGATATGAACCCTAGATTTGGATATGTTGGTGGATTTGGATATGAACCCTAGATTTGTTCAAATTCTATGTATGTATGTGTTGAAATGTCTAATATTTGCCTAGCAAATGCATTCAAATGTGTTACATATGCCTAGTATTCTTGATGGAATAACTCATATTTGTTAGGAATGCCTAGATATGAATGTATGTGTGATGGCTTATTTGGATATATTCTCATGTATGTGTTGCTCATATTTGGTATGAATGGCTCATAATATGTTGTATTTGTGTAAACATGTAGGATGGTGTGGCTTCTGGATGAAGAGTACGACAGGGAGCACCGGGTTGTTCATATGATGGAGAGGGGAACGGATCTCCACCCTTTGAAGATTCGTTACCATGGCACAGCGGATATACCGTATGACGAGAGGTACACGGAGTTCATCCAGCCTACCGGTCTTATGCCGTTCATATCCCTTGTAAGCCGTGGGGGGGCACACATGAACCCCTCGGCACTCACCGCCCTTGTCGACCGGTGGAGGCCGGAGACTCACACCTTCCACTTGAGGGCCGGCGAGATGGCCCCTACTCTCCAGGATGTTTCCATGATTCTTGGACTACCTATTCAGGACGAGCCACTGTGTATGAACACAGCTTCTGATGGGTGGCGCCAGCAGATGGAGGTGCTTATTGGCAGGGCTCCTCCGCTGCCAACAGAACCAAAGAAGAGAGCTCCCGCTGGCGCGTCTTTCGAATGGATCAGGACTAACTTTGGAGAATGCCCGGAAGAGGCCGACGAGGACACTCGGAGGACGTACGCCCGCGTGTACTTATGGTACATGATTTCGAGGACTCTCTTTCCTGACAGTGGGGGGAAGCTGGCCCATTGGTGTTGGCTGAAGGCGCTTACGGTGTTGGATAACCGGTGGAGTTGGGGAACAGCGGGACTTGCCTACCTCTACTGGCAGGTGATGATTTGCTCTATGTACTATTTTCCTATAGTAGTGTGCTAGACAAAGTACTAACCAAATGTCTTATGTGCGCAGTTGGACGAAGCTTGTCGCAGGACTGGGAGCAGGACTGGGAGGGGTGCTATTGGTGGATGCATGCTCCTACTTTCCGTATGGAGCTGGGACCACCTATCAGTTGGGCGTCCCAGGGTACTGTTGCGGTCAGAAACCCACCGGCGAGCAGCGACGGACAACACAGTAGAGCCGGGAGGCTCCCAGGACTACGGCTGGCCCTGGTCCCTCCGAGCGACGGCCCGCAAAGACTCGGCACGCACGTCCGATGCTGGTGCAAGGGCGTGCCACCTGACCTATACCTGGTCAGGAAGGTGATGGATGTGCCTCGCTTAGTTTCCTGCATGGCATACACGTAAACATTAAATACGAGGCTCGATCGGCTCTCAGGTTGTCCTGTGAATCGGCTCAAAGAGCCGATCCACCCATGATTCGCACGAGGTGTACGAATATATGGTGGTCCTGCTTGATCAATATAAAGCTAAAACGATCTACTACGATTTAGGGTTTTCACCACATAATCGGAACATCCTACTCGTGATTGAGCCTGACGGCCACGCACGGTGATCGTAAACCGTCCCTAGACAAGGCCTAAAAACCAACACGAGGTTGATCCCCGGAACATCCTGTCTAGGGCTAGCAAACTACACCCTACGCGCCACTGGATCCTTCAATCCGTTTGTAAGGCCTAACTATGCAGATATTAAACTAATCCTTGAAGAACAAGGAGCAACCATAACGGATCGGATCTACTAAATAATGATCAAGCGGGGTGCCGCCCCTACACCTAAGATAGGTGTAAGGGCGGCTAGATGTCTCAGGGTTGCACGACGACAGCATATGATACGATGAACAATGCTAACCCTAACACATCTAAGATAACTACGTTGCTCGCCATCAAAAAGGCTTCGCGAGCAACGCATGAACAACGAATAAACTTGTACTGCCTAGATCGCAAGATGCGATCTAGGCAGCATGATGCTTACCCGGAAGAAACCCTCGAGACAAGGGAGTTGGCGATGCGCCTGGATTGGTTTGTGGTGAACGTGATTGTTGTTTATTTCATAAACCCTAGATACATATTTATAGTCCGTAGACTTTCTAACGTGGGAATAATCCCAACCGTGCACGAGCCAAACTCTAACTAACCGACACGTACCCTACTATATTACAGATACACGGGCAAACTAGCCCAAACTTTGCATATAAGGCCGATTCACGTATATTCTTCCATGTATATTCTTCAAGCCCATCTTGATCGCGGCCCACCTCTGATTCGGTCAAATTCTAGTGATAACAGGTACTCAACGAGAGGCCATGGCCTCATCACCCTCACAACCCTGATCGGGAGCCCACTTGGGCATACCTTTGGGACAATGTCTCGGAGATGACGAGCGATCCAATGGTCATGTACAAGCAGTACACTACGGAGTTGGACACTCTTACCGCTGAGCAGGTAACCGATCACTCTTTTGCAATCCTAGTTTTCATTGATTCTACTGGCATGTTCTAAATTCTGAGATATTTGTATGCTGCAGGTGGAATGGGAGCCATATGGTAGCTACTACCATATTGGCGCGGGGATGGCTGACCTCAACCACAAGTGCATGGAGGAGGCGCGGTTCTGGCGTATGCGCTGCCAACTCATATGCATGTGGCTTGTTGAACACCACCAGCCGCAAAGAGTGATGAGACAGTTTGGGCTGTATCAGGAGTGCCCACCAGTGTGGCAAGACACGGACAAGGCGCTTCATAGGTAAACTTCTGGAATCATGCGATGGAAGATTCTTGATAGAAGAGGTACAAACTAACTTGTTGATTCTTGCAGGCTTGATAGGCAGCGGCAGAGGAAGATCACAAATTGGCCAGTCCATCATAGCGGCCACGTCGCAGCGTTCCAACACTGTTTGCAAGCGGCACGGAATGCTGGCCCTGAGCAGATTGTGCCTCACGACTTCGCCGCTTTCAACAACTACCTCGAGTGGTTCCATGAGAACACGCGTATCGAGTTAGTTAAGCACGCGTATCCTGAGGAGATCTTGGACGACCCCATCCAGTTCGATGAGGTTGGGCAAAGCCAGCACGACACCTTTGCTTGCAGAGGGAGATCGACTTCTATTGCTTCCGAGCTGAACTTCGTGGTAATGGATTCTCTCACTAACTAGTACATCATCTACATTGCCATGTGCTCGCTTCAATTGTGTATGCTATGTTTGTCACAGCGGGAGGAGATCCAAAAAACAGCTGAGGAGTGCGAGGTTATGTGGGAGCAGAGCGGGAGATATGACAAGCCTGTCGGACCGTTGCGGTATTTCATTAAGTTATGATCACCAACTTTGAATGTACTCTACTATGATGTGGTGGCTTTGTAACCATGAACGGCATGACGCAGAACACTGCACGAAAGATGCGGCGGTTAGCCAGCTTGCTAGGTTGCCGGGAAGCCGAAATCACTACATCTTCCTCTTCAGAAGAGCGGGAGGTATGGACTATTTTGTTGCTGTCAAACAAGTTCTTACTAATTTCAACTTTTGTAATCTCATGTGTTCATGTTTGTGAAGATTCCTGAGGACGAGCTAATTCTGAGTCAAGGCATACTTCCAAAGCATACCTCCAAGCAAGCCCCAAGGTCAGCTTACCAGTTGAAGCCAAGGGGCAAGGGTCCAAACCGGTACACTCCGGAAGATTATGTCAACCGAGGAAAGAAGGTTGTCACTGAGGAGGATGAGGGGCCGCCGCGGAGATCAGCTTTGTCGAGGATGAGGAACGACGAGCCGTTCTCTTCAGAGGAGGAGGAAGAGGAGGAGCAGCAGGAGCAGCAGCAGGAGCAGCCACGGCAGCGGACGAAGAGGATGGCCATCCGGAAGCAGCCCGCGAGGACGGCACGTCGGGGACGCTACTAGGATGTGCTACATGTTGTTCTGAAATCTATCTTCATAAGTATCGATTTGTGAACCCTATGTCATTTCGAACCATGGTCTGTTATGCTACTTGTTGTTTAAATCTACGTGCTACAATGTGACCTATGAAGTGTTATATGTGTACTTCATGAAATTGCTACTTGTTGTTGAAGGAGATATGCCCTAGAGGCAATAATAAAATGGTTATTATTTATATCTTTATGTTTATGATAAATATTTATATATCATGCTATAATTGTATTAACCGAAACATTAGTACATGTGTGATATGTAGACAACAAGTAGTCCCTAGTATGCCTCTTAAACTAGCTTGTTGATTAATGAATGATTAGTTTCATAATCATGAACATTGGATGTTATTAATAACAAGGTTATATCATTATATGAATGATGTAATGGACACACCCAATTAAGCGTAGCATAAGATCTCGTCATTAAGTTATTTGCTATAAGCTTTCGATACATAGTTACCTAGTCCTTATGACCATGAGATCATGTAAATCACTTATACCGGAAAGGTACTTTGATTACACCAAACACCACTGCGTAAATGGGTGGCTATAAAGGTGGGATTAAGTATCCGGAAAGTATGAGTTGAGGCATATGGATCAACAGTGGGATTTGTCCATCCCGATGACGGATAGATATACTCTGGGCCCTCTCGGTGGAATGTCGCCTAATGTCTTGCAAGCATATGAATGAGTTCATAAGAGACCACATACCACGGTACGAATAAAGAGTACTTGTCAGGAGACGAGGTTGAATAAGGTATAGAGTGATACCGAAGATCAAACCTCGGACAAGTAAAATATCGCGTGACAAAGGAAATTGGTATTGTATGTGAATGGTTCATTCGATCACTAAAAGTCATCGTTGAATATGTGGGAGCCATTATGGATCTCCAGATCCCGCTATTGGTTATTGGTCGGAGTGAGTACTCAACCATGTCCGCATAGTTCACGAACCGTAGGGTGACACACTTAAAGTTGGATGTTGAAATGGTAGAACTTGAATATGGAATGGAGTTCGAATATTTGTTCGGAGTCCCGGATAAGATCCCGGACATCACGAGGAGTTCCGGAATGGTCCGGAGAATAAGATTCATATATAGGATGTCATTTTATGTAAATTAAAATGTCGCGGAAGGTTCTATGGAAGGTTCTAGAAGGTTCTAGAAAAGTCCGGAAGAAACCACCAAGGAAGGTGGAGTCCACATGGGACTCCACCTCCATGGCCGGCCAACCCTAGTGGGGGAGGAGTCCCAAGTGGACTCCCCCTTAGGGGGGCGGCCACCCCCCCATATGGGAGGTGGAACTCCCACCTTTAGTGGGAGTCCTAGCTTGGCTAGGTTTCCCCTCCATATGGAAGGTTTTTGGTTCGGGTCTTATTCGAAGACTTGGATACCAACACTTGGGGTTCCACCTATATAATGAGGGGCATAGGGGAGGGGGCCGGTCACACCAAAGCCACAAGTTGGCCGCACCCCCTTGAGGCCGGCCACCCCCTCCCAAACCCTAGCCGCCCCCTTCTCCTCCATATCTCCCGTGTAGCTTTAGCGAAGCTCCGCCGGAGTTCTCCACCGCCACCGACACCACGCCGTCGTGCTGTCGGATTCAAGAGGAG
Organism: Lolium perenne; assembly: GCF_019359855.2. Taxonomy (NCBI): domain Eukaryota; kingdom Viridiplantae; phylum Streptophyta; class Magnoliopsida; order Poales; family Poaceae; genus Lolium; species Lolium perenne. The sequence goes on along the minus strand of NC_067244.2, from coordinate 243,902,414 downwards.
CTACTACTTCCGCTGCCCGCTGGAACGGGAGGTGGACGTCGTCTTCATCAACAACCGAACGTGTGACCGAGTACGGAGGTGCTGCCCGTTCGTGGCACCGGAACCGATTGTGATCAAGATCTTCTACGCGCTTTTGCAAGCGGCAAGTGAACGTCTACCGCAGCAACAAGAGCCTCCTCTTGTAGGCTTTGGAATCTCTTCAAGGGTGAGACTCGATACCCCCTCGTTGCTACCGTCTTCTAGATTGCATCTTGGCTTGGATTGCGTGTTCGCGGTAGGAAATTTTTTGTTTTCTATGCAACGTTATCCTACAGTGGTATCAGAGCCGTGTCTATGCATAGATGGTTGCACGAGTAGAACACAATGGTTTTGTGGGCGTTGATGCTCTTGTTATCTTTAGTTTGAGTACTTTGCATCTTTGTGGCATAGTGGGATGAAGCGGCTCGGACTAATTTTACATGACCGCGTTCATGAGACTTGTTCCTCGTTCGACATGCAACTTGTATTGCATAAGAGGCTTTGCGGGTGTCTGTCTCTCCTACTATAGTGAAGATTCAATTTACTCTTCTATTGAAAACATTAGTATCAACATTGTAGTTCATGTTCGTAGGTAGATTAGATCTCTCTCGAAAACCCTAAACCACGTAAAATATGCAAACCAAATTAGAGACGTCTAACTTGTTTTTGCAGGGTTTGGTAATGTGATATGGCCATAATGTGATGATGAATATGTATGAGATGATCATTATTGTATTGTGGCAACCGGCAGGAGCCTTATGGTTGTCTTTAATTTTCATGTTGAGTAGTATTTCAAAGTAGTTGTAATAGTTGCTACATGGAGGACAATCATGAAGACGGCGCCATTGACCTTGACGCTACGCCGACGATGATGGAGATCATGCCCGAAGATGATGGAGATCATGTCCGTGCTTTGGAGATGAAGATCAAAGGCGCAAAGACAAAAGGGCCATATCATATCACATATGAACTGCATGTGATGTTAATCCTTTTATGCATCTTATTTTGCTTAGATCGCGACGGTAGCATTATAAGATGATCCCTCACTAAAATCTCAAGATAATAAAGTGTTCATCCTTAGTAGCACCGTTACCAAGTCTTGTCGTTTCGAAGCATCTCGTGATGATCGGGTGTGATAGATTCAATAAGTACATACAACGGGTGCAAGACAGTTTTGCACATGCGGATACTAAGGTGGCCTTGACGAGCCTAGCATGTACAGACATGGTCTCGGAACACGTGATACCGAAAGGTAGAGCATGAATCATATGGTTGATATGATGAACACTTTGAGTGTTCGCCATTGAAATCACACCTTTTCTCGTGATGATCGGGTTTAGGTGCGGTGGATTTGGTTCGTGTGATCACTAAGACAATGCGAGGGATATTGTTTTGAGTGGGAGTTCACTTAGATTTTTAATTATGTTGAATTAAAATTTGAACTCAATCTGTCATAAACTTAGTCTAAACTTTTGCAAATATATGTTGTAGAGATGGCGTCCCCAATCAATTTTAATCAGTTCCTAGAGAAAGAGAAACTTAAGAGCAACGGTAGCAACTTCACCGATCGGTTCCGTCATGTGAGGATCTTCCTCTCTGGCGGAAATCTGCAATATGTGCTTGATGCACCGCTAGGTGACCCTCCTGCAGAAACTGAAACCGATGAAATAAAAGCTGTTTACGAGACTCGGAAAATACGGTACTCTCAAGTTCAGTGTGCCATCCTATGCAGTCTGGAATCCGATCTTCAAAAACGTTTTGAGCACCACGATCCTCATGAGTTGATGAAAGAGCTGAAAGCTATTTTTGAGACTCATGCGGCCGTGGAATGCTATGAAGCATCGAAACAATTCTTCAGCTGCATGATGGAAGAAGGCAGCTCCGTTAGTGAGCACATGCTCGCCATGACCGGGCATGCGAAGAAACTCAGTGACTTGGGAATAGTGATTCCTAACAGACTGGGGATTAATCGTGTCCTTCAATCACTACCACCAAGTTACAAGAACTTCGTGATGAACTACAATATGCAGAACATGAACAAGGAGTTACCTGAACTCTTTGGCATGCTAAAAGCTGCTGAGATTGAGATCAAGAAAGAGCACCAAGTGTTGATGGTCAACAAGACCACCAGTTTCAAGAAACAGGGCAAGTCTAAGGGAAAATTCAAGAAGGGTGGCAAGAAAGCTGCCACACCTCCTGTGAAACCTAAGAACGGCCCTAAGCCTGATGCTGAGTGCTATTATCGCAAGGAGAAGGGACACTGGAAGCGTAATTGCTCCAAGTATCTGGCTGATCTGAAGAGCGGCCTTGTCAAGAAGAAGAAAGAAGGTATATCTGATATACATGTTATAGATGTTCATTTCACTGGTTCTCGTTCTAGTACCTAGGTATTTGATACTGGTTCGGTTGCTCATATTTGTAACTCAAAACAGGAACTAAAGAATAAACGACAACTGCTGAAAGATGAAGTGACGATGCGCGTTGGAAACGGATCCAAGGTCAATATGATCGCAGTCGGCACACTTCCTCTACATCTACCTTCGGGATTAGTTTTAAGCCTAAATAATTGCTATTATGTACCTGCGTTGAGCATGAACATTATATCTGGATCTTGTTTAATGCAAGACGGTTATTCATTCAAGTCTGAGAATAATGGTTGTTCTATTTTTATGAATAATATCTTTTATGGTCGAGCACCACAAAAGAATGGCTTATTTCTGTTAGATCTCGATAGTAGTGATACGCATATACATAACATTGATGCTAAGCGAATTAAATTGAATGATAATTCTACTTATATGTGGCACTGTCGTCTTGGTCATATTGGAGTGAAACGCATGAAGAAACTCCATACTGATGGATTACTTGAATCACTTGACTTTGAGTCACTTGATAGATGCGAAGCATGTCTAATGGGTAAAATGACTAAGACTCCATTTTCTGGTATGATGGAGCGAGCTACTGACTTATTGGAAATCATACATACCGATGTATGCGGACCAATGAGCGTAGCATCGCACGGTGGTTATCGTTATGTTCTAACCTTCACAGATGATCTGAGTAGATATGGATATATCTATTTCATGAAACATAAATCCGAAACTTTCGAGAAGTTTAAGGAATTTCAAAGTGAAGTAGAAAATCAACGTAACAAGAAGATTAAATTTCTACGATCTGATCGTGGAGGTGAATATCTGAGTTATGAGTTTGGCATGCATTTAAAGAAATGCGGAATACTTTCACAATTGACACCGCCGGGAACACCTCAACGTAACTGTGTCCGAACGTCGTAATCGAACTCTCTTAGATATGGTTCATTCTATGATGTCTCTTACTGATTTGCCATTATCATTTTGGAGTTATGCATTAGAGACAGCCGCATTCACTTTAAATAGAGCACCATCAAAATCCGTAGAAACGACACCGTATGAATTATGGTATAATAAGAAACCTAAGCTGTCGTTCCTAAAAGTTTGGGGTTGCGAAGCCTATGTAAAGAAGTTACAACCGGACAAGCTAGAACCCAAAGCGGAGAAATGCGTCTTCATAGGATACCCTAAGGAAACTATAGGGTACACTTTCTATCACAGATCCGAAGGCAAAATCTTTGTTGCTAAGAACGGAACCTTTCTTGAGAAAGAATTTTTCACTAAAGAAGTGACTGGAAGAAAAGTAGAACTCGATGAGATTGATGAATCTATACTTGTTGATCAGAGTAGCGCAGTACCGGAAGTTGTACCAGTAGCACCTACACCGGCAACAGAGGAAGCTAATGATAATGATCATGAAACTTCGAACGAGGAAACTACTGAACCTCGCAGATCGACAAGGGAACGTACCACTCCTGATTGGTATGATCCTTGTCTAAATGTCATGATTGTGGATAACAATGATGAGGACCCTGCGACGTATGAAGAAGCGATGATGAGCCCAGATTCCAACAAATGGCAAGAAGCCATGAAATCTGAAATGGGATCCATGTATGATAACAAAGTATGGACTTTGGTAGACTTACCTGATAGCCGAAAGGCTGTCAAAAATAAATGGATCTTCAAGAGAAAAACAGATGCTGATGGTAATATTACTGTCTATAAAGCTCGACTTGTCGCAAAGGGTTTCCGACAAATTCAAGGTGTTGACTACGATGAGACTTTCTCACCTGTAGCGAAGCTAAAATCTGTGAGGATTTTGTTACCAATAGCTGCATTTTTCGATTATGAGATTTGGCAGATGGATGTCAAAACGGTGTTCCTTAATGGAGACATTGAGGAAGAGTTGTATATGGTACAACCCAAAGGTTTTGTCGATCCTAAAAATGCTGACAAAGTATGCAAACTTCAGCGTTCAATCTATGGACTGAAGCAAGCATCGAGAAGTTGGAACCGACGCTTTGATAAGGTGATCAAAGACTTCGGATTTATACAGTGTCATGGAGAGGCCTGTATTTACAAGAAAGTGAGTGGGAGCTCTGTAGCATTCCTGATATTATATGTAGATGACATATTATTAATCGGGAATGATATAGAACTATTAAGCAGTGTTAAAGGTTATTTGAATAATAGTTTTTCAATGAAAGACCTTGGTGAAGCATCATATATATTAGGCATAAAAATCTATAGAGATAGATCAAGACGCCTAATAGGGCTATCACAGAGTACATTTCTGGACAAGATTCTAAAGAAGTTTAGAATGGATGAAAGTAAGAAAGGGTTCTTACCTATGTTACCAGGCAAAGTCTTGAGTAAGACTCAAGGACCGGCTACGGCAGAAGAAAGAGAAAGGATGAGTAAAATCCCCTATGCCTCGGCGATGGGATCTATCATGTATGCCATGCTATGTACTAGACCGGATATAGCACATGCTGTTAGTTTGACTAGCAGATATCAAAGTGATCCAGGAATGGAACACTGGACAGCGGTCAAGAATATCCTGAAGTACTTGAAAAGAACTAAGGATATGTTTCTTTGTTATGGAGGTGACCAAGAGCTCGTTGTAAATGGTTACACCGATGCAAGTTGGAACACTGATCCTGATGACTCTAAGTCACAATCTGGGTACGTGTTTATATTGAATGGTGCTGCAGATGTCGGGCAAGCTCGAAGCAGTGCACGGTGGCGAAGTCTTCAACAGAATCAGAGTACATAGTGGCTTCAGAGGCTTCATCAGAAGCGGTATGGATGAAGAGGTTCATTGTAGAGCTCGGTGTGGTTCCTAGTGCATTGGACCCATTAATCATTTACTGTGATAACATGGGTGCTATCGCCAATGCACAAGAGCCAAGGTCACACAAGAGGCTGAAGCATATCAAGCTGCGTTACCACTCGATTCGCGAGTACATCGAAGATGGAGAAGTAAAGATTTGCAAAGTACACACTGATCTGAATGTAGCAGATCCGTTGACTAAAGCTCTCCCTAGGGCAAAGCATGACCAACACTGTAATGCCATGGGTGTTAGGTATATTACAATGTAATCTAGATTATTGACTCTAGTGCAAGTGGGAGACTGAAGGAGATATGCCCTAGAGGCAATAATAAAATGGTTATTATTTATATCTTTATGTTTATGATAAATGTTTATATATCATGCTATAATTGTATTAACCGAAACATTAGTACATGTGTGATATGTAGACAACAAGTAGTCCCTAGTATGCCTCTTAAACTAGCTTGTTGATTAATGAATGATTAGTTTCATAATCATGAACATTGGATGTTATTAATAACAAGGTTATATCATTATATGAATGATGTAATGGACACACCCAATTAAGCGTAGCATAAGATCTCGTCATTAAGTTATTTGCTATAAGCTTTCGATACATAGTTACCTAGTCCTTATGACCATGAGATCATGTAAATCACTTATACCGGAAAGGTACTTTGATTACACCAAACACCACTGCGTAAATGGGTGGCTATAAAGGTGGGATTAAGTATCCGGAAAGTATGAGTTGAGGCATATGGATCAACAGTGGGATTTGTCCATCCCGATGACGGATAGATATACTCTGGGCCCTCTCGGTGGAATGTCGTCTAATGTCTTGCAAGCATATGAATGAGTTCATAAGAGACCACATACCACGGTACGAGTAAAGAGTACTTGTCAGGAGACGAGGTTGAACAAAGTATAGAGTGATACCGAAGATCAAACCTCGGACAAGTAAAATATCGCGTGACAAAGGGAATTGGTATTGTATGTGAATGGTTCATTCGATCACTAAAAGTCATCGTTGAATATGTGGGAGCCATTATGGATCTCCAGATCCCGCTATTGGTTATTGGTCGGAGTGAGTACTCAACCATGTCCGCATAGTTCGCGAACCGTAGGGTGACACACTTAAAGTTGGATGTTGAAATGGTAGAACTTGAATATGGAATGGAGTTCGAATATTTGTTCGGAGTCCCGGATAAGATCCCGGACATCACGAGGAGTTCCGGAATGGTCCGGAGAATAAGATTCATATATAGGATGTCATTTTATGTAAATTAAAATGTCGCGGAAGGTTCTATGGAAGGTTCTAGAAGGTTCTAGAAAAGTCCGGAAGAAACCACCAAGGAAGGTGGAGTCCACATGGGACTCCACCTCCATGGCCGGCCAACCCTAGTGGGGGAGGAGTCCCAAGTGGACTCCCCCTTAGGGGGCCGGCCACCCCCCCATATGGGAGGTGGAACTCCCACCTCTAGTGGGAGTCCTAGCTTGGCTAGGTTTCCCCTCCATATGGAAGGTTTTTGGTTCGGGTCTTATTCGAAGACTTGGATACCAACACTTGGGGTTCCACCTATATAATGAGGGGCATAGGGGAGGGGGCCGGTCACACCAAAGCCACAAGTTGGCCGCACCCCCTTGAGGCCGGCCACCCCCTCCCAAACCCTAGCCGCCCCCTTCTCCTCCATATCTCCCGCGTAGCTTTAGCGAAGCTCCGCCGGAGTTCTCCACCGCCACCGACACCACGCCGTCGTGCTGTTGGATTCAAGAGGAGCTACTACTTCCACTGCCCGCTGGAACGGGAGGTGGACGTCGTCTTCATCAACAACCGAACGTGTGACCGAGTACGGAGGTGCTGCCCGTTCGTGGCGCCGGAACCGATTGTGATCAAGATCTTCTACGCGCTTTTGCAAGCGGCAAGTGAACGTCTACCGCAGCAACAAGAGCCTCCTCTTGTAGGCTTTGGAATCTCTTCAAGGGTGAGACTCGATACCGCCTCGTTGCTACCGTCTTCTAGATTGCATCTTGGCTTGGACTGCGTGTTCGCGGTAGGAAAATTTTTGTTTTCTATGCAACGTTATCCTACAGTTGTGTCCAATGTTGTACTCATAAGTGTTATATGTGTAATGCTACTTGTTGGAGTTTGGTAGGATTTTTCATGGTTTTAACACAAGTGCATGTGTGGCGCCCTTGTTATCACCAGAATTTGACCGAGTCAGAGGTGGGCCGCGATCAAGATGGATTTGAAGAATATACATGGAAGAAATACGTGAATCGGCCTGTTATGCAAAGTTTGGGCTAGTTGGCCCGTGTATCTGTAATATAGTAGGATACGTGTCGGTTAGGTAGAGTTTATCTCGTGCACGGTGGGGATTATTCCCACGTTAGAAAGTCCCCTGGACTATAAATATGTATCTAGGGTTTATGAAATAAACAACAACCAACGTTCACCACAAATCAATCTCGGCGCATCGCCAACTCCTTCGTCTCGAGGGTTTCTTTCGGTAAGCATCATGCTGCCTAGATCGCATCTTGCGATCTAGGCAGCACAAGCTTCTTTGTTGTTCATGCGTTGCTCGTACTGAAGCCTTTTTGATGGCGAGCAACGTAGTTATCTTAGATGTGTTAGGGTTAGCATTGTTCTTCGTATCATATGCTGTCGTAGTGCAACCCTTATACATCTAGCCGCCCTTACACCTATCTTAGGTGTAGGGGCGGCACCCCGCTTGATCAGTATTTAGTAGATCCGATCCGTTACGGTTGCTCCTTGTTCTTCAAGGATTAGTTTAATATCTGCAATAGTTAGGCCTTACAAAGGGTTGGAGGATCCAGCGACGCGTAGGGTGTCGTTTGCTAGCCCTAGACAGGATGTTCCGAGGATCAACCTCGTGTTGGTTTTTAGGCCTTGTCTAGGACCGGCTTACGATCACCGTACGTGACCGCGAGGCCCAACCGTGAGTAGGATGATCCGATTATGCGGTGAAAACCCTAAATCGTCGTAGATCGCTTTAGCTTTATCTTGATCAAGCAGGACCACCATATATTCGTGCACCTCGTACGAATCATGGGTGGATCGGCTCCTTGAGCCGATTCACAGGATAACCTGAGAGCCGATCGAGGCTCGTATTTAATGTTTACGTGTATGCCATGCAGGAAACTAAGCGAGGCATCTCCATCACCTTCCTGACCAGGTATAGGTCAGGTGGCACGCCCTTGCACCAGCATCGGACGTGCGTACCAGAGGCTTTGCGGGCCGTCGCTCGGAGGGACCAGGGCCAGCCGCAGCCCTAAGTTGTTCCCGGCTCTACTGTGTTGCCCGTCGCTGCTCGCCAGTGGGTTTCTGACCGCAACACATTCTGGCACGCCCGGTGGGACCAGCTTCGACATCAACCACATCGCCATCTACATCTGAGATGGCAGACGGCACTCCAGTCACGTACGAGGATCTGACCGACGAGCTCAAGAAGAAGTATGACGAGGTCAAAGCTATCCTCGAGGCCGACCTCATCGGCTCTTTTCACAGAACCCGTTCACATGGCATCAGGTGGAAGGGGTTCTCGCCTGATGGTGCGCTCGATGGGATAGACCTCTCTGCCCCGTCAGAAGAACGCACCAGGTCCCTACGTCAGGAGATCAACTGCATGGTGGCTCACTCGCTGCACCGCCACTCTGAGAACCTGGTGAACACTTTGGAGCGTGTCGCTCTCCGGGTGATCCAGGAGATCATGAGGCACCAGTACTCTCCGGCAGGACCAGCTCTCGGGACACACCAAGGAGAGATGCCACTCCAGTCCCGTCCACCGCTGCCATTTGCGTTGGCAGCACCAGAAGTGCCGAATTCACCGGCATTCGTCATCTACAAGATCGGTGGTGACCCTAGTGACTGCCAGTTCTTGCATGAGGCGCCTAAGGAGATCCCTCACGGGTACATGTGCACATACGTGCCAGATTGCGGTAACTGGGCGCTCACAAACCAGGCCGCGACGGCAGGGACCTCTGGGAAAGCAGGAGGAACGTCAGCGACAGATCTTGAGAAGCAGACGTGGCTAGCTAAGTATGCCACCCCGACGAACCTCCAGAGCTCAGCTCCTGCAGTTGGCTCAGAGCTGGAAAAGCAAGCATGGCTGGCTAAGTACGCCACCCCGGCGAATCTTCAGAGTTCGACTCACAGCCCAAGACCGCGGATCAGATCAGCACGATCCTGAGGGACCAGTTCGGCATGGTGCCGAAAAGGAGGACAATCGGCTATTCCAAGCCGTACCCCGATGAATACGAGTTGGTCCCGCTACCACCCAAGTATCGGCTCCCTGACTTCTCCAAGTTCAGTGGATCAGATGGTTCCAGCTCCATCGAGCATGTGAGCCGATATTTGGCACAACTAGGAACGGCCTCAGCGTCGGATCCACTACGCGTGAGGTTCTTCGCACAGTCCCTCACGGGATCGGCTTTCGGGTGGTACACTTCGTTGCCACCGGACTCGATCCGGACTTGGAAGCAGTTGGAAGAACAGTTCCACATGCAGTTTCACTCAGAAGCTTCCGAGGCCGGCATTGCCGATCTAGCACAGATACGTCAGAAGCGTGGAGAAACTGTGGTAGAATACATCCAGCGCTTCAGAAATCTAAGGAACCGATGCTATTCGGCTCGTGTGACTAAAAAAGAAGCAGTCGAGTTGGCAGTGGTGGGCCTTGCCTCACAAATCAAGGATATGGCTTCCCAAGCAGACTACCCTTCACTGGCGCACATGGTTCAGAAACTGTCAGCATATGAACAGCGCCATCCGGACTTGTACCAGGACAAATTCAAGCGTGCGGTAGTCCTGGTTGAGGCGGATGAAGACGAAGGCTCTGCGGGAGATCAAGAGGTAGCAGTGGCTGAATGGACTCGGGGGGCAACCCCCGTGTCCTGCAAATGGGTTAAGCCACCAGGTCCGCCCAGAGGGTTTGATTTTGACGTGACCAAAACTGAGCAAATCTTCGACCTCCTACTCAAGGAGAAGCAGTTGAAGATACCCGAAGGCCTCAAATTCCCCACGGTACAGGAGCTGAACGGAAAGCCATACTGCAAATGGCATAACTCGCTCTCCCATGCCACCAACGACTGCAGGGTGTGGCGTCAGCAGATACAAATGGCGATAGAACAAGGACGTCTGATTTTCAACCAGTACGCCATGAAGGTCGACACCCACCCCTTTCCCGCCGTTAACATGGTGGAGTGCACTTACCCTGAAGGTTGCCAGCCAGGATCCTCGTTCAGCATCAACATGGTAGGACCTGGACACCACGCTGGCAAGGATGGAGACGAGGGCAGCTGCTCTCGTAGCAAGGACACAGAGGAGGCCGCTCCACGCGATCGGCTCCATCACGATGGCAAGCGCTACGTCACAGAGGGAGAAGTGAAGAACATAAGATATCAGCGACCTCTCTCTGATCACCTCCTCAATAAGTATGTGAGTCAATACAGCCAACGCCGACGATCCAGCGACGATGATGATAGAGACCGTCTGGCCAGGGACGCCAGGACATCATCGGCATGATCGCGATGAGGAGGAGTACGAGCGCCGTGCCAAGGAAAAATCGAGGGAGCAAGACGACGAGGATAGGCACTGGGACTGTCCCTTCTCCAGACACTGCTGGGATTCAGGAATGAGCCGATTGCCTACAATCGGCAATTGCCCAGAATGTAACCAGAAGAAGAAGGAGGCAGCTAACGTGTCCGTGTTCAAACGTCTAGGGCCTCTCCCACCACAAAGCAAACGCGCTGAGTCCCCTCGGATGGAAGATCTCGAGGATTTGGAAGACGAGGGAGAAGAGGAAGAAGACAGGTACCACCGACCAAGGTGGTGCCCTGATGGACTCAGCCGTTCCCAAAAGCGTAGGGTTCAGCGATTGCGCGGCTTGGAAGAAGCCGAAAGGTTATACCTGCACACGCTAAGAAAGGCGCGGCCTGATCTGGCCGCGAAAATTCAGCGAACCCTGGATGAAGAGGGTCGACCACAAAAAATGGTGTGGCGTCCCAAGCAAAGGAAAGCCGATGATGAAACATCGGCTGGCACAAACATGGTGTTCATCCTTCCTTCGGAGTTCAGTGCTCTAGGATTAGACGAGGCACCTGTGGCACAACTTGACTGCGGCCCCCGGCCGGTTATCTTTGAGAAGCCACGAGAAAGAAGTTACAGACATCTGAAAGCCCTGTACTTGCGAGGTTATATCGATGGGAGGCCTGTCAATAAGATGCTGGTGGACACCGGAGTGGCAGTCAACATCATGCCATACTCTATGCTACGTCGGTTGGGTCGCTCTAGCTCGGATCTGATCAAGACCAACGTGACATTGAGCGATTTCAACGGCCAAGCGTCTGACGCACAAGGTGTTCTGAACGTGGATTTGACCGTAGGAAGGAAAACTATCCCTGCGACGTTCTTCATCGTCGATAGCAAGAGCACCTATGCTGTTCTGCTAGGAAGAGATTGGATCCACGCCAACTGTTGCATTCCCTCCACGATGCACCAATGCGTAATACAGTGGGATGGAGATGAGGTAGAGGTCGTCCAGGCCGATGATTCAGCCGAAATTTCAACGGCTGGCATGAACGCTTGGGAAGCAGCAGGCCAAGAGCCACTCTCAGGTATCAATTTGGACGACTGCGAGCACATCGACGTGACGAAGGGCAAGGTTAGGCTAGTCTTATCCACTGGCCTGACCATGTAGCAAGAACAAACCGATGAGCAAACGTGGCGAGGCCGATCCTTGGGATCGGCCCCAAAGATTTATGAAGGAACATTACAAAACCTTCATTGAGCGCTTCGATTAATATGGAGGCCGATTCCAGCAATCGGCCAAAATTATCCTCACCGCATGTTCTGCTTGGATCGACTGGGCACCGGTTTTACGTCGGCTGATGAGTTAGGAAAAAATCAACATTGGGCCTACCGGAGTCGACGTGCAAATACGATGCCTTGGCTGAAATACAGAGCCGATATCTGCAGTTCCCTGACAGATTCGGCTCGGGGGGCACCTAATCAGGTGAACATGTGAAGCGAACATGTGATGAACATGTGTGCAGCGAAATGTTGGGGGCCGATAGAAAAAATCGGCCAGTAAAAAAAAATCATCATCACGATATACAGCCGATGCAAGGACATCGACTTTAGAACTAAGAGACAAAGCCGATGCACAACCATCGACTCTAGTATAACTACGCAGGATCTACTGGCTATGTGTTCAAAGCGCGGATCTTCACCAAGTCCATTTCAGCTGTGGGGCCTTCTGCTTCCTCGAGGGAGTAAAACAATGAGAGCTTCCTCAGCTGCCTTGAGCCGATTCTGGCGCCCGAGCCTTCTTGTCGAGGATTTTCAACCCTTTGTGCTAGTTCAGCAATGCTGTCAGAGGAAATATATCGGCTTTCGAGGGAAGAAAGGTGATCGGTTTTGGTGCATCCTCACCGATATTCTCACCTTGAGTAAGGCTCGGGGGGCAGCAGGCCTGGTAGATGCTCTGTTTAGGAGCCGATTGGGGTACCATCGGCTGATCCTTCGTCGCAACCTTCTTCACAAAATGATGAGTGTTTGAAGAAGACCATTGGGCCTGGTTGGAAGAATTCAAAGGCTCTCTTGAAGACTCTACATTATCCACCAGATCTCAAGGTCATCAGTTGAAGAATTGAAGGATGGATTGTAAAGGACTGATGCGTTGCTATCGACTCGTCAAGCATTGGCTAAAGGGACAAATCGGCAAGATCAGTATAAGGGGAAATCGGCTAATTTGACTCAAGGGAAATCGGCAAAATCAAATTGGGAAAATTCTTCATTGATAAGCAAGATTTCTTACATAAAGAGCTGATTGCTCTCAAAAGGGAGTACTAGGGGATACATTGCCCCGTCTACTACTACTGATCCTATGCTAATGGTCCTAATCTATGGGCCGTCGCTGCCCTCGTCGTCGCCGTCGTCGCCGCTGTCGGCGCTACTCCCGGCGGGCTCGTCGTCGCTGCTCCAGTGGCCGCCGGTCGGGCCCTCATTGTCCTCATCCTCCTCGTCAGCGTCGTCGTCGTCGGCTGTCGGTCGCCGAGGTTCCCCGGCCGAGGCGAGAACCGTTTGGCCGGCGGCTCGTCGGAGGAGGTGTCGTCCTCCTCCTCTTCCTCCTCCTTCTCCTCCTCCTCCTCCTCGGGGGAGGTGAAGTCATCGCAGGAGAAGCGATCGTCATCGCTCTCCTCCTCCGTTTCCCCGTCGGCGAGGAAGCGGAGGTCACTTTCCCCGTCGGTCAAGGACTTGTCGTCCTCAGACCAGACGGAGAAGTCGTGGCTAGACTCCTCCCCGGCTTCGATGGCGCGGCGGGTGTTCGCCGCGTGGACCTCCTCCTGGTTCGGCTCCGGCGTCGGCTCGCGGGAAGAGGAGGACTGGGTGGAAAGATCCGATGAAGCAGAGGAGGAAGAAGACATGGTGGCGCAGAAGGGCTTTTGGAGTGCTAATGCGAAGGGAATGCGGAAGTAAACTGTTCGGAGCGGTTAAATAAAAGGGGATATAGTGGAAATTTAATGCCACAGCAGTTTCCGAGGAAGTGGTGCCTAAAAGGAAAAAAAAAAACTGCCAGGTCACGCGGAGAAGTTGAGAAGGCAAGCCATCATGATGAAGGATACTGCGACGGTTCTGCCACGACATGACCCGACGAAGAAAAAGCAGAGTGATTTTGGAATTATCAGTTCCAAAACCAGGGGGGCATGTGTTATCACCAGAATTTGACCGAGTCAGAGGTGGGCCGCGATCAAGATGGATTTGAAGAATATACATGGAAGAAATACGTGAATCGGCCTGTTATGCAAAGTTTAGGCTAGTTGGCCCGTGTATCTGTAATATAGTAGGATACGTGTCGGTTAGGTAGAGTTTATCTCGTGCACGGTGGGGATTATTCCCACGTTAGAAAGTCCCCTGGACTATAAATATGTATCTAGGGTTTATGAAATAAACAACAACCAACGTTCACCACAAATCAATCTCGGCGCATCGCCAACTCCTTCGTCTCGAGGGTTTCTTTCGGTAAGCATCATGCTGCCTAGATCGCATCTTGCGATCTAGGCAGCACAAGCTTCTTTGTTGTTCATGCGTTGCTCGTACTGAAGCCTTTTTGATGGCGAGCAACGTAGTTATCTTAGATGTGTTAGGGTTAGCATTGTTCTTCGTATCATATGCTGTCGTAGTGCAACCCTTATACATCTAGCCGCCCTTACACCTATCTTAGGTGTAGGGGCGGCACCCCGCTTGATCAGTATTTAGTAGATCCGATCCGTTACGGTTGCTCCTTGTTCTTCAAGGATTAGTTTAATATCTGCAATAGTTAGGCCTTACAAAGGGTTGGAGGATCCAGCGACGCGTAGGGTGTCGTTTGCTAGCCCTAGACAGGATGTTCCGAGGATCAACCTCGTGTTAGTTTTTAGGCCTTGTCTAGGACCGGCTTACGATCACCGTACGTGACCGCGAGGCCCAACCGTGAGTAGGATGATCCGATTATGCGGTGAAAACCCTAAATCGTCGTAGATCGCTTTAGCTTTATCTTGATCAAGCAGGACCACCATATATTCGTGCACCTCGTACGAATCATGGGTGGATCGGCTCCTTGAGCCGATTCACAGGATAACCTGAGAGCCGATCGAGGCTCGTATTTAATGTTTACGTGTATGCCATGCAGGAAACTAAGCGAGGCATCTCCATCACCTTCCTGACTAGGTATAGGTCAGGTGGCACGCCCTTGCACCAGCATCGGACGTGCGTACCAGAGGCTTTGCGGGCCGTCGCTCGGAGGGACCAGGGCCAGCCGCAACCCTAAGTTGTTCCCGGCTCTACTGTGTTGCCCGTCGCTGCTCGCCAGTGGGTTTCTGACCGCAACAGCCCTCCACACTGGCGCCACACTGGAGTGTGTGGCGCCCGTGGCATCGACGCCACATATGCCAACTAATATAAACTTTTGGGTCGAAAACATCCAGGGGCTCCGGACGATAAGTCCTTAGCCGTTTTCGCGAGCCTCTATGTGTGGCGCCCGTGGCATCGGCGCCACACAGGCTAGTGTGGCGCCCGTGGCATCGGCGCCACACATCGAGCCTCGCAAAACGGCTAAGTCCCAGACGAATTGTCTCACAGTATGTTTGGGGCAATTACAAGTGCATGTGTGGCGCCGTTGGGAGTGGCGCCACACATGCTGCCACGTCGGATGGGCGCACCAGCTCAGCGGCGAGGGAGCCACGTCGGCTGGGAGGGTGGCGCCGGCAGGAGGGGCGCCACATGGGCATGTGTGGCGCCCATGGGAGGGGCGCCACACAAAAGGGTTAGATTGGTGAAATAGTTTCGCCGGAGGGTCAGTCTGTGCTTTTCTTTAACTTTTAGGTTATTTTTGTGCAAATCGCCTCTTGGGCTCTTGGCACTTGGCAGGCCACAATAAAGCTCCGGCCCACGTGTCAGCTTCGGTACACCGTGTCACGTCACGTGAGCTGAATAACACGGGTACGTAATGGTGCTACGTTCGTGTGTATGTGGCAGTTAGTTGACTTGTCGTCGTTCACGTCGTGCTACGTTGCACATGTGTTTCAAAAAAAAAAAAAAAACGTTGCACATGTGTGCCCGCTCTTTTTGCTGGCAAAACTAGTCGCTCTCAGGTTTGGGTTGAGTCGGCCATGCATGGACAACTTTGGAATTGGTGATTACAATGATTTGGCTCTTTTCGTGATTAACTTGGTATGAAAACCGAAAAAAGGATTATCGTTCAGCACAAAGTTAATTTCATCCATGTATAACTCGAGCGAATACGTTAAGATCAATATATTAGAGGTAATCCCTGTAGTTTTCTTTAATTGATGTTGTAATGTTTTTTTTTGAACAAGAGTTGTACTGTTTTTTTTTTTTTTGCGAATAGTTGTACTGTTTTTTAGGGGTATTGATGTTGTACTGTTGCAAATAGTTTTTTTGCGAACAACACTCACATTCTAGACGTTTCCCCTTCACGTGAAAACGTAAAGTACTACCCCATAGAGGACACAAAAAATATGTATATCGGTATATTTAAGATGGGACTCGATATGAGACCTATGAGTAGCATAACGCGTATATTCATACATAGTATCCTTTTATTTATGTACTTTGGAATTACATTCTCACTTAAAAAAAATTAGTACATAATGATTTTATGAATCCTATTAAAATAAGGAGTATATAATATATTTTATATTATATAATTAATTAATTAATTTATAGAAAAGAATAATATTGCTCAATTAGTATGATTATATATTTCAGTCTACAAAAGATCACCCAAAAGGTAGGTTCTTGTGGAGTTCGGAAATATCATCATGTATTTGTTTTGAAATAAACATCTTAGCATCTTAAACGATAGGTCCGTATTGTGTATTGTAACATTAGGCATAAATTTTTGCTTTTTTCACGTCTCAATGTGCATATCAGATGTTGATCACTACTAGTAGTATGTTAGTGTAGTCCATTTATCTAAAATAAGGGGAGAAACTTATTGTCAGTTTGCTTAACATCGAGAGAAACTGTAAAAATATAATGAATTTTTTCCATCACATCTATATTGAAAAAAGTCCAGTAAATTTTCAGTTTATTCATCTTCACCGGTTCCAAACTGAATAATGTAAAAAAATATAAAAAGGTCATGTTGAAACATTTTAATGATGACATTTCTATGTATAATCTTGTATGTTTTTATAAGAATAATGCAATGAAAACATTATGCCCAACATTTTTTTCAAATCGTTACGTCAATTAAGTTGTAACCAAATCTACCGTGCAAAATATTGTTCTTTAAACTTTTTGTAACAATACTTTTTAAAAAATATTACGTCAATTATGTTGTAATATTACATATATTTTGTATGTGGGAGAGAGGATTTTTGTTGTAATACTCTTCACATTTGGGGAAAATCAAGAGTATGGCTAGGCCCGCCCAGTCGTTTTAAAGTGGAGTAGCTGGATTGCGGGTTGATTTCCAGAAAATAGAGGGTGGTAAATATAAAACTACATTTAAACTAATTCTGGATATCAGATCTCGATCGGACGGCGTGGAAATAACCGATTTTGAAGCCTCCAATGGGTCGGCCGACGCTGAGCGTTCGCCCTGAAGCAATCCCGCGCGCACCCAAGCTGGCGATCTAGTAGGTGTATAGGTTCCGGCGTCAATCTGGGCCAGGCCATACGTTACACCTGCGTCTCGTGGATCCAGAGGGAGAATTCTGTCCATATGGCCCAGAGCAAACTGGCCGGTGAGGCCTACTTTCCGAATTTGACGGGTAGCTGACGTACGAACGAAACACGCCAGGTTTCGCTCTGTCCCTCGTGACCTCGTCCACATATAAGCCCCGGGGTTCTTAGGGCTAGCGATCTAGAGCAGACACAGAAGGACGATCGACCTTGATCGATGGCGAAGAAGATCCAGGTAGCGGAGCTGTTGAGCGAGGAGGAGGAGATCAGGTCCATGGCAGCCGACGACAAAGTCGATCCATACGTGGAGGAGAGCCTGCGGGCCGAGCAGTCAGACATGCAGCGCATGCTCGCGGACGCGGACGAGTTCCCCACCGTCGCGATGCTGGACTGGGTGGACGCGCGCGAGGGCTACGCCGTCGCGCTCCGCGACGCGGCCGACGAGGACCTGGCGGACCTCGAGCACGGCCTCGCCGTCTTCGCGGGGAGGGCCGGCGAGGGGGCGCTGGTGTCCGAGCTGCGCAGGCAGGCCGCGTGGTGCGCCGCCATGCGCGCCGACGCGGACGCTCTCGCGGCCGACGCGCGGCGCCTGCGGGACGGGTGGCTGAGGCACGCGGCCGCGGCGGAGGACGGCGCCGCCGAGGACGCGCTCGTCGCCACGGCGGCCGAGACCCTCCTGGAGTTCGTGGCCAGGGAGATGGACGTCGGCGGGGTCCCCGAGGCGGACGCGGCCAGGGCCGACGCGATCAACGCGGCCGCCACGGCGAGACCCGGCGTCGCCGCGCGGTTCGCGGCGGAGTTTGTGGGGCGGCTGGTGGACAGGTTCCGGCGGGGCGCGGAGACGTACGCGGGGCAGCAGGAGAAGGCGGTTGCGGACGGGCTGCGGCGGCGCGCGGTGGAGGTGGAGATGCTTTGCGCCGATCCGGAGTTACTCGTGCCGCGGCTGCAGGCGTCCGGCTGGTGGATGTTCTGGATGCTAATGAACCGGCATGCCGCGACGCCCGCAGCTACAGCGCAAAAGCCGACGCCTCCGCCTCCGCGTCATATTAGAATATTAGATTAAGTAAAGGATTTGCTAATTCTCAGTGAGACTTAGGGCGTGTACAATCCTAGAGAAAGCAGCCTTTCCTTATTCCATCCATATCAGCAAGATAAGAGCATGTACAATAATGATAGCTTAGCAATGTTACATAGGATAAGTGCTGATATGGAGAAAAGAGAGTCAAAAAAAACTTTGCCTTCTCTTAGCTAGGAGATGATCTCTTAGCATAATCTGTCTCACCACATATTTGTTATGTCTTTTTACTAAAGGTAAAAGTAAAAAATAACCAATTATTTCTCATGTTTTACCGTCATATCAATTATATAAGACGATCCTATCGTCCATTGCACATGCCCTAAGGCACAAAAAAACATGTCGTACAATGCTCTCTTGCTTAGAGTTATCTCTAGTGCATTAAATGCTTGCAAGAAAGTAGGGATCAAAATAGAGAGCAAGCAATTGGTGCACATGAGCACCGGTGCTCTAAGTTTTTTAAATATTAAAACAATTATGTATTCGTGTTTCAAAAAATCATCATATTTATTCTATGAATACATATATATGTTCTGAATACTCGTGAGAAGTTTCGGTAAAAGTTGCATTGTATTTTGAGCTATAGGAAAAAAACAAATTTATGTCTACGTTTAGGGACATATATTTGTCAGAAATTTGTCTTTTTTGTGATACGGGGCGACCTTCGGTCTTCACCGCATCATATGCTTCATCGCCAAGACGACACGCAAAGCTAAATCTTCTCCTTTATGCGTGCCTACAATCGTCTATGTGGAACGATATACTACTTCATACTCCATCATGTCTCGATGATAGGAACTTGACGACAAGTACGAAGGGAAGAGAGGATGCTACGGAGACCCGATGACGCAAGGCCGATGTCACGGAAGCATGGAAGAGAAGGAGAAAGAGGAGTTGGACGCTCCAGGCCGGAACTTCCGCCCCTGATGGCCGGAACTTCCGCCCCACCGGAACTTCCGCCCCACCGGAACTTCCGCCAAAGTTCCGCCCTTGTTCCGGAAACGCGCCAAAATATCCCGGGATGATACTGCAAGGAAATCGGCCATTTTCGAAACTTGGCCGGAACTTCCGGCCCCCAGGTCCGGAACTTCCGCCCAGGACGGCCGGAACTTCCGCCCCATCGAACCTCAGCCAGATCTCAGCCCACTTTGGCTTGTAACTTACCCCTTCGGCCTCTTATCTATAAATAGGAACCTACCCCCACCTTCATGAGGGAGAGATGATGTTTAGATGAATTGGCTTATGCCTCTATTATCCTTTTGTGGATTTGGGAAACCCCCACCTTAGATTAACCGTCTATTGTATCCCTCCGTGTTGAATCCGTTTGATCTCTTTGGTGACTTCTACCACTAGTGGAGAAGAGGCCTTTCGTCCCAAGCAAATGTCCCCGTTTTGAACCAAACCGAGTCCAATGGGGGCACTGGTCCCGGTTTGTGATACAAACCGGGTCTAAAGGCCCATCGGCAGGGCGCGGCAGGCTGTGTCACGGCTCGGATGAAATAGGTCCCAGTTGGTATTACAAACCGGGACTAAAGGGTAGACCTTTAGTCCCGGTTCACTTTACCAAACCGGGACTAAAGGTTTTTCTGCTCCCCACGCACCACCACACACACACCCCCCCCCCCCCCCCCGTGGATCGCCTTTTTTAACACTGTAAAATAGAAAAGAAAATGAGAGAAAATTCAAAAAATAAAATCTTTTGAGATTCCTGTATGTTAAGCAACCTACTATTAGGGAAAATTAACAAATTTGAATTTCCACTTTTATTACAATTTTTTTAAAAAAATGGTAAAACCGCAATAATTTTTGCATACGATGTCGAAAAAAAACGTATAATATATCAAAAAAATCCTGGGAAAAAGTTATATCCGAATTCACCCGGGTTTACCTGGTTAGCCAATGTTTAGATTCTCAAATTTCCAAATAAAAATATGAAAGCAGGAAGATTTTAGTTTTTGCCAGAAATTCAAGATTTTATATTTTCAATTTTTCGTAATTAAAAATTGTATCCTGCATAAATATTATTGTTTCTTAACCATTAAGTTAGCCCTTTTAGATTTTCAAATTTTCATGTTTTTTGGAAAAAAATATTTAAAATATTTAAAATAAAAAGCTATGTTTATTTATTTATTAAAATTATAATACAAATTTAAAAAGGTAATGTTTATTTATTTATTAAAATTATTATTACATCATTACTTTTGTTTATTAATAGAATTATTTGGAATTCAAACAATAAAGAAGTGTGACATCGACCAACATGTTAATAGGATTGATATGATACTACTATCACATACATGCGCGCGAAGCACTTGGAAGTGAGATGTGAAGAAACTCGGAAGTTAAGCGTGCTAGTGTTGGAGTAGTTGGAGGATGGGTGACCGAGCGGGAAGTTTGACCACGAGTAAGCAATTTTACTAGAGATTAAGTGTAGTTAGAGACTAAACTTGTCAAATAACGAAAATACTAGTAATTCTGAAAAAATAGGAAAAAAGAGGGAGTGAAAAATAATTTAAAAAATAAAAATAGATAATTTTTTTAACAAAATAGCATTTTGCCCCGACGCGCGCTAGCAGACCACGTGGTGGGACCTTTAGTCCCGGTTTGTTTTACAACCGGGACTAAAGGGAAGGACCTTTAGTCCCGGATGGTTAGTCCCGGTTGCAAAACCGGGACTATAGGGCATTTTTCTACTAGTGTACCGATTGTTGGTCTTTTGCTTGCACTTCTACCTTTTGATCTTTTGCTTGCACTTCTATCAACCTTTCGGTCTTTTCACCCTTCTAGATCTCTCTGGTTCGATTCGTCGATCTCTTTGCGGGACTTCTACCGGAAGGTCTTTTCTCGCAACCTCTATTGAGTTGGTGGTTCGGGCCAACGAGGATAACCGATTGTGTTGTGTGCGTGTGTTTGTATCGTGTTCTTCGCGTTCATCCACTTCCTCGCGAATCCCCCTCCGCAATCACACTCACCCGGGTCAATTCGTGAGATCGGTAACCGACACGGGCTCAGCCCGCATCATTTTGTATAGCTCAAAATATAACATATTTTTCTCCAAAATTTCTACCATATCTTCGGAATGTTTATATGTATGTAGGTATTTAATTTTAAATTTTTTGAAATTCAAATAATATGATTTTATAGCACTAGGAGCAGTGGTGTTTATGTGCTAAAGACACTTTTCGTCAAAATAGATAGTATCCCAGTAGACTATGGTATGCTACGTGATATTTGCAAATACACCAAATAGATCTCTAGCTTAAAGAAAATCAGATCAGTGGCATAGCCATATTGTGGCCTGTGTGGTCAATTGACCACACAGGTTTCTGAAAAATCCTTTGTATTTCGGTATAAAAATAGTAAAAAAATATATTTAAAATAGGTTAAAACACATGCATGTGTTTGATATGACAGATTTAAAATGATAATATAGAGTTTAAGTTCTGCCTCCGCCACTGAATCAGATACAGAGCGTGGTGGATGGGGCTTCATAATTCGGGACGATCCAGACGTCAAGTTGGAGGCGGATTCATCTACCCTCGTACAAGCGGACAAGCCATGAAGAGCAAATAATACTGGGATCTGTAATACACATGTAATATTTTGTAATTCTCTGACCGAACTACCCATTCCGTCTAATAAAACTAAAAAATTCGAGACTGCAGAGTCAGCATATTAATTCAGGTTGCAATAGAAGTAGCACGACAGTGCATTAGATGAACCAGATAATAAAGATGAAGAAGAGAAGATGTATAAATGGTACAAGGAGAAGGACGTGGATTACTAATCTGTGGGAAAGGCAAGATTGGGGTCAGTAGGGGCAACCCCGCCCCACCAAACGTGCGAGGCGGCGGAGTTAGATCTAGCATATTCTGGTGGTGGGGGAGGAAATACGTGCTCTAGGGGTGGAGAAGCATATCCACGCATGCGCACGGACCAAGGCGCTTCAGTTCGCTGAGTATTCTCTCAGACTCTCTCTGCCTTTAGAACCAACAAACTTGTAAATCACGGCGTGAAAAGCGAGAGAGCGGGTCCATACCGGGTTTTTTTTTTGAGAGAATTCAGGCACTTTATACATACGGTGTGATCATCAATGCAATTCGCTGAGTATTTTCTCAAACTTTTTTTTTTTTGAGATATGACAAATTATTACAAAAAGTTTGTAAAAACAGAAGAAATAGTTTGTGTGTGTTTGTAGACTGTAGAGACGAACTACCTAGCTCGGGCCCAAGGGAAGGATTCAGAAAATTGCTGTCCACTCCGACGGTCGGGGCCCGGGCTGGAGAAGCGAATCATGTGGCTTGGTTCGTGGCTGGGCGCTGACCCGCCTGAGACGGACGCGACGCTTTCCAGCCGTGGGCGCAAGTGGCTGCCTCACGGTCACGGGTGCTACCTGCACGTCATCTGTGTTGGCTCGCTGTCATCTGCCTTTCCGGTGCGACTGCCCAACTCTGATTTTGTACAGGCAAAATAGCACACACTCGTACACGTGAACAATCGGAACAACGCTCGTTCGTCGGCAGAAATTTTAAGCCAGCAGAGCAGCGTGCATGCCGCTGACAACCGGAGTGAGTGAGGTACAAATGTACAATCACAAAAGAACACATGAGTTAGGTACAAATGTACAATCACAATCAACGCAGGATCGGTAAAAAGCCCTGAAGAGGAAGAAGAATGTGTAGTTTTCAGTCACCTCACACTCACTCACGGAAACTCAGCAGCTAGCAGGTCGAAATTCAATGCCAACACGCACTAGTCTCTTCTCCCTTGCGCTCCTAGTACTAGTACTACCAGCGTTCCGAATCGTGTACCCGTCGTGCCAATGATACGCTCGTCCTTCTCCAATCAATGCAACTGCAGTACACGCCTACACGGTACACTCTACACGCGCAATGGTTTTGTAGTATTTACCCGTCACGGATTCACGGTCCTTGAAGCATCTCTACCGGAGCCTTCTTCTAAAAGTGCAAACCGCAAAATTCAAGTTCAATCTTCCAAAAACGTTTTTACGGATCGCAAAACGGCTGACACAGAACGAACACTGTAAACTGAAACTGAAAAACAAAATATTCAAAAAGTCATAATTTTCTTCACAAGAACTGTCCGCCGGCCGATGCCTATATCTCCCCGCGCGGCCGCCACCCGCAACCCTGGCTGGGCATCTCGAGCCCAAGAGCCCGCTGCCTACACCCCAGCACCCGCCGCCACTTAGCTAGCAAACTTAATCGGGATAGTAGCACCACCCAGCTAGCTAGCTAACTATGGAATCGATTGGATATTTGTGAATTAATCCAAATAGTTAGACCTAGCTAGCTCCCATGTAAGACTAGCTCGCGTGTGTCGTACCGCTCGCCAGAATCTGCACGTGTACGCATTCCCAGTGTTGCTTGCGTGCACCACACCGCTTGCAGGAGTTAGTCTATATCGAGAAGATTCGCCGGGAATTGATATAGACATGGTTGGAATTGAAGCAGGCTGATAGGATGTTTGACCGGAGGTGCACAATTTTATCAAACCAGCCAGAAATCGGTGGTTAGAGGCGGTTGTACGGACGTTGCGCTGGAGTAGCGGTGAGAAATCCGCTCAGTTTTGGGCTGTAAACCGCCCTTCAGTATGCATTACTAGGGGTCGAGTGTGAAATTTTTTGGGCCCCTGAAAAAGTTTTTTAGGCCGGACAGCGAGTATAGTCTCTGTTCTACGCCACTTTCAACCCGAATCCTTAAATCGGTCGGAAAAATACGGTTCTGGTGTGATTTACGGGCTCTATTAGAGATGCTCTTACATTGTGATCCTTGTCAAATTGCCAACGACACGACATTAGAGCATTTCCACCGACGCTCCTAATAGCATTCCCAATAGCTCTATTGGGATCCTAGTGAGAGAAAGCGCTCACATCGACGCTCTCCAAAAAACGCCGGCATGTTCTGGAGTCCCATAAAAGCGTCGGCGCGCCCGAAAGGATCCCTATGCGAAGTGCTTCGATCGGGGTCACCGGCGCCTCTTCAACAATAACTCCACGTCGAATTACTGGAGTTTGGGGGGTTTTATGGGTCTCGGTGGGGGTACCGGTGCGGAAACAACATCCCTAGATGGAGGATGCTATGCCGGCACCCCCATACGGCAGTGCTGGCGTCTCTGCCGACGCCTATTTGGAGGACGCCGGTGGAGATAGACACATGAGTCGTGAATGAGTATATTTGCGTATTCTTTTTTCTCTAAGGGAATTTACACTAGTTAATTTGGATGGCCCCTTGTGACAAGGAAAAGTCCAAAAAATCTTAAACTTTATATAGATGATAGCTAAATCCAACCTTAAACTATTCCTCATGAAAATTAGCACTCTAAACTTGTCAATTCCCGTCTCATTTAAATTTTGCAGTACTTGTTTTCCACGAGAGAAATAAAATAGCCAAAAATACTGCTATCACTAATAGCACTGGCGCATGACTCGTATCTATCTTCTTCCTTCTCTCCCGACCACCCCTTTCTTCACCACCACTTGGTTCTTCACGGTCCTTGATACGTCTCAAACGTATCTATAATTTCTTATGTTCCATGCTACTTTTATGATGATACTCACATGTTTTATACACATTATATGTCATTATTATGCATTTTCCGGCACTAACCTATTAACGAGATGCCGAAGAGCCGATTCTTTGTTTCTGCTGTTTTTGGTTTCAGAAATCCTAGTAAGGAAATATTCTCAGAATTGGACGAAATCAACGCCCAGGGTCCTATTTTTGGACGAAGCTTCCAGAAGTCCGAGGGAGAGACGAAGTGGGGCCACGAGGTGGCGACACACCAGGGCGGCGCGGCCCAGGCCCTGGCCGCGCCGACCTATGGTGTGGGCCCCTCGTGTGGCCCCCTGACCTACCCTTCCGCCTACAAATAGCCTCCGTCGCGAAACCCCCAGTACCGAGAGCCACGATACGAGAAAACATACTGAGACACCGCCGCTGATACGTCTCCGACGTATCCATAATTTATGTCGTTCCATGCTTGTTTTATGACAATACTTACATGTTTTGCTTGCACTTTATGATGATTTCATGCATTTTCCGGAACTAACCTATTAACAAGATGCCACAGTGCCAGTTCCTGTTTTCTGCTGTTTTTGGTTCCAGAAAGGCTGTTCGGGCAATATTCTCGGAATTGGACGAAATCAACGCCAAACCTCCTATTTTTCCCGGAAGGCTCCAGAACACCGAAGAAGACCCGGAGAGGAGGCCCAGGGGCCCCACACCACCTGGCCGCGCGGGCAGGCCCCTGGCCGCGCCGGCCTATGGGGAGGGCGCCCTGGTGCCCCTCCTGCGCCGCCTCTTCGCCTATAAAACCCCTTTCGACCTAAAAACGCAGTACCAATTGACGAAACTCCAGAAAGACTCCAGGGGCGCCGCCACCATCGCGAAACTCCAATTCGGGGGACAGAAGTCTCTGTCCCGGCACCCTGCCGGGACGGGGAAGTGCCCCCGGAAGCCATCTCCATCAACGCCATCACCTCCATCATGCTCCGTGAGTAGTTCCCCCATGGACTACGGGTTCTAGCTGTAGCTAGTTGGTATTCTCTCCCCCATGTACTTCAATACAATGATCTCATGAGCTGCCTTACATGATTGAGATTCATCTGATGTAATCGGTGTTGTGTTTGTTGGGATCCGATGGATGATACATTATGATTAGTCTATCTATAAAGTTTGTGAAGTTATTGTTGCTGCAATCTTGTTGTGTTTAATGCTTGTCACTAGGGCCCGAGTGGCATGATCTTAGATTTGAGCTTTATAATTATTGCTTAGATTGTATCTACAAGTTGTATGCACATGTCACTGTCCGGAACCAAAGGCCCCGAAGTGACAGAAATCGGGACAACCGGAGGGGATGGCGGTGATGTGAGGGACACATGTTTTCACCGAGTGTTAATGCTTTGCTCCGGTACTCTATTAAAAGGAGTACCTTAATATCCAGTAGTTTCCCTTGAGGCCCGGCTGCCACCGGCTGGTAGGACAATAGATGTTGTGCAAGTTTCTCATTGCGAGCACGTACGACTAAATATGGAAAACATGCCTACATGATTAATGAATTAATGTTCTTTCTTAATGCTTTATCAATCCTGTCAATTGCCCGACTGTAATTTGTTTACCCAACACTTGTTATTGGAGAGTTGCCACTAGTGTAGATAGCTGGGAACCCCGGTCCATCTCTCATCATTATATACTCGTTCTACATGTCATTGGAAGTAGTATCAACTATTCTCTGGTGCCATTGCCACTGTGTTACTATTACTGCTGCTGTGTTACTGTTACTATTGCTCTCATATCACTGCTACTTTCACATCACCCTTGTTACAAGTGCTTTTCCAGGTGCAGCTGAATTGACAACTCAGTTGTTAAGGCTTCTAAGTATTCTTTACCTCCCCTTGTGTCGAATCAATAAATTTGGGTTTTACTTCCCTCGAAGACTATCGCGATCCCCTATACTTGTGGGTTATCAAGACTGTTTTCTGGCGCCGTTGCCGGGGAGGCATAGCTCTACTCATAAGTTCACCTGGGGAGTACACTCTACCTCTCTCTCTGCTTTTATTTTGTTTTATTTTGTTTTGCTTAGTTTACTTTTTCCTAGTTTACTTGTGCTTAGTTTATTTCTGTCTAGTATTACTTTGCTCGGTTTACTTTTGTCTAGTTTATTTCAGTTTTGTTTTATTTTCCTCATATACCCAAAAATCCATAAAAATTTGAAAAACCGAAAAATTAAAAACTGCTGTCATGGGAGAACCAACAACCTACTTGGAGCTTATGGAATGTTATAATTGTTATAGAGAATCAAGAACTGGTAAAATAATGAGTGCTATGATAGAAAAATTGAATACAATGGCTAGAATCTTGCTTAGACGCCATGATATAAACTGTTGCTCTCAACAGGATACTAAACATCTTAAATTTCAATGTGGCTTTAGTGAAGAATTTTTTATTAAGAACTATAATCGGAATTGCTATATTCATTATGGGTTCGAAGAGGTAGAACAATTTGTCTTATTTATGGGAGCCTCCGAGATAGAATCCTTCATGGTTGAGAATTATGAAACTTGTGCTATTTGTAAGGACCTTAAAGATTATGTCTCTACTATCCTTAATTCTTGCATAGAATGCTACAGTGGTAATCCTTATATCATTGATTATAAAGAGAGACTCATTAATGCACAAGAATGCACTCACAATTTGCAGGAACCTGTGGAAGAAGAAATTGATGAACCTGAAAGCTCATTGGATGAAAAAGAGGAGGAAATTGATGAACCTGAAAGCTCATTGGATGAAAAAGAAGAGGAGAGCGACGAACAAAATGGGGAAGAATGGATTAGCTACCCATGCCAACCTTCTAATGAGAGTAACTCTTTATCTCTTACACTATTTGATTGTCCTCCATGCTTACCGAAAGAGGTTGAATATTATGTTCCTGTGGATTCTCTTGAAATATTTCCTATAAGTAAAACTTGTGAGAATAATTATGCTACTGTTATATATGATAATCCATGCTACTTTGATAAATCTTATGATAATGCTTTGTTTGTGCCTGATGTCGAAATGCATGGTACAAAAGAATTTTGCTTGGCAAATGTTTATGATAAAGCTCTAGATGATGGTCCTATGTTACTTGATAATATTAATTGTACTACTAATGAAAATGGGATTGGAGAGTCCTTGACTTATTCTATGAGTCCCATATCTCTTGAGATTGATCAACTACCTTGTTATATTATTAATAAAAGTAAGTTTGAAAGTTTTAATTCCACTATTCTTGAACTTGATAAAAATTATGTGTTTGGAAATCATGAAAAGTATGCTGCATGTGATAGTTATATTGTTGAGTTTGTTCATGAAGCTACTGAAAATTATTATGAGAGAGGAAAATATGGTAGTAGAAATTTTCATGGTACTAATACACCTCTCTATGTGCTGAAATTTTTGAAGCTACACTTGTTCTATCTTCCTATGCTTGTTACTTTGCTCTTCATGAACTTGTTTATTTACAAGATTCCTTTTCATAGAAAGCATTTTAGGCTTAAATGTGTTATGAATTTGCCTCTTGATGCTCTCTTTTGCTTCAAATACTATTTCTTGCGAGTGCATCATTAAAACTGCTGAGCCCATCTTAATGGCTATAAAGAAAGCAACTTCTTGGGAGATAACCCATGTGTTATTTTGCTAAAGTACTTTATTTTATATTTGTGTCTTGGAAGTTGTTTACTACTGTAGCAACATCTCCTTATCTTAGTTTTGTGTTTTGTTGTGCCAAGTGAAGCCTCTAATCGAAGGTTGATACTAGATTTGGATTTCTGCGCAGAAACAGATTTCTATCTGTCACGAATCTGGGATGTTTTCTCTGTAGGAAAATCAGAAAAATATGCCAATTTACGTGCGTGTTCCTCAGATATGTACGCAACTTTCATTAGTTTTGAGTTTTCTGATTTGAGCAACGGAAGTATTTATTAAAAATTCGTCTTTACGGACTGTTCTGTTTTGACAGATTCTGCCTTTTATTTCGCATTGCTTCTTTCGCTGTGTTGGGTGGATTTCTTTGTTCCATTACCTTCCAGTAGCTTTGAGCAATGTCCAGAAGTGTTAAGAATGATTGTGTCACATCTGAACATGTGAGTTTTTGATTATGTACTAACCCCTCTAATGAAGTTTATGAGAAGTTTGGTGTGAAGGAAGTTTTCAAGGGTCAAGAGAGGAGGATGATATATGATCAAGAAGAGTGAAAAGTCTAAGCTTGGGGATGCCCCCGTGGTTCATCCCTGCATATTTCAAGAAGACTCAAACGTCTAAGCTTGGGGATGCCCAAGGCATCCCCTTCTTCATCAACTTATCAGGTTCCTCCCCTGAAACTATATTTTTATTCGGTCACATCATATGTGTTTTACTTGGAGCGTCTGTGTGCTTTTATTTTTGTTTTTGTTTGAATAAGATCGGATCCTAGCAATCCTTGTTTGGGAGAGAGACACGCTCCGCTTTTTCATATGAACACTTGTTCTTCGTTTTACTTTTAATGTTCAATGATAAAAGTTGGAAGTTGTTATGGTTATTTGGTTGGAAAAAGAAAATGCCTCATATTGTATTGGATAATTTGACACTTGGCAATTGTTTTGAGCTCTCAAGTAGATCATGATTAATCTCTTGCATCATGTAGTTTAAACCTATTAGTGGAGAACTACTGTAGAGCTTGTTAAAATTGGTTTGCATGATTGGTCTCTCTTAAGGTCTAGATATTTTCTAGTAAAAGTGTTTGAGCAACAAGGAAGACAGTGTAGAATATTATAATGCTTGCAATATGTTCTTATGTAAGTTTTGCTGTATCGGTTCATACTTGTATTTGCTTCAAATAGCCTTGCTAGCCTAAGCCTTGTATCGAGAGGGAATACTTCTCATGCATCCAAAATCATTGAGCCAACCACTATGCCATTTGTGTCCACCATACCTACCTACTACATGGTATTTCCTGCCATTCCAAGTAAATACTTCATGTGCTACCTTTAAACAATTCAAAATTTACTATCTCTTATTTGTGTCAATGTTTTATAGCTCATGAGGAAGTATGTGGTGTTTTATCTTTCAATCTTGTTGGGCAGTTTTCACCAATGGACTAGTGATTTCATCCGCTTATCCAATAATTTTGCAAAAAGAGCTGGCGCGGGGTTCCCAGCCCCCAATTAATTAACTTCATTAATAATTCTCTTCACATGTTTTGCTCTGATTCATCAGTAAGCAACTTAATTTTGCAAATAGACACTCCTCCATGGTATGAGATTGTTGGAAGGCACCCGAGGATTCGGTTAGCCATGGCTTGTGTAAGCAAAGGTTGGGAGGAGTGTCAACCATAAATAAAACTAAAGTACATGTGTAAACAAAAGAGAAGAGGGATGATCTACCTTGCTGGTAGAGATAACGTCCTTCATGGGAGCCGCTCTTTGAAAGCCTGTTTAGCAAGGGAGTTAGAGTGCCCACTACCATTCGTTGACAACAACAAACACCTCTCAAAATTTTACTTTTATGCTCTCTATATGATTTCAAAACTTGAAAAGCTCTAGCACATGATTTATCCCTGCTTCCCTCTGCGAAGGGCCTTTCTTTTACTTTATGTTAAGTCAGTTTACCTACTTCCTTCCATCTTAGAAGCAAACACTTGTGTCAACTGTGCATTGATTCTTACATACTTGTGAAGGAGATATGCCCTAGAGGCAATAATAAAGTGGTTATTATTTATATCTTTATGTTTATGATAAATGTTTATATATCATGCTAGAATTGTATTAACCGAAACATTAGTACATGTGTGATATGTAGACAAACAAGAAGTCCCTAGTATGCCTCTTAAACTAGCTTGTTGATTAATGGATGATTAGTTTCATAATCATGAACATTGGATGTTATTAATAACAAGGTTATGTCATTGTGTGAATGATATAATGGACACACCCAATTAAGCGTAGCATAAGATCTCGTCATTAAGTTATTTGCTATAAGCTTTCGATACATAGTTACCTAGTCCTTATGACCATGAGATCATGTAAATCACTTATACCGGAAAGGTACTTTGATTACACCAAACACCACTGCGTAAATGGGTGGCTATAAAGGTGGGATTAAGTATCCGGAAAGTATGAGTTGAGGCATATGGATCAACAGTGGGATTTGTCCATCCCGATGACGGATAGATATACTCTGGGCCCTCTCGGTGGAATGTCGTCTAATGTCTTGCAAGCATATGAATGAGTTCATAAGAGACCACATACCACGGTACGAGTAAAGAGTACTTGTCAGGAGACGAGGTTGAACAAGGTATAGAGTGATACCGAAGATCAAACCTCGGACAAGTAAAATATCGCGAGACAAAGGGAATTGGTAATATATGTGTATGGTTCATTCGATCACTAAAGTCATCGTTGAATATGTGGGAGCCATTATGGATCTCCAGATCCCGCTATTGGTTATTGGTCGGAGTGAGTACTCAACCATGTCCGCATAGTTCTCGAACCGTAGGGTGACACACTTAAAGTTGGATGTTGAAATGGTAGCACTTGAATTATGGAATGGAGTTCGAATATTTGTTCGGAGTCCGGATGAGATCCCGGACATCACGAGGAGTTCCGGAATGGTCCGGAGAATAAGATTCATATATAGGATGTCATTTTATGTGAAATAAAATGTCGCGGAAGGTTCTATGGAAGGTTCTAGAAGGTTCTAGAAAAGTCCGGAAGAAACCACCAAGGAAGGTGGAGTCCACAAGGGACTCCACCTCCATGGCCGGCCAGCCCTAGATGGGGTGGAGTCCCAAGTGGACTCCACCATAGGGGGCCGGCCACCCCCACATGGGAGGTGGGAATCCCACCTTTGGGTGGGAGTCCCTAGTTGGGCTAGGTTTCCCCTCCTATGGAAGGTTTTGGTTTCGGGTCTTATTCGAAGACTTGGACACCAACACTTGGGATCCACCTATATAATGAGGGGCCAAGGGAGGGGGCCGGCCACCCCAAGACCAGAAGCTGGCCGCCCCCCATAGAGTGGCCGGCCACCCCCTCCCAAACCCTAGCCAAGCTCCTCCACTCCATATTGCCCGCATTGCTTAGCGAAGCTCCGCCGGACTTCTACACCGCCACCGAGCACCACGCCGTCGTGTCGTCGGATTCAAGAGGAGCTACTACTTCCGCTGCCCGCCGGAACGGGAGGTGGACGTCGTCTTCATCAACAACCGAACGTGTGACCGAGTACGGAGGTGCTGCCCGTTCGTGGCGCCGGAACCGATCGTGATCAAGATCTTCTTCGCGCTTTTGCAAGCGGCAAGTGATCGTCTACCGCAGCAACAAGAGCCTCATCTTGTAGGCTTTGGAATCTCTTCAAGGGTGAGACTCGATACCCCCTCGTTGCTACCGTCTTCTAGATTGCATCTTGGCTTGGATTGCGTGTTCGCAGTAGGAAAATTTTTGTTTTCTATGCAACGTTATCCTACGGTGGTATCGAGCCGTGTCTATGCATAGATGGTTGCACGAGTAGAACACAATGGTTTGTGGGCGTTGATGCTCTTGTTATCTTTAGTTTGAGTACTTTGCATCTTTATGGCATAGTGGGATGAAGCGGCTCGGACTAACTTTACATGACCGCGTTCATGAGACTTGTTCCTCGTTCGACATGCAACTTGTATTGCATAAGAGGCTTTGCGGGTGTCTGTCTCTCCTACTATAGTAAAGATTCAATTTACTCTTCTATTGAAAACATTAGTATCAACGTTGTGGTTCATGTTCGTAGGTAGATTAGATCTCTCTCGAAAACCCTAAACCACGTAAAATATGCAAACCAAATTAGAGACGTCTAACTTGTTTTTGCAGGGTTTGGTGATGTGATATGGCCATAATGTGATGATGAATATGTATGAGATGATCATTATTGTATTGTGGCAACCGGCAGAGCCTTATGGTTGTCTTTAAATTTCATGTTGAGTAGTATTTCAAAGTAGTTGTAATAGTTGCTACATGGAGGACAATCATGAAGACGGCGCCATTGACCTTGACGCTACGCCGACGATGATGGAGATCATGCCCGAAGATGATGGAGATCATATCCGTGCTTTGGAGATGAAGATCAAAGGCGCAAGAACAAAAGGGCCATATCATATCACATATGAACTGCATGTGATGTTAATCCTTTTTATGCATCTTATTTTGCTTAGATCGCGACGGTAGCATTATAAGATGATCCCTCACTAAAATCTCAAGATAATAAAGTGTTCATCCTTAGTAGCACCGTTGCCAAGTCTTGTCGTTTTGAAGCACCTCGTGATGATCGGGTGTGATAGATTCAATAAGTACATATGACGGGTGCAAGACAGTTTTGCACATGCGGATACTAAGGTGGCCTTGACGAGCCTAGCATGTACAGACATGGTCTCGGAACACGTGATACCGAAAGGTAGAGCATGAATCATATGGTTGATATGATGAACACTTTGAGTGTTCGCCATTGAAATCACACCTTTTCTCGTGATGATCGGGTTTAGGTGCGGTGGATTTGGTTCGTGTGATCACTAAGACAATGCGAGGGATATTGTTTTGAGTGGGAGTTCACTTAGGTTTTTAATTATGTTGAATTAAAATTTGAACTCAATTTGTCATAAACTTAGTCTAAACTATTGCAAATATATGTTGTAGAGATGGCGTCCCCAATCAATTTTAATCAGTTCCTAGAGAAAGAAAAACTTAAGAGCAACGGTAGCAACTTCACCGACTGGTTCCGTCATGTGAGGATCTTCCTCTCTGGCGGAAATCTGCAATTTGTGCTTGATGCACCGCTAGGTGACCCTCCTGCAGAAGATGAATCCGATGAAGTAAAAGCTGTTTACGCGACTCGGAAAACTCGGTACTCTCAAGTTCGGTGTGCCATCCCGTGCGATCTGGAATCCGATCTTCAAAAACGTTTTGAGCACCATGATCCTCATGAGTTGATGAATGAGCTGAAAGCTATATTCGAGACTCATGCGGCCGTGGAATGCTATGAAGCATCGAAACATTTCTTCAGCTGTATGATGGAAGAAGGCAGCTCCGTTAGTGAGCACATGCTCGCCATGACCGGGCATGCGACGAAACTCGATGACTTGGGAATAGTGATTCCTAACAGACTGGGGATTAATCGTGTCCTTCAATCACTGCCACCAAGTTACAAGAACTTTGTGATGAACTACAATATGCAGAACATGAACAAGGAGTTACCTGAACTTTTTGGCATGCTAAAAGCTGCTGAGATTGAGATCAAGAAAGAGCACCAAGTGTTGATGGTCAACAAGACCACCAGTTTCAAGAAACAGGGCAAGTCTAAGGGAAAATTCAAGAAGGGTGGCAAGAAAGCTGCCACGCCTCCTATGAAACCTAAGAACGGCCCTAAGCCCGATGCCGAGTGCTATTATCGCAAGGAGAAGGGACAACTGGAAGCGTAATTGCTCCAAGTATCTCGGCTGATCTGAAGAGCGGCCTTGTCAAGAAGAAGAAAGAAGGTATATTTGATATACATGTTATAGATGTTCATTTCACTGGTTCTCGTTCTAGTACTGGGTATTTGATCTTGGTTCGGTTGCTCATATTTGTAACTCGAAACAGGAACTAAAGAATAAACGACAAGCTGAAAGATGAAGTGACGATGCGCGTTGAAACGGATCCAAGGTCAATGTGATCGCACGGCACACTTCCTCTACATCTACCTTCGGGATTAGTTTTAAGCCTAAATAATTGCTATTATGTACCTGCGTTGAGCATGAACATTATATCTGGATCTTGTTTAATGCAAGACGGTTATTCATTCAAGTCTGAGAATAATGGTTGTTCTATTTTTATGAATAATATCTTTTATGGTCGAGCACCACAAAAGAATGGCTTATTTCTATTAGATCTCGATAGTAGTGATACGCATATACATAACATTGATGCTAAGCGAATTAAACTTAATGATAATTCTACTTATATGTGGCACTGCTGCCTTGGTCATATTGGAGTGAAACGCATGAAGAAACTCCATCTTGATGGATTACTTGAATCACTTGACTTTGAGTCACTTGATAGATGCGAAGCATGTCTAATGGGTAAAATGACAAAGACTCCATTTTCTCGGTATGATGGAGCGAGCTACCGACTTATTGGAAATCATACATACAGATGTATGTGGACCAATGAGCGTAGCATCGCGCGGTGGTTATCGTTATGTTCTAACCTTCACAGATGATCTGAGTAGATATGGGTATATCTATTTCATGAAACATAAATCCGAAACTTTCGAGAAGTTTAAGGAATTTCAAAGTGAAGTAGAAAATCAACGTAACAAGAAGATCAAATTTCTACGATCTGATCGTGGAGGTGAATATCTGAGTTATGAGTTTGGCATGCATTTAAAGAAATGCGGAATACTTTCACAATTGACACCGCCGGGAACACCTCAACGAAACGGTGTGTCCGAACGTCGTAATCGAACTCTCTTAGATATGGTTCGTAGTATGATGTCTCTTACTGATTTGCCGTTATCATTTTGGAGTTATGCATTAGAGACAGCCGCATTCACTTTAAATAGAGCACCATCAAAATCCGTAGAAATGACACCGTATGAATTATGGTTTAATAAGAAACCTAAGTCATCGTTCCTGAAAGTTTGGGGTTGCGAAGCCTATGTAAAGAAGTTACAACCGGACAAGCTAGAACCCAAAGCGGAGAAATGCGTCTTCATAGGATACCCTAAGGAAACTATAGGGTACACTTTCTATCACAAATCCGAAGGCAAAATCTTTGTTGCTAAGAACGGAACCTTTCTTGAGAAAGAATTTCTCACTAAAGAAGTGACTGGAAGAAAAGTAGAACTTCGATGAGATTGATGAATCTATACTCGTTGATCGAGTAGCGCGAATCGGAAGTTGTACCTGTACCGCCTACACCGGCAACGAGAGGAAGCTAATGATAATGATCATGAAACTTCGAACGAGGAAACTACTCGAACCTCGCAGATCGACAAGGGAACGTGCCACTCCTGATTGGTATGATCCTTGTCTAAATGTCATGATTGTAGATAACAATGATGAGGACCTGCGACGTATGAAGAAGCGATGATGAGCCCGAGATTCCAACAAATGGCAAGAAGCCATGAAATCCGAAATGGGATCCATGTATGATAACAAAGTATGGACTTTGGTAGACTTACCCAATAGCCGAAAGGCTGTCGAGAATAAATGGATCTTCAAGAGAAAAACAGATGCTGATGGTAATATTACTGTCTATAAAGCTCGACTTGTCGCAAAGGGTTTCCGACAAATTCAAGGAGTTGACTACGATGAGACTTTCTCACTGTAGCGAAGCTAAACTCTGTGAGGATTTTGTTAGCACTCGCTGCTTTTTTCGATTATGAGATTTGGCAGATGGATGTCAAAACGGCGTTCCTTAATGGAGATATTGAGGAAGAGTTGTATATGGTACAACCCAAAGGTTTTGTCGATCCTAAAAATGCTGACAAAGTATGCAAACTTCAGCGTTCAATCTATGGACTGAAGCAAGCATCAAGAAGTTGGAACCGACGCTTTGATAAGGTGATCAAAGACTTCGGGTTTATACGGTGTCATGGAGAGGCCTGTATTTACAAGAAAGTGAGTGGGAGCTCTGTAGCATTCCCGATATTATATGTAGATGACATATTATTGATCGGGAATGATATAGAACTATTAAGCGGTGTTAAGGGTTATTTGAATAATAGTTTTTCAATGAAAGACCTTGGTGAAGCATCGTATATATTAGGCATCAAGATTTATAGAGATAGATCAAGACGCCTAATAGGGCTATCACAAGAGTACATATCTGGACAAGATTCTAAAGAAGTTTAGAATGGACGAAAGTAAGAAAGGGTTCTTACCTATGTTACTGTGCAAGGTATTGAGTAAAACTCAAGGACCGGCTACTACAGAAGAAAGAGAAAGGATGTGTAACATCCCCTATGCCTCGGCAGTAGGATCTATCATGTATGCCATGCTATGTACTAGACCGGATATAGCACATGCCGTTAGTTTGACTAGCGGATATCAAAGTGATCCAGGAATGGAACATCGGACAGCGGTCAAGAATATCCTGAAGTACTTGAAAAGAACTAAGGATATGTTTCTTTGTTATGGAGGTGACCAAGAGCTCGTTGTAAACGGTTACACCGATGCAAGTTGGAACACTGATCCCGATGACTCTAAGTCACAATGCGGGTACGTGTTTATATTGAATGGTGCTGCGATAAGCTGGGCAAGCTCGAAGCAAAGTGCACGGTGGCGAAGTCTTCAACGTAATCGAGTACATAGCGGCTTCGGAGGCTTCATCGGAAGCGGTATGGATGAAGAGGTTCATTGTAGAGCTCGGTGTGGTTCCTAGTGCATTGGACCCATTAATCATTTCTTGTGATAACATGGGTGCCATCGCCAATGCACAAGAGCCAAGGTCACACAAGAGGCTGAAGCATATCAAGCTGCGTTACCACTCGATTCGCGAGTACATCGAAGATGGAGAAGTAAAGATTTGCAAAGTACACACCGATCTGAATGTAGCAGATCCGTTGACTAAAGCTCTCCCTAGGGCAAAGCATGACCAACACCGAATGCCATGGGTGTTAGGTATATTACAATGTAATCTAGATTATTGACTCTAGTGCAAGTGGGAGATCAAGGAGATATGCCCTAGAGGCAATAATAAAGTGGTTATTATTTATATCTTTATGTTTATGATAAATGTTTATATATCATGCTAGAATTGTATTAACCGAAACATTAGTACATGTGTGATATGTAGACAAACAAGAAGTCCCTAGTATGCCTCTTAAACTAGCTTGTTGATTAATGGATGATTAGTTTCATAATCATGAACATTGGATGTTATTAATAACAAGGTTATGTCATTGTGTGAATGATATAATGGACACACCCAATTAAGCGTAGCATAAGATCTCGTCATTAAGTTATTTGCTATAAGCTTTCGATACATAGTTACCTAGTCCTTATGACCATGAGATCATGTAAATCACTTATACCGGAAAGGTACTTTGATTACACCAAACACCACAGCGTAAATGGGTGGCTATAAAGGTGGGATTAAGTATCAGGAAAGTATGAGTTGAGGCATATGGATCAACAGTGGGATTTGTCCATCCCGATGACGGATAGATATACTCTGGGCCCTCTCGGTGGAATGTCGTCTAATGTCTTGCAAGCATATGAATGAGTTCATAAGAGACCACATACCACGGTACGAGTAAAGAGTACTTGTCGAGACGAGGTTGAACAAGGTATAGAGTGATACCGAAGATCAAACCTCGGACAAGTAAAATATCGCGAGACAAAGGGAATTGGTAATATATGTGTATGGTTCATTCGATCACTAAAGTCATCGTTGAATATGTGGGAGCCATTATGGATCTCCAGATCCCGCTATTGGTTATTGGTCGGAGTGAGTACTCAACCATGTCCGCATAGTTCTCGAACCGTAGGGTGACACACTTAAAGTTGGATGTTGAAATGGTAGCACTTGAATTATGGAATGGAGTTCGAATATTTGTTCGGAGTCCCGGATGAGATCCCGGACATCACGAGGAGTTCCGAATGGTCCTGGAGAATAAGATTCATATATAGGATGTCATTTTATGTGAAATAAAATGTCGCGGAAGGTTCTATGGAAGGTTCTAGAAGGTTCTAGAAAAGTCCGGAAGAAACCACCAAGGAAGGTGGAGTCCACAAGGGACTCCACCTCCATGGCCGGCCAGCCCTAGATGGGGTGGAGTCCCAAGTGGACTCCACCATAGGGGGCCGGCCACCCCCCACATGGGAGGTGGGAATCCCACCTTTGGGTGGGAGTCCTAGTTGGGCTAGGTTTCCCCCTCCTATGGAAGGTTTTGGTTTCGGGTCTTATTCGAAGACTTGGACACCAACACTTGGGATCCACCTATATAATGAGGGGCCAAGGGAGGGGGCCGGCCACCCCAAGACCAGAAGCTGGCCGCCCCCCATAGAGTGGCCGGCCACCCCCTCCCAAACCCTAGCCAAGCTCCTCCACTCCATATTGCCCGCATTGCTTAGCGAAGCTCCGCCGGACTTCTACACCGCCACCGACACCACGCCGTCGTGCTGTCGGATTCAAGAGGAGCTACTACTTCCGCTGCCCGCTGGAACGGGGAGGTGGACGTCGTCTTCATCAACAACCGAACGTGTGACCGAGTACGGAGGTGCTGCCCGTTCGTGGCGCCGGAACCGATCGTGATCAAGATCTTCTTCGCGCTTTTGCAAGCGGCAAGTGATCGTCTACCGCAGCAACAAGAGCCTCATCTTGTAGGCTTTGGAATCTCTTCAAGGGTGAGACTCGATACCCCCTCGTTGCTACCGTCTTCTAGATTGCATCTTGGCTTGGATTGCGTGTTCGCCGTAGGAAAATTTTTGTTTTCTATGCAACGTTATCCTACAACTTGCATATTTGCATTCATCATATTACTTTGTGTTGACAATTATCCATGAGATATGCATGTTGAAAGTTGAAAGCAATCGCTGAAACTTATATCTTCCTTTGTGTTGCTTCGATGCCTTTACTTTGAATTTATTGCTTTATGAGTTAACTCTTGTGCAAGACTTTTGATGCTTGTCTTGAAAGTACTCTTCATGAAAAGTTTTGCTATATGTTATCTATTTGTTAGCAACTATAGATCATTGCTTTGAGTCACTTCATTCATTTCATATGCTTTGTAATAGTATGATCAAGGTTATGTAAGTAGCATGTCACTACAGAAATTATTCTTTTTATCGTTTACCTGCTCGGGACGAGCAGGAACTAAGCTTGGGGATGCTGATACGTCTCCAACGTATCCATAATTTATGTCGTTCCATGCTTGTTTTATGACAATACTTACATGTTTTGCTTGCACTTTATGATGATTTAATGCATTTTCTGGAACTAACCTATTAACAAGATGCCACAGTGCCAGTTCCTGTTTTCTGCTGTTTTTGGTTCCAGAAAGGCTGTTCGGGCAATATTCTCGGAATTGGACGAAATCAACGCCAAACCTCCTATTTTTCCCGGAAGGCTCCAGAACACCGAAGAAGACCCGGAGAGGAGGCCCAGGGGCCCCACACCACCTGGCCGCGCGGGCAGGCCCCTGGCCGCGCCGGCCTATGGGGAGGGTGCCCTGGTGCCCCTCCTGCGTCGCCTCTTCGCCTATAAAACCCCTTTCGACCTAAAAACGCAGTACCAATTGACGAAACTCCAGAAAGACTCCAGGGGCGCCGCCACCATCGCGAAACTCCAATTCGGGGGACAGAAGTCTCTGTCCCGGCACCCTGCCGGGACGGGGAAGTGCCCCCGGAAGCCATCTCCATCAACGCCATCACCTCCATCATGCTCCGTGAGTAGTTCCCCCATGGACTACGGGTTCTAGCTGTAGCTAGTTGGTATTCTCTCCCCCATGTACTTCAATACAATGATCTCATGAGCTGCCTTACATGATTGAGATTCATCTGATGTAATCGGTGTTGTGTTTGTTGGGATCCGATGGATGATACATTATGATTAGTCTATCTATAAAGTTTGTGAAGTTATTGTTGCTGCAATCTTGTTGTGTTTAATGCTTGTCACTAGGGCCCGAGTGGCATGATCTTAGATTTGAGCTTTATAATTATTGCTTAGATTGTATCTACAAGTTGTATGCACATGTCACTGTCCGGAACCAAAGGCCCCGAAGTGACAGAAATCGGGACAACCGGAGGGGATGGCGGTGATGTGAGGGACACATGTTTTCACCGAGTGTTAATGCTTTGCTCCGGTACTCTATTAAAAGGAGTACCTTAATATCCAGTAGTTTCCCTTGAGGCCCGGCTGCCACCGGCTGGTAGGACAATAGATGTTGTGCAAGTTTCTCATTGCGAGCACGTACGACTAAATATGGAAAACATGCCTACATGATTAATGAATTGATGTTCTTTCTTAATGCTTTATCAATCCTGTCAATTGCCCGACTGTAATTTGTTCACCCAACACTTGTTATTGGAGAGTTGCCACTAGTGTAGATAGCTGGGAACCCCGGTCCATCTCTCATCATTATATACTCGTTCTACATGTCATTGGAAGTAGTATCAACTATTCTCTGGTGCCATTGCCACTGTGTTACTATTCGCTGCTTTGTATTCTTTGTTACTATTGCTCTCATATCACTGCTACTTTCACATCACCCTTGTTACAAGTGCTTTTCCAGGTGCAGCTGAATTGACAACTCAGTTGTTAAGGCTTATAAGTATTCTTTACCTCCCCTTGTGTCGAATCAATAAATTTGGGTTTTACTTCCCTCGAAGACTATCGCGATCCCCTATACTTGTGGGTTATCAGCCGCCGTCAATCCCATCTCGGGGGATTCTGGAGATCACCTCCGGCACCCTGCCGGAGAGGGGAATCATCTCCCGGAGGACTCTACACCGCCATGGTCGCCTCCGGATTGATGTGTGAGTAGTTCACCCCTGGACTATGGGTCCATAGCAGTAGCTAGATGGTTGTCTTCTCCTCATTGTGCTATCATTGTCTGATCTTGTGAGCTGCCTATCATGATCAAGATCATCTATCTGTAATGCTACATGTGTGTTTGTTGGGATCCGATGAATAGAGAATACTATGTTATGTTGATTATCAATCTATGTGTTGTTTATGATCTTGCATGCTCTCCGTTACTAGTAGATGCTTTGGCCAAGTTGATGCTTGTAACTCCAAGAGGGAGTATTTATGCTCGATAGTGGGTTCATGTCTCCGTGAATCTGGGGGAGTGACAGCAACCTCTAAGGTTATGGATGTGCTGTTGCCACCAGGGATAAAACATTGATGCTATGTTCGAGGATATAGTTATTGATTACATTACGCACCATACTTAATGCAATTGTCTGTTGCTTGCAACTTAATACCGGAAGGGGTTCGGATGATAACCTGAAAGTGGACTTTTTAGGCATAGATGCATGCTGGATAGCGGTCTATGTACTTTGTCGTAATGCCCAATTAAATCTCACAATACTCATCATGTCATGTATGTGCATTGTCATGCCCTCTCTATTTGTCAATTGCCCAACTGTAATTTGTTTACCCAATATGCTATTTCTTATGGGAGAGACACCTCTAGTGAACTGTGGACCCCGGTCCATTCTTTTACATCGAATACAATTTACTGCAATACTTGTTCTACTGTTTTCTGCAAACAATCATCATCCACACTATACATCTAATCCTTTGTTACAGCAAGCCGGTGAGATTGACAACCTCACTGTTTCGTTGGGGCAAAGTACTTTGGTTGTGTTGTGCAGGTTCCACGTTGGCGCCGGAATCCCTGGTGTTGCGCCGCACTACATCTCGCCGCCATCAACCTTCAACGTGCTTCTTGGCTCCTACTGGTTCGATAACCTTGGTTTCTTTCTGAGGGAAAACTTGCTACTGTGTGCAACATACCTTCCTCTTGGGGTTCCCAACGAACGTGTGTGTTACACGCCATCAAGCTCTTTTTCTGGCGCCGTTACCGGGGAGATCAAGACACGCTGCAAGGGGAGTCTTCACATCGCAATCTCTTTACTTTGTTTTTGTCTTGCTTTATTTTATTTACTACTTTGTTTGTTGCACTAAAACAAAACACAAAAAAAATTAGTTGCTAGTTGATACGTCTCCGACGTATCGATAATTTCTTATGTTCCATGCCACATTATTGATGATATCTACATGTTTTATGCACACTTTATGTCATTATTATGCGTTTTCCGGAACTAACCTATTGACGAGATGCCGAAGTGCCAGTTCCTGTTTTCTGCTGTTTTTGGTTTCAGAAATCCTAGTAAGGAAATATTCTCGGAATCGGACGAAATCAACGCCCAGCATCCTATTTTCACACGAAGCTTCCAGAACACCCGAGAGAGGTCAGAGGGGGGCCACAGGGCCACCAGACGTGTGCCCGGCGCGGCCAGAGGGGGGACCGCGCCGCCCTGGTGTGTGGGCCCCCCAGAAGTCCACCGACCTTGCCCTTCCGCCTATTTAAAGCCTCCGTCGCGAAAACCCTGATACGTTCGACGAAACCCGCAGAAACCTTCTGTAGCCGCCGCCATCGCGAAGCCAAGATCTGGGGGACAGGAGTCTCTGTTCCGGCACGCCGCCGGGACGGGGAAGTGCCCTCGGAAGGCTTCTCCATCGACACCACCGCCATCTTCATCAACGCTGCTGTCTCCCATGAGGAGGGAGTAGTTCTCCATCGAGGCTCGGGGCTGT
The DNA here is from genome assembly GCF_019359855.2 of Lolium perenne. Taxonomy (NCBI): domain Eukaryota; kingdom Viridiplantae; phylum Streptophyta; class Magnoliopsida; order Poales; family Poaceae; genus Lolium; species Lolium perenne. The sequence goes on along the minus strand of NC_067244.2, from coordinate 243,859,108 downwards.
ACCGGTAGCTATGTGGTTAATCTCTCTCCTATGTACTTCAATACAATAATCTCATGAGCTGCCTTACATGATTGAGATTCATATGATGATGCTTGTAATCTAGATGTCATTATGCTAGTCAAGTGGGTTTTACTTATGTGATCTCCGGAGACTCCTTGTCCCACGTGTGTAAAGGTGACAGCGTGTGCACCGTGTGGGTCTCTTAGGCTATATTTCACAGAATACTTATTCACTGTTATGAATGGAATAGTGAAGTGCTTATTAATATCTCTTTATGATTGCAATGTGTTTTGTATCACAATTTATCTGCATGCTACTCTAGTGATGTTATTAAAGTAGTTTTATTCCTCCTGCACGGTGTAATGGTGACAGTGTGTGCATCCGTGTTAGTACTTGGCGTAGGCTATGATTATGATCTCTTGTAGATTATGAAGTTAACTATTGCTATGATGGTATTGATGTAATCTATTCCTCCTACATAGTGTGAAGGTGACAGTGTGCATGCTATGTTAGTACTTGGTTTGGTTATGTTGATCTGTCATGCACTCTAAGGTTATTTAAATATGAAACATCGAATATTGTGGAGCTTGTTAACTCCGGCATTGAGGGTTCGTGTAATCCTACACAGTTAGTGGTGTTCATCATCCAACAAGAGAGTGTAGAGTCTAGCATCTATCTATTTATTCTGTTATGTGATCAAAGTTGAGAGTGTCCACTAGTGAAAGTATGATCCCTAGGCCTTGTTCCTAAATACTGCTATCGCTGCTTGTTTACTGTTTTACTGCGTTACTACTGCTGCGTTACTACTGCTTGTTTACTGTCCTGGGCAAAGCACTTTTCTGGTGCCGTTGCTACTGCTTATTTACACCACATGTATTTCACTATCTCTTCGCCGAACTAGTGCACCTATTAGGTGTGTTGGGGACACAAGAGACTTCTTGCTTTGTGGTTGCAGGGTTGCATGAGAGGGATATCTTTGACCTCTTCCTCCCTGAGTTCGATAAACCTTGGGTGATCCACTTAAGGGAAAACTTGCTGCTGTTCTACAAACCTCTGCTCTTGGAGGCCCAACACTGTCTACAGGAAAAGGAGGGGGCGTAGACATCAAGCTATTTTCTGGCGCCGTTGCCGGGGAGGAAAGGTAAAAGGCACTCATACGCTGGTTCCAGGTAACAGTACTTTTCTGGCGCCATTGTGTGTGTGCTCGAAGCTATTTCCTATAGATCCTGCAATTGCATCTTTTTGTTTTTGTTTACACTAGTAAGGCATAATGGAAAACAACAAAAATATGAGAGATCTTTATGAACTTTATCTTGAATTAGGACATGATGTGTTTGAAGAGAGAATTAAGAAACCCATGGAACTTTATATGCATGCTAATGGGAATGTTATTACTATGAATGCTTTGAACACCATTGTTGCTAATGCTATGGAAAATTCTAAGCTTGGGGAAGCTGGTTATGATGAGTGTGATATTTTTAGTCCCCCAAGCATTGAGGAGGAAATTTACTTTGATGATACTTTGCCTCCTATTTTTGATGATTATAATGATAGTAGTCTTTTGGTTCCACCTGTTATGGAGTATGAATTTAATTATGATTACAATATGCCTCCTATATTTGATGATGAGAATAATAATGATAGCTACTTTATTGAATTTGCTCCCACTACAACTAATAAAATTGATTATGCTTATGTTGGGAGTAGTAATTATTTTATGCATGAGACTCATGATAAGAATGCTGTAAGTGATAGTTATATTGTTGAGTTTGCTCATGATACTACTGAAAGTTATTATGAGAGAGGAAAATATGGTTGTAGAAATTTTCATGTTACTAAAACACCTCTCTATATGCTGAAATTTTTGAAGTTACACTTGTTTTATCTTTCTACGCTTGTTGCATTATGCCTACATAACTTGTTTATTTACAAGATCCCTTTTCATAGGAAGCATGTTAGGCTTAAAGTTGTTTTGAATTTGCCTCTTGATGCTCTCTTTTGCTTCAAATACTATTTCTTGCGAGTGCATCATTAAAACTGCTGAGCCCATCTTAATGGCTATAAAGAAAAGAACTTCTTGGGAGATAACCCATGTGTTATTTTGCTACAGTACTTTGTTTTATATTTGTGTCTTGGAAGTTGTTTACTACTGTAGCAACCTCTCCTTATCTTAGTTTTGTGTTTTGTTGTGCCAAGTGAAGCCTCTAATCGAAGGTTGATACTAGATTTGGATTTCTGCGCAGAAATAGATTTCTATCTGTCACGAATCTGGGCTGTTTTCTCTGTAGGTAACTCAGAAAAATATGCCAATTTACATGCGTGTTCCTCAGATATGTACGCAACTTTCATTAGTTTTGAGTTTTCTGATTTGAGCAACGGAAGTATTTATTAAAAATTCGTCTTTACGGACTATTCTGTTTTGACAGATTCTGCCTTTTATCTCGCATTGCTTCTTTTGCTGTGTTGGGTGGATTTCTTTGTTCCATTACCTTCCAGTAGCTTTGAGCAATGTCCAGAAGTGTTAAGAATGATTGTGTCACCTATGAACATGTGAGTTTTTGATTATGTACTAACCCCTCTAATGAAGTTTATGAGAAGTTTGGTGTGAAGGAAGTTTTCAAGGGTCAAGAGAGGAGGATAATATACTACGATCAAGAAGGGTGAAAAGTCTAAGCTTGGGGATGCCCCGGTGGTTCATCCCTGCATATTTCAAGAAGACTCAACCATCTAAGCTTGGGGATGCCCAAGGCATCCCCTTCTTCATCGACAAATTATCAGGTTCCTTCTCTTGAAACAATATTTTTATTCGGTCACATCTTATGTACTTTACTTGGAGCGTCTGTGTGCTTTTTATTTTTGTTTGTGCTTGAATAAATTGGATTACATCATGCTTGTGTGGGAGAGAGACACGCTCCGCTGTTGCATACGAACACATGTGTTCTTAGCTTTACTTTTAGTGTTCATGGCAAAGGTTGATTCTTTCGTTCATCATTATATGGTTGGAAACAGAAAATGCTACATGTAGTAATTGGTAAAATGTCTTGGATAATGTGATACTTGGCAATTGTTGTGCTCATGTTTAAGCTCTTGCATCATATACTTTGCACCTATTAATGAAGAAATACATAGAGCATGCTAAAATCTGATTTGCATGTTTGGTTTCTCTAAGGTCTAGATAATTTCTAGTATTGAGTTTGAACAACAAGGAAGACGGTATAGAGTCTTATAATGTTTACAATATGTCTTTTATGTGAGTTTTGCTGTACCGGTTCATCCTTGTGTTTGTTTCAAATAACCTTGCTAGCCTAAACCTTATATCGAGAGGGAATACTTCTCATGCATCCAAAATCCTTGAGCCAACCACTATGCCATTTGTGTCCACCATACCTACCTACCACATGGTATTTCTCCGCCATTCCAAAGTATATTGCTTGAGTGCTACCTTTAAAATTTCCATTCTTTACCTTTACAATATATAGCTCATGGGACAAATAGCTTAAAAACTATTGTGGTATTGAATATGTACTTATGCACTTTATCTCTTATTAAGTTTCTTGTTGTGCGATAACCATGTTTCTGGGGACGCCATCAACTATTTCTTTGTTGAATATCATGTGAGTTGCTATGCATGTTCGTCTTGTCTGAAGTAAGAGTGATTTATCATGATCAAATGGTTTGAGTATGCATATTGTTAGAGAAGAACATTGGGCCGCTAACTAAAGCCATGATCCATGGTGGAAGTTTCAGTTTGGACAACAAACCTCAATCTCTTATGAGAATATTATCTGTTGTTGAATGCTTATGCATTAAAAGAGGAGTCCATTATCTGTTGTCTATGTTGTCCCGGTATGGATGTCTAAGTTGAGAATAACCAAAAGAGAGAAATCCAATGCGAGCTTTCTCCTTAGACCTTTGTACAGGCGGCATAGAGGTACCCCTTTGTGACACTTGGTTGAAACATGTGCTATGCTATGATAATCCATGTAAATCCATGCTAATTAGGACAAGGTGCGGGCACTATTAGTATACTATGCATGAGGCTTGCAACTTGTAGGATATAATTTACATAACTCATATGCTTTATTACTACCGTTGACAAAATTGTTTCTTGTTTTCAAAATAAAAGCTCTAGCACAAATATAGCAATCGATGCTTTCCTCTTTGAAGGACCTTTCTTTTACTTTTATGTTGAGTCAGTTCACCTATTTCTCTCCACCTCAAGAAGCAAACACTTGTGAACTGTGCATTGATTCCTACATACTTGCATATTGCACTTGTTATATTACTTTGCATTGACAACTATCCATGAGATATACATGTTACAAGTTGAAAGCAACCGCTGAAACTTAATCTTCCTTTGTGTTGCTTCAATGCCTTTGCTTTGAATTATTGCTTTATGAGTTAACTCTTATGCAAGACTTATTGATGCTTGTCTTGAAGTACTATTCATGAAAAGTCTTTGTTTTATGATTCAGTTGTTTACTCATGTCATTACCATTGTTTTGATCGCTGCATTCATTACATATGCTTACAATATTATGATCAAGGTTATGATGGCATGTCACTCCAGAAATTATCTTTGTTATCGTTTACCTGCTCGGGACGAGCAGGAACTAAGCTTGGGGATGCTGATACGTCTCCGACGTATCGATAATTTCTTATGTTCCATGCCACATTATTGATGATATCTACATGTTTTATGCATACTTTATGTCATTATTATGCGTTTTCCGGAACTAACCTATTGACGAGATGCCGAAGTGCCAGTTCCTGTTTTCTGCTGTTTTTGGTTTCAGAAATCCTAGTAAGGAAATATTCTCGGAATCGGACGAAATCAACGCCCAGCATCCTATTTTCACACGAAGCTTCCAGAACACCCGAGAGAGGTCAGAGGGGGGCCACAGGGCCACCAGACGTGTGCCCGGCGCGGCCAGAGGGGGGACCGCGCCGCCCTGGTGTGTGGGCCCCCCAGAAGTCCACCGACCTTGCCCTTCCGCCTATTTAAAGCCTCCGTCGCGAAAACCCTGATACGTTCGACGAAACCCGCAGAAACCTTCTGTAGCGCCGCCATCGCGAAGCCAAGATCTGGGGGACAGGAGTCTCTGTTCCGGCACGCCGCCGGGACGGGAATGTGCCCCCGGAAGGCTTCTCCATCGACACCACCGCCATCTTCATCAACGCTGCTGTCTCCCATGAGGAGGGAGTAGTTCTCCATCGAGGCTCGGGGCTGTACCGGTAGCTATGTGGTTAATCTCTCTCCTATGTACTTCAATACAATAATCTCATGAGCTGCCTTACATGATTGAGATTCATATGATGATGCTTGTAATCTAGATGTCATTATGCTAGTCAAGTGGGTTTTACTTATGTGATCTCCGGAGACTCCTTGTCCCACGTGTGTAAAGGTGACAGTGTGTGCACCGTGTGGGTCTCTTAGGCTATATTTCACAGAATACTTATTCACTGTTATGAATGGCATAGTGAAGTGCTTATTAATATCTCTTTATGATTGCAATGTGTTTTGTATCACAATTTATCTGCATGCTACTCTAGTGATGTTATTAAAGTAGTTTTATTCCTCCTGCACGGTGTAATGGTGACAGTGTGTGCATCCGTGTTAGTACTTGGCGTAGGCTATGATTATGATCTCTTGTAGATTATGAAGTTAACTATTGCTATGATGGTATTGATGTGATCTATTCCTCCTACATAGTGTGAAGGTGACAGTGTGCATGCTATGTTAGTACTTGGTTTGGTTATGTTGATCTGCCATGCACTCTAAGGTTATTTAAATATGAAACATCGAATATTGTGGAGCTTGTTAACTCCGGCATTGAGGGTTCGTGTAATCCTACACAGTTAGTGGTGTTCATCATCCAACAAGAGAGTGTAGAGTCTAGCATCTATCTATTTATTCTGTTATGTGATCAAAGTTGAGAGTGTCCACTAGTGAAAGTATGATCCCTAGGCCTTGTTCCTAAATACTGCTATCGCTGCTTGTTTACTGTTTTACTGCGTTACTACTGCTGCGTTACTACTGCTTGTTTACTGTCCTGGGCAAAGCACTTTTCTGGTGCCGTTGCTACTGCTTATTTACACCACCTGTATTTCACTATCTCTTCGCCGAACTAGTGCACCTATTAGGTGTGTTGGGGACACAAGAGACTTCTTGCTTTGTGGTTGCAGGGTTGCATGAGAGGGATATCTTTGACCTCTTCCTCCCTGAGTTCGATAAACCTTGGGTGATCTACTTAAGGGAAAACTTGCTGCTGTTCTACAAACCTCTGCTCTTGGAGGCCCAACACTTTCTACAGGAAAAGGAGGGGGCGTAGACATCACTAGTTTTACTTTATTTACTGTCTTGCACTCTATATCAAAAACACACACAAAAAATTAGTTACTTGCATTTACTTTATCTAGTTTACTTTATTTACTGTTGCTAAAATGAATACTCCTAAAAATACTAAGTTGTGTGACTTCACAACCATAAATAATAATGATTTCTTATGCACACCTATTGGTCCACCCGCTACTACAGCGGAATTCTTTGAAATTAAACCTGCTTTACTGAATCTTGTTATGGAGAACAATTTTCTGGTGTTAGTTCTGATGATGCTGCTGCCCATCTCAATAATTTTGTTGAACTTTGTGAAATGCAAAAGTATAAAGATGTAGATGGTGACATAATAAAATTAAAATTGTTCCCTTTCTCACTAAGAGGAAGAGCTAAAGATTGGTTGCTATCTCTGCCTAAGAATAGTATTGATTCATGGACTAAATGCAAGGATGGTTTTATTGGTAGATATTATCCCCCTGCTAAAATTATATCTTTGAGGAGTAGCATAATGAATTTTAAACAATTAGATACTGAGCATGTTTCACAAGCATGGAAAAGAATGAAATCTTTGGTTAAAAATTGCCCAACCCATGGACTGACTACTTGGATGATCATCCAAACCTTTTATGCAGGACTGAATTTTTCTTCGCGGAACCTATTGGATTCAGCTGCTGGAGGTACCTTTATGTCCATTACTCTTGGTGAAGCAACAAAGCTTCTTGATAATATGATGATTAATTACTCTGAATGGCACACGGAAAGAGCTCCACAAGGTAAGAAGGTAAATTCTGTCGAAGAAACCTCTTCCTTGAATGATAAGATTGATGCTATTATGTCTATGCTTGTGAATGATAGGACAAATATTGATCCTAATAATGTTCCGTTAGCTTCATTGGTTGCACAAGAAGAACATGTTGATGTAAACTACATTAAAAATAATAATTTCAACAACAATGCTTACCGGAACAATTCTAGTAACAACTATAGGTCATATCCTTATAATAATGGCAACGGCTATGGTAATTCTTATGGGAATTCTTACAACAATAATAGGAATGTACCCTCTGGTCTTGAAGCCATGCTTAAAGAATTTATTAGTACACAAACTGCTTTTAACAAATCTGTTGAAGAAAAGCTTGGGAAAATTGATATACTTGCTTCTAAAGTTGATAGTCTTGCTGCTGATGTTGATCTTTTGAAATTGAAAGTTATGCCTAATAGGGATAATGAAAATAAAATTGTTACTACAACAAATGCCATCCAAGTTAGAATTAATGAGAATATAAGATTAATGGCTGAACTGCATGCTAGGTGGGAAAGAGAAGAAAATGAAATACTAGCTAAAGAGAATAATGTAGCTAAAGTTTGGACTATTACCACCACTAGTAATGCTAATGCTCCACATGTTGCTGCACCTCCTACTATCAATGGTAAAAGAATTAGTGTTAGCAATGGTTCCACTTCTAATGCAAAGCGCGAAAAACTGCCTGAAACTGCTAAAACTGCTGAAACTGCCTGTGATAAAACTGCTGAATTTTTTTCCAACATTGGGGATAATGACCCCATTGCTTTAGATTATAATGGTTTGGATTTTGATGATTGTCATATCTCTGAAGTTATAAAGTTCTTACAAAAACTTGCTAAGAGTCCTAATGCTAGTGCTATAAATTTGGCTTTCACGAAACATATTACAAATGCTCTCATAAAAGCTAGAGAAGAGAAACTAGAACGCGAAACTTCTATTCCTAGGAAGCTAGAGGATGGTTGGGAGCCCATCATTAAGATGAAGGTCAATTACTTTGGTTGTAATGCTTTATGTGATCTTGGTGCAAGTATTTCTGTTATGCCTAAGAAAATTTATGATATGCTTGACTTGCCACCAATGAAAAATTGTTATTTGGATGTTAATCTTGTTGATAATGCTATAAAGAAACCTTTGGGGAGAGTTGATAATGTTCGCATTACCGTTAACAATAACCTTGTCCCCGTTGATTTTGTTGTCTTGGATATTGAATGCAATGTATCTTGTCCCATTATATTGGGAAGACCTTTTCTTCGAACTGTTGGTGCTACCATTGATATGAAGGAAGGTAATATTAAATATCAATTTCCTCTCAAGAAAGGTATGGAACACTTCCCTAGAAAGAGAATGAAGTTACCTTTTGATTCTATTATTAGAACAAATTATGATGTTGATGCTTCATCTCTCGATAATACTTGATACACACTTTCTGCGCCTAGCTGAAAGGCGTTAAAGAAAAGCGCTTATGGGAGACAACCCATGTTTTTACTACAGTAATTTTGCTTTATATTTGAGTCTTGGAAGTTGTTTACTACTGTAGAAACCTCTCCTTATCTTAGTTTTATTGCATTGTTGTGCCAAGTAAAGTCTCTAATAAAAGTATGATACTAGATTTGGATTACTGCGCAGAAACAGTTTTCTTTGCTGTCACGAATCTGGGTCTAATTCTCTGTAGGAAACTCAGAAAATTATGCCAATTTACGTGAGTGATCCTCAGATATGTACGCAACTTTCATTAGTTTTAAGTTTTTTCATCTGAGCAAGTCTGGTGCCTGATAAAAATTCGTCTTTACGAACAGTTCTGTTTTGACAGATTCTGCCTTTTATTTTGCATTGCCTGTTTTGATATGTTAGATGGATTTATTTGTTCCATTGACTTTCAGTAGCTTTGTGCAATGTCCAGAAGTATAAAGAATGATGGTGTCACCTCTGAATATGTGAATTTTAATTGTGCACTAACCCTCTAATGAGTTGCTTTGAGTTTGGTGTGGAGGAAGTTTTCAAGGATCAAGAGAGGAGGATGATACACTATGATCAAGGAGAGTGAAAGCTCTAAGCTTGAGGATGCCCCGGTGGTTCACCCCTGCATATATCAAGAAGACTCAAGCGTCTAAGCTTGGGGATGCCTTGGGCATCCCCTTCTTCATCGACAACATTATCAGGTCCCTCCCCTGAAACTATATTTTTATTCCGTCACATCTTATGTACTTTGCTTGGAGCGTCTGTTTGTTTTTGTTTTTGTTTTGTTTGAATAAAATGGATCCTAGCATTCATTGTGTGGGAGAGAGACACGCTCCGCTGTTGCATATGGACAAATATGTCCTTAGGCTTTACTCATAGTATTCATGGCGGAAGTTTCTTCTTCGTTAAATTGTTATATGGTTGGAATTGGAAAATGATATATGTGGTAATTGGTATAATATCTTGAATAATGTGATAATTGGCAATTGTTGTGCTCATGTTTAAGCTCTTGCATCATATACTTTGCACCTATTAATGAAGAAATACATAGAGCATGCTAAAATCTGATTTGCATGTTTGGTTTCTCTAAGGTCTAGATAATTTCTAGTATTGAGTTTGAACGACAAGGAAGACGGTATAGAGTCTTATAATGTTTACAATATGTCTTTTATGTGATTTTTGTTGTACCGGTTCATCCTTGTGTTTGTTTCAAATAACCTTGCTAGCCTAAACCTTGTATCGAGAGGGAATACTTCTCATGCATCCAAAATCCTTGAGCCAACCACTATGCCATTTGTGTCCACCATACCTACCTACCACATGGTATTTTTCCGCCATTCCAAAGTAAATTGCTTGAGTGCTACCTTTAAAATTTCCATTCTTTACCTTTACAATATATAGCTCATGGGACAAATAGCTTAAAAACTATTGTGGTATTGAATATGTACTTATGCACTTTATCTCTTATTAAGTTGCTTGTTGTGCGATAACCATGTTCCTGGGGACGCCATCAACTATTTCTTTGTTGAATATCATGTGGGTTGCTATGCATGTCCGTCTTGTCTGAAGTAAGAGAGATCTACCACTTTTATGGTTAGAGCATGCATATTGTTGGAGAAGAACATTGGGCCGCTAACTAAAGCCATGATCCATGGTGGAAGTTTCAGTTTTGGACATATATCCTCAATCTCATATGAGAACATTAATTGTTGCTACATGCTTATGCATTAAAGAGGAGTCCATTATCTGTTGTCTATGTTGTCCCGGTATGGATGTCTAAGTTGAGAATAACCAAAAGCGAGAAATCCAATGCGAGCTTTCTCCTTAGACCTTTGTACAGGCGGCATAGAGGTACCCCATTGTGACACTTGGTTAAAACATGTGTATTGCGATGATCCGGTAGTCCAAGCTAATTAGGACAAGGTGCGGGCACTATTAGTATACTATGCATGAGGCTTGCAACTTGTAAGATATAATTTACATAACTCATATGCTTTATTACTACCGTTGACAAAATTGTTTGTTGTTTTCAAAACCAAAGCTCTAGCACAAATATAGCAATCGATGCTTTCCTCTTTGAAGGACCATTCTTTTACTTTTATGTTGAGTCAGTTCACCTATTTCTCTCTACCTCAAGAAGCAAACACTTGTGTGAACTGTGCATTGATTCCTACATACTTGCATATTGCACTTGTTATATTACTCTATGTTGACAATATCCATGAGATATACATGTTACAAGTTGAAAGCAACCGCTGAAACTTAATCTTCCTTTGTGTTGTTTCAATGCTTTCTACTTTGAATTATTGCTTTATGAGTTAACTCTTATGCAAGACTTATTGATGCTTGTCTTTAAGTACTATTCATGAAAAGTCTTTGCTTTATGATTCAGTTGTTTACTCATGTCATTTACCATTGTTTTGATCGCTGCATTCATTACATGTGCTTACAATAGTATTGATCAAGATTATGTTGGTAGCATTGTCACTAAGAAATTATCTTTGTTATCGTTTACCTACTCGGGACGAGTAGGAACTAAGCTTGGGGATGCTTGATACGTATCAAACGTATCTATAATTTCTTATGTTCCATGCTACTTTTATGATGATACTCACATGTTTTATACACATTATATGTCATTATTATGCATTTTCCGGCACTAACCTATTAACGAGATGCCGAAGAGCCAGTTGCTATTTTCTGCTGTTTTTGGTTTCAGAAATCCTAGTAAGGAAATATTCTCGGAATTGGACGAAATCAACGCCCAGGGTCCTATTTTTGAACGAAACTTCCAGAAGTCCGAGGGAGAGACGAAGTGGGGCCACGAGGTGGCGACACACCAGGGCGGCGCGGCCCAGGCCCTGGCCGCGCCGACCTATGGTGTGGGCCCCTCGTGTGGCCCCCTGACCTACCCTTCCGCCTACAAATAGCCTCCGTCGCGAAACCCCCAGTACCGAGAGCCACGATACGAGAAAACATACTGAGACGCCGCCGCCGCCAATCCCATCTCGGGGGATTCTGGAGATCACCTCCGGCACCCTGCCGGAGAGGGGAATCATCTCCCGGAGGACTCTACACCGCCATGGTCGCCTCCGGATTGATGTGTGAGTAGTTCACCCCTGGACTATGGGTCCATAGCAGTAGCTAGATGGTTGTCTTCTCCTCATTGTGCTATCATTGTCTGATCTTGTGAGCTGCCTATCATGATCAAGATCATCTATCTGTAATGCTACATGTGTGTTTGTTGGGATCCGATGAATAGAGAATACTATGTTATGTTGATTATCAATCTATGTGTTGTTTATGATCTTGCATGCTCTCCGTTACTAGTAGATGCTTTGGCCAAGTTGATGCTTGTAACTCCAAGAGGGAGTATTTATGCTCGATAGTGGGTTCATGTCTCCGTGAATCTGGGGGAGTGACAGCAACCTCTAAGGTTATGGATGTGCTGTTGCCACTAGGGATAAAACATTGATGCTATGTTCGAGGATATAGTTATTGATTATATTACGCACCATACTTAATGCAATTGTCTGTTGCTTGCAACTTAATACCGGAAGGGGTTCGGATGATAACCTGAAAGTGGACTTTTTAGGCATAGATGCATGCTGGATAGCGGTCTATGTACTTTGTCGTAATGCCCAATTGAATCTCACAATACTCATCATGTCATGTATGTGCATTGTTATGCCCTCTCTATTTGTCAATTGCCCAACTGTAATTTGTTTACCCAATATGCTATATTTCTTATGGGAGAGACACCTCTAGTGAACTGTGGACCCCGGTCCATTCTTTTACATCGAATACAATTTACTGCAATACTTGTTCTACTGTTTTCTGCAAACAATCATCATCCACACTATACATCTAATCCTTTGTTACAGCAAGCCGGTGAGATTGACAACCTCACTGTTTCGTTGGGGCAAAGTACTTTGGTTGTGTTGCGCAGGTTCCACGTTGGCGCCGGAATCCCTGGTGTTGCGCCGCACTACATCTCGCCGCCATCAACCTTCAACGTGCTTCTTGGCTCCTACTGGTTCGATAACCTTGGTTTCTTTTTGAGGGAAAACTTGCTACTGTGTGCAACATACCTTCCTCTTGGGGTTCCCAACGAACGTGTGTGTTACACGCCATCAGTCCTACGGTGCGGGTGCATGTGTGCGTCGGCCATCTCAACCTCTACAACTAATAGCCGAAAATAGCCGAAAATACTGCTATCACTAATAGCACTGGCGCACAACTCGTATCTATCTTCTTCCTTCTCTCCCGACCACCCCTTTCTCCGCCACCACTTGGTTCTTCACGATCCTATGGTGCGGGTGCATGTGTGCGTCGGCCATCTCAACCTCTACAACGCCAACGAGCAATACAAGGAGCAAGCAACCGGGTCCTGTGACACAAAGGTTAGGCACGCTCCGACATGGAGCACGTAGTAGCACCATTGGCCACCGGTGCGACCGCCTTCCGTGTGGGCATCGTATCCGCTGCGGTGCCCACATCCCTTGGGTCAATGCGCCCCCCCTTGAGTCCATCGCGAGCTGCTGCTCCCCCTCTTCTAAGCATGTCACTATTCCGATCGTGGTGACCTAATTTTGCTAAACAACTCCATCGATTGTATTACTCATGGTGCGCTAAACTGATCTAAGGTCTAAAATAGTCCAGGATAAGCAAGTTCAAGCAAGTTCAAAATGCCAACTTCTGAAACTAGAAGTTGAGGTTCAATTTAGCTTTTATATAACTACAAGTTGATGGCTTGTTTTGAACATCTTCCATTTTCCACAAGGGAAGGCCAGGGCAGGAACATACGCGGGACAAGTTTCTCCATGTACATGTGTGTGCCTGCAGGTGGGCCCACAAGAGCTCAGCGGCTCCGTACGAGCATAGTGTCGTACCCGACTGGTCCTGTTTTGGTTTAGAACTGCTTATGACAAAGCCATGATTTCCGTTCTCGTAAAACAGTGTTGCTGCAAGCGAGCCTGCCGGTCCGGATGAGCATATTTGTGATAATTTCCTCCGTCTCAGTTTACTAGTCTTCCCCATATTGCTAGATCGTGAATTTGACCTGTATAATTTAAATTATATAATGCAAAAAATATATTATTAGAAAATAGAACATCTAAACTTTTTAATGATATAATTTTTATAACATATAACTAATGCTAACTTGATTAAATTTACGACCTAGGAATATATGCACGCCTAATAAACTATGAGAGAGGGAGTACTACTTCTGTTTATGTTTTCGAAACTACTGTAGCTGCATTTGGCAAAGCTAGGATTTCTTCTTCTCAACCTGATATATCAGGTACTGTTTCTGAAGAAAAAAAAGAGGAAAGCCCGACAGTTTTTGGTGAAACTTATGAAAATTCTTGATCTATACATTTTGTATGGTTAATTAAATTGATGAACTGCATTTTGTAGTTATTAAAGAAAAATGTTGTTGATCAATTGGAGTGCGATCTCACTGATATCTGGCGCTTGGGTGGGAGTTCAAACGCTTATCCCTACCACTATTAAAATCGCCTCTAGTTCCTTCTCCTAGTCAACATTGTACCGTGGAATGTCTGCATACAAACATGCTTAAAATACCGCCACAAATGTTTGCATTTGACCTAGTGACCTTGTTCGTTTGTACGCTAGCTAGCATATCTGATTTAGTTTATCAGGTGGGATCAGAACTCAAGACTAGACGTCTCTTGGCCAAATAAAATAAATCCCAGTCTCCTTCTTCTCTCTTGTCATGTGCACACTCACGCTCCAAAATCTAACGACATCATCTTAAAATAACATCTGCCGTCGCCCATCTAAAAACAACACACCAGTTGCATCTGAAAGATGCATTTTTTGGTTTAAGTATTTTTGAAATCCTTGTCATATGTGGACAGCTAGGAGAACCATCCGTCTGAAACTTCCCGAGACGAGAGTTGACCAAAGAAGAAAATACCACTACCCAAGTGGTAGTGCTCTCTTGGTGGGCAGTAAAATGGCACTTTCCAGTTCAGTTTCATGAGCTGTCCATATGCAACTACCTTCCCTTCACTTTGACCCTACTCATCATCATTGTAGATTCACAGCCAACCAAAGGTAGCTACTACTTCCACCGATACCAGGCTATGTATCTGTCTGAAGCAAGTGTGCATCACAGCCACTTTAAGCCCCGTGTTAATGGCGTGTTAAGTAGAATGTTACCATCTGTCTGTGGTTCCAATTACTGCCGCTATGTCACCTATACAAAAGCAAAGTACTTTCCCCTTTTTACTTACTTGGATTCTACTACTACTCATCTTCAGTCACCTCGCATGATACACAAATTCAAAAATAGGTGACATAGCGGATATCAGATACTAATGTGAATTTGACCAGTCCAAGGTGTGTAATTAGTTAGCATCAGAACAGTCCAAACTCGCAACAAAAACCATATAAAATATACAAGTACTATAGTCATAGCCAGACTGGCCTGGGAAGCAAACAAAAAAGCAGAGGTCATCAGAGAAAGCTTCTCCTCTGACGCGGCTACACATGTGTAGCAACACATCACAGAAGAACTCGCAGGCTAAACAAAAAGAAAAGCAGCTCTTGAGACGTCGCTTCCTCAGTGACAAGTAAAAGAGGAGCCTTTTTCTTCCTCCCCCAAGAAAAGCCCCTCTCTTTTCATCTCTAGGGCCCCTCCCCTCCCCCAATCTCCCAACTCCAACACTTGAGCCTTGGCTCATCTGCCATCTTGCTCTGGATCTCTTCGCATTTTGTTTCACAAGAATTCAGAGGCGACAAGTCAAGAAGCCAAGAACAGTCAGGTCGGGTCTTTGGCTGCTGCTTATCCATGGCCAGTTCTTGAGTAGAAAGAGAGGAATTTCATGGACCAGTCGGTCATGTCTTGAGCAGTGCGAATCTCCTTTTTTTCTCTAGCAATTTGTCCCTCATGGCTGATACCATCAAGATTCGGCAAGTCACGAAGAACTAGATGTGGCAATTAATACCGGAGCGGCTGTGGTTCAAGTTTCCTGCATTTATTCTGAGTTTTTTGTGAGAGAGAAGCATTCAAGATTCAAGAGGAGCGGAGGGGTCCTGCTGTGATAGATAGATTTCGGGAAGAATCAAGTTTGAATTTCTCTGTTCCTTCCTCTTGCGGGCGTGGAGGAGACATGAAGAACGGAGGCTCCTCCTCGGCGGCGAGCGCCGGCGGCAGCCTGGCGATCACCGAGCGGCAGAAGCCGTCGTGCGTAGCGGCGCTGTTCCAGATGCTCGCCAAGAGGAAGCTCTTCTCCTCCTCCTCCAACAAGACCAAGCTGCTCGCCCCAGGTGAGATTGCGGAGAAGCTGCATTATTCTGATTCTGTGCATATCTTTTTCCTTGACTCGAGTCGTGCCGTTTCAGCACGCGCACAGAAGTTATCGCCTGGGAGCGGGAGACCACCCGGCGGCGGCGAGAAGACGCCGGCGGCCAAGAAGAGACCTCTCCTGGTATGCTATAACTTTCCTGTTCCCCTTCAGCAGTTATTTTGGTTCCGAGTAACATTTTGCTCTCCCCCAGGCCAGCAGTTCTGATGAACCCCAAGCCAAGTTTTTTCTTCTGGGCTTTGCATTTTCCTTCTCCTTTTCCCCTCCTTGTCATTGCTTCTGGTTAGACAAGATCTTTGTTGCTGTTCTCTTACAAAGAACAGAGCGCCCAATATCTCACTTTAAATATATTGACTGTACATCCTGATTTCTTTCTTAAGAGATCCTACAACAAAGTTATCCCTTTTCATCTGTACCTGCGTGCCCAAGATCTCCGATTATTATTTTTGTACCCCCATCATTTTGTACCTTTTTCTTGCTCCTTTTTTTTTACTTTTCATCTGTCTCTTTTTTCATATCTGCTTTTTTACTCCGTATATGCTAATTCATCAATGCTGTTTCCTTCAGCTTGATTCTGCGGACTATGCAAGGAGCAGAAGTGAAGGACATGGCACCAGTCGCTGGCCACCGCCAAGCCAAGACAGCGATTGCAGTAAAATGCGCACCCCGGGTGTGGTAGCCCGGCTGATGGGGCTCAGCTCAATGCCATCTACCAGCCATGAAAGGACTTCCAGTGACATGGACTCCACCAAGGCCCACGATCACCTGAATGAATGCTGCCAAGATTTGCCTGGTAGCTCTAGGAGCGGGGGCACCTCGCATCAGAAGCAACAGAAACCAGGGCTCATGGATGAACGGCATCAACATGCCACCCAATTCAATGCAGATTCGCAGACATTATGGTCAGGGAGGCACCACAATCACAAGGTAGCTTCACCTCTTAAGAGCCCGAGATCAATTTCAAGCAGGAACAAAGCTCGGCTTATTGAAGCAGCGGCCAGGGTTCTAGAACCTGGTCTGCAGTCCAGGAATCGCCACCAGGCTCGTCGACATGCACGCTTGGAGTATCCGTGCAACGGTGATGGCACGGCGAGGGCTGCTACTGTACATAGTTTGCCTGATCACTTCCCAAGAGATATGCATGAAGCTGGTGCACCAATGTCAGGTGCTCGCAACGTAGGAGGTACCTCTCTGCACAATTCTACTTCTGGGCAGTGGTCTGAAGAGAATGGCAAGAAGATTGCTGCTGCTGCTGCTTCTAGGAGACCAAACCAGAATTCGTCATGGCAAGTGCAACCTGAAGGAAACAGTAAGGTCTTGCCTGTTAGCAGCTCCACCGAGAAGCCTATATTTAAGGATAGCGATGAGATGATCTTCAGAGCTACCGCTGATACATATCAAGACGTCACAAAAGTTCAGCCGAGGAATGTATCCAGGGGAAATGTTGCTTTTAGCCCTCTCAAGCAGAACAACCTGAAGCAGAACGCATTGCTTATAGCTTCTAGAACAGAAAATACACAACATACAATTCAAAAGCAGAAACATAGAACAGCGGAGCAACATGTGGCAAGCACAGCGAAGGATTTTGTTGCTTTAAACAAAAGTATGAATAGCAGCTCATCTTTGAGGTCCAAAGGTAAAGTAATGGATGAAATTCGCATGTCACATGGTAGCGTACAGCACAAGAACCTGAGCACAAAAGGTCAACGAACCAATGGCCTGCGAAGTGATAGCTCTAACAAACCCAAGCTAAGGACTGCATCACCAAAAGGTATGGAGAAAGATATGATAATTGCAAAAGGCGCAGGGTTGGTTAGCGAGAAGCCAAAGACTGCAAGTCCAAACTATGTTAGGAATGACTTGTTGAGACAGCCAGAGCAACGAAATGCTTCCAGGTTTAACGACTCCGACATTGTTTCTTTCACTTTCAGTTCACCAATGAAGGCCATCCCTCCTTCTCTGCTCAATGAAAATACTAGAGGGAAAGGTAGTGCTGTTCTGGGACCTCCGAATGGAGCTTGTCCTAAAAGAAATTCCCATAGGGACAGCCATATTTCTTCAGAAAGGGACTTGGTTTCCAGGAAAAAAATACAAGCCACATCAAGTATGGAGACTGCAGATTCAGTTTGCTCTAACCGAGATGAGTGGAAGAACAGATATATTCCTGGTGGCAGAGCAACCTTTTTGGCTGAAAAGGCTAGTGGTTTTCCTGTCCTAGAGAAGTCGTCAAGCGATGAATTTCTACGGGAGCTAGATAATCTGATGCATGGCTTTGGAGAGCTCCCTAGTCCCATGGAGTTGCGTGAAACACATAAAAATCATGAGGTTAGTAACTTTGCTCATGCCGGTCTTTAACCATGGTACATTACAGAGATGGTTCCTATAAATCATCATAACATGAATAATTACATATCATGTTTATCTGACGAAACTCCTTGGTCACTACCTGCTGCAGGTCAATGGGAAAGCTGGTAATCCATCTCGATCTATACCTGGAGGCAGCAGACAGCGAGGAATTCTCCGATCTACATATGCAGATGAGAACTGCACCTCTGGGAGTCCAAACTACACTTCAGGTAACAAAATCTTCCTGTTAGTTTCTTTATGCCCTTCGTTTGTACAGTTTGCAAAATTCATGCGAAGAAACTCTTAAACCTGTGGGGTATCTCAGCCTTCTGTGCAGCATAGCAATGATCTAAAATGTATAATACTAATAGCTGACCTATTTGCACAGTTTTGACCTGCATGCTAACTCTTTCATCTACTCGACCATTGCCGACAGATGTTCAACCCGAAGAGAGACACCTCTTGGAGACCTCTACACCACCGGTTAGCGCGAGAGATGCGACTGCAGAGAGAAATTCCAGGTGTGCCGAGCCTGATTCCGGCCATCATGGTTCCCGTCGGCATGCACAGGCAGCCCAGGACAGCAAGCAAAATCCCGGCCATCATGGTGCCCACCGGCATGCACCGGTAGTCCAGGACAGCAAGCTGCTGGTGCACGCTGGAGAGCTCACATCCACCGCCGACCTGCTGCTAGCAAACATCTGCTCACCCGATCTGCGAAGACCAAAGGCACATTCCAAGGCTTTCCTTCTCAGGACATCTGAGTCTGTTCTTGCCACCTTGACCAAGAACACCCCTGGATCAAAGACCGTGGCGTTGAGCCCACTGCAAAACCTCGCGTCTGACTTGGTCACGGAGTGCCTGGACTCGATGTGGGCCCGGCTCTGCGACTCAGGCTACAGGTCGTTCTCGAAGCTCGCCATGGTCACCACCGAGGAGCGGCTGGCCGACGAGGTGAGGAAGGAGGTCGCGAGGTGCGGCGCCATGGCGGGGCAGGCCCTGGATGACATGGCCGCCGGAGATGTTGAGCTAGCGGTCGTGACCGGCCTGGGCTCCCTGGACGAAGCGTTCCGGGTAAGCGCCCAGATCGAGCGGGACCTGGTGCAGGAGCTGGTGCACGAGATCGGGCTAGACATTGTTCAGAGGTTGTAAACTAACTTGTAACTCTGTTTGTTCGTGGTAGTGGTATATGGGTTGACTGGGGTTCTTGTGTTTTGTGTCGTGAAAAGGCTCTATTTGCCTGCCCCGTCGCTGTGACGCTTTGCGAAGCCAGCGTTCGTGGGGTGCCGGCCAAGATCCCAGTGTAGGATCATTTGATACAGAATCTCGGCGCACCATTTGATACACTTCAAATTAATTGTTGCCGACGGCAAGACGTCGCCGACCAGGAAGAGATGTGAGCGTGGGCGCTGCCGCGGCACGGCAACAGATGCCGACGCCGATCAAGAAACAAGGCCCGTGATCCCCGGTACGGGGGATGGAAGCGGAGGCATGCGCACTAGCGGCCAGAGAGGATGCGATGCTCTGATTGTGATTTCCACGACGATGGCGTGTGGATCACCGAAGCAACCGCCAGGGCGGTGGCTCATCGCGACAAATGGAGAGCATGGGTGGCCGGCGGAGCAGGGTGGGGCAGGGTGTAGACGTGTAGTGGCCGGAGCGCAGGGTGACGCAGATCTGCAGTCAGACGGCCTCGAAGCAGAGCAGCCTGCCTCGGTTCTTTCAAGCGGGAGAGCTTCCTTCTACAGGTCTACCTGATGATGACACTTCGGCTGCACTGCCTCAGCGCACAGCAGCCATGCCGAGTGCCAAAGCCCTTCTCGGCCACAACACGCTGCAAGCCTAGCCCATCTATAGCAACTTTTCTAGCGATTTATACCATATCCAGGTATTGGCCATATGATTTGGGAATTGGCCATGTCCAGGTAGTACGCATGCAACATTGTAACTGGGCGGCTGTACTATGCTTCTCCGAAACAAATTTATTATCACAGCTGTACACACAAAGGGCGGATATACTATGCTTCTCCGAAACAAATTTATTATCACAACTGTACACACAGGGTTTCTCTGTGTCTAGATAGATTACATGAACGAATTTCTCGGAAGAATCGAGCATAATAACAAAAAGAAAAGAATAACTCGCCTGTCAATTCGACGTTGAACAACCTGGTGCATCGGTCTTGATGACCCTGGTGTTGTACGACCCGCAGGCGCCGCACTTGTGGTACAGCCAGTGGAATCGGGATCTCCCTTTTCTTCCACAGTCGTTGCAGAGTATATCCTGTAACAATCAGGCAGGGCAACCATGTAAGTCCTTCAGCCAACAGGAAGACATGAAATCAGGAACAGGGGAATAGTGTACCTGGCACCGGTTCCGGTATTCCTCGGGAAGCTCTTCTGCAGCCAGCAAGCCGTCAAGCATGCCAAAGTACACCTACAGAGAAACAAGAGGATGAGAACTTCACATTGGCTTTCAGAGTTCGCTTTTTAAGAAACAGAACATTAATGCGCAGGAAAAATTGATTCCTTTGGAAATTTCCATTTTCAGCGAGATATATAACACAAGGTGTGTGAAATGCAGAAACAGGCTTGGTGTCAATCGATGCAACTTACCGTCATATCTCCCAAGGATTTGCAGCAGATTGGACAGGTGTAGTGAGTACAAGTATATGCCTAGAATCAACAATATTGTCAGAACAGACTCCCGGACAGAGAAGTATTCCCTCGGGTCAATTAATTTGGGACAGAGATAGTACACCAGAAATATGCCTCAGGTTGCGAGTAGACTAACGTACCTGAAAGCAAGCTGAATGCATGAAGTGGCCACAAGGAAGACCTCTAACTGCTGCACTTGATGTGAATAAGAAGTCACAGCAGATTGGACAGTTCATCTCTAGCATCTTTTCTCGGCATTTGTGTTCTTTCAGTTTCAACCCGAGGCAACAATTGCACTTCATGCAATGGAAGAAGTCGGTGCCCAAGCCTTCCCCAAGACGACACAAATTACAAAAGGGGCAGTGATACACACTCCTGTAAACTTCACATAATCAGACTTCTGCAATATATTACGGAGATGGACAACACCAAAAGGAGCGCCTACTACTGACTGGGTTGTACTTTCGCACATACATTAAGTTAGGAAAGGGTATGCTCTGGCAGACTGAACTGTTCGGCCCGAAGAAAGAAATACAGTACTATTCCAAGAAAAAAATAGCAAACATAGCCACCTGATGCTTATGCCAGAAAAAATCCACCCGATGCATTGATCAATTATCATAGCACATAATTACCTAAGTTACAAAAGATGAAGAATTAAGCTACTTAACAAAACTGGCAAGTTTTCTTCGATGCAGAAGACTACGTGTTCAAAGCTTGGGAATCAATGTTCAGCCACTGTCCACCACTAGGGTATCCTACATTTTGGTTTCAAGGAGTGATAGGAAATAAGAGAAAGGAGAGGTAATTCAAGGTGTTCTCTTAAATTAGTGAGCCATCCAGGGGTTAGTTCTGAAAAGTACAATACATGCTTCATCATGTCAACTACTATCATGTTGATTTATTTATGCGCAATCTTATGAAGTTATGCTGATCTTTTTGCGGCAAATCTTATGTTGATTGTTGAGTGCAGCATTTGGTTTGGTATGTGAGGATAGAGATAAGCATCCAACCCGACACTTCACGTTAGCATGCATATCATGAAGTAAATATGCTCGGGCACGATACAAAGATTTCACTAAGAACTTACTGCAAGAGAAACTAATGGCATACATGTTCAGGTTTTACCTTTCATCATCAAAAAACTTGCATATACTGCAATAATATTTTGCCATGGATAGACCATTGCAAGAAGGCGTTTGGCAATTTGGACCAACTGGTTGGACTTTCATACATAGCATGCACATCATCTCCACCGTTGATTTCCTAAAAATTGCAGCATCACAAAGTGAGTAATATCTTTCCAGCTTATTACCTCAGAAAAGATCTCTAACAGAATACAATTTCTGTCCTATCCTTATGTACTTTTTAAAACTGCCGCATAGCTATGGCAAAGAAGTTAAAAGATACAAACTGGGGAGTTAAGGAGAAGCTCACATGACAATGTTTTGCTCATTGAAGCTTTTGACCAACTATTTCCATGTGAATGTAACTTGTAGCAAGACAGCAGATGAATGAGAAATGAAGAAAATATATTACAAGGGCCATGATGAGTAAGCGCCTAGAATAATAATGTTGACTTGCTGTTCTACACAAGAGCTAATCAACAACAAGCTTGTCTAAACTCAATTATTTGATGTTTGTAATTTGCGTTAAGAAGTTAAGAAGGAACATTGAACACTCTACTACTTTAAGAAATACAGAAGTGTCCATCAGCACACAAAACATTAGTTGTACCAAGTTTACCTTTCCATTGTATGATCACTAACTTTATCATGACAGAACCTGCATGTGAACAGCTTACTGCAGCACGCAGCAACGAGTTTGCAGTTTCTTTTGTAATGCTCACAACCAAATATTTGTTTCTCTGGATCTCGATATGAAGGAGACCATCCAGGTATTACAGTATTGTGATCCTCTGATCTTGGTTGTGGTGATTTCTGCTGAGCAGCTATCCAACGACTGAAATTCACGTTATTAAAAATATCACATATACAATTCCAATTAATTTACGGGCAAAGTCCCTGCAACTTATTTGTTGTAACTTTAAATGACATACCTTGTCATGAGATTTTGGATTAGATATGCTTTCCTACGTGGATCAAGAGTAGAATCTTGAGAAACCTTTCGTATCTCGGCCTCGAGCTCACTTTGATTCATTCGGAAGATGTCTTTCCATCCAGGCTTAAACATCTGGTCACTCTGGTCGAGATTTTCCTCAAATTGACTCTCTACAGGGCGAGAAAAGAAAAACTCAGCGAAATACAATCCGATCTTCGAAACTATAACATGCTATAAATCGTGGAGGTGTATAGGTGGACATCTAGGTTCAAAATTTATCCACAAAAGAGTGTACTTTTCTCTTTCCAATGCACTTTAAAGTAGGAAAAAATGCTTCTCTCTCATCACACGGGAATCAAGACCAATAACATTTAGCACATGGTCTTCATGTTTTCTACATGCATTTAGCTCATTGGATATGGAGAAATTAAAGAGGTGAGAGATGGTGGTTGCCCCTTTTCCAATGCAAAATCCTTAATATGCCTTGAAAAACTCAGAAGTGCACTCTTTTGAGGACGGAGGGAGTATATTTTTTTATTCCATTCATCATAAATGTACATCCCATTCCAACTACTCCCTCCATCCCAGTTTAACAGGCGCGCACGTAGTTTAAGAAATTGCTTGACCATTATTTTGGTCAATAAAATATGAAATATATGTCATAAAAATTCTATCATTGAAAAGCTTTTTTTGCATACAAATCTAATGATATAGATTATGTAGACATAAAAGTTATATTATGTTGACCAAATCAATGGTCAAAGTTTGTCTTAAACTGCGTGCGTGCCTGTTAAACCGAGACGGAGGTAGTATTTTAGTTTTCTCTGATTAGCAGTTTCTCTAGCCAGCATAATGTCTGGTATGATATGCCCAACTTCATTCTCATTGACCATTACCTCATATCAAAAATCTAAATCACCAACGATTATATCATTTCTACATTAGATCATGGAAACATCTCAGAGAAACCGGGTAATCCATATGTAGTTTTAGCTGTTGCGAAGAAATGCACTAATATACTCTTTTTTTTCCATCTTCTTTGCTCTATACTGAAATCGTCTCTAATATTTCCCTTTGCCCATACAAACTAACATGCTGCTCGCAACTTCGTATTCAACCGTTTCACTATTATTTATGGCAAAATAGGTGACACATTTTGTTTAAGTAACACAACACCTAACTAGCGTATATGATGCGCAATGGAAGTTATATCCTCTTTACAATCCAATGTACTCCAGTAAGTGATTATCTCGCATCTGCTTTATCAAACAGAGCTTACCATGGGCCTCAACTGAAGGTTTCCTATGGGTAAAAGATCTGATTTCGAAATTATATTACCAAGTGGAAGAGAGTAAAGACATATATAAAATGCTGACCAAAAACATGGTGGAAGAGTTTGTAGAGGAGTCTTAAAAAATCAGCACACCTTCGGACGGGTAAGAGGTCTCATTTGAGGGACCAGATGAAGTTGGCGAACTCTTCCACCACTCGTTTAGCCATTCATCAAACATTGTATTCTTAGTTGCTTGCTTCCATGTATCCATCATCTTGTTCTGCTCCTCTAGACTAAGTGCTGATGTAACCCAGGGTATCATTGACTGCAGAACCTCAGCTCCTGTAGATCCAATTATACGACCTACAATCTTATCCTGATCATCTACAGAGAAATGTTTATCAAACAGTGGCCACAACTCAAGTTCTTCTCTATGCACATGATTAGACAAGGTAACCCGGATAGACTTGCACATTCCTTGAAGCTTTGTCAAAAGCTCATTATGCTTCCTACACCAATCAAGCTCATTGTATGAACAGATATGCCTTTCTTCAGCTTTGTCAATGGGATGACCTGAATCATCACATAAGTGTGAAAGCTCTGATAGTATGGTGGATATATCTTGAAATAATTCTTCTTCATGTTTGTGATCGAGGGTGTACGAGTGGCTAACATTATGTAGTGCATCTTTCGATTCAAGAGCAGGGAAGACGATTTCATCTTCAGCATTGCTATGTGCTCTGTAAAGACCCCACAGTAGACGAAATCTTCCGATGAACTGGCGAAGGCAAGATTTATCTCCGTCAATGAGCTTTCCGGATTCAAAGTCTAAGAACTCTAAATCTTTGCGAATTGCCTTATGAAATTTGAATATTGCATCAATTGGCCTAGAAATGTTATCTGGACTTGAAAATGTTTTGTCTGTCTCCCATGAAAAAAGACTTGAGTGTAATGAAGGTGCAGAATAACTATAAGACAGCGAGCGAAAAGAGTTTAAAGAAGCAAACGAATCAGCACCAAAGTTGCTACTTTCCACTCTTAACCCAGGAATTTGGCAAGGTTTACTGTTACATCGAGACTCTTCAATGTCAGTAGTTTCTGGGCAGTGACTTATGTTAATACTGGTGCTAGATTCTGAATGATTTCCTCGCTTGACTGGCCTTGAAGTATTTTCTGTTTCAGGTACTGAAAAAGTAGTGCTGTTTCCCAATGAACATGGACAGATTGACTGACACTTCCCTAACTCATCACCATCCAATGAGCAGTTCAGTTCTCTTGATGGCATGCATATGAATTTCCCAGAATTGGATGTATCCTTCAAACGGCCTTTGCATGCCCAGCCAGACAGAAGAGTAACCAGTGCGGTTTCAGAAGAAGGTGCTGTGACATGCAACTTATTAGTAAATATTCAAATTTGGAGGCGTTTTACATAGTTACTGTGGTCTAGAGGCATATAACATGTAGTAAATCTGAAGTAAAGAGGTACCTATCAAGAACATATTCTGAAGGAAAGACTGTTCATTTGCATCATCCAGCTTTGATACAAACCATGGTAAAACCTGCTCCAATAACTTCAACGGCATGACACAAAGACTCTTATACAAAAGTTTACTTTGTTTCTCTGGTGAGAACTTTATCCTAGCTTGAGGAAGTACCTTCATAATAAGGTAAAATGGGCATGAGACCATATTGGCCACTTGGTCAACCAGATAATATTCTGACCGAGTGAGGTTCAGCTTTTCAACTACTAAAATAACTTTTGTTCCTTCATAAGACTAACCTTTGTTTCCTCGGTATTGAAATGTTTCTCAATTTCCTCCATTATCTGATCAGCTTGTGAACATAACTCAGAGTAAAAATCCAGTGCAGTTGATCTTGCTCCAGTTGTTTGGATTTGCTCAATTAAACGTCTAAATTTATTAAACTGTTGCTCTTGCTCCGCATGCTCCTTCTCAAAGCATACTTCACCGTCAACTGCAGGAAATATAACTTGATCCTCGGCAATACTGCAGATCAAGAAAAGAGAAGACAAAAACAGCAACTGATCAAACTAAGGTCAGAAGATTCCACTTAATTCCATAATACAGAAACTTATGTGTGGATCTATAAAGATACACAGTTCTTTAGAAGAAAACCATACAGACTCCAGGCAAAGCAAATAACAAGATATTCACAGCATCATTCACTGTGCTAGCTATTATCTCGGGTTATTAGGACTTCAGAGTCATTCACAAGAGTTGTGCCTAAATTACCACTTGCTGTCCAAACATATAATTTAATGTTTCTACATTCAGTTACAGTGACGAGTTATGATTTTGAAACAAAGGTGCACATAAGTTTAGATTCAAAGTCACAGACCTGTGGAAGATGCACACGTCTGCAATAAACCGAAGTCTGGCGTTGAAGGTTGATATACTGGAGAAGTCCCCGGACTGCTGGATCCTTCTTGTCTCTTCTACTATGTCACTCAATTCTTTCCGGATAGCATTATGCCACCACAAGATCTCATCTATTGGATGTACTGCAAGCTGACAGTGGCTAGATTCTGCATACTTCCGCTTTCCGACTTTAGAATGCTCATGTGAGCATCTGTTTTTGTCTGTATGACCAGAGATGTCCTCATTTCCACAACTGCCTTTTGAACAAGGAATATCCAAATCTTGTGCTACCGTTCGTACTGCTTTACCTCCAATCCATGCAAACACGACCTACATGATTTTTTAAACTAAGATTAAGTCAACATGCCAAGCCTTGTTGTTATCAAAAGATGCATGATAGTGAGAACCTGTTGGAGAAGCTTCTCTTCAGGAACAATTCTACGCAAGCAGTTAAGAATATCTTGGTGCTCATCAGATGAAACAGAAGATGAAAGCCATGGAAGGAACTCTGCCATCATATTTACAGGGATGTTGCATATGAACTGCCAGACTAAATCGGCTTGCTCTTCATATGAAAACTTGGTAATGAGCAATGGGAATACCTGAAACATCCTCAAGATGATTAGCCAGCAAAACTGTATGCACTATGCTGAAAGGAACGGATAATTACAGGGAGTACACTAATATACTGATTTAAGGGGAGTACACTATGCTGAAAGACATACTGCAAAGTGAAAATTTGTCATCGACTACATCAAAAATAATTTCTGCACTTGTAGAAGTCCAAGAGAAACTTTTCATTGTGAACGTTCGTATTCTCTGTTAGGTTCGCCATTGAGTTTTCTAAGCTGTTCAAAGCACTTTAATCGAAGCTACTCCCTCCATCCCATGAAACATGTCTTATATTTTTCTAAATTTGGAAGTACCTAAACACTATCTAGTATATAGATACACCTAAATTTAGACAAAGTTAAGACAAGTTTGATGGGACAGAGGGAGTATATGCTTTACCAGCACATGTCTATACACTTCTGTTAATCCTGGACAATAAGACACATAAATATCACAGTATGCAAAAGTTCATTCTCATATACAGGACATGGCAATTAGCGAGACATTCTAGCGATACTCCAGTAATTCATAGGTGGCTTCTACATTATGATGTATTTTCAGCGAACCGCAAGTTTCAGACATACATGGAAATCGGAATCAATGTATAGGTTTCGTTATACCAGCATAGTGTGTCCCGAGTGACCATGACCCATACATTAGAGCACAACAGTGGATATGATGCAGAATGTCAATCGGCAGGAAACCCGTGCTTAGAAACTTCGTCCTACAGTTGCATCACCTTATAGCGTTATGCACGAAATGACGTTACTCCATAATTGTCCTGTAGTTCAATATACTGATCCTAAATCTAAATATAAATCATATTAGGCAATAGGATAACTACAGATGGCAACTAAAGGTCCCAAAGGCATAAGTGCACATATCTTCCATATAACATTTTGTCTCTATGGCTAAAGACCTTGATACAAAATTACATCCCAAGTTCCCAGCATATGACCTCAATTACATTGATCGACCTTGAGCCAAAATTTTGTTCCACATAACAGCTTGATTCGACAAACTCAAAACTTCCTAAAATGGAACTTCATACTACACCCAGTTAGTCAATTACAACATGACAATATATCTCATACTGCTGCCAGATAGAGAAATGAAATCGCCATACAAACAGCAGACCATAATAATCAGGGAAGCGAAAAAACCTGTTCTTCTTCTTTGAACATATGTTGAGTTATAAATGTTCGAATCGCTCCAGCGCAGGATGCAAGCTCCCTCCGGAGACCATCGTTGTTATGTACATCAAGTTTTAATAGAGCGAATATGTGGGCAAAGAGATCATTTTCCCTTTTGTGCTCAAGGGAATAGGTCCCTGCTATATTCTTGACTCGAATATCGAGTGCTGGAAAGATAACCTGCAATTATCAAAGGCAAACATTATAGTAGCATCTAAATGTTCACTACAGCTATACAATGTGAATTGCGGTACAATTGAAGTTGGCTTAGAAATTTTCACAAACATATCAAGCTTGATTGGTTCCAGCTTAAAATTGATAGCATGAATGAATATAAAATATGTACGCAACTAAATTGGGTAGGCAATTCCCATAGTCTAGACTAGTAGGGATACACAAGGACACATACTCTGAGATGGAATCCTGTAATTAGAAGCTCAAGGTTCAGCAGACGGTGAGGGTTTACCAATTTAGCTGAGGATATATCTAGTCTTTCTCATCGGAATGCTAGTAAAATCCTAGGAAGGCATTAAAAGGGGAATGTAGTATGCATAGTTGATGATCATATGGTGAGTACATGTAAGATCGTACACGTTTCTCGTATTATTCACCTGGCGATTTGAGCATATCACTGTACCTACAAACTCCAACCATTTTCAGGTCATGGCAGCGTTACACCTCACTTCGAACCCTGAATCCAACCCAAATCCCCGGACACTGTTCCGTAATTCCACGGTCCTAAGCCCCCCACACAGGCATATTCCGCATTCCCACACATCCTAGCCGAAATTGTTCGACAGAAATTCAGCAAAACAAAGCGATCGGAAACAGAGCGAAGGAGGAGGCTACGGGATGCGCCATTGAAAACCGTACCGCGTCCTCGGCGTCGCAGTGGTGCCTGTAGACGGAGAAGAGGAAGCGGAAGCGGCTCTCGAGGTCCGCCACGTCCCCGCCGCGGCGCTCCGTGGCGAGCCGCACCGCCGCGGCGTGCAGCTGCTCCAGCTCGGCGCGGATCGCCTTGTGGAAGTAGACGAATATCAGCACGGGCGCCTCGGCCGCGGACCCCAGGGCGCCGCCGGAGGACGCGGCCTCCGCGCTCGTGGAGGCCGGCGGGGGAGGGGAGCGCGGGATCACCGCGGCCATCGGCGTCGCCATCCTCCGCGGCTCGGAGCACGCACGCGTCTGGCTGGCTGCGCTCCTTTCGCTGGGTGCTCTGCTTCGGTTCGTGTTGGTTTTCTGGGCTTTTTTATTTTATTTTATGTGCTGGTGGCCAATCAGAGGTGGAACGCCGCCAGTGCCCGTTGCGGGTTGCGGCCTACTGGGCTCTGTTGGGGAGACGGTGTGTCTGTACCCTGGGCCCACTCCTCAGTGAGATACTCTCAAAAAAAAAAAAAACTCCCCAGTGAGATTGCCATATCCAATGTAGAAAATGTGCACCCATAATATTTGGCCTTTCTTCTCTCCATGGTATAATCCAGCTCACCATGTATCGAAGAAGAGTGTATGCATCTATTTATAAGCATAGTACTACCGTGTTTGCAAAAGAAAAAAACACTTGTCTCCCGTCATTATTTTTTACACAAGAGACGGTGTTTTTGTCGGAAACAATCCGTTACATTCATTTTGCCAATCTTTAAAAGTTCGTGATTCCAATTTTCGATAAACTTCGATATGAAATTGCCAATAACACATACAATATATACTTTGGGTCTTTAGCCATTCGTTGATACTCCCTCCATTCGGATATAATCGACGCGGAGTCAAGGCTAGCTAGTATTGCATGTATGCTTGTCGGGCGTGGATTAAACAAAACGGAGGTAGTAGTATGTTGGGTTGGTGTCACAGCAACCAACCGTGGTCATGCCAGAGGTTTTTTGCTCTTGTTGGTAAGAGTTGAAGTTTTGGCATCCAAACTAATTAAGCCACATTGCCCTTGCTAGTTTTTGCCAAAGTTATCAATGCATGGGCGAGCAAAACCTAATTACTGGAACAAATGACATCTGTATGTAGAGGTAGAGACTTGAAGCTAGTACACAATTAGACAGCCGGTGTTACTACCATACAAGATAAAACAAGCTATATATGGACCTATGGTGAATGGAGTTATCTTTTCAATAAATAATGAATGGGCACTGGTGGAAAAAAGGGCTTTGGTCGCGGTTGGCAACTGCCATTAGTCGCGGTGGCGCAACCGCGACCAAAGCAGCGCGACTAAAGGCCCCCCCCCCCCCCCTTTAGTCGCGGTTCCTTACGAACCGCGACTAAAGGCCCGTCCACGTGGGCCGCAGGCGAGCGCCAGGGCGGAGGACCTTTAGTCGCGGTTCTTCTGGCCAACCGCGACTAAAGGCCTCCGCAGGGTTTAGGGTTTTAGCCCCCCTCCCCCTAAATCTGGTTTCTTTTTAATTTGTATTGTTTTATTTCTTTTGGGTTTTAATTTTGAAGGAGTTTCACATATTCTACGGTACTGTATACATACATGCATATGAATGTACAATTTCAAACAAATTTGAAATTAGAACCAAAAAGAATTCAAGAGGAATATACAATATATATTCAATATCGGATGACCATATACAATTTTGAACAAGTTAGTTACAAATTCTGGTGCATATAAAGTTCTACGTCATCGTAATAGTGTTCTCCTCTAGGATCGATGACTTCCCTCGCCAACCATCCAGCTAGTTCCTCTTGAAGTGGTCGGAAGCGAGCTTCTGGACTAAGCGTCTTCCGGAGGTTATTCCTCAGGATGTTGTTCTCACACGTCTGGTCCCGCTCATTGCAGTATCTCCGGATCCTCTCACAAACATAGTATCCACATAGATTGGTCCCCGGTGGCTGAATATCCCCAGTCGTCCGCACTGCCATTTTAAAATGTAGCTCTTTTTTGAATTCACCGACCTTGGTATCTACGAACCGTCTCCAAACCCTACGAGGCAAAGAAAATTAAATAAACAAGAGAGTTATTAATTAGTTACTTGATATTAGGAAATGATGAACGAAATAGGCCGATCGATATAGAGCGCAAATGAATGAAAATAATTACTTTTGCATCATTTTTCTCATGTCGCCCCAAAGCGCCGGATCCATATTCAGAGAGTCGTGGACGAGAACTGAGGAGGTCTGAACTTTAATTACCATAAGAATCCAGTGGAACCTGCGGACACGATACATGCACAGTCATGCATAACTCATCGATTAGCCACATACCATGCATGGAGTAAACAAAAGAGAATGTGCTCAAGACAAACACTCACCCAAAATGGTAAGGAAATAGAATATCACTTTTCTGTTGCTGTTTTCTAATAAACCGCCACAGGTCATCCTCCACGTCGGCGGGGTGGTGTTCTAACACATGTGAATTAACGATGTGTGGGTCAATGAACCCAACATCATGGATGTTCCTTATTCGCATTTCCCGCTTCTTCATTACGCATAATAGCGTACACAACAAGATAGTTAGGACGGTGCGGGCAATGAACGAGATGGGGTAGAAATTAATAAATCACTTACGTAACGTAGCAACCGATGATAGATTTGTCGAGGTCGCGCAGATTGAACAGCTGGAACAATTCACTCGTATGAATTTGTACCCGGTAATGTTTGAAGTAATGCTCATATCTAACTTCCGCATAGATATACTCTTTGGCGTTTTTATGTTTTATGTAACCCTTGTACCAATTTAGCAGACCTTTCATTTGTCGAGGTAGATCCTCTTCCTGCGCGAGGCTCGACGAGAGGGCCATTCTTCACATATGTAAATACTACGTCCTTCATTGGCGCCTCATCAAGGCCTAGCAAAGGCACGAAGAGTGATACCTAACTCGGCCGCTTGTTCTCTCGGCACTCGTTACGGTCAATCCATGTCTTGCCGCAGCTGCTATGATATCGGGGGCATCCGGATCGGCGGCTTGCACTATGAGCGGGGCGATCGATTGTTTACTTTGTTCCCCGAGCTGGGCAACTTCTTTCCCCTTTTCTAATTTTGACTCGGCCTCGTCCTCCAAGGCTTTCTTCTCCGCCAACTCTTGGTTCCTCTTGAACGCGAGTGCTTGCCTACGAAGTTCACGTAAATAGTCGTCAGGCAGATTCTTCGCGGCTTGGGACGGTGTGTTCAAAAATGACTTAGCCCATCGCTTTTGCTTGTCGAATATACCGGCTTGGGCTCGCCCTCTCTTTTCTTCTTGCACTCCTCCTTCCATTTCTCATGCCGAGCAGCCACGGCCGCTGCATTTTCCTCGACACTAAGTTCCCAAGGCCTCGGGATGAGAGGCTTCGGTGATGGCTCTGGTATCTTTGTTTTCTTAGTTACACTAGGGACCGGGCTAATAACACAGGACTGCTTCGCTTCTTCGCCGGAGGTGGATTGGGGGCGGTGTCTCGCGATCACCCGCCGGACGAGGACTAGGGGGCGGCGTCGCTACCCGCCGGACGAGGATCGGGGGCGGCGTCGGGCTGACGTGAAGGAGGTGTATTAGGTGAAGCACCACCACCACCGCCGCCACCGCCACCGTCACCGCCACCGCCACCGCCACCGCCACCACCACCACCGTAGGGGGGTGGACTTGTTGGCGCCTCGCCTGGAAACTTGATAAACTTCTTCTGCCATAGAATGAACTGGCGCTTGACATCTCCAAGTCTTTTCACCCCTTCAGGTGTAGCAATGTCAATGTCCAGGTCCTCAAACCCTTGGACTATCTCCTCCACCGTCACACGAGCATAGCCATCTTGAATGGGGTTGTTGTGGTGGAGTGCTCCAGTGGCAAAGCACTGCCGATGGCTACCTTCATGGACATGTTCCCGATAGGATAATACAGATGACATGCTTTCATCTCCTTTATATCGTCCACGGGGTAGCGAGGAGGCTCCGGTGCAGTAATTTCGACCACCGAGAGGCTCCGGTGCATTAATTTCGATCGTCGGTGCACCAGCCGGTGAGGCCTCCGTGGAAGCCACGCTGCTTCTTCTCCGCTGCTGGCTTCCGAGATCCATTGGATGATCTTCAGCATGCTGCGCCCGAGCTGCATCTCTTTCGGCGACTAGTACACTCACGGTTTTTTTCATCACATCCATTTCCGTTACCAACTTCGCCACAACATCTGCATCCCGATCCATCTTTCTCTTACGGCTTCTGTAACCGTACGGGTCATCGTTCTGGGGGAACCCTATTTTCCACGGAATGGGCCCCATGCCTCGTATACGTCCTCCGTGTTCGGGATTCCCGAGGGCTTTTGTCGGGCGTCGTTCTCTCTGTTGAACCTGATCCTCCCCTCTTGAGCCTCCCTCATTGCCTCAATAAGCTTTTGGGTGGGTGTAATTATTTTGCCCCGATAAACACACTCCCCTGTCTCCGGGTTCGACGATCCCCCATGCCCGTACCACCAGCTTTTGGCCCTTGGGTCCCATCCCTCCGTGCACTGGACGGATTCCTCGCGCCCTCGGCTCGTTCTCCATCTTCTCCCACTTAGGCTGCCAAAAGCGATACCCTCCTGGCCCCATTTTATGATTGTACTCCTTCTTGGCCGCATTTTCCTTATTTTTTTCGATAGTTCAAGGAACTGCTCCGATTTCTTTTGCTTCACAAATTCTGGCCAATCATGTTGCAGTTTCTCATATTGTCCTTTGAAATCCGGAGTCTTGCCCTGGTTGACAAAGTCATGGGCTAGATTTTGCTTGTATTTCCGGAATGCGTTGGCCATCCTAGAAAGAGCGAACTGTTTGACTAGCTTGCGCCTCTCCTTGTTTTCCGCAATCTTGTTACCCTCCTCATCGTATTTGCGGTATTCCGGAGGTAGAACGAAATGTTCCATAAGCTTGTTGAAGCAATCTTTTTTTTCTCTCTTATCGACAAAAGTGAAACCAACACGTGCCTTCTTTGGCTCATTCCACTCCTGGCGGGTGATCGAGACGTTGTCTCTAACAACGGCTCCGCATTGGCTGACAAACTTGGTGGCGTTCTTGCTGGGCTCCAGCGGCCTGCCGGTTGCTTCGTCGACAACATCGATGGTGCATGTTTCTCCTGCTTTCATCGTCTTGGTTGCGCCACGCTTTGACGACGTACTCGATTTTTTCGACGATCCGGCCGAGGGCTAAAATAAGAAAGAGAGTCGCGCACATTAGTACACACACATTTATTCAAATCAGTTAGTTTGTATCACCAGACGCTCAATATGTATATATATATACCTCGGCGCCGGAGGTGGTTGCTACTTCCAATTGAAGATCGTCGTTTATCGACGTTTCTTCGGCATCATCTGCTTGTCGACGGCGCCCTTCATCTTCACACTCAAGGTTCAGATAAGAAGAGATATCATCTTCTTCTTCTCCTCGGCACATATGGAATATCGCCTTTTATGATGCCGAACATATGGTCTTCAGCGTCCGGATCATAGTTGTCCAGAATCGGGTCAGCTCTATCGTCCGCCATATGTCAGTCCTGAAAACATGTAGTCAAAACAAATTAATTGTGTATATGCATTATATATCACATCTCTTCTACATATAAAGAGAGAGGGCGACGAGGGAGGCGAGAGGGGGGGCGTAGTGACCGCGTGACCGAGAGACCGGTGGCGGTGGCGAAAGGGCGGTGGCGAAAGGGCGGTGGCGGTGCCGAGGACACATAACCCTCGCCGCCCCCTCTCGATCCCAAAATAAAATAATTCTTGTTAATTAATTTAATTTTTTTGTTAAGTTAAAATTTTGTTAAGTCTAAATTTTGTTAAGTAAAATTTTTCTTAAGTCAAAATTTTGTTAAGTAAATTTTTTGTTAAGTTAAAATTTTGTTATGTCAAAATTTTGTTAAGTCAAGATTTTGTTAAGTCAAAAATTTGTTAAGTAAATTTTTTGTTAAGTTAAATTTTTGTTATGTCAAAATTTTGTTTTTAGATAATATAAGCTAGCTCAAAGAGCCCGATTTTAAGTTAATAAAGTTATCGACCGGCTAAGGTCTTAACGGTGTTTGTTTACACAAACTTCAACACATTTAAAAGAAAAGTTAATTAATTACTTAGCACTATTGTAATTAACAAATTTTAAGTTTACAAAAATTTAAGTTAACAAAATTTTAGATTTACAATTTTGATTAACAAATTGTGAGTTAATTAAAAAAAAAAAAAGGGTCGGCCTCTCCTTCCGGCCTCTCTCTCTCTCAACGCGCGGCCGGCGGCGGCACACACGCGACGGCCGGCGGGGGTCACTGCGCGCGGCGCGTCGTCCTCTCTCTCTCAACGGCGGCGGCGGCGGCGACGTACGGTGCGTGCGACACGGTGGCGCGGCCCGGCGGTGCCGCGGTCACGGCGCGCGGCGGTCAACGCGCGCACGGCGCGCGCGAGGTCGTTTTGGGACACGGGCGCGGCGCCGGCGGTCACGGCGGACGACGGAAAGATACACGGCGGCGCGGCGGGACGTACGGGCGAGAGGCGGCCGGCGCGGGACGGCAACGGAGGCGGCGTCGTTAGCGAGGCGGCGTCGTCGAGGCGCGGCGGCGGCAACTGGCGGTTTCGAGGAGGAAGAAGGAACTGAATCGCGCCTGCGCGCTGCGCGATATTTATAGGGAGGCACCTTTAGTCGCGGTTGGTGTGGCCAACCGCGACTAAAGGGTACCCTTTAGTCGCGGTTGGGTCTTTTCACGGGATTTGAGCGGTTCCCGCGGAAAGACCCTTTAGTCGCGGTTGGTGTGGCCAACCGCGACTAAAGGTCTTTTTCAAATTTCTTTTCAAATTTCTTTTCAATTCAAAATGTTAAAAATACAAATAATATATCAAAAAATCAGAAAAACAAAACTAATTCAATTCAAAATCTTAAAAATACAAATAATATATCAAAAAATTTAGAAAAAATAAAACTAATTCATTTCAAAATGTTAAAAATACAAATAATATATCAAAAAATTCAGAAAAATAGAACTAATTCAATTCAAAATGTTGAAAATACAAATAATATACCAAAAAAATCAGAAAAATAAAACTAATTCAATTCAAAATGTTAATAATACAAATAATATATCAAAAAATTCAGAAAAATAAAACTAATTCAATTCAAAATCTTAAAAATACAAATAATATACCAAAAAATTCATAAAAATAAAACTAATTCAATTCAAAATTTTAAAAATACAAATTATCAAAAATTCATAAAAATAAAACTAATTCAATTCAAAAGTTCGTTGGCCCCCTCTTCCCGCCTCTTTCCGCCGACCCCCTCTTCCCTCCTCGTCTTCCCGCCATTTCTTCCCTGTCTTCTCGCCTCTTTCTTCCCGCCAATTGTTTCCCGCCAATTTCTTCCGGCCTCTTTCTTCCCACCAATTTTTCCCGCCAATTTCTTCCCGCCACTTTCTCCCCGCCTCTTTCTTCCCGCCTCCTGTCTTCCCGCTCCCATTTTTCCCGCCATTTGTCACTACATATAGGTAGCCCGGCTTGGCCAGCATTATCATCTCTACAATCTCTCATCACTCTATCATGGCTTCCACCGCACCCACTCTAACCTACCAGCAGGTGGAGGAGCTTTGCGCCTCGAACTACCCTTGCCCTCCGGGCTACCGCGTCCCTGCCGGCTGGAGCCTAAGCGCCGGCGGCGTGCCGGTCCCTCCCGTCCCTCGAGTGCTGCGCGCCGGCGGCCATCACGAACCACTACTACCTCGACCTCACGCCGGAGCAGCGGATGAATCCCCGCTGGCATCCCGATAACCAGCATACTTGGGACGCCTTCTTCATCAATCGGCGTGAGAGGGCGCTCGCCAGGTATGAGGAGGACGGTCTGCCTCCTGGAAACTTCCACGAGGCCGGCCGTCGGCTATGGTGGTACGGCCGGACTCTGCAGAGCGTCATGGACTACATCACGGCCGGCGATATCCCCCGCCTGCGCTACCCTCAGTTCGAGCCACGAGCGCCGCCCGACGACAGCGACGACAGCAGCGACGACGACGCCGGCAACTTAGAAGGCGACGACTACCAGTACAACGGCGGCGGCTATGAAGACTACGAGTATGCATATTATACGCCTAGGCAGGAGTATGACTAAATCACTCCAAATTTCATGTATGCAGGAGTATGACTTAGTCACTCCAAATTTCCTATATGCAGGAGTATGACTTAGTCACTCCAAATTTCATGTATGCGGGAGTATGACTTAGTCACTCCAAATTTCCTATATGCAGGAGTATGACTTAGTCACTCCAAATTTCATGTATGCAGGAGTATGACTTAGTCACTCCAAATTTCATGACTCACCAGTGCAATCTCGAGTCAATTGAATCATTCGAAAATGGACACCAAACACATCACGGGTAATATAATTCACATGATTCATTCAACAAAGTTTGGTACAATAAATTATTACACATCATTTCTTCCCTTGTGTCCCTGCTTGCTTACGATTGTGCCGTATCCATGGAGCATCCTCATCATTTAACTTAATGCTTGGGTCGGTGTTCACTTTGAAGGGCGGAATTTCAGCAAACATATTATAATCTTCTGACATGTCTGTCTTGTCCTCCACTCCCACGATGTTTCTTTTCCCTGAAAGAACAATGTGGCGCTTTGGATCATCGCATGATGTCCGGATCGTTGTCTTATCTTTCCGTTTCCTCGGTTTGCTACTCATGTCCTTCACATAGAAAACCTGAGCGACATCTTTCGCTAGGACGAATGGTTCGTCAAGGTAACCAAGATTGTTGAAATCCACCATTGTCATTCCGTATTGCTGGTCCACCTTTACCCCACCTCCTGTTAGGTTGAACCATTTGCACCGGAACAAAGGGACCCTAAAGGAGGGTCCATAGTCAAGTTCCCATATCTCCTCTATGTAACCATAATATGTGACCTTTTGCCCATTCTCGGTTGCTGCATCAAAGCGGACACCACTGTTTTGGTTGGTGCTCTTTTTATCTTGGGCGATCGTGTAAAATGTATTCCCATTTATCTCGTACCCTTGGAAAGTCGTTATAGTCGAAGATGGTGTCTTGGCCAACATGTACAGCTGATCTACAACCTTATTGTCACTCATTAAATGTTTTCTCAACCAACCTGCCGAAAGTCTCCATGTGGGCCTTCCTAATCCAGGATTCGGGCTTCCCTGTGGTTGTCCGAGCGTAAAATATTCTTGTGTTTCTCAAAGTACGGAGCCACCAAGCTGGAATTGGTCGAAGCGTGTGGTGTGCTTCGATCTAGAGAATGGCCGTCCATACATATCATTGATTTCCTTCCGATCGTGCCTTTTCCACTTAGTCTCCCCTCGTGCCGCGATTGAGGAAGACCAATCGGCTTAAGGTCAGGAACAAAGTCAACACAAAACTCAATTACCTCCTCATTTCCATAGCCCTTGGCGATGCTTCCTTCTCGGCCTAGCACGGTTACGAACATATTTCTTTAATACTCCCATGAACCTCTCGAAGGGGAACATATTGTGTAGAAATACAGACCGAGAATGGAAATCTCATCGACTAGGTGAACCAGGAGGTGCGTCATAATATTGAAGAAGGATGGCGGGAACACCAACTCGAAACTCGACAAGACATTGGATCACATCGTTACGTAACCGTGGTAGAACTTCTGGATTGATTACCTTCGAGAGATTGCATTGAGGAATGCACATAGCTTCACAATGGCTACTCGAACATTTTCCGGCAGAGCCCCTCAAAGCAATCGGAAGCAATTGCGTCATAATCACGTGGCAGTCGTGAGACTTCAGGTTTTGGAACTTTTTCTCCGCCATGTTTATTATTCCCTTTATATTGGACGAGAATCCTGACGGGACCTTCATACTGCTCAGGCATTCAAAAAAGATGACCTTCTCTTCTTTGGTCGAGCGTAGCGTAGCCGGCACGACCTTGAAACCGTTCCGGATGCCGGTCATCGGGGTCTTTCAAACTTTGCTGGTCCCGCCGTGCTTCCTTTGTATCATTTGACTTCCCATACACGCCCAAGAAGCTTAGGATGTTCACGCAAATATTCTTCGTAACGTGCATCACGTCGATTGCGCAGCGGACTTCTAGGACTTTCCAATATTCTAGCTCCCCGAATATAGATTTCTTCTTCCACATGGCTACGTGCCCGTCAGCTCCCTTCGGAACCGATTGTCCGCCAGGACCCTTTCCAAAGATGACTTTCAAACCCTTGACCATATCAAATACCTCGGCACCGGTGTGTTCCGCAGCTTCGGCCGGTGATCTGCCTTGCCGTTGTAATGCTTGCCTTTCTTTCTTCTTGGATGACCTTTCGGAAGAAATCGACGATGCCCAAGGTACACGTTCTTCTTACAATTTGGCAAATGTACACTTTCAGTCTCATGTAAGCAGTGCGTGCATGCATTGTATCCCTTATTTGACAGTCCCGAAAGGTTACTAAGAGCAGGCCAATCGTTGATGGTTACGAAAAGCAACGCTCGTAGGTCAAATTCCTCTTCTTTGTGCTCATCCCACATACGGACACCAGGTCTGCCCCACAGCTGTAAAAGTTCATCAACTAATGGCCTTAGGTACACATCGATATCGTTGCCGGGTTGCTTCGGACCTTGGATGAGCACTGGCATCATAATGAACTTCCGCTTCATGCACAACCAAGGAGGAAGGTTGTAGATGCATAGAGTCACGGGCCAGGTACTATGGCTGGAGCTCTGCTCGCCAAAAGGATTCATGCCATCCGTACTTAGACCAAATCTTATGTTCCTTGCGTCACCGCAAAATCTTTGAACTCTCTGTCGATCTTTCTCCATTGCGTTCCATCTGCGGGGTGTCTCAACTCCCCGTCCGACTTACGGTCCTCTTTGTGCCATCGCAACAACTTGGCATGCTCTTTGTTCCTGAACAGACGTTTCAACCGTGGTATTATAGGAGCATACCACATCACCTTGGCGGGAACCCTCTTCCTGGATTTCTGGCCCTCAACATCGTCACCAGGGTCATCGCCTCTGATCTTATAACGCAATGCAGTGCATACTGGGCATTCATTCAAATTCTCGTATTCACCGCGGTAGAGGATGCAGTCGTTGATGCATGCATGTATCTTCGTAACCTCTAAACCTAGAGGGCAGACAACCTTCTTTGCTTCGTACGTAGTGGCGGGCAACTCGTTATTCTTTGGAAACATATTCTTCAACATTTTCAGCAAGTTTTCAAATGCCGAGTCAGCTACACCTGCCTGTGCCTTCCATCTCAGCAAATCCAGTGTGCAGCCCAGCTTTTCAGACCATCATCGCATCCGAGTACAGCGCCTTCACTGTGATCCTCTAACATGCGATCCAAATTCTCCCTCTCTTTTTCAGTTTCGCAGCGTCTCCGTGCATCAGCAATGGTCCGACCAAGATCATCAACGGGATCATCACGTGCCTCTTCTTCACCTTCCCCTTCACCTTCCCCTTCACCTTCAGCATCCTCCATGAAAGTATCACCGAAATGAGCAAGATAGCTTTCATCATTGAAATCATCCCCTTCTTCATCTTCTTCCATTATAACCCCTCTTTCTCCATACTTGGTCCAACAATTATAGCTTGGCATGAAACCGTGCCGAAGCAGGTGCATGTGAACATCTCTTGAGGAAGAGTAACCATTCTGATTCTTACATTTAACACATGGACAGATAACAAAACCCCCCTGCTTGTTCGCATTGGCCACTACGAGGAAATCTTTCAAACCCGCACTGAACTCGCCGGAGAGTCGGTTACCGTACATCCATTGTCGATTCATCTGCATTATTATAATATAAAATATATAATTAACCATCATGCATTTGTTAAACTAACTAGCTACAAACAATATAAATTAAACAATGAACTACACACACATGCACATTTTATCAACGACACATCAAAGGTTCAAGTTGCTAACCGCGATCGAGGAGGAAAAAATAAATGAGAAAGCTCAAGTGTGGCTCCAACACTTCATATCATGTTTGTTTCATGCTCTTGGGGCATTTCATCAAACACCTTATGTGCATAAGAGGAACCAAAAGCAAACCTAACACCCACTTGTGAAGCTTGTGAAGAGAATGGCACCAAATGGCTAAGTGTTGGCTGCTGGATGGGTATATATAGGGGAGGGGCTTTAGTCCCGGTTGGCCTGGCCAACCGCGACTAAAGGCCTTCGAGCCTTAGTCGGGGTTGGCCTGGCCAACCGCGACTAAAGACCCCCCACGTGCACCGGCTGGCCACCGAGCGCCCTGGGCCCAGGCCTTTGGTCGCGGTTCTCCTCCCGAACCGCGACTAAAGGTACCATTAGTCGCGGTTCCTGCAGCATCGCGACTTATGGGGCTCACCCGAAGCCTGTTTTTCCACCAGTGGGGACAGTAACTGTTACACAAATACTTCACATGCGTCAACATCTATACACTGTTTTGAACCTAGTATGAAGAAAGCATATATTAAGCCTCTGCTGTCAATTTACTGGTTACACAAGAAAATGACTGTATATATATGGCTGTACTGGTCTTACTTAACAACACGTAGAAATCCCAGGTGTTGGACTAATACGCACTCGCTGACTGTTGATTGGTGAGACGTCTTAATTCATGCACGCCGCCGTGGCGCCATGCACATACAAGGATACCTCCTTCGTCATCTCATAATGAAAGCAAGAAGACGGCATGTCTCGTGCCGCCGCGGGCGAAAATCTAGCGCTCGATCGGCCCGGAATATATTATCCCATCGGTGGCATGAGTACGTCTGAATCGGATCTACGCCGTGCTATAGCATAATCAAACATTTCCATGTTTGATTGATCACTGAGCGATCAAGATTAAACAAAACAAAGTCCTCGTCAGATGCCATGAATGGAAAGGCAGCGTGGTCCGTCCTGCCACATAGTGGGAGAGAGGGAGAGATAGGTTTGAGTATTCGGCGTGCTCGCCCAACCAACAAAACCTGGATATATATGTTAACTCATTGCAGGCACAAAGGACATAATTTCAGGTGGTAGTAATTAATCTAATCTACTCCGTACTGTAGCTTGTGCCGCCGGTCTAATTATAGTCTGCGTTAGGTCACGAAATGGACGTATGTGCGTGTACTCTTTCATGGATATGGTTGTGCTGGCGTCGCTAGCAACCGCGGAGCTTCAAACCAAGATAACATTCTTAGGTAGGGCGAGCGAATTTTCTTTTCCTAAACAAAAAGGGACTTCAAGATTAGGTGAATAATTTCTAAACCCACTAAGACCAGCAAAACTTTGGCATGTTTCTTTTCACAGTGTTCTTTGGCGAGGTTAATTTGGCAGATTTCCTAGCTCACTGCGACATCTTGTGTACCTTACAAACATATCGGCAGGATCAAATATATGACGAGATTGCCAGACATTGTGATCCTCCTTGATCGCTACAAAGAGTATATAACTCTTCAGGAATGTGCCATTTTGGAGGTTCCTAATATTTCTTACGTCAATACAAATTTTGACCCAAATGTCGTGAATTTATTAGTTCCAGCCAACAACGATAGTATAATTTCAATTTGATTGATATTTAACAAATTAGTATTTGCAATTTGTGAGGACCGTTCTCTCTATATAAGAAAATCGTTGATTAAGAAGAATAGTAATTTCTTGCGCAACAAAATATATTTATTGAGTCACTTAGTATTGGTTTTTTGTTTTGCATAGAAAGCCACCCCATCCATCCCAATTTTGAGTTGCTCACATGCTTGACCAATACAACCACATATGAGTACCCGGGGACCAATGCTGGGGCCTAACGTTGTATAAACCTGTGTGACTAAAGTAGTTAGTCCATCCGATCAGGGAACAAGCCCTAACCTACATAAAAATCCGGGATCCCAAACCGCGACATATGTTTATTAAGACACGTTCAATTGTTTCACGTGTTCACATCGAGTCAAATTATCCTTTCTATTTATTTATACTAAACTATTTTACTTATTTATAGCTAATCATCAATAAACTTTGAACTAAGTTTTATATTGATATAACATTAATCATACAATTTTGATGGAGTAACATGTTTACCTACAGTATCCATCAACATGAGCAACATAACTTTGTTGATAATGTTGAATCTCAAAGTTAACCATTGTGCAACTCGAATGTCTATCATTACATGTACGAAAAATGCTAAAGTTGAACTATATTTCTCCATGGTAATTGTGTTTTTTTCTCTTTATAAAGTTCAACAACAAACATTTTTTTTCTTTCTAAAATGAACTATTAATAAATCTAAACAAATTATAAAAGATGGCAAGCTCACATATCTTTATTCAATCAAATGTGCAGCTTAGAAGTATTAGAGTGCGGGTACATATGCGTGCATGCATGTCTGGATGTGGCCATGACTATGTTGATCTATAAATATCTTGATAGAGGTTTCCACTAGATGAGTCCAGCATATACCATTCTCAAGTTTCGTAAAATAGGCATG
Organism: Lolium perenne; assembly: GCF_019359855.2. Taxonomy (NCBI): domain Eukaryota; kingdom Viridiplantae; phylum Streptophyta; class Magnoliopsida; order Poales; family Poaceae; genus Lolium; species Lolium perenne. Next base: position 243,815,300 of record NC_067244.2, on the reverse strand, counting down.
TGCATCTTATTTTGAAATGCAATCCAAGAGTGTATTGTGTAGCTTAGTGTGAGCTACTATGCAATATGGTTTTCCAACAGATAATTTTCTTTATTGCAACTAAATTTTTTATCTAGTGAAACTCTATTTTATATGTATACACATATTTTGTTGCGGGCACAGAAAAACATGTGTTTCTGGCAATTCTCTTCGGACATAACCAAATTGTGTTTCAATGTAACAAGAGAATTTTCTTATGGTCGAAACATGGGGTAGATAAATGTTTCTAGCTAGGGTAATGAATATATTTGCTTCTAAAAATTTGTTTCCTTCAATATTAAAAAGCTCCCATTGTAGCAACTAGATTTGTTTCTAACAACATGGACTTGTTCCAAAGTACAAACCCAGTGTTCCACTAAACAAATAGAAGATTCTCATACATTCATCTATACTATGTCGACGTTGTGCACCGACCTAGCATGAGATTTTCCAAGCAGACAAAATTTACAAATGACAATGACGCACACACGAGGCCACCAAAGCACCATCCCGGTGACCTCATACGTTACACTAGTGCAATAGGTTCCTCCATATGAATGAGACTGGTGTAGCAAACTTCTAAAACACATCATCAAGTCATTACACAGAGGGCAACAGTAAAGTAGCTAAGTTGTTCGTCAGTTGGGCGTGTGAGGTTGATGGAGCATGGCTGCGAGGCAACAAATGCGATGTACGAGGAGCGCATCACCGGTCATAAAATACATGCAATGTAAAAAAAATACCGAAGCATCCACGAGGAGTACATGAATAGGAAATAATGGAGCAACTATGACAGGATATAACAAAAACACTTACAAAGACTAAGTGATCGCTCTTCCACGACAATTCCTTCGGTCAAGCAAGCATGACAAGATATAACCAAAACACTTACAAAGACTAACATGAGTCCAACCAATGAAGGAACGCAAAACGACTCGAGGACATTGCCTTCAACGAGGTAATGATGCACGTGTGTCACTGTTGGGATCAAGATCACGAATTTTTACCCCCCCCCCCCCCCCCGGTACATGAGGTGGTGGTCCTCTTACAACCTTGACTATGGACCACCAAACAGTACTCAGCTCGAAACCGCTTTGGATGTCACCACTAGATATCCTCAAAAACGTGAACCAACATGACCCATATCTCATATCCCATGCAAGATTGATAATCGTTCGTTCTAGGTGAGACTCCACTCATCATCAAAGGGGTGAAAATTTTGCTCCCTCTGAATGCAACCTCTAGTATCATACTCTTGTGGCAAAATGTTATTAAAATGTTCACTCCCGAGTGGATTACTTCAGAACCTCTTTCATGATGTTCGCGAACTTGTCAATAAAGCCAATAGATGTGTTTCCATCTTCAAATATTCCAAACATGACAACGGTGTAAATGGCTTTTTAAAGGCAAGCCCCCCACCCCCACAGTCCAATTTTCATCATGTCTCACAACCAAGATGGTACCCGTAAACAGTGCAAAGTCTACATAATGATGTGCTACCTCTGTTTCTAAGTATAACTTTTTTTTGTTAGTTTAGTTTAACATGTCAAAAAATTAGGGTTTTTTATCGTTCTTGCCACTATGACCAACTCGAATCTCAGGTTTACCATTTAAGTGAATGACAGCTCAAATTTGCCAACTCCGTTACAAGAGTCCTCCTTGGCTTTGCCATTCCATCATCTTCACCATTAGTCTATAATCATTTTTTCCATTCTAGGTTATACGCCACTTTCTCTTTATTTTATATCTCATTGATTGGTTGGACCTACGTGTCACCACTTCAAAAAAATCGAAAGCATTAGTTCACCACGCCATGGTGTCTCTAGCCGCCCCCAAAATGTCACATTGTGCTGTCACGGTGGTATTTCCCTCCACCCACCTACGTGGTTATGGCAAAGAGGTCGACTCTGTCCACCGAGAGATGAGCCAATTGAAGAATTACACTAGAAGATTATATAGTCAGTTTGAAGAAGCAACCCATGGCTCCTTAGTTATTGCAAGGGCTTCCCGGAGATTTTCTTGCTAGAATCTTTAGAGTTGTTACTTATCACAGGTTTGTGTCACGTTGTTGGCCCTCCTCCTCGAAACATGCTTTCGCCCGCTTTATAAATAAAGCACCAATATCCATACATCGTATGAGGACAAGCCTCAAAGTAAAAGAAAAAAGATCAGCTGGGGTCACAACACAAGCATGCCCAAAGTAAGCCGAAAGAAAACAAGCTTAAGCCGATGCTCAAGCGCAACACCACAAGACTGGCGAGCGCCGGTCAGCGTCTGGACGGTGCAGGAAGACGGCGTGCCGCCTCCAGCAGGTGACGGAGGATGGCGTCAAGTCGCTCTCTGTCATATTGTCTACACAACGGGTACCACTGCTGCAAATAAGCCAAGAATTTGAAGACAAAGTCAGCCACATGTCGAAGGAACTCTTTTTCAATCACCATCTTATTACGAATAGTCCACAAGGTCCACGACATGTCAGCGAACACTAGTTAGAAGAGAGGTCTCTTCTTGCCAGTGTCATTTCATCGGTTCATCAGGAACTCTCCGAGGTTGTGGGCCTACCAGTTAGGGCCCAATGGACAAAGCTTAAAATGAACCTGGCTCGGGACAAGTGAACATTATGTGGGTATCCAAGACAGGGATCCCACATAATAGACATAGCCCGTCCCCAACCCGTCTCGTTTAGCCACCTAAATGCCTGAAGGGAGGCGGTCGCGAAGCAACTGCCATACAAAGATCTTGGTCTTCAAGGGTAGAGGCGCTTTCCAAAGCAGAGCGGTCCATGGTAGATTGGGCCTTCTAAATAGGGCCCGATACGCAAAGCTAATCGTAAAGATCCCTGAACGGTGAAGACACCAGGAGACGCTATCCAGTACGTTCGTGAGGGAAGTCGGGAGGCTCGCCCGTAACGCTCCCAAGCTGCAGCTTTGCAGGTTCCCCCATTGACCGCATCAATGACTAACATGGACGGCTCAGCACATATCGCAAAGAGGCTAGGGTAAGATACCTGCAAGGGGGATCCCCCAAGCCACGGGTCCAGCCAAAACTTGGTAGCCGCCCCGGTGCCTAAAGAAAAGGAGATCCCAAGGCAAATGTGCCATGTTTGATGTTATGGGTGGATCGCCAAAATTGCGATCCTTGCCGACGATGACAGGCCAGGAAAAGCCGTCCCTGTAGGTATTTCGCTTTAATAAGACAAAGCCACAGACCTCCCAAAATTGCGATCCCTCCCAATAATAGAGCTTTTTTATAGTACCCAGCGTTGATTATAGGCCCTCCAATGGATGGATTGAAGCGTGTAGATTGAACCATACTGCGTGACTTCGTCTGCCCAACTCACGAGAAGTATCGAGGTGTCCTGTTGCCTCAGGAGACAACAGTATACTTTCAGAAGGGCATTTTAGGAAGATCGTATTTTTTTAGCAAGCCAGATTGAGTAAATTACAAGGAACTACCACAATTGGGGCGAAGTGGACAGGTGATGACCCACAAGTATAGGGGATCGCAACAGTCTTCGCGGGAAGTAAAACCCAATTTATTGATTCGACACAAGGGGAGACAAAGAATACTTGAAAGCCTTAACAGCGGAGTTGTCAATTCAGCTGCACCTGGAAACAGACTTGCTTGCAAGAGTTTATCAGTAGTAACAGTTTTATAGCAGTAGCAGTAGTGAAATAACAGCAGCAGAGTAATAAAGACAGCAGTAGTGATTATAGTAAACAGCAGGATTAAAATACTGTAGGCACAAGGATGGATGAACGGGTGTTGCATGGATGAGAGAAACTCATGTAACAATCAAGGTAGGGCATTTGCAGATAATAATAAAACGGTATCCAAGTACTGATCAATCAATAGGCATGTGTTCCATATATAGTCGTACGTGCTCGCAATGAGAAACTTGCACAACATCTTTTGTCCTACCAGCCGGTGGCAGCCGGGCCTCTAGGGAATCTACTGGAAATTAAGGTACTCCTTTTAATAGAGCACCGGAGCAAAGCATTAACACTCCGTGAACACATGTGATCCTCATATCACCGCCTTCCCCTTCGGTTGTCCCAATTTCTGTCACTTTGGGGCCTCGGGTTCCGGACAACAATACGTGTATACAACTTGCAGGTAAGATCATAAAACAATGCATATCATCATGAAACAATAACATGTTCAGATCTGAGATCATGGCACTCGGGCCCTAGTGACAAGCATTAAGCATAACAAGTTGCAACAATATCATAAAAGTACCAATTACGGATACTAGGCACTATGCCCTAACAATCTTATGCTATTACATGACCAATCTCATCCAATCCCTACCATCCCCTTCAGCCTACAGCGGGGGAATTACTCACACATGGATGGGGGAAACATGGCTGGTCGATGGAGAGGCGTCGGTGGTGATGATCTCCTCCAATTCCCCGTCCCGGCGAGGTGCCAGAACGGAGTTTCTGGTCCCGAGACGGAGTTTCGCGACGGTGGCGGCGTACTGGATGGTTTCTGGCGACTTCGACTTCTCGTCTCGCGTTTTTAGATCGAAACCCTTAAGTAGTCCAGAGAGGGGCGTCAGAGGCCAGCCGAGGCGGCCACACAGTAGGGCGACGCGCCCCCCTCCTGGGCCGCGCCGGCCTGGTGTGTGGGGGCCTCGGGCCTCCACCTGGCTTGCCCTTCTGGCTCCGTAATTCTTCTGAAAAAATAAGACCTTCGACATAAATTCCGGGGATTTTCCTTGAAGTTGGATTTCTGCACAAAAACGAGACACCAGAGCAATTCTGCTGAAAACAGCGTTAGTCCGTGTTAGTTGTATCCAAAATACACAAATTAGAGGCAAAACAATAGCAAAAGTGTTCGGGAAAGTAGATACGTTTTGGACGTATCAACTCCCCCCAAGCTTAGCTTATTGCTTGTCCTCAAGCAATTCAGTTAACAACTGAGTGCGATAAAAGAACTTTAATGAACACATTTGTTCATATGATATAAATATTCTCATGATATGGCAAGTACTTAAGCAATTCATAATAAGATACATGCAAATAAAATCATCTAATAGCTATGTCAATCATGGAAAAGGTACCAACAAATTAACAATAAGCATCATGAATAATGTCTATCAGCAGGATTGCAATGTTCATAAAAGGATATGATAAAGTGGTATCTCGCTTGCCCGTATTTGTACAGCAAAACATAAATGCTTGAGCACCTTTGAAGTTTGTGGGAAGACTGTAGGTAGAGACTATCAAAGATAAAAGCATCAAAGTTATACCACAGCTAATCATATTTTGGGACAAGCATATTATACTAAGAATGAAAGTTGTGCTCTCAAGAGAGTGCTCAAAGAAAGGATGGAGACTCAATGTAAAAGTAAAAGATTGACCCTTCGCAGAGGGAAGCAGGGATTAACATGTGCTAGAGCTTTTCATTTGTAAAACAGGAGTAAAATTATTTTGAGAGGTGTTTGTTGTTGTCAACGAATGGTAATGGGTACTCTAACTACCTCATCAACCAGACTTTCAAGAGCGGCTCCCATGAAGGACGTTATCTCTACCAGCAAGGTAGATCATCCCTCTTCTCTTTTGTTTACACATGTATTTTAGTTTCATTATGGATGACACTCCCCCAACCTTTGCTTACACAAGCCATGGCTAACCGAATCCTTGGGTGCCTTCCAACATTCTCATACCATGGAGGAGTGTATATTTGCAAATTAAGTTGCTTACTGATAAATCAGGGCAAAGCATGTGAAGAGAATTATTGATGAAAGTTAATTAATTGGGGCTGGAAACCCCGTTGCCAGCTCTTTTTGCAAAATTATTGGATAAGCGGATGTGCCACTAGTCCATTGTGAAAGTCTGTCAAGAGTAAATAACAAGATTGAAAGATAAACACCACATACTTCCTCATGAGCTATAAAACATAAACACAAATTGAGAAGCATTTTGAAGGTTTTAAAGGTAGCACATGAGAATTTACTTGGAATGGTTTGAAATGCCATGCATAGGTATTTATGGTGGACACTCTGGAATAACTTGATTTTCAGGGGTTTGGAAGCACGAGCAGCGTTCCCGCTCAGTACAAGTGAAGGCTAGCAATAGACTGGGAAGCGACAATCAAGAGAGCAGTGACTGTCATAATCATGCTTGCGACAAAATAAATTAACGGAGGCATAAAAGTGATACAAGAACTCTGAGGTAAAGTAAATCATTGAGGCTTAATTGAATTTTTTTCAGTCATATGCATGCGTGAGCATGTGCCAAGTTGATTCAAGTGAATTATTCAGAGGAGGATACCACAATGTCATATCTATCTATGAATAAAGCAATGCAAGCGAATATTTATGACATGCTACTCATATTAATAAATTGGAGCTAAACATGAGAGATCATGAACTACTAGACTTTCTTAAATGACATATACCTCACATGAACCAACTAAGCACACTCACATGGATGAGTATATGTACAAAAATGAAAACAAATAGAGTTCATACCAGCCTCTCACCACAGTCGGATTGTTGTAGATCGTCATTATTGCCTTTTCACTTGTGTAGCTTGAATAATATGGAATGAAAACCATGCTCCAACCACCGAAGACCACTGAACTCCAAAATGAACTTTACAAAACCAAAGAAGAACAACAAATATTTTTGGTGTTTTCGAATTTGGAAATAAGAACAAAAGGAAACAAGCAAACAAAGCAAAATCTTTTTGAATTTTCTTATAGCAAACCAACGTTAGCAAATAAAGCAAAATGAAAGCAAGAACCCAAAATAAGCAAATGGTAAAGAGAAACAACAGAAATATTTTTGGTCTTTTTGTGTTTTAGGAAAGAAACAAAGCAAAAACAAGAAAATGAAAACTAAAAGAGTCACATAAACACGAAGCAGCAGAAATCTGCCAAACTTGACAGCAGTACAGTAATCGATTTTTAAGAAATTCTTCCGCTGCCCAGCTCGAAAAGTGTTCAACTAATGAAAGTTAGATAACAACCTGGGGAACATGCACAAAAATTAACTTCGCAAAATAACGTTCTGGCTATTTTTGAGAATTTTTTTTGGTATCAGTCCAGAATCTGTTTTCAGGCAGCACTTCCCCAAATATCATCTCCCTCTTATTAGAAAACCACTCTAAGAAGCTAAACAAGTATGTACAAGTATCCAGCAACCATAATATGCAAAGAATGAGTGATGCCGGTATATCTCCCCCCAAGCTTAGGCTTTTGGCCTAAGTGGAGATCAATCCCATGGTGGCCATGAAGTAGCACCTCCGTAGTACGACGAAGATGGATCCTGTTCCGGGTATGTGCTGGAAGAAACACCAGGATACGTGACGGTGTAGTCGTAGGAGGGCTCGGCTTCCTCGGAGTCATGCTGCTGGTGGAAGCCATGTATCTTCAGTTGCTCATCCACCTCCTCCTTAGAGCGCGACCTTGGTTCCCTGTGAATACTGAACAAATCTGGCTGCGGCAATGGAACTTCCCTCTCTTCCCCATCAGCAAACAACATTCTATAGACAATATTATCTAAACTAGAGTCAGTTGTAACAAATTGATGACTCTTCATAGCAGCAATATCAAGCCTTATAGGAGTTATTTTCACATCAGTAGGGTCAAGAGGAAGCTCTAGATGTGCTAAAATGCGCGATGCAATAATTCCTCCAAAAATAGGCCCCTTGTTAGACAAGCGGCGAGCAACAAGAGCACCAAGATGATAAGGTGTCTCTCCAGTGAGTGCATCAATTAAGAAAGCAAGATGGTAACTAGAAATATTGCTAGTGTTCTCCCTACCAAGAATGCTAGTAGCAAGGTAATAAGCAAAATACTTAATAGCAGGGAGTTGAATGTTTCTTATCTTGCCGCGCTGAATGGTGCGACAATCATCATTGGTGATTCCTCGATAGAGCTCCAGCAATTCCTTGGGATTGCTCTGGATCTTCTTTGCTGTACCTACAGGGGCAATATCCAATACAGTACAAAAATCTTTCAACTTCATAGTAATAGGATCATCATAAATCCTAAATGAAACTGATGGTTGGAAGTGTTTGTTGTTGAACTGAAAGCTCTCAACAAAGGTTTTAGTAAGCATGTAGTATTGATCCCTCTTATCCTCCATATGTAGGCGGTTAAGCCCGCATTACCGACGAGGACCAAGAAATCATCCATCAACCCTGCATTACTCAAAAAGTCATAACATGGAAAAGATGAAGCGTTAGGGATTCCATTGTCCTCTTCGGCTTCGAAGCTCGGTGCGATGACATCCTCATTATAAGACCGCCTAATCCGAGTGGATGACCTTGAGGGTCTCCCCGTGCTTGTCGTCTCTCTTTCAAACACTTCTCCAAAGTTATGGTTATCCATCTTCCTTTTCTGAAATTTTTCAACAAACATTATAAAATTTGATTTGGTGACATATAATTGAGGGAAACTACTATGGGAACTTGCTAGAGTACTAAACATGCATTAAAACTAGTTTTTACCACTTAGAACAAGCATGCAAGCTCACTAAACATGTTATCTACAGCAGCAAAATATTCAAGATATACTCAACCAAACAAAATTCTACTTGGATAATCGAAGGAGTCACATACCGGAGAGCAAATGTGCCAAATTTCAGACAGAAATCTGAGCTGAGCAAAGAGATCGAGAAATCTTGAGCTCTTGAGCAGAAACGCGAGTGAGAGAAAATGAGTATGAGTTTTTTCGGGAGAGAGAGTGCAATGAGTGAAAGAGATGATGAAGTGGGGCAAGGAGGGCCCCACACAACAGGGTGGCGCGCCCCCCTTCCAGGCCGCGCCGGCCTGTGGGGTGCCCCACTGGTCATCCCCAGGTGCTCCCAGGTGCCTCTTCGAAAAATAAGACCAACGGTATAATTTTTGTGAATTTTTGAAAACTTTGAAAAACACACATTTCTGGGTATTAAATTTATTATTACTGGGCAGAAAAAGATTTGCAAACCTCTAAACAACTAAAGCATCTTGCAAAATAAGTAGTGCTACAGCAAGTAAAACAAGTGGATGAAGAAAGAGATGTTGTTTAGCTCCTCTATGCATATAAAATGTACTTGTTAACAAGGGTGATCAAGTCTTGCCACCAAATAAATTTTACATAACATAAGAAGAATTAAACCTCAAATCAATCATGTTACCTTGTATTGTATTGATATGGATCCAATCACAAGAGTTTGATATTCTTCTTTCGGATGAAGCCTGGTGATCAGGGGGGTACGTGAGCACCCCCTAACTAGTCGACACGTGTCTAACGACATCCAGGCTTCCGTGAAGGCGTGAAGCGGAGAAGTCAAAGATTCGTCTTTGCTTTTCCTATCTCCGGCCGCTTATCCTCTTTTTATTTTGCGTTTCTCTGTATCCTCCCCGCACGACCTTGAGCGCCAGCGCGGCCAGCTGCTCCACCGCAGAGGCGAATGGAGCCCGCGCCGCCGGACCGAATTCCGCCGCCGGGTACCGCCTCGTCGGTCGGAACTAGGGGCGGCGGTGGCTCGCGGCCGAACAAGCAGTTCCAGGCGGAGCGAACCAGGGGCGGGTGCGTCCTCTCTGACACGGATATTTTTCCTCAATCTTCTACCTCCTGCCATGGACGCCGCCCTACCAAGCTCGCCCGGATGATACACGCGACGGCGGCTGCTCGTGGGGCAGCTAAGGGAGCAGGGGCCCCGGTATACTAGGCGCCCCGCCAGCTGAAGGTGAACTCGTTCCGATCAACATCGACGGCGGAGAGGGGCGCGTCGCTGTGATGCAGCAGGGACCTGGCGACGGTTGGGAATTTTATTCGCGCGGAGGCGATTGGAATCCTGGTGTCGAATCAACAAATCGCCACGGCCGGCACCGCCGCCACCCGATCCGCCGGCACCGCTGGCCTCAGCCCCCGCGCCCCGGGCCGTTCCGCTCCCCGGCGATGCTGATGCAGTCATCGCCCCATCGCCCCGTACGAGATCCTGCCGTCGGTGGTGGTCGGGGTGGGGAGGCAGGGTGTGCTGCGCCGACGTGTGCCCCGTCTCGGTAGGAGCGCCGCCGTGTGCCCCTTCCTCCCCACCTCGTCTTCTCCTCTGCAGCGGCACGGCAAGAACAGAACGCCCGCGAACCAGGACAGCGCCGGCGGGAGGGAGGGACTCGACGGGGCGGGACAGCGCCGGCGGGAGGGACTCGGCGGGCCCAGGGACGACGTGCGGTGCGCCTCTGGCGGTGGGAGGCGGAGGTAGGAGATGAGATGGGAGGTGGCGGTGGGAGGTGGGGAATTTCACGGCCGTTTAATGGCCGTGAGTATCTAATCGGGGAGATCCAATCTAAAAGCAAATCTAACGGTGTCTAGGGGGTGCTCACGTACCCCCCTGATCACCAAATCCCTTCTTCTTTAGGCTCATATATTGGACAATCAATATCTCCCACTTTGATAGATCTCAAATTAGAAATTGTATTAACTCCACATGTTTTATCGATCTTCTTGGGAAAATAAACAGTATGCTCCTTGTCATCGACATTGAAAGTAACTTTTCCTTTATTGCAATCAATAACAGCCCCTGCGGTGTTAAGAAAAGGTCTCCCAAGAATAATAGACATATTATCATCTTCAGGCATTTCCAACACAACAAAATCAGTTAATATTAAGCAGTTTTGAGTAACTTGAACAGGAACATCCTCACATATACCAACAGGAATAGCAGTAGATTTATCAGCCATTTGCAAAGATATATCAGTTGGTATCAACTTATCTAAATAAAGTCTCTTATAAAGAGAAAAAGGCATAACACTAACACCTGCTCCCAAATCACATAGAGCAGTTCTAACATAATTATTCTTAATAGAACAAGGAATAGTCGGTATACCTGGGTCGCCAAGCTTCTTTGGAACCTTGCCATTGAAAGAGTAATTAGCAAGCATAGTGGAAATCTTCTCATTAGGAATTTTCCTTTTGTTAGTGACAATATCTTTCATATACTTTGAATAAGGAGGCAATTTAATAGCATCAGTCAAAGGGATTTGCAGGAATAAAGGTTTCATCCAATCACAAAATTTATTATAGTGTTCTTCTTCCTTTGATTTTAGTTTCTTAGCAGGAAAAGGCATTTGCTTTTGAACCCAAGGTTCTCTTTCATTACCATGTTTCTCAGCAATAAAATCTTCTTTAGTATACTTTTTATTCTTAACATGCTTTTCAGGTTCGTTTTCAACCTCTTCTTTATCAGAAGCATCATTCTTATCATTATATTTATCAAGTTCATTACCACTTTCAGTTTCAGCATCAGAAATAGAAATACTATTAGGAACATTAACAGGCTCAGAGGATTCTACAACAGTTTTATGTTTCTTTTTCTTTTTCTTAGATGGAGCACTAGTTTCAGTTCGTTAAGAATCTTGTTCAACTCTTTTGGGATGCCCTTCAGGATATAGAGGATCCTGGGTAGAAACACCACCTCTAGTTGTTACTTCATAAGCATGTTTTTCTTTAGAATTATTTTTCAACAGGTCATTTTGCACTTTAGTGAGTTGATCAATTTGAGTTTGAACCATATGAAAATGTTTAACAAGCATCTTAACATCATTGGAGGTTCTCTCCACAATACCATGTAATTCACTAATAGCTCGAGAATTTTCCATTAAATGATTCTCTACTCTCATATTAAAATTATTTTTCTTAACAATATAATTATCAAACTCATCTAAGCATTGAGCAGGAGGTTTTGATACGGAATATCTTCCCTAGTAAAGCGTTGAAGAGAGTGTACCTCAATCATGGATGAAGGGGGAGTTATCTTACATAAATCTTCTATGGGAGGTAAATTCTTCACATCTTCGGATTTAATACCTTTCTCCTTAAGAGACTTCTTGGCTTCCCTCATATCTTCATCATTTAATTTAATTAAACCCCTCTTCTTCAATATCGATGTCGGAGGTTGTTCAGGTGTAGACCAATCATCATGATTCCGGCCTATTTTAGCCAATAATTCTTCAGCTTCGTCTGGAGTTCTTTTCCTGAAAACACAACCAGCACAACTATCCAGGTATGCCCTAGACTCAATGGTTAGTCCACTATAAAATATATCAAGTAAATCATGCTTTTCCAAAGCATGTCCAGGCCGAGCTCTGATAAGAGAGCAAAATCTTGCCCAAGCTTCAGGCAATTTCTCTCCATCTTCCTGGTCAAAGCTATAAATTTTCTGCAAAGCAATATGTTGAGCACTAGCAGGAAAGTATTTCCGAAAGAAATCATCAAGCAAATCACTTGGACTATCAATAGAACCAGGAGGCAAACTATTATACCAAGTTTTAGCATCATCCTTTAATGAGAAAGGAAAAATTTTAGCAATAAAATAAGTACGCAACTTGACATCATCAGAAAACAAGCTACTCAAAGTAGAAAGCTCATTCATGTGTTCTACAGCACTTTCTTTTTTAGTACCACAAAAAGGTGTTTTCTCAACAATAGATATATGAGATAGATCAAGAGAAAAATCATAATCCTTATCCTTAATATTTATAGGAGATGTGGCAAATTTAGGATCAGGAGATAGCTTATATCTAACAGTATGTTGTGCAAGCAACTTTTTAATTTTACTTGCATCAGTAGTAGCATTGCATTTATCAATAAAATCATCATCAAGTTCCACATAATCTTCATCAGGATCATCACTAGAGTATTCAACAGACTCAGGTGAATTAACAGGTGTAGCAGCATTTTCATTAGGAGTTTCAGTATTTTCAATTTGTCTAGACCTAGCAATTGTAGCATCTAGAAAAGATCCTAATGAACCATCATTATCAAGCACAGCAGAAGCATCATCAAAATTATAAGAGGAACTTTCAGATCTAGCAGAAGTACCAGCATGTGAAGTTTGTGGTGGTGAAACAAGTTTATCTATCACAGATGGTGAATCAAGAGCAGCAGATGTACTCATAGTTGTACCTTTTCTTGTAGTGGATGGTAATATGGCGACTTTAGTATCGCGAGGTTTACCCATGATGGAGAATTTGCAGCGAACAATATCAATCCAAGTGAACTTCCAAATAAAGCTATGCTCCCTGGCAACGGCGCCAGAAAATAGTCTTGATGACCCACAAGTATAGGGGATCGCAACAGTCTTCGCGGGAAGTAAAACCCAATTTATTGATTCGACACAAGGGGAGACAAAGAATACTTGAAAGCCTTAACAACGGAGTTGTCAATTCAGCTGCACCTGGAAACAGACTTGCTCGCAAGAGTTTATCAGTAGTAACAGTTTTATAGCAGTAGCAGTAGTAAAATAACAACAGCAGAGTAATTAAGACAGCAGTAGTGATTATAGTAAACAGCATGATTAAAATACTGTAGGCACAGGGATGGATGAACGGGCGTTGCATGGATGAGAGAAACTCATGAAACAATCAAGGTAGGGCATTTGTAGATAGTAATAAAACGGTATCCAAGTACTGATCAATCAATATGCATGTGTTCCATATATAGTCGTACGTGCTCGCAATGAGAAACTTGCACAACATCTTTTGTCCTACCAGCCGGTGGCAGCCGGGCCTCTAGGGAATCTACTGGAAATTAAGGTACTCCTTTTAATAGAGCACCGGAGCAAAGCATTAACACTCCGTGAACACATGTGATCCTCATATCACCGCCTTCCCCTTCGGTTGTCCCAATTTCTGTCACTTTGGGGCCTCGGGTTCCGGACAACAATACGTGTATACAACTTGCAGGTAAGATCATAAAACAATGCATATCATCATGAAACAATAACATGTTCAGATCTGAGATCATGGCACTCGGGCCCTAGTGACAAGCATTAAGCATAACAAGTTGCAACAATATCATAAAAGTACCAATTACGGATACTAGGCACTATGCCCTAACAATCTTATGCTATTACATGACCAATCTCATCCAATCCCTACCATCCCCTTCAGCCTACAGCGGGGGAATTACTCACACATGGATGGGGGAAACATGGCTGGTCGATGGAGAGGCGTCGGTGGTGATGATGGCGATGATCTCCTCCAATTCCCCGTCCCGGCGAGGTGCCAGAACGGAGTTTCTGGTCCCGAGACGGAGTTTCGCGACGGTGGCGGCGTACTGGATGGTTTCTGGCGACTTTGACTTCTCATCTCGCGTTTTTAGATCGAAACCCTTAAGTAGTCCAGAGAGGGACGTCAGAGGCCAGCCGAGGCGGCCACACAGTAGGGCGGCGCGCCCCCCTCCTGGGCCGCGCCGGCCTGGTGTGTGGGGGCCTCGGGCCTCCACCTGGCTTGCCCTTCTGGCTCCGTAATTCTTCTGGAAAAATAAGACCTTCGACATAAATTCCGGGGATTTTCCTGAAAGTTGGATTTCAGCACAAAAACGAGACACCAGAGCAATTCTGCTGAAAACAGCGTTAGTCCGTGTTAGTTGTATCCAAAATACACAAATTAGAGGCAAAACAATAGCAAAAGTGTTTGGGAAAGTAGATACGTTTTGGACGTATCGACTCCCCCCAAGCTTAGCTTATTGCTTGTCCTCAAGCAATTCAGTTAACAACTGAGTGCGATAAAAGAACTTTCACGAACACATTTGTTCATATGATGTAAATAGTCTCATGATATGGCAAGTACTTAAGCAATTCATAATAAGATACATGCAAATAAAATCATCTAATAGCTATGTCAATCATGGAAAAGGTACCAACAAATTAACAATAAGCATCATGAATAATGTCTATCAGCAGGATTGCAATGTTCATAAAAGGATATGATAAAGTGGTATCTCGCTTGCCCGTATTTGTACAGCAAAACATAAATGCTCGAGCACCTTTGAAGTTTGTGGGAAGACTGTAGGTAGAGACTATCAAAGATAAAAGCATCAAAGTTATACCACAACTAATCATATTTTGGGACAAGCATATTATACTAAGAATGACAGTTGTGCTCTCAAGAGAGTGCTCAAAGAAAGGATGGAGACTCAATGTAAAAGTAAAAGATTGACCCTTCGCAGAGGGAAGCAGGGATTAACATGTGCTAGAGCTTATCATTTGTAAAACAGGAGTAAAATTATTTTGAGAGGTGTTTGTTGTTGTCAACGAATGGTAGATACGTTTTGGACATATCAACAGGTCAGTACCACTTTTGTTAATTTTTTCGCGTCAGTACCATTTCTGGAGCAGCCAACAACAAATCGAGCAAATAAGAAGCTGATAGCGTTTTAACCTCTGCGACCCCACTGTCACTGATGACGTGGAGTAACAGCAGTCCCCTTGCCGTTTACAAGGAGCAGAATAAAGGGTGTTGATGGAGGAAGAGCGGTTCAGCGGACACGACGGTGCGCATTTCTGAGGCGCGCGGCCCCGAGCTGATGGCGGTGACGGACCGCACTACGCACGCGAGGCTGAGGCGCGACGGTGCGAGGAGACGATGTGCGGCAACGCACGCACAGCCTCACGCGACTTAGGCACGGACGCGGGGGTAGCTGAGGGGGAATCGGGTGGCGCACAGCAGTCGGCGGGAAGGTGGAGCTGTGGAGCGCGGGCCTGCATCGACGCGCTAGAGGCCGAGCAGGCAAAGATGTGCGCCGCTCTGCGCCGGGCGCGACCTCCCCCGCCTCGCAGTGCTACAGGCCAAGATGCGTGTCGCGTTGGGCGAGGCCTCCGCCACCTCGCCGCGCTGCCAACCAAGATGCGTGTCGCGCGCGGCATCCCCCGCCTCGCCGCGACGCGGCGGGCGCTGAGCGGCACAAAGCGATTCGCGCGGCACCGGAGCGCGCGTGGGCGATGTACGGGCACGTGCGCCGGTGCGGCGCAGCGGTGGCGCGCGAGCGCTAGTGCGGCATGGGCGGCGGCGTGGCGCCGGCACGGCTGCGGCGGCTGGTGCAACACGGGCGCGGGCACTAGGGCGGCATGGCGCCGAGCGGCCCAGCGGCGACGTGCGCCGGTGCGCGCGAGCGACAGCGCGTCTTGGACGGGCGCGGGTGGCGTCACCGGACAAAGCGCGCGTCTTTATTGCGGCTCGAGCGGCGCGCGAGGGCGCTAGCGCGGCACGGGCGGCGACGTGCGCTAGTGCGACGCGGGTGGCAGCGCGCGTGAGCGCTAGACAGGAGCGTGCTGCAGCGGCGTCGCGCGGTGGCACCGGTGCGGCTGCACGCATGGGCGCTCAACGGGCGCGGGCACCTGCGCGCGTAGGCACTAGAGCAGTGCGGGCGATGGCAGCTCCATTTTATTTTACATGGAACTCGTCGATTTCTGCGGATTGGTCTTAACGGCAGGACGACGGCGTTAAGCCACATCAGTCCTGACAGTGGGACTAAGATTACCAAAAAAAAGATGGCTAATATGTCAGAAATGGTACTGACACGAAAAAATTACCAAGAGTGGTACTAACCTGTCCACTTCGCCCCAATTGTGGTAGTTCCTTGTAATTTACTCAGCCAGATTCCATCTCCTCCTACCTAACCGTTCGTCCAACAGAAAGAAAGATAAAATCCTCCAGATCTTGGATTCCGGCCGCCACCGACCTGCACCCACATAGTCCCTCCGGCTTGAGCAGCAGCGGAGACGGGAACCACCCTTCCGAGCCAGGCTCCGGCCGCCGCCAACGCGCATCCCCATAGCCCCTCCTATTAGGGCGATTTGAATGGTCCCTACGAACTAGGGTTCCGGCCGTCGCCGACGCGGACCACCGTGTGGCACAGCTGGTCGATCTTCGGCTAGTATGAGGCGGCGCCGCAGAAGCCATGCGCGGCCATGAAGGTTTAGGAGGGCCGCGCGGCCCAGCCGGCCAAGTACTGGGCCGAGGCAGTGGCGGTGTCGCCGGCGGTTGCCGCCGAGCGCGGCGACGAAGCTGCAGGTGGCCGAGGCAGAGGCGGTGTCGCCGGTGGCAACCGCCGAGCGCGGCAACGAAGCTGCAGGTGGCCGAGCCCACCGTTACAACTATTCTCATACGACGTCCCTGGCGAACAAAGCTGACCATGGTTTGCAGCGGAGTTAGAGCGGCGGAAGTTGCAGAATGCGCCGTCGCCAGCAGCTGCACGCCCAGCTGCAGCGCCGCCTCCTCCTTCCGCAAATTGGGTTGAGGGGCCTTACGTCCATGGTCTCATCGAACCTCCATGGTCAGCAGTCTTGTCGCGGCGTCGAGGTCTGGTGGTTGACGGATGTTGCCCTGCAGAGTTTCCAACGCCGGCAGTGATGCAGCGTGCAGCATGCTGCGTACAGCGATGTGGCCGTGCCGCTATAATCCGAGCATATGACTTAGGTAAAATTATACCATAGCTCTGTGCAGATGAATTGATACCATCATGAACTGTATTTCAGTTTGTGGATTGAAATTTTCAGTTACTTGCGAGTGCTACATAGCCTAGTATGTTAGTTGGTTAATTTGGTTCCTGTCATGTGTGCTTAGAAAGAACTAGCGATTACCCAATTAACTGGAAAGATATAGATAATATTGTTTCGTACAAGTGAATGATACTCTGTCTAATTGGCATACTTCATAATTTATTTTTGTTATGTGTTTCAGGTAATATAGTTGTAAAATCCTTGTATTTGATTCTAATATCGTTTTTACGCTGACAGTTTGACAAAGGGATTCTTGATGCTGTTCCTAATATCTACAGTCGGTTCTCTATAATTCAGTAGCAGTATTTCACAAAAGGGAACCTGTATCATTTTGCTCAGTTTAAGCTATCCCTTTTTTTCAGTTTTCAGGCAGCAACAATTAACACCCCTGATCATTGGGCCGGCCATGGTAAGCTTCACATCATACATGACATAGCAAATTTTCTAATCTTAACTATGCAGCTTCCCGATATAGTTTAACTCGATCTCAGTGTATGTATTTACTTACGATTGGGTTTCCTGAATCAGGATGCGAAGATGCTGCGACGAGCGCGACCACCAAGGTCTAACGTGGTGGCAGAAAAGCGGGTAATTGCGGGAGCACGCCGGGACGAGGTCGGCGAGGGAGAGGGCAAGGACAGAGGTCGGTGAGGGCAAGGGCGAGGACCCATGTCAGAGAGGGAGAGAACAACTGGTGTGAGAGGTTATGTTGGTGTGAGAGGTTACTGGCAAACAACATTTAGTTAACTCTTCGCGCCAAGGCCAGTGAGATCACCGTTGAGATCAAGATCAACAACCAACATTTATCGAGGGGTTGTTTTTCAAATCCACTTTAAACACAGACACCTTTCACCTGCTCTCTGGGTTGTTGTCATTAGCAGCTGTCCTATTTAGCTCAGACCTGAGCCTTGTAATCGCTTTCATTGTTGTATTTGGTTAAATCCTAGCCGTTTGTTCCGGCTGGCATCACTTCCTCTTGTAAGATTAGATCTGAATCTAATAAGGCGTAGCTGAAAGTAGTGACTGAATTCGTGCGATTTTCCTGAATTCCCTTCTCATGATGAACAAATCGATAGTCTAGCTTACCACGATGGCGGCTGCCTAGGTCAACCGTGGTGGTGATTCTGCAGTAAGGTTGCAAGAGGCAGAGGCGCGAGCGATCGTGAGGCAGGGGCGATAGCGTTGGTTGCAAATGGGCTGAGATCTTGGCCCATCATAATCCCTTTACGTAAAAAAGATAATCTTTCACTATTTTGAAAAGTTAAAAATAGGTGGGATGTTCTATACTGCTACCAGCAGTATAGGGTACCGTAAAAACTCTCCAATAATAACAGGTCAGGAAAGGTCATCCCAGTAGGATCAGACCACGAAATCTTAGAGACTAGAGAAGGTGTCCGGACGCAACCCAAAAGCTCATGTACATCATAGTTTGTAGAAAAAGCAAATGTGGCTCGTGTCCTATGAGTGCCGTGATTTTATTTGGCTTGGATGGAGTAAAAAAAAACATAATGAAAGACGAACATGGGCGATGCTGATAGTTACGGCAGTAGGAGCTGGCTAGATCTGGAATGTAGGTACGTAGCTACGACACACACTGTTCTGCTAGTAATTTAAGCAGCAGACTGAGTTTCCTATTTTGACGGGGACGGCAGCATCTTGCTAACCCAAGGTCTGACTTTCTTTTAATTAGTTTGGCCGGTCAATTCAGTAGGTACATACACGACTACGTACGACTACGGCAGCGGCATGCGGCCAGATTAACGGAACAATTTTCCGCGTACGCTCCACGTATGCATTTCCTGGATCGACCTGATATGGAAATGTCTTTTAAATTGGAGACAGCTGCATCTAGACACGGTGGTGGACATCAGCCAAGTGCCAACGAACAAACAAATTGCGTGTGGCCGGTCGCCCGCGTAAGAGACATCCGACGATCGGTACCGGCCGGCCGCCGGTGGCGCCGTGGGAGCTAGATGACCTGGCTCGTTCACCGGACATGAGCCCTGAATCATGCATGCAAACCAATCATAAGCGGGATCGACTGCAAAGTTTTCAGATAGATCCGGCGGAATACGCCTGGAAAAGGTCGCGATCCGGCGTTGTGGCAGCTGCACCTGCACCTGCACGGCGGTCGGCGGATGGGATGGGCGAGCGATTCTTCGACAGAGAAAACGGGAGCGAGTGCCAGCGCGCGCGTGGTGCGGGGAGCTCGCCACGCGCGGCGGGGACGAGGGGTTGCCGGCGGCACGAGGCGCCCATGCGCTCACCAGCGGTGTCCACGCTCGCGCGCACGGTTCGGCGTGCACCGAGCCTGCCAGCGGGCGCCACCGTTCGGTTCACGCAGCCGTCGGTCGGACACGGCGGCGCCACGCGAGAGCTGGGGAATTTTGGAGATTTGCCTCCGGCCGTGCTGTATAAGCTGGGCCGAAAGTCCCAGGCCTCCGAGTCCGAGGCCGCCGGTATGGACGAGCTGGTGTTTTACTTGGGCCTAATGAGCCAAAACCTAGAGCGTTATTATGCATCATAATCGGGTTCGAAGGTGATTTATGATAGGCTTCCTTCCGGCTTTTCCTATTCATCACCTGCGGGTGATGGTTGCGGCCCATTAACATGCAGGAGCCCGCAGGCCTCGGTATTTCGGTTTTCGTCGAGTTTTTTTCTGATTTTTCTTGGGTTTCGGTTCTCTTTCGGTTTTTCTTCGGTTTTAAATTTTTTTCCTATTTTTTTCTTCTTTTTTTAACAAATTTTAAAGTGGAGCAAAATTTAAAGTTAAGAAAATTTCAAATTCGAATAAATTTCAAAGTAAGCAAATTTTTAATCTTAGCAAATTTCAAATCTGAGCAAATTTCGAATCTGGGCAATTTTTAAATCTAAAAATTTCGAATCTGGATAAATTTGAAATCTAAGCAAATTTTTGAATCAATTTTTTTTGAAATACCAGGCCCACTAACAGGGTGATGGTTAGCACCACCCCTTCCTTCCGCTAAGAAAAATCTGAAGGCTCAAGATCCCTCTGAAAATAAGAATTTTCTTATGGCGGGTGATTTATGATAGGCTTCCTTCCTTTATTCATCATGTTTGTTTCCATGTTGGTGTTCTTCCCTCACACCGCTAACCATTTGCAATATCGGGCAAACCCACACCATACTTAAAAGGATTGGTTTGTGGAAGGGGAAAACGAGAAGAGGTTTGAGCCGACCCAACATAAGCCTCGTCGGGTAGGTTTCTTTGCATTGTAGTGTATAGTAAAAGATATGGTCTACCGTATGTATACGGTATAATTCTAACACTGTCCCTCAATCTCAGCTAGTAAAAAAGTTGAGATACAATGCTCATACAAAGGTGAAGGGAGTGACTTAGTAAAAATGTCAGCAACTTGAATACTTGATCCTTTGAGGAGATGAAACAAATCTGCAGTTGTTTCTGTGACACAGGCTCGCGAACAAAGTGAAAGTTTACTTCAATGTGCTTCGTCTGTGCATGAAAGACTGGGTCCAATGACAGATATGTAGCACCAATATTGTCACACCATAGCACTGGAGGCTAGGTTTGAACAACACCAAGTTCCTTAAGTAATAACTGTACCCAGACAAGCTCGGTGTAGCATCAGTAAGAGCCTTGTATTTTGACTCAGTGCTGGATTTGGAGACTGTAGACTGCTTGCGAGCACTCCAGACGATCAAATCTCCTCCATAAATGATAGCATATCCCCCCGTGGATCGCCGATCATCAATACTACCAGCTCAGTCTGCATCTGAGAAAGCTGAAAACGGTGTAGAGGAATATGACCGAAGATGTAGACCAGTGTCAACGGTGTGGCGAACATAACGCAAGATGTGTTTGACTGCAGGTCAATGAGGTGTACGAGGCTCACGGAGGTACTGATATACCTTGTTAACCAAAAATGACGGATCAGATCGTGTCACTATAAGATACTGAAGATCACACCAATAGTACGATACTAAGTGGCCTCCTCATATGAGAGTGGATCACCATCAGTGATGCAAAGTCAATCGGAAGATGCCATGGGTGTAGTCACATGAGTGCACTTCAACATACCAGCACGAGCAAGAAGCCCAAGGGCATACTTGTGTTGTCGAAGAAGGAGACTACAAGAAGAGGGTGATAAAACCTCAATCTCAATAAAATAATGTAGAATACCAAGGTCCTTAACGAAAGTATGGAGGTGTAAGATCTCCACATGGCTTCCCACTGGATCAACATGATGGTGCATCATATTCTTCTACCCTGTTATGTTCTAGATGGATACGCTTGATGTTTAAAATTAAATATTTCTCCAAAGAGGACACATAATATATATATTGGTCTATTGAACTTGGAGACACAAGATAAGTCTAGTGAGTAACCCAAGTTGTACATAAGTATTCATTTATTTCCAATTAGTTTGCATATGTAATTAACCTCATGTTTAAAAATGGATCTTATACCTAGTCACATAAGACATCATATTAAGATAACAAAATGGGTACTACAGAGTAATACTTTATAGTGAAATACGAATAACAAGTTGCAAGACATGCGAGTATAATTTTTTTTATAAAAAACTAACAAAGTGTATAATTCCTTATTGATTTAGAAACGTTGCCTTTTATGTTGTTTTAAAATAGATATCTTAGGAAATAATGCATTAGAAAGTGATAATGGTATATTATGTTTTTAGATAAATGTTATTTCTCAACACCCATGTATGCACTGCATCTAATGATCAAGCAACGTCTAGGACTAGGAGTATAGTTTTCGAGAGATTTAGCACTATTTAAATTTGTCTAGACTAGGTGCACAAATTAAGTTGGCCTGATTGATATGTATAAAGGAACTTTAAGAATATATTAAGAAAAACTTATAGATTCAAGCACCATATTCTTGCAATCATCTTGTTCCGAAGATAAAAAATTGAAATATTGTAATAATCCATAAAATGGATTCAAAGTTTCAAACTGAGAGAGTTCATTGATGACAATGACAATGACATTTATATTTATATTTCTCCTTTTGTTCTCAAAAGTGTAAATAGATGGTCCACAAAAACAATAGACAAAATTATTCATGTTCATAAAAGATGAACGTCACACACATTGCAATATGTAGTATGTATTGACAATTTGAAGTTTTGAGATCAATAGACAAACTAATCTATATATTGGTCTATTGAACTTGGAGACACAATATAAGTCTAGTGAGTAACCGAAGTTGTACATAACTACTCATTTATTTCCAATTAGTTTGAATATGTAATTAACCTCATGTTAAAAAAGG
Source organism: Lolium perenne (assembly GCF_019359855.2). Lineage (NCBI taxonomy): Eukaryota > Viridiplantae > Streptophyta > Magnoliopsida > Poales > Poaceae > Lolium > Lolium perenne. Next base: position 243,792,724 of record NC_067244.2, on the reverse strand, counting down.
GATCTTATACCCAGTGACATAAGACATCATATTAAGATAACAAAATGGGTAGTATGGAGTAATACTTAATAGTGAAATACGAATAACAAGTTGCAAGACATGCGAGTATATATTTTATTTTATAAAAAAATAACAAAGTGTATAATTCCTTATTGATTTATAAACTTTGGCTTTTATGTTGTTTTAAAATAGACATCTTAGGGACTAATGCATTAGATAGTGATAATGCTATATTATGTTTTTAGATAAATTTTACTTCTCAACACCCATGTATTCACTGCATGTGCTGATCACAAGTAACGTCTAGGACTAGGAGTATAGTTTTCGAGAGATTTGGTACAATTTAAATTTGTTTAGACTAGGTGCACAAATTAAGTTGGCCTGATTAATATGTATAAAGGAACTTTAAGAATATATTAAGAAAATTATAGATTCAAGCACCATATTCTTGCAATCATCTTGTTCCCAAGATTAAAAATTGAAATATTGTAATAATCCATAAAATGGATTCAAAGTTTCAAACTGAGAGAGTTCATTGATGACAATGACATTTATATTTATTTTTCTCTTGTTGTTCTCAAAAGTGTAATTAAATGGTCCACCAAAACAATAAACAAAATTATTCATGATCTTAAAAGATGAACGTCACACACATTGCAATATGTAGTATGTATCGACAATTTGATGTTTGGACAAGGCGTTTTTACACTTAGGTGCATATACTCCTGATTTTTGAAATCCGTTTTAAACTATTTTAAAATGTTAAGAGTTATGACAAAAAAAATATAGCAGATACATCTTGACGTTCTATGTGCTCGCAAAATCGATTCATGAAAACCGATATTTCTTGTGTCATACGTAAAAAATGCAAAATTCAGTGCCAAAAAGAGACTCTCCATGAAACATTTCTTTATCATTTTTGCACAGGACACAAAAAAATTTGATTGTCCAGGAAACTTGGGGTGTGCACATGGAATTTCGATATGTACATGCTTTATTTTTGTTCGACTTTTTATATATTTTAAAATGATTTTTGTGGTGGCAGAGGGATCAAAAGTGCATTTTCGAATTTGAAGTCCCTACTTTACATAAATTCCTGTTAAAAAAAACTTTACATACACTACTGGCTAATGCTCGGGGTGGTACTTAAACTATCCCAAGGAGCATGCACGGTATTAGGGGAGCATGGCACGGCAGGGACGCCATCTTTATTCGTCTTCCCGTCTTTATCCCCCTCTGCCCCTCCCTCCTGTATGCCTTTGAGGACATCGAGCACCTCTCTGATCGGTGGTCGCATCTCGCCGTTCTGCTGCAGGCACCTGAATGCAAGCTCGGCCACCATCGTCATTGCCAACCTAGTCGCCTCGTCGAAGCCATACCCGAGCTCCATGTCCACCAGCTGGTCCAGCTGGGATCTCTGGATCCTTCCCACGGCCATGCCGGCCAGGTTGATCTCGTCACGATCCCGGCTGACGTCCACGGCGGGCTTGGACGAAATGAGCTCCGCGAGGACGACGCCGAAGCTGTACACGTCGCTCTTGTCGGTGAGCTGGTAGCACTGGTGGTACTCCGGGTCCACGTACCCTGGCGTGCCCTGCGGCGCCGTGGACACGTGCGTGGCGCCGTCGAGCGGCAAGAGCCGGGAGAGGCCGAAGTCGGCGACCTTCACGTGGAAGTCGGCGTCGAGGAGGATGTTGTTGGTCTTCACGTCTCGATGCACCACGGGAGGCTCGATGGCGTGGAGGTAGGCCAGCGCCGCGGCAGCCTCGACGGCGATGTTGAGGCGGAGCTGCCATGAAAGCGCGCGCTCCGCCGCACGGTGGCCGTGCAGGTGGTCGGCGACGGTGCCGTTGGGCACGTACTCGTACACCAGCAGGAGCTCCCGGCTGCGGCTGGACGTGCAGCCGTAGAACGTGACGAGGTTCGGGTGGCGGAGCAGCGACAGGATCGACGCCTCGTTCACGAACTGCTCCACCTGACGACAACTGTTGTTGTACAGCCGCTTCACCGCCACCACGCGACCGTCCCGGATTTGCCCTGAGCACACACAAAAATCATGCAATGTCAAGCCAATGTCGAACTCTGAATCTTTAATTTGCCAGTATGCAATAATTTACCTTTGTACACGGTGCCAAAGCCACCGTCGCCAAGCTCTCCTGTGACGCTAAAGCCACCGGTGGCCTCCTCCAGCTCCTCGTACGAGAAATGGTGCGTCTGCAGCTTGTGGACGCTGCCGGACTCCATGTCGGTGCTGCCCCTAGAGCGCGGCGTCCCGCCGGACATGGTGTACATGAGGAGCTTAGAGGAGGAGGTCATCTTGTATTGTCTTCTCTTGCGGATGTACAGAAATGACACCACGAGGAGAAGCATGAACATGACTACAGCAGCCACTGAGGTTCCTGGTTTTGCAAAATGGTGATGACTGATGAGCATCGATGCTTCAGCAAGTTGCAGAACAGTAACAAAATACCACGAGTTGATTAAAATCGTATCCATGATGTCCAGAGCCAGAGTTTTCGTATATTTACCATATGTTATTGCCTTTTTGTTCTGTTTCTTCGATCCTGCAGAATAAACAAACAACTGTAAACACCCTTACGTCAAAAAATCGTAGTAACGAGCAACGAGCAAATCAATTCGAATGCGCTCAAATCTAAAAAAACGTGGAGATTGTGAATCTGATTTGGTCTTGACCAAATATTTGTGCATATGTTGCTCAAATGTATGTACATGGAGCACGTACACGCTTGAACGCCTAGTAGAGGAACTATAAATAAAATATTTTCAGAAAAAGATAATCTCTTTATTGCGTCATAATCTTAAGTAAGTAGTGTCTACTAGAGTTGTTTGCATAAAACATCCACATTTGTAGCAAACTTTTTTTTTTATTTTGGTACCACTTTTGGTTTTTGAAACAAAAATCCACCGTACTTTGACAAGATTTTTGGAAAAAAAAACACTAATCACGAATTGACATGAAAACAGACAAGTGAGACTCATTTGTCAGGACCAATTTGCTGATGTGGACTAAGCCCACTTGTCAGCCCTTCATTTTTTAAAAATATCCAAAAATATAAGAATAGAGGTTGTCTTATTCCTATCCCCTCCGAGACCACACCTAGGCCCTCTTCCACGCCGGCGCGCCATGGCCGCCTGGTACTCCTCCACGGTAGAGAGTCCCACGTCGGTGTCGGTCGGAGCATGGTCAAGGGGGATGGTTGCGCTCTCCAGGAGCAACGAACAAGTTCTAGTTCTTTTCCTTATTGGAATATCCCGATTTTTATAACTAGGCCGACATGTGGGGCCCATCCACATCAGCAAAATTGTTAATGATAGTTGCCCCCTTGTTGAGACAATTCATGCTCAATTCTAGATTAGTGTTTTTTTACGATAACCTCGTGAAAATATGGTGGACTTTTCTCCCGAAAACCAAAAAAGTACCAAAATAGAAATTTTGCTAGAAATGTGGTGATTTATGCTAACAATTCTACCTCTACACCAATATGTGGTTAGGAGAGCAGTGGCACCTCCAGCCCACCGGAGTTTAAACCCCAGGTTTGACACTTTGGTGTCCCATAAAGGTGGAATAAACATTATTCAGTGGGAGACGATATTCCCGTCGACATCGGGACGATCAAGTTCATAAACCAGCCTCTCCGAGGTGCTCATAAGGATGTGTGTGCGTTTGTTCATAGGGATGAGTATACACACGTATTTGTTTGTACGTACGTGTAGGTAAAATGTTAACGTCAAAGCAGTCAAGTCTCCAGGACAACAAAATAGACTAATTCACGATCGATGCAGCAGCTGAATTTTGCGTGGACTTCCGCAAGCAATCGTAATCGAACACTCAAGAGGCTGTATGAACCATGCAAATTCGTCAGATGCGCTCCAAATTAGCTTTGGCCAGAGCAGCGCTTTTAGTCTTGATCGATAAAACCATTCAAACGTCACTGACCATTGACCAACCTGTCTTACTCGTATAGACAACAGAGGTTACCTGAACCTGAAGGACACGAGCCGACAGCCTGAGCCCGATCATCCGGCGCTCTGCTATCGTGCCCGCAGCGCCCACCGGAGGCCTGGCACTCGCCGCACCACCCGGCGCCGGCCATCCACCTCACCGAGAACCCGCCTCTCACGGCGTCCCCGAGGGAGGCGTTCCCGGCGGCCAGCGAGTTCCGCCATGTCCGCGTCGTACGGCACCACCAGGCTCGAGCTGCACACGCCCAGCAGGTCCGCCGCCAGCGTGCCGTTGTCCATCCTGTAGTACGACGTCCCGCCGGTGACGCAGGAGAAGACGTCGTCGACGAGCGGCAGCGACGACGTGGCGGAGCTGCAGTTGACGTAGGCGGTGAGGAACCGGTCCTGGTCTGTGTACGCGAACGCGGCGGTGTCGATGGTGGTGTTGTGGTAGTTGTGAGGGCAGGTCTGGTCGGCAAGGGTCTGGTCGGCAAGGGTCTGGTCGACGACAGTTAGGACGTGGTTGCCGTAGTCGACGCCGGTCACCTGGAAGGACCCGCCGGAGGTCATGTAGATGACCAGCGTCGTGGTGTTTATGCAGAAGAGGCGGTGGCCCGGGGAGGAGCAGTAGTCCGGCCAGGGCAGGCCGTCGACGGCGAACGGGTAGGCCACGGAGAAGTTGAGTGGCCGGCGTCGGGGCGCAGTTGGTGTACCGGAAGAAGTCGGCACCGGCACCGGGCTGTGGTTGTGGCTGTGATCGTGGTGCCGATGACAGAGCTAGTGTGACAAGGAGTCGTACGGAATGCAGGTAACGCATTTGATCGAAAGGGTTTCGTGGTAGATGAAGCATTGCAAAGGGGGAGAGGACGAGCAATGTCTATGAAATGTGATGTACGGACCAGCACGAGGGGTAGTTCTTAAGATGGGCATTTCATGGCAAGGAAAAAGTCTATTGCAAACGACAGAGATTTAGAGTTTGGGGTTCATTTTGGCGAACCGGGGTGTGACTATTTCTCAGTCGACTGGCGACTAGTTTCGTTTTTAGTCGGATAATGTCATCGAATCTCAATTGCAACTCATGTTGCAACTGATGACTAGCATAAATCACGAATTAAATCAAATGGTGTAGATTTTAACTGGGCAAGAATTTAGTTCTCAGCTAGCTGAGAACTAGCAAATCTCTTAAAATATACTTCAAATAACGTTTTCAAAATAATACTAAATATAGCCTAAAAATAAATAATTTTACTAGAACAAATGGATATATAGTCCAAAACTGACTGAATCATACATACATAACCACACATAAAAATAGATCACAAATATTTTAGAAGGATAACATCAGCATGTCACAGGGCAACAACAGTATAAATTATTTATTAAAATTATTAGCATTAGCGATATTATCTTCTGATTTAGAAGTGGAACCAACAGATTGCACTTCAGCACCACAAAAAAGTGAAAGCAACTTACGCGAAAAATAGCGCTAATGCTATGAAGTTTTAGCGCGATATAACATGCTATTCGCAAATAGCGCCACGAGCAAAATTACTAAAATTTAGCATGGACCCTCTAGATATGCTATAGTGCGTCCATTAGCGGAGAAATATCGTGCTATTTTAAACCTTGATCGTGACAGACAGGTCAAAAGAGGATGGCCGATCGAGTAGAAATCTAGAAACAATGACCTCGCCTGCTGTGGTGAGTCAGAACGTCAAGGTAATTTAAACGGGCTCAGCTGTGTTTCTCCTGCCTTGACGGCTCCGGCGGAGGAAAGTTTCGTGGTGCGGCGAGGTTAAGAAGTCATCTGTTTCATACGCATTTGGTGGTGGATACTCGATCGTTTGGCCCGGCGTCACGATCGGATTGGAAGAACGTGGTTTCAGGGCACACGAGACACGACGAGACTGGGTCTATAGAAATGAAAGAAACTGATAACTACGACCGCCGTGTACGTACGTACACCGCCCACCAATAGTGACCGGCGGTCAGGTCCGCCGCCGCAGGTTTTGTGCTCCACAAGTACCGATCGTGAGGACAGGACAGGCGGCAATTCGAGAAAGAAGAAGCCAAAACGATGAAACTGAAAGTAACACGGTTGCAGGGGCAGAAACTAATACTGTAGAGAGAAGGAAGGACGTCGTCTTACCGCAGTCCGGGCCTCGCACGCGGCCGTCGGGGCAGAGGCAGCCGAGGAAGCCGCCGACCTGGTCGTACCCGCACTGGCCCCTGGACAGCTCGCACTCGTAGCACGGCCCGGCGCTGGGGTCCCAGCTGAGGCGGAACCCGCGGCGCAGCACGTCGCCGTACCCGCCGCTCGCCAGCCGCGGGCGGTACGCCGCGCTCTCGAGCCACTCCGTCAGCACGGGCGCCACGTACACCTCCCGGCACGCGCGGGACCAGTTCCCCTCCGGCGCGCCGAGGTGCGGCGCGAGGAACGACGGCGATCGCCCCTGCGCGAAGCCGGTGCAGTTGATCGGGACGATGCCCGGCGGCGGAGGGTCGGCGGCGGCACTGAGGTTGCAGTCGAGGAAGAAGGAGATGGTGCTGTTGCCGGTGGCCGTGAAGTTGAGCCAGGCCGCGGGCGGGATGGTGACGTTGTGGCGGGGCCTCGGGCAGGAGTTGTTGGAGGCCAGCGCGTCGGCGTCGGCGAGGGTGATGGTGTGGTTGGCGTAGTCGATGGCGAGGACGGTGTAGTTGGTGCCCCCGGCGAGGCGGAGCGTGGCGGTGGCGGTGGTGGCGTCGCAGAGGATGGCCATGCCCGGGTAGCCGCAGAAGAACCGGGAGTAGGCGACGCCGTCGATCAGCCTGGACTGGTTGGAGAGGTAGAACGGGTAGTTTATGTCGTGGCCGCCGCACTTGAAGGACTTCTGGCACATGCTGGCGTCGTACGCGTCGTCTCCGACGGCGGCGGGGTCGAGGCCGCCGGAGACGGCGAGCAAGACGGCCGCCAGGAGGAGGCGGAGGAGGTGCCGGTGCGGCGGCATGGCGGGCGATCGAGATGAGGCGAGGTAGCACACTGTGTGTCACGGGGTCACGGCTCGCTGTTGCTTACATGGGTTTGGTCGTTTTGGTGGCGACTGCGGGCGCGCGCGTGCGCCCGCGCGCGCACGACTTTGACCTGTTCTGTTTTGGGGGCAGGTTCGTGAAGGTCAGGGAACTGGTGGCGGGTGCGTACGTGGCATCACGGCATTGGTTGAGCAGGTGGGTCTGGTCGCATCGCACGCCACCGGACTATCACCTCGTATGTCTCGCTCGACGGCTCGAATCCATGACTGCATGCCGATGATATACACACGTTTCGTCGTCGCATTTCAGATTCTCTATTTCTTTGTTTCTTATTCTTATATTACTAGTGTCTGCTTTCGGCAACCTTTTGTTAGTTTCAGGATTTTGTTTGACCGCCGCCCGTCTGAAACATGTTGCTCCATATTTAGGACAGGCAGATAAAGGTTTCACGTTTTTCTTCCAGATCAACACGGCTGAAACAGCCGGTTCAGTTGCTTTTCAAACATGAAAGCGATCGACGGAAACAATTATAAAGGCTCTTGTACGTACGAGAATAACAACAAACAAGCAAACAACTAACATAGGGGGATATTCACTTTGCTCATAGAAGCATTTGCTCCCATTGTGTGAATTTACATTTTGAAGTGTCAAAAAATTCTAAAATAAAATTTTCCATGTACATCTACATATAATATGTTCGTACACAAGTTTTCAAAAAAAAATTATGTGGCTCCCGTAAAAAAGACAAATTTTGATACTATAATATGACTACGTACATGATATTTTTTTTGTCTTTTTCGTACACGCCACATAAAATGTTGTTTCTCCACGAAAACTTATGCACTAACTTAGAATGTCACGGTGTACACCAAAAAATTTATATCAATTTTTTGATATTTTTAAATTTTTTTTTAAATTATTTTGTATAATAGGAGCATTTGCTCCTATGAATCAAAACGCTACCTCCCTAACATAGGCCCATTCAGTAGGTAGCTAGCGATGGATCTGGGATAGTATCATTGGAGCGTGTGAAGGTTAAAAGCTCTCCTATTGTTCTTTCTTTTTTTGACTGTGACTACGGTGGGCTTACACCGGCCTGAACCTTTGTATCAACAGCTGCGGGTAGTAATAGGATAGCTCATTACAACATTTTAGAGGAAGACGGGAAGAAGAGGAGAGGGATTCAAGGCGGGTCATAAGAATTACATCAAGATAGAAGGGTAGAACGAGAGTCTACATTCCGACATCTGTGAGCCCAAAGTCTAACGTCTGTAATACATCGTTGAACCACACTTTGGAGTTGTGCCGTTTCCAGATGTCCCAAGCAATGGCCGGGGAGATAGTTGCATTAGTAGCCGAGCAGAACCAAGAGCTGAGTATGGATTGCATGGAGTGTGGAGCCAACCTGGATCCGGTCTGGAAATGGTGCCAGACCTCAGAGGCCTTGGAGCAGCCCATCAAAAGGTGGTCAACATCTTCATCCGAAGTACTGGTGGGGGCAGACTGCAGTGGTGGTGATACTAGTAGGAAAAGCCTTATAGATGAGATTCTATTTGTGGCGCACCAGCTGCTCATGCGCCACAGAAACTTTTTCTGTGGCGCATCAGACTCGGTGCGCTATAAAAATATGGCGCACCCAAATCTCATGCGCCACGGAAAATCGGTAGGGCCCACATCCTGCCAGCCCCAATAATTGGTTCCCCTATTTCTGTGGCGCACTGGATCTGGTGCGCCACAGAAATAAGGCATTTTGTGGCGCACTGGTGCTGGTGCGCCACAGAAATAGCGCATTATGTGGCGCACATTGCCTGGTCCGCCACAGAAATAGAATCCCTTATATCACACCGTACCCCTTCCTCTCCCGTACCCCTCTCCCTCTCCCTCTCCCTCGCGACAAATCGCCGCCGCCATCAATGGGGTGCGCTGCCGCCGCCTTCCTCCGCGACGGCCGCATGCCACCACGCTCCACGCATGCCCGCCGCTAGCAGCAGAACACCCTTCAGCGTGGAGGAGGAGGAGGAGGAGGAGGAGCCGCCGCATCAAGGAGGAGGAGGAGCGGCCGGGGCGTGGAGGAGGGCGATCTGCCGCATCGACGAGGAAGAGGAGCCGCGCGTCATCCTCCTCGACCCCTGCCGTCATCGTCAACTTCGTCGTCGACCCCTGTCGTCGTCGGTGAGCCCGCCCCTCCCCTCCCCTCCCCTCCCTCTTCCTCTCCCAGGCACAACCTGCTCGACGAAATGTCTAGGAAGTACTACTGCATATTCTTGTTATTTCATGGTAACCATATCACACAGAAAACATCGGCGCCATTGTTAGTTCTTCCTAATTTTGTTGTCTTATTAGGTGTTAAAAAATACACATAACTGAAAGGTAATTGCACTCTCACGGTCACGGTGAGATACAGTTCATTTGCCACTGACTCAGTACGTCACTTCGGCCGCGCGGTGTATGCGCTCGTTTAGGGCAGCAGCCGTGAGCCAACAATTGAACGGCAGACTCGATTTTGTGAGCGGAGGCCGTCCGGCAGCGAGTACAGATGGCTTCACGGCGAGCGGCCTGAGCGCTAAGTCTGCAGCCGCGTCCTCCAAAGCATCCCCAAACCACGCCGGATTAAGTGTTTGGAATGTGTTTTGTTTGTGCTGTCTTTGGGGGACGTCGCTCCCCAGCCGCGTCCCCCAAACGCCGCCCCAAATGAATATTGGTGCACGAAAATAAAGGTTTTCATTCAATTTTGATTATTACAAAGTTTGAATGAAAACGGCTAGATTTCATCTAAACCTACAGTACTGACCGCCCGGCGGTGCGTTCGACGACCCCGCCCCGTCGTCGCCTCCCCTACGCCGCAGCTCCTCCTGCGCGCGCCTCATCTCCTTGCGTTCGGCGGTGGCCCGACGGCTCCGTTCCCGACGCGCGTCCTCCTCCGCCCTCCCCTGCTGCGCCGCCTGGAGGGAGAGCTCGATAGCGCGTAGAATCTGCGCCTCTTCACGGGCACGGGCGTCGTCCTGGAGCTTCTTCTCCGACTCGAAGGACTCGACGAGCGCGCGTTGCTGATCGGCTGTCTCGTCCGGGTGCGGCCCGTCGTCGTCGGACCACTCGAACTCGTCGTCGTCGTCGTCCTCCACCTCGATCTCCTCCGCCTCGGCCTCCTCCTCCTCCATTGGCGCATCGTCCTCCACATCTTTTGGCGCCTCCATCATCGCCGCCGCCAACACGTCGGCCTCCGCCGCCAACTGGTCCGCCCGCCTCCCCCAGATCGCCGCCAGCGCCGCCTCCCGCTGCCGACGCTCCTCCGCCGCCAGCTGCTGCTGGCGCTCGATCGACTCCCGCCGCCGGCGCTCGATCGACTCCCGCCGATCTCGGTACAGCGCATCCCGCTCAACGCGCTGGCGCCAGCGCTCGTCAGCCCACCGCTGCTCCATCTCCGCACGGTACCGGCACCGTCGCGCCTCCTGTCCCGTCGAGGCGTCAGACGCCCTCCGCCCTCCCCTGCTGCGCCGCCTGGAGGGAGAGCTCGATGGCGCGTAGAATCTGCGCCTCTTCCCGGGCACGTGCGTCGTCCTGGAGCTTCTTCTCCGATTCGAAGGACTCGACGAGCGCGCGTTGCTGATCGGCCGTCTCGTCCGGGTGCGGCCCGTCGTCGTCGGACCACTCGAACTCGTCGTCGTCGTCGTCCTCCACCTCGGTCTCCTCCGCCTCGGCCTCCTCCTCCTCCATTGGCGCATCGTCCTCCACATCTTTTGGCGCCTCCATCATCGCCGCCGCCAACACGTCGGCCTTCGCCGCCAACTGGTCCGCCCGCCTCCCCCAGATCGCCGCCAGCGCCGCCTCCCCCTGTTGACGCTCCTCCGCCGCCAGCTGCTGCTGGCGCTCGATCGACTCCCGCCGCCGGTGCTCGATCGACTCCCGCCGATCTCGGTACAGCGCATCCCGCTCAACGCGCTGGCGCCAGCGCTCGTCAGCCCACCGCTGCTTGATACGCGTACAACACGCGTCCGTTGGGAACCCCAAGAGGAAGGTGTGATGCGTACAGCGGCAAGTTTTCCCTCAGTATGAAACCAAGGTTTATCGAACCAGTAGGATCCAAGAAGCACGTTGAAGGTTGATGGCGGCGAGATGTAGTGCGGCGCAACACCAGGGATTCCGGCGCCAACGTGGAACCTGCACAACACAAACCAAGTACTTTGCCCCAACGAAACATCGAGGTTGTCAATCTCACCGGCTTGCTGTAACAAAGGATTAGATGTATAGTGTGGATGATGATTGTTTGCGTAAAAACAAGAGAACAGATTGCAAGAGATTGTATTTCAGTATAGAGAATTGGACCGGGGTCCACAGTTCACTAGAGGTGTCTCTCCCATAAGATAAACAGCATGTTGGGTGAACAAATTACAGTTGGGCAATTGACAAATAAAGAGGGCATGACCATGCACATACATATTATGATGAGTATAGTGAGATTTAATTGGGCATTACGACAAAGTACATAGACCGCTATCCAGCATGCATCTATGCCTAAAAAGTCCACCTTCAGGTTATCATCCGAACCCCCTCCAGTATTAAGTTGCTAACAACAGACAATTGCATTAAGTATTGCGCGTAATGTAATCAGTAACTACATCCTCGAACATAGCACCAATGTTTTATCCCTAGTGGCAACAGCACATCCATAATCTTAGTGATTTCTGTCACTTCCCCAGATTCACGGAGACATGAACCCACTATCGAGCATAAATACTTCCTCTTGGAGTTACAAGCATCTACTTGGCCAGAGCATCTACTAGTAACGGAGAGCACGCAAGATCATAAACAACACATAGATATAAATTGATAATCAACATAACAAGTATTCTCTATTCATCGGATCCCAACAAACGCAACATATAGAATTACAGATAGATGATCTTGATCATGTTCGGCAGCTCACAAGACCCAACAATTAAGCACAATGGGGAGAAGACAACCATCTAGCTACTGCTATGGACCCATAGTCCAGGGGTAGACTACTCACACATCACTCCGGAGGCGACCATGGCGGCGTAGAGTCCTCCGGGAGATGATTCCCCTCTCCGGCAGGGTGCCGGAGGCGATCTCCTGAATCCCCCGAGATGGGATTGGCGGTGGCGGCGTCTCTGGAAGGTTTTCCGTATCGTGGCTCTCGGTACTGTGGGTTTCGCGACGAAGGCTATTTGTAGGCGGAAGGGCAGGTCAGGGGGCCACACGAGGGGCCCACACTACAGGTCGGCGCGGCCAGGGCTTTGGCCACGCCGCCCTATAGTCTGGCCACCTCGTGGCCCCACTTCGTCTCCTCTTCGGTCTTCTGGAAGCTTCGTGGCAAAATAGGACCCTGGGCGTTGATTTCGTCCAATTCCGAGAATATTTCCTTACTAGGATTTCTGAAACAAAAAACAGCAGAAAACAAAGAATCGGCACTTCGGCATCTTGTTAATAGGTTAGTTCCAGAAAATGCACGAATATGACATAAAGTGTGCATAAAACATGTAGATATCATCAATAATGTGGCATGGAACATAAGAAATTATCGATACGTCGGAGACGTATCAGCATCCCCAAGCTTAGTTCCTGCTCGTCCCGAGCAGGTAAACGATAAACAAAGATAATTTCTGGAGTGACATGCCATCATAACTTTGATCATACTATTTGTAAATCATATGTAGTGAATGCAGCGATCAAAACAATGTATATGACATGAGTAAACAAGTGAATCATATAGCAAAGACTTTTCATGAATAGTACTTCAAGACAAGCATCAATAAGTCTTGCATAAGAGTTTACTCATAAAGCAATAATTCAAAGTAAAAGCATTGAAGCAACACAAAGGAAGATTAAGTTTCAGCGGTTGCTTTCAACTTGTAACATGTATATCTCATGGATATTGTCAACATAGAGTAATATAATAAGTGCAATATGCAAGTATGTAGGAATCAATGCACATTTCACACAAGTGTTTGCTTCTTGAGGTGGAGAGAGATAGGTGAACTGACTCAACAATAAAAGTAAAAGAATGGTCCTTCAAAGAGGAAAGCATCGATTGCTATATTTGTGCTAGAGCTTTGATTTTTGAAAACAAGAAACAATTTTGTCAACGGTAGTAATAAAGCATATGTATCATGTAAATTATATCTTATAAGTTGCAAGCCTCATGCATAGTATACTAATAGTGCCCGCACCTTGTCCTAATTAGCTTGGACTACCAGGATCATCGCAATGCACATGTTTTAAACAAGTGTCACAAAGGGGTACCTCTATGCCGCCTGTACAAAGGTCTAAGGAGAAAGCTCGCATTGGATTTCTCGCTATTGATTATTCTCAACTTAGACATCCATACCGGGATAACATAGACAACAGATAATGGACTCCTCTTTTATGCATAAGCATGTAGCAACAATTAATTTTCTCATTTGAGATTGAGGATATATGTCCAAAACTGAAACTTCCACCATGGATCATGGCTTTAGTTAGTGGCCCAATGTTCTTCTCTAACAATATGCACGCTCTAACCATAAGGTGGTAGATCGCTCTTACTTCAGACAAGACGAACATGCATAGCAACTCACATGAAATTCAACAAAGAGTAGTTGATGGCGTCCCCAGTGAACATGGTTATCGCACAACAAGCAACTTAATAAGAGATAAAGTGCATAAGTACATATTCAATACCACAATAATTTTTAAGCTATTTGTCCCATGAGCTATATATTGTAAAGGTGAAGAATGGAAATTTTAAAGGTAGCACTCAAGCAATTTACTTTGGAATGGCGGAGAAATACCATGTAGTAGGTAGGTATGGTGGACACAAATGGCATAGTGGTTGGCTCAAGTATTTTGGATGTATGAGAGGTAATCCCTCTCGATACAAGGTTTAGGCTAGCAAGGCTATTTGAAACAAACACAAGGATGAACCGGTGCAGCGAAACTCACATAAAAGACACATTGTAAACATTATAAGACTCTACACCGTCTTCCTTGTTGTTCAAACTCAATACTAAAAATTATCTAGACCTTAGAGAGACCAAATATGCAAACCAAATTTTAGCACGCTCTATGTATTTCTTCATTAATGGGTGCAAAGCATATTATGCAAGAGCTTAAACATGAGCACAACAATTGCAAAGTATCACATTATCCAAGACATTATAGCAAATTACTACATGTATCATTTTCCAATTCCAACCATATAACAATTTAACGAAGAAGAAACTTCGCCATGAATATTATGAGTAGAGCCTAAGGACATACTTGTCCATATGCTACAGCGGAGCGCGTCTCTCTCCCACAAAGTGAATGCTAGGATCCATTTTATTCAAACAAAACAAAAACAAAAACAAACCGACGCTCCAAGAAAAGCACATAAGCTGTGATGGAATAAAAATATAGTTTCAGGGAGGAACCTGATAATGTTGTCGATGAAGAAGGGGATGCCTTGGGCATCCCCAAGCTTAGACGCTTGAGTCTTCTTGATATATGCAGGGGTGAACCACCGGGGCATCCCCAAGCTTAGAGCTTTCACTCTCCTTGATCATGTTGTATCATCTCCCTCTCTTGATCCTTGAAAACTTCCTCCACACCAAACTTAGAACAACTCATTAGAGGGTTAGTGCACAATCAAAATATACATATTCAGAGGTGACATAATCATTATTAACACTTCTGGACATTGCACAAAGCTACTGAAAGTCAATGGAATCGAAATATCCATCGAACATAACAAAACTGGCAATGCGAAATAAAAGGCAGAATCTGTCAAAATAGAACAGTTCGTATTGACGAATTTTATCGAGGCACCAGACTTGCTCAAATGAAAATGCTCAAATTGAATGAAAGTTGCGTACATATATGAGGATCACTCACGTAAATTGGCATAATTTTCTGAGTTACCTACAGAGAAAACAGCCCAGATTCATGACAGCAAAGAAATCTGTTTCTGCGCAGTAATCCAAATCTAGTATGAACTTTACTATCAACGACTTTACTTGGCACAATAAAACACTAAACTAAGATAAGGAGAGGTTGCTACAGTAGTAAACAACTTCCAAGACACAAAATAAAAACAAAGTACTGTAGTAAAAACACATGGGTTGTCTCCCATAAGCGCTTTTCTTTAACGCCTTTCAGCTAGGCGCAGAAAGTGTGTATCAAGTATTATCAAGAGACGAAGTGTCAACATCATAATTTGTTCTAATAATAGAATCAAAAGGTAACTTCATTCTCTTTCTAGGGAAGTGTTCCATACCTTTCTTGAGAGAAAATTGATATTTAATATTACCTTCCTTCATATCAATGATAGCACCAACAGTTCGAAGAAAAGGTCTTCCCAATATAATGGGACAAGATGCATTGCATTCAATAACCAAGACAACAAAATCAACGGGGACAAGGTTATTGTTAACGGTAATGCGAACATTATCAACTTTCCCCAAAGGTTTCTTTGTAGAATGATCAGCAAGATTAACATCCAAATAACAATTTTTCAGCGGTGGCAAGTCAAGCATATTATAGATTTTCTTAGGCATAACGGAAATACTTGCACCAAGATCACATAAGGCATTACAATCAAAATCTTTAATCTTCATCTTAATGATGGGCTCCCAACCATCCTCTAGCTTTCTAGGAATATAGGCTTCGCGCTCTAATTTCTCTTCTCTAGCTTTTATGAGAGCATTTGTAATATGTTGCGTGAAAGCCAAATTTATAGCACTAGCATTAGGACTTTTAGCAAGTTTTTGCAAGAACTTTATAACTTCAGAGATGTGGCAATCATCAAAATTCAAACCATTATAATCTAAAGCAATGGGATCATCATCCCCAATGTTGGAAAAAATTTCAGCAGTTTTATCACAGGCAGTTTCAGCAGTTTTAGCGCTTTCAGTGCAGTTTCGCGCTTTGCATTAGAAGTGGAAACATTGCTAACACCAATTCTTTTATTAGTAATAGTAGGAGGTGCAGCAACTTGTGTAGCATTAGCATTACTAGTGGTGGTAATAGTCCAAACTTTAGCTATATTATCTTCTTTTTCATTTTCTTCTCTTTCCCACCTAGCACGCAATTCGGCCATCAATCTTATATTCTCATTAATTCTAACTTGGATGGCATTTGTTGTAGTAACAATTTTATTATGATGATTTTCATTAGGCATAACTTTTGATTTCAAAAGATCAACATCAGCAACAAGACTATCGACTTTAGAAGCAAGTATATCAATTTTCCCAAGCTTTTCTTCAACAGATTTGTTGAAAGCAGTTTGTGTACTAATAAATTCTTTAAGCATGGCTTCAAGTCCAGGGGGTGAATTCCTATTATTGTTGTAAGGATTCCTATAAGAATTACCATAGCCGTTGCCATTATTATAAGGATATGGCCTATAGTTGTTACTAGAATTGTTCCGGTAAGCATTGTTGTTGAAATTATTATTTTTATTGAAGTTTACATCAACATGTTCTTCTTGTGCAACCAATGAAGCTAACGGAACATTATTAGGATCAACATTTGTCCTATCATTCACAAGCATAGACATAATAGCATCAATCTTATCACTCAAGGAAGAGGTTTCTTCGACAGAATTTACCTTCTTACCTTGTGGAGCTCTTTCCGTGTGCCATTCAGAGTAGTTGATCATCATATTATCAAGAAGCTTTGTTGCTTCACCAAGAGTGATGGACATAAAGGTACCTCCAGCAGCTGAATCCAATAGGTTCCGCGAAGAAAAATCCAGTCCTGCATAAAAGGTTTGGATGATCATCCAAGTAGTCAGTCCATGGGTTGGGCAATTTTTAACCAAAGATTTCATTCTTTCCCATGCTTGTGCAACATGCTCAGTATCTAATTGTTTAAAATTCATTATGCTACTCCTCAAAGATATAATTTTAGCAGGGGGATAATATCTACCAATAAAAGCATCCTTGCATTTAGTCCATGAATCAATACTATTCTTAGGCAGATATAGCAACCAATCTTTAGCTCTTCCTCTTAATGAGAAAGGGAACAATTTTAATTTTATAATGTCACCATCTATATCTTTATATTTTTGCATTTCACATAGTTCAACAAAATTATTGAGATGGGCAGCAGCATCATCGTAACTAACACTTAAAAATTGCTCTCGCATAACAAGATTTAGTAAAGCAGGTTTAATTTCAAAGAATTCCGCTGTAGTAGCGGGTGGAGCAATAGGTGTGCATAAGAAATCATTATTATTTGTGGTTGTGAAGTCACACAACTTAGTATTTTCAGGAGTACCCATTTTAGCAACAGTAAATAAAACAAACTAGATAAAGTAAATGCAAGTAACTAATTTTTTTGTGTTTTTGATATAGCAAACAAGATAGCAAATAAAGTAAAACTAGCAACTAATTTTTTTTTGTATTTTGATTTAGTGCAGCAAACAAAGTAGTAAATAAAACTAAGCAAGACAAAAACAAAGTAAAAGAGATTGCGATGTGGAGACTCTCCTTGCAGCGTGTCTTGATCTCCTCGGCAACGGCGCCAGAAAAAGTGCTTGATACGCGTACAGCACGCGTCCGTTGGGAACCCCAAGAGGAAGGTGTGATGCGTACAGCGGCAAGTTTTCCCTCAGTATGAAACCAAGGTTTATCGAACCAGTAGGAGCCAAGAAGCACGTTGAAGGTTGATGGCGGCGAGATGTAGTGCAGCGCAACACCAGGAATTCCGGCGCCAACGTGGAACCTGCACAACACAAACCAAGTACTTTGCCCCAACGTAACAGCGAGGTTGTCAATCTCACCGGCTTGCTGTAACAAAGGATTAGATGTATAGTGTGGATGATGATTGTTTGCAGAAAACAGTAGAACAATATTGCAGTAGATTGTATTTCAGTATAGAGAATTGGACCGGGGGACACAGTTCACTAGAGGTGTCTCTCCCATAAGATAAACAGCATGTTGGGTGAACAAATTACAGTTGGGCAATTGACAAATAAAGAGGGCATGACCATGCACATACATATTATGATGAGTATAGTGAGATTTAATTGGGCATTACGACAAAGTACATAGACCGCTATCCAGCATGCATCTATGCCTAAAAAGTCCACCTTCAGGTTATCATCCGAACCCCCTCCAGTATTAAGTTGCTAACAACAGACAATTGCATTAAGTATTGCGCGTAATGTAATCAGTAACTACATCCTCGAACATAGCACCAATGTTTTATCCCTAGTGGCAACAGCACATCCATAATCTTAGAGATTTTTGTCACTTCCCCAGATTCACGGAGACATGAACCCACTATCGAGCATAAATACTCCCTCTTGGAGTTACAAGCATCTACTTGGCCAGAGCATATACTAGTAACGGAGAGCATGCAAGATCATAAACAACACATAGATATAAATTGATAATCAACATAACAAGTATTCTCTATTCATCGGATCCCAACAAACGCAACATATAGAATTACAGATAGATGATCTTGATCATGTTCGGCAGCTCACAAGACCCGACAATTAAGCACAATGGGGAGAAGACAACCATCTAGCTACTGCTATGGACCCATAGTCCAGGGGTAGACTACTCACACATCACTCCGGAGGCGACCATGGCGGCGTAGAGTCCTCCGGGAGATGATTCCCCTCTCCGGCAGGGTGCCGGAGGCGATCTCCTGAATCCCCCGAGATGGGATTGGTGGCGGCGGCGTCTCTGGAAGGTTTTCCGTATCGTGGCTCTCGGTACTGGGGGTTTCGCGACGAAGGCTATTTGTAGGCGGAAGGGCAGGTCAGGGGGCCACACGAGGGGCCCACACTACAGGTCGGCGCGGCCAGGGCTTGGGCTGCGCCGCCCTATAGTCTGGCCACCTCGTGGCCCCACTTCGTCTCCTCTTCGGTCTTCTGGAAGCTTCGTGGCAAAATAGGACCCTGGGCGTTGATTTCGTCCAATTCCGAGAATATTTCTTTACTAGGATTTCTGAAACCAAAAACAGAAAACAAAGAATCGGCACTTCGGCATCTTGTTAATAGGTTAGTTCCAGAAAATGCACGAATATGACATAAAGTGTGCATAAAACATGTAGATATCATCAATAATGTGGCATGGAACATAAGAAATTATCGATACGTCGGAGACGTATCTGTTGTGGGTATACTTTATGGGTATATCAACGGCATGGCCTAGATCCGGCAAGCCCGGGTGGCCCATAGTTGGTGGTGAGGCATGTGGCCCATCGGGCGGCCCAGTTGCTGTAGATCATGAAGGATGAAGTCCAGCCCAGGAACGAGGAGCCGGATCCTAACCGACCTACGAAGGAGGCCGGATCCGTGGAGGCCCATGAAGTATCCGGATCCAGCGTGACCTAGAAGGAAGGCGGATCCTTGACGTACACGGCAAGACTTTGTACCGTAGTTAGGCAACTTGTATTCCGGCTAGGACTCTCCGTGTAAACCCTAGATCCGTGCGTCTATATAAGCCGGATCCCGGGAGCCCTAGAGGCACAACAACAACTCATTGTAACATCGCGAAAGCGCCCAGATAATTCCAGACAAGCAGCAGTAGGCCCTGTCATCGTGCAGGTGTTCCGAAGCTGGGTAACTCGCGTACCACCGTCCCGTGTGCACTCCGCCCTATGGCCCCTACTTCTTCTCCCCCTCGTGAGGATCCCTCCTCCGAGGTACCGTCGAATAGGCAACGACAGTTGGCGCCCACCGTGGGGCCTGTGGCGTCTGGAGGCCGGAACCGGGAGGGTTCCGCCATGGGAAGCTATGACGACACCATCGCTGTGGGGCGCGTCCTCTACGCCGGAAATCTGCCGATCGTCCCTCCGGATGAGTGCTGGATTCCGGCTAGGACAAACCCCGTCAAGCTCTCCATCGTCCCAATAGGCGGCATACACATCTTCATCGGGGAAACCGTCGATTCCGACGGAAACCCACTGGTAAGTAACGCAGACGCGACCGCCGCAGAGCTGGACGCTGTCGCGAATATCCGATCTGAGATGCAGGAGCTTCCCAAGGAAGATTCCGCCTCAGATCCGGAATTTTCAAAACCCACCCAATCCGCCCCTGAGCAGGAAACAACGGTGGAAGACCAATGCAGATCCGCCTGGGTCTCCCAGGTGTTAGAAAAGCAGAGGTGCCACTTCGTACACTTCTTAGCCCATACCGCCGGAACCGCCCCTGAAGAAGCCGGAGCTGGTCCTGAGCAGGTAGAGGCACCTGAAAACGGCGCAGATCCGGATCAGGCTGAGCCTGTCAGAGCAAGCGAAGCTCCGGTTGAAGAGTCGATTTTGGGCAATCTGGGCCCAATCTCCGGAGATACCCCGTCCATGGATACTGACGAGTTTAACCGCAAGCTAGGGGAGTACGGTTTCGGTGATCAGCCTGAGGTCGACTCCGCCCAGCCTAAGCAGGTTCTCGCAACTATAGCAGCGCTGGGACAAACTGGATCTGAAGAGCCAACCAGCCAATCCGACCCCCAACTATCCCATCAAGGATCTCCAATGTCACGGGAGCGACCCCGCAGGGATCCTTCCTCGGAGGAACTCCTGTCGGCTGAAGAGATGGTTGCGCGAGCAGTTCTTAACACACCTATAACCCCGGGCGACGCCGCAGATCTGGAGGCTCTAGAGGCCACTAGACAGGAAATGCTGGCCACTGCCAAGAAGCTCGCCGATACCGAAGCCGTGTTAAGGGAAGAAAGGGAACGAGCTGCAGGTTTGGCAGAAGATTGCGACAGACAGGATCGCGAGATTACTACCACACTCGAGCAGGTCAAGGGCATGGCGAAAGAGTGGGAAGTAAAGATGATTTATGCGCAGGCGGAGGCCGATCGAATTGTTAGAGAAGCAATTCCGCCTCGCAGAATACCCTTTAACACACCCGCAGATCACCAGCCGCTGGAAACCCCAAAGGACAACATGCAAAAAGCTGCGGAACTGTTGAAGAAGAAGGACGAAGAAGTTGATATCAACTACCTCCGCACACTTGTCGCTTCAGCAATGCAGCAGCAAAGCAAGGCAGATACTTCGCGCAGGTTGGAATCCAATCCGGATAACTGTGTATCTACCGCGCAGAAGGACGCCCGCGCCGATCGGCATCCCGATGATGAATCACACACCGGATCCTCGGAGCGCCGAAGAAGGACTAGGGAACACCCAAATCCGATCCCCGTTCCATCAAAGACGCCTTCGTCAGATCCAAGAAAAGGAAAGGATGCAATGTACTCTGGACGAGACAAATATCGCAACCCCTCCCCTCCACCCAATGGTTACCCGCGACCCCCTCGCCGCCGTAGTCCAGCCAGAAACACCAGGCCCCCAGGGCATGGTGGGATTATTATCCGCGACAACGTGCTGCCAAGAAACAGAAACAGGGAGCGCTCGCCGGAACCACGCCGGAACCAGAACAATGTTCGTGAGCCCGAGCCCAGGAGGGGTCGAAATGAAGACCACGGCCCAGAGCCTCGCCGGAACCGCGACCCGGAGCCTCGTCGGAGCCGTGACCCGGAGCCTCGTCGGAGCCGTGACCCGGAGCCTCGTCGGAGCCGTGACCCAGAGCCTCGCCGGAGCCGTGACCCGGAGCCACGCCGGAACGACCAGGGCAGCCAGCGCCAGGGCGAAGGCAGCCACAGGAGCCGGAGCCAGCACCAGGAAGGCCGAGGAGATCAGATGGCGGAAGCAAGAAATCGGACCGCCCACCTCGCAGGTCTCCCTCACCACCACCTAGCGGTGGCGGCGGAGGTGGAGGCGGAGGCGACGGCCGGAGATCTCGCTCGCGCTCACAATCCCCTTGCCACGGCCCGCGTGACGCACGGGATCGCCTTAACGAATACAGAACCGACTACATTGGTCCGAAGTGCTTTGGCAGGATGATTCGAGAGGAACCAAAGCCAAGGATGAACCTCATGCTACCCGGAAATCTGAAGCATTATGATGGCACCGAAAGGCCGGATACCTGGATTGAGGATTACTATAATGCAGTAACCTTTGCCGGAGGAACCCCTAACATCGCCTGCCGCATGCTCCAGTTGTACCTTGTAGGTCCAGCCCGGATCTGGCTCGGTGACCTCGAGAAGAACTCTATCTTTTGCTGGTTCGACCTGAAGAACGCTTTCGAGAAACACTTCAGAGGCACCTACAAAAGACCTGCCACGGCAAGCGACCTGCAAGCCTGCATCCAGAAGAAGGGAGAAACCTCAAGAAACTACCTCACACGATGGTTGGCATGCAGGAACGAGTGCGAAAACGTCGACCACACCACCGCCATGTACGCTTTCATTGGTGGACTGCAGAGGGGAGGATTGCTGAGGCATACGCTCACTCGTTTGGCTAACTCAAGCAAGCTGACTTTGGATGAGATGATCTCCATCGCCAGTGATCATACTGCTGCCGATGATGACGCAGGCGGTGATCTCGCAGCTACAGCAATCCCCCTGCATCAACAAAAGAAGAACCGTGATAACGGTAGCAGCAGCAGCCATAAGCGCAAGAACCCTGATGACCAGAAGAGTGGCGGATCCGAGATGGTCGCCATGGCGTTTCAACGCGGAGGTTCAGGAGGCGGAAGAGGACGTGGACGTGGAGGCAGAGCTGGCAGGGGTCAGCAGCATACCTCTGAGGTCACGGCTGGCGGAACCCGCGCTCCGCAAACCTACGAGGAGTACAGAGACATGCCCTGCCTGGCCCACCTGGATCCGGCTACAGGGAAGTCCACTCATACCAACCGCAACTGCAAATGGGTCAATGATCTAAAGAACGACCCGGAGGCAGGATACAAGCGCGCCCGGAAGCACCGCCCACGCGGCAAAGGTGGCAAGGGCAAGAACAAAGACAAGGAGGAAGATAGTTCCGAGGCGATGGATGAGGACGATAACTCGCCGGATCCCAAGGCAGGATCCGCAGGTAAATCCAACCCATTCGACAAAAAGAGCGTGGGGGCTTACCACACTTTCCTCGGAACCCCAACAGTACGCGCCTCCAAGTCAGCCACCCGGATCCTGAACGCCATAGTTCCGGCTGTGCCGCAGTACGTCAGGTGGTCGGAAATCCCGTGCACATTTGATAGGAAGGATCACCCCGCAATTGTGCCAAAAGAATGCTACGCCTTGGTTGTAAGTCCCCGCATAGATGGGTATGACTTCTCCAAGTGCCTCATGGATGGCGGAGCCAGCTTGAACATCATGTACCTGGAGACTCTAGAGCGGATGAACCTCACCAAGGAGCAGCTGAAACACAGCAACACTGAGTTTCATGGCGTGGTTCCGGGTAAGAAGGCGAATTCCCTCGGCAGCATCACACTTCCCGTGGCTTTTGGCGATGTTCATAATTTCCGCGAAGAGAAGATCACGTTTGAAGTTGTGCCCTTCAAGAGCTCCTACCACGTCATCTTCGGCAGGCCCACCTACCACAAGTTCCACGCAAGAGCGTGCTACATCTACAACAAGCTCAAGATTCCGGGTCCTAAAGGTATGATTACCGTATCTGGAGACTACAAAAAGGCTCATGAGTGCGAGTTAGGCGAAGCCGCCTTCGCAGAGTCTGTGATATCTGGAGAAGAGCTAAAAGGCTACAGAGCCGCGGTGGATCCGACTGAGATGCAGACCACCAAGAAGCAGATCTCCGAGCAGAAAACCTCCTTCAAGGCCGCGATAGAAACCAAGAAGCACGACCTCATCAAAGGCGACTCTTCCAAGCAGGTTTCAGTCGGAGCCAACATGGACCCCAAATAGGAAGACGCGCTCGTCGAGTTCCTCCGCGCTAACATGGATATCTTCGCATGGCAACCTTCTGACATGTCCGGAGTACCTAGGGAACTCGCCGAGCACTACCTCAACATAAATCCGGGGGCTAAACCGGTGAAGCAAGCTATGCGACGCTTTGGAGATAAGAAGCGCCGCGCCATAGGAATGGAACTAGCAAAGTTACTAGAAGCAGGTTTTGTAATAGAAGTTATCCACACCGATTGGGTCGCGAATCCCGTCCTTGTGCCCAAAAAGAACACTGAAATACTAAGAATGTGCATCGATTACTCTGGCTTGAACAAGCACTACCCGAAGGATCCGTTCCCCTTGCCGCGCATTGACCAAGTCATTGATTCGACGGCGGGGGCGGAACTTCTGTGTTTTCTTGATGCGTATTCCGGGTATCATCAGATCCGGATGAAGGAATCCGACCAAAAGGCGACTTCATTCATTACCCCGTTTGGTACTTACTGCTATGTTACTATGCCTTTTGGTTTGAAAAATGCAGGTGCTACTTACCAACGTACGATGCAGCGGTGCCTGAAGGACCAAATTGGCCGGAACGTGCACGCATACGTCGACGACATCGCGGTCATGACCCGAAAAGGATCCGACTTGATCAGCGACCTCACAGAAACCTTCAACAACCTCCGCAGGTACAAGATGATGTTGAATCCGCTGAAGTGCGTCTTTGGCGTGCCAGCCGGAAAACTCCTTGGCTTCATAGTCTCTCACAGAGGCATTGAGGTTAACCCGGAAAAGATCAAGGCAATCCTGTGTATCAAACAGCCAACTTGTCTCAAAGATGTGCAACGACTAACTGGTTGCGTCGCAGCAATCAGTAGGTTTGTTAGCCGTCTTGGCGAGAAGGCATTACCTCTGTACAAGCTGCTGAAGAAAACAGACAAATTCGTCTGGGACGACGCAGCTGACGTAGCTCTTCGGGGGTTGAAGGAAATACTCACCTCCCCACCTATCTTGGCAGCTCCAGCAGAGTCAGAGCCAATGCTCCTTTACCTGGCAGCTACCAACAAAGTCATCAGCCTCGTCATCGTGGTGGAGCGAAAGGAAGAAGGTCATGAATATGACGTCCAAAGACCTGTCTACTACATTAGCGAGGTGCTGACGGAGTCAAAACAAAGATACCCTCACTTTCAGAAGCTAGCCTATGGAGTGTTTCTAGGCAGCAGGAAGCTGAGACACTACTTCCAAGAGCACCCAGTAACAGTTGTGAGCAAGGCTCCGCTGTCAACAATTCTCAACAACGCTGACGCAACAGGACGTACGGCTAAATGGGGCATCGAATTATCCGCCTTCGACATCGCTTACAAGCCTAGGACTGCGGTTAAATCCCAAGTCTTGGCAGATTTCGTCGCAGATTGGACAGAAGCTCCGGATGCAAGTCTGGAGCCGGAACCAGAGACATGGGTCATGCACTTCGATGGATCCAAGCAGCATCAAGGCTCAGGAGCCGGAGTCACCCTGAAGTCCCCTACCGGAGAAGAACTGCAGTACGTTCTGCAAATCCACTTCGAAGCTACAAACAACATGGCGGAATACGAGGCTCTACTACACGGTCTGCGCATCGCTAAGGAAATTGGGATCAAGCACATCATATGCTGTGGAGATTCCGACCTGGTGGCACAACAAGTAGCCGGAACCTGGAACGCCAGAAACTCCGTCATGGCGGCCTACAGAGACGAAGTTGATGAGATCGCCAAGTGCTTCCTCGGATACGAAGTCAAGTACGTCAGGAGAGACGATAACACAGCGGCAGACATGCTATCCAAGCTCAGATCCGGCAGGAAGCAAATTCCGCCTAGCATTTTCCTGGAGCATCTCCGGATACCCTCGGTAAAGGGCGCTAACCCGGAAAACCCAGAGGTGGCAGTATCTCCGGCTAGGGAAGTGATGGCTATCATTCCGGCTTGGACACAGCCTTTCCTGGACTACCTCATCGATCAGAAGTTGCCTGAGGACGAGGTCCTCGCAAGACAGATCGTCAGACGAGCGAGATCCTACACAATTGTTGATGGACAGCTCTACAAACGAAGTGCAGCAGGGGTATTTCTCAAATGCGTCTCCAATCAAGACGGCATTGAAATCCTCAGAGAGATCCACGCGGGGGACTGCGGGCATCATGCCGCCCCCAGATCGCTCGTTGCAAAAGCTTTTCGGTTAGGTTTCTACTGGCTCACAGCTAAAGAAGACGCTGACAAAATAGTCAAGACCTGCCGAGGTTGTCAGTACTACGCTACTCAACCAAATGCTCCAGCCCAAGAGCTGAAGACCATACCTATCACCTGGCCATTTGCGGTCTGGGGGCTCGATATGGTTGGTAAGTTAAAAAGATCATCTCCTGGCGGTTTTGAATACCTCCTGGTCGCTGTTGACAAGTTCAGCAAATGGATCGAGGCTAAGCCAGTGAGAAAAGCCGATGGTGCTACGGCACTAAAATTCGTCTGCAGCCTCGTGATGAGATTCGGCATCCCACACAGCATAATCACAGATAATGGCACAAACTTCGCTCAAGGAGAGTTGAGGGATTATTGTGAAACGATGGGGATACGGCTGGACCTTGCATCTGTGGCTCACCCACAATCCAATGGTCAGGTTGAAAGGGCTAACGGCCTAATATTATCAGGAATTAAACCACGCCTGGAAGGACCGCTGCGACGAGCAGCTGGAGCTTGGGCTGATGAGTTGGAAGCTGTTCTGTGGAGTTTACGAACTACCCCTAACAGATCAACAGGGTTTACCCCATTTTTCCTGGTATACGGATCCGAAGCCGTGCTTCCCTCCGACATCATCCACGATTCACCGCGAGTTTCCGCCTACAATGAAGAAACAGCTGACGAGGCCAGACAGCTATCTGTGGACCTGATCGAGGAAGCTCGGAACTTAGCTGACCAGCGCTCCACCATCTACCAGCAGAAGCTCCGACGTTATCACAGTCGTCGAGTTCGGAAACGCTCCTTCATGGCAGGAGACCTGGTCCTCCGCCTTCGACAGGTGAAAGACCATAAGCTGCAATCTCCATGGGAATGACCCTTCGTCGTTAGCAAAGTGCTTCATAACGGGTCGTACTACCTTGTTGATTTCCGCGAGCTGAGGGATAGACCTGCTAACTGGCACCGGAAACGCAAGCGTGAGGATCCGGATGACATCTACGACGAAACAGATCGCCCTTGGAATATCGCACAGCTACGTCCTTTCTACACTTAGCATATTTTTTCCGAGTTACAAACTCTGTAATAGTTATACATGATCAATGAAATAAAGCTTATGGTTCACTCTTTGAGTCTTTTACCTCCTTTACTTGTTCATTTTAGATCGTGTATGTTTTTTCCGACTAAAACCGCAGAGCTGGATGTTTCCGCCTAGGCGTGTATGAAAGTTGTGATTTTCAAAATCGTCCCTTAGGACGTGAGCTTAAGTTTTCTGGTGGAAATTTTTTTCGTTGCGAACTTGTGGATTCCTGGTAGCGATTTCCGGCACCTAGGCTGGGGGCTTGTTTCCGCGGTTATGGACGGACGCCATTGGGCTTAAAGGCCGCGAGCATTTCCGGCCAAAGGTTTTCCGGCTCGTGGAAGGTCAAATGAGTAAGCCGGAAAATTAACAAACCAGCACTTGCTTTTTACAAACGAAACATGCAAATAATTCAAAAGGATAGCAGGATAAGTTTTCCGCCCATGCATAATTGTTTCGTCCCTAGATACTTAAGAATTTAAAGTTATATTACAAACCCTCACTGGGGCCAAAATGATGCATTGTCTTACCCGCAGGAATAAAAGTTTTCACTCCCCCTTAGCCGGAGAAGTCTTGCCCTCTGAATCCTTTTTCTCGGCGTCTTCGGCCGGAGATGACACGTCTTCGTCGCTTTCTTTTTCCTCATCAGAAGCTGCAGTGCTGGTCTTGGGTTCTTCTTGGGGAGCGTCCTTGGAGCTGGTCCAGGTATATTGGGTTCCGGATTCCGCAGGTCGCGCCTTCGCGGCGAGCTCCTTCTGAAGTTCCTCTTCCAAGGGCTCGTCTGCAGGAAGAACGACCTTGTCGTAGAATTCCTCATGCTGGATCCTGCGCGCGATGCGGGTGTCGTAGCCGCTCACTGCATCCAGGAGCGCGTCAACACTCGCATCCGGAGGAACGCCCGTGGTTACCACATCAAGATCAAGATCCGGATGATGAGCTAAGCACATAGCCAACGTCATTGCAGCTGCGCCTCGGGCTGATGATGCTTGCAGATCCGTCACCAGCTCCGGCAGAACATCCATCTTTCCAACAAGCTTGCGAATGTTGCATGTGCGACTCCTCTTGATGGATAAGTTATAGCATATCTTGCGGGAGGCGGAGATGAGATCTTTGCAATCGTCGCCTGCGAGTTGAAGAAGGTCATCCCGTGGGAACAAATTCCGGCGCTGCTCCGGATACCCAAGCGGCTCTGCATAAAGATAATCAGGATATAAGCATGCAATTTGAGCGCAAAGTAAAAAGTCGGAGCAAACATCTGGACAAGGTTCCGGTATCGTACCCAAGATGTTCTCATTGAGCAAATCCCAGTGATGCTCCGCGGTCTCCATATATTTCCGGAGTCCATTGAGCTCTTTTTGCTGCCTCTTGATGGTCTCGCTGTCAGCATTTTTCTTCAGAATCATTTCGCCCTTTTCCCTTATGTGCTCGGAGTTTTTCTCCGCCAGCTGCTTCTCTGCCTGCTCCCTCTTTAGTTCCGCCTCCTTTAGTTTCGTTTCCAAATCTTGGTACGAGGAGCGCAGGTTCTCAAGTTCAGATGAGGCTGTAGCAAGGGAAGAGGATGCGCCTATAATAACATAAGTTAACAGCAAGTTCAAAGTCGGAATATGACTAATGACGAAGAAGGCGGAAACCAACCTTGGGCGTCCGCCAGTTGCTTGGTCAGTTCCGCATTCTCATCCTTCAGAGTCCGGATATTTTCCGCCTGATTCAGAGTAACGCGGCGCTGAAGCGCAATGTTCTTGTGCAGCTCATAGTGCAGTGCCTGCTGTTCCTGTAAAACATAGACAGAGCAGGAGTAAAAATTCCGCCTGTAAAAAGTGGTTTTCTCCAAAGTATTATTGCCGGAATTTTTCCGCCATAATGCTTGGGGGCTACTGATCCAATTTAACAACCTTCCCGGAAGTAATCTTTCTCTAAGCATCTAAGCGCTAACTATTTTTTGAGTTTCCGCCTACATGCTTGGGTGCTACTGGGGAGTACCTTTTGCTTGCAGATGAGCTGGTCAAAGAACTGGCCGACGTTCTTCTTGAAGTCTTGGATTTCCGATGTCCTGGAGTCAGGCTTCCCCCAGGCGTTGTTCAGCATGGCGTTGAGCAAGTCTTGCTCAAGCTCCCACTTCTCCGCCTCGGATAGCTTGTTGAAAAACTTGGTAGCATACGCCTTGGGGGTGGAAGTGGTGTCAGCCGGATCTCCAAAGTTCTTCGGAAAAACGACCATGTCGCCAGCGCCGTCTCCAGCCTTCTCAGATGAAGTGACTTCAGCCTCTCCTTGGCCTTGTACTTCCGCGTCTTCTTGGGCAGGGCCTTTGGCCTTAGGATCTTCTCCGCCCACATTCTCGCTGCTAACCGGAATTATTTCCGGTGGAGTGTTTGCGGCAGGTGGGGGAGATGGATCAGCCTGAGGGGGAGACGGTTGAGGAGTTGGGTGGGAGGTACTTGGTGGAACTGGAGTAGAAGGACCAACTGCCGGAGACTTTTTCATATATTTGGTGATAGTTTCTTGGCCGGTGGTCCGCGTGGCAGTGGTGCTCGGATTCCTGCAAACAAGTGAAAGGGATTAGACAAGAGATAATTTCGCCAAGATAAATTGCATCGTGTTCGGAAACTTACGGGGCGCCGGGGATGATGGGGCGCGTGCGCTGGCCAGCTGTTGAAAGCATCCTTAGGCGCGCACGCTCCGCTTTCCTCGAGTCTAGCGGAGGTGGTTTTGTGGTCTTGGGCTTCTTGGCGGAGGCCTCGCCGCTAGTTCCGGCTTCAGTGCCGGAAGCCTTGGCGCGGGGACGCTTCGTAGGTCGAGGGGCCGCCTTGCGGGGTGCCTATTCCTCTTCCTCCTCATCGTCTTCCGGAGCCTCCTCCGCCGCGTCGCCGCTGACAGGGACACGAAGAATGGTGCGGAAGTTTTCCTCCGCCAAAGTGTTGAGCTGGAAGAAAAATGAATAAAAGTTAGAGTTAACATCCAAAGACTTGCGAAGTTTGAAGCAACGAAAAGAACAAAGCTTACCGGAGGACATTGGTTGTTTGTGTAGATGTCCTTGATCAGTTCCGGGACCTGTTGGCCCCTCGGAATCTTCACCAGCGTCTTGAACCTTCTCTTCAGGGAGTCGGCTGGAAGATCGTGGCGGGTAACCCGGAGAAGATCGTCCGCCCCGGTATAAGCGCACATCAGGCGCGCGTTGTAGCGTAGAGGCTAGATTCTCCGGGAGAACCAGCTAAGGGTGAGCTGGGCTCCGGTCAGTCCGTCGTGGACTAGCCAGGAGATTCTCCGCGCTGCCTTCTCCAGGATAGGGGTTTGGGCGAGCGAGGGAACGAAGCTCCAGCTTGCGAGCTCTTCCGGAGGCTCGTTGATGAACTGGGGCAGGCCTTCATGGACATCCGGAACTGAAGCGTTCTTCTCATAGAACCATCCGGCGTTCCAGTACCGGACGGATTCGTGCTAGTCGTGGGGAGGATACATGCGGCTAGGGCGGAGCATAAACGTCATGCTTCTGCAGTTCACCATTGCTTTGTCCTTGGTTTCTTTCTTCACTCGGAAAAAGAACTGCCATAACTTGACATCTGGCCGGATCCCAAGGTGCCCTTCGTAAAGAGTTGCGAAGTTGGACAGGAGAAGATATGAGTTTGGGCAGATGTTGTGGGGCTGGAGCCCGTATGTGTTGAGGACGGAGAGGAAAAATTCCGAGCAGGGAAGTGAAAGTCCGCGTTCCACCCAAGCCTTGGTCATAACAATTTCTCCGGCTTCGGGCTTGGGGACGTCGGAGTCACGAGTGAAACTCCAATGTGTGGAGATCATGCCCTCGTTCTGGAGTTCTCTAAGCTCCACATCAGTAGTTGCGCAGGGCCACCACTGACCCCGCTCTCCTTCACGGATCCGGGCCTTGGACGTTCTCTTGTTTTCCGCCTCCTGCACCTTTGCTGCCATCCTAGCTTGTCCCTCGAGTTCTTCTTGAAGCTCTTGAAGGGAGGGGATCCGGCCTGGAGCGGTGCTGGAAGATGCGGAAAAAGGTTGAGCTAGTCTAATGTCGGAAACATATGGTGGCAGGAATGATATGGGATCCGGGCATATGGGTTCTATTTGATTGGGATCCGGGCTACTCGGAGAGCTACCAGTACAGTGCGACGAATCGAGTGGCATGCTTCCGGCTGCGCCCATACAAAGTATTTGAGTACCCGGATCACTAAGTCTATCTTCTACACTAGGTCTATCTTCTACGAGGCCGGCGCACTTACCGCTAATGGCGCGGTGGCTCGACGGAGCTCCGGTGAAGATGAGGTCGCCGGACTTGAAGAAAACCGTCCCGCGTGACCACGAATCGGCGGCGGAGCGAAATTCTCGTTCAACCGCGGGAATCTTGGCGCGAGGGGAGTCTTGGTTTGGCGGCGCGCGGAGCTCACCGTGTCGAAGCTCGCCGGAGTCGAGATCTGGCGGGCGGCGCGGCGCGAGGAGGAAGACGAAGTGGTGAGGAGAGGTGAAAGAATGAGAAATTACCGAGCCGCGGGGTATTTATAGGCCGCGCGCGGAG
The DNA here is from genome assembly GCF_019359855.2 of Lolium perenne. NCBI lineage: Eukaryota > Viridiplantae > Streptophyta > Magnoliopsida > Poales > Poaceae > Lolium > Lolium perenne. The sequence continues at coordinate 243,761,281 of NC_067244.2, read as the reverse complement.
ATTCGGGATTCGGATCCGACGGTGGAAACGGAACGGTCACACCGTTGGATGGATGACACGTGTTTTAGGTCAAGTGCGGTAAAACGACGTGGAGGTAACTTAACCATGCACTTCCGAAGATTCCGGCTAAAGATTTGCATCTGCGAAAATTTAGCGCGGGAAATGAGGAAGTTGTGCGCGGGAAAAGCGGAGCTTCCGTTGTTGTGCGTGATCTGAAGATGAAGGATTTCCGGAGGAATGAACCCGGAATCAAGTAAGAAGTTTTGAAGCTCTTCAAGATTCTCTTCGTTTCCGAGTTGTATGAAGTCGGAGGAATGATGAATCTCGGAGAACTTCGGGGGCTACTGTTGTGGGTATACTTTATGGGTATATCAACGGCATGGCCTAGATCCGGCAAGCCCGGGTGGCCCATAGTTGGTGGTGAGGCATGTGGCCCATCGGGCGGCCCAGTTGCTGTAGATCATGAAGGATGAAGTCCAGCCCAGGAACGAGGAGCCGGATCCTAACCGACCTACGAAGGAGGCCGGATCCGTGGAGGCCCATGAAGTATCCGGATCCAGCGTGACCTAGAAGGAAGGCGGATCCTTGACGTACACGGCAAGACTTTGTACCGTAGTTAGGCAACTTGTATTCCGGCTAGGACTCTCCGTGTAAACCCTAGATCCGTGCGTCTATATAAGCCGGATCCCGGGAGCCCTAGAGGCACAACAACAACTCATTGTAACATCGCGAAAGCGCCCAGATAATTCCAGACAAGCAGCAGTAGGCCCTGTCATCGTGCAGGTGTTCCGAAGCTGGGTAACTCGCGTACCACCGTCCCGTGTGCACTCCGCCCTATGGCCCCTACTTCTTCTCCCCCTCGTGAGGATCCCTCCTCCGAGGTACCGTCGAATAGGCAACGACAGTATCACTGCTCCATCTCCGCCCGGTACCGGCACCATCGCGCCTCCTGTCCCGTCGAGGCGTCAGACGCCGCAACAGTGGCGCCCTGCTGCTCCTGCCACGCTGTTGCCGCCGCGGCCTCGCCAGCAGTGGGGCCATGGGCGCAGAACGCCGCTAGATCCGTCGCCTGCGCCGCCTCCCGCTGTTGGCGGGCCTGCTGCTGCATTGCCTCCCGCCGCTGCTGACGGTGTGCGCGCCACCGCTCTTCCCGTGCGGCGACGTCGATGCCGAACTGCGAGTCCAGGAGTGGAAGTGGAGGAGACGGCGGTGGAGGGGACTGGCCAGCGCCTGGGCGGTTCGCCATTGCCACTGGTGGTGGAGGAGACGGCGTTGGAGCGACGAGGGTTGTGTTTGTTGCCGGCAGGGTGTGTTGGCTACCATTGAGCCGGGAGACCTTTTATAGACGCAGGCGTCGGGAAGTAAGCGCGGGAACAGGTGAGAAGAGGCGGGAAGAAAGCGCAGGAACGGGCGGTGGCGTGCGAACGCCGGCGACGCGTCTCGTCGACGCAGCACCGACGAGACGTCTCGTCTGCCCCTCCGTCGCCATTAAGGCAAAGATGCCGCCGTGTGTCACTGCGCGCGAATAACTTCCGTCGCGAGGTAGGCGACGGTTAGGTTAAAATTAACTGTGCCGCTGACGCATCGGGCCCGCGTCAGTTCGACTCGCTTTTCGTTGTATCCGGCGTGCCCGGAGCGTCCCCTGTGGGACGGGGACGGGCTCGGGGCGCCGGACACCGTATGGGGACGCGTCGGACAAAAATAGTCTTTGGGGGACGCGGCTGGAACGGTTTTTTGGTCCGGCGCGCGCCAAATTCCTTTGGGGGACGCTTTAGGGGACGCGGCTGGAGATGCTCTAAGTCCGCATCCGTCGCCGGACGGACAAGCAGCTAGGCACCTAGCCGTGGTCAGCCCGGCATACCTTCTCTTCCATTTTTCCTGCTGCAAGCATTCCCCTGCTCCATTTTTCACCACACAGTATAGTCGCACGCTATTGAATATGTGTGTATCTGAGCTGATCTTTAACTATATTGTGATCCATGTATTGAATATATGCCTTATAATTTTTTTTGTCGCCTTTAACTTGGCCCGCCCAACATTTTTCTTGAAGCTCCGCCAATGCACCAAGAGTCTAAGACCTATTCTTCTACTCACTAACCATCTAGTAACAGCTAACCTAACATGTACTATATGCGACTCAATCACCTACATGCAGCCTCTTACATGCATGTCTACTACTGAAACAAACTCACGTGCACTACTCTCTTAATGCAACACTAATATTTTTCTTACCGACAAGATTAAGTCTAACAGATACAAGGAAACAACACAGTCTGAAATATACTTGACCTCGGGTAACAGATGAAGCACTCCGAAGATTGCACAAATCATGCCATCTAACCATTCCCTAGCTAATCAGCCACTCACCTACATTGTTTAAGTATTAGTAGTATAGCTACAGCTAACTGCTTTACTTAGACAAATAATTTTCAGCGTGGACGGCAGTGCTAGATGTGGCAAGCTGATGATTTCCAATGTCCCTAGCTAGCTAACCACTTCATGAAATCTTTTGAGCCAGCTAGAACGGCGGAGATGAAGAAAAAATGTCGCCGAAGCAACTATAGTCGTCGCTTAACAGGAAAAAATGCAGATATATTGTATACTTGTCCTTGATGCATATAAACAAACCAGAGTAGTGCATAATGTATTGAACAAAAAATTCTGTTCTCACTCATTATTTATTGAACATAGCCTACACCTTCAAAATGAATGCACATGCTCACCGGTTGCTATATAGTTGATGAACCACCTGGCTCTTTCTTCCATTTTAGTGCCGATGCTTAGAATGTTCGGTCACTACACTTTGGGGGCGGCGTAAGCGAGCCTGGTGTGATGGCACAAATATCAATGTCTTGTGCATCCTACCGGCCTCGCTTACTCCGTCCCTGAATGTGAATATTTATTTCGACCAACAAAATATGAGGCATGCTATCTACTTGGTGTTTTCGTTTATTTTGGTATTTCTTCGAGAGAGTGCCGATGATTAGAATGTTCGGTCACTACAATTTGGGGGCGGCGCAAGCGAGCCTGGTGTGATGGCACAAATATCAATCTCTTGTGCATCCTACCGGTCTCGCTTACGCCGTCCTTGAATGTGAATATCTATTTTGACCAACAAAAAATGAAGCATGCTATCTAGTTGGTGTTCTTCGTTTATTTTGGTATTTCTTCGAGAGAGTGCCGATGATTAGAATGTTCCGTCACTACACTCGGGGGAGGGGCAAGTGAACCTGGTGCGATGGTACAAATATCAATCTCTTGTGCATCCTACTTGGCTTCACTTACCCCTTCACTGAACGTTAATATTTGTTTTGACTAACAATGTATGAGGCCCTTGTCATTCCATTTGCTTTGGTATTTCAGAATGGCGATGATTAGAATGTTCGGTCACCTGTACACTCTGGGGTGGCGCCAGCGAGTCTGGTGTGATGGCACAAATATCAATCTTTTGTGCATCCTACCTGGCCTCGCTGACAGCATCCCGGAATGCTAATATTTGTTTCGACCAACAAAGTATGAGGCATTCCATTTAGTTCATACTAGCTACTTGTCTCTTATTTGAGTTGGCACTTCTTAATTACATTGGCCGATGATTAGAATGTTTGGTCACTTGTACACTCTGGGGTGGGGCCAGTGAACCTAGTGTGATGGCACAAATATCAATATCTTGTGCATCCTACTTGGCTTCGCTGACCCCATCCCTGAATGTTAATATTTGTTTCGACCAACAAAGTATGAGGCATTCCATTTAGTTCATACTAGCTACTTATCTCTTATTTGAGTTTGCACTTCTTAATTGCACCTTTCTTCCATTTTAGTGTCGATGATTAAATTTTGTGATCACTACACTTGGGGGCGGTGCTAGTGAGCCTGGTGTGATGGCAAAAATATCAATCTCTTGTGCATCAGACTTGGCCTCACTGACACCGTTCCTAAATGTTAATATCTGTTTCGACCAACAAAGTATGAGGCATCACCACAAACTATTCGCCGATGATTAAAATGCTTGGTCACTCTTACACTCTAGGGTGGAGCCAGTGAGTCTGGTGTGATGACACAAATATGAATCTCTTGTGCATCCTACCTGGCCTCACTGACTCCATCCCGGAATGTTAATATTTGTTTTTACCAACAATGTATGAGGCATATACTATCTAGTTGATACTACTTGACTCGTATTTGAATTGGACTTATTCGTTTATTTTGGTCTTTCTTCGAGATAGCGCCGATGATTAATATGTTTGGTGACCGTACACTCGGGGGTGGCGTAAGTGAGCCTGGTAAGATAGCACAAATATCAATCTCTTGTGCATCGGACTTGGTCTCACTTACACCATACATGAATGTTAATATTTGTTTTGACCAACAATGTATGATGCATTTATTTATTATATGGTCTTTCTTCCATTTTAATCAGAGGAGGAACCGGATGAAGACCCCGATGCAAGCGAGTCTGGCGGAGAGAGAGGAGGGAGCAAAGGAGGAACCGGATGAAGACCACTTTGTATCTCGAAATGGTGAAATTTGTATGAATTAAGAGTTGTATGTAAAACATTTGACACTTAATTGCCACTATATATATATGTATCTCGATCGGGCTCTAAGTAATGTGATGATGATGTTTATATTATATTTGTGCAATGTACATGATATTTATATTATACCTGTATATTTCTGTATATAATCTGTATAATATATGTATATAGCTGTATATAACATGTATGTGTATAGCATGCAGTACAAAATCGTGTATAATACACGCAAATTTTGTGGCGCGCTGATTACTAATTATGTGGCGCACCAGTTTCTGTGGCGCACCAAAGCATTGGTGCGCCACAAAAATCCTTATCTGTGGTGCATGAGCCGGTGCGCCACATAATTCTTAATTTTGTGGCGAAGATTCTGTGGCGCACCATCCATGCGCCACAAAATATGTATTTCGGTGCGCCACTAATGAGGCTTTTCCTACTAGTGTGAGGTTGTAGCGGAATCTTCTCTCATTTGTGGGCAGGCGCCGGCGTTGGGCAAGCCAAAGAAAAATCCTGCATTTCAGGGGAGCATAGCTCCTCCAGGTTCTTGTTGCCTATTCATCCTGTTGCAAATGCCCGAAAGAATTGACATAAAGATCTCTATTCAAAAGCTCTTTGTTAGTGGTGCGACACAGCCTAATATCTAGGATGCCGGGAAGCAGAGGAATAGAAGCTACCTCCGCCGAGAGCGAAAGGAGTTCAGCACTGGCAATAGAGGTAAGGCGGGGAACACGACAAGCGGAGATCCCGTCGAGACAGGCGGAGGCAATGGAGACATTTGTCCTTGTGACATGGGAGAAGAGGGCAGGGAAACGCTTAGACAGAGGGGAGTCCCCCAGCCAGGAGTCAATCTAGAAGGCAGTGGCTTCGCCACATTGGACGCGAACCATAGTGACAGAGCGGAAGGTGGAGAGGCCAGAGCTGATGTATTTCTCGACAGGAGTGGCACGGGAGCATGGGTCCCCAAGATCTCGGTTAGCAGACCAGCCATACCATTGGCGGAACCAACAAGCCCATGGAGCGGTGTTGTCCGAGTGGAGCTTCTTGAGGAATTTGGAAAGGAGAGCCTCGTTTTGTGCATGGATAGACAAGAACCCCAAGCTACCAAGTGATTTTGGTGTGCAGGCGTCCATCCAAGCAACTTTGCAGTGGCCGCCAGAGTAAGAGTCTTCGCCAGTCCAGGGAAAAGGCACGCCTCCTTTTGTCAATGGCTTCAATAACACCTTTGGGTAGTAAACCCACACTCATAGCATGAGAGAGTATGGCTGTGAGACCGAGTTAACGAGAAGGAGGCGACCGCCAATAGGGAGAGATCGACCCCTCCAACCTAACAGACGCATGTCACATTTGGAGATGATGGGGGCAAAGTCAGAGGACCGAAGTTTGTGGGTGGAGAGAGGGAGACCAAGGTAAGTTTGCGCAAAGGAGGAGACACCGCACCCAAAGGAAGAGGCGATGGAGGCAGTAGTGGTTACGTCTATATGGATGGGGACACAGGTACTCTTGTGAAAGTTTATGTCTAAACTAGTGGCTGCGGCAAAGTTGTCGAGAAACAGCTTAAGGTTGGCGGCGTGTTAAAGGACAGCCCTGATTATAATGAGGGTGTCATCGGCATACTGGAGAACGGGGCAAGGGAGGTCATCAACCAGGGGATGGAGCAGAAGGCCATCACAGGAGACCTGGAGGAGAAGTTGTTGTAAGACGTCAGCGACAATATTAAAGAGAAAGGGGGAGAGAGGGTCCCCCTGGCGAAGCCCCCGCCTGCATTGGATCCATCTGCTAGGGATGCCATTAAGGAGGACGACAATTTGGCTTGAAAGATTGAGCATCTTGATCCATTGCTGCCAAAGTGTGGAGATTCCCTTGGCAAGCAGGATCCGGTCGAGGGCTTCCCAACTGACGGAATCGAAGGCCTTCCTAAAATCCAACTTGAAAACTGCGGTGGGGACCAGCCTCCTGTGGCATGATTGGATAATGTCTGCAGAATAGACAAAGTTTTTGGCAATGGAGCGCCCCGAAATGAACCCAGTTTGATCGGGGTGGACAAGAAAGGGGAGGAGGGGATGGAGCCTAAGGGTGAGGCATTTGGAGTGGAATTTGAGGCAGGCAGGCAGCTATTTTGAAGAGATATAGGTCTGAAAATTTTGGCCTTATTGGCCCCCACTTTTTTAGGAAGGAGGACAATAAAGGACTTATTGATAGGACGGAGGTCAGACTCTAGGGAGTGGAAGTCATGGAGAGATTCTAGGAGATTATGTTTCACAAGATCCCAGTTCTTTTTGAAGAAAGCAGGGCCAAACCCATCAGGCCTAGGACTTGAGTTGGCATCCATAGAGAAAACCGCAGCGCGAAGGTCGGCCAATGTGAAGGGACGAATGAGGGAGGCGGCTTGAAAGGAGTCCAAGGAGGTGGAGGCGACCAGGGTGGCGAGATCCAGAGAGTCCGAGGAGACCCGAGGGAGCCCAAGAAGGTCTTTGAAGAAATAATGGAGAATAGAGGCTTTTGGCTCATGAGAGAATACATGGTTGCCGATATCATCGTCGAGGACTTTAATTTGGTTTTTGCGCAGCCGGCCAGAAGCGCACATGTGGAAATAGTGGGAGTTTTCATCGCCAAACTTGCAGTGCTTAATTTTTGCCCGATGGTGCTAGTATGTAGCACGAGCAGCATTCAGGTTACTGAGGCGGAGTTTGGCAACCTGCCGGAGGCGGCCCTCAAGAGGGGAGAGGAGGCGAGATTCCTCAAGGCGATCAAGAAGCAGGATGACTGTCCGGCAGTTAGTGAGATAGATAGAAGGAAGTTTGCGATCCCGAGCCCAAGCCCGAGCAGCGGAACGGATGCGTTTGAGCCGAAGGAAAAGACGAGCCACAAGTGAGCGATCTTTATGGGAGCCATCGACACTGTCCCAGTTTGAGGAGACAATGGCGGGGAAGTCAGAGTGAGAAAGCCAGGCGTTTTCAAAGCGAAAAATAGTGCTTCGGGGAGCTTTTGAGGAAGCCTCAAGGTGGAGGGTGTAATATCCCAGGTATTGGGGTTACAAAATAGAGGAACACAGATGTGTGCATTGCATTCATGCATCGAAAATCTGGGAAAATTTCGCGCTTTTATTTAAAACACAAAGAGATCGAGGTTTCTCTTACGTCGGTGGAATTGAATTAGGTCATCGATGTGAGTGCGAGAAATTTCGACATGACCTCTGTGAAGGCATGTGATTTGGGGGGAATGATTTGAATTCAAATTCAAATATGAAAGATAGAAACTCAAATAAGAATTTCAATTGGAATTTGAATTCTAAACCTTTATGCCACATAATATAATCAAAACAAAATATAAACCCTAAAATAGATACTTAACACTTGAATACATTTATAGTCATGCAATATTTACAAGACAAGCAATTCAGTAATAAAGTTATCATACAGAAAGCAAAACAGTTCTTTATTGATATTAACACAATTATACAATGTCTTTACATGATTGAGGAATTAAAAGAATATTACAAAAGAATGGAAATAAAAACCCTAAAGTAATTCCTAACTATTTCTTCATCTTCTATTTTCTTCTTCTTCTGTTCTTAACTTGTATTCCTGCAAAAATAAAATAACTAAAAAAGGGATTTTGGTTAGTGATTACTCTCAGGTTTTGGCATAGTGTTGCTATGCTGAACTCATCATTGAGTAGTTAATTTAGAGGCCAAATCTGTAGTATTTGTTCTTATCAACAAATCTTGGCCTCAGGCTCATGCATCATGGGCAGGGTCAAGTTAACACTTGGCATTGTCAAAAATAAAGTACATCAAAGGATAATATCAAGCCAACGGAGCTGATCCACAACTAGAAATATCTTCACAGGGAAACTTGAACCAGGAGGGTCCCACATGTAAGCAGCTGCAAGCAGCTCACACACACATGCAACCTGGTGTGTTGTCAACACAGCAACAGCAGCAAAAAGGTAGATGAAATAAGCCAACCAGCCGCAGCTGAGCTGCTAGCCAACTCTTCACACGGTTCTCCACAACAAACCACACCGTATCCATCCAAGAACATCAATTTCAGTTCAACAGCCAAAACCACAAATCCTTCCCAGGCAACCATCTAGGAAATCAATATCAATATCATAACCGAAGTTACAAGGAGAACCATGGTGACAATATGAGCCAGGAGGAGCAGGCACAACCCATGGGGGAGGTGGACGCCAAGATCAGCAAAAAAGCCAGATCAACATCAAGCAAGATAAAGCAACCCTCCAACAGCAGGTATTAGGCAACAAGTTAAGCATGGCATCTGTTCTTAGATTTGCATAATCACATGAGAGGAAATCTAGAGAAAACACCCAAACCAGCAGATCCATCTACCCTTCAACCAGGTTTTCACCTAGGAGGATTAGAGGGAGCTATTTCTCTCAGTCTTGCATAGTGGTGCTATGCTAAGTCATCACAGAGAATTAAAAATCAAGTCATAGTATCTGTTCTTCTCCAATATAGGCCTCAGTCTTTGCATCATTGGCAAGACTACAAAACTCAAGCAAGATCTGTCCTTATCAGTTTATATCTAGAAATAGGGGACATCAAGATCCAACTGTAAAATCCAACAATTGGAAAAAATCATCTCTTGGCTACTAATCAGCAACCAGATCATATTCAAGAATCTACAACAGCATCACCTTGTGCACTACAACACAATATTGTCCAGAATCATATATGCATATGCTTTAGTCATCATCGTAAGCAAACCAGTAAAGCCACCAGTGCTTAATCAACATACTACATGCATCAACTTGGGGTGCAGAAAATAGATTCCAGGCCAACCAAGTACAACCTAAGTAGTAGTAGTATTTAATACATCAAGTAAATCATGCATCTGCAAGAAAGGATAGTTGTATCTTGCAGGTCTGAGCCCATAATGATAATATACAGAGGGATAACTAGAGTATTTCAGTTGACTGAACTTTCCTGGTTCAGTCAGGTAGCCACAGACCATCAGGTCATGAATGAGCAAATTATCTGAATGGAGGCATCACCCATAGCACATGGCAGTAACAAAACAATACTAGATCAGGCCACAATTCACAAGGAATAATAATTATTGCCTCCACTACATGGGCATAATTTATTTAGCCTCACTACACACGCATGTATACCACCAGTAGCACAAATGGATCAGTAGTAAGGATGCAGCCAAACACTATAACCATGAACAGAGATGAGAGAGGTTTAGCTCACAGTGCCGTGGCGGAGAAGTGTTAATCGACGCCGAGGTTGCGTTTGAAGCGCCGTCCATCGGAGTCGAGCACAACAGCTCACAGCCCCATCACCAACACGCCACCAGAATACCACCACTTGAGGAATTAGGGCAGTTGGAAGCGTGGGAGCACGAGCGCCGTGTCAGCGACTGAACCAGCACAAGCCACGGTTAGCCACAACGCCGTGTGTGAGCACAAGTGGTGTAGAGGTCCGTGGCGAAGTCAAGCCGAGAAACAGCGGCGGCGGAGGGGGCCGAAATCGGCCGGAGCCATGCGAGGCAGCGGGGCAGCCATGGGAACCAGGCCATGCGCGCGGGCGCAGTACGGCGCCAGGGAAGGTGCAATGGTAGAGAGTTCCGTGGAGGCGTCAAGACGGGGTGAGGTGATGGCGTGTAACTCACACGTTCGTTGGGAACCCCAAGAGGAAGGTATGATGAGCACAGCAGCAAGTTTTCCCTCAGAAAGAAACCAAGGTTTATCGAACCAGGAGGAGCCAAGAAGCACGTTGAGGGTTGATGGCGGCGGGATGTAGTGCGGCGCAACACCAGGGATTCCGGCGCCAACGTGGAACCTGCACAACACAACCAAAGTACTTTGTCCCAATGAAACAGTGAGGTTGTCAATCTCACCGGCTTGCTGTAACAAAGGATTAACCATATTGTGTGGAAGATGATTGTTTGCAGAAAACAGTAGAACAGTATTGCAGTAGATTGTATTTCAGTAAAGAGAATTGGACCGGGGTCCACAGTTCACTAGAGGTGTCTCTCCCATAAGATAAACAGCATGTTGGGTGAACAAATTACATTTGGGCAATTGACAAATAAAGAGAGCATGACCATGCACATACGTAGTTGTCGTCAGAAACCCACCGGCGGGCAGCGACGGGCAACACCGTAGAGCCGGGAACAACCTAGAGCTGCGGCTGGCTGAGGTCCCTCCGAGCGACGGCCCGCAAAGCCTTCTGGTCACACGTCCGATGCTGATGCAAGGGCGTGCCACCTGACCTATACCTGGTCAGGAAGGTGATGGAGATGCCTCGCTTAGTTTCCTGCATGGCATACACGTAAACATTAAATACGAGCCTCGATCGGCTCTCAGGTTATCCTGTGAATCGGCTCAGGGAGCCGATCCACCCATGATTCGTACGAGGTGCACGAATATATGGTGGTCCTGCTTGATCAAGATAAAGCTAATGAGATCTACGACGATTTAGGGTTTTCTCCGCATAATCGGATCATCCTACTCACGGTTGGGCCTCGCGGCCACGCACGGTGATCGTAAGCCGATCCTAAACAAGGCCTAAAAACCAACACGAGGTTGATCCCCGGAACATCCTGTTTAGGGCTAGCGAACGACACCCTACGTGCCGCTGGATCCTCCACCCCTTTGTAAGGCCTAACTATTGCAGATATTAAACTAATCCTTGTAGAACAAGGAGCAATCGTAACGGATCAGATCTACTAAATAATGATCAAGCGGGGTGCCGCCCCCACACCTAAGATAGGTGTGAGGGCGGCTAGACATGCAAGGGTTGCACTACGATAGCATGTTACGCGAAGAACTATGCTAACCCTAACACATCTATGATAACTACGTTGCTCGCCATCAACAAGGCTTCAGTACGAGCAACGCATGAACAACGTGGAGCTTGTGCTGCCTAGATCGCAAGATGCGATCTAGGAAGCATGTTGCTTACCGGTAGAAACCCTCGAGACGAAGGAGTTGGCGATGCGCCGAGATTGATTTGTTGGTTGAACGTTGGTTGTTGTTTATTCCATAAACCCTAGATACATATTTATAGTCCAGGGGACTTTCTAATTTAGGCGTGCACCTAACCGTGCACGAGGCAAACTCTAACTAACCGACACGTAATCTACTATGTTACAGATACAAGGGCAAACTAGCCCAAACTCAGCATAACAGGCCGATTCACGTAATTCTTCCATGTATATTCTTCAAATCCACCTTGATCGCGGCCCACCTCTGACTCGGTCAAATTCTGGTGATAACACATGCCCCCCTGGTTTTGGAATTGATAATTCCAAAATCACTCTGTTTTTCCTTCGAAGGGTCATGTCGTGGCAGAGCAGAACCGTTGCAGCATCCTTCATCATGATGCCCTGTCTTTTCAGCTTCTCTGCAAAATTCGATAGCTTTAGCATCATCTCCTCGGAAACTGCAATGGCATTAAATCTCCACCAGGCTTCTCATTATTTATCCATGCCGATCGATTAGCCCTCTTCATCCTCTTCCTCTGTTCTAGCCATCGGCACCAAAAAACCCTCTTCCCCTGTAGTAATGTCTTCTTCTTCCTCTGTCTCCTCCGGCCTCTCCCTCCAATCCTTCTCCTCGAGCGAGCCGGAGTGGAACTCCGATCATGCGCCAGAGGGCGACCTGCCTCTGACCGATGGGGAAGAAGACCTCAAGTTCCTCATCGATGGGGAGCTGATAAGCGAAAGTGAAGACGACCTCCATCCCTGGGCGAAACCCACCTCCCCCGACGGGAAGGGGGAAGAAGTAGAGGAAGAAGAAGAAAAAGAGGAGGGCGGCCCCTCCCCTCCCGCTAAGCTTCTGCCGGCCAAGCGATTCCGCGCTTGGGCGGACAGCGAAGACGATGATGATGACGAGGAGGAAGAGGAGGAGGAAGAATCCTCCTCCTCCATCGGGTACCCGCCGACCAAGCGCTTCCGCTCCTGGGCAGACAGCGAGGATGATGATGATGACGAGGAAGACGAAGCTCCGACCAAGGGCTGGGGTAGCAGCGACGAGGAACTTCCTGGGAGCAGCGCCAACGACATCGGCGACGGCGACGATGAGGACAGCGACGACTAGTAGAGTAGGACTAGTAGTAGTGGTGCACTAGGCACCAGATCCCTCTTTTGAGAGCCATCGGCTCTTTCTTGTAAAGCCGCTCCTTTGAATTAATGGAAATTGTTCTTTCAATTCATCTTTCAATTAATCCAATTTCAATCCTTCCGCTTGCCACCTCAAGACCGATAGTAACGTATCGGATTCTTTTTTTTTTCCTTTAGACGCCCATGAAGCCGGACTCAAATGTCAATTGGACCGTCAGCCAAGCACTTCTCAAATTCAGCCTGTAAAAGCCGACGGCCTCCTTTTCCAGCTCCTCTCCGTAGCTTTAGCAGTCTTCTTCTGCAACACCTCACTGCTTCCAGAGAAGATCACGATGCAGGGTCAGCCGATGCCGCTCCAATCGGCCCCAAGACAGAGCATCTACCAAGTTAGCTGCCCCCCGAGCCTTAACCAAGGCGAGAATACCGGCGAGAAGGCTTTGACCTTAGGTAATCTGGTAATCCGAGATAGCCACCATGAAGAGTCAACCAGACTTGCCCTTATTGATCAGCTTTCTTCCACTGAACGCCGATGTCGTAGATGAAACACCAACAGCTTACTGTCGAAAAGGGTTGTCGGCTCATTGCAGCTGAGGCTGCCTTTCCTCGTTCATTCCCTCCAAGGAAACAGAAGTTCTTGAAGCCGAACTGAAAACCATCTTGGCGAAAATGTGAGCCCTGAGCACATAGCCGGTAGGTCTTGGTCTTGCGTAGCTGTACTAGAGTCGATGGCTGCGCATCGGCTTCGTTTCTTAGTTCTAAAGTCGATGCCCTTGCATCGGCTGTAAAAATTTTTTTTACTGGCCGACTTTTCCTATCGGCCCCCAATGTTTCACTGTATACATGTTTATCTGCACATGTTCATCTGATTAGATGCCCCCCGAGCCGAATCTGTCAGGTAACTGCAGATATCGGCTCTGTAGTTTAGCCAAGGCATTGTATTTACACGTCGGCTTTGGTAGGACCAATGTTGATTTTCCCTGGCTCATCAACCGACGTGAACCGCTGCCCAGTAGATCGACGTTGCATGTAAGCAGAACGTGTGGTGCAGATAATTTTGGCCGATTGCTGGAATCAGCCGCCATGTTGATTGAAGCGCTGGAAGCGCTGACTGAAGGTTCTGTAATGTCCCTTCATAGATTTTTGGGGCCGATCACAAGGATCAGCCTCGCCCCATTTGCTCATCGGCTTGTCCTTGCTACTCGGTCAGGCTGGTGGATAAAACCAGCCCAACCTCTGACTTTATCATGTTTATGCGCTTGCTGTCATCCACCTCGAGTGCATCGTGTAATCGTGGAGCATTAAGCTCCGTCGGAAGGACGAGCACCATGTTTGTGCCAGCCGATGTTTCATCATCGGCTTTCCTTTGCTTGGGGCGCCACTCCATTTTCCGTGGTCGACCCTCTTCGTCCAGGGTTCGCTGAATTTTCGCAGCCAGATCAGGTCGCGCCTTCCTTAGCGTATGCAAGTATAACCTTTCGGCTTCCTCCAAGCCGCGCAATCGCTGAACCCTGCGCTTTTGTGAACGGCTGAGTCCATCAGGGCACCACCTTGGCCGGTGGTACCTGTCTTCTTCTTCTTCTTGTCCCTCGTCTTCGGAATCCTCGAGATCTGCCCACCGAGGGGACTCAGCATGTTTGCTTTGTGGCGGGAGAGGCCCTAGGCGCTTGAACACAGACACGTTGGCTGCCTCCTTCTTCTTCTGGTTGCATTCTGGGCAATTGCCGATTGTGGGCAATCGGCTCATTCCTGAATCCCAGCAGTGTCTGAAGAAGGGGCAGTCCCAGTGCCTGTCGTTGTCATCTTGCTCCCTTGATTTTTCCGTGGCACGGCGCTCGTGCTCCTCCTCATCGTGATCGTGCCGACGATGTCTTCTGGCTTCTCTAGCCAGACGATCTCTCTCATCATCATCGCTGGATCATCGGCGTTGGTCATACTGACTCACATACTTGTTGAGGAGGTGATCAGAGAGGGGTCTTTGATATCTCATGTTCTTCACTTCTCCCTCTGTGACGTAGCGCTTGCCATCATGACGGAGCCGATCGCGTGGAGCGGCCTCTTCTGTGTCCTTGCTACGAGAGCAGCTGCCCTCGTCTCCATCTTTGCCAGAGTGTTTCCCAAGTCCTACCATGTTGATGCTGAACGAGGATCCTGGCTGGCAACCTTCAGGGTAAGTGCATTCCACCATGTTAACGGCGGGGAAGGGCTGGGTGTCGACCTTCATGGCATACTGGTTGAAAATTAGACGCCCTTTTTCTATCGCCGCTTGGATGTGCTGACGCCATACCCTGCAGTCGTTGGTGGCATGGGAGAGCGAGTTGTGCCATTTGCAGTATGGCTTTCCGTTCAGCTCTTGCACCGTGGGGAATTTGAGACCTTCAGGAATCGTCAACTGCTTCTCCTTGAGCAGGAGGTCGAAGATTTGCTCAGTCTTGGTCACGTCAAAATCAAACCCCCGGGGCGGGCCTGGTGGCTTTACCCATTTGCAGGACACGGGGGTTCCTCCCCGAGTCCATTCAGCCACTGCTACCTCTTGATCTCCCGCAGGAACTTCGTCTTCCTCTGCATCGACCAGGACTACTGCACGCTTGAACTTGTCTTGGTACAGGTCCGGGTGGCGCTGTTCATATGCCGATAGTTTCTGAACCATGTGCGCCAGTGAGGGGTAGTCTGCTTGGGAGGCCATGTCCTTGAGCGGTGTTGCGAGGCCCGCTACTGCCAACTCGACTGCTTCCTTTTCAGTTATACGAACCGAATAACATCGGTTCCTAAGATTCCTGAAGCGCTGGATGTATTCTGTCACAGTTTCTCCGCGCTTCTGACGTAGTTGTGCTAGATCGGCAATGCCAGACTCGGAAGCCTCTGAATGGTACTGCATATGGAACTGCTCTTCCAACTGCTTCCAAGTCCGGATGGAGTCTGGTGGCAAAGAGGTGTACCATCCGAAAGCCGATCCCGTGAGGGACTGTGAGAAGAGCCTCACGCGTAGTTGATCCGACACTGAAGCCGGTCCTAGTTGCGCCAAATATCGGCCCACGTGCTCGATGGAGCTGGAACCATCTGATCCACTGAATTTGGAGAAATCGGGGAGCCGATACTTAGGTGGTAGCGGGATCATCTCGTAGTCGTCGGGTACGGCTTGGAATAGCCGATGGCCCTTCTTTCGGCACCATGCCGAACTGGTCTCTCGCATGGTACCGATCTGATCCGTCTTGCTGGCTGCAGGAGTTGAATTCTGAAGATTCGTCGGGGTGGCGTACTTAGCCAGCCATGTTTGCTTTTCCAGCTCTGAGCCAACTGCAGGAGCTGAGCTCTGGAGGTTCGTCGGGGTGGCGTACTTAGTTAGCCACGTCTGCTTCTCAAGCTCTGTCGCTGACGTCCCTCCTGTTTTCCCAGAAGTCCCTGATGTTGTGGCCTGGTTTGTGAGTGCCCAGTTGCCACAATCTGGCACATACGTGCACGTGTACCCGTGAGGGATCTCCTTAGGCGCCTCGGGCAAGAACTGGTAGTCACTAGGGTCACCACCGATCTTGTAGACGACGAATGCCGGTGTAGCCGGCACTTCTGGTGCTGCCAACGCATATGGCAGCGGTGGACGGGACCGGAGTGGCATCTCGCCTTGCGGCGTCCCGCGCGCTGCTCCAGACGGCGAGTACGGGTGCCTCATGATCTCCTGGATCACGCGAAGAGCGACACGCTCCAACGTGTTGACCAGGTTCTCAGAGTGGCGGTGTAGCGAGTGAGCCACCAAGTAGTTGATCTCCTGCCGCAGGGACCTGGTGCGTTCTTCCGACGGGGCAGAGAGGTCTATCCCATCTAGTGCACCATTAGGCGAGAACCCCTTCCACCTGATGCCATGTGAACGGGTTCTGTGGAAAGAGCCGATGAGGTCGGCTTCGAGGATGACTTTGATCTCGTCATACTTCTTCTTGAGCTCGTCCGTCAGATCCTCGTACGTGACTGGCGTGCCGTCCGCCATCTCAGATGTAGATGGCGATGTGGTTGATGTAGAAGCTTGTCCCACCGGGCGTGCTAGAATGTGTTGTCGTCAGAAACCCACCGGCGGGCAGCGACGGGCAACACCGTAGAGCCGGGAACAACCTAGAGCTGCGGCTGGCTAAGGTCCCTCCGAGCGACGGCCCGCAAAGCCTTCTGGTCACACGTCCGATGCTGATGCAAGGGCGTGCCACCTGACCTATACCTGGTCAGGAAGGTGATGGAGATGCCTCGCTTAGTTTCCTGCATGGCATACACGTAAACATTAAATACGAGCCTTGATCGGCTCTCAGGTTATCCTGTGAATCGGCTCAGGGAGCCGATCCACCCATGATTCGTACGAGGTGCACGAATATATGGTGGTCCTGCTTGATCAAGATAAAGCTAATGAGATCTACGACGATTTAGGGTTTTCACCGCATAATCGGATCATCCTACTCACGGTTGGGCCTCGCGGCCACGCACGGTGATCGTAAGCCGATACTAAACAAGGCCTAAAAACCAACACGAGGTTGATCCCCGGAACATCCTGTTTAGGGCTAGCGAACGACACCCTACGTGCCGCTGGATCCTCCACCCCTTTGTAAGGCCTAACTATTGCAGATATTAAACTAATCCTTGTAGAACAAGGAGCAATCGTAACGGATCAGATCTACTAAATAATGATCAAGCGGGGTGCCGCCCCCACACCTAAGATAGGTGTGAGGGCGGCTAGACATGCAAGGGTTGCACTACGATAGCATGTTACGCGAAGAACTATGCTAACCCTAACACATCTATGATAACTACGTTGCTCGCCATCAACAAGGCTTCAGTACGAGCAACGCATGAACAACGTGGAGCTTGTGCTGCCTAGATCGCAAGATGCGATCTAGGCAGCATGTTGCTTACCGGTAGAAACCCTCGAGACGAAGGAGTTGGCGATGCGCCGAGATTGATTTGTTGGTTGAACGTTGGTTGTTGTTTATTCCATAAACCCTAGATACATATTTATAGTCCAGGGGACTTTCTAATTTAGGCGTGCACCTAACCGTGCACGAGGCAAACTCTAACTAACCGACACGTAATCTACTATGTTACAGATACAAGGGCAAACTAGCCCAAACTCAGCATAACAGGCCGATTCACGTAATTCTTCCATGTATATTCTTCAAATCCACCTTGATCGCGGCCCACCTCTGACTCGGTCAAATTCTGGTGATAACAATATGATGATGAGTATAGTGAGATTTAATTGGGCATTACGACAAAGTACATAGACCACCATCCAACTGCATCTATGCCTAAAAAGTCCACCTTCAGGTTATCATCCGAACCCCCTCCAGTATTAAGTTGCAAAGCAACAGACAATTGCATTAAGTATGGTGCGTAATGTAATCAACAACTACATCCTTAGACATAGCATCAATGTTTTATCCCTAGTGGCAACAGCACAACACAACCTTAGAACTTTCTGTCACACGTCCGGTGTCAATGCAGGCATGAACCCACTATCGAGCATAAATACTCCCTCTTGGAGTTACAAGCATCTACTTGGCCAGAGCATCTACTAGTAATGGAGAGCATGCAAGATCATAAACAACACATAGATATAACTTTGATAATCAACATAACAAGTATTCTCTATTCATCGGATCCCAACAAACGCAACATATAGAATTACAGATAGATGATCTTGATCATGTTAGGCAGCTCACAAGATCCGACAATGATAGCACAATGGGGAGAAGACAACCATCTAGCTACTGCTATGGACCCATAGTCCAGGGGTAGACTACTCACACATCACACCGGAGGCGACCATGGCGGCGTAGAGTCCTCCGGGAGATGATTCCCCTCTCCGGCAGGTGCCGGAAGGCGATCTCCCGGATCCCCCGAGATGGGATCGGCGTTGGCGGCGTCTCGGGAAGGTTTTCCGTATCGTGGCTCTCGGTACTGGGGGTTTCGTCACGGAGGCTTTAAGTAGGCGGAAGGGTAGGTCAAGAGGCGGCGCGAGGGGCCCAGACCATAGGGCCGCGCGGCCAGGGCAGGGGCCGCGCCGCCCTATGCTCTGGCTGCCTCGTGGCCCCTCTTCGTCTCGTCTTCGGACTTCTGGAAGCTTCGTGGCAAAATAGGCCCCTGGGCGTTGATTTCGTCCAATTCCGAGAATATTTCCTTACTAGGATTTCTGAAACCAAAAACAGCAGAAAACAGCAACTGGCACTTCGGCATCTTGTTAATAGGTTAGTTCCAGAAAATGCACGAATATGACATAAAGTGTGCATAAAACATGTAGATAACATCAATAATGTGGCATGGAACATAAGAAATTATCGATACGTTGGAGACGTATCAGCATCCCCAAGCTTAGTTCTGCTCGTCCCGAGCAGGTAAAACGATAACACAGATAATTTCTGGAGTGACATGCCATCATAATCTTGATCATACTATTTGTAAAGCATATGTAGTGAATGCAGCGATCAAAACAATATATATGACATGAGTAAACAAGTGAATCATAAAGCAAAGACTTTTCATGAATAGCACTTCAAGACAAGCATCAATAAGTCTTGCATAAGAATTAACTCATAAAGCAATAATTCAAAGTACAGGCATTGAAGCAACACAAAAGAAGATTAAGTTTCAACGGTTGCTTTCAACTTGTAACATGTATATCTCATGGATATTGTCAACATAGAGTAATATAATAAGTGCAATAAGCAAATATGTAGGAATCAATGCACAGTTCACACAAGTGTTTGCTTCTTGAGGTGGAGAGAAATAGGTGAACTGACTCAACATTGAAAGTAAAAGAATGGTCCTCCATAGAGGAAAAGCATCGATTGCTATATTTGTGCTAGAGCTTTGATTTTGAAAACATGAAACAATTTTATCAACGGTAGTAATAAAGCATATGTATCATGTAAATTATATCTTACAAGTTGCAAGCCTCATGCATAGTGTACTAATAGTGCCCGCACCTTGTCCTAATTAGCTTGGACTACCGGATCATCACAATGCACATGTTTTGACCAAGTGTCACAAAGGGGTACCTCTATGCCGCCTGTACAAAGGTCTAAGGAGAAAGCTCGCATTGGATTTCTCGCTATTGATTATTCTTCAACTTAGACATCCATACCGGGACAACATAGACAACAGATAATGGACTCCTCTTTTATGCATAAGCATGTAACAACAATTAATAATTTTCTCATTTGAGATTGAGGATATATGTCCAAAACTGAAACTTCCACCATGGATCATGGCTTTAGTTAGCGGCCCAATGTTCTTCTCTAACAATATGCATGCTTAACCATAAGGTGGTAGATCGCTCTTACTTCAGACAAGACGGACATGCATAGCAACTCACATGAAATTCAACAATGAATAGTTGATGGCGTCCCCAGTAAACATGGTTATCGCACAACAAGCAACTTATTAAGAGATAAAGTGCATAATTACATATTCAATACCACAATAGTTTTTAAGCTATTTGTCCCATGAGCTATATATTGCAAAGGTGAATGATGGAATTTTAAAGGTAGCACTCAAGCAATTTACTTTGGAATGGCAGAAAATACCATGTAGTAGGTAGGTATGGTGGACACAAATGGCATAGTGGTTGGCTCAAGTATTTTGGATGCATGAGAAGTATTCCCTCTCGATACAAGGTTCAGGCTAGCAAGGCTTATTTGAAACAAACACAAGGATGAACCGGTGCAGCAAAACTCACATAAAAGACATATTGAAAACATTATAAGACTCTACACCGTCTTCCTTGTTGTTCAAACTCAATACTAGAAATTATCTAGACCTTAGAGAAACCAAATATGCAAACCAAATTTTAGCATGCTCTATGTATTTCTTCATTGATGGGTGCAAAGCATATGATGCAAGAGCTTAATCATGAGCACAACAATTGCCAAGTATCACATTACCCAAGACATTAATAGCAATTACTACATGTATCATTTTCCAATTCCAACCATATAACAATTTAACGAAGGAGAAACTTCGCCATGAATACTATGAGTAGAAACCAAGGACATACTTGTCCATATGCTACAGCGGAGCGTGTCTCTCTCCCATAAAGTGAATGCTAGGATCCATTTTATTCAAACAAAACAAAAAACAAAAACAAACCGACGCTCCAAGAAAAAGCACATAAGATGTGATGGAATAAAAATATAGTTTCAGGGGAGGAACCTGATAATGTTATCGATGAAGAAGGGGATGTCTCGGGCATCCCCAAGCTTAGACGCTTGAGTCTTCTTAATATATGCAGGGGTGAACCACCGGGGCATCCCCAAGCTTAGAGCTTTCACTCTCCTTGATCATGTTGCATCATACTCCTCTCTTGATCCTTGAAAACTTCCTCCACACCAAACTCGAAACAACTCATTAGAGGGTTAGTGCACAATAAAAATTAACATATTCAGAGGTGACACAATCATTCTTAACACTTCTGGACATTGCATAATGTTACTGGACATTAGTGGATCAAAGAAATTCATCCAACATAGCAAAAGAGGCAATGCGAAATAAAAAGCAGAATCTGTCAAAACAGAACAGTTCGTATTGACGAATTTTAAAATGGCACCAGACTTGCTCAAATGAAAATGCTCAAATTTAATGAAAGTTGCGTACATATCTGGGGATCATGCACGTAAATTGGCTTAATTTTCTGAGCTACCTACAGGGAGTTGGACCCAGATTCGTGACAGCAAAGAAATCTGGAACTGCGCAGTAATCCAAATCTAGTACTTACTTTTCTATCAACGGCTTAACTTGGCACAACAAAACACAAAACTAAGATAAGGAGAGGTTGCTACAGTAGTAAACAACTTCCAAGACACAAAATAAAAACAAAGTACTCTAGGTAAAAACATGGGTTGTCTCCCATAAGCGCTTTTCTTTAACGCCTTTCAGCTAGGCGCAGAAAGTGTGTATCAAGTATTATCAAGAGATGGTGTGTCAACCTTACCTTGGGCTTTACCCTTACCTTTCTTATTGTTTTTATTTCCCTTTGGTTTAGGAAATATATGATTTCCCCCCGGTATAGAGGTGAATTTCAGAGTGCCTTCTCCCACATCAATGACTGCTCCCAATAGTTTCAGCAGGGATCTTCCGAGTATGATTTTTCCTGTTTCAATAACAAGATAATCAATGGATATTGTTCTTCCAAGAATGGTTGTATGCACACCTGCGGCTATTCCCTTAGGAATTATAATAGAGTTATCAATGAGAGTTATTTCTTCTCCTCCTTCATCGACTCCCCAAAGTTTCAAAGATTTATAAATGCTTTCAGGCATAAGGCAAAATTCATACATAATATCACAGTAGGCATGAAGAGTTCGATCACCGATAACAATTTTAACAGTAGGATCCCACAATGAAAGTTTAGAGTTCACTAAAACTTGTTCAAGACGATTACGAACGTGGCAATAGTTATCATCCAAGCGAGATGTACTTATCTCGAGATTGTATCTACTATATATGCTAGTGAGGGCTGAATCAAAGTTATTAGCTGAATCATGTGATGCAACCAACTTCTTTATGGCATTAAAAGCTTGATCCCCATTGCAATGAAGGAAATCTCCTCCCACTAAAGTATCCAAAGCATATCTATAGCGAACCATAAGACCAAAATAAAAATTACTAAGGAGCAAACTTAGAGTCATTTGAGGTTCAGTTTTACGATAAGAAGTAAAAATTCTAGACCAAGCATCCTTAAAACTCTCCTCATCCCCTTGTTTAAAAGTGAAGACTAATTCTTCAGGCGAAGAAGTAACAGGTTCAGAGCTAGACATGGTAACAAAAGTAACTAATTTTTTTTGTATTTTTAATATAGAGTGCAAGACAGTAAATAAAGCAAACTAGACAAAGTAAATGCAAGTAACTAATTTTTTTGTGTTTTTGATATAGCAAACAAGATAGCAAATAAAGTAAAACTAGCAACTAATTTTTTTGTATTTTGATTTAGTGCAGCAAACAAAGTAGTAAATAAAACTAAGCAAGACAAAAACAAAGTAAAGAGATTGAGAAGTGGAGACTCCCCTTGCAGCGTGTCTTGATCTCCCCGGCAACGGCGCCAGAAATTTAGCTTGATGGCGTGTAACTCACACGTTCGTTGGGAACCCCAAGAGGAAGGTATGATGAGCACAGCAGCAAGTTTTCCCTCAGAAAGAAACCAAGGTTTATCGAACCAGGAGGAGCCAAGAAGCACGTTGAAGGTTGATGGCGGCGGGATGTAGTGCGGCGCAACACCAGGGATTCCGGCGCCAACGTGGAACCTGCACAACACAACCAAAGTACTTTGTCCCAACGAAACAGTGAGGTTGTCAATCTCACCGGCTTGCTGTAACAAAGGATTAACCGTATTGTGTGGAAGATGATTGTTTGCAGAAAACAATAGAACAAGTATTGCGTAGATTGTATAGAGAATTGGACCGGGGTCCACAGTTCACTAGAGGTGTCTCTCCCATAAGATAAACATCATGTTGGGTGAACAAATTACAGTTGGGCAATTGACAAATAAAGAGAGCATGACCATGCACATACATATCATGATGAGTATAGTGAGATTTAATTGGGCATTACGACAAAGTACATAGACCGCCATCCAACTGCATCTATGCCTAAAAAGTCCACCTTCAGGTTATCATCCGAACCCCCTCCAGTATTAAGTTGCAAAGCAACAGACAATTGCATTAAGTATGGTGCGTAATGTAATCAACAACTACATCCTTAGACATAGCATCAATGTTTTATCCCTAGTGGCAACAGCACAACACAACCTTAGAACTTTCTGTCACTGTCCCAGGTGTCAATGCAGGCATGAACCCACTATCGAGCATAAATACTCCCTCTTGGAGTTACAAGCATCTACTTGGCCAGAGCATCTACTAGTAACGGAGAGCATGCAAGATCATAAACAACACATAGATATAACTTTGATAATCAACATAACAAGTATTCTCTATTCATCGGATCCCAACAAACGCAACATATAGAATTACAGATAGATGATCTTGATCATGTTAGGCAGCTCACAAGATCCGACAATGATAGCACAATGGGGAGAAGACAACCATCTAGCTACTGCTATGGACCCATAGTCCAGGGGTAGACTACTCACACATCACACCGGAGGCGACCATGGCGGCGTAGAGTCCTCCGGGAGATGATTCCCCTCTCCGGCAGGGTGCCGGAGGCGATCTCCTGGATCCCCCGAGATGGGATCGGCGGCGGCGGCGTCTCTGGAAGGTTTTCCGTATCGTGGCTCTCGGTACTGGGGGTTTCGTCACGGAGGCTTTAAGTAGGCGGAAGGGTAGGTCAAGAGGCGGCGCGAGGGGCCCAGACCATAGGGCCGCGCGGCCAGGGCAGGGGCCGCGCCGCCCTATGCTCTGGCTGCCTCGTGGCCCCTCTTCGTCTCGTCTTCGGACTTCTGGAAGCTTCGTGGCAAAATAGGCCCCTGGGCGTTGATTTCGTCCAATTCCGAGAATATTTCCTTACTAGGATTTCTGAAACCAAAAACAGCAGAAAACAGCAACTGGCACTTCGGCATCTTGTTAATAGGTTAGTTCCAGAAAATGCACGAATATGACATAAAGTGTGCATAAAACATGTAGATAACATCAATAATGTGGCATGGAACATAAGAAATTATCGATACGTTGGAGACGTATCATGAGGCGGCGCCGGAATCAACCGGCGATAGCCGGGCTCACCGGAGGCGAAGTTAGGGTTTACCAGAGAGGTGCGTTGGGGGCGAGGCCGAGCATCTCAACGGAGAGGAGACGGCATGGGGTATCAAGGCATCGCGTCGGCGGACTGTGGCGGCCGGCGTTGGTACCGGAGACGGCCGGCAACCAATCGGAGCGGCGCCCTCGTCGGTGATGATTTGGGGGAAAGCTCGGGAGCGTAGAGGCGAGGGGAATTTGGTGGAGGAGAAGAACGAGCTGGTTGTGGAACAGCTCCAGCGTGCGGTAGCGTCGAATGCGGCCAACAATGGTCGGAGCGGTGATGCGCGTGGTTGACGTATTGTCTTTTCGTTCGACACGCGTCCGTTGGGAACCCCAAGAGGAAGGTGTGATGCGCACAGCGGCAAGTTTCCCTCAGTAAGAAACCAAGGTTTAATCGGACCAGTAGGAGTCAAGAAGCACGTTGAAGGTTGATGGCGGCGAGATGTAGTGCGGCGCAACACCAGGGATTCCGGCGCCAACGTGGAACCTGCACAACACAACCAAAGTACTTTGCCCCAACGAAACAGTGAGGTTGTCAATCTCACCGGCTTGCTGTAACAAAGGATTAACCGTATTGTGTGGAAGATGATTGTTTGCAGAAAACAGTAGAACAAGTATTGCAGTAGATTGTATTTCAGTAAAGAGAATTGGACCGGGGTCCACAGTTCACTAGAGGTGTCTCTCCCATAAGACAAGCAGCATGTTGGGTGAACAAATTACAGTTGGGCAATTGACAAATAAAGAGAGCATGACCATGCATATACATATCATGATGAGTATAGTGAGATTTAATTGGGCATTACGACAAAGTACATAGACCGTCATCCAACTGCATCTATGCCTAAAAAGTCCACCTTCAGGTTATCATCCGAACCCCCTCCAGTATTAAGTTGCAAAGCAACAGACAATTGCATTAAGTATGGTGCGTAATGTAACTAGTGACTACATCCTTGAACATAGCACTAATGTTTTATCCCTAGTGGCAACAGCACAACACAACCTTAGAACTTTCTCGTCACTGTCCTGTGTCAATGCGTGCATGAACCCACTATCGAGCATAAGTACTCCCTCTTGGAGTTACAAGCATCTACTTGGCCAGAGCATCTACTAGTAACGGAGAGCATGCAAGATCATAAACAACACATAAGCATAACTTTGATAATCAACATAACAAGTATTCTCTATTCATCGGATCCCAACAAACGCAACATATAGAATTACAGATAGACGATCTTGATCATGTTAGGCAGCTCACAAGATCCGACAATGAAGCACAATGGGGAGAAGACAACCATCTAGCTACTGCTATGGACCCATAGTCCAGGGGTAGACTACTCACACATCACACCGGAGGCGACCATGGCAGCGTAGAGTCCTCCGGGAGATGATTCCCCTCTCCGGCAGGGTGCCGGATGCGATCTCCTGGATCCCCCGAGATGGGATCGGCGGCGGCGGCGTCTCTGGAAGGTTTTCCGTATCGTGGCTCTCGGTACTGGGGGTTTCGTCACGGAGGCTATTTGTAGGCGGAAGGGCAGGTCAAGAGGCGGCACGGGGGCCCCACACCATAGGGCCGCGCGGCCAAGGGGGGGGCCGCGCTGCCCTAGGGTGTGGCCCCCTCGTGGCCCCTCTTCGTCTCTCCTTCGGACTTCTGGAAGCTTCGTGGAAAAATAGGCCCCTGGGCTTTGATTTCGTCCAATTCCGAGAATATTTCCTTACTAGGATTTCTGAAACCAAAAACAGCAGAAAACAAAGAATCGGCACTTCGGCATCTTGTTAATAGGTTAGTTCCAGAAAATGCACAAATATGACATAAAGTGTGCATAAAACATGTAGATAACATCAATAATGTGGCATGGAACATAAGAAATTATCGATACGTCGGAGACGTATCAGCATCCCCAAGCTTAGTTCTGCTCGTCCCGAGCAGGTAAAACGATAACACAGATAATTTCTGGAGTGACATGCCATCATAATCTTGATCATACTATTTGTAAAGCATATGTAGTGAATGCAGCGATCAAAACAATGTATGTGACATGAGTAAACAGGTGAATCATAAAGCAAAGACTTTTCATGAATAGCACTTCAAGACAAGCATCAATAAGTCTTGCATAAGAGTTAACTCATAAAGCAATAATTCAAAGTAAAAGCATTGAAGCAACACAAAAGAAGATTAAGTTTCAGCGGTTGCTTTCAACTTGTAACAAGTATATCTCAGGGATATTGTCAACATAGAGTAATATAATAAGTGCAATAAGCAAGTATGTAGGAATCAATGCATAGTTCACACAAGTGTTTGCTTCTTGAGGTGGAGAGAAATAGGTGAACTGACTCAACATTGAAAGTAAAAGAATGGTCCTCCATAGAGGAAAAGCATCGATTGCTATATTTGTGCTAGAGCTTTGATTTTGAAAACATGAAACAATTTTGTCAACGGTAGTAATAAAGCATATGCATCATGTAAATTATATCTTATAAGTTGCAAGCCTCATGCATAGTGTACTAATAGTGCCCGCACCTTGTCCTAATTAGCTTGGACTACCGGATCATCACAATGCATTGTTTTTACCAAGTGTCACAAAGGGTACCTCTATGCCGCCTGTACAAAGGTCTAAGGAGAAAGCTCGCATTGGATTTCTCGCTATTGATTATTCTTCAACTTAGACATCCATACCGGGACAACATAGACAACAGATAATGGACTCCTCTTTTATGCATAAGCATGTAACAACAATTAATAATTTTCTCATTTGAGATTGAGGATATATGTCCAAAACTGAAACTTCCACCATGGATCATGGCTTTAGATAGCGGCCCAATGTTCTTCTCTAACATATGCATGCTTAACCATATGGTGGTAGATCTCTCTTACTTCAGACAAGACGGACATGCATAGCAACTCACATGAAATTCAACAATGAATAGTTGATGGCGTCCCCAGTGAACATGGTTATCGCACAACAAGCAACTTAATAAGAGATAAAGTGCATAATTACATATTCAATACCACAATAATTTTTAAGCTATTTGTCCCATGAGCTATATATTGCAAAGGTGAATGATGGAATTTTAAAGGTAGCACTCAAGCAATTTACTTTGGAATGGCGGAAAATACCATGTAGTAGGTAGGTATGGTGGACACAAATGGCATAGTGGTTGGCTCAAGTATTTTGGATGCATGAGAAGTATTCCCTCTCGATACAAGGTTTAGGCTAGCAAGGCTTATTTGAAACAAACACAAGGATGAACCGGTGCAGCAAAACTCACATAAAAGACATATTGAAAACATTATAAGACTCTACACCATCTTCCTTGTTGTTCAAACTCAATACTAGAAATTATCTAGACCTTAGAGAAACCAAATATGCAAACCAAATTTTAGCATGCTCTATGTATTTCTTCATTAATGGGTGCAAAGCATATGATGCAAGAGCTTAATCATGAGCACAACAATTGCCAAGTATCACATTACCCAAGACATTTATAGCAATTACTACATGTATCATTTTCCAATTCCAACCATATAACAATTTAACGAAGGAGAAACTTCGCCATGAATACTATGAGTAGAAACCAAGGACATACTTGTCCATATGCTACAGCGGAGCGTGTCTCTCTCCCATAAAGTGAATGCTAGGATCCATTTTATTCAAACAAAACAAAAAACAAAAACAAACCGACGCTCCAAGAAAAAGCACATAAGATGTGATGGAATAAAAATATAGTTTCAGGGGAGGAACCTGATAATGTTGTCGATGAAGAAGGGGATGCCTTGGGCATCCCCAAGCTTAGACGCTTGAGTATTCTTGATATATGCAGGGGTGAACCACCGGGGCATCCCCAAGCTTAGAGCTTTCACTCTCCTTGATCATGTTGCATCATACTCCTCTCTTGATCCTTGAAAACTTCCTCCACACCAAACTCGAAACAACTCATTAGAGGGTTAGTGCACAATATAAATTGACATATTCAGAGGTGACACAATCATTCTTAACACTTCTGGACATTGCATAATGCTACTGGACATTAGTGGATCAAAGAAATTTATCCAACATAGCAAAAGAGGCAATGCGAAATAAAAGGCAGAATCTGTCAAAACAGAACAGTTCGTATTGACGAATTTTAAAATGGCACCAGACTTGCTCAAATGAAAATTCTCAAATTGAATGAAAGTTGCGTACATATCTGAGGATCATGCACATAAATTGGCTTAATTTTCTGAGCTACCTACAGGGAGGTGGACCCAGATTCGTGACAGCAAAGAAATCTGGAACTGTGCAGTAATCCAAATCTAGTACTTACTTTTCTATCAACGGCTTAACTTGGCACAACAAAACACAAAACTAAGATAAGGAGAGGTTGCTACAGTAGTAAACAACTTCCAAGACATAAAATAAAAACAAAGTACTGTAGGTAAAAACATGGGTTGTCTCCCATAAGCGCTTTTCTTTAACGCCTTTCAGCTAGGCGCAGAAAGTGTGTATCAAGTATTATCAAGAGACGAAGTGTCAACATCATAATTTGTTCTCATAATAGAGTCAAAAGGTACCTTCATTCTCTTTCTAGGGAAGTGTTCCATACCTTTCTTGAGAGGAAATTGATATTTTATATTACCTTCCTTCATATCAATAATAGCACCAACAGTTCGAAAAAAAGGTCTTCCCAATATAATGGGACAAGATGCATTGCATTCAATATCCAAGACAACAAAATCAACGGGGACAAGGTTATTGTTAACGGTAATGCGAACATTATCAACCTTACCCAAAGGTTTCTTTGTAGAATGATCAGCAAGATTAACATCCAAATAACAATTTTTCAGTGGTGGCAAGTCAAGCATATTATAGATTTTCTTAGGCATAACAGAAATACTTGCACCAAGATCACATAAAGCATTACAATCAAAATCTTTAACCTTCATCTTAATGATGGGCTCCCAACCATCCTCTAGCTTTTTAGGAATAGAGGCTTCACGCTCTAGTTTCTCTTCTCTAGCTTTTATGAGAGCATTTGTAATATGATGCGTGAAAGCCAAATTTATAGCACTAGCATTAGGACTTTTAGCAAGTTTTTGCAAGAACTTTATAACTTCAGAGATGTGGCAATCATCAAAATTAAAACCATTATAATCTAAAGCAATGGGATCATCATCCCCAATGTTGGAAAAAATTTCAGCAGCTTTATCACAGGCATTTCAAATGAGCTTTAGCAGCTTTCAGCAGTTTTTCGCGCTTTGCATTAGAAGTGGAAACATTGCTAACACCAATTCTTTTATTAGTATTAGTAGGAGGTGCAGCAACATGTGTAGCATTAGCATTACTAGTGGTGGTAATAGTCCAAACTTTAGCTACATTCTTCTCTTTAGCTAGTTTTTCATTTTCTTCTCTATCCCACCTAGCACGCAGTTCAGCCATTAATCTTATATTCTCATTAATTCTAACTTGAATGGCATTTGCTGTAGTAACAATTTTATTATGATGATTCTCATTAGGCAAAACTTTTGATTTCAAAAGATCAACATCAGCAGCAAGACTATCGACTTTAGAAGCAAGTATATCAATTTTCCCAAGCTTTTCTTCAACAGATTTGTTAAAAGCAGTTTGTGTACTAATAAATTCTTTAAGCATGGCTTCAAGTCCAGGGGGTGAATTCCTATTATTGTTGTAAGAATTCCCATAAGAATTACCATAGCTGTTGCCATTATTATAAGGATATGGCCTATAGTTGTTACTAGAATTGTTCCGGTAAGCATTGTTGTTGAAATTACCATTTTTAATGAAGTTTACATCAACATGTTCTTCTTGTGCAACCAATGAAGCTAATGGAACATTATTAGGATCAATATTAGTCCTATCATTCACAAGCATAGACATAATAGCATCAATCTTATCACTCAAGGAAGAGGTTTCTTCGACAGAATTTACCTTCTTACCTTGTGGAGCTCTTTCCGTGTGCCATTGAGAGTAATTGACCATCATATTATCAAGAAGCTTTGTTGCTTCACCAAGAGTGATGGACATAAAGGTACCTCCAGCAGCTGAATCCAATAAATTCCGTGAAGAAAAATTTAGTCCTGCATAGAAGGTTTGGATGATCATCCAAGTAGTCAGTCCATGGGTTGGGCAATTTTTAACCAGAGATTTCATTCTTTCCCAAGCTTGAGCAACATGTTCAGTATCTAATTGTTTAAAATTCATTATGCTACTCCTCAAAGATATAATTTTAGCAGGGGGATAATATCTACCAATAAAAGCATCCTTGCATTTAGTCCATGAATCAATACTATTCTTAGGCAGAGATAGCAACCAATCTTTAGCTCTTCCTCTTAATGAGAAAGGGAACAATTTTAGTTTAATAATATCACCATCTACATCTTTATATTTTTGCATTTCACATAATTCAACAAAATTATTAAGATGGGCAGCAGCATCATCAGAACTAACACCAGAAAATTGCTCTCGCATAACAAGATTCAGTAAAGCAGGTTTAATTTCAAAGAATTCTGCTGTAGTAGCAGGTGGAGCAATAGGTGTGCATAAGAAATCATTATTATTTGTGGTTGTGAAGTCACACAACTTAGTGTTTTCAGCGTTGGCCATTTTAGCAACAGTAAATAAAGCAAACTAGATAAAGTAAATGCAAGTAACTAATTTTTTTGTGTTTTTGATACAGCAAACAAGATAGCAAATAAAGTAAAACTAGCAACTAATTTTTTTGTATTTTGATTTAGTGCAGCAAACAAAGTAGTAAATAAAACTAAGCAAGACAAAAACAAAGTAAAGAGATTGAGAAGTGGAGACTCCCCTTGCAGCGTGTCTTGATCTCCCCGGCAACGGCGCCAGAAATTTGCTTGATGCGCGTGGTTGACGTATTGTCTTTTCGTTCGACACGCGTCCGTTGGGAACCCCAAGAGGAAGGTGTGATGCGCACAGCGGCAAGTTTCCCTCAGTAAGAAACCAAGGTTTAATCGGACCAGTAGGAGTCAAGAAGCACGTTGAAGGTTGATGGCGGCGAGATGTAGTGCGGCGCAACACCAGGGATTCCGGCGCCAACGTGGAACCTGCACAGCACAACCAAAGTACTTTGCCCCAAAGAAACAGTGAGGTTGTCAATCTCACCGGCTTGCTGTAACAAAGGATTAACCGTATTGTGTGGAAGATGATTGTTTGCAGAAAACAGTAGAACAAGTATTGCAGTAGATTGTATTTCAGTAAAGAGAATTGGACCGGGGTCCACAGTTCACTAGAGGTGTCTCTCCCATAAGACAAGCAGCATGTTGGGTGAACAAATTACAGTTGGGCAATTGACAAATAAAGAGAGCATGACCATGCACATACATATCATGATGAGTATAGTGAGATTTAATTGGGCATTACGACAAAGTACATAGACCGTCATCCAACTGCATCTATGCCTAAAAAGTCCACCTTCAGGTTATCATCCGAACCCCCTCCAGTATTAAGTTGCAAAGCAACAAACAATTGCATTAAGTATGGTGCGTAATGTAACTAGTGACTACATCCTTGAACATAGCACTAATGTTTTATCCCTAGTGGCAACAGCACAACACAACCTTAGAACTTTCATCACTGTCCTGTGTCAATGCAGGCATGAACCCACTATCGAGCATAAGTACTCCCTCTTGGAGTTACAAGCATCTACTTGGCCAGAGCATCTACTAGTAACGGAGAGCATGTAAGATCATAAACAACACATAAGCATAACTTTGATAATCAACATAACAAGTATTCTCTATTCATCGGATCCCAACAAACGCAACATATAGAATTACAGATAGACGATCTTGATCATGTTAGGCAGCTCACAAGATCCGACAATGAAGCACAATGGGGAGAAGACAACCATCTAGCTACTGCTATGGACCCATAGTCCAGGGGTAGACTACTCACACATCACACCGGAGGCGACCATGGCGGCGTAGAGTCCTCCGGGAGATGATTCCCCTCTCCGGCAGGGTGCCGGAGGCGATCTCCTGGATCCCCCGAGATGGGATCGGCGGCGGCGGCGTCTCTGGAAGGTTTTCCGTATCGTGGCTCTCTGTACTGGGGGTTTCGTCACGGAGGCTATTTGTAGGCGGAAGGGCAGGTCAAGAGGCGGCACGGGGGCCCCACACCATAGGGTCGCGCGGCCAAGGGGGGGGCCGCGCCGCCCTAGGGTGTGGCCCCCTCGTGGCCCCTCTTTGTCTCTCCTTCGGACTTCTGGAAGCTTCGTGGAAAAATAGGCCCCTGGGCTTTGATTTCGTCCAATTCCGAGAATATTTCCTTACTAGGATTTCTGAAACCAAAAACAGCAGAAACAAAGAATCGGCACTTCGGCATCTTGTTAATAGGTTAGTTCCAGAAAATGCACAAATATGACATAAAGTGTGCATAAAACATGTAGATAACATCAATAATGTGGCATGGAACATAAGAAATTATCGATACGTCGGAGACGTATCAAGCGGCGCCGGGCAGCAGCTAGGGATCTCAGGTTTGGGGGCGGCTGATTAAGACCACGGGGATCAAATCGACCAAGAGGATGCGGTAGAGCATAGCAAGGCGGAGCAAAGCCCTATATCTCTGGCGCCAGGGTTGGCCAGGAGCGGCCGGGAACGAACAGCGCCGCCGCAGGGATGTGGTGGACGTGAGAGAGAAGAGAGGTGAGGGCGGTGACGATGTGTGCGAGTGAGAGGGGTGAGCGAGAGAGAGAGGGGTCGGGCCAGTTTCATGCCTGGCTCGACCAGGTCGAGTCGGTCGGACCAAGTTGGTCTGGGCCAGGTTTGGGCCAAACCATTGGGCCATTTGGTCCATATTTTTTTTATTTTTTTTATTTCCTTTCCCTATGAAATTTTATCATTTAAAATTTAGTTAAATAACAACCAATAAATAAAAGTGAGTAACAGAAAATTACCCCTATAATAATATATAACAAATACTTTGAAACTAAAGGAAAAATAATTTAGAGTTTCCTCTAAATTTTAAAAAGACTAATTTTAAATCTTAAACTATTAAACCTAAATATTAAAAATATAATTTCTAGTTTCTATTCTTCACATAAAGAAAATATTACTTTGCATTGAAATGCCATATAAAACAACAAATAATTATTGATGATTGTATTTAACCATATGACAATCCTAACTAATCGTTACTTCAATTATTAACTCAAAACCCTAAACCCTAACAGTATTATCATATTTCTATTAAGTCTTTTGGCATAATATAATGTTAAATCTATTATCATTTTATTTCAAAGTAATTAATCACTTTAACTCCGTTACCAATTATTGTTTTAGGCATTATATCACAAATAGGAAAACTTAGTTCCATTATGAAATCACAACTTCATAATTTCATGAGAATCATAAACCCTAAGTCCTATTTAAAACCCTAACTCTATTATCTTATGTGAAACCTAATTTACTTCTAAACCTAAACCCTAGCTTGGAACATGAGATCATGATACTTTCCTTTTCAAACATAAAACCATAATAGCAACTAAATAATTGCCATGATCACATAAAATGTAAGAACCTTAACACTAGTTAATTGCTATGCTATGCTTTCATCTAAATAAAACTTGTTGATCTAGTAGGATCAACCTAGTGCAAAACCCTAGTTCCTATTCCCAAGACCACCATCCTTAACTATCCATGATTAGCATCACAACATTGTGATGAATCCTAATAGTAACCATGATTGATGAGTACCTTACATTCCATACTCCACTAAACCCTACTAGTGTGAGATATTTATGAACCATCCTATTTAGGAACCAAACATTCTTTACTTAGTGAATGCAAAGGTAAACCTTAGGCAACCACAACCTTAATTGTAATACTTCTTATTACTTAAGAAGTATGTTCTTCAAAAGTTATTCTTTTGAAGAATATAACAAGTAATCATCAACCCTACACTATAGGACTTAAACTTGACAACTGCTCTTTACTTACTATACAACTATTATTCCTTGGTGTGTATGATTGTTACTATGCATTTTACCACTTGCTTATGATTCTAAAAAAAACATAACCTTGAATAAGAACCTTGTTTGTGAATCATTCTAAAAGTGCAACACACCCGAAACTAATCATTACCACTCAATAATCCTAAATCATCGGGGTTAGGTCACGCTTAGAACGATTGCATCTCATACTTATGCATTATTGCATCCTTGCCAATCTTTTAAACATCGTCCTTACCGGACGATGATGCTATTTCAGAATTTGAAGTTATTGCGTATCGAAGACCTTGTCTGCATAATCTTGCAGTCAAGAAAGGCAAGTTCATCACTTGCTCATGTCATTTGAGTATTTCTATCAAATTACTTGCAAAGTACTATGGTTATCACTATTGCATAAAAACCAAAACCACTACTTTCATAACTATGAATATGACTATGTGGTGGGCAATGGAACCATGGATTGTGTTGATATGGTGGAGGTTCCATTGCAAGGGTTTATATCCATCTAGGATTAAACAACAAATGTCGCCAGTGATTCTTGTGCCGTAATACCCGTGTTAACCATAAGATCTGGAGTGGGACGGAATAGTCAATTGTATTTCCACCTCTTGTACATCAACGGATGCGCTTTACCGTAGACCCTTGATCCAAGAGAGGACAAGTGGTACCCTTGATCCAAGAGAGGACAAGTGGTAGGGTGGGGGTCCCGATGAAGTCCCCACGGTAATTGCGGTCTATGATGGGTTGCAGCTGCCGGCGAAGGAGTTCATGGTAGAGACCTGAACTGTTGTCGTGGTCGGGGCCGTCCTTAATTGGTATAAGAGCACCGGCGAGGACCCAGGGTCGGAGTTTGCATCAACGGGTGGGTGTATGAGGTAGCGGAGGAATATGATTGGCTATGACCTTATACCGGGCCTCACACCAAAGGAAGTGTGGACGAGAACTATAGACTCGGTTGGCACCAAGGTTAAGATCTCTTATGGGTAAAGCAACACACCTCTGCAGAGTATAAAGAACTGTGACCTGTCACTCCCTGTTCCGGGATAAGGAACTGCGAACGCGGCCGGAAAGGAGCTCCATGAAGTTCTAGTAAACCGGTGAAGGCTGACGGACATAGTTCTTCTGAATAAAAGCAACCTTTTGAAGAAATGGTTATGAAAACCTGCATTGGTATTAGACTTTCTGGTCTAATGCCGTAGCTAGTGCATTAAACACCTCTTTCCTATAATGAACTTGTTGAGTACGCTCGTACTCATCCCACTCTTAAATCCCCTGCTTAGATATGGAGGCATCGAAGGAGGATCTACCATGCAACTCGAAGACCGAGGAGTCTACAAATACTTCAAGGGGACAGGAACCTGCCGGAAGGGTCAAACACTACAACTACCATGGAGAAAACCTAAATTAAGTAGTAGAAGGGAACTAGCTTCCTAAACCTAGCTCCTATTTAGCTAGAATCTAGTCATAGCCTCTTTAGCTAGTCAAATACTCTATAAATAGAGTCCGTGATAAGATTAGATCACGAGTCGTTCTTCTGAAGTTTATTTGCAGTTTTACCTCATTGTAAAGTAGGAGGCTGTGTGGATCTTTTGTAAAGAGTCTGTGTTGTAGTTCTATAGACATGCCTTGGAACCGGATATGTTTCTGTTGTACCACTCTGAGCGATATAATACGAGTGGAACAATGTTTCATTGGTGTTATATCAGACTTGCATACTACACCATGCAGTGGTATGCCGGGTCACCACAGTTGGTATCAGAGCAAATGCTTTGACCCTAGGATTAAAACCGTTTAAAGGAGACCTATAGGATTGGTAGTGTCTATAGGAAATCGTCCTAGGTAAACCAAATACTTCTTATGACTTGAGATGGATATTCACTTGAGAATAATCCTGACACACTTAAGTCAATGTTTCTTCCTTAAGTTAGTTAGCTAAATATAGAGCACACCATTAAGTCCCTAAAACAATATATGAGTAGATCACAGTTGGTATACAATACATGGTAGTCCAAAGAGAGGATACAACCATAAGGAAGATATCCTATTGGAAGAAGTGTACCAACACAGGTTATGGTTAAGTAAGAGTTATCCAGAACTGTAATAGGAGTTATATCAAGTGATGAAGTTAATTAAGATATCCTAATAAAAGATGTAGACCCAGATAAGTAATGAGTAAGTAAAATTCTCTAGATATGTGAAACCACTGATAGTAAGTGATAAAAACAACTGATATGAGGTAGTATAGACCATGATGAGTCAATCATGGGAGATAAGGAAGAGTGATAGGAATAATATATATCTACCTACATGGTAGAGTTGCTAATCATATATGATTCACTTGAGAGTCATTATGTGATGAAGTAGAACATCTAAAGTATTTAGGAGGAGTACAATAAGAAGCCAAGTGCTAAACAAATAGTGCAAAAATTGTGTTCCAAAATAATAAGAAGTGTGCCAAGCACATCATGACCATAGTTTTACAATAAAAGCACATGGAAGTATAGGAGCTATAGTCCAATAGTTATGTGTTTAGAATAACTATGCTAGAATCTAGATATACCATATGAAGTAGTCCTCAACGTAATAAAAGCTAAGTTAGTAATTCCAAAGAAAATTAGGTTAACCTTAACTATCCTAGACCACCTTGTTTCAAGTTATCTTATTGCAATTGTGCAATTAAGGTAAAGGTTGAGACAAATAGTAGACTTCCATATATTCGTGCTAAGTATCACGATACAAACCTATCTTATGTGGTGTTATATACTACACATCTCAGCCTGATGTTTAGAGATGTCTTACTCAACTATCATTATTCAGGCTTATGATGGTGTGTATTATAAGCACAAAGCTGAATCTTCTTGGATTTTTATTGGGTTTTCATTGATTGACTAGATCTGTGCATGAAGTTTGACCTTGGTGTGCAAATGCATGTTGCATCATTGAGTTCTTCCTTGATGTTACAGGTCTAGAGGGTAAATGGGATCGCGTGAGGGAGAGACGAGTTACCAACCAACTGAGGAAATAGTAACGACTCATGAAGAGAGGGAGGCAAAAGAAGGTCAGGAAAGAGAAGCTAAGCGGATGGAAGAGGCATTCCCCGCCACTAGATCATCAACATCAACCCCTGTCCTGCTTGAGCAAGAATTCTTTGAGTACATGGAAAGGATGGCTGAGGATAGAGCAGCAAACTTAGCACAACAAAATGAGTTTTTCAGTCGTTTGATACGTGAGAATAATGGAGGTATCAGAAATGGAGGGCCAAAAGGAGTGAGTCTTACGGAATTCCTACAAACCAATCCACTGACTTTTGCTACCGCACCAGAACCTATGGATGCGGATGATTGGTTGAGGGACACTGAGCGGAAATTAAATACAGTTCGGTGTAATGATGAAGAGAAGGTTAGATATGCCACCTATCTACTATCAGGACTAGCAGCTTCATGGTGGGATAACGTGATTCTAATTCAACCTTCGGGACATGTTTTCACGTGGGACGAGTTTAAGAAGAAGTTCCGAGAAGCCCAGGTTCCTGAAAGTATCATGGAGCTAAAGAGAAGAGAGTTCGAGACCTTGAAGCAGAATGACTTGTCGGTATGGAAATATCTAGTAGAGTTTGATCGTTTATCATGTTATGCAGCAGAGGATGTGAACACAGAGGAGAAAAGGATAAAAAGGTTCTTAAAAGGGATGAATCCATTCCTGAAAATGCAGTTGAATCTAACCAAATGCACAAGGTTTCACGAGCTAGTGGATACTGCAATTACTTTGGAGAATGATTATGAAGAAGTGCAGAATGAAAGAAAACGGAAGGCAAGGTTGGAACCACAACCAATTCAGATACAACAAACTCAGTCAGAGATGAATTTCCAAACTAGAGATGAGGCAATCACAACGTTTTATAGTCAAGTTCGATGTCATAACTGTGCAAGAAAAGGTCACTATGCCAAAGATTGCACGCAACAGGATATTACCTGTTTTGGATGTGGACAACTAGGTCATATGAAATCAGAATGCCTGGATCCATATCTGGTACGAAGATCAAATGAATCAATGAACCAATTTTCAAATCATCGGGGGAGCTCATCATCTAAGAAGTTCGAACAAGGAAGTGGATGGAGCACAAGGACGGATGCATAGGACTTTGACCATACTTGTTCTGACCCAATCTGTATGTTGAACACAACTTCTTCATGTAGCAACAATATTAGTTGTAGAATAATATCTTTAAATTACTCAAGCTTTCATGGGCAACACACTTGTCCTGTGTAAAGTTGGAATAACCATAGTGCATAACCAACTAACATATCGTACTGGTATTCACAGCCATGTGGGTACACAATCAATCCAAATAGGATACCCTATAAAAGTACAATAGAAAGCCCAGGAAAAGACATATTGTAACACCCCAAATTTCAATAAAAAGAAAGTTAGAGAATTCCAGAAAACAAAATTTCAAACCAACAAAAACTTTTCTTTTGCATATAGTATCATGCATAGGACTTGTGCATTTGAGTGATATGCCATGATGATTGCTTTTACTTGTATTTGATATGCTCTAAAACCCTAGTGTGATCATGTGAGGATCACAAACCAAATAAATCAAAGAGGAAGAAATTCCATAAATAGCAAAACCCTAAAAACCCTCACATATGCTCTATGGCATTTTTATAAATCTTGACCCTAGACCTATTTGGTCTTCACCATTAGCTGAATAATGTTATTAAAAACTTATTACAACTTTTGGAACCAAGGTTGCACAATTCAAATGAAATCCAAACACAATTCCCCCTCACATATGATAATGGTCAATTTTGACAATTATAGTCTGATCACCACTTTGAGCCCCTGCAAATCAATTTGCCCAAACCAATTCTTGCTAACTCTTTGCACCATTTCAAAGTCAACATCAAGGTGAACAACTTTGATAAAGATCACCCTGCCAAATTCATTCTTGGATCAATAGCTATGCTCATCCAAAGTTGCAACATTTTGACAAGTGGAACAATCTCACACTTGTCAATTTTTGAAATTTTTGAATTCTAATTTTTCCACCACCACCTCAAATCACCTCTGGTCTTTTACAACTAATACCAACACTCACTTTTCAAAAACATTCACCTTTTGAATTATTTCCAATTTGGATAATTTTGTATTTTCCAAAATTGAACACTATTTAGACACTATTTGCTATAGTGATCTACACCTCTAATCTACATCAAACCTAGCCCATTTGGTCCCCTGGTTCCCTCTAACCATCAATGACACATAGTGGAGCTAAGGAGGAGGGGATAGCTTGCATGGCATGGCCATGCCGGCCATGGCATCACCATGCCGCACCCCCTATCTTCCCCTTGCTTCCCAACCCTGGCCACCATGCCCTTGCCCTCCACCTCACTCTACTGGATCACCTAGCACCGGCCACGGTCGAGGAGGAGCTCGACACTGGCCAGACCAGCGCGCGCCCATGGCAGCCAGCATGCCGTGGACGTCGCACGAGAGCGCGCCACGGGCACCCACTGGCCACGCGCCGCGCCACCATCTCGCGTTCGCCCTGGCCCCGCTGACTAGCCGTTGAGCATCACCACGCCACCACGACACCGCCAGACATGGCCACGCCAAGACCCTGGACCGCCACCGCCGTAGACGGGGAAGAAGATCCCGCCACCGCCGCGGCCGTCGTGGAAACAACGCGACCCAACCAAGCCTCCCCCGACCAAGCTGTCGCTGCCGTTAGACTCGCCAGGAACCGCAGAACAGCGCCACGCCCTCGCCTAGCTCACTAGCTCGCCGGAGACGCCGCGAGCATGTCGACCACCACCCTGCCCCGCAACCCTCTCTCAATCCTATAAATAGAGCGTTCCCTGGACAGAACTGAGCACACCACCTCGCTCCCCACCTCTCACAGCTTCTCCACCACCACTCCACTCACTCGATCGTCGCCGGAGCTGCTCCAATTTGAAGATCGACGCCGCCAGTACCCGGAGGTCG
This sequence comes from Lolium perenne, assembly GCF_019359855.2. Lineage (NCBI taxonomy): Eukaryota > Viridiplantae > Streptophyta > Magnoliopsida > Poales > Poaceae > Lolium > Lolium perenne. Next base: position 243,720,985 of record NC_067244.2, on the reverse strand, counting down.
CCGCCGTCGATTGGAGCTGTTCCAGGAGGAGCCGCCGGTACCAGGAGCTCCGCCGTCGTCCACAACTTCGTCACGCACACTGCCATCCCTCGCTGGAGCACTGGTTAGCCCTCCGACCCCCTAGGTCCGCCGCCAGAGCGTCGGGTTCTCGTCGGAGAAGACTGATGGCGTGTATTTCACACGTTCGTTGGGCAACCCCAAGAGGAAGGTATGATGCGCACAGCAGCAAGTTTTCCCTCAGAAAGAAACCAAGGTTTATCGAACCAGGAGGAGCCAAGAAGCACGTTGAAGGTTGATGGCGGCAGAATGTAGTGCGGCGCAACACCAGGGATTCCGACGCCAACGTGGAACCTGCACAACACAACCAAAGTACTTTGCCCCAACGAAACAGTGAGGTTGTCAATCTCACCGGCTTGCTGTAACAAAGGATTAACCGTATTGTGTGGAAGATGATTGTTTGCAGAGAACAGTAGAACAAGTATTGCAGTAGATTCTATTTCAGTAAAGAGAATTGGACCGGGGTCCACAGTTCACTAGAGGTGTCTCTCCCATAAGACGAACAGCATGTTGGGTGAACAAATTACAGTTGGGCAATTGACAAATAAAGAGAGCATGACCATGCACATACATATCATGATGAGTATAGTGAGATTTAATTGGGCATTACGACAAAGTACATAGACCGTCATCCAACTGCATCTATGCCTAAAAAGTCCACCTTCAGGTTATCATCCGAACCCCCTCCAGTATTAAGTTGCAAAGCAACAGACAATTGCATTAAGTATGGTGCGTAATGTAACTAGTGACTACATCCTTGAACATAGCACTAATGTTTTATCCCTAGTGGCAACAGCACAACACAACCTTAGAACTTTCTCACACTGTCCTGTGTGTCAATGCAGGCATGAACCCACTATCGAGCATAAGTACTCCCTCTTGGAGTTACAAGCATCTACTTGGCCAGAGCATCTACTAGTAACGGAGAGCATGCAAGATCATAAAAAACACATAAGCATAACTTTGATAATCAACATAACAAGTATTCTCTATTCATCGGATCCCAACAAACGCAACATATAGAATTACAGATAGATGATCTTGATCATGTTAGGCAGCTCACAAGATCCGACAATGATAGCACAATGGGGAGAAGACAACCATCTAGCTACTGCTATGGACCCATAGTCCAGGGGTAGACAACTCACACATCACACCGGAGGCGACCATGGCGGCGTAGAGTCCTCCGGGAGATGATTCCCCTCTCCGGCAGGGTGCCGGAGGCGATCTCCTGGATCCCCCGAGATGGGATCGGCGGCGGCGGCGTCTCTGGAAAGTTTTCCGTATCGTGGCTCTCGGTACTGGGGGTTTCGTCACGGAGGCTATTTGTAGGCGGAAGGGCAGGTCAAGAGGCGGCACGGGGGCCCCACACCACAGGGCCGCGCGGCCAAGGGGGGGGCCGCGCCGGCCTATGGTGTGGCCCCTCCGTGGCCCCTCTTCGTCTCTCCTTCGGACTTCTGGAAGCTTCGTGGAAAAATAGGCCCCTGGGCTTTTATTTCGTCCAATTCCGAGAATATTTCCTTACTAGGATTTCTGAAACCAAAAACAGCAGAAACAAAGAATCGGCACTTCGGCATCTTGTTAATAGGTTAGTTCCAGAAAATGCACGAATATGACATAAAGTGTGCATAAAACATGTAGATAACATCAATAATGTGGCATGGAACATAAGAAATTATCAATACGTCGGAGACGTATCAGCATCCCCAAGCTTAGTTCTGCTCGCCCCGAGCAGGTAAAACGATAACACAGATAATTTCTGGAGTGACATGCCATCATAATCTTGATCATACTATTTGTAAAGCATATGTAGTGAATGCAGCGATCAAAACAATGTATATGACATGAGTAAACAAGTGAATCATAAAGCAAAGACTTTTCATGAATAGCACTTCAAGACAAGCATCAATAAGTGTTGCATAAGAGTTAACTCATAAAGCAATAATTCAAAGTAAAGGCATTGAAGCAACACAAAAGAAGATTAAGTTTCAGCGGTTGCTTTCAACTTGTAACATGTATATCTCATGGATATTGTCAACATAGAGTAATATAATAAGTGCAATAAGCAAGTATGTAAGAATCAATGCACAGTTCACACAAGTGTTTGCTTCTTGAGGTGGAGAGAAATAGGTGAACTGACTCAACATTGAAAGTAAAAGAATGGTCCTCCATAGAGGAAAAGCATCGATTGCTATATTTGTGCTAGAGCTTTGATTTTGAAAACATGAAACAATTTTGTCAACGGTAGTAATAAAGCATATGCATCATGTAAATTATATCTTATAAGTTGCAAGCCTCATGCATAGTGTACTAATAGTGCCCGCACCTTGTCCTAATTAGCTTGGACTACCGGATCATCACAATGCATTGTTTTTACCAAGTGTCACAAAGGGGTACCTCTATGCCGCCTGTACAAAGGTCTAAGGAGAAAGCTCGCATTGGATTTCTCGCTATTGATTATTCTTCAACTTAGACATCCATACCGGGACAACATAGACAACAGATAATGGACTCCTCTTTTATGCATAAGCATATAACAACAATTAATAATTTTCTCATTTGAGATTTGAGGATTGTTGTCCAAAACTGAAACTTCCACCATGGAGCATGGCTTTAGTTAGCGGCCCAATGTTCTTCTCTAACATATGCATGCTTAACCATATGGTGGTAGATCTCTCTTACTTCAGACAAGACGGACATGCATAGCAACTCACATGAAATTCAACAATGAATAGTTGATGGCGTCCCCAGTGAACATGGTTATCGCACAACAAGCAACTTAATAAGAGATAAAGTGCATAATTACATATTCAATACCACAATAGTTTTTAAGCTATTTGTCCCATGAGCTATATATTGCAAAGGTGAATGATGGAATTTTAAAGGTAGCACTCAAGCAATTTACTTTGGAATGGCGGAAAAATACCATGTAGTATAGGTAGGTATGGTGGACACAAATGGCATAGTGGTTGGCTCAAGTATTTTGGATGCATGAGAAGTATTCCCTCTCGATACAAGGTTTAGGCTAGCAAGGCTTATATGAAACAAACACAAGGATGAACCGGTGCAGCAAAACTCACATAAAAGACATATTGAAAACATTATAAGACTCTACACCATCTTCCTTGTTGTTCAAACTCAATACTAGAAATTATCTAGACCTTAGAGAAACCAAATATGCAAACCAAATTTTAGCATGCTCTATGTATTTCTTCATTAATGGGTGCAAAGCATATGATGCAAGAGCTTAAACATGAGCACAACAATTGCCAAGTATCACATTACCCAAGACATTTATAGCAATTACTACATGTATCATTTTCCAATTCCAACCATATAACAATTTAACGAAGGAGAAACTTCGCCATGAATACTATGAGTAGAAACCAAGGACATACTTGTCCATATGCTACAGCGGAGCGTGTCTCTCTCCCATAAAGTGAATGCTAGGATCCATTTTATTCAAACAAAACAAAAAAAACAAAAACAAACCGACGCTCCAAGAAAAAGCACATAAGATGTGATGGAATAAAAATATAGTTTCAGGGGAGGAACCTGATAATGTTGTCGATGAAGAAGGGGATGCCTTGGGCATCCCCAAGCTTAGACGCTTGAGTCTTCTTGATATATGCAGGGGTGAACCACCGGGGCATCCCCAAGCTTAGAGCTTTCACTCTCCTTGATCATGTTGCATCATACTCCTCTCTTGATCCTTGAAAACTTCCTCCACACCAAACTCGAAACAACTCATTAGAGGGTTAGTGCACAATATAAATTGACATATTCAGAGGTGACACAATCATTCTTAACACTTCTGGACATTGCATAATGCTACTGGACATTAGTGGATCAAAGAAATTCATCCAACATAGCAAAAGAGGCAATGCGAAATAAAAGGCAGAATCTGTCAAAACAGAACAGTTCGTATTGACGAATTTTAAAATGGCACCAGACTTGCTCAAATGAAAATGCTCAAATTGAATGAAAGTTGCGTACATATCTGAGGATCATGCACGTAAATTGGCTTAATTTTCTGAGCTACCTACAGGGAGGTGGACCCAGATTCGTGACAGCAAAGAAATCTGGAACTGTGCAGTAATCCAAATCTAGTACTTACTTTTCTATCAACGGCTTAACTTGGCACAACAAAACTCAAAACTAAGATAAGGAGAGGTTGCTACAGTATTAAACAACTTCTAAGACACAAAATAAAAACAAAGTACTGTAGGTAAAAACATGGGTTGTCTCCCATAAGCGCTTTTCTTTAACGCCTTTCAGCTAGGCGCAGAAAGTGTGTATCAAGTATCATCAAAGGGTGATGCATCGTTATCATGAGCTCCCCCATCCATAGTGGTACTAAGGGCTTTGTCAATTTTAGGCCTATAATAATACTTCTTTGGTCTAGGCACTTTAGAGACATACATAAACTTTTGCTCCTTACCCACATAAGCTTTCTCTTTATATTTAAGAGAAGAAAATGTTGAACCCAAGGTTCCCATAGCTTTTTCAAGTTCGTCAATCCTATTGATTTGATCATCATGGACAGCATTAGTTCCTAGGACACTAATTCTTTCATCAATTCCTCCTAAGGATTTATCAAGTTCATCAGTTTTATCAAGTAATATTTCCAATTTAGCTTCAATACTTGGAAAATTTTTCTCTATGGTTTCCAATCTTTTCATAACATCTTCAAGAGAGATTTCAATTTTAACTTTATCAACAGGGGGTATTCCAAATAAACTCTCAATAATGCAACTAGCTTCTAATGCAGGAGTACTTAAGAAGTCACCTTTTGCGAGACTATCAAGAACATATCTATTCCAGCTAGAGATACCAACATAAAAGTTCCTGAGTAAAATAATGGTGGAGTGTTTCTTAGTGCATCTATTATGGGCATCACTAATTCTATACCAAGCATCTCTCAAACATTCTCCCCCTCGTTGCTTAAACGTGCGAACTTCAACTTCAGGATTACTCATTTTAGCAGTAGTAAATAAAACAAACTAGATAAAGTAAATGCAAGTAAACTAATTTTTTTGTGTTTTTGATATAGCAAACAAGATAGCAAGTAAAGTAAAACTAGCAACTAATTTTTTTGTATTTTGATTTAGTGCAGCAAACAAAGTAGTAAATAAAACTAAGCAAGACAAAAACAAAGTAAAGAGATTGAGAAGTGGAGACTCCCCTTGCAGCGTGTCTTGATCTCCCCGGCAACGGCGCCAGAAAATGTGCTTGATGGCGTGTATTTCACACGTTCGTTGGGCAACCCCAAGAGGAAGGTATGATGCGCACAGCAGCAAGTTTTCCCTCAGAAAGAAACCAAGGTTTATCGAACCAAGAGGAGCCAAGAAGCACGTTGAAGGTTGATGGCGGCAGAATGTAGTGCGGCGCAACACCAGGGATTCCGGCGCCAACGTGGAACCTGCACAACACAACCAAAGTACTTTGCCCCAACGAAACAGTGAGGTTGTCAATCTCACCGGCTTGCTGTAACAAAGGATTAACCGTATTGTGTGGAAGATGATTGTTTGCAGAGAACAGTAGAACAAGTATTGCAGTAGATTGTATTTCAGTAAAGAGAATTGGACCGGGGTCCACAGTTCACTAGAGGTGTCTCTCCCATAAGACGAACAGCATGTTGGGTGAACAAATTACAGTTGGGCAATTGACAAATAAAGAGAGCATGACCATGCACATACATATCATGATGAGTATAGTGAGATTTAATTGGGCATTACGACAAAGTACATAGACCGTCATCCAACTGCATCTATGCCTAAAAAGTCCACCTTCAGGTTATCATCCGAACCCCCTCCAGTATTAAGTTGCAAAGCAACAGACAATTGCATTAAGTATGGTGCGTAATGTAACTAGTGACTACATCCTTGAACATAGCACTAATGTTTTATCCCTAGTGGCAACAGCACAACACAACCTTAGAACTTTCTCGTCACCGTCCTGTGTCAATGCGAGCATGAACCCACTATCGAGCATAAGTACTCCCTCTTGGAGTTACAAGCATCTACTTGGCCAGAGCATCTACTAGTAACGGAGAGCATGCAAGATCATAAACAACACATAAGCATAACTTTGATAATCAACATAACAAGTATTCTCTATTCATCGGATCCCAACAAACGCAACATATAGAATTACAGATAGATGATCTTGATCATGTTAGGCAGCTCACAAGATCCGACAATGATAGCACAATGGGGAGAAGACAACCATCTAGCTACTGCTATGGACCCATAGTCCAGGGGTAGACTACTCACACATCACACCGGAGGCGACCATGGCGGCGTAGAGTCCTCCGGGAGATGATTCCCCTCTCCGGCAGGGTGCCGGAGGCGATCTCCTGGATCCCCCGAGATGGGATCGGCGGCGGCGGCGTCTCTGGAAGGTTTTCCGTATCGTGGCTCTCGGTACTGGGGGTTTCGTCACGGAGGCTATTTGTAGGCGGAAGGGCAGGTCAAGAGGCGGCACGGGGGCCCCACACCACAGGGCCGCGCGGCCAAGGGGGGGCCGCGCCGGCCTATGGTGTGGCCCCTCCGTGGCCCCTCTTCGTCTCTCCTTCGGACTTCTGGAAGCTTCGTGGAAAATAGGCCCCTGGGCTTTTATTTCGTCCAATTCCGAGAATATTTCCTTACTAGGATTTCTGAAACCAAAAACAGCAGAAAACAGCAACTGGCACTTCGGCATCTTGTTAATAGGTTAGTTCCAGAAAATGCACGAATATGACATAAAGTGTGCATAAAACATGTAGATAACATCAATAATGTGGCATGGAACATAAGAAATTATCAATACGTCGGAGACGTATCAAAGACGATGAACCTCGACCGTCGGATTCACTTCTAATCCAACGCCTCACTTTAAAACGTACCGATTCGGGTTAGATGAGCCGCTGACAGGCGGACCCACCCTGTCAGGCAGCCCGCGCGGCACTGGACCGTGGTGGGCTGGCTCGGGCCGTTTTCAAATCGTTTGGCCCAACTAGTTTTCCCGCCGGCCTGTTAAATTCAAAACCAGTTTAATTAATTACAAATCCATTTGAATACTGCCTCCACTTTGAAATTCAACCATTTCAAATTGGCTGAACCAAATCTAGTGAATTTTATATTGTTAGAAAGCTACTAAAATTCTCTACAACATGCCACTGGCCTCATGGTCAGATTCTTTGTAGAATAAATATGATAAAAATAACAAAGCAGGGACTTTTCCCTATTCAAATAATTCTTAAAAATCAACCAAAATAGATATTAAGTTAATTCCAACTCTAATAGCTCACACTGGACTTACACTAATTGTTTATGCAATAAAATGGTGTGGTCACTTTGCATGATCATGCCATGGTTTAATGAATGGATATTTTGACTAGTTTAACTAGTTGATATTGTCCAAACCTATTAAAGTAAATTGTGTGAAGTCTTACACTTCATTTAAACTTGTCTCACATGGATTCATGGGATGTTTGGACCCCTGGCTCCAAACTCTCTTATATGAATTTCTTGAGATTTAAATCAAAGGTAGTGTTATTTAAATGGTATGAGGTGATCCACCTCATTTAAATCATTTTCCCAAATGATGATGATGAACATTTGACTTAGGTCAATATGAGTTCATCCATGATTATTGGAGAAATTAAATCTTAAGAAGATTTCAATGAGAGGAAATTATTTCTCAAGAACCCTATGGAAACTATCATTTACATATGGAATACAAGTTCTATTTAAATCCCACAACCCATGCACCCTAGTTTATTTATTTGGTGTGCATAGAGTAGTTTGTGTGTTTATTTGTGATGTGTGGAATAGCCATTGAATTAGTGAGTAATTATACTCGTATTCCAATTTAGACGGTAGCACCGGAGAGTACGCCGAAGAAGAAGGTTGCTACCAGGAGGAAGAGGAGGAACAGTTTGAGAACTACCAAGGCAAGCTATACTCTTGCAAGCTACTACCAGTGCATGCTAATAGTCTTGCAAAGTGCAAAGCCCCTTGGGGCAAGGCACCATGTTCTTACCTTTTCTTATATGAACCCATCCCAAGTTTTTACTTTACAAGTTTTTACTTGTTTCCTAAATGAGTTACTTTTATAGTTAACTTTGGTCAAAGTACAAGTTGAGTCCTAGAGTAGTGAGTTAGTCTTCCCAAAGCAAAGCAAGTTAGCACCCCTCATGAATTAGAGCTAGTGCTGAAGAATTAAAACTTGACTACTCTAGATGGGAACCATGTGAATTTGAAAGGATTTTGAAACCTTGGAATGAAGATGCATTCCATTGAATGATTTTTGAAGGTGAATATGACCAAGAGAAGATGGTGATTTTTGATAAAACATGATGTTGGTTTGAATGCGATACCTTTCCAATTATCAAGTACCCCCACAATACCTGATTATGGGTAGGGCGTAACTGGAAGTTTATGCGTCTTAGTATGGGTTCCCTCTAAACAAGCGTCATCGGGGTTATGCCGAAAGCTGCCTCTACCACAAAAGAAACGATACGATATGATGCGAAATGAGGTGAATGTCCGGCCCAAGCCCTGTGCAGTTCCCAGGCTGACTGTCTGTCTTCACTGGGAGGCCAAGCTCATGGGGAGAGGTGCTCATACTAAGGTTCGTAAGTGAAAGGTTATGGTTGATGATCCGCGTACTGTGTTACGATGATTCGGGGAAATCTCGACGGATGAAATCAAATGTTGTGGCACAAGTGTGTAACCTCTGCAGAGTGTAAACCTATTCGAATAGCCGCGTCCACGGTTACGGACGGTTGGAAAGGCCATACAGTTTCCGATGTCATATCTTTGAAAATGATGTTGAAAAGGATGATGGTGAAATGACTTGTGGTGAATTGAATTGAAATCACCACTTGAATGATGGGAATGACACTAATGTTCCCACTTGAGTTAGTTAGCACTTGAGTAAGCTTTTCTCAAAACTTTGTGAAATAAAACTAGCTTTATGCAAATAAACTAGAGCTTAGCAAACCATACTAGAATGTCTAGCACTTACTTTAGTATTAGTTTGCGAGTACTCAACGTACTCACGGCTTTGTCCCTGGCTATTCAAATGGCCAGAGTATGAAGACGACCAAGGAGATGACCAGCAGGACGCCTACGACAACTAAGCGCCTTCCGACGTCAAGCGTTGGCCTGTGGACTAGAGAGTCCTTGTATCTTACGCTTCCGCTATGTTGAACTATGAACTTGTGTTTGTTCGTTGATCAATAGATCAACTATTCGTGTAATATGGATCATGTGATTCCAATTTGTAAGACTTATGGTTTGTAATGAATGATGACTGTGATACTTAACTATTATGCCTCGCAACAACAATATTCCTGGGATTGCGATGTATGACATAATAGGCATTCGGACTTAAAAATCCGGGTGTTGACAAGTTGGTATCAGAGCCATTGTTTGACCTTAGAAGACCTTAGTTAGAATGGGCGTTCTGAAAAAAATTTAACTTTGAAATCAAATGAAAGAAACTATTTGTGAAAATTTACCACACTCTTGTCTTTGAGACTTTGCCAAAATTTGATGAATCATGTCTATCTTGTTGAATCAACTTAAAATTTTGCCACACTTTGCACTCTCTAACTTACTCATCCAATTCTCTTTCAGATGAAGCCGAATGAACCCCTCAACACCAAGTTTTACCAACTTGGGAACGGAGGAAGCTTGATCTTCGAGCATGACCTCGACTCCCTGTCGGATCACCTTGGCCGCCCACACCCCGAGTTTCACGGGATTCAGGTAGACGACCAGCCGGGAGGGGAACTGCAGTGGATTATCACCGCTGACTTGAGGGGCAAGCTGGAGCCTTCCACCTCGGAGAGGATCCTTTTCTCTTTCAGGGAAAGCAACTGGCTCGACGGGCTTGCACGTGCTCTTCAGGAAGCACTTGCTCGTCTGTGCAGACAGAATGCGGAAGCACTTCGTGAGGAACGCTTTGCGCATCTCGCGAGGCGTAACTCTGACGGAAGACCCATGGATGTGCCACTGCACCCCCAGTTGAGGCATCATGTGGATCACCTGGACTTCATGCTCTACTAGACTGAGAGGGACCTCGACGCCTCTCGCGCTTACGCGAACCAGACCCATGCTCACATCACCGAGCAGGGCGAGGCGATCAAGCTACTCAACAACGACCGAAGAAGCCTTCGCCAGCAGCGTGCCAAGAAGGACGCTACGATTCGCCGCCTTCGTGCCTGGATCGCGTCACTTGAGGCCACTGTCCAGGCCCAGGAGGATCAGATTCGTCATCTGGAGGATGACGATGGAGGCATCGATATTCAGGGAGGAGACGCCTTTCTGAGCGATGACGACGACTTTGAGGAGGACAAGAACACCGAGGAGGAGGACTACGAGTTCCTGGAGGCAGGACCTGACGACTACGTCCCGATCGATATCGATGATGAGGAGTAGATGCACTAGTTCCACTTATAGTAGGTGTGAGTTGTATCCTGTCCTTTGTATCGTAGCATGAGAATGGTTCTTAAAACCATTGGAGTATGTGTGTAGTTTGTACTATGTGTTGCATGAATGAATGAATGTTATGTTTGTCATGAAAAGATTACAAGTTTTTCAAATGTTTTTCAACTTAACCAAAATGAACCATAGAATGTTCCCTCTCATCTCATAATCTCCTACATCTTCAGATGGCCCCTCCGAATCGCACCAACGACGCGATGCTGCAACTTCTGCAAACCCTGCTTGCAGACCGGGAAACCGAAAGAGCCGAACGTCAAGCCAACCTCATCGCCTTGCAGAACATCGCCAACCAAGGCCCTGGAAATCATGACCACCCCGGATCCAAGCTCAAGAACTTCCAAAACACCAACCCTCCGGTGTTTAGCAAGACCGAGGAGCCCCTCGACGCCGACGATTGGCTCCAGACTATGGAGAACAATCTGGAAGTAGCTGGAGTGGAAGCCAACGAGAAGGTGTTGTTCGCCACTCACTATCTCGCTGGACCAGCTCGCGCTTGGTGGACCAGCACCCGTGCCATGAACGGAGGTCAATTCATGACTTGGGAGGATTTCAAACTCAAGTTCAGCAAGTACCATGTACCCCCGGGTCTTATCAAGAAGATGAGGGATGAATTCCGTGAGCTGAAACAAGGTCGCATGACGGTGGTGGAATACCGCGACAAGTTTCTCACTTTGTCAAGGTATGCCCCTGATGAGACTGACACCGTTGAGAAGAGGAAGGAGAGATTCCTGAACGGACTGCATGATGAAATGCAGACTGTCCTCGTCAACATTCCCTTCGTCGACCTCGAAGCCCTTGTTGACTCCGCCATCCAGATGGAGGGCAAGTTAAACCAAGCCAATGAGAACCGCAAGCGCCGCATGGCCAATCAGAGTGGATCAAGCCACCCCCAAAAGTTTCGCCCTAGCTCAAGCGGAGGTTTCCCTCCGAGAAACAACAAACCCCCGATGCAGAACTCTCGCCCCGGTTATCAGAACCGGAGTGGAGGAAACTCCAAGCCAGGAGGCTACAACAACAACTACAACAACAACAACTACAACCGCGCTCCACCCCGAGCCCCTAACAACACCAACACCAACACCAACCCCAGAACCGGAAGCAATGCCATTCCTGTGGCGAACAAGCAGGACAAGAGCACTATCACTTGTTATGAGTGTGGTGTAGTGGGACACTACTCCAACGAGTGCCCCAAGCGCCTTGCCAAGCTCGCCGGCAACACCGCTGCCCCTGCTCAGCAGCAACGCCGTGTCTCCACCGGCAAGAAGTTCGCCCCCAACAACCCCAACAACCGCAACGGCCGCCTCTACCACATGAACGCCGAAGAAGCCCAGGAAGCACCAGATGTGGTGCTGGGTATGTTTTCTGTCAACCACACCCCTGCTAGAGTGTTGTTTGATTCTGGAGCATCTCATTCCTTTGTCACCGAAGATTTTACATCAACAAGTAAAATTCAACCCCTCAGTTTGAAGCATGTTATGATAGTTCAAATCCCCGGATCAACCACCAAAGCCAGAAAATTTTGCAAAAATGTGCCAATCAAAATCCATGATGTAGATTTCTTTGCAAATCTAATAATACTTGGAACCAAAGGTTTGGAAGTTGTCCTAGGAATGGACTGGATGTCCAAGCACAATGGATTGATAGACTGCGCCAAGAAAGCCATAACCATGACTAGCAGCACCGGCATCGTAGTTGAGCACGTCTCTGAAAAACTACCCAGAAAATTTACCTGCAACCAAAGTGTATCCAAGCCAACTCTGGATCAAATCAGGGTCGTTTGTCGCTACCCTGATGTGTTTCCGGATGATCTACCCGGTATGCCCCCGGATCGGGATATCGAGTTTATCATCGAGTTAATCCCCGGAACTGGACCCATCGCCCAGAGAGCCTACAGCATGAACGCAACCGAGCTTGTGGAGCTGAAGAAGCAAATAGATGACATGTTAGCCAAAGGTTTGATTAGACCAAGTGCATCCCCCTGGAGATCCCCCGTCTTGTTTGTCGACAAGAAGGATGGTGCAAATCGTTTATGCACGGACTATCGTAAGCTTAACGATGTCACCATCAAAAACAAATACCCCTTACCCAAGATCGAAGACTTGTTTGACCAACTCACCGGATCCCGAGTTTTCTCCAAGATAGATCTTAGAACTGGATACCACCAACTGAAGATCCGAGCCACCGACATTCCAAAAACTGCCTTTACCACCAGATATGGGTTGTATGAGTACAATGTCATGTCGTTTGGACTGACCAATGCCCCCGCTTATTTCATGAACCTCATGAATAAGATCTTCATGAACTTTTTGGACAAGTTTGTCGTTGTGTTCATCGACGACATCCTCGTCTACTCCAAGTCCGAAGAGGAACATGAACAGCATTTGGAGATTGTTCTAGAAACCCTTAGACAGCACAAGTTGTATGCCAAGTTTAGCAAGTGCGAGTTTTGGCTGGAAGAAGTTGGATTCCTCGGACACATCTTGTCTGCAGGAGGAATTGCCGTAGATCCCGCCAAAATCAAAACTGTTATGGAATGGAAAGCCCCAACCACACAAACCGAGGTCCGCGCTTTTCTTGGATTAGCCGGATATTACCGCAGATTTGTAGAAGGTTTTTCGAGCATCGCTCGACCAATGACCCAACTGCTGAAAAATGACAGAAAGTTTGAGTGGACCGACAAATGCGAAGAGAGCTTTCAACAGCTCAAGAGTAGACTGACAACAGCCCCCATCCTGATCATGCCAGATATCGCAAAGCCCTTTGACGTATATTGCGACGCCTCCAAGACTGGACTTGGATGCGTGCTTATGCAAGAAGGCAAGGTTGTATCCTACCTTTCAAGGCAACTCAAGCAACATGAACAGAATTACCCAACCCATGACCTCGAGCTTGCAGCCGTGGTCTTAGCCCTGAAAGTTTGGCGTCATTACCTCATGGGTAATCGATGCGAGATCTACTCCGACCACAAAAGCCTCAAATATATATTCACCCAGAAAGAGTTGAACATGAGACAACGCCGATGGATCGAATTGATCAAGGATTACGACATGGAGATTCACTACCACCCCGGCAAGGCCAATGTGGTAGCGGATGCTTTGAGTCGACTGCCGTGCCAGTTGAACTCCATGCTCGCAACCGAACAGCCCAGTTTGCACCAAGAGTTTGAACAGTTCAGACTTGAACTTGTGAGTGAAGGATTCCTAGCCAGCATAGAACTGCAACCCACCTTGATTGGTCAGATCAAGGAAGCCCAGAAGGACAACGCTAGCATTGACGGAATCAAGAAACAGATAGCCGAAGGAAAAGCCCCCGGATTCACCGTAGACGAAGCCGGAGTGCTTTGGTACAAAGAACGTCTCTGCGTACCATCGGACTCTAACTTGAAACAAGTCATTCTGCAAGAAGCCCATGACACCCTTTATTCAATCCACCCCGGAGGTACCAAGATGTACCAAGACCTAAAAGAACAATTTTGGTGGCACGGAATGAAGAGAGAGATCGGTAGCTATATCGCTAAGTGTGACATCTGTCAGAGAGTCAAGGCAGAACACCAACGACCCGCCGGACTGTTGCAACCCCTTCAGATTCCCGAATGGAAATGGGACTCCGTAGGAATGGACTTTATCACCGGACTGCCCAAATCCAGCAAAGGCAATGATTCAATCTGGGTAGTGGTCGATAGATTGACCAAAGTCGCCCATTTCATCGCCGTCAAAACCACCTATCAAGGCCCCAAGTTAGCTGAACTGTACATCTCCAGAATAGTCGCTTTGCACGGAACCCCCAAATCGATAGTGTCAGATAGAGGATCCCAGTTCACCTCAAGGTTCTGGCAGAAAGTGCATGAAGGACTAGGCACTCGCCTAAATTTCAGCACCGCCTATCACCCTCAGACCGACGGATAGACTGAGAGAGTAAACCAGATACTGGAAGACATGCTTAGAGCATGCGTACTGGAATACGGATCCAAGTGGGAAGACTGCTTACCTTACGCAGAATTCTCTTACAACAATAGTTATCAAGCCAGCCTACAGATGGCCCCCTTTGAAGCCTTGTACGGAAGGAAGTGCCGTACCCCCCTGAACTGGTCAGAAGTCGGAGAAAGCCAAGTTTTCGGCCCAGATGTTCTTCGTGAAGCCGAAGAGAAAGTCCACAAGATCCGCGAGTACCTCAAGACTGTGCAATCTAGACAGAAGAGCTACGCCGACAAGAGACGTCGGGAGATGACCTTTGAGATCGGAGATTTCGTTTATCTCAAAGTATCCCCCTTGAAAGGGATGCAAAGGTTTCAGCTGAAAGGAAAGCTTGCACCTCGCTATGTAGGACCTTTCCAAGTCCTCAGCCGCCGAGGTGAAGTATCTTATCAACTGGAGTTGCCTGAAGAAATGTCGGCTGTGCACGACGTGTTTCACATCTCACTTCTCCGGAAATGCCTTGAAGTCCCTGAGAAGACCGAAGTGTTCAAGAACATCGATCACAGATCGGTGGATATCAACCAGGATCTGACTTACCGCGAAGTGCCGATTCGCATATTGGAAGAAGCTTACCGAACCACCCGCACCCGAAGCATCAAGTTTCTGAAGATCCAATGGAGCAATCATACCGAGGATGAAGCCACCTGGGAACGCGAAGACTTCATGAAGAAGGAGTACCCAGATCTCTTTAGTACCTAACTTTCTTTTCGATCTCGGGACGAGATCTTTTGTAAGGGGGAAGGGTTTGTAACACCCCAAATTTCAATAAAAAGAAAGTTAGAGAATTCCAGAAAACAAAATTTCAAACCAACAAAAACTTTTCTTTTGCATATAGTATCATGCATAGGACTTGTGCATTTGAGTGATATGCCATGATGATTGCTTTTACTTGTATTTGATATGCTCTAAAACCCTAGTGTGATCATGTGAGGATCACAAACCAAATAAATCAAAGAGGAAGAAATTCCATAAATAGCAAAACCCTAAAAACCCTCACATATGCTCTATGGCATTTTTATAAATCTTGACCCTAGACCTATTTGGTCTTCACCATTAGCTGAATAATGTTATTAAACACTTATTACAACTTTTGGAACCAAGGTTGCACAATTCAAATGAAATCCAAACACAATTCCCCCTCACATATGATAATGGTCAATTTTGACAATTATAGTCTGATCACCACTTTGAGCCCCTGCAAATCAATTTTCCCAAACCAATTCTTGCTAACTCTTTGCACCATTTCAAAGTCAACATCAAGGTGAACAACTTTGATAAAGATCACCCTGCCAAATTCATTCTTGGATCAATAGCTATGCTCATCCAAAGTTGCAACATTTTGACAAGTGGAACAATCTCACACTTGTCAATTTTTGAAATTTTTGAATTCTAATTTTTCCACCACCACCTCAAATCACCTCTGGTCTTTTACAACTAATACCAACACTCACTTTTCAAAAACATTCACCTTTTGAATTATTTCCAATTTGGATAATTTTGTATTTTCCAAAATTGAACACTATTTAGACACTATTTGCTATAGTGATCTACACCTCTAATCTACATCAAACCTAGCCCATTTGGTCCCCTGGTTCCCTCTAACCATCAATGACACATAGTGGAGCTAAGGAGGAGGGGATAGCTTGCATGGCATGGCCATGCCGGCCATGGCATCACCATGCCGCACCCCCTCTCTTCCCCTTGCTTCCCAACCCTGGCCACCATGCCCTTGCCCTCCACCTCACTCTACTGGATCACCTAGCACCGGCCACGGTCGAGGAGGAGCTCGACACTGGCCAGACCAGCGCGCGCCCATGGCGGCCAGCATGCCGTGGACGTCGCACGAGAGCGCGCCACGGGCACCCACTGGCCACGCGCCGCGCCACCATCTCGCGTTCGCCCTGGCCCCGCTGACTAGCCGTTGAGCATCACCACGCCACCACGACACCGCCAGACATGGCCACGCCAAGACCCTGGACCGCCGCCGCCGTAGACGGGGAAGAAGATCCCGCCACCGCCGCGGCCGTCGTGGAAACAACGCGACCCAACCAAGCCTCCCCCGACCAAGCTGTCGCTGCCGTTAGACTCGCCAGGAACCGCAGAACAGCGCCACGCCCTCGCCTAGCTCACTAGCTCGCCGGAGACGCCGCGAGCATGTCGACCACCACCCTGCCCCGCAACCCTCTCTCAATCCTATAAATAGAGCGTTCCCTGGACAGAACTGAGCACACCACCTCGCTCCCCACCTCTCACAGCTTCTCCACCACCACTCCACTCACTCGATCGTCGCCGGAGCTGCTCCAATTTGAAGATCGACGCCGCCAGTACCCGGAGGTCGCCGCCGTCGATTGGAGCTGTTCCAGGAGGAGCCGCCGGTACCAGGAGCTCCGCCGTCGTCCACAACTTCCCCACGCACACTGCCATCCCTCGCTGGAGCACTGGTTAGCCCTCCGACCCCCTAGGTTCGCCGCCAGAGCGTCGGGTTCTCGTCGGAGAAGACGATGAACCTCGACCGTCGGATTCACTTCTAATCCAACGCCTCACTTTAAAACGTACCGATTCGGGTTAGATGAGCCGCTGACAGGCGGACCCCACCCTGTCAGGCAGCCCGCACGGCACTGGACCGTGGTGGGCTGGCTCGGGCCGTTTTCAAACCGTTTGGCCCAACTAGTTTTCCCGCCGGCCTGTTAAATTCAAAACCAGTTTAATTAATTACAAATCCATTTGAATACTGCCTCCACTTTGAAATTCAACCATTTCAAATTGGCTAAACCAAATCTAGTGAATTTTATATTGTTAGAAAGCTACTAAAATTCTCTACAACATGACACTGGCCTCATGGTCAGATTCTTTGTAGAATAAATATGATAAAAATAACAAGGCAGGGACTTTTCCCTATTCAAATAATTCTTAAAAATCAACCAAAATAGATATTAAGTTAATTCCAACTCTAATAGCTCACATTGGACTTACACTAATTGTTTATGCAATAAAATGGTGTGGTCACTTTGCATGATCATGCCATGGTTTAATGAATGGATATTTTGACTAGTTTAACTAGTTGATATTGTCCAAACCTATTAAAGTAAATTGTGTGAAGTCTTACACTTCATTTAAACTTGTCTCACATGGATTCATGGGATGTTTGGACCCCTGGCTCCAAACTCTCTTATATGAATTTCTTGAGATTTAAATCAAAGGTAGTGTTATTTAAATGGTATGAGGTGATCCACCTCATTTAAATCATTTTCCCAAATGATGATGATGAACATTTGACTTAGGTCAATATGAGTTCATCCATGATTGTTGGAGAAATTAAATCTTAAGAAGATTTCAATGAGAGGAAATTATTTCTCAAGAACCCTATGGAAACTATCATTTACATATGGAATACAAGTTCTATTTAAATCCCACAACCCATGCACCCTAGTTTATTTATTTGGTGTGCATAGAGTAGTTTGTGTGTTTATTTGTGATGTGTGGAATAGCCATTGAATTAGTGAGTAATTATACTCGTATTCCAATTTAGACGGTAGCACCGGAGAGTACGCCGAAGAAGAAGGTTGCTACCAGGAGGAAGAGGAGGAACAGTTTGAGAACTACCAAGGCAAGCTATACTCTTGCAAGCTACTACCAGTGCATGCTAATAGTCTTGCAAAGTGCAAAGCCCCTTGGGGCAAGGCACCATGTTCTTACCTTTTCTTATATGAACCCATCCCAAGTTTTTACTTTACAAGTTTTTACTTGTTTCCTAAATGAGTTACTTTTATAGTTAACTTTGGTCAAAGTACAAGTTGAGTCCTAGATTAGTGAGTTAGTCTTCCCAAAGCAAAGCAAGTTAGCACCCCTCATGAATTAGAGCTAGTGCTGAAGAATTAAAACTTGACTACTCTAGATGGGAACCATGTGAATTTGAAAGGATTTTGAAACCTTGGAATGAAGATGCATTCCATTGAATGATTTTTGAAGGTGAATATGACCAAGAGAAGATGGTGATTTTTGATAAAACATGATGTTGGTTTGAATGCGATACCTTTCCAATTATCAAGTACCCCCACAATACCTGATTATGGGTAGGGCGTAACTGGAAGTTTATGCGTCTTAGTATGGGTTCCCTCTAAACAAGCGTCATCGGGGTTATGCCGAAAGCTGCCTCTACCACAAAAGAAACGATACGATATGATGCGAAATGAGCTGAATGTCCGGCCCAAGCCTTGTGCAGTTCCCAGGCTGACTGTCTATCTTCACTGGGAGGCCAAGCTCATGGGGAGAGGTGCTCATACTAAGGTTCGTAAGTGAAAGGTTATGGTTGATGATCCGCGTACTGTGTTACGATGATTCGGGAAAATCTCGACGGATGAAATCAAATGTTGTGGCACAAGTGTGCAACCTCTGCAGAGTGTAAACCTATTCGAAAAGCCGCGTCCACGGTTACGGATGGTTGGAAAGGCCATACAGTTTCCGATGTCATATCTTTGAAAATGATGTTGAAAAGGATGATGGTGAAATGACTTGTGGTGAATTGAATTGAAATCACCACTTGAATGATGGGAATGACACTAATGTTCCCACTTGAGTTAGTTAGCACTTGAGTAAGCTTTTCTCAAAACTTTGTGAAATAAAACTAGCTTTATGCAAATAAACTAGAGCTTAGCAAACCATACTAGAATGTCTAGCACTTACTTTAGTATTAGTTTGCGAGTACTCAACGTACTCACGGCTTTGTCCCTGGCTATTCAAATGGCCAGAGTATGAAGACGACCAAGGAGATGACCAGCAGGACGCCTACGACAACTAAGCGCCTTCCGACGTCAAGCGTTGGCCTGTGGACTAGAGAGTCCTTGTATCTTACGCTTCCGCTATGTTGAACTATGAACTTGTGTTTGTTCGTTGATCAATAGATCAACTATTCGTGTAATATGGATCATGTGATTCCAATTTGTAAGACTTATGGTTTGTAATGAATGATGACTGTGATACTTAACTATTATGCCTCGTAACAACAATATTCCTGGGATTGCGATGTATGACATAATAGGCATTCGGACTTAAAAATCCGGGTGTTGACACATATAGCCTAACCTAGGAGCTAGTTGGTTGGGGAAGATGAGCTTAACAACCATTAGGACAACCCTAAGGGGGAGAGCGAGGGATCAGTTGGATCCAATATGAATCAATACTTTGAGCAAGATAGTTGATGAAGGTCTGAACTGAGAGAAAGTTCGATCTTATTTTTATAAGATTATCGAACACTACTTTCAGAAGGATGTCAGACCAGAAGCCGAGATTTATACCTCGAGGAAGTAAGAAGTGGACTATAACTTGAGAAAGTGAGTAATATTTACTCAGAAGTATGAAAGCTCAAGTAAGACAAAATTAATGAAGTTGGACGAAGGAAATATCAGAGACAAAACCTAATGGATTCCAGGAAGAATCTGGACAAGGGATATATTTAATTATATCTAGTGAGATCACCACGGAGTTCGAGAGAAGTCGTAGTCTGCATAAGTCAGATCCACACTCCGAAACGTGAGAGAGTTCAAACTTTGAGGACGAAGTTTAGTTTAAGGGGTAGAGACTGTAATATCCCAGGTATTGGGGTTACAAAATAGAGGAACTCGGATGTGTGCATTGCATTCATGCATCGAAAATCTGGGAAAATTTCGCGCTTTTATTTAAAACACAAAGAGATCGAGGTTTCTCTTACGTCGGTGGAATTGAATTAGGTCATCGATGTGAGTGCGAGAAATTTTGACATGACCTCTGTGAAGGCATGTGATTTGGGGGGAATGATTTGAATTCAAATTCAAATATGAAAGATAGAAACTCAAATAAGAATTTCAATTGGAATTTGAATTCTAAACCTTTATGCCACATAATATAATCAAAACAAAATATAAACCCTAAAATAGATACTTAACACTTGAATACATTTATAGTCATGCAATATTTACAAGACAAGCAATTCAGTAATAAAGTTATCATACAGAAAGCAAAACAGTTCTTTATTGATATTAACACAATTATACAATGTCTTTACATGATTGAGGAATTAAAAGAATATTACAAAAGAATGGAAATAAAAACCCTAAAGTAATTCCTAACTATTTCTTCATCTTCTATTTTCTTCTTCTTCTGTTCTTAACTTGTATTCCTGCAAAAATAAAATAACTAAAAAGGGGATTTTGGTTAGTGATTACTCTCAGGTTTTGGCATAGTGTTGCTATGCTGAACTCATCATTGAGTAGTTAATTTAGAGGCCAAATCTGTAGTATTTGTTCTTATCAACAAATCTTGGCCTCAGGCTCATGCATCATGGGCAGGGTCAAGTTAACACTTGGCATTGTCAAAAATAAAGTACATCAAAGGATAATATCAAGCCAACGGAGCTGATCCACAACTAGAAATATCTTCACAGGGAAACTTGAACCAGGAGGGTCCCACATGTAAGCAGCTGCAAGCAGCTCACACACACATGCAACCTGGTGTGTTGTCAACACAAAGAACAGCAGCAAAAAGGTAGATGAAATAAGCCAACCAGCCGCAGCTGAGCTGCTAGCCAACTCTTCACACGGTTCTCCACAACAAACCACACCGTATCCATCCAAGAACATCAATTTCAGTTCAACAGCCAAAACCACAAATCCTTCCCAGGCAACCATCTAGGAAATCAATATCAATATCATAACCGAAGTTACAAGGAGAACCATGGTGACAATATGAGCCAGGAGGAGCAGGCACAACCCATGGAGGAGGTGGACGCCAAGATCAGCAACAAAGCCAGATCAACATCAAGCAAGATAAAGCAACCCTCCAACAGCAGGTATTAGGCAACAAGTTAAGCATGGCATCTGTTCTTAGATTTGCATAATCACATGAGAGGAAATCTAGAGAAAACACCCAAACCAGCAGATCCATCTACCCTTCAACCAGGTTTTCACCTAGGAGGATTAGAGGGAGCTATTTCTCTCAGTCTTGCATAGTGGTGCTATGCTAAGTCATCACAGAGAATTAAAAATCAAGTCATAGTATCTGTTCTTCTCCAATATAGGCCTCAGTCTTTGCATCATTGGCAAGACTACAAAACTCAAGCAAGATCTGTCCTTATCAGTTTATATCTAGAAATAGGGGACATCAAGATCCAACTGTAAAATCCAACAATTGGAAAAAATCATCTCTTGGCTACTAATCAGCAACCAGATCATATTCAAGAATCTACAACAGCATCACCTTGTGCACTACAACACAATATTGTCCAGAATCATATATGCATATGCTTTAGTCATCATCGTAAGCAAACAAGTAAAGCCATCAGTGCTTAATCAACATACTACATGCATCAACTTGGGGTCCAGAAAATAGATTCCAGGCCAACCAAGTACAACCTAAGTAGTAGTAGTATTTAATACATCAAGTAAATCATGCATCTGCAAGAAAGGATAGTTGTATCTTGCAGGTCTGAGCCCATAATGATAATATACAGAGGGATAACTAGAGTATTTCAGTTGACTGAACTTTCCTGGTTCAGTCAGGTAGCCACAGACCATCAGGTCATGAATGAGCAAATTATCTGAATGGAGGCATCACCCATAGTACATGGCAGTAACAAAACAATACTAGATCAGGCCACAATTCACAGGGAATAATAATTCTTGCCTCCACTACATGGGCATAATTTATTTAGCCTCACTACACACGCATGTATACCACCAGTAGCACAAATGGATCAGTAGTAAGGATGCAGCCAAACACTATAACCATGAACAGAGATGAGAGAGGTTTAGCTCACAGTGCCGTGGCGGAGAAGTGTTAATCGACGCCGAGGTTGTGTTTGAAGCGCCGTCCATCGGAGTCGAGCACAACAGCTCACAGCCCCATCACCAACACGCCACCAGAATACCACCACTTGAGGAATTAGAACAGTCGGAAGCGTGGGAGCACGAGCGCCGTGTCAGCGACTGAACCAGCACAAGCCACGGTTAGCCACAGCGTCGTGTGTGAGCACAGGTGGTGTAGAGGTCCGTGGCGAAGTCAAGCCGAGAAACAGCGGCGGCGGAGGGGGCCGAAATCGGCCGGAGCCATGCGAGGCAGCGGGGCAGCCATGGGAACCAGGCCGTGCGCGCGGGCGCAGTACGGCGCCAGGGAAGGTGCAATGGTAGAGAGTTCCGTGGAGGCGTCAAGACGGGGTGAGGCGGCGCCGGAATCAACCGGCGATAGCCGGGCTCACCGGAGGCGAAGTTAGGGTTTACCAGAGAGGTGCGTTGGGGGCGAGGCCGAGCATCTCAACGGAGAGGAGACGGCATGGGGTATCAAGGCATCGCGTCGGCGGACTGTGGCGGCCGGCGTCGGTACCGGAGACGGCCGGCAACCAATCGGAGCAGCGCCCTCGTCGGTGATGATTTGGGGGAAAGCTCGGGAGCGTAGAGGCGAGGGGAATTTGGTGGAGGAGAAGAACGAGCTGGTGGTGGAACAGCTCCAGCGTGCGGCAGCGTCGAATGCGGCCAACAATGGCCGGACCGGCGCCGGGCAGCAGCTAGGGATCTCAGGTTTGGGGGCGGCTGATTAAGACCACGGGGATCAAATCGACCAAGAGGATGCGGCAGAGCATAGCAAGGCGGAGCAAAGCCCTATATCTCTGGCGCCATGGTTGGCCAGGAGCGGCCGGGAACGAACGGCGCCGCCGCAGGGATGTGGTGGACGCGAGAGAGAAGAGAGGTGAGGGCGGTGACGATGTGTGCGAGTGAGAGGGGTGAGCGAGAGAGAGAGGGGTCGGGCCAGTTTCATGCCTGGCTCGACCAGGTCGAGTCGGTCGGACCAAGTTGGTCTGGGCCAGGTTTGGGCCAAACCATTGGGCCATTTGGTCCATATTTTTTTTTATTTTATTTATTTCCTTTCCCTATGAAATTTTATCATTTAAAATTTAGTTAAATAACAACCAATAAATAAAAGTGAGTAACAGAAAATTACCCCTATAATAATATATAACAAATACTTTGAAACTAAAGGAAAAATAATTTAGAGTTTCCTCTAAATTTTAAAAAGACTAATTTTAAATCTTAAACTATTAAACCTAAATATTAAAAATATAATTTCTAGTTTCTATTCTTCACATAAAGAAAATATTACTTTGCATTAAAATGCCATATAAAACAACAAATAATTATTGATGATTGTATTTAACCATATGACAATCCTAACTAATCGTTACTTCAATTATTAACTCAAAACCCTAAACCCTAACAGTATTATCATATTTCTATTAAGTCTTTTGGCATAATATAATGTTAAATCTATTATCATTTTATTTCAAAGTAATTAATCACTTTAAGTCCGTTACCAATTATTGTTTTAGGCATTATATCACAAATAGGAAAACTTAGTTCCATTATGAAATCACAACTTCATAATTTCATGAGAATCATAAACCCTAAGTCCTATTTAAAACCCTAACTCTATTATCTTATGTGAAACCTAATTTACTTCTAAACCTAAACCCTAGCTTGGAACATGAGATCATGATACTTTCCTTTTCAAACATAAAACCATAATAGCAACTAAATAATTGCCATGATCACATAAAATGTAAGAACCTTAACACTAGTTAATTGCTATGCTATGATTTCATCTAAATAAAACTTGTTGATCTAGTAGGATCAACCTAGTGCAAAACCCTAGTTCCTATTCCCAAGACCACCATCCTTAACTATCCATGATTAGCATCACAACATTGTGATGAATCCTAATAGTAACCATGATTGATGAGTACCTTACATTCCATACTCCACTAAACCCTACTAGTGTGAGATATTTATGAACCATCCTATTTAGGAACCAAACATTCTTTACTTAGTGAATGCAAAGGTAAACCTTAGGCAACCACAACCTTAATTGTAATACTTCTTATTACTTAAGAAGTATGTTCTTCAAAAGTTATTCTTTTGAAGAATATAACAAGTAATCATCAACCCTATGATACGTCCAATTTGCATCACTATTTTATATCATAATTTGCTGTTATTCATTGATATATTTCATATTGGGACACAATACTTATGTTATTTCATCTATTTTGCATGTTTCATCATTATTGGAGGATCAAGCACCGGAGCCAGGATTCTGCTGGAAAAAGCACCGTCAGAACGCAATATTTCGGAAGATCAACTGTGGAAGGAAATTATACCAAAAATCCTATTTTTCAAGATGACGAAGGAAGCCAGAAGGAGGAGCCAGGAGGACCCAGGGTGGGCCTACACCCTAGGGCGGCGCGGCCCATGGCCTGGCCGCGCCGCCATGTGGTTTGGGGGTCCCACGACCCCTTTCGCCTCCTTTTCTTCGCGAAATCCTTCATCCCGAAAACCTAAGCCACAGGGGGTACCTCGCGAAGAGTTACAGCCGCCTCTGCGGGGCGGAGAACACCAGAGAGAAAAGAGCTCTCCGGCGGGCAGGAATCCGCCGGGGAAATTCCCTCCGGGAGGGGGAAATCGACGCCATCGTCACCGTCATCGAGCTGTACATCATCTCCATCACCATCATCATCATCTCCACCATCATCACCGCCGTCTCCACCGCTGGACACTGATACGTCCAAAACGTATCTACTTTCCCGAACACTTTTGCTATTGTTTTGCCTCTAATTTGTGTATTTTGGATGCAACTAACACGGACTAACGCTGTTTTCAGCAGAATTGCTCTGGTGTCTCGTTTTTGTGCAGAAATCCAACTTTCGGGAAAATCCTCAGAATTTATGCAGAAGGCCCTATTTTCCCAGGAAACTAACGGAGCCAGAAGGACAATTGAGGTGGAGGCCCGAGGGCCCCACACCATAGGGCGGCGCGGCCCAGGGGGGGCCCGCGCGGCCCTGTGGTGTGGCCCCCTCGGCCGGCCTCCGACGCCCTCCTTCGGACTACTTATCGGCCTCGACCTAAAAACGCACGGGAAGAAGTCGAAGTCGCCAGAAACCCTCCAGAACGCCGCCACATCGCGAAACTCCGTCGCGGGAGCCAGAAGTCTCCGTTCTGGCACTCCGCCGGGACGGGGAATTGGAGGAGATCATCGCCGCCATCACCGCCATCACCTCTACATCAACCAGCCATGTTTCCCCCATCCATGTGTGAGTAATTCCCCCGCTGTAGGCCGAAGGGGATGGTAGGGATTGGATGAGATTGGTCATGTAATAGCATAAGATTGTTAGGGCATAGTGCCTAGTGTCCGTAATTGGTACTTTGATGATATTGTTGCAACTTGTTATGCTTAATGCTTGTCACTAGGGCCCGAGTGCCATGATCTCAGATCTGAACATGTTATTGCTTCATCATGATATTCATTGTTTATGGTCTTACCTATAAATTGTATACACATGTCGCTGTCCGGAACCGATGGCCCCGAAGTGACAGAAATCGGGACAACTGGAGGGAATGGTAGCGATGTGAGGATCACATGTGTTCACGGAGTGTTAATGCTTTGCTCCGGTACTCTATTAAAAGGAGTACCTTAATATCCAGTAGTTTCCCTTGAGGCCCGGCTGCCACCGGCTGGTAGGACAAAAGATGTTGTGCAAGTTTCTCATTGCGAGCACGCACGACTATATATGGAACACATGCCTATTGATTGCTTTGTACTTGGACACCGTTTTATTATTATCTGCAAATGCCCTGCTATGATTGTTACATGAGTTTCTCTCATCCATGCAACGCCCGTCATCCGTCCCCGTGCCTACAGTATTTTAATCCTGCTGTTTACTAAAATCACTACTGCTGTCTCTGTTACTCTGCTGCTGTTATTTCACTACTGCTACTGCTATAAAACTGTTACTACTGATAAACTCTTGCGAGCAAGTCTGTTTCCAGGTGCAGCTGAATTGACAACTCCACTGTTAAGGCTTCCAAGTGTTCTTTGTCTCCCCTTGTGTCGAATCAATAAATTGGGTTTCACTTCCCTCGAAGACTGTTGCGATCCCCTATACTTGTGGGTCATCAAGACTATTTTCTGGCGCCGTTGCCGGGGAGCATAGCTTTATTTGGAAGTTCACTTGGATTAATATTGTTCGCTGCAAATTCTCCATCATGGGTAAACCTCGCGATACTAAGATCGCCATATTACCATCCACTACAAGAAAAGGTACAATTCTGAATACCTCTGCTGCTCTTGATTCACCATCTATGATTGATAAACTTGTTTCACCGCCACCATGTGGTGTGGGCCCCCCTTTGCCCCACTTTGTCATCTCTTTCTCCCAGAACAGTCTCTCTCCCGAAAAAACTCGTACCAAGTTCCTCTCTCTCGCGTTTTTGCTCCAGAGCTCCAGATTTCTCGATCTCTTTGCTCAGCCCAGATTTCTGTCTGAAATTTGGCAAATTTGCTCTTCGAGAAGCTATGAAGAAGTTCAGTTTTGGAGAGTTGTTCAAGAAGGGGACAACCAGCACCGGGAGACCTTCTAGGGCCGCCACCCGGATTAGGCGATCATACAATGAAGACATCATCGCGCCTAGCTTCGCGCCCGAAGAGGACAACGGGCCTCCTAATGCTTCTACTTTTCCATGCTATGACTTTCTAAGGAATGCAGGGATACTGGAGGATTTCTTAACCCTTGTCAACAGGGCAGGGTTGACCACCTATATGGGAGATGAAAGGGAGCAATACTACTTGCTCACTAAAATCTTCGTCGAGAGTTTTCAGTTCAACAACAAACATTATGAGCCAACGGTTGCATTCAGGATCTATGGTAATCCTGTTACTATGCCATTGAAGGATTTTTGTCGTGCCTTGGATATTGCCCCTGTAGGTACAGCAAGTAGGATTGATGACAACCCCCGGGACTTGTTGGAGCTCTACCGAGGGATCACCGATGATGATTGTCGCACCATTCAGCGGGGCAAGATAAGGAACATTCAACTCCCCGCCATTAAGTATTTTGCATACTACATTGCTACTAGCATTCTTGGTAGGGAGAACACTAGTAATATCTCTAGCTACCATCTTGCTTTTCTGAATATTGCACTTACTGGTCAAACATCCTATCACCTTGGTGCTCTTATTGCTCGCCGCCTGACTACCAGGGGGCCTATTTTTGGAGGAACCATTGCACTGCGCGTTTTAACATTTCTTAATCTTCCTATTGATCCTAATGATGTGCCATTGGCCCCTAGGAGACTCGATATTACTGCTATGAAGAGTCATCATTTTGTTACCACTGACTCTACTTTAGATAATATGGTTTATAGAATGTTGTTTTCTGACGGGGAGGAGAAGGAAATCCCTCTTCCCCAACCAGGTTTGTTAAGTATTGACAGGCAGTCATGGTCGTGCACTAAGGAGGAGGTGGATGAACATATGAAGATACAAGATTTCCACCAGCAGCATGACTCCGAGGATGTCGAGCCCTCCTATGATTACACCGTCACATATCCCGGTGCTTCTTCTAGTACATACCCAGAATACGATCCATCTTCGTCATACTACGGAGACACTACCTCATGGGATCGATGGGATTGAACTCCACTTAGGCCAAAAGCCTAAGCTTGGGGGGAGGTATACCGGCATCACTCATTCTTTGCATATTATGGTTGCTGGATACTTGCACCTACTTGTTTTGTTCGTTTGAGTGGTTTTCTAATGAGAGGAAGATGATATTTGGGGAAGTGCTGCCTGAAAACAGATTCTGGAACGTTACCGTAAAAATTCTCAAAAATAGCCAGAGCGTCATTTTAAGCTGCAAATTTTTGTGCAGGTTCCCCAGGTTGTTATATAACTTTCATTAGTTGAACACTTTTCGATCTGAGCAACGTAAGATTTTTGTAAAAATCGATTTCTGTACTGCTGTCAGGTTTTGGCAGATTTCTGCCATCTCGCTTTTCTGTGTTTCTTTTAGTTTGCTATTTCTTGTTTTTGCTTAGTTTCCTTCCCAAAACACAAAAAGACCAAAAATATTTCTGTTGTTTCTCTTCACCATTTGTTTGCTTTGGTTTCTTGCATTTGTTTCGCTTTATTTGCTATTGCTAGTTTGCTATAAGAAAATCCAAAAAGATTTTGCTTTGTTCGCTTGTTTCCTTTTGCTCTTGTTCTCAAATTCGAAAACACCAAAAATATTTGCTGTTCTTCTTTGTTTTGTAAAGTTCTTTATGAGTTCAATGGTCTTCGGTGGCTGGAGCGTGGTTTTCATTTCATATTATCCAAGCTACACAAGTGAAAAGGCAATAATGACGATCTACGACAATCTGATTGTGGTGAGAGGCTGGTATGAACTCTATTTGTTTTCATTTTTGTACATATACTCATCCATGTGAGCATGCTTAGTTGGTTCATGTGAGGTATATGTTATTTGAGAAAGTCTAGTAGTTTATGATCTCTCATGTTTAGCTCCAATCTATTAATATGAGTAGCATGTCATGGATGTTTGCTTGCATTGTTTTGTTCATAAGTAAGTATGGCATTCTGGTATCCTCCTCTGAATAATTCATTTATATCGACTTGGCACATGCTCACGCATGCATATGACTGAACAAAAAGTCAATTAAGCCTCGATGATCTATATTGCTTCAGAGTTCTTGTATCACTTTTATGCCTCCGTTAATATATTTTGCCGCAAGCATGATTATGACAGTTACTGCTCTCTTGATTTGTCGCTCCCTAGTCTATTGCTAGCCTTCACTTGTACTGAGCGGGAACGCTGCTCGTGCTTCCAAATACCTGAAAACCAAGTTGTTCCAAAAGTGTCCACTATAAATACCTATGCATGGCATTTCAAACCATTCCAAGTAAATTCTCATGCGCTACCTTTAAAACCTTCAAAATGCTTCTCAATTTGTGTTTATGTTTCATAGCTCATGAGGAAGTATGTGGTGTTTAGCTTTCAACCTTGTCATTTACTTTTGACGGACTCTCATATGGACTAGTGGCACATCCGCTTATCCAATAATTTTGCAAAAAGAGCTGGCAATGGGATTCCCAGTCCCGAATTAATTAACTTAAAAAGACACTCCTCCATGGTTTGTGATTGTTGGACGGCACCCGAAGGATTCGGTTAGCCATGGCTTGTGTAAGCAAAGGTTGGGGGGAGTGTCATCATCATAATAAAACTAAAATAAAAAGGCACTCCTTCATGGTATGAGATTGTTGGCGTGCACCCGAGGATTCGGTTAGCCATGGTTTGTGCAAGAAAGGTTGGAAGGAGTGCCAAATAAATATGCAATAATTCATGGGAGCCGCTCTTGAAAGTCCGGTTGGCGAGGTAGTTAGTGTACCCATTACCATTCGTTGACAACAACAAACACCTCTCAAAATAATTTTACTCCTGTCTTTATAAAAATAAAAAGCTCTAGCGCATGTTAATCCCTGCTTCCCTCTGCGAAGGGTCAATCTTTTACTTTTATGTTGTGTCTCCATTATTTCTTTGAGCACTATCTTGAGAGCACAACTGTCATTCTTAGTACAATATGCTTGTCTCAAAATATGATTGATTGTGGTATAACTTTGATGCATTTATCTTTTGACAATCACTACTTCTAGTCTTTCTATGAACTCCAGAGGTGCCCGGGCATTTATGTTTTGCCAATCAAATACAGGCAAGCGAGATACCACTTTATCATACTCTCTTATGAACATTGCAATTCTGCTTATATACATGATTCATGATGCTTATTATTAATTGTTGGTACCTCTCCATGATTGACATAGCTGTTAGATGATCTTATTTGCATGTATCTCATTATGAACTGCTTAAGTATTAGCCATAGCATGAGAATATATACATCATATGAGCAAATGTGTTCGTGAAAGTTCTTTTATCGCTCAGTTGTTAACTGAATTGCTTGAGGACAAGCAATAAGCTAAGCTTGGGGGGAGTTGATACGTCCAAAACGTATCTACTTTCCCGAACACTTTTGCTATTGTTTTGCCTCTAATTTGTGTATTTTGGATGCAACTAACACGGACTAACGCTGTTTTCAGCAGAATTGCTCTGGTGTCTCGTTTTTGTGCAGAAATCCAACTTTCGGGAAAATCCTCGGAATTTATGCAGAAGGCCCTATTTTCCCAGGAAACTAACGGAGCCAGAAGGACAATTGAGGTGGAGGCCCGAGGGCCCCACACCATAGGGCGGCGCGGCCCAGGGGGGGCCCGCGCGGCCCTGTGGTGTGGCCCCCTCGGCCGGCCTCCGACGCCCTCCTTCGGACTACTTATCGGCCTCGACCTAAAAACGCACGGGAAGAAGTCGAAGTCGCCAGAAACCCTCCAGAACGCCGCCACATCGCGAAACTCCGTCGCGGGAGCCAGAAGTCTCCGTTCCGGCACTCCGCCGGACGGGAATTGGAGGAGATCATCGCCGCCATCACCGCCATCACCTCTACATCAACCAGCCATGTTTCCCCCATCCATGTGTGAGTAATTCCCCCGCTGTAGGCCGAAGGGGATGGTAGGGATTGGATGAGATTGGTCATGTAATAGCATAAGATTGTTAGGGCATAGTGCCTAGTGTCCGTAATTGGTACTTTGATGATATTGTTGCAACTTGTTATGCTTAATGCTTGTCACTAGGGCCCGAGTGCCATGATCTCAGATCTGAACATGTTATTGCTTCATCATGATATTCATTGTTTATGGTCTTACCTATAAGTTGTATACACATGTCGCTGTCCGGAACCGATGGCCCCGAAGTGACAGAAATCGGGACAACCGGAGGGAATGGTAGCGATGTGAGGATCACATGTGTTCACGGAGTGTTAATGCTTTGCTCCGGTACTCTATTAAAAGGAGTACCTTAATATCCAGTAGTTTCCCTTGAGGCCCGGCTGCCACCGGCTGGTAGGACAAAAGATGTTGTGCAAGTTTCTCATTGCGAGCACGCACGACTATATATGGAACACATGCCTATTGATTGCTTTGTACTTGGACACCGTTTTATTATTATCTGCAAATGCCCTGCTATGATTGTTACATGAGTTTCTCTCATCCATGCAACGCCCGTCATCCGTCCCCGTGCCTACAGTATTTTAATCCTGCTGTTTACTAAAATCACTACTGCTGTCTCTGTTACTCTGCTGCTGTTATTTCACTACTGCTACTGCTATAAAACTGTTACTACTGATAAACTCTTGCGAGCAAGTCTGTTTCCAGGTGCAGCTGAATTGACAATTCCGCTGTTAAGGCTTCCAAGTGTTCTTTCTCTCCCCTTGTGTCGAATCAATAAATTGGGTTTCACTTCCCTCGAAGACTGTTGCGATCCCCTATACTTGTGGGTCATCAGACACCGTCACCGCCGTAGCAATTTGGGTTTGATCTTGATTGTTTGATAGGGGAAACTCTCCCGGTATCGATCTCTACTTGTTGTTGATGCTATTGAGTGAAACCATTGAACCAAGTTTATGTTCAGATTGTTATTCATCATCATATCACCTCTGATCATGTTCCATATGATGTCTTGTGAGTAGTTCATTTAGTTCTTGAGGACATGGGTGAAGTCTAAATGTTAGTAGTGAACTATGGTTGAGTAATATTCAATGGTATGATATTTAAGTTGTGGTGTTATTCTTCTAGTGGTGTCATGTGAACGTCGACTACATGACACTTCACCATTTATGGGCCTAGGGGAATGCATCTTGTATTCGTTTGCTAATTGCGGGGTTGCCGGAGTGACAGAAACCTAAACCCCCGTTGGTATATCGATGCAGGAGGGATCGCAGGATCTCAGAGTTTAAGGCTGTGGTTAGATTTATTCTTAATTACTTTCTTGTAGTTGCGGATGCTTGCAAGGGGTATAATCACAAGTATGTATTAGTCCTAGGAAGGGCGGTGCATTAGCATAGGTTCACCCACACAACACTTATCATAACAATGAAGATTATTTAGCCGTATGTAGTGAAAGCATTAGACTAAAATCCCGTGTGTCCTCGAGAACGCTTGGTCATTATAAGTAAACAAACCGGCTTGTCCTTTGTGCTAAAAAGGATTGGGCCACTCGCTGCAATTGTTACTCTCGCACTTTACTTACTCGTACTTTATTCAACTGTTACATCAAAACCCCCTGAATACTTGTCTGTGAGCATTTACAGTGAATCCTTCATCGAAACTGCTTGTCAACACCTTCTGCTCCTCGTTGGGATCGACATTCTTACTTATCGAATAAACTACGATACACCCCTATACTTGTGGGTCATCAAGACTATTTTAGGCGCCGTTCTTGCGGGAGTGAAGCGCTATTGGTAAGTGGAATTGGTAAGGAAAACCTTCTTGTTGTGCTGATTTTATTTCTCACGTCGCTATAAGTCATTATGGAGAGATCTTCTCTTCAATTTTTATTTGGGAAATCTACTACTACTGCAACGGTAGTAGATGAGGCGCCAGGTGAGGAAGTGATACCATATAAAATACCTATGAAAATTATTGAACGTGTTATGGATAACCGCTATGAAGGGGATGGAACTGTCCATCCTGGTGATCATTTACTGTTTTTGCATGAATTATGCGGGTTATTCAAATGTGCAGGTGATAATGGGGATTCTCTTGAATGGAATGATATTGTGCCCCGGTTTTATTCTAAGTTCTATCCTCCAAGTGAAATTCATAAGGATCGGAATCGCATATATAATTTTTGGCCTCATGATGGAGAGAGTATTGCCCAAGCTTGGGGGAGATTGAAGTCTTTAATGCTCAAATGCCCCATTCATGAGCTTCCTGGTAATGTTATTATTGATAATTTCTATGCAAGACTTTCTTTTCAAGACAAGACCTTGCTGGATACTTCTTGTTCTGGATCATTTACACGCAACAAAGAAGAGTTTAAAAGGGACCTTCTTGATCGGATCCAAGAAAATACTGAAGGTTGGGAGAACGACAAGGATAGAGAATCAGGTATAATTTATGATTATAAATGCATTGAAGCTTTTATGGATACTGATAAATTTCGTAATATGAGTGCTACATATGGTCTTGATTCTCAAGTTGCTGTAAATCTTTATAAAGCTTTTGCCTCTCATTATAAATTGCCAAAGAAGAATTTTGATAAGTATCATGAACCGTATAAAGATAAAATTGATTCATCTATTAATAAATGCGTTGTAGTTGAAACTGCTGATCATATTATTCCTGAAGCTTATATTGAAAAAACTCCTTTCCCTGCTAAAATGAAGGAGTACTCTGTTATAAATAGTGCGGTTCATAAAAGTGAAAAGAAACCTGTAGAACCTGAAGAACAAATAAAAGTTGAACCTGCTGTTGCAATAGTTAAAGATCTTGTGACTGAAAATGTGGAGGATGGTCATATTATTTTCTGTGAAGATGCTTCTAATATTGTTTCACATCCTAATAAACCCAAACAAGCTAGTGTTCCTATGCTATCTGTTAGAATTGGTGATCATTGCTATTATGGATTATGTGATATTGGTGCAAGTGTTAGTGCTATTCCTTATGAGCTTTACACGGAGATTATGCATGAAATTGATTCTTGTGAACTTGAAGAAATTGATGTGGTTATTCAGCTGGCTAATAGAGAAACTATTTCTCCAATTGGTATTGTTCGAGATGTGGAAGTTTTATGTGGTAAGATTAAATATCCTGCTGACTTTTTGGTACTTGGTTCTGCTGCTAGTGATTATTGTCCTATTATTTTTGGTAGACCTTTTCTAAATACTTGTGGAGCTATTATAGATTGCAAGAAAGAGAAAATTTTGACTAAATTTGCTGGTGAATCTTATGAGTTTAACTTCTCTAAATTTACCAAAACTCCTTATAAAGCTGATTTGCCTAGTAATGATTTTAAAATGGAGCAGTGTGCATCTATTGTTCTTGTTCCTAATAATCCTTTGCAGCAACATTTGGAGGATAGCGAGAGTGAAGTTTTTAGGAAAGAAAGAGATGAGCTCGAGGAAATTTTTCTTCGCCAACCTATTCTCAAGCATGATTTACCGGTGGAAGATTTGGGTACGACACCTCCACCAAAGGAAGATCCTGTTTTTGATTTAAAGCCTTTGCCTGATAATCTTAAATATGCTCATATTGATGATAAGAAAATATATCCTGTTATTATTAGTTCTAAGCTTTCAGAGATTGAGGAAGAAAGGTTATTGGAAATATTGAAGAAGCACCGAGGAGCTATTGGCTACACTCTTGATGATTTGAAAGGGATTTCTCCTTCTATTTGCCAACATGCTATTAATATGGAAGATGATGCAAAGCCTGTTGTTGAACATCAGCGTCGTCTAATTCCGAAGATGAAGGAAGTGGTAAGGAATGAGGTATTACGACTTCTTGAAGCTGGTATTATATATCCTATTGCTGATAGTAGATGGGTTAGTCCTGTGCATTGCGTTCCCAAGAAAGGAGGAATGACTGTTGTGCCTAATGATAATGATGAGCTCATCCCTCAAAGAGTAGTTGTAGGGTATAGAATGTGCATTGATTTTCGAAAAGTTAATAAAGTTACTAAGAAAGATCATTACCCTTTACCATTTATTGATCAAATGCTAGAAAGATTGTCTAAAAATACTCATTTTTGTTTTCTTGATGGTTATTCTGGGTTTTCACAAATTGCTGTTAAAGCTAAAGATCAAGAGAAAACCACCTTTACTTGTCCCTATGGAACTTATGCTTATAGACGCATGCCTTTTGGTTTATGTAATGCTCCTGCTACTTTTCAAAGATGCATGTCTGCTATTTTTCATGGTTTTTGTGAGAGTATTGTAGAGGTATTCATGGATGATTTTTCCGTTTATGGGAATTCTTTTGATAGTTGCTTGCGAAACCTTGATAAAGTTTTGCAGAGATGTGAAGAAACTAACCTTGTTCTTAATTGGGAGAAATGCCACTTTATGGTTAATGAAGGAATTGTATTGGGACATAAAATTTCTGAGAGAGGTATTGAAGTTGATAGAGCTAAAGTTGAAGCAATTGAGAAGATGCCCTATCCTAGGGATGTTAAAGGTATTCGTAGTGTTCTTGGTCATGCTGGGTTTTATAGGAGATTTATTAAAGATTTCTCCAAGATTTCAAAACCTCTTACTAATCTTCTTCAAAAAGATGTACCATTTGTTTTTGATGATGATTGTAAGGAAGCTTTTGAAACTCTAAAGAAAGCTTTAACAACTGCTCCTATAGTTGAACCTCCTAATTGGAACTTACCCTTTGAAATTATGTGTGATGCTAGTGAGTTTGCTGTAGGCGCTGTTCTTGGACAGCGAGTAGATAAAAAACTGAATGTTATTCATTATGCTAGTAAAACTCTTGATGCTGCTCAAAGAAATTATGCTACAACTGAAAAAGAATTATTAGCTGTAGTCTTTGCTTGCGATAAATTTAGATCTTATATTGTTGATTCAAAAGTTACTATTCATACTGATCATGCTGCAATTAGATACCTTATGACAAAGAAAGATGCTAAGCCGAGGCTTATTAGATGGGTACTTCTTTTGCAAGAATTTGATTTACATATTGTAGATAGGAAAGGTGCTGATAATCCTGTTGCTGATAATTTGTCTAGATTGGAAAATATTGCTTATGATCCTGTTCCTGTTAATGATAGTTTTCAAAATGAACAATTGGCTGTAATAAAGGTGAGCTCGCGAGACAGTCCTTGGTATGCTGATTATGCTAACTTTATTGTTTCCAAGTACTTGCCTCCAACCTTTTCAGCTCAGCAAAGGAGGAAATTCTTTTATGACTTGAGGCATTATTTCTGGGATGACCCACACTTATACAAAGAAGGGGTGGATGGTATTATGCGAAGATGTGTTCCCGAATATGAACAACAAGAGATATTGAGTAAATGTCATGGTAGTGCTTATGGAGGACATCACGCCGGAGAAAGAACCGCGCAAAAGGTTTTACAATCAGGTTTTTATTGGCCAACTCTCTTCAAGGATGCGAGGAAATTTATTTTATCTTGTGATGAATGCCAAAGGGTTGGTAATTACTCCAGACGTAATGAAATGCCTATGAATTATACTCTTGTTATTGAACCGTTTGATTGTTGGGGATTTGACTTCATGGGACCTTTTCCGTCTTCAGAAGGTAACAATCATATACTTGTTGCTGTTGATTATGTTACTAAATGGGTGGAAGCTATACCTACAAAAAGTGCTGATGGTGAGACCTCTTTAAGAATGCTTTTAGATATTATTTTTCCTAGATTTGGAGTACCTAGATATATTATGACTGATGGAGGTTCTCATTTTATTCATGGAGGTTTTAGAAAAACTCTTGCTAAGTATGGTATTAATCATAGAATTGCTTCCGCTTATCATCCTCAAACTAGTGGTCAAGTAGAATTATCAAATAGAGAGATTAAATCTATTTTGGGAAAGACCGTTAATAAAACTAGAAAGAATTGGGCTAGTAAATTGAAGGATGCACTATGGGCTTATAGAACTGCTTATAAAAATCCCATGGGAATGTCATCTTATAAAATGGTTTATGGGAAAGCTTGTCATTTACCTTTAGAACTAGAGCACAAAGCTTATTGGGCTGTTAGAGAATTAAATAAAGATCCTAAACTTGCCGGTGATAAGAGGTTGTTGCAATTAAGTTCTCTAGATGAATGGAGAAGTGAAGCTTATGAAAATGCTAAACTCTTTAAAGAGAAAGTTAAAAAATGGCATGATAGGAGGATTATCAAAAGAGAATTTAATATTGGGGATAAAGTCCTATTGTATCGGTCTCGTCTCAGATTCTTTGCAGGGAAATTACTCTCGAAATGGGAAGGACCATATGTTGTCGAGGAGGTGTATCGTTCAGGAGCAATCAAAATTAGCTCTCTCCAAGGCAATGCTACGCAAGTGGTGAATGGACAAAGACTCAAGCATTATATCTCGGGTGATTCTTATAATGTTGATGTTGATATTATTCAAGTGGAAACACCGGAGGCTTTCATCAAAGGGCAAATTGACAGTCCGCCAGAACTCGACTTTGTATAGGTAACAGTACTGGTAATGAAAAGTACGCAATTTACTTTCCGAACAATATTTTCGCTGTTTTTGGAAAATATGAAAAATTATGAGTTCGAAACGGAGTGGAAAGGACGCACGAGGGGGCGCCACCATAGGCCGGCGCGGCCAAGCCTGGGCCCGCGCCGCCCTATGGTTTGGCCGCCCCGTCGCCCCTTTCCGACTCTGGTTCAATCTGGTACTTTCCGTTTGTCGTGAAAATTTTTGCTATATAATCCCCCGGACCCCTGGAGGTCCGTATATCGTGTTTTCGACGTGTTTTGTTTTGAGCTGTTTCTGCCAGGATTTGTTTCGGATCTAGGGCCATCATGTCTTCGTCGGAAACTCCGAAGGACAGCTCCAGCAAGGATGTTGGCAACTTGTACATGGAGGAGCTGAGGATGCACCCCAAGGAGTTGCTGCTCGTTGAAGGAGAACTGCAGGTTAAGGATGTCCAGGGTCCTAAAGGAGAAGGAAGCTTGGAAGACAGGATGGAGAAGCTAGAACAGGAGGTTTTCAAATACAAGAAGATGGCTGAGCGTGAGGTGGATATCTTCCACAGGATTGTGTCCGAACTCATTGCTGAACATGAGAAGGAA
Source organism: Lolium perenne (assembly GCF_019359855.2). Lineage (NCBI taxonomy): Eukaryota > Viridiplantae > Streptophyta > Magnoliopsida > Poales > Poaceae > Lolium > Lolium perenne. The sequence continues at coordinate 243,682,952 of NC_067244.2, read as the reverse complement.
ACTGGAAAGCTTTGGAGCGACATCCTCTCACTTCACGACACCACCAACAAGCTCCAAGCACAACTCTATGACGTTCAGAATCAGAACTGTGAGTATGAAAACAGGTTGAAATACATAAGCCGTGCTGCTAGTTTCAGGATTCCCGAGACCAAGATGTCGTTTCTTGATGGAGAGCCTCTTCCTTGGAAGTTTGATGACGGGAATTCATCACCACCATCGCCGCAGGAGTAATTCATCATCGGTATTGGCATCCCCTTGGTTTGTTCCAAGCTTGGGGGAGTGCCGCGGTATCACATTATCACTACTTTTTATTTTTATTGTCAAGTAGTGTCATATCATGAGTAGGGAAGTTATCATATAAGATGGGTTGCGTTTGGAAGTATCTCTCCCTTAGTTGGTTGTCTATGTATCCCTTGGTGTGAGTTATCGTTATGGAATATTAATGAGAAGTCTTATCATTTACATATTGCACATCTTATTCTAGTTTGCAATCTCTATCATATGATTTATCTTGTTGTTAGTATTGGTATCACTTTGGGAGCATTGAATAAATCTATTTGGTTTTGGCAAACTTAGCATTGGTCAATAGCAACAACACTTTGAGGTTTAAGTAGAAAAGAGAAATACATGTAGATGTTTCATTGTCTTTCTTGTTAGCTCATAGCTTATTATTCTGAAGTTAAAATTGTTTGTGCTTACAAGGAAGATGCATGATTGTTTCTATCACATGTATATTTGTTTGTTTCCCTCAACTCTTATGCTTGCTAATTAACCTTGCTAGCCAAAGACCTGTACTGAGAGGGAATACTTCTCGTGCATCCAAACCTTAACCCAAACCTATGTCATTTGTGTCCACCATACATACCTACTACATGGTATTTTCCGCCATTCCAAGTAAATACTTCATGTGCTACCTTTAAACAATTCAAAACTTAGTATCTCTTATTTGTGTCAATGTTTCATAGCTCATGAGGAAGTATGTGGTGTTTTATCTTTCAATCTTGTTGGGCAACTTCCACCAATGGACTAGTGGCTTCATCCGCTTATCCAATAATTTTGCAAAAAGAGCTGCCAATGGGATTCCCAGTCCCAAATTAATCAAACTAAATAGACACTCCTCCATGATATGTGATTGATGGACGGCACCCGAAGGATTCGGTTAGCCATGGCTTGTGCAAGCAAAGGTTGGGGGGAGTGTCATCATCATAATAAAACTAAAATAAAAAAGGGCACTCCTTCATGGTATGAGATTGTTGGCAGGCACCCGAGGATTCGGTTAGCCATGGTTTGTGAAAGAAAGGTTGGAAGGAGTGCCACACAAAATGAAAATAATATGGGAGCCGCTCTTTGGAGGTTGTCTGGCAAGTGGGTTAGAGTACCCGCTACCAGTCGTTGACAACAACAAACACCTCTCAAAATGTTACTTTTATTCTCTTTATATGATTGCAAAACTGAAAAAGCTCTAGCACATGATTTTATCCTTGCTTCCCTCTGCGAAGGGCCTGTCTTTTACTTTATGTTGAGTCAGTAAACCTATTTCCCTCCATCTCAAGCAAGCATTTGAGTAGTTGTGATCAAACCATTATATTGTGATTTGCTTCATCATGTCTTTTATTCTTCCTTGTTTAGTACAAGTTTTATCTGAGTAAATATAGCTTTGCAAGTTATCAATGATTATGAAAAGACCATTATGATTGAGTATGCAAGTTGTGCCTTATAAACTTTAACATGAGAGCGCTGCTCAATGAACGAAGTTTGCCATCACCAATTATGATTTCTTATGCACCTTTACTTGTGATTACCTTATACTTGTTTCAAGTTGAGTTGTAAGAGGTTGTTTACTATAATGTCTTGTGTGAATGAATATGATGCTTCTTGTCCGTATTTTATTTATCGACTCTTCACTCCATAAACATGTGGTCCTGTCTATTGAGCTCAGTTTCGCTTGGGGACAAGCGAAGTCTAAGCTTGGGGGGAGTTGATACGTCCAATTTGCATCACTATTTTATATCATAATTTGCTGTTATTCATTGATATATTTCATATTGGGACACAATACTTATGTTATTTCATCTATTTTACATGTTTCATCATTATTGGAGGATCAAGCACCGGAGCCAGGATTCTGCTGGAAAAAGCACCGTCAGAACGCAATATTTCGGAAGATCAACTGTGGAAGGAAATTATACCAAAAATCATATTTTTCAAGATGACGAAGGAGGCCAGAAGGAGGAGCCAGGAGGACCCAGGGTGGGCCCACACCCTAGGGCGGCGCGGCCCATGGCCTGGCCGCGCCGCCATGTGGTTTGGGGGCCCACGACCCCTTTCGCCTCCTTTTCTTCGCGAAATCCTTCGTCCCGAAAACCTAAGCCACAGGGGGTACCTCGCGAAGAGTTACAGCCGCCTCTGTGGGGCGGAGAACACCAGAGAGAAAAGAGCTCTCCGGCGGGCAGGAATCCACCGGGGAAATTCCCTCCGGGAGGGGGAAATCGACGCCATCGTCACCGTCATCGAGTTGGACATCATCTCCATCACCATCATCATCATCTCCACCATCATCACCGCCGTCTCCACCGCTGGACACCGTCACCGCCATAGCAATTTGGGTTTGATCTTGATTGTTTGATAGGGGAAACTCTCCCGGTATCGATCTCTACTTGTTGTTGATGCTATTGAGTGAAACCATTGAACCAAGTTTATGTTCAGATTGTTATTCATCATCATATCACCTCTGATCATGTTCCATATGATGTCTTGTGAGTAGTTCGTTTAGTTCTTGAGGACATGGGTGAAGTCTAAATGTTAGTAGTGAACTATGGTTGAGTAATATTCAATGGTATGATATTTAAGTTGTGGTGTTATTCTTCTAGTGGTGTCATGTGAACGTCGACTACATGACACTTCACCATTTATGGGCCTAGGGGAATGCATCTTGTATTCGTTTGCTAATTGCGGGGTTGCCGGAGTGACAGAAACCTAAACCCCCGTTGGTATATCGATGCAGGAGGGATCGCAGGATCTCAGAGTTTAAGGCTGTGGTTAGATTTATTCTTAATTACTTTCTTGTAGTTGCGGATGCTTGCAAGGGGTATAATCACAAGTATGTATTAGTCCTAGGAAGGGCGGTGCATTAGCATAGGTTCACCCACACAACACTTATCATAACAATGAAGATTATTTAGCCGTATGTAGTGAAAGCATTAGACTAAAATCCCGTGTGTCCTCGAGAACGCTTGGTCATTATAAGTAAACAAACCGGCTTGTCCTTTGTGCTAAAAAGGATTGGGCCACTCGCTGCAATTGTTACTCTCGCACTTTACTTACTCGTACTTTATTCAACTGTTACATCAAAACCCCCTGAATACTTGTCTGTGAGCATTTACAGTGAATCCTTCATCGAAACTGCTTGTCAACACCTTCTGCTCCTCGTTGGGATCGACATTCTTACTTATCGAAGATACTACGATACACCCCCTATACTTGTGGGTCATCACCCTACACTATAGGACTTAAACTTGACAACTGCTCTTTACTTACTATACAACTATTATTCCTTGGTGTGTATGATTGTTACTATGCATTTTACCACTTGCTTATGATTCTAAAAACAACATAACCTTGAATAAGAACCTTGTTTGTGAATCATTCTAAAAGTGCAACACACCCGAAACTAATCATTACCACTCAATAATCCTAAATCATCGGGGTTAGGTCACGCTTAGAACGATTGCATCTCATACTTATGCATTATTGCATCCTTGCCAATCTTTTAAACATCGTCCTTACCGGACGATGATGCTATTTCAGAATTTGAAGTTATTGCATATCGAAGACCTTGTCTGCATAATCTTGCAGTCAAGAAAGGCAAGTTCATCACTTGCTCATGTCATTTGAGTATTTCTATCAAATTACTTGCAAAGTACTATGGTTATCACTATTGCATAAAAACCAAAACCACTACTTTCATAACTATGAATATGACTATGTGGTGGGCAATGGAACCATGGATTGTGTTGATATGGTGGAGGTTCCATTGCAAGGGTTTATATCCATCTAGGATTAAACAACAAATGTCTCCAGTGATTCTTGTGCCGTAATACCCGTGTTAACCATAAGATCTGGAGTGGGACGGAATAGTCAATTGTATTTCCACCTCTTGTACATCAACGGATGCGCTTTACCGTAGACCCTTGATCCAAGAGAGGACAAGTGGTACCCTTGATCCAAGAGAGGACAAGTGGTAGGGTGGGGGTCCCGATGAAGTCCCCACGGTAATTGCGGTCTATGATGGGTTGCAGCTGCCGGCGAAGGAGTTCATGGTAGAGACCTGAACTGTTGTCGTGGTCGGGGGCCGTCCTTAATTGGTATAAGAGCACCGGCGAGAACCCAGGGTCGGAGTTTGCATCAACGGGTGGGTGTATGAGGTAGCGGAGGAATATGATTGGCTATGACCTTATACCGGGCCTCACACCAAAGGAAGTGTGGATGAGAACTATAGACTCGGTTGGCACCAAGGTTAAGATCTCTTATGGGTAAAGCAACACACCTCTGCAGAGTATAAAGAACTGTGACCTGTCACTCCCTGTTCCGGGATAAGGAACTGCGAACGTGGCCGGAAAGGAGCTCCATGAAGTTCTAGTAAACCGGTGAAGGCAGACGGACATAGTTCTTCTGAATAAAAGCAACCTTTTGAAGAAATGGTTATGAAAACCTGCATTGGTATTAGACTTTCTGGTCTAATGCCGTAGCTAGTGCATTAAACACCTCTTTCCTATAATGAACTTGTTGAGTACGCTCGTACTCATCCCACTCTTAAATCCCCTGCTTAGATATGGAGGCATCGAAGGAGGATCTACCATGCAACTCGAAGACCGAGGAGTCTACAAATACTTCAAGGGGACAGGAACCTGCCGGAAGGGTCAAACACTACAACTACCATGGAGAAAACCTAAATTAAGTAGTAGAAGGGAACTAGCTTCCTAAACCTAGCTCCTATTTAGCTAGAATCTAGTCATAGCCTCTTTAGCTAGTCAAATACTCTATAAATAGAGTCCGTGATAAGATTAGATCACGAGTCGTTCTTCTGAAGTTTATTTGCAGTTTTACCTCATTGTAAAGTAGGAGGCTGTGTGGATCTTTTGTAAAGAGTCTGTGTTGTAATTCTATAGACATGCCTTGGACCCGCATATGTTTCTGTTGTACCACTCTGAGCGATATAATACGAGTGGAACGATGTTTCATTGGTGTTATATCAGACTTGCATACTACACCATGCAGTGGTATGCCGGGTCACCACAGAGGGGAACATGGTCGGATGTGGGGCAGATGGAGGAGGTTAGGGTGGTATCAGGTAGGGCAAGGGTCCAGCTGGAGTTAACAAAAATCCTGTCAAGGCGAGCCATGATGGGTGGCGTCTGTTGGTTGGACCACTTGAATTGTCGATCTAGAAGGGGAATTTCTAACAAGCCGAGTTTATTGATGAAGTCATTGAACTATGAGGCCTCGACCAAGTTGAAATTGTCGGTCGATTTTTTGGCAGGGACCGAATAAGGTTGAAATCTCCCATAATCGCGAAAGGGCAGTCGAGATTAGCTACTGCCTGCTCGAGGGATGTAAGGAAAGGAGGTTTTTGATCATGACAAGGACCATACACATTAATAATGGTGAAGCAAAGATTATCGGAATGAAAAGCGAAGGTGGTGGTGAGTGAGAAATCTCCAATAGAGTGGTCAGTGAGCTCAAGCACCGCGTCATTCCAGGCAGTGATAATGCCACCAGAGGCTCCTACTGATGGTTTCAAAACAAAGGTGCGGAGAGAAGGAAGGAGAAAACTCGCGGCAAGAAACGTTGAGAGCTCTTGGAGCTTGGATTCCTGAAGACAAATGACAGTGGGGAGGAAGGAGTCTATGGCAGCCCTCACGTCATCTCTCTTGCGACGCTGTCCAAGACCTCAAATATTCCAAATTGCAAGGATAAGCTTGATTAACATTAATTAAAGAAGAAATGACGGGAAAAGGGGAAGGCGTAAAACAAGCATTAGAGTTCAGCTGAATAGCATGCAGGGTAGTCTGAAGCTTAGCTCTTACAAGGATAACGATTACAAGGCCGAAAACAAAGGTCTGAATAGGAAGGAGAGACAAAGCTAAGGAAAGAACTGCGGAAACTAAACATTGCGCCGCGAGCTGGGCAGAGCAAGCGAGGATAGGCCGAGCCAGGAATGCCTGTGTGGGAGGAGGCCCAGGAAGGGTAGCATGGCAGTCGCAACGGCCCGTAGAAGAGGGCAGCTTTTTATGGTGACGATGAGAAGGTGCCGCGTCCAACTGAAACATGGAGGGAGGCCAATCATGGCGACCCAGCGGACTCCAGGTTGAGGTCAGTTCCTAGCCCGTCTCCTGAGCGGAGATGTCACTGGCAGCAGCAAGGGTCAGCACATCACGGTCAGGGAGAGGAGAGCCATCCTCCATAGCCACCGCAATGAGCTCATCAGCGGGAAGCTCCCCTAGTTCACGAACCGTAGGGTGACGCGCTTAAGGTTCGATGTCGCATAAGTAGATTCGGAATATGAGATGGAGACCAAAGTTTGTGCAGAGTCTCGGATGGGATCCAGGACATCACGAGGAGGTCCGGAATGGTCCGGAGAATAAGATTCATATAAGGAAAGTTGATTTCTAGGTTTCAGAAAAGTTCGAGATTTTTCCGGTGGAAGACCGGAAAGGTTCTAGAAGATTCCGGATGGGTCCACCGGCCCACGACCTAAGGGGGCCAACATGGGCCGAGGGGGTGCTGCCTTGCCCTAATGGGCCAGGCGCACCAAGCCCCAAAGGCCCAGGCCGGCCACCCCTTTAGGGTTTCCCAAAACCCTAGAGGTGGATCAACTTGGGGGGGGGGGAGTTTTCCCCCTTATCCCTTTGGGCCGCCGGCCATGAGCTTGGAGGAGGGGCCAAGGAAAACCCTGGCTGCCCTCCCCCCTATATAAAGAGGGGAGGGGCAGGGGGCGCAGCCCTCCTTCACCCCTGCACCTTGATACGCGTACAGCACGCGTCCGTTGGGATCCCCAAGAGGAAGGTGTGATGCGTACAGCGGCAAGTTTTCCCTCAGTATGAAACCAAGGTTTATCGAACCAGTAGGAGCCAAGAAGCACGTTGAAGGTTGATGGCGGCGAGATGTAGTGCGGCGCAACACCAGGGATTCCGGCGCCAACGTGGAACCTGCACAACACAAACCAAGTACTTTGCCCCAACGAAACAGCGAGGTTGTCAATCTCACCGGCTTGCTGTAACAAAGGATTAGATGTATAGTGTGGATGATGATTGTTTGCAGAAAATAGTAGAACATTATTGCAGTAGATTGTATTTCAGTATAGAGAATTGGACCGGGGTCCACAGTTCACTAGAGGTGTCTCTCCCATAAGATAAACAGCATGTTGGGTGAACAAATTACAGTTGGGAAATTGACAAATAAAGAGGGCATGACCATGCACATACATATTATGATGAGTATAGTGAGATTTAATTGGGCATTACGATAAAGTACATAGACCGCTATCCAGCATGCATCTATGCCTAAAAAGTCCACCTTCAGGTTATCATCCGAACCCCCTGCAGTATTAAGTCGCTAACAACAGACAATTGCATTAAGTATTGCGCGTAATGTAATCAGTAACTACATCCTCGAACATAGCACCAATATTTTATCCCTAGTGGCAACAGCACATCCATAATCTTAGAGGTTTCTGTCACTCCCCCAGATTCACGGAGACATGAACCCACTATCGAGCATAAATACTCTCTCTTGGAGTTACAAGCATCTACTTGGCCAGAGCATCTACTAGTAACGGAGAGCATGCAAGATCATAAACAGCACATAGATATAAATTGATAATCAACTTAACAAGTATTCTCTATTCATCGGATCCCAACAAACGCAACATATAGAATTACAGATAGATGATCTTGATCATGTTCGGCAGCTCACAAGACCCGACAATTAAGCACAATGGGGAGAAGACAACCATCTAGCTACTGCTATGGACCCGTAGTCCAGGGTAGACTACTCACACATCACTCCGGAGGCGACCATGGCGGCGTAGAGTCCTCCGGGAGATGATTCCCCTCTCCGGCAGGGTGCCGGAGGCGATCTCCTGAATCCCCCAAGATGGGATTGGCGGCGGCGGCGTCTCTAGAAGGTTTTCCGTATCGTGGCTCTCGGTACTGGGGGTTTCGCGACGAAGGCTATTTGTAGGCGGAAGGGCAGGTCAGGGGGCCACACGAGGGGCCCACACTACAGGTCGGTGCGGCCAGGGCTTGGGCCGCGCCGCCCTAGGGTGTGGCCACCTCGTGGCCCCACTTCGTCTCCTCTTCGGTCTTCTGGAAGCTTCGTGGCAAAATAGGACCCTGGGCGTTGATTTCGTCCAATTCCGAGAATATTTCTTTACTAGGATTTCTGAAACCAAAAACAGCAGAAAACAAAGAAGCGGCACTTCGGCATCTTGTTAATAGGTTAGTTCCAGAAAATGCACGAATATGACATAAAGTGTGCATAAAACATGTAGATATCATCAATAATGTGGCATGGAACATAAGAAATTATCGATACGTCGGAGACGTATCAGCATCCCCAAGCTTAGTTCCTGCTCGTCCCGAGCAGGTAAACGATAAACAAAGATAATTTCTGGAGTGACATGCCATCATAACCTTGATCATATTATTTGTAAAGCATATGTAGTGAATGCAGCGATCAAAACAATGTATATGACATGAGTAAACAAGTGAATCATATAGCAAAGACTTTTCATGAATAGTACTTCAAGACAAGCATCAATAAGTCTTGCATAAGAGTTAACTCATAAAGCAATAATTCAAAGTAAAGGCTTTGAAGCAACACAAAGGAAGATTAAGTTTCAGCGGTTGCTTTCAACTTGTAACATGTATATCTCATGGATATTGTCAACATAGAGTAATATAATAAGTGCAATATGCAAGTATGTAGGAATCAATGCACAGTTCACACAAGTGTTTGCTTCTTGAGGTGGAGAGGAATAGGTGAATTGACTCAACAATAAAAGTAAAAGAATGGTCCTTCAAAGAGGAAAGCATCGATTGCTATATTTGTGCTAGAGCTTTGATTTTTGAAAACAAGAAACAATTTTGTCAACGGTAGTAATAAAGCATATGTATCATGTAAATTATATCTTATAAGTTGCAAGCCTCATGCATAGTATACTAATAGTGCCCGCACCTTGTCCTAATTAGCTTGGACTACCGGGATCATCGCAATGCACATGTTTTAACCAAGTGTCACAAAGGGGTACCTCTATGCCGCCTGTACAAAGGTCTAAGGAGAAAGCTCGCATCGGATTTCTCGCTATTGATTATTCTCAACTTAGACATCCATACCGGGACAACATAGACAACAGATAATGGACTCCTCTTTTATGCATAAGCATGTAGCAACAATTAATTTTCTCATTTGAGATTGAGGATATATGTCCAAAACTGAAACTTCCACCATGGATCATGGCTTTAGTTAGCGGCCCAATGTTCTTCTCTAACAATATGCATGCTCTAACCATAAGGTGGTAGATCGCTCTTACTTCAGACAAGACGAACATGCATAGCAACTCACATGAAATTCAACAAAGAGTAGTTCATGGCGTCCCCAGTGAACATGGTTATCGCACAACAAGCAACTTAATAAGAGATAAAGTGCATAAGTACATATTCAATACCACAATAGTTTTTAAGCTATTTGTCCCATGAGCTATATATTGTAAAGGTGAAGAATGGAAATTTTAAAGGTAGCACTCAAGCAATTTACTTTGGAATGGCGGAGAAATACCATGTAGTAGGTAGGTATGGTGGACACAAATGGTATAGTGGTTGGCTCAAGTATTTTGGATGCATGAGAGGTAATCCCTCTCGATACAAGGTTTAGGCTAGCAAGGCTTATTTGAAACAAACACAAGGATGAACCGGTGCAGCAAAACTCACATAAAAGACACATTGTAAACATTATAAGACTCTACACCGTCTTCCTTGTTGTTCAAACTCAATACTAGAAATTATCTAGACCTTAGAGAGACCAAATATGCAAACCAAATTTTAGCATGCTCTATGTATTTCTTCATTAATGGGTGCAAAGCATATGATGCAAGAGCTTAAACATGAGCACAACAATTGCCAAGTATCACATTATTCAAGACATTATAGCAAATTACTACATGTATCATTTTCCAATTCCAACCATATAACAATTTAACGAAGAAGAAACTTCGCCATGAATATTATGAGTAGAGCCTAAGGACATACTTGTCCATATGCTACAGCGGAGCGTGTCTCTCTCCCACAAAGTGAATGCTAGGATCCATTTTATTCAAACAAAACAAAAACAAAAACAAACCGACGCTCCAAGAAAAGCACATAAGCTGTGATGGAATAAAAATATAGTTTCAGGGGAGGAACCTGATAATGTTGTCGATGAAGAAGGGGATGCCTTGGGCATCCCCAAGCTTAGACGCTTGAGTCTTCTTGATATATGCAGGGGTGAACCACTGGGGCATCCCCAAGCTTAGAGCTTTCACTCTCCTTGATCATGTTGTATCATCTCCCTCTCTTGATCCTTGAAAACTTCCTCCACACCAAACTTAGAACAACTCATTAGAGGGTTAGTGCACAATCAAAATATACATGTTCAGAGGTGACATAATCATTCTTAACACTTCTGGACATTGCACAAAGCTACTGAAAGTCAATGGAATCGAAATATCCATCGAACATAACAAAACTGGCAATGCGAAATAAAAGGCAGAATCTGTCAAAACAGAACAGTTCGTATTGACGAATTTTATCGAGGCACCAGACTTGCTCAAATGAAAATGCTCAAATTGAATGAAAGTTGCGTACATATCTGAGGATCACTCACGTAAATTGGCATAATTTCTGAGTTAACTACAGAGAAAACAGCACAGATTCGTGACAGCAAAGAAATCTGTTTCTGCGCAGTAATCCAAATCTAGTATGAACTTTACTATCAACGACTTTACTTGGCACAATAAAACACTAAACTAAGATAAGGAGAGGTTGCTACAGTAGTAAACAACTTCCAAGACATAAAATAAAAACAAAGTACTGTAGTAAAAACACATGGGTTGTCTCCCATAAGCGCTTTTCTTTAACGCCTTTCAGCTAGGCGCAGAAAGTGTGTATCAAGTATTATCAAGAGACGAAGTGTCAACATCATAATTTGTTCTAATAATAGAATCAAAAGGTAACTTCATTCTCTTTCTAGGGAAGTGTTCCATACCTTTCTTGAGAGGAAATTGATATTTAATATTACCTTCCTTCATATCAATGATAGCACCAACAGTTCGAAGAAAAGGTCTTCCCAATATAATGGGACAAGATGCATTGCATTCAATATCCAAGACAACAAAATAAACGGGGACAAGGTTATTGTTAACGGTAATGCGAACATTATCAACTTTCCCCAAAGGTTTTTTTGTAGAATGATCAGCAAGATTAACATCCAAATAACAATTTTTCAGCGGTGGCAAGTCAAGCATATTATAGATTTTCTTAGGCATAACGGAAATACTTGCACCAAGATCACATAAGGCATTACAATCAAAATCTTTAACCTTCATCTTAATGATGGGCTCCCAACCATCCTCTAGCTTTCTAGGAATAGAGGCTTCGCGCTCTAATTTCTCTTCTCTAGCTTTTATGAGAGCATTTGTAATATGTTGCGTGAAAGCCAAATTTATAGCACTAGCATTAGGACTTTTAGCAAGTTTTTGCAAGAACTTTATAACTTCAGAGATGTGGCAATCATCAAAATTCAAACCATTATAATCTAAAGCAATGGGATTATCATCCCCAATGTTGGAAAAAATTTCAGCAGTTTTATCACAGGCAGTTTCAGCAGTTTTAGCAGATTTCGAGAAGCGGTTTCTCGCGCTTTGCATTAGAAGTGGAAACATTGCTAACACCAATTCTTTTATTAGTAATAGTAGGAGGTGCAGCAACTTGTGTAGCATTAGCATTACTAGTGGTGGTAATAGTCCAAACTTTAGCTATATTATCTTCTTTTTCATTTTCTTCTCTTTCCCACCTAGCACGCAATTCGGTGATACGTCTCCGACGTATCGATAATTTCTTATGTTCCATGCCACATTATTGATGTTATCTACATGTTTTATGCACACTTTATGTCATATTCGTGCATTTTCTGGAACTAACCTGTTAACAAGATGCCGAAGTGCCGATTCTTTGTTTCTGCTGTTTTTGGTTTCAGAAATCCTAGTAAGGAAATATTCTCGGAATTGGACGAAATCAAAGCCCAGGGGCCTATTTTCTCACGAAGCTTCCAGAAGTCCGAAGGAGAGACGAAGAGGGGCCACGGAGGGGCCACACCCTAGGGCGGCGCGGCCCCCCTTGGCCGCGCGGCCCTGTGGTGTGGGGCCCCCGTGCCGCCTCTTGACCTGCCCTTTCGCCTATAAAAAGTCTCCGTGACGAAAACCCCAGTACCGAGAACCACGATACGGAAAACCTTCCAGAGACGCCGCCGCCGCCGATCCCATCTCGGGGGATCCAGGAGATCGCCTCCGGCACCCTGCCGGAGAGGGGAATCATCTCCCGGAGGACTCTACGCCGCCATGGTCGCCTCCGGTGTGATGTGTGAGTAGTCTACCCCTGGACTATGGGTCCATAGCAGTAGCTAGATGGTTGTCTTCTCCCCATTGTGCTATTATTGTCGGATCTTGTGAGCTGCCTAACATGATCAAGATCATCTATCTGTAATTCTATATGTTGCGTTTGTTGGGATCCGATGAATAGAGAATACTTGTTATGTTGATTATCAAAGTTATGCTATGTGTTGTTTATGATCTTGCATGCTCTCCGTTACTAGTAGATGCTCTGGCCAAGTAGATGCTTGTAACTCCAAGAGGGAGTATTTATGCTCGATAGTGGGTTCATGCCTGCATTGACACCTGGGACAGTGACAGAAAGTTCTAAGGTTGTGTTGTGCTGTTGCCACTAGGGATAAAACATTAGTGCTATGTTCAAGGATGTAGTCACTAGTTACATTACGCACCATACTTAATGCAATTGTCTGTTGTTAGCAACTTAATACTGGAGGGGGTTCGGATGATAACCTGAATGTGGACTTTTTAGGCATAGATGCAGTTGGATGGCGGTCTATGTACTTTGTCGTAATGCCCAATTAAATCTCACTATTCTCATCATGATATGTATGTGCATGGTCATGCTCTCTTTATTTGTCAATTGCCCAACTGTAATTTGTTCACCCAACATGCTGTTCGTCTTATGGGAGAGACACCTCTAGTGAACTGTGGACCCCGGTCCAATTCTCTTTACTGAAATACAATCTACTGCAATACTGTTCTACTGTTTTCTGCAAACAATCATCTTCCACACAATACGGTTAATCCTTTGTTACAGCAAGCCGGTGAGATTGACAACCTCACTGTTTCGTTGGGGCAAAGTACTTTGGTTGTGTTGTGCAGGTTCCACGTTGGCGCCGGAATCTCTGGTGTTGCGCCGCACTACATCCCGCCGCCATCAACCTTCAACGTGCTTCTTGGCTCCTCCTGGTTCGATAAACCTTGGTTTCTTTCTGAGGGAAAACTTGTTGCTGTGCGCATCATACCTTCCTCTTGGGGTTGCCCAACGAACGTGTGAAATACACGCCATCAAGCATATTTTCTGGCGCCGTTGCCGGGGAGATCAAGACACGCTGCAAGGGGAGTCTCCACTTCTCAATCTCTTTACTTTGTTTTTGTCTTGCTTAGTTTTATTTACTACTTTGTTTGCTGCACTAAATCAAAATACAAAAAAATTAGTTGCTAGTTTTACTTTACTTGCTATCTTGTTTGCTATATCAAAAATACAAAAAAAAAAAAATTAGTTTACTTGCATTTACTTTATCTAGTTTGCTTTATTTACTACTACTAAAATGAGTAATCCTGAAGTTGAAGTTCGCACGTTTAAGCAACGAGGGGGAGAATGTTTGAGAGATGCTTGGTATAGAATTAGCGATGCTCATAATAGATGCACTAAGAAGCACTCCACCATTATTTTACTCAGGAATTTTTATGTTGGTATCTCTAGCTGGAATAGATATGTTCTTGATAGTCTCGCAAAAGGTGACTTCCTAAGTACTCCTGCATTAGAAGCTAGCTGCATTATTGAGAGTTTATTTGGAATACCCCCTGTTGATAAAGTTAAAACTGAAATCTCTCTTGAAGATGTTATGAAAAAATTGGAAACCATAGAGAAAAATTTTCCAAGTATTGAAGCTAAATTGGAAATATTACTTGATAAAACCGATGAACTTGATAAATCCTTAGGAGGAATTGATGAAAGAATTAGTGTCCTAGGAACTAATGCTGTCCATGATGATCAAATCAATAGGATTGACGAACTTGAAAAGGCTATGGGAACCTTGGGTTCAACATTTTCTTCTCTTAAATATAAGGAGAAAGCTTATGTGGGTAAGGAGCAAAAGTTTATGTATGTCTCTAAAGTGCCTAGACCAAAGAAGTATTATTATAGGCCTAAAATTGACAAAGCCCTTAGTACCACTATGGATGGGTGAGCTCATGATAACGGTGCACCATCTCTTGATAATACTTGATACACACTTTCTGCGCCTAGCTGAAAGGCGTTAAAGAAAAGCGCTTATGGGAGACAACCCATGTTTTTACCTACAGTACTTTGTTTTTATTTTGTGTCTTGGAAGTTGTTTACTACTGTAGCAACCTCTCCTTATCTTAGTTTTGTGTTTTGTTGTGCCAAGTTAAGCCGTTGATAGAAAAGTAAGTACTAGATTTGGATTACTGTGCAGTTCCAGATTTCTTTGCTGTCACGAATCTGGGTCCACCTCCCTGTAGGTAACTCAGAAAATTAAGCCAATTTACATGCATGATCCTCAGATATGTACGCAACTTTCATTCAATTTGAGCATTTTCATTTGAGCAAGTCTGGTGCCATTTTAAAATTCGTCAATACGAACTGTTCTGTTTTGACAGATTCTGCCTTTTATTTCGCATTGCCTCTTTCGCTATGTTGGATGAATTTCTTTGATCCATTAATGTCCAGTAGCATTATGCAATGTCCAGAAGTGTTAAGAATGATTGTGTCACCTCTGAATATGTCAATTTATAATGTGCACTAACCCTCTAATGAGTTGTTTCGAGTTTGGTGTGGAGGAAGTTTTCAAGGATCAAGAGAGGAGTATGATGCAACATGATCAAGGAGAGTGAAAGCTCTAAGCTTGGGGATGCACCCGGTGGTTCACCCCTGCATATATCAAGAAGACTCAAGCGTCTAAGCTTGGGGATGCCCAAGGCATCCCCTTCTTCATCGACAACATTATCAGGTTCCTCCCCTGAAACTATATTTTTATTCCATCACATCTTATGTGCTTTTTCTTGGAGCGTCGGTTTGTTTTTGTTTTTTGTTTTGTTTGAATAAAATGGATCCTAGCATTCACTTTATGGGAGAGAGACACGCTCCGCTGTAGCATATGGACAAGTATGTCCTTGGTTTCTACTCATAGTATTCATGGCGAAGTTTCTCCTTCGTTAAATTGTTATATGGTTGGAATTGGAAAATGATACATGTAGTAATTGCTATAAATGTCTTGGGTAATGTGATACTTGGCAATTGTTGTGCTCATGATTAAGCTCTTGCATCATATGCTTTGCACCCATTAATGAAGAAATACATAGAGCATGCTAAAATTTGGTTTGCATATTTGGTTTCTCTAAGGTCTAGATAATTTCTAGTATTGAGTTTGAACAACAAGGAAGACGGTGTAGAGTCTTATAATGTTTTCAATATGTCTTTTATGTGAGTTTTGCTGCACCGGTTCATCCTTGTGTTTGTTTCAAATAAGCCTTGCTAGCCTAAACCTTGTATCGAGAGGGAATACTTCTCATGCATCCAAAATACTTGAGACAACCACTATGCCATTTGTGTCCACCATACCTACCTATACTACATGGTATTTTCCGCCATTCCAAAGTAAATTGCTTGAGTGCTACCTTTAAACAATTCAAAATTTATCACCTCTGATTTGTGTCAATGTTTTATAGCTCATGAGGAAGTATGTGGTGTTTATCTTTCAATCTTGTTGGGCAACTTTCACCAATGGACTAGTGGCTTCATCCGCTTATCCAATAATTTTGCAAAAAGAGCTGGCAATGGGATTCCCAGTCCCAAATTAATTAGCAAAAATAGACACTCCTCCATGGTATGTGATTGTTGGACGGCACCCGAAGGATTCGGTTAGCCATGGCTTGTGTAAGCAAAGGTTGGGAGGAGTGTCATCATAATAAAACTAAAATAAAAAGGCACTCCTTCATGGTATGAGATTGTTGGCAGTGCACCCGAGGATTCGGTTAGCCATGGTTTGTGAAAGAAAGGTTGGAAGGAGTGCCACCCAAAATAAAATAAAATGGGAGCCGCTCTTTGAAGGTTTGTCTGGCAAGGGGGTTAGAGTACCCGCTACCATTCGTTGACAACAACATACACCTCTCAAAACTTTATTTTTATGCTCTCTTTATGTTTTCAAAATCAAAGCTCTAGCACAAATATAGCAATCGCTGCTTTTCCTCTATGGAGGACCATTCTTTTACTTTCAATGTTGAGTCAGTTCACCTATTTCTCTCCACCTCAAGAAGCAAACACTTGTGTGAACTATGCATTGATTCCTACATACTTGCTTATTGCACTTATTATATTACTCTATGTTGACAATATCCATGAGATATACATGTTACAAGTTGAAAGCAACCGCTGAAACTTAATCTTCTTTTGTGTTGCTTCAATACCTTTTACTTTGAATTATTGCTTTATGAGTTAACTCTTATGCAAGACTTATTGATGCTTGTCTTGAAGTGCTATTCATGAAAAGTCTTTGCTATATGATTCACTTGTTTACTCATGTCATATACATTGTTTTGATCGCTGCATTCACTACATATGCTTTACAAATAGTATGATCAAGATTATGATGGCATGTCACTCCAGAAATTATCTGTGTTATCGTTTTACCTGCTCGGGACGAGCAGAACTAAGCTTGGGGATGCTGATACGTCTTCGACGTATCGATAATTTCTTATGTTCCATGCCACATTATTGATGTTATCTACATGTTTTATGCACACTTTATGTCATATTCGTGCATTTTCTGGAACTAACCTATTAACAAGATGCCGAAGTGCCGCTTCTTTGTTTTCTGCTGTTTTTGGTTTCAGAAATCCTAGTAAGGAAATATTCTCGGAATTGGACGAAATCAAAGCCCAGGGGCCTATTTTCTCACGAAGCTTCCAGAAGTCCGAAGGAGAGACGAAGAGGGGCCACGGAGGGGCCACACCCTAGGGCGGCGCGGCCCCCCCCTTGGCCGCGCGGCCCTGTGGTGTGGGGCCCCCGTGCCGCCTCTTGACCTGCCCTTTCGCCTATAAAAAGTCTCCGTGACGAAACCCCAGTACCGAGAACCACGATACGGAAAACCTTCCAGAGACGCCGCCGCCGCCGATCCCATCTCGGGGGATCCAGGAGATCGCCTCCGGCACCCTGCCGGAGAGGGGAATCATCTCCCGGAGGACTCTACGCCGCCATGGTCGCCTCCGGTGTGATGTGTGAGTAGTCTACCCCTGGACTATGGGTCCATAGCAGTAGCTAGATGGTTGTCTTCTCCCCATTGTGCTATCATTGTCGGATCTTGTGAGCTGCCTAACATGATCAAGATCATCTATCTCGTAATTCTATATGTTGCGTTTGTTGGGATCCGATGAATAGAGAATACTTGTTATGTTGATTATCAAAGTTATGCTATGTGTTGTTTATGATCTTGCATGCTCTCCGTTACTAGTAGATGCTCTGGCCAAGTAGATGCTTGTAACTCCAAGAGGGAGTATTTATGCTCGATAGTGGGTTCATGCCTGCATTGACACCGGGACAAAGTGATGAAAGTTCTAAGGTTGTGTTGTGCTGTTGCCACTAGGGATAAAACATTAGTGATATGTTCAAGGATGTAGTCACTAGTTACATTACGAACCATACTTAATGCAATTGTCTCTGTTGTTAGCAACTTAATACCGGAGGGGGTTCGGATGATAACTTTGAAGGTGGACTTTTTAGGCATAGATGCAGTTGGATGGCGGTCTATGTACTTTGTCGTAATGCCCAATTAAATCTCACTATTCTCATCATGATATGTATGTGCATGGTCATGCTCTCTTTATTTGTCAATTGCCCAACTGTAATTTGTTCACCCAACATGCTGTTCGTCTTATGGGAGAGACACCTCTAGTGAACTGTGGACCCCGGTCCAATTCTCTTTACTGAAATACAATCTCTTTTAATCTTGTTCTCTTGTTTTACGCAAACAATCATCTTCCACACAATACGGTTAATCCTTTGTTACAGCAAGCCGGTGAGATTGACAACCTCACTGTTTCGTTGGGGCAAAGTACTTTGGTTGTGTTGTGCAGGTTCCACGTTGGCGCCGGAATCTCTGGTGTTGCGCCGCACTACATCCCGCCGCCATCAACCTTCAACGTGCTTCTTGGCTCCTCCTGGTTCGATAAACCTTGGTTTCTTTCTGAGGGAAAACTTGCTGCTGTGCGCATCATACCTTCCTCTTGGGGTTGCCCAACGAACGTGTGAAATACACGCCATCATTCGGCCATCAATCTTATATTCTCATTAATTCTAACTTGGATGGCATTTGCTGTAGTAACAATTTTATTATGATGATTTTCATTAGGCATAACTTTTGATTTCAAAAGATCAACATCAGCAACAAGACTATCGACTTTAGAAGCAAGTATATCAATTTTCCCAAGCTTTTCTTCAACAGATTTGTTGAAAGCAGTTTGTGTACTAATAAATTCTTTAAGCATGGATTCAAGTCCAGGGGGTGAATTCCTATTATTGTTGTAAGGATTCCTATAAGAATTACCATAGCCATTGCCATTATTATAAGGATATGGCCTATAGTTGTTACTAGAATTGTTCCGGTAAGCATTGTTGTTGAAATTATTATTTTTAATGAAGTTTACATCAACATGTTCTTCTTGTGCAACCAATGAAGCTAACGGAACATTATTAGGATCAACATTTGTCCTATCATTCACAAGCATAGACATAATAGCATCAATCTTATCACTCAAGGAAGAGGTTTCTTCGACAGAATTTACCTTCTTACCTTGTGGAGCTCTTTCCGTGTGCCATTCAGAGTAATTGATCATCATATTATCAAGAAGCTTTGTTGCTTCACCAAGAGTGATGGACATAAAGTTACCTCCAGCAGCTGAATCCAATAAGTTCCGCGAAGAAAAATTCAGTCCTGCATAAAAGGTTTGGATGATCATCCAAGTAGTCAGTCCATGGGTTGGGCAATTTTTAACCAAAGATTTCATTCTTTCCCATGCTTGTGCAACATGCTCAGTATTCAATTGTTTAAAATTCATTATGCTACTCCTCAAAGATATAATTTTAGCAGGGGGATAATATCTACCAATAAAAGCATCCTTGCATTTAGTCCATGAATCAATACTATTCTTAGGCAGAGATAGCAACCAATCTTTAGCTCTTCCTCTTAATGAGAAAGGGAACAATTTTAATTTTATAATGTCACCATCTACATCTTTATATTTTTGCATTTCACATAGTTCAACAAAATTATTGAGATGGGCAGCAGCATCATGAGAACTAACACCAGAAAATTGCTCTCGCATAACAAGATTTAGTAAAGCAGGTTTAATTTCAAAGAATTCCGCTGTAGTAGCGGGTGGAGCAATAGGTGTGCATAAGAAATCATTATTATTTGTGGTTGTGAAGTCACACAACTTAGTATTTTCAGGAGTACCCATTTTAGCAACAGTAAATAAAACAAACTAGATAAAGTAAATGCAAGTAACTAATTTTTTTGTGTTTTTGATATAGCAAACAAGATAGCAAATAAAGTAAAACTAGCAACTAATTTTTTTGTATTTTGATTTAGTGCAGGAAACAAAGTAGTAAATAAAACTAAGCAAGACAAAAACAAAGCAAAAGAGATTGCGATGTGGAGACTCCCCTTGCAGCGTGTCTTGATTTCCCCGGCAACGGCGCCAAAAAAAGTGCTTGATACGCGTACAGCACGCGTCCGTTGGGAACCCCAAGAGGAAGGTGTGATGCGTACAGCGGCAAGTTTTCCCTCAGTATGAAACCAAGGTTTATCGAACCAGTAGGAGCCAAGAAGCACGTTGAAGGTTGATGGCGGCGAGATGTAGTGCGGCGCAACACCAGGGATTCCGGCGCCAACGTGGAACCTGCACAACACAAACCAAGTACTTTGCCCCAACGAAACAGCGAGGTTGTCAATCTCACCGGCTTGCTGTAACAAAGGATTAGATGTATAGTGTGGATGATGATTGTTTGCAGAAAATAGTAGAACATTATTGCAGTAGATTGTATTTCAGTATAGAGAATTGGACCGGGGTCCACAGTTCACTAGAGGTGTCTCTCCCATAAGATAAACAGCATGTTGGGTGAACAAATTACAGTTGGGCAATTGACAAATAAAGAGGGCATGACCATGCACATACATATTATGATGAGTATAGTGAGATTTAATTGGGCATTACGATAAAGTACATAGACCGCTATCCAGCATGCATCTATCACTACTAGGAAAAGGCTTATTGCCGGCGCACCAAAATGGGCTATTGCCGGCGCACCAAGAGCCCGCCGGTGCGAACGCGCCGGTGATAATAGCTTATTGCCGGCGCACCAGTCGGTGCGCCGGCGGTATCTCGCGTTATCCCCGGCGCACCTGTCTAGTTCGCCGGCGGTAAGTTATACAAGAAAACAAAAAAAATTCAAATCTAGATCCAGATCTAGATCTAGATCTAGATCTAGCTAGTCAACCGTGGTTGTCGTCTATGCGCCAGTGTAGGAGGTGCATGAGGTGCATGAGGATGCTGGAAGCTCCCAAGATTGGCGGGCCGGTGTAGGAGGAGGAGGAGTAGGCCAGAGGAGGAGGAGTAGGCCGGAGGTGGAGGAGCCCGGAGGAGGTGGAGGATGCCGGAGGATGCCGGAGGTGGTGGAGGTGGCCGACGGTGATGGGGGAGGCCGGAGATGTTGGAGGAGGCCGGAGGACGTCGAGGAGGCTGGAGGTGGTGGAGGAGGTCGGAGGACGTCGTGGCCGTCGGTGGAGGAGGAGGATGAGTAGGTCGCCGGAGTAGCTCGCCGCCGCAGAAGCTCGGTATAGAGAAGGAGGAGCAGGAGATGGAGGAGGAGGAGGAGGAGGAGGAGGAGGAGGAGGAAAAGAGAAGGGGAAAGTGAGCATCGCGGGTTGAGTTGTGCCTATATAGCACTCCTTACCGCCGGCGCACCAAGTAGGGTGGTGCGCCGGGGGTATTTTTTCTTTTTTTTTCAGCCAAATCTTAAACCTCAAAAAAGTCCTGTTTCTGTTTTCCAATTGACGAATCCATTTTTTCTCCAAATGGCCGTAGGCCGTTGAATTCGAATAGGAAATTTCGAGTAGATCGATTTTGATATAAAAAAGTTTTTCATCGGAGGTCGTATGCAACCAGAAATCCCGTTTTACCGAAAGATGATGCCATTTTGCGTAATACATCGAAATTCAAATTTTCAAATTTTCCCTAAAACTAGATCACATATTACATGGGCATTTCAAAGGATTTTATATTTTGAATTTTCTATCATATTCTATTATTTTTTCGAAAACTGAAAAGGCGATTCCCAGGGGGGTGGAGAGAAAAATCTAGGCAACTTACCCCCGGCGCACCTCTATGTTGGTGCGCTGGTGGTAAATTGTCTACCACCGGCGCACCACCATAGAGGTGCGCCGGGGGTAAGGTGCCCAGAATTTTTGGGGGCGGCCAGATCTCTTCGAATTTTATCCCCGGCGCACTAATTTTTTTTGTGCGCCGGCAGTATAGGTCCATCGCCGGCGCGGCGGAAAAGGGGTGCGCCGGCAACACTTTTCACCGGCGCACGTGCAAGGTGGTGCGCCGGCACATATTGCCTCCACCTATAGGCGTTTTCCTAGTAGTGTATGCCTAAAAAGTCCACCTTCAGGTTATCATCCGAACCCCCTCCAGTATTAAGTTGCTAACAACAGACAATTGCATTAAGTATTGCGCGTAATGTAATCAGTAACTACATCCTCGAACATAGCACCAATGTTTTATCCCTAGTGGCAACAGCACATCCATAATCTTAGAGGTTTCTGTCACTCCCCCAGATTCACGGAGACATGAACCCACTATCGAGCATAAATACTCCCTCTTGGAGTTACAAGCATCTACTTGGCCAGAGCATCTACTAGTAACGGAGAGCATGCAAGATCATAAACAACACATAGATATAAATTGATAATCAACATAACAAGTATTCTCTATTCATCGGATCCCAACAAACGCAACATATAGAATTACAGATAGATGATCTTGATCATGTTCGGCAGCTCATAAGACCCGACAATTAAGCACAATGGGGAGAAGACAACCATCTAGCTACTGCTATGGACCCATAGTCCAGGGGTAGACTACTCACACATCACTCCGGAGGCGACCATGGCGGCGTAGAGTCCTCCGGGAGATGATTCCCCTCTCCGGCAGGGTGCCGGAGGCGATCTCCTGAATCCCCCGAGATGGGATTGGCGGCGGCGGCATCTCTGGAAGGTTTTCCGTATCGTGGCTCTCGGTACTGGGGGTTTCGCGACGAAGGCTATTTGTAGGCGGAAGGGCAGGTCAGGGGGCCACACGAGGGGCCCACACTACAGGTCGGCGCGGCCAGGGCTTGGGCCGCGCCGCCCTAGGGTGTGGCCACCTCGTGGCCCCACTTCGTCTCCTCTTTGGTCTTCTGGAAGCTTCGTGGCAAAATAGGACCCTGGGCGTTGATTTCGTCCAATTCTGAGAATATTTCTTCACTAGGATTTCTGAAACCAAAAACAGCAGAAAACAGCAACTGGCACTTCGGCATCTTGTTAATAGGTTAGTTCCAGAAAATGCACGAATATGACATAAAGTGTGCATAACACATGTAGATATCATCAATAATGTGGCATGGAACATAAGAAATTATCGATACGTCGGAGACGTATCACACCTCTGGCCGCCCCTCTCCCTCCACCGCAAGTCTGCTCCGGCTTAGGCGAAGCCCTGAAGCTTTTCTCCTCCACCACCACCACCACGCCGTCGTGCTGCTGGGATTCCGAGGGGATCTACCACACCTCTGCTGCTCGCTGGAACGGGGAGATGACGGGCTTCATCGACACCGTACGCACGACCGAGTACGGAAGTGCTGCCGGATTGCAGCACGGGACGAACGACTACATCAACAACGAGATCTAATCTCGTAGGCTTTGGAATCTTCGAGGGTTAGTCTCACATACATCTCGTTGCTTCGATCTTGGTAGATCAGATCTTGCTTCTTTCTACATTGGATCTTGGTTTTTGTTCATGTTCACGGTAGAATTTTTTATTTTCCATGCAACGAACCCATCAGATCTACCATTGAAATATATTTGTCCTAGCATTGTTTTTTGTTGTATGTTTAGTACCTTTATTTGTGTTAATTCTCCAGCGTTTCTAAGAAAGATCTTGCCTCTTCCACTATTCCCATTCTAGTCCAGTTCCGGAGGGCTCCACCCATCCAGTTTTATCAACACATATTGATTGCCGCCTAGTGCTAATACATCATTCTGAATCATGTGGACGATACGCAAGTACACAAAGATAGAAGTTCCACTATGGGGTTGGAGATAGTTTCGTCTCTAGCACCGCTGAACCGATTCATGGCAAACAAATAGTACATGGTAAAGAAGAATTTTGCACCATTGTTTAAATTTAGCAACAGTAACAATAAACCCCTATGACATCTAAACTTTGTACCATAAGAGAAGAACAACTACAGTCATAAAAGTCACTTGATTTAGAAAAAATATAGACAGCCATGTTCGGGAAATTATAGTAGTATATAACTAGGTGCATACAACTTCTAATTCTCATAACCGAGAGAGAGTATGGCCATTTCTGAATTCCATACTGCAAACCCAATCAACAAACAAACATGATAAAGAGCAGCACGCACAAATGAAACTACTCCACATCAGCAGCGACCACACGTGTAGCCATTCCAGATCACGTCTTTGCTAGAGGCGATGACTGATGAGCCTTCAACTGCAATACATCAACAGAAATCCAAACATTACAGTGGGCACAGACAGTTAACAGCGAAATACAGTTAGCAGCAACATATAGAATGTAGTGTGCTATTGAATTATGTAGTGCCAATAAATCAAAAAGTGAATGTACTCAGTAGCAACAATGTATAACAAGCAGTGTGCTATTGAATTCAGTAGTAAATCTAAATCATGCCAAGGAAGTAATGGCAAAGTAACTCACCAGTCACCATTTACCGATCATACACTGAAGCCATAGTCACGTTGTCGACCACGGGCTCAAGCACTCTGGATAGCCTTTCTTTGCCATGCATATCATAGCGCCGAATTTCAACCGCCACCGTGTGGAGATCACTCGCAAGTTCAACCACCGATATGAATTGGGGGAGTTGCCATGTTTGGGCAGCCGGGCAAACATGACACACGGGGGTCACGAAGCCTCTCACAGATTTCTATGTGTTGTCAGTGGTTAGGATTCTACCGTGAAACACAAGCCAAGAGAAAGCCTTGCATATCGGCTTGGCATCACTAAATTCTATTCATTTTTCTTTTTGACATGAGAAAGCAGAAAACTTAGTCTAGTTGTTTATTTATTTTAGTTATTTATTTAATCATACAAATTCTGAAATATTCTACTGTGCTCTAAGTTAGTGGAAATGGACGATCGCTGAGACATCCTTACTTTTACGTCATTGATCATCCACAAAAATCTTACGTAATAGTTTCTAACTCATACTTCTTCAACTAACTACCATTGAGTAGCATTGTGACATATGCTATGCGTAATAAAAATAATTTCTAGTGAACTGACAACTTTGTTTATACTAAAGTTTTATACTTCTTCAGACAACAATACTAATATTTTATAATATGTATCTTCTTTTTTTTCTATAGGCAATGCATCATGTGAACAAATGTTTTCATATTTGAACATGGGTTAAGGGGTTCATGCCACCATTAGTTTAAAGATTGAAGTGCATAGCCATAAGTACACTATAGATCAACAACTAAAGAATTAGACCCCTAAATGGCTACGTGTGTTTAAAGGCGACCCTATTAAAATTTAAATACAAAGTACACATCATGCACCCAAAGTTAGCTGAAAATTGAACCCATAGAAAAATCTACAACACATTTGATCATGGAACAAAAAATAATAAACTAACGATGCCAATGATTTGAGGACAATCTCATCGTAAATATGTTATGTAGGCTTTCATATTTATTTGCTTATACTTAATCATACACTAGATACCTCTATGAAGATATCTGTTAAGCCCTACTCACGAAGATATATGGACCAAGGCACTAAAGGATACATGTTAAATAAAAAAATTCAAATGATATTAATTTATGAACAATACGTATGGTCACTAATGATCGATCAACACACCTTGTGTCCTTGTGACACATCTAACAGTATGTGGTATATTTGAACGTGGAACAAATATTTAAATATGGGAGTACATTATAAAAAAATACACCCTACGTTTTTATTTACCTTGTGTTTTAGCTTTAGTCAAAGTCAAAATTTATAATGTTTGAATAAATTTCAAACATTCATAAAATTAAATGCATATTATATGAAAGTATAAATTTTGCACTGTGAATGCTGATATTTTTCCTAAATTTTTAGTAAAATTATGTAAAGTTTTGCTTCAATCAAACCCGGAGGGATTATAAGATGTTCATATATTAACTCTTGTGACATACACGCAGTACATGACACGCTGACATAAACCCGTAAAACTCACACACCACGGGTGCGTGCTGTACTAAAGTACAGCCCGGTCATTTTATTTTATTTTCACTTAATAACCACGTGTTTTGCACCGTATTTAATTAACACACATGAAGTGCAACAAAGCCATGCCATAGCGTGGGCACGTGCAACACGCGTGCCAGAGAGAGACGGAGCTCATGCATATAAAGCTCAGTAGCTCAGCACTTTGGCAGACGCGCCTTGCAGGCGGCGAAGACCTTCTTGCCGTTGGGGGAGTTGACGTAGCGCTGCAGGTTTGGGTCCTTCTTGTACTTGCACAGGCAGCTCGCCGGGTGCGCCTTGAGCTTCCCGCAGCACGCCGCGGTCGGCGCCGCGTTCCCGATGATCGCCGGCGCGCACGGGGTCAGCTGCGTCGGGCTGCACGTCGCCGCCTCCACCGCGCCCGGCGCCGCCGCGAGCGCCACCAGGAGGAAGCAGATCACAGCTACCTTCGCCACCGCCGCCATGGTTGCTTGCTTGCTTGCTTGGTTCTTGGTTTCGGACAGAGTGAGCTTCGATATACCAAACTAGCTAGTTGGTGGAGTGATCCTGCTGGTGTCGCTGTGTTGCTGAGAATGGGGAGTGATCGACGGTGGATTTATAGGTCATGTGCGGCATGTAGTAGGTGAGGCGCGCGACGGTGAGTGTACACGGTGTGCAATGCGGAAGCGTCAAGCATGCGAGCACTGCGGCATGCGCGAGGACACACGGTTCCACCGGCGATCGATCGACACGGCGCGTGGCACATCCAACGGTACGGACGCCGCCCAAGCGGGCGACGTGTTGCGCTTTTTCCATGAGAACGGGGGACAGCCTGAAGATCTCAGTGGGTTAG
The DNA here is from genome assembly GCF_019359855.2 of Lolium perenne. Taxonomy (NCBI): domain Eukaryota; kingdom Viridiplantae; phylum Streptophyta; class Magnoliopsida; order Poales; family Poaceae; genus Lolium; species Lolium perenne. Next base: position 243,656,130 of record NC_067244.2, on the reverse strand, counting down.
TGAAAGGCAACGGGCTTAAGAGCTGAGAACCCATCATGAGGGCGCCGAAATAATCGGCTGTGCGCACTACTGCTGGGTTACACGTAGTGTAGATGCCCGCGCATGCGCGTCGGTGCTCTTGATTATCTTGTTGGGACAGCAATTAAGCTTTCTTGGTTCACGGGGGTTGAGGTCATGATCATGGGATATTCGTTTCGACAATTCTACCATCAGAAAATCGTTACTTCATTAGTTCAATTAACACATACACGTCATCATAAAATTAACCTATCTATGCACTTGCGCATAATCTAACCTCAACGTTTTAATTAAGAAGGGCTCTTAGAGCATGTCTAATGGAACCCTTAAACCCTTATAGCTATAAGGGTCGAGAATTGGCAAAATTGGAGAGGTTGGAGGTGTGAAAAACATGAGGCATTTAGTGGAACCCTTAAACCCTTAAATTTTAAGGGTTTGAACGGAGGGATTATAAGATGTTCATATATTAACTCTTGTGACATACACGCAGTACATGACACGCTGACATATAAACCCGTAAAACTCACACACCAGGGGTGCGTGCTGTACTAAAGTACAGCCCGGTCATTTTATTTTATTTTCACTTAATAACCACGTGTTTTGCACCGTATTTAATTAACACACATGAAGTGCAACAAAGCCATGCCATAGCGTGGGCACGTGCAACACGCGTGCCAGAGAGAGACGGAGCTCATGCATATATATAAAGCTCAGTAGCTCAGCACTTTGGCAGGCGCGCCTTGCAGGCGGCGAAGACCTTCTTGCCGTTGGGGGAGTTGACGTAGCGCTGCAGGTTTGGGTCCTTCTTGTACTTGCACAGGCAGCTCGCCGGGTGCGCCTTGAGCTTCCCGCAGCACGCAGCGGTCGGCGCCGCGTTCCCGATGATCGCCGGCGCGCACGGGGTCAGCTGCGTCGGGCTGCACGTCGCCGCCTCCACCGCGCCCGGCGCCGCCGCGAGCGCCACCAGGAGGAAGCAGACCAGAGCTGCCTTCGCCACCGCCGCCATGGTTGATTGCTTGCTTATTTCTTGCCTTCTTGGGTTCGGACAGAGTGAGCTTCAATCTGTAGGATACCAAACTAGCTAGTTCGTGAGTGATCTTGCTGGTGTCGCTGTGTGTGTTGCTGAGAATGGGGAGTGGTCGACGGTGTATTTATAGGTCCCCTGCGGCATGTAGTAGGTGAAGCGCGCGACGGTAAGTGTACACGGTGTGCAATGCGGAAGCGTCAAGCATGCGAGCACTGCGGCATGCGCGCGGACACACGGTTGATCGACGCGGCACGTGGCACAACCAACGGTACGGACGCCGCCCAAGCGGGCGACGTGTTGCGCTTTTTCCGTGAGAACGGGGGACAGCCTCAAGAACTCAGTGGGTTAGTGAAAGGGGCTTAAGCGGAGAACCCATCATGAGGGCGCCGAAATAATCGGCTGTGTGCACTGCTTGATTACACGTAGTACAGACACTCCCGCATGCGCGTCGGTGCTCTTGATTATCTTGTTGGGACAGCACTTAAGCTTTCTTGCTTCACGGGGTGTTGAGGTCTAGCATGATCCGAGTTATCGTTTCGACAATTCTACCATCAGAATTAAACCATTACTTAGTTCAATTAACAATATACGTCATCATAAAATTAACCTATCTATGCACTTGCGCATAATCTAACCTCAACGTTTTAATTAAGAAGGGCTCTTAACCCGTAAGGCACGACGAACAAAACATAAGTAACTACCCTTGCGGTATAATGGAACACAAATGTTTGGCCCCGATGATGTTTCATTAGACTGTCTAGGCTAAACATCCTATCTTACGAAGAGTAAAATTCACCGACAAATCGAACATAATACAATTATCCGAGCTTATACATATTGCCACCTGTCGCTTCCAAAGAAGCTAGCGTCTCATCCACCTCAGCCTCAGCCATAGATCGGCTCCCTCTCCTTCAGACGGCTTTGCCAGCGTCAGGAGGGGTGTGGAACCAAATCTATGTGTGCGACTTTTAATAAAATAGTCTTTTCAATAGATTAGGTTAGGATTTTGGTAAAAGTTTTATTTTTGACTTTCGTCTCAATGAAGATGGAATCGTCTATAATAAGTGATCTTTGGCTCTCGGTTCGATGACAAGATCTTCTTCCGTGTGTCAATGGTGACATTGGAACATTACAATTCTCAATTCTCTAGGTATGAGTATTTGGATCTTTCTTCCCTAGATTGATTCTGGATCTTTTCTCATGATTATCACGAGGAAAAGCATCCTCACGATATTTTTTCCGGCTACTATTGCAAGCATAAGTCTCCTCGCAATATTTTTCTAGCCTAATTTAGCATAATTCATCTACTTACTAATTAAGTAGTAAGTACGATTACAAATAACATGTGTACTTGTAAATGCAAGATGAATTTGGGTTACAACCATGACCCCATTCCAAACCTTAGCTAATCATAAAACCCCAACGCAAATTCCTCGAACAAAATTATTCGAATATCTCTGAAGGACTAACAACAATTGTAACATACAAGTTAGAAGGCATCTTAAGGGTTTGAGCCATCCCCTCTATCGATTGATAAGTGGCCTCTGCATATTAAGCGACCACATGTGGATACCAAGGAGAGAAAAATCTTCTAGTGATCAGCCGCTATTGACACTATGGAAAAATGTCAAGGTGTCGCCGGCCTTTTCCCATGCCGACGGTTTTTTGTCGGGGCCACCGACATAGGGTTCAAAAAAGGTAGGCCGCGAAAAAAGGCGTCAGCATAGGCCCGGTCTGGTCATCGGCTTAGCGATCTTCGCCATCATAGGTTTCTTTCCTCTTCGGCCATATGCCGACGGCATAAGCTTCTTTTTTTCTCCACGCACCCCCCCCCCCCCCCCCCCGAAATCGCCTTTTCAGTTTTCAAAAGTATGTAAGAAAATGTTAGAAATTACAAAAAAAAAATACTTTGAGATGACAATGTATTATGTGTTCTAGTTTTTAAGAAAATTAACAAACATGAATTTTGAATTTTGATATATTATGCATAATGGTGTCATGTCTCGGTAAAACTGATTTTCTGGTTGCATATATACAACCTCCGATAAAATACTTTTTATATAAAAATATATCTACGATTTTTTTTTACGTCCGATTACAACGGCCTACGGTCATTTACCGATTTTTTAGATTCCTCAAAATAAAAATAAAAGGAAATAGGAGTTTTTTAAGGTTTTAGATTCTGATGAAAAAATATTTATTTTATTGTTTCAAGATTTATTAATAAAAAACAAAAATGTATTTCTTTAGTCAAATAATTTTTTGGAATTCAAATAATAAAAAATGTGATGTCATGGTCCAAGGACTAATAGGATTCATATGGAACTATTGCCAACAAAGAATAACTCCTCTGCCCGGTAGCTTATTTGGAAGGAACGAAGAAGTTAAAGGTGCTGGAATGGAAGTAGTTTGAGGATGGGTGACTGAGGGCCTGCTTGGTTACAGAAATCCCGGCGGGTTCCCGGCCTTTTCCCGGCGAAATTTTTCCCCTAATTCCGAGGTCGGGAAAATAATCTCGGGGGTTTGCTCCTGTTTCTGCCTATTACCGGCGAGAATATTTACTCGGGGAAATTTGGCCCGAACAGCGAAACAAGCCCTGAGTGGAAAGTTTGAATATTAATAAGTAAATTGACCTAATATTAAGCATGCTTCGAGTTTAAACTGTCAAACAATTCAAAAATTGGCTTGAAAAAACTGAGAAAAATTGAAAAATGATGCACCTGGCTAAGGCCCGTTAGACCTCCGTCGGGCCCACCTGTGGGTTGTGGCGATGACATTGGCTATGTCGGTGGCCAAATAGTCTGTGCAGAGAGAGGGCTGTGCCGACGGCTACGACAACCTTAACGGTTTCCCGTGGAGTGATCAAGAGGGGAAAAGTCTAGGGAGGAGCCGAGACAACAATATTGTTCTTGAATGAAGATGTGTGAGATGCAATGGTTGCTTCGATGAAAGATCTGAATGTTCCTTTTAGGTAATATCCGACGGTTGAACATGAGCTGATTGGCCGGTCCCTCCACCCACCGTCCAAAATGTATTTGGAAAACAGAACACGCATAAATCATAGAAAGGAAACAAATTAGCTACTCCCACTTATGATACAATGACCAAATTTTGTGGAGAAATAAAATAACGATTTTAAATTGATTCATGTGTTTCGAAATTTTGTTGCACGTGTGTAACAATTCTTAAGAATGTGATTCAATGTATAGTGTGATGTGTTGAGTAATGAGATGGGATATGTTTATTTAAAAAAAGAACTTGTGAAATGTGACATTTTCTTTGCTTTCCTAAGTGGAAAGCAGTCCCATGATATAGTATTAGTATGATGTATTGTTTATGTACCAAAAAAAAGCTGCTAAAATTTAAAATGATATGATCTCGTGCTTCACCAAACATCAAAGTTTTAAAACAATTATTATTAACCTACATTCGTATGTACGCCAATTCACGTGAGCTCCTCAACTGCAAATTCTCTGCTATCCTAAAATATAAAGCATATAAATTTAGTAAAAAATCAACGCTTTCTATTTTTTTTTTTGACAATCAATACCACATATATTCATAATAACAAATAGTACATGGTAGAGATACACGAGCTGTCTCCAGCAATTACAAAATAAAATCTAAAAGATACTAGCAAATCTTCGAGGTCTTCAAACTCTTTCTTCTTCCAAGACATAATCTTGTACTTTCCTGAAGGCAGCCAAATATAGATAACAAACCATAGACCTGTAAATACCAACGAAGGTTCTCCCATAATTTTAATTTGAGCCGCAATGCCAAGGCTGCGTGCACGCGCGCAACCATTAAAGTAGTCAATCAACATCGGCAAGAGTACCAACACCAGTATGTCAGGGAATAAAAACCGATCTGCCTTATCGACGTTGATGGAGAGCCGAGAGTACGAATCACCATTGTCGAGGACGTAGCAATCGGGACAAAAACTGCGAGGATAATCCTCCTCGCGGCAACCATGAGAAAAGATCAAAGATCGATCTGGAGAAGCAAGATCTGAACACCCATACCTAGATAATTGTAATCTTTCAACACCATCATTGACGTCGGGAAGAAGATCTCGTCGTCGAACGAAAGGCCGAAGATCACTTATTGCAGACGATGCCATCTCCATTGCGGGGAAACCAACAAGAAAACAGCGACCAAAACCCTAACATAGACTAATGAAAAGACTACTTTTATTAAAAACTCCACGCATAGATCGGGTTCCCCGCTCCTCCCGACGCCGGCGAAGCCGACCGGAGGAGGGGGAACCGATCTATGGAGGAGGCTGAAGTGGAGGCGGCTAGGGCTTTTTCTTTGGAGGCGGCGGCACGATGCAGCTACTAATTCTGGCCTAGGGGAGCCCTCGCGTTTTAAAGATCTTAATCCTGCATGGATGAGATGGATTGTCTAAAAATCAACGCTTTCTATGTTTGACCAAGGTTAGAGATTAAGTTAAGAAGATGTAGAATACCAAATAAATATCAATAAATCACCTATGAATAATATTTTTCATTGTGCATCTATTAATTATTGCATATGTGATATTTTATCATATATAGTTGGTCAAACCTAGTAAGATTTTCTTTTCGGGTGATGGTCATCCGTCATCTCCGGCGAAGGTTGAGGTGGTAATTGCAGTTGCAAAAAATTATAAGGACTCCACTATAATTTTCCTTCACTGGAGGTGTTTTCAGCTTATTTTTTTGAACACGTGTTTCCTCTCGGTCGTGTTGGTGGATTCCGCGTGTGTATGTTATACGCACGGTACAGATGTAGATGCTCATATTATATACACTCACCCCTGTGAATGTACGCATGCACACCTATTGCTATGAGCATCTTTGATAGACTGTGTCCAAGAAACTAATCTGACAAATTTTGAGATTGACGAAGTCACCACGAACATCTCAACATCGCTTCTCACTGAAAAATAATCTCTTTTTTAATGAAACACCAAAGTATCAAATCTGAGATTTAATCTATGGTGGGCTGCGGCCCTCCTAACCATCCAACTAGAGATCTCGATCTGGGCTAGATTGCATTGTGAAATTTGTCTAGGGCAGATTGGCCCTTAGTAATGTACCTCATTTTCGCGAAAAAAAAAACAAATCAGGGTTAGTTTCTGGACTCGGTTCGATCCATATTCCGGCCTGGAGATGATCTTCAGAAACACCGATCACCGTTAGAGAAAGGATCAGACGCCCACATCTACACTACTTAAAAAGGAGGAACATGTTCCTTATTCTGCCAACATCCCAATACGTTAAACTTTTCGTCGTCCTCGTCGCCAGCCCAACGCACTCCGTCGATTTTTTCCGTGAATCTCCACTCTGCCGGTTTTATTTCGTCCACCTCCGCACCACCGGTTTTACATGGTTTTTTCATTCTCCCTAGAAACACGGATCTCTTCCCTCGCCTATCTCTCCCTCCCCCGTCTCCTCTCTCTCGCCATCGCTGCCGCTGCTACCCAACACCGGTCGCCTCCGCCGCCAATTGGCGTCTCCACGATGCTGCTAGATTACTCCTACTCCCATGTCTCCTCCCTCGCCATCGTCGCCTCGCTATTCCGGAGCTAACCCGTGCCGCCTGGATAGCCTCCGATCTCAGCCGCACTACATCCGGATCGCCATGGCGCGGGCGGAGCCAGGCCCAGGGCAACAAGGGCCATGGCCAGGGCGCAGCGAAAGTTTCGGCCCGGGGCGTTTGGATATCCTGCCCAACCCCCCGTTGCTTCCTCGATCGACTGAAAGGGATCAACGGAGAGAGCAACGAAACCCTCGCTCGCAGCCACGCAGGACCACTTCCACACCCATGCGACCACGCCGGCGCTGACTTGCCGGACCCCTCTCCTGCCCTACCAGGCCGCCGCTTCCGCCCTCCTGTGCTTCATTCGGCGTTGTGCTCAGCTCCTCCGCGCAGCGGCCGGGTGACCCTTGGCCGACGTAGCCCCTGAGCCCGATTGCTGCGGCACTGCTTCCTCTTCTCACGTTTGCACCGTCAGACTCCTGCTGTTTGCGCCTCAACTTGGTAATTTCCTGTACTTCGTACTTGTTTTAGCCAGGGGCTGGTTTTAGCCTTTTAGCAATATAGATGCTGATTGTGGTATGGTTAAACGGTGTCTGTAGGTTGTAGTCGATTCATGTTTTAGGAACGGAAAGACGAACATATTTATACCTGAATTTAAAACATATGTTCATATTACTAAATTTTATGTACTATTAGAAGAGTTTTATTAGCGCTTAATTTATGGCCCAGGGCTTGCTCCAATCCTGGCTCCGCCACTGCAGCATCACCATCATCAGCCCTGGGCTACAAGGCGCATCATCATCCCCAATATCGGGCGATCCATGCCTGGTCACATCGGGCCTCGCTCCCGTCGCAGCGGCGGTGTTGGAGATATGCCCAAGAGGCAATAATAAATGGTTATTATATATCTTTGTGTTTATGATAATGTTTACATACCATGCTATAATTGTATTAACCGAAACATTGATACATGTGTGTTATGTGAACAACAAGGAGTCCCTAGTAAGCCTCTTGTATAACTAGCTTGTTGATTAATAGATGATCATGGTTTCGTGATCATGAACATTGGATGTTATTAATAACAAGGTTATATCATTGTATGAAAGATGTAATGGACACACCCAATTAAGCATAGCATAAGATCACGTCATTAAGTTATTTGCTATAAACTTTCGATACATAGTTACCTAGTCCTTATGACCATGAGATCATGTAAATCACTTATACCGGAAAGGTACTTTGATTACATCAAACGCCACTGCGTAAATGGGTGGTTATAAAGATGGGATTAAGTATCCGGAAAGTATGAGTTGAGGCATATGGATCAACAGTGGGATTTGTCCATCCCGATGACGGATAGATATACTCTGGGCCCACTCGGTGGAATGTCGTCTAATGTCTTGCAAGCATATGAATAAGTTCATAAGAGACCACATACCACGGTACGAGTAAAGAGTACTTGTCAGGAGACGAGGTTGAACAAGGTATAGAGTGATACCGATGATCAAACCTCGGACAAGTAAAAATATCGCGTGACAAAGGGAATTGGTATCGTATGTGAATGGTTCATTCGATCACTAAAGTCATCGTTGAATAGTTGGGAGTCATTATGGATCTCCAGATCCCGCTATTGGTTATTGGTCGGAGAGAGTTCTCACCCATGTCCACATAGTTCGCGAACCGTAGGGTGACACACTTAAGGTTTGATGTTGTAATGGTAGAACTTGAATATGGAATGGAGTTCGAAGTATTGTTCGAAGTCCCGGATGGGATCCCGGACATCACGAGGAGTTCCGGAATGGTCCGGAGAATAAGATTCATATATAGGAAGTCATTTTATAAGTTTGAAAATGATCCGGTGATTTTACGGAAGGTTCTAGAAGGTTCTAGAAAAGTCCGGAAGGAATCAGTAAGGAAGGAGGAGTCCTGGAGGGACTCCACCTCCCCATGGCCGGCCAACCCTAGTGGGGGAGTCCAAGGTGGACTCCACCTAAGGGGGCCGGCCACCCCCCCACATGGAAGGGGGGAATCCCACTTGAGGTGGGAGTCCCACCTTGGGTAGGTTTCCCTACTACATGGAAGGTTCTTGTGTTGGGGTCTTATTCGAAGACTTGTAGTCCAACACTTGGGGATCCACCTATATAATGAGGGGCATAGGGGAGGGGGCCGGCCACCACAAGCCCTCAAGGAGGCCGCACCCCATAGTGGCCGGCCACCCCTCTCCCAAACCCTAGCCGCCCCCTCTCTCCTCCACCTCTCCCGCACGCTTAGCGAAGCTTCGCCGGAGTTCTCCACCGCCACCGCCACCACGCCGTCGTGCTGCCGGATTCAAGGAGGAGCTACTACTTCCGCTGCCCGCTGGAACGGGGAGATGGACGTCGTCTTCATCAACACCGAACGTGTGACCGAGTACGTAGGTGCTGCCCAATTGTGGCACCGTGATCAAGATCTTCTACGCGCTTTTGCAAGCGGCAAGTGATCGTCTATCTCAGCAATAAGAGCCTACTCTTATAGGCTTTGGAAATCTTCAAAGGTGAGTCTTGATCATCCCCTCGTTGCTCCCGTCTTCTAGATTGCATCTTGGCTTGGATTGCGTTCTCGCGGTAGGAAATTTTTTGTTTTCTATGCAACGAATCTCTACAGTGGTATCAGAGCCGTGTCTATGCATAGATGGTTGCACGAGTAGAACACAATGGTTTTGTGGGCGTTGATGCTTATGTTGTCTTTAGTTTGAGTACTTTGCATCTTTGTGGCATAGTGGTATGAAGCGGCTCGGACTAACTTTACATGACCGCGTTCATGAGAGTTGTTCCTCGTTCGACATGCAACTTATATTGCATAAGAGGCTTTGCGGGTGTCTGTCTCTCCTACTATAGTGAAGATTCAATTTACTCTTCTATTGACAACACTAGTATCACCGTTGTGGTTCATGTTCGTAGGTAGATTAGATCTCTCTCGAAAACCCTAAACCACGTAAAATATGCAAACCAAATTAGAGACGTCTAACTTGTTTTTGCAGGGTTTGGTGATGTGATATGGCCATAATAATGTGATGATGAATATGTATGAGATGATCATTATTGTATTGTGGCAACCGGAGGAGCCTTATGGTTGTCTTTAAATTTCATGTTGAGTAGTATTTCAAAGTAGTTGTAATAGTTGCTACATGAGGTGAACAACCATGAAGATGGCGCCATGGACCTTGATGCTACGCCGACGATGATGAAGATCATGCCCGTTGATGATGGAGATCATGTCCATGCATTGAAGATGAAGATCGAAGGCGCAAAGACTAAAGGGCCATATCATATCACATATGAATTGCATGTGATGTTAATCCTTTATGCATCTTATTTTGCTTAGATCGCGACGGTAGCATTATAAGATGATCCCTCACATTAATATCAATATAATAAAGTGTTCTTCCCTCGTATGCACCGTTGTAACAGTTCGTCGTTTCCAAGCATCTCGTGATGATCGAATGTGATAGACTCAACGTTCACATACAACGGGTGTAAGAAATGTTGCACACGCGGAATACTTGGGTTTGCTTGACGAGCCTAGCATGTACAGACATGGCCTCGGGACAACGGAAACCGAAAGGTTGAACACAAGTCATATGGATGATATGATCAACATGTTGATGTTCACCATTGAAGCTACATCATCTCACGTGATGATCGGTTTTGGTGTAGTGGATGTGGATCGTGTACCACTTAACAACTATGAGGGATGTTGTATTAAGTGGGAGTTTGATGTCTATGTTCCCCCTCCTTTCCTGTAGACAGTGTTGGGCCTCCAAGAGCAGAGGTTTGTAGAACAGCAGCAAGTTTTCCCTTAAGTGGATCACCCAAGGTTTATCGAACTCAGGGAGGAAGAGGTCAAAGATATCCCTCTCATGCAACCCTGCAACCACAAAGCAAGAAGTCTCTTGTGTCCCCAACACACCAAATAGGTGCACTAGTTCGGCGAAGAGATAGTGAAATACAGGTGGTATAAATAAGTATGAGCAGTAGCAACGGTGCCAGAAAATAGCTTGCTGGCGTGTAGTTGATGGTTGTAGTATTGCAGCAGTAGTAACATAGTAAAACAGTAAACAAGCAGTAGTAACTCAGCAGTATTTAGGAACAAGGCCTAGGGATTACACTTTCACTAGTGGACACTCTCAACATTGATCACGTAACAGAATAGATAAATGCATACTCTACACTTTTGTTGGATGATGAACACATTGCGTAGGATTACACGAACCCTCAATGCCGGAGTTAACAAGCTCCACAATAATGCTCATATTTTAGTAACCTTTAGTGTAAGATAGATCAAAAGACTAAACCAAGTACTAGCATAGCATGCACACTGTCACCTTCATGCATATGTAGGAGGAATAGATCACATCAATATTATCATAGCAATAGTTAACTTCATAATCTTCAAGAGATCATGATCATAGCATAAACCAAGTACTAACACGGTGCACACACTGTCACCTTTACACACGTGCAGGAGGAATAGAACTACTTTAATAACTTTGCTAGAGTAGCACATAGATAGTAGTGATACAAAACTCATATGAATCTCAATCATGTAAAGCAGCTCATGAGATCATTGTATTGAGGTACATAGTAGAGAGATTAACCACATAGCTACCGGTACAACCCCGAGCCTCGATGGAGAACTACTCCCTCCTCATGGGAGCAGCAGCGGTGATGAAGATGGCGATGGAGATGGCAGCGGTGTCGATGGAGAAGCCTTCCGGGGGCACTTCCCCGCTCCGGCAGGGTGCCGGAACAGAGACTCCTGTCCCCCAGATCTTGGCTTCGCGATGGCGGCGGCTCCGGAAGGTTTCTGTGGTTTTCGTCGAACGCGATAGGGTTTTCGATCCAGGGGCTTTATATAGGCGAAGAGGCGGCGCCAGAGGGTCGAAGGGGGGCCCACACTATAGGGGGGCGCGGCCCCCCCCCCTGGCCACGTCGGGGTGTGGTTTGGTGGCCCTGTCCCCCTTCTCTGATCCTTCCCGGGTGTTCTGGATGCTTCCGGTGAAAATAGGAACTTGGGCGTTGATTTCGTCCGATTCCGAGAATATTTCGTTACTAGGATTTCTGAAACCAAAAACAGCAGAAAACAGGAACTGGCACTTCGGCATCTTGTTAATAGGTTAGTTCCAGAAAATGCACGAATATGACATAAAGTGTGCATAAAACATGTAGATAACATCAATAATGTGGCATGGAACATAAGAAATTATCGATACGTCGGAGACGTATCAGCATCCCCAAGCTTAGTTCTGCTCGTCCCGAGCAGGTAAAACGATAACAAAGATAATTTCTGGAGTGACATGCCATCATAAACTTGATCATGCTATTTGTACAGCATATGTAGTGAATGCAGCGATCAAAACAATGGTAATGACATGAGTAAACAACTGAATCATAAAGCAAAGACTTTTCATGAATAGCACTTCATGACAAGCATCAATAAGTCTTGCATAAAAGTTAACTCATAAAGCAATAATTCAAAGTAGAGACATTGAAGCAACACAACGGAAGATTAAGTTTCAGCGGTTGCTTTCAACTTGTAACATGTATATCTCATGGATAGTTGTCAATGCAAAGCAATATAACAAATGCAATAAGCAAGTATGTAAGAATCAATGCACAGTTCACACAAATGTTTGCTTCTTGAGGTGGAGAGAGATAGGTGAACTGACTCAACATAAAAGTAAAAGAATGGTCCTTCAAAGGGGAAAGCATCGATTGCTATATTTGTGCTAGAGCTTTGATTTTGAAAACATAAAGAGAGCATAAAAATAAAGTTTTGAGAGGTGTATGTTGTTGTCAACGAATGGTAGCGGGTACTCTAACCCCCTTGCCAGACAAACCTTCAAAGAGCGGCTCCCATTTTATTTTATTTTTGGATGGCACTCCTTCCAACCTTTCTTTCACAAACCATGGCTAACCGAATCCTCGGGTGCCTGCCAACAATCTCATACCATGAAGGAGTACCTTTTTATTTTAGTTTTATTATGATGACACTCCTCACAACCTTTGCTTACACAAGCCATGGCTAACCGAATCCTTCGGGTGCCGTCCAACAATCACATACCATGGAGGAGTGTCTATTTTTGTTAATTAATTTGGGACTGGGAATCCCATTGCCAGCTCTTTTTGCAAAATTATTGGATAAGCGGATGAAGCCACTAGTCCATTGGTGAAAGTTGCCCAACAAGATTGAAAGATAAACACCACATACTTCCTCATGAGCTATAAAACATTGACACAAATCAGAGGTGATAAATTTTGAATTGTTTAAAGGTAGCACTCAAGCAATTTACTTTGGAATGGCAGGAAATACCATGTAGTAGGTAGGTATGGTGGACACAAATGGCATAGTGTTGTTTGGCTCAAGGATTTGGATGCATGAGAAGTATTCCCTCTCGATACAAGGTTTAGGCTAGCAAGGCTATTTGAAACAAATACAAGTATGAACTAGTACAGCAAAACTCACATAAAAGACATATTACAAGCATTATAAGACTATACATCATCTTCCTTGTTGTTCAAACACCTTACTAGAAATTATCTAGACCTTAGAGAGACCAATTATGCAAACCAAATTTTAGCATGCTCTATGTATTTCTTCATTAATGGGTGCAAAGCATATGATGCAAGAGCTTAAACATGAGCACAACAATTGCCAAGTATCACATCACCCAAGACATTATAGCAATTACTACATGTATCATTTTCCAATTCCAACCATATAACAATTTAACGAAGAAGAAACTTCGCCATGAATACTATGAGTAGAAACTAAGGACATACTTGTCCATATGCTACAGCGGAGCGTGTCTCTCTCCCACAAAGTGAATGCTAGGATCCATTTTATTCAAACAAAACAAAAAACAAAAACAAACCGACGCTCCAAGAAAAAGCACATAAGATGTGATGGAATAAAAATATAGTTTCAGGGGAGGAACCTGATAATGTTGTCGATGAAGAAGGGGATGCCTTGGGCATCCCCAAGCTTAGACGCTTGAGTCTTCTTAATATATGCAGGGGTGAACCACCGGGGCATCCCCAAGCTTAGACTTTTCACTCTCCTTGATCATAGTATATCATCCTCCTCTCTTGACCCTTGAAAACTTCCTCCACACCAAACTCGAAACAAACTCATTAGAGGGTTAGTGCATAATCAAAAACTCACATGTTCAGAGGTGACACAATCATTCTTAACACTTGTGGACATTGCTCAAAGCTACTGGAAGGTAATGGAACAAAGAAATCCACCCAACACAGCGAAAGAAGCAATGCGAAATAAAAGGCAGAATCTGTCAAAACAGAACAGTCCGTAAAGACGAATTTTAAAATGGCACCAGACTTGCTCAGATGAAAATGCCCAAATTGAATGAAAGTTGCGTACTTATCTGAGGATCACTCACGTAAATTGGCATAATTTTCTGAGTTACCTACAGAGAATTTTGCCCAGATTCGTGACAGCAAGAAATCTGTTTCTGCGCAGTAATCCAAATCTAGTATTGACTTTACTATCAAAGACTTTACTTGGCACAACAAAACACAAAACTAAGATAAGCAGAGGTTGCTACAGTAGTAAACAACTTCCAAGACACAAATATAAAATAAAGTACTGTAGCAAAATAACACATGGGTTATCTCCCAAGAAGTTCTTTTCTTTATAGCCATTAAGATGGGCTCAGCAGTTTTAATGATGCACTTGCAAGAAATAGTATTTGAAGCAAAAGAGAGCATCAAGAAGCAAATACAAAACACATTTAAGTCTAACATGCTTCCTATGCATAGGAATCTTGTAAATAAACAAGTTCAAGAAGCATAATGCAACAAGCATAGAAAGATAAAACAAGTATAGCTTCAAAAATTTCAGCACATAGAGAGGTGTTTTAGTAACATGAAAATTTCTACAACCATATTTTCCTCTCTCATAATAACTTTCAGTAGTATCATGAGCAAACTCAACAATATAACTATCACATAAAGCATTCTTATCATGAGTCTCATGCATAAAATTAGTACTACTCCCAACAAAAGCATAGTTATTCTTATTAATTGTAGTAGGAGCAAATTCAACAAAGTAGCTATCATTATTATTCTCATCAAGTGTAAGAGGCATAGTATAATCACAACAAAATTTACTCTCCATAGTAGGTGGCACCAAAAGACTACTATCATTATAATCATCATAAATAGGAGGCAAAGTATCATCAAAGAAAATTTTCTCCTCAATGCTTGGGGGACTAAAAAGATCATGAAAACCAGCTTCCCCAAGCTTAGAACTTTCTATATTATTATCAACAATGTTGTTCAAAGCGTTCATACTAATATTACTACCAGCATGCAAATAAGATTCCATAGGTTTTTTAATTTTCGCATCAAACAATCCATGTTTTAAATCAGGAAATAGAAATAGAAGCTCACTCTTGTCCATTATGCCAAACTAGTGTAAACAAGAAACAAAAAGATGCAATTGCAGGATCTAAAGGAAATAGCTTCGAGCACAAACACAATGGTGCCAGAAAAGTGCTTTACCTGGAACCGAAGTATGAGTGCCTTTTACCTTTCCTCCCCGGCAACGGCGCCAGAAAAAGTGCTTGATGTCTACGTTCCCCCTCCTTTCCTGTAGACAGTGTTGGGCCTCCAAGAGCAGAGGTTTGTAGAACAGCAGCAAGTTTTCCCTTAAGTGGATCACCCAAGGTTTATCGAACTCAGGGAGGAAGAGGTCAAAGATATCCCTCTCATGCAACCCTGCAACCACAAAGCAAGAAGTCTCTTGTGTCCCCAACACACCAAATAGGTGCACTAGTTCGGCGAAGAGATAGTGAAATACAGGTGGTATAAATAAGTATGAGCAGTAGCAACGGTGCCAGAAAATAGCTTGCTGGCGTGTAGTTGATGGTTGTAGTATTGCAGCAGTAGTAACACAGTAAAACAGTAAATAAGCAGTAGTAACTCAGCAGTATTTAGGAACAAGGCCTAGGGATTACACTTTCACTAGTGGACACTCTCAACATTGATCACATAACAGAATAGATAAATGCATACTCTACACTTTTGTTGGATGATGAACACATTGCGTAGGATTACACGAACCCTCAATGCCGGAGTTAACAAGCTCCACAGTAATGCTCATATTTTAGTAACCTTTAGTGTAAGATAGATCAAAAGACTAAACCAAGTACTAGCATAGCATGCACACTGTCACCTTCATGCATATGTAGGAGGAATAGATCACATCAATATTATCATAGCAATAGTTAACTTCATAATCTTCAAGAGATCATGATCATAGCATAAACCAAGTACTAACACGGTGCACACATTGTCACCTTTACACACGTGCAGGAGGAATAGAACTACTTTAATAACTTTGCTAGAGTAGCACATAGATAGTAGTGATACAAAACTCATATGAATCTCAATCATGTAAAGCAGCTCATGAGATCATTGTATTGAGGTACATAGTAGAGAGATTAACCACATAGCTACCGGTACAGCCCCGAGCCTCGATGGAGAACTACTCCCTCCTCATGGGAGCAGCAGCGGTGATGAAGATGGCGATGGAGATGGCAGCGGTGTCGATGGAGAAGCCTTCCGGGGGCACTTCCCCGCTCCGGCAGGGTGCCGGAACAGAGACTCCTGTCCCCCAGATCTTGGCTTCGCGATGGCGGCGGCTCTGGAAGGTTTCTGTGGTTTTCGTCGAATGCGATAGGGTTTTCGATCCAGGGGCTTTATATAGGCGAAGAGGCGGCGCCAGAGGGTCGAAGGGGGGCCCACACTATAGGGGGGCGCGGCCCCCCCCCTGGCCGCGCCGGGGTGTGGTTTGGTGGCCCTGTCCCCCTTCTCTGATCCTTCCCGGGTGTTCTGGATGCTTCCGGTGAAAATAGGAACTTGGGCGTTGATTTCGTCCGATTCCGAGAATATTTCGTTACTAGGATTTCTGAAACCAAAAACAGCAGAAAACAGGAACTGGCACTTCGGCATCTTGTTAATAGGTTAGTTCCAGAAAATGCACGAATATGACATAAAGTGTGCATAAAACATGTAGATAACATCAATAATGTGGCATGGAACATAAGAAATTATCGATACGTCGGAGACGTATCAGAGTTCATTAGTAATTAGATTAAAACATGAACTAATTATCATAAACATAGTCTGAGTAGTATTTTGAATTAATTTTGTAGTACTGGCATCCGTTTTCTACCATGCGCTAGTCTTGTAATTGAGATAGAAATACTGTTAAAATCTGACAAGAAACTTTACGGATTGGTACCGTATTGTTAAAGAATCAAGAATTGATTAAGTCCTATTGCAAACTTTTAGTAAACCTCACATTGTTGATTCAAAGAGCTATGGTTTCAATTAGTACCTAAAGTTATCTTGTCTCCGTGAAACTTCAAGTTCAAATCTGTTTGAAAAGTAAGGAGCTGAAAATTTAGTTTTCAGAAATAATCAAGGTATGAGATATATGTGATATCTAAGACCTTATTGCAAGATGATAGAATATAATTTGGTGAGACTACATAAACTCATAAGTTTTATGGGAATGTACGAAGGTTGAAGATGCAAGGCGTCCCAATCCTCCAACTATTGGGGCACTAACGATATTCGCATATCCATGAAGTGATCGTCCTTAGTATGCACCGTTGCTAAGACTCGTAGTTTCGAAGCATCACGTGATGATCGGGTGTTATAGATTCTACGTGTGCATACAACGGGTGCAAGCCAGTTTTGCACATGCGAATACTGAGGTTAAAACTTTACGAGCCTAGCATGTACAGACATGGTCTCGGAAAGTCATCATGATATAATGGATAAAATTATGAGTGAAATGGTTCATCATATTACAAGATTACTAATAGTGAAATCCGGAACACTTGTCATATGATGATCAACTTCAAAATAAGAACCTCAAGGTTATTGGTATTTGACCAACAAACCTAGAAGTTATTAATGTTGAAGTGTCTTTCTGAATAATGAGGAAAGCTAAAAGAGAAACTACAAAAGATTATTGGCAGAAAGAAAGAAAAGACTAGAAAGTCTAGCTCAGGTGTATATAAATGATATACATGTTGTGGATATATTCCTTGTTTGGTGACACAATGAAATTCTTGGGTATTTGTACCATATTGGTTGGTATGAAGTGTCATACAAAACAACGGAATACAAGAATACAATGGCCTAGGTGACTGACAAGGAATATGATAGGAATGCACGTCTGGAACAAAAATAAAGTGTTATTATGTTCGTCGTTGGCATTCTATCTAGCCCTTAGAATTTATAATAAAGAACTTAATAATTTTTAGTTTGCTCTGGTTAAATGAAAACAATGAGTTGTTCAAATTATGACATTACTCCATGTACGATGGATAAGTTATTATAAATCTTAATGGTGAAACACACAACACATAACACTGACGCTAAAATGCCATAAGGCAAATGATTTGAATTCCACTTATTTGTGGAACCGCCATTTAGGTCATGTTGGAAAGGAACGCATGAAGGAACTCCATGCAAATGGATTTTTGGAGTCATTTGATTTTTGAATCGTTTGGCGCTTGCAAAATCTTTTCTAAAAGTAATGACTGAAACACCGTTCATAGGCCAAGAGTTGAACGGGCAACTAACTTAGTGAAAACATACATGATGATATATGTGGTTCACTGGGCATAGTTGTGTGCGGGAGATTCTTCTACTTCATGAAAACTTCCAACAATGAATTGAGTATATATATGTGGATATATTCGATAAGAAAGAAGTTTGAAACATTTAAATGGATTCAAATAAATTTCAGCATGAAGTGGAAATCATCGTAATAGAAAAGTCAAATATCTATGATTGGATCATTGTAAAAATATTTGAATTACGAGTTTTAGCGAACATCTAAGAGAATTATGAAATTGTTCTACAACTCACATTTCTTGGATTATCATAGTGATGATATAGTATCCGAGAGATGTATCCAAACCTTGTTGGGTTAATGATGAGATAAAAATAAAATAATGCCATTATATTTTTGTGGATTATGCTTTAGTGACTACCGCTTTTTACACTGAATAGAGCATCATCATGATCCGTTGAAATGACACCATACGAGTTATGGCATGGGTATGAACCTTGATAGTCTTTTCTTAAATTTTGGTATGCATAGCATAAGTAATTAAGTTTACAACCAAAATCGGATAAATGTCTTTGTTGGTTATCCCAGAAATTTGATTAGGAATTCTTCCCACAAGACAAAGACAAAAGTGTTTGTCAATGTTTCTTATTTACGAGAAATTGTTTCTAGAGAAGTATTTGAGTGGGAGGACAATAGAACTTGATAAGGTTTATGAACCTGAGCATAATGATCAGAGTAGCGCAGCATTGGAAATGGTTCCGGAAGCGGCCACGACAATCATGGCTCCCATGACTACAAAGTGTTTTAGCCATGGAGATCAAAGTACATATTGAACTTTGTAGGTATGGTTTACTTTGTGATCAAATAAATGATTTGTGGACAAAGGATTGATTTTGAACAATGATAAACCAACTACAAACAAAGAAGTTATGATGGGCCCTGATTCCGTTAAAATGGCTATACGCCATGAAATCCAAGATAGATGAATACTTTTTGAAAGTAAATGGATCTATAAAATTGATGGACTTGGATGAAATATCCTTGAAGAAGCTCTACTTGTCGAAAAGTTGTTTACGACAAAGTTCAAAGAGTTGACTACGATAAAATTAGATCTTCCGTAGCAATGCTTATAGTCTATGTGGATTATTCTAGTAATCACTACATATTTCTTTTATGAGATATGTTAGTAGGATAGTGTAACACCCCAAATTTCAATGAAAAGAAAGTTAGAGAATTCAGAAAGCAAAATTTCAAACCAACAAAAACTTTTCTTTTGCATATAGTACCATGCATAGGACTTGTGCATTTGAGTGATATGCCATGATGATTGTTGTTACTTGTATCTTGATGTGCTCTAAAACCCTAGAGTGATCATATGAAGATCACCAACCAAATAAATCAAAGTGGAAGAAAATTCCAATAAATACAAAACCCTAAAAACCCTCACTTATGCTCTATGGCATTTTTATAAATTTTGACCCTAGACCTATTTGGTCTTCACCATTAGTTGAATAATGTTATTAAACACTTATTACAACTTTTGGAACCAAGGTTTCACTTTTCAAATAAATTTCAAACACAATTTCCACTCACATGAGATAATGGCCAAATCTGCCAATTTTAGTCTGATCACCACTTTGAGCCCCTGCAATTCAATTTTCTCAAACCAATTCTTGCTAACTCTTTGCACCATTTCAAAGTCAACATCAAGGTGAACAACTTTGATGAAGACCACCCTGCCAAATTCATCTTTGATCACTAGCTATGCTCATCCAAAGTTGCAACTTTATATTAAGATCAACAATCTCCACTTAGCCATTTTGGCCAAAATTTGAAATCTAATTTTTCCACCACCACCTCCATTCATCTCTGGTCAATTACAACTTATCTCAACACTCACTTTTCAAAAAGGTTCACCATTTGAATTATTTCCATTTTGGATATTTTTGTATTTTCCAAAATTGAACACTATTCCTACACTATAGCAAATAGTGATCTACTCAAACTAACCTACTCTAACCAACCCCAAATGGTCCCCTGGTCCCCTCTCTCACTAACCTCAGCATAGAAACCCTAGTGAGGGAGAGAGAACAAGCATGGCATGGCCATGCCGGCCACATGCCGGCCATGCCGCACCACCTCCTCTCTCCTTCATCGCCGACCCTGGCCACCATGTCCCTGCACTCCACCTCACTCTACTGGATCGCCTAGCATCGGCCGTTGTCGAGGAGGAACACCGCACAAAGGCCGGACAAGCACGCGTCCATGGCGCCCTGGACGCCGCTCGCGTCGCGCGTGTGCACGCCGCGGGCATACATCGGACACGCGCCGCGCCACGACCTCGAGCACGCCCTGGCCCCGCTTGCAACACGTTGAGCACCGCAGCTGACACCGCGAAGCCACCGGACATGCGCCCAGCCCAGACCCGTGACCGCCGGCGCCGGAGACGATGACTTGCTCCCGTACGCGCCGCGGCCGTCGTGGAAGCAACGCGACCAACCTAGCCACCGCCCGACCCCGTTGTCGCCGCCAATAGCATCGCCAGAGCCGTAGAACACTGCCACCACCTCGCCTAGCTCGATAGCTCGCCGGAGAAGCCGCGCCATGGTCGACTTCTTCACGGCCCCGCAAAGACCCTCGCGTCTCTATAAAAGGAGACCTCTCCTCGTCGATCTGAGCACACCATCGCCTTCCCCTCTCATCACTCGACCACCAGAGCCACTCCACCCTCGACATTGCCCACCGACGCCGCCCAATTGAAGCCTCATCGCCCGTGGTCGCCGCCGAAGCTCGCCGTCGATTGGAGCCGCCCAGACGAGCCGCCGGTACCAGGAGCTTCCCCGTCGTCGACATCGTCCCCGAGCACACTGCCCACCCTAGCTGGAGCCACCGTAAGCGCTCCGACCCCCTGCCCTCGCCGCGGACCCTCTGCTTCTCGCCGGAGAAGACGACGACCGTGCGCCGTTGGATCGCCTTCTAATCCAACGCGCCACGTCGCTCGTACCGCTTCGGGTTTTAAACAGCCACCGACGCGTGGACCCCACCCTGTCAGCAGGCCCGCGCACTGGATGCGCTGCTGGGCCGTTTTCTTTGTTTTAAACCATTTCGGCCCACGTTGGTTTCCCGCCGGCCTGTTTAATTCAAATTCGATTTAAACTTTTCCCAACTTTTCCAATACTGCACAAACTTTGAAATTAAATAGTTTCAAATTGGCTAAACCAAATTTAGTGAATTTTATATTGTTAGAAAGCCACTGAAATTCTCTATCCAATGCCACTGGCCTCAGGGTCAAATTCTTTGTACAATTAATGTGACAAAAATAACAAAACAGGGACTTTTCCCTATTCAAATAATTCTTAAAAATCAACCAAAATAGATATTAAGTTAATTCCAACTCTAATAGCTCACTTTTGACTTACACTAATTGTTTATGCAATAAAATGGTGTGGTCACTTTGCATGATCATGCCATGGTTTTGTGAATGGATATTTTGACTAGTTTAACTAGTTGATATTGTCCAAAACTATTAGAATTAAATTGTGTGAAGTATTACACTTCATTTAAACTTGTCTCACATGAATTCATGGGATGTTTGGACCCCTGGTTCCAAACTCTCTTATATGAATTTCTTGAGATTTAAATCAAATGTAGTGTTAGTTAAATGGTATGAGGTGTTCCACCTCATTTAAATCATTCTCCCAAATGATGATGATGATGAACATTTGATTTAGGTCAATATGAGTTCATCCATGATTGTTGGAGAAATTAAATCTTAAGAAGATTTCAATGAGAGGAAATTATTTCTCAAGAACCCTATGGAAACTATCATTTACATAGGGAATACAAATTCTATTTTAAATCACACAACCCATGCACCCTAGTTTATTTATGTGGTGTGCATAGAGTAGTTGAGTGTTTATTTGTGATGTGTGGAATAGCCATTGAATTAGTGAGTAATTATACTCGTATTCAAATTTAGACGGTAGCACCGGAGAGTACGCCGAAGAAGAAGGTTGCTACCAGGAGGAGGAAGAGGAACAGTTTGAAAACTACCAAGGCAAGCTAAATTACTATGCAAGCTTTTATTCTTGCAAAGTGCAAAGCCCCTTGGGGCATGGCACCATGTTTCTTATCTTTTCTTATGAGAACCCATCCCAAGTTTTTACTTGTTTTCTAAATGATTTACTTTTATAGTTAACTTTGGTCAAAGTACAAGTTGGATACTAGAGTAGTGAGTTAGTCTCTTCCAAGCAAAGCAAGGTAGCACCCCTCATGACTTAGAGCTAGTGCTAATCAACTAAACTTGACTACTCTAGATGGGAATCTTATGTTTTTGAAAGGATTTTGAAACCTTGGAATGAAGATGCATTCCATTGAATGATTTTTTTGAGGTGAATATGACCAAGAGAAGATGGTGATTTTTGATAAAACCTGATGTTGGTTTGAATGCGATACCTTTCCAATTCTCAAGTACCCCCACAATACCTGATTATGGGTAGGGCTTAACTGGAAGTTTATGCGTCTTAGTATGGGTTCCCTCTAAACAAGCGTCATCGGGGTTATGCCGAAAGCTGCCTCTACCACAAAAGAAACGATACGATATGATGCGAAATGAGGTGAATGTCCGGCCCAAGCCTGTGCGATTCCTGTGTTGACAGTTGGTCTTCACTGGGAGGCCAAGCTCATGGGGAGAGGTGCTCATACTAGGGTTCGTAAGTGAAAGGTTATGGTTGATGATCCGCGTACTGTGTTACGATTATTCGGGGAAATCCCGACGGATGATTTCAAATGTTGTGGCACAAGTGTGCAACCTCTGCAGAGTGTAAACCTATTCGAATAGCCGCGTCCACGGTTACGGACGGTTGGAAAGGCCATACAGTTTCCGATATCATATCTTGAAAATGATGTTGAAAGGTGATGGTGAAATGAATGGTGGCGGATTGAATTGAAATCACCACTTGAATGGTGGGGATGACACTAATGTTCCCACTTGAGTTAGTTAGCACTTGAGTAAGCTTTTCTCAAAACTTTGTGAACTAAAACTAGCTTTATGCAAATAAACTAGAGCTTAGCAAACCCTACTAGAATGTCTAGCACTTCCATTAGTTTGAGTTTGCGAGTACTCAACGTACTCACGGCTTTGTCCCTGGCTATTCAAATGGCCAGAGTATGAAGATGAACAAGGAGATGACCAGCAGGATGCCAACGACAACTAAGCGCCTTCCGACGTCAAGCGTTGGCCTGTGGACTCGAGAGTCCTTGTATCTTACGCTTCCGCTATGTTGAACTATGAACTTGTGTTTGTTCGTTGATCAATAGATCAACTATTCGTGTAATATGGATCATGTGATTCCAATTTGTAAGACTTATGGTTTGTGATGAATGATGACTGTGATACTTAACTATTATGCCTCGCAACAACAATATTCCTGGGATTGCGATGTATGACATAATAGGCATTCGGACTTAAAAATCCGGGTGTTGACAGATAGCAAAATACATTACTTATCAGAAGTATGTATTAAAGGTGTATACAAGATACAACCAAGAGTTTTGCTGGTCCGTGGAATACTAGATAGGTATACAAAACTTCAATTGGATGAAGTGAGTATCGCGGAGTTGGAATCTTCACCAGATGAAGTAGTCAAAGAGTTTTTGATTTCATCAGAAACGATGAAGAGGCTTGCATTTGCAAGAAATTAAGTGGGAGCGCTGAGACATATTTATAATACTTTATGTAGATGACATATAGTTGGTTATAAATGATGTAATTATATACTTGATGAAAAAGGTTTCATTGAGAAATTAACTTCAATGAAAGGATATGGACTGAAACAAATTTAGTGTCAAGATCCATGAAGATAGATTGAAACACATAATAAGTTTAAGTCAAAGTACATAGAATGGACATTGAAGTAGTTTAATATAGAAATATTAAGAAAATGTTCTTGTCATGTGAAGTTTTAACAAGACTTGAGTGTATCTGACACTCAATGAGTAAAAAAAAACACATGAGTGATTATAGATCACAAATAATATGTACACAATCAGATGTCATGTGCTCTTAAAAATGTTATGAGCATGTACCAAAATGATTCATGTGATGATCATTGAAAACAGTAAGAATATTCTTGAGTACTTAAGAAGAACCAAGGATATATATATATATATATAGTTTTATATGGAGAAATGACAAACAAATCGCTGTAAGTTGTTGCACCAATATTTGTTTTGTCACATACGGAAATAAAATTTCAATCTCAAATTAGACTAAGTGTTGATTAAAAGGTAGCACAATGAACTAGAAGTTGTATATGCTAGATTTAGAAGAGTTCTAAATATTGTGACGGATTCTACAAACGAAGGCAGAGTATGTCATTGTTTTGACAATGACAAAGGATGTTAAAGTCAAGAGGTTCTTTGAGAACTTGGTGTAGTTCCGACAAAGTCAGAACTTTGAAGCTATATTGTGTGTGACAATATTAGTGACATATTTCAGACCGCGGAATTAAGGTTCCACCAGAAGACCAAACATATTTAATGCCGACTCATTTGGAAATGAGTGATGAGTTGAGACGCAAATGAATTACAAAATACATACGGTTCTGAGCATGTCAGATCCGTTGACTAAAACCTCTCCCGTGAGCAAAACATGATAAAGCACCAGAAGGCCAAGGTGTTATATCTTTACAAATGTAAACTAGATTATTGACTCTAGTGCAAGTGGGAGACTGTAGGAGATATGCCCAAGAGGCAATAATAAATGGTTATTATATATCTTTGTGTTTATGATAATGTTTACATACCATGCTATAATTGTATTAACCGAAACATTGATACATGTGTGTTATGTGAACAACAAGGAGTCCCTAGTAAGCCTCTTGTATAACTAGCTTGTTGATTAATATATGATCATGGTTTCGTGATCATGAACATTGGATGTTATTAATAACAAGGTTATATCATTATATGAATGATGTAATGGACACACCCAATTAAGCGTAGCATAAGATCACGTCATTAAGTTGTTTGCTATAAGCTTTCGATACATAGTTACCTAGTCCTTATGACCATGAGATCATGTAAATCACTTATACCGGAAAGGTACTTTGATTACATCAAACGCCACTGCGTAAATGGGTGGTTATAAAGATGGGATTAAGTATCCGGAAAGTATGAGTTGAGGCATATGGATCAACAGTGGGATTTGTCCATCCCGATGATGGATAGATATACTCTGGGCCCTCTCGATGGAATGTCGTCTAATGTCTTGCAAGCATATGAATAAGTTCATAAGAGACCAATACCACGGTACGAGTAAAGAGTACTTGTCAGGAGACGAGGTTGAACAAGGTATAGAGTGATACCGATGATCAAACCTCGGACAAGTAAAAATATCGCGTGACAAAGGGAATTGGTATCGTATGTGAATGGTTCATTCGATCACTAAAGTCATCGTTGAATATGTGGGAGTCATTATGGATCTCCAGATCCCGCTATTGGTTATTGGTCGGAGAGAGTTCTCACCCATGTCCACATAGTTCGCGAACCGTAGGGTGACACACTTAAGGTTTGATGTTGTAATGGTAGAACTTGGATATGGAATGGAGTTCGAAGTATTGTTCGAAGTCCCGGATGGGATCCCGGACATCACGAGGAGTTCCGGAATGGTCCGGAGAATAAGATTCATATATAGGAAGTCATTTTATAAGTTTGAAAATGATCCGGTGATTTTATGGAAGGTTCTAGAAGGTTCTAGAAAAGTCCGGAAGGAATCACTAAGGAAGGAGGAGTCCCGGAGGGACTCCACCTCCCCATGGCTGGCCAACCCTAGTGGGGGAGTCCAAGGTGGACTCCACCTAAGGGGGCTGGCCACCCCCCCACATGGAAGGGGGGAATCCCACTTGAGGTGGGAGTCCCACCTTGGGTAGGTTTCCCTACTACATGGAAGGTTCTTGTGTTGGGGTCTTATTCGAAGACTTGTAGTCCAACACTTGGGGATCCACCTATATAATGAGGGGCATAGGGGAGGGGGCCGGCCACCACAAGCCCTCAAGGAGGCCGCACCCCATAGTGGCCGGCCACCCCTCTCCCAAACCCTAGCCGCCCCCTCTCTCCTCCACCTCTCTCGCACGCTTAGCGAAGCTTCGCCGGAGTTCTCCACCGCCACCGCCACCACGCCGTCGTGCTGCCGGATTCAAGGAGGAGCTACTACTTCCGCTGCCCGCTGGAACGGGGAGATGGACGTCGTCTTCATCAACACCGAACGTGTGACCGAGTACGGAGGTGCTGCCCAATTGTGGCACCGTGATCAAGATCTTCTACGCGCTTTTGCAAGCGGCAAGTGATCGTCTACCGCAGCAATAAGAGCCTACTCTTATAGGCTTTGGAAATCTTCAAGGGTGAGTCTTGATCATCCCCTCGTTGCTCCCGTCTTCTAGATTGCATCTTGGCTTGGATTGTGTTCTCGCGGTAGGAAATTTTTTGTTTTCTATGCAACGTATCCCTACAGGCGGCCATAGCCGGAGCTCATTGGTCATGGAGAGGTTCATGGCCCTGCGTACCACCTGCATGGTCAATCTGCCGCAGGAGAAACGGCCTGCATGCCGCAGCGAGAGGCCACGCAAGATTCAACGCCGCCCCCAACCCCAAGGCTTGATTCGCGGAACCTCTGCCCGGTGCCCCCAGAATATTCCAGCACAACCCTCTACGCATAGCCGGCGGAAATGTTATTGAATTGGGAGTCAATATGGGAGACTTTCCATGCTGAGCCATAGAGGTCAATTTCCTGTTCATAATCTTATCTTTGTTTATGTCTGCATTTTCCTCAATTATTTCTTAATCATGTGAATCATGTGTAGATTGTTTCTGTATAGTTCTACATACTCACCTCCATGCTACATTTGAGGAGAGCCTACAGATTGTTGTTTTATTTTGTTCACCCATGATACAAGGTTCTTCACTTTCAATTTTTTCTCTGAATTCTCAATCATGTGAATCATGTGTAGATTGTTTCCGTATATCTGTACATAATCATCTCCATGCTACATTTGAGGAGGGGCTACAGATGGTCGTATTATTGTTTAACCATGATACGAGGTTCTTCACTTTCAGTTTTTTCTTTGAATAATGCTGATTGCATGAAAGCAAGTCTTCTATGGCTCCTGCAACTATACATTTTGTATGAATTTTCTTTGCCTACATGATGGGTGATGATTTGTTGTGCCAATTATTCGCAGCTAGGGAGATGAGGTGGGTTACCGGGTAGGAACCAGAACAATAATGAGAAGGAGCTTAAGTAGGAGCATTGCAAGTTGATATGGGAGCTCGACTTTAGCATATCCACCCACCTCCACATGCCCTCCTGGCTCCGGTTCACAGGGATCTGCAACCGCTGGGCCTTCACCGTGGGCGCCGCCGCCTCCGCGTAGGGTGTGGTTGATGGCTGCCACCTGGTCTTCACTGCGGGCGCCGCGGAATCCTCGCTGAGTGCTATTGGTGGACATCTCCATGCTCCATCGATGTGTTCCGCTGGTGCCGTGAACTATCTAGGTAATCTAGGTAATTGGAAAGACTTGAAGGAGCAAATTGTCGACTGTGATTGTCATTGCTATAGTCAGATTACTTGTATTAGGAAATATGGGGTAGTTTGAATCGATTATCAGACTGATATGACGTTTCTAGTATATTATGCCCTACATGAAACCAATAAGCCAACATGAGCCCCCTGTAGCTAGGTACAATATTGAATTTCGACTTGTTTCTACAACTTTAACACGAATAAGAAAAAAAAGGCAAAATAGAGGAGAAGAAAAAGGATGCAGATCATGTAATGATGCTTTGCATCTGGTTTGAGTTAGATTCAGTTATTGCTTTGCATTTATTTATGTTTGATGATTTTACCATTTCTTTGCACTAATTCAGGATAAGGTGCCAAGGTGGGATCATGGTTTAGGAACCCAGGAGCTGGTGTTGCTACTTCAGCAAGTGCCGGATGCGGCGGCAAGCATCGTACAACTAGGACAACTGGCTCTTATGATGACAATGGAAATGCCACTGCAGTACATGATTCAAGAGAAAAGAGAAAAGTGAAGGTGCTGCACTTAGAATTTAAATTTCCCCTTAAAACACACAAAATATAAGTAACTAAGATGGGCCTCCAACGCCCCATATCATGTTCAGAAGTTGCTCTGAGATGAATTAAATTAGCCATGGCACAATGATCTGTCATATTATCATGATATACTTTCATTAGTCAGAACATAAGTGATATGTTTTTGCGCTCCATCATTATCTATTTTGAGAAATCGTACATCGGCACTAGATTTAGAATTAGGGTAATTTTTTGGCTTTAGAAGTTTTTACCTTTCACTTTTCTGTATCAGTTCTTCAACTGAAAATGTGATCTACTCAGGATGAAAATATGGACATATAGCCTACTTTGTTAGCTATTTCTTTCTGCTGATTATTGTTAGGAAGTAATACAGTATTTCTACCGTCGGATCTACTTTCTTTGTCCTATTGCCTACATTCTAGTCACATTGTTATTTTTCCACGTGGGTACCCCCTTTACTGCTACCTGACCTTGATTACCTAGAACATGATGAGTTGATGGCAAAGGTAATTTTACTATCTTAGTGGTTTCTCTTGGTCATAAAGTCACTTACTCAACATACTTTTTGGCATGTCATATTATGTACAATTGTTTCCAAAGAGGAAGTTGTTCAACTATAGTACCTGCCACTTAATACCGTTGCATCCTGTGATACAAAATAAGGTTCCACCCTATCTTACTGATCTGTATATGTCTATATGGCAACAGAAATCCAGGTTGGCATACACCCGAAAAAGATGGAAATTAGGCAGGACACGCACAATTCCGAAAAACACTCTGGCTCATCGTGACTTCTTTAGTTCTTTACCCAGTTCACCGGGTTACTAATGTGTTTGGTCATGAAAGTAAAGCAGGTCCAAAAGTATGGGAATGCAGACAAGAGCACATCGGAAGTCAGCTACATCAACTGCACGGCAAATGCTTGCTACACTCGCCTAGCCTGATCAAGGAGTCCAGGTAACCCGGTATCTACAAAATATCTTAAAATTTCCATGTAGCTGAAGATCTGATGTTTGTCGTGAAATAATGTAGGTTGCCCTCATATCTGGAGAAGTTATTGTTGTGAAATGTAGTGCAGATGCTTGCGAAAAAAGATTAGAAACAATGGATAGTTAAGAGGGCTAAGTTGCTGAAATATTAACACCTGACTGAAAAATGAATGCAACCAACTTTACAATTCGTAGTAAGATTCTTTTATCAACAACTTGTGCCAGTAATTATGTTAAATGACCACAAATATGACGACGGGGAACCCACTGATAACACGAGTTTTGTTAAAAAAAAATTCAGTTATCATGTGCTCACTGGTCGCTACAACTCCTTATGAGTTTTCCCTTTATTTTTGCATGTGAAGCAGAGGAAGGAGAAGCAAACTTGGCTCAAGGATTTTAACTATGCTGTATTTTTCCTGGGAACAGGCAATACGAGCATTTCAATAAGGTGCTTGATTAAATATGAGATGTTGCTAAGTTAACAAAGGTTGAATGGTTTTACGGTAATTGATACTGAGCTTATCTCCATGCAATATTTAGGTTGCAGTGGTGGTGAATGACCTACTACTGAAGCCGGGTAAGCAATTCATTTTATATTATTTTCCAAGTAATTTTGGAGAAAATAGAACAAGTGCATTACTCCGTGTGGGAACAATTTGTTGCAGCTGAATGTAACTATATTTTCCTATTATAGCAGTTTCTAAAGCCGGACGCTTCTTGCCGCATTAAAAGTTAGGTTTTGAAAACTTTAATTAAAATATAATTTATTTCTATTACCTCGGAAAACCATCTTTGCAATGGTAAGGATAGTTGTAACTTGTAACTGGTCGGTCAGGCGGGGTAGGGATCGATTAATACATCAAGTTCATGTAGTGCTCAAGATTTTAATCTTTTTTTGAGATTGCGGCTTTTTAAGCTTGGTATGAACTGGATGCCACACCGAGTCGACTATGAGGATGGAGGGATACTATTATCTTGAATTCTTGATCTCATCTTGATCAAGTCTAGGGTGGGTGCGGCTTTTTAAGCTTGGTATGTTGTGGTTGTGTGAGAGATTGAGAGTGGAGAGACTTGAGAATGGAGAGATGTGAGTGAGTATTGTTGTGATGATGTTGCTTTTCATGATCTTGCAGAATTGTCGAGATATACAGATTGAATATTTTATTGGAGGCGCTCCAAATGAAGTTGGAGAGTGGCCAAGAGGAAGGAATTGATTGTATGATTTATTTTCATACATATTTTCGTATGTTAGTCCCCTTTCCACCTCTTTGTATGATTGCAATCAGTATTATCATGATGTAGTACATTGTGATATCTCTGATTTGTTTTGAATTTTATAATGAGTTGTGAATTATATATGTGCATTCAGAAATGAAATTTGAAGATCCGTGGCAACGCACGGGCATTTGTACTAGTTGAAATAGAACCCTGCCCCGCCCCGATCCGTCCGCTACCGTCCCAGGTACCACACGCTTCCTCTCGGTACCGCCCGCCGCCGCCGCGTCCTCTCGATACATCGGTCAGTCTTCCCCTCGGATGCATGGTAACGGTGTATTCGCTAGACGCTAGCTCTAAGGTTTTAGTTTGAGTCTGTAGTGTCCATGCTTGTTTCGATCTGTTCTTCTCCATACCAGGGAATTAGGACAGCGACCTGTGTTGCTCTGTCGTCTCCATACTTTCTTTCTTGGAGCTATTCTTCAGATCAAACTCAGGATCATGTGCTTCTTTCATCTATTTACTTATCTACGGTGATGTTGCTCAATATAGTTGTTTGTTGGCTAATGTTCTATGCAGTCATGGGTAAGGATAATGACATTAACATTGTGGTCATTGGCCATGTCGATTCGGGGGATCCTGCAACGACATGCGACCTGATCAACAAGCTTGGTGTGACGGACGGGAAGTTTGAGACGAGCAAGTACCACTGCACTATCACAGATGCCCCTGAACAGGCTGATTGCGCCGTTCTCATCATCGACTCCACCACTATCGTGTCTATCCTATCCAAGGATGGACATATACAACATACTCTCCGTGGTTTTGCTCTTGGTAGGAAGCAGCTGATCTGTTGTTGCAGTGAGGTATATATTACTCTACTTCTGAAACATATTTATGAAGTGCCATTTATTAGTAGTATAAAGGCCAGGGCATGTTCGTTAAATTGAATCGTTAAATTGTCAATCACATGGTGTGATGGAGTATTCTACAAATTGTGGAAATCGTACAGCATGCCTGGTGATTTTGTTTGTGTGTCTGCTTTAGATTTTTATATATCTTAATGCATGTTGTGTAATGTACTTACTATGTAGTATGTACTGTGGAGTATTTGTTGGTCAGATGCAAGCTGCCTTCTCAAAGGACCAGTATGATGAAATCGTGAGGGAAGCCTCTTCCTTCCTCAAGAGTCTGGGATACGACCACAACAAAATTACATTTGTTCCCATATCCGTTTCAAAGGGTGACAGTGTGATTGAGGGATCCACTAACCTTGAATGGTACAAGGGTCCAACCTTGCATGAGGCGATTGACCAGATTGATGGGCCCAAGATGCCAGTTCGTGGTTTGTGATCCCTTCCTCAGTTTTTGGCACTCTTGGTAGACTACGATGTGCATCTACTCTTGTTTGCTATTTGTCCAAATAAAAAACTAAAAATATTATTTATCGGTGTCATTTGTTCATAATGCAGAGGAGTCCTCTCATAAAAACCTCCTACAAGAGTTTACGTTAAGTAAATATCGAAGGTATCCAGTTTACATAACTAGGTCTGAAGGTGAACAACACGATCTCAAGTTTTGGTGTACTGTTGAGGTGGATGGCCAGCGCTTTGAATCAGTTCGTCTTCATGTACATAAAAAAGAAGCTGAGAAAGATGCCGCCAAGGTTGCATATGAGTTCTTAATGGCAAGAGATGGTGATAATTTTGCAGACGTGGTGGCACTCATTGATAAGGTATTTTTTTCGGAGATACTCTTTGTTTGTATTGTTGATCAATTTGAATTATGGATTTTGTGTCGATTGCTGATCTTTTAGTCTTTTGGTATTTTTCAATTTAAAAATTATACCTTTTCCATTTTTTCATTTAGGATCTGCTCCTCTGCAAGACGGTTCTTTATGAATTTGCAACTAAGAAAAAAACAGACCAGCCTTCTTACTCCTGGCATCGTCAAAAAGGTCCAGGTAGAATGACCTTTAATGTTGCAACGGTCTCTGTTGCTGGGAAGGAATATATAGGTGAAATAGGCATAAGCAAAAAGGATGCTGCTGAGAAGGCTGCTCGTTTAGCAGTGAAGTCAATTTTAGGTAATTTTTTACTTGTCTGTTTATGATTAGCAAACTTCATTTATCTTACACCTCGTTTTTGGTTTGACAGATACAAACGATGAGTGCATGCTAAAAACCTTTAGATCAAAAAGAAGACTTATAACTGCTGCACCTTATTCTTTGTATAACAAAGAAGGGGTACCAAACTTTCTTGATCCTTCAAACCAGCCTTCCAAGAAGCGCACAATTGAAACATCAGGTAACCTTTCACTCAGGTTACCACGAGATACACACATATGATGATACTTTGACTTAAAGTATATCTATTTTTTATCTTCCACAAATTAGTCTGATATATTTGAAGGTTCGCATACTCAGAAGACCAATTTAAACTGTAGCACTGATTTGGTTGAAGCTGAATCAACCCACTATAAGAAATGAGCCTAGATATTAGCTGGCATATGAATGAATTTAACATGTTTATTTTTTTTCTAAAGTATTCAATTCTCCCTGCAGCCCCGGATCCGGAGGCACCAGATCTAGTGACCTCCAGCTGAAGTAGCCAAGATGATTCAGACAATGGTTATCTGGAGTCTCCCTGCAAGTGTGACAGTGAAATATTTGGCATAACTGTAGACCGTCCCTTCCCCTGAAAACTTGTAAGACCGTCCCTCTGTTTTGTCGCATGAAGATTGACTGAGGCACATGCTTGCAGTCACACATCTTTGGGGCATCCAAGTATTTAAGTTACCTTGTTTTTTCTTAAATTGTAATTCATATACCATTCCTCCCAATTTTTATGCCCATTTGAATCTTAGTCAAATCCTAAGTTGGACCAAGATTTGAACAAGTTTAAAACATGAAAATGAAAAGATAAGCTTGGATCCTTCTTAGTCACTCTAAAATGAAGCTTTTGGGAGGTTTTTGAAATTTCCATGTTTGAAACTCAAAACCACTTCTCTTCATGCTTGATCGACTTCATAAGACAGAGTTTAGGTTTAGGGGTAGATACATGATTTGTCTGGTTTGAATATGTTTAGACCTTGCTTATCAACTTGAATGCTTACTATATGACATAAGAATACTATGTGCTTTGGTTTTCATTTTTTCATTTTTACTGAATTTTTATGCCCATTTGATCTTGGTCAAATCCTAGGTTTAACCAAGATTTAATTAAACAAGTTTAAAACATGAAAATGAAAAGGTAAGCATGCATCCTTCTTGTAGGATAACGTTGCATAGAAAACAAAAAATTTCCTACCGCGAACACGCAATCCAAGCCAAGATGCAATCTAGAAGACGGTAGCAACGAGGGGATTATCGAGTCTCACCCTTGAAGAGATTCCAAAGCCTACAAGATGAGGCTCTTGTTGCTGCGGTAGACGTTCACTTGCCGCTTGCAAAAGCGCGTAGAAGATCTTGATCACGGCGCCACGAACGGGCAGCACCTCCGTACTCGGTCACACGTTTGGTTGTTGATGAAGACGACGTCCACCTCCCTGTTCCAGCGGGCAGCGGAAGTAGTAGCTTCTCTTGAATCCGACAGCACGACGGCGTGGTGTCGGTGGCGGTGGAGAATCCCGGCGGAGCTTCACTAAGCGTGCGGAGAAGAAGGAGGAGTGGGGTGGCTAGGGTTTGGGGAGAGAGGGCGCCGGCCATCTAGGTGGTGCGGCCACCTTGGTGTGTTGGGGTGGCCGGCCCCCTCCCCTTGGCCCTCATTATATAGGTGGAACACCCAAGAGTTGGTCTACAAGTCTTCGAATAAGACCCCAAACCAAAACCTTCCATATCACACGAAACCTACCCAAGCTAGGACTCCCACTAGAGGTGGGATTCCCACCCTCCCTTGGGGAGTCCACTTGGGACTCCTCCCCCTTTAGGGTTGCCCGGCCATGGAGGTGGAGTCCCTCCGGGACTCCGCCTTCCTTAGTGGTTTCTTCCGGACTTTTCTAGAACCTTCCATAGAACCTTCCGGATCATTTTAAATCTTATAAAATGACTTCCTATATATGAATCTTATTCTCCGGACCATTCCGGGACTCCTCGTGATGTCCGGGATCTCATCCGGGACTCCGAACAAATATTCGAACTCCATTCCATATTCAAGTTCTACCATTTCAACATCCAACTTTAAGTGTGTCACCCTACGGTTCGCGAACTATGCGGACATGGTTGAGTACTCACTCCGACCAATAACCAATAGCGGGATCTGGAGATCCATAATGGCTCCCACATATTCAACGAGGACTTTAGTGATCGAATGAACCATTCACATACGATACCAATTCCCTTTGTCACGCGATATTTTACTTGTCCGAGGTTTGATCATCGGTATCACTCTATACCTTGTTCAACCTCGTCTCCTGACAAGTACTCTTTACTCGTACCGTGGTATGTGGTCTCTTATGAACTTATTCATATGCTTGCAAGACATTAGACGACATTCCACCGAGAGGGCCCAGAGTATATCTATCCGTCATCGGGATGGACAAATCCCACTGTTGATCCATATGCTTCAACTCATACTTTCCGGATACTTAATCCCACCTTTATAACCACCCATTTACGTAGTGGCGTTTGGTGTAATCAAAGTACCTTTCCGGTATAAGTGATTTACATGATCTCATGGTCATAAGGACTAGGTAACTATGTATCGAAAGCTTATAGCAAATAACTTAATGACGTGATCTTATGCTACGCTTAATTGGGTGTGTCCATTACATCATTCATGAAATGATATAACCTTGTTATTAATAACATCCAATGTTCATGATTATGAAACTAATCATCCATTAATCAACAAGCTAGTTAAGAGGCATACTAGGGACTCTTTGTTGTTTACATATCACACATGTATCAATGTTTCGGTTAATACAATTATAGCATGGTATATAAACATTTATCATAAACATAAAGATATATAATAACCACTTTTATTATTGCCTCTTGGGCATATCTCCTTCAGTCTCCCACTTGCACTAGAGTCAATAATCTAGATTACATTGTAATATACCTAACACCCATGGCATTTTGGTGTTGGTCATGCTTTGCCCTAGGGAGAGCTTTAGTCAACGGATCTGCTACATTCAGATCAGTGTGTACTTTGCAAATCTTTACTTCTCCATCTTCGATGTACTCGCGAATCGAGTGGTAACGCAGCTTGATATGCTTCAGCCTCTTGTGCGACCTTGGCTCTTGTGCATTGGCGATGGCACCCATGTTATCACAGTAAATGATTAATGGGTCCAATGCACTAGGAACCACACCGAGCTCTACAATGAACCTCTTCATCCATACCGCTTCTGATGAAGCCTCTGAAGCCGCTATGTACTCTGATTCTGTTGAAGACTTCGCCACCGTGCACTGCTTCGAGCTTGCCCAGCTTACTGCAGCACCATTCAATATAAACACGTACCCAGACTGTGACTTAGAGTCATCAGGATCAGTGTTCCAACTTGCATCGGTGTAACCGCTTACAACGAGCTCTTGGTCACCTCCATATATAACAAAGAAACATATCCTTAGTTCTTTTCAAGTACTTCAGGATATTCTTGACCGTTGTCCACTGTTCCATTCCTGTATCACTTTGATATCTGCTAGTCAAACTAACAGCATGTGCTATATCCGGTCTAGTACATAGCATGGCATACATGATAGATCCTACTGCCGAGGCATAGGGGATATTACTCATCCTTTCTCTTTCTTCTGCCGTAGCCGGTCCTTGAGTCTTACTCAAGACCTTGCCTGGTAACATAGGTAAGAACCCTTTCTTACTTTTGTCCATTCTAAACTTCTTTAGAATCTTGTCCAGGTATGTACTCTGTGATAGCCCTATTAGGCGTCTTGATCTATCTCTATAAATCTTGATGCCTAATATATACGATGCTTCACCAAGGTCTTTCATTGAAAAACTATTATTCAAATAACCTTTTACACTGCTTAATAGTTCTATATCATTCCCGATCAATAATATGTCATCTACATATAATATCAGGAATGCTACAGAGCTCCCACTCACTTTCTTGTAAATACAGGCCTCTCCATGACACTGTATAAACCCGAAGTCTTTGATCACCTTATCAAAGCGTCGGTTCCAACTTCTTGATGCTTTCTTCAGTCCATAGATTGAACGCAGAAGTTTGCATACTTTGTCAGCATTTTTAGGATCGACAAAACCTTTTGGTTATACCATATACAACTCTTCCTCAATGTCTCCATTAAGGAGCGCCGTTTTGACATCCATCTACCAAATCTTATAATCGAAAAATGCAGCTATTGCTAACAAAATCCTCACAGATTTTAGCTTCGCTACAGGTGAGAAAGTCTCATCGTAGTCAACTCCTTGAATTTGTCGGAAACCCTTTGCGACAAGTCGAGCTTTATAGACAGTAATATTACCATCAGCATCTGTTTTTCTTTTGAAGATCCATTTATTCTCGACAGCCTTGCGGCTATCAGGTAAGTCTACCAAAGTCCATACTTTGTTACATACATGGATCCCATTTCGGATTTCATGGCTTCTTGCCATTTGTTGGAATCTGGGCTCATCATCGCTTCTTCATACGTCGCAGGGTCCTCATCATTGTTGTCCACAATCATGACATTTAGACAAGGATCATACCAATCAGGAGTGGCACGTTCCCTTGTCGATCTGCGAGGTTCAGTAGTTTCCTCGTTCGAAGTTTCATGATCATTATCATTAGCTTCTACTGTTGCCGGTGTAGGCGGTACAGGTACAACTTCCGGTACTGCGCTACTCTGATCAACGAGTATAGATTCATCAATCTCATCGAGTTCTACTTTTGTTCCAGTCACTTCTTTAGTGAGAAATTCTTTCTCAAGAAAGGTTCCGTTCTTAGCAACAAAGATTTTGCCTTCGGATCTGTGATAGAAGGTGTACCCTATAGTTTCCTTAGGGTATCCTATGAAGACGCATTTCTCCGCTTTGGGTTCTAGCTTGTCCGGTTGTAACTTCTTTACATAGGCTTCGCAACCCCAAACTTTAAGGAACGACAGCTTAGGTTTCTTATTAAACCATAATTCATACGGTGTCATTTCTACGGATTTTGATGGTGCTCTATTTAAAGTGAATGCGGCTGTCTCTAATGCATAACTCCAAAATGATAAAGGCAAATCAGTAAGAGACATCATAGAACGAACCATATCTAAGAGAGTTCGATTACGACGTTCGGACACACCGTTTCGTTGTGGTGTTCCCGGCGGTGTCAATTGTGAAAGTATTCCGCATTTCTTTAAATGCATGCCAAACTCATAACTCAGATATTCACCTCCACGATCAGATCGTAGAAATTTAATCTTCTTGTTACGTTGATTTTCTACTTCACTTTGGAATTCCTTAAACTTCTCAAAAGTTTCGGATTTATGTTTCATGAAATAGATATACCCATATCTACTCAGATCATCTGTGAAGGTTAGAACATAACGATAACCACCGCGCGATGCTACACTCATTGGTTCGCACACATCGGTATGTATGATTTCCAATAAGTCAGTAGCTCGCTCCATCATACCAGAAAATGGAGTCTTAGTCATTTTTCCCATTAGACATGCTTCGCATCTATCAAGTGATTCAAAATCAAGTGATTCAAGTAATCCATTGGTATGGAGTTTCTTCATGCGTTTCACTCCAATATGACTAAGACGATAGTGCCACATATAAGTAGAATTATCATTCAATTTAATTCGCTTAGCATTGATACGTCTCCGACGTATCGATAATTTCTTATGTTCCATGCCACATTATTGATGATATCTACATGTTTTATGCACACTTTATGTCATATTCGTGCATTTTCTGGAACTAACCTATTGACGAGATGTCGAAGTGCAAGTTCCTGTTTTCTGCTGTTTTTGGTTTCAGAAATCCTAGTAAAGAAATATTCTCGGAATCGGACGAAATCAACGCCAAAGATCTTAGAATCCCCGGAAGCATCCAGAACACACCAGAGAGGCCAGAGGGGGGCCACAGGCCCACCAAACCATAGGCTGGCGCGGCCTAGGGGGGGCCCGCGCCCCCCTATGGTGTCGTCGCCTCGTTGACCTTCTGACGCTGCCCTTCCGCCTATTTAAAGCCTCCGTCGCGAAAACCCTGATACGTTCGACGAAACCCACAAAAACCTTCCAGAGCCGCCGCCATCGCGAAGCCAAGATCTGGGGGATAGGAGTCTCTGTTCCGGCACGCCGCCGGAACGGGGAAGTGCCCCCGGAAGGCTTCTCCATCGACACCGCTGCCATCTCCACCGCCATCTTCATCACCGCTGCTGCTCCCATGAGGAGGGAGTAGTTCTCCATCGAGGCTCGGGGCTGTACCGGTAGCTATGTGGTTCATCTCTCTCCTATGTACTTCAATACAATAATCTCATGAGCTGCCTTACATGATTGAGATTCATATGATGATGCTTGTAATCTAGATGTCGTTATGCTAGTCAAGTGAATTTTACTTATGTGATCTCCGGAGACTCCTTGTCCCACGTGTGTAAAGGTGACAGTGTGTGCACCGTGTGGGTCTCTTAGGCTATATTTCACAGAATACTTATTCACTGTTATGAATGGCATAGTGAAGTGCTTATTTATATCTCTTTATGATTGCAACATGTTTTGTATCACAATTTATCTATGTGCTACTCTAGCAATATTATTAAAGTAGTTTTACTCCTCCTGCACGGTGTAATGGTGACAGTGTGTGCATCCGTGTTAGTACTTGGTTTATGCTATGATTATGATCTCTTGTAGATTATGAAGTTAACTATTGCTATGATAGTATTGATGTGTACTATTCCTCCTACATAAGCATGAAGGTGACAGTGTGCATGCTATGTTAGTACTTGGTTTAGTCGAATTGATCTTTCATGCACTCTAAGGTTATTTAAATATGAACATTGAATTGTGGAGCTTGTTAACTCCGGCATTGAGGGTTCGTGTAATCCTACGCAATGTGTTCATCATCCAACAAGAGTGTAGAGTATGCATTTATCTATTATGTTATGTGATCAATGTTGAGAGTGTCCACTAGTGAAAGTCTAATCCCTAGGCCTTGTTCCTAAATACTGCTATCGCTGCTTGTTTACTATTTTACTGCGTTACTACTGCTGCAATACTACCACCATCAACTACACGCCAGCAAGCTATTTTCTGGCACCGTTGCTACTGCTCATACTTATTCATACCACCTGTATTTCACTATCTCTTCGCCGAACTAGTGCACCTATTAGGTGTGTTGGGGACACGAGAGACTTCTTGCTTTGTGGTTGCAGGGTTGCATGAGAGGGATATCTTTGACCTCTTCCTCCCTGAGTTCGATAAACCTTGGGTGATCCACTTAAGGGAAAACTTGCTGCTGTTCTACAAACCTCTGCTCTTGGAGGTCCAACACTGTCTACAGGAAAAGGAGGGGGCGTAGACATCAAGCTAATTTTCTGGCGCCGTTGTCGGGGAACTGAAGGAACAAGCTTTCCTCCCACGTCAACCACGCGCCAGTCCTGGACAGCATCAAGTATTTTCTGGCGCCGTTGCCGGGGAGGAAAGGTAAAAGGTACTCACACTCTGGATCTCGGCTACTAAGCTATTTTCGCCGTTGTAAGTACTCAAAGCTATTTCCTTTAGATCCTGCAATTGCATCTTTTTGTTTCTTGTTTACACTAGTTTGGCATAATGGACAAGAATGAGCTTCTTATTCTATTTCCTGATTTAAAACATGGATTGTTTGATGCGAAAATTAAAAAACCTATGGAATCTTATTTGCATGCTGGTAGTAATATTAGTATGAACGCTTTGAACACCATTGTTGATAATGATATGGAAAATTCTAAGCTTGGGGAAGCTGGTTTTCATGATCTTTTTAGTCCTCCAAGCATTGAGGAGAAAATTTTCTTTGATGATACTTTGCCTCCTATTTATGATAATGATATTGGTCTTTTGGTGCCGCCTACTATGGAGGATAAGTTTAATTATGATTACAATATGCCTCCTATATTTGATGATGAGAATAATAATGATAGCTACTTTGTTGAATTTGCTCCCACTTCAACTAATAAAATTGATTATGCCTATGTGGAGAGTAATAATTTTATGCATGAGACTCATGATAAGAATGCTTTATGTGATAGTTATATTGTTGAGTTTGCTCATGATGCTACTGAAAGTTATTATGAGAGAGGAAAATATGGTTGTAGAAATTTTCATGTTACTAAAACACCTCTCTATGTGCTGAAATTTTTGAAGCTACACTTGTTTTATCTTCCTATGCTTGTTACTTTGCTCTTTATGAACTTGTTTATTTACAAGATTCCTATGCATAGGAAGCATGTTAGACTTAAATATGTTTTAGATTTGCTTCTTGATGCTCTCTTTTGCTTCAAATACTATTTCTTGCGAGTGCATCATTAAAACTGCTGAGCCCATCTTAATGGCTATAAAGAAAGAACTTCTTGGGAGATAACCCATGTGTTATTTTGCTACAGTACTTTGTTTTATATTTGTGTCTTGGAAGTTGTTTACTACTGTAGCAACCTCTCCTTATCTTAGTTTTGTGTTTTGTTGTGCCAAGTAAAGTCGTTGATAGAAAAGTTCATACTAGATTTGGATTACTGCGCAGTTTCAGATTTCTTTGCTGTCACGAATTCCGACCTGCCTCTCTGTAGGTAGCTCAGAAAAATCTGCAAATTTACGTGCTTGATCCTCAGATATGTACGCAACTTTCATTCAATTTGGTCATTTTCATCTGAGCAAGTCTGGTGCCATTTTAAAATTCGTCTTTACGGACTGTTCTATTTTGACAGATTCTGCCTTTTATTTCGCATTGCTTCTTTCGCTGTGTTGGGTGGATTTCTTTGTTCCATTACCTTCCAGCAGCTTTGGGCAATGTCCAGAAGTGTTAAGAATGATTGTGTCACCTCTGAACATGTGAATTTTTGATTATGCACTAACCCTCTAATGAGTTTGTTTTAAGTTTGGTGTGGAGGAAGTTTTCAAGGGTCAAGAGAGGAGGATGATATACAATGATCAAGAAGAGTGAAAAGTCTAAGCTTGGGGATGCCCCCGTGGTTCATCCCTGCATATTTCAAGAAGACTCAAGCATCTAAGCTTGGGGATGCCCAAGGCATCCCCTTCTTCATCGACAAATTATCAGGTTCATTCTCTTGAAACTATATTTTTATTCGGTTACATCTTATGTACTTTACTTGGAGCGTCTGTGTGCTTTTGTTTTTGTTTGTGTTTGAATAAATTGGATTACATCATGCTTGTGTGGGAGAGAGACACGCTCCGCTGGTTCGTATGAACACATGTGTTCTTAGCTCATAATATTCATGGCGAAGTTTCCTCTTCGTTAAATTGTTATATGGTTGGAATTGGAAAATGCTACATGTAGTAATTGCTATAATGTCTTGGGTAATGTGATACTTGGCAATTGTTGTGCTCATGTTTAAGCTCTTGCATCATATACTTTGCACCTATTAGTGAAGAAATACATAGAGCTTGCTAAAATTTGGTTTGCATAATTGGTCTCTCTAAAGTCTAGATAATTTCTAGTATTGAGTTTGAACAACAAGGAAGACGGTGTAGAGTCTTATAATGTTTACAATATGTCTTTTATGTGAGTTTTGCTGCACCGCTTCATCCTTGTGTTTGTTTCAAATAAGCCTTGCTAGCCTAAACCTTGTATCGAGAGGGAATACTTCTCATGCATCCAAATCCTTGAGCCAAACAACACTATGCCATTTGTGTCCACCATACCTACCTACTACATGGTATTTCTCCGCCATTCCAAAGTAAATTGCTTGAGTGCTACCTTTAAACAACTCAAAATTTATCACCTCTGATTTGTGTCAATGTTTTATAGCTCATGAGGAAGTATGTGGTGTTTATCTTTCAATCTTGTTGGGCAACTTTCACCAATGGACTAGTGGCTTCATCCGCTTATCCAATAATTTTGCAAAAAGAGCTGGCAATGGGATTCCCAGTCCCAAATTAATTAACAAAAATAGACACTCCTCCATGGTATGTGATTGTTGGACGGCACCCGAAGGATTCGGTTAGCCATGGCTTGTGTAAGCAAAGGTTGGGAGGAGTGTCATCATAATAAAACTAAAATAAAAAGGCACTCCTTCATGGTATGAGATTGTTGGCAGGCACCCGAGGATTCGGTTAGCCATGGTTTGTGAAAAAAAGGTTGGAAGGAGTGCCACCCAAAAATAAAATAAAATGGGAGCCGCTCTTTGAAGGTTTGTCTGGCAAGGGGGTTAGAGTACCCGCTACCATTCGTTGACAACAACATACACCTCTCAAAACTTTATTTTTATGCTCTCTTTATGTTTTCAAAATAAAAGCTCTAGCACAAATATAGCAATCGATGCTTTCCTCTTTGAAGGACCATTCTTTTACTTTTATGTTGAGTCAGTTCACCTATTTCTCTCCACC
Source organism: Lolium perenne (assembly GCF_019359855.2). NCBI lineage: Eukaryota > Viridiplantae > Streptophyta > Magnoliopsida > Poales > Poaceae > Lolium > Lolium perenne. The sequence goes on along the minus strand of NC_067244.2, from coordinate 243,613,102 downwards.
TCAAGAAGCAAACACTTGTGTGAACTGTGCATTGATTCCTACATACTTGCATATTGCACTTGTTATATTACTTTACATTGACAATATCCATGAGATACACATGTTATAAGTTGAAAGCAACCGCTGAAACTTAATCTTCCATTGTGTTGTTTCAATGTCTTTACTTTGAATTATTGCTTTATGAGTTAACTCTTATGCAAGACTTATTGATGCTTGTCTTGAAAGTACTATTCATGAAAAGTCTTTGCTTTATGATTCAGTTGTTTACTCATGTCATTACCATTGTTTTGATCGCTGCATTCATTACATATGTTTATAATATGATCAAGTTTATGATGGCATGTCACTTCAGAAATTATCTTTGTTATCGTTTTACCTGCTCGGGACGAGCAGAACTAAGCTTGGGGATGCTGATACGTCTCCGACGTATCGATAATTTCTTATGTTCCATGCCACATTATTGATGATATCTACATGTTTTATGCACACTTTATGTCATATTTGTGCATTTTTGGAACTAACCTATTGACGAGATGCCGAAGTGCCAGTTCCTGTTTTCTGCTGTTTTTGGTTTCAGAAATCCTAGTAAAGAAATATTCTCGGAATCGGACGAAATCAACGCCAAAGATCTTAGAATCCCCGGAAGCATCCAGAACACACCAGAGAGGCCAGAGGGGGGCCACAGGCCCACCAAACCATAGGCTGGCGCGACCTAGGGGGGGCCCGCGCCCCCCTATGGTGTCATCGCCTCGTTGACCTTCTGACGCTGCCCTTCCGCCTATTTAAAGCCTCCGTCGCGAAAACCCTGATACGTTCGACGAAACCCATAAAAACCTTCCAGAGCCGCCGCCATCGCGAAGCCAAGATCTGGGGGACAGGAGTCTCTGTTCCGGCACGCCGCCGGAACGGGGAAGTGCCCCCGGAAGGCTTCTCCATCGACACCGCTGCCATCTCCACCGCCATCTTCATCACCGCTGCTGCTCCCATGAGGAGGGAGTAGTTCTCCATCGAGGCTCGGGGCTGTACCGGTAGCTATGTGGTTCATCTCTCTCCTATGTACTTCAATACAATAATCTCATGAGCTGCCTTACATGATTGAGATTCATATGATGATGCTTGTAATCTAGATGTCGTTATGCTAGTCAAGTGAATTTTACTTATGTGATCTCCGGAGACTCCTTGTCCCACGTGTGTAAAGGTGACAGTGTGTGCACCGTGTGGGTCTCTTAGGCTATATTTCACAGAATACTTATTCACTGTTATGAATGGCATAGTGAAGTGCTTATTTATATCTCTTTATGATTGCAACATGTTTTGTATCACAATTTATCTATGTGCTACTCTAGCAATATTATTAAAGTAGTTTTACTCCTCCTGCACGGTGTAATGGTGACAGTGTGTGCATCCGTGTTAGTACTTGGTTTATGCTATGATTATGATCTCTTGTAGATTATGAAGTTAACTATTGCTATGATAGTATTGATGTGTACTATTCCTCCTACATAAGCATGAAGGTGACAGTGTGCATGCTATGTTAGTACTTGGTTTAGTCGAATTGATCTTTCATGCACTCTAAGGTTATTTAAATATGAACATTGAATTGTGGAGCTTGTTAACTCCGGCATTGAGGGTTCGTGTAATCCTACGCAATGTGTTCATCATCCAACAAGAGTGTAGAGTATACATTTATCTATTCTGTTATGTGATCAATGTTGAGAGTGTCCACTAGTGAAAGTCTAATCCCTAGGCCTTGTTCCTAAATACTGCTATCCCTGCTTGTTTACTGTTTTACTGCGTTACTACTGCTGCAATACTACCACCATCAACTACACGCCAGCAAGCTATTTTCTGGCACCGTTGCTACTGCTCATACTTATTCATACCACCTGTATTTCACTATCTCTTCGCCGAACTAGTGCACCTATTAGGTGTGTTGGGGACACGAGAGACTTCTTGCTTTGTAGTTGCAGGGTTGCATGAGAGGGATATCTTTGACCTCTTCCTCCCTGAGTTCGATAAACCTTGGGTGATCCACTTAAGGGAAAACTTGCTGCTGTTCTACAAACCTCTGCTCTTGGAGGCCCAACACTGTCTACAGGAAAAGGAGGGGGCGTAGACATCAAGCATCAATGTTATGTATATGCGTATCACTACTATCGAGATCTAACAGAAATAAGCCATTCTTTTCAGGTGCTCGACCATAAAAGATATTATTCATAAAAATAGAACAACCATTATTCTCAGACTTGAATGAATAACCGTCTTGCATTAAACAAGATCCAGATATAATGTTCATGCTCAACGCGGGTACAAAATAACAATTATTTAGGCTTAAAACTAATCCCGAAGGTAGATGTAGATGAAGTGTGCCGACAGCGATCACATCGACTTTGGATCCGTTTCCAACGCGCATCGTCACTTCATCTTTCAGTAGTCTTCGTTTATTCTTTATTTCCTATTTCGAGTTACAAATATGAGCAACCGAACCAGTATCAAATACCCAGGTACTAGAACGAGAACCAGTGAGATAAACATCTATAACATGTATATCAGATATACCTTCTTTCTTCTTCTTGACAAGGCCGCTCTTCAGATCAGCCAGATACTTGGAGCAATTACGCTTCCAGTGTCCCTTCTCCTTGCAGTAATAGCACTCAGCATCAGGCTTAGGGCCGTTCTTAGGTTTCATAGGAGGCGTGACAGCTTTCTTGCCACCCTTCTTGAATTTCCCCTTAGACTTGCCCTGTTTCTTGAAACTGGTGGTCTTGTTGACCATCAACACTTGGTGCTCTTTCTTGATCTCAATCTCAGCAGCTTTTAGCATGCCAAAAAGTTCAGGTAACTCCTTGTTCATGTTCTGCATATTGTAGTTCATCACAAAGTTCTTGTAACTTGGTGGTAGTGATTGAAGGACACGATTAATCCCCAGTCTATTAGGAATCACTATTCCCAAGTCACTGAGTTTCTTCGCATGCCCGGTCATGGCGAGCATGTGCTCACTAACGGAGCTGCCTTCTTCCATCATACAGCTGAAGAAATGTTTCGATGCTTCATAGCATTCCACGGCCGCATGAGTCTCAAATATAGCTTTCAGCTCATTCATCAACTCATGAGGATCGTGGTGCTCAAAACGTTTTTGAAGATCGGATTCCAGACTGCACAGGATGGCACACTGAACTTGAGAGTACCAAGTTTTCCGAGTCGCGTAAACAGCTTTTACTTCATCGGTTTCAGTTTCTGCAGGAGGGTCACCTAGCGGTGCATCAAGCACATATTGCAGATTTCCGCCAGAGAGGAAGATCCTCACATGACGGAACCAGTCGGTGAAGTTGCTACCATTGCTCTTAAGTTTTTCTTTCTCTAGGAACTGGTTAAAATTGATTGGGGACGCCATCTCTACAACATATATTTGCAAAAGTTTAGACTAAGTTTATGAGAAATTGAGTTCAAATTTTAATTCAACATAATTAAAAATCTAGATGAACTCCCACTCAAAACAATATCCCTCGCATTGTCTTAGTGATCACACGAACCAAATCCACCGCACCTAAGTCCGACCATCACGAGACAAGGTGTGATTTCAATGGCGAACACTCAAAGTGTTCATCATATCAACCATATGATTCATGCTCTACCTTTCGGTATCACGTGTTCCGAGACTGTACATGCTAGGCTCGTCAAGGCCACCTTAGTATCCGCATGTGCAAAACTGTCTTGCACCCGTTGTATGCACTTGTTGATTCTATCACACCCGATCATCACGAGATGCTTTGAAACGACAAGTCTTGGCAACGGTGCTACTAAGGATGAACACTTTATTATCTTGAGATTTTAGTGAGGGATCATCTTATAATGCTACCGTCGCAATCTAAGCAAAATAAGATGCATAAAAGGATTAACATCACATGCAGTTCATATGTGATATGATATGGCCCTTTTGTCTTTGCGCCTTTGATCTTCATCTCCAAAGCACGGACATGATCTCCATCATCTTCGGACATGATCTCCATCATCGTCGGCGTAGCGTCAAGGTCAATGGCGTCGTCTTCATGATTGTCCTCCATGTAGCAACTATTACAACTACTTTGAAATACTACTCAACATGAAATTTAAAGACAACCATAAGGCTCCTGCCGGTTGCCACAATACAATAATGATCATCTCATACATATTCATCATCACATTATGGCCATATCACATCACCAAACCCTGCAAAAACAAGTTAGACGTCTCTAATTTGGTTTGCATATTTTACGTGGTTTAGGGTTTTTGAGAGAGATCTAATCTACCTACGAACATGAACCACAACGGTGATACTAATGTTGTCAATAGAAGAGTAAATTGAATCTTCATTATAGTAGGAGAGACAGACACCCGCAAAGCCTCTTATGCAATACAAGTTGCATGTCGAACGAGGAACAAGTCTCATGAACGCGGTCATGTAAAGTTAGTCCGAGCCGCTTCATCCCACTATGCCACAAAGATGCAAAGTACTCAAACTAAAGATAACAAGAGCATCAACGCCCACAAAACCATTGTGTTCTACTCGTGCAACCATCTATGCATAGACACGGCTCTGATACCACTGTAGGATAACGTTGCATAGAAAACAAAAAATTTCCTACCGCGAACACGCAATCCAAGCCAAGATTCAATCTAGAAGACGGTAGCAACGAGGGGATTATCGAGTCTCACCCTTGAAGAGATTCCAAAGCCTACAAGATGAGGCTCTTGTTTCTGCGGTAGACGTTCACTTGCCGCTTGCAAAAGCGCGTAGAAGATCTTGATCACGGCGCCACGAACGGGCAGCACCTCCGTACTCGGTCACACGTTCGGTTGTTGATGAAGACGACGTCCACCTCCCCGTTCCAGCGGGCAGCGGAAGTAGTAGCTCCTCTTGAATCCAACAGCACGACGGCGTGGTGTCGGTAGCAGTGGCGGTGGAGAATCCCGGCGGAGCTTCGCTAAGCGTGCGGGGAAGAAGGAGGACTGGGGTGGTGATGTCTACTCACGCTTCTTTTCCTGTAGACAGTGTTGGGCCTCGAAGAGCAGAGGTTTGTAGAACAGCAGCAAGTTTCCCTTAAGTGGATCACCCAAGGTTTATCGAACTCAGGGAGGAAGAGGTCAAAGATATCCCTCTCATGCAACCCTGCAACCACAAAGCAAGAAGTCTCTTGTGTCCCCAACACACCTAATAGGTGCACTAGTTCGGCGAAGAGATAGTGAAATACATGTGGTATGAATAAATATGAGCAGTAGCAATGGCACCAGAAAAGTGCTTTGCTGTCCAGGACTGGCGTGTGGTTGATGGTGGTAATATTGCGAACAGTACAGATGCAGTAAAACAGTAAACAAGCAGCGATAGCAGTATTTAGGAACAAGGCCTAGGGATCATACTTTCACTAGTGGACACTCTCAACATTGATCACATAACAGAATAAATAGATAGATGCTAGACTCTACACCCTCTTGTTGGATGATGAACACCACTAACTGTGTAGGATTACACGAACCCTCAATGCCGGAGTTAACAAGCTCCACAATATTCGATGTTCATATTTAAATAACCTTGGAGTGCATGACAGATCAACATAACCAAACCAAGTACTAACATAGCATGCACACTGTCACCTTCATGCTATGAAAGGAGGCATAGATCACATCAATACCATCATAGCAATAGTTAATTTCATAATCTACAAGAGATCACAATCATAGCCTACGCCAAGTACTACACGATGCACACACTGTCACCATTACACCGTGCAGGAGGAATAAAGTACTTTAATAACATCACTAGAGTAACACATAGATGAATAGTGATACAAAACTCATATGAATCTCAATCATGTAAGGCAGCTCATGAGATCATTGTATTGAAGTACATATGAGAGAGATTAACCACATAGCTACCGGTACAGCCCTTAGCCTTGATGGAGAACTACTCCCTCCTCATGGGAGACAGCAGCGGTGATGAAGATGGCGGTGATGTCGATGGAGAAGCCTTCCGGGGGCACTTCCCCGTCCCGGCGGCGTGCCGGAACAGAGACTCCTGTCCCCCAGATCTTGGCTTCACGATGGCGGCGGCTCTGGAAGGTTTCTCGTGCCGTGGCTTTTCCGTATCGAAGTTTTAGGTCAGGGACCTTTATATAGGCGAAGAGGCGGAGTCAGAAGGTCGACGAGGCGGCGACACAATAGGGGGGCGCGGCCAAGGCCTGGGCCGCGCCACCCTATCATCTGGTGGCCCTGTGGCCCACCTCTGGTCCTTCTCGGGTGTTCTGGAAGCTTCGTGGAATTTTAAGACTCTAGGCGTTGATTTCGTCCAATTCCGAGAATATTTCCTTACTAGGATTTCTGAAACCAAAAACAGCAGAAAACAGGAACTGGGTCTTCGGCATCTCGTTAATAGGTTAGTGCCGGAAAATGCATAAATATGACATAAAGTGTGCATAAAACATGTAGGTATCATCAATAATGTGGCATGGAACATAAGAAATTATCGATACGTCAGAGACGTATCAGCATCCCCAAGCTTAGTTTCTGCTCGTCCCGAGCAGGTAAACGATAACAAAGATAATTTCTGGAGTGGCATGCAATCATAACCTCGATCATACTATTGTAAGCATATGTAATGAATGCAGCGATCAAAACAATGGCATGAAATGAGTAAACAACTGAATCATGTAGCAAAGACTTTTCATGAATAGTACTTTCAAGACAAGCATCAATAAGTCTTGCATAAGAGTTAACTCATAAAGCAATAAATCAAAGTAAAGGTATTGAAGCAACACAAAGGAAGATGAAGTTTCAGCGGTTGCTTTCAACTCATAACATGTATATCTCATGGATATTGTCAATGTAAAGTAATATAACAAGTGCAATATGCAAGTTTGTAGGAATCAATGCACAGTTCACACAAGTGTTTGCTTCTTGAGATGGAGAGAAATAGGTGAACTGACTCAACATAAAAGTAAAAGAAAGGCCCTTCGCAGAGGGAAGCATTGACTGCTATATTTGTGCTAGAGCTTTGGTTTTGAAAACAAGAAACAATTTTGTCAACGGTAGTAATAAAGCATATGTATCATGTAAATTATATCTTACAAGTTGCAAGCCTCATGCATAGTATACTAATAGTGCCCGCACCTTGTCCTAATTAGCTTGGATTACCGGGATTGTCATGGCAATGCACATGTTTCAACCAAGTGTCACAAAGGGGTACCTCTATGCCGCCTGTACAAAGGTCTAAGGAGAAAGCTCGCATTGGATTTCTCGCTTTTGATTATTCTCAACTTAGACATCCATACCGGGACAACATAGACAACAGATAATGGACTCCTCTTTAATGCATAAGCATGTAGCAATAATTAATGTTCTCATATGAGATTGAGGATATATGTCCAAAACTGAAACTTCCACCATGATTCATGGCTTTAGTTAGCGGCCCAATGTTCTTCTCTAACATTATGCATGCTCTAACCATTAAATGAGTGGTAAATCTCCCTTACTTCAGACAAGACAGACATGCATAGCAACTCACATGATATTCAACAAAGAGTAGTTGATGGCGTCCCCAGGAACATGATTATCGCACAACAAGCAACTTAATAAGAGATAAAGTGCATAAGTACATATTCAATACCACAATAGTTTTTAGGCTATTTGTCCCATGAGCTATATATTGTAAAGGTAGAGGATAGAATTTTTAAAGGTAGCACTCAAGCAATTTACTTTGGAATGGCGGAGAAATACCATGTAGTAGGTAGGTATGGTGGACACAAATGACATAGTGTTTGGCTCAAGGATTTGGATGCACGAGAAGTATTCCCTCTCGATACAAGGTTTAGGCTAGCAAGGTTGTTTGAAACAAACACAAGGATGAACCGGTGCAGCAAAACTCACATAAAAGACATATTGTAAACATTATAAGACTCTACACCGTCTTCCTTGTTGTTCAAACTCAATACTAGAAATTATCTAGACTTTAGGGAGACCAATTATGCAAACCAAATTTTAGCAAGCTCTATGTATTTCTTCATTAATAGGTGCAAAGTATATGATGCAAGAGCTTAAACATGAGCACAACAATTTCCAAGTATCAAATTATCCAAGACATTTTACCAATTACTACATGTAGCATTTTCCGATTCCAACCATATAACAATTTAACGAAGCAGTTTCAACCTTCGCCATGAACATTAAAAGCTAAGAACACATGTGTTCATACGAACCAGCGGAGCGTGTCTCTCTCCCACACAAGCATTTATTCAAACAAAAACAAAAACAAAAACAAACAGACGCTCCAAGTAAAGTACATAAGATGTGACCGAATAAAAATATAGTTTCAAGAGAAGTGACCTGATAATTTTGTCGATGAAGAAGGGGATGCCTTGGGCATCCCCAAGCTTAGATGCTTGAGTCTTCTTGAAATATGCAGGGATGAACCACCGGGGCATCCCCAAGCTTAGACTTTTCACTCTTCTTGATCGTAGTATATCATCCTCCTCTCTTGACCCTTGAAAACTTCCTCCACACCAAACTCAAAACAACTCATTAAAGGGTTAGTGCATAATCAAAAACTCACATGTTCAGAGGTGACACAATCATTTTTAACACTTCTGGACATTGCCCAAAGCTACTGGAAGTCAATGGAACAAAGAAATCCATCCCACATAGCAAAAGAAGCAATGCGAAATAAAAGGCAGAATCTGTCAAAACAGAACAGTCCGTAAAGACGAATTTTAAAGAGGCACCAGACTTGCTCAAATGAAAATTCTCAAATTGAATGAAAGTTGCGTACATATCTGAGGATCACTCACGTAAATTGGCATAATTTTCTGAGTTACCTACAGAGAATTAGGCCCAAATTCGTGACAGCAAAGAAATCTGTTTCTGCGCAGTAATCCAAATCTAGTATGAACCTTACTATCAAAGACTTTACTTGGCACAACAATGCAATAAAACAAGATAAGGAGATGTTGCTACAGTAGTAACAACTTCCAAGACACAAATATAAAATAAAGTACTGTAGTATAATAAACACATGGGTTATCTCCCAAGAAGTTCTTTCTTTATAGCCGTTAAGATGGGCTCAGTAGTTTTAATGATGCACTCGCAAGAAATAGTATTTGAAGCAAAAGAGGGCATCAAGAAGCAAATTCAAAACACATTTAAGTCTAACATGCTTCCTATGAAAATGAATCTTGTAAATAAAAAAATTCAAGAAGCATAATGCAACAAGCATAGAAAGATAAAACAAGTGTAGCTTCAAAAATTTCAGCACATAGAGAGATGTTTTAGTAACATGAAAATTTCTACAACCATATTTTCCTCTCTCATAATAACTTTCAGTAGTATCATGAGCAAACTCAACAATATAACTATCACATAAAGCATTCTTATCATGAGTCTCATGCATAAAATTATTACTGATCTCCACATAAGCATAATCAATTTTATTAGTGGTAGTGGGAGCAAATTCAACAAAGTAGCTATCATTATTATTCTCATCATCAAATATAGGAGGCATATTGTAATCATAATCAAATTTATCCTGCATAACAGGCGGCAACAAAAGACTACTATCATTATAATCATCATAAATAGGAGGCAAAGTATCATCAAAGTAAATTTTCTCCTCAATGCTTGGGGGACTAAAAAGATCATGCTCATCAAAACCAGCTTCCCCAAGCTTAGAATTTTCCATAGCATTAGCAACAATAGTGTTCAAAGCATTCATATTAATAACATTCCCATTAGCATGCATATAAAGTTCCATGGGTTTTTTAATTCTCTCTTCAAACACATCATGTCCTAATTCAAGATAAAGTTCATAAAGATCTCTCATATTTTTGTTGTTTTCCATTATGCCTAACTAGTGTAAACAAGAAACAAAAAGATGCAATTGCAGGATCTAAAGGAAATAGCTTCGAGTACTTACAACGGCGAAAATAGCTTAGTAGCCGAGATCCGGAGTGTGAGTACCTTTTACCTTTCCTCCCCGGCAACGTCGCCAGAAAAGTGCTTGATGTCAACTCACGCTTCTTTTCCTGTAGACAGTGTTGGGCCTCCAAGAGCAGAGGTTTGTAGAACAGCAGCAAGTTTCCCTTAAGTGGATCACCCAAGGTTTATCGAACTCAGGGAGGAAGAGGTCAAAGATATCCCTCTCATGCAACCCTGCAACCACAAAGCAAGAAGTCGCTTGTGTCCCCAACACACCTAATAGGTGCACTAGTTCGGCGAAGAGATAGTGAAATACAGGTGGTATGAATAAATATGAGCAGTAGCAATGGCACCAGAAAAGTGCTTTGCTGTCCAGGACTGGCGTGTGGTTGATGGTGGTAATATTGCGAACAGTATAGATGCATTAAAACAGTAAACAAGCAGCGATAGCAGTATTTAGGAACAAGGCCTAGGGATCATACTTTCACTAGTGGACACTCTCAACATTGATCACATAACAGAATAAATAGATAGATGCTAGACTCTACACCCTCTTGTTGGATGATGAACACCACTAACTGTGTAGGATTACACGAACCCTCAATGCCGGAGTTAACAAGCTCCACAATATTCGATGTTCATATTTAAATAACCTTAGAGTGCATGACAGATCAACATAATCAAACCAAGTACTAACATAGCATGCACACTTTCACCTTCACGCTACGAAAGGAGGCATAGATCACATCAATACCATCATAGCAATAGTTAATTTCATAATCTACGAGAGATCACAATCATAGCCTACGCCAAGTACTACACAATACACACACTGTCACCATTACACCGTGCAGGAGGAATAAAGTACTTTAATAACATCACTAGAGTAACACATAGATGAATAGTGATACAAAACTCATATGAATCTCAATCATGTAAGGCAGCTCATGAGATCATTGTATTGAAGTACATAGGAGAGAGATTAACCACATAGCTACCGGTACAGCCCTTAGCCTCGATGGAGAACTACTCCCTCCTCATGGGAGACAGCAGCGGTGATGAAGATGGCGGTGATGTCGATGGAGAAGCCTTCCGGGGGCACTTCCCTGTCCCGGCGGCGTGCCGGAACAGAGACTCCTGTCCCCCAGATCTTGGCTTCGCGATGGCGGCGGCTCTGGAAGGTTTCTCGTACCGTGGCTTTTCCGTATCGAAGTTTTAGGTCAGGGACCTTTATATAGGCGAAGAGGCGGAGTCGGAAGGTCGACGAGGCGGCGACACAATAGGGGGGCGCGGCCAAGGCCTAGGCCGCGCCACCCTATCATCTGGTGGCCCTGTGGCCCACCTCTGGTCCTTCTAGGGTGTTCTGGAAGCTTCGTGGAATTTTAAGACTCTAGGCGTTGATTTCGTCCAATTCCGAGAATATTTCCTTACTAGGATTTCTGAAACCAAAAACAGCAGAAAACAGAAACTGGCTCTTCGGCATCTCGTTAATAGGTTAGTGCCGGAAAATGCATAAATATGACATAAAGTGTGCATATAACATGTAGGTATCATCAATAATGTGGCATGGAACATAAGAAATTATCGATACGTCGGAGACGTATCAGGTGGCTAGGGTTTGGGGAGAGGGGGGCGCCGGCCATCTAGGTGGTGCGGCCACCTTGGTGTGTTGGGGTGGCCGTCCCCCTCCCCTTGGCCCTCATTATATAGGTGGAACACCCAAGAGTTGGTCTACAAGTCTTCGAATAAGACCCCAAACCAAAACCTTTCATATCACATGAAACCTACCCAAGCTAGGACTCCCACTAGAGGTGGGATTCCCACCCTTCCTTGGGAGGGGGTGGTCGGCCCCCCTTGGGGAGTCCACTTGGGACTCCTCCCCCTTTAGGGTTGGCCGGCCATGGAGGTGGAGTCCCTCCGGGACTCCGCCTTCCTTAGTGGTTTCTTCCGGACTTTTCTAGAACCTTCTAGAACCTTCCATAGAACCTTTCGGATCATTTTAAATCTTATAAAATGACTTCCTATATATGAATCTTATTCTCCGGACCATTCCGGGACTCCTCGTGATGTCCGGGATCTCATCCGGGACTCCGAACAAATATTCGAACTCCATTCCATATTCAAGTTCTACCATTTCAACATCCAACTTTTAGTGTGTCACCCTACGGTTCGCGAACTATGCGGACATGGTTGAGTACTCACTCCGACCAATAACCAATAGCGGGATCTGGATCCATAATGGCTCCCACATATTCAACGATGACTTTAGTGATCGAATGAACCATTCACATACGATACCAATTCCCTTTGTCACGCGATATTTTACTTGTCCGAGGTTTGATCATCGGTATCACTCTATACCTTGTTCAACCTCGTCTCCTGACAAGTACTCTTTACTCGTACCGTGGTATGTGGTCTCTTATGAACTTATTCATATGCTTGCAAGACATTAGACGACATTCCACCGAGAGGGCCCAGAGTATATCTATCCGTCATCGGGATGGACAAATCCCACTGTTGATCAATATGCTTCAACTCATACTTTCCGGATACTTAATCCCACCTTTATAACCACCCATTTACGCAGTGGCATTTTGTGTAATCAAAGTACCTTTCCGGTATAAGTGATTTACATGATCTCATGGTCATAAGGACTAGGTAACTATGTATCGAAAGCTTATAGCAAATAACTTAATGACGTGATCTTATGCTACGCTTAATTGGGTGTGTCCATTACATCATTCATGCAATGATATAACCTTGTTATTAATAACATCCAATGTTCATGATTATGAAACTAATCATCCATTAATCAACAAGCTAGTTAAGAGGTATACTAGGGACTCTTTGTTGTTTACATATCACACATGTATCAATGTTTCGGTTAATACAATTATAGCATGGTATATAAACATTTATCATAAACATAAAGATATATAATAACCACTTTTATTATTGCCTCTTGGGCATATCTCCTTCACTTCTTAGTCACTCCATAGTGAAGTTTTTGGGAAGGTTTTTGAAATTTCCATGTTTGAAACCCAAAACGACTTCTCTTCGTGCTTGACTTCATCAGACAAAGTTTAGGGTTAGGGGTAGATATGATACATGAATTTTCTGGTTTGAATATGTCTAGACCATGTTTATCAACTTGCGTGTTTACTATATGACATAAGAAGGCTATGTACTTTGGTTTTTCCATTTTTTTTTGAATTTTTATGCCCATTTGAATCTTGGTCAAATCCTAGGTACGGTTTGACCAAGATTTGAACAAGTTTAAAACATGAAAATAAAAGGTAATCCTGACCTGGATCCTTTAGTCAATCTAAAATGAAGCTTTTCGGGGGCTCTTGAAATTTTCATGTTTGAAACCCAAAACCACTTCTCTTCATGCTTGACTTCGTAAGATAGAGTTTAGAGTTACGGGTAGATACGTACATGATTTTTCTAAGAATTTTTATGCCCATTTGAATCTTGGTCAAATCCCTGGTTTAACCAAGATTTAAACAAGTTTAAAACATGAAAATGAAAAGGTAAGAATGGATCCTTCTTAGTCACTCTAAAATGAAGCTTTTGGAAGGTTTTTGAAACTTCCATGTTTGAAACCCAAAACCACTTCTCTTCATGCTTGACTTCATTAGACAAAGTTTAGGGTTAGGGGTAGATACATGAGTTTTCTGGTTTGAATATATCTAGACCTTGTTTATCAACTTGAGTGCTTACTATATGACATAAGAAGGCTATGTGCTTTGGTTTTTCATTTTTTTTGAATTTTTATGCCCATTTGAAACTTGGTCAAATCCTAGGTACGGTTTGACCAAGATTTGAACAAGTTTAAAACATGAAAATAAAAGGTAGTCCCGACCTGGATCCTTTAGTCACTCTAAAATGAAGCTTTTGGGGGGTTCTTCAAATTTCCATGTTTGAAACCAAAAACCACTTATCTTCATGCTTGACTTCGTAAGATAGAGTTTAGGGTTAGGGCCTTAGGGGTAGATACGTACATGATTTTTCTAAGTATTTTTATGCTCATTTGAATCTTGGTCAAATCCGAAGTTTGACCAAGGTTTGAACAAGTTTAAAACATGAAAATGAAAAGGTAAGCCTGGATCCTTCTTATTAGTCACTCTAAAATGAAGCTTTTGGGAGGTTTTTGAAATTTCCATGTTTGAAACCCAAAACCACTTCTCTTCATTCTTGATCGACTTCATAAGACAGAGTTTAGGTTTAGGGGTAGATACATGATTTGTATGGTTTGAATATGTTTAGACCTTGTTTATCAACTTGAATATATGCTTACTATATAACATAAGAATAATATGTGCTTTGGTTTTCATTTTTTGATTTTTACTGATTTTTATGCCCATTTGATCTTGGTCAAATCCTAGGTTTAAACAAGATTTTATTAAACAAGTTTAAAAGAGGAAAATGAAAAGGTAAGAATGCATCCTTCTTAGTCACCCCAAAGTGGCAATCAGATTATTTATAAAGGGATGCAAATCCTTCTTTGCAAATCCTTTTTCGTGCTTGACTTCATAAGACAGAGTTTAGGGTTAGGGGTAGATACATGTTTTTTCTGGTTTGATTATGCCTAGACCTTGTTTATCACCTTGAATGCTTACTATATGGCATAAGAAGACTACACGCTTTGGTTTTTCATTTTTTCTTTTGAATTTTTATACCCATTTGAATCTTGGTCTAGTTGTAATTTTCTGTTTCATATGGGTGCTCTTTGTGAAGCCTGTTTATCGCAGAAACTAGGTCCTTCTAGACCATACTCCCATTTCAAAAACAACAAAAAGAAATGACGAGGATGCGAAATTTTTAAGTACTCGACATTGGCCTTCTTTGTCGTGGTCGTTTCCGTTCACATGGTAGTACAAATGCCACAGACATGAGAAGTTTGGGCAAAATTTGAAACCTAACCAACAAATGTGGTTCTAACAAAATCAAAATTTTGTTAAACGCGAGCATGCAACCATCAAATGCGACGTAGATTACTAGTCAAAATACCAAACAAGTCATGCATGCAAATGTTTTGGTGTTCAAGAGTCATTCACAAAGTTTCGTACCATGTATGTACGACTTTGCTTGGCTTTCTCCTCATTTGAAAATGCTTCATGCAAGATCCATAACAAACTTGCTTCACATGAACCCACCTTTGCCACATATCCATGTGCATCTTCCACGGGCCACCTACAACTTTGCCAACTATAGTTTCTTTCTTCTCTCCACTCGAAAAAGTGAATTTTTAGTTTTTTTTAATTTTCGCACGTAGATGACAAAAATGAAATTTCTTCTTTATTCGTGCACATAAAAATCAAGATGGGCAAGTGTGAGTGTTTTTGTGTGATGTGGCTGCAAAAAATAAGGTGCAAATTGCAAAGTCTTCATTTTGCAAAGGTGATAATTGACCTCTAAGGAGGAGGCCAAATCAAAGTGTGTGGATTTCCGTCCCAAAATGTAAGGCGCCTAAGCTTTAGTCAAAAGTCTATATCTTCTAACTTGGTTATGTACAATATCAAAATGGACATTTTCAGAAATTATACTTTCTAGTGAATATTTTGATATTGATTTGATATTTGTGAATATTCCTATATTAACACATAAATTTGGTCAAACTTAAAATTGACTAAAGCTTATGCGTCTGCAAAGTGTGACACCCCAAAATTAGCAATACGTAACCAAGCGTGTGGGTTGTGTGGCCTCCTAGTTAGCTAGTAGGACGAATTAAGCACAACCAGAGAAGTTAATTAATTTTGAGCCAATTTTGAAACCAAAACGAAACGAGGTACAAAAATTCAAAAAGAGAAAAACTTAACCTACGTACGCGACCACCCAGTACGCATGCCGCACAAATTTGAACCAAATTTGAAACCAACCAAATAAGGTTTTTAAAAATGTAAAATTGTGAAACACGCGCATGGAGCCATCACATGCCATCTTGCTAGTATATTGTAAAAACCCCAAAGCTTACATATACTCTTGGAATACTGTTTTGGGTGATTTGTCATTCAAAAATTTCGTATCATTCGGATCAGAGGAAGTATAGTTGGAGATGAATGGCCCACCAAGTCTCTGCCTTGAAGTTTGCTCTTTGACCAGATAAGTATTACTACTACTCGCGAGGAGCCGAGGAGACGGGAGACCAAATTTAAGGACTAACCTTTGCTCTAGCCGTCTTCCTCAGTTCACCACATTGTTTACCTCTTGGAATACTACTTCGCCACCATGACCGGGAGCAAGTCTCGCCACAGAAGGGCTCGTGCGGCTACCTCTATTTATCGCCGAACTACCGCGTCTGCCCCACATTCACCTCGCTCGCCTTCCCCCAAATCTTCCCCATTCTCGAACGAACCAGTAATGGCGAACGACGGTGCGGCCAAGAACGGCTTCGGCCGCCGCTCTCTCCACCAATGGGAGGGACGGCTCCTCCACATGGCCGGCGCGATCGCTAGGTCGCTGAAGGACCTGGTGCCCGCCGACAACAGCCTCCCCATTGACGCCGCACTGGAGTGGTCCAGACGCGACTGGGAGCGCCAGGAGGCGGAGCAGCAGTGGAGGATGCTGGACCTGGCCGCCGCGCGTCAACTCGCCGCACGCGCCGCCGCACCATCCGCCGGTAGGAACGCCGCGCCCAGCAGGGAGGTGATCA
Organism: Lolium perenne; assembly: GCF_019359855.2. Classification (NCBI taxonomy): domain Eukaryota; kingdom Viridiplantae; phylum Streptophyta; class Magnoliopsida; order Poales; family Poaceae; genus Lolium; species Lolium perenne. The sequence goes on along the minus strand of NC_067244.2, from coordinate 243,596,508 downwards.
AGCTCGAGGAGAGCAGCGACGACGACATCTACCGGCCGTCGCCGCCACGCGCCGGCGACGCTGGCCAGGGTACGAGCCGCTGGTACGAGGCGCCGCCGCCTCAGGACGACGCCGGCTCGAGCGACGACGATGACGGCGGCGACTACACGTCCTTCTACCGCCATTTCGGCATGTAGGAGGCCGCTTTTTAGTTTAAGTTTTAGTTTGCCAATCGCCGAATTCAAATATATGTACGAATTCGGTCTATTTATGTACGAACTCGCCTATATATGATAAATATCATTAAATTTCGCTTATGTTTGAACGAGCTTCGCTCAAATTTGTCTGAATTCGCTGAATTACGTCAAAGTACTTGCATCCATCCTGGACTCGCGGCTGGGAAAATGGGCCTCCTCAGGCCTAATTTTCCTCCAATCCGAACGAAAATATCGCCGAATTTCAGCGTGGGGAGGCCAAACGAATGGAGATGCTCTAACTAGATAGATGTCTTAGATTTATGGACGGAGGGAGTACTATTAACCAACACATGAGGCAAGGCAAGGTAGACGAATCTAGCTATGTGAAATAGGATGGCGGTCACAGTATACCTTAGTCCCACTTTTGCTACCATAATGTACCAAAGTAGCAAAAAACGGTTCGTTTGTAGCAAAATCAACCCAATTGTAGCAAAACCGACCTCATCGGACACCTGACCGGAGAACTTATAGCAGAAATACAGAACAATTGTAGCAACGATATATAGAACAAAAGTAGCAAATCCGACTTCGCCGGAGAAGTTCGGCAGAAACATCGGAGCTACAATATTATACCAATTGTAGCGGCGCGGCCGGCCGTGTGTAGCAGCGCAGGCCGACGACCTTTTGTAGCGGCGCGGCCGGCCGTGTGTAGCAGCGCCGACGAACTTGTGTAGCGGCGCGGCCGGCCATGTGTAGCAGCATCGGCGACCTTTTGTAGCGCCACGGCGAGCCGTGTGTAGCAGCGCCGACGACCTTTTATAGCATCCTAGCACCACCATCCTCCATCGTAGCACGAGATGTGCCACCCCTCGAAGCAAGTGTCGGTTTGCAGGCTGCATCCCCCTTGGTGAGGATTGGGGGGAGCTGCAGGCGACGACGCTGTGGAGGGGAGGGGACGGACCGGCCGCAACGCGCCGGTGAGGAATACGGTGGCGCCGACGCGTTGGTGGATTCGGCAATGAGGTTGCGTCGACGGCGGCCTGCAACAGGCTCCTTCTCCGAGCCAAGTGCCACCACCTCCGTGCATCAGCGCCCTTTTCCCCGCGCGCGGTCATCTTCTCGGCTCCACAGGGGAGGCGCGACAGTGGTGCTCCGCGGGAGGAGGCGCAGCACCGGCGGAAGCGCGTGACGACTATGCTCCGCGGGGTGACGCGCGGCAGCGGTGGAAGCTTGTCGGCGCACGGCGGCGCCAGATATGCAAGCGGGGTGGCGCGGGCGGCGCGAGGAGGCGGAGCTGCGGCTCGGGCCGGCGCTCCGGCAAAGGATGCGCTCCGGCATCGAGCGCCTCCGCAAGGCACCAACGGCGATCAAGGAGCGGAGGACGCACGGCGGATTCCGGCCAGACGAGAGAGGAGCGCCCGCGTCGAGCGAGATGGGAGCAGCAGCAGGCCACTTACCCGGCGGCGAAGGAGCACCCATGGGGGATTCGGGGACAGCGCGGCAGTTCCACGGGAGACGGCAGAGCGGATGGGAGACGACGCAAAAGGATCAGGTTCGACGATCGATCTCTTCCAACGCGTCGTGGGTGAGGCGCATCATCCGGGGGATCAGAGCGCTGTTCCCCCGGGGAAGAGCAGCTTTTTCCTTTCTTTTTCCGTTGCAAGTACAGGTAATTTTTTTTAGTGGTTAATAATAGATAGAGTTTGCCCGACAAAAAGGACATGTCCAACGGGCCGTGGAGGAGATCAGTATCGTGTCCGGCCCGGTGCCATGGAGAAGAATCCAATGCCAACTCGGATAGGTGTAGCCGTAGCCGGCTAATCTTCTCCTCTACATATATAGCTATGGTGGGCCGCGCGATTTCACAAGAAAAGAGAAGGCAGCCAAATAAAATCAAGTCTTTGCCTGGCCCCCCGAACCCTAATTCCCCTTCCTCGTCCCGGACGCCAAATCGCCAAGCGGAGGTTCGTCGGGAGGCGATTCGATTCCTATTCCTAGTAAGGACCTTATTCTCCTCTTCTTCTTTTTTCAAGCAGACCTCTCTCTTTTTTCTTGTGAACATCCAGATCTCTCCTAGATCGATGGGCTTAAGGTTTTTTTAAACGATCTTTCCGAATCTTAAAAATTGGAAATGTAATTTGTCTAGTAGGTTCACTAAAAGTAACAATTTTACTGCAGATAAAATCAATCCCAATCGACACATTGGAGGTGTCATGATGCTTGGCAGCAAGAGGAAGATGGCTGCCGTGTCTGGCACAGGGGTGAGCAACAAGAGGAAGATGGCTGCTGGTTCCGCAGTGTCGCTCCCGGACGTGATGGTTGAAGAGGTGTTGCTGCGGCTTCCCGTCAAATCAATCGTCCGCTTCCGGGCCGTCTGCCGCTCCTGGTCTGCATTGTTCTCCTCGGAGGAATTCTGCTGCCTCCACAGGGCAATGATGGCTAAGGCGTCACCAACGGCAACACCAAAGCTACTGTACGTCTCACCTACAGCAGGATTTAACTCCACGGCTGTGTACTCATGCTCGCCATCGGACCCCAGAGATAACCTATTGTTCACCCTCGACCATGCCCGTGGCGACTTTGTGGAGGTAGTTTCGCCCGCACCGTGCCATGGCCTAACCCTTCTGTACGATGCTGTTCCGCCGGCTTACTACATTTGCAATGCGGCCACACGGGAAGTCACACGTCTGCCACCTTACCTTGATATGAGCCGCAGGTCCTCTACTGGACTGGGATTTGATGCCCGGACAAAGAAGTACAAGGTGGTGAGGCTGATCAATGGTAGGCCCAAGGAGGAGATGATCAAGTGTGAGGTGTACACAGCTGGAGGCAAGTATGGGGATAGCTGGAGGCCAGCTACCAGAGGAGTACCCTTTGGGATCCGCAGGTTTGTGTGTGCTGCTGTCGCTAATGCTGCCACGCACAAACTACCACCTGTGTTTGCGAATGGATCTCTGCACTGGTTGATCAACCCTAAATCCTTCATCAGATGGCCTAGAGCTGCTGTCATATCCTTTTCTGTCACAGAGGAGACGTTCAAATATGCCCGATCACCGCCCTTCTGGGCATCAGAAATGCACCAGCCTCCCTTGGCCAGGGTATCAGTAGAACACCTAGTGGAGATGGATAACCAACTGTGTATGGTCCGAGACCTTCGAGGGAATACTGATGCTAGCACTTTGGAGATTTGGAAGCTGCTTGATTATAGCTCTGGTGACTGGTCACTGATTCATCAAATTGATTTGTCAGGGCAAGTGGCAAGAGATTTGCGTGAGCCAGAGATTGTGAGAGTTATTGGTTCTACTAGCAATTGCAGGTCAGTGAAGAGGATTATCATCGCTACTAGCAAACGCATGATTCCTACAATGTTCGAAAAAAAGGTTCACTCCTATGACCCTAGGTCCAAAGCTATAGAAACCATTGTTTCAGTCACAGAGGCACACACATCTCGTATAATCAATACTCCTAGTTCAAGATTCGTTTTATTCCAAGATAGCCTTGCTCCAGTGCATAAAACAGATAGAGAGACAGCGTTTTCATCTACCCTAGCTAAGGCGACTAAAGAGATCCTGCTCCGCCTCCCAGCTAAATCAATCATACGGACCAAACTTGTCTGCAAGCAGTGGCTCAGTTTGACTGAAAGTGAAAGTTTCATGCAGTCATACCTTGAACATAAGAACATGGACAAAAGACCAAAGGTCATGCTTGTGGGCAAGGGCACTGGACAGTCAGGCTTCAGTTTTGCTCCCCTGAATAGATGTCTTCCAGAAGATCATAGGCACATTGCCCTGCTTGATACAAAGATGGTTTGCTCGAAGCCTTGCCATGGGCTGAACCTGATAAGCACCGAGGAAAAAGACTATCTCTACAACCCATGTACAGGTTTCCACAAGGTGTACTATAACCAGGCGCAGGCACAAGCGGAACAGCATGCTTATGCAGTTGGCAACAAGAATGTTGGCTTGGGCTTCGACCTCTTGACTCGTGAGCATTTTCTCGTGGAAATCAGCTATAAGTTGAAGGACTTTGAATCTCGTCAATATAACTTGACATGTGAGTTATGGCGGTGTAAATCCGGATGTTACGCCCAAAATTATCTGGTCCCGCCTCTACCTGTGAATGATATGCCACCAGCCTATCTTGAAGGGATGTTGTACTGGATGAGTGAGCCAAGGTTGGGACAGAGGTATGAGCGGGCCATTATCTCTTTTGACATTGCTACAAATGCTTTTGGTGTCATTGCTTGCCCTCCATGCATTGCAATGTGGAATAGAAGATGTCATTGGCATGCATTTGTGGTAGAGCTGGAGGGAGTATTGTGTGCTATTCTAGCAGATCCAATTGGAAACAATTTAGATATATGGAAGCTAAAGAATGGCGAATGGGATAGAGCATATATAGTTCACTTGGAAGCATGGCCTGACTATTCCCTTGAGACAAATGTTGTGGTGCCATTAGCTGTTGATCCTAATGATGGACGGATCCTGCTGAACACTGGGAAGAAATTAGGTTTCTACGATCCAGTCGAGCGAGCAATTCAGAATCTATATTCACTTGATGGGGCTATCGCATGCTCTAAAGACCAATCAGCCGGGGAATTAAATAGAATGGACAGTGAAATTTGGCCTCTTGTTCCTATGTTATATGAGGAGAACTTATGGTCTTATCCCCTTGTGGACAAACCAAGATGGTTGTGATACATTGTCAGATGCCAACCCTTCAGTCTCATGTTGTCCTGTTATCTTGGGCATCTTCTTTCTATAAATATTAATAATAGTATGCTAGTGTGTTGGGACACTGTAAACACCAGCTTTTGATGATGTAATAGTGTGACATCTCTAGTGTACAGGTTTTCATTATCCTTATGTTAAGCATATTTCTAAAGCTGTCTTGTTATGTTTCATGGTTCAAAAAAGTGCTCGCTTAAGGGCTGAGCGATGGCAAAACGCTTTGCTTAGGCCCTAAGGGGCTACTTAAGCGCTGATATGGCCCATTAGCGCAATAAGGATTTAAGAGGCTTGTGCTAATGGGGGCTGGCCTAGTAAATCCCATTATTGAACCCTAGTCTGCTAACCCAATCTGAGCCATTTATCATTTCTAATTTGAGCCGCCCATCTACTCTACTCTATCTCTTTCTCCCACTTCTTCACTTTCAGGGGCACATGCACAACAACAATCGCGGCGCAACTGGTCTAGCCCCTTCCTTTCCTCCGCCGCCTCACCTTCCCTGGAGCAATTACCACTCTCCTCTTCTCTTCTCCTGGAAGCCCATAATAGCTTCCCTGTCCGCACGGTTCCGTACAGCATGCTTAAGCTTGCTTAATCTCTCAGTGCCCGCTTAGCACTTTTTTGAACCTTGTTATATTTGTTGGGTAGCCCGAACTGTTATTTTGCTTTACGAATCAGGAGCCAATGTTCAGTATTCATGGAGCTCCTTGTCAAATCAGTGTTTATTCTAAACGTATTAAGTAATGAACTTCTGTTGATTCTAATAGTTGATTTGAAATAATGTTAAGTACTTGTGCACAGGAGCATACATCTGGCTTGAATGTAGTGTTGCCTATCCTTGTAATTTAGCTTTTCCATATCTCGTTAATAATTTTTTATGAATATTTGGATGTCATTTTCATGGTGATCAGGCTTTAATTAATCTTATGCACGTTTGCACCGGGAGTTAATGATATGACCAGACTCTGTTATACTAAAAATGTAGCCGAGACTGGGAATATGTATATTTCATTTTTTACCCAAGTTTCTACTAATCATGTTTTGCACTGGTTTTAGTATTAGGCAGTGGTAAACCTGAAATTGGAGTCAAGTTGCTTCTCCTAATCCTGGAGAAGGATCAAAGGAGGAAGAAAACAGGCAATGCTGATGATTCCTGGAGGTGCAGGGCCAATCCTCGGCATGAGACGAGCTGTTAGCAGGGGAGTCGGGCAAAGATGTGCTTGTGAGCAGCCAGCGAGCACGCAAGGGTGCATTTGGTAGCATGCATGCTCCTTGGCTCACATCAGACCATCAATTTTCGGCCCGTTTGGATGCCTGGCCGACACCGCGTTTTTACATGAATCGCTTCTCAAAGCACCCTCGGGCCAGGCCCTGGAGGAACGCTCAGTTCGGCCGTTTCTAGCGAGCTACCCCCGTTTCCGCAGAAGTGGAGAACGCGACGTCCTCGCAGAGCCACCGCGGGAGATGGTGGGAGCTTGCGCGGGACGGCGAAATCTCGGCGGGATGAATTCGGTCACCGCGCTTGAATTTTCGCCACCGTATATAAGGGCGGCTCTCTTACCGGCAAATCCAAATCCCCCATTTCCCCTCACTTCGAGCTCATCCACCGTTCCCGATCTAGCGACATGCATGGTCGGCTATACCTCACCCGCACGGTCGCGAGGCTTGCGGCAGCGGCGGCAGCGGCTGTGGCGGCGACTACTAGCCGCGGAGGATGGTCTTTTTCGTCTGCGTTGATGACTTTGGTTGCGGTAAGCTTCTGCAAACCCTAGCCTTTGATCTAGATCTTTTGGGTACACAAGCGGGGTCTGAACGAATCCATTGTAAGACATTCCTTTGTCGCCGGTGGAAGTTGTGGAGGTTGTGCAGGTTGCATCTGACTCTACCGTCATCGTCGTTGACTCTTCCACTGGGACGGTGGTGTTGCATGCATCTTCGCCAGGTTCCTGCTTCCCCGACCTCGGTGATGCGTTGGCTCCTTTGAGTGTAAGGCCAAATAAATCATTTTATCCTCTTTAAAAACATTTATTCTATGCTTAAAAACCATGATCTATTTTTTATCAATAAGTGGAAGTCAGGTAAAAATTCAAGCAAGTTTTCAGACAACGGTTACATATCTTGTAATCTTCTTTTATATGCAATGTGTTTTTTTTTTAACTTAGTCCATCCACTTTCCTTGCATTACTCACTTTTCCTGTTCATGGTTTCTTGCATGTATTTATGTACAAGAAAATTGTTGGATGCTATTTTTTCTTTAAGAATGCTTCATCTTCTAACAGTGTCTTATTATAGTTAGTGTTCCCTGATTTTATTCTTTGATGATTTACGGAGAAGCTGCCATATTCAGCAGTCAAAATACAGCGAAGCAGTGTTTATTTGGTTAATTGAATTGTAATTCGTTCTTTTTCATTTGAACGTGGGTTGATTATTTATCCTCTTCATAGAGCCGCCTATTCTTATTTCTCCTTTTTCCTAGGCTTGTATACATTTAGTAAATGAATAATTCAGTATGTTGTCTTGCCAGTCAGTTTTGCTGAATAATAAGATGGCAGTGCCATGCCCATCAGTCTTTAACTAAGTTTTTGATCAATTGTGTTGGTAGAAAATAATATTGTATTGGTTTCTTTTGGTTTTCAGAACCAAACCCGGTAACGCCATATTTGTTCCTTTGGTTACTATCAGTCTGCCTTTTCTTTCTTGAATCAAGTGTGAAATTTAATACTCCCTGTTCCTTTTCTTGTCGTGGTTTTAATTCAGTTAATTTGAACTAAAACCGCTACAAGAATTTTGGAACAAGGATAGTAACATTTGACAATTGAACTTTTTGGGAACCAGCTCACCTTGTTGACATTGTTTTATCAATAAGTGGAACTGAAGTAAATATTCATGTAAGTTTTTGGACAAAATTTGCATCTTCTCTTGCTCTCCTTCTATCACTAGTAGGAAAAACCTCATCAGTGGCGCACGAAAATGGGCTTCTGTGGCGCACTGGGTCCTGTGCGCCACAGAAATAGGTAGTTATGTGGCGCATGAGATGTAGCTGCGCCACAGAAATAGGTGCGCCACAGAATTATGTTTTGATGCGCCACAGAACAATCTACAGGTATACTCGATTTTGTGCTCCCTGGTGTATTATACATGTTTTATACTGGTTTTATACACCGTATACAGGTTATATACTGATATAATATAGACAGATATAATATGGACATATATAATCATCACATCATCATCACATTACTTAGAGCCCGATCGAGTTATACATATAGCTCCATACAACTCATAATCGATGCAAATTAAGAAAGTTCTCATCATCTCAAGATACAAACGAAGTGACACCGGCCGCCGCCTACACTAGGATGAAATAGAGTACCGCCGCGACGATGGTGAGCAAGAGCGAGAGCACAAGGAAGGTCTTCATCTTGCTCTTGTTCGCTTGGTGCGCCCTCCACTTGGCAACCGTCTCGTGTCTAGTCGGGTACCCTTTGTAGCAGTTGCCGCTGAACTTGTGCACCTGTTTCTTGCACTCCTCCCACTCCTCGTACACTCCTGGAACCCGCCCCTCGAACACGACGTAGTACGTCATCTCTATGGACACAAGGCATATTAGTATATAACGCAATGGAAAGAGTTAGAGGATTCACATGCATACATATTCACAAGAATTAAAGCAAGGAAATAATAATAAACCTAAAAGACATATAGCATCTGTATCACATAAGTAATATGGTTCAACGATAACGACTACAATAGTAATTGAAGTCCAACAACGACGACCACCGTTTCGAGCAAATTAAGCAAGTTTAGTTTACAACACTGTACAAATTGTCCATCGATTCAAAATAATGCTAGGCACACCGGCCTCGGTCAACGAGACGTCTTCTTGAGCGGCTCCGGGAACGGCTTGTACAAGTCCTTCGTCGTCCACGTCCTTCCATCACCCTGCCTATGTAGGCGTTCTTCGATATCCCTCTTAGACAACCCTCTGAGTTGGTGTAAGAGCCCCGATGAGTTGGATACATCTTGTAAGATAATTTCCGAGAGCTTTACTTGGATGCGATGGAAGTCTTCTCTAAGATCATCATCATTGATTTGCCTCGACATTTTAATGGGGTCTCGCTTACTAGGTGGCAAAGACATCATCTCTGCATCCTCGACAAACCCTTTAAGGTGATGGAGGACATAGAAGGCCTCCTTAATGCTGCCAGCTGGCTGCTTGACACAAGGGAAGTCGATCACGTGCTTGAACCCGGGCTTTTTAGTGTCCGGCCTGATATGTTGCCCATTTTTGTCGAAGGTGCCTCCATTTTTGGAGTAGCCAAGGATAGCCTCATCGAGAACACCCCTTATTCTCTTGTAGTCTTTCTTCGTCGTCGTACTCGACGAGTCGAAATACTGGGCTAGTGACCACTTCGGATCTAGGATGATGAGTGTGCAGTATTTGTCCCTGCTCAACACATGCAATTGAAATGGAATGTTGGAAATGATCGGCAATGGAAGAAATATATAAGAAAGCATAAGTTACGACGGCCGTGAGCGGATGTGTACTTACTCGGGAAAGACAGTGCAGAATGGTGTTGCTCTCTTTGTACATGAGCATGAAGTTCGAGGTATCGCACCGCCTTGGTCCGTGTCCTTGAGCCGTCTGGAGCTGGCTATCGCGCATGTAGTAGGGATCCGCTACCGCGATGTGGCGGGGTCTCTCTCTGTTGATCTTCATCTGAAGATTGATCGCGTATAGGCGGACCAAGTTATAGTCGAGCCGTTTCGAGTGAAATAGGTTGAAGACGTCCTCGAACGCTATGAAGAAGATATCCGCGGGGTCTTCATTGACGAAGTTCTGGTCGGACGGCACCTTGACCGAGAACACCGGGTAATTTGGATCATTTTCTTTAAGAAGGACGCTCTCTAGATAAATAATAGTGTTCTGCAAAGGGAGCATTGGTCCACTTGCGAGGTGTTCCATGTCCGGAGGCGATGTCGCTTACGACTTCATGACACCGGGGCAAGCCATCCGGTGTAGGTGGTACCATGTCGTCGGCCCGGATCCTCTTAGGAGCAGGCTGGCTCGAAGATGCGCCCTTCTTGGCTCCTCTCTTCCTTGCCTTCTTCACCTGACCTACTGGGGGTGCTGGTGGTGCAGATGGTGGTGCTTCGGGTGCTGGTGGTGCTTCGGGTGCTGGTGGTGCTTCTGAGGTCGCTGGGGTTGATTTGGGTGGCTCCCCGATGATCGTCTTACGCAGCGTGTTAGGGCTAAAAACGGTAGCAGGCTTGACTTGAGCTGGATTGCCAGCCTCCGGAGGAGTGTCTTGAGAAAGACCCGTGAAGACCAGGCGCTGCTTCGTCACTGTAGGGGGACGACCAAGTTGATCGCCGTGTGTGCGGAAGGCTTGTTCATCCATAGGAGGCATGTACATATCTTGGCTGCAGGCGCCAGTGTTGATGTAGGCATCGATGTCATCATCATCATCTGCATCGTTGCCATCAAGTGGCGCCATGTCCTGGACCTTAGGTGGTGGCGGTTGCGATGCCGCCGCTTGGCGTACCGTGCGTCTAGTTGACAGTCATTGCGGTAGCCCTCCCAACAACTGTTTGTGGCGTGTGGTGGTGGCGGCGATCGTCGGTTCCTTCCGGGTGGCGGCGGCGACCGCCGGTTCCTTCAGGGTAGTGGGGGCGGCGACCGCCGGTTCCTTAAGGGTGTCGTCGGCGCTGGCGATCTTGGGCCGGATGATAGGGGAGGTGGCGCCGGTGCTTTTCTTAGCACTCGGAAGACCCCCCTAGACGAATCTGGTTCTTCGGCCATTTCATAACCCATGAGGTGAAATCCCCAAGGGTCAAAACGTCGCCTTCGTCTGTGCCCGGAGGCTGAAAGGGGGGCATGGCGTAGCGGTACTCCGGCACTACCATTACCAACTTGACCTTCGCCACTTCTTCCGCCAATCTAGCGCCGTGCATAATGCGGGAAGCCATGACATGGCCGCTAGCAACTTCCACCAACTTGCCGCCGGGCTCCACCGCTTGCAGAAATATGCATGGTTCATCCTGAGTCAGGGGCGCCATGTTGGGTATTGTGAGATGGCAGTCACGAAAGGCATATATAGTTAAAGAAGATGACGCGAAGGAGTAACTAATGAGTTTACCTCCTTGATGGCATCGATCTCGGCTACTGTCGATACAAGGGCGGCGGTTGGGGGCGTCGATGCGACCAGTTGGAGCTGCGGCGGCGGTTGGAGCTGCGGCGTTGGGTGGAGCGGCGGCGTCTGGTGGAGCCCCGACGCCGGCGTCGGGTGGAGCGGCACCGTCGGCGACACGTGGAAGCTTGAGTTGCTTCCGCTGATGTTGGGCACATGTATCGGCCCCACTTGACCTCCCGCATTCCAAGCAGCTAACCCCTCCATCAACCCAGGGGGGATGATCTGTCGGATCTTCTCGTCCAATAACTTGTTCATCATCTCCGTGTTCTCCACAGGCTTTTCGGCCACCAGCTTCTCTAGTGACTCCACCTTCTTCTTCAGCTCCTGAACCTCGGATTTATCCTTAGCCGACGACCTCCTCTCCAGCTTTCTCGTCTTGGCATCCGATCCGTAGTACTCGGATAGATTCATACTTGTGCCAAAGCCGGACACACGGCCACCCGACGTCGGTGGCTTGTCTAGCTCCCTCTCCTTGTATTTGTTCATCGCCCTGTTGAAAGGCGTGTCCCACGGTTCCGTCGACCCCTGGGACGACGGGCCAGCCTTCGTCAACTCTTCATCCTTCAGACAAAGGAACTTAAGGTTAGCCCATTTGGCTTCATTTCCTGATAAGATGAGTGAAATAATATAGAACTATCCTTACCAGGTACTTCTCGAAATCCCTCACGTCTTCGTGATCCGTAATAAATTCCCCCGTCTTCCAGTCTAAGTAGTAGCGGGACCGGACAAAGTTCCTAGCCTGTTCATCCTGGATTTTGTGCCAGGGGTTTTCTTTCCCCAGACGTACCATCTCGGCATCCTCCTTGTCCCAAGTGGGCTGTTTTCCTCGGTAACCGCTGCTTCCGTAATGGTGGGTCCCTAAGTTCAAATCCCGCATTTTCTTCCCCCAGGCGGTCCATTTTTTAACACTGTCACTCTCTAAGTAAGACTTGAATGCATTAAAGTCTTCTATGGAGATCGACGGGTCTTTGGTACTTATCCTCTCCCAGCTTTCACCGGCATCGATCTTTTTCTTCAGCCGGTTCTTCCAGCTGCTCAAGGCGGTGCTCATCTTCGTGAGAGCTAAAGAGTCCACCTTCTTATTGAATGGCTCCGGGAACGTGTATCGTTGGTGAAGCTTCTGGAGGAGGGATTGGGCGAGAGCCTCGTTCTCCTTGCTTCTGAGGTCCTGGGTTAGGATCGGCACGGTTTCACGGACGATGCACCCTAGTTGCATGCCGTACCCTTTGGCAACCCACGAAGGCTCCAAGGGTAGGCCACTTTCGGAGACTACCGTGAAATGATCGGTGACGTTGGCGAGCACTTGCGGCCTCCGATCCCTCCTTGGCCTCCTCGCCGTCCTCTTCTTCTTACCCTCCTGAGGGTTGCCGCCGCTATCACCTTCCGTGCGGTTGGCCGCGTTCTCTTCACCGGTCGTCTCTTCACCGGTCTCGGCGGCGGCGTCCCAGTTATCGTCATCGTCACCGGTGTCGGTGGCGCCCCCCCCCCGGCCCTCTCCCTCGGAGGCGGCGTCCCGGCCCTCGTCGGTGTCGTCGGCGGCCTCCTGGCCCTCTCCCTCGGAGGCGGCCTTCCGGGGCTGCTCGTAGCCCTCCCAGAAGTCCTTGTTGGCCTCTCTCGCTTCTTCGTTCTGGCTCCTGGGCTTAGAAGTGCTGCCCGACATGTTTATTTGCACTTCATTAAAAAGAGGCAACAAGTTAGTACAAAAGTCAACAAAAAAATTCGGCATGACTTTTGCTAATTTTTCTACGTAGGAGTGCCCATTTCTCAACCGAAACGGAAGTTAATCAATGCTTCGGGAGAAATGGGCAACTCAATGAAATCCCTGCAAAAATATCCACCATATACACCATATATCCAACATATCCACCATATATCGACCATACAAAGTTGCATCAACACAGAGGAAATAGGGTTTGCAAGGAGCACAACCTGGAGCACTACAACCTGGAGCACAACTTCATATATATTGTATCAAATGGAACCTGGAGCACTACAACCTGGAGCACTACAAAAATCTGGAGCACTATATTGTATCAAATGGAACCTGGAGCACAACTTCACCACAACCTAGAGCACTACAACCTGGAGCACTACAAAAATCCTAAAGCACTACAACCTGGAGCACTACAACCTGGAGCAGTACTACCTGCTTCATATCAGCTTCATATCAGCTTCATATCAGCACAAATAAATGCAATATCAGCACAACCTGGAGCAGTACTACAACCTGGAGCAGTACTACCTGCTACAACCTGGAGCACTACATTTCCATTAATACATAACATTTTCTATCTGCTTCATATCAGCACAAATAAATGCAATATCTGCTTCTATCAAATGGAGCTTCATATTTTCTATCTAGCATATTCACTTCATATATATTGTATAAACAAGCATAAATGAATTCAAACAAGCATATACAAGATAATGAGCATGACCATGAGCATGATCATTTCATAAATGAATTCAAACAGTAGCATTTCATGAACAGTAGCATTCTTATCTTGAAACCAATAGCTAATCAAATTTTAAATGAATTCAAACAGTAGAATTTCATGAACTAGTACTATAGGATTTTTTCCCCATAACCATCCTAGACAGAGATTAAATGGTCAGAGCAATACCACTAGATAATAGACTTAACATAATATTATTGTAACTTACAAACCCAGGGTAATACCATTTAAAAATACCCATATGCTGCAGGCAAGACTAACAAGCAATACACTACTAAGGTAAATGTTGCTTAAACTCAACTGTCAAAATAAATTAAATAGCATTTGACTGCATCATTTGCATTTACATTTCATGAATGCTATCATGAATGCTTGTTCAAATCTTTTGTTATTATTCTAGCAGTAGCATTGGAGTCATTATTCTATTTCATGAATGCTTGTTCAATGGAGATGTAGTGTCTGGCCTACATGATACACTACTAAGACAGATAAGAGCTTGCACACCAATTTGAATATAGAACATCTATAGCTCATATAGCATTGCTTGCAATACAGTATAAGGGGCGTGGGTTTTTTTTATCAAGAACAGTGCTTCCATGTCAGGAAAGAAAACAAAGTGTACCAAACAATCAACAAACATAAAGTCCCATGTTTGTGTTGTTAAACATTATTGTAAGGAAAACTGATTTTTCTCATTACAAACTACAATGGTGTCTATGTAGAAATGGCACGAGATAAAACTGTCCACATAAAAAAAGGCATCAGGGGCAATACACTGAAACAACAGCTGCAAGCACTACTTGTGAGGACTAACTTCTAGAACAGCACACTGTTCACCACAGTTCCAAAAGAATACTGTTGTCATGCAAAACATATAAGGACACATAAGTTGCATAAAAATAAAAAGTAAATAGTGAAAACAAAATGGAGGATCTTCTAGCAACTGTTATTCTGTTAGGTTAGTAAATAATGCATTCATTTTCACTTAAATGGTAATGTTCTGTTAGGTTAGTGAACAATGCATTCATTTTCCTTTAAATGGTAATATTATGTTAGGTTAGTGAACAATGCTTTAATTTTCTTTTAATTGGTAATATTATGTTAGGTTAGTGAGCAATGCTTTAATTTTCCTTTAAATGGTTACTTTAGGTGGCTTAAGTCAATATCGTCTAGAAGTTCTGGCTGCAGATCATCTACTTCACCAATACAATTAATCACACATTAGTACTTTAGGCTGAGAAGTTATTCAGGGCTTCCATGTAATTTAAGAATGTAGAATCTGAAAAAGGTCATACTAGCAAGCAGACAACCTATTATTGCATCTGACACACACAAAATAAGGACAACCTGCTGAGACAATGTGATCATGTTCTACAACTCAACCTAGTGCCCTTACATACCAATTTTCAAACTTTACAATGTTAATTCATGCATTTACTTGGCGGATTGTTTGGACAACTAAATCAACTCTCAAAAGCATATCTCCTCTGCTGATTAAAGCATATCTCATCAACACAGAGGAAATTCGGGCACAAGACAGTGGGGAGGGGGACAAGGGAGTGGGGAGGGGAGAGGGACTCTCACCGAACGGCGGCGGTGGCAGGGCGCGGTGGTGATGGCGTTGTCCTCCTCCTCCTCTGCAGTGGCGGCTCGGGCTGCGCGTCCTCCTCCTCCTCCTGGATCTGTGGCGGCGGCTCGGCGGTGCGCGTCCTCCTCCTCCTCCTGGTACGTGGCGGTCCTCCTCCTCCTCCTGGTACGTGGCGGTCCTCCTCCTCCTCCTGGCTCGGCGGCGGCGGCTCGGCGGTGCGCGTCCTCCTCCTCCTCCTGGCTCGGCGGTGGCGGTTGCGCTAGGGCTTGTCAAGGAAGAAGAACTGCTACTGTGAGTGGGAAAGAAAGGTTCGAGTCGATATTTCACCAAGTGTCTTAATTCTGTGGCGCACCATCCTGTAGATGCGCCACAGAATTAAGGGATTCTGTGGCGCACCTAAAGGATGATGCGCCACAGAATTAAGACACTTGGTGAAATAAATTAGTAGCCAGGTTTGAACCCTTGCTTCCACACAATTTTTCTTCCTTTTTTCATATTATAGTTACATTTCAATAAATAACACAACATTATTTAGGAATTTGTAGAGAATTATAAATTACTTGTCTCATGCAAACATGTTCTTGTCTCTCATACACACACATGCATGTACTTGTCTAACACACTCACACACATGGGGAAGAATGGTTCGAGTCGATTATTTCACCAAGTGTCTTAATTCTGTGGCGCACCACCTGTAGATGCGCCACAGAATTAAGGGATTCTGTGGCGCACCTAAAGGATGGTGCGCCACAGAATTAAGACACTTAGCAAAACAAAATGGTTTACTGTTGTGTACTAACAGATACTTAGCACTAGCCCAGTGGTTAAGGCCAATGTTAGCCCATTAGTAGCCAGGTTCGAACCCTGGCTGCCACACAATTTTTCTTCCTTTTTTTCATATTTTAGTTACATTTCAATAAATAACACAACATTATTTAGTAATTAGTATAGTATTATAAATTACTTGTCTCTTACAAACATGTACGTTCTTGTTTCTCTCACACACACATGCATGTACTTGTCTAACACACACACTCACACACATGTGATAGACCAAAAAAAGATCTTATTCGTCCCGGCTCCGAGCTCTAGCGTCTCTTCGCAATCTTCTTGCCCTTTCGGTTGTTGGCGGTTGAATACTTTATGCCGGCCACTTTGAGATTTCTTCGCGTGAATGGACAACCTTTAGAGGGTAGGGAGGTCTTCCTTCTTACTTTACTAGTAGTAGGCATGTCGAAGTGCCTGTCGAATTCCTCCTCCATCTTCGGGTCACCGTTTTTGTCCAAGTCTTCCTCGTTGGCGTCTCCTTGCATTCCTATGATGCTCCTCTTGCCCCTCCTCACGACAACACGGCTAGGCCTCGACGGATCGGTGATGAAGAAGCATTGGTCAACTTGGCTACCGAGTACCCATGGCTCATTTTTCGTGGATGCGTTCTTCGATTTTGCATCGGGTATAACCATGGTTGTGAAATATCGGCCTTCTTTTTCGACCTTCTTGACCCATCTCACACGAAACATTGGCACCGTCTCTCCACAGTAATTGAGCTCCCATATCTCCTCGATCCTTCCAAAAAATCTTTCCTTGACATTAGTCTCGTCATCGGCGTATGACAGCATAGTTACTCCTGAGTTTTGATTTTCACTATTTCTGTCCTTTTCCTCGGTGTAGAATCTGTAACCGTTCATGTCGTACCCCTGATAGGTCCTTACGTTATGCGCGGGTCCCTGTGATAAGGTGTATATGAGTTTTTCATCTTCGGTAGAAGGCCTTTTTCTCTGTGCTTCAACCAGTTGAGTTTGCTTGAACCAACGCGTGAAGCTGGAGTTGTGCTTTTTGGTTACGTCTCCCATCTTCCTCGGCCGGCCCATATCGATGTAATTTTGCTCGACCATGCTTTTGTGCTCTTGCACGAAAGGTTCGATCAGTTTTAAGTATTTTCTATCTAGCATATTCACTTCATATATATTGTATAAACAAGCATAAATGAATTCAAACAAGCATATACAAGATAATGAGCATGACCATGAGCATGATCATTTCATAAATGAATTCAAACAGTAGCATTTCATGAACAGTAGCATTCTTATCTTGAAACCAATAGCTAATCAAATTTTAAATGAATTCAAACAGTAGAATTTCATGAACTAGTACTATAGGATTTTTTCCCCATAACCATCCTAGACAGAGATTAAATGGTCAGAGCAATACCACTAGATAATAGACTTAACATAATATTATTGTAACTTACAAACCCAGGGTAATACCATTTAAAAATACCCATATGCTGCAGGCAAGACTAACAAGCAATACACTACTAAGGTAAATGTTGCTTAAACTCAACTGTCAAAATAAATTAAATAGCATTTGACTGCATCATTTGCATTTACATTTCATGAATGCTATCATGAATGCTTGTTCAAATCTTTTGTTATTATTCTAGCAGTAGCATTGGAGTCATTATTCTATTTCATGAATGCTTGTTCAATGGAGATGTAGTGTCTGGCCTACATGATACACTACTAAGACAGATAAGAGCTTGCACACCAATTTGAATATAGAACATCTATAGCTCATATAGCATTGCTTGCAATACAGTATAAGGGGCGTGGGTTTTTTTTATCAAGAACAGTGCTTCCATGTCAGGAAAGAAAACAAAGTGTACCAAACAATCAACAAACATAAAGTCCCATGTTTGTGTTGTTAAACATTATTGTAAGGAAAACTGATTTTTCTCATTACAAACTACAATGGTGTCTATGTAGAAATGGCACGAGATAAAACTGTCCACATAAAAAAAGGCATCAGGGGCAATACACTGAAAACAACAGCTGCAAGCACTACTTGTGAGGACTAACTTCTAGAACAGCACACTGTTCACCACAGTTCCAAAAGAATACTGTTGTCATGCAAAACATATAAGGACACATAAGTTGCATAAAAATAAAAAGTAAATAGTGAAAACAAAATGGAGGATCTTCTAGCAACTGTTATTCTGTTAGGTTAGTAAATAATGCATTCATTTTCACTTAAATGGTAATGTTCTGTTAGGTTAGTGAACAATGCATTCATTTTCCTTTAAATGGTAATATTATGTTAGGTTAGTGAACAATGCTTTAATTTTCTTTTAATTGGTAATATTATGTTAGGTTAGTGAGCAATGCTTTAATTTTCCTTTAAATGGTTACTTTAGGTGGCTTAAGTCAATATCGTCTAGAAGTTCTGGCTGCAGATCATCTACTTCACCAATACAATTAATCACACATTAGTACTTTAGGCTGAGAAGTTATTCAGGGCTTCCATGTAATTTAAGAATGTAGAATCTGAAAAAGGTCATACTAGCAAGCAGACAACCTATTATTGCATCTGACACACACAAAATAAGGACAACCTCCTGAGACAATGTGATCATGTTCTACAACTCAACCTAGTGCCCTTACATACCAATTTTCAAACTTTACAATGTTAATTCATGCATTTACTTGGCGGATTGTTTGGACAACTAAATCAACTCTCAAAAGCATATCTCCTCTGCTGATTAAAGCATATCTCATCAACACAGAGGAAATTCGGGCACAAGACAGTGGGGAGGGGGACAAGGGAGTGGGGAGGGGAGAGGGACTCTCACCGAACGGCGGCGGTGGCAGGGCGCGGTGGTGATGGCGTTGTCCTCCTCCTCCTCTGCAGTGGCGGCTCGGGCTGCGCGTCCTCCTCCTCCTCCTGGATCTGTGGCGGCGGCTCGGCGGTGCGCGTCCTCCTCCTCCTCCTGGTACGTGGCGGTCCTCCTCCTCCTCCTGGTACGTGGCGGTCCTCCTCCTCCTCCTGGCTCGGCGGCGGCGGCTCGGCGGTGCGCGTCCTCCTCCTCCTCCTGGCTCGGCGGTGGCGGTTGCGCTAGGGCTTGTCAAGGAAGAAGAACTGCTACTGTGAGTGGGAAAGAAAGGTTCGAGTCGATATTTCACCAAGTGTCTTAATTCTGTGGCGCACCATCCTGTAGATGCGCCACAGAATTAAGGGATTCTGTGGCGCACCTAAAGGATGATGCGCCACAGAATTAAGACACTTGGTGAAATAAATTAGTAGCCAGGTTTGAACCCTTGCTTCCACACAATTTTTCTTCCTTTTTTCATATTATAGTTACATTTCAATAAATAACACAACATTATTTAGGAATTTGTAGAGAATTATAAATTACTTGTCTCATGCAAACATGTTCTTGTCTCTCATACACACACATGCATGTACTTGTCTAACACACTCACACACATGGGGAAGAATGGTTCGAGTCGATTATTTCACCAAGTGTCTTAATTACGTGGCGCACCACCCGTAGATGCGCCACAGAATTAAGGATTCTGTGGCGCACCTAAAGGATGGTGCGCCACAGAATTAAGACACTTAGCAAAACAAAATGGTTTACTGTTGTGTACTAACAGATACTTAGCACTAGCCCAGTGGTTAAGGCCAATGTTAGCCCATTAGTAGCCAGGTTCGAACCCTGGCTGCCACACAATTTTTCTTCCTTTTTTTCATATTTTAGTTACATTTCAATAAATAACACAACATTATTTAGTAATTAGTATAGTATTATAAATTACTTGTCTCTTACAAACATGTACGTTCTTGTTTCTCTCACACACACATGCATGTACTTGTCTAACACACACACTCACACACATGTGATAGACCAAAAAAAGATCTTATTCGTCCCGGCTCCGAGCTCTAGCGTCTCTTCGCAATCTTCTTGCCCTTTCGGTTGTTGGCGGTTGAATACTTTATGCCGGCCACTTTGAGATTTCTTCGCGTGAATGGACAACCTTTAGAGGGTAGGGAGGTCTTCCTTCTTACTTTACTAGTAGTAGGCATGTCGAAGTGCCTGTCGAATTCCTCCTCCATCTTCGGGTCACCGTTTTTGTCCAAGTCTTCCTCGTTGGCGTCTCCTTGCATTCCTATGATGCTCCTCTTGCCCCTCCTCACGACAACACGGCTAGGCCTCGACGGATCGGTGATGAAGAAGCATTGGTCAACTTGGCTACCGAGTACCCATGGCTCATTTTTCGTGGATGCGTTCTTCGATTTTGCATCGGGTATAACCATGGTTGTGAAATATCGGCCTTCTTTTTCGACCTTCTTGACCCATCTCACACGAAACATTGGCACCGTCTCTCCACAGTAATTGAGCTCCCATATCTCCTCGATCCTTCCAAAAAATCTTTCCTTGACATTAGTCTCGTCATCGGCGTATGACAGCATAGTTACTCCTGAGTTTTGATTTTCACTATTTCTGTCCTTTTCCTCGGTGTAGAATCTGTAACCGTTCATGTCGTACCCCTGATAGGTCCTTACGTTATGCGCGGGTCCCTGTGATAAGGTGTATATGAGTTTTTCATCTTCGGTAGAAGGCCTTTTTCTCTGTGCTTCAACCAGTTGAGTTTGCTTGAACCAACGCGTGAAGCTGGAGTTGTGCTTTTTGGTTACGTCTCCCATCTTCCTCGGCCGGCCCATATCGATGTAATTTTGCTCGACCATGCTTTTGTGCTCTTGCACGAAAGGTTCGATCAGTTTTAAGTGTTGTAGCGCGACCCGGTGAGCCCTCTCAAAGTCGTCGCGTCGATTTTCAATGCCGACATGGACTGAGCGGTAGCCCTCGCGGTGACCGACTCCAGCGAGCCTCCCGAGGTGCGTCCTGGGGGGTAGACCAACATGATCCTCGTCGTCCTCGGTGCTTAGATAATTCTGGCGGAAGGAGATGCACTCATAGGTTAGAAACCCCTTGGCCATGCTTGCATCTGGACGGGCCCTATTGCGAACGTATCCTTTCATGACACCGTTCTGCCTTTCGAAAGGCATCATGTTGTGGAGGAACGTTGGGCCGAGCTGCTTGATGTCTTCAACGACATGGAGAAGGAGATGGACGCATATATCACAGAATGCAGGCGGGAAGTAAATCTCGAGCTCACATAGTATCACCACGATCTCATCATGTAGCATCTTGAGCTGCCTCACGCCGATCGACTTCCTGGTGATAACGTCAAAAAAGTTGCAAAGGCCAAACAGCGTATCACGGACGTGCTCGTCCATTATGCCTCGGATCGCAACGGGAAGTATCTGCGTCATTAGCACGTGGCAATCGTGAGACTTCATCCCGGTGAACCTCTTCTTCGCTACGTCCAGATATCTGCTTATATTCCCCGAGTAACCGTGAGGAACTTTCACTCCTAGGAGGCACCTGAAAAACTGCTCGAGCTCCTCCGGACTCGTTGTGAAGCAGGCAGCGGGAAGCTGCACCGCGTTCTTCTTAGCCCTTTTGCGGAGACGTTGAGTCCCTTCCGTCTGATCATCATCATCATCGTCGTCGTCAGTATCGGGGGCTTGAAGATCTTTCCTGATGCCAAAATGTTTAAGATCGTATCTTGCTTTCGGTCCATCCTTGGACTTTTCTGAGTTTCAAAGAGTGCCAAGCAGACTCTCGGTAACGTTCTTCGTAATGTGCATGACATCGAGGCTGTGGGGCGTGTGGAGGACCTTCCAGTACTCCAAGTCGTGGAAAACAGACCTCGCTTTCCATACACCGAGCAGCGGCTCTGGCTTCGGTCGCTTCTTTCCCGGCGCTGGGCACTCCTTCCAATTTTTCAGAAGATCATCGATTTCTGCACCGCTCCTCGGGCGTGGGGGTCCATCGGGTTCATCTTTACCATTGAACAGATCACCGCGTTTTCTCCACGGGTGATCCAAGCGAAGCCACCTTCGAGCACCTGGGTAGACGGTTTTCGAGGACCCGGGATCCCTTGGTAGTTGTAGATGCGGGGTATCGTCTATGCACTTCACACAGCCGTTGAATCTGTGGCCGACCTGGGCAGATACATATGCGTAACCAGGATAGTCCGTGACCGTCGTGATCAACGCGGCTCTCATATCGAAATAAGTTCTAGTGTAGGCGTCCCACGTACGGGGTGGCGTCTTCCACAACGTGTCTAACTCCTCTTTCAGCAGCCCGAGATACAAATGCATGTCGACACCTGGTTGTTTCGGCCCCTGAATGAGAATACTCAGGTGTATGTACCTTTGCTTGGTGCACAGCCACGGGGGTAGGTTGTAAGGCCATGCAAACACAGGCCAGGTGCTATGCGTGCTACTCTAGTTGCCGAACGGATTGAGTCCATCGGTGCTCATACCCAGCCTGATGTTCCTTGCGTCGCTCCCGAACCTAGGGAAGGCGATGTCCAATGCTTGCCACTGTCCAGCGTCTGAAGGGTGTGTCAGCATATAGCCCATCTCCGGATCTTCTTCGGGCTTCTGCCTTTCCGCGTGCCATTGCATGAGCTTTGCTTCCTTAGGGTCCACGAAATACCGCTGCAGACGGGGAGTGATAGGAAAGTACCATAGCACTTTTCGAGGTACCTTCTTGTTCCCAACCTTGTACCGTCCGTGGCCACACACCGGACATGTGGTTCTGTCCTTGTACTCGCACCTATAAATCACACAATCATTAATGCAGGCGTGGTATTTTTCGTGCGGTAGGTCAAGGGGACACACGACTTTCTTGGCCTCCTCGGTACTACTTGGCAATGTGTTCCCCTCCGGGAGACGATCGTGCCAGAATTTTAAGTTCTTGCTGAAGCTGGAATCGGTCCACTTGTTCTGCGTCTTCAACTGCAGGTAATCAAGCGTTACATGCAAGCGCGTATCCTGCGGACGACACCCAGGAAAGATCGGAGTCATCCCGTCTTTCTCCATTTGCGACAGCTTGGCTCTCTCTCTAGCTGCAACTCTATCGTTGCTCGTCTCCTGGAGGAGAAGATCTTGAACATGAGAGTCCCGCAAGGCCGAAATTAGCGGGGTCGCGCCGGAATCTTCTTCTTCATCATGATGATGTTCTTCGCCGGCATCTTCTTCTTCATGATGATCTTCTCCGCTGACTTCTTCTTCATGATGATAGTCCCCGTCGGCATGATGATAGTCTTCTTCATGATGATAGTCATCTCGCTCGACATGGTCTTCATGCGCACCATTTGATGGGGCCGGCCGCGCCTGGTTGTCTTGCATGAAACCGCGCCTCAGCAGGTGCTCCTCCAGTTGTCGGGAATCAGGGTTGATCCAGCGCTCGAGTTTGCATGATCGACACGGACATCTTATCTGGCGCCTATTGTTCCGAATCATGTCCTCCTTCGCGTCTATCTTGTATCTAGAGATTCGAACGGAACTCATCGAGAGGACCATGCTTGCCTGCAAATGGTATACATAGAACAGGAAATTAGAACCGCACCAAATGCACACACATGCATGGGCCGTACCTCTCCTCAAGGTATTACATGGAGCGGAAAAATTCGGCATGACCTCTCCTCAAAGTAGGACATATGGGTAGTGCAAAATTTGCCGAAACGGAAATGAATCAACATTTCGGCAAACATCCATGCACCACACCGGCACACACACAAGCGCTTCACCTGCAACAAGCATCCATACACACGACGGCCACACAAGATCTACAAGCATATGCATGTCTCCTCCAAGCATATGTATGTCTCCTCCAACTACTCACCTTCTAGATTCGATACCGAGACGAGACCGCGATCGATGAGTTCGAGAGGAGGAGAGAGTATGGAGAGCCTTCTCCTCAACTCCAATTAAGTATCAACTAAAGTAAGTGTAATAAATACCCAAGCAAGTGAAAAGTAGAGTCAAAATGGTATGAGAGAGAAGGGGGGGACGAGCTAGATGGAGGAAGAAGAATGGCTTGTATAGTGTGGTAGGTGGGAGGTTAGCTCACTTTTGTAGATCTGGTTCGCTAATTCTGTGGCGCACCGAAAACAGTGCGCCACAGAATACATTATTTCTGTGGCGCACCAGACAAACTGCGCCACAGAATAGCTTATTTTTGTGGTGCACAGTTGCAGTGCGCCACAGAATATCTTATTTTTGTGGCGCACTGTCGCCGTGCGCCACAGAATAGCTTATTTTTGTGGCGCACGGTGGTCCGTGCGCCATAGAAATAGTAAAACCAATGATTGGGGGTGACAGCTTGTGGGGCCCACCAAGTTTTTGTGGCGCACGGTTCGCTGGTGCGCCACAAAATTAAGCTATTTTTGTGGCGCACCTTGCCTGGTGCGCCACAAAATAAATTTCTGTGGCGCATTTTTCGAGGTGCGCCACAGAACTAAGCTCCGCCTATAAGGGTTTTTCTACTAGTGTATGTGTATAAAAGTTTTCTATCATAATTATATATTCACCCTTTTTCATATCGTTTTCACTTTCTTGTTCATTTTTCTTAACACCTTTTGACATATAAGAAAATGTATACATATGGCGTTCTTGTATTCAGAAAACTTATAGTTGTGATTTGCTGTTTGTGTGATGTTTTTTCTGCTCTTTTTAACAATTTTATTTGTTAACTGAACCCCGTTCTTCAACTGGAATTGAGCGCAAGTTTATCATTGCATCTTTGTTCGTGTTGTCTATGGTTGCATGTTTACCATGTCGGTATCTTGTATAGAAGCACTTTTGATGAATAATTTGGGTGCCACTCTTATGTTTTCTAGTCTGCAATTAAGTTTATGACCGGTTCTGTATGGTGATGCTGGGCTCTTTGCCACTTTGGTTGTACCCAAACCCTTGTATGCAGGTGATCGCTTGAACTGACAATCTGCTTCTCATGTTATTTTGCATGCAGTGTTTTTGTTGAATCACAATTCTCTTGAGATGTCGCACTACACTTCTTCAGGAATCACCCTGGCCCGTGCCTTGTTCACAGCGTCCAGGTATATATGGTGAGTATTAATCTGATGAACAGTTGTGCTGTACTTCCACCATTGTCATGCATCTACATCTCTGTGTCTTCTGACTCATTGCAAGTTTGCAACTGGCAACTACCGGTACACATGTGTCAACCTCTCTTCTGTTGCTACAAGCATGAATATATCCTGCATGTTCGGAATATCTGCTGGAGTAGATTCATTCATGTGGTTTTGGTCCCAAGTGATGTTGCTAAATGGTAGCCCCCTCTCCCTCTTTTTTTCCGAAATGGGGAGCATAGCCGCGCCCCAGACTGTGGTCCCTTTTTGTGCAATCGCACGATAGAGTTGACAATGACTCATAATTTCATATATGCATGTATCGATGATTCGGACTTGTGCATGCCTCTTGGATTTTCATTGACAGCTACGACAGGTAGAGTGGTAGTAGTCTGGTTGTTAAGGCTTAAGTCTGGTAGAGCGTCTCTGTTCAAGTTTTTATTTGTCTTCATTGGCTGATAGTTCTATGTCTATATATGGCTGCATATGTCTGTGCTAAATTAAGAACACTTCCCCTGCAACACTGGATGAACAATCATTTGCGATTGTTTTTGCTGCGTCTTCCCCTGCAACACTGGATGAACAATCATTTACGATTGTTTTTGCTGTTCCGTGGATGCATAATGCACAGCGTCTTCAGTTCGTAGTTGCTTGGCACAGAACCATAAGATTGCCATCGGGTCGCTCACTGGGTCCTCATGTGAAGGAACGAGATCCTCTGACTTGAAGTGTGCATTCTGGAAAACTATCTGGCGACCCCCTCCCTAGGGTTAGGCTCCCGCGCCGCCACCCCCAGGTGCGCCCCCTCCCTCCACCCTCCCCCTCGCCGCTGCCGGAGGACCCGCCGGGCAAAGCCTTGGTGGCGACGGTGGCGGCGGGGGCCTCTCCCCCGGGCGGCGGCTCCCCTTCCTCGCGGCGGCGGCGGCGTTCTTCGGTGGGGATTCGGCGGCGGCGTGGTGGTGCGGCCCTCCCGGCGAGTTCGGCGCCTCGGTGGTGACGAGGGATCAGCCCCTCCGGCGGGGCGGCCCTGCAGCGGCGCCGGCAGCCTCGGGTCCGTTGGTGGCCATGGGCGGGGCTGCGGGGCTGAGGCGGTTGCTGCAGCGGCGTGGCGGCGCTAGCTGCTGCTGCCGGGCGCCATGGTGGTGTCGCGGTTGCAGGCTAGTTGGCCGAGGCCCCGGCGTCGGATGCAGGATTGGGTCCCCGATCTGGCCGGCGGCTGTTGCCGGTGGTGGGCACAACCCTTGCCACCATCGATGTTCCTCTTCTCCGGGTGGTGGTGGCTAAAGCCGGCGGCTTTCATCCTCATCCCCTATCTGCTCCAGCTGCATCGGGGTTGCGGTGTATGGCCGGGCGAAAGTCCTGCTCGGCGATGGCCGATGCTGACCACGGCGATGCATGCGGGCGTCGTTACCTTGCTGAAGGCGTGGTCGTGGCCTTCACCGTGCCTTCCTTCACCTCTGATGCCAGGGGAAACCCTAGGTCCGGTTCACCGGACCAGGCGGCGGCGGCGCCAAGGTGTCGTTATCTTCTTGAAGACGTTGTCCAGGCCATCGAGGAGGGACCGATGCGGCTTTCAGAGTTTGGGGTTGGTGATGTGCTGCAGGTGGTGGCCGCGGCCCAAGCCTTGCTCTTCCGGGGCGTAATGTACGACATGGCAGATGCTCCGTTCGATGTCTTCCCCAAGTCCGTCAAGACCCTGCCTTCTTCTCGCCGACTCCTCTAGGCGCGCATGAGGGGAGGTACGTTGGTCTGAGTTGCCTTGGAGCCGAGATAGAGTCGGTGTTGTCTTGCTTGGTTCGTGACGCGGTCCTGAAGCCTTGTGCTCCTCATCTCGCCATTCGTGGCAGAATGTTGGGCAAGAAGAGTCGTTTATCATCGGGTGTGTTCCGGGTTTGTTGTTTGCCGCTTGGTAGTCCGTCCGTTGAGCATCCGACGGCAGCAGCGTCATCCCCTTTGCTCGTCATTGCCGTTCGCCCGCGAAGCTCTCCGGCAGGCTCAGTAGTCAACCACGTCGGCGATTCCGCTCCGAACAAGCTGCTGTGCCGTCCTGGTCGCGGCGCTCGACCTCTGCGTTGCTGCTGCTCCGGTGCACGCCAGCTGCGTCCTCCAAGAGAAGGAGCCAGGGTCGGTCAGGTCGCCGAGCTTGACCTCAGCGCTGTCGCTTGGCTGCCGCACGACGGCTGCTTTCTCTAAGCGGAGGAGGAGTGCGTCATCCAGATTGCCGACCTCGTCCGCTGTTCTCGCCGCTGTTCCGCATGCTGCCCACGCCTTCCATCTGCTGCCGATTTACTGAAGTGGACAAGGCTTTACTGAAGTGCACAAGGCTGGCTCGCGTTGTGTTTTTACAACCTGTACGTGACCGAGGTGTTCCAGGAGGCCATGAACCCCATGAAGAAACAGCGCGGCGCTGTGCTTGGCGAGGCTCGCCGGGTTGTTCGGGAGCGCGAGCAGCAGGACGGCGCAGAGGGCGATCGCCGAGCCGGAGCTGATCTGCGAGAGGATGATGCAGTCCGAGTTCTTGAGCCTCCCGGCGAGCATGTCCCCCATATTGCCGACGAAGAGGCCGCCCAGGCCCAGCGAAATGGTGACCTTGAACAGGGTGATCAGCTCCGCCATCTCGCCGTGGGAGAACCCGACGAGCTCCAGCCACATGGCCACGAAGGACAGCGCCGACCAGGGGAAACGAGCGCCGACCTGCGGCCCGGAGGAGGGTGCTGATGGCGATGCCGGCAAGGCGGTCGTGGCGCGCGGCCAGGTAGGCGGTGAGCAGCGGAGCAGGTAGCATGTGGCCTGCACGACGGAACAGGAGACCCCGATGGAGCCAAGCGCGGTGGGGAGGCCTTCAGCGTGGCGCCGATCTCCCTGTACGCCGACGGGAGCAGAGCCGCGGCAGCGCGCTCCATGGCAACTTGGCAAGCGCCGCGTACGCGAGAAGCAGCGCGGCCGCCGCCGTCCTCTTGCGCTGCCCGCCGCTTCTTGCTCTGCTCCGGCATCGCATGCGTCGTCATCTACTCGTCTTGCCGTTGGATGCTCAACGGAGGGATTGCAACCATCTATGTACGTCAGAGGATCTCGTTCCCATATGTGAAGGATAGGCTGCCTAGGTGTTTTCAGAAGTATTAGAGCATCCCCACTCGTTGGCGCTCCCCACGCCCAAATCCGGCGAAATTTTCGTCCGGATTGGAGGAAGATTTGGCGTGGGGAGGAGTAGTTTCCCAGCCGCGTGCCCAGGCGAAGACGACGATGCGAGTTTGAAAAACGGAAACTTGATAAACTTCGGCTAAATTCGGGCAAATATAGACTAAATTTAATGATATTTAGACTAAAACGGGCGTAGTTAATACATAGAGGCCGAATTCGACTATATTTCGAATTCGGCTAGGGGAATTCAAATGCTAATTTTAAAACACGGCGCTCTACATGCCCAAACGACGGTAGAACACCGTGTAGTCATCGCCGCCGTCGTCGCCGCCGTCGTCGGAGCCGTCGTCCTCGACCTTCGGCACCTTCGGCGGCGCTGCCTGGCGGCTGCTGCCCTGGCCGGCGTCTCCCCACCCCGGGGATGGCTTGTACCATTCGTCGTCCGAGGACTCGAGGTCGACGACGGGGGCAACGACGCCAGATGTAAGCGTCGCAGACGGCGGTAGCGCGCGGCGTCGTCGGCGGCGGTTGGAGTGGCGCGCGCGGCGAGTCGGCGTGCGGCGGCCAGGTCCATCAGCCGCCGCTGCTGCTCCGCCTCCTCGCGCTCCCACTCGCGCCTGGACCACGCCAGGGCGGCGTCCTCGGGGAGGGCGTTGTCGGCGGGCACCAGGTCGGTGAGCGACCTAGCGATCGCCTCCGCCACGGCGGCGTCCTCCGCGCGCTTCGCCTCCTCCTCGGCGAGCCTGTTTGCGGCGGCGGCCGCGACGTCCTCCTTTTTTGCCGCCTTCCTCTTCCGCCCAGGCTGGGAGGGTTGGTCGCGGATGACGAGGGCGCCGCTGCTGCGCCCTCTGGTCGGCGGCGGAGACGCCGGCTCCTTCTTGACGCGCACCGGCGTCGAAGGCGACGTCGCCTCCTCCCTCTTCACCGGCGCCAAGGATGACCTCGGCGCCGATCCGGAAGACGACGAGCTGGCAGCCATGCGCCGTGGCTGCCAGACGTTTCCCCGGCGGCGGCTCGCCGATGCCCTCGATGGAGGGGGCATCGTGAGCACTGGGGAGTTTCCGCCCTCGATGTGATCGAGGACGGCCTCGAGTGTCCGGCCCGGCGCGCTCCACCAACATCGGCGGCCCGCGGCGTTGTTGCGCGGAGGCGGAGGCGGCGGGCCGTCGTAGGAGGCGAGCTCCCGCTCCCACCGCCGCAGGAAGTACGAGTTCCACGCCGTGTAGTTGTCGGGGTGGTGGCGTGGCTCGGCGCGCTCCTCATCCGTCAAGGTCATCCGCGCCTCCTCGATGGCGACGTCGAGGGCGTGGCCATGAGGCGGCGGCGGGATTGGTACGCCGCCAGCAGTAAGCCGCCACCCGCCGCCGGGAGGCCTCGTGTCCGGCGGGCAGGGGTACCCCGCCTGGTGGAGGAGGTGCCCCTCCCACGCGTGGAGCGACCGGCGGGGGAAGCCGTTGTTGGCTGCGCCGTCGTCGTCGTAGAACGCCATCGGGAGAGTAGAGGGAGAGTGGAGGGAGAGTGGAGCACGGGGTACGCCTCGCGGCGAGCGGACCGGCGTATATAGGCGCGGCTGGCGCTGGTGATTAATGCCGCGTGGAATGCGACGCGTCCGCGGCGAGCTGACCGGCGGCAGCCTTTAGTGCGCGCGGAAGACTATGCGTGCGCGGAAGACGACGACATTAACTCGTCGCATGGCCGGCGAATGCAGACCGGCGGCAGGCTTTTACAGCGCGCGGAAGACGATGCGATGAGGACGACGATTGGTTTCTCTCGCCGACAAGTTGGGGCCACCAGACGCGCGGGAAGTTTCCTCGGTGTTTCCCGCGCTTTCATTTCGTCCGGAGTCCCCGAGCGCTCCCCGGGGGGCCGGGGATGGCGTGGGATCGCCGGATGAATTTAGGCCCAAATCCGGACGAAAACGAGGAACCGGGGGCGCGACTGGGCCAAATTACGCCGTCCGGATAGAAAAACGTCGTTCGGGGGTCTCGTCGGGGAGACGAGTGGAGATGCTCTTACGGACACTTGCCAAAATAAACAGTACGTTCTTCCTCTCACGGTTCGGGTCATCCGGTGAACGTTCTCGGCATAAGCCCATCGTCTCTCCCTCAAGGTGAGGCGCGTGAGTGTGAGCGAATCACAAAACAACCGGTCAACTGTTATCAAATTCATATAGGTAGGTGAAATATTTTAGAGCATTTCGTCTCTTCCCTTCCTAGGAGGGGTTTTTTGTGCGAGTGGAAGTGGTGTTTTGGAATATAGGAGCATATGCTTCCTCTATTTTAAAATTTATCTTACACATATTTTGAATATCAAAAAATTAAAACAAAAAATTCACATGTACATCTTCGCGTGCTATGCGCTCACAAAGTTGTTTCATAAAAAATGGACTTGTCACGTGACGTGTGTAAAAAAGAAAAAAACTCGGTGCTAAAAATAATGCTTTTTACAAGATAAATTTTCTCCTTTTTACATAGACAGCAAAAAATATTTATTTTTCGTGAAACTTGACGAATGTACATATATTATGGAGATGTACGTGTAGAATTTTTTTTCAAAATTTTTCGACAACTCGAAATATAATTTTTTGGTATAGGGAGCATACGCACCCGGGAGCTGAATTGAATTTCCGGAGAAAATAAGCTTACTGACGTTGTCTCGAACAGAAAGTGCTACAATTTTTTCCTGATGACGCTTGACTCGGTGTAATCAAAGAAAACACAAGAGATGGGAAATGACACAGATTGGTGGCCAAGAATTTGAATACGGTCGGCATAAAACATTTTATCTTAAAGAAAAGCTCTTCTCTAGAGTTGAAGTGAAGGGTTGAAAAGTCAAAAGATTGCGCGCATGTGCCTTTTTAGTCACATACACATGCATGGGCCCGCATGTCAGGTTGGTTTTCAGTACTGAAAGGGCTCCAGTAATCCTTGCTGAGCGTGTTTCGACTGGCCGTTGATCTTCATGGAGGGCAAGTTCGTTCTAAGTGTTCCCAATTTGACATGGCTCCATTGGCATCGTCATAGGCGTCAATGTCGGTTTCGTTCAAAAGAAACTCCTTCTTTTGAGTCACTGCAAGGACGTTCGCCATCCTGGTCTAGTGATACTAGCGCGGATGCCGGGCAGTAACCCCACCGACTACCAATCCCTACTCTTAGATTATTAGTCAATTTTCGTGTGAGATTAATTACCGAAAGCAATAACCACACACACATCAGACTAAGTACATGCATCAGATCTGAACATGGAACAAGTAGCGGTGCAAGGTAGGAGAGGAAAAGCACGTACAATGCGACCGGGAAGGTCGCACCAGCAGCAGCAGCACCACCACCATGGGAGTTATTGATGTCGCCCATGGTGTAATCGGAATCGTCGATGAAGCAGTCGAACCAGCGAAGAATAACACGAACAGCAGCGAGCAATGCACCGAGACGCTCCGCAAAAACCTTATCGCCCGTCTCCCGGTGCAGGATCTCAACGGACGGGGTTTCGGAGGCCTACTATCTCGGACGGCTGTGCACGCAGTGGCCGGGATGGGGAAGACTAGAGAGTAGCGCAGCAAAAGGAACTTCGTGAGAGAGACGGACTAGAGAGTTCTGAGAGCTATATTCTCCAGATCTGATCTGTCTCCTTGTATTGCCTGGGAGGAGAGCCGACCCGACCGCATTGCCACGCGTAGGAAGCTAGGGACACACGGCAAGCATGCACATGCAGGTCGACACGTACCCAACTCAGTTGGTGCACTAAGCAAAAAATTTAGGCTTTGTTGAGTGTGTCTCGAACTCGAACTTGAGTCACGAAACGCGACGTGCGTGACTAGCCGAGGCGGGGCGGGCGGAGGAGGAGAAGTACGCGAGGGCTCCTTCTATTCTCACTCACTTGAAAGGACTAGAACAACAGCCCTTATATATCACTCCAACTCTCTCCCAACTAACAATGTGGGACTAAACTTTGTCCCCCAAGACTATCCCAAGCTGCCAACGTGATAGGCCTTGAGATTTCAGAAATTATATACTAAATGGGCTGCCTTATTGGGCTGCAGCCCATCTACATTAAACAGCTACCGTCTTCTTTTGCGGGTGATTCAGTGAGTTTGGATTATCTTTATGTCATGTCTTTTGCAGGGTATTTTAGTGGGTCATTACCTTGATGTTTTCCATCGCTGGCGAGATCTATGGTGGCACAACAACGAGTTTGACTGCAGTTTACGTAGACTTTATAGGGGCAGGTTCTTGGTTGTACGTTCCCCTTTTTATTTACGATCGTTTCAGTTACTCCTTCATTTGATTGTGTCTGATGTTTTCTTCATATAGTAATATATGTAAGTTGAGTTTAATTTAAAAATCCATCAGTAAGTGAAGATTCAATAATTTGTAATAAAGGTAGCCCGTGCCAACAAATAGAGCCTAATTTCAGCATAAAGTGTTGAGTTGGCGACAAAATCACACGAATCTACTGATATTTCAGCCTTCTCTTGTTCCCATTTCCCCTTCATTTGATTGTATCTGATGTTTTCTTCATCTAACGCATATAAGTTGAGTTTAATTTAAAAATCCAACTACTATGAGTGAAGGATTGACTAGAGTTTCCTAACTGATGAAATTGTACTAAATCACCGACATATATTATGGATTAGAGGGAGTAATAAATTAATCAATTAATAATTTGTAATACGAGTAAAGATCACCATAAAGCGTTGAGTTGGAGACAAAATCATACGGATCTACTACTATACTAAAATTTTCAGTCTTCTCTTCTTCCCATCAAACACGCACACATAACTGAAACTACAGAACTAGGGCGCAAACGCGCAGTGCTAGCTGATCCTTGGAAACTTCAAACACGGCCGTCGGCCGGGTTGGCAGAGCAGTCGCGCCGGGCGACGTCGAAGGACACGAAGGCGTCGATGCAGGCGTACCTGACCTGCTCCCCCGAGAGGCGCGGCGCGGCCCACCTGCTCATGGTCACCCTCTTCGGCTTATCGACGAGCGTGCCCATGACCTCGCGCGCCAGGGTCTTGAGCCCCGCCTGCCAGAGCTCTGGCCGGCCGAGCACGGCCGCGGCCACCGGGGGCAGGTCCACCGTGTGGGCCACCTGGATGTTGCAGTCCTCCCACAGCCGCTTGACGTCTCCGTCGACCCTGACGGCGGCGAAGCAGAAGGCGGGGTCGGCGAGGAACGCCGCGGCGGGGATGTACTCGGCGTGGTATACCTGGTAGACGAGGTAGCGGTCGGCGACACAGAACCGGATGACGGCGACCTGGTGCCGTGGCTTGCCGTTCTCGAAGCTCTGGCGCCACTCCGTGTCGAGGCCGACGACGAGGCAATGGTGGCGGTCCTGTTCCGGCCGCTCCTGGCTCTTGTGGTTGTACTCGTGGACCTCCTCGCGGAAGCGCGCCTGGACCTCCCGGAGAAAGCACGCGACGTCGTATGCGCACGAGGTGACGGTGGTACGGATCACGGTGCCGTCGTCCATGACGACGAGCTCCTCGTCCGCCGTCGAGCGGCGGCGAGGCGACGGCGCCGGATGAGGAGGTCGTTGGCGGGGCGCATGGTATGTGATCGGCATGTTCTTTTTGGAAGAGATGTGGATCACGGCGGCCGGCTTTGGGTGTTAATACTTGCTCGGAAATGCTGTCGCCCGGTTACTTTTCTTGGCGCAGCCGTCGGCCGGCAGAAGATCACGGGCGTACATAATGGTTTCGAACTTCCCCCGTTAACTCGTGCAATGCACGTCTTGATAAAGAGAAGTTTGACAAGCCTGTTTTTGTCAATAAAATCAGTTATCTTCCATCACAATTGAAGATTTTGGTAAAAAAGTGCAATGGCTCACTTTTTGATAATATATCTTCTTTCGTTACTGATTTAACATGGCTATTGCTCCCGTGTCCCCCCCCCCCCCCCCCTCCTCCTCTAAGATTTGTTCTATTTAGAAGGCTAGGATCTGCTGATACCCCTTCGTGGGATGACTTAACATGTGTGTTTGGTTCATGGAAAGCATGTACGGGATGGGATGGGATAAAATATGTTTAATTAACGATTAATAGAAAAATATAAAATATGCCATTAAAACACCGGTTAATATGTAATTAACGGGTCCTTTTCCCTTTGTGGTGGAGGCCGGACCTAGCGGGCGGCCGCCTACCCGTGCCTAGCAAGGTCATTACCCGCACATACTTAGCGAGGCCGTTTCTTTGACTGGGTGTGGCGCAGACGTAGCAAGCTCGTTGCTCGCCACGCCATGGAGGTCGCCGTCGCCGAGCTAGGGAGCCACGTTGAAAATCAAGCCCGCCGCTTACCGCGCCCTGGAGGCTGCCGATGTCGAGCTGGGGAGCCACGCAGAAAAGCAAGCCCACCGCTCGCCGTCACATGGTGGCCGCCGCTGAGCTGGGGAGCCACACATACGACGGTGGCAGGTGTCGGAGTCGCGTCAACGGTCATGGATTCTCAGGCGGCTAGTGAGATTAGTCATGAAATTCACGGATCATATGGTCCAGCCTTTCTCAGAAATATTCGACTTTTAGGATGGGATCATCCATATTTTCTGGTCACGAACCAAACGCACGTTTACCACCTGAACGTCGTTCGCCAGGGGGGGACACCGGAGCACAGCCCATTTAACATTCATTTGAAGCAAAGTCTACAGTTTTATTCCATAGCAGAAAATGGATTGCATGAATGTCTAAGAAAAACAGACTAAATACCAAGTGCCTCTCACACATCTATGTGCTTCTTCAGACCCCTCTCCCCTTGCAAGGAGAAACTCCAAAAACTCTGGAACGAAGACCTATAGCTCTGCAACTCACGAATTAGCTCCTCCATACTATCCATCCAAAGCAGCACAAATGACTAGCATTGGTCCCCATCACCAATCTCTGACAGCCTGGCAGTTTAAGATCCAAAACGTCTATGGTTGCATTCTTTTCTTGCAGATTTGTAAAACAATGTCATAATGTTATTAACTAAACATATTTCCATTTGAATAAGTCTGTAAAAATACATGTACCAAAATCTTCTCTCTCTCTCTCTCTCTCTCTCTCTCTCTCTCTCTCTGAATTGTAGACCCCATAATTCTCTACATATATGTGATATTTTCTGTAATGCTGAAATATACAATGACATAATTCTGTTCTTGCTTCTCTCAATATAATGATTTCCCAGTTTTTGTGAAGAGTGGATATAGCAATTCAGGCTAGAACTTACACTAAAATTGTTGGGTACAATTAGTAAAGCATATTTTCAGTAGAAACCAGCTTTCAATTTCTATTTTATTATTTCATCATCCAAGTGTTGTCTCACTCCAATATTCAATCAAACACAAAGGAAACTAATACTCCATCCATCTAACTTAATTACATGCATCAAGTTTTAAAAAAACTTATTTACAACAATAGATGTAGGCAAGGAAGAGTAGGAACACTAATGGTCTAATATATCTCCCATTCTTTGATTATAGCTTGAACCCAATCTGATAGCTTAGCAAGACAAAGCTTTATATCCACCGACAATTTAGAATATAGGTACTCCAAATATTCAGAGACCTCTTGAATGGTGAACTGAATTCCTACAATCCCGCTGGTCCAGTGGTGCTTAGTTGAACTCAATATGTTTATTTGACACAATATAAGAACTAATTGTTCCTTAAGCTATAACCTATACTTGTGAAGGATACGACAAATTTCAGTAGAGGAATAATGACCGCTCCAAAGAATGGCCTGAGGAGCTTGGCCGTGGCAACACCAATGAGAAGCGTTGGCGCTATGTTAGGGGTTGTGGTGATATAAAACAGAATCATGTTGCCCGCGGTAGCAATTTCTGGCACGATTACAACAGGGCACCTATGGGATTGCTAGCAGGTCAGAAAACAAAAGTCTGGGGCAAGGATCATATGAACCGCAGGAGATCGAAAATACTCCGTAGAAGCGATAGTTTGTGCGTGCCTCACCTGTGTTGCTTGCTAAATGAAGCAAAAGTGAAATTGGTAGTCCCCGACGCGGATAATCGACGGCCACGACGCCTGCGTGTTTTTTTTAAAATTTTCACGGGGGGGGGGGGGGGGGTGAATCCTCACCTGAATTTCATTGATGAAAAGTTGTTTATGGTTCAGAGTTACAAGCTGAGAAGTGATCTCGCCAAATCATGACATCCTCTATGTGCTTAGGGTTTTTAAACCTATGCATCCAGAGGGAGAGGTCCGCAATTACATGAGAGAGAGAAGAGGCAGTGGACACAATGTTGTCTCGAAATACAAGTGCATTCCTGGCATCCCAGATTGCCCAAAGCAAGGTCAGGAAGATAGATGGCCAGACCGTGGAGGGTAAGGCGTCTGTACTTGGTAGGTTCCATGTGTTGGGGTAGCTGAGGAGCAGGTGCTCCAGTCCTGCTCGTTGCCAGATAAGGCGTGTTGCAGGACAAGCGAAGAAGAGGTGGTGTCGATCTTCTGGCGTGTTGGGGCACCTAGGACATGCTGGAGACTGAATGATCGTTTTGCGGTGCAGGTTGGTTCTTGTGTTGAGACGGTTGAGGTGAAAAAGCCATCCAAAGATCTTGAGCTTGTCAGGTAGTCGTGATCCCCGGATGTAGGAGGTGATGTCATCTTGTTGTTGGCCGTGGAGAGAGTCATAAGCTGCCTTGGTAGAGAATTTTGCTCCATTGAGCATGGTGCGGTGGTCATTGTCTTCAGTTACATGGAAATCCTGTAGCAGAGACATTAAGGAGGCCAACTCTGCAGAAGCAACATTCGATAGCCTGTTTCTTAGACCATGTGTTAGACCAACATCAGGTATTTCACACACAAGGGCATTAGGTGATAGGTGGTGTGAAAAATGGCTGGGTGGGTTTTAGCAAGGGGTTCTGGTAGAATCCATCTATCAAGCCAGAAGAAAGTGTTTCTACCACTGTTTACAATACATTGTGTTATGGCAGAAAGTGTATCAAAGTTTCTGTATATTGTTCTACCAAAAGATGAACTTTGGTTGGCTAGTGTGAAGGGGTAGGGTGAGAGGTCAGCTATCCATTTTCTCTAGGGAGTGTTTTTTTGTTGCAGAGTTTTGTAACTCAACTTCAGGAGCAGGCAAATATTTTGTACATGCAAGTTTTTGATGCCTAGACCTGCACTCTTCTTGGGCATGCAAGCTCTGGACCAAGCAACTAGACATTGAGATCCTGGGCAGGTATCTTCTCTTGCCCAGAAGAAAGCTCTTCTCCTTTTATCAATTTTTTCCAGCAAAAGCATAGGGATGAGTAAGGAGGCCATGAAATGTGTTGGCAGGCTATCAAGCACTGCATTAAGCAGGGTTAGTCTTCCTCCTTTAGACAGAAGGGATGCACACCAGCCAGCTAGGTACTTATCTATCCCGTCTATGAGAGGTTGGAAAGCAAAAGAAGGCAACTTTGTTGGTGATAGTGGCAGCCCTAGGTAGGTTTGTGGGAAGGAACGGATACCTGTGCCTAAGGCAGTGGCAATTTGTTGTGCATGTGTTGTCGAAACATTCATAATTATGAGAGTTGTCTTGGAGAAATTAATCTACAGATCAGATCAGGTGCATCTGCAAATTGGTGTAGAATTTCTTTGAGCCTTATAGCTGCTTGAGGAGATGCTCTTGCCAGTATTAAGGTGTCATCTGGAGGAATGTCATCTCTGATTGGGTGAAGGATGTCATGTTGTGAGAAAGCCTGTGATATAAGCTGCTGTAGAATATCTGAAAAAATGATGAAAAGATAAGGGGATATGGGGTCTCCTTGCCTTAGGCCATTTTTGCATTGTATCCAAGGGCTAGGGACCCCATTAAGTAAGATTTCAGTTCGTCCAGAGTGTAGGATATTTTGGATCCATTGGCAGAAAAGGGGAGGAGATCAACGTGTTATCAGTAGCAGGTTTAGAGCTGACCAAGAGACAGAGTCAAAAACTTTTCTGAAGTCTAGTTTTATTAGCATTGTTGGTGCTTTCCCTTTGTGACAGCAGTTAAGTAGGTTAGCAGCATAGTTGAAATTCTCTGCAATAGAGCGGCCCTTGACAAAACCAGTTTGGTCATGGTGAATGAGGGAAGGGATGTATGTCTGAAGCCTATTGGTAAGAACTTTGGTGATTGCTTTGATTGGACAGTTATGTAATGAGATTGGCCTGAAGGCGTCAGGTGTGATGGCAACTTCAGATTTAGGCAGGAGGACTAGGAAGGCTCTGTTGATAGTTGAAATATCAAAGGTTTGTTGGTGGAACAGTTTGTGCTTTACTGTCTGCTAGTATTTCTTGTAGAAACCTGGACCGAAGTCGCCAGGTCCAGGGCTGGCGAAAGAATTCATCTGGAAGAAAGTGTCAGCAATCTCATTTTGTGCGAACGGTTGAATTAACGAGTTTAGGTCGGAAGCTGGATGAGGGTAGAGGTCGTGCAGATTGAAGCTCCAGGTTGGTTGGAAAGTCTGCCCCAGGAGCTGTCGGGAATAAGCTGTCAGAATGTCCATTTTGTGCTCATCGGAGGTAAAGTCTGTTCCATTTAAATGAAGAGTGTGAATTTTGTTTTTCCTGAACCCGTTAGAGGCCAAGGCATGGAAATATTTAATGTTTTTGTCCCCTTCTATAGAAAATTTAATTTTACATCGCTGCCGCCAAAAGGCTACCCTTTCTTTGGTTAATCTCTGAAGCAGTTTGACGAGCAGACATCGAAGGTTAAATTCTAGGGTAGAGAGGTTGCTGACATAGGCATCCCCAATGGGCCTGCCGAAGATAGTACCCGGGGTTTACTGAAGGCCCACGACTCGAAGAATAAGAAGAATCGGAAGCCCAAATTGCTATTAAGGAAAGCTAGAGTTGTATTAGGAGGTAATATTTGTAATCTTGTGGGATGAGTTGGAAACCCTCCCGAACTCTGTAACTTGTACATTACGAATCCCTCGGCTCCACCTCCTATATAAGGGGGGGTCGAGGGACAAAGAAAGCATCGAATCGTTGTCTCACAAACCCTAGTTTTCATATCGTCGAGTACTTTTCGGCTGAAACCTTCGAGATCTACTTGCCCTCTACTTCCAACTAAACCCTAGTCTACAACCCGTAGGCATTGACAAGTTAATCCCTTGTCAATTGGCGCCGTCTGTGGAAATTAGAGGCGTCAAGGATCTGATCTCGATGGCACGTTCAAGATCGTCGACTTCATCAACAGCAAGCAACGCGATGGATCGAGGTAAACAGATCGCAACTGGTCCTGTCGATTTTGTTCCTCACCCGCCCTCCCGTTTGGATGCATATGCGTATCTGGAGGAGCCTATGGAGATGACGTTCGGAAGATTCCACTTTCGCGTCGAGAAGGAGGGAGCGTATCATCTCGAAATTCCGATCTCGTCGGGATTATCGGCGGTCGATTCCGATTTTTCGAACTCAACATCGTCAATCGAGTCAGGCGAAGAGGAGACTTCATCGCCACGCTTCATTAGCACCAGGGCAAGCGAAAAGCTCGCCAAGATCTTCAGCGACATGTCCTTCGAGTCATCCGCGGACTCCTATATAAGCGATGACTCAAGCAGTGTCGACAGCTTCAACTTCATCGACAAATCCACAACAGTTGGCAAGGTCTTCACCAATCTTTATGATGGTGTCACCAAACCCAGCAGAGATCTGAATACAAAATATCATCAGATTTATGCCATCGGAGAGCCAAGCCACGATCAGGAGGAAACGTTTGAGGCTTTCGACGATTTGGGAAATCCATACGTTGATCCCTCTGATTTACGACGAGGTCTAGGCAGCAAATATGTCGGACCTACACCACGTGTTAGGGTTCAGCTCCCGCAAGTAGCATGGGATAGAGCCGCAAGAGCTATGGATGGCTTTGAACCAATGGTCACAACAGCTACGCCAGAAGAATTGCAAGCATATCAATATAGGCTCGCACGAGCTGCAAGGGAATTGGAAAAACAGACAGCTGCTCTGAACAGAAGAAGGGAGGCAGCCTCCGCATCAAGCAGGCGAAGAGCGGAGTTAAGTCGACAATCTGGAACTTCGGGAGATAGTCACAGGGAAGCTCGGAACAGAGCAAGATCAAGGCTACAAAACATACCTGAAGGAGAAAGAGAGCACTTGGTTCAACACCTCGACATGTCTTTTATGTCAATAGACACGAGAGGGAATATCATCCCTAAGACACCAGAAGCTGGGTATATGGCGATGCAGGCCTTTATCCTTGCATCCAGGCCACCTCCAGGAGATCCAAGGGAGGCATTGTACAACATGGCAATGGCAGGAGTCGGAGCCATGGGAACGACGTTTGCATCAACACCTCCCGAAGGAACAACAAGGCAAAATAGTCCACGACCTGCGGCAGCAGCAGCAGTTCCCGAAGGAACAAGTGGAGCAAGAGACACAGCAGCGCAAGCAAGGGTGGACAGAGCACGGCAAAATAGAAGGGAACATCGGCAGTCCCCAGAACTAAACGACGAGGATATGTGCGGTTTGCCATGCTTCACGAGGAGAGTCCGAAAAACTCGAGTCCCTTCAGGGTTTAAACTGCCTGATAACTTCAAAAAATTCGACGGCCTGCAAGATCCAGAGGATTGGCTAGTTGATTACCTCGAGACGGTGAAGCTCACAGGAGGAACCAGAGCAACAGCTATGCAAAGCATCCAGGTACATTTAAGTGGAGCCGCAAGATCTTGGATCAAAAAGCTTCCTCCAGGATCCATCGACAACTGGGATAGCTTCGAGGACGTGTTCGTCAAGAATTTCCGGTCCACCTGCAAAAAACCTGCATCGCTAGAGGAACTGAGAGCGTGTCGACAACATCCAGACGAATCAATGAGGAAATATATCCAAAGGTGGAATATCATTAAAAACTCGGCAGAAAATATATCTGACGAGCGATAGATGCGTTTGTCGCAGGAATCAGGCGAGGAGATTTTGTCGAGAACTTGGGGAGAACCAATCCAAAGACAGTATCCGCATTAATGGAGATAGCAAACAGATGGGCAGATGGAGAAGATGCTGTTCACAACAAACGGCATAGGTCACCAGAGGAGGACCGCGGTCGAAATTATCAAAATAGGCGACGATTTCCTCGGTAGTTGATACGCGTACAGCACGCGTCCGTTGGGAACTCCAAGAGGAAGGTGTGATGCGTACAGCGGCAAGTTTTCCCTCAGTATGAAACCAAGGTTTATCGAACCAGTAGGAGCCAAGAAGCACGTTGAAGGTTGATGGCGGCGAGATGTAGTGCGGCGCAACACCAGGGATTCCGGCGCCAACGTGGAACCTGCACAACACAACCAAAGTACTTTGCCCCAACGAAACAGTGAGGTTGTCAATCTCACCGGCTTGCTGTAACAAAGGATTAGATGTATAGTGTGGATGATGATTGTTTGCAGAGAACAGTAGAACAAGTATTGCAGTAGATTGTATTTCAGATGTAAAGAATGGACCGGGGTCCACAGTTCACTAGAGGTGTCTCTCCCATAAGATAAATAGCATGTTGGGTGAACAAATTACAGTTGGGCAATTGACAAATAGAGAGGGCATGACCATGCACATACATGATATGATGAGTATTGTGAGATTTAATTGGGCATTACGACAAAGTACATAGACCGCTATCCAGCGTGCATCTATGCCTAAAAAGTCCACCTTCAGGTTATCATCCGAACCCCTTCCAGTATTAAGTTGCTAACAACAGACAATTGCATTAAGTATGGTGCGTAATGTAATCAATAACTACATCCTCGGACATAGCATCAATGTTTTATCCCTAGTGGCAACAGCACATCCATAACCTTAGAGGTTTCTGTCACTCCCCCAGATTCACGGAGACATGAACCCACTATCGAGCATAAATACCCCCTCTTGGAGTTACTAGCAAAAAACTTGGCCAGAGCCTCTACTAATAACGGAGAGCATGCAAGATCATAAACAACACATAGATATAAATTGATAATCAACATAACATAGTATTCTCTATTCATCGGATCCCAACAAACACAACATATAGCATTACAGATAGATGATCTTGATCATGTTCGGCAGCTCACAAGACCCGACAATTAAGCACAATGAGGAGAAGACAACCATCTAGCTACTGCTATGGACCCATAGTCCAGGGGTAGACTACTCACACATCACTCCGGAGGCGACCATGGCGGTGTAGAGTCCTCCGGGAGATGATTCCCCTCTCCGGCAGGGTGCCGGAGGCGATCTCCTGAATCCCCCGAGATGGGATTGGCGGCGGCAGCGTCTCTGGAAGGTTTTCCGTATCGTGGCTCTCGGTACTGGGGGTTTCGCGACGAAGGCTATTTGTAGGCGGAAGGGCAGGTCAAGGGGCGTCACGAGGGGCCCACACCGTAGGTCGGCGCGGCCAAGGGCTGGGCCGTGCCGCCCTATGGTGTCGCCACCTCGTGGCCCCACTTCGTCAGCTCTCCGGTCTTCTGGAAGCTTCATGTGAAAATTGGCCCCTGGGCGTTGATTTCGTCCAATTCCGAGAATATTTCCTTACTAGGATTTCTGAAACCAAAAACAGCAGAAAACAGCAACTGGCTCTTCGGCATCTTGTTAATAGGTTAGTTCCATAAAATGCATAAATATGACATAAAGTATGCATAAAACATGTAGGTATCATCAATAATTTGGCATGGAACATAAGAAATTATCGATACGTCGGAGACGTATCAGCATCCCCAAGCTTAGTTTCTGCTCGTCCCGAGCAGGTAAACGATAACAAAGATAATTTCTGGAGTGACATGCCATCATAACCTCGATCATACTATTGTAAGCATATGTAATGAATGCAGCGATCAAAACAATGTAAATGACATGAGTAAACAACTGAATCATATAGCAAAGACTTTTCATGAATAGTACTTCAAGACAAGCATCAATAAGTCTTGCATAAGAGTTAACTCATAAAGCAATAAATCAAAGTAAAGGTATTGAAGCAACACAAAGGAAGATGAAGTTTCAGCGGTTGCTTTCAACTTATAACATGTATATCTCATGGATATTGTCAATGTAAAGTAATATAACAAGTGCAATATGCAAGTATGTAGGAATCAATGCACAGTTCACACAAGTGTTTGCTTCTTGAGGTGGAGAGAGATAGGTGAACTGACTCAACATAAAAGTAAAAGAAAGGCCCTTCGCGGAGGGAAGCATTGATTGCTATATTTGTGCTAGAGCTTTGGTTTTGAAAACAAGAAACAATTTTGTCAACGGTAGTAATAAAGCATATGTGTTATGTAAATTATATCTTACAAGTTGCAAGCCTCATGCATAGTATACTAATAGTTCTCGCACCTTGTCCTAATTAGCTTGGATTACCGGGATTATCGCAATGCACATGTTTTAACCAAGTGTCACAAAGTGGTACCTCTATGCCGCCTGTACAAAGGTCTAAGGAGAAAGCTCGCATTGGATTTCTCGCTATTGATTATTCTCAACTTAGACATCCGTACCGGGACAACATAGACAACAGATAATGGACTCCTCTTTTATGCATAAGCATGTAGCAACAATTAATTTTCTCATATGAGATTGAGGATATATGTCCAAAACTGAAACTTCCACCATGATTCATGGCTTTAGTTAGCGGCCCAATGTTCTTCTCTAAAAATATGCATGCTCTAACCATTAAATAGGTGGTAAATCTCCCTTACTTCAGACAAGACGGACATGCATAGCAACTCACATGATATTCAACAAAGAGTAGTTGATGGCGTCCCCAGGAACATGGTTATCGCACAACAAGCAACTTAATAAGAGATAAAGTGCATAAGTACATATTCGATACCACAATAGTTTTTAGGCTATTTGTCCCATGAGCTATATATTGCAAAGGTAGAGGATAGAAATTTAAAGGTAGCACTCAAGCAATTTACTTTGGAATGACGGAGAAATACCATGTAGTAGGTAGGTATGGTTGACACAAATGGCATAGTGGTTGGCTCAAGTATTTTGGATGCATGAGAAGTATTCCCTCTCGATACAAGGTTTAGGCTAGCAAGGCTATTTGAAACAAACACAAGGACGAAGCGGTGCAGCAAAACTCACATAAAAGACATATTGAAAACATTATAAGACTCTACACCGTCTTCCTTGTTGTTCAAACTCAATACTAGAAATTATCTAGACTTTAGAGAGACCAAATATGCAAACCAAGTTT
Organism: Lolium perenne; assembly: GCF_019359855.2. Classification (NCBI taxonomy): domain Eukaryota; kingdom Viridiplantae; phylum Streptophyta; class Magnoliopsida; order Poales; family Poaceae; genus Lolium; species Lolium perenne. Next base: position 243,552,311 of record NC_067244.2, on the reverse strand, counting down.
TAGCATGCTCTATGTATTTCTTCATTAATAGGTGCAAAGTATATGATGCAAGATCTTAATCATGAGCACAACAATTGCCAAGTATCACATTACCCAAGATATTTTAGCAATTACTACATGTATCATTTTCCAATTCCAACCATATAACAATTTAACGAAGAAGAAACTTCGCCATGAATACTATGAGTAAAGCCTAAGGACATACTTGTCCATATGCAACAGCGGAGCGTGTCTCTCTCCCACACAAAGAATGCTAGGATCCATTTTATTCAAACAAAAAACAAAAACAAAAACAAACCGACGCTCCAAGCAAAACACATAAGATGTGACGGAATAAAAATATAGTTTCAGGGGAGGAACCTGATAATGTTGTCGATGAAGAAGGGGATGCCTTGGGCATCCCCAAGCTTAGACGCTCGAGTCTTCTTGATATATGCAGGGGTGAACCACCGGGGCATCCCCAAGCTTAGAGCTTTCACTCTCCTTGATCATGTTGTATCATCTCCCTCTCTTGATCCTTGAAAACTTCCTCCACACCAAACTCAAAACAACTCATTAGAGTGTTAGTGCACAATAAAAATATACATGTTCAGAGGTGACATAATCATTCTTAACACTTCTGGACATTGCACAAAGCTACTGAAAGTTAATGGAATCAAAATATCCATCGAACATATCAAAACAGGCAATGCGAAATAAAAGGCAGAATCTGTCAAAACAGAACAGTTCGTAAAGACAAATTTTATTGAGGCACCAGACTTGCTCAAATGAAAATTCTCAAATTGAATGAAAGTTGCGTACATATCTGAGGATCACTCACGTAAATTGGCATAATTTTCTGATTTACCTACAGAGAATTTTGCCCAGATTCGTGACAGCAAAGAAATCTGTTTCTGCGCAGTAATCCAAATCTAGTATGAACCTTACTATCAACGACTTTACTTGGCACAACAATGCACAAAACTAAGATAAGGAGAGGTTGCTACAGTAGTAAACAACTTCCAAGACTCAAAATAAAAATAAAGGTACTGTAGTAAAAACATGGGTTGTCTCCCATAAGCGCTTTTCTTTAACGCCTTTCAGCTAGGCGCAGAAAGTGTATATCAAGTGTTATCAAGAGACGAAATGTCAACATCATAATTTGTTCTAATAATAGAATCAAAAGGTAACTTAATTCTCTTTCTAGGGAAGTGTTCCATACCTTTCTTGAGAGGAAATTGATATTTAATATTACCTTCCTTCATATCAATGATAGCACCAACAGTTCGAAGAAAAGGTCTTACCAATATAATGGGACAAGATGCATTGCATTCAATATCCAAGACAACAAAATCAACGGGGACAAGATTATTGTTAACGGTAATGCGAACATTATCAACTCTCCCCAAAGGTTTTTTTGTAGAATGATCAGCAAGATTAACATCCAAATAACAATTTTTCAGCGGTGGCAAGTCAAGCATATTATAGATTTTCTTAGGCATAACAGAAATACTTGCACCAAGATCACATAAAGCATTACAATCAAAGTCATTGACCTTCATCTTAATGATCGGCTCCCAACCATCCTCTAGCTTCCTAGGAATAGAAGCTTCGCATTCTAGTTTCTCTTCTCTAGCTTTTATGAGAGCATTTGTAATATGTTTTGTGAAAGCCAAGTTTATAGCACTAGCATTAGGACACTTAGCAAGTTTTTGTAAGAACTTTATAACTTCAGAGATGTGGAAATCATCAAAATTCAAACCATTATAATCTAAAGCAATGGGATCATCATCCCCAATGTTGGAAAAAAATTCAGCAGTTTTATCACAGGCAATTTCAGCAGTTTTAGCAGCTTCAGGCAGTTTTTCGCGCTTTGCATTTGAAGTGGAAACATTGCTAACACCAATTCTTTTATTATTATTAGTAGGAGGTGCAGAAACATGTGGAGCATTAGCATTACTAGTGGTGGTAATAGTCCAAACTTTAGCTATATTATCTTCTTTTTCATTTTCTTCTCTTTCCCACCTAGCACGCAATTCGGCCATCAATCTTATATTCTCATTAATTCTAATTTGGATGGCATTTGCTGTAGTAACAATTTTATTATTATGATTTTCATTAGGCATAACTTTCGATTTCAAAAGATCAACATCAGCAGCAAGACTATCGACTTTAGAAGCAAGTATATCAATTTTCCCAAGTTTTTCTTCAACAGATTTGTAAAAAGCAGTTTGTGTACTAATAAATTCTTTAAGCATGGCTTCAAGTACAGGGGGTGTATTCCTATTATTGTTGTAAGAATTCCCATAAGAATTACCATAGCCATTGCCATTATTATAAGGATATGGCCTATAGTTGTTACTAGAATTGTTCCGGTAAACATTGTTGTTGAAATTATTATTTTTAATGAAGTTTACATCAACATGTTCTTCTTGAGCAACCAATGAAGCTAACGGAACATTATTAGAATCAACATTTGTCCTACCATTCACAAGCATAGACATAATAGCATCAATCTTATCACTCAAGGAAGAGGTTTCTTCGACAGAATTTACCTTCTTACCTTGTGGAGCTCTTTCCGTGTGCCATTCGGAGTAATAAATCATCATATTATCAAGAAGCTTTGTTGCTTCACCAAGAGTAATGGACATAAAGGTACCTCCAGCAGCTGAATCCAATAGGTTCCGCGAAGAAAAATTCAGTCCTGCATAAAAGGTTTGGATGATCATCCAAGTAGTCAGTCCATGGGTTGGGCAGTTTTTAACCAAAGATTTCATTCTTTCCCATGCTTGTGCAACATGCTCATTATCCAATTGTTTAAAATTCATTATTCTACTCCTCAAAGATATAATTTTAGCAGGGGGATAATATCTACCAATAAAAGCATCCTTGCATTTAGTCCATGAATCAATACTATTCTTAGGCAGAGATAGCAACCAATCTTTAGCTCTTCCTCTTAATGAGAAAGGGAACAATTTTAATTTTATAATGTCACCATCTACATCTTTATACTTTTGCATTTCACAAAGTTCAACAAAATTATTGAGATGGGCAGCAGCATCATCAGAACTAACACCAGAAAATTCCTCTCGCATAACAAGATTCAGTAAAGCAAGTTTAATTTCAAAGAATTCTGCTGTAGGAGCAGGTGGAGCAATATGTGTGCATAAGAAATCATTATTATTTGTTGTTGTGAAGTCACACAACTTAGTATTTTCAGGAGTACCCATTTTAGCAGTAGTAAATAAAATAAACTAGATAAAGTAAATGCAAGTAACTAATTCTTTTCTGTTTTTGATATAGAGTGCAAGACAGTAAATAAAGTAAAGCTAGCAACTAATTTTTTTGTATTTTGATTTAGTGCAGCAAACAAAGTAGTAAATAAAGTAAAGCAAGACAAAAACAAAGTAAAGAGATTGGGATGTGGAGACTCCCCTTGCAGCGTGTCTTGATCTCCCCGGCAACGGCACCAGAAAATCTGTTTGATACGCGTACAGCACGCGTCCGTTGGGAACCCCAAGAGGAAGGTGTGATGCGTACAGCGGCAAGTTTTCCCTCAGTATGAAACCAAGGTTTATCGAACCAGTAGGAGCCAAGAAGCACGTTGAAGGTTGATGGCGGCGAGATGTAGTGCGGCGCAACACCAGGGATTCCGGCGCCAACGTGAAACCTGCACGACACAACCAAAGTACTTTGCCCCAACGAAACAGTGAGGTTGTCAATCTCACCGGCTTGCTGTAACAAAGGATTAGATGTATAGTGTGGATGATGATTGTTTGCAGAGAACAGTAGAACAAGTATTGCAGTAGATTGTATTTCAGATGTAAAGAATGGACCGGGGTCCACAGTTCACTAGAGGTGTCTCTCCCATAAGATAAATAGCATGTTGGGTGAACAAATTACAGTTGGGCAATTGACAAATAGAGAGGGCATGACCATGCACATACATGATATGATGAGTATTGTGAGATTTAATTGGGCATTACGACAAAGTACATAGACCACTATCCAGCATGCATCTATGCCTAAAAAGTCCACCTTCAGGTTATCATCCGAACCCCTTCCAGTATTAAGTTGCTAACAACAGACAATTGCATTAAGTATGGTGCGTAATGTAATCAATAACTACATCCTCGGACATAGCATCAATGTTTTATCCCTAGTGGCAACAGCACATCCATAACCTTAGAGGTTTCTGTCACTCCCCCAGATTCACGGAGACATGAACCCACTATCGAGCATAAATACCCCCTCTTGGAGTTACTAGCAAAATTTGGCCAGAGCCTCTACTAATAACGGAGAGCATGCAAGATCATAAACAACACATAGATATAAATTGATAATCAACATAACATAGTATTCTCTATTCATCGGATCCCAACAAACACAACATATAGCATTACAGATAGATGATCTTGATCATGTTCGGCAGCTCACAAGACCCGACAATTAAGCACAATGAGGAGAAGACAACCATCTATCTACTGCTATGGACCCATAGTCCAGGGGTAGACTGCTCACACATCACTCCGGAGGCGACCATGGCGGTGTAGAGTCCTCCGGGAGATGATTCCCCTCTCCGGCAGGGTGCCGGAGGCGATCTCCTGAATCCCCCGAGATGGGATTGGCGGCGGCGGCGTCTCTGGAAGGTTTTCCGTATCGTGGCTCTCGGTACTGGGGGTTTCGTGGCGAAGGCTATCTGTAGGCGGAAGGGCAGGTCAAGGGGCGTCACGAGGGGCCCACACCGTAGGTCGGCGCGGCCAAGGGCTGGGCCGCGCCGCCCTATGGTGTCGCCACCTCGTGGCCCCACTTCGTCAGCTCTCCGGTCTTCTGGAAGCTTCGTGTGAAAATAGGCCCCTGGGCGTTGATTTCGTCCAATTCTGAGAATATTTCCTTACTAGGATTTCTGAAACCAAAACAAAGCAGAAACAAGAATCGCTCTTCGTCATCTTGTTAATAGGTTAGTTCCAGAAAATGCATAAATATGACATAAAGTATGCATAAAACATGTAAGTATCATCAATAATGTGGCATGGAACATAAGAAATTATCGATACGTCGGAGACGTATCAGCAGTACTCGGGTTATGATGCCCCTGGGAAAATTTCGGCTGGCTTTCGAGCAAGCGCCAGAGCAAAAAATAAAGATGATTATCAGAGGAGCAATGAGCAGCGATGCGACAATAGAGATGACTCTCGAAATAACAGGCAAAATACTGGGCCAAGGTTTCAGAGACCTTTCGTGTCCCCCGAGGAGATGATGAACGGGCCGTGTCAGATGCATTTTTATCTCGACAATAACGGAAAAAGACAGTCAGGACACTTGCAAAAAGATTGTCGAAATTTCCAAGCAATGTTAAGGTGGGCAGGGCACGCCAATGCCTAGGCAGCACACAGAAATCCTCAAGGACCCAGGAGTGAGATCCACTTGCCACCTCCTCCCGCAATTACGGACGAAAATCGACATCAGCTCAGAATAGCGGCAGCACCTGCACCACCACCTTATGTTGATCCCAACTCTAACGGAGCGGTCTCGATGATTCAGAAAGGCAGGTCATCCAATAGAGCTCAGAAAGTAATCTCGCGACAGGTGTTCACGGCAGAGAAGATGCCTCCACCAACGGTTGAGTACCTTAATTGGTTAGGGCAAGATATTGGCTTCACAATAGCGGATCATCCACAGCAAGTTCCTCGACCAGGGCAGTCAGCACTTATCTTACCAGCAGTAATCGAAGGATTCGATGTATCTCGAGTGTTCATAGATGGCGGCAGTAGTCTAAACCTTATGTATGCAGATACACTAAGGAAGATGAACATATCCCTAGCAAACCTGAAACCAACCGACACGCGATTTCACGGTATTACAGCGGAGAAGCCAAGTTATCCGCTGGGGAAGATTAATCTCGACGTTCAGTTTGGGACCCGAGCAAACTACAGAATAGAGAGGCTGGAATTTGAAGTTGTGGATTTCCCATCACAATACCACACTTTGTTCGGACGACCAGCATATGCCAGGTTTATGGCGGTACCACATTACACGTACCTGTTGTGGAGGATGCCTGGACCTAAGGGACCAATCACAGTCAAAGGAAGCTTTGCGCTAGCCGATAAGTGTGATAAGGATTTTCATCGACTGTCAGAAACCTGCGGGATGCAAGCAGAGTACATGGTGTCAAGGCTCACGACTGACTATGATGTGTTGCCAGATGTAGGAAGGCCAAACAAAGAATCAACTTTCAACACTGAGAAAAATTCTAAAGAGGTGCAGATTCACCCGACAGACCCGAAAAAGACGACGTCCATTGCAAAAGACATGGACCTCGCATAGGAAAGCGCGCTCGTCGAGTTCCTCCGTGAGCACTGGAAAATCTTCGCATGGTGTCCAGCTGACATGCCAGGAGTACCCAGGGAACTTGCCGAGCACCACCTAAACTTGGATCCATTAGCGAGACCAATCAAACAACCTTTGCGGCGTTTTTTGGAGCCAAACCGCAAAGCTATGCTATCAGAAATCGATCGACTGAGAGAAGCTGGTTTTATCAAGGAGCTGCATACAGAGGCCACATGGGTAGCAAATCCAGTGTTGGTGCCGAAGAAAAACACTAAAGTCCTTCGCATGTGCGTCGACTTTACGTGTCTCAATAAACATTGTCCAAAGGATCACTTCCCCTCCCGAGGATCGATCAAATTATCGACTCCACGGCAGGATGTGAACGCCTTTCCTTCCTGGATGCATATTCTGGTTACAACCAGATCAGATTGAAAGAAGAAGATGAGGTCAAAACAGCGTTCATCACACCTTATGGCGTGTTTTGTTATAGAACAATGCCCTTTGGTTTAAAAAACGCGGGAGCAACATACCAGAGGATGATGCAGAAGTGCTTAGCAACACAGATTGGGAAAAACGTACAAGTGTACATCGACGATGTCGTCATAACATCAAAAAAGGGGACAACGCTAATCAAGGATCTGAAGGAAACTTTTGATAACCTCGACAAGTTTTGTCTCAAGTTGAACCCGACGAAGTGTTCTTTTGGTGTCCCTGTAGGAGAACTTCTTGGGTTTCTAGTTTCACCAAGAGGGATTGAAGCAAATCCCGAAAAAATCCAAGCTATCGTAACAATGAGGAAGCCAACAAAGTTGAAAGAAATACAGCAGCTAACTGGGCGAGTTGCAGCTTTAAACAGATTCGTCGCCAGGCTGGGAGAAAAAGCGTTACCGTTCTATGCTTTAATCAAGCGAGGAGAGAAATTCCAGTGGAACGAAGAGGCCGATAGAGCCTTCGAGGATTTGAAGCGCACAATTTCGACACCACCAATCTTGGTGGCGCCGAAAGAGAAGGAACCTCTCCTGTTATACATCGCAGCCACACCTCAGGTGGTTAGCACGGCGCTAGTCGTTGAAAGAGAGGAAGAAGGAAAACTCCATGGAGTGCAAAGGCCGGTATATTTCATCAGTGAAGTTTTATCGCCTTCCAAACAGTGGTACCCGCAGTACCAGAAGTTAGCATATGGAGTGTTCACAACAGCAAGAAAATTGCGCCACTATTTTTCGGCACACCCGATAATAGTGGTCAATGAGGCACCTCTATCAAATATACTGAACAATCTAGAAGCTACAGGGCGTGTCTCCCTTTGGGGAATAGAACTTTCTCTTCGGGGCATCACGTATGAAAAAAGAAAAGCAATAAAGTCGCAAATTATGCCAGATTTCATCGCGGAGTGGATGGAGCTGCAAAATACAGGACCCCCAGATTTGTCGAGAACTTGGACCATGAACTTCGACGGGTCCAAAAGGGTAGAAGGAGCTGGTGCAGGCGTGATACTTATATCACCTGAAGGTGACAAACTGAAGTATGTCCTACGGATGACGTTCCCAAACACATCTAATAATGAAGCAGAATACGAAGCCCTCATACACGGGATGAAGGTGGCGAAAGCTTGTGGCGCAACCCGATTAAAAATCTTTGGCGACTCACAATTGGTAGCTCAACAGGTTATGAACCAATATGATGCAGTCAATGACAGCATGGTGGCATACAAGGAAGTGTACAACGAGCTTGAGAAGCTGTTTGATGGATGTGAAGTAAATCATATCAGCAGGCTGAGCAATGATGAAGCCGATGTTCTAGCAAACATCGGGTCACAATGCCTTGCAATTCCGCCAGGTGTGTTTTGGGAAGAGATAACCGAAAGGTCCACCAAACCGAAGAAGGCGCAGAAGAAGGAGAAGGAGGAAAAAACTTCGACGGCTCTCAAAGAAGTGCCAGAAGAAGAAGAGGACCAGGAGCTGGTGATAATGGTGGAAGTCCCATGGATGCAAGCGTACATATCGTATATCCTAAGGAAAGAAATACCCGACGATCCAGTTGAAGCAAGGCGAGTTATTCGACGATCCAAAGCCTTTACAGTGGTCAAAGGGGAGTTATACAAGCGAAGTATTTCGGACGTGCTGCAAAGGTGCGTTACACCCGAAGAAGGAAGGATAATCTTAAAGGACGTACACGAGGGAATATGTGGTCACCACGCGAGCAGTCGAGCTATTGTGGCCAAGGTTTTTCGGGCTGGATTTTACTGGTTGTCAACAATCGAGGATGCAAAAGAGATAGTACGAACCTGTAACGCGTGCCAGAGATTCGCCGCAAAACCCCACTCTCTGGCAGCAGAGCTGATGCCAATACCATTGTCTTGGCCCTTTGCCCAATGGGGTCTCGATATGGTGGGAAAATTACACAAGGCCTCGCCAGGAGGATACGAGTACATGTTGGTTGCTGTCGATAAATTCACCAAGTGGATAGAGCAAAGCCGATAAATTCACCAGATGCAGCGTCAGCAATAAAATTCGTGAAGAGCATCGTTTTTCGATTTGGAGTACCTCACAGCATCGTCACAGACAATGGTAGCAACTTCACGTCCAAGGAATTCAAGGCATACTGCGGAGAAGTAGGCATCAAATTGCACTTCGCATCAGTTGGGCACCCGCAAACCAATGGTCAAGTCGAGAAAGCCAATGGTATCATCTGCAATGGTATTAAAAAGCGCCTGCTAGGACCGCTTGAAAAGGCTCGACATACCTGGCCAGAAGAATTGCCAAGTGTCTTGTGGAGTATTCGAACAACACCAAACACGGCGACACAAGAAACTCCGTTCTTCTTAGTCCATGGAGCTGAGGCAGTACTACCGATTGAAATAGAGCATGACTCCCCAAGAGTCACAGAGTATGATGAAGAAACTTCAAGAAGAGCTTTGGAGGACGATGTAGATGCACTCGACGAAGCTCGAGATGATGTACTTTCACGGGTCACCAAGTACCAGGAAGACCTGAAAAACTACCACAGTCGACGATTACGGCAAAGATCTTTTCAAGTCGGAGATTTAGTCCTACGGCTCAATCAGCAAAGTACTGAAAAGCTCGAGTCGCCATGGCTTGGCCCTTACATCGTCACAGAAGTAATTGAAGGAGGAGCATACAAGATCAAGGACAAGAAGATAGGGGTTCCCGAGAAAAACCCCTGGAACGTTGCGCAGCTCAGGCGGTTCTATGCTTAGAGTCGAAATATAGTCCTCCTTTGTAAAAATACAATGTACTGAAATGCCCGCGAGTTTTCAGACGCACTCTTTTCCTTTTCAGGGCACCGAGTGGGGCTGGAAAGGTTTTTAATGAGGCGGGCTCGCGGTGCTGCAATATAGTAAAAGATAATGATGGTATACATCTTTTTCTTCGACAGGCTCGGGGGCTCAAAACCCACGACAGCAAAATACATATATTCTCGCAAAACAGTAAATTCTTTGAGACGAAAAAATAGTATAAGCTCCGGCCAAAGGCTCGGGGGCTTCGCAATATAGATTACACTTTACAATATAGACAACTTCATCAATACAAAGAATTCGATGAAAAATATAGACATAACTTTTCGTAATATAGTACAACTCAGTTAATGCCTAATATACTATCTATGGATAAACCTTTGTTATTTGCAGCAGTTGTCTTGTGATCAGCATAGCTCCCCTTGACGAAGAATTCAGAATCCATCCGAAGAAGTTCATCCATCATCGCTTCGGTTACAGGAGTAACCATGTCATTGATTTCGTCGACGTTATTTTTTCGTCTCGATTTCTTAGCCAGGCACTCAGAGACAATCTTCGTCATATCTAATTTTGGATGATAGATATGTATCATGATCATGGCGAATCTTGCTCCAGCAGTCAATTGAGCTCGTACAAAGTTGTGAATACGAGGAGCATCCCGAAATTTTTCCATCAAACCAAGAAGAGTCTTGGGCGCTTCATCTCGAGGAAACATTGTCTTATAAACAAGGGACAATGTTTTGGTGGAGCGATCAAGGAAATCGCGAACTTGACAGGCGCGGTCTTGAAACCTGACAATCTGTCGGGTCCGTTCTGGAGTGGCCCAGAATAAACAACCATGATCAAGAGAAAGGTTAACGAGAAAATTGGTCCTCGCGTCTACCCTTTTGTCTTCTGCAGCAGCGTCGAGAAAGGAACCTATTTGGCGACAGCATGAGAAATTCAAGAAAGATATAGCAGAAAGATAGAAAAAGTTCTGGTTTGAACAAACATACCGGACATATCAGCACTGGCTTCATTCATCAATTCAAACATGGAATTTTCTCGAGTGGTTGCCTTTTCAGCTTCGGAAACGGCGGCTTCCTTGGCAGTTATGGCTTCCTCTCTTTCGGATGCTCTACGGGATTGCTCCATCATCGCAAGAGTTTGCTTTTTCATGGATTGAAGTTGTTGGCGAAGTTCTTGCAAATCTTGCGAGGAGTGTTTACTCGAAGAACCTTCGATGAGGTTATCATCGACAAGTGTTTTCTTCGAGAAGGAGGAAGCAGGAAAAGTATCGGCAGGATGAGGATTTTCAGAGTAGTTATCAAATATCAACTGGAAAAGAAAATTTAAGTATCAATGATCACGCAAAATTGAATTCCATTGATCTTTGGAAAATTTACACAGCTATTACAGAAGGAGTCTTCAAAAGAACTACCACGACAGTTGTCGCCAAAACTAGTGTGACGACAACATCAAAAGAAACAGTAAAAATAAAAACAGAAGAAGATAGGGCATTCTACTAGACCTCCGGCTTCGACGAGCTAGGAGCAGGAGTTGGCTTGCATCCAAGATAGGCGAGGATCTTCTTTGAGTTGGGCTTTGCAGCCCTGATCAGCGATTGCCACTTCGTGGTCTCCATCTCCTGTGTGTCGCCAACTTTGGTCCAGTCGATGTTTTGCTGGCTGTCAGCCACCAGGGCGACAGTGCTTTCAACGGCAACCTTCATATTTTCTTGGCGAAGCTTCAGTCCAAGATCTTCTGGGGGATTGAAGCACTTGGCAAGAGCAAGAAAAGTCGCGGGTTCCTTTTTCTTTGGGAAGAAGTAAGGGTAGAGCCGCAACAATCCTTCCCTAGCCGCAGTAAGACCTTCGCGGGCTTCATCTCCGTGAAACTCAAGGAAAGCAAGTGCGTCAAGAAGAAGATCATTGTCGGGATCTTCAAGTACATATTCTTGAGATGTTTTCCCTGTCGAGGCAAAAATTTATTGGTCAACAAACGAGTAAAGAAAAGCAAGTCCAAAGAATGCAAAATATCTCGGGCACTTACTGACAAAGCGACGGCTTTGTGATTCCAAGCGCTTAGTAATCGCTTCTTCACGAGCAGATTGTGCGGTTATATGCTCACTCAAAGAAGTCTCGGCGTCGTGAAGCCTCTTCTGAAGTTCTTCGACACCAGCAGCGTCTGCCTTGGCCTTGTCAGCATCTGCCCTAGCCTTATTAGCATCTGATTTGGCCTTCTTACGAGCCTCCTCACTTTGCTCTAATTTTTGAGCAAGTGTGTCGGCACGTTTGTTGGCCTCCGCAAGTTTTTCTGCATAAATAGTCAAATCCAGTCAAAATCACGACAAGAAAGGAATGAGAAGTCATGGGTAAAGAGAAGCAGAAAGACATTACCTTCAGCTTTGCTAGCATACTTACGGTACCCGACGAATTGGGCACCGAAGCGGATGAATTCCTTAATCAAAGGCTGTTAAAGAAAGATAGAGAAAGAAAGCGTCAGTATAGGAAAAAGTGCGATAGCACAAAATGAAAAGAAGCAAACAGTGAAAACATCGATAGCATCAGAAAGTATTCAAGGACTTACATCATCCAAAAGAGGAGTCAAGGAGCTACCCAATTGTAAGGTAGGCTCTGTGATTGATTCAACCCTCGCCCTTTTTGGTGAAGGGATGAGGGGGCTTGCAGGAAGAGTAGGTTCGTCGGTGTTTTGTTGAGGAGGCGAAGATTCTTCTCCTTCAACTTGCACTTCAGAAACAACTAAAGTATGCGACGTACTCGTTCGAGCAGTCGCATCCATAGCTGGTGTTTCTTCCTCGTCACCACTACGGTTAAATGGCGACAGTATAAGAAGCAAGATAGACAAAAGTCTTCAAGAGTCAAAACAGTAAGAAACAAGGGGTAACTTACGAACTGACGAGGGCGTCAAGGTATGGATCGAAAGCTGCCTTCCGATTTGAAGGAGCAGCTTCTTCGGCTTTGGAGGTGCCGGAATCTTCGACGTCGGTCCTTTTCCTTTTGTTCCTTGGAGAAACAGCAGGAGGAGGAGAGTGTGCCGATGTGGTAGCCTCGGAGTCAGCCTCCTTTTCAGAGGATCCCGCAGATTTTCGAGAACATGCGGGTTCACTCTCAGGGCAAGGAGCACCCTGGTTGTCATCAGTGACAACAGCTCGTTCTTCGACTTCTCCACCTTCGGGAAGGGGAGGAAGAGAGACAAGATCTGGATGGTTCTATAAAAAGCAAAGGGGGATGTCAATAAAAGAGTTATGCAAAGGATGTCAAACAAAAATGAGCAAGTCGACAAAAGTTACCTTGGGGAGCGCATTGGTGGCGCTATATGGTTTTACACGACAAGAAGAGGGGACATCATCTTTCTTGCTGAGGGAAGAGATTTTCCGGACAAGTTTTTCTAAGTCCTTGACCGACAAATCCACCGACAGCCGATCCACATCATTGTCGCCAGCATACTTCCAGAGGGGATTTTTGCGAGCCTGCAGAGGCTGCACTCTGATTCTAAGGAAATATGCCGTGATTTGGATACCCGACAGTTCTTTACCGCGGATACTTTGAAGCTCGTGGATGCGCGTCATCAGTGCCTCCGTCGCCGTTTTTTCTTCGTCGGTAGCCTCTGCATCCCAGGACCGACGGCGATAGATTTTCTCGGCACCATCAAAAGGAGGAATATTGTCTTCAACAGACCCATGATTCTCCTCGTGGATATATAGCCATTTTTTTGCGCCACCCTTAAACTGAGTCAGGGAATTTGACATCGAAGTACTCGACATCAGGGCGAACGCAGATACAAACACCGCCTATGTTATAGGCGACATTGGCAGAGCCATTACGGCGACACAAAAAGATGCGTTTCCATAACGCCCAGTTAGGCTGGACGCCGAGAAAGGATTCGCAAAGAGTGATGAAGATTGAAATATGGAGGATAGAGTTGGGTGTGAGATGATGAAGTTGCAATCCGTAAACGAAAAGCAAGCCACGAAGAAAATTGTTAATGGGGGCAGAGAGGCCACAGATGAGATGATCAATGAAACTAACCCGATACTCCATTGGAGGGATTGGGTAGCTCTCTTCGCTGGGGAAGCATAGCGCCTTTGGCTTCTTGCTGATCCCCAGTTTCTTCAGCAGGTTGATGTCTTGGGCAGAGATTTTGGATCTCTCCCACTCAGCGCTCCCCAGATCTGCGGAAGCCATCTTTGATTCAGGAGTGATGTGCCTGATCAATCTGCGCGGTGGCATCAACAATGGCTGTTGTGGGTATACTTTATGGGTATATCAACGGCATGGCCTAGATCCGGCAAGCCCGGGTGGCCCATAGTTGGTGGTGAGGCATGTGGCCCATCGGGCGGCACAGTTGCTGTAGATCATGAAGGATGAAGTCCAGCCCAGGAACAGGAAGCCGGATCTCTACCGACCTACGAAGGAGGCCGGATCCGTGACAGCCCATGAAGTATCCGGATCCAGCACGTACTTGGAGGAAGGCGGATCCTTGACGTACACGGCAAGACATTGTACCGTAGTTAGGCAACTTGTATTCCGGTTAGGACTCTCCATGTAAACCCTAGATCCGTGCGCCTATATAAGCCGGATCCCGGGAGCCCTAGAGGCACAACCACAACTCATTGTAACAACGCGAAAGCGCCCAGATAATTCCAGACAAGCAGCAGTAGGCCCTGTCATCGTGCAGGTGTTCCGAAGCTGGGTAAATCGCGTACCACCGTCCCGAGAGCACTCCGCCCTATGGCCCCTACTTCTTCTCCCCCTTGTGAGGATCCCTCCTCCGGGGTACCGTCGATTAGGCAACGACAATGGCGCAGGAGTACATCGTGAGAGTAGTTGAGCTCAAGGAGCAATGGGGCGCAAGAGGAGATTTTTGCAAGAGGAGAGCAGAGGAGCGGCGCAAGCGAAAGTGCGGAAGGAAGAAGATGAAGCCCTTAAATAGAAAAAGTGGAGCAAGGGTACACGTGGAGCAAGGGTACACGTGGAGCAAGGGTAAAAAAGTGGAGCAGAGGAGCAAATGGAAAAAGTGTGAGGCAGATGGTTGATACGTCTCCGACGTATCGATAATTTCTTATGTTCCATGCCACGTTATTGATGATATCTACATGTTTTATGCACATTTTATGTCATATTTATGCGTTTTCCAGAACTAACCTATTGACGAGATGCCGAAGGGCCAGTTGCTGTTTTCTGCTGTTTTTGGTTTCAGAAATCCTAGTAAGGAAATATTCTCGGAATCGGACGAAATCAACGCCCAGCATCTTAGAATCCCCGGAAGCATCCAGAACACCCGAGAGTCGCCAGAGGGGGGCCACAGCGGCCCCAGCAAGCACTTTTCTGGCACCGTTGCTACTGCTACTATTTATTCATACCACCTGTATTTCACTATCTCTTCGCCGAACTAGTGCACCTATTAGGTGTGTTGGGGACACAAGAGACTTCTTGCTTTGTGGTTGCAGGGTTGCATGAGAGGGATATCTTTGACCTCTTCCTCCCTGAGTTCGATAAATCTTGGGTGATCCACTTAAGGGAAACTTGCTGCTGTTCTACAAACCTCTGCTCTTGGAGGCCCAACACTGTCTACAAGAATAGAAGCACCCGTAGACATCAAGCACTTTTCTGGCGCCGTTGCCGGGGAGGAAAGGTAAAAGGCACTCATACTTTGGTTCCAGGTAAAGTACTTTTTTGGCGCCATTGTGTTTGTGCTCGAAGCTATTTCCTTTAGATCCTGCAATTGCATCTTTTTGTTTCTTGTTTACACTAGTTAGGCATAATGGAAAACAACAAAAATATGAGAGATCTTTATGAACTTTATCTTGAATTAGGACATAATGTGTTTGAAGAGAGAATTAATAAACCCATGGAACTTTATATGCATGCTAATGGGAATGTTATTAATATGAATGCTTTGAACACTATTGTTGCTAATGCTATGGAAAATTCTAAGCTTGGGGAAGCTGGTTTTGATGAGCATGATCTTTTTAGTCCCCCAAGCATTGAGGAGAAAATTTACTTTGATGATACTTTGCCTCCTATTTATGATGATTATAATGATAGTAGTCTTTTATTGCCACCTGTTATGGAGGATAAATTTGATTATGATTACAATATGTCTCCTATATTTGATGATAGCTACTTTGTTGAATTTGCTCCCACTATTACTAATAAAATTGATTATGCTTATGTGGAGAGTAATTATTTTATGCATGAGACTCATGATAAGA
The DNA here is from genome assembly GCF_019359855.2 of Lolium perenne. NCBI lineage: Eukaryota > Viridiplantae > Streptophyta > Magnoliopsida > Poales > Poaceae > Lolium > Lolium perenne. The sequence goes on along the minus strand of NC_067244.2, from coordinate 243,536,529 downwards.
ATGCTTTATGTGATAGTTATATTATTGAATTTGCTCATGATGCTACTGAAAGTTATTATGAGAGAGGAAAATATGGTTGTAGAAATTTTCATGTTACTAAAACACCTCTCTATGTGACATAGGCATGCCAAATGGGCCTGCCGAAGATAGTACCCGGGGTTTACTGGAGGCCCACTACCCGAAGAATAAGAAGATTCGGGAGCCCAAGATTTACTAAGGAAAGATAGAGTTGTAATAGGAAGTGTTGTTCGTAATCTGGCGGGACGAGTTAGAAACCGTCCCGGACTCTGTAAACTTGTATAGCACGAATCCCTCGGCTCCACCTTCTATATAAAGGGGGAGTCGAGGGACGAAGAATCAATCGAATCATTGTCTGCAAACCCTAGTTTTCATAATCGTCGAGTACTTTTCGGCTGAAACCTTCGAGATCTACTTACCCTCTACTTCTAACTAAACCCTAGCCTACAATCCATAGGCATTGACAAGTCGATACCTTGTCAATTGGCGCCGTCTGTGGGAATTGGGGGCGTAAGGAGCTGATCTCGATGGCACGCTCAAGATCTTCGACATCGTCAACCGCAAGCAACACAATGGATCGAGGTAAACAGATCGCTGTTGGTCTTGTCGATTTTGTTCCTCACCCACCCTCCCGTTTGGATGCATATGCATATCTGGCGGAGCCCATGGAGATGACGTTCGGAAGGTTTCACTTTCGCGTCGAGAAGGAAGGATCGTATCGTGTCGAGATTCCAATTTCGTCGGGATCGTCGATGGTCGATTCCGATTTTTCAAACTATGCATCGTCAATCGAGTCAGGAGAAGAAGAAACTTCGGCGACACGCTACGTCAGCACCAGAGCAAGAGAGAAACTCGCCAAGATCTTCAACGACATGTCGTTTGAGTCATCTGCGGACTCATATATAAGCGATGACTCAAGCGATGTCGACAGTTACGACTTCGTCGACAAATCTCTGACAGTGGGCAAGGTCTTCATCAATCTCAACGATGATGTCACCAAACCCAACGTAGATCTGAGTACAAAGTATCATCAGATTTACGCCATTGAAGATCAAGAGGAGACATCTGAGGCTTTCGACAGTCTGGGAAATCCATACGTCGATCCCTCCAATCTGCGACAAGGCCTGGGCAACAAATACGTCGGGCCAGAGCCGCGAGATAGAGTTCAACTTTCACAAGCAGCGTGGGACAGAGCTGCGAGAGCTATGAACGGCACAGAACCAATGGCTACCACAGCCACACCAGAAGAATTGCAAGCATATCAATATAGGCTCGCACGAGCTGCCAGGGAATTGGAAAAACAGACAATGAGTTGAACAGGAGAAAGGAGGCAGCTTCTGCATCCAGCAGGAGAAGGGTAGATCTAAGTCGACAATCTAGAACTACGGGTGATAGCCATCGGGAGGCGCGGAACAGAGCACGATCAAGGCTGCAACACATACCCGAAGCAGAAAGAGAACACTTGGTCCAAAACCTCGACATGTCCTTTATGTCGATAGATACAAGAGGAAACATCATCCCTAAGACACCAGAGGCTGGGTATATGGCGACACATGCTTTTATCCTTGCATCTAAACCACCTCCAGGTGATCCAAGGGAAACACTGTACAATATGGCGGTAGCAGGAGTTGGAGCTATGGGGACAGCGTTTGTATCAACGCCTCCCGAAGGAGCGGCAAGGCAAAATAGTCCACGACCCGCAGCAGCAACAGCGGCAGCACCTGAAGGGCCAAGTGGAGCAAGAGACACAGCAGCACAAGCAAGAGTCGACAGAGCGCGGCAGAGCAGAAGAGATCATCGGCAATCCCCAGAACTTAACGACGAAGATATGTGCGGCTTACCATGCTTCACGAGGAGAGTGCGAAAAACTCGAGTCCCCTCAGGATTCAAGTTACCCGATAATTTCAAGAAGTTCGACGGCCTTCAAGATCCAGAGGATTGGCTAGTCGACTATCTAGAGACGGTGAAGCTGACAGGAGGAACTAGGGCAACAGCCATGCAAAGCATCCAGGTGCACTTGAGTGGAGCCGCACGATCGTGGATAAAGAAACTCGCTCCAGGATCCATCGACAGCTGGGAAAGTTTCGAGGACGTGTTCGTCAAGAACTTCAGATCCACGTGCAAAAAACCCGCGTCGTTAGAGGAGTTGAGAGCGTGTCGACAAAAGCCAGATGAGCCAATGAGAAAGTACATCCAGAGGTGGAATATCATCAAAAACTCGGCAGAAAATATATCTGACGAGAGAGCAATAGATGCATTTGTCGCAGGAGTTAGGCGTGGAGATTTTGTCGAGGACTTGGGAAGGACCAATCCAAAGACAGTATCCGCGTTAATGGAGATAGCAAATAAATGGGCAGATGGAGAAGACGCTGTCCACAACAAACGACACAGGTCGCCAGAGGAGGACCGCGGTCGAAACTATCAACCGAGGCGGAGATTTCCTCGGCAGTACCAGAACTACGACGCTCCAGGACAAATTTCGGCAGGTTTTCGGACAAATACAGGAGGAAGCAACAGAGATGATTACCAGAGAAGCAGTGAACAGCGAGGTGATAACAGAGATGATTCACGCAACAGGCAAAATAGCGGGCCTAGGTTCCCAAGACCTTTCGTGTCCCCTGAAGAGATGATGAACGGACCGTGCCAGATGCATTTTTTCCTCGATAGCAACGGCAAAAGACAGTCAGGGCACTTGCAGAAGGACTGCCGAAATTTTCAAGCAATGTTGCGGTATGCAGAGAACGCTAACGCACGAGCAGCACAGAGAAATCCTCGAGAACCCAGAAGCGAGATTCACTTGCCGCCTCCTCCCGCGATTACAGACGACAATCGGCATCAGCTCAGAATAGCGACAGCACCTGCACCACCACCTTATGTTGATCCTAACTCCAATGGAGCAGTGTCGATGATTCAGAAGGGAAGGCCGTCCAATAGAGCTCAGAAAGTAATCTCACGACAGGTGTTTATGGCAGAGAAAATGCCTCCACCAACAGTTGAGTACCTTAATTGGTCAGGACAAGATATCGACTTCACAATAGCAGATCATCCGCAGCAAGTTCCTCGACCAGGGCAGTCAGCACTTATTTTACCAGCAGTTATCGCGGGATTTGATGTCTCTCGAGTGTTCATAGACGGCGGCAGCAGCTTAAACCTTATGTATGCAGATACATTGAGGAAGATGAACATATCCTTAGCAAACTTGAAACCAACAGACACAAGGTTCCATGGCATCACACCAGAAAAACCAAGTTATCCATTGGGAAAGATCAATCTCGACGTTCAGTTTGGGACCCGAGAAAATTATAGAATCGAGAGGCTCGAATTTGAAGTCGTGGATTTTCCGTCGCAATATCACGCTCTGTTGGGACGACCAGCATATGCTAGATTCATGGCAGTGCCACACTATACATACTTGTTGTGGAGGTTGCCTGGACCAAAGGGACCAATCACAGTCAAAGGAAGCTTTGCTTTAGCCGATAAATGCGACAAGGATTTCCACCGGTTGTCAGAAACTTTCGGGATGCAAGCTGAGTACTTGGCGTCAAAAAGCATGACTGATTACGACGTACTGCCAGACGTTGGAAGGCCAAACAAAGAATCAACTTTCAGTACCGAGAAAAATTCAAAAGAGGTGCAGATTCATCCGACAGACCCAAAAAAGACGACATCTATCGCAAACGACATGGATATCGCATAGGAAAGCGCGCTCGTCGAGTTCCTCCGTGAAAGCCTTTGGAAAATCTTCGCATGGTGTCCAGCTGACATGCCAGGAGTACCCAGGGAACTTGCCGAGCACCACCTAAACTTGGATCCACTAGCGAGACCGATCAAACAACCTTTGCGGCGTTTTTCGGAACCAAACCGCAAGGCCATGCTGTCAGAAATCAATCGACTACAAGAAGCTGGTTTTATCAAAGAGATATTCACAGAAGCCACATGGGTAGCAAATCCTGTGCTGGTGCCAAAGAAAAACACTAAGGTCCTTCGCATGTGCGTCGACTTTACGTGTCTCAATAAACATTATCCAAAGGATCACTTTCCCCTCCCGAGGATCGATCAAATTATCGACTCCACGGCTGGATGTGAACGTCTTTCCTTCCTGGATGCATACTCTGGTTATAACCAGATCAGATTGAAAGAAGAAGATGAAGTAAAAACTGCGTTTATTACACCCTACGGCGTGTTTTGCTACAGAACAATGCCCTTTGGTCTAAAAAATGCGGGAGCAACATATCAGAGGATGATGCAGAAGTGTTTGGCGACACAGATTGGGAAGAACGTGCAAGTATACATTGATGATGTCGTCATAACATCAAAAAAGGGGGCAACGCTGATCGAGGATCTCAAGGAAACCTTCGACAACCTTGATAAATTCTGCCTCAAGCTGAACCCGACGAAGTGTTCTTTCGGCGTCCCAGCAGGAGAACTTCTAGGGTTCCTAGTCTCAGCAAGAGGGATTGAAGCAAATCCCGATAAAATACAAGCTATCGTAACAATGAGGAAGCCAACAAAGTTGAAAGAAATACAACAGCTAACTGGGCGAGTCGCAGCTTTGAGCAGATTCGTCGCGAGGTTGGGAGAAAAAGCGCTGCCGTTCTACGCTTTGATAAAACAAGGAGATAAATTTCAGTGGAACGAAGAAGCCAACAGAGCTTTCGAGGATTTGAAGCGCACAATTTCGACACCACCAATTTTGGTGGCGCCAAAAGAAAGGGAACCTCTCCTGCTGTATATCGCAGCCACGCCCCAAGTGGTGAGCACGGTGCTAGTTGTCGAAAGGGAAGAAGAAGGAAAACTCCACGGCGTGCAGAGGCCAGTATACTTCGTTAGCGAAGTTTTATCGCCCTCAAAACAAAGGTATCCTCAGTACCAAAAGATAGCATATGGAGTGTTCACGACAGCACGAAAATTGCGCCACTATTTTTCGGCGCACCCGATCATAGTGGTCAATGAAGCTCCTTTGTCAAATATATTGAACAACCCAGAAGCTACGGGTCGTGTCTCCCTTTGGGGAATAGAACTTTCCCCTCGGGACATCACGTATGAAAAAAGAAAAGCAATCAAGTCGCAAGTTCTGCCGGACTTCATCGCAGAGTGGATGGAGTTGCAAAATACAGGACCTCCAGATTTGTCGAGAACCTGGACCATGAACTTTGACGGGTCCAAAAGATTAGAAGGAGCTGGCGCAGGAGTAGTACTCATATCACCTGAGGGCGACAAGTTGAAGTACATCCTTCGGATGACGTTCCCTAACGCATCTAACAACGAAGCAGAATATGAGGCTCTCATACACGGGATGAAGATGGCGAAAGCCTGCGGTGCAACTCGACTAAAAATCTTTGGCGATTCACAGTTGGTGGCACAGCAAGTTATGAACCAATGTGACGCAATCAATGATAGCATGATGGCATACAAGGAGGTGTACAACGAGCTCGAGAAGTTGTTCGATGGATGCGAAGTAAATCATATTAGCAGATTGAGCAACGACGAAGCCGACGTTCTTGCAAACATCGGGTCGCAGTTCGGGCAAGATCGCCAGGTGTATTCTGGGAAGAGATAATAGAGAGATCCTCCAAGTCGACAAAATCAAAAAAGAAGGAGAAGAAACCCTCGGGGGCTACCAAGGAAAAGCAAGAGGACGAAGAAGAAGATTAGGACCTGGTCATGGTGATACAGATACCGTGGATGCAACCATACATATCATACATCCTCAGGAAAGAAATACCCGACGATCCAGTTGAGGCAAGGCGAGTAATTCGACGCTCCAAAGCTTTCACGGTGGTCAAGGGAGAATTGTATAAGCGAAGTATTTCAGGCGTCTTGCAAAGGTGCGTTACACCCGAAGAAGGAAGAATAATTCTGAAGGATGTACACGAAGGAATATGTGGCCACCACGCAAGTAGTCGAGCTATCGCAGCCAAGGTTTTTCGGGCAGGATTCTACTGGTTGACAGCAATCGAGGATGCCAAGGACATAGTAAGAACTTGCGACGCATGTCAAAGGTTTGCCGCAAAACCTCACTCTCCAGCAGCAGAGCTAGCACCAATACCATTGTCATGGCCCTTTGCTCAATGGGGACTTGATATGGTGGGTAAGTTACACAAATCCTGGCCAGGAGGAAAGGAGTACATGCTAGTAGCTGTCGATAAATTTACAAAGTGGATAGAAGCGAAGCCGATAAATTCACCAGATGGAGCATCCGCAAAGAAATTCGTAAAAGGCCTCGTCTTCAGATTTGGAGTGCCCCACAAAGCATCGTCACGTACAACGGCAAGAACTTCACATCCCATGAATTCAAAGATTATTGCGAAGAGGTGGGTATCAAGCTGAACTTTGCGTCAGTTGCACATCCTCAAACCAATGGGCAAGTCGAGAAAGCCAATGGTATCATCTGCAATGGCATCAAGAAGCGCTTGTTGGGACCACTGGAAAAAGCTCGACATACCTGGCCAGAAGAACTACCAAGCGTGTTGTGGAGCATCCGAACAACACCAAACACAGCAACGCAGGAAACTCCGTTTTTCCTGGTTCATGGAGCAGAGGCAAGATTACCAATCGAGATAGAGCACAACTCTCCACGTGTCGCCGAATATGATGAAGAAACGTCGAGAAGAGCGCTAGAAGATGACGTCGACGCACTTGATGAAGCTCGAGATGAAGTATTATCTCGGGTAACCAAATATCAGCAGGACTTGAAAAATTACCATAGTCGACGATTGCGGCCAAGATCTTTTCAAGTGGGAGACCTAGTCCTTCGGCTCACGCAAAAAAGTCATGAAAAACTCGAGTCACCGTGGCTTGGCCCTTACATCGTCACGGAAGTAATCGGAGGAGGAGCATACAGGATAAAGGACAAGAAGACAGGGGTGGAGGAACCAAACCCCTGGAACGTGGCGCAACTTAGGCGGTTCTACGCCTAGAGTCGAAATATAGTCCTTGTAAAACTTCAATGTACTGAAACGCCCGCGAGTTTTCAGACGCACTCTTTTCCTTTTTCGGGGCACCGAGTGGGGCCGGAGAAGGTTTTTAATGAGGCGGGCTCGCGGTGCTGCAATATAATAAAGATAGTGACAATATAACTTTTCTTCTTTATCAACATGACCAAAGTCTTTGCTCCGACGAATTTCAATATAGTTCATCGACAAAAAGAAAAACCTTGCCTTGGTATTCAGATACCTCGTGAGTCAATAAAAATACAAAACAGTACTCAATAAAAAGCTCGGGGGCTCATAGCCTTAAATATATACATGCCTTGGTTCAAAACCTCGCAAATATACAAATATAGTAAAGAGTCACCGAAATACTCGGGGGCTAGACAAACAGAGAAATATAATGATTGCTTTACAATATAGTCATGGATCACAAAGAAGAAATATCTACAAGAAGAAAATAACTAGTCTTGATTCAATATGTCATCAAGAGTAACTCTGTTTTCCTCAGGAGCAGCACCAAGGAAATCGGCATAATGGCCATCGGCAAAAAAGTCGGCATCCATCCGAAGTAGGTCCTCAATCATTTCTTCGGCTATAGGCGTAACCTTCGTGTTAATCCTGTCAATACCAACTCTCCGACGTTTTACCTTTTGGTGAACCTTCTCAACAACCTGGGTAAGGTCAAGCTTCGAGTGGCAGATCTGGAGCATGATAAGAGCAAATCTGGCGCCAGCTACTAATTGAGCTTTGACAAAGTCATGGATACTGCGAGCATCCTTGAACCTTTCCATCAATTCAGGAAGAGTTTTTGGTTGGACGTTCCGAGGAAACATGGAGTTGTAAACCATGGACAAGGTCTTGGTACAGAAGTCAAGGAAATCGCGAGTTTGAGAGGCGCGATCTTGAAATCTGACAATTTGGCGGGTCCTCTCTGGGGTAGCCCAAAACAAAGAACCATGGTCCAGGGAAAGATTAACAAGGAGGTTTGTCCTAGCATTTACCCTCTCTTCCTCGGCAGCAGCATCAGTAAAGGCACCTATCAAAACAAAGAAGTGGAAACCTTTAAGAAACAATAGCATGAAGATAAAGGATATCAGCGGATGAAACAGGCATACCCGACATATCTGCACTGGCTTCATTCATTAATTCGAGCATGAAATTTTCTCGAGTAGTTGACTTTTCAGCCTCGGAAGCGGCAATTTCCTTAGCAGCCACGGCTTCGTGAGCTTGCTGAAGAGCAATTTTTTCGGCTTCAGATGACTTACGAGATTGCTCCATCATCACAAGTGTTTGCTTCTTCGCATACTGAAGTTGCTGCCGAAGTTCATCCAGTTCTTGCGACAAGGTATCGTCGACAGGAGCGGTATCAGCAAAAGCTCTCCTCGCGCGGGAAGAAGAAGGCGAAACATTGGAAGGAGCGGAAGATGGAGTATAGTTATCAAATATCAACTGAAAATTAAACAAGACAACATCAAACAACAAGCAAAGATAGAAGTTTTCATTAACCTCTTGGAATAATTACAAGGGCATTGCAGTGGAGCTAAGGAAGTACGTGTCGCCAAATGACTACTTTGGCGACAGAAGCAAAAGAAACAGAAAGAAAAACAGAGGCATGCAACTAGACCTCCGGCCTTGACGAGCTAGGAGTCGACGAGGGCTTAATCCCGAGATATGCCAAGATCTTCTTGGTGTTGGGCTTGGCCGCCTTAATCAGCGACTTCCACCTTGACTGCTCTATTTGCTCGGTGTCGCCAACTTTCGTCCAATCAATAGTCTGTCGACTGTCAGCAACCAAAGCGACAGTGTTCTCAACGGCGACCTTCATATTTTCTTGGCGCATCTTCAGTCCAAGGTCTTCCGGTGTATTGAACATCTTGGCAAGGTTGAGGAAAGTCGCAGGCTCCTCTTTCTTCGGGAAGAAGTAGGGGAACAATGCCGACAATACCGCGTTAGCATTCGACACACCTTCACGAATCTCGGACCCATGAAGTTCCAGATAGGAAAGTGCGTCAAGGACAGGGTCATTGACAGGATTTGTCAGATCAAAGTCCTGGTTTGTTTGGGCTGTTAAGGAAACAAAGCATTAGTGAAAAGACAAGAAACAACGATTCTCATAAAAATAGAAGAGATCAGCAAACTTACTGAAAGTGCGGCGACTCTGCGTTTTCAGGCGCTTGAGGATTCCTTCTTCACGAGAAGCTTGCGCAGCTTTGTGCCCATCTAAGGCAGCTGTAGCATCCTCAAGTTTTTTCTGCAGTTCCTCGACACCAGCAGCTTTCGCCTTGGCTTCGTCAGCTTCGGCCTTGGCGTTGCTAGCAGCGAGTTCGGCTTTCTTGCGAGCCGCCTCACTTTGCTCAAGTTTTAGAGCAAGTGCGTCGGCGCGTTCGTTAGCCTCTGCAAGTTTCTCTGTCGAGATATAAAAAAAAAAGAGAGGAAAGATCAAAAATCGCGACAAGCAGCAGGAGTAAAAAATCAAGGAAGAACAGCAAGTACAAAAGTCGTTACCTTCGACTCTATTAGCATATTCACGGTACCCAATAAATTGGGAACCGATGCGGAGAAGATCCTTGATCATAGGCTGTTCAACGTGAACACAGAAAGAAAAACATCGGCATGAAAAAGAGAAGGGTGTGAAAACAACAAAATAAGGAAAATATAGATGTCGACAAGCTTACATCATCTAGGAGCAGAGTCGACGAACTACCCAACTGAGGGGCAGGTTCAACAATCTTTTCAACCCTTGTCCTTTTTGGTGAAGGAGCAAGGGGGCTTGATGGTGGAGTAGTGGTGACGACGTTTTGTTGAGGAGGCGACGTTTCTTCTCCTTCAACTAGCGTGTCTGAGGCAAGTACAGTACGTGACGTGCTTGTTCGAGGAGCCACGTCAGTAATTGGTACTTCTTCCTCGTCGTCACTGTTGATAAAAAAAATCGGCAGCATAAAAAGCAAGACAAGATAAATATTTCGAGTACAAAAATAGGGAGAAATAAAAACGACTTACGAGCTGACGAGGGATTCAACATAAGGATCATAAGCTGCCTTTGGATGAGAAGGAACAGCTTCTTCAGCCTTGGAGGTGCCAGAATCCTCGGCATCAGTCCTTTTCCTTTTGTTCCTTGGAGAAACAGCAGGAGGAAGGGATTGCGTCGATTCACTGGCTTCAGACTCAACTTCTTTTTCATGAGAAGCCGCAGATTTGTGAGAACCCGCGACTTCACTTTCAGGAACAGAAGAACCTTGAGTATCTTCGGCAACGATGGCCTGTTCTTCGACTTCTCCACCCTCCGGAAGAGGAGGAAGGGAAGTCATAGTAGGATGGTTCTGAAAAAATAGTGACCAAAGGAAAATTAAAGAGATGACAATACAATGAGATGCAGAGAAAGTGCGGAATAAGATAAAGACTCGAGAAGACAAAATACCTCGGGGAGTGGATTGGTGGAGCTGTATGGTTCCACGCGACAAGAGGAAGGAATTGGATCCTTGCCCAGGCGAGAGAGTCTTCGAACCAACTTCTCCAAGTCCTTGGTGGAAAGATCACCGGAGATTCTGTTGGCGTCATTTTTACCAGAATACGTCCAAAGGGGATTTTTGCGAGCCTGAAGAGGCTGCACTCTAATCCTAAGGAAGTAGGCAGTGATTTGAACACCAGACAGCTCTTTAGCTCGAGTGTTTTGAAGCTGGCGGATACGAGACATCAGTGCCTCTGTCGCTTTTTTCTCTTCCTCGGAAGCTTCGGCATCCCAGGAGCGGCGGCGCTGAATTCTGCCACTTCCGTCGAAAGGAACTATGTTGTGCTCAACGGAGTTGGCGCTTTCTTCGTGGATGTAGAGCCACTTTTTGCGCCATCCTTGGACAGAATCAGGGAACTTAACGTCGAAATAGTCGACATCAGTACGAACACAGATAACAACGCCACCTATGTTATAAGTGACGTTGTGGGAGCCATTGCGGCGGAGGCAGAAAATGCGCTTCCACAGAGCCCAATTGGGAGGGATTCCGAGGAAGCATTCGCAAAGCGTGATGAAAATAGAAATGTGAAGGATGGAATTGGGGGTCAACTGGTGCAGTTGAATCCCATAAACGAAAAGAAGGCCGCGGAGGAAATCGTGGATTGGGGTCGAAAGGCCGCGGATTAGATGATCAACAAAACTAACCCGATACTCCATTGGAGGCTTGGGGTAGCTTTCTTCGCTGGGAAAGCGGATGGCGTCTTCCTTCTTCATGAGGCCGAGCCTCTTCAGCATGTTGGTGTCTTGGTTGGAGATTTTGGATCTCTCCCACTCAAGATCCTCGGCGGCCATCTTGGATTCCGGAGTGCTGTGGCGAGTCAGATGCACGCGCGGTGGCATCAAAGGCAATGGGCAAAGCAATGTATGAGCGTGCGGAAGATCAGAGAGAGTTGGGCGCAGGGGAAGTTTTGCGAAGAGGAACAGATGAACGGCGCAAGCGAGGGGATGAACGGAGGTTGAAGAAAGGTTTATATAAGAATTGGGGGAAGTAGTGTGCCGTTCGATGAAGAAATCGTGTGGTGAGAATAGATCTTCTAGATACAAGGGCAAAAAAGTATTTTTACTGAGATAGGCGTTACCGTACGTGCGCCAGAAAAAGCGGAGGACGTGTGTCCCCCACTTGCACGACGTGTCAACGTGGTGGAAGCAATGGACCCACAGGGCAGGAAAATCACGACTATTCGAGAAGAATGAAGTAAATTTGATTAAGGGAAGCATGTCGATAAGAAAGAAGATTGGCGACAGGAAGAATTATTCAATACTTCGGGAGCCTTTGATCAAAAACAAGTTTTTGCCCAAATACTCGGGGGCTACTTCGACAAAAAGTAAGATTTCGACTATGGCAATATAGAAATTGCGGGAGCCTACAACCAAGCACAAGTTCTTGGCTGTAGCCTCGGGGGCTACTCCCATCGGGAGCGCTGTTCGCGCACCCGAGAGATAAAAAAAAGAGAAAGAAGAAAGAGATCATATTGGGAAGTAATGGTAATATAGCGACAAGGTGGACTAAAATGTTGAGCCTACAACCAAGCACAAGTTCTTGGTTGTAGCCTCGGGGGCTACTCCCATCGGGAACGCTGTTCGCGTGCCCGATGAAATTATCAAATAAAAAGTAGAAAAGTAAGAGAGTATATTTCGAGTTATAATTAACTCTACATATACTCCCATCGGGAGAGCAATATAAATCATACTTGACTCGATAAAATGTGCCATTCCAACAGCCGGAAAAGCACTCGACAATATATTCTCAGAACGCCGAAGTTGCGATCAATTTCTGAATGCCGCAAATTTGCGAAGGTAAGACCCCAGATCCGTTCTGCTGGGCGTGGCATCGCCAAAGACTGCGCTCTGCTACTTTTATCCGTATCAACAGATACGAAGAAAAATCCTAACGGACGCGTTAGGTACCCGATAAATTTGACTGGGACTCGACAGAATGGTAAGACCTTAAGCGGCACCTGTCGAAGTTTACACCAGTATCCCGAGATCATGTCCAGGGACGTGATTTTGAAGTAGGTTTTTGCGGATTGCCACTAGAGCAGTTAACTAGTACCTGATCGGTCAGATGAACTAGCCCCAACTACCATTATCCCTGTACAATATAGAATTTTATGTGAAGAAATATAAAAGTTAAAGCTTTCGAATAAAAATAAACAGTGGAGATTTTCCCTGATTCTACGATTCAAGCAAAATCTCGGGGGCTACTGACATAGGCATGCCAAATGGGCCTGCCGAAGATAGTACCCGGGGTTTACTGGAGGCCCACTACCCGAAGAATAAGAAGATTCGGGAGCCCAAGATTTACTAAGGAAAGATAGAGTTGTAATAGGAAGTGTTGTTCGTAATCTGGCGGGACGAGTTAGAAACCGTCCCGGACTCTGTAAACTTGTATAGCACGAATCCCTCGGCTCCACCTTCTATATAAAGGGGGAGTCGAGGGACGAAGAATCAATTGAATCATTGTCTGCAAACCCTAGTTTTCATAATCGTCGAGTACTTTTCGGCTGAAACCTTCGAGATCTACTTACCCTCTACTTCTAACTAAACCCTAGCCTACAATCCATAGGCATTGACAAGTCGATACCTTGTCACTATGTGCTGAAATTTTTAAAGCTACACTTGTTTTATCTTCCTATGCTTGTCACTTTGCTCTTCATGAACTTGTTTATTTACAAGATTCCTATGCATAGGAAGCATGTTAGGCTTAAATTTGTTTCATACTTGCCTCTTGATGCTCTCTTTTGCTTCAAATACTATTTCTTGCGAGTGCATCATTAAAACTGTTGAGCCCATCTTAATGGCTATAAAGAAAGAACTTCTTGGGAGATAACCCATGTGTTTATTTTGCTACAGTACTTTGTTTTATATTTGTGTCTTGGAAGTTGTTTACTACTGTAGCAACCTCTCCTTATCTTAGTTTTGTGTTTTTTTGTGCCAAGTAAAGTCGTTGATAGTAAGGTTGATACTAGATTTGGATTACTGCGCAGAAACAGATTTCTTTGCTGTCACGAATCTGGGCAAAATTCTCTGTAGCTAACTCAGAAAATTATGCCAATTTACGTGAATGATCCTCAGATATGTACGCAACTTTCATTCAATTTGAGCATTTTCATTTGAGCAAGTCTGGTGCCTCAATAAAATTCGTCATTACGAACTGTTCTGTTTTGACAGATTCTGCCTTTTATTTCGCATTGCCTATTTTGCTATGCTTAATGGATATTTCGATTCCATTGACTTTCAGTAGCTTTGAGCAATGTCCAGAAGTGTTAAGAATGATTGTGTCACCTCTGAACATGTGAGTTTTTGATTATGCACTAACCCTCTAATGAGTTTGTTTCGAGTTTGGTGTGAAGGAAGTTTTCAAGGGTCAAGAGAGGAGGATGATATACTATGATCAAGGAGAGTGAAAGCTCTAAGCTTGGGGATGCCCCGGTGGTTCATCCCTGCATATTTCAAGAAGACTCAAGCATCTAAGCTTGTGGATGCCCAAGGCATCCCCTTCTTCATCGACAAAATTATCAGGTTCCTTCTCCTGAAACTATATTTTTATTCGGTCACATCTTATGTACTTTACTTGGAGCGTCTGTTTGTGTGTTTCTATTTTTGTTTTTGTTTGAATAAATGCATGCTTGTGTGGGAGAGAGACACGCTCCGCTGGTTCATATGAACACATGTGTTCTTAGCTTTTAATTTTCATGGCGAAGGTTGAAACTGCTTCGTTAACTGTTATATGGTTGGAAACGGAAAATGCTACATGTAGTAATTGGTAGAATGTCTTGGATAATTTGATACTTGGCAATTGTTGTGCTCATGTTTAAGCTCTTGCATCATATACTTTGCACCTATTAGTGAAGAATACATAGAGCTTGCTAAAATTTGGTTTGCATAATTGGTCTCTCTAAGGTCTAGATAATTTATAGTAAGGTGTTTGAACAACAAGGAAGACAATGTATAGTCTTATAATGCTTGTAATATGTCTTTTATGTAAGTTTTGTTGTACTAGTTCATCCTTGTGTTTGTTTCAAATAGCCTTGCTAGCCTAAGCCTTGTACTGAGAGGGAATACTTCTCGTGCATCCAAATCCTTGAGCCAAACACTATGCCATTTGTGTCCACCATACCTACCTAGTACATGGTATTTTTCCGCCATTCCAAAGTAAATTGCTTGAGTGCTACCTTTAAACAATTCAAAATTTATCACCTCTGATTTGTGTCAATGTTTTATAGCTCATGAGGAAGTATGTGGTGTTTATCTTTCAATCTTGTTGGGCAACTTTCACCAATGGACTAGTGGCTTCATCCGCTTATCCAATAATTTTGCAAAAAGAGCTGGCAATGGGATTCCCAGTCCCAAATTAATTAACAAAAATAGACACTCCTCCATGGTATGTGATTGTTGGACGGCACCCGAAGGATTCGGTTTGCCATGGCTTGTGTAAGCAAAGGTTGGGAGGAGTGTCATCATAATAAACCAAAATAAAAAGGCACTACTTCATGGTATGAGATTGTTGGCAGGCACCCGAGGATTCGGTTAGCCATGGTTTGTGAAAGAAAGGTTGGAAGGAGTGCCACCCAAAAATAAAATAAAATGGGAGCCGCTCTTTGAAGGTTTGTCTGGCAAGGGGGTTAGAGTACCCGCTACCATTCGTTGACAACAACATACACCTCTCAAAACTTTATTTTTATGCTCTCTTTATGTTTTCAAAATAAAAGCTCTAGCACAAATATAGCAATCGATGCTTTCCTCTTTGAAGGACCATTCTTTTACTTTTATTGTTGAGTCAGTTCACCTATTTCTCTCCACCTCAAGAAGCAAACACTTGTGTGAACTGTGCATTGATTCTTACATACTTGCTTATTGCACTTGTTATATTGCTTTGCATTGACAACTATCCATGAGATATACATGTTACAAGTTGAAAGCAACCGCTGAAACTTAATCTTCCATTGTGTTGCTTCAATACCTTTACTTTGAATTATTGCTTTATGAGTTAACTCTTATGTAAGACTTATTGATGCTTGTCTTGAAAGCACTATTCATGAAGAGTCTTTGCTATATGATTCATTTGTTTACTCATGTCATTTACCATTGTCTTGGATTGCTGCATTCATTACATGTGTTTACAATAGTATGATCAAGGTTATGATGGCATGTCACTCCAGAAATTATCTTTGTTATCGTTTACCTGCTCGGGACGAGCAGAAACTAAGCTTGGGGATGCTGATACGTCTCCGACGTATCGATAATTTCTTATGTTCCATGCCACGTTATTGATGATATCTACATGTTTTATGCACATTTTATGTCATATTTATGCGTTTTCCGGAACTAACCTATTGACGAGATGCCGAAGGGCCAGTTGCTGTTTTCTGCTGTTTTTGGTTTCAGAAATCCTAGTAAGGAAATATTCTCCGGAAGCATCCAGAACACCCGAGAGTCGCCAGAGGGGGGCCACAGGGGCCCCAGATGATAGGCCGGCGTGGCCCAGGCCCTGGCCGCGCCGCCTTATGGTGTCGTCGCCTCGTTGACCTCCTGACGCCGCCTCTTCGCCTATTTAAGCCCCCTCGACCTAAAACCTCGAGACGGAAAAGCCACGGTACGAAAAACCATCCAGAGCCGCCGCCATCGCGAAGCCAAGATCTGGGGGACAGGAGTCTCTGTTCCGGCATGCAAGCCGGGACGGGGAAGTGCCCCCGGAAGGCTCCTCCATCGAGACCACCGCCATCTCCATCAACGCTGTTGTCTCCCATGAGGAGGGAGTAGTTCTCCATCGAGGCTCGGGGCTGTACCGGTAGCTATATGTGGTTCATCTCTCTCCTATGTACTTCAATACAATAATCTCATGAGCTGCCTTACATGATTGAGATTCATATGATGATGCTTGTAATCTAGATGTCATTATGCTAGTCAAGTGAATTTTACTTATGTGATCTCCGGAGACTCCTTGTCCCACGTGTGTAAAGGTGACAGTGTGTGCACCGTGTGGGTCTCTTAGGCTATATTTCACAGAATACTTATTCACTGTTATGAATGGCATAGTGAAGTGCTTATTTATATCTCTTTATGATTGCAATGTGTTTTGTATCACAATATATCTATGTGCTACTCTAGTGATGTTATTAAAGGAGTTTTATTCCTACTGCACGGTGTAATGGTGACAGTGTGTGCATCCGTGTTAGTACTTGGCGTAGGCTATGATTGTGATCTCTTGTAGATTATGAAGTTAACTATTGCTATGATGGTATTGATGTGATCTATGCCTCCTTTCGTAGCGTGAAGGTGACAGTGTGCATGCTACGTTAGTACTTGGTTTAGTTGTGTTGATCTATCTTACACTCTAAGGTTATTTAAATATGAACATTGAATATTGTGGAGCTTGTTAACTCCGGCACTGAGGGTTCGTGTAATCCTACGCAGTTAGTGGTGTTCATCATCCAACAAGAGAGTGTAGAGTATGCATTTACCTATTCTGTTATGTGATCAAAGTTGAGAGTGTCCACTAGTGAAAGTATGATCCCTAGGCCTTGTTCCTAAATACTGCTATCGCTGCTTGTTTACTATTTTACTGTATCTGTACTGCCTGCAATATTACCACCATCAACTACACGCCAGCAAGCACTTTTCTAGCACCGTTGCTACTGCTACTATTTATTCATACCACCTGTATTTCACTATCTCTTCGCCGAACTAGTGCACCTATTAGGTGTGTTGGGGACACGAGAGACTTCTTGCTTTGTGGTTGCAGGGTTGCATGAGAGGGATATCTTTGACCTCTTCCTCCCTGAGTTCGATAAACCTTGGGTGATCCACTTAAGGGAAACTTGCTGCTGTTCTACAAACCTCTGCTCTTGGAGGCCCAACACTGTCTACAAGAATAGAAGCACCCGTAGACATCAATGGTGTACACGTGGAGCAAGGGTAAAAAAGAAATTTCGCCCTACAGGCGTTACAGTGCGTGCGCCAAGAAAAGTGGAGGACGTGTGTCCCCCACTTGCACGACGTGTCAATACGATGCGTAATTTGGGCCCGCAAGGCAGCGAGAGAGAACTTCTCGCGATTTCCAGGAACAGCGGTCGTGGCTATCGTCCGCAATGATGTCATCTTAGCAAGAGAAAATTTCGACTCAACAGCTTCATAAAAAGGCGACAGCAAAAGATATTGGAGAGCCTTTGATCAAATACAAGTTTTTGATCAAATGCTCGGGGGCTACTTTGGAAAAATGAAAATTTCGAGAAAGGCAAAATAGAAATGGCATGAGCCTATGATCAAATACAAATATTTGCTCATAGCCTCGGAGGCTACTCCCATCGGGAGCGCTGTTCGCGCACCCGAGAGATTTGAAAATTTCTAGAGAGAAAGAAAATATAGCGACATAAGGCGTGGAGCCTACACCCAAGCACAAATCCTTGGCTGTAGCCTCGGGGGCTACTCCCACCGGGAACGCTGTTCACGTACCCGATGAAATTATAAAAAAAGAAGAAAGATAGAAGAACAAGAGAGTATATTTCGAGTTATAAGTAACTCTACATATACTCCCATCGGGAGAGCAATATAAGTCATCCGTTGACTCAATAAAATGTGCCATTCCAACAGCCGAATAAGCACTCGACAATATATTCTCAGAACGCCAAAGTTGCGAACAATTTCTGAATGCCGCAAAACTTTGCGAAGGTAAGACCCCAAATCCGTTCTGTGTGGCGTGGCGCCGTCTCTGACGGCAGTTTGCTACTTTTATCCGTATCAACAGATACGAAGAAAAATCCTAACGGACGCGTTAGGTACCCGATAATTATGACTGGGACTCGATAGAATGGTAAGACCTTAAGCGGCACATGTCGAAGTTTGCACCAGTATCCCGAGATCATGTCCAGGGACGTGATCTTGAAGAAGGTTTTTGCGGATTGCCACTAGAGCAGTTAACTAGTACCTGATCCGTCAGACGAACTAGCCCCAACTACCATTATACCTGTACAATATAGAAATTCATATGCAAAGAAATATAGAAAATTTCAAAGCTATCGAGTAAATATAACGGTGGAGATTTTCCTGACATAGGCATCCCCAATGGGCCTGCTGAAGATAGTACCCGGGGTTTACTGAAGGCCCACGACTCGAAGAATAAGAAGAATCGAAAGCCCAAATTGCTATTAAGGAAAGCTATAGTTGTATTAGTAGGTAATATTTGTAATCTTGTGGGATGAGTTGGAAACCCTCCCGGACTCTGTAACTTGTACATTACGAATCCCTCGGCTCCACCTCCTATATAAGGGGGAGTCGAGGGACAAAGAAAGCATCGAATCGTTGTCTCACAAACCCTAGTTTTCATATCGTCGAGTACTTTTCGGCTGAAACCTTCGAGATCTACTTGCCCTCTACTTTCAACTAAACCCTAGTCTACAACCCGTAGGCATTGACAAGTTAATCCCTTGTTAGTTGCGAATGATTTTTTTGCTCATTTGTATTTTACGTACCAAAGTAATGAATTTAGAATAATGAATTTCTATCAAATAAAGGTCTTATTGCTTTAATCTATTTGATTTGATACATTGTGGTCGGTAACGTTGGTGAATTAACAGAAACGGAAAGAGAGGGATTCGAACCCTCGGTAAACAAAAGCCTACATAGCAGTTCCAATGCTACGCCTTGAACCACTCGGCCATCTCTCCTACATAAATTATTGACCAGAAACTGAGTGAATAGCGAGTTTTCGTATCACTAAAGTACAGGTACAACCGATCACAGGTTCCCGAAGACAACCTTGTAGGAGGCCAAGCTGCAAAGAGCGCTCGAGGAGACCAGCTAATCACTCGTGCGAGTAAGTCAGGTTGGAAAAAAGGTTATAGCGTTTAAATAGTTTCCTCTTCCACTTCTTCCATATCTATTTATGCTTGCTTTTGGGAATGACTATTCCCTTGTTGATCCGGGCTTGGTCCAGGAAAAGCTTTCGAGAAAACCCGCTCGTTTGGGAAGAGCACTTGCCATTCGTTGGTTATTAGAAGCATCCCAAAAGCGTCCAGGCCTCCTAGAGTTTATTTGCCAGTATTTGAAGGGGCCAGGTCTTGGATACAAAAGTGTGAACATTACTTTTCGGTGTACCAAGTTACGGATTGGTACAAGGTAGAACTTTCGGCTATGCACCTTAGGGGGAGAGCTGAAAGCTGGTACAACCGTTTCTTAGTGAATAGGGGACAAGTATCTTGGCAAGAGTGAATTCAAGAGATTGTAGAGAGGTTTTAGGTAAGAAATGTGGTTGGTGTAGTTGATGAGTTTAATCACTTTAGGCAAAGAGGAAGCCTAGAAGAGAGCGCAAGACGATTCCACATATATATCGAGGTCGGAATGGGATCGGGTGTTTTCACGTCTCACCGTAGTGCCCGGTTTGTCTTGATTGGTGATTGATAAACAAGAAGGAAAATGGAAAAGTTTCCGGCTATGCGAGAGAGAGACTTTACCTTTGGTCTATAGGCACAAATCCAGTAGAAAATACCAATCCAACTTCCTCCTAAAATCACTTCTAACAGGCGAGCGTGACTTGTGCATTTTTTTCGTTAAATCGAGCAAATGGATGTGTTTTTCCAGCAACTGAGTATCTAGGCTCATTCCCTTTACCAAACATTGGAGTCGCTGCTCGGGTTTTCTCGAAAGCTTTTGCTTTCTTCGGTACTGGTACTTCGGAATCCGGTGCCAAGCTTTCTGATCTCTCTCCATGAGGAGCAAATTCCTAGGATTAATGCTTGATTAGATAGTTTAAAAAAAAGAAAAGAAGAGTTCGATGTAGGAGGAGCGAGCCTCCCCCCAGAGCTTTCGGCAGCCATACTTTCTTCACAAAAGAAAACTTTAAGAGAAAGATGGACTCTCTTTCACCGCAACTTGCCCGCCCTAACAGATGGAATTGATTCACGATCAGCCTCCTTCGGACCCGGTAACTACAGCCCGTAAGCAAAACAAGATTTGGTGGAAATGCCATTGAGAGATTAGAAGGGATAGAGACAGAGACTTCCTCTAGGTGGTCGAGGAAAGAAATAACACATTTAGTATTTGATTCTCTGAATTTTTGCGTAGGGAGAGATCGGCGCCAGGTCTTGGTTGCCTGCCTGGTTCGTTTTAGCGCGAAAGAAAGGGCAGATGCGGCATTTGAATTTTTTTTTTGAAGGCAAACCTGCTTACTTTATTACTCAATATTCACTATTACAGGTATGACCAGAGGATCATAAGGTGCTAAAAGCCACAAGTGGCGACCTAGATCTAAAGACAAAGCAAAACGAGCTAGATTATGAGCTTCTGTATTGGATTTTCTCCCTTCATGAACCACTGTCACTTTCTCAAACTCCGATCGATACACCTTTATTTCCTTGATAATGGATGCATAGCGGCCTCCAGAATCCTCTGCGATATCATCAACCACCTGCTTGCAATCACTAGCAATGCAAACTCGCGGTAAGCCTAGGTCCTGTGCCAATGACAGCGCCTCTCGGCATTTGAATTTTGTTGGGTTGAAGTCCACGCATTGTTGACTAATGGGCCGCATGCTGGGTTTTGAGCCCAGGCAGATTCAAATCGGAAAAAGGCAGGACGGGGTATATGTGTTGAGATTGTGATGAGCAGTGCTACATGAACGGAGACATAACGAGTTAGCGATGAGACGACTGAGTTTGGGAAGGATTGATTCCAAGCAATGTTGATAAAAACTCTGTCAATGCGTTGCAGCGTGGGCTGGGCTCGATTGTTTGACCATGTATAAAGGCGATCCGTGAGCGGAAGTTCGATTAGAGCCAGTGTATGAATGGCGTCGTTGAAGGCATCTGCTTCATCTTGTCTAAAAGAACTGTTATTTTTATCAACTGCGGATCGCATTAAGTTGAAATCTCCTAGTATGATCCAAGGAGTGTGTGGTGGAGGGTGGAGATTGGTTAGTTCTAGGAGGAAATCCTGTTTTAGTGAGTGGTCAGTGGGTGCATAGACATTAGTGATCATGAGGTCTTGGTTGTTTGATTTGGATGTAAGAACAGATGACAGCGTGAAGTTGTGTTGTGTTGAGGATTTAAGTGTGAAATTGTGGTTTGAGGCAGCATTTAGGATTCCTCCGGCTGAGCCAATGGAGGGTTTGAAAGCAAAGTTGTTTAGATGGCCAGGCAAGAAGAATTTTGCTTTCTGGTTGGGGATTTCAGCTAACTTTGTTTCTTGCAAAAATAGAGCAGACGAATTTACGCTATGTAGTTCAGTTAAGACGTCGTCGCATTTGGTCTGTTGCCTTAAGCCACCAATGTTCCAGGAACAGAAAATATAATTAAGCTTACTCATTAAGCAGTTCTACGTACTACACCTTTGAAAGGAATGGTAAGAGCACATAGGTGAGAGCTGCGATACAAAGTAGTAGCTGGGTAGGTAATTAGCGGCCGGTGCGTTGGCTTAGACGTGGCGACCACCGACGCCACTAACAGGGCCTGGAGGTGACTCATGGCGCCGCGGAAGGCACCGGCTGGTCAGAGAGGGCGAGGAGCTCGTCGTCAGTGGCGCCACATTCACGCGCGACGGCACGCATGGCGTTGACATCCGTGGCAGGGATGTCTGGGGCATCAGTGAGGCCCGAGTCGGCGAGTGCCGCGGCGAGGGAGGGCGAGGCCGCGGAGAGGTCGAAGGAGGAAGCTTTCTTCTTGACCGCCAGCTCCAGCATGCCCACAAACTTGGCCTCCTGTTTGGCGGCAAGACGCTGGCTGCGACGCACCTTGGCCGCAGCTTTAGTGGCGCGTCGAGCACGCGTGCGACGGCACTGCTCCTCTCTGGCATGAAACGGGTATGGAGTGTGAATGGCGTGTTCGTTGTCAGTTAGACTTTGTTGGAACATATCTTGTTATTAGTACTAAGTTTAGAGTTTGATTATATTTAGTAAGATGTTTAGTTAGTGCATGCGTTACAGGTTACTGGCCTGGAGTGTGGCCAGGTCCGTTGTGCCGCAGCATTAGCACATGCATGCATTCAGTTAGTTAGCTGGCTAGCTACACACGCTGGTTCAGTTGTGTGTGAGCCGAGTCGTGTGCGTGGTGGCGTCAGTTTAGGATCAGCTATTAGTGGGCAGTTTCGTGTACTGGTTATTTAAGCCGAGCAAGTCAATGAGAATAGAGTGGCCTGCGGGCAGAACAACAATGTAGCACTTATGAGTTCCAAGGAAGAGAGTCTGGGCAAAGCTCTTGTGGTATTCTTCCTTGGTTCATGCGTGTGTTGGGTGTTAGTGTGTTTTCCTTGAGCTTCCACATGCGTGCGTGTGTTCATGAGTGGAAGTGAGATTGTGAGGTTGAAGAAGAAGAGGGAGCTGCAAGGTGCAGCTCCTTCATTTGGTATGAGAGCCACGTGCGAGGTTTGAGTCTCCATCACCGTCAAGCTGCGTCACGTGGGAAGGAGGAAGGTGTGCTGCTCGGTAAGTCGCGTCGCCGGCGGCAAGAAGGTGATGGCCATGCATTGGAGGCCATTGCCATGACGAGTTCATCATTCATGTCCGAGTCATCGAGGAGATGCGGCATCGACGACAACATGAAGATGAGTCGCCGGCGAGTTGCAGCATCGGTGGCGAATATGAAGGCGAGTCACCGGCGAGCAGCATCACCTGTGGCGAACATGGAGGCGAGCCACCGGCGAGGTGCGGCACCGGCGGCGAACATGCGGCATCGAGTGTGTCATGGCGGCACGCTCGCGGTGAAGGCGTAGGAGGTGCGTCTCTCGGCGAGGCCAATGGCGACGGCGGCAATCGGCGTGCAAGATGGCATTGGAGGCCATCTGCGAGGTTCACCGACGACATCGACGACCACAGGCTTCAAGGAAGAAATAAGTAATAGCAAGATTTGGGAGGTGATTGTTGGAACAAATCTTGTTATTAGTACTAAGTTTAGAGTTTGATTATATTTAGTAAGATGTTTAGTTAGTGCATGCGTTACAGGTTACTGGCCTGGAGTGTGGCCAGGTTCCGTTGTGCCGCAGCATTAGCACATGCATGCATTCAGTTAGTTAGCTGGCTAGCTACACACGCTGGTTCAGTTGTGTGTGAGCCGAGTCGTGTGCGTGGTGGCGTCAGTTTAGGATCAGCTGTTAGTGGGCAGTTTCGTGTACTGGTTATTTAAGCCGAGCAAGTCAATGAGAATAGAGTGGCCTGCGGGCAGAACAACAATGTAGCACTTGTGAGTTCCAAGGAAGAGAGTCTGGGCAAAGCTCTTGTGGTATTCTTCCTTGGTTCATGCGTGTGTTGGGTGTTAGTGTGTTTTCCTTGAGCTTCCACATGCGTGCGTGTGTTCATGAGTGGAAGTGAGATTGTGAGGTTGAAGAAGAAGAGGGAGCTGCAAGGTGCAGCTCCTTCAGACTTTGGTTTTCAGATTGAGATGTAGAGGTGAGGTTTGCGTTTATAGGAGAGGGTGAGGGAGTAGCACCTTGGTTAGAAGGCTGAGCGGCAAATGCGACGGGCTGGTCCTGGCTGAGGGCTTGCATGGAGGAGATGAGCTCCTCCGCGTGAGCGATAAGCTCATCGGCGGCCTGCTGTGCAGCATCGCCAGCGTCAAGCGCCAGGTGGATGGCGTCGAGACCGTTGGAGGGCTGCGGCGTGGGTGACTACGGCAGAGGGTCCATATGCGGTGCGTTCGCAGGCAGGTGAGTTGGAGCATCAACGTCGGGGACGTGCGGGGCGCTCGGCGAGGGTGTAGCGTAAGTCTGCGCGCCCCTGGAGGACATGAGAGGGACACTCTGAGCCGTTGGTGAAGGAGGTGGCGGTGGAGGCGCGTCCGCGGCCGCGTCGAGGTGCCATGAGTTGTTGACGTTGAAGTACACGATGATGACATCGTTGTTGGGCATGCGGAGAACGGCAGATGTCGACACCCGCTTGCCTCGCTCGAGGAGGATGAAGGCGCGGATGACGGTGAAGTCTTGGCCGGTGACGCTGCACTGGTTGACGCAGCAGAGCTTGCCGATGGAGCTGAATATGAAGTTGGCCCCAGCAGGGTGCCAAAGACGCAGTGGGTACTTGTTGGCGCGCAGCTCTACGATGACATCGTAGTTCGTGGTGGCTATGTCCTCACCAGCCTCCGGTGGGACGATGGAGACCGAGGAGCCCTCAAAAGGGTAGGGGCCAAGAGCCATTGCCCTATTGCGGTCGGCGTTGGAGGGGAAGATGAGGAGCACCGACCCAAAAGCCGATGGAGCGAGGACGAACGGAGGGCAGCGAGGGTTTCGCTCGAGAGTGGCCCGGATCTGCGCCATCTCCTGTCGCACTGACCCATCAACGAGCGTGTACGCAAAGGTTCTTACGTCGTGGATGAAGTGTTGTGGCACGAAGATCTCAGGGACGGGCCCACCGAGCCTAGTGGCCTGATTCCGCGGAGCACGGCGAGCCACGGGCGTCCCACGCAGGATGCTCCTAGCCGCGTCAATGGTAGCGTCGGGCAAGGGGTCATTGTTGGTGGCGGAGCCCCGTTGGGATGGCAGCGAGGAGTCATCGTTGTCGTCGTCTTCGCCTTCAGAGTAGTAGTTGATCGGATTGGCCCGTTGGCCGAGCTGATTGTGGATGTTGTAGGGGCTTCTAGGGTGTAGGTTGAAGTGGCGAGCACCGATCCAGATGTCGCCATTGGGCGCGGCAACGATGAAGGAGCCGTCGTCCGCGAAAGGGGTGGGTGCGGAGAGGTTGGCCATTGGTGGTTGGAAGCAGTCTAGTTGTGGCGAGGAGGCGAACGATGGAAGGGCTATAGCTAGCGGAGTGTTTGCGGGGAGGCAGTCTGCACTACGGTGGCCGGAGGCACCACAACGAGCGCAGCGGACGGGGTCTCTAGCTGATAAGGGGTAACCCGATCTTCTCAGTAAGCAGCGGTGGTGATGATGATCACGGGGTGATACCAGCGGAGAAACATGACGATGTAGTGTATGATAACTTGTATGACGCAACGAGATTTCTCGATTGGTCCCTATCGCCAATGCAACAGTTCTCAACCCTGCAAGATATTCGCAACTCCACACACTTGCGCACGTAGCCGCCGACCACGAAGCGGTAAGTTGCAACCGTCTAATTCCCAATGAACAGCAGATCACACAAGACTTTTTCATGATCTACACAATATCAAGCAATATGGTGTCGAGATTCAATAGTTTTTCTAGAGCAAACAACTAAGAACTAGGGTTTATCTTAAACGTGGTCTAAAGCAACTTTGGGGGCGTCCTATGGACTTATATTGGCGTCCAGGACGACCTCAGGTCGAAAAAGTACGAAAATAACCGACCCAGAATAGATCTGGTCGAGACAGACTCGGACACGGCCGGTCTGGAGGCCGGTCGACCGGGCCTGGGACCGGCCAGTCCGGTTTGGACCGGGTCTGGCGCCGGGCGACGACCGGGTGAACCTCCCGGGCTTACTGGATAGTGCCCGGATGGCACAAGCTTAAAATCCGGTTGAAACCGTATGGATCTGGCGTGGGGGCCGGTTGGACTGGCCCTGGGACCGGGCGGCCCGGCGGTGCGGCCGGTTGACCGGTCCTGGCGCCGGCTGGAACATCTCCTCCTTTCGTGCATGCCTCCCGCTCCTCCCTCGCGCGTCCATGAGATATATATCTTCGTGTCCAGCTTCATGTCCAGCTCCATGTCCAGCTTCATGTCCTTCACGTCCAGCTGCTTCTCTCCTCCTCGTGCGATGCTTGTCTCCTCTTCATACCTGATGATACACAAGTAATGGGACTTAGGTAGTATAAAGTTCTGATCAATCAAAGTATCGTTTAGGAACAAGTTCACCTGTTGTTTAAGTAGCTTCGCACGACCTCGTGTCATTGGTCCAATCCTAACTTCATTGGACTTGAGCTTCACAGCAGGATCATCTTCAACTTGTAATGACGGAGGTAGTAATGAGGTAGGGATGTCCTCATCATCTCCCCCCCCCCCTCAAAAGGCGTCGACCTCGACGCTCCAAGGTCTTCTCCGTCATATGGTGTCAAATCAACAACATTGAAGGAATTACTAACACCAAACTCATCAACTAGAAGATCTATTGAGTATGCATTATAATTGATCTTGGCAAGCACTTTGTAAGGACCAACACCACGAGGCTTCAATTTAGACTTCCGCAGCTTCGGGAACCTATCCTTGCGAAAATGTACCCAGACCATATCACCAGGTTTGAACAACATCTCCTTGCGCTTCTTGTGTATCCTTACAACATTGCTCTTGCCTTTCTTTTCTATCAACTCTTTAGTCTTCACATGGATCTTTCGCACAAAATCTGCCCTCTTGGATGCCTCCATATTAACTCTCTCGTGTATGGGCAAAGGCAACAAGTCAAGTGGAGTAATGGGTTTGAAACTATACACCACCTCAAAAGGACACAACTCTGTGGTAGAATGTACCGCCCTGTTGTAAGCAAACTCCACATGCGGCAAACAATCTTCCCACTCCTTCATGTTCTTCTTGATCATGGATCTCAACAGTTGTGACAATGTTCTATTCACCACTTCAGTTTGTCCATCAGTTTGGGGAAGACAAGTAGTACTGAAAAGTAGCTTCGTCCCCAGCTTTCTCCACAACGTCTTCCAGAAGTAGCTCATAAACTTCACATCACAATCAGAAACAATAGTCTTCGGGACTCCATGTAGTCGCACAACCTCCCTGAAAAACAGGTTAGCAATATGCGACGCATCGTCGCTTTTGTGGCAGGCAATAAAATGTGACATCTTAGAAAATCTGTCCACTACCACAAATATAGAATCATGGCCTCTCTTAGTACGCGGCAAACCCAACACAAAATCCATACTAATATCCTCCCAAGATGTAGTAGGTGCCTGTAAAGGAGTATACAAACCGTGACGCTTCAGCTTGGACTTGGACTTGTTGCAAGTAATGCACCTCTTCACATACCTGTCCACATCCCGCCTCATCTTTGGCCAATAAAAGTGATCAGCGAGTATGAGTAGCGTCTTCTCATGCCCAAAGTGACCCATCAAACCTCGAGCATGTGATTCCTGCAATAAGAGCAAACGCACAGACGATTCTGGAACACATAATTTGTTAGCTCGAAACAAGAACCCATCATGTATGTGATATTTTTCCCATGCTTTACCAATAGCACACAAGCGATATGGTTCAGCAAAATCATGATCAGTAGCATACAAATCACATAGTACTTCTAATCCAGGAATTTTAACATCAAGTTGAGTTAACAGCATATTTTTCCTAGATAGAGCATCAGCAACAATATTATCTTTTCCCTTCTTATGCTTAATAATGTATGGAAAAGACTCAATGAACTCAACCCACTTAGCTAGACGCTTATGCAAAGTAGATTGGGCTTTCAGATATTTCAAAGCTTCATGATCAATATGTATGATAAACTCTTTTGGCCACAAGTAATGTTGCCAAACCTCAAGAACTCTAATTAATGCATACAATTCTTTATCATATATTGGATAGTTCAACTTAGCACCAGAAAGTTTCTCAGAAAAATATGCAATTGGGCGACCCTCTTGCATCAACACACCACCAATTCCAATACCACTAGCATCACATTCAATCTCAAATTGTTTATTGAAATCAGGAAGTGCAAGCAACGGTGCAGAAGTTAATAATCTCTTTAGTTCATCAAAAGCATGATCTTGGGCAGCGCCCCACTCAAATATTACACCCTTTTTAGTTAAGTCATTCAAAGGTGCAGCAATAGTACTAAAGTTGGGCACAAATCTTCTATAAACCCAGCTAGACCATGAAAACTTCTAACTTGACTCACATTCATGGGAGTAGGCCAATTTTGAATAGCTTCAATTTTAGACACATCTACTTCTACTCCATGCTTAGAGACAACATAACCCAGAAAGATAACCTTATCTTTGCAAAATGTGCACTTCTCAAGATTACCATAGAGTTTATTATCACGCAACACTTGCAAAACATGTCGAATATGTATAGTATGATCAGATTCATTGCGGCTGTAAATTAATATGTCATCAAAGTACACAACCACAAACTTGCCAATAAATTCACGCAAAACATGGTTCATCAGTCTCATGAAAGTGTTAGGTGCATTAGTCAAACCAAAAGGAATTACTAACCACTCATATAAACCAAATTTTGTTTTAAAGGTTGTTTTCCACTCATCCCCTTCTTTCATCCTAATTTGATAATAACCACTACGCAAATCAATTTTAGAGAAAACAGCAGCACCACTCAATTCATCTAGCATATCCTCTAAACGGGGAATAGGGTGACGATATCGAATAGTAATGTTGTTTATAGCTCTACAATCTGCGCACATACGCCAAGTACCATCTTTCTTAGGAACTAGAATAACAGGAACATCACAAGGACTAAGGCTTATGCGGATATAACCTTTGTCGAGTAGCGTTTGTACTTGCTTCTGTATCTCCTTCGTCTCTTCGGGGTTTGTTCTATATGGTGCCCGATTGGGTAGCGAAGCTCCGGGAATCAAGTCGATTTGATGCTCAATACCTCGCAATGGTGGAAGTCCTGCAGGTACCTCACCAGAAACACGTCGCCAAATTCATGCAAAACATTAGAAACACCAAGAGGAAAAGGGGTCATGTCGTTAGAAACCAAAACCGTACCCCTGTACAAGAGCACAAGCGGCATGGCTGTAGGATCCTCGCTAAATTCTCTCATGTCTTCTTTGGTGGCTAATGAGACTAAGGAATTCACTCTCTCACTTTTCGTTATATCACTCACAACATTACAATTCTCTCGCCTATCTAAAGAAGCATCCTCCAAGTTAACTTCAACTTTCTGAAGAGATTCATTGACAATTTGTTGTGGTGTCATAGGCTGTAAGTTGATTTTCTTGCCCTTGAACTCCAAGTGATATGTATTGGCACGGCCATTGTGTTGCACAGAACGGTCATAGAGCCAAGGCCTACCCAATAGTAGGTGACACACTGTCATAGGAACAACATCAAAATCAATGGCATCCTTATACGGTCCGATCGCAAATTCAACACGCACCATGTGATTTACCTTCATCTCACCATTGTCGCTCAACCACTGAATATAGTATGGATGCGGGTGCGGTAGATACTTCAACTTCAGCTTGGTACAAAACTTATTGCTTGCTAAATTGCGGCAACTCCCGCCATCAATAATGACCTTGCAAGCCTTATCAGGACCAACTAAAGCCTTTGTTTGGAACAAATTGCAGCGCTGAGTAGATGCACTAGGCAACACATTAAGAGCACGCTGCGACACAACAATGGTGCGAGCTTCAGACGGATAAGCATCTTCACGATCAGTGTCATAGTCATCATCTTCTGGAGCATTAGGATCAACATCATCTCCAGTCTCATACTCATTGTCCTCATTGATAATCATGACTTTGTGGTTAGGACAATCTCTTTTGAAGTGACATTTGCCACCACATGTATGACAAGCCATATCACGGTTACGCGTAGTAGACATGTTAGAACCACTCGTACTTGCAGCAGATTCGGACTTCTTTGTGTTAGACACATTGGAGACCGACTTGCTAGGCGGAGTAGAGTATGGTGCAGAGCGCGTCGATGGTGCGGGCGTCGTAGATGGGGGCGTGCGGGGTGTAAAACGCCCAGCTCCCGTAGTACGACCTTTGACCTTTGCTTCGTCAGCCAACTGTGATTCGGCTTCTCTTGCATGATGTAACAATTGATTCATATTGGTGTAACTGTAGTGACGAACAATGCCTTTGATATCACACTTCAAACCGTTGAGGAAACGCTGCATTTTCATCTCGAGAGACTCACGGACACGGCCACGCTGCATAAGCATCTCCATCTCCATGTAGTATTCATCCACAGTCTTCACACCTTGCCTCAAAAGAGTCAATTTATCAAATATATTCCGCAAGTAATTTGTAGGCACAAAGCGAGAAGTCATTGCCTCCTTCATAGCACGCCATGTGCATATAGGTTGCTCACCATCCTCATCTCGGTTACGAACAAATGCATCCCACCAACGCAATGCATAGCCATCAAATTCGGAAGACGCAAGCTTTATCTTCCTATCTTCAGTATAATGTGGATGTAAGCTCCATAACTTCTCAATCTTGAGCTCCCAAGTGAGGTATTCTTCAACATCAGCTCCTCCTTCAAACTTGGGTATAGAAAACTTGGGCTTACCCAATCCATCTTCCTCATCTTGTCCATGACCATTGCGGCCAAGTGGGGCCCAACCGCGAGGACGATTACCACGTGGCGCACCACGAGCATTGTGTGCATCATCTTGAAGCTCAGGATCTTCGTCATCTTCTTGTTGTTGTTGTGCGGTCAAATTCTCAACAGCTAAGCGCAAATCAGCAAGACTGCGCTGTATATCCGTCACTTGATCTTGCATTGTAGTGACGGTCACATTAGTAGCATCCAGCTTTTGGGAGATCTCTTGGACCGTCCCATTAAGCACCTCGTCCTGAGCGTGGAATTCACGTCGCATCTTATTACGAAGAGCCTCAAACTCCCTCCATGTGATGATATCTGCAGCACTCTTGTTTTCCTGGTTAACAAGTTTGTGATCACTAGCAGACATCGTTAGTAGATTAGTGCACTAGATCAAAAATATATGGTGGTACTCTCACAACTCACTCAAAACTGATAAGAAAAGGAAATCTTACCGCTCCAAAGTGAATTAGTATTGCTTACCACTTGTAGTAACAACTAGTGCACGGATGTAGCGAAGCGAATATCAAGGGTATAAAAACAAATCACACGGCAAAGCAGGATATATATGAGGTTGTAGATAGGCTACCTATTTGCACCAATAACAAGCTCTAGCGCTGACCATAGACAACCAATGAGACTCACACAAGGCGATATAATGGGGCAATGCAACTATATGGAGAAAAGGTTGCAATACACTAGAGAGACGCTAAGCTCAACGAGACAGGCACAAGATTGCTCAACTACAGGTGCAGTAAAGTAAACTTTGGCCTGCACTTGATTCTTCTAGCACTTCACTTTTCTTTTTGGATTTTTCGTTTATAACGCAGCTATGTAGCTCTTTTTGCTTCTTTTCAATTTTTTGTTTATTTTTATTTTTATGACTCAACTCCTTGATAACACGGCCAACAAGATATGCAAAGAACCAAACCCTAATGAGCAGCCTGACGAGCGGTAAAACTAGTCTCTTCTGGGAAAGTTCCTAGTCACTTTATGTCGATGGGCTGTGTCTATGGTTGGGAACAAACACACTGTACGCTATGTGGACTCGGAGTAACAAGAACTGAAACTAGATGATTATAGAGACTCAAACCTAACAATACTAGATGCAAGAAAAAGATACGCAAAAACAACTACGAAAAGCAACTAAAACTTGAAATTAGTGCAATCTAAGGCTATGGCAAACCCTAACCCTAATGTTTTTGGTTTTTTCTGGATAGGAAAACACTCACAACTCAACTATGGGTGGATTGTGGATGGCTTACCGAGAAAAACTGGAAATCTGATACCAAGATGATAAGGGGTAGCCCGATCTTCTCAGTAAGCAGCGGTGGTGATGATGATCACGGGGTGATAGCAGCGGAGAAACACAACGATGTAGTATATGATAACTTGTATGACGCAATGAGATCTCTCGATTGGTCCCTATCGCCAATGCAACAGCTCTCAACCCTGCAAGATATTCGCAACTCCACACACTAGCGCACGTAGCCGCCGACCATGAAGCGGTAAGTTGCAACCGTCTAATTCCCAATGGAACAACAGATCACACAAGACTTTTTCAGGATCTACACAATATCAAGCAATATGGTGTAGGGATTCAATAGTTTTGCTAGAGCAAACAACTAAGAACTAGGGTTTATCTTAAACGTGGTCTAAAGCAACTTTGGGGGCGTCCTATGGACTTATATAGGCATGCAGGACGACTTCAGGTCGAAAAAGTACGAAAATAACCGACCCAGAATAGATCTGGTCGAGACAGACTCGGACACGGCCGGTCTGGAGGCCGGTCGACCGGGCCTGGGACCGGACGGTCCGGTTTGGACCGGGTCTGGCGCCGGGTGATGACCGGGTGAACCTCCCGGGCTTATTGGATAGTGCCCGGATGGCACAAGCGTAAAATCCGGTTGAAACCGGATCGATCCGGCGTGGGGGCCCGTTGGACTGGCCCTGGGACCGGGCGGCCCGACGGTGCGGTCGGTTGACCGGTCCTAGCGCCGGCTGGAACATCTTCTCCTTTCGCGCATGCCTCCCGCTCCTCCCTCGCGCGTCCATGAGATATCTTCATGTCCAGCTCCATGTCCAGCTTCATGTCCTTCACGTTCAGCTGCTTCTCTCCTCCTCGTGCGATGCTTGTCTTCACTTCATACCTGATGATACACAAGTAATGGGACTTAGGTAGTATAAAGTTCTGATCAATCAAAGTATTGTTTAGGAACAAGTTCACATGTCGTTTAAGTAGCTTCGCACGAGCTCGTGTCATTGGTCCAATCCTAACTTCATTGAACTTGAGCTTCACAGCAGGATCATCTTCAACTTGTAATGACGGAGGTAGTAATGAGGTAGGGATGTCCTCATCACTACCTGAATAAGAGCATCTCCAGCCGCGTCCCCCAAAGCGTCCCCCAAACCGCGCCGGATTGAGCATTTGGGGGACGTGTTTTGTTCGTGCCGCCTTTGGGGGACGTCGCTCCCCAGCCGCGTCCCCCAAATGCCGCCCCCAATCAAGAATTCAAATTTTGCATTCAAAAGAGATCGTTCCCGCCGAATCGTCGCGATCAGAGTAGCGGCGATCAAAGTACTAGGCGCGCGATCATATTACAGACCATATAGTGCATGCTAAATTAGAAGAAGGGGTTGGTCGACGGCGACGTATCCTGAGTCGACGCAGGCCCGTCGATCACGACGACCTCGTCGCGATCTGCCTGGTGCTGTGCATGCTCCGTCTCCTCCACCGCTGTCGCGTAGGCCGACGATGGTGTAGCAGTCGAAGACGCGGCAGCTGGCTCTTGCGCCGCAGTTGTTGCCGCTACCGCTTCCTGGGCCGCCGCGTCGGCCGCCGCCATTTTGGCTTCGTTGTCGTCGAGGATCTGGCCTTTGAAGAAGTTGTGCGCCGCCCGCGTCCGGGGGGACATTCCCTCTGTCGACGCTCTCAGCAGGGACATGTCGTCCCTGCGTTTGTTGAGCTCCAACTTCTCCTCTTGCCTCTTCAGCAGCTCCGCCCACCTTTCGTCGTTCTTTTTGGCGCGGGAGAGAAAGGTCGAGGAGACGTCCGCGAGGCATTTCGTGATCGACGCCTGCGTCTTCTCACACGACGTGGCGTCGGCCAAGGCAGCCTTGGCAGCCTTGTTGCCAGTAGGACGCCCTGCCGACGTTGCCGACGCCGCGTCCAGATCAATGGCGTCCTTCCCCTTGGACAGCGACAGGCACGTCAACCACCATTTCTCATTCCCTTTGAGCTTGCTATAGCAATGCATCAGCGCGAACGGCTTATGCCCATCCGAGTTCCTCGCGTAAACCTCCATGGCCCTATCAAACTAGCCAAAGGAAGCGGAATCATTTCATCGAACACAATGTAGGCGCTACAGATTATGGAAGAAAGAGTCGTACCATTTGGGAGAGGTCTGCGCCGCTCTCGGCTCTGGTCAGTAATTCCTGATGGTATCCATGGAAGGAGTTCACCGATGCCTGGATGATGGCCCATCGCGTCGACATTTCCTTTTGGTCATCTTCATTGTCACTTTGTTGTAGTCGCCCTTGATGAGCTTGCGCTCATCGAACTCGGCCTTGATTCTCGCCCAATACTTCCCGTGTTTTTGGTTGGCGCCTATGATGGAGTCATGGCTCACCGTCGCCCACGACTCGCACAGACAAAGATCCTCCAAAGCCGTCCACTTGGGGCCTCGTGTGCCTGACGCCTTCTTCTTCTTCTTTTTCTTCACGCCGTCCGCGTCGACCTCCACGAGATCATCGACACCGGCACCCTCCTCGTCTTCTTCCTCGCCGCCCTCTTCGTCCTCGTCGTCGTCCTCGTCCTCCACCCCCTCCTCTTCATCGTCCTGCTCTTCCTCAGCACCCTCAGCACCGGCGCCGTCGAATTCGAGCGGCCCCCTGCAGCCAGTGAAAGGGTCGCCGTACGCACCGGGTCCTGGCTCGCGCTGCTCGTACGCCGGGGAGTAGAGGTTGTTAGGGTTGAAGCCGCCATGCGGCAGTGCATCCTGGTAGTGCGGCGACAAGTTAGGCGTCACGCACCCGGGAGTGTCGGAGGGGCCGTTGTTGTAGAAGGCGGATGACGACGGAGAGAAGACTCCCGGAACGTACACCGGCACGTTCGTACTATATGGGCTCGCGTTAGTGGCGGCGAGACACCCGGCCATTAAGTGCTGGTGCTGGCGCGCCGCCAGAGCCTTCTTCTCCTGCTCTGCTGCCCTCCGTCCTTTCCGCTCCGCCGTCGACATCTTTCGGCGCAGACAGTCTTCATGCCACTGATCATCGGTCAATCCTTCCGGCCTCTTCTTCGGGGCCGGCGCCTTCCGCGGCTTTGCGAATGGCGCTTTCGCCCCTTTCGTCGCATTGCCCGGCGGCTTCTTGGCCGCTTTCTTGGCCATCTTCTTGGGGGCTACCGGCGGCGTCATGGAATGGGGAGAAGGTAGCGGCGGCGGGTGGACGGCGGGAGGGAGAAACAAATCGGTGGGGAAAGGAGAAATGAATCGGTGGCGGGGAAAGGAGAAATGAATCGGCGGCGGGGAAAGGAGAAATGAATCGGTGGCGGGGGAGGCCAGAAATGCACGGCGGGATAGGCGCGGTATGGCGGGAGGGGCGGGATTTGGCGGGAGTGGGAGACGATTTTTCACTGAGCCGCTAATGCGCCGGGCCCGCATCGGTTTGCCCACGCTTTTTGGTGTGTCCGGCGTCCCCGGTGCGTCCCGTGTGGGACGGGGACGGGCTCGGGGCGCCGGACACCGTATCGGGCCGCGCCGGACAAAAATGGGCTTTGGGGGACACGGCTGGAACACATTTTTTATCCGGCGCGCCCCAAATCCCTTTGGGGGACGCTTTGGGGGACGCGGCTGGAGATGCTCTTATCAAAACAAACCTTGCTATTAGTCGATTTTCCGTCGGGCGAGACTTTGCTTGGATAGGCAGTGGAAGCAGCGAAGTTTGAGAGAAGCTTTGGAGAGGGGGAAGATGGACGGAGGGCTTATAGTGCCTCTTAGCAGGCGCGAAACGGTGGCGGCCGACGGAGCGGAATCTTTCTCATGAAGCGACCCGAGGAGAGCGTCTCTGTATGGCGTCGGCGATCGAGGAGCGCTGACAGGATAAGGGTTAGGGTTCGTAGACTGAAGCGCGGTGGCCGGTGATGGCATGGTGGCTATGTTGCATGCGGTTAGGGCATCTCCAGCGGGGCGACGCATATTTATGTCCGTTTGCGTCGGGCACGGACACAAAAAACATCTGCATGTCCGCATGCGTCTGCCCCTTCTCCAGCGGCAGGGACGCATTTATTTGACCGCATGTGTGATTAGAGGGGAGAGAGAGAAAAAGATTCTGTTTGTGTGGCTAGGAATAAACGCATGCGTGATTAAAGGAGGAGAGAGAGGGTTGCATGCAGCCCAACCGGACACAAACGAACGCGCGGACGCGTCCGCAGAGACGCATTCCTTGTAATATCCCAGGTAATGGGGTTACAAAAATAGAGGAAACAGATGTGTGCATTGCATTCATGCATAGAAAATCTGGGGAATTTTCGCGCTTTAAAGTAAAACAGTCACAGTAACTGAAGTTTCACTTGACCTTGGTGGAATTGAAGTAGCTCATCAAGTCAAGCGCTATAAACCTCAATGTGACTTTGCTTAAATCTTGTTTTGGGTAGAGATGATTTGATCTAAGGGGTTAGATCAAATAGAACTAATAATCAACACAACAACACTTTACTCAATGATCAAATGCTTGATCTTATAAAAGATTATGTTATGGTAATCATTGCCACAATCTATGAACATCCATTTAATTGGAAATCAAGTAACAATAATTGGAGAAACTATTCCTAACTTACCTTTTCCATGCCTTAAACTAATCCTTGATCCTACCATGAACCTCATGGTAACCAGTTCACTTCATTCTTGGAAACAAGACAAGGAGATAAACTCTAGAAATATATATTCCTCTCTACTACATATTAATATACATCAAACCTAGAGAAGTGAGAGTTCTATGTTACTTATTAGAGGATCAATGATAAACCTTGAACTGAACCTTGGATATAAATATCCATATGATCACAACATCATCTTCAAGAAGAATCCTAGGATATTATTGAAGTCTTTCCCAAATGAGAGAGAGCATTCATATCAATCCTAGCCTTACCTAATTAAGAACCAAGAACAATTCTTGAACTAAAGTATTAGGAGGTTAACCATTTCATCTTGGAGTGGTGAGACAACCTAACATCACATGGAATAATACCATATCCATGAACTGATAAAGTAAGGAGGAGATTAGCTCAACCAAGATAGCCAAGTGGAGTTTTAGACTTAATATTTATTTAGATATGGTGAATGCACCATAAACCCTAGAATAAACCATACCTTTGTAAGAGAGCTCAAGCTAAGGTGTTACACTCAAGAAAGTTAAGCCAACAATTGAATGTGAGGAAGAGAACTATCCATATAACCAGATAATAATATCAACATTGTTTAAGTAGAACCCTAACAGAATATCTCAGGCATTCTCCTGCTGGGATATAAAAGTATTGAGACAACCATGATCATGTCAATCCTAGAAAAGAAAATAGAAGTGCTATACCTTGATTGATCAAGACAATACTTGATCATGGAAGAGAGAACTCCTTTAATGAGAGATCATTAGTAAGCCAAACCTTGATCATTATAAACTGAGTGATGATCATAAACCCTAAGAACTCGAGGTAGAGATATTAAGAACAAGTGGATCATGCCTAATCCATGACCATGCTTTGGGAGCAATAGGAGAATAATCCAAATGCTAACACTTATATGATTAGTAGATATGATTCACCACATGAAATCATGGGGAGATCACTAATAAGCAATCCTAGACTTATATCCCAACCTTAACTTGTGAACCACTTGGTGATCATAAGTAGTATTCTACCATATCTGCATTCCATTTATTCTTCACCTAAGAAACATAAGAAAACCAATTCTCAAGTCCTTAGTAATTAGAGGGAGAACAGAAACAATTAAACAACTAGCCATATTACCTTGGTTAGGGGATATTAAAACCTAGCAAATGCAGTATGGGTCATCTCAACTCTATAAACTAGAATTATATCTCAACTCTAGTTTATGTATCACTATGGTGATCATGATATAAACCATGCTATAATTGAGATTCAAACCAAATGTCACTAGGTAAATAGCATTGGAACCCTAGATTTGCACATCAAATAAATCTTATGCTTCAATTCTTGAACATAAGCAAAATCTTGTGCTACAATATATGGTTAAGACCCTATGTGAAGTGATCAATTATTTATCTTGGTAACCAAGATCAACCATGATTGAAACAATACCTACATAAATACTTTCAAAGATAAGGATAAGTATTAACCTTAACAAGTGGTTTATCATAGATACTATGCAACCCTAATACATTGGTGCTCACATAAAATCATGTGCAAGTGACCAATTCCCCAAATTGAAACCAAGTCTTAACACAACCTTTAAAATACTTTGAGTTGAAAGTATCAACAATAATAATCCAAATAATTGAATTCACAAGGAAAAAGAAAATTAAAAATAAGAATATAAGCTCATGCCTATTTATTTTTAATAAGCCAACAAGCATGACATATAAACAAATATAAAATACTTGCTTCATATTGGAGTGTGGTGTAATACATCACACTACCTCTTAATTGAATTGACATAATAAGAAACCTGCAAGAAAATTTTGAAAACAAATTAAATTCAAAACAGAATTCAATAAATGAAATTGTAAAACAAGAAAGAAAAAGAAAAAAACAGAAAAGGGGAGAGAAAAACCTTACCAAACCTTACCTATTCGGCCGAGCCCACCAGCAGCCCAGCAAATCCCAGCCCAACACGGCCCAGACCAGCCCAACATAACCCTTCATCTAAAAAACAGAGTGAGGGGGTCGTCCTCATCCTCTCAGGCGCGTGGACGACAGCACGAAGACGTGCTCGTCTTCTCCCTCGCGCTGGCACGCCCTCCTCGCTCGGCGTCGTGACGAGGCGCAGATCATCGCCATATAAAAGCCCACGACGAGTTCTAAGCCCCGGTTTCTTCCTCATTGCCCCAATTAAGCAAACCCTAGCCATACGGTGCCCGACCATCGTCGCCGATGGAGACCACCCCAGACCTCGCCGTGACCACCATTAGAACCACCGTGCTCGGCATGCCCAACGTGCGCAAGGAATCGAGCCAATAAGCTCTCAGACGCCGGTGGTAGCTCGTTCCCTTCCGCCGGTGTCTCATAGCAAATCGGAGAATTGCGTCGCCACCGTCGACAATCGTCGCCGTCGAGTCTTCACTACACATCACTGTAAGCTTGCGCTTCTCCCGAGCCCTCGATTGAGCCCCAGCATGCACCGTAGCTTGTTCCCGCCGTAGTTCACCTTGCGCCGCCGTCGGACATAGACGCCGCCGCCGCTCCGGCGACCATTGGGGAGCGGCGCCGCCACTATCTTGTTCATCTCGTCGCCCTGGTTCTAACGGGCCCGCGCATGACCCCGCGGGAGCAGCCCAGCACCGGCGACCGTCGGCAACTGGCCGTCGGCCAGCTTTTCCTTGCCACCTCGACGCCACCGTGGCGGATGACGTGGCTAGGACCCCACCAGTCATTGACTGTGGGTGTACCCTGGCCGGGTGTGTTTAGCCAATTCATTTCAAATTTAAATTCCAGAAAATACTGCAACTTCAAACAATTATAGAAAAATCATATTAACTCAGAAAAATAAAAATAAGACATCAAATTTTTTATAAAAGTAAATTCTATTTAATAAAAATATAATATGAAATTTTTATTTTTAATAAAAATTTAATTGTTTAATACTTATTATTTAAAGCCTTTAATTTTAATTCTAAATTCAATTAAAATTCAATAATTAGGAAAACTTCATAAAATAAATAAAAACCAGTAAGTAATTAAGGAAAACAATAAAATTAATTTTCCTTATCTATTAACTTATTAAATTCTTATTAGGAGGATTTTAAACCCTAATTAATAATTATCTTAATTATTAAAAATAATAAAATGCCAAATCCAATATTAATTTATTACAAAGTTATTAATAACTTCAACCTTATAGTGAAGTTATTAATTCAAGAACTTTAGGGTATTTAGAAAACCCTAATTTCATAAGTAATAGAACCAGGAACCCATA
This sequence comes from Lolium perenne, assembly GCF_019359855.2. Classification (NCBI taxonomy): domain Eukaryota; kingdom Viridiplantae; phylum Streptophyta; class Magnoliopsida; order Poales; family Poaceae; genus Lolium; species Lolium perenne. The sequence goes on along the minus strand of NC_067244.2, from coordinate 243,496,766 downwards.
ATTTAATGTGGGACCCTAAAACCCTAATACCATTAGGCAACCTAGCTCCATTTATTCATATGAACTAAATTGTTTCTAACCTAAACCCTAGGTTAGGATAAGTGATCATGATTCCTCTGATCCATAGAACCATACTAGCAAATAAATACTTGACTTGGCCACATAAAATGTAGAAGACCTATCACTAATTTACGGGTATTCCATGTGTTCATCCTCATCAGACCCAAATGATCAATTAGGGTCAACCAAATGTAAACCCTAGATCCTATTACCAAATCCATCATCCTCATTTAGCATCACACCCTTGTGATGAACCCTAATAGCAACCATACCTACTATTTGATATTACCTAACCATACTCCACTAAACCCTATCTGTGTAAGATAATCAATAATCATCCTACCTAGGAATCCACTATCTCTTACTTAGTGAATCCAATAGTAAAACCTAGACTACCTCAACCCGAATGGATATACTTCTTATTACTTAAGAAGTATGTTCTTCAAAAGTTATTCTTTTAAAGTAAATAAGGAGTAGCCATCAAACCTGCTTTATGGGATCTATAAACCCTAGCCAACTGTCACCAATAAGATATACCATCTTGTTAACAATTATTGGTAATTAAGATGTTTAGACTTAATTCAACCATACAAGCCCTAGTAGCTGATGAATCCAACTAGGTTGTGATCCATCTAATAACTACTTCAGAAACTAGATGAAACCATAGTCAACCATAGAACCCCACCAGTCTAATTATCATACTTGTTCTTTATTAAAGAACATGTTCTTCAAAAGTTATTCTTTTGAAGAATATAACAAGTACTCATTAATCATGCCATATAGTACTAAAATTGACAACTGTTCTTTACATGTTAACATTATGCCAATTATCATTCTTTGTGTGCTCAATTGATTACTGTACTTTATTATCTACCTGTTCATGATACCAAGTAATCACACCTGAATAAGAACCTTGTTTGTGAATCACTCTAAAAGTGCAACACACCCTGAATCAATTATTACCACTCACTAATCCTAAATCATCGGGGTTAGGTCACGCTTAGAGCGATTGCATCTCATTCTTATGCATTATTGCATCCTTGCCAATCTTTTAAACATCGTCCTTACCGGACGATGATGCTATTTCAGAATTTGGAGTTATTGCGTATCGAAGACCTTGCCTGCATAATCTTGCAGTCAAGAAAGGCAAGTTCATCACTTGCTCATGTCATTTGAGTATTTCTATCAAATTACTTGCAAAATACTATGGTTATCACTATTGCATAAAAATCAAAACCACTATTTTCATAACTATGAATATGACTATGTGGTTGGCAATGGAACCATGGATTGTGTTGATATGGTGGAGGTTCCATTGCAAGGGTTTATATCCATCTAGGATTAAACAACAAATGTCGCCAGTGATTCTTGTGCCGTAATACCCGTGTTAACCATAAGATCTGGAGTGGGACGGAATAGTCAACCATATTTCCACCTCTTGTACATCAACGGATTCGCTTACCGTAGACGGTTGTATCTTGCGGAGCAATTGGTGGGTGGGGAGCCCCTTCTAATTCCCCACGGTATAGCTGTTGCTTACCGTAGACGGTTGCTGCTTGCGGAACAATTGGTGGGTGGGGATCCCCTTCTAATTCCCCACGGTAATGTGGTCTATGATGGGTTGCAGCTACCGGCGAAGGAGTTTGGTTCGATCCCAGACTGTCGTCGTGGCCGGGGTCCACCCTGAAATTACGGGAATAATGGGACCGGCGAGGACCCAGGGTTGGGGCATGCAACAAAGGGTGGGTGTGCGAGGTAGCGGAGGAATATGATTGACTATGACCTTATACCGGGCCTCACACCAAAGGAAGTGTGGACGGGTCGCCCCCGGTTGGCACCAAGGTTAAGATCTCTTATGGGTAAAGCAACACACCTCTGCAGAGTGTAAAGAACCGTGACCTGTCACTCCCTGTTCCGGGATATGGAACTGCGAACGCGGCCGGAAAGGAGCTCCATGAAGTTCTAGTAAACCGGTGAAGGCTGACGGACATAGTTCTTCTGAATAAAAGCAACCTTTTGAAGAAATGATTATGAAAACCTGCATTGGTATTAGACTTTCTGGTCTAATGCCGTAGCTAGTGCATTAAACACCTCTTTCCTATAATGAACTTGTTGAGTACGCTCGTACTCATCCCACTCTTAAATCCCCTGCTTAGATATGGAGGCATCGAAGGAGGATCTACAGTGCAACTCGAAGACCGAGGAGTCAACAACTACTTCACGAGATAGGACCCTGTCGGAGGAGTCAGATACCACATCCAACAAGGAGAAAACCTAGTTTAGCCATAGAAGGGAACTAGCTTCCTAAACCTAGCTCCTATTTAGCTTGAGTCTATTCTTAGCCTCTGTAGTTAGTCAAATACTCTACAAATAGAGTTCGTGATAGGATTAGACTACGAGTCGTTCTTCTGGAATTATCTGCAGTTTTACCTCATTGTAAAGTAGGAGGCTGTGCTGATCTTATGTAACAGAGTCAATGTTGTAATTCTATAGACATGCCTTGGACCCGCATATGTTTCTGTTGTACCACTCTGAGCGATATAATACTAGTGGAACGGTGTTTCATTGGTGTTATATCAGACTTGCATACTACACCATGCAGTGGTATGCCGGGTCACCACAGTTGGTATCCGAGCAAATGCTTTGACCCTAGGATTAAAACCCTTTAAAGGAGACCTATAGGATTGGTAGTGTCTATAGGAAGTTTTCCTAGGTAAACCAAATACTTCTTATGACTTGAGATGGATATTCACTTGAGAATAATCCTGACACACTTGAGTCAACCTTTCTTATCTATCCTTCCTAAGTGAAGTTAGTTAGCTCATCCCAAATATGTAGCATACATTAAGTCCTTCAAACCATAGATGAGTAGATCACAGTTGGTATACAATACATGGTAGTCCAAAGGGAGGATACAACCATAAGGAAGATATCCTATTGGAAGATGTGTACCAACACTTATTATGGTTAAATAAAAATATTAAGACCTGTAATGGGAGTAATATAAAGTGATGAAGATAAGTATTTAAGGAAGATATCCTAATAGAAGATGTAGACCAGACAAGTAATAGGGTAAGTAAAATTTATCTAAACTTGTAAAACAACTGATAGTAAGTGATACAAACAAGTGATATGAGTAGTATAGACCATGATGAGTCAATCATGGGAAATAAGGAAGAGTGATAGGACTAATATATGTCTACTTACAGGGTAGAGTTGCTAATCATATATGATTCACCTGAGAATCATTATGTGATGGACTAGAACCTTATAATTAATTAAGAGGAGTACAATAAGAAGCCAAGTGCAAAACAATAGTGCAAGATTTGTGTTCCAAAAACCATGGGAACTGTGTCAAGTATATCAGAACCCTAGTTATATGGTAAGAACATATGGAAGTATATGAGCTATATTTCCATAGTTATGTGTTTAGAGTAGAAATGTTAGAACCTAGACATATTATGTGAGTTAGTCATTAACAAAATAGAAGTTAAAAGTTCCAAAGGAAATTAGGTTAACCTTGACCATCCCAAACCACTTTGTTTCAAGTTTATCACATTGCAAATGTGCAATTATGGTAAATGTTGAGATAAATAGTAGAAATCCCCATATTCGTGCTAAGTATCACGATATAAACCTATCTTATGTGGTGTTATATATCACACATCAGAGCCTGATGTTTAGAGATGTCTTACTCAACTATTTTATTCAGGCTTATGATGGTGTGTATTATATGCACAAAGCTGAATCTTCTTGGATTTTATTGGATTTTCATTGTTTGACTAGATCCATACATGAAGTTTGACTTTGGTATGCAAATGCATGTTGCAATATCAAGTCCTTACTTGATGCTATAGATCTAGAGGGTAATGGTATTCGTGTGTGGAAGCGACGAATTCTGGAAGATTTCGAAGTCAAGATGAAGGTTCATCAGATAAAGGAAACAAAGTTGTGGGAAGCAACCACAATAGTCAGAAGGAAGTACCAATCAAAACTCATGCTTTACCTCAACAAATGAGTACTTTAGTACATGAGAAGCATGAAGGTAAGAAATCTGGTGATTATGGAGAAGCTCAAGCAGATCCATAATTAATATAGAAGAGGGAATGCATGGGAAATCACCTTGGATACTATATTCATAGTGGTTTTCTTGCAAAATAAACCCTGAAGAGAGGAAGATGACCTATAAAACCATAGTAGATATAAGAAGACCATAATAGATAACAAATAGCCACAGTTGGTATAATAACCACAGCTGGTATCAGTTGGTATTACGAATAGTCCACGATTTAATTATTTGTAACAAAAGTTTGTGAACAAATAAAAATCTTGTCAGCCAAATAACTAGATCTATAATCATTTAGTCGAAGGATTCACATTGGAGGTCCACAATTGAGTGGATACACCACAAACATTCTTCGCGAGACCTTAGAAGAAGTAAAACCCATAAGTTAGAACAAGACCAATAATCCAACCATAAGTTCAATAGTTGGAAGGAAAAGGAATTGAAGACCATAAGAAAACTCTAAGGGGTAGAGTAAAGATTGAGTTGACTGTACAATGACTCAATACTTTAAGCAAGATAGAAGAAGAAGGTCTGAACTGAGAGGAAGTTCGATCTTATTTTCATAAGATTGTTGAACAATACCTTCAGAAGGAGGTCAGACAAGAAGCCGAGGTTCATACCTCGAGGAAGTAAGAAGTAGACTATAACTTGAGAAAGTGAGTAATATTCACTCAGCAGTTCGATAGCTCAAGTAATCTAAGGTTAATGAAGTTGGATGAAGGAAATACCATAGACCAAATACAGTTCAAAAGGGCCAAAGACCGAAGAAGATTGAACATACCAATACCAAAGACTAATAGAATGATTCCTTTCATGGAACCTAAATAAACCAAAATAGTTATAGGTATCAATAATAAGCCATGATTGGATGGACTAAATGAGTCTAATCCATTCCTAGGGAAATAAACCATCACGAACATTCCCATGATAAATACCTTACTAGTACCATTATTGCAGTTTTGGTAGTAAGGGAAAACAAAGACCTATTTTATCAAATAGGAGAATGTTATCCAATTAGTCCTCAATTAAGACTGTCAGGACAAGAAGAAGTCCCAACCATTGAATATTCAATGAGAAAGGAAACAAGATTATAATATTAAAAGAAATCATGGAATTGAAGTAAGAACCATGGTTCAGAGACAAACCATAATGGATTCCAGGAAGAATCTGGACAAGGGATATATTCAATTATATCCAGTGAGATCATTACGGAGTTCTAGAAAAGTTTAAGTCTGCATAAGTCAGAACCACACTTCGGAAACGTGAGAGAGATCAAACTTCGAGGACGAAGTTTAGTTTAAGGGGTAGAGACTGTAATATCCCAGGTAATGGGGTTACAAAAATAGAGGAAACAGATGTGTGCATTGCATTCATGCATAGAAAATCTGGGGAATTTTCGCGCTTTAAAGTAAAACAGTCACAGTAACTGAAGTTTCACTTGACCTTGGTGGAATTGAAGTAGCTCATCAAGTCAAGCGCTATAAACCTCAATGTGACTTTGCTTAAATCTTGTTTTGGGTAGAGATGATTTGATCTAAGGGGTTAGATCAAATAGAACTAATAATCAACACAACAACACTTTACTCAATGATCAAATGCTTGATCTTATAAAAGATTATGTTATGGTAATCATTGCCACAATCTATGAACATCCATTTAATTGGAAATCAAGTAACAATAATTGGAGAAACTATTCCTAACTTACCTTTTCCATGCCTTAAACTAATCCTTGATCCTACCATGAACCTCATGGTAACCAGTTCACTTCATTCTTGGAAACAAGACAAGGAGATAAACTCTAGAAATATATATTCCTCTCTACTACATATTAATATACATCAAACCTAGAGAAGTGAGAGTTCTATGTTACTTATTAGAGGATCAATGATAAACCTTGAACTGAACCTTGGATATAAATACCCATATGATCACAACATCATCTTCAAGAAGAATCCTAGGATATTATTGAAGTCTTTCCCAAATGAGAGAGAGCATTCATATCAATCCTAGCCTTACCTAATTAAGAACCAAGAACAATTCTTGAACTAAAGTATTAGGAGGTTAACCATTTCATCTTGGAGTGGTGAGACAACCTAACATCACATGGAATAATACCATATCCATGAACTGATAAAGTAAGGAGGAGATTAGCTCAACCAAGATAGCCAAGTGGAGTTTTAGACTTAATATTTATTTAGATATGGTGAATGCACCATAAACCCTAGAATAAACCATACCTTTGTAAGAGAGCTCAAGCTAAGGTGTTACACTCAAGAAAGTTAAGCCGACAATTGAATGTGAGGAAGAGAACTATCCATATAACCAGATAATAATATCAACATTGTTTAAGTAGAACCCTAACAGAATATCTCAGGCATTCTCCTGCTGGGATATAAAAGTATTGAGACAACCATGATCATGTCAATCCTAGAAAATAAAATAGAAGTGCTATACCTTGATTGATCAAGACAATACTTGATCATGGAAGAGAGAACTCCTTTAATGAGAGATCATTAGTAAGCCAAACCTTGATCATTATAAACTGAGTGATGATCATAAACCCTAAGAACTTGAGGTAGAGATATTAAGAACAAGTGGATCATGCCTAATCCATGACCATGCTTTGGGAGCAATAGGAGAATAATCCAAATGCTAACACTTATATGATTAGTAGATATGATTCACCACATGAAATCATGGGGAGATCACTAATAAGCAATCCTAGACTTATATCCCAACCTTAACTTGTGAACCACTTGGTGATCATAAGTAGTATTCTACCATATCTGCATTCCATTTATTCTTCACCTAAGAAACATAAGAAAACCAATTCTCAAGTCCTTAGTAATTAGAGGGAGAACAGAAACAATTAAACAACTAGCCATATTACCTTGGTTAGGGGATATTAAAACCTAGCAAATGCAGTATGGGTCATCTCAACTCTATAAACTAGAATTATATCTCAACTCTAGTTTATGTATCACTATGGTGATCATGATATAAACCATGCTATAATTGAGATTCAAACCAAATGTCACTAGGTAAATAGCATTGGAACCCTAGATTTGCACATCAAATAAATCTTATGCTTCAATTCTTGAACATAAGCAAAATCTTGTGCTACAATATATGGTTAAGACCCTATGTGAAGTGATCAATTATTTATCTTGGTAACCAAGATCAACCATGATTGAAACAATACCTACATAAATACTTTCAAAGATAAGGATAAGTATTAACCTTAACAAGTGGTTTATCATAGATACTATGCAACCCTAATACATTGGTGCTCACATAAAATCATGTGCAAGTGACCAATTCCCCAAATTGAAACCAAGTCTTAACACAACCTTTAAAATACTTTGAGTTGAAAGTATCAACAATAATAATCCAAATAATTGAATTCACAAGGAAAAAGAAAATTAAAAATAAGAATATAAGCTCATGCCTATTTATTTTTAATAAGCCAACAAGCATGACATATAAACAAATATAAAATACTTGCTTCATATTGGAGTGTGGTGTAATACATCACACTACCTCTTAATTGAATTGACATAATAAGAAACCTGCAAGAAAATTTTGAAAACAAATTAAATTCAAAACAGAATTCAATAAATGAAATTGTAAAACAAGAAAGAAAAAGAAAAAAACAGAAAAGGGGAGAGAAAAACCTTACCAGACCTTACCTATTCGGCCGAGCCCACCAGCAGCCCAGCAAATCCCAGCCCAACACGGCCCAGACCAGCCCAACATAACCCTTCGTCTAAAAAACAGAGTGAGGGGGTCGTCCTCATCCTCTCAGGCGCGTGGACGACAGCACGAAGACGTGCTCGTCTTCTCCCTCGCGCTGGCACGCCCTCCTCGCTCGGTGTCGTGACGAGGCGCAGATCATCGCCATATAAAAGCCCACGACGAGTTCTAAGCCCCGGTTTCTTCCTCATTGCCCCAATTAAGCAAACCCTAGCCGTACGGTGCCCGACCATCGTCGCCGATGGAGACCACCCCAGACCTCGCCGTGACCACCATTAGAACCACCGTGCTCGGCATGCCCAACGTGCGCAAGGAATCGAGCCAATAAGCTCTCAGACGCCGGTGGTAGCTCATTCCCTTCCGCCGGTGTCTCACAGCAAATCGGAGAATTGCGTCGCCACCGTCGACAATCGCCGCCGTCGAGTCTTCACTACACATCACTGTAAGCTTGCGCTTCTCCCGAGCCCTCGATTGAGCCCCAGCATGCACCGTAGCTTGTTCCCGCCGTAGTCCACCGTGCGCCGCCGTCGGACATAGACGCCGCCGCCGCTCCGGCGACCATTGGGGAGCGGCGCCGCCACTATCTTGTTCATCTCGTCGCCCTGGTTCTAACGGGCCCGCGCATGACCCGCGGAGCAGCCCAAAGACTGGCGATCGGCAGAATCGGCCGTCGGCCAGCTTTTCCTTGCCACCTCGACGCCACCGTGGCGGATGACGTGGCTAGGACCCCACCAGTCATTGATCAGGTGTACCTGGCCGGGTGTGTTTAGCCAATTCATTTCAAATTTAAATTCCAGAAAATACTGCAACTTCAAACAATTATAGAAAAATCATATTAACTCAGAAAAATAAAAATAAGACATCAAATTTTTTATAAAAGTAAATTCTATTTAATAAAAATATAATATGAAATTTTTATTTTTAATAAAAATTTAATTGTTTAATACTAATTATTTAAAGCCTTTAATTTTAATTCTAAATTCAATTAAAATTCAATAATTAGGAAAACTTCATAAAATAAATAAAAACCAGTAAGTAATTAAGGAAAACAATAAAATTAATTTTCCTTATCTATTAACTTATTAAATTCTTATTAGGAGGATTTTAAACCCTAATTAATAATTATCTTAATTATTAAAAATAATAAAATGCCAAATCCAATATTAATTTATTACAAAGTTATTAATAACTTCAACCTCATAGTGAAGTTATTAATTCAAGAACTTTAGGGTATTTAGAAAACCCTAATTTCATAAGTAATAGAACCAGGAACCCATAATTTAATGTGGGACCCTAAAACCCTAATACCATTAGGCAACCTAGCTCCATTTATTCATATGAACTAAATTGTTTCTAACCTAAACCCTAGGTTAGGATAAGTGATCATGATATTTTTCCTCTGATCCATAGAACCATACTAGCAAATAAATACTTGGCTTGGCCACATAAAATGTAGAAGACCTATCACTAATTTACGGGTATTCCATGTGTTCATCCTCATCAGACCCAAATGATCAATTAGGGTCAACCAAATGTAAACCCTAGATCCTATTACCAAATCCATCATCCTCATTTAGCATCACACCCTTGTGATGAACCCTAATAGCAACCATACCTACTATTTGATATTACCTAACCATACTCCACTAAACCCTATCTGTGTAAGATAATCAATAATCATCCTACCTAGGAATCCACTATCTCTTACTTAGTGAATCCAATAGTAAAACCTAGACTACCTCAACCCGAATGGATATACTTCTTATTACTTAAGAAGTATGTTCTTCAAAAGTTATTCTTTTAAAGTAAATAAGGAGTAGCCATCAAACCTGCTTTATGGGATCTATAAACCCTAGCCAACTGTCACCAATAAGATATACCATCTTGTTAACAATTATTGGTAATTAAGATGTTTAGACTTAATTCAACCATACAAGCCCTAGTAGCTGATGAATCCAACTAGGTTGTGATCCATCTAATAACTACTTCAGAAACTAGATGAAACCATAGTCAACCATAGAACCCCACCAGTCTAATTATCATACTTGTTCTTTATTAAAGAACATGTTCTTCAAAAGTTATTCTTTTGAAGAATATAACAAGTACTCATTAATCATGCCATATAGTACTAAAATTGACAACTGTTCTTTACACGTTAACATTATGCCAATTATCATTCTTTGTGTGCTCAATTGATTACTGTACTTTATTATCTACCTGTTCATGATACCAAGTAATCACACCTGAATAAGAACCTTGTTTGTGAATCACTCTAAAAGTGCAACACACCCTGAATCAATTATTACCACTCACTAATCCTAAATCATCGGGGTTAGGTCACGCTTAGAGCGATTGCATCTCATTCTTATGCATTATTGCATCCTTGCCAATCTTTTAAACATCGTCCTTAGCGGACGATGATGCTATTTCTGAATTTGGAGTTATTGCGTATCGAAGACCTTGCCTGCATAATCTTGCAGTCAAGAAAGGCAAGTTCATCACTTGCTCATGTCATTTGAGTATTTCTATCAAATTACTTGCAAAATACTATGGTTATCACTATTGCATAAAAATCAAAACCACTATTTTCATAACTATGAATATGACTATGTGGTTGGCAATGGAACCATGGATTGTGTTGATATGGTGGAGGTTCCATTGCAAGGGTTTATATCCATCTAGGATTAAACAACAAATGTCGCCAGTAATTCTTGTGCCGTAATACCCGTGTTAACCATAAGATCTGGAGTGGGACGGAATAGTCAACCGTATTTCCACCTCTTGTACATCAACGGATTCGCTTACCGTAGACGGTTGTATCTTGCGGAGCAATTGGTGGGTGGGGAGCCCCTTCTAATTCCCCACGGTATAGCTGTTGCTTACCGTAGACGGTTGCTGCTTGCGGAACAATTGGTGGGTGGGGATCCCCTTCTAATTCCCCACGGTAATGTGGTCTATGATGGGTTGCAGCTACCGGCGAAGGAGTTTGGTTCGATCCCAGACTGTCGTCGTGGCCGGGGTCCACCCTGAAATTACGGGAATAATGGGACCGGCGAGGACCCAGGGTCGGGGCATGCAACAAAGGGTGGGTGTGCGAGGTAGCGGAGGTATATGACCTTATACCGGGCCTCACAGCAAAGGAAGTGTGGACGGGTCGCCCCCGGTTGGCACCAAGGTTAAGATCTCTTATGGGTAAAGCAACACACCTCTGCAGAGTGTAAAGAACCGTGACCTGTCACTCCCTGTTCCGGGATATGGAACTGCGAACGCGGCCGGAAAGGAGCTCCATGAAGTTCTAGTAAACCGGTGAAGGCTGACGGACATAGTTCTTCTGAATAAAAGCAACCTTTTGAAGAAATGATTATGAAAACCTGCATTGGTATTAGACTTTCTGGTCTAATGCCGTAGCTAGTGCATTAAACACCTCTTTCCTATAATGAACTTGTTGAGTACGCTCGTACTCATCCCACTCTTAAATCCCCTGCTTAGATATGGAGGCATCGAAGGAGGATCTACAGTGCAACTCGAAGACCGAGGAGTCAACAACTACTTCACGAGACAGGACCCTGTCGGAGGAGTCAGATACCACATCCAACAAGGAGAAAACCTAGTTTAGCCATAGAAGGGAACTAGCTTCCTAAACCTAGCTCCTATTTAGCTTGAGTCTATTCTTAGCCTCTGTAGTTAGTCAAATACTCTACAAATAGAGTTCGTGATAGGATTAGACTACGAGTCGTTCTTCTGGAATTATCTGCAGTTTTACCTCATTGTAAAGTAGGAGGCTGTGCTGATCTTATGTAACAGAGTCAATGTTGTAATTCTATAGACATGCCTTGGACCCGCATATGTTTCTGTTGTACCACTCTGAGCGATATAATACTAGTGGAACGGTGTTTCATTGGTGTTATATCAGACTTGCATACTACACCATGCAGTGGTATGCCGGATCACCACATTCCTGGCGCATATTTGGTCCACGTTTGCATCAGGACGGACACTGCGGACGTTTTGCGTCGCCCCGCTGGAGAGCGTTTTTTGTCCGCGGAGACGGGAACGGATGAAAAACGTCCGTTTGCGTCGCCCCGCTGGAGATGCCCTTAGGCCATCAATTGGCGCGTGAGCAACTTGGTTTTGAGGGCTGATCAGTGGGTGAGCTCGGTTCAGGGTGTTTCATGGAAGCGGGTTGGTGGAGAGTGTGTTGACGGCGTGGACCACGTCCTTAGAGCAAGTTCAATAGTAGAGCCAACTGTTGGCTATAAGCCAAGTGTCATGTCATCTATAGTCATTCTACAGTCAGCGTGTACAATAGTGAGCTATAAAATTGTACTACTTTATCTATGTATAGCCCACCATTCATTCTCACATAGTGTCTAGAAGCGCGTGCTAGAGCTGGCTCTTGCATAAGAGCCCACTCATTTTCTCTTTCCTTCTCTCTCTCCACCAACTAGGTAACAATATATTATTTTAATCCTTATAGCCAGCTGAGTAGGACTTATTGTACTTGCTCTTATGCGTCGGTTGATGAACAGTGGTCGTGGTGGCAGAGGATAGGAGAGGCGATGCGACGTTCTGCTTTTGACCTGATGGGGCAAGTGGAGAGGTGATTGATTTTTCCAATTGCGAGGGCTGCAGAGTGGCAGGTGCCGGCGAATGGCTTTGGTCAGCGATTAGCTATGGTCCTAGGGGCGCAGCTATCACTACTGTACGGTAGAGATTTAGAGGCATTTCAAAGTGCCTCTAATTATTTTTAGAGGCACTATAAAAAATGTCCCGAATGCTTGTGTCCCTAATTGAAATAGCGGTACTTTGAATGAAATATCCCAAATATATTTAGGGGCACTTTGAGATTTGCCTCTAAACGTTTTTTGGGGCACTTTGAGATTTGCCTCTAAAGGTTTTAGAGACACTTTGAGATTTGCCTCTAAAAGTTTTCAGGGGTATTTTAAGATTTGACTCTAAAGGTTTTTAGCGGCACTTTGAGATTTGCCTCTAAAGGTTTTTAGAGGCACTTTGAGATTTGCCTCTAAACTTTTTTAGGGGCAGTTTGAATTTTCCTCTAAAGGTTTTTAGGGCACTTTGAGATTTTCCTCTAAAGGTTTTCAGGGGCAGTTTGAATTTTGCCTCTAAGGCCTCGTTTGGTGACAGTGTTTTTGGAGGTGTTTGGGCCGGTTTTGGAGTGTTTTTTTCGGGCTCGATGAAAACACCCAAAAACACGTCGAAACGCTCGTGTGCTGTTCGGTAGGCCGGTTTTGGCCCGTTTAGGCCCGACGAAACCGGCCGAAACCCGTCGGGCCGGGGCGGAAGGAAAACGCGAGCCCCCCCCCTCGCGTTTCTGTCGGGCTGGCGACGCGGGCGACGACGGAGGACGACGAGAGGCGACGCTGGCCGGTCGCCGCCACCGACGCTCCAAGACCACGCCGCCGCCGACGCTCCCTCAAGGCTCCAAGACCACGCCGCCGACGCTTCCCCCTCTCAGGTACCTACCCTCTCCTCTCGACCTCACCGCCCCCAACCGATCCCTCTCAGATCCGCCGCTCCAAGATCCCGCCGGGACGCCCGTCGACGAGGGGCGTCTCACGCGTCGTCCGGCCAGCTCGGGTGACATCCAGTTCTCTGTACATCGGTAGTGACTAGGGGATTTAGGTGCGATTTGAGCTCTGAGCGATGGAATCGTAGTGATTTGTAGATTGATTGAACCGAAACTTTCAACCCTGCGGATATGCTAATTAGACGTTACAAGTTCAAGGTTTAGAATGTACAAGTTCAAGGTTTAGAATTTCTCTGTTATGTAAACACCTGCTAAGTTGTTACTAGTAGCCTGATAGCTTCTAGTGGTTCTATTTGCAGTTCCTCGGGTCAGTTATCTCAACTCCGAAAACACTTGTTTGGGAATGCCATGAGTGTATTGTCTTTGGATTTTTGGTAACTAGCCAACTGAAAACGAGTATTAGACTATTAGTCTATGTTTAAAAGTCTGGCTTATACTATTATCAGGTAGTATCTGGTTTTCTGAGTACATTGCTTGATTTCAGCCATAGCTAACTCAACTTCAACCATGAGATGAGCCATGGAGTACTTCTGCATCTTTGTGTGTCAGCAATATTTTTTGTTATAGATCAGTCTCACTTGTCTGTCCTGCATGTATATTTTTGCTGATAAGTACTCTCCTAGTTTTGTGCACTGAAGTGTGCATGGGTGAATGAGACATGAATACAATATCCCTGTAATTTACAGCCTGGTGGTTGTTGTGCTTACTACTTGCATGCTTCATTACCTAGGTAGTGGCTGTACTCATCTGAACGAAACAGAAATGATATTAGCTAGAGTAAGTACCAATATATGCTTCACTCATGTCTGCTGATATTGATAATTTTGTGACACAAAACAGATCTGTTCCATCTTTTATTTGGTTTCTAATGACTAGTGCAAAAGACATCTTGTTTCTGTATGTATGACAGTGGTAGATCAATTATTTGTGTGTGAGGAAAGAAAAGTCTAGTATTGTTGAAAGAAGACATATTTGTTTCTTTTTGACAGGGAGAATTATTTGTGTGATGGAGCTATCTTCATAGTCAAGAGCTGCTATGTATCTTCTTGCATGTGTAATGCTAATGTATGGGTCAATCTTTGTTGCCTAGATTGCTCATTTGTATGCACCTCTACTGCCAAAGTACTGTAGCGATGAAACAACTAGCTAATGAATGTGGTTGTATATTAGTATTTGATGGAACAAGCATGTTTTTAAGAGGACTGTCCCGGGCCGAGTTGGTGCTTTATTCAACATCTTGTAGTTTCAGTACTTGCTCATAACCATGTGCCTATCCACTTTAAATTCCTCTATTTGTTTCATGTCTCCGAAAAGTAGATTATGAGATCTGATGCCATGAGCTAACTGTACCATGGTTGTAGCTGTGATGAAGAGATGCTATTATTGTTGTAATGCATATTTATGTGCTGATTGCAAGATATGATCTTGTAGTGTGCTAAAGATCAGATTTTTATTTATGATACAAATATAGTTTAAACTGTCAAAAAAGATCGAAATTTTATCCATTTGTGTTGAATACACTTGAATACACTGGTTTGTAAACAAGTGTGCCAAACAAGTGTTTTGACAAGTGTTTTGGATGATAGGGGTTTTGTAGAGTTTTGGGTAGTGTTTTGGGTAGTGTTTTGGGTGGTTGTTGTTTTCACCCAAAACACCCCTCAAAACCCCCATCAAAACTCACAAAAACACTGGCACCAAACAAGGCCTAAAGGTTTTTAGAGGCACTTTCAGATCTGCCCCAAAAAGCTTTTAGGGGCACTTTGAGATCTGCCCCAAAACACAATTAGGGGCAACTCTAAGAAATGGCCCAAAACACATTAGAGGCAAATCTAGGAAAATGCTTCAGTATAATAATAGAGGCAAATATAAATAGCAATGTACATGCACATAATCCAAATGTACAAATGTACCAGAAAAGTGTTCAACCCTGTAATACATATACATAATCCAGAACTCTATATATCACATCATTACAAATATGTAATACATGTAACTTCACAACATTCTAAATATCAGGTTTTCAACTAAAAGTTGAAGTAAAAACTGCAAGCTTCCAATCATGATATAAACAATGCCATCGGTAAGGCCTAGAGCGAACTGAATTGCTTCCGGAGTATGTGCCACGACCACAACAGGATGAACGTTTGAACTAGAAAAGAAACAACATATATCAGTAGTTTACTCAAAATTCAGTAAATCCCAATTTTTAGTGGCAAATACATGACTTGCATATTATAAGAACATATTTTACAAAAAAACAAACTTGTGAGTGGTCAAAACAGATTTCATAGCATAGTTATTTTACAACTTCACTTCACACAGTAAGCAGATACAAATCAATACTCATTCAAATAATACATGACCCATGCCTCAATCTTTACTATTACATGCGAGTCCGTACGCCGTCAAAAATGTTTGATGTCAAATATTCAACACATCCAGACCGTCTAATCGTATAAAACATTTTCCACTTGTCATCCAGCCATCCATCATATACTTTCCAAAAATACAACAATAGGAGCAGTAACGGGATTGCCATAGTCACGCAGCGGCATTCAATCACTTACCAAATATCAGGACGCTAATCACGTCATCAAATCACATCTCAATTACCAAAGAACGTTATGTAATTGTACAGATCAAATCTAATCTAATCCAGCTGCTCCTCCCCATCTCTTCTTTGGTTGTGACTCTTGTCTCCTACCTTCGGAACCTTACCCCGAAATCCCGTCACTCCTTTCCCCTCTCCATTCTCAATCTCTGCCTAACAATGGCTGCGGCGTTGGTGGTCAGAACTAGCACGAAGACCACGCATGCTGGAGGGAACGGGAGGTGTCCCAACCTGAATAACCCATCCCAGGCAGCGGTTGATAAAGGTGCGCGGTGGCCTGAAGCTGCGCAGGGCTGACGACGAACGGGTATGGATGCGCGAGGCTGCCATAGCCCAAGTTCGTCGGCTGGCGGTGGATGAAATGTGGCTCTTCTTCCCTCTCCTTCCATATTCTCCCTTCCCTTTACTCCTATCTCTAATTTTTTGATGCATGATGCAGATGCAGGTTTAGGACTAGGACCGGCGACCAGTATAGGAGCTAAGTGTTTCTTGCATATGCATTTAGTTCCTTTTACTAATAATCTATCTTGCAGGAATTGATACTTTTAGTGATTCATGCATTACCGATGGATATGCCCCTGTTGGTGAAAAATTTCTTATAAATGAAATTTAATTTGAGTTAACCAAAAGTTAGATGAATGGTCATAATATGTTGGCCAGATTTTGAATGGAGGGTAGGTTTAAATTCAGTACTATGGATATACCATTTTTTGTAGGTTTAAATTCAGTACTACTTACAGTGAATTCTATTGATAAAAGTATCGATTTTGCGCCATCTATAATTCCATTTGTAGATTACTTTGCATAATGGTGGCAAGGTGTATAGCATAAGGGCTACTCATAAGAACCCTGGATTTTGTGTTAAGCTATAATTTCGTATTTGCTTTCCCTAAATTTGCAGGGTATTACAAAGCAATAAAAAAGAAGGTGGAGAAGTATCTATGGCTGCGACACGTCTAAGATAAATAGCAGGCATCTCCCACACACTGAGCTTTAGTGCATGCGGGTAGACAAAAAAAAGGTCACTTGCTAGCACTCTACAACACATGTGATTCTTAAGGAGTTTCTTAATATTTTTGCTATGTCAAAATCTGCTGGATTTATGTTGCTTCCAGTACGTATGTGGCTACTACAGGCTTATGAATGTAAATGCAAGTTTAAGAAGGTAAACAAGGAATATGACTGAACAATGATGCCAGGCTGATGTTAAAGATCTTGAAGGAATCGCCAAAGTTTATCTTCATATAAATCAAGTATATATTTAAAGAGTGCATATCAAGGTATTAAACATATAATCTTGTACGTATGTGAGGAATTTAATGTCACATGTTTAGCATATAAATGTGTCATGTGCACTCTAGATTAAATTATTAAAATCTATTTGTTACTCGATCGTTTTGTAGTGATCACTGAACATTCTCACTGCAAATTACTGGGTGAGCATACCCCTTTTAAAGACCAGACAGGCAAATCTAACGATGAAAATTCGTAACAGCAACACCATAGTGCTACTCTAAACATTGCTAACTTTGAGTAGCCAAAGAAGATTGCAGATCAAGGTAATAAACACTATGATGTACATATATAAGGAATTTAATGTCATGGCATGTTCTGCATGTAAGTCAACTCTCGGTTGAATTATTGAAATCTATCTGTTACTCAAACGTTTTGGTATGACCATTGTACATGATAACTGCAAATTTGAGGAATATCATACAGTTAGAGTGGAGCTTCCAGAGTTATGCGTTAAAATAAGTATATGGATATTTCCTTCTCACCAATCACTTCATCACCTTTGTCCAGTCTATCAACACGAGGCGAGACATCATTTTCCTTTTAACAACGATGTTTATTTTCTGTTGTTGTCATTTTCTTTTAATTAATAGATAGTGTTTTAGAATGATGCAACACGCGGGAATTGAAGTTGCCAAAGCGTGGGGAAGTGAAGGCATGATCGTGTTTCAAGCAGATGCCAAACAACTACTTGTTGTAGGCTTCTACGGTAATACTTTCATGAGTTCCGTGATCTTACTCTTCATCAACAGATATGTTTGCAACTACATTGTCAATCAAGTGCTCAGCTTACACATTGATAGGAAGACTATAACTTATTGAAAAATGAATTAAGTTTACTTCTGGCTTCCTATTTTCTGTCTTATTTGTTTTTCTCATGAATTGCTGCTTTATAGTGTGCACAGTTGTTTCGCCAAGTGCCAAAAAACATCAGGGTTTTAGAGAAAGAATAAAGGAACATAAGCTTTAGTTACATATCTGTGGATAACCTTCACCAATTGTTTGAAATGATTGCCTCTACAGCTTTTCAAATTATATCCCAGGTTGTGCACAAGCAGTTATATATTCCACTGATTTTGCCCCAGTAAGACTTAAATTATACCTTTACCAGTGGATTCAGTCTAACACTATGATCAATCCCCATCGGTGACAAGGTATGATCTGAAGCCACACAACACCGCTGCTGAAGTGCCCCACCAAATCCCTCGCCAAGACCTTTGTCACCCTCAATCCCGTCCATCTGGCAGTGCCACAGCGCGCACCTAGGTTTTTTCATGTCTGCCTGTCATGCTCGGGAACCAGGCAATCAGCAGTTGCCTCTGCGGCATCGACCAACACAGCTGAGACTGCTGCAGCATGGGGGAGCAGGCGCGACAGGTGCCAGTGATGGTGCCAGCAAGGGTCTCAGCGGTTGGTGGCCTGGCTCAATATGCAAGACATCTGTGCCACACCTTCGACTTTGTCTCTCCACCCAGAACCGGCCTCACGGCCAGTCAAACCGAGACGGCAGCAAACTGAAGGAGACCGGCACTCAGCGAAGCCGTGGGAGAGGAGGGACTAGGCCATATGATGTCGTTAGATACAACAGCGGGGCAAGGACATGGGGCATGACAGAGCACACGACGGGGAAGGCCATGTGAGAAGTAGGCGAGGTCTGGCTTCTGAGAGCAGTGGAGAGAGTGAAGATTCTGTTTTGTTCAGTTTGCTTTTTTTACAGGTGAGATAGATAGTGACTTGTGTTGGCTGTTTAAAGAGCGTGTAGACTTATTCTGTATGACCTTTTTAACGAAATTTGAGTGTCAGATTTGTCAAGCTGAATCTAAGGCACATACATTTTGAGTTTATTCTTTCGGTAGCAATGCACATACATTTAATTCACTTACAGGTCCCTCACATATTCTGAGTTTATTCTTTCTGTAGTGTTGCACATATATTTTGTATATTTTTTCAATACATTTCCTTTTAAACATAGTTGCTTATGGTCTTATGGAGACAATAGGTCCGAACGCCATGATATACTTAAAGGGCCAAAAAAAATCACTAGGTTTTACCGAATCAAAGCGTGTGGGAGCAGATAAATGTCGTTTTAGGGTATATGTTTCTCTTTTGTAGATCATAAACAAGACAACAAAAAATAGATGCTATTGACTCCCCCAAAGAACCCACCGTTATAGTATTCATACGATGTTTACTTCTACCTTTTTACCAAAATACACTTCAAATAAGGTGGAATCTTAATAGATTTTAAAATATTTTGTTTCTAATTCTCATACATGTGAATGCTCACATCTATTATATGGATATATGTTACAAGAAAAAAAAAGAGCCGTAGCAACACACGGGCACATTTAACTAGTTCTAGTAGCAACTCAGTTTCACAACAGCTTACTGATCTTTAGGTCTTTTTATTCACGTATATTCTGTTCACTTCCAACTACAACTGTATCCGAAGTTCATTTTAATCGTGATTGACATGTATTGCTCCACACTCAAATACTTCTTTTAATATGGTAGTAAACTAGCAGTACAATACAACTATAAAACTCCATCAATGATTTCGTCAATAATTTTGAAGAGAAGAAATACGCCTAGCCTTATACAAATGCCATTCATATTAATTAATAACCTTAATTTTCATAGCACACAAGTCACAGTATCACCAAAATCATGATAATATTTTAGAGAAGTTTAGGTCAAACATATGTAACCAAAGCGTTAAAGAGCGAAACAGGGATTAACTCACCAGAGCAGATCCAAGGAACAAAACGTACATCTCGCTTATCGGCAGCACCACTAGGAAATAGGGAAGAGCTCACCATCTCGTTGAAGAGAAGATTAAGATATTAAACCATGCAAATTATCTTAATATAATTCACAGTACCAATAGTTGGCAACTACATATGATGAATATTAAAGGGAAACATGTATTCTTTCCAAGAAATATAAAGTAAACCAGCCTATTGCCATACAAATTGTGTAATACCTACAGATTGTGGAGGAAATTAAATTGTAACTAAGTTTGAGACTACACTACCATTATTGCACACTTTATACACAATTCATACCACAGAAAGGTTTGATTTTCCAAATGCAGCAACACATGCTGATGACTAGTGATGAGACAGACACAGTTGGAATTCTACAGTGAAATTATTAAATTAAATCAGGACATACTATATATCCGTGTCTCAAACAAATTATACATATAATCTTCACTACAGTTTACAGTCGATCAATATTGCCCGTGCAGCTTCTCTCTCTCTTTTTTTGGCAATGACCAATATACTAAGGCACCTTTTTTGGGTTTCTCTCACAATTAAAGTACATAGCAAAGTAAATAATCCATAGGTACAAAGATTTTATAGACACCATCTCAGTGATTTAGAAAAACAAGGTTGGTATATGTCAAAATATAGGTACCACTACACAACTATCAATGCACTTGAAGAATAGAATCCAGACATGTCCATTCCCAACAAATATGCAACGGTAGGTTAGCCCATCCTTTAAATCTAGAAATATTCTGCATGATTAAAGGGTAGACATATTTCATATGATGCAAACATAGCTCATGTGTGAAGCATAGATAGAAGACCATTATAATGAAGGTAAGTAAATGGCAGCACAACACATGTTAATTCTACACAAGCCAACCTAGCTAAGGGACAACCTCAACAAGCTCTGCCAGCTAGCATAAGATCCAGAACACAGAAGCAGGTATATGAACAAATTTTTCATTCTTGTTTTTATTTTAAGAGGACTGGGGAGGTATAAAGGTCTTCCATTAGTTCATTTTATGTATTTCTCAGCAATGGCAAATATGACCTTCTTAATTTAAATAACCACTACAATGGACTGTAAGAAAATTGATGACACTTCTTAACCAAAATATATGCTGAGGTCAAGTTAATATGGCATCACCAACACTTGCATCAAAATATATAAATTGAAATTACAAGGGATGCATCTGCTGAAGCAATAGAAACCACATATTACCTTTATCACAACAGCTAGTGCATCAAGTAAATTACCATCAGAACACGACAAGTCCATCGATGTACAGATCCCAGCAAGCTTTTCCCTCAATGACGATTGGGGACAACAAATCGATTGCAGTCCCTGCAATACGGTTCGTTAAATTTGAGTGAATGAATGGAAACAATTACTGATAGCAAGAGTGATAATCTACTTTTGGTGATAGCAAGAAGAGGGCATCAGAAACGGGACTGAATCTTGTTAAATCACTAAAATCTAAATGAAATCTCTGTTAACAGTTACATGAGGAATTGACCAGACACAACTTTGGCGAATAGGAAGACTATAAAAGGCACCTACCGGTAGGGTTTTCCTTCTGGAACAAATTAACATACTATTGTCCATTGGTTGATGACCCTACTCGCAGAGTACATGAAGAATGGATGGGGAGCACAATTGTTTCATTAATCAACTCAATAAGTGGCACAACGCATGTTAATTCTACACTATAATACGCCACCAAACCTATCTGCTAACGAACATGAGAAGTAAACGGCACAAAAAAGACAGACCTAAATTGCCCATGCCTAAGAAGCATTTTCACAAACACATGGTAGGCAGGCTGTAATACCATTCGAAACAAACCAGTGAGAGAGGAGAGAGAGGTGGCAGAGCTTGTTGAGATACACTAACGGTCGAAGGAGCATAGCCTCGAAGAGGAGGCGAGAGCGGCAACGGCAGCAACACCGCCACCGGGCGGCGCCACCACACGGTCACGCCAAGCCGCACGCAAAAGAGGCGAAGGAGCAGGAGCACAGGGCGTCGAGGAGGAGCAAGAGACGACGTAGGGGATCAGCAGGAGGCGCGGTGGCGCGGGAACCGCGACGGCGACCGAGCCGAACCCCCCGGCTAGGGTTAGACGCTGCGTCGCGCTCGGGGGCGGAACGAAGATGCGTGGATGGGGATCCAGTGGAGCAGACCAAGGCGCAGCTTCGCCGGTGAGTGTCGGCGTCATATGCGGCCAGCGTTGGCCGGGACGGCGGCAGACGGTGGCGGCGGCATCGCGGGCGCGAGAGGGGACCCGTATCTCTCGGTGGCTCCATTTTTTGAAGAGAAGAAGAATGGCTCGATATGGGGTTTTCATTCTAGTCCTTACAGTTTATTCTACTCTAACTTCTGGCTGACCACAAACTAGTCTTACCGTGTGCTCACCGCGTGATCCGTCCGATCTTCATCGTGCGCTTCACTGAGCGCGCAGCGTGTCCACCACACGTGCCTGTCTGCGGCCCCATTTCATCGCTTTCTTCCCCAATTACCATCTCGCGTGCCGACGCCCCCGTCTTCACCGCCGCCGTCTCCTGCCCTCCATGCCGGCGCATCCTATGCCCTAGCGCCGGCTGCTGCTTCTACCATGGACGGATTCAATTCACCGCGCGTATTCGTCCATCTACATCTCAAGGGAGGACACGGTTTGGAGATCCTCCGCAAAGCATATTCGAGGTGTCTTCCGACGATTCGAAGCAGGTAAACGTCCTCGCCCTTCGCAATTCGTTGGTCCGGTGGTAGGCTAATCGTGGATTCAGCGCTGATTAGTATAGGATTTGTTGTGCAGTCGGCAAAATCATGGCGATTGACTGCTGGGTGTTAGGCCAGTCGTGGCGATTCAGTTATGGGTAGTAGACGATTAGATGCGTTTGTTTTGAGCGGCTAGACCATATCTGATGTGTTTTGCTGTGCATACAGACTGGGATCGCCACGAACGAGATTGGTGGGAAGGTCCGGACATTCGCGCTGGCCTAAGCGGTGCACAAGGCGGCCTCACTGATAAGGTTCCCACCAACTGTGGCCTTGACGACAATTGTGGCCAACTGGATAGGAAAGATCACGAAGGAGACGACTTGCTCTGGTTTTTGCTCAAGATTACGGTATGATTTTGGCTACCTGCGAGTCCAGTACCGCTATTGCAAAAAGATAGTATGATCCCAATGTATCAGAGAATAACTAGTACCAGTAATATGATGTATATCGAATTTTAGCTAGTAATGACAATGATTGGTTAGTGCAGAAACCGTCGCGGCCTTGTGAAATGATGTGCTCATTGTGGTGCAACCAATTGTTGGGTTCATTGAAGTTGTGATGTTCTCGATCATCTGCTGCTGGATTGCCATAGAATAAAACTATAGGTATGTTGCATTACAAATAGTAGGCATCCTTTTATTTAGATTTCAATGAAATTTCTGCAGAGCACTGGATTCATTGGTGCTTTACTAGAGAAAGTACTATAACATTTGTTTATAAGTAGTTTTTGAAGTCTTTGGAAATCTGAATCTGCTCATCTTATTTTGAAAGCTCCTGCGAAGCTTGTCTCTTTGTGTTTATACTTTTGAAATATTGCATGCTCCCATTATACTTCTATTTTTTTTGGTTGTTTGAAGGATGTCTCGCTTGAGTATTGGAATAGAGAGATCAATTCTCCTTTCCTATTTGTTCTCATATTGGGTGTTTTTTTTTTTTTTTTTTTGACAATCATATTGGGTGTATATTTTTTGACAATCATATTGGGTGTATAATAGTTTATGTATAGATGTACCTATCTTTGAGATGGTAGCTCCTATATGCAGATGTATATTAGCTTCTATCTCAATGTAACTTAGCTTATATCTAGATGTATATTAGCATGGGCTGGCCTAGGCATGGCTCCTCCTGCTCCTCGAGGCGACAACGGCGACCACGCGCTCAACGACCCTGGTCCCCGCCCCCATCGTTATCCTCCGTGCTGCCGCGACCCAGCCCACCTCCTCCTCCATCGTCGTCTCATAGGTCGACGAGGAGGGCTTGGCTGGTGCACCCTTAGGCCCGCACTTCCGCGCCACTTCTTCTCCAGCTCCAACATGGAGGTCAGCTAGGAGGGATCAACCAATGTGACATTGCCCCGCTGGCGGCCAAGGGCATGATATGAACGGAATCTAGGTGATTATATTGATACGTTTACAAGATCAAGTACCCAACCAGAATCTTATGTGAATCTTGACTAATTGAATATCGAAAGTACTTTATCATCAGCACCTCTTCCCTGTCATAACTTTATAACTAGGTTAGTTTCTGCGTTTTTTCATTTTCTTAATTCATGTTATAATTAGCTTATAGTATGCATATTTGTCATCTTCAGATAGG
This sequence comes from Lolium perenne, assembly GCF_019359855.2. Classification (NCBI taxonomy): domain Eukaryota; kingdom Viridiplantae; phylum Streptophyta; class Magnoliopsida; order Poales; family Poaceae; genus Lolium; species Lolium perenne. Next base: position 243,472,286 of record NC_067244.2, on the reverse strand, counting down.
TTCCATGAATTAAATTGGTGAAATGCATGAGCACATTATTTTCAACAATAATTATCACAATATTGCCATAACTGATGCTACCCTTAGTACCCTAGGCAGACCAATGATAAGATGGTTCCAGTGATTTAAAGAACATAGCTAGTTTCTAAAGAAAAAGAAAAGCATCCAATTATGTGACACAACAAACTTGATAGCTCCACGGGATGGGCTCGAGAGATTTCCCTATGAGAGTCAAGTATACTCGCCTAACCCAATGTAAACAATGGAAAATGGACAAAGTTGGAAATTGATTGTTTTTAAGTTTAGCTGAGAAATATTAGCTATTTTAAAGGGAAAGAAAATTTATTTCTGATGGGAGGAAATGCCCACAAGACCAACACTGACGGAACATAACATATCAGATCTTCTTAACTATCTTCATAAGCTGAATGAGAAATGTCATGCATGCAGTACTATGAGAGTGCAACAATCGATACCTATCAAAAGTTTTTAGGCAAAAACTATGGTCTAAATTGTATGTTTATACGCATCAAATGTTTCATGGAGAAAAACATTTCTGAACTTCTAAGGTTCTAATGCTTCAGTCTAAATGCAGTTTGTAGGCAAGAACAAGCTGAGCCGATGTATTGATTCTTGGTTAATTCTCGCATCATCTTCATATAACATGTCTATTATTGTGTTTCTTACAACTGAAACTATTTATTTCAGGTCAGAGACAGCTAGAGTCGCTTTGATGAGAAGTTGAGGGCGCAGGTACAAGGCAGCAGTAGTAGCAGCTTAGCCTCCTCCTAATGTTGTAGCAAGTCACGGTGGCGGCGGCGGCCCATGTCCCAGTGTTTGTTGAGCGCAAAGGGCGCGTTCTCCGGTTAGCATCTTCATTTGTGCCGCGGTTGTCTCAGGTGTGATTCTTTTCTAATTTAATTGGTGTGATTCTTTTCTAATTTAATTGTAGTTTTCTTTTGGAAAATGGAAAGGTTAGTTGTCCAGTCTGTGCTCATGTTGTCCTCATCTGAGATCAAGTATCATGTATTCTTCAGCGAACTCGTTCTTCAAAGGTAGAGGAAGCAATTCCAGATTTTCCGGTGATACAAAAATTTGGTTACGGTTGTCGGCAGCACTTGCAAAGTGATGATGAGAGGACCTTTGAAATTCCTGAACCGTGATGAGGTCAGTCAACCATCTTTCTCTCTCTAGATCTATCTGTACATCTGCTGATGAACTCCTTTCACTGCAAGTGATGCACGATCTTCCTTTTGGGTTGCAGCTTTAAGAGTTAATTTTACAGCACTATATCTGCAGTATACAGTAATATCAATAATTATGTTACTACAAAGGATCTACTCTGGGAGGGAGCGGAACTGCATAGGCAAAAGGTGAGCACGTCGCTCTCTTTTTTTCTGTTGGTTCCCGATTTTGCTGATCATTTATTACATGGGAGTAACGTCACAATCTGTGCTTCTGGCTAACACAATGTTTTCTTCTTATCCCATTGCAAATATCGGCATTTTCTGTCTTTCCTGGTGGCTATGTGTGTTTCTGCACATTAGGTGTTTTTGTTTTTGTCAGAACTTCTAAGAAGTAATAGACCAATAGAAGGCAAGGGGATTAGTGTGTGGTTGTGAAGTTGTATACCAGAGTCGAATAGATGAATGGAGTGGTCCTACTTTTGTACATATTGTTTACGTGGCAACCATTTGATACTCATTATTTTTTCCCTTGTTATATCACATGAACACCGTTATATAAATTGTTCTGATCTGTTCATAATTTATACTCATTTGAGAAATTTGCATTATGACCCTCACCGGTGAGAAATGAGATATTATATGCATAAGAATGTCATAACTGTGTTGTTATTGTCGATATTAGAGATTAAAAATTGCAGTTCCATGATTTGCACAAACCTAAATTCCATTTCAGTAAGTTATATATTTCGTAACTTTGTATGTCCAAATCTTCATGCAAGGAAGTTACTTTTTAGTCAATGCATTAATTTGCAAATTGAATGCTCTTACATCTTGGCTTATGTATATCTCTGTCTTTACTATTACAGTGTAGCAGTTCAAATTTAGATTCACTACTTCGTTCATAATTTTTCCGCTAAAACACCTCTGGAGATACCACAATCGTTGATGTTGCTCAACCGGGAGACATGCATCTGCCATTCATCACGCACCATCGGATGGAAGCTAACGCCAGTATTCATTGGATTCATCGCTCCTATACGCAGTGCAGCGCCTCGGGACGAGAAATGTCTAGGAGGTAACAGATGTTTCTAGAATTGCTGAATGACACGTGAATGTGCGCTGCTCAGGCTCGATGACTCTCTACTCTCTAGAATCTTTTGTGGATATTTTTTAATACAGAAGATTCCGTACGATTGAAAGTGATGCTTGGTAGGAGTAGAGTAGTACGTTTCAGGCAACTTCCACTCCTGACCCTGTTATTATATTTCATCCTGTTATTATGTTTCGATGAAGGATTTTTAAGGCCTTAATTTCCAGTTTTCTGTTGTATTTTTCTGAGTACGTATTTATGTATTTGGAAGCGTGCCTTATTCCCTCTGCCGCCTGCATATGAAGAACATTTTATTCCGAGTATAATCTCCTCTTCACCTCATATTTATGCCTTTAGATAAAAAAAATCGGAGTTAGCTCATTCGAACAATTTACTTCACAATATATCAGTTCATCATCACAACATAGTAAAAAGTTACTTCCTCCATCCTAAATTAATTGATGTGTATTTATCTAGGTTCGCAACTATACACAAAATGAGTCTAGAAATATATAAATCTAGATAAATTTAAGTCAATTAATATAGATTGGAGAAAGTATATAATATAGTGATGTACTTTAGCTGAATACTAGAAATATCATCTCATTATTTCTTTTCGGGATGATACATAAGGAGATGAGGCAGGTATTACAGCACGCTGCTTTTCATACGGATACAATTTAACTCTTCTTAATTTTTTTACTGAATGTAGGCTTCCAGTGTTTTGGTCCATGTTCTCTTATCCTTGATCTCACATAGTTATCTTCTTGTAACAAGTAAATGGAGCTAGACAAGCTTTACGAATTCTTGGTTGATCTTCCCTACTACTACAATAAAAAATCTGGAAGTATTCTTATGTACTCCGCTCAAGATAAAAGCTTCCAGTGTTTTGGTTCATGTTCTCTTGATTTCACATAGATATCTTCTTGTAACAGAAAAATGGAGCTAGACAAGTTTACTAATTCTTGATTGATTCTCTGAACTATTCCTACCAAAAATGATTGGAATTATGCCATGTACCATTGGCATCATAACAAATATCTTATGCCCCATGACTGTTGGCCTCTAGTTGTCTACATTTCTTTTTCTTTTCAGTTAACTCACAGAGGATTTGTGATTCGATAACCAGGGAAGAAGAAGGCCAAGAGGACCAGACCAAGAAGTGTTGGTAATCGAAGGGCCCTTCCGATGTAGATGTGCTGTCTATTCCGTCGTGATCACGATGAGCTACTAAGTCCTATTGTGGTGGTTCTGGAGATGGAGTTGGCTTGAGGCTGCAATGCAGAGGAGCATGACGAGCTGCCGAGGAGCGGAGAGCTGCAGAGGATCATTGCGAGGTGCCGTGAAGCCAGCTAGATGGCTAGGTGAAGGTTTCTACAGTGAAGTTGTTTCGATTATCAACTAGTTTGGATTTTCTGTGTTTGTTTGAGTTATATCTATGTACTTTTATTAGAAGATGATGTTTTATGCTTTTGTTGTTTCTGAAATATGCTTTTGTTGTTTCTGAAGACAGTTTATTGTTTAGTAGAATTTTCAGATTATACCGTGTAGTTCAATTTGACTTCAAACTGCAGGCATATTGCTTCTTCCCAGAGTATTATTTCAGAGGCAATAATCTGGGAAGAAGCATGTGATTTAAAAATCGGACCTACTATTTGATATGAGACAGAGAAAGCATCGTAACCTGCAAAGAGCGTGTCTAAGACACATTTAACTATGAATGCACTCGGTGTGACTGAAACTGAAGAAAAGTTGATCCAAAACTCTGCAACTCTGTTGGAAGGCCGAGGGTGTTTGTTTGGAGGGTGATCTATGGGTACTACCCTTGTGTGGAAAATTTTGGAGATGAAAGCTCTAAATGCATGGCCATAAGGAATCAGACTAACCTTTGTCGCGTTGGCAGTGTTGGCGGTGTTTTGCAGCTGCGAGATGTGAACGTCTTGCTCTTGTAGTAGGGTTGAAGTTTGTTTGGAGGCCTGAGCGGAGGGGTCGACGACGTGCTGCTCGAAACGAGTGTTGCATGTCGGTGCCGTCGGCTGTATACAGAGCGAAGTGGAGTGTAGTATTTGGGGTGGTTGTGGTTGGCGGAGAGCAGGAACATTGGTTTGTGGACTCTGGAGGATATGGTCGAAAACAAGCGTGAACTTTGCTGCTTTGATAGATTTTTGGCGTAGAATAAGGTCCTTGGATGCCAGGGATGGGACGTGGAAGATGAAGCAGTAGGATGAAATTTTGCGAACTCTAAAGTAGTTTGCAGAACCGCCCAGACAGGCCTGGAGCAGGACGGCCATGAGAGTTTCGTCGAAGGAGATTTCAATGAGGTGAACAGAAGGCGGCCATGAGGTAGGCATTGGAATCGGCAAGGATCGGCGCGGTGAGCAAGCGTAGGTTTACCCAAGCATCGTGTTGGAACTGAAGGCCCATGGCGTCTCCGATGCCGAGGAAGGATCGTAGGGCGCGGTGAGCATCGGAGTCGTCGTCGATGCAGTATGTCTGTGTTGGGAGCTTGCATGGTGGAGGCGGTGGCAAAGTTGCATTGTGCTACGAAGGGATGGCGGTGGTGGCGACGGGATGGAAGGAGGAGCGGCCGGAGGGGGGGGGGGGGGGGGGAGGAGGGGGAGGAGAGGGAGGAGCCATTCAGGATTTTGGGTACCTCATGCCTCCATAATTATGTTCCTGTGGGGAAGATGGACATATATTTTCTTTGGTTCCATCTTCGATGTGGCGTTGATGCGTTTTGGGCTTAGTGCTTGTTCCTTGCAGCCCCGACGCCTGCGTGTTGTCCACACCTGAATGGCATGGCCAATCAATCTGGGAGACTGCGATGCTGGGAGGCTGTTGGTGCCGTCGGGGAGCTTACATATGGGGCTCGCGAGCAGCGCGGCAACGCGGGCGCCGTAGTCAGCTGCCCAATCTCAGCAAGGCCCTTCTTCCCGGCTGTGCAGCCGCCATGTGGCAGGGCATCCATGGTGAGATCTCTTGAGGTGGAGGTCGTGGTGACGACAGACGGGGGCACGGGGCCATGGGATGGGCCTGCGAGTCGGCGGCGCAACGCCATTGGAGGTGTCGTTAGCGACAGTTGTGGCGGCTTCATCGTCCCAGGTGGATGGCGTGTGCATCGTGGGGCGCTGCAATAGATGTGTCATATGTGGGTGGCTGCGCTAGCGCGACGGAAGTGCAGGTGCAGGGCAGGGCGTGCGGACGATGAGGGCAGGCCGGTGCGGACCGACTGTTTGGAAGGAGGGCGTGAAAACCAGGTGTGGGGTTGGGGAGAACGGAGCGTTTCTGTCTGTTCGATGAAGATATATGAACGGTCAAGATTTGATTTTCCAACGGCACTTCGTATCCTGTCGTGTATCTGTACGTACTCGGGGTCGGAGGCTGGGTATGTTTCAGGCTTATTGACCGGGACCTACTCGACCTGCTGCGTCGGTTCTCCCTCCGTCCAAACCAATTCGACGCGTGCGTATTTGCTAGGACCGACTCAGTGTGAACTTAGGAGGAGATGCTGATCGAGTAGGACACACGCGCGTGTACACACACACCACCCTGCCAATCGAGCCGCCATTTGATCGTTCCGCCCTTCCCTCCCTCGCTCGCGCGGAACCTACTCCATTTCCTCTGCGTACGCGTGCGACGATAAATAAAGCCATGCACGCACGCACGCACGCGTCGGTCGTTGATGTTGCCTCCTCCTCCCCTCCCCCAGACTATTCATAGTGGGAGTAACTAAGTTATTAACATAGAGCGACATGCATTACTAACTATGTAAATTGATGATATGACATGATATTAAATGAAGAAAGAGATGGTTGTGGTAACTAACTACTCCCTCCGTCTGATAACGCGTAAAGCACACGTCCGTTGGGACCCCAAGAGGAAGGTGTGATGCGTACATCAGCAAGTTTTCCCTCAGTAAGAAACCAAGGTTATCGAACCAGTAGGAGATGAAGGCCACGTGAAGTTTGTTGGTGAAGGAGTGTAGTGCGGTGCAACACCAGAGATTCCGGCGCCAACGTGGAACCTGCACAACACAATCAAAATACTTTGCCCCAACTTAACAGTGAGGTTGTCAATCTCACCGGCTTGCTGTAAACAAAGGATTAAACGTATGGTGTGGAGAATGATGTTTGTTTGCAAAGAACAACAGAGAACAGTGATTGCAGTAGATTGTATTTCAGATGTAAAAGAATGGACCGGGGTCCACAGTTCACTAGTGTTGTCTCTCCAATAAGATAAATAGCATGTTGGGTGAACAAATTACAGTTGGGAAATTGACAAATAGAGAGGGCATAACAATGCACATATATATCATGATGACTAATATGAGATTTACTTAGGGCATTACGACGAAGAACATAGACCGCTATCCAACATGCATCTATGCCTAAAAAGTCCACCTTCGGGTTAGCATCCGCACCCCTTCCAGTATTAAGTTGCAAACAACAGACAATTGCATTAAGTACTGTGCGTAATGTAAACAATACAAATATCCTTAGACAAAGCATTGTTGTTTTATCCCTAGTGGCAACAGCACATCCATAACCTTAGAACTTTTTGTCACTGTCCCAGATTCAATGGAGGCATGAACCCACTATCGAGCATAAATACTCCCTCTTGGAGTTACAAGTATCAACTTGGCCAGAGCCTCTACTAGCAACGGAGAGCATGCAACATCATAAACAACACATATATGAGATCAATAATCAACTTGACATAGTATTCCATATTCATCGGATCCCAACAAACACAACATGTAGCATTACAAATAGATGATCTTGATCATGATAGGTAGCTCACAAGATCTAAACATGATAACACAAGAGGAGAAGACAACCATCTAGCTACTGCTATGGACCCATAGTCCAAGGATGAACTACTCACGCATCAATCCGGAGGCATGCATGGTGATGTAGAACCCTCTGGTGATGATTCCCCTCTCCGGCAGGGTGCCGGAGGCGATCTCCAGAATCCCCCAAGATGGGATTGGCGGCGGCGACATCATAGTAACTTTTCTCGTATTGTGGCTCTCTGTAATAGGGTTTTCGCGACGGAGAGATTATATAGGCGAAGGGGCAGAGTCAGGGGACGCTCGAGGGGCCCACCCCATAGGGCGGCGCGGCCAGGGGTGGGGCCGCGCCCCCCTAGGGTGTGGCCGCCTCGTCGCCCCTCTTCGTCTCCTCTTCGGACTTCTGGAAGGCTCCATGCAAAATAAGACCGTGGGCTTTTGTTTCGTCCAATTCCGAGAATATTTCCTGTGTAGGATTTCTGAAACCAAAAACAGCAGAAAACAGGAACTGGCGCTTCGGCATCTTGTTAATAGGTTAGTGCCGGAAAATGCATCAAAATGATATAAAGTGTATATAAAACATTTGAGTATTATCATAAAACTAGCATGGAACATAAGAAATTATAGATACGTTTGAGACATATCAAGCATCCCCATGCTTAGTTCCTACTCGCCCTCGAGTAGGTAAACGATAACAAGGATAATTTCTGAAGTGACATGCTACTATCATAATCTTGATCAATACTATTGTAAAGCATATGAGATGAATGAAGTGATTCAAAGCAATGGTAAAGATAATGACTAAACAACTGAATCATATAGCAAAGACTTTTCATGAATAGTACTTTCAAGACAAGCATCAATAAGTCTTGCATAAGAGTTAACTCATAAAGCAATAAATTCTTAATAGAAGGTTTTGAAGCAACACAAAGGAAGATATAAGTTTCAGCAGTTGCTTTCAACTTTCAACATGTATATCTCATGGATAATTGTCAACATAAAATAATATGATGAGTGCAAATAAGCAAGTATGTAAGAATCAATGCACACAGTTGACACAAGTGTTTGCTTCTAAGATAGAAAGAAGTAGGTAAACTGACTCAACATAAAGTAAAAGAAAGGCCCGTCGCAGAGGGAAGCAGGTATTACTCATGTGCTAGAGCTTTTTATTTTGAAAACATGGAAAAAAATTTGTCAACGGTAATAATAATTCATGTGTTATGCATAAAACATCATATAAGTTGCAAGCCTCATGCATCGAATACCAATAGTGCTCGCATCTTGTCCTAATTAGCTCGGATTTCCATGGATTATCATTGCATTACATATGTTTCAACCAAGTGTCACAAAGGGGTACCTCTATGCCACATGTGCAAAGGTCCAAGGAGATAAATCGCATTTGATTTCTCGATTTTGATAGATCTCAACTTGAAGACATCCATACCGGGACAGCATAGAAAACAGATAATGGACTCCTCTTTTATGCTTTAAGCATTCAACAACAGATAATATTCTCATAAGAGATTTGAGGATTAATGTCCAAGCTGAAACTTCCACCATGATACATGGTTTTGGTTAGCGGCCCAATGTTCTTCTCTAACAATATGCATACTCAAACCATCCAACTCATGGCAAATCTCCCTTACTTCAGACAAGACGAACATGCATAGTGATACGTCTCCAACGTATCTATAATTTCTGATGTTCCATGCTTGTTTTATGACAATACCTACATGTTTTGTTCAAACTTTATATCGTTTTTATGCATTTTCCGGAACTAACCTATTGACGAGATGCCGAAGTGCCAGTTCTTGTTTTCTGCTGTTTTTGGTTTCAGAAATCCTAGTAAGGAAATATTCTCGGAATTGGACAAAATTAACGCCCGGTATCTTAAAATTCCACGAAGCTTCCAGAACACCCGAGAGGCACCAGAGGAGGGCCCTGTGGGCCCCACACGTGTGGCCGGCACGGCCAAGAGGGGGGCCGCGCCCCCCTATTGTGTGGCGGCTCCGTAGCCCTTCCGACTCCGCCTCTTCGCCTATAAGAAGCCCCCTGACCTAAATCTTCGATACGAATAAGCCACGGTACGAGAAACCTTCCATAGCCGCCGCCATCGCGAAGCCAAGATCTGGGGGACAGGAGTCTCTGTTCCGGGACGGGGAAGTGCCCCCGAAAGGCATCTCCATCGACACCACCGCCATCTTCATCACCGCTGCTGTCTAGCTCCCATGAGGAGGGAGTAGTTCTCCCTCGAGGCTAAGGGCTGTACCGGTAGCTATGTGGTTAATCTCTCTCATATGTACTTCAATACAATGATCTCATGAGCTGCCTTACATGATTGAGATTCATATGAGCTTTGTATCACTATTAATCTATGTGCTACTCTAGTGATGTTATTAAAGTACTCTATTCCTCCTCCATGATGTAATGGTGACAGTGTATGCATCATGTAGTACTTGGCGTAGTTTATGATTGTGATCTCTTGTAGATTATGAAGTTAACTATTACTATGATGGTATTGATGTGATCTATTCCTCCCTTCATAGTGTGATGGTGATAGTGTGCATGCTATGTTAGTACTTGGTATAGTTGTGTTGATCTATCATGCACTCTAAGATTATTTAAATATGAATATCGAATGTTGTGGAGCTTGTTAACTCCGGCATTGAGGTGCTCTTGTAGCCCTACATAATTAGTGGTGTTCATCATCCAACAAGAGAGTGTAGAGTGGTTTTATTACGTGATCAATGTTGAGAGTGTCCACTAGTGAAAGTATGATCCCTAGGCCTTGTTTCCAAATACTGCAATCATCGCTTGTTTACTGTTCTACTGCATCTGTACTTCCTGCAATATTACCAACATCAACTGCACGCCAGCAAGCTATTTTCTGGCGCCGTTACTACTGCTCATATACATTCATACCACTTGTATTTCACTATCTCTTCGCCGAACTAGTGCACCTATACACCTGACAAGTGTATTGGGTGTGTTGGGGACACAAGAGACTTCTTGTATCTTGATTGCAGGGTTGCTTGAGAGGGATATCTTTGACCTCTTCCTCCCTGAGTTCGATAAACCTTGGGTGATCCACTTAAGGGAAAACTTGTTGCTGTTCTACAAACCTCTGCTCTTGGAGGCCCAACACTGTCTACAGGAAAAGAAGCGTGAGTAGACATCAAGCTATTTTCTGGCGCCGTTGCCGGGGAGGAAAGGTAAAAGGTACTCACACTCCGGTCCCAGGTAACTAAGTTATTTTCTGGTACCGTTGTAAGTGCTCGAAGCTATTTCCTTTAGATCCTGCAATTGCATCTTTTTGTTTCTTGTTTTTATTTCACTAGCTTGGCATAATGGAAAGCAACTGTGAGCTTTTTAATCTATTTCCTGAGTTAAGACATAAATGGTGTGTTGCAAAAATTGAAAAACCTATGGAACCTTATTTGCATGCTAGTAGCAATATTAGTATGAACTCTTTGAACACCATTGTTGCTAATGATATGGAAAATTCTAAGCTTGGGGAAGCTGGCTTTGATGAGCATGATATTTTTAGTCCCCCAAGCATTGAGGAGAAAATTTTCTTTGATGATACTTTGCCTCCTATTTATGATGATTATAATGATAGTAGTCTTTTGGTGCCACCTACTATGGAGGATAAATCTAATTATGATTACAATAGGCCTCCTATATTTGATGATGAGAATAATAATGATAGCTACTTTGTTGAATTTGCTCCCACTACAACTAATAAAAATGATTATGCTTATGTTGGGAGTAGTAATAATTTTATGCATGAGACTCATGATAAGAATGCTTCATGTGATAGTTATATTGTTGAGTTTGCTCATGATGCTACTGAAAATCTTTATGAGAGAGGAAAATATGGTTGTAGAAATTTTCATGTTACTAAAACACCTCTCTATATGCTTAAAATCTTGAAGTTACACTTGTTTTATCTTTCTATGCTTGTTGCATTATGCTTCATGAATTTGTTTATTTACAAGATCTCTTTTCATAGGAAGCATATTAGGCTTAAATTTGTTTTGAATTTGCTTTTTGATGTTCTCTTTTGCTTCAACTCTCATCTTTATGAGTGCATCATTTAATGGCTATAAAGAAAGCACTTCTTGGGAGATAACCCATGTTTTTATTTTACTACAGTAACTTTGTTTTATATTTGAATCTTGGAAGTTGTTACTACTGTAGCAACCTCTCCTTATCTTTATTTTATTGCAGTGTTGTGCCAAGTGAAGTCTTTGACAGAAAGGTTGATACTAGATTTGGATTACTGCGCAGAAACAGATTTTTGTCTGTCACGAATTTGGGCAGGATTCTCTGTAGGTAACTCAGAAAAATCTGCCAATTTACGTGAGTGATCCTCAGATATGTACGCAACTTTAATTCAATTTCAGCATTTTCATATGAGCAAGTCTGGTGCCTCTAAAAAATTCGTCTTTACGGACTGTTCTGTTTTGACAGATTCTGCCTTTTATTTCGCATTGCTTCTTTTGCTATGTTGGATGGATTTCTTTGCTCCATTAACTTTCAGAAGCTTTGTGCAATATCCAGAAGTGTTAAGAATGATTGTGCCACCTCTGAACATGTGAATTTTGATTATGCACTAACCCTCTAATGAGTTGTTTTGAGTTTGGTGTAGAGGAAGTTTTCAAGGATCAAGAGAGGAGGATGATACAATATGATCAAGGAGAGTGAAAGATCTAATCTTGGGGATCCCCCGTGGTTCATCCCTGCATATTTCAAGAAGACTCAAGCGTCTAAGCTTGGGGATGCCCAAGGCATCCCCTTCTTCATCGACAAATCAGGTTCCTCCCTTGAAACTAAATTTTTATTCGGTCACATATTATGTACTTTACTTGGAGCGTCTGTTTGTTTGTATTTTTGTTTTTTTTGAATAAATTCATGCTTGTGTGGGAGAGAGACACGCTCCGCTGGATCATATGAACACATGTGTTCTTAGCTTTTAGTGTTCATGGCGAAGGTTAAAACTGCTTCGTTAATTGTTATATGGTTGGAAACGGGAAATGCTACATGTAGTAATTGGTATAATGTCTTGAATAATTTGATACTTGGCAATTGTTGTGCTCATATAGATCATGTTTAAGCTCTTGCATCATATACTTTGCACCTATTAGTGAAGAAATACATAGAGCTTGCTAAAATTTGGTTTGCATGATTGGTCTCTCTAAGGTCTAGATATTTTCTGGTAAGGGTTTGAACAACAAGGAAGACAGTGTAGAGTCTTATAATGCTTGCAATATGTTTTTATGTGAGTTTTGCTGTACCGGTTCATACTTGTGTTTTCTTCAAACAACCTTGCTAGCCTAAGCCTTGTATTGAGAGGGATTACTTCTCATGCGTCCAAATCCTTGAGCCAAAAACTATGTCATTTGTGTCCACCATACCTACCTACTACATGGTATTTCTCTGCCATTCCAAAGTAAATTGCTTGAGTGCTACCTTTAAACAATTCAAAAGTTATTACCTCTTATTTGTGTCAATGTTTTATAGCTCATGAGGAAGTATGTGGTGTTTATCTTTCAATCTTGTTGGGCAACTTTCACCAATGGACTAGTGGCTTCATCCGCTTATCCAATAATTTTGCAAAAAGAGCTGGCAATGGGGTTCCCAGCCCCAATTAATTAACTTTCATAATTTTACAAAAAAATAGACACTCCTCCATGGTATGTGATTGTTGGACGGCACCCGAGGATTCGGTTAGCCATGGCTTGAGAAAGCAAAGGTGGGGAGGAGTGTCATCTAAATAAAACTAAAATAAAAGGCACTCCTTCATGGTATGAGATTGTTGGCAGGCACCCGAGGATTCGGTTAGCCATGGTTTGTGAAAGCAAGGTTGGAAGGAGTGCCACCCAAAAATAAAAATCTTTCATGGGAGCCGCTCTTTGAAAGTCTGTCTGGCAAGGGGGTGATACGTCTCCAACGTTTCTATAATTTCTGATGTTCCATGCTTGTTTTATGACAATACCTACATGTTTTGTTCACACTTTATGATGATTTTATGCGTTTTCCGGAACTAACCTATTGACGAGATGCCGAAGTGCCAGTTCCTGTTTTCTGCTGTTTTTGGTTTCAGAAATCCTAGTAAGGAAATATTCTCGGAATTGGACGAAATCAATGCCCAGCATCTTAAAATCCCCGGAAGCTTCCAGAACACCCGGGAAGGACCAGAGGTGGGCCACAGGGCCACCAGATGATAGGGTGGCACGGACCAGGCCCTGGCCGCGCCCCCCTAGTGTGTCACCGCCTCGTCGCCCCTCCAACTCCGCCTCTTCGCCTATTTAGTCGTCCCTGACCTAAAACCTCGACCTAGTTCGACGAAACCAGAGAAAACCATCCAGAGCCGCCGCCATCGCGAAACTCCAATTTGGGGGACAGAAGTCTCTATTCCGGCATGCCGACGGGACGGGGAATTGCCCCCGGAGTCATCTCCACCGCCGTCTCCACCGCCATCTTCACCGCCATCGCTGTCTCCATGATGAGGAGGGAGTAATCCCCCCGGGGCTGAGGGCTCCGCTGTAGCTATGTGGTTCATCTCTCTCTTTATGTGATCTAGTTGAATATCATCTATGTGCTACTCTAGTGATGTTATTAAAGTAGTCTATTCCTCCTCCATGATGTAATGTTGACAGTGTGTGCATCATGAAGTACTTGGTATATGCTATGATTGTGATCTCTTGTGGATTATGAAGTTAACTATCACTATGATGGTATTGATGTGATCTATTCCTCCTTTCATAGTGTGATGGCAACAGTGTGCATGCTATGTTAGTACTTGGTTTGGTTGTGTTGATCTATCTTGCACTCTAAGGTTATTTAAATATGAACATTGAATATTGTGGAGCTTGTTAACTCCGGCATTGAGGGTTCGTGTAATCCTACACAATTAGTGGTGTTCATCATCCAACAAGAGGGTGTAGAGTAGTCCTATTATGTGATCATTGTTGAGAGTGTCCACTAGTGAAAGAAGTATCCCTGGGCCTTGCTTCCAAGCATCGAATCTCCGTTTGTTTACTGTTTTGTTGCATGTTTACTCGCTGCCATATTTTATTCAGATTGCTATTACCACTCATACTCATCCATATTACTTGCATCTCACTATCTCTTCGCCGAACTAGTCCACCTATACATCTGACAAGTGTATTAGGTGTGTTGGGGACACAAGAGACTTCTTGCTTTGTGGTTGCAGGGTTGCTTGAGAGGGATATCTTTGACCTCTTCCTCCCTGAGATCGATAAACCTTGGGTGATCCACTTAAGGGAAACTTGCTGCTGTTCTACAAACCTCTGCTCTTGGAGGCCCAACACTGTCTACAAGAATAGAAGCACCCGTAGACATCAAGCACTTTTCTGGCGCCGTTGCCGGGGAGGAAAGGTAAAAGGTACTCACACTCCGGATCTCGGCTACTAAGCTATTTTCCGCCGTTGTAAGTACTCAAAGCTATTTCCTTTAGATCCTGCAATTGCATCTTTTTGTTTCTTGTTTACACTAGTTAGGCATAATGGAAAACAACAAAAATATGAGAGATCTTTATGAACTTTATCTTGAATTAGGACATGATGTGTTTGAAGAGAGAATTAAAAAACCCATGGAACTTTATATGCATGCTAATGGGAATGTTATTAATATGAATGCTTTGAACACTATTGTTGCTAATGCTATGGAAAATTCTAAGCTTGGGGAAGCTGGCTTTGATGAGCATGATCTTTTTAGTCCCCCAAGCATCGAGGAGAAAATTTACTTTGATGACACTTTGCCTCCTATTTATGATGATTATAATGATAGTAGCCTTTTGGTGCCGCCTACTATGGAGAGTGATTTTGATTATAATTACAATATGCCTCCTATATTTGATGATAGCCACTTTGTTGAATTTACTCCCACTATTACTAATAAAATTGATTATGCTTATGTGGAGAGTAATAATTTTATGCATGAGACTCATGATAAGAATGCTTTATGTGATAGTTATATTATTGAGTTTGCTCATGATGCTACTGAAAGTTATTATGAGAGAGGAAAATATGGTTGTGGAAGTTTTCATGTTACTAAAACACCTCTCTATGTGCTGAAATTCTTGAAGCTACACTTGTTTTATCTTCCTATGCTTGTTACTTTGCTCTTCATGAACTTGTTTATTTATAAGATTCCTTTTCATAGGAAGCATGTTGGACTTAAATTTGTTTTGAATTTGCCTCTTGATGCTCTCTTTTGCTTCAAATACTATTTCTTGCGAGTGCATCATTAAAACTACTGAGCCCATCTTAATGGCTATAAAGAAAGAACTTCTTGGGAGATAACCCATGTGTTTATTTTTCTACAGTACTTTTGTTTTATATTTGTGTCTTGGAAGTTGTTACTACTATAGCAACCTCTCCTTATCTTACTTTATTGCATTGTTGTGCCAAGTAGAGTCTTTGATAGTAAGGTTCATACTAGATTTGGATTACTGCGCAGGAACAGATTTCTTGCTGTCACGAATCTGGGCCTAATTCTCTGTAGGTAACTCAGAAAATTATTCCAATTTACGTGAGTGATCCTCAGATATGTACGCAACTTTCATTCAATTTGAGCATTTTCATTTGAGCAAGTATGGTGCCTCTTAGAAATTTGTCTTTACAGACTGTTCTGTTTTGACAGATTCTGCCTTATATTTCGCATTGCCTCTTTTGCTGTGATTGGATGGATTTCTTTGTTCCATTGACTTACAGTAGCTTTAGGCAATGTCCAGAAGTGTTAAGAATGTGTCACCTCTGAACATGTGAATTTTGATTATGCACTAACCCTCTAATGAGTTGTTTTGAGTTTGGTGTGGAGGAAGTTTTCAAGGGTCAAGAGAGGAGGATGATACACTATGATCAAGGAGAGTGAAAAGTCTAAGCTTGGGGATGCCCCGGTGGTTCATCCCTGCATATTTCAAGAAGACTCAAGCATCTACTTGGCAATTGTTATATGGTTGGAAACGGGAAATGCTACATGTAGTAATTGGTATGATGTCTTGAATAACTTGATACTTGGCAATTGTTGTGCTCATGTTTAAGCTCTTGCATCATATACTTTGCACCCATTAGTGAAGAATACATAGAGCTTGCTAGAATTTGGTTTGCATGATTGGTCTCTCTAAGGTCTAGATATTTTCTAGTAAAGTGTTTGAACAACAAGGAAGACAATGTATAGTCTTATAATGCTTGCAATATGTTCTTATGTGAAGTTTGCTGTACCGGTTCATACTTGAGTTTGTTTCAAATAACCTTGCTAGCCTAAGCCTTGTACTGAGAGGAAATACTTCTCGTGCATCAAAATCCTTGAGCCAACCACTATGCCATTTGTGTCCACCATACCTACCTACTACATGGTATTTCTCCGCCATTCCAAAGTAAATTGCTTGAGTGCTACCTTTAAACAATTCAAAATTTATCACCTCTGATTTGTGTCAATGTTTTATAGCTCATGAGGAAGTATGTGGTGTTTATCTTTCAATCTTGTTGGGAAACTTTCACCAATGGACTAGTGGCTTCATCCGCTTATCCAATAACTTTGCAAAAAGAGCTGGCAATGGGATTCCCAGTCCCAAATTAATTAAACTAAATAGACACTCCTCCATGGTATGTGATTGTTGGACGGCACCCGAAGGATTCGGTTAGCCATGGCTTGAGAAAGCAAAGGTGGGGAGGAGTGTCATCATAATAAAACTAAAATAAAAAGGCACTCCTTCATGGTATGAGATTGTTGGCAGGCACCCGAGGATTCGGTTAGCCATGGTTTGTGAAAGCAAGGTTGGAAGGAGTGCCACACAAAAATAAAAATAATTCATGGGAGCCGCTCTTTGAAGGTTTGTCTGGCAAGGGGGCTAGAGTACCCATTACCATTCGTTGACAACAACAAACACCTCTCAAAACTTTACTTTTATGCTCTCTTTTTGTTTTCAAAATAAAAGCTCTAGCACAAATATAGCAATCAATGCTTCCCTCTGCGAAGGGCCATTCTTCTACTTTTATGTTGAGTCAGTTTACCCATTTCTCTCCATCCTAGAAGCAAACACTTGTGTTAACTGTGCATCGATTCCTACATACTTGCATATTGCACTTGTTATATTACTTTATGTTGACAATATCCATGAGATATACATGTTACAAGTTGAAAGCAACCGCTGAAACTTAATCTTCCTTTGTGTTGCTTCAATGCCTTTACTATGAATTTACTGCTTTATGAGTTAACTCTTATGCAAGACTTATTGATGCTTGTCTTGAAAGTACTATTCATGAAAAGTCTTTGCTATATGATTCAATTGTTTAATCATTGTCTTTACCATTGCTTTGAATCGCTGCACTCATCTCATATGATTTACAATAGTATGATTAAGATCATGTTGGTAGCATGTCACTTCAGAAATTATCTTTTATCGTTTACCTACTCGAGGACGAGTAGGAACTAAGCTTGGGGATGCTGATACGTCTCCAACGTATCTATAATTTCTGATGTTCCATGCCTGTTTTATGACAATACCAACATGTTTTGTTCACACTTTATGATGATTTTATGCGTTTTCCGGAACTAACCTATTGACGAGATGCCGAAGTGCCAGTTCCTGTTTTCTGCTGTTTTTGGTTTCAGAAATCCTAGTAAGGAAATATTCTCGGAATTGGACGAAATCAACGCCCAGCATCTTAAAATCCCCGGAAGCTTCCAGAACACCCGGGAAGGACCAGAGGTGGGCCACAGGGCCACCAGATGATAGGGTGGCGCGGCCCTGGCCCTGGCCGCACCCCCCTAGTGTGTCACCGCCTCGTCGCCCCTCCGACTCCGCCTCTTTGCCTATTTAGTCGTCCCTGACCTAAAACCTCGACCTAGTTCGACGAAACCAGAGAAAACCATCCAGAGCCGCCGCCATCGCGAAACTCCAATTCGGGGGACAGAAGTCTCTGTTCTGGCACGCCACCGGGACGGGGAATTGCCCCCGGAGTCATCTCCACCGCCGTCTCCACCGCCATCTTCACCGCCATCGCTGTCTCCATGATGAGGAGGGAGTAATCCCCCCGGGGCTGAGGGCTCCGCTGTAGCTATGTGGTTCATCTCTCTCTTTATGTGATCTAGTTGAATATCATCTATGTGCTACTCTAGTGATGTTATTAAAGTAGTCTATTCCTCCTCCATGATGTAATGTTGACAGTGTGTGCATCATGAAGTACTTGGTATATGCTATGATTGTGATCTCTTGTGGATTATGAAGTTAACTATCACTATGATGGTATTGATGTGATCTATTCCTCCTTTCATAGTGTGATGGCAACAGTGTGCATGCTATGTTAGTACTTGGTTTGGTTGTGTTGATCTATCTTGCACTCTAAGGTTATTTAAATATGAACATTGAATATTGTGGAGCTTGTTAACTCCGGCATTGAGGGTTCGTGTAATCCTACACAATTAGTGGTGTTCATCATCCAACAAGAGGGTGTAGAGTAGTCCTATTATGTGATCATTGTTGAGAGTGTCCACTAGTGAAAGCAGGATCCCTGGGCCTTGCTTCCAAGCATCGAATCTCCGTTTGTTTACTGTTTTGTTGCATGTTTACTCGCTGCCATATTTTATTCAGATTGCTGTTACCACTCATACTCATCCATATTACTTGCATCTCACTATCTCTTCGCCGAACTAGTGCACCTATACATCTGACAAGTGTATTAGGTGTGTTGGGGACACAAGAGACTTCTTGCTTTGTGGTTGCAGGGTTTCTTGAGAGGGATATCTTTGACCTCTTCCTCCCTGAGATCGATAAACCTTGGGTGATCCACTTAAGGGAAACTTGCTGCTGTTCTACAAACCTCTGCTCTTGGAGGCCCAACACTGTCTACAAGAATAGAAGCACCCGTAGACATCAGGGGGTTAGAGTGCCCACTACCATTCGTTGACAACAACAAACACCTCTCAAAACTTTACTTTTATGCTCTCTTTATGTTTTCAAAATAAAAGCTCTAGCACAAATATAGCAATCCATGCTTCCCTCTGCGAAGGGCCTTTCTTATACTTTTATGTTGAGTCAGTTTACCTACTTCCTTCTATCTTAGAGGCAAACACGTACATGTGTTAACTGTGCATTGATTCCTACATACTTGCATATTGCACTTGTTATATTACTTTATGTTGACAATATCCATGAGATATTGTTGGCATCAGAAACCCACCGGCGGGCAGCGACGGGCAACACAGTAGAGCCGGGAACAACTTAGGGCTGCGGCTGGCCCTGGTCCCTCCGAGCGATGGCCCGCAAAGCTTCTGGCACACACATCTGATGCTGATGCAAGGGCGTGCCACCTTACCTATACCTGGTCAGGAAGGTGATGGAGATGCCTCGCTTAGTTTCCTGCATGGCATACACGTAAACATTAAATACGAGCCTCGATCGGCTCTCAGGTTATCCTGTGAATCGGCTCAAGGAGCCGATCCACCCATGATTCGTACGAGGTGCACGAATATATGGTGGTCCTGCTTGATCAAGATAAAGCTAACTCGATCTACGACGATTTGGGGTTTTCACCGCATAATCGGATCATCCTGCTCACGATTGGGCCTCGCGGCCACGCACGGTGATCGTAAGCCGATCCTAAACAAGGCCTAAAAACCAACACGAGGTTGATCCCCGGAACATCCTGTTTAGGACTAGCAAACGACACCCTACGTGCCGCTGGATCCTCCAACCCTTTGTAAGGCCTAACTATTGCAGATATTAAACTAATCCTTGTAGAACAAGGAGCAACCGTAACGGATCGGATCTACTAAATAATGATCAAGCGGGGTGCCGCCCCTACACCTGAAATAGGTGTAAGGGCGGCTAGATATGCAAGGGTTGCACTATGACAGCATATGATACGAAGAACAATGCTAACCCTAACATATCTATGATAACTACGTTGCTCGCCATCAAAAAGGCTTCAGTACGAGCAACGCATGAACAACATGAAGCTTGTGCTGCCTAGATCGCAATGCGATCTAGGCAGCATGATGCTTACCGGTAGAAACCCTCGAGACGAAGGAGTTGGCGATGCGCCGAGATTGATTTGTGGTTGAACGTTGGTTGTTGTTTATTCCATAAACCCTAGATACATATTTATAGTCCAGGGGACTTTCTAATTCAGGCGTGCACCTAACCGTGCACGGGGCAAACTCTAACTAACCGTGCACGGGGCAAACTCTAACTAACCGACACGTATCCTAATGTGTTACAGATACACGGGCCAACAAGCCCAATCTTAGCATATAAAGGCCGATTCACGTATTTCTACTATGTATAATCTTCAAATCCATCTTGATCGCGGCCCACCTCTGACTCGGTCAAATTCTGGTGATAACACATGCCCCCCTGGTTTTGGAATTGATAATTCCAAAATCACTCTGCTTTTCCTTCGCTGGGTCATGTCGTGGCAGAACCGTTGCAGTATCCCTCATCATGATGCCTTGCCTTCTCAACTTCTCCGCGTGACCTGGCAGTTTTTTTTTCTTTTAGGCACCACTTCCTCGGAAACTGCTGTGGCATTGAATTTCCACTATATCCCCTTTTATTTAACCGCTCCGCACAGTTTATTTCCGCATCTTCTTCGCATTAGCACTCCAAAAGCCCTCCTGCGCCACCATGTCTTCTTCCTCCTCTGCTTCATCGGATCTTTCCACCCAGTCCTCTTCCTCTCGCGAGCCGACGCCGGAGCCGAACCCGGCGGAGGTCCACGCAGCCAATACCCGCCGCGCCATTGAGGTCGGGGAGGAGTCTAGCCATGACTTCTCCATCTGGTCGGAGGATGACAAGTCCCTGACCGACGGGGAAAGCGACCTCCGCTTCCTCGCCGACGGGGAAACGGAGGAGGAGAGCGATGACGATCGCTTCTCCTGCGACTTCACCTCTCCCGAGGAGGAGGAGGAGGAAGAGGAGGAGGAGGAGGAGGACGACACCTCCTCCGATGAGCCGCCGGCCAAGCGGTTCTGCCCCTGGCCGGGGAACCTCAGCGACTTCGACAGCGACGACGACGACGCTGACGAAGAGGACGAGGACAATGAGGGCCCAGTCGGCGGCCATTGGAGCAGCGACGACGAGCCCGCCGGGAGCAGCGCCGACAGCGGCGACGACAGCGATGACGAGGGCAGTGACGGCCCGTAGATAGGACCTTTAGCTATAGGACCAGTAGTAGTAGATGGGGCAATGTATCCCCTAGTACTTCCTTTTGAGAACAATCAGCTCTTTATGTAGGAAATCCTGCTTATCAATGAAGAACTTTTCCCAATTTGATTTTGCCGATTTCCTTTTGAGCTTAATTTAGCCGATTTCCCCTTATACTGATCCTGCCGATTTGCCCCCCTTAGCTAATGCTTAACGAGCCGATAGCAACGCATCGGTCCTTTAAAATCCATCCTTCGATTCTTCAACTGATGACTTCGAGATCTGGTGGATAATGTGGAGTCTTCAGGAGAGCCCTTAAATTTCTCCCACCAGTTTCAGCGATCCTCTTCAGCAAGCGCTCATCATTTTGTGAAGAAGGTTGCAACGGAAGATCAGCCGATGACATCTCAATCGGCTTTTAAACAGAGCATCTACCAGGTCTGCTGCCCCCCGAGCCTTACTCAAGGCGAGAATGTCGATGAGGATGCACCAAAGCCGATCACCTTTCTTCCCTTGAAAGCCGATATATCTCTTCTGACAGGACTGCTGAACTAGCACCAAGGGTTGAAAATATTCGACCAGAAGGTTCAGGCATCAGAATCGGCTCAAGGTGGCTGAGGAAGCTCTCAATGTTTACTCCCTCGAGGGAGCATAAGATCCCACAGCAGAACTTGACTTGGTGAAGATCCGCACTCTGAACGCACAGCAAATCCTACGTAGTCATACTAGATGGCTGTGCATTGGCTTTGTTTCTTAGTTCTAAAGTCGATGTCCTTGCATCGGCTGTGTGTCATTGATGCTGATTTTTTTTTACCGGCCGATTTTTCCTATCGGCCCCCAATGTTTCACTGCTCACATGCCCATCTGCATATGTTCATCTGATTAGATGCCCCCCAAGCCGAATCTGCCAGGTGACTGCAGATATCGGCTTTGTGGTTAGTCCAGGCACTGTATTTGCACGTCAGCTCCGTTCGGATTCGTGTTGACGCTCGTCCGCCGACGTGACCACTGCCCAATAGATCGATGTTGAACACAAGCAGAACATGTGGTGAAGATAATTTTGGCCGATTGCCGGAATCGGCCTCCATATTGATCGGAGCGCTCAATGAAGGTTTTGTAATTTTCCTTCATAGATTTTTGGGGCCGATCACAAGGATCAGCCTCGCCACGTTTGCTCATTGGTTTGCTCTTGCTACTCCGTGAGGCCAGTGGATAAGACCAGCCTCACCTCATCCTTTGTCATGTCGATGCGCTCGCCGTCGTCCACATCGAGTGTATCGTTTAGTCCTGGAGCGCTAAACTCCATTGGAAGGATGAGCACCATGTTTGTGCCAGCCGATGTTTCATCATCGGCTTTCCTTTGCTTGGGGCGCCACTCCATTTTTTGTGGTCGACCCTCCTCATCCAAGGTTCGCTGAATTTTCGCGGCCAGATCAGGCCGCGCCTTCCTTAGCGTGTGCAGATATAACCTTTCGGCTTCTTCCAAGCCACGCAGTCGCTGAACCCTACGCTTTTGGGAGCGGCTGAGTCCATCAGGGCACCACCTTGGCCGGTGGTACCTGTCTTCTTCTTCTTCTCCCTCGTCTTCCAAATCCTCGAGATCTTCCAAACGAGGGGACTCAGCGCGTTTGCTTCGAGGCGGGAGAGGTCCTAAGCGTTGGAACACGGACACGTTGGCTGCCTCCTTCTTCTTCTGGTTGCATTCTGGGCAATTGCCGATTGTAGGCAATCGGCTCATTCCTGAATCCCAGCAGTGTCTGAAGAAGGGACAGTCCCAGTGCCTGTCCTCGTCGTCTCGCTCCCTTGCCTTTTCCTTGGCACGGCGCTCGTGCTCCTCCTCATCGCGATCATGCCGACGATGTCTTCTGGCTTCTCTAGCCAGACGATCTCTTTCACCATCATCACTGGATCGTCGGCGTTGGTCATACTGACTCACATACTTGTTGAGGAGGTGATCAGAGAGGGGTCGCTGATATCTTATGTTCTTCACTTCTCCCTCTGTGACGTAGCGCCTGCCATCGTGACGGAGCCGATCGCGTGGAGCGGCCTCCTCTGTGTCCTTGCTACGAGAGCAGCTGCCCTCGTCTTCGTCCTTGCCAGCGTGATGTCCAAGTCCTACCATGTTGATACTGAATGAGGATCCTGGCTGGCAACCTTCAGGGTAAGTGCACTCCACCATGTTAACGGCGGGGAAGGGGTGGGTGTCGACCTTCATGGCGTACTCGTTGAAAATCAGACGTCCTTGTTCTATCGCCATTTGGATCTGATGACGCCACACCCTGCAGTCGTTGGTGGCATGGGAGAGCGAGTTATGCCATTTGCAGTATGGCTTTCCATTCAGCTCCTGTACCGTGGGGAATTTGAGACCTTCGGGTATCTTCAACTGCTTCTCCTTGAGCAGGAGGTCGAAAATTTGCTCAGTTTTGGTCACGTCAAAATCAAATCCCCTGGGCGGGCCTGGTGGCTTTACCCATTTGCAGGACACGGGGGTTGCCCCCCGAGTCCATTCAGCCACTGCTACCTCTTGATCTCCCGCAGAGACTTCATCTTCCTCTGCCTCGACCAGGACTACTGCACGCTTGAATTTGTCCTGGTACAAGTCCGGGTGGCGCTGTTCATATGCTGATAGTTTCTGAACCATGTGCGCTAGTGAGGGGTAGTTTGCTTGGGAGGCCATGTCCTTGAGCGGCGCTGCAAGGCCCGCTACTGCCAACTCGACTGCTTCCTTTTCAGTCACACGAACCGAATAACATCGGTTCCTCAGATTCCTGAAGCGCTGGATGTATTCTGTCACAGTTTCTCCACGCTTCTGACGTATTTGTGCTAGATCGGCAAGGCCAGACTCGAAAGCTTCTGAGTGAAACTGCATGTGGAACTGTTCTTCCAACTGCTTCCAGGTCCGGATCGAGTCTGGTGGCAACGAAGTGTACCACCCAAAAGCCGATCCCGTGAGGGACTGTGCGAAGAACCTCACACGTGGTGGATCCGACGCTGAGGCCGTTCCTAATTGTGCCAAATATCGGCTCACATGCTCGATGGAGCTGGAACCATCTGATCCACTGAATTTAGAGAAGTCAGGGAGCCGATACTTCGGTGGTAGCGGGACCAATTCGTAGTCGTCGGGATACGGCTTGGAATAGCCGATTGTCCTCCTTTTCGGCACCATGCCGAACTGGTCTCTCAGGATTGTGCTGATTTGATCTGCAGTGCTGGCCGCAGGAGTCGAACTCTGAAGATTCGCCGGGGTGGCGTACTTGGCCAGCCATGCTTGCTTTTCCAGCTCTGAGCCAACTGCAGGAGCTGAGCTCTGGAGGTTCGTCGGGGTGGCGTACTTGGTTAGCCACGTCTGCTTCTCAAGATCTGTCGCTGACGTTCCTCCTGTTTTCCCAGAAGTCCCTGATGTCGCGGCCTGGTTCGTGAGTGCCCAGTTACCGCAGTCTGGCACATATGTGCACATGTACCCGTGAGGGATCTCCTTAGGCGCCTCCTGCAAGAACTGGCAGTCACTAGGGTCACCACCGATCTTGTAGACGACGAATGCCGGTGAATTCGGCACTTCTGGTGCTGCCCACGCAAATGGCAGCGGTGGACGGGACTGGAGTGGCAACTCTCCTTGATGCGTCCCGAGAGCTGGTCCTGACGGCGAGTACTGGTGCCTCATGATCTCCTGGATCACCCGAAGAGCGACACGCTCCAAAGTGTTCACCAGGTTCTCAGAGTGGCGGTGTAGCGAGTGAGCCACCAAGTAGTTGATCTCCTGCCGCAGGGACCAGGTGCGTTCTTCCGATGGGGCGGATAAGTCTATTCCATCGAGCGCACCGTCAGGCGAGAACCCCTTCCACCTGATGCCATGTGAACGGGTTCTGTGGAAAGAGCCGATGAGATCGGCTTCGAGGATAGCTTTGACCTCGTCATACTTCTTCTTGAGCTCGTCGGTCAGATCCTCGTAGGTGACTGGCGTGCCGTCCGCCATCTCAGCTGTAGATGGCGATGTGGTTGATGTAGAAGATTGTCCCACCGGGCGTGCCAGAATGTGTTGGCGTCAGAAACCCACCGGCGGGCAGCGACGGGCAACACAGTAGAGCCGGGAACAACTTAGGGCTGCGGCTGGCCCTGGTCCCTCCGAGCGACGGCCCGCAAAGCTTCTGGCACACACGTCCGATGCTGATGCAAGGGCGTGCCACCTGACCTATACCTGGTCAGGAAGGTGATGGAGATGCCTCGCTTAGTTTCCTGCATGGCATACACGTAAACATTAAATACGAGCCTCGATCGGCTCTCAGGTTATCCTGTGAATCGGCTCAAGGAGCCGATCCACCCATGATTCGTACGAGGTGCACGAATATATGGTGGTCCTGCTTGATCAAGATAAAGCTAACTCGATCTACGATGATTTGGGGTTTTCACCGCATAATCGGATCATCCTACTCACGATTGGGCCTCGCGGCCACGCACGGTGATCGTAAGCCGATCCTAAACAAGGCCTAAAAACCAACACGAGGTTGATCCCCGGAACATCCTGTTTAGGACTAGCAAACGACACCCTACGTGCCGCTGGATCCTCCAACCCTTTGTAAGGCCTAACTATTGCAGATATTAAACTAATCCTTGTAGAACAAGGAGCAACCGTAACGGATCGGATCTACTAAATAATGATCAAGCAGGGTGCCGCCCCTACACCTGAAATAGGTGTAAGGGCGGCTAGATATGCAAGGGTTGCACTACGACAGCATATGATACGAAGAACAATGCTAACCCTAACATATCTATGATAACTATGTTGCTCGCCATCAAAAAGGCTTCAGTACGAGCAACGCATGAACAACATGAAGCTTGTGCTGCCTAGATCGCAAGATGCGATCTAGGCAGCATGATGCTTACCGGTAGAAACCCTCGAGACGAAGGAGTTGGCGATGCGCCGAGATTGATTTGTGGTTGAACGTTGGTTGTTGTTTATTCCATAAACCCTAGATACATATTTATAGTCCAGGGGACTTTCTAATTCAGGCGTGCACCTAACCGTGCACGGGGCAAACTCTAACTAACCGACACGTATCCTAATGTGTTACAGATACACGGGCCAACAAGCCCAATCTTAGCATATAAAGGCCGATTCACGTATTTCTACTATGTATAATCTTCAAATCCATCTTGATCGCGGCCCACCTCTGACTCGGTCAAATTCTGGTGATAACAGATATACATGTTACAAGTTGAAAGCAACCGCTGAAACTTAATCTTCCTTTGTGTTGCTTCAAATGCTTCTACTATGAATCTATTGCTTTATGAGTTAACTCTTATGCAAGACTTATTGATGCTTGTCTTGAAAGTACTATTCATGAAAAGTCTTTGCTATATGATTCAGTTGTTTAACCATTGTCTTTACCATTGCTTTGAATCGCTGCATTCATCTCATATGATTTACAATAGTATGATCAAGATTATGTTGGTAGCATGTCACTTCAGAAATTATTCTTTTATCGTTTACCTACTCGAGGACGAGTAGGAACTAAGCTTGGGGATGCTGATACGTCTCCAACGTATCTACAATTTCTGATGTTCCATGCTTGTTTTATGACAATACCTACATGTTTTGTTCACACTTTATATAGTTTTTATGCATTTTTCGGAACTAACCTATTGACGAGATGCCGAAGTGCCAGTTCTTGTTTTCTGCTATTTTTGGTTTCAGAAATCCTAGTAAGGAAATATTCTCGGAATTGGACGAAATCAACGCCCAGTATCTTAAAATTCCACGAAGCTTCCAGAACACCCGAGAGGCACCAGAGGAGGGCCCTGTGGGCCCCACACGTGTGGCCGGCGTGGCCAAGAGGGGGGTCGCGCCCCCCTATTGTGTGGCGGCTCCGTAGCCCTTCCGACTCCGCCTCTTCGCCTATAAGAAGCCCCTTGACCTAAA
Source organism: Lolium perenne (assembly GCF_019359855.2). Classification (NCBI taxonomy): domain Eukaryota; kingdom Viridiplantae; phylum Streptophyta; class Magnoliopsida; order Poales; family Poaceae; genus Lolium; species Lolium perenne. The sequence goes on along the minus strand of NC_067244.2, from coordinate 243,445,127 downwards.
TCTTCGATACGAATAAGCCACGGTATGAGAAACCTTCCAGAGCCGCCGCCATCGCGAAGCCAAGATCTGGGGGACAGGAGTCTCTGTTCCGGCACGCCGCCGGGACGGGGAAGTGCCCCCGAAAGGCATCTCCATCGACACCACCGCCATCTTCATCACCGCTGCTGTCTCCCATGAGGAGGGAGTAGTTCTCCCTCGAGGCTAAGCGTTGTACCGGTAGCTATGTGGTTAATCTCTCTCCTATGTACTTCAATACAATGATCTCATGAGCTGCCTTACATGATTGAGATTCATATGAGCTTTGTATCACTATTAATCTATGTGCTACTCTAGTGATGTTATTAAAGTACTCTATTCCTCCTCCATGATGTAATGTTGACAGTGTGTGCATCATGTAGTACTTGGCGTAGTTTATGATTGTGATCTCTTGTAGATTATGAAGTTAACTATTACTATGATGGTATTGATGTGATCTATTCCTCCCTTCATAGTGTGATGGTGACAGTGTGCATGCTTTGTTAGTACTTTGTATAGTTGTGTTGATCTATCATGCACTCTAAGGTTATTTAAATATGAATATCGAATGGTGTGGAGCTTGTTAACTCTGGCATTGAGGTGCTCTTGTAGCCCTACACAATTAGTGGTGTTCATCATCCAACAAGAGAGTGTAGAGTGGTTTTATTATGTGATCAATGTTGAGAGTGTCCACTAGTGAAAGTATGATCCCTAGGCCTTGTTTCCAAATATTGCAATCATCGCTTGTTTACTGTTCTACTGCATTTGTACTTCCTGCAATATTACCACCATCAACTGCACGCCAGCAAGCTATTTTCTGGCGTCGTTACTACTGCTCATATACATTCATACCACTTGTATTTCACTATCTCTTCGCCGAACTAGTGCACCTATACATCTGACAAGTGTATTGGGTGTGTTGGGGACACAAAAGACTTCTTGTATCGTGATTGCAGGGTTGCTTGAGAGGGATATCTTTGACCTCTTCCTCCCTGAGTTCGATAAACCTTGGTTGATCCACTTAAGGGAAAACTTGCTGCTGTTCTACAAACCTCTGCTCTTGGAGGCCCAACACTGTCTACAGGAAAAGAAGCATGAGTAGACATCACATAGCAACTCACATGATATTCAACAAAAGTGTAACAGTTCATGGCGTCCCCAGAAACATGGTTACCGCTCAACAAGCAACTTATAAGAAATAAGATACATAAGCAATATATTCTTTACCACAATGGTTTTTAAGCTACTTTCCCATGAGCTATATATTGCAAAGACAAGGAATGAAATTTTTAAAGGTAGCACGCAAGCAATTTACTTGGAATGGCAGAGAAATACCACATAGTAGGTAGTTATGGTGGACACAAATGGCATAGGTGTTGGCTCAAGGTTTTGGATGCACGAGAAGCACTCCCTCTCAGTAAAAGGCTTTGGCTAGCAAGGTTGTTTGAAGCAAACACAAGTATGAACCGGTACAGCAAGACTTACATAAGAACATATTGCAAGCATTATAAGACTCTACACTATCTCCTTGTTGTTCAAACACTTTTACCAGAAAATATCTAGACTTCAGAGAAACCAATCATGCAAACCAAATTTCAACAAGATCTACGGTAGTTCTCCACTAATAGGTTTAAACTACATGATGCAAGAGCTTAAACATGATCTACTTGAGAGTTCAAAACAATTGCCAAGTATCAAATTATTCAAGACAATATACCAATTACCACATGAAGCATTTTCTATTTCCAACCAAATAGCAATGAATGAAGCGGCTTTAAGCTTTCACCATGAACATTAAAAGTAAAACTAAGAACACCAGTGTTCATATGAAACAGCGGAGCGTGTCTTTCTCCCACACAAGGATTGCTAGGATCCGAATTTATTCAAACATAAACAAAAATAAAAACACACAGACGCTCCAAGTAAAGCACATAAGATGTGACGGAATAAAAATATAGTTTCACTAGAGGTGACCTGATAAGTTGGTGATGAAGAAGGGGATGTCTTGGTGATACGTCTCCAACGTATCGATAATTTCTTATGTTCCATGCTACTTTTATGATGATACTCACATGTTTTATATATACTTTATGTCATATTTATGCATTTTCCGGCACTAACCTATTAACGAGATGCCGAAGAGCCAGTTCACTACAAGAAAAGTTCTGATAGACAACGTCTCAAAATCGTCTGCTAAGGTGTATTTTTCGTCGCCTATGGGCCTAACCCGACGATATGGGTTCTGTTGTCGAAACTGCGTCAGGCAAAGTCCTACCACGTATTTGTCGGTCCGTCGCGCTTGGGTGCCCTTCCGCCACGGAAAATCGGACCGTTGCAGAAGTGTTTCCGGGAGCCTGTTGACTGCTGACGTCATGCAAACTGCCACGTGGCAGACGCCGTTAATCGCGGCGATTAACGGCGTTAACCGCTGAAACCCCGTGGTAGATGGTAGGCCCACACGAGGCCTGCCACGTCTTAAGCGGGCCGGCCCATTAAGTTTGCGGGCCGGGCCAGCTGACTTAGTTTGACCGGTCAACTATATAGCTGGTCTGGTCCATTAGTTACATGGGCCGGGCCTAACCTCTAAGGTTGACTGGTCAAAACATTAATGGGCCGGCCCACTAAGCATGTGGGCCGGGCCGAATGCACTCGTTTGACCGGTCAACAGGCAAAAAGGCCGCCCCACAAAACATGTGGGACCCACTTTCATGTTATCGGGCCGGCCCATTTACAAAGTGGGGTCCACCTTAAAGCAAGTGGGCCGGCCCAAGAAGTTATTGGGTCAGCCCAATTAGCAGGTGGGTCCCACTTTCCTGCTAATCGGGCCGGCCCATTTAGTGCGTGGGGTCCACATTAGATCAAATGGGCCGGCCCACCAATCCAGTGGGCCGGGCCAAAAGCACAGGTGGATCCCACTTTCCTGTTAATGGGCCAGCCCATTTAGTATGTGGGGTCCACCATATAGCAAGTGGGCCGGCCCAACAATATAGTGGGCCGGGCCAAACACACAGGTGGGTCCCACTTCCCAGTTAAAGGGCCGGCCCATTTAGTATGTGGGGTCCACCATATAGCAAGTGGGCCGACCACACAAGATAGTGGGCCGGGCCAAAAGCATAGGTGGGTCCCACTTTCCAGTTAAAGGGCCGGCCCATTTAATATGTGGGGTCCACCATATAGCAAGTGGGCCGACCCAACACGCTAGTGGGCCGGGCCAAAAACGAGGTGGTCCCACTTTCCTCTTAAAGGGCCGGCCCATTTAGTATGTGGGGTCCATCATGTAGCCGGGCCAAAAGCACAGGTGGGTCCCACTTTCCTGTTAACGGGCCGGCCCAGTAAGTAAGTGAGCCCGCCCAAAATGAAAGTGGGTCCCACACTACTGTTAATGGGCCGACCCAATCTGTTATAGGGCCCTGGTTGTTTGACTAGTCAACTTGCATTAAATTTCATGAGCCTAAAATCTGATATCAATGATACACACAATTACATACACAAATAAAATAACTAGGAAAATTACAAGGCAATTAATGTGCCCAAATAAAAAAATTACATAGAATCATTGAGGACTTCTATTAGCATCATCAATAACATGTTGACATTTGGCAATCGCCTTGATTGAATTTTGTGTACTCTTGGTGACATAGGCATCCCCAATGGGCCTGCCGAAGATAGTACCCGGGGTTTACTAAAGGCCCACTACCCGAAGAATAAGAAGATTCGGAAGCCCAAGATATTATTAAGGAAAGCTAGAGTTGTAATAGGAAGCGTTATTTGTAATCTTGCGGGATGAGTTAGAAACCTTCCCGGACTCTGTAACTTGTACAACACGAATCCCTCGGCTCCGCCTCCTATATAAGGGGGAGTCGAGGGACGAAGAGAGGATCGAATCATTGTTTCTCAAACCCTAGTTTCATAATCGTCGAGTACTTTTCGGCTGAAACCTTCGAGATCTACTTGCCCTCTTGTTATCACCAGAATTTGACCGAGTCAGAGGTAGGCCGCGATCATGATGGGTTTGAAGATTATACATGGAAGAATATATGTGAATCGGCCTTATATGCAAAGTTTGGGCTAGTTTGCCCATGTATCTGTAATATAGTAGGATGCGTATCAGTTAGTTAGAGTTGGGCTCGTGCACGGTTGGGATTATTCCCACGTTAGAAAGTCTACGGACTATAAATATGTATCTAGGGTTTATGAAATAAACAACAATCACGTTCATCACAAATCAATCTAGGCGCATCGCCAACTCCCTTGTCTTGAGGGTTTCTTCCGGGTAAGCATCATGCTGCCTAGATCGCATCTTGCGATCTAGGCAGTACAAGTTTATTCGCTGTTCATGTGTTGCTCGTACTGAAGCCTTTTTGATGGCGAGCAACATAGTTATCTTAGATGTGTTAGGGTTAGCATTGTTCTTCGTATCATATGCTATCGTCGTGCAACCCTTAGACATCTAGCCGCCCTTACGCCTATCTTAGGCGTAGGGGCGGCACCCCGCTTGATCATTATTTAGTAGATCCAATCCGTTATGGTTGCTCCTTGTTCTTCAAGGATTAGTTTAATATCTGCAATAGTTAGGCCTTACAAAGGGTTGGAGGATCCAGCGGCGCGTAGGGTGTAGTTTGCTAGCCCTAGACAGGATGTTCCGGGGATCAACCTCGTGTTGGTTTTTAGGCCCTGTCTAGGATCGGCTTACGATCACCGTGCGCGGCCGCGAGGCCCAATCGTGAGTAGGATGTTCCGATTATGCGGTGAAAACCCTAAATCGTCGTAGATCGTTTTAGCTTTATCTTGATCAAGCAGGACCACCATATATTCGTACACCTCGTGCGAATCATGGGTGGATCGGCTCCTTGAGCCGATTCACAGGACAACCTGAGAGGCGATCGAGGCTCGTATTTAATGTTTACGTGTATGCCATGCAGGAAACTAAGCAAGGCATCTCCATCACCTTCCTGACCAGGTATAGGTCAGGTGGCACGCCCTTGCACCAGCATCGGACGTGCGTGCCGGAGTCTTTGCGGGCCGTCGCTCGAAGGGACCAGGGCCAGCCGCAGCCCTAAGTTGCTCCCGGCTCTCCTGTGTTGCCCGTCGCTGCTCGCCGGTGGGTTTCTGACCGCAACACATTCTGGCACGCCCGGTGGGACAATCTTCGACATCAACCACATCGCCATCTACATCTGAGATGGCGGACGGCACTCCAGTCACGTACGAGGATCTGACCGAGGAGCTCAAGAAGAAGTATGACGAGGTTAAAGCGATCCTCGAAGCCGACCTCATCGGCTCTTTTCACAGAACCCGCTCACATGGCGTCAGGTGGAAAGGGTTCTCACCTGAAGGCGCGCTCGATGGAGTGGACCTGTCCGCCCCGTCAGAAGAACGCACCAGGTCCCTGCGTCAGGAGATTAGTTACATGGTGGCTCACTCGCTGCACCGCCATTCTGAGAGCCTGGTGAACACTTTGGAGCGTGTCGCTTTTCGGATGATCCAGGAAATCATGAGGCATCAGTGCTCTCCGTCAGGACCAGCTCTCGGGACCTACCAAGGAGAGATGCCGCTCCAATCCCGTCCACCATTGCCATTCACGTTGACAACACCGGAAGTGCCGAATTCGCCGGCATACGCCGTCGACATGGTGGAGTGCACATACCCCGGGAGGTACCAGCCAAGATTCTCGTTCAACATCAACATGGTAGGACTTGGGCGCCACCCTGGTAAGGACGGATACGAGGGCAGCTGCTCTCATAGCAAGGACAAGGAGGGAGCCGTTCCACGCGATCGGTCCCGACACTTCCAGAAAATCCTGGTTACGATCAAGAGGAAGGCTGATTCCAGCAATCAGCCCGTACTATCCGTGCCACACGATCTCCCTGCATTTGGTGTCGACCTCACAGGTGACGGGAAGTTAGGGTATGGGTTTACATCGGCTGATGAGCTAGAGGAAGTCGACATCGGTCCTGGGGATAAGCCGCGACCAACTTTTATCAGCAAGAAGTTAGATCCACAGCTCAGGGGTCAGATGATAGCTCTGCTAAAAGAATACCCAGATTGCTTTGCATGGGATTACACAAAGATGCCTGGGTTAGACAGGAGCATCATTGAACATCGGCTCCCCCTTAAGAAAGGATTTCGGCCGTTCCAACAACGAGCACGTCAGATGAGGGCCGAAATTCTGGAAGAAGTCAAGAAAGAGATCGAGAAGATGTTGGCCGCCGGGTTCATCAGGCCATGCAGGTATGCTGAGTGGATCTCCGATGCTCGTTCTGTAGAGAAGAAGGACGGCCGATGGCGTGTGGCCATCGATTTCCGAGATATCAACAGAGCCACTCCAAAAGATGAGTATCCGATGCCTGTGGCAGAAACATTGATCAATGCAGCTGCTGGCCACAAGGTGTTGAGCTTCATGGATGGCAACGCCGGCTATAACCAAATCTTCATGGCTCCAGAAGATATACACAAGACCGCATTCAGAGTACCAGGGTCAGTAGGCTTGTTTGAATATGTAGTCATGACCTTTGGGTTGAAGAATGCTGGTGCAACGTACCAACGAGCCATGAACTATATATTTCACGATCTGATCGGCAAGTTGGTGGAAATCTACATCGACGACATGGTAGTCAAATCTGTCTCCATGGAAGGACACTTGGATGATTTACGGCGCATCCTAGACCGAACTCGGAAGTTCGGACTGAGAATGAATCTGAAGAAGTGTGCCTTTGGTGTGACGGCAGGTCAGTTCCTAGGTTTTCTGGTTCATGAACGGGGAATTGAGATCGGCCTGAAAAGTCAAGAGGCGGTGCGTACCATGCAGCCGCCCACCACGAAGAAGGAACTCCAACGTCTCATCGGCAAGATCAACTTTGTCCGACGATTCATCTCTAATCTGTCAGGACGAATCGAGCCGTTCATAGCACTAGTGAAAACTAAATCTGACGACGAGTTTCACTGGGGGGTAGAACAGCAGCAGGCGTTTGATGAGATTAAGCGGTATCTGACGACGCCGCCGGTGCTAGTTCCGCCCCAACAAGACAGGCCGTTCTACATCTACTTGTCAGTAGCTGACACGTCCATCGCTTCGGTGGTGGTGCAACTCTACGAGGGTGTTGAAAAGGTCGTTTTCTACCTCAGCAGAAGGATGTTGGACGCGGAGACAAGGTATCCTGAGGTCGAGAAGCTTTGCCTCTGCCTGTTCTTCACCTGCACCAAGCTTCATCACATCCTTTTGACGGCAGAGATCATCGTCATATGCAAGTCAGACGTTGTCAAGCACATGCGGTCGGCCCCTGTTTTGAAAGGCCGACTTGGTAAGTGGATGTTTGCGTTGTCAGAGTTCGATCTTCGGTATCAGCCTGCGAAAGAAGTCAAGGGGCAAGCATTGGCCGATCTTATAGCTGAACGGATCAGTACCAATATAGCAGCACTATCTATACGTGCATGGGCTATGTTCTTCGATGGATCGGCTTGCGACGATGGTTGTGGCATCGGCATTCTGCTCGTGTCGCCTCGGGGGGCAGCATACTCCTTTTCCATCAGACTATCTACCCCTTGCACCAACAACGTCGCAGAATATGAGGCAGTACGTAAGGGAATGGAGTTGCTACTGGAAGCCGGGGCAGAAGCAGTAGAGCTTTTTGGAGACTCCAAGTTGGTGATTAACCAGCTCACGGATGAATATAAGTGCGAGAGTGAATCGCTTTTCCCATATTGGATGGAATGCCGTGAGTTGATGACACAGTTTCGGTACATCAACTTTAATTGGGTCCCAAGATCCCAAAACACCGAGGCCAACAATCTCGCACAAATGGCGTCAGGCTATATAGACATATCTGACGGGTCAGAAGTTCAGGTGCAGTTCCTGGAACAGGATGATTGGAGAGCCGAAATCTTCAATTACTTAAAAGATTCGGCTCGGGGGGCACCTAAACGGATAAGATACAGAGCCATGAAGTATGTCCTCATAGGAGACGACATGTTCTACAGGACGTTGGAAGGGTTACTACTCAAGTGCCTGGGACCAACTGAGTCTAATCGGCTCTTACATGAGGTGCATGAAGGCGCCTGTGGAACTCATCAGTCGGCTCATAAGATGAAGTGGCTAATTAGGCGATCAGGATTTTATTGGCCCACCATGCTTGAAGATTGCTTCAAGTACTACAAGGGTGCCAAGCGTGCGGATGTTCGGAAGATTCAGATGGTACCCGCATCAGCAATGAACCCTATCATCAAGCCTTGGCCGTTCCGAGGGTGGGGCATGGATATGATCGGCAAAATCCATCCGGCGTCGAGTAAAAAACATGAATGGATTTTGGTTATCACAGATTACTTCACCAAGTGGGTGGAGGCCGTCCCTATGAAGAAGGTGAAATCAGAAGATGTGATCAAGTTTGTGAAAGAACACGTCATTCATAGGTTCGGGATTCCCCAAACTATCATGACCGATGGAGGTTCGGTCTTTATTTCTAAAGAATTCAGAAAGTTCTGCGATGACATGGGGATTAAGCTGATCCGATCATCTCCATACTATGCTCAAGCCAATGGGCAAGCTGAAGCGTCCAATCAGAGCCTGATCAAGCTGATCAAGAAAAAAATTGACGAGAACCCTAGGGATTGGCATGAAAAGTTATCAGAAGCTTTGTGGGCCTACCGCATGTCGTGCCATGGAGCTATAAAAACTTCGCCGTACCAGCTCGTCTATGGATAGGAAGCCGTATTACCTTGGGAAATTACGGCTGGATCAAGACGTGTCACGTTTCAGAATGATCTAACAGCTGAAGAGTATGCAGCTTTGATGAGTGACACTATTGAGGACGCAACAGAACTTAGGCTTTGGTCGTTGGAGAAGATTAAAGAGAACAAAGCCAGGGTAGCTCGTGCCTACAATAAGAAGGTTAGACCAAAGGAGTTTCAAATTGGTGATCTAGTATGGGAAGCTGTGTTGCCGTTAGGAACTAGGGACAAGGCATATGGCAAATGGTCTCCTAATTGGCACGGTCCGTACAAAGTCGTCCAGGCCTTGAAGGGTAATGCATACATGCTGGAGCAGTTGGACGGCGTTAAGTTCCCAGTAGCCGTCAATGGTCAACACCTCAAGAAGTATTTCCCAAGCATGTGGGATGATGGGCAGTAAGGTATGGAGGCCGATTTTAAATCGGCCAGTAAAAAATCAATCACAGCCGATGCGCAGACATCGACTTGAGCAAACATACGGAGACGAGTACAGCCGATGCACGGGCATCGACTTCAGAATAATAAAGCCGATACATTGCTATCGACTCTAGAGGAATAAGCTCAAGCAGGTTAACGGAATCGGTTCAGACCAGAAATCATGATATTTGGGATGAATCACCTAGTGAGTTACTGAGGAGTTCAGTCTGCGCGTTTAAGGTTGGAGGATGGTTTGGATGTGAGTTAGACCTGTTGGTCCGCGTGAATAGGCGATGGCTTGACCTCAAATCGCGTTTATAGTGCAAGCCGATGCCATGCCATCGGCTCTTTGTACAGTGACTTCGTTCGACGATCGGTGAAATTGACAAGAAAGCAAAATTAATTGAGGAATATTTTCTTCATTAATAGCGATATTTCTTACAAAGAAGGAGCCGATTGCTCAGGGAAGAAAGAACAAAAGCCGACTACTACTACTAGTCCCTAATCTAGGGGTCGTTGCTGCCCTCGTCGTCGTCGCTGCCACCGGCGCAGCTGCTGATAGGCTCCTCATCGGAGCTCCCGTAACCTTCTACGGGAGCCTCATCTTCCTCCTCGTCGTCATCGCTGTCGTCGTCCCACCAGGCGCGGAGGCGCTTCGCCGGTGGGTAGCCTTCGAGGGAGTCGTCGTCGTCGTCCTCCTCCGCCTCTTCTTCGGAGGAGGTGAAACCGTCCCAGGAGAAGCGGTCATCCTCGCTCTCCGCCTCCTCCTCCCCCTCGACGAGGAACTGAAGGTCGTCCTCTCCGTCGGTCAAGGATTTGTCATCCTCGGACCAGATGGAGGAATCATGTTCCTCCTTGTCCCACTCTGATGCGGCGAGGATGTCGTGCGCCGCCAGTGAGCCCCACTCCGGCGTCGGCTCGCGAGATGAGGAAGAGTCGGAGAAGACTGACGAAGTGGAGGAGGACGAAGAGGAAAAGGACTGGGAAGAAAGATCCGATGAGGCGGAGGAGGAAGTAGAAGAAGACATGGCTACGGGAGATGGAGGATTTTTGGGTGCCGATGGACAGAACAGAGCAAGGGGATGAAGTGGCGAACTGTTCAGAGCAGTTATATAAAGGGGATATAGTAGAGATTCAATGCCACAGCAGTTTTCGAGGAGGCAGTGCCCAAAGAAAAGAAGAAAAGAAAACAACGGTCAAATCATGCGGAGAAATTGAGAGGGCAGGGCGTCATGATGAAGTGTGCTGCGACGGTTCTGCTCTGCCACGACATGACCCGACGAAGAGAATCAGAGTGATTTTGGAATTATCAATTCCAAAACCAGGGGGGCATGTGTTATCACCAGAATTTGACCGAGTCAGAGGTAGGCTGCGATCATGATGGGCTTGAAGATTATACATGGAAGAATATATGTGAATCGGCCTTATATGCAAAGTTTGGGCTAGTTTGCCCATGTATCTGTAATATAGTAGGATGCGTATCAGTTAGTTAGAGTTTGGCTCGTGCACGGTTGGGATTATTCCCACGTTAGAAAGTCTACGGACTATAAATATGTATCTAGGGTTTATGAAATAAACAACAATCACGTTCATCACAAATCAATCTAGGCGCATCGCCAACTCCCTTGTCTTGAGGGTTTCTTCCGGGTAAGCATCATGCTGCCTAGATCGCATCTTGTGATCTAGGCAGTACAAGTTTATTCGCTGTTCATGTGTTGCTCGTACTGAAGCCTTTTTGATGGCGAGCAACGTAGTTATCTTAGATGTGTTAGGGTTAGCATTGTTCTTCGTATCATATGCTATCGTCGTGCAACCCTTAGACATCTAGCCGCCCTTACGCCTATCTTAGGCGTAGGGGCGGCACCCCGCTTGATCATTATTTAGTAGATCTGATCCGTTATGGTTGCTCCTTGTTCTTCAAGGATTAGTTTAATATCTGCAATAGTTAGGCCTTACAAAGGGTTGGAGGATCCAGCGGAGCGTAGGGTGTAGTTTGCTAGCCCTAGACAGGATGTTCCGGGGATCAACCTCGTGTTGGTTTTTAGGCCCTGTCTAGGATCGGCTTACGATCACCGTGCGCGGCCGCGAGGCCCAATCGTGAGTAGGATGTTCCGATTATGCGGTGAAAACCCTAAATCGTCGTAGATCGTTTTAGCTTTATCTTGATCAAGCAGGACCACCATATATTCGTACACCTCGTGCGAATCATGGGTGGATCGGCTCCTTGAGCCGATTCACAGGACAACCTGAGAGCCGATCGAGGCTCGTATTTAATGTTTACGTGTATGCCATGCAGGAAACTAAGCAAGGCATCTCCATCACCTTCCTGACCAGGTATAGGTCAGGTGGCACGCCCTTGCACCAGCATCGGACGTGCGTGCCGGAGTCTTTGCGGGCCGTCGCTCGGAGGGACCAGGGCCAGCCGCAGCCCTAAGTTGCTCCCGGCTCTCCTGTGTTGCCCGTCGCTGCTCGCCGGTGGGTTTCTGACCGCAACACCTCTACTTCCAACTAAACCCTAGTCTACAACCCGTAGGCATTGACAAGTTAATACCTTGTCAATTGGCGTCGTCTGTGGGAACTAGAGGCGTCAAGGATCCGATCTCGATGGCACGTTCAAGATCGTCGACTTCGTCAACCGCAAGCAACGCAATGGATCGAGGTAAACAGATCGCAACTGGTCTTGTCGATTTTGTTCCTCACCCGCCCTCCCGTTTGGATGCATATGCGTATCTGGAGGAGCCTATGGAGATGGCGTTCGGAAGATTTTACTTTCGCGTCGAGAAAGAGGGATCGTATCGTGTCGAAATTCCGATTTCGTCGGGATCGTCGGCGGTCGATTCCGATTTTTCAAGCTATACATCGTCAACCGAATCAGGAGAAGAAGAAACTTCGTCGTCACGCTTCATCAGCACCAGGGCAAGAGAAAAACTCGCCAAGATCTTCAGCGACATGTCGTTTGAGTCATCTGCGGACTCCTACATAAGCGATGGCTCAAGCAGTGTCGACAGCTACAACTTTATCGACAAATCTACTACAGTGGGCAAGGTCTTCGCCAATCTTAACGATGGTGTCACCAAACCCAACATAGATCTGAATACAAAGTATCATCAGATTTATGTCATCGGAGAGCCAAGCCGTGACCAAGAGGAAACATCTGAGGCTTTCGACGATTTGGGAAATCCATACGTCGATCCCTCTGATTTACGGCGAGGCCTAGGCAATAAATATATCGGGCCACAGCCGCGAGACAGAGTCCAACTTCCGCAAGCAGCATGGGATCGAACCGCGAGAGCTATGGATGGCTCAGAACCAATGGCCACCACAGCCACGCCAGAAGAGTTACAAGCATATCAATATAGGCTCGCACGAGCTGCAAGGGAATTGGAAAAACAGACAGCTGAGTTAAACAGAAGAAAGGAGGCAGCCTCTGCATCAAGTAGGCGAAGGGCAGAGCTGAGTCAACAATCTAGAACTTCGGGTGATAGCCACAGGGAGGCTCGGAACAGAGCAAGATCGAGGTTACAAAACGTACCTGAAGGAGAAAGAGAGCACTTGGCCCAAAACCTCGACATGTCTTTTATGTCGATAGACACGAGAGGGAACATCATCCCCAAGACACCAGAAGCTGGGTATATGGCGACACAAGCTTTTATCCTCGCATCCAGACCACCTCCAGGAGATCCAAGGGAAGCACTGTACAACATGGCGATGGCAGGAGTTGGAGCCATGCGGACGGCGTTTGTATCAACACCTCCCGAAGGAACGGCAAGGCAAAATAGTCCACGACCTGCGGCAGCAACAGCAGCAGCTCCCGAAGGACCAAGTGGAGCAAGGGACACGGCAGCACAAGCAAGGGTTGACAGAGCGCGACAAAGCAGAAGGGAACATCGACACTCCCCAGAGCTAAACGACGAGGATATGTGTGGTTTGCCATGCTTCACAAGGAGAGTTCGAAAAACTCGAGTCCCTTCAGGATTCAAGTTACCCGATAACTTCAAGAAATTCGACGGCCTCCAAGATCCAGAGGATTGGCTAGTTGATTATCTCGAGACAGTGAAGCTCACAGGAGGAACTAGAGCAACAGCTATGCAAAGCATCCAGGTGCATTTGAGTGGAGCCGCACAATCTTGGATAAAGAAACTTCCTCCAGGATCTATCGATAGCTGGGATAGCTTCGAGGACGTGTTCGTCAAGAACTTCCGATCCACATGCAAAAAACCTACGTCATTAGAGGAGCTGAGAGCGTGCCGACAAAAGCCAGACGAGCCAATGAGAAAATATATCCAAAGGTGGAATATCATTAAAAACTCGGCAGAAAATATATCTGACGAGAGAGCAATAGATGCGTTTGTCGCAGGAATCAGGCGTGGAGATTTTGTCGAGGACTTGGGGAGGACCAATCCAAAGACAGTATCCGCGTTAATGGAAATAGCAAACAGATGGGCAGATGTAGAAGATGCTGTTCACAACAAACGGCACAGGTCACCAGAGGAAGACCGCGGTCGAAATTATCAACCAAGGCGACGATTTCCTCGGCAGTACTCAAGCTATGATGCTCCAGGACAAATCTCGGCTGGTTTCCAAGCAAGAGCAGGAGGAAACAACAGAGACGATTACCAGAGAAGTAATGAGCAGCGAGGCGACAATAGAGATGACTCTCGAAACAATAGGCAAAATAGCGGGCCAAGGTTCCAGAGGCCTTTCGTGTCTCCCGAAGATATGATGAACGGGCCGTGTCAGATGCATTTTTTCCTCGACAGCAACGGAAAAAGAAAGTCAGGACATCTGCAGAAAGATTGTCGAAATTTTCAAGCAATGTTAAGGTATGCAGGGCATGCTAATGCTCAGGCAGCACAGAGAAATCCTCGGGAACCCAGGAGTGAGATTCACTTGCCACCTCCTCCCGCGATTACGGACGACAATCGACATCAGCTCAGAATAGCGGCAGCACCTCCACCACCGCCTTACGTTGATCCTAATTCTAACAGAACGGTCTCGATGATTCAGAAGGGAAGGCCATCCAATAGAACTCAGAAAGTAATCTCGCGACAGGTGTTCATGGCAGAAAAAATGCCTCCACCAACAGTCGAGTATCTTAATTGGTCAGGGCAAGACACTGGCTTCACCATAGCAGATCATCCACAGCAAGTTCCTCGACCAGGTCAGTCAGCACTCATACTACCAGCGGTCATCGCAGGATTCGACGTATCTCACGTGTTTATAGATGGCGGCAGCAGCTTAAACCTTATGTATGCAGATACATTAAGGAAGATGAACATATCCCTAGCAAACCTGAGGCCAACAGACACGAGATTCCACGGTATCACACCAGAGAAGCCAAGCTATCCGCTGGGGAAAATTAATCTCGACGTTCAGTTTGGGACTCGAGAAAATTACAGAATCGAGAAGTTGGAGTTTGAAGTCGTAGATTTCCCGTCACAGTACCACGCTCTGTTGGGATGACCAGCGTATGCTAGATTTATGGCGGTACCACATTACACGTATCTGTTGTGGAGGATGCCTGGACCTAAGGGACCAATTACAGTCAAAGGAAGCTTCGCCCTAGCCGATAAATGTGATAAGGATTTTCATCGAATATCAGAAACTTTCGGGATGCAAGCTAAATATTTGGCGTCAAGGCTTATGACCGACTACGATGTGCTGCCAGACGTTGGAAGGCCAAATAAAGAATCAACTTTCAACACTGAGAAAAATTCTAAGGAGGTACAGATTCACCCGACAGACCCGAAAAAGACGACGTCCATCGCAAACGACATGGACCTCGCATAGGAAAGCGCGCTCGTCGAGTTCCTCCGTGAGAACTGGAAAATCTTTGCATGGTGTCCAGCTGACATGCCAGGAGTACCCAGGGAACTTGCCGAGCACCACCTAAACTTGGACCCACTAGCGAGACCAATCAAACAACCTTTGCGGCGTTTTTCGGAACCAAACCGCAAGGCTATGCTGTCAGAAATTGATCGACTAAGAGAAGCTGGTTTTATCAAGGAGTTGCACACAGAGGCCACATGGGTAGCGAATCCTGTGTTGGTGCCGAAGAAAAACACTAAGGTCCTTCGCATGTGTGTCGACTTTACGTGTCTCAATAAACATTGCCCAAAGGATCACTTTCCCCTCCCGAGGATCGACCAAATTATCGACTCCACGGCAAGATGTGAACGTCTTTCCTTTTTGGATGCATATTATGGTTATAACCAGATCAGATTGAAAGAAGAAGATGAAGTAAAAACAGCGTTCATCACACCTTACGGCGTGTTTTGCTATAAAACAATGCCCTTTGGTTTGAAAAACGCGGGAGCAACATATCAGAGGATGATGCAGAAGTGTTTGGCGACACAGATTGGAAAAAATGTGCAATTGTACATCGACGATGTCGTCATAACGTCAAAACAGGGAACGACGCTGATCGAAGATCTCAAGGAAACCTTTGACAACCTCGACAAATTCTGCCTCAAGCTGAACCCGACGAAGTGCTCCTTCGGCGTCCCAGCAGGAGAACTTCTTGGGTTCCTAGTTTCAGCAAGAGGGATTGAAGCAAACCCCGACAAAATACAAGCCATCGTAACAATGAGGAAGCCAACAAAGTTGAAAGAAATACAGCAACTAACTGGGCGAGTCGCAGCTTTGAGCAGATTCGTCGCCAGGCTGGGAGAAAAAGCGTTACCGTTTTACGCTTTAATAAAGCAAGGGGAGAAATTCCAGTGGAACGAAGAAGCCGATAGAGCTTTCGAGGATCTGAAACGCACAATCTCGACACCACCAATCTTGGTGGCGCCGAAGGAAAAGGAACCTCTCCTGCTGTACATTGCAGCCACACCCCAGGTGGTTAGCACTGTGCTAGTCGTTGAAAGAGAAGAAGAAGGGAAACTCCATGGAATGCAAAGGCCGGTATATTTCATCAGTGAAGTTTTATCGCCTTCTAAACAGCGGTACCCGCAGTACCAGAAACTAGCATATGGAGTGATTACAACGGCAAGAAAGTTGCGCCACTATTTTTCGGCACACCCGATAATAGTAGTCAATGAAGCACCTCTCTCAAATATACTGAACAATCCAGAAGCTACAGGGCGTGTCTCCCTTTGGGGAATAGAACTTTCTCCTCGGGACATCACGTATGAAAAAAGAAAGGCAATCAAGTCGCAAGTTTTGCCAGATTTCATAGCAGAGTGGATGGAGCTGCAAAACACGGGACCCCCAGATTTGTCGAGAACTTGGACCATGAACTTGGTGGATCCAAGAGAGTAGAAGGAGCTGGCGCAGGAGTGATACTTATATCACCTGAAGGCGACAAGTTAAAGTATGTCCTACGGATGATGTTCCCAAACGCATCCAACAATGAAGCAGAATATGAAGCCCTCATACACGGGATGAAGATGGCGAAAGCTTGCGGTGCAACTCGACTAAAAATCTTTGGCGACTCACAATTGGTGGCTCAGCAAGTTATGAACCAATGTGATGCAGTCAATGATAGCATGATAGCATATAAGGAGGTGTACAATGAACTTGAGAAGCTGTTCGATGGATGCGAGGTAAATCACATCAGTAGGTTGAGCAATGATGAAGCCGACGTTCTCGCAAACATCGGGTCGCAGTGCCTCCCAATCCCCCCAGGTGTATTTTGGGAAGAGATAGCGGAGAGATCCACAAAGCCGAAGAAGGCGCAGAAAAAAGCAAAGGAAGAAAAACTTCGGCGCCCCTCAAAGAAGCCGCGGAGGACGAAGAGGACCAGGAGCTTGTGATGATGGTAGAAGTTCCTTGGATGCAAGCGTACATATCATATATCCTTAGGAAAGAAATACCCGACGATCCAGTTGAGGCAAGGCGAGTTATTCGACGGTCCAAAGCTTTCACAGTGGTCAAAGGGGAGTTATACAAGCGAAGTATTTCAGGCGTCCTGCAAAGGTGCGTCACACCCGAAGAAGGAAGGATAATCCAAAAGGATGTGCATGAAGGAATATGTGGTCACCACGTGAGCAGTCGAGCTATTGCAGCCAAGGTTTTTCGGGCAGGATTTTACTGGCTGACAGCAATTGAGGATGCCAAAGAAATAGTACGAACCTGCGACGCGTGCCAGAGATTTGCCGCAAAACCTCACTCTCCGGCGGCAGAACTGATGCCAATACCATTGTCGTGGCCCTTTGCCCAATGGGGACTCGATATGGTGGGAAAATTACACAAAGCTTCGCCAGGAGGCTATGAGTACTTGTTGGTTGCTGTCGACAAATTCACCAAATGGGTAGAAGCGAAGCCAATAAATTCACCAGATGCAGCATCGGCAATAAAGTTTGTGAAGGGCCTCGTTTTTCGGTTCGGAGTGCCTCATAGCATCGTCACAGACAACGGTACTAACTTCACAGCCAAAGAGTTCAAGGCATACTGCGCAGAAGTAGGCATTAAATTGCACTTTGCGTCAGTTGGACACCCGCAAACCAATGGTCAAGTCGAAAAAGCCAATGGTATCATCTGCAACGGCATCAAAAAGCGTCTGCTAGGACCGCTCGAAAAAGCTCGACATACCTGGCCAGAAGAATTGCCAAGTGTTTTGTGGAGCATCCGAACAACACCAAACACAGCAACGCAAGAAATTCCGTTTTTTCTCGTCCACGGAGCCGAAGCAGTGCTGCTAATCGAAATAGAGCATGATTCTCCAAGAGTGACAGAATATGACGAGGAAACATCACGAAAAGCTCGGGAGGACGATATGGATGCACTCGATGAAGCTCGAGATGATGTACTATCACGAGTTACTAAGTACCAGCAGGACCTGAAAAACTAGCACAGTCGACGATTGTGGCCCAGATCTTTCCAGGTCGGTGATTTGGTCCTACGGCTTAACCAGCAAAGTACTGAAAAGCTCGAGTCACCATGGTTGGGACCTTACGTCGTCACGGAAGTCATCGACGGAGGAGCATACAGGATCAAGGACAAGAAGACAGGGGTTCCCGAGAAAAACCCCTGGAACATGGCGCAGCTCAGGCGGTTCTACGCTTAGAGTCGAAATATAGTCCTCCTCTGTAAAAATACAATGTACTGAAACGCCCGCGAGTTTTCAGACGCACTCTTTTCCTTTTCGGGGCACCGAGTGGGGCCGGAAAGGTTTTTAATGAGGCGGGCTCGTGGTGCTGCAATATAATAAAGATAGTGGAGATATACTTCTTATTCTTCGACACGCTCGGGGGCTCAGCGCCCTCAAGTTACAAAATATATAAAATATAGATAAACTAGACTTGCCGAAATATTTTGCCTTGGTACAAGAATACCTCGCCAAATAGAATATCGGAAGCTAACAACTATAAATATAGTGTACTCGTCAAAATTTTACTGCTTTGGTCTGAAAACCTTGCAACAAAAATATAGAACGTCACCACCAAAGACACTCGGGGGCTCGTACCCATCGACAGCAAAATATATATATCTTCTTGCAACAAGAGAAAAATCCTCGGGATAACAAAACAGTATAAACTCCAGCCAAAGGCTCGGGGGCTCGGCGATCAAAAATAGAAACAATACATATTTACAGAGTTGACAGCTTTACAATATAGATCATGTTTACAAAAACGTATCAATGGTGAAACTACAGCAAGAAAAAGGAAAAAACCCTCAATGGATACCTAGCACATGGTCTATGGTTATTCGCTCATTGGAAGGACGAGTACTATGCTCGGCATAGCTTCCCTTCACGAAGAACTCAGCATCCATCTGAAGAAGTTCATCCATCATATCTTCGGCTACAGGAGTCACCAGATCATCAATCTTGCCCATATTTCTCTTCTTCTTCGACATTTTAGCCAGGCACGTGGGAACAATTTGATTCATGGGCAATTTTGGATAGCAAATTTTTATCATCATCATGGCAAATCTTGCGCCAGTAGAGAGTTGAGCCCGCACAAAGCCATGGATTCGAGGAGCATCTCGAAATTTTTCCATTAAAGCAGGAAGAGTTTCTGGCATCTTGTTCCGAGGGAACATGGTTCCATAAAATAAAAATAAAGTCTTCGTACAGAAGTCAAGGAAGTCACGGACCTGAGCCGCGCGATCTTGGAATCTGACAATTTGGCGGGTGCGCTCAGGAGTAACCCAAAAGTTAGATCCATGTTGTGCAGCCAGTCTAAGCAAAACATTGGCTCGAGCTTCAACACGTTGATCTTCGGCAGCAGTATCCAAAAATGAGCCTGGTACAGCAAATAAATTGTCAAGGAAGGAAAAACAGCAAAAACAACATCCAACATGGTTATGAACAGGAAACATACCTGTCATGTCCAGGCTGGCGTCAGTCATTAGCTGAAGCATATAATTTTCGCGAGAAGAAGTTTCGGTAGCCTCAGTAACAGCAGCATCCTTTGCAGCAATGACTTCTCTCGCCTGTTGAAGAGCAATTTTCTCTCTCTCGGATGCTTGTCGAGATTGTTCCATCATCGCAAGAGTTTGTTTCTTCATGGATTGGAGTTGTTGGCGAAGTTCTTGCAAATCTTGCGACAAATGTTCACTTGAAAAATCTCCGATAAGGGTTTTCTTCGAGAATGAAGAAGCAGGCGAAATATCGTCAGAGCAAGGATTGGTCGAGTAGTTATCAAATATTAACTGGAAAAGAAAAGTCTCAGGATCAATGATAGTGCAAGGTAGAATTTCATTGATTTCCAAGAAATTGACATGGATATTACAGAAGGAGTTCTCCAAAAGGACTACTAAGGTAATTGTCGCCAAAGCTAACATGGCGACAATAGCAAAAGTAAAAGAAAAAACAAAGAAAGAAAAAGAAGAGGCATTCAACTAGACCTCCGGCTTTGATGAGCTAGGAGTTGAAGATGGCTTGATCCCGAGATAGGCCAGGATTTTCTTCGTGTTGGGCTTGGCTGCCTTGATCAACGATCGCCATTTTGTTTGCTCTATCTGTTCGGTGTCGCCAACCTTCATCCAGTCAACAGTTTGTTGGCTGTCAGCGACCAAGGCAACAGTGCTTTCGACAGCAACCTTCATGTTCTCTTGGCGCATCTTCAGTCCAAGATCCTCTGGTGGATTGAAGTCCTTGGCAAGATCAAGGAATGTCTTGGGTTCCTCTTTCTTCGGGAAGAAGTAGGGGAACAGCCGTGATAATCCTGCGTCAGCTTGTTCAATGCCTTCGCGAACTTCGGTTCCATGAAACTCCAGGAAAGAGAGTGCGTCAAGGAGAGGATCGTTGTCGGGATCTTCAAGCTCAAATTCTTGGTTTGTTTTACCTGCCGCAGAAAATATACGTTGGTCGATAGCAAGTAAGGAAAAGCAAGTCTAAGAAAGATAGAAGGGACCGACAAAATTACCGAGGAAGCGCCGATTCTGCGTGTTCAAGCGCTTGATGATCGCATTTTCACGAGTAGCCTGTGCGGCCTTGTGCTCGTTCAAAGCAGTTTCGGCATCATCAAGTCTTTTTTGCAGATCTTCGACACCAGCAGCTTCTGCCTTGGCCTTATCAGCCTCTGCTTTAGCTTGGCTAGCATCAAGTTCAGCTTTCTTGCGAGCCGTTTCACTTTGCTCTAATTTCTGAGCAATAGTGTCGACAAGCTTGTTGGCTTCTGCAAGTTTCTCTGCCAAAATAGTAAAGAATCGTCAAAATTGCGACAAAAATAGGAGCAAGAAGTTATAAACAAGGGTCAGCAAAAAGTTATTACCTTCAGTCTTGCTGGCATACTCACGGTACCCAATGAATTTGGCACCGATGCGAATAAGCTCTTTGATCATAGGCTGTCAAAGAAAGACAAAGAAAAAAAGCAAAGGTATGAGAAAAAACACGACGGCACAAAGGAGCAAATACAGAAAATATAGACAATGACAGGAAAGAAATTATAGACTTACATCGTCCAAAAGAGGACTCGAGGAGCTACCCAATTGTAGGGTAGGCTCCACGATCATTTCCACCCTTGTCCTTTTTGGTGAAGGGACAAGAGGACTTGCAGGAGGAGTGGGAGCGCCGACGTTTTGTCGAGGAGGCGAGGATTCCTCTCCTTCGACTGGCGTCTCCGAAACAACTAGAGTATGTGACGTACTCGTTCGAGCAGCCACATCAAGAGTTGGTACTTCTTCCTCATCATCACTGCGATTAAAAGTCGACAGCATAAAAAGCAAGATAGACAAAAATCTTCGAGTGCAAAAATAAGGTGAAATAAAGGTGACTTACGAGCTGATGAGGGATTCAAGATATGGATCATAAGTTGCCCTCTGACGTGAAGGAACAACTTCTTCGGCTTTGGAAGTGCCGGAATCTTCGGCATCATTCCTTTTCCTCTTGTTCCTTGGAGAAACAGGAGGAGGAGATTGTGCCGATGCAGTGCCTTCGGAGGCAGCCTCCTTTTCAGAAGATCCCGCAGATTTTTGAGAATCTACGGGTTCATTCACAAAAGATGGGGCATCTTGGTTGTCGTCGGTGACAACGGCCCTTTCCTCGACTTCTCCACCTTCAGGAAGGGGAGGAAGCGAGACAAGATTTGGGTGGTTCTGTATAAAAAACAGGGGAAGATGTCAAAAAAGAATTACAACAAACAAAAAGGGGAGATAGCAAAGTAATAACAAATCAATCGACAAAGTTTACCTTGGGAAGCGCATTGGTGGCGCTATACGGTTTTACACGATAAGAAGAAGGGACAGGATCTTTTTTGCTGAGAGAAGAGATTTTTCGGACAAGCTTTTCTAAGTCCTTGACCTCTAAATCCGCTGACAGTCGATCTGCGTCCTTGTCGCCAGCATACTTCCAGAGAGGGTATTTGCGAGCCTGAAGAGGCTGCACTCTGGTCCTAAGGAAATATGCCGTGATTTGGATACCTGACAACTCTTTGCCGCGAGTATTTTGCAACTCATGGATGCGAGTCATCAGGGCCTCTGTCGATATTTTTTCTTCTTCGGTAGCCTCTGCGTCCCAGGAGCGGCGGCGAAGGATTTTCTCGGCGCCATCGAAAGGAGGGATGTTGTCTTCAGCACATCCATGGTTTTCCTCCTGAATGTACAACCACTTCTTGCACCACCCCTGAACTGAGTCAGGGAGTTTGACGTCGAAGTAATCGACTGTGGGGCGAACGGAAATAACAACGCCGCCTATATTATAGGCGACATTGGGAGAGCCATTGCGGCGACAAAAGAAAATGCGCTTCCATAGCGCCCAGTTAGGCTGGACGCAAAGGAAGGCCTCGCAGAGGGTGATGAAAATGGAGATATGGAGGATAGAATTAGGCGTGAGGTGGTGAAGTTGCAGACCATAAACAAAAAGCAGTCCGCGGAGGAAAGGATGAATGGGGGCGGAAAGACCGCAGATGAGATGGTCGACGAAACTTACCCGATACCCCATTGGAGGGGTTGGGTAGCTTTCTTCACTAGGGAAGCACAGTGCCTTGGGCTTCTTGCTGATCCCCAGCTTCTTCAAGAGATTGATGTCCTGGGTGGAAATCTTGGACCTTTCCCACTCCGCGGTTCCCAGATCCACGGCAGCCATTGATGATTCCGGCGTGCTGTGCTTGATCAACCGACGCGGTGGCATCAACAATGGCGCAGGAATGCAGCTTGGAGAAGATGAGCTTAGGGAATTGTGGAGCGCAGGAGGAGGTTTTGCAGAGGAGAACGGCGCGAGCGGAAGTGCTCGAGGAAGAAGAGGGAGATCTTATATAGAGGTGCGGCGAAGCGGCGGACCGTTGGATGGAAAAAGTGTGCGGCAGATGATAACCACGGGGAAACAAGGGTAAAAAAGTATTTTCGCATTGGAGAAGTTACGGTACGTGTGCCAGGAAAAGCGGAGGACGTGTGTCCCCCACCTGCACGACGTGTCAAGATAATGGATAAATTGGGCCCGCAAGGCAGCGGGAGAAAACTTTTCGCGATTTTCGGACTCACAATCGTGGCTATCGTCAGCAATAACGTCACCTTGGCAGAAGAAAAAATTTGCCTCAACAGCTTCATAAAAGGCGACATGGAAAAATATTGGTGAGCCTTTGATCAAATACAAGTTTTTGACCAAATGCTCGGGGGCTACTTTGAAAAAATGAAAAGATCAAGAAAGACAAAATAGAAATGGCATGAGCCTATGATCAAATACAAATATTTGTTCATAGCCTCGGGGGCTACTCCCATCGGGAGCGCTGTTCGCGCACCCGAGAAATTATAAAACTTCGGGAGATAAAGAAAATATAGCGGGGGCGTGGAGCCTACAACCAAGCACAAGTCCTTGGCTGTAGCCTCGGGGGCTACTCCCATCGGGAACGCTGCTCGCGTGCCCGATGAAATCATAAAAGGAAAGAAAGAAAGAAAGAAAGAAAGAGAAAAAGAAAGATAGCAGAGCAAAAGAGTATATTTCGAGTTAAAAATAACTCTGCATATACTCCCATCGGGAGAGCAATATAAGTCATCTTTGACTCAATAAATTGTGCCATTCCAACAGCCGAATAAGCACTCGACAATATATTCTCAGAACGCCAAAGTTGCGATCAATTTCTGAATGCCGCAAATTTGCGAAGGTAAGACCCCAGATCCGTTCTGTGTGGCGTGGCGCCATCTCTGACGTCGGTTTGCTACTTTTATCCGTATCAACAGATACGAAGAAAAATCCTAACGGACGCGTTAGGTACCCGATAAATTTGACTGGGACTCGACAGAATGGTAAGACCTTAAGCGGCACCTGTCGAAGTTTACACCAGTATCCCGAGATCATGTCCAGGGACGTGATCTTGAAGTAGGTTTTTGCGGATTGCCACTAGAGCAGTTAACTAGTACCTGATCCGTCAGATGAACTAGCCCCAACTACCATTATCCCTGTACAATATAGAAATTTATGTGAAGAAATATAGAAAAGATTAAGTTGTCGAATAAAAATAAACAGTGGAGATTTTCCCTGACTCTACGATTCAAGCAAAATCTCGGGGGCTACTTACATAGGCATCCCCAATGGGCCTGCCGAAGATAGTACCCGGGGTTTACTAAAGGCCCACTACCCGAAGAATAAGAAGATTCGGAAGCCCAAGATATTATTAAGGAAAGCTAGAGTTGTAATAGGAAGCGTTATTTGTAATCTTGCGGGATGAGTTAGAAACCTTCCCGGACTCTATAACTTGTACAACGCGAATCCCTCGGCTCCGCCTCCTATATAAGGGGGAGTCGAGGGACGAAGAGAGGATCGAATCATTGTTTCTCAAACCCTAGTTTCATAATCGTCGAGTACTTTTCGGCTGAAACCTTCGAGATCTACTTGCCCTCTACTTCCAACTAAACCCTAGTCTACAACCCGTAGGCATTGACAAGTTAATACCTTGTCACTTGGTCAACATATCAGCTACAGACCTTAAAGTAGCAATACCATGTCTTTTATAAAGTACAGCCTTGAGATGTTCACTGTTTGATGAAAAGAATGGTCTAGGTTGACGGCTATGAGAGGATGCATCAGAACAAAGATCAGAACTTTTTGTGGGCCTCTCTTCTAATGAAGATTGCTTCATCAGAACTGCATTCTGATAATAATGCAAAAGATTAAACGATGAACTATGCAAACATGTATTAAGCATTGTCGATATAAGATAGTCACAAGTACTAAGCGCAGACTTACATTATATCGTTGCATAGGCTCACGCCGGAACCTTTTTTGCGCTCTATCTTCTACTAAGGACTTCTTCATTACAACTGCATTCTAGTAATATTGCAAACATAGTTACAACAGTGAACTATTAAAACATTTATTATGCAATGTAGATATAAGATAATAACAAGTTGCATAAATAAGACAATGTATGGAACTTGTACTAAGCAGACTTACATCATAATGTTGCACAGGGTCGCTTTGGCGACTATCTTCTAATGATGACTACTTCACTAAAACTGCATTCTGGTAATATTGCAAAAATAGTTACAACAATTAACTATTCAAACATGTATTACACAATGTAGAGATCAGATAACAGCATGTAGCAGAACATACTGGCTCGCTGCAGGTCCTTCTCTTGCGTGCACTAGTCGTGGTCGACATGCCTGTCATTTTAGGTTCAGCCATCAAGTGAAATGCTAATCCTCCTGCTCCATTGTCCTTAATCTGTGTTTAGATATCACATTTAAGACCAAGTCAGCTGGTTTCAAATAACAAAAAACTTGAGCTGCCAAATGAATAAACCAATATTTACCAGATATCAGATTAAAACCAACTAGATGTTGCTTTGCATGAGATACAAATTTCAGACATTCAGATTTAGAGTAGGGTAATGCCAAGGTTTTCCACATAAAGTAAACTGGCATTAAGAATGACCAAATGTCAGGTTCAAATCACCTTCGCAGTTGCTCCAAGACAAGCATATCAAATAGGCAGAAACATAGTAAAGCATGGATGGCATTGCTATGGCAGGGTTCCAAGTGTTTATCTCTTGCATAAGGAACAATGCATATAGGTTATAGATAATAACGGAAGTAAACTTCCAAAGTTAACAACCAAGAACTCAGATTCCAACCTTCCCTAGCGTCCCCGCTGTTAATGTTGGATATTCTAATAAGTGGTTCGCATGATCAATCCCTTGGAAAAATAACATTGACAAGTTAGTCTACGATAATACAAAGACCAGACATGCACGCAGCAATAACTATACAGGCTATGCGATAGGAGCATTCATGGAAAAAAATAGCTATAAGCTAAAGACGAGGTATAAGAGCAAGCAGATTGGAAATGCACATAGCATGATTATAAAAGCAGTAAAAGAATAGCAGACACGAGAAAACAGCTAGCGGCTAGCGGTGAGCTAATGACGTGGTATAAGAACAACCAGATTGGAAATGCCCATAGCATGACTATAAAAGGAATAGCATGCAGTACAAAAACAGTTGGCAGCAAATGAATGGGTCCCCTATAAATATGTGGATGCACACAGGTGTCAGTAGAATGAACAGGATGGTAGCGACCGGATAATGCTTTGGTATTGTACAATATTTAAACGAACTTCATGCGAAGTAACACATCAAGAAATTTAATGGCATATGAGATCTGCAAATAACTACACAAAACATGGCTAAAGAAACACCGCGATCTAACGGGCCAGCGTACTAACCAAGCTGCGGCGGGGTGGACGGGGGCGGCAACTTGCATTCCAGCGGCGGCGAACGCGGGAGACGATGAGTCGACCCTGTTTC
Organism: Lolium perenne; assembly: GCF_019359855.2. NCBI lineage: Eukaryota > Viridiplantae > Streptophyta > Magnoliopsida > Poales > Poaceae > Lolium > Lolium perenne. Next base: position 243,418,838 of record NC_067244.2, on the reverse strand, counting down.
AGTAGAAGCGGGCGTTAGTGAAGCAGATCTGGTTGGCTGGCAATGGATTCGGTGAAGTTGATACAGCCGCTGCGCCGAGGTAGTCGGTGGAATAGATCGGCTTCTGTGGAGGGGGGGAGGGGGGGCGGTGAAGTAGACACGGTTCCGTTGGAGAGGATCCGGTGCGTCGACAGGAAAGGCGTTGATTGGTACGTTGTGGATGAGGTCGGCGGTGAAGCAGATCCGTAGGTGGTGAGGTCGGTGGTGAAGCAGATCCGTCGGTGAAGCAGATCCGTCGGTGGCGAGGTCGGCGGTGAAGCAGATCCGTCGGTGGCGAGGTCGGCGGTGAAGCAGATCCGTCGGTGGCGAGGGCGGCGGGGGAGCGGATCAGGTGGGTGGACAGCCAACACGATCAAGGCTAGGCTGTGGAGGAGTATGCTGGCGGCGAAGCAGATCTAGTACTGTAGAGAGTCAGAGCTTTGGCGTGTGAGAGTATTTTTGAGCTAATGGGGGCGAATGATTGGTGGGTGGTTGTGGGCCTGTGGGGAGGGTTCGGGATCTAGGCAAGATATTTCATTGTTACCGAATGAGCCCTCCATGGTTGGTGGGTTGTAGCTTCCGGACCAGGGTTAAAAGGGTAAAACTGGTCACGGGATTTTCGAATGGATGCGGCGGGATGATTTGGCGCGCGGCCGAAATTTTCAGTTTCAAGCTACGAGCAGAACGACAAAAATAATGTTCTTCCCCAGGGAGCTCTCATTTCTTCCTCTTCTCTTTCTCTCTCGAGTCTCTCCCACTCCCCTGGCTCCTCTCCCCCTTCTCTCCGGTAGCCTCGCCGGCCGGAGACGAGGCTGACTTCTCTCTGTATATCGTACACCCTCCGAACTAAATTAATTGATTCAACTTTCCTTAGACGTGTATGTATCTCGAGTAAAAACATGTGTGGATACATCCATATTTAGATAAGCAAAGTTGAGTCAGTTAATTTGGATCCGAGGGAGTTCATGTTGTTGTAAGCTTAGATCCAGTGTTTCCCATGAGCAGAATGGCGCAATGGAGTCGGGGATCTCGTCATCTCGCTTCGAGATCCGCCTACGGTGAATCTGGCGGATCTTGCCGGCCAAACCCCGATCTGGTGCCATCAAGGTGATGGCGCTAACGGTGAGGCTTGCTTTGGTTAGTGCTTCAGATCTGGTCAATGGGGAAGTCAAGCTGCTAACGTTCACAATCTCGGGGCATACGACGGCGTCATACGTCTTGCCCGTGAACATCTTGGCCTTTCAGCGGCCCTTCTCAGAGCCAATGTGCCGTTGCTGAGGCCCTTCTTCTCCTTCGTCCTGGCGACTACCAGCGACACCGTCCCAAGTGGTGCGTCCCCGGCGACGGAGTTGCTGGAAAGGATGCGGAGCAGAGATCTGATGTGCGGTCCAGAAGGACTCGATTGATTTTCTGCTATATGTTTTGGGGTCTTTTTTGTAAAGTTGCAGGTCCTATTAGTTATTGTCTAGTTCTCTTGGACCTCTATGTAATTTTTTGGACTAGTTTCCATTTGCACCGATAAACTTGAATTTTGACAAGTTCACGGGAAAAAAAATTCCTTTGCACATATGGCCTATCATGTATGAACATTCTTGAGTTTTAAACTATATGTAATGGCCAGCACTTGCGCAAGGGGCTCGTCTAGTGCGCACTAGTTTCCATTAGCACCGATAAATTTGAATCTTGACAAGTTCTTGGAAGAAAAAATTGATTCACATATAGCCTATCATGTATGAACATTATTTGGATTCAAACTATACATAGATGGCCAACACGTGTAAGAGGGGGTCCTCTAATGTGCACTAGTTTCTGATAAATTTGAATCTTTACAAGTTCTCGAAAAAAAATTGCTTGACACCATATGCCCTATCATGTATGAACATTATTGGGATTCATATTATATATAGATGGCCAACACTTGTGCAAGGGGTCCTCTAATTCTTGGGGATTTCAATCTATCTATATCTCTCGATCTATCGTTGGTGGCCAAAACAACACACATATGCATGCACTTTATGCGCAAAGGTGCGGGTGCCTCTAATAATTCATGTGTGTGCGTATAATTGAACATATTCTTGGGGATTTCAATCTCTATCTCTCGATCTATATATCGTTGGTGGACAAGAAACACACTTATATATATACGCATGCACTTTATGCGCAAAGGCGCGGGTGCCTCTAATAATGTGTGTGTGCACTCGATCGATGATCCCTAAACCTTAAACCCTAAAACCCTAATCCATAATTATACCCTAAACATACACCCTAAACACCCTAATCACTAAACCCTATACCCTAAAACCTAAACCCTAATTAAACACTACATATATATAGGCCAACGACACTTAATTGCGCATCAAGCAGGCGACCAAATAATTAGCGCTGATAAATTAATTAACTTGAATCTTGACAAGTTCTCTCGAATGAAAACACATTTGATTAAGTTGCCTCATAATATATATACAATTAGTGTGCATGCGCGCATGGCATACCATGGACATATCATTCATGCATATATATATCTCAATATATATCTGAACATATTCTTGGGGATATATATATATTTCAATCTCTCTCTCGATCTATATATATCGTTGGTGGCCAAGAAACACACTTATTATATATATACGCATGCACTTTATGCGCAAAGGCGCGGGTGCCTCTAATAATGTGTCTGTGCACTAGCTCGATCGATGATCCCTAAACCTTAAACCCTAAAACCCTAATCCATGATCCCTAATTATACCTTAAACGTACACCCTAAACACTAAACCCTAAACCCTAGACCCTAAACCCTAAACCCCAAACCCCAAACCCCAAACCCTAAACCCTAAACCCTAAACCCTAAACCCTACTTAATTAACCTTAACCCTAACCCTACCCCTAAAACCCTAGCTAGCTAATCCTAAATCCTAAACCCTAATTAAACCCTACATATATATAGGCCAACGACACTAAATTGCGCATCAAGCAGGCGACCAACTAATTAGCGCTGCTAAATTAATTAACTTGAATCTTGACAAGTTCTCTCAAATGAAAACACATTTGATTAAGTTGCCTCATAATATATATACAATTAGTGTGCATGCGCGCATGGCATACCTTGCACATATCATTTGTGCATATATTTCAATATATATCTGAACATATTCTTGGGGATAAATATATATATTTCAATCTTTCTCTCTCGATCTATATATATATCGTTGGTGGCCAAAAAACACACTTATATATACGCATGCACTTTATGCGCAAAGGCGTGGGTGCCTCTAATAATGTGTGTGTGCACTCGATGGATGATCCCTAAACCTTAAACCCTAAAACCCTAATCCCTAATTATACCCTAAACGTACACCCTAAACACCCTAAACACTAAACCCTAGACCCTAAACCCTAAACACTACACCCTAAACCCTAAACCCTAACCCTAGACCCTAAACCCTAATTAAACACTAAACCCCAAACCCCAAACCCCAAACCCTAAACCCTAGACCCTAAACCCTAATTAATTAGCCTTAACCCTAACCCTAACCCTAAAACCCTAGCTAGCTAATCCTAAACCCTAAACCCTAATTAAACCCTACATATATATATAGGCCAACGACACTAAATTGCGCATCAAGCAGGCGACCAACTAATTAACGCTAATAAATTAATTAACTTTGTTGAATCTTGACAAGTTCTCTCGAATGAAAACACATTTGATTAAGTTGCCTCGTAATATATATACAATTAGTGTGCATGCGCGCATGGCATACCTTGCACATATCATTCGTGCATATATTTCAATATATATCTGAACATATTCTTGGGGATAAATATATATATTTCAATCTTTCTCTCTCGATCTATATATATATCGTTGGTGGCCAAAAAACACACTTATATATACGCATGCACTTTATGCGCAAAGGCGCGGGTGCCTCTAATAATGTGTGTGTGCACTCGATCGATGATCCCTAAACCTTAAACCCTAAAACCCTAAAACCCTAATCCCTAATTATACCCTAAACATACACCCTAAACACCCTAAACACCAAACCCTAGACCCTAAAACCTAAACCCTAATTAAACACTACATATATATAGGCCAACGACACTTAATTGCGCATCAAGCAGGCGACCAAATAATTAGCCCTGATAAATTAATTAACTTGAATCTTGACAAGTTCTCTCGAATGAAAACACATTTGATTAAGTTGCCTCATAATATATATACAATTAGTGTGCATGCGCGCATGGCATACCATGGACATATCATTCGTGCATATATATATATCTCAATATATATCTGAACATATTCTTGGGGATATATATATATATTTCAATCTCTCTCTCGATCTATATATATCGTTGGTGGCCAAGAAACACACTTATTATATATATACGCATGCACTTTATGCGCAAAGGCGCGGGTGCCTCTAATAATGTGTCTGTGCACTAGCTCGATCGATGATCCCTAAACCTTAAACCCTAAAACCCTAATCCATGATCCCTAATTATACCTTAAACGTACACCCTAAACACCCTAAACCCTAAACCCTAGACCCTAAACCCTAAACCCCAAACCCCAAACCCCAAACCCTAAACCCTAAACCCTAAACCCTAAACCCTAATTAATTAACCTTAACCCTAACCCTACCCCTAAAACCCTAGCTAGCTAATCCTAAATCCTAAACCCTAATTAAACCCTACATATATATAGGCCAACGACACTAAATTGCGCATCAAGCAGGCGACCAACTAATTAGCGCTGCTAAATTAATTAACTTGAATCTTGAAAAGTTCTCTCGAATGAAAATACATTTGATTAAGTTGCCTCATAATATATATACAACTAGTGTGTATGCGCGCATGGCATACCTTGCACATATCATTTGTGCATATATTTCAATATATATCTGAACATATTCTTTGGGATAAATATATATATTTCAATCTTTCTCTCTCGATCTATATATATATCGTTGGTGGCCAAAAAACACACTTATATATACGCATGCACTTTATGCGCAAAGGCGCGGGTGCCTCTAATAATCTGTGTGTGCACTCGATCGATGATCCCTAAACCTTAAACCCTAAAACCCTAATCCCTAATTATACCCTAAACGTACACCCTAAACACCCTAAACACTAAACCCTAAACCCTAGACCCTAAACCCTAAACACTACACCCTAAACCCTAAACCCTAACCCTAGACCCTAAACCCTAATTAAACACTAAACCCCAAACCCCAAACCCTAAACCCTAGACCCTAAACCCTAATTAATTAGCCTTAACCCTAACCCTAAAACCCTAGCTAGCTAATCCTAAACCCTAAACCCTAATTAAACCCTACATATATATATATAGGCCAACGACACTAAATTGCGCATCAAGCAGGCGACCAACTAATTAGCGCTAATAAATTAATTAACTTTGTTGAATCTTGACAAGTTCTCTCAAATGAAAACATATTTGATTAAGTTGCCTCGTAATATATATACAATTAGTGTGCATGCGCGCATGGCATACCTTGCACATATCATTCGTGCATATATTTCAATATATATCTGAACATATTCTTGGGGATAAATATATATATTTCAATCTTTCTCTCTCGATCTATATATATATCGTTGGTGGCCAAAAAACACACTTATATATACGCATGCACTTTATGCGCAAAAGGCGCGGGTGCCTCTAATAATGTGTGTGTGCACTCGATCGATGATCCCTAAACCTTAAACCCTAAAACCCTAATCCCTAATTATACCCTAAACGTACACCCTAAACACTCTAAACACACTAAACCCTAAACCCTAGACCCTAAACCCTAGACCCTAAACCCTAAAAACTACACCCTACACCCTAAACCCTAACCCTAGACCCTAAACCCTAATTAAACACTAAACCCCAAACCCCAAACCCTAAACCCTAAACCCTAATTAATTAACCTTAACCCTAACCCTAACCCTAACCCTAAAACCCTAGCTAGCTAATCCTAAACCCTAAACCCTAATTAAACCCTACATATATATATAGGCCAACGACACTAAATTGCGCATCAAGCAGGCGACCAACTAATTAGCGCTAATAAATTAATTAACTTTGTTGAATCTTGACAAGTTCTCTCGAATAAAAACACATTTGATTAAGTTGCCTCGTAATATATATACAATTAGTGTGCATGCGCGCATGGCATACCTTGCACATATCATTCGTGCATATATTTCAATATATATCTGAACATATTCTTGGGGATAAATATATATATTTCAATCTTTCTCTCTCGATCTATATATATATCGTTGGTGGCCAAAAAACACACTTATATATACGCATGCACTTTATGCGCAAAGGCGCGGGTGCCTCTAATAATGTGTGTGTGTACTCGATCGATGATCCCTAAACCTTAAACCCTAAAACCCTAAAACCCTAATCCCTAATTATACCCTAAACATACACCCTAAACACCCTAAACACCAAACCCTAGACCCTAAAACCTAAACCCTAATTAAACACTACATATATATAGGCCAACGACACTTAATTGCGCATCAAGCAGGCAACCAAATAATTAGCGCTGATAAATTAATTAACTTGAATCTTGACAAGTTCTCTCGAATGAAAACACATTTGATTAAGTTGCCTCATAATATATATACAATTAGTGTGCATGCGCGCATGGCATACCATGGACATATCATTCATGCATATATATATCTCAATATATATCTGAACATATTCTTGGGGATATATATATATTTCAATATGTCTCTCGATCTATATATATCGTTGGTGGCCAAGAAACACACTTATTATATATATACGCATGCACTTTATGCGCAAAGGCGCGGGTGCCTCTAATAATGTGTCTGTGCACTAGCTCGATCGATGATCCCTAAACCTTAAACCCTAAAACCCTAATCCATGATCCCTAATTATACCTTAAACGTACACCCTAAACACCCTAAACACTAAAACCTAAACCCTAGACCCTAAACCCTAAACCCCAAACCCCAAACCCCAAACTCTAAACCCTAAACCCTAAACCCTAAACCCTAAACCCTAATTAATTAACATTAACCCTAACCCTACCCCTAAAACCCTAGCTAGCTAATCCTAAATCCTAAACCCTAATTAAACCCTACATATATATATATATATATAGGCCAACGACACTAAATTGCGCATCAAGTAGGCGACCAACTAATTAGCGCTGCTAAATTAATTAACTTGAATCTTGACAAGTTCTCTCGAATGAAAACACATTTGATTAAGTTGCCTCGTAATATATATACAATTAGTGTGCATGCGCGCATGGCATACCTTGCACATATCATTTGTGCATATATTTCAATATATATCTGAACATATTCTTGGGGATAAATATATATATTTCAATCTTTCTCTCTCGATCTATATATATATATCGTTGGTGGCCAAAAAACACACTTATATATACGCATGCACTTTATGCGCAAAGGCGCGGGTGCCTCTAATAATGTGTGTGTGCACTCGATCGATGATCCCTAAACCTTAAACCCTAAAACCCTAATCCCTAATTATACCCTAAACGTACACCCTAAACACCCTAAACACTAAACCCTAAACCCTAGACCCTAAACCCTAAACACTACACCCTAAACCCTAAACCCTAATGAAACACTAAACCCCAAACCCTAAACCCTAAACCCTAGACCCTAAACCCTAATTAATTAATTAACCTTAACCCTAACCCTAACCCTAAAACCCTAGCTAGCTAATCCTAAACCATAAACCCTAATTAAACCCTACATATATATAGGCCAACGACACTTAATTGCGCATCAAGCAAGCGACCAACTAATTAGCGCTGATAAATTAATTAACTTGAATCTTGATATGTTCTCTCGAATGAAAACACATTTGATTAAGTTGCCTCATAATATATATATAATTAGTGTGCATGAGCGCATGGCATACCTTGCACATATCATTCGTGCATATATTTCAATATATATCTGAACATATTCTTGGGGATAAATATATATAGTTCAATCTCTTTCTCTCTCGATCTATATATATATCGTTGGTGGCCAAAAATCACACTTATATATACGCATGCACTTTATGCGCAAAGGCGCGGGTGCCTCTCTAATAATGTGTGTGTGCACTCGATCGATGATCCCTAAATCTTAAACCCTAAAACCCTAATCCCTAATCCCTAATTATACCCTAAACATACACCCCCTAAACACCCTAAACACTAAACCCTAAACCCTAAAGCCCTAAACCCTAAACCCTAAACACTAAACCCTAAACCCTAAACCCTAACCCTAACCCTAACCCTAACCCCTAGCTAACCCTAAACCCTAAACCCTACATATATAGGCCAACGACACTTAATTGCGCATCAAGTAGGCGACCAACTAATTAGCGCTGATAAATTAATTAACTTGATTCATGCATATATTTCAATATATTTTTGAACATATTCTTGGGGATATATATATATTTAAATCTCTCTGTTATCTCGATCTATATATCGTTGGTGGCCAAGAAACACACTTATATATATACGCATGCACTTTATGCGCAAAGGCGCGGGTGCCTCTAATAATGTGTGTGCACTCGATCGTTGATCCCTAAACCTTAAACCCTAAAACCCTAATCCCTAATCCCTAATTATACCCTAAACGTACACCCTAAACACCCTAAACACTAGACCCTAAACCCTAGACCATAAACCCTAAATGTACACCCTAAACACCCTAAACACTAAACCCTAAACCCTAGACCCTAAACCCTAGACCGTAAACCCTAACCCTAAAACCCTAGCTAGCTAACCCTAAACCCTAAACCCTAATTAAACCCTACATATATATATATATAGGCCAACGACATTTAATTGCTCATCAAGTAGGCGACCAATTAACTAATTAGCGCTGATAAATTAATTAACTTGATTTTTGACAAGTTCTCGATCTCCAATGAAAACACATTTGATTAAGTTGTCTCATAATATATATAATTAGTGTGCATGTGCGCATGGCATACCTTGCATATCATTCGTGCATATATTTCAATACATGTTTGAAGATATTCTTGGGGATATATATATTTCAATCTCTCTCTCGATCTATATATCGTTGGTGGCCAAGAAACACACTTATATATATACACATGTACTTTAATTTATTTGCCTCACAATATATATAATAAATATGCATGCATGGCCTAACCATGTATGCTTATATATGTGTTTAATTTGGAGATTTCAATCGCTCTCTCGCCGCTCTCTCGTTGGTGGCCAACAACACACACATGCACTTTGTGCGCAAAGGCATGTGCCTCTAATAATGTGTGCGCAGTCGATCGGTCTAGTTTTGATTAATCATAGCACACAAATATAGAAGTTGTATTTGAATCCACACAACCCTAATCTAAAACACATAGCCCCTAACATGGCCTAATTAGCTGACCCCTTCTCTCTAGCTAATTAGTGGAAATTGCACAAAATCAAAAGGGGTCCCTCACTAATTATACATATATATCTAGATTGTGATAAACTTTTGCCCCATATTTGGTGGATGGGTGCATCTTGGCATGTAAAACAATTAATGTTTGCAAATGGCGTTGTCAAAATTTATGTACAAATGATTTCTTTCCATCCAAAGTGCATAAAATGGGAGTTTTAATGAAGAAGGTACAAATAAAACAGCTCAACATGCCTCCACACCCCGATTTTCACAGGAAGTAGAGCATATTTAAAGGATAATTCCAGAGTTTTACTATTTTTCAAGCAACTTTGCTAATTTCCACCCACTCACATGACTTTATGTCGATTTAGCAAAAATATGGCGAATTTAAACTACATGGGCGGGATAGTTTGAATTGTGCGCGCGGCAAAGGGAACCGCCTATTCCTCAACCTTGTGCACGGCAAATTACACACGCAACTCCATTAAACACCACCTACCGGGCGGCCCGGCCGCATGACCCCCCACCCACCGCTACACAACTTATCCCCGTCCGTGCGAAGAGCTTCCCCTCCCCGTCCCGTCCGTGCGAAGAAGAAGCTTCCCCTCCCCGTCGTTCTTCTCGAGACGCACCGGCGGTCAAGTTGATCCACGGTAGGGTTGCTATCTCTAGCTCAATCATGCATCAGGCAAGACGGCCTAACGATTTATATTTTCTTGATGCTGCTAAAAAAATCGTCAGTATGCTCGAACTAATTGGCACTTTATAGTTTTCCGCTCGATTTGTCCTCGATCAATTTGTTCATTTGCGTGGGCATATAGAGTCAGTTCTGCACTCGATCCGTTAATTTGCTGAAATGCCATGGCAGAGATTTGTACACGATCTGTTTGCTAAAATGTCGATGGGCATTTTTTGTTTTGTACTCGACATGATTGCTGAAATGCATAATCATGTACTAGTATAGTTTTGTACTCGATGGATATACATTTCCTACTTCGCCTTAAATTAATCACCAACCATTGTATCTCATAATTCAACAGATGGACAGAACTTGGATACTGCATGGACACTTATGTTCCCCTTCATATATAAATGGTGTTCAACCCTTTATGGGGTTTATTAGAGCTCATGAAGGTCACGACCTGGACGTGTATTGCCCGCGCTGCACATGTATGAATGATGAGAAGAGGCCTCACCATGTAGTGGAAGATCATTTACACATTTTTGGGATGGACCGCACATATGTTAGGTGGGTTTATCATGGTGAACCACATAATGATCCTTCAGCGGGCGAAGCAGATCTTGCTCACACAGTATGTGTGCTGGCATATGTAGTTAATTATTTATATTGATGTTGCCGCTGTTTTGATCAATAGTTTGCATTGCTGTGCAAGTTCTGTACTCAAATTTAACTTGTTGCAGATGGATGGACGGGAAGGAGAGAAAAAGCGCTTGCTTCAGGAACCGGGTTTCAGCTCTGGGACATGTGCTGTGCCAGATGAGAAGGTAAATATGTAAAATGGCATTTGTTCAGGTTGCATCCCTTAGATGTTTGTCTAATCTGTTGATGTACTAATTGCAGAAGCATAGAGTTGAAGAGGTCTCTCAGTTTGATGGGAGATTTGAAGATGAATCTCAGTTTGATGCACCTGTGGATGGTACTGATGACGGGCCTTTCATAGACGAAGGTCCTGCACCTGAGATTATCCAGCCTACAGAAGGAGGCCGTGGACCGAGTACACAGCTTTGCGTTGAAGTGGATGCACGCCCAGAGATCATCAGTTGCGTCCGGGTAGTCTCAAGACCACCCAGCCCTGATGCACCTGTGGATGGTACTGATGACGAGCCTTTCATAGACGAAGGTCCTGCACCTGAGATTATCCAGCCTACAGAAGGAGGCCGTGGACCGAGTACACAGCTTTGCGTTGAAGCGGATGCACGCCCGGAGATCATCAGGGGCGTCCCGGTAGTCTCAGGACCACCTAGCCCTGATGCAAAATGTTGAGCTACTTTATGATTCGTACTTTTATGTTCTGGTGCTGTAGTATGTACTATCTTTGTTATGATTTGTACGCCTTTGGCGCTAGAACTATAATTAAGTATTCAGTGGATGATCGCGTTGCAAAATTTGACACCCACACAATCAGTTCATCGTATGAGTAGTAGCACAATTACTTCTACAGCCGGTCCTGCCAGCGCATTAATTGGTAGCATGAAACACTTTCAGGCACTCCCCTCTGATTCATATTAATTGACTCAATTTTGTCTAGATATGGATGTATCTAGATGCATTTGTTAACTAGACTAACAAACTTGAGTCAGTTAATATGAATCGGTGTAAACCGCCCAAGTCCTCCAGCAGCTAGTTTATTGACTCTGGACTCCAAGCCTCTCGCGGCAAGCCATCGACGAAGCTTTGACCAGATCTTGGCCCGCTTTTTTTGCGGATAGCAAAGCTTTGACCAGTTCCTCTCGGGATACAGCACGCCGGGAGCTTGCACGGTTGCCATGAGCACTTTCCGGTGGAACTTCCTCTGCAGCGCCCTCAAGTCGCCGCTGCGAGACAGCACGCAGTGCCTCGAGGTGGACGGAACGGACGAACTCTGGATCTCAGGGCGGGGGGTCCGCCTCGTCCAGGAACGATCTCCAGCGGGTTAACGAGGACATGCATGGCGGCCAGGGGATTTGGTTTTTTTTTTGTTGTTTCAGCTTGGGATTTGGGGTTTTTTCGGATAGGGGAGGAGGAACCGAGGAAGAGGAAGGAACAGCCCGCGTGCTTGGCGCGTGGCAGTGTGCTTGAATTTCGATTTTTTGTGAAATGTTTCATTTCCCCGCTACAATTCGGGGGTTTTCTTGACGCGCCAATGCGTCCCGCCGTGCAGGTTCAAGTGAATTTGGGGTGCCACACTATGGGCCCTGATACGTCCAATTTGCATCACTATTTTATATCATAATTTGCTGTTATTCATTGATATATTTCATATTTGGACATAATACTTATGTTATTTCATCTATTTTGCATGTTTCATCATTATTGGAGGATCGAGCACCGGAGCCTGGATTCTGCTGGAAAAAGCACCGTCAGAACGCAATATTTCGGAAGATCAACTGTGGAAGGAAATTATACCAAAAATCCTATTTTTCCAGATGACGAAGGAAGCTAGAAGGGGGAGCCGAGGGGACCCAAGGTGGGCCCAGACCCTAGGCCGGCGCGGCCCAAGGGCTGGCCGCGCCGCCTGGTGAGGAGGGGGCCCCACAGCCCCTCTCGCCTCCTTTTCTTCGCGAAATCCTTCGTCTCGAAGACCTAAGCCACAGAGGGTACCTCGCGAAGAGTTACAGCCGCCTCTGCGGGGCGGAGAACACCAGAGAGAAAAGAGCTCTCCGGTGGCTGAAATCCGCCGGGTAAATTCCCTCCTGGAGGGGGAAATCGACGCCATCGCCACCGTCATCGAGCTGGACATCATCTCCATCGCCATCACCATCATCTCCACCATCATCACCGCCGTCTCCACCGCTGCACATCGTCACCGCCGTAGCAATTTGGGTTTGATCTTGATTGTTTGATAGGGGAAACTCTCCCGGTATTGATTTCTACTTGTTATTGATGCTATTGAGTGAAACCGTTGGACCAAGGTTTATGTTCAGATTGTTATTCATCATCATATCACCTCTGATCATGTTCCATATGATGTCTCGTGAGTAGTTCGTTTAGTTCTTGAGGACATGGGTGAAGTCTAAATGTTAGTAGTGAAGTATGGTTGAGTAATATTCAATGTTATGATATTTAAGTTGTGGTGTTATTCTTCTAGTGGTGTCGTGTGAACGTCGACTACACGACACTTCACCTTTATGGGCCTAGGGGAATGCATCTTGTACTCGTTTGCCGATTGCGGGGTTGCCAGAGTGACAGAAACCTAAACCCCCGTTGGTATATCGATGCGGGAGGGATAGCAGGACCTCAGAGTTTAAGGCTGTGGTTAGATTTATTCTTAATTACTTTCTTGTAGTTGCGGATGCTTGCAAGGGGTATAATCACAAGTATGTATTAGTCCTAGGAAGGGCGGTACATTAGCATAGGTTCACCCACACAACACTTATCAAAACAATGAAGATTAATTAGCCGTATGTAGCGAAAGCACTAGACTAAAATCCCGTGTGTCCTCGAGAACGTTTGGTCATTATAAGTAAACAAACCGGCTTGTCCTTTGTGCTAAAAAGGATTGGGCCACTCGCTGCAATTGTTACTCTTGCAATTTACTTACTCGTACTTTATTCATCTGTTACATCAAAATCCCCTGAATACTTGTCTGTGAGCATTTACAGTGAATCCTTCATCGAAACTGCTTGTCAACACCTTCTGCTCCTCGTTGGGATCGACATTCTTACTTATCAAAGATACTACGATACACCCCCTATACTTGTGGGTCATCAGGCCCCAGTTTCAGTGAGACATGTAATGACTAGTCACATCAGTAAGTTCACTGTGTAATAAAATATGTTACCCACTACAAGAAAAGTTGCCATGGCCGACGAAGTTGAAGTCGCGCCGTGGTTGCTGGTGTACCATGGCCGACGATTTTGGGTCTGTTCGTTGTGCATGTCAAAACGTTTTTTTTCTCGTTTTTGAGGCCACCTAGCCCGACGAAACCGGCCAAAACGTTGCGTATGGTGGCCCGAGACGTGGTGCATCTCGAATTCTCGGGTTCGCCGGCCGAGTCAACGCAAATCCGCACCGCCGAGGGATGTAGGGCCCAGATGGCAGCCTCTCTGGCATTGTTTTTTTTCTCGATTGCGCCATCTCGTTCAACGCTCTCCGGTCAAGCCGTTTACGATGCAGGATCATGGGTCCCGCATGTCATCCTCTATGAACCAAAATTCTTTCTATTCTTGGATTTTTTTGACCCCCTGATTTCTGGCTACTTCCTTTTTCTTTTGATCCCTTGCCGCCTTGGAAACGTTGACACCGCTGCTGCTAATTGGGACCCGCATGTCATCCTCTATGTGCAATCAACTTTCTTTTCTTGGAGTTTTTTTTGGCACCTCATATTTGGTCACTTGCCTTTTTCTTTCGATCCCCTGCCGCCTCTCAAACGGTGATACCGCTGCTGCTAAATGGGACCCACATGTCATCCTCTATGTACTATAAAACTTTCTTTTCTTGGATTTTTTTTGGAACCTCATATTTGGTCACTTGCCTTTTTCTTTCGATCCCGTGCAGCCTCTCAAACGGTGAGACCGCTGCTGCTAAATGGGACCCGCATGTCATCCTCTATGTACTATAAAACTTTCTTTTCTTGGATTTTTTTTTGGAACCTCATATTTGGTCACTTGCCTTTTTCTTTCGATCCCGTGCAGCCTCTCAAACGGTGATACCGCTGCTGCTAAATGGGGCCCGCATGTCATCCTCTATGTACAATCAAGTTTCTTTTCTTGAATTATTTTTGGCTCCTGATATTTGGTCACTTGCATTTTTCTTTCGATCTCATGCCACGTTGAGGACCCTGCAGGCTCATGGGACCCGCATGTCATCCTCTATGTACTATAAAACTTTCTTTTCTTGGATTCTTTTTGGCACCTCATATTTGGTCACTTGCCTTTTTTCTTTCGATCTCATGCCGCCTTTGAAATGTTGACTAAGCTGCTGGCTCATGGGTCCAGCATGTCATCCTCTACGACAATAAAAGTTTTCTTTCTTGGAGTTATTTTTTACCCCTAATTTCTGGCTATTTGCCTTTTTCTTTTGATCTCCTGCCCCCTCTGCAATGATGAGGACGCTGTTGGCAGGTCGGTCCCACATGTCATCCTCCATGAACAATAAAAGTTTCCTTTGATGGATTTATTTTGAACCCCTAATCAATTTCTGGATATTTCCTTTTTTTCTTTTGATCCCCTGCCACCTTGAAATCGCTGAGGATGTTGCTGCCTCATGGGTCCCGCATGTCATCCTCTCAGAACGGTTAATGTTTTCTTTTCTTGGATTTTGTTGACCAAACGATTTTTGGCTTATTTTTTCTTTCGATCTTCTGCAGCCTTTAAAACGTTGAGGATGCTGCTGGGTCACGGGTCCCATATGTCAGCCTCTATGAACAATAAACGCTGAGGATGCTGCTGCCTCATGGGTCCCGCATGTCATCCTCTTAGAACGAAAATGTTTCTTTTCTTGGATTTTTTACCAACAGATTTTTGGTTTATTTTTTCTTTCCATCCCCTGCCGCCTTTAAAACGTTGATGACGCTACTGGCTCATGGGTCCCCGATGTGAGCCTCCCCGTACAACAAACATGTGATATCTTGATTATTTTGCAGACAATAAACAGTGTATTGCGCTCTGAGCAATTTCAAACGGATAAAATAAATCTTTATTTTTACATAAACAAACTTATATGTTGAATCTCCTTGTTTTTTTGTTTTTTCGAAGCATAGGACTTTCCCTGTTTTTTTTAGAAAATTCCGAACTTTCCTGTTTTGGAGTGGGCTAAAATTGTACGAGTCAAAAGGCCAAGCAGGATAGTTCGAAAGCCAAGATGTCCAGATGCAGCCCAATTGAAATCTTTCTTCTTGGATTTTTTTTCACCCCCTGATTTCTGGCTACTTCATTTTTCTTTTGGTCCTGTGCCACCTTGGAAACGTTGAGACCGCTGCTGCAAAATGGGCCCGCATGTCATCCTCTATGTACTATAAAACTTTCTTTTCTTGGATTATTTTTGGCTCCTGATATTTGGTCACTTGCCTTTTTCTTTCGATCCCGTGCAGCCTCTCAAACGGTGAGACCGCGGCTGTTAAATGGGACCTGCATGTCATCCTCTATGTACAATCAAGTTTCTTTTCTTGAATTATTTTTGGCTCCTGATATTTGGTCACTTGCCTTTTTCTTTCGATCTCATGCCACGTTTGAAACATTGAGGAACCTGCTGGCTCATAGGACCCGCATGTCATCCTCTATGTGCTATAAAAGTTTATTTTCTTCGATTTTTTTTCACCCTCTGATTTTTGGCTATTTCCTTTTTCTTTTGATCCCCTGCCGCCTTGGAAACGTTGAGTAAGCTGCTGACTCATGGGACCCGCATGTCATCCTCTATGTACAATCAAGTTTCTTTTCTTAAATTATTTTTGGATCCTGATATTTGGTCACTTGCCTTTTTGTTTCGATCTCATGCCACGTTTGAAACGTTGAGGAACCTGCTGGCTCATGGGACCCGCATGTCATCCTCTATGTGCTATAAAAGTTTATTTTCTTTATTTTTTTTCACCCTCTGATTTTTGGCTATTTCCTTTTTCTTTTGATCCCCTGCTGCCTTGGAAACGTTGGGTAAGCTGCTGACTCATGGGACCCGCATGTCATCCTCTATGTACAATCAACTTTCTTTTTCTTTTGATCTCAAGACGCATTTGAAACGTTGAGACCGCTGCTGCTAAATGGGACCTGCATGTCATCCTCTATGTACAATAAAGTTTCTTTTCTTGGATTATCTTTGGCTCCTGATATTTTGTCACTTGCTTTTTTCTTTCGATCTCATGCCGCCTTTGAAACGATGAGGACGCTGTTGGCAGGTCGGTCCCACATGTCATCCTCTATGAACATTAAAAGTTTCTCACATGGCTCCTGATATTTGGTCACTTGCCTTTTTCTTGCGATCTCATGCCACGTTTGAAACATTGAGGAACCTGCAGGCTCATGGGACCCGCATGTCATCCTCTATGTACAATAAAACTTTCTTTTCTTGGATTTTTTTGGCACCTCATATTTGGTCACTTGCCTTTTTCTTTCGATCCCCTGCCGCCTCTCAAACGGTGATACCGCTGCTCCTTAAATGGAACCCGCATGTCATTCTCTATGTACAATCAAGTTTCTTTTCTTGAATTATTTTTGGATCCTGATATTTGGTCACTTGCCTATTTCTTTCGATCTCATGCCACGTTTGAAACATTGAGGAACCTGCTGGCTCATGGGACCCGCATGTCATCCTCTATGTACTACAAAAGTTCATTTTCTTGGTTTTTTTTCACCCTCTGATTTTTGGCTATTTCCTATTTCTTTTGATCCCCTGCCGCCTTTGAAAGTTGAGGACTCTGCTGCCTCATATGTCCCACATGTCAGCCTGTATGAACGATAAAGCTTTCCTTTCTTGGAGTTTTTTTTGCCCCCTAATTTCTGGCTACTTTCTTTTTCTTTTGATCTCAAGCCGCATTTGAAACGTTGGGACAGCTGCTGCAAAATGGGTCCCGCATGTCATCCTCTATGTACTATAAAATTTCTTTTCTTGGATTTTTTTCACCCTCTGATTTTTGGCTATTTCTTTTTTCTTTTGATCCCTTGTCGCCTTGGAAACGTTGACTAAACTGCTGGCTCATTGGACCCGCATGTCATCCTCTATGTCCATCAACTTTCTTTTCTTGGAGTTTTTTTTACCCCCCAATTTCTGGCTACTTTCTTTTTCTTTTGATCTCAAGCCACATTTGAAACGTTGGGACCGCTGCTGCAAAATGGGACCCGCATGCAATTCTCCATGTACAATAAAAGTTGCTTTTCTTGGATTATTTTTCACCCTCATTTTTGGTCACTTGCCTTTTTCTTTTGATCCCCTACCGCCTTGGAAACGTTGAGTAAGCTGCTGACTCATGGGACCCGCATGTCATCCTCTATGTACAATCAACTTTTTTTTCTTTTGATCTCAAGCCGCATTTAAAACGTTGAGACCGCTGCTGCTAAATGGGACTCGCATGTCATCCTCTATGCACAATAAAGTTTCTTTTCTTGGATTATCTTTGGCTCCTGATATTTTGTCACTTGCCTTTTGCTTTCGATCTCATGCCGCCTTTGAAACGTTGAGTAAGCTGCTGGCTCATGGGTCCCGCATGTCATCATCTACGAACAATAAAAGTTTCCTTTCTTGGAATTATTTTTTACCCCTAATTTTTGGCTACTTCCTTTTTCTTTTGATCCCCTGCCGCCTTTGAAACGTTGAGGATTCTGCTGGCTCATGGGTCCCACATGTCAGCCTCTATGAACAATAAACCTTTCCTTTCTTGGAGTTATTTTGACCTCTAATTTCTGGCTATTTCGCCTTTTTTTAAAATCCTGTGTCGCCTTGGAAACGTTGAGAATGCTGCTGCCTCATGGGTCCCGCATGTCATCCTCTCAGAACGATAAATGTTTCTTTTTTTGGATTTTTTTACCAACTGATTTTTTTTTCCGATCCTCTGCCGTCTTTAAAAATGTTGACGACGCTGCTGGCTCATGGGTACCCGATGTCAGCCTCCCCGTACAAGAAACATGTGATATCTTGATTATTTTGCAGACAATAAACAGTGTATTTCGCTCTGAGCTATTGCAAACGGAAAAAAAATAAATCTTTACTTTTAAATAAACAAACTTATATGTTGAATCTCCTTGTTTTTTGTTTTCGCGAAGCATAGGACTTTCCTGTTTTGGAGTGGGCTCAAATTGTACGAGTCCAAAAGCGTCCAGCAGGATAGTTCAAAGGCCCAGACGGCTAGATGCAGCCCAATTGAAATCTTTCTTTTCTTGGATTTTTTTGAGCCCATGATTTCTGGCTACTTCCTTTTTTTGGAAACGTTGAGAACGCTGCTGCAAAATAGGACCCGCATGTCATCCTCTATGTACAATAAATTTTTTTCTTGGATTATTTTTGGCTCCTGATATTTGGTCACTTGCATTTTTCTTTTGATCTCATGCCGTCTTTGAAACGTTCAGACCGCTGCTGCAAAATGGGACCCGCATGTCATCCTCTATGTACAATAAAATTTACTTTTCTTGGATTATTATTTTTGGCCCCTGATATTTGGTCACTTGTCTTTTTCTTTCGATCTCATGCCATGTTTGAAACGTTGAGGAACCTGCAGGCTCATGGGACCCGTATGTCATCCTCTATGTACTATAAAAGTTCATTTTCTTGGGCTTTTTTCACCCTCTGATTTTTTGCTATTTCCTTTTTCTTTTGATCCCCTGCCGCCTTGGAAACGTCGAGTAAGCTGCTACAAAATGGGACCCGCATGTCATCCTCTTTGTACAATCAACTTTCTTTTCGTGGCTACTTTCTTTTTCTTTTGATCTCAACTCTCAAGCCGTATTTGAAACGTTGAGACCGCTGCTGCAAATTAGGACCCACATGTCATCCTCAATGTAAAATAAAAGTTTCTTTTCTTGGATTATTTTCACCCTCTGATTTTTGGCTTTTTCCTTTTTTCTTTCGATCCCATGCTGCCTTGGAAACGTTGAGGATGCTGCTGCCTCATGGGTCCCACATGTCATCCACTATGAACAATAAAAGTTTCTTTTCTTCGATTTTTTCACCCTCTGCTTTTTGGCTATTTCCTTTTTCTTTTGATCCCATGCCGCCTTGGAAACGTTGATGATGCTGCTTCCTAATGGGACCCGCATGTCATACTCTATGTACAATAAAAGTTTCTTTTTTGGATTATTTTTGGCTCCTGATATTTGGTGACTTGCCTTTTTCTTTCAATCTCATGCCGCCTCTCAAACGTTGAGTAAGCTGCTGGCTCATGGGACCCGCATGTCATTAACTATGTACAATAAATTTTCTTTTCTTGGATTATTTTTGGCTCCTGATATTTGGTCACTTGCATTTTCTTTCGTTCTCATGTCGTCTTTGAAACGTTCAGACCGCTGCTACAACATGGGACCCATATGTCATCCTCTATGTACAATGAAAGTTTCTTTTCTTGGATTATTTTTGGCTCCTGATATTTGGTCACTTGCCTTTTTCTTTCGATCTCATGCCGTCTTTGAAACGTTCAGACCGCTGCTACAACATGGGACCCATATGTCATCCTCTATGTACATTAAAAGTTTCTTTTCTTGGATTATTTTTTGCTCCTGATATTTGGTCACTTTCCTTTTTCTTTCGATCTCATGCCGCCTCTGAAACGTGGAGTAAGGTGCTAGCTCATGGGACCCGCATGTCATCTTCTATGTACAATAAAGTTTCTTTTCTTGGATTTCCCCCCCCCTGATTTTTGGTCACTTGCCTTTTTCTTTCGATCCTATGCTGCCTTTGAAATTGAGTAGGCTGCTGGCTCATGGGTCCCACAGGTCAGCCTCTATGAACAATAAACCTTTCCTTTGTTGGATTTATTTTTTACCCCTAATTTCTGGCTATTTGCCTTTTTCTTTTGATCCACTAGGGCCTTTAAAACGATGAGGACGATGCTGGCAGGTCGGTCCCACATGTCTTCTTCTATGAATAATAAAAGTTTCCTTTGTTGGATTTACTTTCGACCCCTAATTTCTGGCTATTTGCCTTTTTTTTCTTTTGATCCTCTGCCGACTTTGAAATGATGAGGATGCTGCTGGCAGATCTGTCCCACATGTCAGCCACTCTGAACTATAAATGATTCCTTTCTATGATTTATTTTTGACCCCTATTTTCGAGATACTTGCCTTTTTTTGGATCTCCTACCGCCTTTGAAATGTTGAGGACACACATGGCATCCTCTTTGGACGATAAACCTTCATTTCTTGTTAATGACAGGTTTTTCTGTATTATTTTTGCAGTCTAATACAAGCTCTTTCGCTCCAAGATCTTGCAAGTTAATAGAATAAATCATGGAATTATTAGGATATGTTTTAAGTTTCAAATCCACTTTATGAATTTTTTAAAAATACCGTGATCCGTGTGGGTATGGAGCGATCAAGGATTTTCATATTGGCCATGAGCAGTTTCAAAAATTGCAACCGGATAATTCTAAATAAATAAAAACAACTTTTATGCAGAATCTCCGTGTTTTTGTTTTTTGCCATCATAGGATCTATGGTTCATTAGAAAAGGGCCGAAATTGCATGAGCAGAAAAGCCCATTTCTAGTTATTGGGCTTCGACAGCCTGAGCAAGTAGGCCTATAGCAAATACCATGTAGATGGCCGTTGGAACCCAAAAGTATTTGTTGCCTAGACTTAGATGCCAAACTCAGGCACTCAGCTTTATTGACATGAACCTTGCTATGCACACGACAATTTCAGTCCGATCCGTGTACGCAACACAAGATCAAACCCAACGTGTGAGGAAGCAGGTGGCAACACACCTCCAGATGCTCAATCGTACACATATCATATAGGAGTTGTCGTATGTACATTAGTTCCGTATTGACATGTTTGTTTCGTTGGTTAACATGTGGGGTCCGCACAGTCACCTAGGTCGCACATCAACTTCTTTGCTCATAGTTGATGCATGTTTAGTGGCCTGCAGCAAGAATCGCTGCCCCCAGGGATGTACTTTACCCTTTAGCGGCAAAAAAATAGGAATGGTCCTCTCATGACTATGATCAACAAGAGGTGGCTATATTATAAAGGACGTACACACATTGTAATTATAGTGCTGAAATAAAGTCAATACTAAAACAGCCATGCATGGGTTATAATATGAAGGCAACACGAAATACAAAAGCAGTAAGGTGTGTTCAAATAAACTGATTCAAACTAGTACATACTAAAAACAGTGTACTACTTCTCAACACTTCAAGCATAATAAAAAAGTGTGTTAGTGTTTTTTTAAAGGTAACACCGAACGGGCAATGTTTAAAGCAGGCTTAAACCACATAGCCGCTTGTCGGACACTACACCAACTATCTCTGGGAAGGCTGATAACTCCCACAGTCTCACCTTCATCTGGCTGGAGGTTGCAGTGCAAAATTTTAGGGTATTGATTATGAAGATACTTCCGGTATGCAGTGTAGACGCAGTTTTTCCTCATGAATGGAACCAATGTGCCATCAGGAGCTTTGGATTCACGCTTCTTCAGGTTGGCAATGATCGGGTAATTGAGTCCGAGGAACAGAGAGTGGTCGCCGAGGCTGTTAACCTGCCTCCAATGAAAGTCCCCTGCACGTGCTGCAACGAACAGAGATATGGGATCCTGCTCAAAGACGTAGGTGGCAACAGGAGGATATCGCCGTAGCCGAAGCCCATTAGCAGCATAGGGAATGTCAGAGGTACTTCAGCATTGGCAATCCCAATGTTGTTTACATGTAAGGATGATCATCAATCGCTTGCCATCGCAGCTGGAGCGAGGAACCACGCCATCGCTGATCATCCACCACCGGTGGCGGGATTACGAACATGGACATCGGGTTTTCTCGCAATATTAGAAATGGAGACGAATAGGGTGTTACCGGCAACCATATTCAAACAGCAAAGACTGTTCATCGTTCATGCTCACAGTATAAATACGACTATGTAAGCTAAGGACATTAGTCATTCATGTGTTCAAATCGAGTGTCCAATATATCAGTTATACTGGATGCATCCCACGAAACTAGTCTTAACTTCGCCAAAACTAGACACTAGTTTTGGCATACACAGTTATATACTACCTCTATCCCACCGAAAGTGTCTGAGATTTGTCCAAATTCAGATGTATCTAGACAGTGAAAGCATATAGATACATTCAAATTTTGACAAATATATCATCTTAAGTTTAAGTCATGTGTTGTAGTTAATTCCCTTTGTCTTAAGTGATCCAACGGTGTATATGATTAGATATTTGTATACAATATAGGAGTACAGACAATCTACCAGTTGGTCCAGTTTTAAACTGAGTATAGAGCTTCAATCATGACCCTTGGAGTGCTAAATCTAACGGTGCACAACAGCAGGATTCTCTGTGAAGAGTGCACATAGCTAACTCTACAATATTTTAGAACCATCACGTGAGCCTTGGGTCTACCCCAAAAAATGACCAAATATCTGAAACCCCTGAATCATAGGAATAACCCCGTTCAAAGAAATCGCTATTCAGCACTGCTACATGGATCAATGGAAGGTTCTTACGGTCTCAACTCTCAAGGAAACATCAAAGGAAAAGGTAGATAAGAAACGAGTGAGTGTTAGATGTACACATATTTTTAATTTTTTATTTGTTCCCTTCATTTGCCGACTAATGGGAAGAAACATAATTTTTTGTAGGACCACTCTTGTTTTCGTATTTTATATATGCATTGTTGGCAATATTTTCTTTCGAAAACCATGAATATAGCTCGAGCTACATGTAGCATGGTTTTTGAAAATTTTGAGAGCTGCATTTTGAAGTTCCAAAGAAAACGGAGATTAAATACGGGTGTCAACAATGTTGTGTTCTACCAACATTCAAATGTCCAAATCAAAATATCTTATATTTAAGGTTTTGCAACAACAGAAAAATCTGATATATATTTTCCAACATTTTGTAACTTCAAAATCTATCAGATTATGTCATTTTTGTGCGGCCCGAATATAGGGTACCTCAATTTCAGATTTTACACTCTGGTAGAATAATACATTCTCTACATCTATTTTTTTAGATTTTTTATATATTCTTTCAAACCTTGCGAAAGGCATGCTATAAATATTCTTTTGATTATCAAACAGAATCTTTAATGGTTTGACGTGCATACATACTAGAAATATAAAAATATAAAAGTTCTCGCCTTGTACACATTTTGTTGATTTTTTGGAATGAATACAACATTCAATTTGGTAGATAGAGTACTAAACATTTCATGGGAAACTTAAAGCAGCTTGCGAAACAAAGGCTAATAGAAAAAATAGAGGTATGATAGGCATAACATCCACGATGGGGTTGAAATATGCATAAGCTTCGGGTAATTTGGCAAAGAAAAATCTAGCCGGATAAAGAACAGAATTATAAAAGGTACAGGTTAAACTAAGTAAATTAGGCATAACAAGTATTTCATTCTTGTTTAGTAAATAATTGGATTTTGATTGAGTTACTTTTCTAAGGGAAAAAAGGAGAAGGCAGATATTCAAGACACTTTTGGTGGGACGGAGGGAGTAAATCAAAATTAAGAAATAGTTATAACATGTTTCATGAGATGGAGTACTAAATAACGGCCATATGCATCTCTTCGATGCAGAGGCCGGGGTACCTCGCCCTCTATTTCGAGCAAAAATCAACTAGTTATATGAAACAATGGGTGTAAAAGTTAATCAAGAAGGGTGCCTTCATTGTGCTACGGTAACATTTGAGATACTTGTTAATTACATCCATATTCTGCAGTGGATAGACTTACTAATTCAGGATTGCATTCACATACGGAGTATACTATGTTTGCTGATGACTAATTAGTACTAATTCGTTGCAAGCAACGATTCATTCATATTCAGATAAAGGATGTGATCGTTAAGTCATATACTTATGAAAGTCCTTATGCATCTCTCTGATGCAGATGGCGGGGGTCTCTCGTCCTCCTTTTGGAGCAAAAATCAATTAGTTATATATGAAACAATGGGTGTAAAAGGTTATCAAAAAGGGTGCCTTCATAGTGCTACCTTATCTTTTGAGATACTGGTTAATTACATCCATATTCTGCAGTGGCGTAGAATTACTAATTCAGGAATGCAATCACATACTGAGCATACTATGTTTGTTGGTGACTAATTAGTACTAATTCATTGCAAGCAACGGTTCATTCATATTCAGCAAAAGGCGGTGTGATCATTAAGTCATTTATGAAAGGTAAAATATAAACAAGGTAGTTCATGAATAACTTCATTGATTAAGGCAAAGGTATCATGCAATGCAACATAAGGACTGAAAAATACCATTTGGGGTGTCCCAGCAGTACGTCCAGCCCCTAATTTCGTCCACCGCAAAAACTTGGCCACCGAGTTCAATGGCATCACAGAACGCCGGCACAATTTGTTCAGGTGTAGGGTTCTTCAGCATTCTCCAGTCGCCACCCCCTTCAAGGTAGAAAATCCTTTTGTCGAACAAGGCGATGAGCTTGTAATCTGCGTACCTCCCACCTTTTGTGGGCACTTGGCAGATTACAATCTTCAACAAATTAATTGCTCGACTCCAGCAAAGATAGTATAACCAATCTTTAGTAGCAGGTTGATATGTAACACCATGACCAATCTTCGGATCAGGTGGGGATGGAAGGGGGATATGTCGCTCGGTGTAGACGTTCACAAGGCACCACTGGCACCCACGATGATCGGCGGCGGCGATCCAGTCGCCGTTCGCGCCAAGCCATTTTCTGTCGTGCATGAACGGCAGGGTGACAGAACGGCGAGGATGGTCGAGGGGCACCAGGTCGTACACGGTAACATGCAGACGAGATGCTGTCGCCACGAAACAGTGTTCATCGAACAATTAAGCAGGCGGAGGCATCAGCAGGCAGGGTTCATCCCAATGGTGCATCTTACCTTCATCATTGCTGATCTGGTCGTAGAGCTCCCTGGAACATGCGGCAAGTCGGACGGTGTAGGTAACGTCCAGATGCGCAGCGATGAGGTCGATGTTGTCGCCGGTGAGAGCCTCCAAGTGGCCGTCCCCGCCGCCCCGGCAAAGCCTTGAATATTCCATCACGTGAAGATGGATTTAGGTGGATGGCGGATGCAACTGCGCTTGGGGTTTTCGGAGGAGAGGGCGAGCGCTATGGAAGGAACGATGCGCGCCGCGGCCGGCTGGGGTGAGGAGAGAAAGGTATAGTACTAGTGATGCGGCGTGGTGGGGATCGAGATCCTGCGCGTGCGCGTGATTCTGGGAGGGTGAAGAAAAAGATGATAGACATGCACGGGGTAAAACCTAGGCAGTACTCTAGGCTGCTGCTGCTGCGACTGGGCGCCGATTTGACAGTTGGTAGATGGTAGACTAGCACGCCACCCATCTATAAATTTGCGACGACTTTTGGTGCAGTGATGTCTCGTCACATCAGCTTGAGCAGAAAGGGTTTTTTTTACAGTTTGCAATACGATATATTTAGCGCGCCGATAATCGTATTACTCTATGCCAGAGACACTTACCTTAACACGTGGGCAGCATGCAACCGCGCGAGCACCAAAATGAAATTAGAGATTTTTTAGAGCAGAACTTCATTTTCAATGCATTCCTAGCTTGGTTTGGAAATCGGACGGAGCTTCAGTGACTTGATGCTTCCAAGTCTCATTGTGACTAGGTGCCACTATCTACCATCCATTCATGATCCAACGTTCCAAACTATCTGTTATTTCGAAGCTAAAAAAGAAAAACTATTCAGAAAATTTTGAAAAAAATCCAGTAATATGTAGATGCCTTGTTTTAAAATCTACAGTATGAATATTTCATCCCATGCAGACGACTAGCTTGTGATTAAATAGCTTCTTATGTATTCGAGCACTAGTTTAAACTAAATATATATTTGCTCACAAACCTATGATTCAAATCGAATGAAACTCCACCAAAATATAAATCGAAATATGCATGATTTACTGCAATGTTGAGTGGATAATTCAATCCCACGAAAAGACAATATGCTCCAAGACCAGTAATCTCTTCCCTAGCTTATCTGAACATAACTGATAGTGTCCTTAGAGAACATCTTGCAGCCTCAGTAAAGCCTCAGGTATGAACAAGAAGCATTTCCATTTACAGATCACGCTAAGAACCACAACCCAGGATCATCCTCATAGCCTATATCATCAAGGTTGCCCTCCAAAATGCTTATGTTTTTGGAAATTTTTCTTGACGTTAGGGAAGATTCTGAAGGGCTTAGCTTCGCTACAATAGCAACAAATGGAAAATTTTCGCCACTAAAAAGAGTATCCCGCCATTTTAATATACACTTATTAGTAGTTGATCAATTGTGCATTGCAAAACACAAAGTTCAAATCAAATGTGTAACATACCAACAGAAAGTTAACTCGCAATTTTACGAGCACATGGCGATATTAAGGTGATGAAGCAATATAAACATCAAAAGAAGAGGCAGAACAAGATCTCCTACTCAGGGGAACTCTTGCTGGACGCCGAGATATAGGTCGCTAGCTGTGCACGGAGATCCTCCTTCTCCCTGATAATCGCCTTAAGGACGGCGGTTTGTCCGCGCATTAGCACCCTCGAGATCTGCCTCTTGAGCTTTAATTTCAACCTCTGTTCCATGAGATACTTGATGAGGTTGCTTCCAGTATCCATCCATGTGACGCTCTTGTTGTTCAGTTCCACCCAGTAGGTGTTCTGCTGCTTAAGCATGTCGACGTATCGCGCAAGATAAAAGGAGATCTCCTTCTCCAACGCCAAAACTCTGTGAAGACGATCACACTCCAGGGTGAGGGAGTGTTCATTCTCCAGCTGGCTGCCTATGTGGGCCTTGTTCTCCTCCTTTTGCTACAACAATCATTGTATGAAAAAAAAAGAAATCAACCCATTCATATATGAGTATTAATTACCCGCAAACAATAGGATTACTAATTTCTAGCATGGATAT
Source organism: Lolium perenne (assembly GCF_019359855.2). Lineage (NCBI taxonomy): Eukaryota > Viridiplantae > Streptophyta > Magnoliopsida > Poales > Poaceae > Lolium > Lolium perenne. The sequence continues at coordinate 243,391,156 of NC_067244.2, read as the reverse complement.
TGATAAAGGAATGGACAACACTCGAACGCTCCAAAAATACCACAGGGTTCATCGACACATAATTAATCGGAAAGCAGTGATTACATAAACTATAAAAAAACAAGTGGACAGAGGCATACAGCCTACCTGGCTTGGCCGGGAAACGGGGCCGAACTTAGCTTCGGACGGCCGGACTTGGGGCGCCACCGTCGTTGTGGTTACCGGGGAGACATTTGAACCGCCGGCCCTGTGAGATGTAAATAAATGTAAAAACGGTTAGAAAATAAGAATCAACTGAAGGACACCCCGCTAGAAACTTACCCAGACGAACCCTCGCCCTTGATGGTGGTTTTTGCATCATCATCATTCATCAATGTGACGCTCTGGTTATGCAGTTCCACACAAACGCGGTTCTGCTCATTAAGCCTGTCAAGCTCGGCAGTAAAGGTATTGATGCCTTGCTGAAGATAAAGGCAGATCTTGTTCTCGGACGCCAAATCTACATGAACAGGCTCAAACTCCGGGGTGAGGGAGAGTTCATTCCCCAGCTGGCTGCCTATGTGGGCCATGTTCACCTCCATTTGCTGGCACGATCATTGTATGGAAAAAAAAGAATCCAACCAATTCATATATGAGTAATTGCACGCAAAAAAATAGGAGTACTACTAATTTCTAACACAGATCTTGATACAGGAATGGACATCACTTGGACGCTCCACAAATAGCACAGTGTCCATCCGATCCCTTTTAGTACTCCGTAGTAGTAGTTAACACGGATTTAGTAAAGTTGTATTCTCCCTCTGATCCCTTTTAGTTGACTCGGATTTAGTACAAAGTTGTACTAGTACTAAATTTGAGTCAAATAAAATGGATCGGAGGGAGTACTAAATCTGAGTCTATTAAAATGGATTGGAGGGAGTATAAAAAACAAGCATACAGCCTACCTGGCTTGGCCGTGAAACAGGGCCGAACTCAGCTTCCGACGACCGGACTTGGGGCACCACCGTCGTGATGGTTACCGGGGAGACGTTTGAACCGCCGGCCCTGTGAGATGTAAATAAATGGAAAAAATAGTTAGAAAATAAGAATGAACTGGAGGACACGCCGCTAGAAACCTACCCGGACGAACCCTCACCCACTGGCTCGCTCTCCATCGAATAGAGGATAGACTGCTCTGCGAGAATGCTCAGGCAATCATAAGTGGCCATACAACGACGCGCTAGCTGGCTAGATGTCAAGTTTTTCTCGGCGGTCCTAGTCCTCATCGTCTTCCCTAGGATATCCTGCCGCTGGGCCGCCCGGCTCAATGGAGCCATGGCTTGCGAGGTACTTTACTAGTTAGGGTGGAGGGCTGGTGAAGGCTAGTTACTAGCTACCAGGACAACAGAAAGAGAAGAAGGGTGGAGCGTGGAGGGCTGGTCAAGGCTAAATCTTACATACACCCAGAAAAGACCATCGTGCCCTCGCGGGGCTTCTGAGCAATTATAGAGACGTGTGTTCTCAAATGGGCAAGATAGGGTACCTTCCCGAGGAAGCATCTAGCACCCAACCCGATGGACTGCGCGTTGAACAATGGTTACAGTATGTGTAAAAAGAAAAGATAACAAGGGAAATGCCTGACAGGGTCCAGAGGTGCATTTGTTGTATTGTGATCCAAATTCTTATACTAAAGGGAGGCTAACTCCAAGACATCCATGACCTAAAAAAATGACGTTGACTGTTTCATAGTCTACATTTTCACAAGCATTATACCATATATATTGGCCAAAATGTGATGTGTAGATTTTCTCGAATTGTACCGTATTTGGATTCATGTTTGACGTGTGAGCGGTTTTACTCAAAATTCAACTACATGTTCAAATTGCCAGGTCGGAAAATTTGAATGAAGAAAATATAGTTTAAATATTAAAATAAGTGTGCATATATATATATATATATGTGTGTGTGTGTGTGTGTGTGTGTGTGTGTGTGTGTGTGTGTTTTGTGCACTACCATTTTACGAATGTGGTGGGTCCTAGAATATTGAAGCTAATTCAAAAAAAAATGTGCTAGCTTGAGTCATCGTATGAGATAAAATTGCTATACAAATAACAAACTTACAACCTTAAGGTAATTTGAAAAAGATTTATTTTCTTGCTTACACATGTGTGGTCATGTTGATTGCATTGTACATTAGTATGAACTTACAAATAATTATCCCCAATTTTGGCAGCAATGTCCATCTTACCGTTCACATATATTTTATTCAACTTCATTTCACACAAAAATACATTCTACTTTATTAGTGTAAAATAAGAGCTTTATGTGAGCTTTATTGTGAAGTGGCTACCTGAGAGAAGGGCCAAATTTTCAAGGTAACAATTTCGAAACATGGCATACTTCATAAGATGACCATTTAGGTGATATATATGTTGATTATTTCTCGAGTTTGTAATATATGTGGGCTTATGTTGAGTTTTAACCAATTTTGGTCAATTTAAAATTGCATGTTCTTTAAAGTTCGGCATGAGTTTTGGTAGAAAATATGCAGATTTTACCATGGGAGGGTGTTATGCTCCATGCATGACAAAACTACAAAGAAAAGATGAACAATTTGTACAAATGGCGAAGCCGGTGAATTTGAAGCAAATTGAATGCAACCAAAGGAAATTCATTAAAACTAAAAAAAGATGAAGAGTTGACGAGGAAATGGTATGGCGATTTGAAAAGAAAATGAATCACTACATATGTGCATCTGGTCATAATAAACGAAAATGCCAAATAGAGTTTCCAATTTTGTTCATAAAAATAGATCAAATTTGAACTAGATTTGTGATGTAGATTGGTCATAGAAACCGCTATAAGCCATCGCAATGTACGGAAGTGAATGATTCTAGGCATCCATATTTTAATTACTTCATGTAATGTAATTGAACAAGCTAGATTGGGTATTGCCCCATGAAATTGTACCACACATGCCAACAATAGTAAACCTGATTGCTTCCAAGTACGCCAACATTATGTGGCTTGATTAAATGTGCATTAAACTTAAAATGCCTGTTTATTTATTTTGTTTTAGCAGTCGTATGACAGTGAAGGATCCAGAGTTGCATTAATCGGCGAATTGGGTTACATATTACCATAGACTAATTCATGGTAAACATAAAATACATCCAATCCCTCAACATTTTTAGATAAAGGTCTAAGTAGTAAAGATTGGAACATCAATCAGGTCCTTCCCCACCGAAGTAGATGACCACCTCCAACACTACGGCCGTCCAGACAAGAACCATCAGCAAAACGTCTCTTTTAGTCCTTGTACTGAGTACTTTGAAACCGGAAGCCCCAGACACACCCTTCCTGTTACGGTGATGAAGCAATATAAACATCAAAAGAAGAGGCAGAACAAGATCTCCAACTCAGGGACACTTGGTGGACGCCGAGATATAGGTCGCTAGCTGTGCACGGAGATCCTCTTCTCCTTGCTAATCGCCCTGTCACAAGAAAAACAAATTAATTCAGCATTACTTAAATCCGCATTAGCATCGTCCCAATAAGATTGAGGGTAGTGTTATGTTCACTCACTCCTTATCGATGCGCAAATAGATAGTCAGCTGCTTCGATGATTCATTGCCGCACAGGTACCGCGGCGGCACCGAGAGGAACAAAGTGACATCTCCCAAAGAAACTGTGCCCGGAGTCGGGCTGCTCGTCGGCTCTAATACCGCCTGCACCACGTCAAACAAGTGTTCCCCGGTAAGCTTACGCGGCCCCGGCATCGGCGGGCCGTTCGCCCACATCGTCACCCTATACCGGGGCAAGTTGCACGCCGCCGGCCTGACGCACACGAAGGATACCGCGGTGTCCATGCCGCAAGGGTGGATGTGCAAGGCGAACACTGCGCCACCCGTCCCGTAGCCGATGAACTGTCGTTTTGGCGAGCCCGGTGCCGGCACCTTCAGATGAACCAATCCGAAGTCCTCGTCGTACGGGAACCTATCCACAACGGCCAAATGGGCTTCTCTGAGGTGTAGGATGAACGGTACCTGCGAATCGGCGAATTCGCAGCCGGGGTGCGTGCAGAAACAAGAGCCGTGCGGGCACGCCATCATGTGCTTGTCTTCCTCGTTGTAAGGGAACTCCCTCCCGCACCAGTCATTGATGCACTGGATCGTCGGCTTCAGAGGCTACTTCTTCGGCACAGGCAACTCCATAGTCTAAGATCTGATGAGGGATCGGAAAGGGGCGCGGGGGGTTGTGGTGGCGGCGGCGCGAGCGAGGGGGGAGCAGTGAAAAGCTGAGAACTGAGATGGGAGATTGATGTTTCTTTATAGAGGGCTCTTCTTTTAACTGGAGCCTCTAGACTGGTGGACACATGACCTGTGCTCACTGAAGTGTGCGACCTCACGCATGGGAACCACACGTAAGTGACAGACCAGTTGGTGTACTCGGGTGATTATTATAATGTATTAGAACTCCATAGTTTCCTATGGATCCAAGGGTAGGAAAGCCAAGTTATCTCATTTACAAGACATTATTTTTTCCATGAAGCCAAGTTAACTCATCAATCAATTGGTATATTTTGGTTATATTCAAACTTTTACTTGAAACTAGTTGGTCATGCCATTCTACTACTCGCTTAAAACTTTTATCAAGGCAAGGGAGGGGGGGTGATGCTACCCTGAATTTGTGGGACCCAAAAAAAAACTCGGAAATACGAGCGATGCATCAAAAAGAAACACATTCATCCCCCTCCCCCAGTGATTTGACCTAGATTTGAAATCAGGGCACACGTGATTCAAAAAAGGCAATCTAAAAACATGGATTATTCATCATTTTGTACATATATATAGGGAAAATACCAAACATGCCATACCAGTGTTTTAGAGAAGAACCCTCAATTAGATTGTCACCATGTTGGACTTCGTCCAACTAAATTTCCTCCCACATGCATGTGAGCTTCGTACCACTACACAAGAACCGTGCCAGACTTTTGAATCATGGCCCAATTTTATGTATATATTTGAACTTTTCATCATGCACGCATGAATACTTTGCAAAATATGTGCATTTTGGGTTGTCGCCCGTAAATGTGTTTTTGCTTGTCTACCACCAATCAAGTTTTCATTCGCGGGGAAACATGCATGACAGGATGACCATTTCCAAGGTTTCATGAATTATCTCAATGTGCATCCATATATATACAATTTCTTGGGCTAAATCCGATAAAATGCAAATTTGATACAGTGTGTAGATGAAGTACAGATCAAACTAATAATTTAAAAAATACATGGGTGTGTGACCTGAATGTGTGGATCGAGCCAAGTACATTTTATATAATAATGGCCAAACACATGCACTGCACCCTCCTACTAGAACAAATTAAAACAAGAAGGGCGAGAGCATCATGAGATTGCTCGACGTATCTAAATTTCAAAACAAGCCGAATTAATAAGTTATTGTGGGGCTTGATAGAAAAGATCGAAACAAAGCATGCATAGTCATATCATGTGTGGTTCATAATACCTCTATGGATAATACCAAATAAACATGGCATATATACACTTCTATTTTTAAGACAAGAACCCTGCATATTTTTTTGCACCATGTGTTTGAGGCCTCGCTTACCCATAAGTGTGTGTGGGAGCATTGCATGCTACGAGAAAACAATGCCAAACATTTGAATCGCATGACTCATTTTTTGGTAGTGATATATAGGTTTATGGTTTATATACAAGGTTTTGTGTTAGGGTCTAGGGGTTTAATATAATTAGGGTTTAGGGTTTATAGATATTGACATCATCTGTTTCATTTCACATTTGTGATGTACAATACTACATACCTAAGTAAAATCGATCATTCTTAGTCACTCCAAAATGAAGCTCGTGGTCGGGAGGTTTTTGGAATTTACATGTTTGAAACCCAATACCACTTCTCTTCATGCTTGACTTCATAATTAATTAAGACAGAGTTTACGGTTAGGGGGTAGATACATGATTTTTCTGGTTTGAATATGTCTAGATCGACCTTTGTACGTTTATCAACTTGAATGCTTAATGTGTCATCGTGGTGAACAGACAGATGCCATAGGATGGCTTAGATTGGGGCCGAATGGACGCTAGAGGATTCGGGGGAGGGTTTGCGACTAGATGGGATGAACTTCCGGATGCTTTCCTCAAGAACACAACCAAAGTCCGGTATGCAAGAAGAGAGACAAGAGGAAGAACTCTTTACTAGATCGCTTGCTTCATTTATCTCAACACGATTACAGGTTATTGGATACAAGTTCTATCGTCTAATCTCCTCTATGGACGCGCGCCTGTAAGAGGCAGTACCCCCTCTCCTTATATAGGGGAGAGGGTGGCTTACAGAACAAGAAACCCTAATGGCATCTTTGACTGGACAAACTACTTTACAAAGCTACTTTAATCATAGATGACGCCGGAGTCTTCTTTAATCAGGGGCGCTGACGTCCTCCGGCTTCTTTCAGCGTCATCTCTCTTTGGCGCTGTGGCTCGATTAAAGCCGCTTTGCTTAGCTCATCCTTGTCTTCTTGCTCTGAAGAGAATCTTTGACCAGTCCTGCCGACAGGCCCTTCTCTTCGGTATCTTCTTTACCGGGTTCCGGCATACCCCCTTGGGGATACCGGCTTAGCTTCACTTAGCCTAAACTCCTATCTTTACGTTCCGGTAAGAATATTAAACCGGTATCTCGATGGCTCAAACCATCCGGTTTGGCATGCCTTTGGCATACCGGGGGTTATCCCCCCAACATTAGTCCCTGAAGCTGGTATAGTCTGGCGGATTCTATCGTACAGACCATGCCAGGTTTTCATGTTTTTAGGATACCGGTTTAATCTCTCCGGCTTTGAGCTTGGATCCGGCATCTTTGCCCTTATCTGTCTTTTTTCTCTTTGCAAGGCATTCCCCGGCATCTCTTTTCTCCGGTATCATCCGCATTTACTCTTTCCTCGGCGAAGTCGAGAATATTTCGGGCCCCGCGCCTGTCAGTGACATGCGCACTGTCAACTGGCGCGCCAGTGTCAGTTGTCACTTCGCTTCGACTCCCGCGCGCTCATTAAATGCACCACTGCGGATCCCACTAGCCACTTCGGATCTTGTGTATGCCTCTGTGTGGCTTCTTATTTTTTGGCGTGTATTTCCTTGCCACGTGGTGGCCCGTGGTGCGAACCGTCGCGGGCCGCGAGGCGAACAGCCGCGGCCCGGCGGTTTTCGGCCCATCTTCTCTCTTCTTTATAAGGACAACTGCCCTTTCTTCTTCCTCTTCTCGCATTCCCCAACCTTCGCGCACAGTGCTCCTCGCCTCTGCGCCTTCACCGCTTTCCGTCTGCCGTCGTTCGCTTGAGCTCCGTCGCCCGGCGAACTCACGCCGCGTTTCCATCGGACCTCGCCGTGCGGAAATCTTCCGCAGCACCTCCGTCGCGCCCGCTGCATTCTTGCTTTTTCGCGTCCTTCTCCGCTCCACCATCGACGGTGCTCATCGGTGACAGTAGGTCCGCTCCTTCGCCGGCGAACGTCTTCCCCAGCGACTGCGCCGCTCGAGGTTAGTGCCAATCTCACTTTGCTTGCCATTTGCTCGTTCTCTAGATCTTGGGTTGATAGTGTTCTTATTTCCTCTTTTTCTTTGATTTTCTTCTTACTCGTAGATCTTCGCGCGGGGTTCAACTGTGGGATTTCTGTTTTTTCGCCTCCAAACCCATGTCTGGCGAGGAATCTTCCTCTGCTTCGTCTTCTTCCCCCTCCGATAGCCGACGTAGACAATCTCCCGGCGAATCTACGGCTTCAGATCCGATGGATACCGATTCCGGCAACCAGCAGGGATCCGGTAGCCGCCAAGAGTCCGGTGGCCATCTAGAATCCGGTAGCTCTAGCCAAGCATCCGGTAGCCACCTAGAGACGAGTAGCTCTAGCGAAACATCCGGCGGAGAGCCCTCCCCCATCACTCGTGGAGCCTGGATGGGCTCCAATGTTACTGAATATGAATTCGACTGGCTATACCGGTCCCGCAGGATTCCGGAAGGAGTAACCTACCGGCTTCCCGGTGACGAAATTGTACCGGAGCCCCAGCCCGGTGAACATGTTGTTTTTCTTGCTCATTTTGAGCGTGGCTTCGGCCTTCCTGCCTCTCCTTTTTTCTGGGAGTTCTTAGATTTCTATGAACTCCAACCTCATCACCTTCCTGGCAATGCCATCTTTTACCTTTCCTGCTATGCCACCTTCATGGAGGCCTACATCAGCATTCGTCCCACTCGTGAGACGTTTGCCCGCTTCTTTTCTCTGAAGATTAATTCCGTTCAGGGCAAGGAAATTCCTAAGCCCAAGCCGCCTGTGGAGTGCGGGTCCTGCATTCTTGGCTCCCGCCAGGGGAGTCCTTTCTTCAAGTTCTCCGGCCTCGAGTCCTGTCGCGCCTGGCAAGGGACTTTCTTCTACGTGAAGAACAACGGCCGCGCAAATCTCATTGATCTTCTGCCGTTCAAAGTGGGGCCTCCCAGCAGAGCCAACTGGAGCTATAACCCGAAGACAGATCATATCGAAACCAGCCGGGTGGTACGCTTCATGGCCTCTTTGAAGAAGGAGACCAACATCTGCTCGGATGATATCATCCGCACTTTTATTTCGCGCCGGGTGCTTCCTCTCAAGCGCCGGGTGCATAGGATGAGCGAGATGTACGGTCCTGGCGATCCCACCAAGATCACAGGCCGTCCCGTTAGCAAGAAGGATGTCGTCCGCAAGGCTAAGCAGATCTGCCAAACTGCTATGCCATTTGACTGGGAATGGGGCCTCCTTCCCCTCAGCACTACTAACCCTCCGACCCAAGAAGTAAGAGATTACGCAATTAGGGTCGGTTTTGCCGGTAACTTTTTGCTCTTGTTAACCCTCTTTTTTCGTGTTTCAGGCCAAGGACCGCTTCCCCCTCATTCAAGCAGAGCGGCGTGGGATCTGCGTGAAGCGCGCCCTTGACTCCGTCGACCCAGATCCCTACATTTTCTGGAAAGATCTGAAGATGGGCAAGACCCCAGCCTCGCGCCTTGGCAGGTCTTCGCCGAAGCCAACCGGTTCCTCGGATGATCTGACCATGCTTGAGGTATTTTTCTTTTCCGGTTTCTTCTTCTTCTTTCATTGTTGCTTTTTCGCGAATCGCTTCTTAGCCATTTTTAACTCATAGGTCCACGAGCACGTGCCGCCCTTGCGCGCCGAGGCCGGCTCCGAGTTTGTGGACAAACTCATGGCCCAGGGCCAAAAGAACAAGCTGCCGGCATCTGATGCCGGTTCCAGCCAGGCCCCTCCCTCCAAGCGCTTCCGGACTGAGCCCTTGGGGGAGAAGGAAGTGGGCATGCGTCGCTACAAGCGCAAGCAGATGCCGACTGCCTCCGGGTAAGTTTCTCGTTTTCTTGCTTGCCTCTCTTTGCCAAGTTCTTCTTCCGGTTGCTTTTCTCCAACTGTTTTTCTTTCTTTTTCTCAGCCCTGCACTCAAGCTTGGCTCAGGGCCAGCGGGCTCTGAAGGTTCCGGAAGGACCTCAACCCCTCCTCCTCGCTCAAGCCCGGCATCATCTGGTGCCGGCAACATCTCTGCCTCCCCTTCGGGGGGCACAACAAGTTCGGGGCGTGCGGCCCCTACATCTCCAAATCACCGCACGGAGGAGGATCTTTCCTTCCTTCCAGAGAAACAGGATACCGGCGCCAGCAACATCGGCGCCGAAGAAGAAGCTGCCGGGCGGGCGGAGCCTTCGGCTCCTCCCGTCCTTGAAAAGAAGACAACTTCCGCGCCGGAAAGTTCCAACCTGGGTGACGCGCCTAAAGCTCCCCCTTCTCCACGAACCATTCTAATGCCACCGCCAGATGCTCCTCGCATCAAGCCCTCCGGGGCTGCTCCTACTGCGCCGCCGCCCCAGATTTCGAAGCTTATCAAGGGGAAGGCGACGGCCTCCAACGCCCCTTCCGGCGACCAGCAGCCCTTGGTGCTGCACGTCTCTAAGGCCGCCAGTGCTGCCAGCAAGAAGGCCACCGGCCTGCTTGGCCGCATCACTGAGTTCCAGCGCAGGGGCCAGGACCTGGGGCATCTGCTGCCCTACGCCCAGAAGTGGAACGCCGCGGATATGACTCCGGCCACCCGCGGTTTGGGCAAGGACAGGCTGCCGGCACCTGACCCTGTTGGGGACCGGTCTTCCGAGGAGCACTTCATGCGGCTTCGCTGCGCCGTGAAGGAGCTCGACAGCGCGTGGTATGATGCCACGAACAACTTGATGGTACGCTTTACTAGCTCTTTTCAACTTTTACCGGTTTCCTTGCTTCCGGATTTTTTCTATCTTTTCTTTAGTTTGATGCCGGTTTCTCTCTTGTCTATCTTCCCAGTCCCCGAGTTTTGTGGTGAGAGCGCAGCTTTTAGCACAAAACTTTAACTTAAAAACTTAGTGTGAAATCGGCACTGCCAGTCCCCGAGCTTCGGGTTAAGAACCCTGTTCTTAGCGCAAAACTTAGCTTAAAACGCGCGAAACTAGCACTGCCAGTCCCCGAGTTTCGGGTTAAGAACCCTGTTCTTAGCGCAAAACTTAGCTTAAAACGCGCGAAACTAGCACTGCCAGTCCCCGAGTTTCGGGTTAAGAACCCTGTTCTTAGCGCAATCCCAATCCCCGGAACACTGCTGTACCACAAGGTCTGAATCTCCGTAGCAAATGATCCGGTGTGCACCGATTTCTTTTGCGACCTTTAATCCATGGATCAAAGCCTCATATTCAGCGACATTGTTTGATGCCCTAAAATGCACTTGCAAAACATACCGGAGGTGATCTCCTTTTGGCGAGGTAAGCACCACACCAGCACCTAGACCCTCTTTGAGTTTGGATCCATCAAAGTGCATTTTCCAGTATTCTATCCTCTGATCTGGCGGTTTGTATTGCATCTCCGCCCAATCAACGAGGAAATCAGCCAAAGCCTGTGATTTTATGGCATCTCTTCTTTCATACGCTGGTACATATGGTGATATCTGGATTGCCCACTTTGCAATCCTTCCGCTAGCGTCCTTGTTGCACATGATATCGGAGATTGGTGCTTCACTCACCACCTTCATAGGATGTTCTTCAAAGTAATGCTTGAGTTTTGTGGCGGCCATGTACACGCCATAAGTCATCTTTTGGAAATGAGGGTAGTTTTGTTTTGAGAGGGAGAGCACCTCGCTCAGGTAGTATACCGGCCTCTGGACGGTTTTTCCTTCCTCTTCTCTTTCAACCACGACCACTACGCTCACAACCCGGTTTGTTGCTGCTATGTATAATAGCATAGGCTCTCTTTCTAGAGGTGAAGCCAGTATAGGTGTTGTGGCCAGCATTGTTTTCAGTTCTTTGAACGCTGCGTCTGCCTGAGGTGTCCAGACGAACGTATCGGATTTTTTCATTAGAGCGTATAATGGCAAAGCTTTCTCTCCTAGCCTGCTTACGAACCGGCTTAGCGATGCCAAGCTTCCGGTAAATTTTTGCACATCCTTTAGTTCTCGTGGTATAGTCATTCTTTCTATTGCCCGGATTTTTACCGGATTGACTTCAATGCCCCGACTTGACACAAGGAAACCGAGCAACTTGCCGGCAGGGACACCGAAAGTGCATTTTGCCGGATTAAGTTTCATCCGGAACCGTCTTAGGTTATCGAATGTTTGCCGGATGTCATCGATTAAGGTGTTCTTTACCTTAGTTTTTATCACAATGTCATCTACGTACACTTGCACATTCTTTCCAATTTGATCAAACAAGCATTTTTGCATACAGCGCTGGTACGTTGCACCAGCGTTGCGCAAACCAAAGGGCATAGTGACATAGCAATAAGCCCCATGCGGGGTAATGAACGTAGTTTTTATTTGATCTTCCTTTTTCAAGGGAATTTGGTGGAAACCGGAATACGCATCCAGAAAGGACAACAACTCACACCCAGCAGTGGAATCAATCACTTGATCGATTCGTGGCAAAGGGAAAGGATCTCTTGGGCAAGCCTTGTTTAGGTTGGTGTAGTCGATGCACATGCGCCATACCTTTGGAGCTTTTGCCTCCAAGTTCTCATCTTTTTTCTTTTCGACCATTACCGGATTGGCCAGCCACTCTGTGTGCGTGACCTCCACAATGAATCCGGCAACGAGCAGTTTGGTCACTTCTTCTCCTATGATTTTCCTTCTATCTTTAGCGAACCGGCGCAAGGGTTGTCGCACCGGCTTGGCATCCTTCCGGACGTTTAAAGAGTGCTCAGCCAGCTCCCTCAGAACACCCACCAAGTCGTCAGTTGACCAGGCAAAGATATTCCGATCCTCATGGAGGAAGCTGACGAGCGCGTTTTCCTATGCTTGATCGAGTCCGGCACCGATGCGAACGGTGCGCTCTGGGTAAGCCGGATCCAGCACAATGTCCTTTGTTTCATTTGTCGGCTTGAATGCCGGTGAGCCCAAGCTTCCACTCATTGCCGCTAAACTCAACTGTGAGGACTGAGCCAGCGCAACCGCGGTTTGCATTCTTCTTTTTTCCTCCGCGATCACCAGCGATTCCGCTAGGTTTGATCCGGCAGATGCAGTTTCCAGTGAGACCTTATAGTTCCCCACCACCGTGAAGGGTCCACGAGGTGCCGGCATCTTCATCTTGAGGTAAGCTGTATGAGTTGTGGCCATGAAAGCTGCCAATGCTGGTCTTCCCAACAACGCATGGTAAGGACTGTCTAGGTCCACCACCTCAAACTCAACATTTTCAACCCAGCAATTGTCACGTCCTCCAAACGCTACGTCCACGCGAACTTTTCCTACCGGAGCACAGGACAAGCCCGGAACGATTCCGTGGAACGTTGTGCGCGTTGGCTGAAGCATGTTTTCTGTTATGCCCAGCGTATGCATGGTATGCTTGTACATGATGTTTATGCTGCTGCCGTTGTCTATCAGCACCTTGCTGAATTTTACTCGGGTTTGCGGCCCTTTCATGATTGGGTCCACAACAAGAGCGTATCCACCCGGATTCGGCATGATTTTGGGGTGATCCTTAAATGACCAGGTAATTTCCTGATCTGACCACAGCATGTATCTGGGAACTGCCGGTATCACGGCGTTTACCTCCATGGAGCGGCGATGCACACTTTGCCTATCTGTCGGCTCAGTGACAAAAACAACACAGCACATATGCGAGCCCTCGTAAACATTCCGGCCTAAAGGTGCCGGTGGAGGTGGTTGATCATCGTTTTGCTCCACCCGGTTAACTTGCTGGTATTGTTGCCTATTTGGCTGATGCTGCACCGGTAAAGCATTTGCTCCGGTGAGTGGTGGCGGTGGTGGTAGCTGTTGCTGACGCAGCATATCCTGCGATGGTGGCAACATTGTTGAGCACCCTTGTGCTTGCGCATCCTTTACTGCTCCCTTTTGCATCAAGTACTTGGTCCAAGAACAATCCTTCGTCAGGTGATTTGACGGGTGATCCGGGTTTGGCGTGTGCCACCGGCAAGGTTGATCCATGGCGGCTTCCATGGTGTATTTTACGGGTTTCTGCCAATTCTTTTTCTGGCCCCAGGGTTTCTTTTCGACCCACTGCTTTTTTGGACCCGCCCATGGCTGCGATCCGGTGTTTTGCCTTTGGCTGCCGCCGGCATCATAATTTTCTTGCACAGCAGCAACGTGCTGTGGAGCGTACCTTCGATCCGCGAAATCTTCCCTTCTCTTGTTGTTCCGGTTGTCCCGGTATTGTTCCTGTCGCTGCTCTGGCTCAGCTTGTACTGCTGGTTGCAATGGGTCTCCCAATGCATAGCTATCCGCCACACGTATCATCTCTGCCAAGGTCGCTGGCATGCTTCTCTGCAGCTTTTGCCACAATGGTGATCCTCTCCGGCATCCTTGACTGAACCAAGCAATTGCTTGCGCTTCAATCACTCCTTCACACGTGTTTCTTGTTGAGTTCCACCGGGTAAGATAATCCCTGTCTGTCTCACCGGCACGTTGCTGGCATAAAGCGAGCTGTTGGGGCCGGTTTGGCCTCTTGTAAGTGCTACTAAAGTTGTTCACGAAGGCTTCCTCAAAGTCCAGCCATCCGTTAATGCTCCCTGTCGGCAAGTTGTTAAGCCAAATCCGTGCTGGGCCTACCAGGTAGGACGGTATGATTCTCACCGCCCAACGCCGGTTTACCCCACCACCAGCTACATAAACAGCTGTGACATAGTCCGCCAGCCAATCTTCCGGCTTGGTCGTGCCATCATACGTTTTTGTGTCTCGGGGCAGCTGGAAATTGCGTATCGGTGGCTCTTCTCCCATGATCCGTGGGCCAAAACATTTTGGGCCAGGAGGACCCTCAGACTCGATCATTTCGGAAAGATGTACTCTATCCAGCCTGTGCCTCGCATCCTGGTCTGGCAAACATCTTTCCCCCAGGCGATCCCCCAAGGGGTTCCGGTAGACTCTTGTTCGTTCTACTTCGGAATCTCCCTCTCCGTATCTTTCCGGTTCCGCGGCTCTTGCCTGCCGGTACCTTGGTGGTGGCGCCTCCTCATACGCTGCCCTTGCAGCTCGATAATTTTGCCCGGTTTCATATCTACCGGCATGATTGTTTCCGGCATAGCCTCCTCTGGCGTAGCCTCGACCTGCCCCTTGGCTTTTTCTACCGGCATCGTGTTGCCCGGCTTGTTGTTTTCCGGCAAGAACCGGATCGTACACAGTCATCTGCTGTGCGTTCATTTCTTTTTCTCTTCTTCTGTCCGGATGGGGGGATGATGCCTGCCCATGGGACTTGCTTCCGGCATTCTTTGTTGAACGCGCGGATTTTGAGGCCGCGGCCTTGTTTAGCTTAGCCAGTTGCTCAGCATTCTGCTGCTCAATAATTTCCAGCAGCTCTCTAACACGCTATTGCTGTTTTGCCAAAGCATCTCCGGAAAGTGATTCGCATAGCTCTACTGCAGCTTTAGCAGCTTTTATAGTTTTATCCGGGCTACTGTACTTAGGTTTTTCCACGATGCTAACAGATGCAGGGGTACTTTTGCCGGCAAGAACTTCTTTGCGCAAATCCTGATCTAGGTTGCGAGCTTTTAGCCGGTTTTCTGGTATCCTAGCAGCATGCGCGCTAACAGAACCAAAGCCATGGGCAGCGTTATACTCACGTAGGGTTAGGTTCAGCTCGCGCTGCGCCCGGACGATGTCCTTGCCGCTCTCGAGCACCTTCTGGCGCTGCGCCTCCAGCTCCGCCTGAGCCGCTGCCGGGTCGATGTTCTGCGCGATGGGGGTGGCGAGGACGTTCATCGCCGCTTGGAGCGGTGTTTTCGGTGGCGCGGATGATGCTCCCGCTGCGCCTGCGTCACGCTCCAGCGGTGGCTTGGCCGCACGGGTCGAAGCCGCACGACCAGCACCTTCACCCACAGCTTCTTTTCCTGCACCAACCACGCCGGTCATCATTACCTCGACGCTGCCGGCGGCGTGGCCAGCACAGAGCCACCTTGGCGGGTCCGGTGCCACCAGCACCGGCGAGAGGCGCTGGCGCACAGGGACGGTGCCGAAGTAGACGCGGTGGCTGCCGAACTCGATGGTGCGGCCGTTCTTGGGGAAGATGCCGCCGTTGGCGAAGCAGCCCACGTTGTCGTTGATGAAGTCCATGTCATAGATGCGCTGCACAAGCGCGGACACCGTACGCTCGCCGGCGACCTCGAGGATGCCCGCCCGAATGTGAACTCCTGCAAGCGCCACTTCATGCCCCACGGTGGGCGCCAACTGTCGTCGTGGTGAACAGACAGATGCCATAGGATGGCTTAGATTGGGGCCGAATGGAAGCTAGAGGATTCGGGGGAGGGTTTGCGACTAGATGGGATGATCTTCCGGATGCTTTCCTCAAGAACACAACCAAAGTCCGGTATGCAAGAAGAGAGACAAGAGGAAGAACTCTTTACTAGATCGCTTGCTTCATTTATCTCAACACGATTACAGGTTCTTGGATACAAGTTCTATCGTCTAATCTCCTCTGTGGACGCGCGCCTGTAAGAGGCAGTACCCCCTCTCCTTATATAGGGGAGAGGGTGGCTTACAGAACAAGAAACCCTAATGGCATCTTTGACTGGACAAACTACTTTACAAAGCTACTTTAATCATAGATGACACCGGAGTCTTCTTTAATCAGGGGCGCTGACGTCCTCCGGCTTCTTTCAGCGTCATCTCTCTCTTTGGCGCCAGGGCTCTGATTAAAGCTGCTTTGCTTAGCTCATCCTTGTCTTCTTGCTCTGAAGAGAATCTTTGACCAGTCCTGCCGACAGGCCCTTCTCTCCGGTATCTTCTTTACCGGGTTCCGGCATACCCCCTTGGGGATACCGGCTTAGCTTCACTTAGCCTAAACTCCTATCTTTACGTTCCGGTAAGAATATTAAACCGGTATCTCGATGGCTCAAACCATCCGGTTTGGCATGCCTTTGGCATACCGGGGGTTATCCCCCCAACATAATGTATAACATAAGAAGACTATGTGCTTTGGCTTTTCATTTTTCATTTTTTTTATTTTTATGCCCATTTGAATTTTGGTCAAATCCTAGGTTAATTTGACCAAGAGTTAAACACGTTTAAAACATGAATATGAAAAAGTAAGCATGTATCCTTCTTAATTAGTCACCCTAAAATGTAGCTCTTGTTGGGAGGGTTTTTGAAATTTCCATGTTTGAAACCAAAAACAACTTCTCTTCCTGCATGCTTGCCTTCATAAGACAGAGTTTAGGGTTAGGGGTAGATATATACATGATTTTATGGTTTGAATATGTCTAGACCTTGTTTATCAACTTGAATAATGCTTACTATATATATGACATAAGAATGCTATGTCCTTTGTTTTTCATTCTTTTGATTTTTTTCTGAATTTTTATGCCCATTTGAATCTTTTGGTCAAATCCTAGGTTTGGCCAAGATTTAAACAAGTTTAAAACATGAAAATGAAAAGGGAAGCTTGTATCCTTCTTAGTCACTCTAAAATGAAGTTTTTAGTTTTTTTTTGAAATTTCCATGTTTGAAACCCAAAACCACTTCTCTTCATGCTTGAGTTCATAAGACAGAGTTTAGGGTTAGGTGGTAGATACATGATTTGTATGTTTTGAATATGTCTAGAGACATTGTTTATGATTACTATATATATGACATAATAAGACCTTGGTTTTTCATATTTTTTTTTGATTTTTTGAATTTTTATGCCCATTTGAATCTTGGTCAAATTCTAGGTTTGGCCAAGATTTGAACAAGTTCAAATCATGAATATGAAAAATTAAGCATCTATCCTTCTTAGTCACTCCAAAACGCTTGGGAGGGTTTTTGAAATTTCCATGTTTGAGACCAAAACCACTTCTCTTCATGCATGCTTGACTTCATAAGACAGAGTTTAATTAGGGTTAAGTTAGGGGTAGATATATACATGATTTTCTGGTTTGAATATGTATAGGCCTTGTTTATCAACTTGAATGCTTACTATATATATGACATAAGAATGGTATGTCCTTTGTTTTTTCATTCTCTTGATTTTTTTTAATTGTTATGCCCATTTGAATCTTTTGGTCATATCATAGGTTTGACCAATATTTAAACAAGTTTAAAACAAGAAAATGAAAATGTAATCACGGATCCTTCTTAGTCACTCTAAAATGAAGCTTTTGGGATGTTCTTGAAATTTACATGTTTGAAACCCAAAACGACTTCTCTTCATGCTTGACTTCATAAGACAAAATTTAGCGGTTAGTGGTAGATACATGATTTGTCTAGTTTGAATATGTCTAGACCTTGTTTATCAATTTTAATGCTTACTATATGACATAAGAAGACTATATGTGCTTTGCTTACTATATGACATAAGAAGACTATGGGATTTGACCAAGATAATTTAAACAAGTTTAAAACATGAAAATGAAAAGGGAAGCTTGTATCCTTCTTAGTCACTACAAAATGAAGTTTTTTGGGAGGTTTTTGAAATTTCCATGTTTGAAACCCAAAACCACTTCTCTTCATGCTAGACTTCATAAGACAGAGTTTAGGGGTTAGGGGGTAGATACATGGTTTGTCTAGTTTGAATATGTCTAGACCTTGTTTATCAAATTGAATGCTTACTAGCTACATGACATAAGAAGACTATGTACTTTGGTTTTTCATTTTGCTGTTTTTTCATTTTCTGTCCATTTGAATCTTGGTTAAATCCTAGGTTTTGACCATGATTTATAAAAGTTTAAAACATGAATATGAAAAATTAATCATCTATCCTTCTTAAGTCACTCCAAAATGTAACTCTTGGGAGGGTTTTTGAAATTTCCATGTTTGAAACCAAAAACCACTTCTCGTCATGCATGCTTGACTTTCATAAAATCGACCAAGATTAGGGCCGGGTTAGGGGTTAGATACATGATTTGTCTGGTTTGAATATGTCCAAACATTGTTTATGAACTTGAATGCTTACTATATGACATAAGAAGACTATATGCTTTTAAAATTCAAACATATGGTAAGCATTCTTATGTCATATAGTAAGCATTCAAGTTGATAAACAAGGTTTGGACATATTCAAACCAGACAAATCATGTATCTACCACCTAACCCTCAACTAGCTCGGTCGATTTTATGAAAGTCTAGCATGAAGAGAAGTGGTTTTTGGTTTCAAACATGGAAATTTCAAAAAAACTCCCAAGAGTTACATTTTGGAGTGACTTAAGAAGGATAGATGCTTGATTTTTCATATTCGTGTTTTAAACTTGTTTAAATCATGGTCAAACACCTAGGATTTGACCTAGATTCAAATGGGTAGAAAATTTAAAAAAAATCAGAAAAATGAAAAACCAAAGTATATAGTCTTCTTATGTCGTAAGCATTCAAGTTGATAAACAAGGTCTAGACATATTCAAACTAGACGAACCAGTATCTACCCCCTAACCCCTAAACTCTGTCTTATGAAGTCTAGCATGAAGAGAAGTGGTTTTGGGTTTCAAACATGGAAATTTCAAAAACCTCCCAAAATCTTCATTTTAGAGTGACTAAGAAGGATACAAGCTTCCCTTTTCATTTTCATGTTTTAAACTTGTTTAAATCTTGGCCAAACCTAGGATTTGACCAAAAGATTCAAATGGGCATAGAAATTCAGAAAAAAATCAAAAGAATGAAAAACCAAAGGACATAGCATTCTCATGTCATATATATAGTAAGCATTCAAGTTGATAAACAAGGTCTAGACATATTCAAACCAGAAAATCATGTATATATCTACCCCTAACCCTAAACTCTGTCTTATGAAGTCAAGCATGCATGAAGAGAAGTGGTTTTTGGTTTCAAACATGGATATTTCAAAAACCCTCCCTAGAGCTACATTTTGGAGTGACTAAGAAGGATAGATGCTTAATTTTTCATATTCATGATTTAAACTTGTTTAAACCATGGTCAAACCTAGGATTTGACCAAGATTCAAATGGACATAATTTAAAAAAATCAAAAAATGAAAAAACCAAGGCACATAGTCTTCTTATGTCATATAGTAAGCATTCAATTAAGTTGATAAACAAGGTCTAGACATATTCAAACCAGGAAAATCATGTATCTACCCCCCTAACCCTAGCTAAACTATGTCTTATGAAGTCAAGCATGCATGAAGAGAAGTGGTTTTTGGTTTCAAACGTTTAAGCCAAAATCCCCTTTTCAAATATTTCAAACTTATTCAAATTTGGTTCAAATTTGAAAGACATACAAGTTATAGCACATATAGTGCATACATTTTCACACATACTGCACTTGATGCTAACCCTATAGTTTGAGGCCATTTGGATGAGGTCGAAAAAAATCTTGGATTAGAATCGTGTTATTCGAACCCCGTAGTTGGATTTTTTTTGAACCTTGATCTATAGAACTGGGCAAAACCCTAGTTTAACCTATTTAATTATAGATTCGTATATAGATTTTTCTACATTACCTTTTTATTATTACTATGCAGCACATGTGTGTTTGCCCGTCGAGTGAAACTCGGAGGAAGAGGGATCGCTCGGAAGGAGAGAAGAAGGGAGGGCATTATGGTGTCTCCCCTTTTTTGGGTGATGATGTTGACTGTTGTGCTGGGTTTGTCAGTGAGCAGGAGGTGCGAGCGAGCGCTCGAGCGAGGCCGAGAATGAGAGAGATTTTTTTTTATGAGAGGGACAACCGAAGGATCCTGAAGGACCCAGAGACGTCCAGTACGCATCCTGAATTCCTGATGCGTCTTCTCTTGACAAAGAAGATGGCTGGGAGGTTGCGTACCTATTGCACGTGACTTGTGCTCACTGAAGTGTGGGACCTCACGCATGGGCACCACACGTAAGTGACAGACCTGTTGGTGTAAAAACTCGATTGATTATTATAGTGCATTAGAACAAAGTTTCCTATGGATTCAAAGGGTAGGAAATCCAAGTTAACTCATTTACATCCATGAAGCAAAGTTAACATATCTATCAGTTGGTACATTTTGGAGTGACTAAGAAGCATCCATGCTTACTTATTCGTTTTCACGTGTTAAACTTGTCTAAATCTTGGTCAAACCAAGGATTTGACCAAGATTCAAATGGGCAGAAAAAAAACAGAAAAATGAAAAACCAAATCAAATAGTTTTCTTATGTCACATAGTAAGCATTAAAGTTGATAAACATGTTGCCAAACTATTTGAAGGGCTATTTTCTAAAACACTAGTATGGCAGTATGGTATTTTCCCCAGCTATGTAGAAAATGATGAACAATCCATGCCTTTTGATTGCCTTTTTTGAACCACCTTTGGCTTGACTTCAAATTTAGGTAGGGCAAAATCATGCGGGGAGGGGACGAGTGTTTCTTTTGGATGCATCGCTCGTATTTGCAAGTTTAAATCATGAATATGAAAAATTAAGCATCTATCCTTCTTAGTCACTCCAAAACTCTTGGGAGGGTTTTTGAAATTTCCATGTTTGAAACCAAAAACACTTCTCTTCATGCATGCTTGACTTCATAAGACAGAGTTTAGGGTAAGGGGTAGATATATACATGATTTTCTGGTTTGAATATGTCTAGACCTTGTTTATCAACTTGAATGCTTACTATATATATGACATAAGAATGCTATGTCCTTTGTTTTTTCATTCTCTTGATTTTTTTTCTGATTTTTTTATGCCCATTTGAATCTTTTGGTCAAATCCTAGGTTTGACCAATATTTAAACAAGTTTAAAACAAGAAAATGAAAAGGTAATCATGGATCCTTCTTAGTCACTCTAAAATGAAGCTTTTGGGATGTTCTTGAAATTTACATGTTTGAAACCCAAAACCACTTCTCTTCATGCTTGACTTCATAAGATAGAATTTAGCGGTTAGGGGTAGATACATGATTTGTCTAGTTTGAATATGTCTAGACCTTGTTTATCAATTTTAATGCTTACTATATGACATAACAAGACTATGTGCTTTGCTTACTATATGACATAAGAAGACTATGTGATTTGACCAAGATAATTTAAACAAGTTTAAAACATGAAAATGAAAAGGGAAGCTTGTATCCTTCTTAGTCACTCGAATGAAGTTTTTTGGGAGGTTTTTGAAATTTTCATGTTTGAAACCCAAAACCACTTCTCTTCATGCTTGACTTCATAAACATGAAAAGGAAGACTATTTGCTAACGGAGGGAGTAAGCACTCTTGCTATCAAAAGTACCAAACGATGCATACCAAAATGATTTTTTAGAGGAATACTAGTTCAGATTATTTAATTTTATATTAGCAGGCCAAAATCGAACCCCGTAGTTGCATTTTCTGAAATTGATCCATAGTACTGTGCAGAACCCTAGTTTAACTTATTAATAGATTCGTAGGTCGATTTTTTTTACGTTTTTATTATTATTACTAGGCAGCACATGTGTTTGCCCGTCCAGTGAAACTCTTTCATTTCATTTTTATTTTCCGCAAGGTCGGGAATCGGAGGAAGAGGGATCACACGGGAGGAGACGAAGGGAGAGCAGTCACGGGGCCCCACTTATTTATGGTGTCTACATTTTTTCGGGTGATTTGACTATTGTGCAGGGTTGTCAGTGAGCAGAGGGTGCGAGCGAGCGAGGCCGAGAATGAGAGAGATGTTTTTTTTTGTTGGAGGGACAACCGAACGATCCTGAAGGACCCAGATTTCCAATACCCATCAGAGAGCAGTTTACAGCATGACACAAAATAAATAGGAAATTACGTCTAAATCCCTAAGATTTACATGGTAGACCCCAGGCTGAAAGCAAGAAATGCGATCGGGTCCTTAATAGCCACCGTCCGGATTGATCCTCGTCGCAGCCGGGCACGAACCACTTGGCGTGACCAAATCGCCATGGCTAAAGAGCCTGCACACCATGGCCTCCGAGCTGAGCTAGAAACGCCCTGCCAAAACCGGCAGCCAACGGAGGTGGATAATTGGAGAGAGAGAGAGAGAGAGAGTCTTGATGCATCTCGCTTGACAAAGAATATGGCTGGGAGTTTGCTTACCTAGCGTACGTGACTTGTGCTCACTGAAGTGTGGGACCTCACGCATGGGAACCACACGTAAGTGACAGACTTGTTGCTCTAATAACTCAGGTGATTATTATACTGTATTAGTACATAGTTTCCTATAGATCCTTCTTAGTCACTCCAAAATGAAGCTTTTGGGAGGTTTTTGAATTTTCCATGTTTGAAACCAAAAAACCACTTCTCTTCATGCATGCTTGACTTCATAAGACAGAGTTTAGCTAGGGTTAGGGGTAGATACATGATTTTCCTGGTTTGAATATGTCTAGACCTTGTTTATCAACTTAATTGAATGCTTACTATATGACATAAGAAGACTACGTGCCTTGGTTTTTCATTTTTTTAAATTTTATGCCCATTTGAATCTTGGTCAAATCCTAGGTTTTTCATTATTTTGATTTTTTTGAATTTTTATGCCCATTTGAACATTTTGGTCAAATCCTAGGTTGGGACCAAGATTTAAACAAGTTTAAAACATGAAAATGAAAATGGAAGCTTGTATCCTTCTTAGTCACTCTAAAATGAAGTTCTTGGGAGTGTTTTTGAAATTTCCATGTTTGAAACCCAAAACCACTTCTCTTCATGCTAGACTTCATAAGACAGAGTTTAGGGGTTAGGGGGTAGATACATGGTTTGTCTAGTTTGAATATGTCTAGACCTTGTTTATCAAATTGAATGCTTACTAGCTACATGACATAAGAAGACAATTTGAAGGGCTATTTTCTAATAGTTTTCTTATGTCACATAGTAAGCATTAAAGTTGATAAACATGTTGCCAAACTATTTGAAGGGCTATTTTCTAAAACACTAGTATGTCAGTATGGTATTTTCCCTAGCTATGTGGAAAATGATGAACAATCCATGCCTTTTGATTGCCTTTTTTGAACCACCTTTGGCTTGACTTCAAATTTAGGTAGGGCAAAATCATGCGGGGAGGGGACGAGTGTTTCTTTTGGATGCATCGCTCGTATTTGCAAGTTTAAATAATGAATATGAAAAATTAAGCATCTATCCTTCTTAGTCACTCCAAAACTCTTGGGAGGGTTTTTGAAATTTCCATGTTTGAAACCAAAAACACTTCTCTTCATGCATGCTTGACTTCATAAGACAGAGTTTAGGGTAAGGGGTAGATATATACATGATTTTCTGGTTTGAATATGTCTAGACCTTGTTTATCAACTTGAATGCTTACTATATATATGACATAAG
Source organism: Lolium perenne (assembly GCF_019359855.2). Classification (NCBI taxonomy): domain Eukaryota; kingdom Viridiplantae; phylum Streptophyta; class Magnoliopsida; order Poales; family Poaceae; genus Lolium; species Lolium perenne. The sequence continues at coordinate 243,367,504 of NC_067244.2, read as the reverse complement.
AATGCTATGTCCTTTGTTTTTTCATTCTCTTGATTTTTTTCTGATTTTTTATGCCCATTTGAATCTTTTGGTCAAATCCTAGGTTTGACCAATATTTAAACAAGTTTAAAACAAGAAAATGAAAAGGTAATCATGGATCCTTCTTAGTCACTCTAAAATGAAGATTTTGGGATGTTCTTGAAATTTCCATGTTTGAAACCCAAAACGACTTCTTTTCATGCTTGACTTCATAAGACAGAATTTAGGGGTTAGGGGTAGATACAGGGTTTGTCTAGTTTGAATATGTCTAGACCTTGTTTATCAAATTGAATGCTTACTAGGTACATGACATAAGAAGACTATGTACTTTGGTTTTTCATTTTGCTGTTTTTTTATTTTCTGTCCATTTGAATCTTGGTCAAATCCTAGGTTTGACCATGATTTATACAAGTTTAAAACATGAATATGAAAAATTAAGCATCTATCCTTCTTAAGTCACTCAAAAATGTAACTCTTGGGAGGGTTTTGAAATTTCCATGTTTGAAACCAAAAACCACTTCTCGTCATGCTTGACTTTCATAAAATCGACCGAGATTAGGGTTAGGGGGTAGATACATGATTTGTCTGGTTTGAATATGTCCAAACATTGTTTATGAACTTGAATGCTTACTATATGACATAAGATGACTATATGCTTTTAAAATTCAAACATATGGTAAGCATTCTTATGAAGTCAAGCATGCATGAAGAAAAGTGGTTTTTGGTTTCAAACATGGAAATTTCAAAAACCCTCCCAAGAGCTACATTTTGGAGTGACTAAGAAGGATAGATGCTTAATTTTTCATATTCATGATTTAAACTTGTTTAAACCATGGTCAAACCTAGGATTCGACAAAGATTCAAATGGGCATAATTTTTTAAAAAAAAATCAAAAAATGAAAAACCAAGGCACATAGTCTTCTTATGTCATTTTATGAGGTTTTTGAAATTTCCATGTTTGACACCCAAAACCACTTCTCTTCATGTTTGAAACCCAAAACCACTTCTCTCCATGCTTGATTAAATCCTAGGTTTGACATAAAAAGACTATGTGCTTTGGTTTTTCATTTTTATGTTTTTTTTGAATTTTCCGCCCATTTGAATCTTGGTCAAATCGTAGGTTTGACCAAGAGGTAAACAAGTTTAAAACATGAATATGAAAAAGTAAGCATGTATCCTTTTTAGTCACTCCAAAATGAAGCACTTGGGAGGTTATTAAAATTTCTATGTTTGAAACCAAAGACCACTTCTCTTCATGCTTGACTTCACAAGACAAAGTTTAGGGTTGGGGGTAGATACATGATTTTTCTGGTTCAAATATGTCTAGATCTTGTTTATCAACTTGAATGCTTACTGTATGACATAATTAAGAAGGCTATGTGCTTTGGTTTTCATTTTTTTCATTTTTCTGAATTTTTATGCCCATTTGAATTTTGGTCAAATCTTAGGTTTGACCAAGATTGAAACAAGTTAAAAACATGAATATGAAAAAGTAAGCATGCATGGATCCTTCTTAGTCACTACAAAATGAAGCTCGTGGGAGTATTTTCCTCCCACACGTGAGCTTGGTACCACTACACAAGAACCATGCATATGTTAAAACTTTTGAATCATGTGTTTTTTCTTCTCTTGATTACTGCCCAAAGGAGAGAAAATATATTAAATGGGTGTTTTCTATGAAGTGCCTACCGAATGAAGTGTACACACTACCACCAATCCAATTTTCACAGGTCTGCATAAGAGACATGGTAGCTACGTACGATGGCAATTTCCAACGATCCACGGATTATCTTTGTATGCAACCATATACTGAATTATTTCTGGGCTAAAAGTTTTATTTCAAATGTAATTGGAAGGAAGGGTACATGAATTAGAATTAAAAAACTAGGTAAATACATGACATGCCCACAAGATGTGGAAGCCTAAAACAATGGCCAAACATGTGCGGTGCATCCAAGTATAACACATAGCATGCACCGATAGTTTGACCTAAATTTGAAATCAAGCCGAAGGTGGTTCGAAAAATCGTAAAATGGCAAAACAAAGCATGAAGTTACAAATTTGTGATGTACTATATGTCCATTAGGATATTACAAGGCTGACAAGTATACCTATGTTGTAAAATTGAGCAACATAATACACAATATATATACATATATTACCCAAAATATACGATTAAAAAGTTAAAATGGACATCTAGTTTGTAATGATATAATTTGTGTACCATAAAATTCATATTATGTTGTAATCAAATTAATGATATAGGGATGCATGCTGACATTATAATCCCTAACGGAGGGAGTAAGCACTTCAGTTATGAAAAGTACCGAACAATGCATGCGAAAATGATTTTTATTGGAATACTAGTTCAACTTATTTTGTTATAAAGGGGCATCGTGAGATTGATCGCCCTAAATTTGTAAACAAGCCAAAGTTATTGTGGGGCTCGATATAAAAAGGTCGAAAGAAATGATGGAGTCATATAATTCTTGGTTTACATACTTCCACTATGAACAAAATTTACTTGAAACTTGTTGGCCATGCCATTCTGCTACCCCCCCCCCCCCCCCCCCCAAAAAAATCAAATATGAATCCTTGTGGCACGACCATGTTGGGGTTCACTTCTGGGCTTCTGGCTATCTACCTAGCCGAGCATGCGGGCTCTATTACCTTGTACGAATCCTCGTTTTAAACCAAGAAGAAGTGAACAACCCCCCCCCCCCCGCCACACACACACACACTCCTCTCTCTCTCTCTCTCTCTCTCTCTCTCTCTCTCTAACCGGCTTTAGATATCGCATCATTTGTCTCTCAGACTCCATTGATTTGCCCCAAGTTCAACAAGGTCGCTCCCTTTTCCTCTGAGAGTCCATTGACTTTTATTTGCTGGTGTCACTTGTGCTAAACTGTCATTCCTTGTACTCCCTCCGATTCATATTACTTGATGGTAATATAGATGTATCTAGACACATTTTAGTTGTAGATACATCCATTTTACCATCAATTAATATTGATCGGAGTTGCAGCGTGGTATGAGGCCTGCCGCCTGCCACCGTCGGCGAGGTTCCAAGTAAACGGTGCCAGAAGAAGAGTAGCGCGGCTCCGGATTCAACCACGAGGCCGGCGGCGATGGACGGCACCATGGAAATAAACGCTACGAATTTGGAGGCCATCGCGTACAACATCGCTGGAACGGCGCAGGTCATGTGCTCCCACGACGGCTGCGGGGTCAACGTCAGCTACCACGAGTCCCTAAGACACCAGATCGCGTGCCCGCACGACCGGTGCAACTGCACGGAGCCGGGTTGCGAATTCGCCGCCCCACCGTCAGCGCTCCTCATTCACCTCGCAGAGGCCCACTCGATTCAGGTGCACAGGTTAGAGGATGGCAAGTCCATAGAGTTCCGGGTGACCATGACGCACCCGTGCTCGCCGTGCAGGTGGCTCGTCGTCGAAGGGGATGACGGCTCCGTGTTCGTCCTGTACATCGACGCGCTCGGCCCGGCCATTGTCTTGTCTTTGGTATGCGTCAGGTCAGCCACATCCGTGTGGCCGCTCTACAGGGTGAAGATCTGGGCGCACGGCCCGCCGCCATCCTCGAAATCGGACTGCAGGCGGGATGTGGTGAAGATGTCTGCCGATGCTTCTGGCAGCGCGTCGCCGGGCGCTGTCGTGTTTGAGGAGCTCACGCCTTTCCTCGTTGTGCCGGGGCCATACCTCGTTGGTGCTGGATCGTCCAAGGAGCTACGTTTCTACATTCGCTTATGCAAGCAGATGTAGCTACTGCTACTTTGCGTAGTTGAAAAAACTGTCAATTTGTAAAGTACTAGAGTGTTCGTACGGCTGCTATTTTTTTATGGGGTCTTTGTTTCATATTTGTGCTGAACTGTTTGTAGTAGTACTTATACTTAATAATGATGCAGCGTGGAAGTGAATACTCTTTTTTTGTGAATCGGAAGTGAATACTCCAACTACTATATGTAATTGTAACCCCTCCATCTGATTTACTCCCTCCGTCTCGATTTAGAGGGCTTGGTTTATTTTGCAGCAGGACCAAGGCATTGTTTCATTGGATGACGAAAACTCTCCGGAGCGCTGCCTCCTCCGGATGACAATAAAACATGATGTACAATGGGTTGTTTTTTAGTCTTATCTTTGGTAACGAGACATCCTAAATTTGTGGTGAGAGAGATTTATGCTAAGAGATGATCTCTTAGCTAAGAGAAGGCAAAGTCTTTTTTCATCTTTCTCTTTCTTCCACATCAGCGTTTATCCTACGTGGCACTGCTAAAATATCACCATTGTACATGCCCTAATACTCCACTAATGGTGTACAAAGCGTGCATGCAGCCGATCACATGCCCCCATGCAAACTTGTTTGGTTTCACACTCCACCAGCATGCACAAGGCTGTTCCCAGAGAATAGAAAAAGGAGAAAAGGGAAGGTGGAGACTAATTCGAGAAGGTTACTAGTACTTCTAATTTAAATGCATGCAGGCCTAGATGAGAGGTAATATGGGACAAATATTTGTTCAGATTAGGCCCTGTGAACCGAGACAGAGGGGTATAAAACTATCTGCACTTCCAGATCATTTCTCCTATTTTTTAGATGTCCTTTCACTTACTATAAAAAACAAAGAAGCACTATAAGGGCTGCTTTCAATCAAAGGAATGTGGAGAGTGTAGAAATAGGAAAGGTGTAGGATTGAAATTATCCCATATGAATCAAATCCAACATAATTCCTATGTCAATCCTATGAATCAAAGAAGCCCTAAGTGGTTACCGGTGCTTAATGCACAGTTCCAAAGAGTTCATCCCGCAGTCCAAATAACTAATAATCAGATGATGTCAATTTTTATGTATGTAGTTGTGCCTATTACCATCACAAATATAGTCTCAAATAGTATGATGGCGGAGATACACATTTTTTAACTACCATGATTTTTGGAAAATGCTTAGTCAATTTTGACATAATTTGACTTTCTAAAAATAATAGGGAGTATAAGCCTTAAGCTTTGAGATGGAGGTACTATATTGGGTTTTCCTCGTCTTAAGCAAAATCCCTTCCCATCCCCTTAAATAGAGTACTCCAGCCTCGAGGCTAGGAGATAAGAGAGGCCATCGATATGCCATACTCCTCGCGCGCTCGCAATGCTGGAAACTGTCACCGTTACCCTGAAGATGGACTCCACCGTGCTTCACTGCATTTTCTGCTCCCAGCCCCTCAAGCCCCCCGTCTTCAAGGTCGATCCCTTTCCCTCCCACACTCCATTGATGTTTCTTTTGTGGGTTCACTACTGCAAAAATGGGAATCCACGAACTTTGATTTGTGCAGTGCAAGGGTAATCATTTGGCCTGCGGCCACTGCCTCAGCGAGCTTCCCGGGAACCGGTGCCATAGGTGCGTGGAACCCCGCGGCGGATTCGAGCAGGACCCGGCAATGGACGCCGTCGTATCAGCGGCGACGGTTGAGTGCCCCCACAGCAGCTGCGGGAGCTTGGTGGCCTACCACCAGGTCCACGACCACAAGATTGCATGCCCACACGCCCCTTGCGCTTGCACGGAGCCCGGCTGCGACTTCGCCGCCCCGCCAACAGCGCTCGTCGCCCACTTCGCAGCGGCCCACTCGATCCAAGTGCACAAGCTCCCACCGTACAACACGACCAAAGTGTTCCAGGTGCCGGTGCCGGTGCCGGGTTCGCCGTGCCTGCGGATCATCGCCGAAGGGGAGGACGGCGCCGTGTTCGTCCTGATCATCGGCGTGCTCGGTTCGACTTCGACCACCATCGTGTCTACCGTGTGCGTTAGGGTGGCCGCGTGCGTGTGGCCTCTGTACACGGCAAAGATGTGGGCGAATGGGCCGGCGTCGTGCTCGTTGGCGCACGCGAGGAGCAGGGCGGACACCGTGAGTGTGTCTTTGGAGGCGTCGAGCTGCGCCTTGCCGGGCGACGTCGCGTTTGATGAACTCACGTCGTTCCTCTCGGTCCCGCCGCTGTACCTGGTGCTTGGTGGACCTTCCAAGCTGCTGCGTTTCTACATTCGCATCGAGAAGGAGAACAATTAATCCTCAAAATAAGTACTCCTACTCCATATGATGATACGTACTAGTATAGTGCTAATGCGGATGTAACCTCTAGTAAAGTACTAGTACTAACACTGTCTGAGTTGTACTATTATTTCAGTTTCGCTTCTATTGTTGGGTAACATCATCAGGAACATAACTTGAACTTATTGGTTTCAAATCTGTGACAACAAAAGAAAAAGAACAAGAAAGTGAGTACTCCGTAACTGTTTTTCGTCCTGCTAATGCAACCTTGAGGTGACAGGGACAACTTTGTACGGAGTACAAAGCATCGTGCTCATATAAATATACGTACAAAATCATCAGCAGTACCTCGATAGGTGCCATGTCCATTGATAGACTGGGTAACTGGGAGATGGATATTACTACTGGATAGCTGTCCTGACGTGATAGGATGCCTACATACACCCTACTCGGCAGGTGACGATACCTTCCCAACGAAGGTATCCAGTCCCATCCATTGATTATTTTATTATGGACGGAGAGCATTCTAGAAGAGATGTCATGTCTTGGGGCAGAGGTTCGGCTTAATCATGGTTTTGATATGGCCACGACTTTTGTCATTTAAGGCAACACCTATGGGAACCAAAAGATTACTGAAACAGCAACTACGTACATTTTACTTGACGGTAGTGTAGATGTATCTAGACATATTGTAGCTATAGATACTTCCATTTTAGCATCAAGTAATGTGGATCGGAGGGAGTAATACAATACAGTATACTCAGTATAAGGTTAACTTTGGCACACGCTGGGACGCACATATTTGTTAGAAGTTCACACATGCAAGACAGAGCATAGAGTAAAATAATTACTCTACTATTTACTTATGAGCAACCAAAAGCTTGTACGTGTCCACTATATATATGGGCATGGACTACACTTATTGCTTGTGGATGAGGATAGCTGTTGTGGACAACACAGTGCATGCTGTTAGAGTGAAACGGCACACTTATTATGGATCGTAGGGAGTATGCAAGATAAAAAAAAGATCTACCATACATATTATTATTATATACTTTTTTTGCGAATCTTATTTTATACTTATCAGTTATGTACTCACGACACTGGGAGCAAACACACACACGATCGTACATACTACAGTAGTACTGTACTGCTTTTTACACTACTTGCAAGATAAAATATAGCTGGATGTACAGAACTACTTATCACTGGGTGCATTAGTGCATACACACACGATCGTATACATACTAGTATTGTACTGTACTACTTTTAACACTAGGCTATCCTTTTCAGTGATCTTCCTCTTCAGCTTCCACAGCCTGTACCATGATGCTCTTCTTCTTCTTCTTCTTCTTACTCCCGCTGTCCTGGAATTCCGCCAATTTTTGTTGACCCTTCTCAAAGTTCACTATTCGCCTGTATACCTCATATGTCGCGTATGCGTCGATGCTTGCATACATGATATGCTTCATGGACAAGGGCACCTGCTTCCACAGCTTATGTTCCTCATGCGTAAGTTTTTTCATGATAGATTTGTACTGGCTGTCTATAATGGCCGCATCATAGTCAGCCAACGAATCCTTATTGTTACTAGTGGAATCGGCAGGCTTCCACCTTTTCTGGATGTCCACGAAGTTCGCCACTAAGAGGTTGCAACGCCCAAGCCTGGTAATGTCGTTGCCGATGTCAACACCTGCAAATGTTACGTCAGCCTTGCCAAGAAAGTCAACGAGTTTGGGGCATGGCTGGTCGGCCGAGGAAATATGGTACAGGAGGCAGTCCGTGCCCATGCACAACTGTATGAGGGCAGCCTTCTGTTCAGGCCCATAGGTGTACTCTACGTCCAGGCCAACAATTTTGTACAAGTCTTCTTTCTCCAAGATCAACTCGATTTTGTTGATGTGTTCCTCCACCTTAGACGCCATATTGGTATAGTTGGCCGTAATGGTGGTTGTTCCATGAGCGAGGAAAGTGTGCCCGTGGTAGAACGCTTCCATGGAGGGTAGCGAGAGGGGCACATGCGAGAGTGTCAGGGAGAAGACGAAATGAGGAAGACGAATGTTAACCGCCACGCCATGGCCTGGAAACCGCTAGATGCATGCATTTTGGATGGTTTTGAAGATGACGGGCCATAGGGCACGAATGCAGTTTCCTTGTTAAAATAATAATAACCGCCCACGTACCTAATTAATTGGATGCTTATTTGTTTCTCGAGAGGAGCCTAGTTTTTTTCTACTACTCCGTACGAAACTCTGAGGATCTAAATCATCAGCATTAGTACAAAGAGATTCAAAAGTAATAGTATTACCTTCGTCTAAAAGGAGGTGTCTTAGTTTTGTCTAATACGGATGTATATAGACATATCTTAGTTGTAGAAATTACAAATATGTCTTCCTTGCACCACTTAGCTACCACTACAAACACTAACGCAAGGTAGATCAGCATCATGCAATGTAGACATTACAGTATTTTTGTACTACTGTACTTGTCTTCCCTGGTCTATGATTCAATACCTAGTATACTGTACTGCTTATACACCAGGGAGATTCAAAATACGAGTTGAGCGCCAAAACTCCCGCCTCCATACACATATTTCGAATTCCCATTCGACCCCTACTACCAATGACGCAATGGCAGACAAGTGAAGCCGGCGTGGGTTGGGGTCTCGTTCGTAATTTACACATCCCCTCTGATATATATAGTCTACCGCCTTCCTTTCGTCTTCCCCATTTCCGCCAAAAATCTGTCGCAATACTCCAGGCCCATCATCTCTCACCTGCCGGACCACCGCACCGGAATATCCCGGCCGTACTTAGCCGGCCTACCACCTCACCTACCTGAGGTTACCGACTCCCTCGTCCGCAGCACCAGATCCGCTTCACCAACGCCGCCGTGTACTACATCGGATCTGCTTCACCGACTGCTTCATCCGCAACACCAGATCCGCTTCACCAACGCCGCCGTGTACTGCATCGGATCTGCTTCACCGACTGCTTTGTCCGCAGCACCAGATCCGCTTCACCAACGCCGCCGTGCACTGCACTATCTGAGTTCACCGACTCCCTCGTCTGCCGTACCTGATCCGCTTCACCAACGACGCCGTGCACTGCACCGGATCTGCTTCACCGACTCCCTCGTTTCAGATCTGCTTCCCCGAAACCATCATCGACCGCCCCAGATCTGCTTCCTCGACGCCGACGCCCACCGCAACCGCAGCACCCCCACCGTCGTCGATGTGACCCGCAAGGATGCCGAGTATGACTACACGAAGCCGCCGTCGAGGTAACCAGACCCCCTCCCCCTACACGTTTTGGGCTGTTACCATAGAAGGTTCAAGCATGTCTTGGTCAACTAGAATGTGTCTATATACATCTGAATCTAGTCATAACTGAGATTTATATTAGCATGTAAGTATCTAGAATTGGTTTACTGTCATTCAATCCAATCTAGTTAAACCCGTGTCAATCTATATCTATACCTAATAATATATAATAATAAAGAAACTAAGGCAAAATTTTCGTCCAACTTCAAACTACCCATAAATTTCCAAAAATTACACCTATGCCCCCCGCGATTTAATACTGATTCGTCCGTCTAAAAAAGCATTGACAGAGAAGTCCCATAGATCCAGCTCCGCCCTGCTCTCAATGCGCGTGGCAGATGGCAGAAACCTGCGCATTTGCCCATGCCACTCCTCGAGCTCTTTGTCTTGATGTGCTTCACACACCTTGATGTGCTTCACACACATGGCTTATAATACTAGGAAGCTTGTACATGACCCTTTAGATTGTTGCCATGTGCCAGAATCCAAACCCTATACCATACTTCTAGAATACTCTACAAACTCTAGATATTTCATACTACTCGTAAATATCTTACTCTAGAACATTCCCCATTCTACAATTCTCTCTACATACCTTGGATACTTCATGACTAAGCTAGCTCCTTTACTAGCCAACCACATTGATAAGATTACTACTAACAATCTCCCCCATAATCTTGTCATATAAACTATCTTTACTACGTATTAAATTTAAAACAGGTCGCGGTGGTTGGTGATGGTACGTCAAACGTGTATACAACTCACCCGAACATAAAAAGTAAGGTCAGCGTGACCGGCTCCATGAGGAGTTCTTATCAGGATTAGTTAGGTCGCGACCAAAATCCAATCCGTAGCACTAGGTAGCAAAATCAGCACCCCTTTCCTAATTCTAATTGCTAAAACAAGCATAGATCGGTTCAGCCACACATCTTTTTCGTTCGCTCCCCTTTTTATTCTCTAAGGAACCCTCTCCTTAATGAGCATAGATTGATGGAGATGGCTTTTGTACTGGTCAATCTTTATATCAGCAGGTGATCCGTCCTTTCTCCTCTGCCGTGGTTCATCAACGCGTGTCCGACAATCCCGGTTAGATCGGCACGATCGGCAAAACAGAAAAAAGCCAAAAGAGACCCATTGATTAGGCTCCTCTTGCCGTGCAACTTTAAATTTTCTAACTTTTCTTTCATTCGCAAAGATACAGTGACAACTTATATGACTCTAGGTTTCTTTTCCTAATTTTTGCACGTGCATGCATTTTCCATTTAAAATTCGTAGGACATACAAATCTCAACACTTATGCAACTAAAAATCCTTTAAAAACAAAACTTTCAGACCCTGCAGCATTTAAGAGGTTAGTGACAAGAATCAACCACATGTTTAGGAGCGCAGTGATATTCTCGCTAAAAAACCATGTTTCACGCGTGGGTGTTTCATTAATAAAGAGAAATATCTAATTAGTAAAGAGAAATATTTGTTCAGTTGGGGCCACGTTTCGACGTGTGTTCTCGACGAATCAGTTTCTCAGACAAAGTATCTCGAAGGTGCTCATAGAGGTAGCATGTGCATTTGTGCGTTCATAGAAGCGAGTGTATGTACTTAGTGAGCATTTATATTGTACCGTGTTTTGTAAAAAAAGATGGTGTGAAAGGGCACCTTTTACGATATACTCCCTCCGTCCCAAAATGTAAGGGGTCTAAGGATTGGTCAAAAGTCAAACCTTACAAACTTTGACCAAATATTTAAAAAATATTTACATCTACAATATCAAATTGACATATTAAGAAAATATACTTTAGGATGAATCTATTGATAATGATTTAGTATTGTAAATATTTATATTTTTTTGTATAAACTTGGTCAAATTTTAAAAACATACTTTTAACTAATCCTTAGACGCCTTATTTTTGGCACGGACGGAGTATCATTCAATAAATACTATGAATTATTCGATCGTTTGTTCAAACATGTCAATTGGATCGGTCGATTGATCAACTCGGATCGGTCGATCGAGCATCAGAGTTGTCTCCGTGGTGACAAAAACTATTGCACATTGTATAAGACTGACGTACCACAGATTGTAAAGAAAAATGAGGACCATGTGGCCACACATCCTGGACATAGACATTGTGATTATATTCCATTTATTCTATTTTTGGAGAGAGCGATCTTTCGTTATTAACCCGTTGCAACACACAGGTATTATGCTAGTATCCCCTAATCCAGATCACATGGACCATGCACTTCATCTTGTGATGGCATCACACCGACTCACGTCAAGCAACGCCGCCGCACCCTGCTTGTTAGCCTCACACCGACTTCATATTAAATATCATGTAGTGCATTTCAAGTACCAAATCACTGAGAACCAACCTGTGGTTGGATGGTTAGGAGGCAGTGGCACCCCCAGATTTGACGCTTTGGTGTCTCAAAAATGGAGGAATATTCTTGTGAGGGATGCGGCGTTCCCGATGACATTGTGGTGATAGTGGTGACTTCGTCAATCTCAATACCCGTCGGATCAGTTTCTTGGATGCATTTTCCTGGATGTGCTCGAAGGGGTAGAGTGTGTGTGCGTGAGTGATGAGTGTATGCATGTACATGTGAGCGTCTATGATTGTACTGTGTGTTGCAAAAAATAGTATTAATTTTTATCTTGTTCATACTAAGACTAGCAAAACGTTCTCTGCTCTATAAACTCTCAAGAAACACCCCTATAATATCTATCTAGTTCGTCCCAATGTTAGAACAGTAATTGCATGCTATGTAATTCATCTATTTTTATTAGGAAACCTACATGTTTGTTTGCTTTTCTTATTCTCAGGTGTCAGGTTGTGTGCTGGGACCATAGCCGCCGTCTGTTTTGTTCGTTGCAAAATGTTGTTTTATATTCCGCCATTCTGTGCTCTTCTTTGTTCACAAGATTTTAAATTATAATTTCCATCTGTTTTGTTGTAAACAATGACGGTAAATGCCTGTTACTATTTCCTTTCTGCTATCCTTTTGCCATCCTGTAGTACATGTGTGAACTCATTGCTCTGGTACATTTAAATTCTTCATTATTTTTGTTCTTCAAGAGCTGCAACCCTAACTCTTTGCTGTAATTTCATGTTGCACTATCACATGGAACACAGCAAATCGTGGAGTGAATCACCCCTATAATCCAGTAAGTATCTTTCATTTTTGTATTGATATGCTTATCGTGTTGGGAACCAGTTTGTGTTTAACACATTTACTCTCCATATAGATAGGATAACTGGTTTGAAATAAATCAGGCTATTTATATGACTGCACGTCTTCGTTCATTTTCCTGCTAGCTTCTCAAACTTGTTCTATTGCCTGTCTAATCTTTTTTTTGTTTGATCATGATTAAACCAATTTAATTGTTCTGCTTAACTTAAATGATCTGGTATTTTATTCCAGCCACATAATGTTTGATTGCTCTTGCACTTCCTCATACCGTTATGTCTTCTGGATTTCATCCATACATGATAAGAATGTTTTGCTTGGTGAATATGAGTCAGATGATGATTCAATTGGTTATTAGTCCTTGATTCATTGAGTTGACTGATGATTAAAACATATAAACCTTGGCACTTTCCGGCATGCTTGTTGTGGGATATAATGAGCATATTTGTTTTTTGTAAGATTTTTTTTCTGATTTCACTGTTGATTAATCCAATGCCACCTTCTGTAGTAGGAAATCCACCTTCAGTGGGTATCATAAATAAGATATGTTGTTTCTTTTTGGCTGACCCATCTTTTATTTTTAGGCACAAAATGGTTCATTTGTTTGTTTCTCCTTCACTTATATTGGGCTCATGGCTTAAACATTGAAATAATATGTCAGTTTATATGAATCCCAGAATGGTTGCTGTCTAATCTGTCTTAATTGGTCCTGCTCGTTTATATTTGGCACCAAATGGATATATTTCTCGTTTATCTGAGGCATTCCCATGGCTGGCCGATGATGAAAATAATGAAATTTAGGGGGTTGGAGATTCTCCAACTGCACAATGTCTGGCTAGTTTTGTCCACATGACCACTTTTGTGGAACTTAAGGGATCTGAAGCACCCCTTCCAAGTGTCAATTTTAATTGTCAGACTTACTGTTATGCGGTTTCCTGGCTTATTTTATTAGGCACAGATCATGTCAGTTACTTGATTTATTTTGTTCATATTTGCCATCCGGTTGCTCTGCCTGTTGCAATGGGGTTGATAGCTTGCTTTGTTATATTATGCCTTATGCTTTGTGAAAATCTGCCATCTGTTTTGATGCTTTGCAAAAATCTGTGACAACTAATATGGTTGTTTTCTCAAATTGTATGGTTCTGTAACCTGCACTGTCTTGTTTTCAGCCCCTGAATAGAGCAAGGAAGGCAGATGGCAGGGCATGTACATCAAGTGTCCAGGTCTTTCCACAGCACAGCCATGACAATGCCAATTCATCTGATATTCAGATGATATCTACTGTCCCAGCCATTCCAGCGCAAACAATCGCTGCCTTTGCACACGAATCAATTGATATAATGCAGCAGCAAAGAGATGAAAGAGATTCAAAAATTGACATAACAGTCAATGAGATACATGAATTGAAAAATAGGCAAGCTTGGATTGAGCAGATCCTTAATAATCTACTCTGCAGATCTAATGGAAAGCCAGCTGTTACTTGCACTCCGATGAATTCTACCTAAAAGAAATGCAGTTTTGCCGATGATGCCATTTGTATGGCTTGTATCATTTGAGTTATTTCGACTTGTTGTGGTATTTGAGAATTTTTCCTGTTATTGTAACACTTGAGCTTTTTTCATGTTATTGCTATAGTTTGCAATAATTGTAACAAATTTTCAATGTAATGATTATTTGATCTTGAGCTTTTTTCCTGTTATTGCTATAGTTTGCAATCATTGTAACAAAATTTCAATGTAATGATTATTTGATCTTGCACTCGGCCTTAAACAGAACTACTAGTATGGTCTCACAATTTTTTATCATTATACTTTGCAAGATTTAGCGGATGCCCCAAATTCAGTGCATCTCCACCGGCGGCCCCGATAGCGATTTGGGGGCCTGCATCGATTTAGGGCTCGCACCGGTGCGCTCCAAACGGCGCCTGTCATTTGTCGAGCCCAATAGAATCGCCGGCATCCCATGCCGGCCCCTTTGACAAGGGCGCGAATCGGGCACCCCGGTTGCCTTTGCGGAACGACGGTTTTCTCTGGTGGGGGCGCCTTGTCCGCGAGAGGACGCGACGGTTCGCATCGGCCGCGACGCGGAAAGGTTGGTCGTCGGCGTTTAAGGTCATGTAAGAGGTAGTTATAGTACTCGTATGTGATTTTGGTGATGTGGAGGAAAAAGAATGAGGAGAGAGAAGGACTATGTGGTGCCGATTCAAAGAAACCGGATCAAGCAGTACAAGTGGGACCCAACAGAAATATGACATGCATATTTTACTTATCCTAAAGCAAGTGGCCCACTTCACCAAGCCATGCACATTACCTCCGATTCATATTAATTGACTTCAATGTGGAGTATCAATTTCCATCACAGATGAGTCGAACAAAATTGTTGGTTCGCTTTTCCTATCAAAACCTATGCATCGATGCTCTGTTATGTGCGGAACCGATTCAATTGATGTTTTGGTTCGCTTTTGATACACATAGTGCATGGTCTAAAGTTACAGACAGTCTGTAGGCTTCTTACAGACAGCTTACAGACACCATTTTTGTTGTTGTATGAAGGGTGTCTATAACTTATACTCATATATAGCTATGACTAGATAACTTACAAATAGACTATTGTATACACTGTCTATAGCATTGTCTATACTCCGTAGATGACATGGAGTAGTATTACAGACAACATCCGTCTAAATCAATGTACATGTGGCACGGAAACCGAGGCAGTGACTGGCCACGAGGGCAGCGACTGGCCATGCGGCGTCCAGTCGCCTTAAATGTGGGCAGTTGCTACCGCTAGATAGGACGTACGCCGTCCACCACCGCCGCTCCATTCTCTACTCTCCACATCAAGATGCCCGCCGTCTGAAGACCACCTACTCGATGGTTGGCCTCAACGGCCGCGCGCTGCCTCCAGCACCACCGCAGCCGCAGCCGCAGGCCGACGACGAGCATAGCTCCGACGAGGACGAGGGCCCATGGTTCGAGGCGTGGCACGATGTCTACGTAGCAGAAGCGGAAGCAGAGGTGGCGGAGGAGGCAGCGTAGTCGGGCGAGCCGCCGCAGGCCCCCGCCGACCCGGAGCAGGCGGCGATCCTCGCGTCGCTGAACGCACAACGATACCAGCGGTTGAGGGAGGAGGAGCGCGAGTTCGTCAACGACGCGAACCTCGAGCACGTCCTCGAGATATCGCGCCAGCGAGCGGCCACGGAGGAGGCGGGACGCCGCCTCATGGAGGCGGAGCGACAGAAGCTCGCAGAGCTCAACGCTCATCGCCACTACGACGCGTTCGCTCGCCAGCAGGCGAGGCGCGCAGAGATCGAAGCTTCTCGGGAAAGGCTGGAAGCGCGGGGACAGCGCCGCCTGCAAGCCCCTACGACCCCGGCCGCCATGCTCCACCGCCAGATGCGCGAAGCAACGGAGGAGAGGCGGGCACGGAAGCAGGCGGCAATGGCGAAGAACAACGATGAGGCAGGGCCGTCGAGCGCCCCTACCGACGGCCAGTAGACCAGGATTAAGTTTATGTTTAGTTATGTTTAAATTCGAGCAACTTTGGTATAAATTTCGTATGAATTTGGGTTTTTAGATGTCAATTTAAATTTTAAAATCTATCGGGGCTGCCGTTTTGGGGCCGCCGGTGTGGGAGCAGCGTCCCCAAATAGAGGATGCTATGCCGGTGGAGATGCTCTTATAGATAGATAATGATCATGGTAATAGAAAAAATCGTCAACGTGATGATGATTTGATGTTGCACTCGACCTTGAACATAAGTACTAGTATGGTCTCACAATTTTTTTAATCATTATACTTTGTAACATTTAGCAGATGCGCCAAATTCAGACATAGATCATGATCATGGTAACAAATTTTCAACATGATGATGATTTGATGTTGCACTCGGGCTTGAACAGAAGTACTAGTACGGTCACTCAAAATTTTAGCATTATACTTTGCAACGGATGCACCAATTTCAGAGATAGATCATGATCATGGTAACAAATTTTCAACGTGATGATGTTTTGATGTTGCACTCAGCCTTGAACTGGAATACAAGTACGGTCTCACAATTTTTTATCATTATAATTTGCAAGATCTAGCGGATGAGCCAATTTCGGCCTTGAACAGAGGTACTAGTACGGTCTCACATTTTTTGATGATCATGGTAGTAACCGGTATTTAATGTGATGATGATTTGATTTTGCACTCGGCCTTGAACAGAGGTACTAGTACGGTCTCACATTTTTTTATCATTATAGTTGGACCTTAGCCAAATTCAAAATCTCATAGCGGCAAAACTTCCCGCCCACAAAATACAAAAATTTCACACGCTTCTAAATTCCCATTCTACCCCTGTGGAAATGACAGCAAGGTCGGTTGGTGGGGGGCATGCACATCATTTTTTGGATCACCACCTCCCTAGCCCGGAAACCCTCCCAGAAAAAATTCATTTCCCTCAGACCACCCACCGGAACTTCCCAAGTCCCTCTCTCCCACCTCCACGACCACCGCACCGGAACATCCCCGCCGGACTTCCCTGGCCTACCCGAGCCCTAGCGATCCTCGTCATCCGGCTGCCTGCCGGAGCCGCTTCATCGACGCTGTCATCAACCGGACCGGATCACCCCGCCGTACCTCGAAACCATATGCTCATCCAGCAGTCTACCGCAGTCGCTTCAGCTGAGCCGCTTCGCCGGATCCATCTTCCACCGCATCGGATCTTGCTCACCGACACCGCTGTGCATGAACCGGATCTGCTTCACCGGCGCCTTGCATGATCTGAACTCTTCTACTGTCGCTTTTCTATTGCTTGCCTGCAAGTTCTTGTTTAATCTTGGGGGAACCTGTTTGTGCTAACGACGCGCCGTTACGTTTTTGCAGATGAGATGAGTAACCATGAAGTGTAATGGCCGTCTCTCCAACCCCAAGTAGCACATGTAGCGTACTTCATCACCGGATCTATCAACCCCAGGAAGATCTATTGTGACTCCCACAGAGTGCTTCTCCTAATGTAAGTCCCTTGTTTTAGCGCCATGTTCTGGGTTCAGATGCTTGTTTGTCTGAAGCTCTTTTAGTTCATTCCTAGCTATGACCGTAACACCTTGCTATTTTCTAGTTCATTGCTAACTTTAAGCGATTGAACATTTTGGTTTGCATTCCCTGCTCTGTAGATGTAGCCATCATAACTTCTATCTTGCTCAGTCGTTGTTACAAAAATTATAGGTATTATAGTAACATCCTGCTATTATTTAGTTCATGGCCAATTTTAAGTAATTGCACATGTTAGTTCGCATTCCCTGCTCTATAGCTTTTGGCATCGTAACTTCTATATTTGGTTTACATTCCCTGCTCTGTAGATCTAGCCATCATAACTTTATCTTGCTCAGTCGTTGTTACAAAAATTATGGCCTGCTACTATGTTGTTTGTGCCAATTTTTTACTCCATGAACATGTTGGCTTGCATTCCCTGTACTACAGGTGATGCCATTGTTTTGTATCTAGTTCATTGTAAGCTAACAAAGTAAGGACTTACTTTGGCATGCTATCACTCTGCTATCTAGCCTGTAGTACAAATAAACTTGTCATACTACTAGATAATAATTTTGCGTGCCATCTTGTTCTTCAAAAGCTGCATTATTAACTTGTTTCTCTGACTTGGCATGACGCTCACATATGGAAAGCTGAACATATTGGTTTGCATTCCCTCTTATACAAGTTCACAGGTGATCCCACTATATTCTGTATCTGGTCCATCCTAAGCTCCATCATTAACTGTCCTCTATGTGTTGCTCATTACAAGTTTATATCCCGAAACATCTTGATTTGCATCCCCTTCACTATAAGTTCAGGAGTATTATTTAGTTCACGGCCAATTTGAAGTAATTGCACTTGGCACATGTTGGTTCACATTCCCTCCTCTTTAGCTTTTGCCATCGTAACTTATATTTTTGGTTTACATTCCATGCTCTGTAGATGTAGCCATCATAACTTCATCTTGCTCAGTCGTTGTTACAAAATTTATAGCCTGCTACTATGTTGGTCATGCCAATTTTGTACTCCCTGAACATGTTGGTTTGCATGGGACTCGACAGTAGTAAGTCTGCTGTTTCATTCTAACATGCTCTGTTATATTGGTACATTGGTATGCGGCATGCACTCTTTGTTTGCTTATTGTGTGCATTACAATGATCTTCTTATAACGACGAAATGATGAGTTCCAAATTCTTTGGCAAACAATATTGTAGTGTCTTTGCCTTTCCATTGTTGCTGTCTTAACTTGTAATGTCTTTGTTTCAGATATAGGTGCTGCATGGACAACTTAAAAGATTGCCGGATCGCTTCATTGTATTGCTAGGTTTAATTACCATTCAATTTCTCTGGGTTCTGTAATATTTTTTCAAAGCCTTGCAGCTGATGTAATATTTAGTTAGGTTTTTATAGTTCTTTCGCGCATTTTTTCTTTGGTGCTTGTGGTAAGTGAGGCTATCCGACAGAAATCAATGCTGCGTAAATATTCTCAGTATCTAAATCACGAATTCCCATCCCTTAAACGGCTCAATTAAGCGAAATCACATATGTGCCGGCCCGCAAAATCCTAAAGCGCCTATTATGCCGGCATATAAACATCAACTAAACGGGCTGGCCCACTTACTTATTGGACCAGCCCACTTGATTTACCGTGGACCCCACACTCTAATTGGGCCAGCCCATTTGCTTTAAGGTGGACCCCACCCACTACTGGGCCGGCCCACTAACTAGCTGGGCCAGCCCAATTGCTTTTGTGGTGGACCCCACTTACTAAATGGGTTGGCCTTTTAAGTGGAAAGTGGGACCCACCTGTGTTTTTGGCCCGGCCCACTTGCTATATGGTGGACCCCACATACTAAATGGGCCGGCCCTTTAAGAGGAAAGTGGGACCCACCTGTGCTTTTGGCCCGGCCCACTATCTTGTTGGGCCGGCCCTTTATCAGGAAAGTGGGACCCACCTGTGCTTTTGGCCCGGCCCACTATCTTGTTGGGCCGGCCCACTTGCTACATGGTGGACCCCACATGCTAAATGGGCCGGCCCTTTAACTGGAAAGTGGGACCCACCTGTGCTTTTGGCCCGACCCACTATCTTGTTGGGCCGGCCCACTTGCTATATGGTGGACCCCACGTACTAAATGGGCCGGCCCTTTAGCAGGAAAGTGGGACCCACCTGTGTTTTTGGCCCGGCCCACTTTCTTGTTGGGCCAGCCCATTTGATCTAATGTGGATCCCACGTACTAAATGGGCCGGCCCGATAGCAGGAAAGTGGGACCCACATGCTAATTGGGCCGGCCCAATAACTTCTTGGGCCGGCCCAGTTGTTTTAAGGTGGACCCCACTAGGTAAATGGGCCGGCCCGATAACAGGAAAGTGGGTCTCACATGTTTTGTGGGCCGGCCCTTTTGCCTGTTGACCGGTCAAACGAGTGCATTCGGCCCGGCCCACATGCTTAGTGGGCCGGCCCATTAAAGTTTTGACCAGTCAACCTTAGAGGTTAGGCCCGGCCCACGAAACTAATGGACCAGCCCAGCTATATAGTTGACCAGTCAAACTAAGTCAGCTGGCCCGGCCCGTAAACTTAATGGGCCGGCCCGCTTAAGACGTGGCAGGCCTCGTGTGGGCCTACCATCTACCACGGGGTTTCAGCGGTTAACGCCGTTAATCGCGCTAACGGCGTCTGCCACGTGTCAGTTTGCATGACGTCAGCAGTCAACGGGCTCCCGGAAACACTTCTGCAACGGTCCGATTTTCCGTGGCGGAAGGGCGCCCAAGCGCGACGGACCGAAAAAAACGTGGTATGACTTTGCCTGACGCAGTTTCGACAACAGAACCCATATCGTCGGGTTAGGCCCATAGGCGACGAAAAACACCCCTTAGCGGACGATTTTGAGACGTTGCCTATCAGAACTTTTCTTGTAGTGACCCCTCCCCTTTATGTAGCCCCCTTTGTCTCTCCCGATCGAGTGCCGACAGCCGACGGATGCAAGCCGCTAGCTCGATCCCCTCCTTTCGCCTCCACCGTCCAGGCATCCAGCTTGGAGGGGCAAGCTGCATCTAGACCAAGCGGATTAGGTAGTACTAGTAATGCTCTTTCCTTTCTCGAGATCGGTTCTTTTTTCCTCACCTCGATATCTTGCGCATCTACTATTTCCTATTCTGGGCGAAGGGGTGTCTTTCTGGTCACCCTCGCGCTAGGAGTGATTGATGGGGGTGGGGGCGGGGGCTACCTTTGCTTGGATTGGGGTGTTCTTCCTTTATTTGTCGACATTTGCAACCTTTGTAGTTTCTGCAGATCCTCAATGTATCTTTTGTCAGCTTGTACAGGAAAGGAAATACCTCGGTGGTGGTGGGGGCAATGGAGCGTAAGGCCACCACGCATGTAGGCAGTTGGCTGAGCCTGAGCTGCGTCCCGACCCATAAGCAGTGTACTCCGTTTGCTTATCCACTCTGTCTGTCTGCATCCTCAATCTGTTCTGTTCCTGGAAGATGCTTAAAGTAGCACATGTCTTCACTGTTTGTGCATAAAGCCTCTGTGACACCATGCTCTATATTCTCTGTATCGAGTTGGTACCTCTAGGTTCCGTGCCGAGGCTATGGGGAACGAGAATAGCGCCACACTGCTGCAGGAGCATGGCCCGATCTGCAAGACAAGAAGCGAAATGCCACTGCCGAGCCGGGGCGGGGACCGCCGAGGGGTAATTTTTTTAACCAACTTACCATGATGTAGTCTGAATCGATACTCCCTCGGATCCAAATTAATTGACTCAACTATCTGTAGATACGGATGTATCTAGATGTGTTTTTAGCTCTAGATACTACTACCTCCATCCCAAAGCTTAGGGATTATATTATTTTTAGAAAGTCAAACTATACCATGTTTGACTAAGCTTTTACCAAAAATTATTAACATGCAAAATACAAAATTAATATCATTAAATAGGTTGTGAAATATATTTTCCTACGGTATCTACACAATATTATATTTGTTGATAGAATGTTCTAAAATTTTGGTCAAACTTTACTTGTTTTGATTTCTCAAAAATAAATAAGCCTTAAGCTTTGGGATGGAGGTATCTAGACAAAGCTGAGTCAACTGGAGTAGTTTTTTTGTCTGTCCATAGCTAGTGTTCATGGTGCAAAAGGCTAAGAGCATCCACTATATGCATCAGTCTATCTCATACAGTAATTCAATATCACTGCTGAGGTCTGCCTTTTGTTTTGCTATTCATATGCAGATCGAAACTTTAGGGCCTTTACTCAAAAGGAAGATCAAAACTGCGGCCGATCAGGCTGCCAGTATGTTGATGCCGCCCCATCTTCTAAATGCCTCTACAAGCACAAGGCCACGCGCTACGGGTGGTGATCTTTTAATGAATATGGTATATTTTCTTAATCCACAAAACATGCGTTGATATTTGTCTGTTTATTGTCGGTTTTTTCTAATGCTTGCCAAAAGTTTACAACAACAACAACAACAACCAAGCCTTTCAGTCCCAAACAAGTTGGGGTAGGCTATAGTTGAAGCCCATAAGATCTCGAAGCCAAAAGTTTAGAAACACCAAATTCGTTTGCTTACAATCATCATACAGTAATGTTCATCTACTCTCCAGTTCCCCTAACCCAACAAAAAATGATGTTAATTACGATTTTTAGATTAAAAGAGCACCATTAGGCGCTGTTAATTACGATTTTGAGATTAAATGTCATTTGCAATTGCTAATTACAATTTTGAGGCAAATGATTAGTTTAACCTTGATCTGTTCCGCTCTCCATTTTTCCCAACCGAAAAAAATGTAAACATTCCATTCCTCTGAAATGGAACCATTCCATTCCATTCCACGCTGTTTCAGAACCGAACACACCCTTGCATTGTTGTGAACTGTTGTCCATACACAGCCATACCCTTCCACTTACATCCAGCACTATATGCATCAGTCTGTCTCGGAGTCATTCAATATCACTGCTGAGATCTGTTCCCATTCTTATGCAGGCTGAAACTGCTGCGCCTTTACTCAAGTGGATGCAAAATGAGGCTGATGAGGCTGCTGTGAGGACGATGGTGCCGGCACCATCATCCGAAAACCTCTGCAAGCACGAGGCCATGGGCCAGCTGGGTGGTGACCTTTTAATGAATCTGGTATATTTTCTTAATCCACATACATGATTTTATTATTATCTGTTTAATTACTGTTGGCTTTGCCTAATGCTTACCAAAAGTTCAGAAACACTGCGTTTGCTTACAATCATCATACACTAATTTTTCACTTTTCAGTCTGTCTCATCCAGTATATAAACTGTTGAGTTCCGTTGGCTTCTTTTGTAATCATCTGCATTGTTGTCAACTGTTGTCTATGCACAACCCTATTCTTCCACTTACATCCTGCACTTTTTCCATCAGTCCATCTCATAGATTTATTAAATATCAATGATGAGTTGTGTTGCTATTCATATGCAGGATGAAGCTTCTGTGCCTCTACTCAAATGGATAAAAAATGATCCTGATGAGGCTGCTGTGAAGATGATGGTGCCGCCACCATCATCCGAAAACCTCCTCAAGCACAAGGCCACGGGCCAGCTGGGTGGTATCCTTTTTAAGCAGGTATATTTTCTTAATCCTCATACATGATTTGATTTGTCTGTTTATTGCCGGCTTTGTCTAATTATGCTTACCAATAGTTCAGAAACACACACAACCCTATTCTTCCACTTACATCCAGCACTATATGCATCAGTGTCTCATAGATTCATTTTATATATCACTGCTGATGTCTGTTGCTCATCAATTTTCATATGCAGACTGAAACTGCTAAGCCTTCATTGGTCAAAAGGATTGCAACTGCTGCTGATGAGGCATCTGCAGAGGCTGCCACCAAGTTACTGCCAGCCCCACCTTCTGGATGCTTATATAAGCTCAAGTACAAGGACCAGCCGGGCCGTAACCATCCAAGGGTTCGGGTATATTTTCTTAAGCCACATATACATGCCATGATTTATTTCTGATATTATCACCGGCTCTTCATCGCTTCTTGGAATTCGGAAACGCCAAATTAGCATGCTTATATTCATCATACACTAAATTTTGACTGTTCAGTTTGTAACATAGTGTTATGCACTCGCTTGTCAACATTTGCATTCCACTGAACTATGCACTTTACACAACCTAATTCTTCCACTTACATTCAGCGCTACGCACCAGTAGTACCTCCCATGTTTCCTTCACCATCCCGATGCCGAGCTTGCGGGAATATGGCGGGCCCATGTACATACCCCGCATATAACACCTCCTATGGCTCTATCTACCTTTCTAATAACTCCTTCACATAGTTACAGGTATGTATTCTCAGTGGTTTAGCATGAATTGGCATATAGTAAAGTCTTGTTTTTAGTCTTCCTGCTTCTTACATTAGTATCAATTTTCACCTGCAGACTGTACCTTGTGAACTTCGTCCAATGATTAACCAGATGTGTCCGCATGAAGGGTCTTTCACTATGCATGGCAATGGCAAATTGATGAACACCTACACGGTCTATGAGGTGTATGTCTACAAGACGCAGGCCATCACATATTTGTATGGACATGATTGGAGAAAGTTTGCTTTTGACTACGGTCTGAAGAAGGGCGACGAGCCGAGGATCGAAACTCAAACGGGCAGATATACGTAATCGCTACGTAGTTGGAGACACTTCCAAATATATAATATGTAACTTTTTTGTACTCATATCCTTTGATTACTGCATTACGAGCAGTTGTTCTAAACCATTCCCTCTGTTCTAGCTTGCCGGGTTTAACATGATCAAAGCTGCAGATCCCCGATGGAACAGAGCGGATGTCACAAAGGGCACCCACACCAGCACCGGCACCGCCTTCCCACTCTCTGCATCAGCACCGGTTCTGTACTCAAAGACCGTTTATTGCATCTACCCAGCAGGCCCCTACATCAAGCATTGGTTCCTGTAGAGGCCCCATATACTACACTGCGCGAAAGCTCCCGCATCGCATCGGTTCCTCCAGCTGCACCGTTCATCGCACCTGCCCAACAGTCTCTCAGATCAGCACCGGTTCCTCTAGAGGCACCGTTTATTGCACCTGCCCAGCAGTCTCTCGCATCAGCACCAGCTCGTGTACCAAAGACAGCTCCTGCACCTGCCCCAGCCAGATCACCGAGGTCTCAGCTCATTGCTGTGGCCACCCGTGTGGTGACCAGGACGCATTTGAAGGCTATGTTCGTGAGTATATGACAGCATAACTGCTCTTATCTTGATGTCTTCTCTGCTCAAAGTCTCACATGGTTCAGTCTTCAGTGCATTGGTGCCATTGACTAATTTTTGTTGGTATCTCTTGCTTTGAATCAGAAATTGCCTAAAAGTATCGCCAAGGATCTCAATGCTGGCTGAAGGGGCAAGATTTCCCTCGTCATGGAGAGTGAAGGTCTCACCGTGGAGGGACGGTACTCCGTCAGTCCCACAGATGGCCGCTTGGCTGTTACTTCCAGGTGGAAAAAGTTCATTGACGGTGCCAAACTTCACAATGGATCAAAGTTGAAGGTCAAGATCTTTCGATGCCACTGTGACATGTTGGTCATCAAGTTTGCGGTTGTCTAGTTCTATTGTCCCATGAGCCCTTAGCAAATGCATTTGTAGTTATACTTATATAAGGTTATCTTATCTGAACTGTTAATTAATTGTATGGGTGGTAAAACTCTGGCAAGCTTTTGCTCTTAGCAAGTATGTATGTATGATCAGCTATTATGATAACTAATGTTTGTGTTCATCTTAATTTGCATTTCCGTTTTAGAAAAAAACTTAATTTCTATTTTGGCTGACCTGTTAGAAAACTATCAGATTGAATCCACAACATGATTCAAATAGATTCATTACACCAAGCCACATGTCTTGACCTTGCTATACACTAGTTCCATTAATCAGTGCAAGAAGGCTTACCTGAGCTGCCTGAACCACGGCAGATTCGAATCCACCTTAGCTATCTAGCTAGAAATACAACCTTTACAGAAGGAGGATTTGCAGTACGGGGAGGCTGACATTGGGGACCCATGAGCCAGCAGCGTCGTCAACGTTTTAAAGGCGGCAGGAGATCGAAACAAAAAAAAGCCAAAAATCAGTTGGTAAACAAAATCCAAGAAATGAAACTTTTACCTTTCTGAGAGGATGACATGCGGGACCCATGAGGCAGCAGCATCCTCAACTATTCCAAGGCGGCAGGGGATCAAAATAAAAATAGGAAATAGCCAGAAATTAATTAGGGTAAAAATAAATCTATCAAAGGAAACCTTTATTGTTCATAGAGGATGACATGTGGGACCGACCTGCCAGCTGCGTCGTCATGGTTTCAAAGGGGGCAGGGGATCAAAAGAAAAAGGCAAATAACCAGAAATTAGGGGTAAAAAAAAATCCAACAAAGGAAACTTTTATTGTTCATAGAGGATGACATGCGGGACCCATGAGCCAGCAGCTTCCTCAACGTTTCAAAGTCGGCATGAGATTGAAAGAAAAAGGCAAGTGACCAAATATCAGGAGCCAAAAATAATCCAAGAAAAGAAATTTTATTGTACATAGAGGATGACATGCGGGTCCCATTTTGCAGCAGCGGTCTCAACATTTCCAAGGCGGCACAGGACCAAAAGAAAAATGAAGTAGCCAGAAATCAGGGGGTGAAAAAAATCCAAGAAAAGAAAGATTTCAATTGGGCTGCATCTGGACATCTGGGCCTTCGAACTATCTTGCTGGGCCTTTTGACTCGTACAATTTCAGCCCACTCCAAAACAGGAAAGTTCGGATTTTTCTAAAAAAAACAGGAAAGTCCTATGCTTCGCAAAAACACAAAACAAGGAGATTCAACATATAAGTTTGTTTATGTAAAAATAAAGATTTAATTTATCCGTTTGCAATAGCTCAGAGCGAAATACAATGTTTATTGTCTGCAAAATAATCAAGATATCACATGTTTCTTGTACGGGGAGGCTGACATCGGGGACCCATGAGCCAGCAGCGTCATCAACGTTTTAAAGGCGGCAGGGGATGGAAAGAAAAAATAAACCAAAAATCTGTTGGTAAAAAATACAAGAAAAGAAACATTTTCGTTCTGAGAGGATGACATGCGGGACCCATGAGGCAGCAGCATCCTCAGCATTTATTGTTCATAAAGGTTGACATGTGGGACCCGTGAGCCAGCAGCGCCCTGAACGTTTTAAAGGCTGCAGGAGATCGAAAGAAAAAATAAGCCAAAAATCGTTTGGTCAACAAAATCCAAGAAAAGAAACATCTACCGTTCTGAGAGGGTGACATGCGGGACCCATGAGGCAGCAGCATCCTCAACGATTCCAAGGCGGCAGGGGATCAAAGGAAAAAAGGAAATATCCTAAAATTAATTAGGGGTTCAAAATAAACCCATCAAAGGAAACTTTTATTGTTCACAGAGGATGACATGTGGGATGGACCTGCCAGCTGCGTCGTCATCGTTTCAAAGGGGGTAGGAGATCAAAAGAAAAAGGCCAATAGCCAGAAATTAGGGGTCAAAAATAACTCCAAGAAAGGAAACTTTTATTGTTCGTAGAGGATGACATGCGGGACCCATGAGCCAGCAGCTTACTCAACGTTTCAAAGGTAGCATGAGATCGAAAGAAAAAGGCAAGTGACAAAATATCAGGATCCAAAGATAATCCAAGAAAAAAACTTTATTGTACATAGAGGATAACATGCGGGTCCCAATTAGCAGCAGCGGTCTCAATGTTTCAAATGCGGCTTGAGATCAAAAGAAAAAGAAACTTGATTGTACATAGAGGATGACATGCGGGTCCCATGAGTCAGCAGCTTACTCAACGTTTCCAAGGCGGCAGGGGATCAAAAGAAAAAGGAAATAGCCAAAAATCAGAGGGTGAAAAAAAACCCAAGAAAATAAACTTTTATAGCACATAGAGATGACATGCGGGTCCCATGAGCCAGCAGGTTCCTCAACGTTTCAAACGTGGCATGAGATCGAAAGAAAAAGGCAAGTGACCAAATATCAGGAGCCAAAAATAATTCAAGAAAAGAAACTTGAGTGTACGTAGAGGATGACATGCGGGTCCCATTTAGCAGCAGCGGTATCACCGTTTGAGAGGCTGCACGGGATCGAAAGAAAAAGGCAAGTGATCAAATATCAGGAGCCAAAAATAATCCAAGAAAAGAAATTTTATTGTACATAGAGGATGACATGCGGGTCCCATGAGCCTGCAGGGTCCTCAACGTGGCATGAGATCGAAAGAAAAATGCAAGTGACCAAATATCAGGAGCTAAAAATAATTCAAGAAAAGAAACTTGATTGTACATAGAGGATGACATGCGGGTCCCATTTAGCAGCAGCGGTATCACCGTTTGAGAGGCTGCACGGGATCGAAAGAAAAATGCAAGTGACCAAATATGAGGTTCCAAAAAAAATCCTAGAAAAGAAAGTTTTATAGTACATAGAGGATGACATGCGGGTCCCATTTAGCAGCAGCGGTTGATACGTCCAATTTGCATCACTATTTTTGTATCATAATTTGCTGTTATTCATTGATATATTTCATATTTGGACATAATACTTATGTTATTTCATCTATTTTGCATGTTTCATCATTATTGGAGGATCGAGCACCGGAGCCAGGATTCTGCTGGAAAAAGCACCGTCAGAACGCAATATTTCGGAAGATCAACTGTGGAAGGAAATTATACCAAAAATCCTATTTTTCCAGATGACGAAGGAAGCCAGAAGGGGGAGCCGAGGGGACCCAAGGTGGGCCCAGATCACAGGCCGGCGCGGCCCATGGCCTGGCCGCGCCACCTGGTGAGGAGGGGGCCCCACAGCCCCTCTCGCCTTCTTTTCTTCGCGAAATCCTTCGTCTCGGAAACCTAAGCCACAGAGGGTACCTCACGAAGAGTTACAGCCACCTCTGCGGGGCGGAGAACACCAGAGAGAAAAGAGCTCTCCGACGGCTGAAATCCGCCGGGGAAATTCCCTCCCGGAGGGGGAAATCGACGCCATCGTCACCGTCATCGAGCTGGACATCATCTCCATCGCCATCACCATCATCTCCACCATCATCACCGCCGTCTCCACCGCTGCACATCGTCACCGCCATAGCAATTTGGGTTTGATCTTGATTGTTTGATAGGGGAAACTCTCCCGGTATTGATTTCTACTTGTTATTGATGCTATTGAGTGAAACCATTGAACCAAGGTTTATGTTCAGATTGTTATTCGTCATCATATCACCTCTGATCATGTTCCATATGATGTCTCGTGAGTAGTTCGTTTAGTTCTTGAGGACATGGGTGAAGTCTAAATGTTAGTAGTGAACTACGGTTGAGTAATATTCAATGTTATGATATTTAAGTTGTGGTGTTATTCTTCTAGTGGTGTCATGTGAACGTCGACTACATGACACTTCACCTTTATGGGCCTAGGGGAATGCATCTTGTACTCGTTTGCCGATTGCGGGGTTGCCGGGGTGACAGAAACCTAAACCCCCGTTGGTATATCGATGCAGGAGGGATAGCAGGATCTCAGAGTTTAAGGCTGTGGTTAGATTTATTCTTAATTACTTTCTTGTAGTTGCGGATGCTTGCAAGGGGTATAATCACAAGTATGTATTAGTCCTAGGAAGGGCGGTACATTAGCATAGGTTCACCCACACAACACTTATCAAAACAATGAAGATTAATTAGCCGTATGAAGCGAAAGCACTAGACTAAAATCCCATGTGTCCTCGAGAACATTTGGTCATTATAAGTAAACAACCCGGCTTGTCCTTTGTGCTAAAAAGGATTGGGCCACTCGCTGCAATTGTTACTCTCGCACTTTACTTACTCGTACTTTATTCGCCTGTTACATCGAAACCCCCTAAATACTTGTCTGTGAGCATTTACAGTGAATCCTTCATCGAAACTGCTTGTCAACACCTTCTGCTCCTCGTTGGGATCGACATTCTTACTTATCGAAGATACTACGATACACCCCCTATACTTGTGGGTCATCAAGACTATTTTCTGGCGCCGTTGCCGGGGAGTGAAGCGCTATTGGTAAGTGGAATTGGTAAGGGAAATTTCTACTGTTTGTGCTGATTTTATTTCTGCCTGCTGCCATAATTCATTATGGAGAGATCTCCTTTTGAATGTTTATTTGGGAAATCCACTACTACTGCAAAGGTAGTGGATGAGGCGCCAGGTGAGGAAGAGATACCATACAAAATACCTATGAAAATTATTGAACGCGTAGTGAATAACCGTTATACAGGGGATGGAACTGTCCACCCTGGAGATCATTTATTGTTCTTGCATGAATTATACGGTTTATTCAAGTGTGCAGGTATTGCTATGGATGAAGTGAGGAAGAAACTATTCTCTATATCGTTGTCTGGTAAAGCGGCGCATTGGTATAAATTACTGGATAATGGGGATTCTCTTGAATGGAATGATATTGTGCCCCGGTTTTATTCTAAGTTCTATCCTCCAAGTGAAATTCACAAGGATCGGAATCGCATATATAATTTTTGGCCTCATGATGGAGAGAGTATTGCCCAAGCGTGGGGGAGATTGAAGTCTTTAATGCTCAAATGCCCCATTCATGAGCTTCCTGGTAATGTTATTATTGATAATTTCTATGCAAGACTTTCTTTCGAAGACAAGACCTTGCTGGATACTTCTTGTTCTGGATCATTCACGCGCAATAAGGAAGAGTTTAAAAGGGACCTTCTTAATCGGATCCAGGAAAATACTGAAGGATGGGAGATCGACAAAGATAGAGAATCAGGTATAAATTATGATTACAAATGCATTGAAGCTTTTATGGATACTGATAAATTTCGTAATATGAGTGCTACTTATGGTCTTGATTCTCAAGTTGCTGCAAATCTTTATAAAGCTTTTGCCTCTCATTATGAATTGCCTAAGAAGAATTTTGATAAGTATCATGAACCATATAAGGATAAAATTGATCCATCTATTAATAAATGTGTTGTTGTTGAAACTGTTGATCATGTTATTCCTGAAGCTTATATTGAAAAAACTCCTTTCCCTACTAAAATGAAGGAGTACTCTGTTATAAATAGTGCGGTTCATAAAAGTGAAAAGAAACCTATAGAACCTGAAGAACAAATAAAAGTTGAACCTGCTGTTGCAATAGTTAAAGATCTTGTGACTGAAAATGTGGAGGATGGTCATATTATTTTCTGTGAAGATGCTTCTAATATTGTTTCACATCCTAATAAACCCAAACAAGTTAGTGTTCCTATGCTATCTGTTAGAATTGGTGATCATTGCTATTATGGTTTATGTGATATTGGTGCAAGTATTAGTGCTATTCCTTATGAGCTTTACACGGAGATTATGCACGAAATTGATTCTTGTGAACTTGAAGATATTGATGTGGTTATTCAGCTGGCTAATAGAGAAACTATTTATCCAATTGCTATTGTTCGAGATGTGGAAGTTCTATGTGGTAAGATTAAATATCCTACCGACTTTTTGGTACTTGGTTCTGCTGCTAGTGATTATTGTCCTATCATTTTTGGTAGACCTTTTCTAAATACTTGTGGAGCCATTATAGATTGCAAGAAAGAGAAAATTTTGACTAAATTTGCTGGTGAATCTTATGAGTTTAACTTCTCTAAATTTACCAAAACTCCTTATAAAGCTGATTTGCCTAATAATGATTTTAAAATGGAACAGTGTGCATCTATTGTTCTTGTTCCTAATAATCCTTTGCAGCAACATTTGGAGAATAGCAAGAGTGAAGTTTTTAGGAAAGAAAGAGATGAGCTTGAGGAAATTTTACTTCGCCAACCTATTCTTAAGCATGATTTACCGGTGGAAGATCTGGGTACAACACCGCCACCAAAGGAAGATCCTGTCTTTGATTTAAAACCTTTGCCTGATAATCTTAAATATGCTCATATTGATGATAAGAAAATATATCCTGTTATTATTAGTTCTAAGCTTACAGAGTTTGAAGAAGAAAGGCTATTGGAAATATTGAAGAAACACCGAGGTGCTATTGGCTACACACTTGATGACTTGAAGGGGATTTCTCCCTCTATTTGCCAACACGCCATTAATATGGAAGATGATGCGAAGCCTGTTGTTGAACCTCAACGTCGTCTAATTCCTAAGATGAAGGATGTGGTAAGAAATGAGGTATTACAACTTCTTGAAACTGGTATTATATATCCTATTGCTGATAGTAGATGGGTTAGTCCCGTGCATTGTGTTCCTAAGAAAGGAGGAATGATTGTTGTGCCTAATGATAATGATGAGCTCATACCTCAAAGAGTAGTTGTAGGGTATAGAATGTGCATTGATTATCGGAAAGTTAATAAGGTTACTAAAAAAGATCATTACCCTTTGCCTTTTATTGATCAAATGTTAGAAAGGTTATCTAAAAATACTCATTTTTGTTTTCTTGATGGTTATTCTGGATTTTCACAAATTGCTGTTAAAACTAAGGATCAAGAGAAAACCACTTTCACTTGTCCCTATGGAACTTATGCTTATAGACGTATGCCTTTTGGTTTATGTAATGCTCCTGCTACTTTTCAAAGATGCATGTCTGCTATTTTTCATGGCTTTTGCGAGAGTATTGTAGAGGTATTCATGGATGATTTTTCTGTCTATGGGAATTCTTTTGATAATTGCTTGCGGAACCTTGATAAAGTTTTGCAGAGATGTGAAGAAACTAACCTTGTTCTTAATTGGGAGAAATGCCACTTTATGGTTAATGAAGGAATTGTATTGGGACATAAAATTTCCGAGAGAGGTATTGAAGTTGATAGAGCTAAAGTTGAAGCAATTGAGAAGATGCCCTATCCTAGGGATGTTAAAGGTATTCGTAGTGTTCTTGGTCATGCTGGGTTTTATAGGAGGTTTATTAAAGACTTCTCCATGATTTCAAAGCCTCTTACTAATCTTCTTCAAAAAGATGTACCTTTTGTTTTTGATGATGATTGTAAGGAAGCTTTTGAAACTCTAAAGAAAGCCTTAACAACTGCTCCTATAGTTGAACCTCCTGATTGGAATTTACCATTTGAAATTATGTGTGATGCTAGTGATTTTGCTGTAGGCGCTGTTCTTGGACAGCGAGTAGATAAAAAATTGAATGTTATTCATTATGCTAGTAAAACTCTTGATGCTGCTCAAAGAAATTATGCTACTACTGAAAAGGAATTGTTAGATGTAGTCTTTGCTTGTGATAAGTTTAGATCTTATATTGTTGATTCAAAAGTTACTATACATACTGATCATGCTGCAATCAGATACCTTATGCAAAAGAAAGATGCTAAGCCAAGGCTTATTAGATGGGTACTTCTGTTTCAAGAATTTGATTTACATATTGTAGATAGGAAAGGTGCTGATAATCCTGTTGCTGATAATTTGTCTAGATTGGAAAATATTGCTTATGATCCTGTTCCTGTTAATGATAGTTTTCCAAATGAACAATTGGCTGCAATAAAGGTGAGTTCGCGAGACATTCCTTGGTATGTTGATTATGCTAACTTTATTGTTTCCAAGTACTTGCCTCCAACCTTTTCAGCTCAGCAAAGGAGGAAATTCTTTTATGACTTGAGGCATTATTTTTGGGATGACCCACACTTATATAAAGAAGGAGTGGATGGTATTCTGCGAAGATGTGTTCCCGAATATGAACAACAAGAGATATTGGGTAAATGTCATGGTAGTGCTTATGGAGGACATCACGCCGGAGAAAGAACCGCGCAAAAGGTTCTACAATCAGGTTTTTATTGGCCAACTCTCTTCAAAGATGCAAGAAAGTTTATTTTATCCTGTGATGAATGTCAAAGGGTTGGTAATATCTCTAGACGCAATGAAATGCCTATGAATTATACTCTTGTTATTGAACCGTTCGATTTTTGGGGATTTGACTTCATGGGACCTTTTCCCTCTTTAGAAGGTAACACTCATATACTTTTTGATGTTGATTATGTTACTAAATGGGTGGAAGCCATACCTACAAAAAGTGCTGATGGTGAGACCTCTTTAAGAATGCTTTTAGATATTATTTTTCCTAGATTTGGAGTTCCTAGATATATTATGACTGATGGAGGTTCTCATTTTATTCATGGTGGTTTTAGAAAAACTCTTGCTAGATATGGTATTAATCATAGAATTGCTTCCGCTTATCATCCTCAAACTAGTGGGCAAGTAGAATTATCAAATAGAGAGATTAAATCTATCTTGGAAAAGACTGTTAATAAAACTAGAAAGAATTGGGCTAGCAAATTGAAGGATGCACTATGGGCTTATAGAACTGCTTATAAAAATCCCATGGGAATGTCACCTTATAAAATGGTTTATGGGAAAGCTTGTCATTTACCTTTAGAACTAGAGCACAAAGCTTATTGGGCAGTTAGAGAATTAAATAAAGATCCTAAACTTGCCGGTAATAAGAGGTTGCTACAATTGAGTTCTCTAGATGAATGGAGAAGTGAAGCTTATGAAAATGCTAAACTCTTCAAAGAGAAAGTTAAGAAATGGCATGATAGAAGGATTATCAAAAGAGAATTTAATATTGGGGATAAAGTCCTATTGTATCGGTCTCGTCTCAGATTCTTTGCAGGGAAATTACTCTCGAAATGGGAAGGACCATATGTTGTTGAGGAGGTGTATCGTTCAGGAGAAATTAAAATTAGCTCTCTCCAAGGCAATGCTACACAAGTGGTGAATGGACAAAGACTCAAGCATTATATCTCAGGTGATTCTTATAATGTTGATGTTGATATTATTCAAGTGGAAACACCGGAGGCTTTCATTAAAGGACAAATTGACAGTCCGCCAGAACTCGACTTTGAATAGGTAACAGTACTGGTAATAAAAAGTTCGCAATTTACTTTCCGAACAATATTTTTGCTGTTTCTGGAAAATATGAAAAATTACGAGATCGAAACGGAGTGGAGGAGACGCACGAGGGCGTGCCCCCATAGGCCGGCGCGGCCTGGCCTTGGCCCGCGCCGCCCTATGAGCTGGCCGCCTCGTCGCCCCTTTCCGACTCTGGTTCGACTTGGTACTTTCCTTTTGTCGTGAAAATTTTTGCTATATAATCCCCCGGACCCCTGGAGGTCCGTATATCGTTTTCTCGACGTGTTTTGTTTCGAGCTGTTTCTGCTAGGATCTGTTTTCAGTTTAGAAGCACCATGGTCTCCAAGAACAAGGGCAAGGAGCTTTCGGATGAAGATAATCAAGATCTTGAGTGGAAAGAGGAGGACAAGAGCGTCAAGGAAGAGGATGAAGAAGAGGTGGAGGAAGACTCGCGCGCACACTCGCGTGCTACCATAGCAAGCATCAAGGTGGTGGACAACCCTTTTAGTGCAAACAAGAGCGCAAGAATTCGCACCGGAGGAGGGGTTCCACGTCATTACCTAGCTCCGAAGACATTTTATCAGGCACTCACCATCCCTTCCGCAATCTAATTTTCAATAATCAAATTGAAAGGACTCCCAGGGCAGCATTGCCTAGCAATTGGGATATAGATCGTTCTAACACTGCAGGAAGGATGAAGCCTGAGGGTGAAGAGTGGGGAAATAACTCCAAGAATTGGGACTCGCCGTCGGACATACTTCTTAACCGCGTCGAGCACAATTCGGAGATGATTCGCAACCTCACGTACAAGATTGATGAGCTTCAGGAGCTTGTTGAGAAGCTTGTCAGGAATTCATCACCACCATCGCCTAAGGAGTAATTCATCATCGGTATTGGCATCCCCTTGGTTTGTTCCAAGCTTGGGGGAGTGCCGCGGTATCACATCATCACTACCTTTTACTTTTTACTATTAAATAGTGTCATATCATGAGTACGGAAGTTATCATATAAGATGGGTTGCAGTTTGGAAGTATCTCTCCTTTAGTTGGTTGTCTATGTATCCCTTGGTGTGAGTTATCGTTATGGAATATCAATGAGAAGTCTTATCATTTACATATTGCACATCTTATTTTAGTTTACAATCTCTATTATATGATTGATCTTGATCTTAGTATTGGTATCACTTTGGGAGCATTGAATAAATCTATTTGGTTTTGGCAAACTTAGCATTGGTCAATAGCAACAACACTTTGAGGTTTAAGTAGAAAAGAGAAATACATGTAGTTGTTTCATTGTCTTTCTTTCATGTTAGCTCATAGCTTATTATTCCGAAGTTAAAATTGTTTGTGCTTACAAGGAATATGCATGATTGTTTCTATCGCATGTATATTTGTTTGTTTCCTTCAACTCTTATGCTTGCTAATTAACCTTGCTAGCCAAAGACCTGTACTGAGAGGGAATACTTCTCGTGCATCCAAAACCTTAACCCAAACCTATGCCATTTGTGTCCACCATACCTACCTACTACATGGTATTTTCTGCCATTCCAAGTAAATACTTCATGTGCTACCTTTAAACAATTCAAAATTTACTATCTCTTATTTGTGTCAATGTTTTATAGCTCATGAGGAAGTATGTGGTGTTTTATCTTTCAATCTTGTTGGGCAACTTTCACCAATGGACTAGTGGCTTCATCCGCTTATCCAATAATTTTGCAAAAAGAGCTGGCAATGGGATTCCTAGTCCCAAATTAATTAAACTAAATAGACACTCCTCCATGGTATGTGATTGATGGACGGCACCCGAAGGATTCACTTAGCCATGGCTTGTGTAAGCAAAGGTTGGGGGGAGTGTCATCATAATAAAACTAAAATAAAAAGGCACTCCTTCATGGTATGAGATTGTTGGCAGGCACCCGAGGATTCGGTTAGCCATGGTTTGTGAAAGAAAGGTTGGAAGGAGTGCCACACAAAATGAAAATAAAATGGGAGCCGCTCTTTGAAGGTTTGTCTGGCAAGGGGGTTAGAGTACCCGCTACCAGTCGTTGACAACAACAAACACCTCTCAAAATGTTACTTTTATTCTCTTTATATGATTTCAAAACTGGAAAAGCTCTAGCACATGATTTAATCCCTGCTTGCCTCTGCGAAGGGCCTGTCTTTTACTTTGTGTTGAGTCAGTAAACCTATTTCCCTCCATCTCAAGCAAGCATTTGAGTAGTTGTGATCAAACCATTATATTGTGATTTGCTTCATCATGTCTTTTACTTTTCCTTGTTTAGTACAAGTTTTATCTGAATGAATATAGCTTTGCAAGTTATCAATGATCATGAGGAGACTATTATGATTGAGTATGCAAGTTGTGCAATATAGATTTTAACATGAGAGCATTGCTCGATAGATAAGTATAACCTGTTAATTGTTCTCTGGCCAAGAACGAGGTTTGCCATCACCAACTATGATTTCTTATGCACCTTTATTTGTGATTACCTTGTACTTGTTTCAAGTTGAGTTATATGAGGAAGTTGTTTACTGGAATATCTTGTGTGAATGAATATGATGCTTCTTGTCCATATTTTATTTATCGACTCTTCACTCCATAAACATGTGGTCCTGTTTACTGAGTTCAGTTTCGCTTGGGGACAAGCGAAGTCTAAGCTTGGGGGGAGTTGATACGTCCAATTTGCATCACTATTTTGTATCATAATTTGCTGTTATTCATTGATATATTTCATATTTGGACATAATACTTATGTTATTTCATCTATTTTGCATGTTTCATCATTATTGGAGGATCGAGCACCGGAGCCAGGATTCTGCTGGAAAAAGCACCGTCAGAATGCAATATTTCGGAAGATCAACTGTGGAAGGAAATTATACCAAAAATCCTATTTTTCCAGATGACGAAGGAAGCCAGAAGGGGGAGCCGAGGGGACCCAAGGTGGGCCCAGACCACAGGCCGGCGCGGCCCATGGCCTGGCCGCGCCACCTGGTGAGGAGGGGGCCCCACAGCCCCTCTCGCCTCCTTTTCTTTGCGAAATCCTTCGTCTCGGAAACCTAAGCCACAGAGGGTACCTCACGAAGAGTTACAGCCGCCTCTGCGGGGCGGAGAACACCAGAGAGAAAAGAGCTCTCCGGCGGCTGAAATCCGCCGGGGAAATTCCCTCCCGGAGGGGGAAATCGACGCCATCGTCACCGTCATCGAGCTGGACATCATCTCCATCGCCATCACCATCATCTCCACCATCATCACCGCCGTCTCCACCGCTGCACATCGTCACCGCCGTAGCAATTTGGGTTTGATCTTGATTGTTTGATAGGGGAAACTCTCCAGGTATTGATTTCTACTTGTTATTGATGCTATTGAGTGAAACCATTGAACCAAGGTTTATGTTCAGATTGTTATTCATCATCATATCGCCTCTGATCATGTTCCATATGATGTCTCGTGAGTAGTTCGTTTAGTTCTTGAGGACATGGGTGAAGTCTAAATGTTAGTAGTGAACTACGGTTGAGTAATATTCAATGTTATGATATTTAAGTTGTGGTGTTATTCTTCTAGTGGTGTCATGTGAACGTCGACTACACGACACTTCACCTTTATGGGCCTAGGGGAATGCATCTTGTACTCGTTTGCCGATTGCGGGGTTGCCGGAGTGACAGAAAGCTAAACCCCCGTTGGTATATCGATGCAGGAGGGATAGCAGGATCTCAGAGTTTAAGGCTGTGGTTAGATTTATTCTTAATTACTTTCTTGTAGGTGCGGATGCTTGCAAGGGGTATAATCACAAGTATGTATTAGTCCTAGGAAGGGCGGTACATTAGCATAGGTTCACCCACACAACACTTATCAAAACAATGAAGATTAATTAGCCGTATGAAGCGAAAGCACTAGACTAAAATCCCATGTGTCCTCGAGAACGTTTGGTCATTATAAGTAAACAACCTAGCTTGTCCTTTGTGCTAAAAAGGATTGGGCCACTCGCTGCAATTGTTACTCTCGCACTTTACTTACTCGTACTTTATTCGCCTGTTACATCAAAACCCCCTGAATACTTGTCTGTGAGCATTTACAGTGAATCCTTCATCGAAACTGCTTGTCAACACCTTCTGCTCCTCGTTGGGATCGACATTCTTACTTATCGAAGATACTACGATACACCCCCTATACTTGTGGGTCATCAAGACTATTTTCTGGCGCCGTTGCCGGGGAGTGAAGCGCTATTGGTAAGTGGAATTGGTAAGGGAAATTTCTACTGTTTGTGCTGATTTTATTTCTGCCTGCTGCCATAATTCATTATGGAGAGATATCCTTTAGAATGTTTATTTGGGAAATCCACTACTACTGCAAAGGTAGTGGATGAGGCGCCAGGTGAGGAAGAGATACCATACAAAATACGTATGAAAATTATTGAACGCGTAGTGAATAACCGTTATACAGGGGATGGAACTGTCCACCCTGGAGATCATTTATTGTTCTTGCATGAATTATGCGGTTTATTCAAGTGTGCAGGTATTGCTATGGATGAAGTGAGGAAGAAACTATTCTCTATATCGCTGTCTGGTAAAGCGGCGCATTGGTATAAATTACTGGATAATGGGGATTCTCTTGAATGGAATGATATTGTGCCCCGGTTTTATTCTAAGTTCTATCCTCCAAGTGAAATTCACAAGGATCGGAATCGCATATATAATTTTTGGCCTCATGATGGAGAGAGTATTGCCCAAGCGTGGGGGAGATTGAAGTCTTTAATGCTCAAATGCCCCATTCATGAGCTTCCTGGTAATGTTATTATTGATAATTTCTATGCAAGACTTTCTTTCGAAGACAAGACCTGGCTGGATACTTCTTGTTCTGGATCATTCACGCGCAATAAGGAAGAGTTTAAAAGGGACCTTCTTAATCAGATCCAGGAAAATACTGAAGGATGGGAGATCGACAAAGATAGAGAATCAGGTATAAATTATGATTACAAATGCATTGAAGCTTTTATGGATACTGATAAATTTTGTAATATGAGTGCTACTTATGGTCTTGATTCTCAAGTTGCTGCAAATCTTTATAAAGCTTTTGCCTCTCATTATGAATTGCCTAAGAAGAATTTTGATAAGTATCATGAACCATATAAGGATAAAATTGATCCATCTATTAATAAATGCGTTGTTGTTGAAACTGTTGATCATGTTATTCCTGAAGCTTATATTGAAAAGCTCCTTTCCCTGCTAAAATGAAGGAGTACTCTGTTATAAATAGTGTGGTTCATAAAAGTGAAAAGAAACCTATAGAACCTGAAGAACAAATAAAAGTTGAACCTGCTGTTGCAATAGTTAAAGATCTTGTGACTGAAAATGTGGAGGATGGTCATATTATTTTCTGTGAAGATGCTTCTAATATTGTTTCACATCCTAATAAACCCAAACAAGTTAGTGTTCCTATGCTATCTGTTAGAATTGGTGATCATTGCTATTATGGTTTATGTGATATTGGTGCAAGTATTAGTGCTATTCCTTATGAGCTTTACACGGAGATTATGCACGAAATTGATTCTTGTGAACTTGAAGATATTGATGTGGTTATTCAGCTGGCTAATAGAGAAACTATTTCTCCAATTGGTATTGTTCGAGATGTGGAAGTTCTATGTGGTAAGATTAAATATCCTGCCGACTTTTTGGTACTTGGTTCTGCTGCTAGTGATTATTGTCCTATCATTTTTGGTAGACCTTTTCTAAATACTTG
Organism: Lolium perenne; assembly: GCF_019359855.2. Lineage (NCBI taxonomy): Eukaryota > Viridiplantae > Streptophyta > Magnoliopsida > Poales > Poaceae > Lolium > Lolium perenne. The sequence continues at coordinate 243,327,336 of NC_067244.2, read as the reverse complement.
TGGAGCCATTATAGATTGCAAGAAAGAGAAAATTTTGACTAAATTTGCTGGTGAATCTTATGAGTTTAACTTCTCTAAATTTACCAAAACTCCTTATAAAGCTGATTTGCCTAATAATGATTTTAAAATGGAACAGTGTGCATCTATTGTTCTTGTTCCTAATAATCCTTTGCAGCAACATTTGGAGAATAGCGAGAGTGAAGTTTTTAGGAAAGAAAGAGATGAGCTTGAGGAAATTTTTCTTCGCCAACCTATTCTTAAGCTTGATTTACCGGTGGAAGATCTGGGTACAACACCGCCACCAAAGGAAGATCCTGTCTTTGATTTAAAACCTTTGCCTGATAATCTTAAATATGCTCATATTGATGATAAGAAAATAAATCCTGTTATTATTAGTTCTAAGCTTACAGAGTTTGAAGAAGAAAAGCTATTGGAAATATTGAAGAAACACCGAGGTGCTATTGGCTACACACTTGATGACTTGAAGGGGATTTCTCCCTCTATTTGCCAACACGCCATTAATATGGAAGATGATGCGAAGCCTGTTGTTGAACCTCAACGTCGTCTAATTCCTAAGATGAAGGATGTGGTAAGAAATGAGGTATTACGACTTCTTGAAGCTGGTATTATATATCCTATTGCTGATAGTAGATGGGTTAGTCCTGTTCCTAAGAAAGGAGGAATGACTGTTGTGCCTAATGATAATGATGAGCTCATACCTCAAAGAGTAGTTGTTGGGTATAGAATGTGCATTGATTATCGGAAAGTTAATAAGGTTACTAAAAAAGATCATTACCCTTTGCCTTTTATTGATCAAATGTTAGAAAGGTTATCTAAAAATACTCATTTTTGTTTTCTTGATGGTTATTCTGGATTTTCACAAATTGCTGTTAAAACTAAGGATCAAGAGAAAACCACTTTCACTTGTCCCTATGGAACTTATGCTTATAGAAAGTTTTATAGTACATAGAGGATGACATGCGGGTCCCATTTAGCAGCAGCGGTTGATACGTCCAATTTGCATCACTATTTTGTATCATAATTTGCTGTTATTCATTGATATATTTCATATTTGGACATAATACTTATGTTATTTCATCTATTTTGCATGTTTCATCATTATTGGAGGATCGAGCACCGGAGCCAGGATTCTACTGGAAAAAGCACCGTCAGAACGCAATATTTCGGAAGATCAACTGTGGAAGGAAATTATACCAAAAATCCTATTTTTCCAGATGACAAAGGAAGCCAGAAGGGGGAGCCGAGGGGACCCAAGGTGGGCCCAGACCACAGGCCGGCGCGGCTGATGACCCACAAGTATAGGGGGTGTATCGTAGTATCTTCTATAAGTAAGAATGTCGATCCCAATGAGGAGCAGAAGGTGTTGACAAGCAGTTTCGATGAAGGATTCATCAGAAATGCTCACGTACAAGTATTCGTGGGTGTTTTGATGTAACAGTTGAATAAAGTACGAGTATGTAAAGTGCGAGAGTAACAATTGCAGCGAGTGGCCCAATCCTTTTTAGCACAAAGGACAAGCCGGTTTGTTTACTTATAATGACCAAACGTTCTCGAGGACACACGGGATTTTAGTCTAGTGCTTTCGCTACATACGGCTAAATAATCTTCATTGTTATGATAAGTGTTGTGTGGGTGAACCTATGCTAATGTACCGCCCTTCCTAGGACTAATACATACTTGTGATTATACCCCTTGCAAGCATCCGCAACTACAAGAAAGTAATTAAGAATAAATCTAACCACAGCCTTAAACTCTGAGATCCTGCGATCCCTCCTGCATCGATATACCAACGGGGGTTTAGGTTTATGTCACTCCGGCAACCCCGCAATTGGCAAACGAGTACAAGATGCATTCCCCTAGGCCCATAAATGGTGAAGTGTCATGTAGTCGACGTTCACATGACACCACTAGAAGAATAACACCACAACTTAAATATCACACCATTGAATATTACTCAACCATAGTTCACTACTAACATTTAGACTTCACCCATGTCCTCGAGAACTAAACGAACTACTCACGAGACATCATACGGAACATGATCAGAGGTGATATGATGATGAATAACAATCTGAACATAAACTTGGTTCAATGGTTTCACTCAATAGCATCAACAACAAGTAGAGATCGATACCGGGAGAGTTTCCCCTATCAAACAATCAAGATCAAACCCAAATTGCTACGGCGGTGACGGTGTCCAGCGGTGATGACGGCGGTGATGATGGTGGAGATGATGATGATGGTGATGGCGATGATGTCCAGCTCGATGACGGTGACGATGGCGTCGATTTCCCCCTCCCGGAGGGAATTTCCCCGGCGGATTCCTGCCCGCCGGAGAGCTCTTTTCTCTCTGGTGTTCTCCGCCCCGCAGAGGCGGCTGTAACTCTTCACGAGGTACCCTCTGTGGCTTAGGTTTTCGGGACGAAGGATTTCGCGAAGAAAAGGAGGCGAAAGGGGTCGTGGGCCCCCCAGACCATAGGCCGGCGCGGCCAGGGCCTGGGCCGCGCCGCCCTAGGGTGTGGGCCCACCCTGGGTCCTCCTGGCCCCTCCTTCTGGCTTCCTTCGTCATCTTGAAAAATAGGATTTTTGGTATAATTTCCTCCCACAGTTGATCTTCCGAAATATTGCGTTCTGACGGTGCTTTTTCCAGCAGAATCCTGGCTCCGGTGCTTGATCCTCCAATAATGATGAAACATGCAAAATAGATGAAATAACATAAGTATTGTGTACCAATATGAAATATATCAATGAATAATAGCAAATTATGATATAAAATAGTGATGCAAATTGGACGTATCAACTCCCCCCAAGCTTAGACTTCGCTTGTCCCCAAGCGAAACTGAGCTCGATAGACATGACCACATGTTTATGGAGTGAAGAGTCGATAAATAAAATACGGACAAGAAGCATCATATTCATTCACACAGGACATTATAGTAAACAACCTCTTATAACTCATATTGAAACAAGTATAAGGTGATCACAAGTAAAGGTGCATGAGAAATCATGATTGGTGATGGCAAACTTCGTTCTTGGTCAGAGAACAATTAACAGATTATATTTATCTCATTGAGCAGCGCTCTCATGTTAAAGTTTATAAGGCACAACTTGCATACTCAATCATAATGGTCTTCTCATGATCATTGATAACTTGCAAAGCTATATTCATTCAGATAAAACTTGTACTAAACAAGGAAGAATAAAAGACATGATGTAGCAAATCACAATATAATGGTTTGATCACAACTACTCAAATGCTTGCTTGAGATGGAGGGAAATAGGTTTACTGACTCAACATAAAGTAAAAGACAGGCCCTTCGCAGAGGGAAGCAGGGATTAAATCATGTGATAGAGCTTTTTCAGTTTTGCAATCATATAAAGAGAATAAAAGTAACATTTTGAGAGGTGTTTCTTGTTGTCAACGACTGGTAGCGGGTACTCTAACCCCCTTGCCAGACAACCTCCTAAGAGCGGCTCCCATATTATTTTCATTTTGTGTGGCACTCCTTCCAACCTTTCTTTCACAAACCATGGCTAACCGAATCCTCGGGTGCCTGCCAACAATCTCATACCATGAAGGAGTGCCTTTTTATTTTAGTTTTATTATGATGATGACACTCCCCCCAACCTTTGCTTGCACAAGCCATGGCTAACCGAATCCTTCGGGTGCCGTCCATCAATCACATACCATGGAGGAGTGTCTATTTAGTTTAATTAATTTGGGACTGGGAATCCCATTGCCAGCTCTTTTTGCAAAATTATTGGATAAGCGGATGAAGCCACTAGTCCATTGGTGGAAGTTGCCCAACAAGATTGAAAGATAAAACACCACATACTTCCTCATGAGCTATGAAACATTAACACAAATAAGAGATACTAAGTTTTGAATTGTTTAAAGGTAGCACATGAAGTATTTACTTGGAATGGCAGAAAATACCATGTAGTAGGTAGGTATGGTGGACACAAATGACATAGGTTTGAGTTAAGGTTTGGATGCACGAGAAGTAATCCCTCTCAGTACAGGTCTTTGGCTAGCAAGGTTAATTAGCAAGCATAAGAGTCGAGGGAAACAAACAAACATACATATGATAGAAACAATCATGCATCTTCCTTGTAAGCACAAACAATTTTAACTTCAGAATAGTAAGCTATGAGCTAACAAGAAAGACAATGAAACATCTACATGTATTTCTCTTTTCTATTTAAACCTCAAAGTGTTGTTGCTATTGACCAATGCTAAGTTTGCCAAAACCAAATAGATTTATTCAATGCTCCCAAAGTGATACCAATACTAACAACAAGGTGAATCATATAGTAGAGATTGCAAACTAAAATAAGATGTGCAATATGTAAATGATAAGACTTCTCATTAATATTCCATAACGATAACTCACACCAAGGGATACATAGATAACAAACTAAAGGAGAGATACTTCCAAACGCAACCCATCTTATATGATAACTTCCCTACTCATGATATGACACTACTTGACAATAAAAGTAAAAGGTAGTGATAATGTGATACCGCGGCACTCCCCCAAGCTTGGAACAAACCAAGGGGATGCCAATACCGATGATGAATTACTCCTGCGGCGATGATGGTGATGAATTCCCGTCATCAAACTTCCAAGGAAGAGGCTCTCCATCAAGAAACGACATCTTGGTCTCGGGGATCCTGAAACTAGCAGCACGGCTTATGTATTTAAACCTGTTTTCATACTCACAGTTCTGATTCTGAAAATCATAGAGTTGTGCTTGGAGCTTGTTGGTGGTGTCGTGAAGTGAGAGGATGTCGCTCCAAAGCTTTGCAGTTTCCTTCTCATGTTCAGCAATGAGTTCAGACACAATCCTGTGGAAGATATCCACCTCACGCTCAGCCATCTTCTTGTACTTGAAAACCTCTTGTTCTAGCTTCTCCATCCTGTCTTCCAGGCTTCCTCCTCCTTTAGGACCCTGGACATCCTTGACCTGCAGTTCTCCTTCAACGAGCAGCAACTCCTTGGGGTGCATCCTCAGCTCCTCCATGTACAAGTTGCCAACATCCTTGCTGGAGCTGTCCTTCGGAGTTTCCGACGAAGACATGATGGCTCTAGATCCGAAGCAAATCCTGGCAGAAACAACTCGAAACAAAACACGTCGAAAACACGATATACGGACCTCCAGGGGTCCGGGGGATTATATAGCAAAAATTTTCACGACAAACGAAAAGTACCAGATCGAACCAGAGTCGGAAAGGGGCGACGGGGCGGCCAGACCATAGGTCGGCGCGGGCCCAGGCTTGGCCGCGCCGGCCTATGGTGGCGCGCCCTCGTGCGTCCTTTCCACTCCGTTTCAAACTCGTAATTTCTCATATTTTCCAAAAACAGTAAAAATATTGTTCGGAAAGTAAATTGCGTACTTTTCATTACCAGTACTGTTACCTATTCAAAGTCGAGTTCTGGCGGACTGTCAATTTGCCCTTTGATGAAAGCTTCCGGTGTTTCCACTTGAATAATATCAACATCAACATTATAAGAATCACCCGAGATATAATGCTTGAGTCTTTGTCCATTCACCACTTGCGTAGCATTGCCTTGGAGAGAGCTAATTTTGATTGCTCCTGAACGATACACCTCCTCGACAACATATGGTCCTTCCCATTTCGAGAGTAATTTCCCTGCAAAGAATCTGAGACGAGACCGATACAATAGGACTTTATCCCCAATATTAAATTCTCTTTTGATAATCCTCCTATCATGCCATTTTTTAACTTTCTCTTTAAAGAGTTTAGCATTTTCATAAGCTTCACTTCTCCATTCATCTAGAGAACTCAATTGCAACAACCTCTTATCACCGGGAAGTTTAGGATCTTTATTTAATTCTCTAACAGCCCAATAAGCTTTGTGCTCTAGTTCTAAAGGTAAATGACAAGCTTTCCCATAAACCATTTTATAAGGTGACATTCCCATGGGATTTTTATAAGCAGTTCTATAAGCCCAAAGTGCGTCCTTCAATTTACTAGCCCAATTCTTTCTAGTTTTATTAACAGTCTTTCCCAAAATAGATTTAATCTCTCTATTTGATAATTCTACTTGACCACTAGTTTGAGGATGATAAGCGGAAGCAATTCTATGATTAATACCATACTTAGCAAGAGTTTTTCTAAAACCTCCATGAATAAAGTGAGAACCTCCATCAGTCATAATATATCTAGGTACTCCAAATCTAGGAAAAATAATATCTAAAAGCATTCTTAAAGAGGTCTCACCATCAGCACTTTTTGTAGGTATAGCTTCCACCCATTTAGTAACATAATCAACAGCAACAAGTATATGAGTGTTACCTTCCGAAGACGGAAAAGGTCCCATAAAGTCAAATCCCCAACAATCAAACGGTTCAATAACAAGAGTATAATTCATGGGCATTTCATTGCGTCTGGAGATATTACCAACCCTTTGGCATTCATCACAAGATAAAATAAACTTTCTCGCATCCTTGAAGAGAGTTGGCCAATAAAAACCTGATTGTAGAACCTTTTGCGCGGTTCTTTCTCCGGCGTGATGTCCTCCATAAGCACTACCATGACATTTACTCAATATCTCCTGTTGTTCATATTCGGGAACACATCTTCGCATAATACCATCCACTCCTTCTTTATATAAGTGTGGGTCATCCCAGAAATAATGCCTCAAATCATAAAAGAATTTCCTCCTTTGCTGAGCTGAAAAGGTTGGAGGCAAGTACTTGGAAACAATAAAGTTAGCATAATCAGCATACCAAGGACTGTCTCGCGAGCTCACCTTTATTACAGCCAATTGTTCATTTGGAAAACTATCATTAACAGGAACAGGATCATAAGCAATATTTTCCAATCTAGACAAATTATCAGCAACAGAATTATCAGCACCTTTCCTATCTACAATATGTAAATCAAATTCTTGCAAAAGAAGTACCCATCTAATAAGCCTTGGCTTAGCATCTTTCTTTGTCATAAGGTATCTAATTGCCGCATGATCAGTATGAATAGTAACTTTTGAATCAACAATATAAGATCTAAATTTATCACAAGCAAAGACTACAGCTAATAAATTTTTTTCAGTTGTAGCATAATTTCTTTGAGCAGCATCAAGAGTTTTACTAGCATAATGAATAACATTCAGTTTTTTATCTACTCGCTGTCCAAGAACAGCGCCTACAGCAAAATCACTAGCATCACACATAATTTCAAAGGGTAAGTTCCAATCAGGGGGTTCAACTATAGGAGTAGTTGTTAAGGCTTTCTTAAGAGTTTCAAAAGCTTCCTTACAATCATCATCAAAAACAAATGGTACATCTTTTTGAAGAAGATTAGTAAGAGGCTTTGAAATCTTGGAGAAGTCTTTAATAAATCTCCTATAAAACCCAGCATGACCAAGAACACTACGAATACCTTTTACATCCCTAGGATAGGGCATCTTCTCAATTGCTTCAACTTTAGCTCTATCAACTTCAATACCTCTCTCAGAAATTTTATGTCCCAATACAATTCCTTCATTAACCATAAAGTGGCATTTCTCCCAATTAAGAACAAGGTTAGTTTCTTCACATCTCTGCAAAACTTTATCAAGATTTCACAAGCAGCTATCAAAAGAATTCCCATAGACGGAAAAATCATCCATGAATACCTCTACAATACTTTCACAAAAACCATGAAAAATAGCAGACATGCATCTTTGAAAAGTAGCAGGAGCATTACATAAACCAAAAGGCATGCGTCTATAAGCATAAGTTCCATAGGGACAAGTAAAAGTGGTTTTCTCTTGATCTTTAGCTTTAACAGCAATTTGTGAAAACCCAGAATAACCATCAAGAAAACAAAAATGAGTATTTTTAGATAATCTTTCTAGCATTTGATCAATAAATGGTAAAGGGTAATGATCTTTCTTAGTAACTTTGTTAACTTTCCGAAAATCAATGCACATTCTATACCCTACAACTACTCTTTGAGGGATGAGCTCATCATTATCATTAGGCACAACAGTCATACCTCCTTTCTTGGGAACGCAATGCACAGGACTAACCCATCTACTATCAGCAATAGGATATATAATACCAGCTTCAAGAAGTCGTAATACCTCATTCCTTACCACTTCCTTCATCTTCGGAATTAAATGACGCTGATGTTCAACAACAGGCTTTGCATCATCTTCCATATTAATAGCATGTTGGCAAATAGAAGGAGAAATCCCTTTCAAATCATCAAGAGTGTAGCCAATAGCTCCTCGGTGTTTCTTCAATATTTCCAATAACCTTTCTTCTTCAAACTCTGTAAGCTTAGAACTAATAATAACAGGATATATTTTCTTATCATCAATATGAGCATATTTAAGATTATCAGGTAAAGGCTTTAAATCAAAAACAGGATCTTCCTTTGGTGGCGGTGTTGTACCCAAATCTTCCACCGGTAAGTCATGCTTGAGAATAGGTTGGCGAAGAAAAATTTCCTCAAGCTCATCTCTTTCTTTCCTAAAAATTTCACTCTCGCTATCCTCCAAATGTTGCTGCAAAGGATTATTAGGAACAAGAACAATAGATGCACATTGCTCCATTTTAAAATCATTACTAGGCAAATCAGCTTTATAAGGAGTTTTAGTAAATTTAGAAAAGTTAAACTCATAAGATTCACCAGCAAATTTAGTCAAAATTTTCTCTTTCTTGCAATCTATAATAGCTCCACAAGTATTTAGAAAAGGTCTACCAAAAATAATAGGACAATAATCGCTAGCAGCAGAACCAAGTACCAAAAAGTCAGCAGGATATTTAACCTTACCGCATAAAACTTCCACATCTCGAACAATACCAATTGGAGAAATAGTTTCTCTATTAGCCAGCTGAATAACCACATCAATATCTTCAAGTTCACAAGAATCAATTTCGTGCATAATCTCCGTGTAAAGCTCATACGGAACAGCACTAACACTTGCACCAATATCACATAATCCATAATAGCAATGATCACCAATTCTAACAGATAGCATAGGAACACTAGCTTGCTTGGGTTTATTAGGATGTGAAACAATATTAGAAGCATCTTCACAGAAAATAATATGACCATCCTCCACATTTTCAGTCACAAGATCTTTAACTATTGCAACAGCAGGTTCAACTTTTATTTGTTCTTCAGGTTCTACAGGTTTCTTTTCACTTTTATGAACCGCACTATTTATAACAGAGTACTCTTTCATTTTAGCAAGAAAAGGAGTTTTTTCAATATAAGCTTCAGGAATAACATGATCAGCAGTTTCAACTACAATGCATTTATTAATAGATGAATCAATTTTATCTTTATACGGTTCATGATACTTATCAAAATTCTTCTTTGGCAATTCATAATGAGAGGCAAAAGCTTTATAAAGATTTACAGCAACTTGAGAATCAAGACCATATGTAGCACTCATATTACGAAATTTATCAGTATCCATAAAAGCTTCAATGCATTTATAATCATAAATTATACCTGATTCTCTATCCTTGTCGTTCTCCCAACCTTCAGTATTTTCTTGGATCCGATCAAGAAGGTCCCTTTTAAACTCTTCTTTGTTGCGTGTAAATGATCCAGAACAAGAAGTATCTAGCAAGGTCTTGTCTTGAAAAGAAAGTCTTGCGTAGAAATTATCAATAATAACATTACCAGGAAGCTCATGAATGGGGCATTTGAGCATTAAAGACTTCAATCTCCCCCAAGCTTGGGCAATACTCTCTCCATCATGAGGCCAAAAATTATATATGCGATTCCGATCCTTATGAATTTCACTTGGAGGATAGAACTTAGAATAAAACCGGGGCACAATATCATTCCATTCAAGAGAATCCCCATTATCCAGTAATTTATACCAATGCGCCGCCTTACCGGACAGCGATAAAGAGAATAATTTCTTCCTCACTTCATCCATAGCAATACCTGCACATTTGAATAACCCGCATAATTCATGCAAAAACGAGAATGATCACCAGGATGGACAGTTCCATCCCCTTCATAGCGGTTATCCATAACACGTTCAATAATTTTCATAGGTATTTTATATGGTATTACTTCCTCACCTGGCGCCTCATCCACTACCGTTGCAGTAGTAGTAGATTTCCCAAATAGAAATTGAAGAGAAGATCTCTCCATAATGACTTATAGCAGCAGGCAGAAATAAAATCAGCACAACAAGAAGGTTTTCCTTACCAATTCCACTTACCAATAGCGCTTCACTCCCCGGCAACGGCGCCAGAAAATAGTCTTGATGACCCACAAGTATAGGGGGTGTATCGTAGTATCTTCGATAAGTAAGAATGTCGATCCCAACGAGGAGCAGAAGGTGTTGACAAGCAGTTTCGATGAAGGATTCACTGTAAATGCTCACAGACAAGTATTCAGGGTGTTTTGATGTAACAGTTGAATAAAGTACGAGTATGTAAAGTGCGAGAGTAACAATTGCAGCGAGTGGCCCAATCCTTTTTAGCACAAAGGACAAGCCGGTTTGTTTACTTATAATGACCAAACGTTCTCGAGGACACACGGGATTTTAGTCTAGTGCTTTCGCTACATACGGCTAAATAATCTTCATTGTTATGATAAGTGTTGTGTGGGTGAACCTATGCTAATGTACCGCCCTTCCTAGGACTAATACATACCTGTGATTATACCCCTTGCAAGCATCCGCAACTACAAGAAAGTAATTAAGAATAAATCTAACCACAGCCTTAAACTCGGAGATCCTGCGATCCCTCCTGCATCGATATACCAACGGGGGTTTAGGTTTCTGTCACTCCGGCAACCCCGCAATTGGAAAACGAGTACAAGATGCATTCCCCTAGGCCCATAAATGGTGAAGTGTCATGTAGTCGACGTTCACATGACACCACTAGAAGAATAACACCACAACTTAAATATCACACCATTGAATATTACTCAACCATAGTTCACTACTAACATTTAGACTTCACCCATGTCCTCGAGAACTAAACGAACTACTCACGAGACATCATACGGAACATGATCAGAGGTGATATGATGATGAATAACAATCTGAACATAAACTTGGTTCAATGGTTTCACTCAATAGCATCAACAACAAGTAGAGATCGATACCGGGAGAGTTTCCCCTATCAAACAATCAAGATCAAACCCAAATTGCTACGGCGGTGACGGTGTCCAGCGGTGATGATGGCGGTGATGATGGTGGAGATGATGATGATGGTGATGGCGATGATGTCCAGCTCGATGACGGTGATGATGGCGTCGATTTCCCCCTCCCGGAGGGAATTTCCCCGGCGGATTCCTGCCCGCCGGAGAGCTCTTTTCTCTCTGGTGTTCTCCGCCCCGCAGAGGCGGCTGTAACTCTTCACGAGGTACCCTCTGTGGCTTAGGTTTTCGGGACGAAGGATTTCGCGAAGAAAAGGAGGCGAAAGGGGTCGTGGGCCCCCCAGACCATAGGCCGGCGCGGCCAGGGCCTGGGCCGCGCCGCCCTAGGGTGTGGGCCCACCCTGGGTCCTCCTGGCCCCTCCTTCTGGCTTCCTTCGTCATCTTGAAAAATAGGATTTTTGGTATAATTTCCTCCCACAGTTGATCTTCCGAAATATTGCGTTCTGACGGTGCTTTTTCCAGCAGAATCCTGGCTCCGGTGCTTGATCCTCCAATAATGATGAAACATGCAAAATAGATGAAATAACATAAGTATTGTGTACCAATATGAAATATATCAATGAATAACAGCAAATTATGATATAAAATAGTGATGCAAATTGGACGTATCAGCGGCCCATGGCCTGGCCGCGCCACCTGGTGAGGAGGGGGCCCCACAGCCCCTCTCGCCTCCTTTTCTTCGCGAAATCCTTCGTCTCGGAAACCTAAGCCACAGAGGGTACCTCACGAAGAGTTACAGCCGCCTCTGCGGGGCGGAGAACACCAGAGAGAAAAGAGCTCTCCGGCGGCTGAAATCCGCCGGGGAAATTCCCTCCCGGAGGGGGAAATCGACGCCATCGTCACCGTCATCGAGCTGGACATCATCTCCATCGCCATCACCATCATCTCCACCATCATCACCGCCGTCTCCACCGCTGCACATCGTCACCGCCGTAGCAATTTGGGTTTGATCTTGATTGTTTGATAGGGGAAACTCTCCCGGTATTGATTTCTACTTGTTATTGATGCTATTGAGTGAAACCATTGAACCAAGGTTTATGTTCAGATTGTTATTCATCATCATATCACCTCTGATCATGTTCCATATGATGTCTCGTGAGTAGTTCGTTTAGTTCTTGAGGACATGGGTGAAGTCTAAATGTTAGTAGTGAACTACGGTTGAGTAATATTCAATGTTATGATATTTAAGTTGTGGTGTTATTCTTCTAGTGGTGTCATGTGAACATCGACTACACGACACTTCACCTTTATGGGCCTAGGGGAATGCATCTTGTACTCGTTTGCCGATTGCGGGGTTGCCGGAGTGACAGAAACCTAAACCCTCGTTGGTATATCGATGCAGGAGGGATAGCAGGATCTCAGAGTTTAAGGCTGTGGTTAGATTTATTCTTAATTACTTTCTTGTAGTTGCGGATGCTTGCAAGGGGTATAATCACAAGTATGTATTAGTCCTAGGAAGGGCGGTACATTAGCATAGGTTCACCCACACAACACTTATCAAAACAATGAAGATTAATTAGCCGTATGAAGCGAAAGCACTAGACTAAAATCCCATGTGTCCTCGAGAACGTTTGGTCATTATAAGTAAACAACCCGGCTTGTCCTTTGTGCTAAAAAGGATTGGGCCACTCGCTGCAATTGTTACTCTCGCACTTTACTTACTCGTACTTTATTCGCCTGTTACATCAAAACCCCCTGAATACTTGTCTGTGAGCATTTACAGTGAATCCTTCATCGAAACTGCTTGTCAACACCTTCTGCTCCTCGTTGGGATCGACATTCTTACTTATCGAAGATACTACGATACACCCCCTATACTTGTGGGTCATCAGCGGTCTCACCGTTTGAGAGGCGGCAGGGGATCGAAAGAAAAAGGTAAGTGACCAAATATGAGGTTCCAAAAAAAATCCAAGAAAAGAAAGTTTTATAGTACATAGAGGATGACATCCGGGTCCCATTTAGCAGCAGCGGTCTCACCGTTTGAGAGGCGGCAGGGGATCGAAAGAAAAAGGCAAGTGACCAAATATGAGGTGCCAAAAAAATCCAAGAAAAGAAAGTTTTATAGTACATAGAGGATGACATGCGGGTCCCATTTAGCAGCAGCGGTATCACCGTTTGAGAGGCGGCAGGGGATCGAAAGAAAAAGGCAAGTGACCAAATTTGAGGTGCCAAAAAAAACTCCAAGAAAAGAAAGTTGATTGCTCATAGAGGATGACATGCGGGTCCCAATTAGCAGGAGCGGTGTCAACGTTTCCAAGGCGGCAAGGGATCAAAAGAAAAAGGAAGTAGCCAGAAATCAGGGTGTCAAAAAAAATCCAAGAATAGAAAGAATTTTGGTTCATATAGGATGACATGCGGGACCCATGATCCTGCATCGTAAACGGCTCGATCGGAGAGCGTTGAACGAGATGGCGCGATCGAGAAAAAAAACAATGCCAGAGAGGCTGCCATCTGGGCCCTACATCCCTCGGCGGTGCGAATTTGCGTTGACTCGGCCGGCGAACCCGAGAATTCGAGATGCACCACGTCCCGGGCCACCATACGCAACGTTTTGGCCGGTTTCGTCGGGCTAGGTGGCCTCAAAAACGAGAAAAAAAAAACGTTTTGACATGCACAACGGACAGACCCAAAATCGTCGGCCATGGTACACCAGCAACCACGGCGCGACTTCAACTTCGTCGGCCATGGCAACTTTTCTTGTAGTGGTTGCTGTTTTCTGCTGTTTTTGGTTTCAGAAATCCTAGTAAGGAAATATTCTCGGAATTGGACGAAATCAACGCCCAGGATCTTATTTTTCCACGAAGCTTCCAGAACACCGGGGGAGATACGAAGTGGGCGACCAGGCGACGCCACACTAGGGCGGCGCGGCCCACCTCCTGGCCGCGCGGCCCTGTTGTGTGGGCCCCTCGCGTCGCCCCCTGACCTACCCTTCCGCCTACTTAAGCCTTCGTCGGTAATAGTTCCAGTACCGAGAGCCACGATATGGAAAACCTTCCAGAGACACCGCCGCCACCAATCCCATCTCGGGGGATTCAAGAGATCGCCTCCGGCACCCTGCCGGAGAAGAGAATCATCTCCCGGAGGACTCTTCACCGCCATGGTCGCCTCCGGAGTGATGTGTGAGTAGTTCACCCCTGGACTATGGGTCCATAGCAGTAGCTAGATGGTCGTCTTCTCCTAATTGTGCTATCATTGTTAGATCTTGTGAGCTGCCTAACATGATCAAGATCATCTATTTCTAATGCTACATGTTGCGTTTGTTGGGATCCGATGAATAATGAATACTGTGCTATGTTGATTATCAATCTATCATCTATGTGTTGTTTATGATCTTGCATGCTCTCCGTTGCTAGTAGAGGCTCTGGCCAAGTTTTTGCTTGTAACTCCAAGAGGGAGTATTTATGCTCGATAGTGGGTTCATGCCTCCATTAAATCTGGGACAGTGACAGAAAGTTCTAAGGTTGTGGATGTGATGTTGCCACTAGGGATAAAACATCAATGCTATGTCTAAGGATATATTTATTGATTACATTACGCACCATACTTAATGCAATTGTCTGTTGTTTGCAACTTAATACTGGAGGGGGTTCGGATGATAACCTGAAGGTGGACTTTTTAGGCATAGATGCATGCTGGATAGCGGTCTATGTACTTTGTCGTAATGCCCAATTAAATCTCACAATACTCATCATAACATGTATGTGCATGGTCATGCCCTCTTTATTTGTCAATTGCCCAACTGTAATTTGTTCACCCAACATGCTTATTCTTATGGGAGAGACACCACTAGTGAACTGTGGACCCCGGTCTATTCTTTTACATCGAATACAATCAACTGCAATACTCGTTCTACTGTTTTCTGCAAACATCATCATCCACACTATACATCTAATCCTTTGTTACAGCAAGCCGGTGAGATTGACAACCTCACTGTCACGTTGGGGCAAAGTAATTTGGTTGTGTTGTGCAGGTTCCACGTTGGCGCCGGAATCCCTGGTGTTGCGCCGCACTACACTCCGCCGCCATCAACCTTCAACGTGCTTCTTGGCTCCTACTGGTTCGATAAACCTTGGTTTCTTACTGAGGGAAAACTTTCCGCTGTACGCATCACACCTTCCTCTTGGGGTTCCCAACGGACGCGTGCTGTACGCGTATCACTTGGGCATCACCAAGCTTAGATGCTTGAGTCTTCTTGAAATATGCAGGGATGAACCACGGGGGCATCCCCAAGCTTAGACTTTTCACTCTTCTTGATCGTATTATATCATCCTCCTCTCTTGATCCTTGAAAACTTCCTCCACACCAAACTCAAAACAATCTCATTAGAGGGTTAGTGCATAATCAAAAATTCTCATGATTCCCAACACTTCTGGACATTACCCAAGGCTACTGAAAGTTAATGGAGCAAAGAAATCCATTCAAACACAGTAAAAGAGGCAATGTGAAATAAAAGGCAGAATCTGTCAAAACAGAACAGTCCGTAAAGACGAATTTTTTAGAGGCACTTAACATGCTCAGATGAAGAGCTCAAATTGAATGAAAGTTGCGTACATATCTGAGGATTACTCATGAATTTTCGAGTTTTTTCCGAGTTTCCTACAGAGAGGTCTACTCAAATTCGTGACAGCTAGAAATCTGTTTCTGCGCAGAAATCCAAATCTAGTATCAACCTTACTATCAAAGACTTTACTTGGCACAACAATGCAATAAAGTAAAGATAAGGAGAGGTTGCTACAGTAGTAACAACTTCCAAGACACAAATATAAAACAAAAATTGCAGAAATAAAATAATGGGTAGTCTCCCATAAGCGCTTTTCTTTAACGTCTTTCAGCTAGGCGCAGAATGTGTAATTCAAGTAACATCAAGAGATGAAGCATCAACATCATAATTTGTTCTAATAATAGAATCAAAAGGCAACTTTATTCTCTTTCTAGGGAAGTGTTCCATACCTTTCTTAAGAGGGAATTCATACTTTATATTTCCTTCCTTCATATCAATAATAGCACCGACAGTTTGAAGAAAGGGTCTTCCCAAAATAATAGGACAAGATGCATTGCATTCAATATCCAAGACCAAAAAATCAACGGAGATAAGGTTATTTTTAACCGTAATGTGAACATTGTCTATCCTCCCCAAAGGTTTCTTTATAGAATTATCAGCGAGATTAACATCCAAATAACAATATTTCAATGGTGGCAAGTCAAGCATATCATAGAGTTTCTTAGGCATAACATAAATACTTGCACCAAGATCACATAAAGTATTACAATCAAAATCATTGACCTTCATTTTAATGATGGGCTCCCAACCATCTTCTAACTTCCTAGGAATAGAAGTTTCAAGTTTTAATTTCTCTTCTCTAGCTTTAATGAGAGCATTTGTAATATGTTTTGTAAAGCACAAATTTATAGCACTAGCATTAGGACTTCTAGCAAGTTTTTGCAAGAACTTAATAACTTCAGAGATATGACAATTATCAAAATTTAAACCATTATGATCTAAAGCAATGGGATCATCGTCCCCAATATTCTGAAAAATTTCAGCACTTTTATCACAAATAGTTTCAGCAGTTTCAGGCAATTTTGCACGCTTTGTATTAGGAGTAGAAACATTGCCAACACCAATTATTTTACCATTGATAGTAGGAGGTTTAGCAACATGTGAAGCATTGATGCTGGCGCACAGTTAACCAGTCCGTTGGGAACCCCAAGAGGAAGGTGTGATGCGTACAGCGGCAAGTTTTCCCTCAGTAAGAAACCAAGGTTTATCGAACCAGTAGGAGCCAAGAAGCACGTTGAAGGTTGATGGCGGCGGAGTGTAGTGCGGCGCAACACCAGGGATTCCGGCGCCAACGTGGAACCTGCACAACACAACCAAAGTACTTTGTCCCAACGTAACAGTGAGGTTGTCAATCTCACCGGCTTGCTGTAACAAAGGATTAGATGTATAGTCTGGATGATGATTGTTTGCAGAGAACAGTAGAACGAGTATTGCAGTAGATTGTATTCGATGTAAAGAATGAACCGGGGTCCACAGTTCACTAGTGGTGTCTCTCCGATAAGAATAAGCATGTTGGGTGAACAAATTATAGTTGGGCAATTGACAAATAAAGAGGGCATGACCATGCACATACATGTTATGATGAGTATTGTGAGATTTAATTGGGCATTACGACAAAGTACATAGACCGCTATCCAGCATGCATCTATGCCTAAAAAGTCCACCTTCAGGTTATCATCCGAACCCCCTCCAGTATTAAGTTGCAAACAACAGACAATTGCATTAAGTATGGTGCGTAATGTAATCAATAAATATATCCTTAGACATAGCATTGATGTTTTATCCCTAGTGGCAATAGCACATCCACAACCTTAGAGGTTGTTGTCACTCCCCCAGATTTAATGGAGGCATGAACCCACTATCGAGCATAAATACTCCCTCTTGGAGTTAAGAGCAAAAACTTGGCCAGAGCCTCTACTAATAACGGAGAGCATGCAAGATCATAAACAACACATAGATAATAGATTGATAATCAACATAGCATAGTATTCCATATTCATCAGATCCCAACAAACGCAACATGTAGCATTACAGATAGATGATCTTGATCATGTTAGGCAGCTCACAAGATCCAACAATGATAGCACAATTAGGAGAAGACGATCATCTAGCTACTGCTATGGACCCATAGTCCAGGGGTGAACTACTCACACATCGCTCCAGAGGCGACCATGGCGGTGAAGAGTCCTCCGGGAGATGATTCCCCTCTCCGGCAGGGTGCCGGAGGCGATCTCCTGAATCCCTCGAGATGGGATTGGTGGCGGCGGCGTCTCTGGAAGGTTTTCCGTATCGTGGCTCTCGAACTGGAGTTATTATCGACGAAGGCTTCTTATAGTCGGAGAGGTAGGTTTAGGGGCGACGCGAGGGGCCCACACAGTAGGCCGGCGCGGCCAGGGCTTGGGCCGTGCCGCCCTGGTGTGTGGCCGCCTCGTCGCCCCACTTCGTATCTCCCCCGGTGTTCTGGAAGCTTCATGGAAAAATAAGATCCTAGGCGTTGATTTCATCCAATTCCGAGAATATTTCCTTACTAGGATTTCTGAAACCAAAAACAGCAGAAAACAGCAACTGGCTCTTCGGCATCTTGTTAATAGGTTAGTGCCAGAAAATGCATAAATATGACATAAAGTATGTATAAAACATGTAGGTATCATCAATAAAGTAGCATGGAACATAAGAAATTATCGATACGTTGGAGACGTATCAGCATCCCCAAGCTTAGTTCCTACTCGTCCCGAGTAGGTAAACGATAACAAAGATAATTTCTGAAGTGACATGCCATCATAATCTTGATCACACTATTGTAAGCACATGTAATGAATGCAGCGATTCAAAGCAATGGTAAAGACAATGAGTAAACAACTGAATCATATAGCAAATACTTTTCATGAATAGTACTTTCAAGACAAGCATCAATAAGTCTTGCATAAGAGTTAACTCATAAAGCAATAAATTCATAGTAGAGGTATTGAAGCAACACAAAGGAAGATTAAGTTTCAGCGGTTGCTTTCAACTTGTAACATGTATATCTCATGGATATTGTCAACATAAATTAATATAATGAGTGCAATATGTAAGTATGTAGGAATCAATGCACAGTTAACACAAGTGTTTGGTTTTTGAGATGGAGAGAAATAGGTGAACCGACTCAACATAAAAGTAGAAGAAAGGCCCTTCGCAGAGGGAAGCATTGATTGCTATGTTTGTGCTAGAGCTTTGGTTTTGAAAACAAGAAACAATTTTGTCAACGGTAGTAATAAAGCATATGTATCATGTAAATTATATCCTACAAGTTGCAAGCCTCATGCATAGTATACCAATAGTGCCCGCACCTTGTCCTAATTAGCTCGGATTACCTGGATTATCATCGCAATACATATGTTTTAACCAAGTGTCACAAAGGGGTACCTCTATGCTTTGTACAAAGGTCTAAGGAGAAAGCTCGCATTGGATTTCTCGCTTTTGATTATTCTCAACTTAGACATCCATACCGGGACAACATAGACAACAGATAATGGACTCCTCTTTAATGCATAAGCATTTAGCAACAATTAATATTCTCATAAGAGATTGAGGATATTTGTCCAAAACTGAAACTTCCACCATGGATCATGGCTTTAGTTAGCGGCCCAATGTTCTTCTCTAACAATATGCATACTCAAACCATTCAACTCATGGTAAATCGCCCTTACTTCAGACAAGACGAACATGCATAGCAACTCACATGATATTCAACAAAGTGTAGTTGATGGCATCCCCAGGAACATGGTTATCGCACAACAAGCAACTTAATAAGAAATAAGATGCATAAGTACATATTCAATACCGCAATAGTTTTTAGGCTATTTGTCCCATGAGCTATATATTGCAAAGATAAAGGATAGAAATTTTAAAGGTAGCACTCAAGCAATTTACTTTGGAATGGCGGAGAAATACCATGTAGTAGGTAGGTATGGTGGACACAAATGGCATAGTGTTTGGCTCAAGGATTTTGGATGCATGAGAAGTATTCCCTCTCGATACAAGGCTTAGGCTAGCAAGGTTATTTGAAACAAACACAAGTATGAACCGGTACAGCAAAACTCACATAAAAGACATATTGTAAGCATTATAAGACTCTACACCGTCTTCCTTGTTGTTCGACCCTTACTAGAAATTATCTAGACCTTAGAGAGACCAATTATGCAAAACCAAATTTTAGCAAGCTCTATGTATTTCATCATTAATAGGTGCAAAGTATATGATGCAAGAGCTTAAACATGAGCACAACAATTGCCAAGTATCACATTATTCAAGTTATTATACCAATTACCACATGTAGCATTTCCCGTTTCCCACCATATAACAATTAACGAAGCAGTTTCAACCTTCGCCATGAACATTATGAGTAAAGTCTAAGGACATATTTGTCCATATGCAACAGCGGAGCGTGTCTCTCTCCCACACAATGAATGCTAGGATCCAACTTTATTCAAACAAAACAAAAACAAAAACAAACAGACGCTCCAAGCAAAGCACATAAGATGTGATGGAATAAAAATATAGTTTCATTAGAGGAACCTGATAATGTTGTCGATGAAGAAGGGGATGCCTTGGGCATACCCAAGCTTAGATGCTTGAGTCTTCTTGAAATATGCAGGGGTGAACCACCGGGGCATCCCCAAGCTTAGAGCTTTCACTCTCCTTGATCATATTGTATCATCCTCCTCTCTTGATCCTTGAAAACTTCCTCCACACCAAACTCAAAACAACTCATTAGAGGGTTAGTGCATTATCAAAATTCACATGTTCAGAGGTGACATAATCATTCTTAACACTTCTGGACATTGCACAAAGCTACTGAAAGTTAATGGAATAGAAAAATCCATCAAGCATAGCAAAACAGGCAATGCGAAATAAAAGGCAGAATCTGTCAAAACAGAACAGTCCGTAAAGACGAATTTCTAAGAGGCACCATACTTGATCAAATGAAAATGCTCAAATTGAATGACAGTTGCGTACATATATGCGGATCACTCACGTAAATTTTCCGAATTTTCTGAGTTACCTACAGAGAATTCTGCCCAAATTCGTGACAGCAAGAAATCTGTTTCTGTGCAGTAATCCAAATCTAGTATGAACCTTACTATCAAAGACTTTACTTGGCACAACAATGCAACAAAACTAAGATAAGGAGAGGTTGCTACAGTAGTAACAACTTCCAAGACTCAAATATAAAACAAAAGTGCAGTAGTAAAATCATGGGTTGTCTCCCATAAGCGCTTTTCTTTAACGCCTTTCAGCTAGGCGCAGAAAGTGTGTATCAAGTATTATCAAGAGACGAAGCATCAACATCATAATTTGTTCTATTGATAGAATCAAAAGGTAACTTCATTCTCTTTCTAGGGAAGTGTTCCATACCTTTCTTGAGAGGAAATTGATATTTAATATTACCTTCCTTCATATCAATAATAGCACCAACAGTTCGAAGAAAAGGTCTTCCCAATATAATGGGACAAGATGCATTGCATTCAATATCCAAGACAACAAAACCAACGGGGACAAGGTTATTGTTAACCGTAATGCGAACATTATCAACTCTCCCCAAAGGTTTCTTTGTAGAATTATCAGCAAGATTAACATCCAAATAACAATTTTTCAATGGTGGCAAGTCAAGCATATTATAGATTTTTCTAGGCATAACGGAAATACTTGCACCAAGATCACATAAGGCATTACAATCAAATTCATTGACCTTCATCTTAATGATGGGCTCCCAACCATCCTCTAACTTCCTAGGAATAGAAGCTTCGCGTTCTAATTTCTCTTCTCTAGCTTTTATGAGAGCATTTGTAATATGTTTTGTAAAGGCCAAATTTATAGCACTAGCATTAGGACTCTTAGCAAGTTTTTGTAAGAACTTTATAACTTCAGAGATGTGGCAATCATCAAAATCTAAACCATTATAATCTAAAGCAATGGGATCATTGTCCCCAATGTTGGAAAAAATTTCAGCAGTTTTATCACAGGTAGTTTCAGCAGTTTTAGCAGTTTCCGGCAGTTTTTCACGCTTTGCATTAGAAGTGGAAACATTGCCAACACCAATTATTTTACCATTGATAGTAGGAGGTGCAGCAAAATGTGGAGCATTAGCATTACTAGTGGTGGTAATAGTCCAAACTTTAGCTATATTATCTTCTTTAGCATTTTCTTCTTTTTCCCACCTAGCACGCAATTCGGCCATCAATCTTATATTCTCATTAATTCTAACTTGGATGGCGTTTGCTGTAGCAAATGAATTAATATCATTATTTTCATTAGGCATAACTTTCGATTTCAAAAGATCAACATCAGCAGCAAGACTATCGACTTTAGAAGCAAGTATATCAATTTTCCCAAACTTTTCTTCAACAGATTTGTTAAAAGCAGTTTGTGTACTAATAAATTCTTTAAGCATGGCTTCAAGTCCAGGGGGTGTGTTCCTATTATTGTTGTAAGAATTCCCATAAGAATTACCATAACCGTTACTATTATTATAAGGATATGACCTATAGTTGTTACTAGAATTGTTCCGATAAGCATTGTTGTTGAAATTATTATTTTTAATGAAGTTCACATCAACATGTTCTTCTTGGGCAACCAATGAAGCTAACGGAACATTATTAGGATCAACATTAATCCTACCATTCACAAGCATAGACATAATAGCATCAATATTATCACTCAATGAAGAGGTTTCTTCGACAGAATTTACCTTCTTACCTTGTGGAGCTCTTTTCATGTGCCATTCAGAGTAATTAATCATCATATTATCAAGAAGCTTTGTTGCGTCACCTAGAGTGATGGACATAAAGGTACCTCCAGCAGCTGAATCCAATAAGTTCCGCGAAGAAAAATTCAGTCCTGCATAAAAGGTTTGGATGATCATCCAAGTAGTCAGTCCATGGGTTGGGCAATTTTTAACCAAAGATTTCATTCTTTCCCAT
The DNA here is from genome assembly GCF_019359855.2 of Lolium perenne. Lineage (NCBI taxonomy): Eukaryota > Viridiplantae > Streptophyta > Magnoliopsida > Poales > Poaceae > Lolium > Lolium perenne. The sequence goes on along the minus strand of NC_067244.2, from coordinate 243,304,643 downwards.
GCTTGGGCAACATGCTCATTGTCCAATTGTTTAAAATTCATTATGATACTTCTCAAAGATATAATTTTAGCAGGAGGATAATATCTACCAATGAAAGCATCCTTACATTTAGTCCATGAATCAATACTATTCTTAAGCAGAGAAGCAACCAATCTTTAGCTCTTCCTCTTAATGAGAAATGAAACAATTTTAATTTTATAATGTCACCATCTACATCCTTATACTTTTTCATTTCACATAATTCAACAAAATTATTAAGATGGGCAGCAGCATCATCAGAACTAACACCAGAAAATTGCTCTCTCATAACAAGATTCAGTAAAGCAGGTTTAATTTCAAAGAATTCTGCTGTAGTAGCAGGTGGAGCAATAGGTGTGCATAAGAAATCATTATTATTTGTGGTTGTGAAGTCACACAACTTAGTATTTTCAGGAGTACCCATTTTAGCAATAGTAAATAAAGCAAACTAGATAAAGTAAATGCAAGTAACTAATTTTTTTGTGTTTTTAATATGGAGAACAAGACAGTAAATAAAGTAAAACTAGCAACCAATTTTTTTGTGTTTTGTTTTAGTGCAGCAAACAAAATAGTAAATAAAACAAAGCAAGACAAAAACAAAATAAAGAGATTGGAGGTGGAGACTCCCCTTGCAGCGTGTCTTGATCTCCCCGGCAACGGCGCCAGAAAATAGTCTTGATGCTGGCGCACAGTTAACCAGTCCGTTGGGAACCCCAAGAGGAAGGTGTGATGCGTACAGCGGCAAGTTTTCCCTCAGTAAGAAACCAAGGTTTATCGAACCAGTAGGAGCCAAGAAGCACGTTGAAGGTTGATGGCGGCGGAGTGTAGTGCGGCGCAACACCAGGGATTCCGGCGCCAACGTGGAACCTGCACAACACAACCAAATTACTTTGCCCCAACGTGACAGTGAGGTTGTCAATCTCACCGGCTTGCTGTAACAAAGGATTAGATGTATAGTGTGGATCATGATTGTTTGCAGAAAACAGTAGAACGAGTATTGCAGTAGATTGTATTCGATGTAAAGAATGGACCGGGGTCCACAGTTCACTAGTGGTGTCTCTCCGATAAGAATAAGCATGTTGGGTGAACAAATTACAGTTGGGCAATTGACAAATAAAGAGGGCATGACCATGCACATACATGTTATGATGAGTATTGTGAGATTTAATTGGGCATTACGACAAAGTACATAGACCGCTATCCAGCATGCATCTATGCCTAAAAAGTCCACCTTCAGGTTATCATCCGAACCCCCTCCAGTATTAAGTTGCAAACAACAGACAATTGCATTAAGTATGGAGCGTAATGTAATCAATAAATATATCCTTAGACATAGCATTGATGTTTTATCCCTAGTGGCAACAGCACATCCACAACCTTAGAGGTTGCTGTCACTCCCCCAGATTTAATAGAGGCATGAACCCACTATCGAGCATAAATACTCCCTCTTGGAGTTACAAGCAAAAACTTGGCCAGAGCCTCTACTAGCAACGGAGAGCATGCAAGATCATAAACAACACATAGATAATAGATTGATAATCAACATAGCAAAGTATTCCATATTCATCAGATCCCAACAAACGCAACATGTAGCATTACAGATAGATGATCTTGATCATGTTAGACAGCTCACAAGATCCAACAATGATAGCACAATTAGGAGAAGACGACCATCTAGCTATTGCTATGGACCCATAGTCCAGGGGTGAACTACTCACACATCACTCCGGAGGCGACCATGGCGGTGAAGAGTCCTCCGGGAGATGATTCCCCTCTCCGGTAGGGTGCCGGAGGCGATCTCCTGAATCCCCCGAGATGGGATTGGCGGCGGCGGCGTCTCTAGAAGGTTTTCCGTATCGTGGCTCTCGGTACTGGAGTTATTATCGACGAAGGCTTCTTATAGTCGGAGAGGTAGGTTTAGGGGCGACGCGAGGGGCCCACACAGTAGGCCGGCGCGGCCAGGGCTTGGGTCGCGCCGCCCTGGTGTGTGGCCGCCTTGTCGCCCCACTTCGTATCTCCCCCGGTGTTCTGGAAGCTTCGTGGAAAAATAAGATCATGGGCGTTGATTTCGTCCAATTCCGAGAATATTTCCTTACTAGGATTTCTGAAACCAAAAACAGCAGAAAACAGCAACTGGCTCTTCGGCATCTTGTTAATAGGTTAGTGCCGGAAAATGCATAAATATGACATAAAGTATGTATAAAACATGTAGGTATCATCAATAAAGTAGCATGGAACATAAGAAATTATCGATACGTTGGAGATGTATCAAGCATCAACATTACTAGTGGTGGTAATAGTCCAAACTTTAACTACATTATTTTCTTTAGCAAGTTTTTCTTCTCTTTCCCACCTAGCATGCAATTCAGCCATCATTCTAATATTGTCATTAATTCGAACTTGTATAGCGTTTGCTGTAGCAAATGACTTAATATCTTTAGTTTCATTAGGCATAACTTTCAATTTTAAAAGATCAACATCAGCAGCAAGACTATCAACCTTAGAAGCAAGAACATCAATTTTACCAAGCGTTTCCTCAACAGATTTGTTAAAAGCAGTTTGTGTACTAATAAATTCTTTAAGCATGACTTCAAGACCAGAGGGTACACTCCTACTATTGTTGTAAGAATTACCATAACCATTACTATTGTTAGAAGGATATGGCCTATAGTTGTTACCAAAATTATTCCTATAAGCATTGTTGTTGAAATTACTATTTTTAATGAAGTTCACATCAACAAGCTCTTCTTGAGCAACCAATGAAGCTAAATGAACATTATTAGGATCAACATTAGATCTACCATTAACAAGCATAGACATAATAACATCAATCTTATCACTCAAGGAGGAGGTTTCTTCAACAGAATTTACCTTCTTACCTTGTGGAGTCCTTTCAGTGTGCCATTCAGAGTAGTTGATCATCATATCATCAAGAAGCTTTGTTGTGGCACCCAAAGTGATGGACATAAAAGTACATCCAGCAGCTGAATCCAATAGGTTCCTCGAAGAAAAATTTAATCCTACATAAAAGGTTTGGATGATCATCCAAGTAGTTAGTCCATGGGTAGGTGTTATCACCGGAATTTGACCAAGTCAGAGGTGGGCCGCGATTAAGATGGGCTTGAAGATTATATACGGAAGAAATACGTGAATCGGCCTTATATGCAAAGTTTGGGCTAGCATGCCCGTGTATCTGTAATATAGTAGATCGTATCTTAGATTAGAAGATAGAGTTTGACCCGTGCACGGTTAGGTGCACGCCTGGATTAGAAAGTCCCCTGGACTATAAATATGTATCTAGGGTTTATGGAATAAACAACAACCAACGTTCAACCACAAATCAATCTCGGCGCATCGCCAACTCCTTCGTCTCGAGGGTTTCTACCGGTAAGCATCATGCTGCCTAGATCGCATCTTGCGATCTAGGCAGCACAAGCTTCATGTTGTTCATGCGTTGCTCGTACTGAAGCCTTTTTGATGGCGAGCAACGTAGTTATCATAGATATGTTAGGGTTAGCATTGTTCTTCGTATCATATGCTGTCGTAGTGCAACCCTTGCATATCTAGCCGCCCTTACACCTATCTTAGGTGTAGGGGCGGCACCCCGCTTGATCATTATTTAGTAGATCCGATCCGTTACGGTTGCTCCTTGTTCTACAAGGATTAGTTTAATATCTGCAATAGTTAGGCCTTACAAAGGGTTGGAGGATCCAGCGGCACGTAGGGTGTCGTTTGCTAGTCCTAAACAGGATGTTCCGGGGATCAACCTCGTGTTGGTTTTTAGGCCTTGTTTAGGATCGGCTTACGATCACCGTGCGTGGCCGCGAGGCCCAATCGTGAGTAGGATGATCCGATTATGCGGTGAAAACCCCAAATCATCGTAGATCGAGTTAGCTTTATCTTGATCAAGCAGGACCACCATATATTCGTGCACCTCGTACGAATCATGGGTGGATCGGCTCCTTGAGCCGATTCACAGGATAACCTGAGAGCCGATCGAGGCTCGTATTTAATGTTTACGTGTATGCCATGCAGGAAACTAAGCGAGGCATCTCCATCACCTTCCTGACCAGGTATAGGAGCAGGTGGCACGCCCTTGCATCAGCATCGGACGTGTGTGCCAGAAGCTTTGCGGGCCGTCGCTCGGAGGGACCAGGGCCAGCCGCAGCCCTAAGTTGTTCCCGGCTCTACTGTGTTGCCCGTCGCTGCCCGCCGGTGGGTTTCTGACGCCAACACATTCTGGCACGCCCGGTGGGACAATCGTCTTCATCAACCACATCGCCATCTACATCTGAGATGGCGGACGGCACGCCAGTCACGTACGAGGATCTGACCGACGAGCTCAAGAAGAAGTATGACGAGGTCAAAGCAATCCTCGAAGCCGACCTCATCGGCTCTTTTCACAGAACCCGTTCCCATGGCATCAGGTGGAAAGGGTTCTCACCTGAAGGCGCACTCGATGGAGTGGACCTCTCTGTCCCGTCAGAAGAACGCACCAGGTCCCTGCGTCAGGAGATTGGCTACATGGTGACTCACTCGCTGCATCGCCATTCTGAGAGCCTGGTGAATACTTTGGAGCGTGTCGCTTTTCGGATGATACAGGAAGTCATGAGGCACCAGTGCTCTCCGTCAGGACCAGTTCTTGGGACCTACCGAGGAGAAGTGCCACTTCAGTCCCGTCTCCCGTTGTCATTCGCGTTGGCGGCACCAGAAGTGCCTAATTCACCGGCATGCGCCGTTGACAGTGTTGAGGACGCTTACCCTGGGAGGTGCCAGCCAAGATGCTCGTTCAACATCAACATGGTGGAACTGGGGCACCGCCCTGATGAGGGTAGAGACGAGGGCAGCTGCTCTCATAGCGAAGATAAAGAGGAAGCCGCTCCATGCGATCGGCCCCGACGCTGCCAAAAGATCCTGGTGATGATCAAGATGGAAGCCGATTCTAGCGATCGGCCCGTATTATCCGTACCTCCTGCTCTCCCGGTATATGGCGTCGACCTCACAGGTGACGGAAAGCTAGGGTATGGGTTTACATCGGCTGATGAGCTAGAGGAAGTCGACATCGGTCCTGGGGATAAGCCGCGACCGACTTTTATCAGCAAGAAGTTGGATCCACAGCTCAGGGGGCAGATGATAGCTCTGTTAAAGGAATACCCAGATTGCTTTGCATGGGATTACACGGAGATGCCTGGGTTGGACAGGAGCATCATTGAACATCGGCTCCCCCTTAAGAAAGGATTTCGGCCGTTCCGACAACGAGCCCGTCAGATGAGGGCCGAAATTCTGGAAGAAGTCAAGAAGGAGATCGAGAAGATGTTGGCCGCTGGGTTCATCAGGCCGTGCAGGTACGCTGAGTGGATCTCCAGTATCGTTCCCGTAGAGAAGAAGGACGGCCGATGGCGTGTGGCCATCGATTTCCGAGATCTCAACAGAGCCACTCCAAAGGACGAGTATCCGATGCCTGTGGCAGAAACATTGATCAATGCAGCTGCTGGCCACAAGGTGTTGAGCTTCATGGATGGCAACGCCGGCTATAACCAAATCTTCATGGCTCCGGAAGATATACACAAGACTGCATTCAGAGTGCCAGGGGCAGTAGGCTTGTTTGAATATGTAGTCATGACCTTTGGGTTGAAGAATGCTGGTGCAACGTACCAACGAGCCATGAATTATATATTTCATGATCTGATCGGGAAGTTGGTGGAAATCTACATCGACAACGTGGTAGTCAAATCTGTCTCCATGGAGGGACACTTGGATGATTTACGGTGCGTCCTGGACCGAACTCGGAAGTTCGGACTGAGAATGAACCCGAAGAAGTGTGCTTTCGGTGTGACGGCTGGTCAGTTCCTAGGTTTTCTGGTTCATGAACGGGGAATTGAGATCGGCCTGAAGAGTCAAGAGGCGGTGCGCACCATGCAACCGCCCACCATGAAGAAGGAGCTCCAACGTCTCATCGGCAAGATCAATTTTGTTCGACGATTCATCTCTAATCTGTCAGGACGAATCGAGCCATTCATGGCACTGGTGAAGACTAAATCTGATGACGAATTTCAGCAAGCGAGAACAGCAGCGAGGCGTTTGATGAGATTAAACGGTATCTCGACGACGCCGCTGTGCTAGTTCCGCCGACAAGACAGGCCGTTCTACATCTACTTGTCAGTAGCTGACACGTCCATCGCTTCGGTAGTGGTGCAACTCTACGAGGGCGTTGAAAAGGTCATTTTCTACCTCAGCAGAAGGATGTTGGACGCGGAAACAAGGTATCCTGAGGTCGAGAAACTGTGCCTCTGCCTGTTCTTTACCTGCACCAAGCTGCATCACATCCTTTTGACGGCAGAGATCTTCGTCATATGCAAGTCAGATGTTGTCAAGCACATGCTGTCGGCCCCTGTTTTGAAAGGCCGACTGGGTAAGTGGATGTTTGCGTTGTCAGAGTTCGATCTCCGGTATCAGCCTGCGAAAGCAGTCAAAGGGCAAGCGTTGGCCGATCTCATAGCTGAGTGAATCAGTACTAATATAGCAGCACTATCTATACGCGCATGGGCTATGTTCTTCGATGGATCGGCTTGCGACGATGGTTGTGGCATCGGCATCCTGCTCGTGTCGCCTCGGGGGGCAGAATACTCCTTCTCCATCAGATTATCTACCCCTTGCACCAACAACGTAGCAGAGTATGAGGCGGTCCGTAAGGGGATGGAGTTGCTACTGGAAGCCGGGGCAGAGGCAGTAGACCTTTTTGGAGACTCCAAGTTGGTGATTAACCAGCTCACGGATGAATATAAGTGCGAGAGTGAATCGCTTTTCCCATATTGGATGGAATGCCGTGAGTTGATGACACAGTTTCGGTACATCAACTTTAATTGGGTCCCAAGATCCCAAAACACCGAGGCCAACAATCTCGCACAGATGGCGTCAGGCTACATAGATATACCTGACGGGTCGGAAGTTCAGGTACAATTCCTGGAACAGGATGATTGGAGAGCCGAAATCTTCAATTACTTAAAAGATTCGGCTCGGGGGGCACCTAAACGGATAAGATACAAAGCCATGAAGTATGTCCTCATAGGGGACGACATGTTCTACAGGACGTTGGAAGGGTTGCTACTCAAGTGCCTGGGACCAACTGAGTCTAATCGGCTCTTACATGAGGTGCATGAAGGCGCCTGTGGAACTCATCAGTCGGCTCATAAGATGAAGTGGCTAATCAGGCGATCAGGGTTTTATTGGCCCACCATGCTTGAAGATTGCTTCAATTACTACAAGGGGTGCCAAGCGTGCCAGATGTTCGGGAAGATTCAGATGGTACCAGTGATGCGTGTGGTTGGCACGTCCGTTGGGAACCCCAAGAGGAAGGTGTGATGCGCACAGCGGCAAGTTTCCCTCAGTAAGAAACCAAGGTTTAATCGGACCAGTAGGAGTCAAGAAGCACGTTGAAGGTTGATGGCGGCGAGATGAAGTGCGGCGCAACACCAGGGTTTCCGGTGCCAACGTGGAACCTGCACAACACAACCAAAGTACTTTGCCCCAACGAAACAGTGAGGTTGTCAATCTCACCGGCTTGCTGTAACAAAGAGTTAACCGTATTGTGTGGAAGATGATTGTTTGCAGAAAACAGTAGAACAAGTATTGCAGTAGATTGTATTTCAGTAAAGAGAATTGGACCGGGGTCCACAGTTCACTAGAGGTGTCTCTCCCATAAGACGAACAGCATGTTGGGTGAACAAATTACAGTTGGGAAATTGACAAATAAAGAGAGCATGACCATGCACATACATATCATGATGAGTATAGTGAGATTTAATTGGGCATTACGACAAAGTACATAGACCGCCATCCAACTGCATCTATGCCTAAAAAGTCCACCTTCAGGTTATCATCCGAACCCCCTCCAGTATTAAGTTGCTAACAACAGACAATTGCATTAAGTATTGCGCGTAATGTAACTAGTGACTACATCCTTGAACATAGCACTAATGTTTTATCCCTAGTGGCAACAGCACATCCATAACCTTAGAGGTTCTTGTCACCCCTCCAGATTCATGGAGACATGAACCCACTATCGAGCATAAATACTCCCTCTTGGAGTTACTAGCATCAACTTGGCCAGAGCATCTACTAATAACGGAGAGCATGCAAGATCATAAACAGCACATAGACATAGCTTTGATAATCAACATAACAAGTATTCTCTATTCATCGGATCCCAACAAACGCAACATATAGAATTACAGATAGACGATCTTGATCATGTTAGGCAGCTCACAAGATCCGACAATGATAGCACAATGGGGAGAAGACAACCATCTAGCTACTGCTATGGACCCATAGTCCAGGGGTAGACTACTCACACATCACACCGGAGGCGACCATGGCGGTGTAGAGTCCTCCGGGAGATGATTCCCATCTCCGGCAGGGTGCCGGAGGCGATCTCCTGGATCCCCCGAGATGGGATCGGCGGCGGCGGCGTCTCTGGAAGGTTTTCCGTATCGTGGTTCTCGGTACTGGGGGTTTCGTCACGGAGGCTTTTTATAGGCGGAAGGGCAGGTCAAGAGGCGGCACGGGGGCCCCACACCATAGGGCCGCGCGGCCAAGGGGGGGGCCGCGCCGCCCTAGGGTGTGGCCCCTCCGTGGCCCCTCTTCATCTCTCCTTCGGACTTCTGGAAGCTTCGTGGAAAAATAGGCCCCTGGGCTTTGATTTCGTCCAAATCCGAGAATATTTCCTTACTAGGATTTCTGAAACCAAAAACAGCAGAAAACAAAGAATCGGCACTTCGGCATCTTGTTAATAGGTTAGTTCCAGAAAATGCACGAATATGACATAAAGTGTGCATAAAACATGTAGATAACATCAATAATGTGGCATGGAACATAAGAAATTATCGATACGTCGGAGACGTATCAGCATCCCCAAGCTTAGTTCTGCTCGTCCCGAGCAGGTAAAACGATAACACAGATAATTTCTGGAGTGACATGCCATCATAATCTTGATCATACTATTTGTAAAGCATATGTAGTGAATGCAGCGATCAAAACAATGTATATGACATGAGTAAACAAGTGAATCATAAAGCAAAGACTTTTCATGAATAGCACTTCAAGACAAGCATCAATAAGTCTTGCATAAGAGTTAACTCATAAAGCAATAATTCAAAGTAAAGGCATTGAAGCAACACAAAAGAAGATTAAGTTTCAGCGGTTGCTTTCAACTTGTAACATGTATATCTCATGGATATTGTCAACATAGAGTAATATAATAAGTGCAATAAGCAAGTATGTAGGAATCAATGCACAGTTCACACAAGTGTTTGCTTCTTGAGGTGGAGAGAAATAGGTGAACTGACTCAACATTGAAAGTAAAAGAATGGTCCTCATAGAGGAAAAGCATCGATTGCTATATTTGTGCTAGAGCTTTGATTTTGAAAACATGAAACAATTTTGTCAACGGTAGTAATAAAGCATATGCATCATGTAAATTATATCTTATAAGTTGCAAGCCTCATGCATAGTGTACTAATAGTGCCCGCACCTTGTCCTAATTAGCTTGGACTACCGGATCATCACAATGCATTGTTTTTACCAAGTGTCACAAAGGGGTACCTCTATGCCGCTTTGTACAAAGGTCTAAGGAGAAAGCTCGCATTGGATTTCTCGCTATTGATTATTCTTCAACTTAGACATCCATACCGGGACAACATAGACAACAGATAATGGACTCCTCTTTTATGCATAAGCATATAACAACAATTAATAATTTTCTCATTTGAGATTTGAGGATTGTTGTCCAAAATCAAACTTCCACCATGGAGCAAGGCTTTAGGTAGCGGCCCACTGTACTTCTCTAACATAAGCATCCTTACCCCTCCGGTGGTAAATCTCTCTGACATCCCACAAGACGGACATGCATAGCAACTCACAAGAAATTCAACAATGAATAGTTGATGGCGTCCCCAGTGAACATGGTTATCGCACAACAAGCAACTTAATAAGAGATAAAGTGCATAATTACATATTCAATACCACAATAGTTTTTAAGCTATTTGTCCCATGAGCTATATATTGCAAAGGTGATGATGGAATTTTAAAGGTAGCACTCAAGCAATTTACTTTGGAATGGCGGAAAATACCATGTAGTATAGGTAGGTATGGTGGACACAAATGGCATAGTGGTTGGCTCAAGTATTTTGGATGCATGAGAAGTATTCCCTCTCGATACAAGGTTTAGGCTAGCAAGGCTTATATGAAACAAACACAAGGATGAACCGGTGCAGCAAAACTCACATAAAAGGCATATTGAAAACATTATAAGACTCTACACCGTCTTCCTTGTTGTTCAAACTCAATACTAGAAATTATCTAGACCTTAGAGAAACCAAATATGCAAACCAAATTTTAGCATGCTCTATGTATTTCTTCATTAATGGGTGCAAAGCATATGATGCAAGAGCTTAAACATGAGCACAACAATTGCCAAGTATCACATTACCCAAGACATTTATAGCAATTACTACATGTATCATTTTCCAATTCCAACCATATAACAATTTAACGAAGGAGAAACTTCGCCATGAATACTATGAGTAGAAACCAAGGACATACTTGTCCATATGCTACAGCGGAGCGTGTCTCTCTCCCATAAAGTGAATGCTAGGATCCATTTTATTCAAACAAAACAAAAAACAAAAACAAACCGACGCTCCAAGAAAAAGCACATAAGATGTGATGGAATAAAAATATAGTTTCAGGGGAGGAACCTGATAATGTTGTCGATGAAGAAGGGGATGCCTTGGGCATCCCCAAGCTTAGACGCTTGAGTCTTCTTGATATATGCAGGGGTGAACCACCGGGGCATCCCCAAGCTTAGAGCTTTCACTCTCCTTGATCATGTTGCATCATACTCCTCTCTTGATCCTTGAAAACTTCCTCCACACCAAACTCGAAACAACTCATTAGAGGGTTAGTGCACAATATAAATTGATATATTCAGAGGTGACACAATCATTCTTAACACTTCTGGACATTGCATAATGCTACTGGACATTAGTGGATCAAAGAAATTCATCCAACATAGCAAAAGAGGCAATGCGAAATAAAAGGCAGAATCTGTCAAAACAGAACAGTTCGTATTGACGAATTTTAAAATGGCACCAGACTTGCTCAAATGAAAATTCTCAAATTGAATGAAAGTTGTGTACATATCTGAGGATCATGCACGTAAATTGGTTTAATTTTCTGAGCTACCTACAGGGAGGTGGACCCAGATTCGTGACAGCAAAGAAATCTGGAACTGTGCAGTAATCCAAATCTAGTACTTACTTTTCTATCAACGGCTTAACTTGGCACAACAAAACACAAAACTAAGATAAGGAGAGGTTGCTACAGTAGTAAACAACTTCCAAGACACAAAATAAAAACAAAGTACTGTAGATAAAAACATGGGTTGTCTCCCATAAGCGCTTTTCTTTAACGCCTTTCAGCTAGGCGCAGAAAGTGTGTATCAAGTATTATCAAGAGACGAAGTGTCAACATCATAATTTGTTCTCATAATAGAATCAAAAGGTACCTTCATTCTCTTTCTAGGGAAGTGTTCCATACCTTTCTTGAGAGGAAATTGATATTTTATATTACCTTCCTTCATATCAATAATAGCACCAACAGTTCGAAGAAAAGGTCTTCCCAATATAATGGGACAAGATGCATTGCATTCAATATCCAAGACAACAAAATCAAAGGGAACAAGGTTATTGTTAATGGTAATGCGAACATTATCAACTTTACCCAAAGGTTTCTTTGTAGAATGATCAGCAAGATTAACATTCAAATAACAATTTTTCAGCGGTGGCAAGTCAAGCATATTATAAATTTTCTCAGGCATAACAGAAATACTTGCACCAAGATCACATAAAGCATTACAATCAAAATCTTTAACCTTCATCTTAATGATGGGCTCCCAACCATCCTCTAGCTTTTTAGGAATAGAGGCTTCACGCTCTAATTTCTCTTCTCTAGCTTTTATGAGAGCATTTGTAATATGATGCGTGAAAGCCAAATTTATAGCACTAGCGTTAGGACTTTTAGCAAGTTTTTGCAAGAACTTTATAACTTCAGAGATGTGGCAATCATCAAAATTCAAACCATTATAATCTAAAGCAATGGGATCATCATCCCCAATGTTGGAAAAAATTTCAGCAGCTTTATCACAAGCAGTTTCAGCAGTTTTAGCAGTTTCAGGCAATTTTTCGCGCTTTGCATTAGAAGTGGAAACATTGCTAACACCAATTCTTTTATTAGTATTAGTAGGAGGTGCAGCAACATGTGTAGCATTAGCATTACTAGTGGTGGTAATAGTCCAAACTTTAGCTATATTCTTCTCTTTAGCTAGTTTTTCATTTTCTTCTCTATCCCACCTAGCACGCAGTTCAGCCATTAATCTTATATTCTCATTAATTCTAACTTGAATGGCATTTGCTGTAGTGGTAATTTTATTATGATGATTCTCATTAGGCAAAACTTTTGATTTCAAAAGATCAACATCAACAGCAAGACTATCGACTTTAGAAGCAAGTATATCAATTTTCCCAAGCTTTTCTTCAACAGATTTGTTAAAAGCAGTTTGTGTACTAATAAATTCCTTAAGCATGGCTTCAAGTCCAGGGGGTGAACTCCTATTATTGTTGTAAGAATTCCCATAAGAATTACCATAGCCGTTGCCATTATTATAAGGATATGGCCTATAGTTGTTACTAGAATTGTTCCTAAGCATTGTTGTTGAAATTATTATTTTTAATGAAGTTTACATCAACATGTTCTTCTTGTGCAACCAATGAAGCTAACGGAACATTATTAGGATCAATATTAGTCCTATCATTCACAAGCATAGACATAATAGCATCAATCTTATCACTCAAGGAAGAGGTTTCTTCGACAGAATTTACCTTCTTACCTTGTGGAGCTCTTTCCGTGTGCCATTCAGAGTAGTTGATCATCATATTATCAAGAAGCTTTGTTGCTTCACCAAGAGTGATGGACATAAAGGTACCTCCAGCAGCTGAATCCAATAAATTCCGTGAAGAAAAATTTAGTCCTGCATAGAAGGTTTGGATGATCATCTAAGTAGTCAGTCCATGGGTTGGGCAATTTTTAACCAGAGATTTCATTCTTTCCCAAGCTTGAGCAACATGTTCAGTATCTAATTGTTTAAAATTCATTATGCTACTCCTCAAAGATATAATTTTAGCAGGGGGATAATATCTACCAATAAAAGCATCCTTGCATTTAGTCCATGAATCAATACTATTCTTAGGCAAGAGATAGCAACCAATCTTTAGCTCTTCCTCTTAATGAGAAAGGGAACAATTTTAGTTTAATAATATCACCATCTACATCTTTATATTTTTGCATTTCACATAGTTCAACAAAATTATTAAGATGGGCAGCAGCATCATCAGAACTAACACCAGAAAATTGCTCTCGCATAACAAGATTCAGTAAAGCAGGTTTAATTTCAAAGAATTCTGCTGTAGTAGCAGGTGGAGCAATAGGTGTGCATAAGAAATCATTATTATTTGTGGTTGTGAAGTCACACAACTTAGTGTTTTCAGCGTTGGCCATTTTAGCAACAGTAAATAAAACAAACTAGATAAAGTAAATGCAAGTAAACTAATTTTTTTGTGTTTTTGATATAGCAAACAAGATAGCAAGTAAAGTAAAACTAGCAACTAATTTTTTTGTATTTTGATTTAGTGCAGCAAACAAAGTAGTAAATAAAACTAAGCAAGACAAAAACAAAGTAAAGAGATTGAGAAGTGGAGACTCCCCTTGCAGCGTGTCTTGATCTCCCCGGCAACGGCGCCAGAAATTTGCTTGATGCGTGTGGTTAGCACGTCCGTTGGGAACCCCAAGAGGAAGGTGTGATGCGCACAGTGGCAAGTTTCCCTCAGTAAGAAACCAAGGTTTAATCGGACCAGTAGGAGTCAAGAAGCACGTTGAAGGTTGATGGCAGCGAGATGAAGTGCGGCGCAACACCAGGGATTCCGGCGCCAACGTGGAACCTGCACAACACAACCAAAGTACTTTGCCCCAACGAAACAGTGAGGTTGTCAATCTCACCGGCTTGCTGTAACAAAGAGTTAACCGTATTGTGTGGAAGATGATTGTTTGCAGAAAACAGTAGAACAAGTATTGCAGTAGATTGTATTTCAGTAAAGAGAATTGGACCGGGGTCCACAGTTCACTAGAGGTGTCTCTCCCATAAGACGAACAGCATGTTGGGTGAACAAATTACAGTTGGGCAATTGACAAATAAAGAGAGCATGACCATGCACATACATATCATGATGAGTATAGTGAGATTTAGTTGGGCATTACGACAAAGTACATAGACCGCCATCCAACTGCATCTATGCCTAAAAAGTCCACCTTCAGGTTATCATCCGAACCCCCTCCAGTATTAAGTTGCTAACAACAGACAATTGCATTAAGTATTGCGCGTAATGTAACTAGTGACTACATCCTTGAACATAGCACTAATGTTTTATCCCTAGTGGCAACAGCACATCCATAACCTTAGAGGTTCTTGTCACCCCTCCAGATTCACGGAGACATGAACCCACTATCGAGCATAAATACTCCCTCTTGGAGTTACTAGCATCAACTTGGCCAGAGCATCTACTAATAACGGAGAGCATGCAAGATCATAAACAGCACATAGACATAGCTTTGATAATCAACATAACAAGTATTCTCTATTCATCGGATCCCAACAAACGCAACATATAGAATTACAGATAGACGATCTTGATCATGTTAGGCAGCTCACAAGATCCAACAATGATAGCACAATGGGGAGAAGACAACCATCTAGCTACTGCTATGGACCCATAGTCCAGGGGTAGACTACTCACACATCACACCGGAGGCGACCATGGCGGTGTAGAGTCCTCCGGGAGATGATTCCCCTCTCCGGCAGGGTGCCGGAGGCGATCTCCTGGATCCCCCGAGATGGGATCGGCGGCGGCGGCGTCTCTGGAAGGTTTTCCGTATCGTGGCTCTCGGTACTGGGGGTTTCGTCACGGAGGCTTTTTATAGGCGGAAGGGCGGGTCAAGAGGCGGCACGGGGGCCCCACACCACAGGGCCGCGCGGCCAAGGGGGGGGGCCGCGCCGCCCTAGGGTGTGGCCCCTCCGTGGCCCCTCTTCGTCTCTCCTTCGGACTTCTGGAAGCTTCGTGGAAAAATAGGCCCCTGGGCTTTGATTTCGTCCAATTCCGAGAATATTTCCTTACTAGGATTTCTGAAACCAAAAACAAGTAAAACAAAGAATCGGCACTTCGGCATCTTGTTAATAGGTTAGTTCCAGAAAATGCACGAATATGACATAAAGTGTGCATAAAACATGTAGATAACATCAATAATGTGGCATGGAACATAAGAAATTATCGATACGTCGGAGACGTATCAACCAGCATCAGCGATGAACCCTATCATCAAGCCTTGGCCGTTCAGGGGGTGGGGCATGGATATGATCGGCAAAATCCATCCGGCGTCGAGTAAAAAACATGAATGGATTTTGGTTATCACAGATTACTTCACCAAGTGGGTGGAAGCCGTCCCTATGAAGAAGGTGAAATCAGAAGATGTGATCAAGTTTGTGAAAGAACACGTCATTCATAGGTTCGGGATTCCCCAAACTATCATGACCGATGGAGGTTCGGTCTTTGTTTCTAAAGAATTCAGGAAGTTCTATGATGACATGGGGATTAAACTGATCCGATCATCTCCGTACTATGCTCAAGCTAATGGGCAAGCTGAAGCGTCCAATCAGAGCTTAATCAAGCTGATCAAGAGAAAGATTGACGAGAACCCTAGGGATTGGCATGAGAAGTTATCAGAAGCGTTATGGGCCTACCGCATGTCGTGCCATGGAGCTATAAAGACTTCACCGTACCAGCTTGTCTATGGACAGGAAGCCGTATTACCTTGGGAAATTACGGCTGGATCGAGACGTGTCACGTTTCAGAATGATCTGACAGCGGAAGAATATGCAGCTTTGATGAGTGACACTATTGAGGACGCAACAGAACTTAGGCTTTGGTCGTTAGAAAAGATTAAGGAGAACAAAGCCAGGGTAGCTCGTGCCTACAATAAGAAGGTTAGACCAAAGGAGTTTCAAGTTGGTGATCTAGTATGGGAAGCTGTGTTGCCGTTAGGAACCAGGGACAAGGCATATGGCAAATGGTCTCCTAATTGGCACGGTCCGTACAAAGTCGTCCAGGCCTTGAAGGGTAATGCATACATGTTGGAAGAGTTGGACGGCGAGAAGTTCCCAGTAGCCGTCAATGGTCAACACCTCAAGAAGTATTTCCCAAGCATGTGGGATGATGGGCAGTAAGGTATGGAGGCCGATTTAAAATCGGCCAGTAAAAAAAAATCACAGCCGATGCGCAGACATCGACTTGAGAAAACATACGGAGATAACAGTATGCAAATATAGCCGATGCACAGGCATCGACTTCAGAATAACAAAGCCGATACGCTGATATGGACTCTAGAGGAATAAGCTCAAATTAGCAAGTTAACGGAATCGGTTCAGACCAGAAGTCATGATGTGTGAGACGAATCTCCTAATGGGTTGCTGAGGAGTTCAATCTGATGGTTTGGACGATAATTAGGCATGTTGGACCGCGTGGTTAGGCAACAGCTTGGCCTCAGATTGCAATGCGAGCCGATGTCGTCCTGCTATCGGCTCTTTGTACGGCGACTCCATTCGACGATCGGCAAAGTCGATAAGGAAGCGAAATTAATTGATGAATATTTTCTTCATTAATAAAGGGATTTCTTACAAAGAAAGAGCCGATTGTTCAGGGAAGAAGAGGGCAAAAGCCAACTACTACTACTGATCCCTAATCTAGGGGCCGTTGCTGCCCTCGTCGTCGCTGCCTCCAGCACAGCTGCTGATAGGCTCCTCATCGGAGCTTCCGTAGCCTTCTACAGGAGCCTCATCTTCCTCATCATCGTCATCGCTGTCGTCGTCCCACCAGGTGCGGAGGCGCTTCGCTGGTGGGTAACCTTCAAGGGAGTCGTCATCGTCCTCCTCCGCTTCTTCCTCGGAGGAGGTGAAATCGTCCCAGGAGAAGCGGTCGTCCTCGCTCTCCGCCTCCTCTTCCCCTTCGACGAGGAATTGAAGGTCGCCCTCTCCATCGGTCAGGGATTTGTCATCCTCAGACCAGATGGAGGAATCATGTTCCTCCTTGTCCCACGTCGTCGGGGCGAGAATGTCGTGCGCCGCCAACGAGCCCCACTCCGGCGTCGGCTCGCGAGATGAGGAAGAGTCAGAGAAGACCGACGAGGTGGAGGAAGAAGAAGAGGAAGACATGGCTATGGGAGATTGGGGGTTTTTTGGGTGCCGATGGCCAGAACAGAGCAAAGGGATGAAGTGGCAAACTGCTCAGGGCGGTTAAATAAATGGGGCTATAGTAGAAATTCAATGCCACGGCAGTTTCCGAGGAGGCGGTGCCCAAAGACAGCGGTCAAATCACGCGGAATAGTTGAGAAGGCAGGACATCATGATGAGGAATGCTGCGGTGATTCTGCTCTGCCATGACATGACCCGACGAAGAAAAATAGAGTGATTTTGGAATTATCAATTCCAAAACCAGGGGGGCATGTGTTATCACCGGAATTTGACCAAGTCAGAGGTGGGCCGCGATTAAGATGGGCTTAAAGATTATATACGGAAGAAATACGTGAATCGGCCTTATATGCAAAGTTTGGGCTAGCATGCCCGTGTATCTGTAATATAGTAGATCGTATCTTAGATTAGAAGATAGAGTTTGACCCGTGCACGGTTAGGTGCACGCCTGGATTAGAAAGTCCCCTGGACTATAAATATGTATCTAGGGTTTATGGAATAAACAACAACCAACGTTCAACCACAAATCAATCTCGGCGCATCGCCAACTCCTTCGTCTCGAGGGTTTCTACCGGTAAGCATCATGCTGCCTAGATCGCATCTTGCGATCTAGGCAGCACAAGCTTCATGTTGTTCATGCGTTGCTCGTACTGAAGCCTTTTTGATGGCGAGCAACGTAGTTATCATAGATATGTTAGGGTTAGCATTGTTCTTCGTATCATATGCTGTCGTAGTGCAACCCTTGCATATCTAGCCGCCCTTACACCTATCTTAGGTGTAGGGGCGGCACCCCGCTTGATCATTATTTAGTAGATCCGATCCGTTACGGTTGCTCCTTGTTCTACAAGGATTAGTTTAATATCTGCAATAGTTAGGCCTTACAAAGGGTTGGAGGATCCAGCGGCACGTAGGGTGTCGTTTGCTAGTCCTAAACAGGATGTTCCGGGGATCAACCTCGTGTTGGTTTTTAGGCCTTGTTTAGGATCGGCTTACGATCACCGTGCGTGGCCGCGAGGCCCAATCGTGAGTAGGATGATCCGATTATGCGGTGAAAACCCCAAATCGTCGTAGATCGAGTTAGCTTTATCTTGATCAAGCAGGACCACCATATATTCGTGCACCTCGTACGAATCATGGGTGGATCGGCTCCTTGAGCCGATTCACAGGATAACCTGAGAGCCGATCGAGGCTCGTATTTAATGTTTACGTGTATGCCATGCAGGAAACTAAGCGAGGCATCTCCATCACCTTCCTGACCAGGTATAGGTCCGGTGGCACGCCCTTGCATCAGCATCGGACGTGTGTGCCAGAAGCTTTGCGGGCCGTCGCTCGGAGGGACCAGGGCCAGCCGCAGCCCTAAGTTGTTCCCGGCTCTACTGTGTTGCCCGTCGCTGCCCGCCGGTGGGTTTCTGACGCCAACAGTAGGGCAATTCTTTACCAAGGATTTCATTCTTTCCCATGCTTGGGCAACATGTTCATTATCCAATTGCTTAAAATTCATAATGCTACTTCTCAAAGATATAATTTTAGCAGGAGGATAATATCTTCCAATGAAAGCATCTTTACATTTAGTCCATGAATCAATACTATTCTTAGGCAAAGATAGCAACCAATCTTTAGCTCTTCCTCTTAAGGAGAAAGGAAACAATTTCAGTTTTATAATGTCCCCATCTACATCTTTATACTTTTTCATTTCACAAAGTTCAACAAAATTATTAAGATGGGCAATAGCATCATCAGTACTAACACCAGAAAATTGCTCTCTCATAACAAGATTTAGTAAAGCAGGTTTAATCTCATAAAATTCTGCTGTAGTAGCAGGTGGAGCAATAGGAGTGCATATGAAATCATTATTATTTCTGCTAGTGAAGTCACACAACTTAGTGTTCTCAGGAGTATTCATTTTAACAATAATAAAAATAAACTAAGCAAACTAAATTAAATAAAGTAAAGCAAGTAACTAATTTTTGTGTGTTTTTGATATAAAGAAAGCAAACAAGACAGAAAATAAAATAAAGTAAAGCAAGACAATAAACAAAGTAAAGAGATTGGATGTGAGAGACTCCCCTTGCAGCATGTCTTGATCTCCCGGCAACGGCGCCAGAAAAAGAGCTTGATAACGCGTAAAGCACACGTCCGTTGGGAACCCCAAGAGGAAGGTGTGATGCGTACAACAGCAAGTTTTCCCTCAGTAAGAAACCAAGGTTATCGAACCAGTAGGATTTGAAGGCCGCGTGAAGGTTGTTGGTGAAGGAGTGTAGTGCAGCGCAACACCAGGGATTCCGGCGCCAACGTGGAATCTGCACAACGCAATCAAAATACTTTGCCCCAACTTAACAGTGAGGTTGTCAATCTCACCGGCTTGCTGTAAACAAAGGATTAAACGCGTGGTCTGGAGAATGATGTTTGTTTGCAAAGAACAACAGAGAACAGTGATTACAATAGATAGTATTTCAGATGTAAAAGAATGGACCGGGGTCCACAGTTCACTGGTGGTGTCTCTCCAATAAGATAAATAGCATGTTGGGTGAACAAATTACAGTTGGGCAATTGACAAATAGAGAGGGCATAACAATGCACATACATATCATGATGACTAATATGAGATTTACTTAGGGCATTACGACAAAGAACATAGACCGCTATCCAGCATGCATCTATGCCTAAAAATTCCACCTTCGGGTTAGCATCCGCACCCCTTCCAGTATTAAGTTGCAAACAACAAACAATTGCATTAAGTACTGTGCGTAATGTAAACAATACAAATATCCTTAGACAAAGCATTGTTGTTTTATCCCCAGTGGCAACAGCACATCCATAACCTTAGAACTTTCTGTCACTGTCCCAGATTCAATGGAGGCATGAACCCACTATCGAGCATAAATACTCCCTCTTGGAGTTACAAGTATCAACTTGGCCAGAGCCTCTACTAGCAACGGAGAGCATGCAAGATCATAAACAACACATATATGATAGATCAATAATCAACTTGACATAGTATTCCATATTCATCGGATCCCAACAAACACAACATGTAGCATTACAAATAGATGATCTTGATCATGATAGGTAGCTCACAAGATCTAAACATGATAGCACAAGAGGAGAAGACAACCATCTAGCTACTGCTATGGACCCATAGTCCAAGGATGAACTACTCACGCATCAATCCGGAGGCATGCATGGTGATGTAGAGCCCTCTGGTGATGGTTCCCCTCTCCGGCAGGGTGCCGGAGGCGATCTCCAGAATCCCCCAAGATGGGATTGGCGGCGGCGGCGTCACAGTAACTTTTCTTGTATTGTGGCTCTCGGTAATAGGGTTTTCGCGACGAAGAGATTATATAGGCGAAGGGGCAGAGTCAGGGGACGCTCGAGGGGCCCACCCCATAGGGCGGCGCGGCCAGGGGTGGGGCCGCGCCCCCCTAGGGTGTGGCCGCCTCGTCGCCCCTCTTCGTCTCCTCTTCGGACTTCTGGAGGCTCCGTGAAAAATAAGACCATGGGCTTTTGTTTCGTCCAATTCCGAGAATATTTCCTGTGTAGGATTTCTGAAACCAAAAACAGCAGAAAACAGGAACTGGCGCTTCGGCATCTTGTTAATAGGTTAGTGCTGGAAAATGCATCAAAATGATATAAAGTGTATATAAAATATGTGAGTATTGTCATAAAACTAGCATGGAACATAAGAAATTATAGATACGTTTGAGACGTATCACCATCCCAGTTCATAGGGCTTACGCGCATCCCTAGATCGTAAATTTAAACACGATAATATAAAATATATATTACAAAATATATATTGTCAGAAAGCTTGGATGTTCTACTTTCTAATGATATAATTTTTATGTTGTATAATTATTATTATGTTGCCAAATTGATAACCTAGGAATACGCGCAAGCCCTATGAACTGGGACGGAGGGAGTATGCACTGGTAGAAATTGGGCTTTAGTCGCGGTTCGCAAAGGCCATTAATCCCGTTTGCGCAACCGGGACCAATTATGCGCGACTAAAGGCCCCCCTTTAGTCGCGGTTGCTTACGAACCGTGACTAAAGGCCCGTCCATGTGGGCGGCAGGCGCTCGTCGGGCGGAGGACCTTTAGTCGTGTTTCGCCAGGCCAACCGGGACTAAAGGTCTCCGCAGGTTTAGGGTTTTAGCCCCATGATGTCTACGGGAGCTTCTATTCTTGTAGACAGTGTTGGGCCTCCAAGAGCTGAGGTTTGTAGAACAGCAGCAAGTTTCCCTTAAGTGGATCACCCAAGGTTCATCGATCTCAGGGAGGAAGAGGTCAAAGATATCCCTCTCATGCAACCCTGCAACCACAAAGCAAGAAGTCTCTTGTGTCCCCAACACACCTAATAGGTGCACTAGTTCGGCGAAGAGATAGTGAAATACAGGTGGTATGAATAAGTATGAGCAGTAGCAATGGCACCAGAAAAGTGCTTTGCCCAGGACTGGCGTGTAGTGATGGATGGTGGTAATATTGCAGGCAGTACAGATATAGTAAAACAACAAACAAGCAGCGATAGTAGTATTTAGGAACAAGGCCTAGGGATTATACTTTCACTAGTGGACACTCTCAACATTGATCACATAACAGAATAAATAGATAGATGCTAGACTCTACACCCTCTTGTTGGATGATGAACACCACTAACTGTGTAGGATTACACGAACCCTCAATGCCGGAGTTAACAAGCTCCACAATATTCAATGTTCATATTTAAATAACCTTAGAGTGCATGACAGATCAACATAACCAAACCAAGTACTAACATAGCATGCACACTGTCACCTTCACGCTACGAAAGGAGGCATAGATCACATCAACACTATCATAGCAATAGTTAACTTCATAATCTACAAGAGATCACAATCATAGCCTACGCCAAGTACTAACACGATGCACACACTGTCACCATTACACC
Source organism: Lolium perenne (assembly GCF_019359855.2). Lineage (NCBI taxonomy): Eukaryota > Viridiplantae > Streptophyta > Magnoliopsida > Poales > Poaceae > Lolium > Lolium perenne. Next base: position 243,282,294 of record NC_067244.2, on the reverse strand, counting down.
GTGCAGGAGGAATAAACTACTTTAATAACATCACTAGAGTAGCACATAGATAAATTGTGATATAAAACACATTGCAATCATAAAGAGATATAAATAAGCACTTCACTATGCCATTCATAACAGTGAATAAGTATTCTGTGAAATATAGCCTAAGAGACCCACACGGTGCACACACTGTCACCTTTACACACGTGGGACAAGGAGTCTCCGGAGATCACATAAGTAAAATCCACTTGACTAGCATAATGACATCTAGATTACAAGCATCATCATATGAATCTCAATCATGTAAGGCAGCTCATGAGATTATTGTATTGAAGTACATAGGAGAGAGATGAACCACATAGCTACCGGTACAGCCCCGAGCCTCGATGGAGAACTACTCCCTCCTCATGGGAGACAGCAGCGTTGATGAAGATGGCGGTGGTGTCGATGGAGGAGCCTTCCGGGGGCACTTCCCCGTCCCGGAGGCGTGCCGGAACAGAGACTCATGTCCCCCAGATCTTGTCTTCGCGATGGCGGCGGCTCTGGAAGGTTTCTCGTACCGTGGCTTTTTCGTGTCGAGGTTTTAGGTCGAGGGGGCTTAAATAGGCGAAGAGGCGGCGTCAGAGGGTCGAAGAGGCGGTGACACGATAGGGCGGCGCGGCCAGGGCCTGGGCCGTGCCGGCCTACCTCCTGGGCCCCCTGTGGGTCCACTCTGGCGACTCTCGGGTGTTCTGGATGCTTCCGGGGATTCTAAGATGCTGGGCGTTGATTTCGTCCGATTCCGAGAATATTTCCTTACTAGGATTTCTGAAACCAAAAACAGCAGAAAACAGCAACTGGCCCTTCGGCATCTCGTCAATAGGTTAGTTCCGGAAAACGCATAAATATGACATAAAGTGTACATAAAACATGTAGATATCATCAATAATGTGGCATGGAACATAAGAAATTATCGATACGTCGGAGACGTATCAGCATCCCCAAGCTTAGTTTCTGCTCGTCCCGAGCAGGTAAACGATAACAAAGATAATTTCTGGAGTGACATGCCATCATAAACTTGATCATACTATTATAAACACATGTAATGAATGCAGCAATCCAAGACAATGGTAATGACATGAGTAAACAAATGAATCATAAAGCAAAGACTTTTCATGAATAGTACTTAAAGACAAGCATCAATAAGTCTTGCATAAGAGTTAACTCATAAAGCAATAATTCAAAGTAAAGGCATTGACGCAACACAATGGAAGATGAAGTTTCAGCGGTTGCTTTCAACTTGTAACATGTATATCTCATGGATAGTTGTCAATGCAAAGCAATATAACAAGTGCAATAAGCAAGTATGTAAGAATCAATGCACAGTTAACACAAGTGTTTGCTTCTAAAATAGAGAGAAATGGGTAAACTGACTCAACATAAAAGTAAAAGAATGGCCCTTCGCAGAGGGAAGCAGGGATTAAATCATGTGCTAGAGCTTTTTAAGTTTTGAAATCACATAGAGCATAAAAGTAAAGTTTTGAGAGGTGTTTGTTGTTGTCAACGAATGGTAGTGGGCACTCTAACTACCTCGCCAACCAGACTTTCAAGAGCGGCTCCCATGAAGGACGTTATCTCTACCAGCAAGGTAGATCATCCCTTTTCTCTTTTGTTTACACATGTACTTTAGTTTTTATTATGGGTGACACCCCCCCAACCTTTGCTTACACAAGCCATGGCTAACCGAATCCTCGGGTGCCTACCATCAATCTCATACCATGGAGGAGTGTCTATTTGCAAAATTAAGTTGCTTACTGATGAGTCAGAGCAAAACATGTGAAGAGAATTATTAATGAAGTTTGATTAATCGGGGCTGGGAACCCCATTGCCAGCTCTTTTTGCAAAATTATTGGATAAGCGGATGTGCCACTAGTCCATTATGAAAGTATGTCAAGAGTAAATGACAAGGTTGAAAGATAAACACCACATACTTCCTCATGAGCTATAAAACATTAACACAAATTGAGAAGCATTTTGAAGGTTTAAAGGTAGCACATGAAGCAATTTACTTGGAATGGCGGAGAAATACCATGTAGTAGGTAGGTATGGTGGACACAAATGGCATAGTGTTTGGCTCAAGGATTTGGATGCACGAGAAGTATTCCCTCTCAGTACAAGGCTTAGGCTAGCAAGATTGTTTGAAACAAACACAAGGATGGACCGGTGCAGCAAAACTCACATAAAAGACATATTGTAAACATTATAAGACTCTACACCGTCTTCCATGTTGTTCAAACTCAATACTAGAAATTATCTAGACTTTAGAGAGACCAATTATGCAAACCAAATTTTAGCAAGCTCTATGTATTTCTTCATTAATGGGTGCAAAGTATATGATGCAAGAGCTTAAACATGAGCACAACAATTGCCAAGTATCAAGTTATTCAAGACATCATACCAATTACTACATGTAGCATTTTCTGTTTCCAACCATATAACAATTAACGAAGCAGTTTCAACCTTCGCCATGAAAATTAAAGGCTAAGAACACATGCGTTCCTATGAACCAGCGGAGCGTGTCTCTCTCCCACACAAGCATTTATTCAAACAAAAATAAAACAATAAACATACAGACGCTCCAAGTAAAGTACATAAGATGTGACCGAATAAAAATATAGTTTCAAGAGAAAGAACCTGATAATTTGTCGATGAAGAAGGGGATGCCTTGGGCATCCCCAAGCTTAGATGCTTGAGTCTTCTTGAAATATGCAGGGATGAAACACCGGGGCATCCCCAAGCTTAGACTTTTCACTCTTCTTGATCGTAGTATATCATCCTCCTCTCTTGACCCTTGAAAACTTCCTTCACACCAAACTCGAAACAAACTCATTAGAGGGTTAGTGCATAATCAAAAACTCACATGTTCAGAGGTGACACAATCATTCTTAACACTTCTGGACATTGCCCAAAGCTACTGGAAGTTAATGGAACAAAGAAATCCATCCCACATAGCAAAACAGGGAACGCGGAATAAAAGGCAGAATCTGTCAAAACAGAACAGTCCATAAAGACGAATTTTATTGAGGCACCAGACTTGCTCAAATGAAAATGCTCAAATTTAATGAAAGTTGCGTACATATCTGAGGATCACTCACGTAAATTGGCATAATTTTCTGAGTTACCTACAGAGAATTTTGCCCAGATTCGTGACAGCAAAGAAATCTGTTTCTGCGCAGTAATCCAAATCTAGTATGAACCTTACTATCAACGACTTTACTTGGCACAACTATGCAACAAAATAAGATAAGGAGAGGTTGCTACAGTAGTAACAACTTCCAAAACACAAATATAAAACAAAGGTACTGTAGCAAAATAAACACATGGGTTATCTCCCAAGAAGTTCTTTCTTTATAGCCATTAAGATGGGCTCAGCAATTTTAATGATGCACTCGCAAGAAATAGTATTTGAAGCAAAAGAGAGCATCAAGAAGCAAATTCAAAACACATTTAAGTCTAACATGCTTCCTATGCATAGGAATCTTGTAAATAAACAAGTTCATGAAGAGCAAAGTAACAAGCATAGGAAGATAGAACAAGTGTAGCTTCAAAAATTTCAGCATATAGAGAGGTATTTTAGTAACATGAAAATTTCTACAACCATATTTTCCTCTCTCATAATAATGTCCAGTAGTGTCATGAGAAAACTCAACAATATAACTATCACATAAAGCATTCTTATCATGAGTCTCATGCATAAAATTATTACTCTCCACATAGGCATAATCAATTTTATTAGTTGTAGTGGGAGCAAATTCAACAAAGTAGCTATCATTATTATTCTCATCATCAAATATAGGAGGCATATTGTAATCATAATCAAATTTATCCTCCATAACAGGCGGCAGCAAAAGACTACTATCATTATAATCATCATAAATAGGGGGCAAAGTATCATCAAAGTAAATTTTCTCCTCAATGCTTGGGGGACTAAAAAGATCATGCTCATCAAAACCAGCTTCCCCAAGCTTAGAATTTTCCATAGCATTAGCAACAATAGTGTTCAAAGCATTCATATTAATAACATTCCCATTAGCATGCATATGAAGTTCCATGGGTTTTTTAATTCTCTCTTCAAACACATCATGTCCTAATTCAAGATAAAGTTCATAAAGATCTCTCATATTTTTGTTGTTTTCCATTATGCCTAACTAGTGTAAACAAGAAACGAAAAGATGCAATTGCAGGATCTAAAGGAAATAGCTTCGAGCACACACACAATGGCGCCGTAAAAGCATCATTACCTGGAACCGGAGTATGAGTGCCTTTTACCTTTCCTCCCCGGCAACGGCGCCAGAAAAGTGCTTGATGTCTACGGGAGCTTCTATTCTTGTAGACAGTGTTGGGCCTCCAAGAGCTGAGGTTTGTAGAACAGCAAAAAGTTTCCCTTAAGTGGATCACCCAAGGTTTATCGATCTCAGGGAGGAAGAGGTCAAAGATATCCCTCTCATGCAACCCTGCAACCACAAAGCAAGAAGTCTCTTGTGTCCCCAACACACCTAATAGGTGCACTAGTTCGGCGAAGAGATAGTGAAATACAGGTGGTATGAATAAGTATGAGCAGTAGCAACGGCACCAGAAAAGTGCTTTGCCCAGGACTGGCGTGTAGTGATGGATGGTGGTAATATTGCAGGCAGTACAGATATAGTAAAACAACAAACAAGCAGCGATAGTAGTATTTAGGAACAAGGCCTAGGGATTATACTTTCACTAGTGGACACTCTCAACATTGATCACATAACAGAATAAATAGATAGATGCTAGACTCTACACCCTCTTGTTGGATGATGAACACCACTAACTGTGTAGGATTACACGAACCCTCAATGCCGGAGTTAACAAGCTCCACAATATTCAATGTTCATATTTAAATAACCTTAGAGTGCATGACAGATCAACATAACCAAACCAAGTACTAACATAGCATGCACACTGTCACCTTCACGCTACGAAAGGAGGCATAGATCACATCAACACTATCATAGCAATAGTTAACTTCATAATCTACAAGAGATCACAATCATAGCCTACGCCAAGTACTAACACGATGCACACACTGTCACCATTACACCGTGCAGGAGGAATAAACTACTTTAATAACATCACTAGAGTAGCACATAGATAAATTGTGATATAAAACACATTGCAATCATAAAGAGATATAAATAAGCACTTCACTATGCCATTCATAACAGTGAATAAGTATTCTGTGAAATATAGCCTAAGAGACCCACACGGTGCACACACTGTCACCTTTACACACGTGGGACAAGGAGTCTCCGGAGATCACATAAGTAAAATCCACTTGACTAGCATAATGACATCTAGATTACAAGCATCATCATATGAATCTCAATCATGTAAGGCAGCTCATGAGATTATTGTATTGAAGTACATAGGAGAGAGATGAACCACATAGCTACCGGTACAGCCCCGAGCCTCGATGGAGAACTACTCCCTCCTCATGGGAGACAGCAGCGTTGATGAAGATGGCGGTGGTGTCGATGGAGGAGCCTTCCGGGGGCACTTCCCCGTCCCGGAGGCGTGCCGGAACAGAGACTCATGTCCCCCAGATCTTGGCTTCGCGATGGCAGCGGCTCTGGAAGGTTTCTCGTACCGTGGCTTTTTCGTGTCGAGGTTTTAGGTCGAGGGGGCTTAAATAGGCGAAGAGGCGGCGTCAGAGGGTCGAAGAGGCGGTGACACGATAGGGCGGCGCGGCCAGGGCCTGGGCCGCGCCGGCCTACCTCCTGGGCCCCCTGTGGGTCCACTCTGGCGACTCTCGGGTGTTCTGGATGCTTCCGGGGATTCTAAGATGATGGGCGTTGATTTCGTCCGATTCCGAGAATATTTCCTTACTAGGATTTCTGAAACCAAAAACAGAAAAGACAATCGGCCCTTCGGCATCTCGTCAATAGGTTAGTTCCGGAAAACGCATAAATATGACATAAAGTGTACATAAAACATGTAGATATCATCAATAATGTGGCATGGAACATAAGAAATTATCGATACGTCGGAGACGTATCACCCCACTAAATCTGGTTTCTTTTTAATTTACTGTGTTTTATTTCTATTATGTTTTATTTTAATATCATAGAAGTTTCAGTACACATATTCTACGCTACACTATATACATTTAACACGTTGATGCATATGAATATACAATTTCAAACAAGTTTGAAATTTCAAACAAACAAGTTTGAAATTTCAAACAAGAACAATTCAAGAGGATTATACAATATATATTCAATCTCGGGTGACCATATACAACTTCGAATAAGTTTCCATACACAATTTAGTGCATCAGAAGTTCTTCGGCCTCGTAATAGTGTTCTCCTTTAGGATGGAGGACTTCCCTCACCAAAAACTCTGCTAATTCCTCTTGAATTGGTCGGAAGCGAGCTTCTGGACTAAGCTTCTTTCGCAAGGTATTCCTCCGCACGTTGCTATCCGACGGCCTCCGCTCAGAGGTGTATCTCCGGATGAACTCACAAACATAGTATCCACATAGATTGGTCCCCGGTGGCTGAGTATCCGCAGTAACTAACCTTCTAAATTCTAGGTCATCTTTGAAATCACCGGCTACTTTATCTTTGAACCGTTTCCAAACCCTACAGGGCAAAGAAAATTAAATGAATAAGGGAGTTATTAGTTACTTGATATTAGGAAATGTCGAACCAAAGAGGCCGATCGGTATAGAGCACAAATGACTGAAAATAATTACTTTCGCAGCAAGTTCTTTGTGCCATCGCAACAACTTGGCATGCTCTTTGTTCCTGAACAGACGTTTCAACTGTGGTATTATAGGAACATACCACATCATCTTGGCGGGAACCCTCTTCCTGGGTTTCTCGCCCTCAACATCGTCACCAGGGTCATCGCCTCTGATCTTATAACGCAATGCAGTGCATACCGGGCATTCATTCAAATTCTCGTATTCACCGCGGTAGAGGATGCAGTCGTTAATGCATGCATGTATCTTCAGAACCTCTAAACCTAGAGGGCAGACAACCTTCTTTGCTTCGTACGTACTGGCGGACAACTCGTTATTCTTTGGAAACATATTCTTCAACATTTTCAGCAAATTTTCAAATCCTGAGTCAGCTACACCTTCCCGTGCCTTCCATTTCAGCAAATCGAGTGTGCAGCCCAGCTTTTTCAGACCGTTATCGCATCCTGGGTACATCGACTTTTTGTGATCCTCTAACATGCGATCCAAATTCTCCCTCTCCTTTTCAGTTTCGCAGCGTCTCCGTGCATCAGCAATGGTCCGACCAAGATCATCAGCGGGTGATGTCTACGCACGCTTCTATTCCTGTAGACAGTGTTGGGCCTCCAAGAGCAGAGGTTTGTAGAACAGCAGCAAGGTTCCCTTAAGTGAATCACCCAAGGTTTATCGAACTCAGGGAGGTAGAGGTCAAAGATATCCCTCTCAAGCAACCCTGCAATTACGATACAAGAAGTCTCTTGTGTCCCCAACACACCTAATACACTTGTCAGATGTATATGTGCACTAGTTCGGCGAAGAGATAGTGAGTAATATGGATGATTGTAAGTAGTAATTGCAATCTGAAATAAAGATGGCAGCAAGCAAACATGTAGCAGAACTTGTTGGAAACGGTGTTTCAATGCTTAGAAACAAGGCCTAGGGATCATACTTTCACTAGTGGACACTCTCAACAATGTTATCATAAAGGAATATAAATATAAGCACTTCACTATGCTATTCTGAATTACTCTCTGGCAGGATAACGAACACTGATTCATCATGTAGGGCTGCAAAAGCAAACCTTAAAGATGTATTCCCAAGTACTAATAAACACCCCCCACGCTGTCACTGTGAGCATTCATAGGAGGTACTAACACACCACAATTTCATAGAGACATCCAACTCAAATCATAACCCAGTGAACAAGTATTCTGTGAAATATAGCCTAAGAGACCCACACGGTGCACACACTGTCACCTTTACACACGTGGGACAAGGAGTCTCCGGAGATCACATAAGTAAAATCCACTTGAATAGCATAACGACATCTAGATTACAAAGCTCATCATATGGATCTCAATCATGTAAGGCAGCTCATGAGATCATTGTATTGAAGTACATGGGAGAGAGAGATGAACCACATAGCTACCGGTAGAGCCCTTAGCCTCGGGGGAGAACTACTCCCTCCTCATCATAGGAGACAGCAGCGGCGATGAAGATGGCGGCCGTGTCGATGGAGATGCCTTCCGGGGGCAATTCCCCGTCCCGGCGGCATGCCGAAACAGAGACTTCTGTCCCCCGAATCTTGGCTTCGCGATGGCGGCGGCTCTAGAACTTTTCTCGTAACGTGGCTTATTCTCTTAGGGTTTTCGCGACGGAGGCTTTAAGTAGGCGGAAGGGCAGCCTCGGAGGGGTCCTGGGGGACCCACACACTAGGGGGCGCCCCCCCTTGGCCGTGCCGCCATGTGGGGTGGGGCCCCCTTGGCTCCCCTTTGGCCCCTCTTCGGTGCTCTGGAAGCTTCCGTGAAAAATAAGATCATGGGCCTTGATTTCGTCCAATTCCGAGAATATTTCTTTTGTAGGATTTCTGAAACCAAAAACAGGACAAAACAGGAACTAGCACTTCGGCATCTCGTTAATAAGTTAGTTCCGGAAAATGCATATAAATGATGTAAAGTGTGTATAAAACATGTGAGTATCATCATAAAAGTAGCATGGAACATAAGAAATTATAGATACGTTTGAGACGTATCAAGCATCCCCAAGCTTAGTTCCTACTCGCCCTCGAGTAGGTAAACGATAACAAAGATAATTTCTGAAGTGACATGCTATCATAATGTTGATCAATACTATTGTAAAGCATATGAGATGAATGCAGCGATTCGAAGCAATGGTAAAGACAATGAGTAAACAATTGAACCATATAGCAAAGACTTTTCATGAATAGTACTTTCAAGACAAGTATCAATAAGACTTGCATAAGAGTTAACTCATAAAGCAATAAATTCATAGTAGAAAGCTTTGAAGCAACACAAAGGAAGATATAAGTTTCAGCGGTTGCTTTCAACTTCAACATGTATATCTCATGGATAATTGTCAACACAAAGTAATATGATGAATGCAAATAAGCAAGTATGTAAGAATCAATGCACAGTTGACACAAGTGTTTGCTTCTAGGATAGAAAGAAGTAGGTAGACTGACTCAACATAAAGTAGAAGAACGGACCTTCGCAGAGGGAAGCATGGATTACTATTTTTGTGCTAGAGCTTTTATTTTGAAAACATAGAAACAATTTTGTCAAAGGTAGTAATAAAGCATATGTGTTATGCATAAGACATCTTATAAGTTGCAAGCCTCATGCATAGATTACCAATAGTGCTCGCACCTTGTCCTAATTAGCTTGGATTTACATGGATTATCATTGCATGACATATGTTTCAACCAAGTGTCACAAAGGGTACCTCTATGCCGCCTGTACAAAGGTCTAAGGAGAAAGTTCGCATTGGATTTCTCGCTTTTGATTATTCTCAATTTAGACATCCATACCGGGACAACATAGACAACAGATAATGGACTCCTCTTTAATGCATAAGCATTCAACAACAAATAATATTCTCATAAGAGATTGAGGATTAGTGTCCAAACTGAAACTTCCACCATGGTTCATGGCTTTAATTATCGTCCCAATGTTCTTCTCTAACAATATGCATACTCAAACCATTTGATCATGATAAATCACCCTTACTTCAGACAAGACGAACATGCATAGCAACTCACATGATATTCAACAAAGGTAATAGTTGATGGTGTCCCCAGAAACATGGTTACCGCTCAACAAGCAACTTATAAGAAATAAGATACATAAGTACATATTCAATACCACAATAATTTTTAAGCTATTTTCCCATGAGCTATATATTGCAAAGACAAAGAATGGAAATTTAAAGGTAGCACTCAAGTAATTTACTTTGGAATGGCAGAGAAATACCATGTAGTAGGTAGGTATGGTGGACACAAATGGCATAGTTTTTGGCTCAAGGATTTTGGATGCACGAGAAGTATTCCCTCAATACAAGGCTTAGGCTAGCAAGGTTGTTTGAAGCAAACACAAGTATGAACCGGTACAACAAAACTTACATAAGAACATATTGCCAGCATTATAAGACTCTACATTGTCTTCCTTGTTGTTCAAACACCTCACCAGAAAATATCTAGACTCTAGAGAGACCAATCATGCAAACCAAATTTTAACAAGCTCTATGTAGTTCTTCATTAATAGGTGCAAAGTATATGATGCAAGAGCTTAAACATGATCTATATGAGCACAATAATTGCCAAGTATCAAATTATTCAAGATATTATACCATTTACCACATGAAGCATTTTCCGTTTCCAACCATATAACAATTAACGAAGCAGTTTCAACCTTCACCATGAACATTAAAAGTAATGCTAAGAACACATGTGTTCATATGCAACAGCGGAGCGTGTCTCTCTCCCACACAAGGAATGCTAGGATCCGATTTTATTAAAACAAAAACAAAAATAAAAACAAACAGACGCTCCAAGTAAAGCACATAAGATGTGACGGAATAAAAATATAGTTTCACTAGAGGTGACCTGATAAGTTGTCGATGAAGAAGGGGATGCCCGCCTTGGGCATCCCCAAACTTAGATGCTTGAGTCTTCTTGAAATATGCAGGTATGAACCACGGGGGCATCCCCAAGCTTAGAATTTTCACTCTTCTTGATCATATTGTATCATCCTCCTCTATTGACCCTTGAAAACTTCCTCCACACCAAACTCAAAACAAACTCATTAGAGGGTTAGTGCATAATCAAAAGTTCACATGTTCAGAGGTGACATAATCATTCTTAACACTTCTGGACATTGCACAAAGCTACTGAAAGTTAATGGAATAAAGAAATCCATCAAACATAGCAAAACAGACAATGCGAAATAAAAGGCAGAATCTGTCAAAACAGAACAGTCCGTAAAGACGAATTTTTCTGGGGCACTTAACTTGCTCAGATGAAAATGCTCAAATTGAATGAAAGTTGCATACATATCTGAGGATCATGCAAGTAAATTGGCAGATTTTTCTGAGTTACCTACAGACAGGGCGGCTCGATTTCGTGACAGTAAGAATTCTGTTTCTGTGCAGTAATCCAAATCTAGTATCATCTTTACTATCAAAGACTTTACTTGGCACACCAATGCAATAAAATAAAGATAAGGAGAGGTTGCTACAGTAGTAACAACTTCCAAGACTCAAATATAAAATAAAAGTGCAGAAGTAAAATAATGGGTTGTCAACCATAAGCGCTTTTCTTTATAGCCATTAAGATGGGCTCAGTAATTTTAATGATGCTCACATAAGTATGAGAGTTGAAGCAAAGAGAGCATAAAAAAGCAAGTATGAAACAAATTTAAGCCTAACCCACTTCCTATGAAAAGGAATCTTGTAAATAAACAAGTTATGTAAGCATAATGCAATAAGCATAGAAAGGCAACACAAGCGCAACTTCAAGATTCTCAACATAAAGAGGGGAACTTGATATTATTAAGATGCATATAACCATGTTTCCCTCTCTCATAATAACTTTCAGTAGCATCATGAACAAACTCAACAATATAACTATAACATAAAGCATTCTTATCATGAGCCACATGCATAAAATTATTACTCTCCACATAAGCATAGTTATTACTATTAATTGTAGCGGGAGCACATTCAATAAAATAGCTATCATTATTATTCTCATCACCATAATCATCATATATAGGAGGTAAAGTATCATCAAAGTAAATTTTCTCCTCCATGCTTGGGGGACTAAAAATATCATGCTCATCAAAACCAGCTTCCCCAAGCTTAGATTTTTCCATAGCATTAGCAACAATGGTGTTCAAAGCATTCATACTAATAATATTGCCATTAGCATGCATGTAAAGTTCCATAGGTTTTTTAATTTTCTCTTCAAACAATTCATGTCTTAACTCAGGAAATAGATTAAAAAGCTCACTGTTGTTTTCCATTATGCCTAACTAGTGAAAAATAAAAACAAGAAACAAAAAGATGCAATTGCAGGATCTAAAGGAAATAGCTTCGAGCACTCACACACCGACAACAGTGCTAGGAAATAGCTTAGTAGTCAGAGGATGTGAATACCTTTTACCTTACCTCCTCGGCAACGGCGCCAGAAAATAGCTTGATGTCTACGCACGCTTCTATTCCTGTAGATAGTGTTGGGCCTCCAAGAGCAGAGGTTTGTAGAACAGCAGCAAGTTTCCCTTAAGTGAATCGCCCAAGGTTTATCGAACTCAGGGAGGTAGAGATCAAAGATATCCCTCTCAAGCAACCCTGCAATTACGATACAAGAAGTCTCTTGTGTCCCCAACACACCTAATACACTTGTCAGATGTATAGGTGCACTAGTTCGGCGAAGAGATAGTGAAATACAAGTAATATGGATGATTGTACGTAGTAATTGCAATCTGAAATAAAGATGACAGCAAGCAAACATGTAGCAGAACTTGTTGGAAACGGTGTTTCAATGCTTAGAAACAAGGCCTAGGGATCATACTTTCACTAGTGGACACTCTCAACAATGTTATCATAAAGGAATATAAATATAAGCACTTCACTATGCTATTCTGAATTACTCTCTGGCAGGATAACGAACACTAATTCATCATGTAGGGCTGCAAAAGCAAACCTTAAAGATGTATTCCCAAGTACTAATAAACACCCCACGCATCCTTTGTGAGCATTCATAGGAGGTACTAACACACCACAATTTCATAGAGACATCCAACTCAAATCATAACCCAGTGAACAAGTATTCTGTGAAATATAGCCTAAGAGACCCACACGGTGCACACACTGTCACCTTTACACACGTGGGACAAGGAGTCTCCGGAGATCACATAAGTAAAATCCACTTGAATAGCATAACGCCATCTAGATTACAAAGCTCATCATATGGATCTCAATCATGTAAGGCAGCTCATGAGATCATTGTATTGAAGTACATGGGAGAGAGAGATGAACCACATAGCTACCGGTAGAGCCCTTAGCCTCGGGGGAGAACTACTCCCTCCTCATCATAGGAGACAACAGCGGCGATGAAGATGGCGGTCGTGTCGATGGAGATGCCTTCCGGGGGCAATTCCCCGTCCCGGCGGCGTGCCGGAACAGAGACTTCTGTCCCCCGAATCTTGGCTTCACGATGGCGGCGACTCTGGAACTTTTCTCGTATCGTGGCTTATTCTCTTAGGGTTTTTGCAACGGAGGCTTTAAGTAGGCGGAAGGGCAACCTCGGAGGGGTCCTGGGGGACCCACACACTAGGGGGGCACGCCCCCCCTTGGCCGCGCCACCATGTGGGGTGGGGCCCCCTTGGCTCCCCTCTGGCCCCTCTTCGGTGCTCTGGAAGCTTCCGTGAAAAATAAGATCGTGGGCCTTGATTTCGTCCAATTCTGAGAATATTTCCTTTGTAGGATTTCTGAAACCAAAAACAGCACAAAACAGGAACTGGCACTTCGGCATCTCGTTAATAGGTTAGTTCCGGAAAATGCATATAAATGATGTAAAGTGTGTATAAAACATGTGAGTATCATCATAAAAGTAGCATGAAATATAAGAAATTATAGATACGTTTGAGACGTATCAGCGGGCTCATCACGTGCCTCTTCTTCACCTTCCCCACCTTCAGCATCCTCCATGAAAGTATCACCGAAATGATCAGGATAGTTGTCATCGGTGATATCATCCCCTTCTTCATCTTCTTCCATTCTAACCCCTCTTTCTTCATGCTTGGTCCAACAATTATAGCTTGGCATGAAATCGTGACGAAGCAGGTGCAGGTGAACGTCTCTTGAGGAAGAGTAACCCTTCTGATTCTTACAGGCAGCACATGGACGGATAAAAAACCCCCCTGCTTGTTCGCATTAGCCACTACGAGGAAATCTTTCAAACCCGTAATGAACTCGTCGGAGAGTCGGTTACCGTACATCCATTGCCGATTCATCTGCATTATTATATAAAGTATATAATTAACCATCATGCATTTGTTAAATTAACTAGCTAGAAATAATAGAAATTAAACAATGAACTACACATGTCCATATTTTATCAATGACACATGAAAGGTTCAAGTTGCTAACCGCGATCGAGGAAGAAAAATAAATGAGAAAGCTCAAGTGTGGCTCGGACACTTCATATCATGTTTGTTTCATGCTCTTGAGCATTTCATCGAACACCTTGTGTGCATAAGAGGAACCAAAAGCAAACCCACCACCCCCTTGTGAATATTGTGAATAGAAGTAACACCAAATAGCTAAGTGAAGTGTGCTGAACCGCATTTATAGGGATGTGCCTTTAGTCCCGGTTGGCCTGGCCAACGGCCAACCGCGACTAAAGCCCCTCCCGTCCCCCAGCTGTCGACCGATCCCGCTGGGCCCAGACATTTGGTCGCGGGTCGCCTCCCGAACCGCGACTAAAGACCTCTTTAGTCGCGGTTCGATTATTTTGGGGACTAATGGGGGCGTATGGAAGCCTTTTTTTTACTAGTGATGTTACCATAACATCACACTTTTCAAGATAGAATAAGTCTACAAACTAATTAATACACTCATGCATGATACTACATCTAAATTAGTATGCATTATGAATGTACTAACATAGAGTAGTGTCATATGCATGACACTACTATATGTTACTCCCTACTATGACTAGTCTTACCATGCGGTAGCCAGCAGGAACGAGACACCCTCAGATAATAAATACCATACGTGTTTGATTTTTGAAGGAGAAGCCACTTCATCATTAATTAATGCCTACATCTTTCATTGCTACTCTAGTTGATCCATCGCGGCCCAGGCGATCGCGCGCTATCTATTAATTGATCCATCTTTAGCCGCTACTCCTAATACGACACATCTCTAGCTACAGAACTACTCTTAATTAATTGTACTACGGAGTACTGAAAACGCACAACAAGATACATACATGTACGTATACGTAAGTGCTGCATTACTCATACGTCTAATTAGAGCATCTCTAGCCGCGAGCCGCGTCCCCAAAGCGTTCCCAAAGTTATTTGGGACGTGTCGGACAAATTTTAGTTCCCAGCCGCGCCCCAAGGTTTTTCCTTCCGACGCGGTCCAGTATGGCGTCCGACGCCCTGAGCCCGTCCCGGTCCACAGGAGACGGTTCGGGCGCGTCGGACGCAACGAAAAGTGGGGCGCGAAGTGGCGGGACCGATGCGTCAGTAGGGCTGGAATTCGAGCCGAGCCGAGCCAGCTCTTATAAATTCGACCCTCTCCCGCCACATCGCGCCTCTCCCGCCACATCGTGCCTCTCCCGCTACGCATTTCTGCCCTCCCAAAAGAGTTCATCGCCTCTCTCGCCGAATCATTTCTCTCCCCCATCGTCACTACTCCCCCCCCCCCCCGCCGCCGCTACCCTCTCCCATCCATGGCGCCACCGACGGGCCCCAAAATAATGGCCAAGAAAGCGACCACCAAGCCACCGGGGAATGAGGCAACGACGAAAGGGCCAAAGGCGCCCTTCGCCCAAAGGGGACGGCGGGTGGTGCAGCAGGAGAAGAAGTCGGTGGCAGCGCGTGCGCACCAGAAGGCGTTGGCGGCGCGTATCGTCGCTACCAACGCGAGCCCATGGAGTGCACACATGTTGGGGGAATACATGGGGTTGTCACCGTTGCATGATGATAGAGATTGGGACAATTAGAGCTTGACAGAAACTATGTCCTAATTCTTAGGTATGCATGTAGTATTAATTCATGATTAATCAACGGTCCGGGTCTATAACTATGGAGATCTTTAAACTTGCATCGGTGGTTGGACTTTATGTCTTAATAATTCCCTTGTTTTCTCTTAATTGGCCTTGGGATCAATCATTAGTGGTGTAGTTGCTCATATACATGGCTGCACCTATCTATGGCTCCTCCACTCTAAAAGAAACACTAAAAATACTATACTAAGATTTACTCAGTGTGACAACCACACAAATGAAAAAGTAATTTGCCAAGACACTTACTCCCTTGAGTTACTTCCTTTTACTCCACCTCACCTCACTTTACTTATCTTGCATTAGTTTTACTTCTTGCATTTTATTTTAAGCACTTATAGTTTATAGTAAAAATCACTTCAAACACATACACACACCATATTTCTTAGCTTTGCATAGAAGGCCATATAAGTGGGTTATAGGAATTTAGAGAATATATAGTTTACCTCCAGCTCCTTGTGTGTTCGACACTCAAATACTTATCGAATTGTACTACGGTGATCGCCTGCACTTGGGGGTTATCAGTATGTAAGGTCAATGTGTAGAAACTCCGGTTGAACATCCTCCAAATGCGGTAACACAAAAACTCCAACTTGTGAGACGACCATGATGTCTATCTCATGTAGAAATTTATTTTCATTATTTCACTCAAGGCATCAGAAAAGAGAAATTGTTTGACATCCTTGAAGCAACAAGAGAAAAATTAGGCAAAAACACATAAGGAAGATTGTACAAAATATCATCCATATGTGTGCACACAAACCATTGGAAATAGAAACCGGTCCGCATATTTGTGGCAACACAAAACACATTCGTCCAAAAGATCAACAAAATATCATTTACACAACCGTGATTGCCAACAAACCAAATGAAAGAGAAATTGTTCAACTTATTTGAGGCAACAACAACGGTAAGAATCACATCATCATGCTTGCAAAGAAACCACAAGAAAGATAAATTGTTTGGCATGTTCAATGCAAAGCATGAGAAAGATATTAGAGCCAGACCTGATCTTATACTTACTTGTATTATGCTCTCAAGAGCTTTTTTGGTCAACTCGTGCTCAATCGAGATTGACCTTGTCTTTCTTGTACCTACACACAATAGGCAAATCAAAGAACATGTGTGCATGGTATATGAACACATCATCCATCATGATGTTCCATTTCTTTTGCTCATCACCATTAGCGTTAAGCAAAGCATCATAGTAGATATGGCGAATATGCGGGGTGAATATATGAACATGCTCAACATGGACAAATGCAAAATCTCCAAAATTTTAGAGAGCTAGGGGGAAATCTCATTCACAAGAATATTAACATTATTACAAACCAAGCATTGGAAAGAGAAAATTTTCATAATTTTGGTTGCACTAATGGGAGAATATTGCAAGCATGTAGTACAAAACATGTTTAAAGTTTTATCATTGGTGTGACATACCTAGGGAAAGAGAAATTGTTCGAAAAGGTTGATCAACAATATTATCAAGCAAAGCATCACATGGGAGAATGAAAGAAGCATATGGCATGACAATAGGATCGTCACTTTCATGCAAGCACTCACAAATCATCATGTCCACTAGTGGGATCATGACATCATCAACATCCATATATGTATCTTTGTAGTCTCGCTAATGTGAGGTAGGTGTTGTGGAAGTGGTAGGCTCCAAGTGGCCACCATGTTTATCTCCTTGCAAGCATGGTTTGGTATTATCATCTTTATGCACTATGTACAACTTCTCCATGTTCGGCGTCTCGTCATCCATGGAACCTATTTAAACACAAGAGAACACACTAGAGATAGAGGGTGAGTTGTTAGAAATCGAAGTGGCCTAACTTGACCTATCAATTACCACTCTCAACTCACTCGGTGTATCTGTCATGTCGGCAAAGTGTTGGCTCTTAATCTCACATATAGTGGATTCACTCATCTCACATATGGTGGGGGTCCCTCATCTCCATGGGAATGACATCGTTGATGTCCGAGCAACCTAGCAAAGAGGAGGACAACACAAGAAGAGCAGAAGTTAAGTTGTTAGAATCAAAATATCCACATTCAACTCATGTTGTTAGACACTGCGCTCACGAGGAAAGATGTATGTGTATGGTGGAAGAAAAAGTACACAAGTATCCGACCTTTAAAGGTAGTATCGGAAAATGGTTCAAATCAAGAGTAAAATTAAAATTATACCGGGGCGCACACACATACTCAAAGCACAAACAAAAGGCAAAAATCTATATATGATGGTAGGTAAGGACTTGGATAGCAAACCAAAAGAAAAGTCTATGCAAGGTTTTCTCTTGGAACAATAAAAAAGACCGATGTAGTGATGGATGCATGGTTAAAGCAGGAGTCCCAGCTTAGGGCAGTTTTCAAAACTTAATCCGCTCGTATTGTAGTATATCTTCTCCTGTAATACAATACAATACTTAATTAATTAAAGCAGAAGAAAACCCCAAGTTAAACAGAGGTGTTTGGGTCATCTACAACCCCAAACGGCAGGCCCTAATTGGATGGGTACACAACTTTGGAGTACCCATAGCGAGCTCTGGGGGTGTCAGAAAAGCTGTGAAGGGCCCCACCCCCACACCACGCCCCGCGCGGGAAGCCCAGCGCCGCGTCCACCAAAATCCGCGGCCGCGGCCGCCGCCACCGCTCCACAATCGCACGCGTTAATCCCATATCTGACGGGTAGGAACTACCACCAGTCCATACACCGAGTCTACACCAACTCCTGTACCTTCCCAGTACAGCTCATATCTCGACCATAACGAGACGATCGTACGGCTTGTATCACTAACCGGTTCATAGACCGGGTGTGCCTGTCTACGTTGCCAACCACTCACCCCACCCAGGCGGAACGGAATACAAATTCACCACGCCGGCCTAGTCGCCTTCTTCATCCCCTCCCTTCCCTTCCCTTCCCTTCCCATCTCCTTTCCCCATCCCCCCTTCTTCTCCGCGGAGTAACTAGGGTTTAGCGCAAGGAAGATACCCCGTGCACATGGCGATGGCTGTGCCCTTCGGGGTGGTCGACGACCCGACCGCCGGCGAGTGGACCACCATCAGTCGCTCCGGCCGCTCCAGCCGCTCGACAGGGCTTTACCCCAACACCGCCCCGGCCGCGCCCCGCCGCCCCGCGCTGACGTCGACAATCGAGTTCGCCAACGCCTTCTCAAGGCTCCAGATCCACGCCGACGGGGGCCGCAGCCCAATGGACAAGTACGACATCCTGGTGGAGGAGAGCGGCGAGGGCGCGCCCGCGCCGGCCGACGGGTTCGAGGAGGCAGGCCTCGTCGAGCCCGTGCTCCGGAACGTCGCGCGCTGCGGCTACGACATCCCCACCCCCTTCCAGCGCTACTGCATTCCTATCGTGCTCTCCGGAAGGGACCTCATGGCGTGCGCTCAGACCGGGTCTGGGAAGACGGCTGGCTTCTGCATCCCGCTGGTGAGCGCGCTTGTGGCGGCGGGAGGAGGGAAAGGATCCGGTGGTGGCCGCGCCGACAGGGACGCGTCCAGCTGCAACCACCACAACCGCGCCGTCAGGCCGCGCGCCCTCGTGCTCGCGCCCACAAGAGAACTCGCCGCGCAGGTATGGGCCTCGCCCTCTCTCTCCCTCCCTTCCTGTGCGCGTTCCGTAGGACGCCGTGTTGCTTTCGGGGACGCGTTGCTGTGCGCAGAGTCCATGTCCCCATGGTACGCGCGCGCCGAAAATTTCGCGTACATGTCTCTTGATCTTGGCGCGGCCGTTGTTAGTCCGTCGTGTTCCAGCCCGTGTTCGTGCTTTGCTTATGCGATTGGGCTTCCCTATGTATCAACTGTGTTCCATTTGTTAATTTTTCGTTGAACTGCGCGGGATTTGTGTCCGATTTTGTGCCATGTAGGGTCTGAACTCTGAAGTGGAATCCCACCCAAATCCCATTTGTAGTACTATTCGACTTTTGTGGTGTAGATTTTTGTCGCAGCATGTGTTCGTGGTTTGCGTATGCGATTGGGCTTGCATATGTAGAAATTGTGTTTCATTTTGTACATTTCTCACTACAAATGGGAGTGGGTAGTATGGACTTAGCGGGATCACACACTTGACACCTTAGTGCAATGGCCAGCATCCAAATGGGAGTGGATGTCTCTTGGTCTTGGCGCGGCCGTTGTTAGTCCGTCGTGTTCCAGCCTGTGTTCGTGCTTTGCTTATGCGATTGGGCTTCCCTATGTATCAATTGTGTTCTATTTGTTAGTTTCTGATTGAACTGTCCGCGATTTGTGTCCGATTTTGTGCCATGTAGGGTCTGAACTCTGAAGTGGAATCCCACCCAAATCCCATTTGTAGTACTATTCGACTTTTGTGGTGTAGATTTTTGTCGCAGCATGTGTTCGTGGTTTGCGTATGCGATTGGGCTTGCATATGTAGAAATTGTGTTTCATTTTGTACATTTCTCACTACAAATGGGAGTGGGTAGTATGGACTTAGCGGGATCACACACTTGACACCTTAGTGCAATGGCCAGCATCCAAATGGGAGTGGATGTCTCTTGGTCTTGGCGCGGCCGTTGTTAGTCCGTCGTGTTCCAGCCTGTGTTCGTGCTTTGCTTATGCGATTGGGCTTCCCTATGTATCAATTGTGTTCTATTTGTTAGTTTCTGATTGAACTGTCCGCGATTTGTGTCCGATTTTGTGCCATGTAGGGTCTGAACTCTGAAGTGGAATCCCACCCAAATCCCATTTGTAGTACTATTCGACTTTTGTGGTGTAGATTTTTGTCGCAGCATGTGTTCGTGGTTTGCGTATGCGATTGGGCTTGCATATGTAGAAATTGTGTTTCATTTTGTACATTTCTCACTACAAATGGGAGTGGGTAGTATGGACTTAGCGGGATCACACACTTGACACCTTAGTGCAATGGCCAGCATCCAAATGGGAGTGGATGTCTCTTGGTCTTGGCGCGGCCGTTGTTAGTCCGTCGTGTTCCAGCCTGTGTTCGTGCTTTGCTTATGCGATTGGGCTTCCCTATGTATCAATTGTGTTCTATTTGTTAGTTTCTGATTGAACTGTCCGCGATTTGTGTCCGATTTTGTGCCATGTAGGGTCTGAACTCTGAAGTGGAATCCCACCCAAATCCCATTTGTAGTACAATTCGACTTTTGTGGTGTAGATTTTGTCCCAGCATGTGTTCGTGGTGTAGATTTCGTGGTTTGCGCTTGCCTATGTACCAATTGTGTCCTCTGGAAGCTTTTGTTTCATTTTTATTAGTTGTATGAAATACACAGGAACAGCAGCATTTCAGAGGATATAATTGTCCACAATTGCGTATGTTTGGAAGCTTTTGTCCTCTGGGTTTGCATGGCCAATCTTGTTCTGTAGATTTTCTTTTGGCATATTAGTTGTATTGTGCTTAAGCTCTCTTGGACCATATATGTGGCCTGTGCTGTGCAGAATTGCTTCGTTCAATTTATTTTGCCCACTTTGTTATTTGGGGCACAGATTTGCTAAGATCTTGTCGTTGTATAGGATCCTGATTCATTCCCTCTTCTATTTTTTTCATGTTACAGTTTAATTGCACGTTTTAGAGGTACACATTTGTCTGTTGTTGAGTAAATCTGTCTGTGGTGTTACTTGCTGACTCATTTTACTGTTTTGTGTATCATATCCTCTGAAACGCTGCTGTTCCTGTTATTTCATTTTTTTTTTCAAATCTGGAGCATGTTAATATTCCTTTTGCTAATGATATCACCTTTTTTAGATCTATGAGGAGGCCAAGAAGTTCTCTCAGCAAACGGGAATTAATGTTAAGGTGTCATACGGAGGAACTCCAATAATTCAACAGGTGATTGCCAATTGTATGCTTCTCTATGTGAAGACTTTTTCTTAACTCTATAATGATTGTCTTTTCTTGATAGACCAATCAGTCTAACACTGATGTATGTTAATCTCATCTGTCTGTTTGCGTTGGTTTCTGTGCCTGCTTGTTTAGCAGCTACGTGATATAGAAAGAGGCGTGGACATTCTTGTTGCTACACCCGGACGCCTGATAGATCTTGCTGAAAGATCAAAGGTTTCTCTTCAATCAATCAAGTACCTGGTAATGGACGAGGCTGACAGGATGCTGGATATGGGGTTTGAGCCTCATATAAGAAAGATTGTCGATGCGATGGGTATGCCTGGCAAATCAGCAAGACAAACTGTGCTTTTCAGTGCAACCTTTCCACCACAAATGGAGGTAATGAATTTGTTCATTTACTTTTCATGAATAAACATGGATATGATTTAAGAATGGAACAACTGAATATTTTCATGTCTCTGTTTTCTGCAATACCAGAATGCTGAGTGCTGACTTCCTGTAACATACATTGCCACAAACATATGAGCAAGTGGATAGCACTTAGAATTTGTATGAAAAAATTATGTGATTCATTGATAAATTTTACCACCTCAGTGAATAATTGCATATGTATCAGCTTAGCATTATCTACATGGAAAAAATTGAACTGATGATATCCACTTGATTATGTCTATTTTGATATATGTGGCTAACAATTGCTTTTATCCAGATGCTGGCATTAGACTTCTTGTCAAATTACATACTTGTCACTGTTCGGAGGGTGGTTTCCGGTACTGATCTAATTACCCAGAAACTTGAGTTTGTCACTCACGATGAGAAAAAAACCTACCTGCTAAATCTCCTACAGGAGCAATCTTTCTGTTCATCTGACGGCAAGGTATCATTTGTTCCATTTTTGATGTAACAATTGGACTAGTTAATTGGAAGCCTGTCATGTGAGATTTATTCTGACATTAGTTTTTATTGTTTGTTTATCTGCAGCAGCCTCTAACACTAGTTTTCGTGGAGACAAAACGAGATGCTGATTCATTGAGGTATTGGCTATACAATAAAGGTTTCCCTTCAACTGTTATCCATGGTGACAAAACACAAGAGGTAAATTGTGTATGGATTGTTCTGTAATGGCCTAACTTGTTCCTTAGCAGCAATGTCAAACTGCAATGTCTACACATTATAATCAATATTTTCGTCTGAAATATATGCCATGATATGTCAGCATTGTGTGACTAGGACCAAGATTCAATTTCCATGAACACACTATATTCTTGCTTGAGTTACAAATTTTGTCCTATCTCTTGAGGACATATATCTATAGGTTATGCATATGTATGCCTCTTGTCAGGCTTTAAGTCTTTGCTGAAAATTTAAATCGTTTCATCTGCCTCTTGTGTTCAGTTGTTTCATCTAATTGTATAAATGAGCAAATAGTTTGTATCTATCATTACTGTATGAATGGTTATCTGTCTTATTGTAGACTGATATTTGTATCCTTGTTCTCTGAAGGAGAGGGAAAACTCGTTGATATCCTTCAAGTCTGGCTTGACTCCTATCATGGTCGCCACTGATGTAGTTTCATGTGGCCTGGATGTCCCAAATGTTAGTCATGTGATCAACTTTGATCTTCCGAAGAACAAAGAGGACTACGTCCACAGGATTGGAAGGATTGGAAGAACCGGGAGGGCTGGAAATGCTGGGTCTGCCACTTCGTTTTTCACTGAAAAGAATCACCCCATGGCAAAGGGACTGCTGGAACTGATGATTGAGGCCAAACAGAATGTTCCTGGCTGGCTAGAGGATTACGCAGGGAGGCCACAGATGAGCCATGGTACAAGACGTAGTTTCGCTGACATTGGAGGAAGCAGATTTGGCAGCGGAGATTATCGCAGCAGTGGGGATTATTCTGGCTACTCAGGTGGTGGTGGTGGCGGTGACAGCTACTCAGGTGGTGGTGGTGGCCGTGGCGGTTATGGTGGTGGTGGCGGCGGTGGCAGGAGCTACTCTGGCGGCGGTGGCGGCGGTGGCGGTGGTGGCTGGAGCTATTCTGGTGGTGGTGGCAACAACAGCTACTCCCGTGATGGTGGTGCGGGGGGCTGTAGCGGTGGTGGAGCCGGCCGGGGCGGCTCTGGAGCTGACCCACAAGGCATTCCCTTCACAAGGTGCTCCAGGCGTCGGTATGTTGGTTGTGCATTGGTTTGTTGCTGGCGCCTGGCAACCAGATACTGCACAAGCTGCGAAATGATTTTGTGTGACCAGTGCAAGTGTTGTTGCAACGAGGGCAAGGAAGATCTGAGGCAGTTACCTGTCCCTGTGGTGTCTGGAGACCACGCATCATATCAAGTCAACAAACGCTTCAAATTTCCCAGTGCCCCTGACATCCTTGTGGGGGTCTCTCGCAAGGAAAGCTCAATTAGGTACTGCTTTGCTGATGTTGGTGACGCCATTCACGCAGCTGATTCTGTGCTCTGCTCGCACATTTACGACATTGAAGTGGACGGGGAGGACGTGGTGGGCGTCCATTATACCGCCAACATGCAGGTTTCAAGCGACCAGCTGTTTTGAACAGCTTGATTTGATCATGTTCGTCTTTGGACTAGTAGAACATCGTCCCCCCTTTATTCTGTATTCCTCTTGGTATACCTGAACTGTGTTGTAGTAAGTTTGTATCCCTGATGACACTTATTTTTCTTTCGCTGCTATCGAATGATTGAGATTTCTGTTATTTGCT
Source organism: Lolium perenne (assembly GCF_019359855.2). Taxonomy (NCBI): domain Eukaryota; kingdom Viridiplantae; phylum Streptophyta; class Magnoliopsida; order Poales; family Poaceae; genus Lolium; species Lolium perenne. Next base: position 243,257,912 of record NC_067244.2, on the reverse strand, counting down.
TCATATGGATCACGCTCCAAAACGAAGTCTACATGGTTTTTCTGTATATTTGGTGAAACCTCTGGTCCTGCGTACTTCTAAGATATTTTTCTACTCAATATCTTTTGTGTCTATTTTGTGAAGTCTTGACTACAATTCTCCTGTATGTATTCGCAAAAAAAAAAACTTCTCTTGTATGGTTGAGGGGTAGGGGAATTAATTAGGGATGAGGAAAGGGGATTGAGAGGCCCAACTTCCACATTTCTCTTCCCGGAGAGCAGGTAGCGGACGCTTTGGACGCCTAGGTGCCTAAGGCGGGCGTTTTTCTAAGGTGGAGGGGGAGCGCTTGGACGCTTAGGCGTCCCTAAGGCGACGCCTTTAAAACCATGGATACACAACTTAAGATCAATTTGCGTGTGCTTTACGGCGTTTGCCTTGCTAGCGTAATGATTCCCATCATTTTCCGTCCCAAAGAGGTCCATTACCACACTGAAAATATATACCAATGGAAAATTGTGAAACAATGGCTCCAAGCGCATGGCTATCTGCTCAAGAGCATGGCGTAGTGCTGTCTTCTTGATTTCAATTCGGATGTTATTGAATCCTTGCTTTTTTCTATAAATTTATCTCCGTGAAAATAGTGATGTCTCACTTCTACTTTGTACTTTTTCTAGAACTTTTTTATTTTATTTGTGATCACATGAATTTTGATTGTTCAGTGTTTAAGACAAATACATACACACCGGTGCCAAATAAATCCAAATGCAAAAGAATAGATGGATTTAGTTCTAATAACAAGATTCATGCTTAAAAATTGAGTAATCCAAACAGGTGGCCTGCATCATCATCCATGTAAGCAATCCAGGCCGCTGAGTTCTTTTGTGTGTGTGTGTGTGTGTGTGCATATTTTATATAAATAAAAGCAACTATTCAGGGCCAATTGGTTTCAAGCTGCACAGGTTAATTATGTTGCTCGTGATGCCTGACATTTCAGAAATATTAATACATGTATCTATCATTGTCTTTTGTTTCTCATATGCAGTTCCTTTCGTGACTGGTTTTGTTGCTCTTCACTCTTTCTGCAATGGAGAAGTAAAGCTGGTAAGACCCCTGACCTGACCAGCTTCCTACCTTGCTCTTTAGTTTCAACTTTAGTGTAATATAATAAATGTTGTTCCTGGATGGTCAACACGCACACTGGTATTTATGCTAGGAAGTTTTGATGTTGCTCTTAATACTTTACTGTAAAACGTGGTAATGTATCAAATACTTGGACATGGCGACTTGCAAGGAAGGAGTTATATGATAGAAATATTAGATCACAGTATGATGATCCACATTCCAGAGTTAACCGTTCCTAGAGTTAGGGAAAATAGTTGAGAATCTGGAGCTTACTTGTGGGGTTGCTATAGTGCGTAAAAGTCATTCTACCGGTGTTCACAGAGTGTTTGTGTTGATGCGGTCAGCCATGCTAAAGAATTCTCAATGAACCAACTGAGCTTTTTGAGCTCGCAAGTCTGGACTCCCTTAGCCCGTGATAAATAATCCTCGTACCGGCATGTGCAACATTAATACTCCCTCCGGTTCATATTACTTGCCGCTAATATGGATGTATCTAGAACTAAAATGTATCTAGATACATCTATATTGGAGGCAAGTAATATGAATCGGAGGAAGTACCAGTAAATTGCTTCTTCCTTTGTCGTGCTCAACTCCATAATAGTTACTTCCTTTTATTTAAGCGTAGAAAGTTTTGATGTTGCTCTTAATACTTTACTGTATGACGTGGTAATGTATCAAATACTTGGACATGATGTCCTAAACTCCATATGATTCTTTTACCATGCCAAAAAGATACACTTAGTTGATTCCAAAAAAAATCTGTTTAGTTAGGTTTGTGTTGCAATGCCATCTTGATGTGAAGTGAACTGGCAAGATTATTGTTCAAAGCATCAGATCAGGATTGAAACAAAAATTAGAGACTGCTAAACGTATCCGCATCTTTTTTTTACCATCAACTGAATATCTTCTCGCGGGCAATAAAAAACATACTATATTTCTTTCTTGAACATGTACCTACAAAAATCACATTTTCATTTCTGCAGGAAAGTATTATATACGCTCTTCTTCTCCGACAAACTTAAGTTATTACTTATCTGCTTACATGAATATTGTCATAAAGATGGAAAGAGACTTTCAGGTATCACATTCATAAAGAGTTCCTTAACCTGGGATTTTTTTTAAAATTTTACATGACAAGTAACACCTGTATTGCCTTGCATATTCATCTTACACAAAGAATACACTAAAAGTTTGCAGTAATCCCTCTTCCCAAATAAGAATTCTCACTATCATGGGAGCTCTGGCACTTTCTATTTCTGGTACTTGTGGAACTCATATGCAGATCAGTGACAACCTTGATGATCAACAAGTATGTAGCATGTCCCTCCCAGCAAAAGAACTTGCAAAGTGCCACTACATAAGTAGGTCTACTAAAAAAAGGTCAGTTGGTTGAGAAATGTGGGCCTGAAAAATTGTAGGAGTACCTTAGTTGAAATGATCTTGTAATATCATCTTCTCATAACCGAAGAAGTCCAGTGCACCAAAGTCTTCAATTTATTAACCAAGTGGTGATTCAGAGCTGATAGCGGTGCTTCTAAAGGTCCAGTAAAATAAGTTGTGAATTTTGACCTTGGTAATTTTTGTTGTTGTAATGGAAACCCAATTTGTCTATAGAGTAATATAGTGATAGAGGGGCGATAATGGCAACACGTATTCAGCTTGCTACACTGATCGTAGTTATCGCTTGGTGGTCCATTATAATTTTTATTAGTACTTTTGATGTTTTTGCAGTGCTGTTGATAATTATAGATCCGCGGTCGTTTTCGCAAAAAAAGAAAAAAACTGGGTACATCTTGAAGCAACGAAAATTTGAACCAACTGATGTAGTTCTGTCCAAAAACATATCTAGTGATCCATGTCGTTTCAAGGGACGATTGTTTCTCAAGTTAGCGGATAAAAATACCCAGCTTGTAAGCGCGTGGGATCACCATCAGAGAACATATCTAGCAGTACTGTACCGTGGTTTGGGAGTTTTTCCTACATAAATCGCACACATCATCATTGTTGCTGCATTTATTCAGGTACATACCGGTCTAGATACATCGATCGGGTAGCTAGACAGGGTGCTGGAGTACTGCTACTACAGCTGCAGCAACGACACGGATTCAGAAACAGGCAAACACTCACACATCAACACATGCGGCCGGCCAGTGGCGCGCTGTGCTAGCTCTCGTCTCGTCTCGACGGATCACGTCGACTTAGCAGGATGGGATGGGCACCTTGCAGGCGGCCATGACCTTCTTGCCGTTGGCGGAGTCGACGTACTGCTTCAGGTTGGGGTCGCGCGCGTACTGGCACATGCACGGCTGCTGGGCCTTCAACCTGCTGCAGCACGCCGCGCTCGGCGCCGCGTTCCCGACGATGGCGCCCGCGCACGGCGTCAGCTGCATCGCGTTGCACGTCGCCGCCTGCGCGCCCGCCGGCGCCACCATCAGCACCACCACCGCCCAGACGGCCAGGAAGGCTAGCAGGAGCTGAGCTGGCTTCATGTCGCCCCTCCCTGAAACTTTGACAGAAAAGAACACTAACGACCGACTAGCTAGTGGTGGTTTGTAGGATGCTGGCTTCAGATGGTGTGAGTGTTTGGACTGAGATGAGCGGTATTTATAGGCTTTCGATGAAGGGGGTGTCAGCGTTGCATTGTGAGCTCAGTGCAAGTGTAGACATGCCATGGCTAGTGCAATACAAGTGTGACCACTTGGCAAGAGCGCATTGCGTTTATGGAAGACATGATGATGAGCAGAAATGGTCCGCGCACTGCAATGCCACTCAGCAGTGCCAATTTTAGTCGCGCTGAAAGCAACTCAACTAGCACAACAAAGCTTTGCGCACTAGCTCTGCAACACACTGCAAGTGTCACACGTACGTAACAACCCCAGCAGAAAGCAGGTTATTAGGTGGAGTGCCCGTGATAAGGTTTTGTTAAGTTGGGCTGCCGGTGGTGTGATTATACCAGATTGTTAAGCTGGTTAAAGAACAGCGAAACGGTTGAGTTACTTTGGTAGTTTTGGTTACTCTGCAAAGCCAAGGAACATAAAACATCTGGCTAGGATGATAACCCCACGTGGGCTGGCTGCGCACTCGCATGTCTTGCCACTGAGTTAGAACTCAGTTCTCAAACATCTGGTAAAGAAGAGTTCAGTGTAAGAGTAAAAAGTGAAGTGATTAGTGATAGTAGGGTTTCAGGGCTTGGCATGTCCGCCTCACTGTTATGCTAAGTTGAGGACAAGCTTAAAGAAACTATACTTAAAAAATTAGTGTTCCTTTTTTGGCGAGAAAAATATGTAATTTGAACTGGCTTGTGCTGAGTGTATTATTTGTGATGAGCAGATATACGTGTTCAGAATGCTATAGAAAGAAAGTTCAAAGCGTGACTCATCAAGTGCTCCATTCTATTAAGCCAACAACCTGTCGGTAGTGGCGATGGCACTTCCTCAGCTCCTCTTATTAGGATCACATTCGGGGACACATAGGCCAAGCAATGCTTTGACAGGTACTTTTGTTGTGAAACCATCCAGTCGTAGTGGTTATAACCAAGGAAAAAAATAGCGCGCTATAGCAAAATAGCGTGGGTCTAAAAATACGCTATTAGCATGTTATAGCGTGCTATTAACGCGAATAGCGCGTTATAGCGCTGAAATAGCGTACCGTCGGCTCTCCAGATATGCTATAGCGTGCTATTGCGTTGGAATAGCGCGCTATTTTTTTCCATGGTTATAACTCAAGAACAAAGATCGAACAAACTGAACTCGGAATCCAGTTAAGTAGACATGCCCTGTCAGAGGCCAGACCCTGCATGAGAACCATCTCGTCTAAGTAAAGTAGAAATGCTTTGACAGAGCTGCACGGATGACAGATGTACAAATTAACAAGGTGCAAATGCAAGATATTGACAAAAAAAAGTTATCTGTCACTTCAAAATGAACAATAAAAAAATTGTGACTGTACGAGTGTGGCTTCAGGGCTCTAGCAAGGGATCTCATCGGTTCCTAGGAAACCTCTGTCGGAAGCAAATCTTGCCTCGGCATCCCCTCATTCCCCTGTGTCCTCTGCACGAAGCGATCCCTTCCTTCCCCGCCTAATTGTTCTAGCATCGATCAGAGTGCATATAAGATCAAGAACTTTTGCAACCTGCATGTCCAACATTAACCAGCCAGCAGAGACCTGCAAAATACCAGATGAAGAGCAGCAAGATGTCCGGAGCCGTGGTTCCTCACGTCCGGAGCGACTCCGAGTCCGACGATGACCGCCGGCCAGCGCCGGCGACGACGGTCAGGACGATCCGCAGGCAGCGGTCGATCCACAGGCTCCTCGGCGGCAGGAAAGGTGCGGCATTCGACGCACTGTCACCTGCACTTGTGGAGCTTTTCACTCTGAACCGGCTTCACTTGCCATGATCTCTGAACCGTTTAAATTCGGCATTTGTTTGCAGTGGCGGACGTGCTGCTGTGGAGGAACAGGAACCTGTCGGCGGGAATCCTCGCCGGCGCCGCGTTGACATGGTTCCTCTTCGACGTTGCCGAGTACAACGCCGTGACGCTGCTCTGCCACGCCGTGCTCCTCGGGATGCTCCTCCTCTTCCTGTGGAACGTCGCCGCGCCGCTCGTCGACAGGTCGCGATCACCACATATACACTGTCAAAAACATCGTAGTTTCGTGTCATGAAGAATTAGAGAATACCAATCTGAAAACTCGTGGTTTTCCAGGGCTCCTCCGCGTATCCCAGAGGTGATCGTCTCCGAGCACGCCTTCAGGGAAGCCGCTCTGACGGTGCACCGCAAACTGGAGCACTCTGTGGCGGTGCTCTATGACATCGCGTGTGGGAAGGATCTCAAGAAGTTCCTCACGGTACGTGACAGTAGCAGCTATTTTGATGTTAGCATATTCATTTTTTTTTTTGATGTTAGCATATTCAGCCCAGTGAATTACTCCTAATTAAGTCCATTTTTTCTTCTTCTGAAATGCAAGGTGGTTGGATCTCTGTGGGTGCTGGCCGTGATCGGAGACAACTGCAGCTTCACATCTCTGTTGTTCGTTGGTAAGTACCACCGAAAAGTTAACAAAAATAGAGATTAAACACATGATCAACAACTTTGTTGAATATAATGGTTGGTCTCTTGCATGAGATCGGTCTTTTGACTAAATTAGCTGGAGCATGCAATTTCACATGGTACCAGAGTTACAAGGTCCTGAATTTAAATACAAGGTTCTAGGTTTAAATCATGGCCCGTGCGAGAGCTTTAAAAAAAGATCCACCAACCTAGACGTGAGAGTAGGTGTTAAATATAATTGCCTAATCTCTTAGATAAGATTGGCCTTTTAGTTAAACTGGCTAGAGCATGCAATTTCACAAGATTAACATTTTGTGCCATGTCTCCCTTTCATGTTCAGGGTTTCTCTGCGCTCTCACAATTCCTGCGTTGTACGAGAGGTACGAGACCGAAGTGGACCATCTGGTGGCCAAGGGCGGTGAGGACCTAAAGAAGTTCTACAGGAAGGTGGACTCCAATGTGCTCAACAAGATACCAAGAGGCCCTATTAAGAGAAGAGTTAACTAGTACTCCCTCTGATTATCTTTAATCGATGTGATATATGCACGTACATAAATTACTCATGTGCATCACGCGTGTTAATCTATATATTCCGATCGGAGGGAGTACTAGGGTGTTTCATACGTTGCGTTCGGATGGAGTTTGGTTAACGGTTTGAGGGGGATTTGGACTCAGATGTCCTGTTCAGTTACAAGTTCGTGAGAACACTTGTGGTTGTTGATGAACTGTAAATGTGCGGATATGCTTGACGTAATGAGAGTTGAGTGATGTTCTTGAGGTATATTACTTTCATTTGTACATATAATACGAGTTTGGGAGTTCAAATCAAACTCCCACATTGTCTTATATTTAGTACTAGAAGAGCTTTGAGGTGTGGTGGCTTTATTTCTCTTATTTTTCTTGAAAAGAAGCTGAAGCGAAAAAAAATAGGTAGATAAAAATGTGTATGGATGCCGCTAAGTTTGTCGCGCCATATGCTTATGGTGCGATCGCCACGGTCGTTACGACATCCTCTGAATCTCCTCCTCTGGCCATCCATAGACCAATGTTGCCCCCCCTCTCCTACTGCCCAAATGCCACCTCCCAAATTTCCAGTCATCCATCGCAACCAGCGGTCCAATTGCGCTTTTCTCAAGCTTATGATGATCATCAATTGCCATCTCTGATTGTATCAGATAATAACAGCTTTCTTTCTCAAAAGATGCGGCGGGTAGCACTATCTATTAATTTGAGTCAAGAAGATATTGTGTTTACAATATGTACATGTGTGACATATTTATAGGCACACCCTTGTAGGGCCGGACCATCCTCGTGTGAACTGCTTCTCAAAACCTATCCTACTAGCAACTCATGGACCGACCACTCTATATTAAAATGTACATTTCCTTTGGAAACCGAGAAGGAGACCTATCAATTGGTAAGCTTTTGCCTTTTCTTCCAAGCATTCCGGCAAATAGACACAACTTTTCACTCATGTCTCTCTTCTCCTACTTAGAAGGGCGAGATTGGAGTAACATGTTCCATACTGCCCAATTGACGTAAAATCGTGCAGCCTTAGCATTGACATGCCACTTGACCATAAATTTACAAGCTCCCATACTGCATGTGTGGAGGGGTGGTCCTTGACTTCTTGCATAGTTGGTAGTTTACCGTCTCTAGTCATGCAAAGCTGACATGAAGGTTCATCGGGCTAGCCATGAATGGCCAACATGTGATGCTACGAGAATGTGCTTGTGTCGAAGGATCTAGGAGAAGTATTTGCATTCTAGAGCCACAACCTCTCGCTAGACCGCTTTCGGTTTAAACGTTTTATGGCATCCCATAAATTGGATCTTGTAGGCTAAACTTGCAGAGTAACTCCTGTACGGATTCGTAGCATAGAAAACGAAAAATTTCCTACCGTAAGAACTAATAACAAACCAAGATCTAATCTAGTGGATGGTAGCAACGAGATGAGATCATCATACCATCGAAGATCGCTAAGCGTTAACGAGATAAATCTAGTGGCTGATGTAGTCGATCACTTGCCGCTTTCAAAAGCGCGTAGAAGATCTTGACGGTGCCACAATCGGGCAGCACCTCCGCACTCAGTCACACATACTGTGTCGATGAAGATGTCCTCCTCCCTGTTCCAGCGGGCAGCGGATGTAGTAGATCCTCCTTGGAATCCCGGTAGCACGACGGAGTGGTGACGGTGGTGGTGGAGAACTCCGGCAGGGCTTCGCCAAAACCTTGCGGGAGATATGAGGAGGAAGGGCTAGGGTTTGGGAGAGAGGGGGACTTGGGACGCCGGCCTTGGGTGCCCAGGGTGGTGCGGCTGCTTGTGGTGGTCGGTCCCCTCCCCTCTCCTCCTCTATATATAGGTGAAAAACCTAGGGTTCCCCCAAAAACCACTTTGGAGTCCAACTCCGACACTTACCAAAATTGGAAACCTAGAGGAAGAGGGATTTCTCCCTTTCCTTACTACGTGGCCGGCCAAGGTAGTGGAGTCCACCATGGACTCCACCTTCCCACTTGGTGGCTCGGCCAGGGCTGGTGGAGTCCCCACCTGCCATAGTGAATTGTTCCGGATGATTCTAGAACCTTCTGATACCTTCCATAAATTCACCGGACCATTCCAAAATTTGGAATGTGACTTCCTATATATGAATCGTATTCTACAAACCATTCCGGAACTCCTCGTGATGTCATGGATCCCATCCGAGACTCTGCGCAATATTCGAACTCCATTCCATATTCCATATCTATTTAAAACGACATCGAACCTTAAGTGTGTCATCCTACGGTTCGTGAACTATACATACATGATCAAGACACTTCTCCGATCAATAACCAATAGCGGGACCTGGAGATCCATAATGGCTCCCACATATTCAACGATGACTTCGTGATCGAAAGAACCATTAACATACGATACTGATTCCCTTTGTCGCGCGATATTTTACTTATCCGAAGTTTGATCGTCGGTATCTCTATACCTAGTTCAATATCGTTACCGATAAGTACTCTTTACTCGTACCTTGATATGATGTCCCTTGTGAGCCAGTCACATGCTTGCAAGCTAGTTGGATGACATTCCACCGAGAGGGTCCAGTGTATATCTATCCATCATTTGGATGGAAAAATCCCACTATTGATCCACGCGCTTCAACCTATACTTTTCGAACACTTAATACCACCTTTATAACTACCCATTTACGAAGTAGTGTTTGATATCATCAAAGCATCCATCCAGTGTAGGTCATTAACATGATCTCATGGTCTAAGGATTAGGTTATTATGTATCTTAAAGCTTGTAGCAAAACAAACTTAATGACTTGATCATATGCTACGCTTACTATGGGTGTATGTCCATCACATCATTCACCTAATGGTATGATCTTGTTATTAATAATATCCAATATTCATGATCAGGAAACCATGATCATCTATTAATCAACAAGTTAGTTTAACAAGAGGCTTAGGGCTCCTTTGATTTGAAGGATAGGAAAAACATAGGAATAGGAAAGGTATAGGATTGGAATGGCATGTCTACTTGAATCCTATAGGAAAATGAAGTTTGTTTGATTGTAGCAAAGGAATTTTTCCATGAGGTATGAGCTAATGCTTTTTTCCTATAGGAATTACACTACAAGATTTCTATAGGAATTTTTCCTATAGGCTATGTTCCTATGAATCAAACAACATGTATAGGAAATTTTCCCATAGGAACCAAATCCTACACAATTCCTATGCAAATCCTTTGAATCAAAGGAGACCTTACTAGGGACTCTTTTATGTTTACAAAACACACAAGTATTAATGTTTCCGGTTAATACAATTATAGCATGGGATGTAAACATTTATCATGAACACTAAGATATAACAATAAAAGCTTCTATTATTACCTCTTGGGCATATCTCCAACAACTCCCACAGGAAATCCACAACAATGAATACATGTTGTCATGTCGGAAACCAACAACACCCCGTTCAACACCTTCCAAAAGGTCCACAAAATTCCAATAGTTGTGTAGGATTATCCATTTGTGTACTAAATTGAATCAAGTTGTTGTTCAACACGTCCTTTACCAAATATTTGTTCCATGTCGCAATCTTGAACAACCCAGGGCTAGAAAATGGAGCAATCCATCAATCATCTAGTTGCTAAATTAAAGGGATGTGTTCAACCATGACCCAACTCTATCTTGGTGGATGCATAAAGAGGATCATATCATTTTATTCACAAAAAAAAGGAGTTATGAGCCTACCCATGGGCACTGAGGATTGGTCCAATGGAAGCATGGCTATTGAAAGCGAAGCGCCCTTCCAAATCGATCTCTCAAAGTTAGGAATGCCAAGATCACCCAATTATTTTGGGGTACCACAATGTCTTCAAATTAACCAGAGCAAACAGTGTCCACCCCCCCTCTCAAAACATTGTTGTCCCCCTTCTATATTAATACACGTGAGATACAATCAAACCTATTGCCAGGCAATTTAGTTAGACACTTGAATAATCGAAAATATTGTAGGTCACCACGATAGACAAAGACTACTATAGGTAGGACATATCCTAGTGGATTTTTTCCTTCCCATCTATCCGAGAATCTTATGCAACTGATGAGATGTTGAAAGTCCACCTTTATAAGACATTTGAAGTATATCGGTAGGCCCACATAATGTCTTGGGAATCGTAACATGTTACCTAGGAAGACACTCAAAATGTTGGCAAGATCAATGTCCTCATATCTGATCAGGAATTACGTCGACTTCACCAAGTTCGAAGTGAGGTCGGTAACAACCCAAAGACCGGAATAGTGAAATTCAAGGCATGCAACCCTCCCCGACTAGGTTGTCACAAATGGCAACACTATATGTATAGATAGAAAACAAGAGACGTTGACACTTGATAAGTAAGTTGTTCATGACATCCTCTCTCGCAATGAGATTGAAGTTCTCCCTAAAAAGATCACTCTTTATTCATGAATCGCACGAGTTTCTTAACTCCTCCACCAACACTTGCACATTCCCTTATTCTCCTCTCCATCTCCTTATCCATTGTGGTTTCTTCCTCGTCTTCCTCCTTCACACACATCGATGTTGGAGCCTTCCTCTTCGTTGGTTAGTTTAGTGTCTATAGTCATACAAAGTTGGGATGAAAGTTCATGGGTCTAGCCACAAATGGCTAACATGTGTTGATACGCGAATGTGTTTGTCTAGAGGATCTAGGAGAAGTTTTTAGCATTTTAGAGCCACAAACCGCTCACTAAACTGCTTTCGGTTTAAACTTTATATGGCATTCCATGAACTGGACCTTGTAGGCTGAACTTGCGGAGTAATTTCCACTGGCAATTGACAACAATGAATATGTGTCTGCCATGTCGGAAACCAACAACACCCCGTTCAACACCTCCCAAAGGTCCAAAAAAATCCCAATAGTTGTGTAGGGTTTTTCATTTGTGTACTCAATTAAATCAAGTTGTTGTTCAAAACATCCTTTATCACATCTATTTTCCATGTCGCAATCTTGAACAACTCAGGGCCACAAAATGGAGCAATCCATTAATCATCTAGTTGCTAAATTGGAAGGGATGTGTTCAACCATGACCCAATTGTATCATCGTGGATGCAGAAAGAGGATCATATATTGTTTTTGCAAAAAAAAGGAGTTATGAGCATACCCATGGCCACTGAGGATTGGGCCAATGGAAGCATGGCTAGGGAACGCGAAGCCCCCCCAAATCGATATCTCAAAGTTAGAAATGCCAAGACCACCCAATTATTTTGGGGTGTCACAGTGTCTTCAAATTGACCAGGCCAAGCACTGTCCACCCCCTCCTCTCAAAATATCGTTGCCCCCTTCCATATTAATATACGTGAGATGCGATCAAGCCTACCGCCGGACAATTTAGTTAGGCATTTGAATGATCGAAAATACCGTAGGTCACCACGATAGACAATGTTGCTATAGGAAGGTCATATCCAAGTGGATTTTTCCCTTTACATCTATTGGCCGAGAACCTTATGCAACTGATGAGATGTTGAATGTCCACCTTCCTAAAACATTTGAAGTACAACGATTGGACCACGTAATGTCTTGGGAATCATAACACGTTGCCTAGGAAGACATTCAAAATATCAGAAATTACTCTGACTTCACCAAGTTCTAAGTATGGTTGCTAACAACTCGAACACCAGAATGATGAAATTCAAGGCATGCAACCCTCCCTGATGCGTAGAGAGAAAACAACACACAGTGACACTCGATAAGCAAGTTGTTCATGTCATTCTCTTTGGCAATGAGATTGAAGTCCCCCGAAAGGATCACTCTTTATTTTTGTTCATGAATAGCATGAGTTGCTTAACTCCTCCACCAACCCTTGTTCATTCCCTCATTCTCCTCGCCATCTCCTTATCCATTGTGCTTTCGTTCTCATCTTCCTCCTTCACACACATCGATGTTGGGGCCTTCCTCTTTTTTCGTATCAAACGATTTCTAAGCATTCACTCTCTATGGCTAGGGACGCACATACGAAACATGTATTTCTCGAAGGGAAATTCTTTTTTTTTTTGCAGGTAACTCGATTCAAAATTCAACATATGGGTATTTCAAAAGTAAGAAAAATCTATATCTATATCTATATCTATACCTAATAATAAAGGAGCTAACGTTTCCGTGGTTCGGTCCGTTGGTTTCTGCCAAAAATTTCGTCAACGCTTTTTTATGGACCGTTTTGCCCTCCCACCAAATTCCTTTATACTGCACTTGCCACGTACCGGTTGGTTGACCCTCAGACCCGATGGAATAGCTCATGCCGAACTCCCGTGGAGGAGCTTCCGCCCGACAGGACAAGCGGGCGCGCGGAGGAGACCGGCTCGATCTGGCGCCGCTGAAGCCTAGGACGGACAGGGATGTGGGCCACATCTTCGGCGGTGCTCTAGGACGGCGTCTTCATGCCGGAGGTGTCCTCGCGCCGAAGATCGGCTGGTGGTCTCTTTAGGTGGTAGGGCAGGAGCGTGCGACAATTCTTGGCCGGAATCCCATCGGTCTTGGCCATGATAGATGGGCGAAGAGGCAGGGATGACCTGGCCGTGAGGAATCGGAACGGGGCAGCGCCGGCTCGCCGAATTTTCCAAGCAGTGATGTACACGGAGGATAGAGAAGGGTGACCGGGGGTCGGACTGTCGGAGGAGTTGGCGGCTCACCTACCGTTGGAGGGGAGAGCGCGGGGGGCGTGGGTCTGATGTGAGGTGTGTACCGGTAGTCTGGCGATCGGACCTCATGGAGAAGACGAATTTGGGAGGGGCTCGTCGGATCTGGCCTGGTTGACTTTTTCTTAGACATGGCATGGTTGATTTGGGAAAGTAGATGCAGAGAGATTCGGGCTGGGGAAGGAAAAAATCACGAGGAGAACACCACGCCGGCGAGAATCACACGCACTGCTTCCATTCTTCTTCTCCAGCCGCTGCACCCGATCTCCAACTCCAAGTCGGTGAGAGCAATGAGCAGCTCAGCGGCCTGCCATCATGCCGCGGCCATGCTGTGTGTGCACGCGCACGAAGCTCGAAGATCAGCCGAGCTACTGCTCTATTCCGTTTGCAATTTGCTAGCTAGCTGATGTCGTTTGCTGCTAGGATGTTTGTAGCATTGTTTACTGCTAGCTAATGGTATTTTCATCAATTTTTGTTCTTGTCAATTTGCAGTGTCCCAATTAAATTATATATTTGGTAAATTTAATTTTTCGCTTCAAAGCTAGAAAATGAAATTTAAAAATTGAATTATATATTTGGAAAATTCAATCGATTATTGAATTTATTTATGTGCCAATGTTTATTTGTTATACGCATTACAGGGAGGAGCACTTCTCCCCATTGTTTCGTCTATTTTTGTTTCTACTCATATTTTTAAATAAAATTATAGCCATTGTCAGTAAAATATTTCCAACAAAATTATAGCATCTGCCACTACTTTAGTGAAAAAAAATCGCACTGTTCTTATCTCACAAATGCGAGAGCAGAGGGCTAACACCTCAGACGATACAGGTCGACGATTGGTAATAAGAAAGATAGAGAAATCATGGGGAGATACGTGAAGACGCCTCATCGTGTCGTTCTCATTCGATGGCTAAGCTCGGCTCCAAGTCAACGAAAACAACATGAGAGAACATGAAAATAACGATGCGTTCAGGAATGACTGAATGAGCAACCTAGGGAATGGAGGAAAAAGAAAAAGGTTGTACTGGTTCGCTTTTTTGCATTTGGTATTTTTGTTGACACGGAATTATCGTGCGAGCTGGGCGATGTGGGCCGGCCAAACAGCCCAATACACCAGCAAGAATCAATAGAGCCAATTCACGAGCATCAACTCGGTTCCTTTCGTAATTCCTATGTCTCGTGTCTTCTTATGTATAGTCCCACCTCGGTTTATCATAGGGACTTCACCGGTTCATATCCCAACAAATTGGCGTATTATCAGCAAGGTGTGTCTCCTTGATTAACAGATATATTTGGGTGTGAGCTATGAGCCCAAGGAGAAGAAACAAGCTCGCCCGTAGAGCGTGAGAGAGATGAGCAGTCGACTGATAACAGATGCCGCCGTGATGGAAAGCGAAATTCGCAGACGCAGACCGGCCCAGTAGAAATTTTAGAGAGGGAATGGAAAAAAGGAAGCTCCAAGTTTCGCTCGGGCCTACTAAGTATCTGGGCCTGTCTGGTCTAGCTGGGCCCGACACAGGTCCTAGGGCTAATCTGGAGGTGGTTGGGGATTAGATCCTGCTCTAGAGCGTGAGCACGGTACCAAGCGGTGGTTAACGAGAAGCTTGTTCTTGCTTCCATGGACGAAGGAGATGGAGTTGGCTATGTTAGCCAATCCCCTTATCAAGCGTGGCCATCGGCCTTTTGGTTGCCTACATGTTATCTTTTTCTCTTGGTCGGCCGTCGTGGCGAGGGTGAGGACATTGTTGGTCTGGGGCGTCGATCTTACAAATGGCATCGGGGGATTCCGGAGTCCACGAAAAGTGTGACTTCATCAACGAATCCTAACCGTCGGCGAGCGGCCGCCGCTATCTTAGGCCACGGGCTTGGCCCAGCTGCGGTCAAGTATGGTCATCTCGAGTTGGTTCGTCCGCCATCCAAGGTTCTTCTTCAGCACCGGCACGTTGGAGTCCGTTGTCTCCAATGCCCAAAGTGGTTTCGTCCCTCGCGGTGTTTGGAACGACTGCACCTAGCGGCAGAGCACAAGGACTCGATCGTGTTTCACGGGCCGACGCGATTTATCCTGGGGTGCAATTCATAAAAACCAAGGACATGTGCCTACATATTCGTGATTCGCTTAGGGACTTTCTATAAAATTGTACCATCCGCCTTTTTAATACAGTTTCCTGATCCTTCGACACCTTTTATCGTTTAAAAAAGTTATTACATGTTAATTTTCTTAGAATTAACATGTTTCACCGTTGATTCACTGGGAGTGTTCGAGTTTTTTTTCTCCCGGTGCAACGCACGGGCACTTTAGCTAGTATATATAAGGGAGAGCTGATTCATCTGACATGTCGGGACACATAGGATTTTATTTCGGGGACATGTGGGGAATTCCAAGCCGAAGATTTCGAAAGAAAAAACAATCCAAACCGAGAACTTCTCTTCTTCTTCTTAAAAGAAATTCCCACTCGCCGCCCGCCCTGTGCACACTCCGATCGAGTCAAATCGTCTCCTTCCACCAAAATCCAATCTCCAGTCCCGTCCATCCCGTCCGCCAAACCCTAGCCGGGAGCCGGAGTCGGCGCCGGAGATTCCCAGCCGCCGGGCGAGATGGATTTGGATCTGTGGATCGTCAAGGTCAAGGAGGGGCAGCACCTCGCCGAGCACGAGCTCCAGTCCCTCTGCGAATACGTACGACACTCTCTCTCCCCTCGCGATAGCCCCCCTCGTCTCCCAGTATAGCCTAGGTCTCGGGGTTCTCAGTGGTGCGCGTCTGCGTGTTGTTCAACGAGCTGAGCTGGGGGCGCGAATCCGTGGGGAGTAGAGGGGTGCGAGTAGTTGCATTTGCTGATTGATTTGGGTGTGCAGCTGTGGATAAATATGTAACCCGTGATGAAACCATTCAGGTGAAGGAGATCCTCATCGAGGAGTCCAACGTGCAGCCGGTCAACAGCCCCGTGACGGTGTGCGGGGACATCCACGGCCAGTTCCACGACCTGATGAAGCTCTTCGCCACGGGAGGCCATGTCCCCGAGACCAACTACATATTTATGGTCTCTGGCTCTGCTGGTCGTTTGGTGTCTTTGGGTTGGTTGGTTGTGGCCTCTCCCTGATTTCCTGAACTGAGTTTGTATCGCCTTCTTGCAGGGTGACTTTGTCGATCGCGGGTTCAACAGCCTTGAGGTCTTCACCATTCTTTTGCTCCTAAAAGCCAGGTATGCCATTGAATGTATGCTTGACCTAGCTGATGCAATGAAGTTTGAGCATGTTGGAGACTAAGTGCTGATGCAATGTCCACTTTGTTTCCTTGCTGTAACCAATTAAATGAATAAGATTTTCTCCGCAGATTTATCATTTATGGCTACTGATTTGTCTTGCACATATGTTGATTGAATTAGTTGATGAATGACGTTGTTTTAGCTTGTTGTCGTCTGTAATTCAGTATGCCGTAGTCAGTGATTCAATGCATGATAGTTCATGTGCAACTTGCTTTGCTAGAAGGGCTGTCTCTATAATTGCTAGCGCCTAAGTGACATTAGAATATTCAGGTAACTATACTTGATTGTCCTTTACTGTAGAACAGAACCACCGATTCATGCTTAATAATTTGCCCCGGCAGTAACATAATTGCTGACTCCATCTTGGTAAAACAACTGTTAGTACCGATTACCGAATACTCTGTTCAAACCCAGATTGGTTTGCTTTGTGCTCAAGGACTTAATTTCAGTTACCTCTGTATCAGAATAATTTCCCCTTTTTTGGCATCACAAGTTCCTTAGCACTTCCACATTCTGTGCCCCTGTTCCACCATACCTAACCAGTAGTCTTTGATTGTAAGCTCTAACCATTTGTTCAGGATAATTTATTTAGTATATTTATTGAATGTCATGACTGTCATTAGGTATCCTGGCCACATAACCCTTCTGCGAGGGAACCATGAAAGCAGACAGTTGACGCAGGTATACTCCTGTAGTCCTATACCAATAAACATATACTATTTTCTTAGTTTGTAGTTTGCCTCGTGTGCTTCCTTTCTAACTAGAACTAGAATATCACTTGTACTATATACATTGAAGGTTTATACAGGTTAACCTATACTATTGCAACTAAACTAATCCTATCGTGCATGTATCCTAATAGTTGTTTATTTCCTTAGGTGTATGGTTTTTATGATGAGTGTCAGAGGAAGTATGGGAATGCGAACGCATGGCGGTATTGCACTGACGTTTTTGATTACCTTACTCTTTCGGCAATCATTAATGGCTCGGTAAGTTTCTTTGGTCAAAGAAGCGAATGGCAAGTTCATATGATGCCAAGTCATACTTAGTGACATCTTGAATTGTCAGGTCCTCTGTGTTCATGGTGGCCTTTCACCTGATGTACGAACGATTGATCAGGTTAGGGAGTTGCTTCACTTTCGGCTCATATTTCATATGAAATCACAATTTAAGATATAGTTATTCACATTTTCCTGTGCTAAATTAATTCTTGTACTGCCTTTATTCAATGTCCCTTTGAGTAACTTTCTATGTTGTTCGAAGGGTGTACTAAACTACTAATCAGTAGCATCATCAGAAAAATATGGCTCTTAATGGACTGTGATATTCCGTGAGTTTTCTTCGTGTACTGGGTCCTGTTGTGGGCTTAGATCTACAACGGCTAACTATCGTGCAGAAGATAGCCAGGCAGTGTGGATGAGAGGGATTGAGTAGACATGGGTTGAGAAGAGAGAATAATCAGGGATAGATTAGATTGATTGTTCTTGCTTGTTTCAATCTTAGATTCATGACATCCTTATATAGTGGATGCTTAGACCCTTGACCTCTCCTAATACGATTGGACTTATTAGACCTTCCCTTATACAAGTGCACTCTTTCTTAATCCTATACCTTCCTAAAAGATTCTCCTCCTTTCTGCTGCAAGTCCATGCCAACCAGGTGACCATCTCCTTCTGCAATACAGAAGGAGAACTAGTGTTGCTTTGATGTCATGTACTCACGTCCACAACACTACACCCCTCTCAGACAAGCAGCTTGTCCTCAAGCTGCAGGGTGGCAGCCATGGCTGCAGTCCTAGATTATCCCATGTTATGAGAGATTGTATTGAGTCACAAATAATTACTTCAAAAAATATTTCTTGATAAGGATCCTGATTCTATTCTGTCCCTGTATCCAGAATCTAAACCCTGCTGAAAATGTGTACTTGGTGTCCTTGTAGATCAAATACATGGAAACATACATACACAGAAATTTCTCCCAACCATAATCGTCTCCAATTTGGATAAGAATTCCTTTGCCATGCAGTCCCCTTTCTGTTTCTTGCTTGAATTCCACTTTAGACATTTCAAGTACCCTTTCATCCCTCCAGGACCCTATCACAAGTTGATGCTTCATTCTCTGCATAAAGGGAAGGGATACCCGATGCAGCCAAAAAGTACAACCTAATTGATTTGTTGACCCAACATTATGGCCCAATTCAGAACAGGCCATCGAGTCAGCCCTCTGTGCTGTAGATAACAGGGGCGGCTTTGCTAGGGTTGGTACCGCCGCCATTCTTGCTCCTGTGCATAGCTTGTGCCATCTTGCATCTCCGGCTTAACCAAACTATGAGACAAATGCGTATGGCACGGCTGCTGCAATGAAGATATTGCTGCTTTGATGTCATGTACTGACGGCCACAACACTTCCGGTCAAGTCATCTTTGGTGAACTCATTTCTCTTCGCGTGATAAAAATAGACTTGTCATCCTTAGGTGGAAAGCGGTAGTTTCGTGATACTAATTATTGAGTACAACTGCCTGATTATGTGATTTTGCTTTCCTTGTTATATAGTTTGCCCAATGAAGTTCCAAACCAAAATTGGAGATCTCATTAATAGTTTTACAATTTCTTTTGTTGCATCCAGATGCGGATAATTGATCGAAATTGCGAAATTCCTCATGAAGGACCTTTCTGTGATCTAATGTGGAGTGATCCAGAAGAGATAGAGACATGGGGTGTTAGTCCCCGTGGAGCAGGTTGGCTTTTTGGATCACGGGTGACAACAGAGGTATATTGATGTTTTTTTTATTCTTGATTATCTATATGATGTTTTCACCCAGTACTGACTGCCTGTTGTTCTGATGCAGTTCAACCATGTTAACAATCTTGAGTTAGTTTGTCGGGCTCATCAACTAGTCCAGGAAGGCCTAAAATACATGTTCCAAGACAAGGGTCTTGTAACTGTGAGCTCTGAGTTTTCATATATTGACATGTTCTTGAACTTGTAACCAGTTCCGGGTGCTCATTTTTTTACTTATTTTCCAGGTGTGGTCTGCACCTAATTATTGTTACAGATGTGGCAACGTTGCTTCTATACTGAGCTTTGGTGAAAACATGGTAGGTCATTCGGTATTTCTATGTCTTTATGATTTTGTCTAGTTCAGTTAATATCTTCAACCTGCAATAATTTGCTATAGATATTTCATTTGCCTTCAAAACTTCAAAGAAATTGTTCCTGCTAAGGCTTTGATAGGTGTCAGTGGAAACTTTTACGGATAATATCAGTGAGATATACAGTAGCAATTCAATTGTTTTGTATATGAACTTAGGAGCTCCTAATAGCGTAGCCAGATAGAGAAAGCTTGGCAACTTAGTTTACTTCCTATTTTGTTCCTGGTTAATACATAGTAGTGTTGTAGTGAAATTCACAACAGTTGCTGTTATGATTGATGGAAGCCAGTTCTGTGTACTCTTGATATTGACAAACTAACAGTAATGATAATCTGGAAAAGGAATTAGTGCTGGGTAAGCAAATGAATATGGCATGACAAGAATAAATAAACCATTGGGCTACCAGCTTCCAAGCTGTACACTTGCCAACAAATGAACTGGTGCCTGCTATCTTTCCTTGATGAAGAGAACATAAATTACATAACAATAAAAATTTGCGACGACCTTCATTCAATTCACTTGTGTTACTGTAGTCTGTAGCCGATGTGTTAGTCTGTGCATACCATAATCTGAGTTATCTCATGAAAAATAGGGATTGGTTATGTTTTTTTTTTGTATTTCATAATTTAATTCTACCCTTTTTTTTACTCCATTGGCAGGAAAGAGAGGTCAAGTTCTTCACAGAGACCGACGAGAACAACCAAATGCGAGGGCCTAGGACCTCAGTCCCATATTTTCTTTGACCTCTTTTGTACATTGTGTTTTATGGTTTCTATTTTTCGTGGGCTAAAGATCAATCCAATAGGTGTGTTCATTGTTGTAGCTTCAGCTCATAGTGCAGTCTGATTATCTGATGCAATTGATGTCACCGGTTAATTTAACCCACTGTAAGATAGATTATTGGGCGCGTAGCTGGCAATGCCACCTGTTTTTTTTCATTCCTTCATCACCTATCTGCCCCTAAGTTAGGTTCAGTCTGCTGGAAGCCTGAACACATGGAGGAAGAGGAAGGGAAACTGAAAGAATACTGGAAACTGAAAGAAACACATGGAGGAAGAGGCAGGGTCATTGTGTGATTGTATCTTTGTTAGCATTCAGCTCAGGAACTCTGTTGATGTAGTTAAATTTTGTGATGAATGGTGAACATTCCGAGTTCTGTGACGCTGTTCTGTTTCTGTGGGATGAAGCATAATACTCATTCAGTAAAATGGTTGAAGGTGTTCTTTTCGTTCATACTGAATCTGATTGTGGGGCAGGGCTTGGCAATGCAAATTCATTGGAACGTAAGTAAGACCAAACTGAAAGGTATCTGACTGAGACGAATTTCCCTAGTTCACGCTTTTGCTTTGCAAAATCTTCTGGAAGCCTAGAAGTATGACAAACTGCTAATTTGTCTGAAGCTGTTACATTTCCAAATGCAACCTAGATCTCTTCTCCTAATTTCGTTGTCCATGTAATGCACGCTGTCAGCAAAGTAAAAAAAAAAAAATCGCCGCAGCGACACTGTCGTCTGAGTGAACAAGAAATGCTTGGTGCTGTAGCGAGTTCCTCTAGACTTTGCCGGACAGAAAGGTTTGGAATCGCCGTGCCTCTTTGTCACCACGTACCAGCACACCAACAAAGACGAAGTATTTAACCTGGCCACCATTGTTCCAAGCAAGAGAGTTTCATAGGAAGCTAGGAAAGTAGCAATGGAGAAAGCAAAAATAATGGAGCAACGCTATGGAGGCAATGATTCAGTGTCGGTTGGAGACGGCATGAGCATCTTCGGCGGCCAGAGCATCGACGTGAGGCGGCGAAGCAAGCTCAGGAGACGAGCTACACACAAGGTAAAACTTGTTCTCGAAGACTTCATCTTGCCAATCTCAGGAGACTGTATTGACATCCACTGTGGTACATGCAGAATGTTTCATATGACGTCGTGGATGTGGCAAGAGTCAGCTTGGACTGGATGCACCCACGTCCGGTCACGCCGGAGAAGGAGATGGCCAAGAAGCTGGAGCGGCAGGTCGACGTCAAGGCGGCGAGGCCTCGCAGGCCGGAGCTCCAGGGAACGCGCGGCAGCGGCAGAAGGGCGAACGGCCTCGTTGTCGACGTCGAGGGGGCGCCCGGCGACGGCGCTACGCCACGGCAGAGCAGCGGTGGCGCGAGCTACGCCGACGTGATGCAGGAGCTGGACCGCGTCAGGAGGGAGCTCCGAGAGCTGCAGCGCGAGGTGAAGGCCGCGAGGGAGGGAGGCACGCCGTTGGTGCCGGTGTCGGCGTCGCCATCGTCCACCACGACGAGCTCCGGTTCGGTCGTCGCTGGCAACGTGAAGGAACGTGACGCCGGCGAAGCGCACGAGGTGCCTGCCGCGGTTGAGGTCGCCGGAGCCGGCAGGGAGACGGAGGAGGCCACGAGGCGGACGGCGCGCGCCATGGTGCCCCGGCAAGGCGCGACCAGGGGCCGCGCGAGCGTGTCGAGCGAAGTCGAAGCGTGGCTCACCGCGGGGAGCTCCGAGTCGGAGTCGGACGAAGGGCACGAATACTCCTCTTCCTTGGGGTCGGTAGCCGTGGCCAGGAGACATGGACATGAGGTGCACGACGGTTGGCCGCCGCTGCAGGCGGCGGAGGCCGAGCTGGACATGGCGCGGGCAGAGCTGGAGTCGTTCAAGGAGGAGAGCCAGAGCCTCCAGTTCACGGCGCCCATGCTGCGCGCGCGCGCGGAGATGGAGCGCATCGCCGAGGAGATGGGCCGGCTGGAGGGGCAGGAGAAGAAGGCCGGCGCGCAGGTGCGGCAGCTGGACGCCGTGCTGGGCGACGCCAAGTCCCGGCTGGCGGCCGTGACGGCGGCCGACGAGATGGCCGGCGAGATCCTGTCGGACCTGAAGGCGGCGTTGCGGCGGGTGGACGAGGAGACGGAGGCGGCGGAGAAGGAGAGGGCGCTGACGGAGCTGGAGAACGGGTGCGCCGTAGCCGACGCGGAGAGCGTGGCCGCGGAGATCGCCGCGGCGGAGAAGAGGATCAGGGCGGCGGTCAGGGAGCTCGAAGCGGCGAGAGCGGGCGAGGCCGCCGCGACGGGGAAGCTGAGGGAAGTCGTGGAGAGCGAGAGGTGGGCGCGGGCGTCCACGGTGTCGCAGAGGTCCGGGAACGTGACGATCCCGAGGTTCGAGTACGAGTACCTGGCCGGCCGTGCCGAGGTGGTCCGAGCGGTGGCCGACAAGAAGGTGGCGGCGGCGGAGGCGTGGGTGGAGGCGCGGCGGGCCGGCGAGAAGGAGATGATAATGCGGGCCGAGGCGATCGAGAGGGAGCTCGGAGAAGACGATGGTGTTGCCGTAGCTCAGGCTGTGAACGACGACGAGGAGCAGCAGAGGCCGCGCGAAGGGCTGCAGCGCGCCCCGTCGACGAGACCCGTGAGGGCAACCGGCTCGTCGGCGGTGACATCAAGGAGGAAGACGATGGCGGCGGTGCTATCCACTTCGTCGTCACCAATGCATCGGAATCCACGAGCGCCGCCGTCGATCCGCGTCGAGAACAAGAAGATGAGGGTACTGATACCAAACTACCTGAAGCTCATCAGCGGGAAATTTACAGGTCGGAAATGAGACGCATTACAGGAGATGCCATCATGCCCAACAGACGGCACGAAGAACAAAAAACGTAGTTTCTATATGCACATGTGTGCCTGTATTTTTTTTACATCAACAATGTTTATATGCAGAGGCAGCAGAGGGCTGTACAAGTACAACTACACGGAAGAACAAACATGACACACCTTTCAGACATGAATGCATACAAGTACTGTACCGGAACAAAAAGTATGTGGCCAAGGGAATCTCATGGTTTTGAGACGGCCATCTTGCAAATTGGGCAAGCGTTCTTCCGAGAGAGCCACTGCTTGATGCAGTGCACGTGGTAGCCGTGCCCACAGTTCAGCCTCCCTATTTCGTCGCTAGCTTCATACTCTTCCTGAAAATTGAAATGGAATACATGTTCAGATTAGCTTGTCAAGCACCGATGCCAATGCTCATGTGAGAATACAAGCTGCCAAAACAGACGGGAGGAAGTTCATCGTACTTGACAAATGCTGCAGCTCCTATCTGCATCTGTCGAACAATGCTTGCGGTCGAACGCGGAGTGCTTGACCATCCTAAGGCCGCGAACGATCTCATCTTCACGTAGCCCTGTGCTCACATATCCAATCCTTTCCTCAAGGGCGAGTAGCTCCTGTCAAATGATGCAGTTGAGAGACAATGTACACTCCCCAAAATTAACATGGCAATGTGCAAATTAAAAAGACCTGTTGCACATGATGGACAGAGAAAGGTGTACCTCATAATTCATGTTATCAACGTCAAGGCGCCAATCCTGGTATTGATCATACATGCCCATTCTTCCCAACAATAGTCTCGTTCGGAACATCATTATCTGAATGTTGTAACAGACATCATGAGTTCATAGATGTTGGAGGAATGCATGCAGCGTATATTCAGCAACAGAAAAACTTGATGTAAAGAGCTCATGAGTGGGCTGGCAGTAGTGAAATTAAATGGGCCATCAAATCCAACATCCAGAGTAGAGCAAATTTGAAAGTCCAGAACTTATTAGTACTCAATTTTGAGTGAAATTTTTCCAAAGAGAAAAATTGTAATGACATTTCTCTGAATCAGCACAGCTGCAGTGGCATTTATCTAATTTAACATTTTATGAGCAGCACACTAGCAAAAAAAAAAGTAACACATTTCTCTGAACAAGAACCAGTTGGTATTATGGTGTATCTTAACACATTTCTCTGAACAAGAACCACTTGGTATTATGGTGTATCTTAACTTCCCGAAACCTAACACACCGGAAGCCAACCTTTTTTAACTCATACACATGCCAGTTCAACGTATCATCAGATCCACTTGAACAAAGAACAGGGT
The DNA here is from genome assembly GCF_019359855.2 of Lolium perenne. NCBI lineage: Eukaryota > Viridiplantae > Streptophyta > Magnoliopsida > Poales > Poaceae > Lolium > Lolium perenne. The sequence continues at coordinate 243,233,245 of NC_067244.2, read as the reverse complement.
GGCAGATTCTTATAATCCTTGCTCTCAATTAAAATCCTTTGTTGAGCCTGCGCCATGCCAGAGGATCACGGTAAACAACAAAAATAACCGTGCATCCCAGCAACACGTCAGCTGGGTTAACCAAAAAAGAATCACAGCAACATGGTTGCTCAGTCCAGCAGAATGATTCAGTCAGCACCTGGTGTGTGTAACCAGCAAGGAAAGAGAAATCTGCATCGACACTCAAAGGGCCTCCTGCCTCACCTAACGTATCTACCCAATGACCCGTATTCCATCATCACCTGCTCTCGATCAGTGTCATGTGCCTCCCCCTCCCATGTCGTATCTGCTGCGTGCATGCGTGTCTTATAAACATAACTACACCAGCTAAGGGTAATAGACTATGTTGTATGTACCAATTGTAGAGCTGCAGCGTCTTCATTATTGAAGCTATCAAGCTTTTGTAGCTAACATAACTCAACAGGGTGGTGTACCATGTGAGTAATTGACATGCAAACGAACAAATATGACAAATCAGCATGGACCCCCTAAAACCACCTATGAAGGCTACTATAAGATTTTATACCCAATCAGAAATATTCTTTTGGAGGGCCAGCCAATCATGTATGAACTCAACAGTAATGTCAAGTAGGAGTGGTACTGTAATATTGTCGATAAGGTCGTACGGAAAGTAATAATGCATGGAATGCAAGTTTGGAACAGATGGTGTCTTGTACCTCTTCTTCGGTCCTGGCGTGGGAGTGGCTGAATCCAGTGATGTGGCGGTGGCGGCCTGAATGCAGGAGGTCGGCGTCATGGAACGGCATGTGGAAGCGTGGCGGCGAGTCCATGAACGACGAGGAGATGTGCTCCCGCATGGTCACCCTGCGAGCCCGGTGATCGGCAGCCCTCTGTAACCAGCAATCAATCAGAACGCAGAAGTCAATTCGACAGAACACGAACGAGATTCAGTTGGACTTCTGAAGAAAATTACTGACAGAAATTGGCCAGTTAGAAGTTAGAAACAGAATCCCAGAAAAGCAGTTCAAATTTCAGCAGTTGAGGTGCAAGCTAGGAGAAATCTGCAGAACTGAATCCAGCAGAGACAAGGAGAAGCGGGTCCGGCAAGCAGTACCTCCCTGTGTCGCCTCTCCCCCTCCCCGCGGCGCCCCGCGCCCGCCGGCTGGTGGTGTCGCGCCACGACGCAGTCCACCGACGACGCCTCGGCGGCGAAGGGTATCCCCGGCGTGCACGTGCACCACACGTCCCCGGCAACCCCTCCGCCCGCCGCAGGGCCGGCGCCGCCGCCACCTACCGCGGCCCTCGCGTTCCTCCTCTCCTTCCTCCTCGTCCGCCGGCTCCCCCGCCACTCGGCCTCCTCGGCCGAAGAGCGGACGGCCTCCACCGTCGAGGCAGCGACCGGCGCGTGGGCCAGCGACGCGGCGGCCGACGTGCACCCGAGCCCGCGCAAGGCCGACGCGAGCCCCTGCTTGCTCCGCGCTTCCTCCGGCCGCGGCGGCGGGGAGGAGGAAGACCCCTCGCCGCGCGCGAGGAGGACCCGCAGCGCCACCCGCCGCCGCTCCGCCGCGCCGTCGCGGGCCATTCGAACGGAGTTCCTCGGGCGCTCGTGCGCTTCTGCTTCGCGGTAGGTGGGAGGAGTTATTTCGGACGAGCAACCGAGCCGATGAAATACAAGTCGTCTAACCGTCTGGATGGTTTGTGACCGTCAGATCCGCGGGATTGCTCTAGATCGGACGGCTGTGGAATGGGCTATTGAACGCTGCATCGGTCTACAGATAGTCAAAGAAACACACGCCAATGATCCAAGGAAAATTCTTTGATAAAGACTTTCTTTCGCTAACCTGAAAAAAAACTGGCATGTTTTCACTAGTCAACATGATGTTTTTTTTGCTACAAATTTTGTCACGTGGAAAAAAAATTAAACAACTTCCTATTCCAAAACCTAGCGCAGCCTCCACCTTCGCATCCTCCTCGTTCCACCTCCTCAGTTCGGTCTCGTCGATGCCGAAAATGGTGGGGAACCCAATTTATGAGTGGTGTTTGTAATAAAAGTAGTGTTTTTAATAGAACAGGTTAGAGGTTAGGACTTTGATACCCGTCTTTTTTTACCCTCGCTTCAAACGTTGGAAGATTAAACAAATTTATGTATAGGCCTTCAGATCTTACTTGCTAGATCGATCTTGGATATTTTTCTCATGGCTGATGCGAGGAGGATTGTCCTCACAGTTTTTATTAAATTGCTACATCTTCGACAATGGTGATTCAGACTTTTCACTCCTTAGCAACGTCGGTTGGTTGTTTGGTTGATTTGAGGTGACATGTTAGTGTTGGTACTCTTACCAATGTTGATTGACTAGTTTAATGTCTGCGCACGTGTTGATCGCCAAAACCCACCGGCGGGCAGCGGCCTGTCAACACGGTAGAGCCGGGAAGAGCCTAGAGCTGCGGCTGGCTGAGACCCCTCCGAGCGACGGCCCGCAATGCTCTTCTGGTCACACGCGGCGATGCGAAGTGCAAGGGCGTGCCACCTGACCTATACCTGGTCAGGAAGGTGATGGGGATGCCTCGCTTAGTTCCTGCATGGCATACACGTAAACATTAAATACGAGCCTCGATCGGCTCTCAGGTTATCCTGTGAATCGGCTCAAAGAGCCGATCCACCCATGATTCGTACGGGGTGCACGAATACTTGGTGATCCTGCTTGATCAAGATAAAGCTAATGAGATCTACGACGATTTAGGGTTTTCACCGCATAATCGGATCATCCCACTCCAGGTTGGGCCTCGCGGCCACGCACGGTGCTCATAAGCCGATCCTAAACAAGGCCAAAGAACCAACAATGAAGTTGATCCGCGGAACATCCTGTTTAGGACTTGCGAACGCCACCCTACGTGCCACTGGATCCTCCCCCCCTTTGTAAGGCCTAACTATTGCAGATATTAAACTAATCCTTGCATAACAAGGAGCAATCGTAACGGATCAGATCTACTAGATGATGAACAAGCGGTGCGCCCCCACGCCTGAGATAGGCGTGAGGGCGGCTAGACATGCAAGGGTTGCACTACGTAAGCATGTTTATACGAAGAGCTATGCTAACCCTAACACATCTATGATAACTACGTTGCGCGCCATCAAAGACGCTTCAGTACGCGCAACGCATGAACAACGTGGAGCTTGTGCTGCCTAGATCGCAAGATGCGATCTAGGCAGCATGTCGCTTACCTGATTGAAACCCTCGAGACGAAGGAGTTGGCAGTGCGCCGAGATTGGTTTGTTTTGGGGTGAACGTTGTGTTGTTGTTTATTCCATAAACCCTAGATACATATTTATAGTCCAGCGGACTTTCTAACGTGGGAATATCCCACCGTGTGCGATACAAACTCTAAATCTTGATCTAAGATATAACCTACTATAATTAAAGATACACGGGCAAACTAGCCCAAATTCTCCGTGCAAGGCCGCTTCAGAGATCTTCCACGTGTAGTCTTCTAAGCCCATCTCTCTTACGGCCCACCTCTGGATTTGTCCAAAATCTGGTGATAACACATGCCCCCCTGGTTTTGGAAATAATTTCAGCATCCCAGGAAAGGAGTTCGAATTTCAGCAGTTGCGGCGCAAGCTAGGAGAAATCTGCAGAAGTGAATCCACCAGAGACAAGGAGAAGCGGGGCAAGCAGTGAGTACCTCCCTGTGTCGCCGTTCCCCCTCCCCGCGGCGCCCCGCGCCCACCGGCTGGTGCCGCGCCACGACGCAGTCCACCGACGACGCCTCGGCGGCGAAGGGTATCCCCGGCGTGCACGTGCACCACACGTCCCCGGCAACCCCTCCGGCCGCCGCGGGCCGCCGCCGCCACCTACCGCGGCCCTCGCGTTCCTCCTCTCCTTCCTCCTCGTCCGCCGGCTCCCCGCCACTCGGCCTCCTCGGCCGAAGAGCGGACGGCCTCCACCGTCGAGGCGGCGACCGGCGCGTGGGCCGGCGACGCGGCGGCCGATGTGCACCCGAGCCCGCGCAAGGCCGACGCCGGCCCCTGCTGCTCCGCGCCTCCTCGGCCGCGGCGGCGGGAGGAGGAAGACCCTCGCCGCGCGCGCGAGCAGGACCCGCAGCGCCACCCGCCGCCGCTCCGCCGCGCCGTCGCGGGCCATTCGAACGGAGTTGCTCGGGCGCTCGTGCGCTTCTGCTTCGCGGTAGGTGGGAGGAGTTATTTCGGACGAGCAACCGAGCCGATGAAATACAAGTCGTCTAACCGTCTGGATGGTTTGTGACCGTCGGATCCGGGTGGCGGCTCTAGATCGGACGGCTGTGGAATGGGCTATTGAACGCTGCATCGGTCTACAGATAGTCAAAGAAACACACGCCAATGATCCAAGGAAAATTCTTTGATAAAGACTTTCTTTCGCTAACCTGAAAAAAAAACTGGCATGTTTTCACTAGTCAACATGATGTTTTTTTTGCTACAAATTTTGTCACGTGGAAAAAAAATTAAACAACTTCCTATTCCAAAACCTAGCGCAGCCTCCACCTTCGCATCCTCCTCGTTCCACCTCCTCAGTTCGGTCTCGTCGATGCCGAAAATGGTGGGGAACCCAATTTATGAGTGGTGTTTGTAATAAAAGTAGTGTTTTTAATAGAACAGGTTAGAGGTTAGGACTTTGATACCCGTCTTTTTTTACCCTCGCTTCAAACGTTGGAAGATTAAACAAATTTATGTATAGGCCTTCAGATCTTACTTGCTAGATCGATCTTGGATATTTTTCTCATGGCTGATGCGAGGAGGATTGTCCTCACAGTTTTTATTCCGGCTGCTACATCTTCGACAATGGTGATTCAGACTTTTCACTCCTTAGCAACGTCGGTTGGTTGTTTGGTTGATTTGAGGTGACATGTTAGTGTTGGTACTCTTACCAATGTTGATTGACTAGTTTAATGTCTGCGCACGTGCACATGGGCTTGACTTTGCGGCTCAAACTAAAATTACGGAAAAATCTGTGTTGGTTACATGTATGTGGTTTGATATCTATTTATTTTTCTTCAATTGTCTTCGGAAAAGTACATATCATGGATAAAAAAGTTTTAAACCTAAAATTTTGCTCGTTTTTAGATTTTATCCTGTAATCGATGAAGACATCCCAAGTATCTCTACAAAGTACTATTTGCTACTATAAATATATATGGTATTGGTTATAAAAAAACTTAACAAAAAGTTTGCACATATAGGAAAATTGTGTTACATACAACAATGTCATGATTTATGAAGAGTATGACGATTAACGTAACACGCTGGTTACATCGATCATCTTGAAGTATCATGTTATGATTCTAGAGAAACAAACTTAACTCTATCCTGAAGTAGCATAACAATCTTGCAGACTGAGTTCTATTTTCTCGTTGAAGACTGCCATTAATTTGACGTCGGGATTTTGTCATTTTATCAGGAAGACAATCGTATATGCCTAATATTCTTGACATGCAAACTAACTTAAGCTTTGTGGATAAGGAGGAGTTAAGGAAAATGCAATAGTAGATAGGTGTGTCGTCTGATCATTGAGGTGATTGAGCTGTCCATGTCAGCTCTCCACTCCTCTCCCTTTCATCAACCAGCACACGGTGCACGGGAACGCGAGGCCAGTGCCAAGGCCATGCGTGAGCTCTCGCAACACGGCAAGCCAATCAATTGGCTACAACCATCCGTTGGACATGATGGCGGTGTCATATCCTCTCAAACTATTCTCGGGACAAAGTGTCAAATTCAGTCACCTTCTCAACCTGAAACTAACTTCGTCTCGCTCTCCACGCTGCAACTTGGTTGTCGGCCCAGCTTGCTGTTTATATGCAGTGAATTCCTAATCAACGACGCCGCCCCAGGAGTCCACGATGGCGATGAGCGAGTGAAGCGATTACTTTGTTAATTTTTGTTGGCGAAAATTTCGCTGATCTACTAATAATTATTAACAATAGTACAAATAATATCAAAAATAATATTTATAATTATAAATAGATATAGATATCTGAACCACCTAACGATGATTACATACACTAGCGCGAGCCGAAGATGCGCCGCAGTCATCGCCTCTCCATCACCAGACCCGGACAAAGCTTCTCGTAGCTAAGTTTGTTGTAAAAGACACCTGCTAAATCCCCAAAAGACTAGTGCACCATAGCACCAACCATCGTTAATGATAACAACCGTAGATCGGAAAACACTGATCTAAAATCACACCTACAAACATGAAAATCGAACGGATCCTAGGATACCCATCGGGCACACACGACTCCAGACGCACTCCACCGATGGTAGACGCACCACCGAAGCGAGGATAGAATGGGGAGGACCTTATTCTGACTTCAGTTTGTAGTTGTCATATCACTATTTCAAAAAAGACACTGAAAAAATACCTAAACAAAAAAGGAAACTCTCCCGCCGGCGAGAGACCATGGTCCGCCACACCAATGCCCCAAGGCCACCAAAAACAGAGCGAAACGACGACGTCGTCACTAGAGAGATGGAAACCCTAGATGGGTTTTAGAGCTGGCGGTCGTCTCTCTCTTTTCATCCTCACGTTACATTTAATTAACTAGTGCCACAATATACTAGAGGTGAGAAAGCATATGTGAACATATAACCAAACAACAAGCAAAAATACAAACTGCAGGCAACCAAACATCAAAGTTGCATTTCTCTTCCCGTGCCAAAAAGAGAAACACAGTGTGAACATGCAAACTAATTGCAAAACATGGCCAAGTCGCGTTTTACCAAAACTTTAAAGCACCAACCACGCTCTTGGTTGTCGGCTCAACTGGTTGTTTATACTAGATTTAGATGTGCGCCTTGGCGCACGATCCCGTGAAATCCACTTCAATTCGCAGTTTGTACAACAACGATGAAACCGAGGTGAGAAATGATAATATGGTATTGGCTTGGTACCTTAGCTCAGCAAATCTGATAGTCGAAATTCTATGGCAGTCCAGAGCTCTAAAATTACACTAACAGCTCAGGATCACAAGACAAACATAAGGATATAGATATATATGATCCACAGTAAGCTGGGATGGATAATAATAGTAATGAACCAGTAAGTAACGCAGCAATGTGGCCAAGAAATCCATGGCAAAGATGTAGGTCAATGCCACGCAACAGTTCTTGATCCAAGGAAAACATTTAGGCCTGAATATCAAGCCTTTCAACCTAAAAGTAGCACATTCTTGTACAAAGCAAAATAATCTCATGATCCTCTCTACTCGATCAGATAATAGCCATCATCAGGTAGTGGCTGCGTTGTTACGGCCACAAGCACATCCTCGTGCCTGCAAACATCATATAAAAAACAATCAGCAATCCAGTCATTCACCTGTTTCAAATAAGAGGAGCATCTATGGTAGTGGAATGATAGGAAAAATAGGACGACACCTACTGTTGCTGCATAGATAGGTTGAAGGTCAAGATTCACAGGTTTCAAAAAAGTGTTGGCATCACTAACATCATCAAATACAAATAAGAATTAATATAAGTGGCCATGGATACTGCAACAATTAATTAAAAAGAACAAACAGTCAGAGATGAATTAACCATGAATACTGCAAAATCAATCCAAAAGAACAATGAGCTAGAAATTATAACGGATACCAGTATGCATCAGCAAGAAAAATAAAGTGAGCCTTTTACCATTTTCAGATAAAGAAAATGATTCGGGAATACATTACCCTAGGAACAACAAATACTTATTCATCTAAGGTAACAATTACAAATTAACTAATACATCTACCAATTAATATGTAGAAACATTAGCTAAAATTTCACTGTGTTTTCAGAATAATTAACACCCTATGAAGAACAAATAATAATTATGCAAAGGAAAGCATTATAACTTGACCAAGACCTCGAACTATTGTGATAACAGAACACTTATGCAGAAATATTAGCTGAAATTCATTGCCTTTTCAGAATAAGCAGCGTATCACACTTGCCAATAAAAGAGTATTTGTATCGAGAAGTTGCATAAGTCACTTTTCCTAACAAAAGTGTACTGCACACCAAGACCTACCTATGCACTATCAAACATACCAGACCTACCTATGCACTAACAAACATATCTTTACACGGAAAAATTATGGCCACCCTGGTATTATTTTAGTAGTATCTTAGGACGAAGGAAAGATTTGTTTTTCCAGTAGTACTCAAAAAATCTTAGTGTTGCACATAATAGCAAGCTCAATTCGAGCACCAACATAGTACGAGCGACGATTTTAGAAGTAAACATAGTGTGAAAGGTAAGAGAATCTAAATAAGGTCAGTTAACATGAGCTAGACGAAGGAAAAAGATATGATCTCCACATTGTACCTGAACCAATGAATGATGCATATAATTTCTAAAGTTAATGTGCATGAATTTTTTCGAGGTGGTAATGTGCATGAATTTACACTTCAAAATAGAGTAATCAGTAGAGAGACAAATATAAAACCAACGAATGATGCACATAGAGTAATCAGAAAAAAAAACAATATAAAACCATGTTGATGAAAAGCAGAGTAGAAAATAGGAAACACCAAAGCTGAAAGTGTTTGAGCTGTTCTCCTTGCAGGACTTTATCTTATTGATACATTAAGAAAAACTTCATTTGAATCGTCTGACTCCTCTTTACCCAAGAAGCACGTGCTCGAAATAACCAAGCATGGGCTTTTCTTGTTAAAACGTATCTTGTCTAAAACAGTTTTGCAAATATTGAAACATGCATGATTTTGATATAAACACATAAAGTTTCTTTTTGTGAACATTTTTTATCTTATTTGCATTTTTCCGATTATATATGAATTAGTTATGATTTTCACAAACTGAAATTTTGTCTGAAAAATAGAGAACTGCAGAATACGGAATTAGTCCTTTAAACTCTCTGAAAAGGTCTCACTGACTGTTAGGAAGCACTGAGTTTAGATGTATTCTTCCTACCATCAGGCATCGTTTAGCACTGCCCCCTTGGAGAATGATCTGGTCATGGTGTTTTTGCCGGCATAGCAACCTTGAGCGATGGTGTGTAGTACAAACGAACTCTCAGTGCATGAATAACACCATTTTTCATATGTAAGCGGGCACTATCTACCCAGCAGAATGAAATGGGAAGCGAATTTAGACTGGAGATTTCGCCTCATTGGCATGAAAATATTTTTGGGAAATAGCATCTTCAGTATAAACATTGATAAGCTGGCACTATTTTTTCTTACCTTACACATACCTATGGTATTTTAAGACCAGGATAATTATAAGCAGCTAATAGAAGTGAGCTATTTACTTTATGTTAATTATTATTGCAGTGCAGATTTCCAAATATATGGCTTATAAGCAACTAATAGAAGTTAAAGTCTTATGTATGTAACACAGAAGATAAAAAATTTGGCATTCATGTCGCAACTGTAGGTCTGGACATGACAGATGCATGCCTTGCATGCCCTTAGATGAAATCAGACAAATTGCGAACAAAATAAATCATGGCAAGAAACAGATTGACCATCATATTAAATTATACAAAAAAAATGGAGATTTAACATGGCTATATATGTCAGGCAAAGTCAAATTAAGACCCTTTTTCATAAATCATGGATGTAAGGGCATGTGATGTCTTGTTTATGAGAAAATACCTTTCAAAACATTGTGAGATGTATGGGCAACCTGTCTAGCCTAGCTCAACTTTGCAAGTGGCGGCACACTAAAATCCAAATAGACATGGCAAATATTATCCACTAAAAAGTGCAAGTACTTACGGGCTTAAATTCGAGTATAATTTCCAAGGACCAAACCAAATGATTAAGCTATTGATAAAATATGCAAACCTGGAGCGATTTGTGGCAAAGCCTGAATTTTGAAAAAGATAGTTTGGGTGCTGCTATGAAATCTGCATGGGTAATGGAGTAAATCAAGATAAGAGAGATGATGTACTATTACAAATAGCTCAAATCACTACTTTGGACAATCAATTTGTACATTGAAAAATCACAATACACTTTGTGACCTGGCTCCAACCTTGTTCAGATAGCTCAAAATAAAGAGTACATATAGTTTCAGCACCAGTTTTTATCCTTTGGAGTTACCTGGTAAATGAAGTGATACAAGAAAAGGTAGTCTAGAAGTAAGCATAGCTGAAAGAAGAATCAAATATATTTTCTTCACTTGATACATCCCATCAACCTTCAGGATCTAAAAGTTTATCTAGTGTTACAATTGTCGCATTGCCTTTTTTATAAAAGGAGAGCACGGATTATATTCAATACATGAATAGCTAAGTAATTCTTCAGTACAAAGCCACTACTTTATAAGCGAATACATGTAGTCTGGGATTTCTTCTGTGCCATACCTCCTCTCCAAGTGAAATTTTTAAAGGAGAAACCAATCTTGATAAAAGATAATTACCCTGACATATCAAATTTTAACAGTTAATAGATAGTGTAAGTGATCAAGAGATTTATACGTACTGCAAAAAATAGAACATTAACTCTTCTAGCTACTTTGCTTAAAGTTCAGCAGTCTAAAATGAAGTAATTATTAGATTTAAAGCTAGAGATCCAAATTATAACTTCCCAGAATAGTCATAAGAACTTGAACACTGGCTACTTCTAAAATTCAGAGACTTATATGAGCTTCTGCACTTTCAATAAAAGACCTGCAAGCAGACCTAAAGAAATTAGCTTCCGACTAACATGAGGTACTTCACTATCAAAAGAAGAATATGAGACATGCAAGAAGAACCACAAGTCTACAACATCCCTGTAAATTACTTTAACAGCCCTACACACTAAAATTGCACATAAGAATATTTTCATGCAGTGCTCCCTGCAATGTCCTTTTGTGCTCCATTTTTATGCTTTACAGCTTAGCATAGCAGATAGTAAGTGAGCCTCTCTGTGAGCCGATAGTTTTTTTTTTCACTAACGGTGTAATGCATTAACTTTCACCATTGCATGTATTACAAAACCAACTGCATCAAGAATGGCATTTAGCAAAAGGAAACCAATAAGGGGATCAGAATACGTATATCTACTGGATCCTATTCAGTTGACCTGAGAACTCAGCACTCACCAAGAAACCAATCCTATTGCATGAAAACGAGATTGAGTTGATGTTCAGATCTTCACGCTTACCTCGAAATTATCTCCGATGTTGACAATGAACACGCCCTCGACTGGACTGACAGGAAACCAGATGTCATTCCTCTTGATCTGCACACCTTGCACATTATTTACTTGGAGCGCAAGAGAGCAGATCAGAATTGGAGTGTGGAGAGAAGCTGACGACTTTGTCCGGCTGCCGCATGCACAGGAGACAGGGACAGTAGTTCATCCTGAATGATTGTATCCCGCTGGCACATTTCTCAGCGATCGTTGGTGGTTCCAGTCCTAGATTCCTCGCCACGGTGACCAAAAGAGAATCCAGTATGTGCTTCACGGCGGTAGAATATTTATGCGTGTTGATCTGAATGAAATTCAGTCAGACACATGATGTTCCATCTAAGAATGTAATGGCAAGACTTACAACTAAAGATTAGTAGGCGATAGTGATACCGAGACCAGAAATTATATTTATAATTAATTTTTCCTAGCAAGTAATAGAAACACATTTTACTATAATTAAGTTGCACAGTAATGATACAAGTACAGTCGACAGGCAGTGAGCAATCAGATTCAGACCTGAAATTAGAAGGCTGGTTAGGCCAGAACTTAGGTGGCCGGCTGTGTGTACTGGTAAAGGATGTCATCCCAGTAAAGCTTCCGATCCTCCGAGACAACAAATCATTGACCATAATCTTCCAACTGCACTCGCTCCTTGGAACGCCGAGTTCTTCGTCTCTGACGGTAATTGGAAGAATCGCTGAATGTTGGCTTCATCCCCTCCATCTCATCGTCTGGAACACAACTGTAATAAAACACCAATTATTTTCCATCAGGATCAGTGGTCAACTTCTTATGATTTTCTAATTACCAAGACTAAGGAATCATCCACTTAAACCACAAATTGTACATAATTATAACTGAAAAATTCAACTGAAATACAGGCACACCAGGCAGCCGTGATAATTATAGAAATGTAGAATGCAAGGCTCCGTCGATGGCCTCCGCCATGGCCAACACTCTTCAGATGCTATGACCTGCTGCAAGTTCACATCTGATCTCTCACTTCTTGGCATAAGATGGAGGTGTGGTTCTGCAGCTAGAGGAGGGGCATGGTATGGGAGATGGAACGCTGCCGGCGGCGAAGATGGCGGCAGTGCGAGGCGACGACACGAGCGGCGGCCTGCGCTCTTTCTCCCAGCCACGACAACTACGCGAGGCCCCGTCCGGCTCTTTCCTCGCCGCCGTCCACCTCCGGGATGCGCCCCTGCAGCGCCTCCCGCCCGCCCGCCACCAAGCTCCCATGGTATGGTGGTGCTGGGAGGCCTCCAGCGATGTCGGCACGGGAAAACTCGGCGGTGGGAGCAGCGGTGCGGGAGAAATCGACGGAGGCGGCGGTCGCTCGGACATGGTTGTGTCCGGAGGACGCCGCCGCCGCTGCTGCTCTCCCCTACTGGTCCGACGAGGGGATGCGGCGGCGTGTGTAGCAGAGAAGGAGAGACGGCGGAAGGGTGGCGAGCTAGAGGAGGAGGAGAAGCGGGACGGAGGCGATTGGGCTGCGGAGACGAGCGAGACGACGAACGTGATTGGGGGAGGTCGCGCTGAGATAGGCGGCTAGGGTTTGGCAAGAGGCCTGGTTTTTGCTCTCTCCCGCGAGACGCCGGGCCAGGCGGGCTTTAGCTGACCCATGGATAAAAAGTGGGTCTGTGGGAGGGCCTCAGCGCCCTGGACGAACGGCCGGCCGAGATCGCGCCACGTCAGCTCGATCTGACGGCCCAAAATCCAAATCGCTGTGAAGCCCCCTATGGGGGGCATCATATACACCTTTAGATTCAGGAATTCCCGATTGTTGCTGGTCGTGACGCGGGTACGGTCAGTCATTGCCTGCCAGTGGCTGGCACTACCACTGTACACTGACGTGTTATCAGGATATGATGAGATGAGACCGGAGAAACTTCTCCATGCTATATCTCCCTACGAGTTCTCGTGAAGAACAGACAGAGAGACCGACGTCACGTCGCCGTCGTGCAGCGTTGCGCGATTCCGACGTGGATTTATCAGGAGTAATCGCTACGATCTTGATTTATCAAGATGGGTTATTTGCAAATTGCAACTTGCAGGGCTTCTTTTATACCGAACCTGCACGCGAGATAATTGCTAGAGTACAAAGGCGATTTACACAAAAATAACCCAAAACTGAAAGAAAAGCACAGACTGACCCCCCGGCGAAACTATTTCACGGATCTAACCCTTTTGTGTAGCGCCCCTCTCACGGGCGCCACACATGCCAATGTGGCGCCCCTGGCGCTGGCGCCACACACCCATCCGACGTGGCCCGTGGACGCTGAGCTGGTGACCCCGGTCCGACGTGGCAGCACGAGTGGCGCCGCTCTCGCCGGCGCCACACTTTGAAAGTGTGGCGCCCGTGGCAAGGGCGCCACACATTCACTTAAGTTTGGGCCGCGCGCGCGCCCCCAGCCCGACCCTTCTTCTTTCTCCTCCCTCTGTTCTTCTTCTCTCATCCAGGGCGCCCGGTTTTCTCTCTCCCCCCTCTCTCCCCCCACCAAATCAACCACCAAATCGTCAGATCTGTCCGTGGAGATCGTTCCCAACTCGTTGCTTGAGGTAATCTCCTCCGTTTCCCCTCTTTTCATCCATTGATTTTGTGTATTTGCTCCAATCTATATGTGAAACCCTAGATGTGGATTTGGTTGATTTGAGGGTGGAGATGGATTTGGTTGGATGTTAGGGTTGTTGAAGTAGAAGAAATGGTAGTGTGCTAGTTTGTATGGGTAGATTATGTTGATTATGGTAACTAATGAACACATGTGTGTATGTGTTCCCATTATGCTAGGGGGATGGAAAGAATTGTTCATGTTCATCATGTGGAGAAGGATGCTTTCTTGAAGGGAAACATAGAGCCGGACCCGGAAGAGGTTGACTTGGTGTTTGACGTTAGCCCTAGCTTTGCGGAGGTGGTAGCACAAGTTAGGGTTGAGTTGAATTGGAATGAGCCAAATGATGGTGTTGAGCTAGAGGGAAGGCATAATGTGGGGTTTGGAATGCACACCCGTTGGAAGATAATGCGTATCAACTCGGAGCAACGTTGGTCCATTTACAAGGAGACGGTGGCCGGGTCACAAGATAAGGCTTTGGAGTTGTTTGCAACCAAGACGGTTGAGGCTCGTATCGAGCTTGACCTTAACCGGCCCTCCTCCCCCGTTCGAGAGAGGACTCCTCCACCCATGAGCCAAGAAGAGGCCACCCAATCTCCCATTGTCCAATCTCCCATTGCCCAACAACCTCCGTTGGATAATGAGTACGATGAGCATGACGATGGTGATGATGGTTTCGAGATGAATTACAATAATATCGGTGATTTGGATAAATATTGGACGCAAGAGGAGATGGACCACTCCATTCCTTATTCCCGATGCTATGCGTCGGACTCGGATGATGATGGACCCGAAGAGGAGGTTGACGAGGATGGCTTCACGGCTAAGGAAGCCGAAAGAGCCGAGATCTTCAAGAAGGTAACCGGACGGGATATCCGGGTACCATTGTTCCGTGATGTTAGTCTTGCGGATGGAGCCGTGGTTGATGGTGGCAAAAGTTTACTTCTTGGAGCTAGGCCACTATCCAAGAGAGATGTGGATGGTAGGACGGCTATGATCTCTAAAGGGCTAACGTTTGATACATTCTTGGAATTGAAGATATGGTTGAAGGAGTTCTCCATTAAGCATCATCGCCCTTACATCGTTGTTCACTCGGACTTGAAGAAGCGGTACACGCTAAAATGTGTGGATAAAAGGTGCCCATGGGTTGTCCGTGCACGACCTTTCAAAAAAGGGCCCTCTTGGCACATAACAAGTTGTGTAGCCACTCACATGTGCCGGGGGCCGAAGCTTGATGGCAAGGATGCACGGGACCACCGTCAACTCACATCCGAGTTCATTGCATACAAGCTCTCGGCGGAGATCTCATCACTTCCTATCATGAGCATTAGGTCCGTGCAAGATACGGTCAAATCCCGGTTTGCCTACGACGTCAAGTACGGGAAGGCATGGAAGGCCAAACAAGCCGCATTCAAGATGTTGTACGGTGATTGGGAGGAAGCATACAACCGTATCCCTAGGTTGTTGTTAGCGATGGCCGCAACTAACCCGGGCATGGTGCATGTGGTGGAGCCTTCCGCAACCAAAATGACATTGCATGATGGTAAAAGAGTGAGGGTATTTCACCGTGCATTTTGGTCATTCGAGCAATGCACGAGGGCATTCGAACATTGTAGGCCCGTCATAGCCGTGGATGGTACCTTCTTGACCGGGCGGTACAAGGGCACACTATTGGTGGCAATAGCAAGTGATGCGAGCAACCGTTTAGTACCATTGGCTTTTGCATTGGTAGAGATTGAGAACAATGATAAGCGGCAATGGTTTTTCCATATATTGAGGACGAGGGTCATACCACCCTCAAAGGAAGTGTGTGTCATCTCCGATCGTCATCAAGGAATTCTCAATGCGGTGGAGGTTGCAATTCCCGGGCATGCTCCCTTGCATCACCGATGGTGCATGAGGCATTTTTGTGCAAACTTCTACCGGCATGCAAGAGCAAAGAGTTGTCTGACCTCCTTCAAGATTGTTGCCTCGCTTACTCTGAGCGCCGCTTCGCAAACCTATACAACGGCTTGCTGAAGCACAAAGACCACAACGCGGGTGGTCAAGAGTTTCTTCATAGACACCTCATATTTAACTCAAAGTGGGCAAGAGCTTATGATGAGGATGGGAGGAGATATGGCCAAATGACAAGCAACATGGCCGAGTGCTTCAACAATGTGTTGAAGGGTGTCCGTGCATTGCCCGTGACGGCAATCATTCAATACACATTCGAGAAGTTGAATGTCTATTTCCAGAACTACACCGATGAAACGGAGAAGGAAATTGCTAGGAATTGCGAGTTCCCTACGAAGGTTGAAGAGTTCATGGAATTTCAGGCGAGGAAGGCGGACTCCCAAACAGCTACATGTTATGACAATGTTGAATGGATTTACCAAGTGAATGAGCCGGGAGGCACCACACAAGGTGGTGTCCAACATGGAGGCCGGGCTTTCCGTGTGTCCCTAAAGACATGTGAATGCACATGTAGGAGGCCCTCTTTGCTTCATTTGGCTTGCTCCCACTTGCTCACAGCGGCACGCACTAGACGTGTCGACTACAATAACCCGCTCACCGTTCGGGAGTCCGAGTTCTCAATCGAAGCCACAAAGAGGACATGGGCTCCAAGGTTTTCTCCTTACTTGGATCAATCACAATGGCCGGAGTATCATGGAGTGCAAGTTTGGCCAGATCCGGAATGGAAGGTTGTGAAACGTGGAAGAAGAAAGACCAAGAGGTATCACGTAGATATGGATAGATGGGGTCATTCGGGAAACAAGTTATTCCAAGAGTCTCGCGAGCCAACTAATTGTGGATCATGCAATAGTAAGGGCCACAATAAAAGAAAGTGCACATCCGGCAGAAAATCAAAGGGCAATGATGGTAGCACAAGTCAAGCATCAAGTAGCCAACAAGCTTCAAATCAACCTCCAAGCCAACAAACCCCAAGCCAACAAACCCCAAGCCAACAAGCTCCAAGCCAACAAGCTCCAAGCGAACAAGCTCCAAGCCAACCGCGTCAAACTCCTCCAAGCCAACCGCGTCAAACTCCTCCAAGCCAAACGCGTCAACCTCCTCCAAGCCAAACGCGTCAACAAGCTCCAAGCACACAAGCCCAACGGCAACAAGCTCCAAGCACACAAGCCCAACAGCAACAAACCCCAAGCACACAAGCCCAACGGCAACAAGCTCCTACGCAACAAGCTCCAAGGCAACAAGCCTCAAGGCATCAACCACAATGGCGACAAGCTCCAAGGCAACAAAGGATTCACGTAGGGCTTAGTAGAGGTGGCCGTCGCGGTGCTAGTATGCTACGATACCTAGCGGGGCCTTATCCGTATGTGTCTCCAAGTTACTAATTGCATTGTACTTTCTATTTTCATATTCCATGACTAACTTTGGTTTTTCAATTTGGTTTACAGGTATGGCAACTCAACCCACCAAGGGGAAGGGAGCATGGGAGGGCAATGAGAAGGAGGAGTCCGCTTGGGAGGAGGCGGTAAGGACGGTGCGGAAGAAGGAGAAGGAAGAACTAGAGAGGAAGAAGAAGGAGGAGGAAGACAACAAGATGGCGGAGCATGCCTGATGGCGTGTAACTCACACGTTCGTTGGGAACCCCAAGAGGAAGGTATGATGCGCACAGCAGCAAGTTTTCCCTCAGAAAGAAACCAAGGTTTATCGAACCAGTAGGAGTCAAGAAGCACGTTGAAGGTTGATGGCGGCGGGATGTAGTGCGGCGCAACACCGTGGATTCGGCGCCAACGTGGAACCCGCACAACACAACCAAAGTACTTTGCCCCAACGAAACAGTGAGGTTGTCAATCTCACCGGCTTGCTGTAACAAAGGATTAACCGTATTGTGTGGAAGATGATTGTTTGCAGAAAACAGTAGAACAAGTATTGCAGTAGATTGTATTTCAGTAAAGAGAATTGGACCGGGGTCCACAGTTCACTAGAGGTGTCTCTCCCATAAGACAAACAGCATGTTGGGTGAACAAATTACAGTTGGGCAATTGACAAATAAAGAGAGCATGACCATGCACATACATATCATGATGAGTATAGTGAGATTTAATTGGGTATTACGACAAAGTACATAGACCGCCATCCAACTGCATCTATGCCTAAAAAGTCCACCTTCAGGTTATCATCCGAACCCCCTCCAGTATTAAGTTGCAAAGCAACAGACAATTGCATTAAGTATGGTGCGTAATGTAATCAACAACTACATCCTTAGACATAGCATCAATGTTTTATCCCTAGTGGCAACAGCACAACACAACCTTAGAACTTTCATCACTTGTCCTGTGTCAATGCAGGCATGAACCCACTATCGAGCATAAATACTCCCTCTTGGAGTTACAAGCATCTACTTGGCCAGAGCATCTACTAGTAACGGAGAGCATGCAAGATCATAAACAACACATAGATATAACTTTGATAATCAACATAACAAGTATTCTCTATTCATCGGATCCCAACAAACGCAACATATAGAATTACAGATAGATGATCTTGATCATGTTAGGCAGCTCACAAGATCCAACAATGATAGCACAATGGGGAGAAGACAACCATCTAGTTACTGCTATGGACCCATAGTCCAGGGGTAGACTACTCACACATCACTCCGGAGGCGACCATGGCGGCGTAGAGTCCTCCGGGAGATGAATCCCCTCTCCGGCGAGTGCCGGAGGCGATCTCCTGGATCCCCGAGATGGGATCGGCGTTGGCGGCGTCTGCGGAAGGTTTTCCGTATCGTGGCTCTCGCATCGGGGTTTCGTCACGGAGGCTTTAAGTAGGAGGAAGGGTAGGTCAAGAGGCGGCGCGAGGCCCAGACCATAGGGCCGCGCGGCCAGGCGAGGGCCGCGCCGCCCTATGCTCTGGCTGCCTCGTGGCCCCTCTTCGTCTTGTCTTCGGACTTCTGGAAGCTTCGTGGAAAAATAGGCCCCTGGGCGTTGATTTCGTCCAATTCCGAGAATATTTCGTTACTAGGATTTCTGAAACCAAAAACAGCAGAAAACAGCAACTGGCACTTCGGCATCTTGTTAATAGGTTAGTTCCGGAAAATGCACGAATATGACATAAAGTGTGCATAAAACATGTAGATAACATCAATAATGTGGCATGGAACATAAGAAATTATCGATACGTCGGAGACGTATCAGCATCCCCAAGCTTAGTTCTGCTCGTCCCGAGCAGGTAAAACGATAACACAGATAATTTCTGGAGTGACATGCCATCATAATCTTGATCATACTATTTGTAAAGCATATGTAGTGAATGCAGCGATCAAAACAATGTATATGACATGAGTAAACAAGTGAATCATAAAGCAAAGACTTTTCATGAATAGCACTTCAAGACAAGCATCAATAAGTCTTGCATAAGAGTTAACTCATAAAGCAATAATTCAAAGTAAAGGCATTGAAGCAACACAAAAGAAGATTAAGTTTCAGCGGTTGCTTTCAACTTGTAACATGTATATCTCATGGATATTGTCAACATAGAGTAATATAATAAGTGCAATAAGCAAGTATGTAGGAATCAATGCACGGTTCACACAAGTGTTTGCTTCTTGAGGTGGAGAGAAATAGGTGAACTGACTCAACATTGAAAGTAAAAGAATGGTCCTCCATAGAGGAAAAGCATCGATTGCTATATTTGTGCTAGAGCTTTGATTTTGAAAACATGAAACAATTTTGTCAACGATAGTAATAAAGCATATGTATCATGTAAATTATATCTTATAAGTTGCAAGCCTCATGCATAGTGTACTAATAGTGCCCGCACCTTGTCCTAATTAGCTTGGACTACCGGATCATCACAATGCACATGTTTTTACCAAGTGTCACAAAGGGGTACCTCTATGTCACTTTGTACAAAGGTCTAAGGAGAAAGCTCGCATTGGATTTCTCGCTATTGATTATTCTTCAACTTAGACATCCATACCGGGACAACATAGACAACAGATAATGGACTCCTCTTTTATGCATAAGCATGTAACAACAATTAATAATTTTCTCATTTGAGATTGAGGATATATGTCCAAAACTGAAACTTCCACCATGGTTCATGGCTTTAGTTAGCGGCCCAATGTTCTTCTCTAACAATATGCATGCTTAACCATAAGGTGGTAGATCGCTCTTACTTCAGACAAGACGGACATGCATAGCAACTCACATGAAATTCAACAATGAATAGTTGATGGCGTCCCCAGTAAACATGGTTATCGCACAACAAGCAACTTAATAAGAGATAAAGTGCATAATTACATATTCAATACCACAATAGTTTTTAAGCTATTTGTCCCATGAGCTATATATTGCAAAGGTGAATGATGGAATTTTAAAGGTAGCACTCAAGCAATTTACTTTGGAATGGCGGAAAATACCATGTAGTAGGTAGGTATGGTGGACACAAATGGCATAGTGGTTGGCTCAAGTATTTTGGATGCATGAGAAGTATTCCCTCTCGATACAAGGTTTAGGCTAGCAAGGCTTATTTGAAACAAACACAAGGATGAACCGGTGCAGCAAAACTCACATAAAAGACATATTGAAAACATTATAAAACTCTACACCGTCTTCCTTGTTGTTCAAACTCAATACTAGAAATTATCTAGACCTTAGAGAAACCAAATATGCAAACCAAATTTTAGCATGCTCTATGTATTTCTTCATTAATGGGTGCAAAGCATATGATGCAAGAGCTTAATCATGAGCACAACAATTGCCAAGTATCACATTACCCAAGACATTTATAGCAATTACTACATGTATCATTTTCCAATTCCAACCATATAACAATTTAACGAAGGAGAAACTTCGCCATGAATACTATGAGTAGAAACTAAGGACATACTTGTCCATATGCTGCAGCGCAGCGTGTCTCTCTCCCATAAAGTGAATGCTAGGATCCATTTTATTCAAACAAAACAAAAACAAAAACAAACCGACGCTCCAAGAAAAAGCACATAAGATGTGATGGAATAAAAATATAGTTTCAGGGGAGGACCCTGATAATGTTGTCGATGAAGAAGGGGATGCCTTGGGCATCCCCAAGCTTAGACGCTTGAGTCTTCTTAATATATGCAGGGGTGAACCACCGGGGCATCCCCAAGCTTAGAGCTTTCACTCTCCTTGATCATGTTGCATCATACTCCTCTCTTGATCCTTGAAAACTTCCTCCACACCAAACTCGAAACAACTCATTAGAGGGTTAGTGCACAATAAAAATTAACATATTCAGAGGTGACACAATCATTCTTAACACTTCTGGACATTGCATAATGCTACTGGACATTAGTGGATCAAAGAAATTCATCCAACATAGCAAAAGAGGCAATGCGAAATAAAAGGCAGAATCTGTCAAAACAGAACAGTTCGTATTGACGAATTTTAAAATGGCACCAGACTTGCTCAAATGAAAATGCTCAAATTTAATGAAAGTTGCGTACATATCTGAGGATCATGCACGTAAATTGGCTTAATTTTCTGAGTTACCTACAGGGAGGTGGACCCAGATTCATGACAGCAAAGAAATCTGGAACTGCGCAGTAATCCAAATCTAGTACTTACTTTTCTATCAACGGCTTTACTTGGCACAACAAAACACAAAACTAAGATAAGGAGAGGTTGCTACAGTAGTAAACAACTTCCAAGACACAAAATAAAAACAAAGTACTGTAGGTAAAAAAACATGGGTTGTCTCCCATAAGCGCTTTTCTTTAACGCCTTTCAGCTAGGCGCAGAAAGTATGTATCAAGTATTATCAAGAGACGAAGTGTCAACATCATAATTTGTTCTCATAATAGAATCAAAAGGTAACTTCATTCTCTTTCTAGGGAAGTGTTCCATACCTTTCTTGAGAGGAAATTGATATTTTATATTACCTTCCTTCATATCAATGGTAGCACCAACAGTTCGAAGAAAAGGTCTTCCCAATATAATGGGACAAGATGCATTGCATTCAATATCCAAGACAACAAAATCAACGGGGACAAGGTTATTGTTAACGGTAATGCGGACATTATCAACTTTCCCCAAAGGTTTCTTTGTAGAATGATCAGCAAGATTAACATCCAAATAACAATTTTTCAGCGGTGGCAAGTCAAGCATATTATAAATTTTCTTAGGCATAACGGAAATACTTGCACCAAGATCACATAAGGCATTACAATCAAAATCTTTAACCTTCATATTAATGATGGGCTCCCAACCATCCTCTAGCTTTCTAGGAATAGAGGCTTCGCGCTCTAGTTTCTCTTCTCTAGCTTTTATGAGAGCATTTGTAATATGTTGCGTGAAAGCCAAAATTATAGCACTAGCATTAGGACTTTTAGTAAGTTTTTGCAAGAACTTTATAACTTCAGAGATGTGGCAATCATCAAAATTCAAACCATTATAATCTAAATCAATGGGATCATCATCCCCAATATTGGAAAAAATTTCAGCAGCTTTATCACAG
Organism: Lolium perenne; assembly: GCF_019359855.2. NCBI lineage: Eukaryota > Viridiplantae > Streptophyta > Magnoliopsida > Poales > Poaceae > Lolium > Lolium perenne. Next base: position 243,211,030 of record NC_067244.2, on the reverse strand, counting down.
GTAGTTTCAGCAGTTTTAGCAGTTTCAGGCAGTTTCTCGCGCTTTGCATTAGAAGTGGAAACATTGCTAACACCAATTCTTTTATTAGTATTAGTAGGAGGTGCAGCAACATGTGTAGCATTAGCATTACTAGTGGTGGTAATAGTCCAAACTTTAGCTACATTCTTCTCTTTAGCTAGTTTTTCATTTTCTTCTCTATCCCACCTAGCACGCAGTTCAGCCATTAATCTTATATTCTCATTAATTCTAACTTGGATGGAATTTGCTGTAGTAACAATTTTATTATGATGATTCTCATTAGGCATAACTTTCGATTTCAAAAGATCAACATCAGCAGCAAGACTATCGACTTTAGAAGCAAGTATATCAATTTTCCCAAGCTTTTCTTCAACAGATTTGTTAAAAGCAGTTTGTGTACTAATAAATTCTTTAAGCATGGCTTCAAGTCCAGGGGGTGTGTTCCTATTATTATTGTAAGAATTCCCATAAGAATTACCATAGCCGTTGCCATTATTATAAGGATATGGCCTATAGTTGTTACTAGAATTGTTCCGGTAAGCATTGTTGTTGAAATTATTATTTTTAATGAAGTTCACATCAACATGTTCTTCTTGTGCAACCAATGAAGCTAATGGAACATTATTAGGATCAATATTAGTCCTACCATTCACAAGCATAGACATAATAGCATCAATCTTATCACTCAAGGAAGAGGTTTCTTCGACAGAATTTACCTTCTTACCTTGTGGAGCTCTTTCCATGTGTCATTCAGAGTAGTTGATCATCATATTATCAAGAAGCTTTGTTGCTTCACCAAGAGTGATGGACATAAAGGTACCTCCAGCAGCTGAATCCAATAAATTCCGCGAAGAAAAATTTAGTCCTGCATAGAAGGTTTGGATGATCATCCAAGTAGTCAGTCCATGGGTTGGGCAGTTTTTAACCAGAGATTTCATTCTTTCCCAAGCTTGAGCAACATGTTCAGTATCTAATTGTTTAAAATTCATTATGCTACTCCTCAAAGATATAATTTTAGCAGGGGGATAATATCTACCAATAAAAGCATCCTTGCATTTAGTCCATGAATCAATACTATTCTTAGGCAGAGATAGCAACCAATCTTTAGCTCTTCCTCTTAATGAGAAAGGGAACAATTTTAGTTTAATAATATCACCATCTACATCTTTATACTTTTGCATTTCACATAATTCAACAAAATTATTAAGATGTGCAGCAGCATCATCAGAACTAACACCAGAAAATTGCTCTCGCATAACAAGATTCAGTAAAGCAGGTTTAATTTCAAAGAATTCTGCTGTAGTAGCAGGTGGAGCAATAGGTGTGCATAAGAAATCGTTATTATTTGTGGTTGTGAAGTCACACAACTTAGTATTTTCAGCGTTGGCCATTTTAGCAACAGTAAATAAAGCAAGCTAGATAAAGTAAATGCAAGTAACTAATTTTTTTGTGTTTTTGATATAGCAAACAAGATAGCAAATAAAGTAAAACTAGCAACTAATTTTTTGTATTTTGATTTAGTGCAGCAAACAAAGTAGTAAATAAAACTAAGCAAGACAAAAACAAAGTAAAGAGATTGAGAAGTGGAGACTCCCCTTGCGACGTGTCTTGATCTCCCCGCAACGAGCGCCAGAAAATGTGCTTGATGGCGTGTAACTCACACGTTCGTTGGGAACCCCAAGAGGAAGGTATGATGCGCACAGCAGCAAGTTTTCCCTCAGAAAGAAACCAAGGTTTATCGAACCAGTAGGAGTCAAGAAGCACGTTCAAGGTTGATGGCGGCGGGATGTAGTGCGGCGCAACACCAGGGATTCCGGCGCCAACGTGGAACCTGCACAACACAACCAAAGTACTTTGCCCCAACGAAACAGTGAGGTTGTCAATCTCACCGGCTTGCTGTAACAAAGGATTAACCGTATTGTGTGGAATATGATTGTTTGCAGAAAACGAGAGAACAAGTATTGCAGTAGATTGTATTTCAAGAAAGAGAATTGGACCGGGGTCCACAGTTCACTAGAGGTGTCTCTCCCATAAGACAAACAGCATGTTGGGTGAACAAATTACAGTTGGGCAATTGACAAATAAAGAGAGCATGACCATGCACATACATATCATGATGAGTATAGTGAGATTTAATTGGGCATTACGACAAAGTACATAGACCGCCATCCAACCTGCATCTATGCCTAAAAAGTCCACCTTCAAAGTTATCATCCGAACCCCCTCCGGTATTAAGTTGCAAAGCAACAGACAATTGCATTAAGTATGGTGCGTAATGTAATCAACAACTACATCCTTAGACATAGCATCAATGTTTTATCCCTAGTGGCAACAGCACAACACAACCTTAGAACTTTACATCCTTTGTCCCAGGTGTCAATGCAGGAATGAACCCACTATCGAGCATAAATACTCCCTCTTGGAGTTACAAGCATCTACTTGGCCAGAGCATCTACTAGTAACGGAGAGCATGCAAGATCATAAACAACACATAGATATAACTTTGATAATCAACATAACAAGTATTCTCTATTCATCGGATCCCAACAAACGCAACATATAGAATTACAGATAGATGATCTTGATCATGTTAGGCAGCTCACAAGATCCAACAATGATAGCACAATGGGGAGAAGACAACCATCTAGCTACTGCTATGGACCCATAGTCCAGGGGTAGACTACTCACACATCACTCCGGAGGCGACCATGGCGGCGTAGAGTCCTCCGGGAGATGAATCCCCTCTCCGGCAGGGTGCCGGAGGCGATCTCCTGGATCCCCCGAGATGGGATCGGCGTTGGCGGCGTCTCTGGAAGGTTTTCCGTATCGTGGCTCTCGATGCGGGGGTTTCGTCACGGAGGCTTTAAGTAGGCGGAAGGGTAGGTCAAGAGGCGGCGCGAGGGGCCCAGACCATAGGGCCGCGCGGCCAGGGCAGGGGCCGCGCCGCCCTATGCTCTGGCTGCCTCGTGGCCCCTCTTCGTCTTGTCTTCGGACTTCTGGAAGCTTCGTGGAAAAATAGGCCCCTGGGCGTTGATTTCGTCCAATTCCGAGAATATTTCGTTACTAGGATTTCTGAAACCAAAAACAGCACAAAACAGCAACTGGCACTTCGGCATCTTGTTAATAGGTTAGTTCCAGAAAATGCACGAATATGACATAAAGTGTGCATAAAACATGTAGATAACATCAATAATGTGGCATGGAACATAAGAAATTATCGATACGTCGGAGACGTATCAGTGCCCGTATGCAAAAACAGTATGACGAATACATATTGTTCCACAAGAGGAGGAATGCCAAGCTGAAGGCCGAACGGGACCGCGAGGCACGGATAAAATTCCTGAGGAGCTGCCAACTTGAGCAAATTGCGAGGGAGAGGGCCAATAGGATGCACCTAGAGGAGGTGGCTAGGGAGGCTGAACGCATCAAGGAGGAGAGAGCTCAAGCGGAAGCTGCAAAGACGGAGGAGCGCCACCACTTCTTCGATTCGGTCGTTCAGTTGGCTCGTGACTTAAGGGAGAAGGAAGAATTGGCTGAAGAAGCTAAGAAGAAGAAGGCAAGGGGGGAGGGCGCCTTTGCGACGCAGTGATGTCCCTTTGGCTATGTTCTTGTTGTCGAACCTTTATGTTGTGTGAACCTTGATCTTCTCGAACCTTCGTGTCGTTGAACCTTATTGTAATTGAAACCTTGATGTCGTCGAACCTTATTTGTCATTTGAACCATTATGCTGTGTCAATGTGTGGTACATATTCAGTGCAATGTTCTTGTTGTCAAAACTGTTGGAATATGGTAGGATTTTCATGGTTTTAACACAAGTCAATGTGTGGCGCCCTTCCCACTGGCGCCACACATGCTAGTGTGGCGCCCGTGGCATCGGCGCCACACATGCCAACTTATATGAACTATTGGGTCGAAAACATACAGGGGCTCCGGACGGTAAGTCCTTAGCCGTTTTGGCGAGGCTCTTTGTGTGGCGCCCTTCCCACTGGCGCTACACATGCTAGTGTGGCGCCCGTGGCATCGGCGCCACACAAAAAGCCTCGCCAAAATGGCTAAGTCCCAGACGATTTGTCTTACAGTATGTTTTGGGCAGTTAGACATGGATGTGTGGCGCCGATGCCACGGGCGCCACACAGTGCAGTGTGGCGCCTGTGGGAAGGGCGCCACACATTGACTTGTGTTAAAACCATGAAAAATCCTACCATATTCCAACAAAACTGCCATCATGTCAAAAGCTATGTCATACACACATCATATCAACAGCCATTTTGTACACACATCATGGACATAACATCATCATACCTAACATCGTAGCACATAGTTTCATACAATTTAAGATAGCATTCAAACAACACGAAGCAACGAAGATAGAGTTGACAACACTCGACGATCTAACTATCGGTGTCGGAGCCGGATTCGCCGGTGTGGGGGTAGTGCACACGGCAGGCGGTGTCATCGAACACCTTGACGATCATCTCGCCGTCCCCCTCGTACAGGAAGGTGAGCTGGCAGCCGGGCTCGAGGTGGAGGTCACGGGCGAACTTGTCCCACCCCGTGTGCAGGTACATCTTGCCCTGCCCGTCGAACAGGACCTCCACGGACCAGCGGCAGAAGTTGCAGCTAGCCTCCCGTAGCTGCAAGTGCGCCGACTCGTGGCCGTCGACGAACTCGGCAAACTTGTCCGGTAGCCGCTTGATGCCGAGTGGGTCGTTGTCGATGCGGAGGAGGAACTCGAAGCAGCGTTCCTCATGCGAAGACGAGGAGGATGCAGGTGACGGTGACCGTGGGGCCCTTGCTGCTCCACCGCGGCGGCCCCTTCCCCGGCCCGGGGGGCGCCCAGGACCGCGGCGGCCCCGTCCCCGGCCACCGGGACCCGCCATCCTACATGTTTACATTTTTCAACCATATTACGATCCATTCCACTAACAAATATGAGTTACTCCATCACAAATACTAGGCATACATGTGGATTCATACACATACATACATAGAGTTCATACACATACATGTGAAATTTCATATGTAGATTTCTACAAATCTATGGTTCAAACACATGCATACATGAGGCTACCATCTCCAACACAAACAATACAATATAGAGTGCACAAAAGAAAAAAAACATATCTAGGGTTCATGTCCAAATATAGCCCGATCTATGAAATTAGTGGATGAATGGAGAAGATTTGAAGGAGATTACCTTGACAAATGGATGGGGAACGATCTCCACGGACAGATCTGACGATTTGGTGGTGGATTTGGTGGGGGGGAGAGGGAGGAGAGAGAGAACCGGGCTGGGGGGAGAGGAAGGAGAAGAACAGAGGGAGGAGAAAGAAGAAGGGTCGGGCTGGGGGCGCGCGCGCGGCCCAAACTTAAGTGAATGTGTGGCGCCCTTGCCACGGGCGCCACACTTTCAAAGTGTGGCGCCGGCGAGAGCGGCGCCACTCGTGCTGCCACGTCGGACAAGGGTCACCAGCTCAGCGTCCACGGGCCACGTCGGATGGGTGTGTGGCGCCAGGGCCAGGGGCGCCACATTGCCATGTGTGGCGCCCGTGAGGGGGGCGCCACACAAAAGGGTTAGATCCGTGAAATAGTTTCGCTGGAGGGTCAGTCTGTGCTTTTCTTTCAGTTTTGGGTTATTTTTGTGTAAATCGCCGAGTACAAATAAGAATCGTATAATTATTTACTTTGTTTCGAGAGTTAATTCAGTGCTAAAACAAACATTTTTCTCTCTCGTACCGGTTTTGTTATTCCTCGGGCGAATTGTTACTAAATTGGTGGCAAGACACCATCTGACATGAATACGATGGGATGAACAGATATTCACTAGATGTGTTTGACTTTCGATTGAAGTCTATTAGGAAATATTGACTATTTACCAAAACATTTAGAGACTTGCACACATTAACGTTACATTACCCTTAAGGGATAGTAAGACATTATAAGACCCAAAAATGTCTTTGGCTCCTCAGCTCAAGTGATTCTTTCCTTCCACAAAGCTAGTCGGGCCGCAGGCCGGGCCTCTTCGTTAAACGCAGTTTTCGGGCTACCTAGGCTTGGCCCAGCATAGCTGTTGGGCCATAGACCTGGGTTTTTCGAGCCAGGCCTTAGGCCGGTATGCCCATGAACATGCATGATATCAAGTAGTGAGTGAAAAAAAGTGAGGTGAAGAAAATTAGAACCTATGAATAATGACCTTTGTGTAACTTTTATTGTTATCAAGAAGCTAAACTACTCTTGTTTGTTTTAATCTTTCATCTGGTATGCTATTCCAATTTCGCGTTATCAAAGGAAGTACGTTTGAAAATAAAAGCTCAGTTGATGTCGTTGGTCATCGATCGAACATTAAGATCCGTGCTAGATTTTAACTTTTTAACTACGAGACCACACAAAACATTTGTTGCATGACATGAATTTTATCACAGTGAACATTTCTTTGGGCTTGTAAGAGTAAATAACGAGGGGAGCAAAACATTTCCCTGCCTACAACGTAACTGCCCACGCATTGTCCGGACCAAGCGATACTGGTGCTGACCCCAACAGCCCACCGCCAGCTTCGCCTCCTATCTTATTCCTCACCACCGCCGGTGATGACCGTCGGGCAAGGCCCATGGCCAACGGTGATGGCGAGATTCCTTTTCACGGTGATGGCCTTGTAAGGGTGATACGTCCAAAACGTATCTACTTTCCCGAACACTTTTGCTATTGTTTTGCCACTAATTTGTGTATTTTGGATGCAACTAACACGGACTAACGCTGTTTTCAGCAGAACTGTTCTGGTGTCTCGTTTTTGTGCAGAAATCCAACTTTCAGGAAAATCCTCGGAATTTATGCGAAAGGTCCTATTTTCCCAGAATACTGACGGAGCCAGAAGGGCAAGCCAGGTGGGGGCCCGAGGGCCCCACACGCTAGGCCGGCGCGGCCCAGGAGGGGGGCGCGTGGCCCTAGTGTGTGGCGGCCTCGGCTGGCCCCCGACGCCCTCCTTCGGACTACTTATTGCCTTCGACCTAAAAACGCACGGGGGAAGTCGAAAATCGCCAGAAGACATCCAGTACGCCGCCACCGTCGCGAAACTCCATCTCGGGACCAGAAACTCCGTTCTGGCACCTCGCCGGGACGGGGAATTGGGGGAGATCATCGCCATCATCATCACCGACGCCTCTCCATCAACCAGCCATGTTTCCCCATCTATGTGTGAGTAATTCCCCCGCTGTAGGCCGAAGGGGATGGTAGGGATTGGATGAGATTGGTCATGTAATAGCATAAGATTGTTAGGGCATAGTGCCTAGTGTCCGTAATTGGTACTTTTATGATATTGTTGCAACTTGTTATGCTTAATGCTTGTCACTAGGGCCCGAGTGCCATGATCTCAGATCTGAACATGTTATCGATTCATTATGATATTCATTGTTTTATGATCTTACCTGCAAGTTGTATACACGTGTTGCTGTCCGGAACCCGAGGCCCCAAAGTGACAGAAATTGGGACAACCGAACGGGATGGCGGTGATATGAGGATCACATGTGTTCACGGAGTGTTAATGCTTTGCTCCGGTGCTCTATTAAAAGGAGCACCTTAATTTCCAGTAGATTCCCTAGAGGCCCGGCTGCCACCGGCTGGTAGGACAAAAGATGTTGTGCAAGTTTCTCATTGCGAGCACGTACGACTATATATGGAACACATGCCCATTGATTGATTAGTACTTGGATACCGTTTTATTATTATCTGCAAATGCCCTGCTTTGAATGTTACATGAGTTTCTCTCATCCATGCAACGCCCGTTCATCCATCCCTGTGCCTACAGTATTTTAATCCTGCTGTTTACTATAATCACTATTGCTGTCTTTGTTACTCTGCTGCTGTTATTTCACTACTGCTACTGCTATAAAACTGTTACTACTGATAAACTCTTGCGAGCAAGTCTGTTTCCAAGTGCAGCTGAATTGACAACTCCGTTGCTAAGGCTTTCAAGTATTCTTTGTCTCCCCTTGTGTCGAATCAATAAATTGGGTTTTACTTCCCTCGAAGACTGTTGCGATCCCCTATACTTGTGGGTCATCAAGACTATTTTCTGGCGCCGTTTGCAGGAGCATAGCTTTATTTGGAAGTTCACTTGGATTGATATTGTTCGCTGCAAATTCTCCATCATGGGTAAACCTCGCGATCCTAAAGTCTCCATATTACCATCCACTACAAGAAAAGGTACAACTCTGAGTACCTCTGCTGCTCTTGATTCACCATCTGTGATTGATAAACTTGTTTCACCACCACATGCTTCACATGCTGGTACTTCTGCTAGATCTGAAAATTCTTATAATATTGATGATGCTTCTGCTGTGCTTGATGATAGTGGTTCATTGGGATCTTTTCTAGATGCTACAATTGCTAGGTCTAGACAAATTGAAAATGCTGAAACTCCTAATGAAAATACTGCAACACCTGTTAATTCACCTGAGTCTGTTGAATACTCTAGTGATGATCTTGATGAGGATTATGTAGAACTTGATGATGATTTTATTGATAAATGCAATGCTACTACTGATGCAAGAAAAATTAAAAAGTTGCTTGCGTAACATCTTTATTAGATATAAACTGTCTCCTGATCCTAAATTTGCTACATCTCCTATAAACATTAAGGATAAGGATTATGATTTTTCTCTTGATCTATCTCATATATCTATTGTGGAGAAAACACCTTTTTGTGGTACTGAAAAAGAAAGTGATGTAGAACACATGATTGAGCTATCGACTTTGAGTAGCTTGTTTTCTGATGATGTTAAGAAGCGTACTTACTTTGTTGCTAAAATCTTTCCATTCTCATTAAAGGATGACGCTAAAACTTGGTATAATAATTTGCCACCTGATTCTATTAATAGTCCAAAAGAATTGCTTGATGTTTTCTTCCGGAAATACTTTCCTGCTAGTGCTCAACATATTGCTTTGCAGAGAATTTATAATTTTGATCAGGAAGATGGAGAGAAATTGCCTGAGGCTTGGGCTAGATTTTGCTCTCTTATTAGAGCTCGGCCTGACCATGATTTGGAAAAGCATGATTTACTTGATATATTTTATAGTGGACTAACTATTGAGTCTAGGGCATACCTGGATAGTTGTGCTGGTTGTGTTTTCAGGAAAAGAACTCCAGGCGATCTTTGAAGAATTATTGGCGAGAATAGGCCGGAATCATGATGATTGGTCTACACCTGAACCAACCCCGACACCGATATTGAAGAAGAGGGGTATGATTAAATTAAATGATGAAGATATGAGGGAAGCCAAGAAATCTCTTAAAGAGAAGGGTATTAAATCCGAAAATGTGAAGAATTTACCTCCCATAGAAGATTTATGTAAGATCACTCCCCCTTCATCCATGATTGAGGTACACTCTCTTGAACACTTTACTAGAGAAGATATTCCGTATTCAAAACCTCCTGCTCAATGCTTAGATGAGTTTGATAATTATATTGTTAAGCAAAGTAATTTCAATATGAGAGTAGAGAATCATTTAATGGAAAATTCTCGAGCTATTGGTGAATTGCATGGTATTGTGGAGAGAACCTCCAATGATGTTAAGATGCTTGTTAAACATTTTCAAATGGTTCAAACTCAAATTGATCAACTCACTAAAGTGCAAAATGACTTGTTAAAAGATAATTCTAAAGAAAAGCATACTTATGAAGTAACAACTAGAGGCGGTGTTTCTACCCAGGATCCTCTATATCCTGAAGGGCATCCCAAAAGAGTTGAACAAGATTCTCAACGAACTGAAACTAGTGCTCCATCTAAGAAAAAGAAAAAGAAACATAAAACTGTTGTGGAATCCTCTGAGCCTGTTAATGATCCTAATAGTTTTTCTATTTCTGATGCTAAAACTGAAAGTGGTAATGAACATGATAAAGATAATGATAAGAATGATGCTTATGATAAAGAAGAGGTTGAAGAAGAACCTGAAAAGCATGCTAAAAATAAGAAGTATACTAAAGAAGATTTCATTGCTAAGAAACATGGTAGTGAAAGGGAACCTTGGGTTCAAAAGCAAATGCCTTTTCCTGCTAAGAAACTAAAATCAAAGGAAGAAGAACACTATAACAAATTCTGTGATTGGATGAAACCTTTATTCCTGCAAATACCTTTGACTGATGCTATTAAATTGCCTCCTTATTCAAAGTATATGAAAGATATTGTCTCTAACAAAAGGAAAATTCCTAATGAGGAGATTTCCACTATGCTTGCTAATTACTCTTTTAATGGTAAGGTTCCAAAGAAGCTTGGCGACCCAGGTATTCCGACTATTCCTTGTTCTATTAAGAATAATTATGTTAGAACTGCTCTATGTGATTTGGGAGCGGGTGTTAGTGTTATGCCTTTCTCTCTTTATAAGAGACTTTATTTAGATAAGTTGATACCGACTGATATATCTTTGCAAATGGCTGATAAATCTACTGCTATTCCTGTTGGTATATGTGAGGATGTTCCTGTTCAAGTTACTAATAACTGCTTGATATTAACTGATTTTGTTGTGTTGGAAATGCCTGAAGATGATAATATGTCTATTATTCTTGGGAGACCTTTTCTTAACACCGCAGGGGCTGTTATTGATTGCAATAAAGGAAAAGTTACTTTCAATGTCGATGACAAGGAGCATACCGTTTATTTTCCCAAGAGGATTGAGAAAGCATGGGGAGTTAATACAATTTCTAATGTGAGAACTATCAAAGTGGGAACTATTGATTGTCCAATATATGAGCCTAAAGAAGAATATCAAACTCTTGTGATTGGATCCATATCAATACAATAGACGGTAACATGATTGATTTGAGGTTTATTTCTTCATATGCTATGTAAAATTTATTTGCTGGCAAGACTTGATCAACCTTGTTAACAAATTCATTTTATATGCATAGAGGAACTAAACAACATCTCTTTCTCCCTCCACTTGTTCTACTTGCTGTAGCACTTTTGTTTTGCAAAGTTCTTTAGTTAATTAGAGATTTCAAAAAAAAAAATTCCTGCCCAGTAATAATAATTTTGACACCCAAAAATGTGCATTATTCAAAATTTTCAAAAATTCACAAAAATTATACCATTGGTCCTATTTTTCGACGAGGCACCTGGGAACACCTGGGGATGACCAGTGGGGCACCCCAGGGTGGCACCCCACGGGCCGGCGCGGCCAGCAAGGGGGGCGCGCCACCCTGGTGTGTGGGCCCCTCCTTGCCCCACTTCTTCATCTCTTTCACTCATTGCACTCTCACTCCCGAAAAAACTCGCACCAGGTTCCTCTCACTCGCGTTTTTGCTGAAGAGCTCCAGATTTCTCGATCTCTTTGCTCAGCCCAGATTTCTGTCTGAAATTTGGCACATTTGCTCTTCGGTATGTGACTCCTCCAACCATCCAAGTAGAATTTTGTTTGGTTGAGTATATCTTGAATATTTTGCTGCTGTAGGTAACATGTTTAGTGAGCTTGCATGCTTGTTCTAAGTGGTAGAAACTAGTTTTGATGCATGATTAGTACTCTAGCAAGTTCCTATGGTAGTTTCCCTCAATTATATGTCACCAAATCAAATTTTATATTGTTTGTTGAAAAATTTCAGAAAAGGGGGATGGAGAACTTTAACTTTGGAGAAGTGTTCCAAGGGGAGACAACAAGCACGGGGAGGCCCTCGAGGTCATCCACCCGATTCAGGCAATCCTATAATGAGGATCTCATCGCACCAAGCTTCGCACCCGAGGAGGACAATGGAGTCCCCAATGCTGCATCCTTCCCATGTTATGACTTTTTGAGTAATGCAGACCTGTTGGATGATTTCTTGACCCTCGTCGGTAGGGCGGGTTTAACCACCTATGTGGGAGATGAGAGTGAGCAATACTACACGCTCACTAAAATCTTTGTGGAGAGCTTCAAGTTCAACAATAAGCACTTTCGCCCGACAGTTGCATTCAAGATCTATGGTAAGCCTATTACTATGAAGTTGGAAATTTTTTGTGCTGCATTGGGTATTGCCCCTGTAGGTACAGCAAGGAAGATCGAGGATAACCCCAAAGAATTGCTGGAGCTCTATCGAGGGATCACCAATGATGATTGTCGCACCATTCAGCGTGGCAAGATAAGAAACATCCAACTTCCCGCCATTAAGTATTTTGCTTATTACATCGGTACTAGCATTCTTGGTAGGGAGAACACTAGTAACATATCTAGCTATCACCTTGGTTTCTTAATTACTGCACTCACTGGGGACACGCCTTATCATCTTGGTGCTCTTGTTGCTCGCCGCTTGTCTAACAAGGGGCCTATATTTGGAGGAATTATTGCTTCGCGCGTTTTAGCATATTTAGAGCTTCCTCTTGACCCTACTGATATAAAAATAACTCCTATGAGGCTCGATATTGCTGCTATGAAGAGTCACCAATTTGTTACGGCCGACTCTAGTTTAGATAACATTGTCTATAGAATATTGTTTGCTGACGGGGAAGAGAGGGAAATCCTTTTGCCGCAGCTAGATTTGTTTAGTATTGACAGGAAACCATGGTCGCGCTCTAAGGAGGAGGTGGATGAGCAATTGAAGATACAAGGCTTCCACCAGCAGCATGACTCCGAGGACGCCGAGCCCTCTTATGACTACACCGTCACGTATCCGGGTGCTTCTTCCAGCACATACCCGGAATATGATCCATCTTCGTCGTACTACGGAGGTGCTACTTCATGGGCACCATGGGATTGATCTCCACTTAGGCCAAAAGCCTAAGCTTGGGGGGAGGTATACCGGCATCACTCATTCTTTGCATATTATGGTTTCTGGATACTTGTATATACTTGTTTAGCTTCTTTAAGTGGTTTTCTAATAAGAGGGAGATGATATTTGGGGAAGTGCTGCCAGAAAACAGATTCTGGGCTGTTACTAAAAGAATTCGTGTGCACAGCCAGAACGTTATTTTGAGTTGCAAATTTTTATGCATGTTCCCCAGGTTGTTATCTAACTTTCATTAGTTGAACACTTTTTAAACTGAGCAACAGAAGATTTTTGTAAAAATCGATTTCTGTACTGCTGTTAGGTTTTGGTAGATTTCTGCCATCCTGCTTTTCTGTGATTCTTCTAGTTTTCATTCTCTTGTTTTTGCTCTGTTTTTTTCCTAAAACACAAAAAGACCAAAAATATTTCTGTTGTTTCTCTTCGCCATTTGTTTATCTTGGTTTCTTATTCCCATTTTGCTTTATTTGCTATCGTTGGTTTGCTATAAGAAAATCCAAAAAGATTTTGCTTTGTTTGCTTGTTTCCTTTTGTTCTTATTTCCAAATTCGAAAACACCAAAAATATTTGCTGTTCTTTGGTTTTGTAAAGTTCATTGTGAGTTCAATGGTCTTCGGTGGCTGGAGCGTGGTTTTCATTTCCTATTATTCAAGCTACACAAGTGAAAAGGCAATAATGACGATCTACGACAATCTGATTGTGGTGAGAGGCTGGTATGAACTCTATTTGTTTTCATTTTTGTACATATACTCATCCATGTGAGCATGCTTAGTTGGTTCATGTGAGGTATATGTCATTTAAGAAAGTCTAGTAGTTCATGATCTCTCATGATTAGCTCCAATTTATTAATATGAGTAGCATGTCATAAGTATTTGCTTGCATTGTTTTATTCATAGATAGGTATGACATTGTGGTATCCTCCTCTGAATAATTCACTTGAATCAACTTGGCACATGCTCACGCATGCATATGACTGAACAAAATGTCAATTAAGCCTCGATGATTTACTTTACCTCAAAGTTCTTGTATCACTTTTATGCCTCCATTAATTTATTTTATCGCAAGCATGATTATGACAGTTACTGCTCTCTTGATTGTCGCTTCCCAGTCTATTGCTAGCCTTCACTTGTACCGAGCGGGAACGCTGCTCGTGCTTCCAAACACATGAAAACCAAGTTGTTCCAGTGTGTCCACCATAAATACCTATGCATGGCATTTCAAACCATTCCAAGTAAATTCTCATGTGCTACCTTTAAACCTTCAAAATGCTTCTCAATTTGTGTCAATGTTTTATAGCTCATGAGGAAATATGTGGTGTTTATCTTTCAATCTTGTCATTTACTCTTGACGGACTTTCACAATGGACTAGTGGCACATCCGCTTATCCAATAATTTTGCAAAAAGAGCTAGCAACGGGGTTCCCAGCCCCAATTAATCAACTTTCATTAATAATTCTCTTCACATGTTTTGCCCTGATTTATCAGTAAGCAACTTAAATTGCAAATAGACACTCCTCCATGGTATGTGATTGATGGAAGGCACCCGAGGATTCGGTTAGCCATGGCTTGTGTAAGCAAAGGTTGGGGGGAGTGTCATCCATAATAAAACTAAAGTACGTGTGTAAACAAAAGAGAAGAGGGATGATTTACCTTGCTGGTAGAAATAACGTCCTTCATGGGAGCCGCTCTAGAAAGTCTGGTTGACGAGGTAGTTAGAGTACCCACTATCATTCGTTGACAACAACAAACACCTCTCAAAATAATTTTACTCCTGTTTTACAAATGAAAAGCTCTAGCACATGTTAATCCCTGCTTCCCTCTACGAAGGGTCAATCTTTTACTTTTACGTTGAGTTTCCATCCTTTCTTTGAGCACTTTCTTGAGAGCACAACTGTCATTCTTAGTATAATATGCTTGTCCCAAAATGTGATTAACTGTGGTATAACTTTGATGCTTTAATCTTTGATAACCTCTACTTCCAGTCTTCTCATGAACCTCAAAGGTGCCCAAGCATTTATGTTTTGCTGTACAATTATGGGCAAGTGAGATACCACTTTATCATATCATTCTATGAACATTGCAATCCTGCCGATAGACATGATTCATGATGCTCATTATTAATTTGTTGGTACCTTTTCCATGATTGACATAGCTATTAGATGATTTTATTTGCATGTATCTTATTATGAACTGCTTAAGTACTTGCCATATCATGAGAATGTTTACATCATATGAACAAAGGTGTTCGTGAAAGTTCTTTTATCGCACTCAGTTGTCAACTGAATTGCTTGAGGACAAGCAATAAGCTAAGCTTGGGGGGAGTTGATACGTCCGAAACGTATCTACTTTCCCGAACACTTTTGCTATTGTTTTGCCTCTAATTTGTGTATTTTGGATGCAACTAACACGGACTAACGCTGTTTTTAGCGAGCTGATACAGTGTCTCGTTTTTGTGCAGAAATCCAACTTTCAGGAAAATCCTCGGAATTTATGCGAAAGGTCCTATTTTCCCAGAATACTGATGGAGCCAGAAGGGCAAGCCAGGTGGGGGCCCGAGGGCCCCACACGCTAGGCCGGCGCGGCCCAGGAGGGGGGCGCGCGGCCCTAGTGTGTGGCGGCCTCGGCTGGCCCCCGACGCCCTCCTTCGGACTACTTATTGCCTTCGACCTAAAAACGCACGGGGGGAAGTCGAAAATCGCCAGAAGACATCCAGTACGCCGCCACCGTCGCGAAACTCCGTCTCGGGACCAGAAACTCCGTTCTGGCACCTCGCCGGGACGGGGAATTGGGGGAGATCATCGCCATCATCATCACCGACGCCTCACCATCAACCAGCCATGTTTCCCCCATCCATGTGTGAGTAATTCCCCCGCTGTAGGCCGAAGGGGATGGTAGGGATTGGATGAGATTGGTCATGTAATAGCATAAAATTGTTAGGGCATAGTGCCTAGTGTTCGTAATTGGTACTTTTATGATATTGTTGCAACTTGTTATGCTTAATGCTTGTCACTAGGGCCCGAGTGCCATGATCTCAGATCTCAACATGTTATCGATTCATTATGATATTCATTGCTTTATGATCTTACCTGCAAGTTGTATACATGTGTTGCTGTCCGGATCCCGAGGCCCCAAAGTGACAGAAATTGGGACAACCGAACGGGATGGCGGTGATATGAGGATCACATGTGTTCACGGAGTGTTAATGATTTACTCCGGTGCTCTATTAAAAGGAGCACCTTAATTTCCAGTAGATTCCCTAGAGGCCCGGCTGCCACCGGCTGGTAGGACAAAAGATGTTGTGCAAGTTTCTCATTGCGAGCACGTACGACTATATATGGAACACATGCCTATTGATTGATTAGTACTTGGATACCGTTTTATTATTATCTGCAAATGCCCTGCTTTGAATGTTACATGAGTTTCTCTCATCCATGCAACGCCCGTTCATCCATCCCTGTGCCTACAGTATTTTAATCTCTTTGTTTACTATAATCACTACTGCTGTCTTTGTTACTCTGCTGCTGTTATTTCACTACTGGTACTGCTATAAAACTGTTACTACTGATAAACTCTTGCGAGCAAGTCTGTTTCCAGGTGCAGCTGAATTGACAACTCCGCTGCTAAGGCTTTCAAGTATTCTTTGTCTCCCCTTGTGCCGAATCAATCAATTGGGTTTTACTTCCCTTGAAGACTGTTGCGATCCCCTATACTTGTGGGTCATCAAAAGGGTACATTTCCCCTATACATGGTTTTGGTAATTAATGACAATCCTTATGGACTAAAATTTTCTTTGAGTATATGTAAAGGAATACTCCATATGTAATGATTGTAATCAATGTGTTGAATTCAAGTGTGGATGTCAAAAAAGATAAAGATATACCATTAGTTTGGCATCAAAATCATTAATATGAAGAGAAAAATATGATATGGTCAAGATCTTGAGAGTTCGATTTCAAAATAAGAATTGAAACGTATGGCTCTACGTCGGCGTCATGATAGTATCATGAGTTAAGTTATGGTTGACCAAGATTTAGAGCATGCAATCAAATGAGGAATTCTCTATGTACCTCAAGATATTATTATATAGCATGATAAGATACAAGGTTGACCAAGACTAAGAGTGGAGATTGAATTCAAGCTGGTCAATACAGGAAGCATAAGGAATGTACAACATGAGATCGTGGTATGGTAATCTTTGTCAATTATGATTTGTGAACTAACCCATCATATGTGTCTCTTTGAGTTGTTTATGTGGATTGTGTATCTTTTCATGGGCATGCATCAAAATTAAGATCTCATATTGTCCGTGAGTGGATGACATCTAGTGGTCTGTTCGACGTGTTTTTGTACCAAAAATCAATTTAAATACAGTTTAATGGTATTAGAAAATAATAATAAAATGGATAAAAATATTATTTCTATATACATGCATGTACCGTGTCTTTGCTTTACTTTATTATATAGGTGTACATGGACTCCAGCTACGGTGGATCAGCGCGTCCGCCAGCCAGAGAAATCCATTGATCAAATGAGGAACTACCTCGTCACGTGTACATGTACGTACGTACGGGGCGACCGGCCGGAGAGGTTCACCAACAGGGAGCAAACTGATGGATCTGGCACATGCGCGTATCTATACGTATAGTTTTGCACGTCAGCTCATCAGGTATTAGCAGCCCCAATCGATCGATCAGCTAGATATGCACATCGTCGCGGCGGGAAGGAAGGGCAGGCAGTTCCATGCCTGCTCTTGGAGCTGCGTTCTGTGGAGATTCCAAGCGAAGGCCAAGCCGCCGAAGCTATCCAGGGCCAAAGAGGCCACTCCACGCTCGGGAGAATCCGAGTATCTTCTTCCTCCAGGCTCAGCCGATGTGGAGGATCTTCAGCCTCGGTACGGGATTCAACGCCAGTACTACCCCAAGTGGTTTCGTCCCCGGCGGTGGTGCAGGTGCTCGTGCTTTGAGGCCAGTGTTCGCCGGCGGTGAAGACAAGGGACCTGATCGCGTTTTCTGGTTTCATTCCAAGGTCCTGTTTGCATTTCGGAAGGACTACTTTGTAATTTTCTTTTTTCTCTGGATCCTTCCTGTAATTTGGTTCCCACCGCATAAATGAGCAGCTTCTTGACCCTTCGGGGTCATTCTCGTTCAAAAAAAAAAAAAAAAAAAGCTAGATATGCACATAAATGGCGTCAGCTATGTGTCCGATTACAGGGAGTCGCGATGGCCATCCTCAACGACGTCCGGATACCACTCTACCGTGACCTTGTGAGACGGCGTCCAAGCTGCGCCGACTGCCGTATATTCGGCGTCGGGTCCAGTCACGACGCCGACCACATCGGCCATGCCGACATGAGCGTGTGTTGGTTCTACACCGACGCCGATCTCCTGATAAAAATACTCCCGCGAAGCGTACCCCTTGCGCACCCCGACGATGCCGCTAAGTCGTCAAGAAGTCCTAGCTAAACGGACTGCATCATGCTACTTCAACAACACTCATCATCGCCGCTTAAGACCGACGAGGCGCGACGGCGAGGGCGGGCGAGGCCGCAGCACAGGCCACGCTTACCGCGGCGCGTGTACCGACGAGGACACGGGCTCTGCCGCTGCGCACACACATCTTCACCACCATCATGCATACAGGACATGAAGCGAAGACGACCACACGGATTAATCGGAGGTGTCTCGCGGCGTAACCCGCGGGAGTAATTAACCGGGAGCCTTCCGAGGCCCCGGGAATCAGGAGACTGCAATCGTCCTAGTCAGGCTGGCCGCGCTAGTAGGCCACGGAGCGCAATACATGGGATTTGTATTTGTTATCTATATGATTAATGAAATACTGTTCCCACATTTTCTTTTATTTCTTTGTGTATCATTATACACTGGCACGCCCGCATCTTTTTCTTTTACCGATCCCCGGTGCGCATGAGAAACCACGCCCTTCCGCCCTACTCGCGGGAGTCGCGCCGTACGTTTTTTCTCGTGTCAAACATGGTCATCGTCATCAAAGTTGAGAAGAGAAAGATAAGCATCTCGAGAAGAACATATGCTTGAAACTTGTTGTCCACTTGGTGATAATGGACATGTGAAGATGTGCTTTAATGAAGCCATCCCATTGTGGTGTATGGGGGGTCAAATTGTGTGTCTTTACGAAGTAACAATGATCAAGTGAAACATTCCGGCTAGAATGAAGTTTGATGCAGTGTCATCAAGATTAAGCGAGATGCACAAGGCAAAGATATGGCCTTGCTAGGTTTCCTTATACTAGTATCAAGGTGGTTGTTGGGAGACCGGGTTATAGCACAGATAGCCGCACTATCAAGAGGGCTTTTAGTTGGGTAACTTGATCACATCGTGTTTCTCTGTGTAAGCTTCTTAATACTGTTTCTAACTTCTCAAGCAGCCCAAGTTCATCTAAATATAAATCATACGCATCTTCTATTATTTTTTTGAGTCTAGAGGTTTTAGCTTAGGGAGGTTTCACACCTCTCCTTATTTATTATTTTAACTCTTGACATTTCTTGGGTTTTATAGTCAATATTAGATAGACCTTGTTCTTAGATTTCAAAAAAGCCCAAGTTTTATAAAATCTGAGTCCGGACTCAAAAGATATCACCATTTTTGTAAGTTCTGTTTTCTATCTGAAAAACCGGCGTATAAACCGGTTTTGCCGCCATAATTCCAGAGCTTGTGAAGTGGTTGTGGAGCTTGCCATCTCCGGAGTGGAGGAAAAGCTAGCTATAAGTAAAGGGCACATGTCTTCATGAGGGGACTTCGAGAAGAAGGTGACTCTCCGTGATGTTCGGGAGACCTTCTTGGTAACCCGCATATCTCCAACATGACGTACCTTCGTTCGTGTAAGCGAACACAGAATACATCTTCGTCTCCGCGTGTGTCGGTTATCTCCATATACCCGAGTTTACTTCCTTGTGATAGCCATCATGCTTGACATACTTCTATCTTGCTTATCACTTGTGGTATATATATCATGTGCTATCTTGTCTAGCTTATCTTGTTGTTGGTGCACTTAGCTGAGCATAGCTTATTTAGGTTTTGTGCTTGTATAATAAGAGTTAGTTTAATTCCTCATTCTTACAAGTCAAATCCATAATGATTTAAAAATGCCTATTCACCAATCTAAGCGGCATGTCGTCCTTTTAGGGCCCTCATGCGCATGGGGGGTGAAGTGAGGCGCTAGAGCGACAAGGTGATGCATGATGGAGAAGCGACACATTTATTTTTGTAAACGTCGCCGTCGAAGAAGACGCCTTACATGGGCATGGTTATCGGCCGTATAACGATGCTTACGCCAAGACCATACTCATGAGCAGCCAACTTCATGTGTATGTCATGAATGTGACCGAGTTCATGGCATGCATGCAACAACGACTTCTTCTCCTAGTGAGCTCATGTATGATCCGGGTGCTAGCAATGCTTCCGGAGGTGCCTTGGTTGGACGGTTGAACTTTTAAACTTTGGAGACCCCTGAAGACGTAACACCCAAGTTTCCTGAAGATGTAAGATCCGAGTTTGGAGTTGTCAAGGCCATGATACATGGTGGTGTCGGCTCGACAAGTGGCGGAGGCAACACTTTGTGATTTGGGTTTGGTGGTGATATTCGAGTAGTGAGTCTTGAGGTTGGGAGTGAAAACTTCTAGCCTAACCCACAATGAGGTGTTTACACCTTATTACCCCAGGAAAGGCATTGATAGGAGTTGATTGGAGTTGTATAATGGGTGAAAAGTCTTCGCGGTTTGGATTCGGCAACGGTGGCGTTTTCTCATCGTTTCCCTTGATGGTGGTGTTGCTTTTGGAGAACGTATCTCAAGGTCCTGGTGTTGCCAAAGATGGTGGTTGAGTTGTGCCTTGTTGTGTTTCACTTCACTTCAGCATGACATTCTTGGTGTCTTCAATTTTTTTAATAATTTGATTGTGTGCATCCTCATTGTGTCAACTTGCTCTCGTCATCTTGTTGTTATATAGATCAGGTGTATTTAGTAATCCTGATATTAATATATTTGCCATTTATCAAAAGAAATGGACAAGTTTGTAAACTCAGTGAGGCTTAATTAGTCAAATCTCAGCCTACGGAGACGACTTGGACACTCCCATTTATTCACCAGCTAAACCTATGATATGCATACTTGGCCTTGAAGTATTAACAAAAAAAGATCTTTAAACAAATGAAAAGCGTGTGTCCAACAGAAAACACATTTATATTGCTTGCTGACGGGTTGCATCTGGTGTGTGTACCACAGAGAAACTTACTTCCTCAGTTAATGATCACACCGATCAAGTCAGCCTGCAACAAGAATTCAACAAACGCGTTCGATTCTGTCGAGTTGAAGGCTTGAAGCATGATGCCTCCACGGAACGCACTTCCTCTCTTCAGCCTTCCCCAGTTGGCCACCCGTTCAACGCTAGAAAAAATATGCAAACACATACAGTATAGAAGAAGATGCGAGGAAGCACTCGGCGTTCAATTCGAGACGCAGACCGGTTCCACCCTTCAAAGTCGACGGCGTTCGACGTCAGGATCATCTGGTCCTTGAGAGGGAGCTGCACATCTTCGTCTTCCTCCGTTGGTGCCCCAGCTCTCGCCGGAGTCGTGCAGGGGAACAGAACAGCGGAAGAGGAGCTCTTCGTCGTCGCTCAGGCCGCCGTTGACTTCTGCGCGCTGCAAGAGGAATCTCATCTTCTGTGAGTCGCTCGCTCGTTCGCTCTCGCTCCTGATACAGTATTATATGTCGTCATCGCCCCTGTCATGTCATGTCATGTACTGGCATTTGTCTCGCCACGTCCAAGAAATTATGCATCGAGACCACGAACTTTTCTGGGAATCATTCGGCACGCCGGACGGTCGCCTGAAATCCCCTCTTTTGCCGCAGGCGGAGGAGATGCCGGCACCGGCGGCGGCGGCGGCTGCCCGTCTTGGCCCGCCGCCCCCGTACCTGAGGACCCACGGGGGCAAAGTGGCGAGGCTGCACATGCTCGACTGGATCGTGCTGGTCCTCCTCGGCGCCATCGACGTCGGCCTCAACCTCATCGAGCCCTTCCACCGCTTCGTCGGCAAGGACATGCTCGACTCCCTCCTCTACCCGCTCAAGGACAACACCGTGCCCGTCTGGGCCGTCCCGGTACGCTACGCCCGCCTACCTTCAATGTTGCTCCAGATTCCACACATTCCTTCTTTTAACGCTCGATTGATCGAACCTTGCTCGCCGTCGGCGGCGGCCAACGGATGGATGCAGATACTGGCGGTCCTCGTGCCGATGCTCATCTTCGCCGGGATCTACATCAAGAGGAGGAATACCTACGACCTGCATCACGCCATACTAGGCAGGTTATCCCTGCATTGTGTCAGTTTATTCAGATTGCTGCTCCTTTCACTTATCGGCCGGGAAGAATGTAATCAATCCTATGCCAAAATTTAACAGGTTTGCTGTTCTCCGTGCTGATCACCGGCGTCCTCACGGACGCGATCAAGGACGGTGTTGGCCGGCCTCGCCCCAACTTCTACTGGCGGTGCTTTCCTAATGGAGTGCCGGTGAGTTGTTCAGTGCTTCTTCAGACCTTTTTATCAAGAACTGCCATAATGAACTCGATGCTTTATCCACTCAGAATTACAACAACATCACCGGACAAGTCATGTGCCACGGAGATGCCGCCGTCATCAAAGAAGGGCACAAGAGCTTCCCCAGTGGCCACACTTCATGTAAGCAACAACCACCATCTGCAACTCTGAAAACTATGTGAACTTGTTGGTGTATGCAACCTCATGAACTATTTATCTGTCTACCTTCACATACTTGCCAAGTACTGTACATTCAGTCTCATAGATTTCTCATGTTCATTGGGCATGCAATGCAGGGTCCTTCGCGGGGCTAGGCTTCCTGTCATGGTACCTTGCCGGCAAGATCAGGGTGTTCGACCAGCGTGGCCACATCGCCAAGCTCTGCATCGTCATCATGCCGCTGCTGCTAGCGGCGATGGTCGGCGTGTCGCGGGTTGACGACTACTGGCACCACTGGCAGGACGTTTTCGCTGGTGGAATTCTCGGTAGGTGCAAATAATTCAACCTGTGAAAAATACATCAGTATCTCCTGAAGATCATTCTCTCAGACTCACCTGTGGCTGTGTGTGTATATCTCTGCAGGTTTGGTGGTTTCTTCGTTTTGCTACCTGCAGTTCTTCCCGTCCCCCTCTGGTGAACATGGTATGTTGATTCTGAATTGCTGCTGCATATATAACTGAAATTGTTTAGCAGCATCCCTCGAAAAGAGAATTTTTTTTTAGCAGCATGTCACTGAAGTGAATGTTCATACATAACTGAAGTTTTTTTAGCAACATAGTATACAACTAAAGTGAGTGTGCATACAGAAGCATCTCTATTCCTTTGAGCTCGATACTGGGCAAAATAATCATTGTTTTAGTAGACGTTCTGAAAGTAAGGGCTATTTTCGTTGTTATTGTTTGTCTACTGGGCGTTCACTAGCTGGGCATGTTCTGAAAATCAGCCTAATGGCCAGAACCAACAGGCAGAATCATGAATCAAACCGAAAATTGAAGCCATCTTTGGGACTACCATCATCAAAATTCTGTACATTGACATTTTACCTCTTGTGTTTCAGGACACTGGCCTCATGCATACCATCACCTCATTCTTAACCCAGAAGTCGAGAACCAGGTACAGCCAACAGATCGCCATCAACCACTGCCGCGTGACTTGTCCATAGTCCCTTTTGCTGTGGGCATGGAGATGAGAACCTCTGCCCGAGCATTAGATTCCATGGAGGCAGGC
The DNA here is from genome assembly GCF_019359855.2 of Lolium perenne. NCBI lineage: Eukaryota > Viridiplantae > Streptophyta > Magnoliopsida > Poales > Poaceae > Lolium > Lolium perenne. The sequence continues at coordinate 243,187,470 of NC_067244.2, read as the reverse complement.
AGCAGAACTCGGTAACTACGACTACCATAGTTATGGGGCAGATGGACATGTTTTTGCACAATTGTCTTTCTCAGTAGTTAGGTAGTAAGCTTCTTCTGTATATGCTTCTTGTAAGATAAGTGAAAATTGCACGATTTGATCCATGGCGTTGGCTTGAAGTAGACCTCTTATCCACGAAGATCTTTCCAAAAAAAAGATGAACATTCCAAGAAAACTCACATGAAGAGTATAGGGGTAAAGCAAAGAGGTCCTGAATCGAAATGAAAGAGAAGTCTTAGGAAACCTGGAAATAGGTATGACTACTGACTACTGATAACCCCAAGTGCACATGGTAGTTTTGTAGGATATTTCAATGTGAGATTATAGAGTATTGGACCGCAGGAGCAGTATGCAAGACATCTATTCTCTTCAGCTATATATGTCACTTACCCACTTATATAGCCTTCTTTGCACTTCAACAACACTGAGAGTAAAACAACATGTAAAGTAACAAGTGAAGAAAAGTAAACAAAAGGTAAAGTAAAAGAGGAGCTGCAAGTATGAAAAAGAACGACCCGGGTTCATGGTTCACATGGTCTCACAACTGAAAATGTGTCACAAAATTAATCACAGATTTGAGAAATGGTCTACCCAAAATGCATATGGTTGAAAACAAAAATATTGATATGTGCATCACATTCTAGTATCAACATAACGCCCATCCATGACAAGTATGAAGCTAATCCTCCCCTAAGTGAGGGCAACCACGAGAACGATGTAGATTAAGAAGAAAATACAGAGTATTGCCATGAGTTTATGACATGAAGTTGGGCAATCCTTGGCCTCCAGCACTAACTATCTCTTTCCACCCCTATATAGTGCCACCATTTGAGAATACCAAATGGCACATGTGCTTTAACTCTTTCTGCCACTTAGTAAATCACACCTTCTCATATTGTTCCATCTTCAAGGATAAGAACAAAAGATTTGCATAGAAAAATAAAACAATTATGTGGTGGATCCATAACTAGGTGCCGCTATATCCATGCGCAATTAAACCCCTATCGACCGATCCCAAGGGCATATCCATGAACAATCTAGGGCACCGTCAAAATACCCCAACCGTTCCACATGTTTCCGCCTCCTAGAATGGGGATATGGTTTATGTCATCCCGGCTACCACTCACCTACTCACTCATTGGGTCTAAGTGCAACCCTAGAACATATGCATCAAGAACGAGAACAACAATATGAACATATAAATATCTTATGATATAACACAGCAAGACTTGCATAGTTTCATAAGACAAATCATCTCATAAACAAAGACACACCATCATAAATACATGTACTCAGCGGTAGTCATGTAGGTTAGGTCATACGATCTATAGACATCGATGTTCATGGAGATATGGTGAAGCTAACACCATAGTCCACAAACCCATGGTACATGGAGTGGACTTACTCCACTTCATGGTGGGAATCAACAAGGGGTGCGTGGCGGAGGAGGAGAAGTGACCGGAGGCTCTAGCGACGCCATGTGCATCCCATGTTTTTTTTCTATATATGTCTCGCAAAGGCGATGTCCATGCCACGGAACAAAAATTCAAGGTACATATACTTAGTTTGGCTCACCACTTAGTTTTAGATCAACACGAAGTCCTCGGCGAAAGGAGAGGGGCGCGTCCACTCGGATGGGAAAATGGCCCTGCCAGCGTGACTATAGGCTACGGATGCGCCGATGGAGCTCAAGGTCTGTGTACTTCATATTGGAGTACTGCACCTAAGTTGCCTTGGTTAAACTATACACAGTCTATGCATTGTTATGCAGTTTTGTTCTCATTTTATGTTACCTGTTGCTCGAAACGTTGTCATCGTTTTTTTGGTTTACGCGACTTTTTTCCCTGTTATAATTGTTGGAATTACAATACTATCCATATTATGCAACATGCAGTATAAAAGTTCTTAGAAAGATAAAGATAAGCTTACTATCTTTGCGAAATTGCTCCTTTTCTAGATAACGCATGCTACTAATCCACTGACTCGATTTCTTATGCTTTGTCTGCCAAAAAGATAAAAATTGTGCTTCACTGTGAAGAAAAAAGAGCTAATAGAGGTCCTACAACTTGTTCATCATGTAAATGAGGGAGCATTTGTCTTTAGCATAAAGAAAGAGAACCTGCAACGACCATTCTCCTCTACGAACGTGCCTCCCGTCCCAGTTTAGTCCACAGGAAAGGAACTTGCACACGCAGAAGGCAAGAAACTTTGCGGAAGCATCGGAAAGATTGAATCCAACAGACCGGTGATCCCAGTCGACGGCGCGCGCCAGAAGGAGAAAACGGAGAGGTCCAGCTGACGGCCGAGCCGCATGTGTTTGCTTCATCGGCCCGCGCCGCCGTCCCTCCCTCTCCCATCATCCAGCCACTGCCGGCCGACAACCGTCGTTGATTTCGGTTCGTTTCAAGTTTTCAACTCAGCGGAAGAAGATGCCGGCACCGGCGGTGGCGCAGGCGGCGCCGCACCCGCACCTTTACCTGAAGACCCACGGAGCTAAAGTGGCGAGGCTGCACATGGTCGACTGGATCGTGCTGGTCCTCCTTGCCGCCATAGCTGGCGCGCTCAACATCATCGAGCCGTTCCACCGGTTCGTCAGCAAGGACATGATGGACACCCTCCTGTACCCGCTCAAGGACAACACCGTGCCCATCTGGGCCCTCGGGGTACGCCCTCGCCCACCTGCTTGCAATACTGTCTGCTGTAGATTCTAGACATTCTTTTACCTTGTATTGTTGATCAAATCTTGCTCGGCGACGGCGCGCAGGTACTCGCCATCGTCGTGCCGTTGCTCATCTTCGCAGGGATCTACGTGAAGAGGAGGAATGCCTACGACCTGCATCACGCCATACTAGGCAGGTTATTCCCAACTGTGCTGTGAATTATTCAGATTAATTACTGTGCTCGCATCGACCTCGGCTCTGAAAGATGTGAAATCCTGCGGACAGGCCTGCTGTTCTCTGTGCTCATAACCGCCATCATCACCGAAGCGATCAAGAACGGCGTTGGCCGGCCTCGCCCCGACTTCTACTGGAGATGCTTTCCTGACGGAGTGCCGGTGAGTTCTCCATTGCTTATTCAGAGCTACTTTTTTTTCCCCTTCAAGAAAGAATGCCGTGCTGAATTTAGTTTTCATTTTTTTCTTTCTAGGATTACCACAATATAACTGGACAAGTCATATGCCACGGAGACGCCGGCGTCATCAAAGAAGGGTACAAGAGCTTCCCGAGTGGCCATACTTCAGGTAAGATCAAGATGACCACCATCTGCTAGTCCGAAAACCATCTGAAGTTCTGAACATGCTCATGAGTCATGAACTGGTTTTCTACCTTTCTTCATATACTTGCCGGGAACTGTACATTCAGTCTCGTAGATTTCTCCTGTTCATCTGGCGTGCAATGCAGGGGCCTTCGCCGGACTAGGTTTCCTGTCGTGGTACCTTGCCGGCAAGATCAGAGCGTTCGACCGCAGCGGCCACGTCGCCAAGCTGTGCATCGTTATCCTGCCGCTGCTCCTTGCGGCGATGGTCGGCGTGTCGCGGGTGGACGACTACTGGCACCACTGGCAGGACGTTTTCGCCGGTGGAATTCTGGGTAGGTCCCGACTCTTAAGACCTAGATTACCTTCTACGAGTACTACCGTCTCCTGAAGATCATACATACTGTCAGACTGAGGTGTGGGTGTGTGTATCTCTGCAGGGCTTGTGGTCGCTTCGTTTTGCTACCTGCAGTTTTTCCCTTCTCCATCTGCTGAACATGGTACGTATGTCAATTCTGAATTGCGGAAGTGCCTTTTTTTTTTTTCTTTGAGCAGAGCAGAGCAAGATTATGTATAATGACATGTTACATGCTCTGTTTCAGGGCACTGGCCTCATGCGTACCATCACCACATACTTAATCCAGAAGCCGAGAACCAAGTGCAGTCAGCAGCTGCTGCCTCGGATTGCAATCAGTCGGTACTGCCGCGTGACCTGTCCATAGTCCCTTTTGCCGTTGGCATGGAGACGAGAACCAGTGCCCGAGCATTAGACTCCATGGAGGCCGGCAGCAGAGGTCTCTAACAGAATGCAATCAGAAACACCACTTTATAGTTTTTTTTTTTTTGATAATAGACGCTTTATTACTCAAAATAGTTTTAAGCATTACATCCAACCTCTGCATAAATAGGATGCACACAACCGTTTAGTAGTCCAATATCGAACAAAAGGAGATAAAAGGAACGATGTAAAAAATCAATTACTATAAAGCTCCATTGGCTTCAATCCTCCGACTATGCAGCCACCTATGTTGGGAAATAAACTCCCTGGCTGTGTTCTCCAACAGTGTAGACACCTCCGTAAAGAGCTCTCAATCTTCCAAACGCTGAAGTGGCGACCATAAATGGAGCAAAGTTGTGCACCGGTAAATAACCTGCATGATAGAGTAATTTTTGTCATTAAAAACCATGCCATTTCTATATAGCCAAAGCTACCATGCTACTGCAATCGCTCCCACTCTGATAATAGTTTTGTACCTAGGATGAACCCCATTTAGCCAATTGCCATAGATGTTTGCAATGCTACAAGGTGGATGTAAGGTAGACCCTATGTGAATGATTGATCATATAGATCTAGCAACCCGACAACTGAAGAAAATGTGTTTTATTGTCTCGTCTTCGTGACAAAACACACATTTCGTACAACCATGGCAGTTACGTTTTACAAGGTTATCTTTAGTAAGAATCACACCTCGACGAAGATACCATGTAAAGATCTTTGTTTTAAGAGATATCTTCATCTTCCAGATGGATTTATTATTTAAAACCAGTTGTGTTGGGATGCACAGAGCTTTGTACATGGAGCTAACCGAGAATACACCATTCTTGGTTAGACTCCAATGGAATTCATCTGTCCCCTGAACCAAATGAATTGGATCCAACCGCCGAAGCAAATCGTTCCAAGCGACTAGCTGGGGACCAATGAGACCGCGTCTGAACTTCATAGAGGGAGGGGAAGATTCCAACACCTTCTGCAAGGTATCCCCTTTATGACGAACAATACTATACAAAGCTGGATACTGTTCGCGAAGAGTGATTGTTCCCAACCACTTATCCTCCTAGAACCGTATCTCTGTCCCATTCTTAATGGAGAAAGAACCAAAAGGGAAAAAAGTATTTTTTAGTTGCCATGACGCCATCCCAAAAATGCGAATCACCTGGTTTTCTTAGAACCCGATAGATCGCCTTTGAGCCAACATTCTTTTTCCGCAGCAGTTGTTGCCACATACTATCCTCCGTTAACAACCTAGCCAGCCATTTACCAAGCAAGACCCTATTCTTAACTTCAAGATCATGGACACCAAGTCCACCTTGGGTAGCAAGCTTCTTATGTATATGCTTCTTGTAAAGATAAGTGAAAACTTTGCGATTTGATCCATGGCGTTGGCTTGAAGTAGATGGTCCCTAAAACTACCCATCCCTATTAAAAAAAACTACCCATCGTCTCACAAACAATGAAACTCTCGCATACAACACCGGTCAGGTTCAAAATCTGGCAAGCATTTGTGTGTTTTTACTAGCTATGATGCATACAAGGAAGTATACAACCTAGATAAAAAGCAAGGTCCGAAGTTCGAACGGAACGCATGTGCGGATTCCGAACACAATTTAAATATTATCTATCCTAGAGTACTTGTCTGGAAAGTATAAAATCAATCCTCACTCGAAGGTACCAGACATGTTAGGATGAGCCAACCTTATCTCTCTGTTGCGTCGAACACAAATTTCTAGCTATATCATTTTTCAAAGGTTCCACCAGGTTTGTCGGAGGTTTTGGACACGTTTCAATGGCATTATGTAATCTCAGTGCTATCGTCATACGGGGGAATGTCGATCTTTATGAGTTGGAAGGATAACTAGCCTAGCAAACTCAAGAACTCAACCCGACAACAAACACTGATGTGCAAGCCTTTGAAACCAAACTTAAATCAACCAAATTCTTAGTGAAATTATGTTCCAATCTATAGGACCATGATCACAATCTGAACGAATAACTTGAACAAAGTGAGTGTCTTAGCTTTGGGAAAACTCCACGAGGGGAGGACTTGGTCTTGGACTCCACAAGTGAGTGAGAGAGAGAGAGAGAGCAAAGCTCAACTAAGTCATCATATCTAGTCTATCACTAGGAGAATCTATAGCCCAACCCCCTAACCCTAGGTTTAGATGGGCCATGAGACCACTTAAAAGCTCATGGGCCCATGTAACTATCCGTAGAAAACGTGGTCTAGAAAGTTCTGGGTGATGTGGTCAAAAGATTCCAAACATGAGGATTCCTCAATATGTGTCTGGGCGGCAAGAACGAGCTTATCATGGGAGGAGTGATGCAAAGGTTTTGCGGAGTCCGCTCCATACTTTTGAGTGGGCTTGAGGCTTCAGAGGATCTATGTTGAGTCAGCTAATTTGTGAGGCACGACTCGTGGTTCCGAATGAAGATTCAGATTTAGGTGCGATCTATTGATTCTAATGGTTTTGGGTGTGGGGCACTTTGAACTTTGAGGAAGATTGGTGCATAGAGACAATATGTCGAGTTTGGAGAATCTGAGGTGAGCGCGTCCGAAATACTATAAGGTATGCGCTCTTTCCTTGCTAATTCCATGCTTCTCAAGTTAGTAGATTATGAATTGAATGTGGCAAAAAGTACCAGATGCAGAACTTTTTTCCCCTCCTTTCATACTTATTTTAGAGGATGATGCCCAAACCTAAGCATACATGAGATACAATCATGGTAACAAGTTTGCAAGCCTAATGAATTCGTCCACTACAGTTGTAGTGGTTTAATTGAGTTCTTTTCATCGGAACAATATGCGACGAAGGTACACTACGAGGTGAACTTAACTTCACTGGTATTATAGGACTTGGTGTTGAGCTTGACATGATCACAGTCATATGACCTGGCATGTTTAACAAGAGTGAAAGATTTAAAAGTGTGAAGTAGCATTCTCCATGCAATAAGATGGGCACATCCAAGAGATCTGGTAGCTTTTCCTAGTGGGCATTCCACCGATAGATATATTCGTTAGTGGAAAGTTGTTCTACTAATAGGTCAAGACCCATCGACATAAGTTACTTCCAATGACCTCAATACACTAATCAAGGCCTAACTTGTTAGTAGAGTGTCTTATGACCCGCCACCTAGCTTAGGACTGATGACACGAGTGTGAGAGGGTAATGATTTAGGCAACGCAGCAAATCCTGCCTAGATCATTTTGGCAACCACACTTGAGATTTGTGAAATGAAGCTCTTTTAACCAAAAAAGAGAGTCATGTTGTAGCAATGTTTATAGTATGACACCACAACTTCAAGTATGATAATTGACTCTCCAAAATGATCACTAAATTGCCTTTTCCAACTAAACCAACAATCTTTACATTCCAAGTGCACGGAGTTTACATCCAAGCCTAGCCTCTTGCTTGGTCAATGGTCAAGAGCCGAGTTGTGTATAGATCATTTGGTTGCCTCATGTACTCTCCTCGAAACTGTTGCACAAAAACGATACTCTTACACCGCAACAAGGCATGTGTTCTTTCCCATGTGAATGCACCCATCAATATGGTCGACAAAAAATCCATACACAATTAAAAAGATGGAAACAATGCATTGATGAATAAAAGAAAACACAAGTTTTCCATTGCAGTATCTCTTCAATCATAGCCCTCACACCCTCCACATTACTATTAAAAACTTGCATGGATAACCTGAAGTGTCTGCAAAACTTCTCTAGAGGGGACATTACATTGTTTCATAGTAGTCATTTTATAGAATAACATGATCAACTAGCCTGTCACGATTAACCGTCACCTGTCCTAGTGTCAAACCTTGGAACTTTGGAAATGCATTCCGTTCTTCCTCTAATCCAATAAGAGATACATGATCAAAATGTGTTTGTCCTCATCATCGACAACATCATCATTCGATAATGTTTCCACAATCTTTCAATAAAGTTTAGTATAATGTCATGACATAGAGTTTTTAATACATTAATACCGCTAAGCCATCTTGGTAAAAGAAACACCTTGCATGTCGGCAAGACCGAGGTGGAGAGCGAGGGATTGGAAGAGCTACACTCATCCAACGAGGTAGGGCAGCCTATTGATACTTTCGATCCAGATTACAGATTGTACTATGTTTTTTCCTAAAAGATCTAGATTTAATCGAACCTTGGGAAGAATTGCTAAATTGTGTAAAGAAAACGTCTACAAGACTTTGCTAATCATTTTTATCCTATGTTTACTGGAACTCTCAAGTTTACTTTGCGGCGTGTTGTGATCAATGGATAAAATAGGCCAGGGTCATGGATTCTCCTGCAGCTATGCATGCATATATAAATAAAGTGCAAATGTGTAGTAAATTAAATAGAGATAAGGGATTTGTGAGCAGCACATCCATAAATAGTATTGTCCCTAAAGTCAGAGGTAACAATAGTCTCTTGATCTAATCATTGTCTCCACAGCCGCAAGTAACAACAATTATTAAGTAAATGAATAGATACCAAAGCATTAAGCAAGATAATTATGCCGTGATCCCAAGCGAATCACTAAGAATGTACCGTTATTTTCCCTTTTCTTTCACTGAGGTTTTGTGATAGCACACCATTCTCCACTCATCCCACCTCTTCCCTTGATCGATCCGAGAGACATGGGTACCTTCAAGTCCTTCACATCATGGAAAAGAGACGAAGATACAAGATCGCAAAACTCCTATTCAATTCTTACACATGATCATAAGATTAGATGCACATAAATGGTGGATGGATCTCCTTCGATGTGGTGTAGATGGATCTGGTGGATGTCGGCTCTGTTGGATGACAAATGGCTCTCTTTTTCATCGGGGGCCCTTCACAAAATATATAGTAATTGACCTAGGAGTGCTGGCGACCCGTACGGGCGGGTCTTGCCCGTAACGATGCCCGCTAAACCTTCTGGAACATCCTTTTAACCTCTAGTCAATTTTGGTGCTCTTTTGATGCGATTCTCTACAGTAATTGTATATCCATTTGTCATTATGGCTTGATTTCCTGCACACCATTCAAATAAAGAGAAGATTGCACACCTTTACAATAATTAGTCATTAGTTTCATACTTAGAGAGAAGTTTAGTCAATTTCTTGATGTAGCTAAGGATTTAAACGTGAGAAAATATGGCGTTTTTCAAAGCCATCACAGATCAAGTTTAGATCAAGCTCACTCGGCTCCCATGGTGGATGCTGCAACGAGACTTGCATGGGAATTGGTGGCTAGTGTTGTCCACTACCTAAGGTTGAACATGCCTGCAAAATAAAAAGGAAACATCAAGTGATGGGTTAGATGGTTAGAGTGCGAGTTTAGGGTTAGGGTTAGGGTTTAGGTTAGGGTTTAGGGTTAGGGTTAGGGTTAGGGTGCGAGGTCAAGAAGTGGATCAACACGGGGAGAAGGAGTGGCGACAATGGCACTGGTTTGAGGCAGGAGAGAGGAGTCGGGTTGGACGAGAAAAAATGGGTGGGAGGATTGAGGTTTGTTCAAGTCAGGCCTACAACCACGTGAGAATGTTGCCTATGTACATAAACATGGACATACACATGTGTTCTCTATACCTTCAAATCTCCCCCAAATTTGAATGATAACGCCTTGTTTATTCCGATGTATTTTTGGGATTAGAAGGGGTTATTCAAAATCCTGGAAAATGCTTAGTAGTCCGCTTAATTATCCTGGTTTGGATGGGAAAATCAAGAGATATCCCCACAAATTCTCTTATTCTTTTGCCTAGACTGATAACTCTCTAGTGTATTTATGGGGAATAGTATTTGAGGGGATGGTAAAGGATTGGGTGAACACCAAACCTCTATCATCCCCAAACTTCTCGGTGGAAATACGAGAGAAGAAAACAAGACCTGAATGGGGAGCTTGTTCATTTAGGAACATAGAGGAGTCCCTAGGAAGCTTTTAGAGGTGCCCAAGAGCCTTTAGATCAAAGGGGTATCAATACCATGGCCTAAAGTGCATCTCCGCCTCCATATATTGAAGGAAAACATCATTTTGGAGGCCACAATCCATGTTGACGAAAATTACTCCTTTTGGCAACTGCCAAGGAGGGGCAGGAGCTCCTCCAGACCAGCACCAACACCAAGGAAGAGGGGCCCAATGGCTTCCGCCCCTCCATCGTGCATCGGGCCGCCGCCAACTCTTTGCGTGGCTGCCTCCATGGGGGTCTTCATCACCATGTCCACCAACTTGGGTTGCTCTTTGATGAGCGGAGACTGCACACCGTTGGAGATCCCCAAGAGGAAGGTATGATGAGCACATCAGCAAGTTTTCCCTCAGTAAGAAACCAATGTTTAATCGATCAGTAGGAGAAACGTGTGACTTCTGAAGGTGTTGCTAGCTGACTAGTGGCAGGATGCACTACCGGCGCCAGCAACAACGTGGAACCACTAGTGGAAAACAGGGATTTCGTGGAAGCCTTTTGTCACGGGCGTGTCTGGACCCGCGACAAATGGCCTGGCCACGTGATACGTCTCAAACATATCTATAATTTCTTATGTTCCATGCTAGTTTTATGACAATACCTACATGTTTTGTTCACACTTTACATCGTTTTGATGCATTTTCCGGAACTAACCTATTGACGAGATGCCGAAGTGCCAGTTCCTGTTTTCTGCTGTTTTTGGTTTCAGAAATCCTAGTAAGAAAATATTCTCGGAATCGGACGAAATCAACGCCCAACATCTTAGAATTCCACGAAGCTTCCAGAACACCCGAGAGCCACCAGAGGAGAGCCCTGGGGGGCCCACACATGGTGGCGGCGCGGCCAAGAAGCCAGGCGCGCCGCCCTACTGTGTGGTGGCCCCGTCAGCCTTCCGACTCCGCCTCTTCGCCTATTTAAAGGTCCCTGACCTAAATCTTCGATACGGAAAAGCCACGGTATGAGAAACCTTCCAGAGCCGCCGCCATCGCGAAGCCAAGATCTGGGGGACAGGAGTCTCTGTTCCGGCACGCCGCCGGGACGGGGAAGTGCCCCCGGAAGGCATCTCCATCGACACCACTGCCATCTTCATCACCGCTGCTGTCTCCCATGAGGAGGGAGTAGTTTTCCATCAAGGCTAAGGGCTGTACCGGTAGCTATGTGGTTAATCTCTCTCCCATGTACTTCAATACAATGATCTCATGAGCTGCCTTACATGATTGAGATTCATATGAGTTTTGTATCACTATTAGTCTATGTGCTACTCTTGTGATGTTATTAAAGTAGTCTATTCCTCCTTCACGGTGTAATGGTGACAGTGTGTGCATCGTGTAGTACTTGGCGTAGGTTATGATCATAATCTCTTGTAGGTTATGGAGTTAATTATTACTATGATAGTATTGCTGTGATTTATTCCCCCTTCATAGTGTAAAGGTGACAGTGTGTATGCTATGTTAGTACTCGGTTTAAATTGCAAAGATCTATTATGCTCTAAAGGTTACTTAAATATGAATGCCGAATGTTGTGGTGCTTGTTAACTCCGGCTTGAGGGAGCTCTTGTAGCCCTACACAACGAATGGTGTTCATTATCAAACAAGAGTATATGTAGCACAAAGGAAGAGGACTTATTTATTTATGTGATCAATGCTGAGAGTGTCCACTAGTGAAAGTATGATCCCTAGGCCTTGTTTCCAAATACTGCAATCATCGCTTGTTTCTTTGTTTCTTTGCATCTTTACTTCCTGCAATATTACTACCATCAACTGCACGCCAGCAAGCACTTTTCTGGCGCCGTTACTACTGCTCATATTCATTCATACCACTTGTATTTCACTATCTCTTCGCCGAACTAGTGCACCTATACATCTGACAAGTGTATTAGGTGTGTTGGGGACACAAGAGACTTCTTGTATCGTGATTGCAGGGTTGCTTGAGAGGGATATCTTTGACCTCTTCCTCCCCGAGTTCGATAAACCTTGGGTGATCCACTTAAGGGAAACTTGCTGCTGTTCTACAAACCTCTGCTCTTGGAGGCCCAACACCGTCTACAGGAATAGAAGCGTGTGTAGACATCAAGCACTTTTCTGGCGCCGTTGCCGGGGAGGAAAGGTAAAAGGCACTCATACTCCGGTCCCAGGTAACTAAGTACTTTTCTGTTGCCGTTGTGTGTGTGTTCGAAGCTATTTCCTTTAGATCCTGCAATTGCATCTTTTTGTTTCTTGTTAAACACTAGTAAGGCATAATGGAAAACATCTGTGAGCTTTTTAAACTATTTCCTGAGGCAAGACATGAATGGTTTAATGCGAAAATTAAAAAACCTATGGAACCTTATTTGCATGCTAGTAGCAATGATATTAGTATGAACGCTTTGAACACCATTGTTGCTAATGATATAGAAAATTCTAAGCTTGGGGAGGTCGGTTTTGATGAAAATGATCTCTTTAGTCCTCCGGGTATTGAGGAGAAAGTTTATGTTGATTATGATATGCCTCCCATATATGATGATTATAATGATAGTGGTCTTCTGGTGCCGCCTACTATGGAGGATAAAGTTTATTATGATGATACTATACCTCCTATATTTGATGATGAGAATAATAATGATAGCTACTTTGTTGAATTTGCTCCCACTACAACTAATAAAATTAATTATGCTTATGTTGGGAGTAGTAATAATTTTATGCATGAGACTCATGATAAGAATGTTTCATTTGATAGTTATATTGTTGAGTTTGTTCATGGTGCTACTGAAAATCATTATGAGAGAGGAAAATATGGTTGTAGAAGTTTTCATGTTACTAAAACACCTCTCTATATGCTGAAAATCTTGAAGTTGCGATTGTGTCTTGGAAGTTGTTACTACTGTAGCAACCTCTCCTTATCTTATTTTATTGCATTGTTGTGCCAAGTAAAGTCTTTGATAGCAAGGTTCATACTAGATTTGGATTATTGCGCAGAAACAGATTTCTGTCTGTCACGAATTTGGGCAGGGTTCTCTGTAGGTAACTCAGAAAAATCTGCCAATTTACGTGCGTGATCCTCAGATATGTACGCAACTTTCATTCAATTCGAGCATTTTCATCTGAGAAAGTCCAGTGCCTCTAAAAAATTCATCTTTACGGACTGTTCTGTTTTGACAGATTCTGCCTTTTATTTCGCATTGCCTCTTTTGCTGTGTTGGATGGATTTCTTTGTTCCATTGACTTCCAGTAGCTTTGTGCAATGTCCAGAAGTGTTAAGAATGATTGTGTTACCTCTGAACATGTGAATTTTTGATTATGCACTAACCCTCTAATGAGTTTGTTTCGAGTTTGGTGTGGAGGATGTTTTCAAGGGTCAAGAGAGGAGGATGATATACTATGATCAAGAAGAGTGAAAAGTCTAAGCTTGGGGATGCCCCCGTGGTTCATCCCTGCATATTTTAAGAAGACTCAAGCGTCTAAGCTTGGGGATGCCCAAGGCATCCCCTTCTTCATCGACAACTTATCAGGTTTCTTCTCTTGAAACTATATTTTTATTCGGTCACATCTTATGTACTTTACTTGGAGCGTCTGTTTGTTTTTGTTTTGTTTGAATAAATTCATACTTGTGTGGGAGAGAGACACGCTCCGCTGTTGCGTATGAACACATGTGTTCTTAGCTTCACTTTTAATGTTCATGGCGAAGGTTGAAACTGCTTCATTCATTGTTATATGGTTGGAAACAGAAAATGCTGCATGTGGTAATTGGTATAATGTCTTGAATAATTTGATACTTGGCAATTGTTGTGCTCATATAGATCATGTTTAAGCTCTTGCATCATGTACCTTGTACTCATTAATGAATAACTACATAGAGCTTGTTAAAATTTGGTTTGCATGATTGATCTCTAGAGTCTAGATATTTTCTAGTTAAGGTGTTTGAACAACAAGGAGACAATGTAAAGTCTTATAATAGTTACAATATGTTCATATGTTAGCTTTGCTGCACCTTTTATACTTGAGTTTGCTTCAAACAACCTTGCTAGCCTAGCCTTGTATTGAGAGGAATTCTTCTCGTGCATCCAAATCCTTGAGCCAAATACTATGCCATTTGTGTCCACCATACCTACCTACCACATGGTATTTACCCGCCATTCCAAAGTACATTACTTGAGTGCTACCTTTAAACTTCTATTCTTTGCCTTTACAATATATAGCTCATGGGACAAATAGCCTTAAAAACTATTGTGGTGAAGAATATGTACTTATGTGTCTTATTTCTTAATAAGTTGCTTGTTGAGCGGTAACCATGTTTCTGGGGACGCCATCAACTCTTTTACCTTTGTTGAAAATCATGTGAGTTGCTATGCATGTTCGTCTTGTCTGAAGTAAGGAAGATTTTCATGATCAAATGGTTTGAGTATGCATACTGTTAGAGAAGAACATTGGGCCGCTAACTAAAGCCATGATTCATGGTGGAAGTTTCAGTTTGGACACAAAACCTCAATCTCTTATGAGAAAATTAAATGTTGTTGAATGCTTAAGCATTAAAAGAGGAGTCCATTATCTGTTGTCTATGTTGTCCCGGTATGGGTGTCTAAGTTGAGAATGATCAAAAGCGAGAAATCCAATGCGAACCTTCTCCTTAGACCCTTTTACAGGCGGCATAGAGGTACCCCTTTGTGACACTTGGTTGAAACATATGCTATGCAATGATAATCCGTGTTAATCCAAGCTAATTAGGACAAGGTGCGAGCACTATTAGTATACTATGCATGAGGCTTGCAACTTATAGGATATCTTATACATAACACATATGCTTTATTACTACCATTGACAAAATTGTTTCTTGTTTTCAAAATGAAAAGCTCTATCACAAAAATAGTAATCAATGCTTCCCTCTGCGAAGGGCCTATCTTTTACTTTATTGTTGAGTCAGTTTACCTACTTCTTTCTATCCCAGAAGCAAACACTTGTATCAACTGTGTGCATTGATTCTTACATGTTTACCTATTGCACTTGTTATATTACTTTGTGTTGACAATTATCCATGAGATAAATATGTTGAAGTTGAAAGCAACCGCTGAAACTTATATCTTCCTTTGTGTTGCTTCAATGCCTGTACTTCGAACTTATTGCTTTATGAGTAACTCTTATGCAAGTCTTATTGATGCTTGTCTTGAAAGTATTATTCATGAAAAGTCTTTGCTATATAATTCATTTGTTTACTCATTATCTTCACATTGCTTCGAATCGCTGCATTCATCTCATATGCTTTACAATATTGTTGATTAAGATTATGTTGGTAGCATGTCACTTAAGAAATTATTCTTGTTATCGTTTACCTACTCGAGGGCGAGTAGGAACTAAGCTTGGGGATGCTTGATACGTCTCAAACGTATCTATAATTTCTTATGTTCCATGCTAGTTTTATGACAATACCTACATGTTTTGTTCACACTTTACATCATTTTGATGCATTTTCCGGAACTAACCTATTGACGAGATGCCGAAGTGCCAGTTCCTGTTTTCTGCTGTTTTTGGTTTCAGAAATCCTAGTAAGGAAATATTCTCGGAATCGGACGAAATCAACGCCCAGCATCTTAGAATTCCACGAAGCTTCCAGAACACCCGAGAGCCACCAGAGGAGAGCCCGGGGGGCCCACACATGGTGGCGGCGCGGCCAAGAAGCCAGGCGCGCCGCCCTACTGTGTGGTGGCCCCGTCAGCCTTCCGACTCCGCCTCTTCGCCTATTTAAAGGTCCCTGACCTAAATCTTCGATACGGAAAAGCCACGGTACGAGAAACCTTCCAGAGCCGCCGCCATCGCGAAGCCAAGATCTGGGGGACATGAGTCTCTGTTCCGGCACGCCGCCGGGACGGGGAAGTGCCCCCGGAAGGCATCTCCATCGACACCACCGCCATCTTCATCACCGCTGCTGTCTCCCATGAGGAGGGAGTAGTTTTCCATCGAGGCTAAGGGCTGTACCGGTAGCTATGTGGTTAATCTCTCTCCCATGTACTTCAATACAATGATCTCATGAGCTGCCTTACATGATTGAGATTCATATGAGTTTTGTATCACTATTAGTCTATGTGCTACTCTTGTGATGTTATTAAAGTAGTCTATTCCTCCTTCACGGTGTAATGGTGACAGTGTGTGCATCGTGTAGTACTTGGCGTAGGTTATGATCATAATCTCTTGTAGGTTATGGAGTTAATTATTACTATGATAGTATTGATGTGATTTATTCCCCCTTCATAGTGTAAAGGTGACAGTGTGTATGCTATGTTAGTACTCGGTTTAAATTGCAAAGATCTATTATGCTCTAAAGGTTACTTAAATATGAATGCTGAATGTTGTGGCGCTTGTTAACTCCGGCTTGAGGGAGCTCTTGTAGCCCTACACAACGAATGGTGTTCATTATCAAACAAGAGTATATGTAGCACAAAGGAAGAGGACTTATTTATTTATGTGATCAATGTTGAGAGTGTCCACTAGTGAAAGTATGATCCCTAGGCCTTGTTTCCAAATACTGCAATCATCGCTTGTTTCTTTGTTTCTTGCATCTTTACTTCCTGCAATATTACTACCATCAACCGCACGCCGGCAAGCACTTTTACGCGCCGTTACTACTGCTCATATTCATTCATACCACTTGTATTTCACTATCTCTTCGCCGAACTAGTGCACCTATACATCTGACAAGTGTATTAGGTGTGTTGGGGACACAAGAGACTTCTTGTATCGTGATTGCAGGGTTGCTTGAGAGGGATATCTTTGACCTCTTCCTCCCCGAGTTCGATAAACCTTGGGTGATCCACTTAAGGGAAACTTGCTGCTGTTCTACAAACCTCTGCTCTTGGAGGCCCAATACTGTCTACAGGAATAGAAGCGTGCGTAGACATCACCACGTCGTCCCGAAACCCTTTGGAGCGGTCCGGGCCTTTTGTCGCGGGCCGTACCACGACCCGCGACAAAAGGGGTCTAAGACTTGGCGCCGCCTGCTGGCACCCCTTTTGTCGTAGGTCGTGGTACGGCCCGCGACAAAAGGGCCAGGCCTATATATACACACAGCCAGCCCCCCACCTCCCTACATTTTTTCCTTGGTGGTGAAAGGTGGAGGTTTATGCTAGCTCTTTTTTTCTTCATGTGCACAAGAGGTGTTTGATGAAATGTTTGTGAGGGATGCCACTTGATTTTATTTGATAAGATTTCTCCTCTTTTTGATCCTAAAAGGTTAGCAACTATTTTCTCGTATACATAGTCCGTACTAAATGGATCGTAGCGAACAAGAGGGGGGGGGGGGGGGGTGAATGGGCGCTACGTCAAGTTTTAGCCTTTTTCAATTTATTGCAACAGAAGATAAATTGATAGCTTTAGCAATGGCGGTGTTTCTACAATGATCCTAGACAAGTACAACAAGCAAAGGAACAATCACAAGATAGTAAGAGTAAGGAGCGGGACAACCGGAGGGCGCGGAGACGAGGCGAGGTTTGTTTCCCGCAGTTCCTCCCACAAAAGGGAGTACGTCTGCGTTGAGGAGGTGCTAGCCTCACACAAGAGACTAGACGGCCACACCGCGAAGGAAGGCCTCACCTTCTTCCTCGAGAGAGCTCCACAAAGGTGCTCCCCCTTCTCCACTAAGGCACCGGTCGAGGCGGTGATTCCTTCACAAGGTTGGGGCGAGCTCCACACCACAAGGAGGCTCCCAACAACCCATGGGGCTAGTACAACACCAAGCTAGCCTCCATGGATGCACTTCTTCCAAGATTCCACAATAGGAACTCTACCACCAAGATCCACTAAGGACTACCACGAATTGGTGAAATTTCTCTCGGTAGAACGATAGATCGGGGTCTCCTCCACCACTCCTCAAAGTATGGGCAAGATTGATTGGGTAGGGAGAGAGATCCACTAAGTTTGAGCTCAGCAACAATGGAGGAGAGAGAGAGAAGAGCTAAGGCTGGCTGGAGAAGAAGGGGCCTTTATATAGGTCCCTCCAAATCCAACCGTTACCTGCTGTTTTTGCCTAAGCGGTACTACCGCTTCTGGAAGCGGTACTACCGCTCTGAGTTCGAATCCCCACTGAACTTGTCCACGTGGACACATTGCGGTACTACCGCTTACGGTACCGCTCGAGGTACCGCAACAGGGTCCAGAGCTTACTGGACTCGAAGCGGTACCGAAGCGGTACCACAACGGTACGACCGTAACGCTTTAAGGTACTTGAGCGGTACCGTGGGCGGTACTACCGCTCTCAAGCGGTACTACCGCTCATGGTACCGTAAAGGTACCGTAACAGGTTCTGTGGGACATTTCCATATGCAATCCTCAGAGCGGTATCTCGGGCGGTACCAGTAGGGGTAGCGGTACTACCGCTCCTGGTACCGGTAGTACCGCAAAGACTAAAACAGCTTTTTCCTCTTTTCCTCTCCTACCATGTTACCTCACGACACACACACAAAACCAGAAAACCTAAGATCTACGCTTCAGTCTTCCGATCATAGTGTGTTCAGCGAGGGCATCGTACACCTACAAATCCATCAAAGATAATCTTTGTGCACGGTTAGAATTGTTCGAGTGTTGTTATCAAACACACAAAACAAGGGTCATAGATCTTGCTCTTACAATCTCCCCCTTTTTGGTGTTTGATGACAACACACGAATTTGCAATAATTCATAGGATATTATGATAAGGTATATGATTTGTAAGAGTAGACAAAGCTCCCCCTAGATGTGTGCATATTTAGAATATGCATTTGTATACAAATGCACACATCCTAGAGAGAAACTCCCCCTAAATTCTACAAACCAAGCATAAGTGCTAAGAAGAACATATGACAAGATCATATAGCACAAGCACACTATGGAGGCAAGTATAAGTGCATATAGGAGAGTTTGGGTGAAACTTTTCATACCTTTGCCTTGAGAGAAAACCCAAACTCATAATAATAAAAGCCTCCATAGAATTGATGTAGCCAATCAAGGATAAATAGTGAAGACCATTAAGCTACGAACGATTAAGTCTTAATACAAACCGGGGGATCGGGAGATCCACAAATAGAGTAGCAAGCACACACATGAATAAAGTTCCAAATAACTAGGGAAGATTTGATGCCAAGGCCGAAAGAACCAAAACGAAGCACCAAGCCCTTGGCATCCCCATGAAAATTCCCGTTCCTAATAGATCAACTTCTCCCCCTTTGGCATCGAGACACCAAAAAGGGAGAAGGAGCATACTAACGTCCCAAGGGAATCACTCCTCGTCTTCATCCTCCTCGTCATCATCATCCTCGTTCTCATCACCCTCCTCCTCATACTCGCCTTCATCATCATCATCATCTTGGGCAAGGCCCTTGCCATGAGGCGGCTCGGGGATGGATTCCTCGGAGCTTGACCAAACGAGCTTCGACTTCCACTCACCGGGAGGAGTAATGTTGTCCTCGGAGCCCTCGGAGACCGGGAGTTGCATGTGCCTCATCATGGCCTTTTGGCATTGGCGAATCTTCTTGTTGTCGTGATGAGCTTGATACATCCTATCTTCGAGATCCCTCTTGAAGCAAAAGGACTTCTTGAGGCGAGCGGTGAGCTTGGCGAAGAGGCCCTTGGTCTTGATGGAGTTGGGCACATAGTCGGAGTCGTCGCTATCGGCTTCGTCTTCATCCATGTCCTTGGGAGCTCCCTTGCCGAACCTTGGAGGATCATGTTTCTTGACAAGAGGACTCTTCTCCTTATGGATAGTGATGGGGTGACATTGGTCAAGAAGATCTCCACGTCCATCTCGATCCCACTTGAGACAAATGAGCCTCATGATGAAGGGTGCATATTGAGGGAGCTTGCGGAGGAAGGTACAATCACGCATCTCATGCCAGATAAAGTCCATGATATCCAATTGTTTGCCCCTACCCCTCATCTCATCGGTGCGCACGAGAAGGTTTACAAGGAAGCCATGCACCTCATCATGGTTGGTGTCTTTGGGATTGAGGGTGCTGCGATAGATGCAGTTCATGATGTCGTAGACGGGAAGGAAGTTGTAAGCACTTCCACATAACGTCCTCCTGGGAATGTAGAGGTTTGCCATCTTCTCTTTGGCCATAGGCTTGGCCTGGAGGTGAATCTTGAAGAAGTTGATGTCAAACTCGGGAAGTTCATATCCAATGCCTCTGGCAAAATCCTCCCACGTGGCTTCCATCACATGCTCCCTAGTCATCCACTTCAAAGAGCGGAAACCATCCTCATCCTCAAGGAACACCACAGTGGCATAGAACTGGCATATTATCTCCTTCGAGTAGTTGTGAGAGAAAGTCATCAAAGGAATAAGACCTTGTTCTTCGCATATCTCGAGTGCATCCCCAAAGTACTCGGGCTTGGCTTGGAGCTTGTCCATGTTGATGGAGTATTGAGGACAACACCGGAACTCCTTTGACCCATAGACTTCATTGTATATCCTCTCTTGATCGGCATGGTAGAAGAATGAGTTGGGGCAGAGACGAGAGTTCTTTGGCACCAAGTAAGGATTGACCCCTCGAACTTGCAAGAATTGGGCTTTCTTGAGATCTTTCATAGATATCTGAGGACCCCGGACGGTCCTTTTGCCCGCTGCCACTGCTGATGCATCCCTTTGACGCTTGGTGGACCTTGTTAGTACAATCTCATCTTGCTCTTCGTCTTCTCGATAACGGCGAGAAGAGGGCTTGACCTTGCCACCACGGGTTCTAGGTGCTCTTGTGAATAGCAAAGGTTTGGGAGGGAATAGGGGATAAGTGCACAAGCCACGAATTTTAAAGGTCAAAAAGGACACTAACAAGCAACATTGGTGACTTTAGACAGAGCGGTAGTACCGCAATTCAATCCGGTAGTGCCGCTTTGACCGGTAGTACCGCCCGAGGATGAGCGGTACTACCGCTTAAGCTCCGCACAGCCAAATCAAGATCGGGTTCATGGTAAAAATCGATCTAGAGTCACACATTGTTGCTAGCTAGTATCCCTGGACATGAATAGCTTTCAAGAATGCTTCTCCACCACAAAACTCCAACAAACCCTAGCATATGCATCTAGGGAGTTCAACACATCCTAGAGAGAGAATTTAGGGTTCATACCGGAGGACATGGCGGAGAAGGGGTTGGGGAAGCTTCTCCACGGAGGAGATTTGGCCGGCGGCGGCTGGAAAAGGAGATCGGGGCCGATCTCCTCGAGGTCTTGAGCTTGGAGGAGCTTTTGACTTGAGGTGGAAGAGGAGTTGTGGTGATTTGGGGTAAACCCGACCCCAACCGGTACCTCTTGTCAAAAGATGCAAGCGGTAGTACCGCTCCTAAAAGCGGTAGTACAGCTTACCGGTACTGGCCCGGTACTTAGAGCGGTAGTACCGTTCTGGGGATAATTGTTCAGTTTCGTCAGAGAACTGCCCCAGAGCGGTAGTACCGGTCCAAGAAGCGGTAGTACCGTCCTCCAAATTCAAAACCTCAGATTTTGGTGTAGACTTGTGCTTTTAGACTGAATTGGCTCAAGAGATAGATCATGGCTTAGGATTAGACGGCGGAACTGTTAAGGTAGTACCCAACCAAGCTTGCAAGAATCAAAGCAAGAAAAGCCAAGCTTGGGTGAATCTCCCGTGAAGAAACAAAGAGAAAAGAAGAAAGGAAAAACAAAAACAAGAAGAGAAAAGAAAACAAAAGGAACAACAAACTCCTTGAGGAGGAGGTTTGGTGGACGAAGCCACCGTGTAAGAGTTTAGTAGTGTGAGATCGCATAGATATATCTAGGATTCACGGCTACAACTCAACATGAAGCTCATTAGTCACTTAGTTGACGAATAGCATATGTTTTGGGTTTCTTTATGCATTATGGGGGGAGGGATAGCTCAATAAGTTTAAACCGCACTCCCCTATATTCGTGCGTGCTTTACATCTAGACATGTAGTACAAAAGTGATATCATCCACTCTTGACACGACGTCCGGATGAGAAGCACAAGGGTAGAGAAGCAAACCTTGGCCGGTAGAGATTGAGTCCATTGCTTTGTTGGGCTCATTAAGGAAGTATTGATGCTCTAGGTGCTTGGGGTTGCTATACCGTTGGACCCCTTCATATCTTGCTCTTGAGTAAGCCTTGTACTTTGCTTGAGTCATGAAGGAGTCTTGACGCTTTAGCACCCCGGCGAGAATGGACCAATAGGATAGATTCTTGTGTGATCCCTTAATCTTCATCATGGTTTAGGTCCTCGCCTTGACCCTCATCATTGTTGATGCCGAACTTTAGGTTGTGGAAGAGGTGATATATCACTTAGTTGTCCAAAGGAAGAGACTTGGCCTTGTGGTGTAGATGGCTCCACATAGGTGTAACTTCGTCCTTCCCCGGTACTCATAAAAGGTAGCTTTTGAGATCAGCAAGTGCCAACACTCATCCTTCCTATGGTAACCGGGGGAATTGCATCTCCTTTCTCACAAGAAGCACTTCGCCTCCTCCAAAGAACTATCATATCCATCGAAAGGTCTCATCACTCAATACCACAAACCACACAATAGACTCATGCTCCATCATCATGTTTAAGTGTTTCCAACTAAGGTTTCTTTCTCACTTCCGGCACCCCATGAGGTTGGGGTAAGAATGTGGCTAGGAGTATATAGAGGATTCCTCCTTTGCCAATGGAGACATCCAAGATCTTGAGTATAAACTCCATTCCATCATCACTTCTTCTTGCAAAGATTATGTTCTAGAATTTGTATTGAGATTGTTTGAGAAACTTCATCATGGTTCATCTTTTTCAACACAAACCCTACAAAAACACAATCTCTACACAAAGAAGCAAATTCCATTAGTCCTAGGCCGTGGCCTCTTGAAGAGACTAGCTCCACAAGAGAACCACTACATGTTCATAATAGTAGGTACAAAGACCCAAGAGTGTGATGCAATGAACAAAGAAAACAAATGCAAGAGTCTTGACAAGATAGGACTTGGTCACCACCTTGACAAGGCTCCAATACCTTTAAGCTTGCTTGTGTTGACGCCATGAGAAAGATATAGATAAGTGACTTGATGACGACAACAAATTCCTTGCTTCCGGACATAAGACTTGTGGCTCCAAGGTTGACCACCCAATAAGCACCTCCGAAAGCAAGGTTCTTCATGGATCAAGAGTTGGAGATAGGAGCCCATTTTTCAATGGGCCCTATCTTCACATTCTTCTTTTCATTGATCCTTCTTTCTCTCTCGATCTTCCTTGGCATGATTGCCACTCCTCCTTCATTGCATAAGTCCCCATAGGCTTCAATGACTCCTTCCAAGAATTGGACTTGGACTTGGAGACTCTCAATCTCGGACTTAAAGTGGTTAACTTCATCTTCGTGATCACAACATTGCACCTTCTCTTTACTCAAGTGATAGTATTCATTCAAGGCCTTCTCTTGAGTTGAGATGACTTCCAAGAATTTTGCATTGTGTCTTCTCAAGAGGCAAACTTCGTCAAGGAGCTTGTCACAACATGAATTAGGACCTTCATGTTCTTTCTTCTTGGCAAAGGTTGCAACATCCTCAATTGACCATTCATGATTTTCTTCAAGATAATCCTTCTTTGCCTTGAGCTTGTCCAACCAACCAAGAGCATAATCTCGGTCCTTGATGAGTTGGGAGATGAGAGAATTGTTCAAGTCTTCAAGAGTAAGAGCACTAGCTTCAAGAGTCATATGCATGCACACTTCTTCCTCATAAGCTTGAGTGAGAGAGATAAGCTCTAATTCCTTCTTCTTTTCAATCCCTTCATTTTCTACCCTATGGTCTTCATCTCCAACCATGTTAGTTCTAGGCTTCTCGGTGAAGGAGATCTTGGTGACGTCGTTGTTGAGGGATAGCTTGGAGGGCCCTTTTGGAAGAGATCTAAACTTGCTCTTACGAATGAGGTATCCACCATTTAAGTCCCTTCTCTCGTAGATACAATCCGCAACGAAGTGACTTTTGTCGCGACAATTGTAGCACGAGTTCCTTGGTCTTGAGTTTCGTTTCTTGTTTTCACTCCAAGGAAGGAGAGCATTGTAGAACTTTTTCTTGATCCAACGGTCATCCACAAATGTTGCTCCAAGATCTCGCATTTGCATGGCGAGAGCAATAAGGCGCCGATACATCTCTTCGGGCGATTCTCCCTCTATCATGACAAAGTCGTTGGCCATCACTTCACAAAAACGAGAGCATTGGATGCTCCCATTTCCAAGGAAGAGCTTGTCAAGTTCGTCCCAAGCTTCCTTGGCGGTCTTGAGCGAGTGGATATGAGCGCGGTCCTTGGGAGTAATGGCCAAGTGAATCATGTCGATGGCGATGGCATTGAGTTGGTGGTCCACCATTTCCCTTCTTGTCAAGTTCATTGGGTCTTGTGGTGAATATCCTTCTTCAATGATACGCCAAAGCTCGGTAGAGGCGCTGCGCACATGAGAACGCATTAAGAGTTTCCAATCACCAAAGCTATTAGATTCAAGTAATGGTGGTAGACCATGAGTCAAAATTCAAGGCGTGGGTATTGGGACATTTACGGCATAATCACTTGGTGGAGACACCGCATGATCATCTCTTAATTGTCCTGCAACCGGAGATTCATCCTTCCCTTTTGATGAGGTGTCAACATCCTCAAGATCCTTTTCCCGAGGTGAATTTGTTGATCGCTCAATAATTCCAACACAAGGAAAAATGTCAACTTGTGGTGAGGAAACATCGACACCTCTCTTAGTATCTATGATGGGGTTTGATTTCAGAGTAATCAACTCCATCATCATAGCCTTCAATTGAGATACAATGGATGACTCCAATTTCTTGAGGTCATCCAAAGTAGCCGGAGTATTATCGACACTTGATGATGGAGGTGTTTGCTCACGGGGAAGGACACCATTCACAACCACCTCTTGTTCGGCCATTTCTTAGGCGGTAAAGCCCGAGCAAGAAAACCTTGCTCTGATACCAATTGAATGGATCGTAGCGAACAAGAGGGGGGGTGAATGGGCGCTACGTCAAGTTTTAGCCTTTTTCAATTTTTAGTGCAACAGAAGATAAATATGATAGCTTTAGCGATGGCGGTGTTTCTACAATGATCCTAGACAAGTACAACAAGCAAAGGAACAATCACAAGATAGTAAGAGTAAGGAGCGGGACAACCGGAGGGCGCGGAGACGAGGCGAGGTTTGTTTCCCGCAGTTCCTCCCACAAAAGGGAGTACGTCTGCGTTGAGGAGGTGCTAGCCTCACACAAGAGACTAGACGGCCACACCACGAAGGAAGGCCTCACCTTCTTCCTCGAGAGAGCTCCACAAAGGTGCTCCCCCTTCTCCACTAAGGCACCGGTCGAGGTGGTGATTCCTTCACAAGGTTGGGGCGAGCTCCACACCACAAGGAGGCTCCCAACAACCCATGGAGCTAGTACAACACCAAGCTAGCCTCCATGGATGCACTTCTTCCAAGATTCCACAATAGGAACTCTACCACCAAGATCCACTAAGGACTACCACGAATTGGTGAAATTTCTCTCGGTAGAACGATAGATCGGGGTCTCCTCCACCACTCCTCAAAGTATGGGCAAGATTGATTGGGTAGAGAGAGAGATCCACTAAGTTTGAGCTCAGCAACAATGGAGGAGAGAGAGAGAGAAGAGCTAAGGCTGGCTGGAGAAGAAGGGGCCTTTATATAGGTCCCTCCAAATCCAACCGTTACCTGCTGTTTTTGCCTAAGCGGTACTACCGCTTCTGGAAGCGGTACTACCGCTCTGAGTTCGAATCCCCACTGAACTTGTCCACGTGGACACGTTGCGGTACTACCGCTTACGGTACCGCTCGAGGTACCGCAACAGGGTCCAAAGCTTACTGGACTCGAAGCCGTACCGAAGCGGTACCACAACGGTACGAACGTAACGCGTTACGGTACTTGAGCGGTACCGTGGGCGGTACTACCGCTCTCAAGCGGTACTACCGCTCATGGTACCGTAAAGGTACCGTAACGGGTTCTGTGGGACATTTCCATATGCAATCCTCAGAGCGGTATCTCGGGCGGTACCAGTAGGGGTAGCGGTACTACCGCTCCTGGTACCGGTAGTACCGCAAAGACTAAAACAACTTTTTCCTCTTTTCCTCTCCTACCATGTTACCTCACGACACACACACAAAACCAGAAAACCTAAGATCTACGCTTCAGTCTTCCGATCATAGTGTGTTCAGCGAGGGCACCGTACACCTACAAATCCATCAAAGATAATCTTTGTGCACGGTTAGAATTGTTCGAGTGTTGTTATCAAACACACAAAACAAGGGTCATAGATCTTGCTCTTACATGTACAATACTAATTTTAGCAAGCTGATTGCATCTTATACATAATTGTACTTATGATGCAGATGAATCATCCATGGATGTACGGTAACCGATGTGCTCCCGCTTTCAGAGAGGACGTTAATTCTTTCCTGCTTGTGGTCGAGGCCAACAAGTCGAATCAAGATTTTATGTGTCGTCCATGTCTGAAATGTAAGAATGAGAAGGATTACTCTTAGTCAAGAGACATTAAGAGCCACCTGCTTCGGTTCGGATTCATGTCCAACTATAATGTTTGGACCAAGCACGGAGAAGAAGGGGTTATGATGGAAGACGGCGATGAAGAAGAAGATAACGATGACTAGTACCGATCTATGTTCTATGATTACAATGATACCGCAAAGGAAGACAATGAAGAAGACGAAGGTGAAGAACGAACACCAGATGATCCTGTTGATGATGATCTTCGTCGGGCCATTTCTGATGCAAGGATAGACTGTGGCACATATAAGGAGAGGTTGCAGTTCGACAAGATGTTAGAGGACCACCACAAATTGTTGTACCCAGATTGTGAAGATGGGCATAGAAAGCTGGGTAGCATATTGGAATTGCTGAAATGGAAGGCAGAGGCCGGTGTGATTGACTCGGGATTGAAAAATTGCTGATAATATTAAAGAAGTTGCTTCCAAGAAATAACGAATTGCCCGCCAATACGTATGAAGCAAAGAAGCTTGTCTGCCCTCTAGGATTAGATGTGCAGAAGATACATGCATGCATTAATGACTGTATCCTCTACTGCGGTGAGAAGTACGAGAATTTGAATAAATGCCCGATATGCGGTGCATTGCGGTATAAGATCAGAAAAGATGACCCTGGTGATGTTGAGGGCGAGCCACCCAGAAAGAGGGTTCCTGCGAAGGTGATGTGGTATGCTCCCATAATACCACGGTTGAAACGTTTGTTCAGAAACAAAAAGCATGCCAAGTTGTTGCGATGACACATGGAAGAACGTAAGAAAGACGCGATGTTGAGGCACCCCGCTGATGGTCGGCAGTGGAGAAACATCTGGTGAAGTAATAGACGACAACGGCTTGTTTAGTCCAAATAGGCGCAACAAATGATCCCCATGTAATCATTCGAATAGGCGACGGGCTTTAGTCCCGGTAGTAGTGAGCTCCATGTATATGTATAAGGGGAATCTACAAATAGACTTTTGCTTCCAGTATTTTTTTGCTCGATCTATATATAATGAATGAACGTGTAGAACTTGTAGTAGCGTACAAATATATGCAAATTTTATTTTAAAATGAAAAATGAAATAAGGGGGGGGGGGGGGGGGTGTGGCGAGGGGTGCTGCACCCCTTAAACCCTACCCGCGACAAAAGGGTGTGTCCTCTGGGCGCCCCGCGCCTGCCACGTGGTGGACCATATGTCATGGGTGGTAAGCAACCTGCGACAAAGGGGTGGACCTTTTGTCCCGCCTCCGTTGTCGCGGCTGGCCGCCCGCGAGAAAAAGGGCTTACGACCCACGATATTAGACCCGTTCTCCATTAGTGAACCTGCACACAAAACAATGCCTGGACCGAGCTGAGGCCAGGTGAGGATGCCTGGACCGAGGTTATAACAAAAATATCTACAAATTAATCTACCCATGATTGTGCATCCATTTTCATTGGTAGTTCACGATGTACGACACGAAGGCGAACCCCATGCTGTCGGCCAACGGTACGCTGCAGAAGAGGCTGGATCGGTTCGTGTGCAGGCTGGAAGATTTCGACATAGACAGCATCGAGATGATCGGGAAGGATGCCTTGCCTGGTGTCTCGTACGTGAAGAGAAAGACAATCGACGGGAAGGATCTCAAGCTGGCACTCCCTGTCCTGCCCAGCGACCACTTCGGGCTCATTCTGACGATCGCCCGTCGTCAGGCTGGACGCGCTTCGTCGGAGTGATGTCGTGTTTGCTCAGTGGCTGGACCTGTTTTGTGTAATCTGAGTACCTGACTGGGGTTCTTTTGTGTAGTAGTAACATCGTTCTAGACCTCTTCTGTGTAGTATGGGGGCTGTTTCGTGGATGCTCAGGTGCTATGGAGGGCACCAGTCTGCTTGTCGTTGCTTCGTTTTGCTACCTGGTGAACCTGGCATCTTGATGCTGAACAGCTTGCGTTGTTCTGTCAGTGTCAGCTAGATGTAACTGAGTGTAGCAACATTCAGAAGCACCTCTCTTCCGTTAGAGTTGGACTGGGCCAGAAATTGTACACAAGCCCAGCCCATCTATGTATGTATGTAACAAACAGGGCTGGTCGGCCTATTGGACTACATTATATCAAGTTAAAAACACAAGTGGCCTCATGCACCGTCACCACATTCTTAACACACAAGTCAAGAACTAAGTGGAGACAACAGCAGCAGCCACCTCGGATCGCAATCATCGAACCTTTTGCTGTCTGCAGCACTGTCCGAGCATTAGATTCGAAGGAGGCGGGCAGCAGAGATCGGTAACTGAATTCCTCCATCACGTGGTGTATTCTCTTCGAAACAGGCTTTTGCCCCGTTAAAGGCAAAATGTGAGAGAGGTTCTAGGAACTGTTGGAGCCTATGCAGTGATTATTGGGCAGGTTAGTACGCACACTTGTTTATATATGCTGCATCATATGTATAGATGAATGAAAAATAAATTACCCGCAAAAAAAAAGATGAATGCAAATTGCACGGGTTCGTTCATGGTTGGCATGGCATTATTGATGCAGACATGCAGTGGCGATCAGCCGCAGCGGCGGCGGCAGCTTCCCTGCTTGCATGATTATCTGCAAAACGGAACCATGGCATAAGTTCAGTCCCTCCGGATGTATAGATCAGATAAGAATGACAACGCACGATCGAGCATGATATACAGTAGAACACATTGGTTTGGCATCGTTTCTCACGGTTCGGGTGTTTCATCCGTGTTGCCAAAGAAAAAGTGTTTCCTCATTGAGAGCGAGATGGCAAGTTAGAACAACACAAATTTCGCAATGTTCCAATTGCCATGCGCACATGTCACGGTCATGGTGTAGTAGGTTCAGAGTGAAAGCTAGTTTGGTCTTTAGTCTAGGAATTGCATATCCTAGCGACGTTGGATTGGAGCGACCACTCAGGATGGCAATGGAGCGGGTTTGGACGGATATGCCAAAACCAGATCCATGCCCAAATCCACCAACTTCGCTTTGCCCCGCCCACGAAACTATCCATGGGCATGGTTGTCGCTCCAAATCCAAATCCACTGGATATCCAGATATCCATGGATATCCATGTGTTTACGTACTATGTACATGAACATAACATATTAGAGCGTAACAACACCACTTTATTAGCATTTCGACAATATTTATGTAACATTTCAGCAATAATTATGTGGGCAATGAATAGGAAGAAGAGGAAGGGAGATGGAATGAGAGCAAGCCCACTGCCCGCCGGTCCGTCTCCTAGGCGGAGCAGAGCAGGACTGCTGGAGGGGTGGAAGGGAGGTCCGCCAACCAAGACCTCCCTCAGAGGGGGAGGCCATGAATATAGTGGTAATCATGGGTTACGTGACTTAGTGGGCCTTTGGTGATTTTTTTTTTGACTTGGCCTTTGGTGATTTTGGCCTCAAGAGAATAGCAGCTAGGCCTAGGTAAAATCCTATGTCTCAGTGACATGTGGGATCCTCATGTCAGCTGGATATCTATTGGATATCCATGGGCAAAACCTCTATCCATGCCCACCCCATGAGTTATTGGATATCCTCCCCATGAAATCCGTGGGTATAATCAGCCCACCATACCCATGCCCATTGGGTCGGATATCCGTGGATACCCGAATCCACGGATAAAATTGCCATCCTTAGCGACCACGCTGTTGTACGTCTGCTCCCACCCCTACCCGACTCTGAAGAGAAAAGGAAAACGTGGAGTCAGGCTTGAGGTGATCTTTTTGTTTACACTAACTAAGATCCACGCGCAGGAACCGCACGACTCTGGGGCGTGGGTCAAGGGCCTCATCGGCCGGCGCTCTTCGTCGGCTACACATACAGAGGCAATTCTGCGACGACGAGATGGCGATCGACGACGAGCTTTACGAGCGACATGCCACACAAGGCAGGACGCGCCCCATTGTCTCCCGCGACATCGGCTACACATACAGAGGCAATTCTACGATCGATGACGTACATCCGACTGATGCGAAACCTCTGCGATGCTGGATGGGACGACGATTCGATGGTAGAATATGATGCTGACATGGAGATGGATTAAACCGAGGTGGTGAACTACGGCGTGCTGATGAGTACGTACACAGGGCGGGTGACTGACAATGGCGGCCGTGGAAAGACGACGCCATGCCGAGAGGAGCAAGTTAATTAACGCGCCCTGGCCGATAGATGCTATAGAGTTGGCGACTTCGCGTTGGGTCTGCAAGTGCTGACTGCCATGCTAGCTAGCGAGCGATCATTGCCCTTTAGCTTTGGCTCATACATTCATGTACCTGGCGAGAGAGAATAGGTGACGACGGCAAGGCAGAAGCAAAATTGTTCAGAGTTGCATTAGAGTTTGTCAGAGTTGTCTTGAACGTTGACGGTGACAACAGGGACATATGGAGCCGACTCGGAGGAGTTGGGTGCCGTGGTGCCTCTGCATAACTGTCGATCCACATATGATACAAGGCTATTGATGTTCACATGCATGCATATAGCAATGTGCTTGTATGGACGCTGCTTTTGGTTGCTGCATGAAACGAACATGGATGAAAAAGAAACGAGGAGACATGAAGGAAGAAAGAAAGAAGTAGCGGTCAATAGAAGTGACAAGATGAGAGCAAGACGAATAAAAACACCAAGAACACTATTGTGTACTTGCTTCAGCGGTACAATGAGGCATGAGGTCATGAGAGTATAAAGGGAACTAGAGAACAAATCCAAAAAAAAAATTGTTGTAGATAATTCACGCAACAAAGGTATTCTGAGATCAGCTTGATTAAAAAAAAATCAAAAGGATGATTGTTACTGGTATTCAGTATTTTTTTTTTCACAGAAGGACTCCTAAACTTACGCAAATGAGATTGGACTCTTCATATTTTGCTTATCTATGGACTCAACTGGATATATTAGCTCTCACGGTAAAGAAGGATGTAGTCATAAAAGAAATATAATACACGCTTACAAGAGAGAATAATAGTTTAATTAAGGATTTTTTCAAGGATCAAACTAAAACTCTGATTTTCATGGATTAGCATGTTCAAACATATGCATGTATCGCTGGATACGGAAGATCTTCTAGATGCGAATAGGCAATCGATTGCAAAAATATTAAAAAATAGAAATGAAGACGTGAACATGAACATGTATAACAAAGATGTGTTTTCGCTGATCATTGGAATTCCCTAATAACAAAACTTAATTAGTTTTTCTATATATATATATATATATATATATATATATATATATATATATATATATATATATATATATATATATCCAAAATAGTGGGCTACCATGGTGGCTAGCTGTGCACCCACCTCTTACCATTGGATCATCCTATAAGGCATTTCCGACCGCAGATCAACTTAACGCCGTTAGCTACTCCAACCGACCACGAACCCACCAGGTCAGGTTTTCTCTCACTCCAACCGACCCAAATGCAACAGGGTACACCCACCAGGCCACTACGCACGCAGATGCCCCCCTCTCTCTCTCTCTCTCACCTCACCCGACCACCACCATATACGCAGCTCCGCCGGTTCTTCAACCATGCTTCCCGCCGGCTCAAGCTCGTCCCGCCGCTTCTTCCATGCATCCATCCGCGGCGTGGCCCCCGATTCATCCCTGTGTTTCCCATCAACTCCAGCCCGGCCAATCGATTTCGTTCTCTTTTTTCTCGATCTGGATCTGCATTTTTTTTTTCCAATTTGGATTTGTATCCTTTTTTCCAGAGCCTCCTCTCCACTGTTGTTACCGCGGCCGGCTAGCTGAGATCAGTGTCGATCTCCGCGCCGGAGAACTGAGCCAGGGAGCTCGCCGCCTGATTTTTTCGTCTGGATCCCCGCTGTTGGACCTGTGTGTCTCCTCCCGCCGCCGGACGCACGCGGTTCCTGCCGCCTAGTGTGCTCCGAGACGCCGTGGTCAACGCCCGCTCGATCCAGATGCGGAGTCTAGGAGGTTGGGATGTGGCTCTCCGGTGAGGTGGGGCGGAGCTGTGGACATCTGCAGACCCAAAGATCCTCTGGCCACTGTCCAGGCCCCGCTCTGATTCTTCCTCCGCCGCCGGCACACCTGCCTGCCAGGAAGATCCAACCAAGGCGAGCCGTCGGCCAGTGCATACGTGGTGGTTCTTTGCCGTTCGGATTCGCGCTCCCGTTTGGGAATTTTTGGTGGTCTCCAGTTTTGTGAGTTTTGATTCTTTGGAATGGTTGGTATTGCCATCCAAACATCCTGGAGATCGTGGTCAGCGGACCGATGTATTAGATCCCATTTTTTACACTATTTTGTAGCCGGTTGTTTTTCAATTTGGCAACACTCAAATTTGTATCTGTTGGATCTATCTTCCAGATCCAGTGGAGCCCGCTTTCTATTTTCTTTTCCCTGATTTCTGGCAAAGCAGATTCTGGTCTTTCGGTTCGATTTTACTATGTTCGATTCTGGTCTTTCGTCATATTTGGCCTGAGCCTTTCAAGTCTGTTCGGGCTAAGCAATCATTTTCCGACTTCCTCCAAGTTATTCATTTTGCAAGAATTATATGCGTGACTCACATCACTGTAACCTACCTCTCATGTACCCATGGTCATGTACGGATTTTTTGCTTAATGAACTAAGGTTAAGTGATTTTGCATGGCGTGTCTCCAAATATTTCTCCTTTTTTTCAAATTTTAATGAAATATTCGTTTTGCAATTCCAAACCATAGGGAAGTCATTTTGATTACGAGTCACTGCTTCTAAAGGAGCTCATTTTTAACTACGGTCATGTCACTGTAAATACATGAGTTTTTTTTTGTAAATGCCACTCTAAGTGCTACTGTAACTACAAATGAAAATACATGATTTTTTTCCATAAATACCACTGTATGTATGTACCACTATGAAACTATTGTAAAATACATGAGTTATTTTTTGTAAATTCTGCTATTAATTCAACTGTAAATACATGAGTTTTCCCATAAATACCACTATAAGTACATGAGTTTTGCCTAAATCTTATGTAAATCCACTATAAAACATTAGTTTTCCATAAAATACTGCAAGTTTATCTCTTGTTTCAAACGCCAATCTAATGTCAAATGAAGGTGCATTTTTACAATCCGAAATGAATCCCAAACATTACTGTATGACATGTTCACTGCACATGCATGGAAACAGCATAGGAAACGACAACTGACCCAGCATTCGAAACTACCATGGAACCAACATCTAAAACCACTAACCGAGCTCAGCTAACAGACGTTTTCTTGCACAGATCACGGTGCATGATCCAACGACTACAATAGGGTGCGTAGCTAGCCACCATGGTAGCAAATCCGCGTCGATATATATATATATATATAGATGCGCTATTTGACTCCCTGGGTGCAGAATATTATTCTGCACCCCACCCGTCCGACGCGCAGCGCCGCAAAATTCCAGGTCTGGACACTAAATCGTTCCAGCACGCCCCCACCCGTTCTGCATGTGACATAATATTACGGCAGCCTGACCCGCGCACGGAATCCATCCCGCTCGTTGCATGTGACGTAAGGTTTTTTTTCCATGTACGGCGTAACTTTACATGATGCATGCCAAGTAAATCCTAGACTACGGTCTAGTCATGCGAAGTAAATTTTCTTTTCTTTAAGTGCAATGTAAACCCATACCACGAACTAAATTTACATATCAACTCACAGGTCAACAATTTTATATAGGTTCGAAAACGGCATAATCATATTCGGGCAAACACATATCAAAAATTCAATACTAAGTAAGTACCTAAACTGAATCTGTTTTTTGGAACGTAAGAATTTCACAGCAAACGCATAATTTCCACCGAGATATTCTGGCGTCCCAAATGAGGGCTTTTAGATCCACTAATTACAATTTACTTCCCATCGATAACCACTTATTACTCACATAGCTGAGCTACCCCGGGAAAGAACAGAACTGGCTAACACCATCATGTCAGCGTCTTGCCTGCTAGCTCCTGCCTCCATCTGTGTAATGGCTAAAATCACATAGTTTTCCTCAGGATTTATATCTTTCGGCTCCTTGCGATAGCCAGCTAGTCCACAAAAAGCAATGCCGGAGAGAATTGTCAGGGGAGCTGATATCCCGTACGATGGCGCTGCTGTCAAATTCAACCATATTTCAGGGAGCTTCTGGTGGTGGCCTGAAGCCATTGGTGGGGACGGGAGCTCCGGTATCGACCACTGCACTGCACCTGTCTGAAGAGGACATGTTGTAAGGCGAGTCGCCTGTGCTGCCTCTGTGCTTCCCGCTATCAGCCTGGCATTTTGATGCATGTCATCACAGGTCAGATCGCTTACGCAACCAATAAGCAGAAGATCAACTAAAACAATATCTATCGGGGTGTAATTGGTGGCAAAAACCCTAAATGAAACAGAGTAACACAACCTAAAGTATTGTTTGCTAAGCCAGTAACTAGTATATGCATCTCAAAAAAACTTCAGTATAGGCATATATACTTCCCATCAATACTAAAGCAAGCACTTGCACATGTACACTTAAAGAATGCACAAAGGAAATTAGTGATCGACTTTTTATACTGCTACAACTCTAGCATATGTTCTGTATCGAATCTCTACCTAGCACCATTAGCACTTCGTAGTTCTCAAACAACTCCCCATCACTAAAATAAATCTCAACTGGAAAATGGTCACTTATATATCAGAATCTGAAGACCATACACACCATTTTGCATCAGTATGGTGAGCAAATCAGAGGACTGCAAATACTACTTTTCTATCTAATCCAAAAGAACTTCTGGTGTAATTTTTTTTTGTCATCTGACATAATAAGCTTATGTATCTAGGCACTAGTTTTATAGCGTAAACATGAAAACTACATTTCCTAGGTTCCAAACTCATGATGTACAAAGATAACCGCATGATGTAATACACTTACGTGAGTAGACACAAGTTACACAGAACAAACACAAAAGCTACAAGCTAATACATCATGCATACCCGGTCAAGGCTAACTCCACATTCCTTGCAGTCTGTAAGGGAAAAGTACGACATAAGCAATTTAGACATGGAAACCTGCAAGTGACGACTTCAGGTCACATGATCATATATAGGGCAATGTGAGTGATACATACAATCTTGAAATCCTAAGGAGTTATCTGTCCATATGGATGAACAATCCTATTAACAAGGTATGTTTGTTACTAGACTGTGCAAAAAAAGAGGTTAAATCTGCAAGCCCTGCAGAAATTGAGAGCTTGACAAAATAGGATTTTGTTTCAGTGATAAATTGTCGAGGTATGTATTATATTTCAGGAGTAGCTAATGCATCGCGTGATAAGAAGTATTGCCAGCTAGTAAACCACAGACAAAAGGACCACATAACTACTCCATGTGTTGTGCTTAAAGGGAACATGTTGCTGAGGAGAATAATTATTTTTGCAACAAGGTAATTAGCAGAATGATATGCCGACATACTTCTTTAATTTCACATATACTCATTTCCAAAGACTAACTACAACTGAATTTATATTAGCGGCATCTTTGGTGCTTGTCAGTATATAGATGATTATCTCATCCTGTATGCAAGAAACATTTATGTGACCTTCTGGGCTTCTGAAGCTAGACTAGATACTTACAAACCATAGTTGAACTATTCTTAGAAAAAAAAATATTAAAGCTCAGTGATCCACGTATACTCATAGACGTATATGACAAAAAATTCCTGTTAACTTTAGGTTCAGGTTCTTCTTATTTTCTTTATTGAAAAAGAAGGTTCATGTTCTTTCTATCTCACCAATCATAGATTTTGCTACTGACTTTTAGCTAGCTCCAAGGTTACGGAAACAAAATTCTAAAATTTAAATCCCTAAAGTTACTTGTACCGACTAGACACGGGGAAAAACAAAAACTGATCAAAGTGTTACGAATTATTGTCTGCGTAGTCCCACTGTGGTCAATGTTTTTGTGTACTCTCCTTTCCAGTTGAAAAATGAAGCTGCAGCTAGCTTTTTGATAGTACCATCAGAAAAAGCAGAACCTGATTGGCCAAATAAGTGAAACTTTTTATTAGCTATGTTGACCAAATGATCTAACCAAGAGAAGAAACATGAGATCTTTCAGATGAATCTACGTACACTTTGATCACAAACAATTGTAGTTATTTTAGTCTCTCAATCATTATAACTTCCAGAGTTCTAATTGACTATCAATTATCAAACACAAAGATGCAAGAAACAAAAAATTGACATAACTAGTAATCTTTGATAACACGGAGAGTCCCTACAGTCATAATAATCATTCAGAAGTTTGAGGAATATCCCTGACCTTGGGAGGCAGCTGAAGGTTGGAGAACTTGAACGGGATCTTGAGGTCGGGTCGAAGGTTGGAGCTCAACGTACAGAGGTCGAGGTCGATTTCAGAGGCTAGTGGAGGTCTGAGACCTCGGGTGCTGGTGGAGAACGAGATCGCAGGGAGTCCGCCCTGCTCGATCCAATCCGGACACGAACACGTACGAGATGCCGCTTCTCCAGCCACGGCAACAACGGGAGTCCATGCTCAGATTGCTGCTAGAATCCTGCTCCCAACGTTTGACCAATCAAATTGGGAACAAGAATTTTGACAAAAAGAGGAGAGATGTCGGGAGAAGCTTTGGTACCGGCTGTCCTCCCACGAAGATGATGCCGCCCAGTCCAACCGCTGCGACGAGATGAACCGCAGAAACGCAGGCCGCCGAGGCCATCTGCTCGACGCCTGCCGCTCCCGCCGCCCGTCGCTCACCGTCTCACGACCCGCCGCCGCGTTGAGCCGCTCGCCGATGTCTGCAACCAGCGCCCGCCGAGATAACGCGCCGTCGCCTAGCCACCGAGGCCGGCCGCCGGCGTAATCCGCAGCTGCAGTCGCTCGCCCACCGCCGCAGTCCCTCGCCGCTCGCCTCGAGCCGTCCGGATTCCGAACCGCCCGACGCACACCAGCTCTCGATTGATTCATCGAAAAAAAAAATTGCGGTGCGTAGTAATTTCGCATACTTTTCGTGTTCATTGTTTTTCAACGTAAAAAAAACAAAATATATTACTACGGTGCGAAGGCTGGGCCGCACAAGGTTGATGGTCCGGTTCCGTAAATCGACCCGGGTGTAGAATTACTTATTCTGGTCTGCTATTCTCGAACCGGTTCGAGAATAACTATTCTCCAACCCTTTCTGAACTTTCGCGTGTTTCACAAGTGAACTTCTCGACGGAATACCAGAATTACATATTCGTGCAGACAGTATTTTCATGTTGATTTTCAAACCGCTTATCGGAATGATGCATATAATATACCGTTGGATTCGTATAGTAATTTCGCATCTTTTTCGTGTTCATTGTTTTTCCAAATTTTATATTGTTTAAAAATAATTTTGAATATACAAAACAATATTTTCGCGGATTTCAGCAATTCCGTGCAGTGTTTGGAGTCTAATTTCCAAATGGTTCATCGGATTGATGCATATGATATGCCATTGGAAAGCTGTTGACGAGGCGCAACTTTTTCATATAGATTGTTTTCTCCAATTCTTTATAGTTTAAGAGCAGATTTGAAAACAAAACATGATTCTACTTTCCGGAACACTAGAATTACATATTTATGCGGACAATATTTTTAATTTATTCTTTGAATCGCTTATCAGAATGATTCATACAATATACCGTTGGATTCGTACAGTAATTTCTCATCTTTTTCATGTTCATTGATTTTCCAATTTCTCTATTGTTGAAAAATAATTTTGAATATACAAAACAGTGTTTTCGGGGATTTCATTAATTCAGTGCAGTTTTTGAGGTCTAATTTCCAAACGGTTCATCGGATTGATGCATATTATATGTCATTGGAAAGCTGTTGATTAGGCGCAACTTTTTCATATATATCATTTTCCCCAATTCTTTACAGTTTAAGAGCGGATTTCAAAAAACATGATTCTACTTTCCGGAACATTAGAATTGCATGTTTATGCGGACAATATTTTAAATTTAATCTTTGAATCGCTTATCGGAATGATGCATATAATATACTATTGGATTCGTATAGTAATTTCGCATACTTTTCGTGTTCATTGTTTTTCCAAATTCTTTATTGTTTAAAAATAATTTTGAATATACAAAACAACATTTTCGCGGATTTCACTAATTTCGTGCAGTTTTTGAGGTCTAATTTCGAAACGGTTTATCGGATTGATGCGTATGATACACCGTTGGAAAGCTATTGACTAGGCGCAACTTTTTTATATAGAGCATTTTCACCAATTTTTCACAGTTTAAGAGCAGATTTGAAAAAACATGATTATACTTTCTGAATTTCTCGTTTTTTTGTACTATTTTTTGTGATTTATTTCCGAACCACTTGTCGGAATGTTCCAAATAAAATTATGTTGAAAATATATTGATTAGGTGCAACTTTTTCATGTTGACCTTTTTTCCAAATTCTTAATGGGAAATTTCCGGCTTGTATGATTTGATCTTCTGGCGCATTCAAAATGGACTTTCGCGTGGTACAAAGTGAACTTCCGTTTAGAGCATAGTGAATTTTATCAAAAAGTAATTTCCTTTCGTATTTAAAGTGAAATTTCGTGCGATACTAAGTGAACTTCCAAGCCGTAAAAAGTGAACTTCCGTTTTTACTAACTCGAATTTCGACAAAAAGTAATTTTCTAGCATGTTTACATTGAACTTCCACGAGGTTCAATGTGAACTTCCGTATGCTACAAAGTGAACCACCTTTGTTTTGACTAAAGTGAATTTCGTCAAAATGTAAATTTTTGGTGTGTTCAAAGTGAACTTCCATGCGATTCAAAGTTAACTTCCGTGTGGTACAACATGAACTTCATTTTCACCAAAGTAAATTTTGACAAAAAGTAATTTTCTCGGAGTGTTAAAAGTGAACTTCTGCACGGTGAAAAATGAACTTCCTCGCGGTGTACAAAGTGAACTACTATTTTGACCTACGTGAATTTGACAAAAAAAGTAATTTTTGGCATGTTTGATAAATCTTAATGTGAACTTCCAATAAAATGATGTGAACTTCTAAAAATAATAAAGTAAACTTCAGAAAAATTAAGTGAATTTCCAACAAAATAAAGTGAACTTTCGAAAAATGAAAACAAACTTCAGAAAGTGAAGCAAACTTTCGAAAAATGAACTGAACTTCCGGGAAAAAAGAAGTGAACTTCCGAGAAAAATTAAGTGAATTTTCGAAAAATGAAGTGAACTTCCGAAAAATAAAATAAAGTTCCAAAAAATGAAGTGAACTTCCGTTTCAACTAAATTGAATTTTCACAAAAAGTAATTTTCGGGCATGTTTACAGCGAACATCCTCGAGGTACAATGTGAACTTCGGGATGTTACAAAGTGAACTGTCATTTCGACCAAAGTGAATTTCAACAAAACGTAGTTGTACGACATATTTTAAAGTGAACTTCCATGAGATGGAAAGTGAACTTCCATGTGGTACAAAGTGAAATTAATTTTTTACAAAAGTGAATTCCCACAAGAAGTAATTTTATCGGCGTGCAAAAAGGTGAACTTCTACTGGTGCCAAGTGAACTTCCTCGTAGTGTACAAAGTGAACTACCGTTTTAACCTAAGTGAATTTTGAAAAAAAAGTATTTCAGCTTGTTTGACAAAACGTAATGTGAACTTTCGAAAAATGATGTGAACTTCCGGAAAAAGTAAAGACTTCCGAAAAAAGTTAAGTGAACTTCCCGAAAATGAAGTGAACTTCCCAAAAAAGTAAAGTGAACTTCCGAAAAATAAAGTGAACTTCCCAAAAAAGAAGTGAACTTCCGGGAAAAGTAAAGTGAACTTCTGAAAAATGTAAAGTGAACTTCCGAAAAATGAAGTGAATTTCCCGAAAAATGAAAAAGTAAAGTGAACTTTCGAAAAATGAAATGAACATCCCAAAAAATGAAGTGAACTTCCGAAAAAAGTAAAGTGAACTTCCAAAAATGAAGTGAACTTCCGAAAAAATGAAGTGAACTTCCGAAAAAAGTAAAGTGAACTTCCGAAAAATGAAAGGAACTTCCCAAAAAAATGAAGTGAACTTCCGAAAACAGTAAAGTTAACTTCCAAAAATGAAGTGAATTTCCCAAAAAATGAAGTGAACTTCCAAAAAAGTAAAGTGAACTTCCCAAAAAATGAAGTGAACTTCGGAAAAAAGAAAAGTGGACTTCCGAAAAATGAAGTGAACTTCCCAAAAAAGTGAAGTGAACTTCCGAAAAATGAAGCGAACTTCTAAACAATGAAGCAAACTTTCAAAAATGAGTTCGGCGCTATGTGGTGTGGGTTTGATGGTAGGCGGAATGGGGTCGGCGGGAGGTAAGGTAGGGTGGGGTCATCGAGAGGTGGTGTGGGTGGGATCTTCGGAAGTTGGAGGTGTGGGGTTGGTGGGTGTTGGTGGTAGGGTAGGGTCGACGAGAGGTAGGGTGGGGTCGACGGGCGGTGGGGTTGGGGGAGGTAGCTAGGTGGGGTGGGGTGGGCGTGTGGGGGGTGGGTTGGGCCGGCGGAAGGTTGGATGGGATTGGGTGGTTGTGTCGGGTTTAGAAGGTCTTTAGAGATGGGTTGTAGAATAAATAGTCTATAACATCCTAGGGGGGGGGGGGTTCTAGAATAGCTATTCTAGAACCACTCTTAAGGGAAGTTCGAGAATAGTCTTGCTCTCTATATATATATATATATATATATATATATATATATATATATATATATATATATATATATATATATATATATATCGACGCGGATTTGCTACCCGCATGGGTAGCTATGCACCCGCTCATGGCCATCGGATATAGTGAGCAGAAAAATGAAGGGATCAAGATTCCCATGGCTAACAAAGAAATGAACTTAACGGCTGCTACTTTCCAGTTTGGAGACGTTGGGCTGCTCAAGTGCTACTAGCTGTAATTGCAATATGGAGGGTAATACATACGATAGTTCATAAAAACGACAGTTGTTCAAAAGCTATAACAACCAAACTGACATAGCAACGAACGAGCATGGTATTTGCTGTCGAAACCGCGTTTGAAACTGCAGTTCTCACTGGCATTCGTTTTGACATGCTGCCTCTGCTTGCTCCTCTGCCTTGTACCGTGCAAATTACAGCTGAAAAGCTTCCTATTTATCTTCCGTCTTAATTAAAACGGTCACACATAGGCAGTGTCTTTGAGCTGCACGAGTAATAAATCCGTCCTGTTTTATCGATGGCAAGCGTTGATCCATTTGTTAACAAAGCAGGAGCATATTATCAACCTCGAAAAAAAATATGAATATTATAATTGTATGATCATTTTGGCTTGCACAAAAATGGCAAGTTACGTTGCTCGCCAACTAGTTTGACCAATGAAATGAACAAAATAGTGATCATGTGTAGGAGCCATTGAACCTACAGCTGAACCGACCATTTAGCTGGACATTTTCGTTGACTAGCGGAACTGCAAAACCAGAGGTAGGGTTGCATGGTCTAAAAACAGTCTAGTAAATTAAAACATAAAAGTTGACAGTGTTGGTTGCATGCTACCCTTTTTCATGTGGTATAAGCGAGCTGCTTGCTCATCCAGCTTGGGTGATAGCTGTAGCAACGAACTGGCATAGCAATGAGCATGAGCAACTACACTTGAAACTACGTGTGAATCTTCGGTTGTACCTGCAGTTTCTGTCGACCATGAGATGTGTTGTTCCTCTTGTTTTGATTTGTTGATGTATTGGAGCGAGTGTATTTCCACTTGAATGCCTAGTTATTTTGTAGCGCATTCTCCTCGACAACGAACACATCACTATCCATGTTGTCCCGCAGTTTACAATTTTCGTTGGAATGGATGCTGCATCAGTGTGCTGGTTTTGTGGTCGGATGATTCGTTTTGCTTTTTTGCCAACCTTGTACTTCGATAGCTCGATTATACATCTTTAAAAAAAAGCATGACCATAAATGCTTTCTTTTGAGCTATGTATTGCTAATAATAAAGTTACCTTTCATATGTGAGATTTACAGTCAGAAAAAGATTTTATTAGCTAAGAAATGAGCCCAAACTAAGTGATCACTGCCTGCGTGCAGTCTAAAAAAGCTATTTGAGGAATAAATACATATTAGAATTTGCTATTCATCCTCTTCTCCTGATGATGCTGCTTCTTCTTCTGTCTCAAACTATGGGCGAGGTGGGCGGCGTAAGATTGCTCCTGGACATGCGACGGGGTTCCGCGAAACGCTCCTGCCCCTGCACACGGAAGGATTCCCAGGACCAAGCTCAAGGTTGACGAAAGAGTTGGCCACTGTCAGGGGCGGAGCCAGGATTTGAGTATAGGGGGGGGCGAAATGCCGATGAATGCAAGTAAAATATAGTATATCAATATGTCGAGTCCAATGTAGAAAATCATTTCAATTAGCAATATTATTAAGTGAGTAATGATTTAAATATTAACACAGAAAATTGATAAAACGTGCTAAAATTTTGCTAGAACCACCCGTGCAAAGTCCGAACAGCTCACCAAAGATCTGATATGAAAACTCAATACCAGGTCAGATTGGAGAGTGAAGCTATATACAAGCCCTGGCTATATATGTAGGCGTGAAAATGCAATCTATATTTCTATTATTTCTTCGTTTGTGACAGAAAATCTAAACTGAAGAAAACTAGCAGCGCATAGTGTACCTTGAATCCTCGATAAATATTTCGGTGGTGAATTAACTTGACTGCGCCGCAGACATCCGGCAAGCACGATGGTCCACAATCAGCGGCGGCGGCCATACTTGCTACTGATTGGCTGCTTGTACATGCCGGCCAAGGTCAGCGGTCTAAAAGGGGATGAGCGAGCGGCGGCAATCAGCCAAGCGCTCTATCGATCGATCTGCAAGCGGGGGCAGCGAGCGGCGCCAAGTACCTGGCATCGGCGAGATCGATCGGTTGCCGGTTGGCCTTCGATCTGATTCAGAGGTGGGTGCAGACGGCGTGAACCAGACCAAGGCAGGACAATCGATGGCCTAAACATGGGCAGTTAGGCTTTTGTTGTTGCGTATTGGGCTTTCGTGAGTAAATAAGATGGATCGTGCTCGTTCGTTTGCTACCAGCGTTGGGCCTAAGACTAGCTAAAACGTGATTAGGGATGCCATTAGTACGTACATGCAAGTATAGGTATACTATTACGTGAAGGTTTTTGTTGGGGGGGACGAACCATTGGGGGGGGTCTAGCCCCTGCTCGCCCCCCCTGCCTCCGCCCCTGGCCACTGTGACCTCAACATCAGTCTCGAACTCTCGATGCCTGGGTCAGCGCGGCAACGCCCATGCCTGCAGTATCCGAATGCGTACACATCCGTCCACGGGTCGCACCACCTCATGGACTGCAGCTTCGACGCCTTGTACCTGTCCGCTGTTGCTGCGGCCAGCACCGTCTCGGCTGCCGACAGCACCAGCAACCTGCCCACCGCTGCGTACTCCTTGACCTGCGCCATGAAGTACTCGTCCACCAGCACGTTCGACGACCGCACATTGCCGTGCACCACCGGCGCGTCCCCGTGCCGCCCCTTATGGAGCATGATCTTGTGGCGCCGTGACTACGTTAGCGCCGGTCGGCCTGCTCTTGAGGCCACCACCGCAAACATGGAGGAGGTTGTGGAATGAAGCGGGAGTATGATATGTAATCAATTGAGCATCAAGAAAATGGAGCGAATGGTAAAGCATTAAAAGGGCCAGCATCTAGCCTGGCTCCGGAAGTGAAAGCTGGCTGCAATTGTAATAAGTAGTGTCGTGCAGTTAGTTTGGCGTCTATTTTTTCTTCTAAAATAGCAGAACCTTTTTACATCAGATTTGCACTGAAAACTGGAGCGTAAAAGTGGTGGTGTGACAGCGTTGTGTGTGGTGCTCTCGCTATGACGACGTGAGTGACTTCCGTTGGAAATGTGTGCTCTTGCAATGAGATTTCATGCTCTATATAGCAGATCGGACGGCTGCTGGGGTATGCATAGCTAGCCATGCGGGTAACCCACTATTTTGCATATATATATATATATATATAGCTAGCCACCATGGTAGCAAATCCGCTATATATATATATAGCGGATTTGCTACCATGGTGGCTAGCTATGCACCCCTCCATGGCCATTGGATATAGTGTGCAAAAAATTGAAGGGATCAAGATTCCTATGGATTACAATGTACTCAACTAACGGA
The DNA here is from genome assembly GCF_019359855.2 of Lolium perenne. Taxonomy (NCBI): domain Eukaryota; kingdom Viridiplantae; phylum Streptophyta; class Magnoliopsida; order Poales; family Poaceae; genus Lolium; species Lolium perenne. Next base: position 243,142,855 of record NC_067244.2, on the reverse strand, counting down.
ATTGTGTGAGACGTTTGCAGCCGTTTGCATGCTGGCCTGATTTGATAGATGTATTCTACATTGTACAATCTGAGGAAATGATAATGCAACCTGGACTGTAATGCACAAAAATCTACACTTTATAATACACATGATGCTTGCGTTTGCAACCTGGACTGTAATGCACAAAAATCTACACTTTATAATACACATGATGTTTGCGTTTGTTTCTACACTCTGAGTAACGTTCTTTAGCTTGCATAGCTACCCGTTACATGTAGAACAAATTTCTTTCTAGTGGACAAGAACTCACGAGACCAATTCAGATGCAGCAAACAACTATACAGGAGATTTTGCAAAGTGTATTGCTTCAAAATACAGTTCCAAAATATAGATGAGACTTGTGTTTCTTTTTCCACTCTGTGTATGGTTTGCTCTTTAAGTGTTACATCTAATAGAAAAATGCATGGTATTACAGCTGAAATTTCATTCGAAACTACAAACATAGCTGGCGTTGGTTTTGGCATGTTGCTGGGTTGGTACTTTAACTTATATAGCTCATGCTACAGATGGAAACACCTGCCATTCACTAGTAGAAATATGGCCTTTTGCACCGGTTGGTAATGGCCATATGCACCGGATGGCCAACCGGTGCAAACCATCCGGTGCAAAAGACCCCCCTTTTGAACCGGTTCGCTTACGAACCGGTGCTAAAGGGGTCTCCACGTGGCCGGCTGTGGGGCGCTCGGCGGGGGAGCTTTTGCGGTTCGTAATACGAACCGGTGCTAAAGGGTCTGCCGCGTCAGAAAAACGTCCCAAAACGCTGCCGCGGCAGAAAAACACTTTTTTCGAATTATTTTCTACTCCCTTTTTTTTCTTTTTTCGGAATTTCTAATATTTTAGTTATTTCACAAGTTTAGTCTCTAACTACCCTTATCTCTAGTCCAATTACTTACTCATGCTCAAACTTCCCGCTCGGTCACCCATCCTCCCACTACTCTAGCACTAGCACGCTTAACTTCCAAGTTCCTTTCCATCTCGCATCCAAGTGCTTCGCGCGCATGTATGTGATAGTAGTATCATATCAATCCTATTAACATGTCATTCGATGTCATATTTCTTTATTGTTCGAATTTCAAATAATTATTTTAATAAACCAAAGTAATGTTGTAATAATAATCTTGAATAAATAAATAAACATTAACTTTATAATTTGTATTATTTTTAATTTTTTTTAAATTTTTTTTTTTTGCCAAACCTAAAACCTAAAAATTTGAAAATCTTATAATTTGCTAAAAGTAATAGCAATCTTTATGCAGGATGCAATTATTAATTTTAATTTTAAAAAATAAAAAAATATAAAATCCTTAATTTCTGGAAAAAAAGTAAAATCTTCCTGCTTTCATATTTTCATTTGGAATTTTTTCCCACAATGATTTTGATATATTATACGTTTTTTTTCGACGTCGTATGCAAAAGTTAATGCGGTTTTACCATTTTTCAAACATTTTTTGCAATAAATGTGAAAATTCAAATTTGTTAATTTTCCCTAATAGTAGGTTGCATAACATACATGAATCTCAAAAGATTTTATTTTTTGAATAATCTATCATTTTCTTTTCTATTTTACAGTGTTAAAAAAGGCGATCCACGGGGGGGGGGGGGGGGGGGGGGTGGAGGTGTGTGAGGAGCAGAAAAACCTTTTGACCTTTTGCACCGGTTCGTAACACGAACCGGTGCAAAAGAGTTCGTGGCTGACGCCAACCCAAAAGGTCCCGCACGAACCGGTGCTAATGCCCCCTGGACGTGCAGACCGCACGAACCGGTGCTAATGACCCCTTTAGCATCGGTTCGTGCCAAATCCGGTGCAAAAGCACTTTCGAGGACAGGATAAAAGCCCTTGTTTCTACTAGTGATTTGTCCTCAAACCTAATTGTAATGGCCAGACGTGAAACTGAAAGCATCTATACTAAAATGGCCAGACGTAAAACTTTAATTAACATCTTCATAGCAAGTGAAGGTAACCTGTAGCTCAATTTTACAAGACTAAAACTGAAACTATCTATACTTTTAAGAACTAGTCCTATCGAACTCATAGTTAGTTAGTAATTTGTCTAGGACTTGCGTGCCTGTATTTGAAATGACATGGACTTGTATTTGTATACTGAGTTTAGACACTTGCAAAACTGACAACAAGATAAGACAGAAGAATGTTTCCCAGTTCAAAAAATACAAAAACGACTACACTTGCAAGAAGAATAGTACAATACTGTGCGAAATGACTATGCTTGCAAGCAAAGAGCATGTCATTACACTCGGAACTGCGTTTGAAATTCCAGTGATGGCTGGTGTTCAACGTTCGTTTTGGCATGCGATTGAGACTGCTTGCTCCCTCTCCATCTCCGGTTGGGCAGCAGCAGAGGTGCTGGCCCCGGGCCGCCGCCTTCCCCCGCACTCTGGTGCTGCCAGCCCACACTTCCGTTGCCTCCTGCCCTTTGCACGCAATCTGACAAAGTGCATATCGTTGTCGGAGAGGGAGCTGCAGCCAGGGTCGTCCGGGTCGATGTCGGCGCCAGGAACGCGAGTGGGAGCTGGTGTCCAACGGTGCTCTTCCGTGGCTGGAACAGTGACTCCTCATCGAGCTCCTACCCGTTAGGCTGTTGCCGAGTTTGACGGTGGTGCCGACCGCGACCGTGAGCATCCACGGCGCGCCGTTGCCCATGGAGCTGATGGCCGGCGCGGCATTGCCGGCCGCGGCGCTGACGAAGATGTCGCGCTCCATGGCCTTGTACGTGGCGATGTCGATGAAGTCGTAGTTGAACTGCTTGTCGTTGGACGCGTTGATGGAGAAGGAGATCACGTTGACGTCGTCTTTCACCGCGGCGTCCAGCCGGACACGATGTCCATCATGGACAACACGCGCAATGGTTGGACGGTGGTGCGGATCACGTGGTCCGTGGTATCGGCCGCGACAGTAAGCATCGACGGCGTGTCGTTGCCCACGGAGCTGATGGTCGGCGCGGCATTGCCGGCCGTGGCGCTGACAAAGAACTGCACTACATGGCCTTGTACGTGGCGATGTCGATGAAGTCGTAGTTGAACTGCACGTCGTGGAACACGTCGATGGAGAAGGAGATCACGCTCACGCCGTCCTTCACTGCGCCGTCCAGTCCTTCTCCTGCACCTGCCGCCACATTGAAAGATTTGAGCTCTCCTCCTAAAATGTATTTTGATCGCAAGCATTAACAAAAATGAGAGGGGTGGGAGTACGTGATGATCATATCATCTGGGAGCTTGCCGAACATGTCTCCCTCGACAGCACACCCAGATGGGTATATCGCCACGGTCGTCGATCCTTCTGCATCCTAATTCTTCTTCCTCTTGTGACCATGCATTGGACTAGCACCAGCGGTAGCTAAATGGAGCTGGTAGATACAAACGGTGGAGACCTCACGTTGAAATAACTGTATGTCATATGGACTAGTATTTGGGTTGGTAGAATGGTTTGGATAAACGTTTGGACTTATGAAAATACACTTTCCTTGGAACTGAAGAGTGTGTATTACAAAGTGCATTACATGTCTTGCCGTGGATTCAAAATTTGAAAAATGTGCTCCTGGCCAGCTGTGTGAGAGACGGTGTTAGCTTGATCAGTTTGTAGATTGTGCTCTCGATTGTATATCCGGTGTAATATGCAGTAGATCGGACGGCTGCTGGGGTGTGCATAGCTAGCCACCATGGTAGCCCACTATTTTGGTCTCCAGCTGCTATGCTCAATCTGACTGGTACACCAGGACACAAGATAGCATTCTCAAAGACTACGTGGTGAGTAAAACTGAGCCAGATGAAAATGCATGGTGTGGCTTCAGTACATTAATCCATGGTGAGTATTAGCCTACATATGATGCTTCTTATGGCACCACGACTTCAGTACAGTCCAAGTCAACTGAGGGTTTTTTCTGTTTCCCTCGAGCAACGAAGCAAATCATGAGATACTATTTGAAAAAAAAGAGATCACGAATTGATACACAGGCACTTCCCACTTAATTAGTCGTACTTGGTTCTGACGCTCTAGGCTGTCTCAGACCAACAACGCGGTTTGAACGCAGAATGGTACGGCTTCAAATGGATCTATCATGGAGGCACCTTTCTCTGATCTATCTACGACCTGAAGAACTTGACTAAAATGGACTTGCGCGGCTGCCCTGGAGACACATCGCCCACATGTAACCGGAGAAAACCCGCAATCTTAGCCAGCCTGACACGACGACTTGACTTGTAAGTTGTAACTTTCTTTGCCTCGAAGGCTAGCTGAATAGTACTGCAAGCAAATATATTTCTCTGTCGATATTTGCTGTGTCGTTGTCGAAAGCTTAATTAAGTGTCAAGCTTATCTTTTGTTTCATAATAGTACTAGCATGTTGCTTTTCTCTGCAGTCTCTAGCTCATTTGGACTGTTCGTAGTTCATGAGTGCGTATGCCATTCCAGAAGCACAAACTAAATTCACATTTGCACAAATATGCTGGTGTCAGTGTCGTAACTACACTGTGGCTTTTCATGTTGCTTAGCTGAGTTCTGTGAACTCCCGTGTCTGGCACCTGATGCTGGCTTGCAGAACCAGCACAGAACAAGTGAACAGCACAGCCCACAACAAAGACAAAGTGAAGAACAACACATGACATGCAGTGTTGCTTTGGACGAAAGGATTGGACTCTTTAGGTAGGAATATTTCTGGTCTTCCGGATGGCTACGGGACTATGAAAATTCTTCAAAAATCTGCCCCCCAGATCGCTTCCTCAATCGACAGCTAGCATGTGTAGCTAGCGAGCAACGAAGACGCATGCGACTACTGTAGATAGCTCGAGATAGCGCAGTGCCGTTATATTCTTCTGCATGGAAAGAAGCGACGCCACACGATTTTAACGCTTTGTTAGGGCGGTGAAGGCCTGGGTGGAATTAGCTTTGCTATGACGACAAATTGTTGCGTCATGGTACACGCATGCATCTTGTTCAGTGTGGTTGATACGCAAACAGTTTTCACACGAATCTTGTTGTACGTTGGCATAACATTCTATTCCGTGGCATGGGCTGTCCGTCAGCAGCATACGTACGTACGTGCTCGATCGCTAGATGTTAATCTGGAGCGTTTTTCTTTATCAGCCGAAGGCGCATGAGATGAGAGGATCACAAGCCAGATACCAGGCCGATCGAGACGTTAGTTTAGGATTGACGAAGGATAATTTACACGATCTTAAGTCAATTATGCTATGGAGGTCGGAGATGGGTTGTAACATCCTGGGTTTTAGGGCGATCATGGGATAGTTTTAGAAAGGTTGTGCATTTGCATCCCAAAACAGGGAAAACAAAATCGCGCTTAAATGTTAAAAACTTATGCGGATCGATGTCTCTATCTCTCTTGCTGTGAATTAGGGTTAGTCGTGGCGAGAGTGCGATGGATTTCTATGTGACCTCTCTCTACTGGTTTTGAGGGGGGGGGGGGGGGGGATTTGAACTGAAATTCAAATTTACACTTTGAATTCAAAATTGAATTGCAAATAAATAAAGCACTTCAATTCAAACCATTACTTCAAAATTGGAATTCAAACCCACCCTTTTTAATTCAAAATTGAATTATAACAAATTATTCAATTTGAATTCAAACAAACACTTGGAAATTAGAATCCAAACCATAAATAAATTACAATATTTCCAAATGAGGTAAATTAGAGATTTATTAATAAATCACACATACCACATTGTCTTTACAATATTCCAGAATATTACAACAAATAATGAAAAGGAAAATTACAAGTTTCAAAATAGAAACCTAAACTAAACTAGCTACTACGTTTCCTTCATTTCATCTTTCCCACTATCATCTCCTAGCTGTTTTGATCTTTGGATAACCTGCACACACTTAAGCACACAAAGAATACTAGTGGCATTGCCATTTGACAATAAAAAACAACCGGAACATGGGATAAATATCACAAGGGCTGGCCCTATCCAAGATTGGCTTGAGTTAACATAGACCCAAGTTTCCAAGCTGCTCACACCAAAGTTGCAATAACAATCACAAGGGCGCCTATCGACCAAGGGCTGCAGGGCACCCTACTATAAAAGTAGGATGCCAGCAGAACAAGCAAACCATCGACAACAACAACATCAGTTTATTTCTAGAACATCACCACAGTTCACAAAGTTCATCAGTAGCTCATCCACCCCAAAACACCACAGTCCACCAATATGGTTCCGTAGAGCAAAACCAAGCAGGAGCTAGGAGGGGAAGGAGTGGATCAAGGGCATCAACATGAGCAGGATATCATAATCCTCTAGGAGATGGAGCAAGGTATACCAGATACCCTCGATAAATCCATAATATTTATTCCAACAATACCACATGATTCAAATCAAATATCTCATCAAACAGAAATAGTTTGTAAGGCTCCTATCATCGTTTGGTTTATCTAAAAAAAGTTCTAGAGTTTGTTAAACTAGCCATCTACAACACCTACGAGGGAAGCAGTCAAATTGGCGCAGAGCGTCATCATTTCCCCCACCACAACTAGCAAGTATCACATGAGTTACTAGGCTAACAAGAACCCTAGAAAATGTCCTAAAACACCATCAGAAGTAAGAAACAGTTTGACTAAATCCATAAATTGTCTACATGTTTTTATCCCAACATCAAGGTAGCAGTTGCAACCATATGTAGACCACCTAATGCTAGCCAAGCCCACAAGTCAAATCTATATTTTAAATCATGAAGAGCAACGAAGAAGTAGTAAGAAATTAATGATGCAACTCAATCCATTCATGGATAAAAAAATAAGCCACCAACCATCACAGCCAAGTTAAATCATCACCATCATGGTACACTAGAAGACTCTAAAATATAAATCAAGCATCCTGGGAACATTTGAGTTGAGCAATCAGATGAATTTGATGAGATTCCACAGGGATTTGTTTCCTCAATAGTAAGCAGGGAAATAAAACCAATAGCAGTGCATTACAATAGTATAGCATGGTATCTAAATCAATGGACCATAATGAGCAAGGGTCAATGATAATCATTAGCAGCAACCAATAGCATAGTATGATTATCTAGAATAGACAATGACCTTCTCTAAGCATCAGCGACACTTGAATCAACAGGAGCATGTAGAACAATAAGGTAATCGGGGCAACACAACCAGATGAGCATGAGCATGACCAGCCAGTGATCTATAACCACTAGAGCTTATGAACCGGGAAATAGTCCTAGTAATAGATCATGGATCCAGAGCAATCATATAAGACCAAGGAGGCCCTTGGAGCTGATCAAAAGTGGATGCCAAGCAACGGAAGGATATGAACATAGAGCTGATGCATTAATCAACCAGAGCTAGTGATAACTGAACAACAATAGAGCAGGTACCCGGAGAGCTAGAACAAAGAGAAGATGAGAGGAGGTTGGTACCTACAACAGCAACACCGGCGGCCATTGCGGCACGGCGGCACAACGAGTCGATGGCGTGGCTTGTGCCAAGCCATTACCAGCCTACGACACTGCCACCACCAGCATCCAAGAACGCCACTGCATCCCCGGCAACAGCGTGCACTACCACCCAACCGAAATCCTAGGCACAGATAGAGTTGCGCACGAGCAGTCGAGGATGCGATCGTTAAATTGACATGGACTAGTCGACAGCGCAGCGAACAACGCGTCGAACTTTGACCGACAGCGACGACCGGAGTGGTCGAAGGAAGGTGGCGACGGTGAGGCGACACAAGAGTCGCGGGAGCCCAAAGGGGATTAGGGTTAGTACCACTCGGGTGTGGAGGAGAGGAGTCTGGCCGGTGGGCCGACTAAATAGGTCGGTTTGGGTTTAAACGAACCGGTTCATGTGACTAGTGGGGCCTGAAGGGCATTTTAGTCTTATCCAAGTCCCAATAAATCCTGAAAGTCCCAAACAAAAAATTCAGAAATGAAATAAAATAAATTATTTTTTATTACAATTTAATTCTTGAAATTATTTTTGAATAAAGTTTTAAAACATTAATTTTTTTATTTAGAATATTTTTGTAATTAAATAAAGGCATTATTCTTAAGTAATAAAAATAAGGAAAACTTAAGAAATTCTTAAAAATAATTTATAAACTAAAATTGAATTGTCTTAATAAGGAATTTAAAATAATGAGAGAAAAATACTAAAAAGATTCCGTTTATTAGTTAAAGAAATTGTGAAAAATCTTAGAAAACCCCTAAATAGTAATTATTAATTCTTTTGAATTTATAATTAATCCCTATTCTTTAAATGAATTCAAAATAATGTACCAACTCAAGCTTAAGAATTTTTCATCAAATATAAGGATGTAATACCACCGAATCCAGCAAAGCATGAATCATTTGGATCTTTAACCATTGCCCTTACTAGACAATGATGCTACTTTTCACAACCCCAGCTGTCCAAACCATCCAACTGCACTAACTTGCGGTATGTAGGAAAACTCTTCACTTGCTCATGCCATTTGATTACTTTTATAAAATTACTTGCAAATTACTATCTGTATCACTCCTGTATTACAAAGCATAGTATTGCTTTTTCTACTCATGAATGTGATTATGTGTTGGGAAATAGATACATTGTATGAGTTTGGTGGAGGTTCCAATGCAATTAGTTTTATATTCACATATAATTAACAACAAATATCGTCTAGTAATTCTTGCGCCGTAAACACCCATGTTAACCATAAGATCTAGAGTGGAAAGTTATAGCTTATGGATCCAAGCATGTAAGGCCACATGAATTTAGCTACCCAACGCATGATTTAGAGCTAGCACCAGTAGTATTTCCACTGAAAGCTGGAGGCATTTCCTTTATGGAGCCAAATTTGAGCTATATACAAATCACAAAAGTCTCATATACTTCTTTAACCGGAAGGAGTTGAACATGAGGCAAAAGAGATGGTTGGAGTTGATCAAGAATTATGACATGATAAGTAACTACACCCCACGAAAATCTATTGTTGTAGCTGACGCTTTAAGCCGGAAAAGTACATGAGGAGTAGAACAAGAGATACCGGTAGACTTACGAAGGGAACTAAGTCAAGCCCAAATTCAACTTTATGAGAAGGAAGCCACGGAAGGACTATCATCGCTGAGGATTGTACGAGAGATGGTGGATATGAATTTGAAGAATGGAATCACTATGAATCAAGTAGATGATCCTTTCATTGAAGAAGAAGTAATAAGAATATCATAAGGAAGGCAATCAGAATACAACATAGGTAAATTTGGATCCCTATGGTTCCACAAAAGGATTTGTGTGCCAGATGTAGCCGTAGTAAAGGAGCTAATACTCAAAGAAGCACATGAAACACCATACTCTGTTCATCCCAGAAGCATGAAGATTTATATGGATTGGAAAGATTAATTCTGGTGGAAAAACATGAAGCAGGAAATTTCTAAGTATGTGGAAAAATGTCATACTTGTCAACGAGTGAAAGAAGAACATCGACCCGTTGGACTAACGCAACCTCTAAATATCCCATAATGGAAATTGAAAGAGATAGGAAATGATTTCGTTACCGGATTGCCCATGAACAAGAACAAGAATGAAATGGTGTGGGTAGTTGTGGATATGTTGACGAAGAATGCACAGTTCATAGATGTAAATCAAAATGATCCATGCGAGAAACTAATAGATGTCCATGTAAGGGAGACTGTGAGCAAACATGGAGCTCCAAACAAGATAGTCACTTCAGCTTTTTGGAAGCAACTACATGAAGCTTTAGGATCAAAATTGGATTACAGTACAACGTATCATCCTTAAACCGGATGATAGATTGTGAGAGAATCTATGAGGTCCTGGAGGATATGCTCAAAACCTGTGCAATTGACTTCGGAGGTTCGTAGTATGATCACTTACCACAAACAGAGTTCTCCTACAATAACAGTTACCAAAACAGTACAAAGATGGCACCATTTGAAGCACTATATGGGAGGAAGTGTAGATCACCCATATGCTGGTATGAAGCGGGAGAAAGTAATTTTTTTTGATCCCGACTATGTCAACAAGAAGCAACAAGTAATTGATGTCATCCGAGACAGGCTCAAGATAGCTCAGAGTAGACAAAAAGGTTATGCTGACCAAAAGAGAAGGACATGGGAACCAAAATTAGAGACACGGTATATTTGAAAGTAAGTCCAATGAAAAGATTTCAAAGATTTTTTTTGCCATTAGTAGTTCAAAGATTTGGAGTCAAAGGAAAGCTAAGTTCCAGATACGTTGGACCTTTCACGATTCTCAGTCAATACATGGGTTTAGCCTTTAAAATGGAACTAGCATAAAGGTTATCCCTAGTACACAATGTGTTCCATCTTTCACAACTCCGGAAGTGTCTAAAGACAAAGGTGAACCCATATCACGTGAATAATTGGATTTTTAGTCAGATTTAACCTATGTCAGTAAGCCATCCAAAATCTTGGCACAAAACTAGAAACAACTCCGGAACCGAGCAATCAAGTATTGCAAGGTACAATGGAAACATCATCCCGAGAAAATCTACGTGGGAAAAGGAAGAGGAATTAAGAAAAGTCTATCTGGAGTTGTTCAGGTATACCACACCACAACTTCGGGATGATGTTTTCTTTAAAGGGGAAGGTTGTAACATCCTAGGTTTTAGGACAATCATGAGGTTGTTTTAGAAGGGTTGTGCATTTGCATCTCAAAACAGGGGAAACCGCATGCTTAAATGTTAAAAACCTATGGGATCAATGGCTCTCTCTCACTGTGAATTAGGTTAGTCGTTGCAAGAGTGCGATAGATTTCGACGTGACCTCTTTGTACTCAGTGTTTTGAGGGGGTAGAAATTAGAATTTAAATTCAAATGCACACGTTGAATTCACAATTGAAGTGCAAATAAGTATAGCACTTGAATTCAAACCATTACTTCAAAATTGGAATTCAAAACACCCTTTTGAATTAAGATTTGATTTATAAAAAAGTATTCAATTTGAATTCAAACAAACACTTGGAAATTAGAATCCAAATCATAAATAAAATACAATATTTTAAAATGAGGGAAATTAGAATCCAAATCATAAATGAAAGATTCCATATGAATCTATCTTCTCCGGTTCTTAAACTGACCTTGTTAACCTTCGAACTAAAACCCTTCTAAATTCGATAATTTGGTGAGTCCTCATAAAGACATCGGCAACACAAAAAAATTATGTCCCACAATATTATACATGGATGGGTATTTCTTTGCCTGTGGTGTGCCTCCTAACCAGGTATCCTCCCAAACACGAGTTCTTTGGCCAGTCCCTACGTTTAAAATAACCTCTACTAAAGAAATCATCTTTAACTCTCATTAACCCTTTTCAGCGTGTGCATTTGAATTGTGAATCCTCCATATTAACTTCCTGCGACTGATCCTCAATTTTCACTTCAAAGCGAAGCTTATAAAACCCTCTCCTGATGAACATATCACTATCAGCGGGGATAAGTCTATGATCCAGACATCTTGGGGGGTTTGGGGATACTGCTAAGCATTTGTTTGTAAAAGAGGCAATTAGAGAACATAAATTAGACTTCGTAGCCTTATTGGAGACTGGAAGGTCTAATTTCTCTATTCCTTTTTTAAATCAATTGGCGGCGGGATATAGCTATTCCTGGTTTTGTTTACCACCACATGGTCGATCAGGAGGTATTTTGGTAGGTATTAATTCTGACACACTCGAGGTGCTCAAGGTGAGTACTGGAGATTTTTGTGTTAAGTTGCACATTAAGTGTAAAAGGGATGGCTTCGAATGGATCCTTATACCTGTCTATGGGGCTGCCCAAGAAGCACACAAGGCTGAATTTTTAGCGGAATTGGTCAGAATTTGTGAGACTGAAACATTACCTATGTTGGTAGGTGGTGATTTCAACATTATTCGGAAACGTGAGGAAAAAAATAATGATAATTTTAAATCTCGTTGGCCTTTTGTGTTTAATGCCATTATTGAACATTTAAATTTACGCGAAATTGCTCTTTCGGGAAGACAGTTTACGTGGGCAAGTCGTCGGGAAGTACCAACTTATGAGAAATTGGATAGGGTGCTCGCTTCAATTTCTTGGGAGCAAAAATTCCCTCTTGTCACTGTGCGTGCGTTGACAAGAGCGGAGTCGGACCATACTCCGATTCTTATTGACTCAGGGGTGAAAGCACATTTGGGTAATAAGTCAAAGTTCTCTTTCGAGTTGCATTGGTTGCGACAAGATGGGTTCTTTCACATGATTGAAAAGGAGTGGAAGTCTGTTTTAGTGGGGACGAATCCAATGGATGTGTGGTTGAATAAATTAAGACATATCAGAAAATTTCTTAAAGGTTGGGTGATGGCGTGTAACTCACACGTTCGTTGGGAACCCCAAGAGGAAGGTATGATGCGCACAGCAGCAAGTTTTCCCTCAGAAAGAAACCAAGGTTTATCGAACCAGGAGGAGCCAAGAAGCACATTGAAGGTTGATGGCGGCGGGATGTAGTGCGGCGCAACACCAGGGATTCCGGCGCCAACGTGGAACCTGCACAACACAACCAAAGTACTTTGCCCCAACGAAACAGTGAGGTTGTCAATCTCACCGGCTTGCTGTAACAAAGGATTAACCGTATTGTGTGGAAGATGATTGTTTGCAGAAAACAGTAGAACAAGTATTGCAGTAGATTGTATTTCAGTATAGAGAATTGGACCGGGGTCCACAGTTCACTAGAGGTGTCTCTCCCATAAGATAAACAGCATGTTGGGTGAACAAATTACAGTTGGGCAATTGACAAATAAAGAGGGCATGACCATGCACATACATATCATGATGAGTATAGTGAGATTTAATTGGGCATTACGACAAAGTACATAGACCGCCATCCAACTGCATCTATGCCTAAAAAGTCCACCTTCAGGTTATCATCCGAACCCCCTCCAGTATTAAGTTGCAAAGCAACAGACAATTGCATTAAGTATGGTGCGTAATGTAATCAACAACTACATCCTTAGACATAGCATCAATGTTTTATCCCTAGTGGCAACAGCACAACACAACCTTAGAACTTTTCATCCTTTGTCCCAGGTGTCAATGCAGGCATGAACCCACTATCGAGCATAAATACTCCCTCTTGGAGTTACAAGCATCTACTAGTAACGGAGAGCATGCAAGATCATAAACAACACATAGATATAACTTTGATAATCAACATAACAAGTATTCTCTATTCATCGGATCCCAACAAACGCAACATATAGAATTACAGATAGATGATCTTGATCATGTTAGGCAGCTCACAAGATCCGACAATGATAGCACAATGGGGAGAAGACAACCATCTAGCTACTGCTATGGACCCATAGTCCAGGGGTAGACTACTCACACATCACTCCGGAGGCGACCATGGCGGCGTAGAGTCCTCCGGGAGATGATTCCCCTCTCCGGCAGGGTGCCGGAGGCGATCTCCTGGATCCCCCGAGATGGGATCGGCGGCGGCGGCGTCTCTGGAAGGTTTTCCGTATCGTGGCTCTCGGTACTGGGGGTTTCGCGATGGAGGCTTTAAGTAGGCGGAAGGGCAGGTCAGGAGGCGGCACGAGGGCCCCACACCACAGGGCCGCGCGGCCAAGGGGGGGGGGGCCGCGCCGCCCTAGGGTCTGGGCACCTCGTGGCCCCACTTCGTCTCCTCTTCGGACTTCTGGAAGCTTCGTGGCAAAATAGGACCCTGGGCGTTGATTTCGTCCAATTCCGAGAATATTTCGTTACTAGGATTTCTGAAACCAAAAACAGCAGAAAATAGCAACTGGCACTTCAGCATCTTGTTAATAGGTTAGTTCCAGAAAATGCACGAATATGACATAAAGTGTGCATAAAACATGTAGATAACATCAATAATGTGGCATGGAACATAAGAAATTATCGATACGTCGGAGACGTATCAGCATCCCCAAGCTTAGTTCTGCTCGTCCCGAGCAGGTAAAACGATAACACAGATAATTTCTGGAGTGACATGCCATCATAACCTTGATCATACTATTTGTAAAGCATATGTAGTGAATGCAGCGATCAAAACAATGTATATGACATGAGTAAACAAGTGAATCATATAGCAAAGACTTTTCATGAATAGCACTTCAAGACAAGCATCAATAAGTCTTGCATAAGAGTTAACTCATAAAGCAATAATTCATAGTAAAGGCATTGAAGCAACACAAAGGAAGATTAAGTTTCAGCGGTTGCTTTCAACTTGTAACATGTATATCTCATGGATATTGTCAACATAGAGTAATATAATAAGTGCAATAAGCAAATATGTAGGAATCAATGCACAGTTCACACAAGTGTTTGCTTCTTGAGGTGGAGAGAAATAGGTGAACTGACTCAACATTGAAAGTAAAAGAATGGTCCTCCATAGAGGAAAAGCATCGATTGCTATATTTGTGCTAGAGCTTTGATTTTGAAAACATGAAACAATTTTGTCAACGGTAGTAATAAAGCATATGTATCATGTAAATTATATCTTACAAGTTGCAAGCCTCATGCATAGTATACTAATAGTGCCCGCACCTTGTCCTAATTAGCTTGGACTACCGGATCATCGCAATGCACATGTTTTAACCAAGTGTCACAAAGGGGTACCTCCATGCCGCTTTGTACAAAGGTCTAAGGAGAAAGCTCGCATTGGATTTCTCGCTATTGATTATTCTCAACTTAGACATCCATACCGGGACAACATAGACAACAGATAATGGACTCCTCTTTTATGCATAAGCATGTAACAACAATTAATAATTTTCTCATATGAGATTGAGGATATTTGTCCAAAACTGAAACTTCCACCATGGATCATGGCTTTAGTTAGCGGCCCAATGTTCTTCTCTAACAATATGCATGCTTAACCATAAGGTGGTAGATCTCTCTTACTTCAGACAAGACGAACATGCATAGCAACTCACATGAAATTCAACAAAGAGTAGTTGATGGCGTCCCCAGTGAACATGGTTATCGCACAACAAGCAACTTAATAAGAGATAAAGTGCATAATTACATATTCAATACCACAATAGTTTTTAAGCTATTTGTCCCATGAGCTATATATTGCAAAGGTGAATGATGGAATTTTAAAGGTAGCACTCAAGCAATTTACTTTGGAATGGCGGAAAATACCATGTAGTAGGTAGGTATGGTGGACACAAATGGCATAGTGGTTGGCTCAAGTATTTTGGATGCATGAGAAGTATTTCCTCTCGATACAAGGTTTAGGCTAGCAAGGCTTATTTGAAACAAACACAAGGATGAACCGGTGCAGCAAAACTCACATAAAAGACATATTGAAAACATTATAAGACTCTACACCGTCTTCCTTGTTGTTCAAACTCAATACTAGAAATTATCTAGACCTTAGAGAAACCAAATATGCAAACCAAATTTTAGCATGCTCTATGTATTTCTTCATTAATGGGTGCAAAGCATATGATGCAAGAGCTTAAACATGAGCACAAAAATTGCCAAGTATCACATTACCCAAGACATTTATAGCAATTACTACATGTATCATTTTCCAATTCCAACCATATAACAATTTAACGAAGAAGAAACTTCGCCATGAATACTATGAGTAGAAACTAAGGACATACTTGTCCATATGCTACAGCGGAGCGTGTCTCTCTCCCATAAAGTGAATGCTAGGATCCATTTTATTCAAACAAAACAAAAAACAAAAACAAACCGACGCTCCAAGAAAAGCACATAAGATGTGATGGAATAAAAATATAGTTTCAGGGGAGGAACCTGATAATGTTGTCGATGAAGAAGGGGATGCCTTGGGCATCCCCAAGCTTAGACGCTTGAGTCTTCTTGATATATGTAGGGGTGAACCACCGGGGCATCCCCAAGCTTAGAGCTTTCACTCTCCTTGATCATGTTGCATCATACTCCTCTCTTGATCCTTGAAAACTTCCTCCACACCAAACTTTGAACAACTCATTAGAGGGTTAGTGACAATAAAAATTAACATATTCAGAGGTGACACAATCATTCTTAACACTTCTGGACATTGCATAAAGCTACTGGACATTAATGGATCAAAGAAATTCATCCAACATAGCAAAAGAGGCAATGCGAAATAAAAGGCAGAATCTGTCAAAACAGAACAGTTCGTATTGACGAATTTTATTAGGCCACCATACTTGCTCAAATGAAAATGCTCAAATTGAATGAAAGTTGCGTACATATCTGAGGATCATGCACGTAAATTGGCTTAATTTTCTGAGCTACCTACAGGGAGGTAGACCCAGATTCGTGACAGCAAAGAAATCTGGAACTGCGCAGTAATCCAAATCTAGTACTTACTTTTCTATCAACGGCTTTACTTGGCACAACAAAACACTAAACTAAGATAAGGAGAGGTTGCTATAGTAGTAAACAACTTCCAAGAGACAAAATAAAAACAAAGTACTGTAGGTAAAAACATGGGTTGTCTCCCATAAGCGCTTTTCTTTAATGCCTTTCAGCTAGGCGCAGAAAGTGTGTATCAAGTATTATCAAGAGACGAAGTGTCAACATCATAATTTGTTCTAATAATAGAATCAAAAGGTAACTTCATTCTCTTTCTAGGGAAGTGTTCCATACCTTTCTTGAGAGGAAATTGATATTTTATATTACCTTCCTTCATATCAATGATAGCACCAACAGTTCGAAGAAAAGGTCTTCCCAATATAATGGGACAAGATGCATTGCATTCAATATCCAAGACAACAAAATCAACGGGGACAAGGTTATTGTTAACGGTAATGCGAACATTATCAACTTTCCCCAAAGGTTTCTTTGTAGAATGATCAGCAAGATTAACATCCAAATAACAATTTTTCAGCGGTGGCAAGTCAAGCATATTATAAATTTTCTTAGGCATAACGGAAATACTTGCACCAAGATCACATAAAGCATTACAATCAAAATCTTTAACCTTCATCTTAATGATGGGCTCCCAACCATCCTCTAGCTTTCTAGAAATAGAGGCTTCGCGCTCTAGTTTCTCTTCTCTAGCTTTTATGAGAGCATTTGTAATATGTTGCGTGAAAGCCAAATTTATAGCACTAGCATTAGGACTTTTAGCAAGTTTTTGCAAGAACTTTATAACTTCAGAGATGTGGCAATCATCAAAATTCAAACCATTATAATCTAAAGCAATGGGATCATCATCCCCCAATGTTGGAAAAAATTTCAGCAGTTTTATCACGAGCGATTTTAATGATTTAGCGATTTAGGCAGTTTCTCGCTTTGCATTAGAAGTGGAAACATTGCTAACACCAATTCTTTTATTATTATTAGTAGGAGGTGCAGCAACATGTGTAGCATTAGCATTACTAGTGGTGGTAATAGTCCAAACTTTAGCTACATTCTTCTCTTTAGCTAGTTTTTCATTTTCTTCTCTATCCCACCTAGCACGCAGTTCAGCCATTAATCTTATATTCTCATTAATTCTAACTTGGATGGCATTTGCTGTAGTAGTAATTTTATCATCTAAATTCTCAGGTTTAGCAGCCATTTTATTAATTAAAGAAGATTGCGATGCAGACATGTATGAGATTCGGTTTTCAGCATTAGCAAGTTTAGTTTGCAACCCCGAGATCTCCCTATTCAGATTCTCAAGTTGATTCCCTATATTCTTCAACAAGGTAGATTGCTCATTCATGGTTTTAGTAAACAATTTATTTTGCTCATATTGTGATTGCATAAAGCTCTTGGTGGATCTTTCAATTTCTAGCATCTTTTCTTCATTAGGTGAAACATATCTACCATAAGAGTTACCATTAGCAGGGTATGGCCTAGAATCATTGTGATTGTTATTTTTAATGAAATTCACATCAACATATTCTTTTTGAGCTACCAATGACGCTAACGGAACATTATTAGGATCAATATTAGTCCTATCATTCACAAGCATAGACATAATAGCATCAATCTTATCACTCAAGGAAGAGGTTTCTTCGACAGAATTTACCTTCTTACCTTGTGGAGCTCTTTCCGTGTGCCATTCAGAGTAGTTGATCATCATATTATCAAGAAGCTTTGTTGCTTAACCAAGAGTGATGGACATAAAGGTACCTCCAGTAGCTGAATCCAATAAATTCCGCGAAGAAAAAATTCAGTCCTGCATAGAAGGTTTGGATGATCATCCAAGTAGTCAGTCCATGTGTTGGGCAATTTTTAACCAGAGATTTCATTCTTTCCCAAGCTTGAGAAACATGTTCAGTATCTAATTGTTTAAAATTCATTATGCTACTCCTCAAAGATATAATTTTAGCAGGGGGATAATATCTACCAATAAAAGCATCCTTGCATTTAGTCCATGAATCAATACTATTCTTAGGCAGAGATAGCAACCAATCTTTAGCTCTTCCTCTTAATGAGAAAGGGAACAATTTTAATTTTATAATGTCACCATCTACATCTTTATGTTTTTGCATTTCACATAGTTCAACAAAGTTATTAAGATGGGTAGCAGCATCATCAGAATTAACACCAGAAAATTGCTCTCGCATAACAAGATTCAGTAAAGCAGGTTTAATTTCAAAGAATTCTGCTGTAGTAGCAGGTGCAGCAATAGGTGTGCATAAGAAATCATTATTATTTGTGGTTGTGAAGTCACACAACTTAGTATTTTCAGGGTTGGCCATTTTAGCAACAGTAAATAAAGCAAACTAGATAAAGTAAATGCAAGTAACTAATTTTTTTGTGTTTTTGATATAGCAAACAAGATAGCAAATAAAGTAAAACTAGCAACTAATTTTTTTGTATTTTGATTTAGTGCAGCAAACAAAGTAGTAAATAAAACTAAGCAAGACGAAAACAAAGTAAAGAGATTGAGAAGTGAAGACTCCCCTTGCAGCGTGTCTTGATCTCCCCGGCAACGGTGCCAGAAAAAGAGCTTGATGGCGTGTAACTCACACGTTCGTTGGGAACCCCAAGAGGAAGGTATGATGCGCACGGCAAGTTTTCCCTCAGAAAGAAACCAAGGTTTATCGAACCAGGAGGAGCCAAGAAGCACGTTGAAGGTTGATGGCGGCGGGATGTAGTGCGGCGCAACACCAGGGATTCCGGCGCCAACGTGGAACCTGCACAACACAACCAAAGTACTTTGCCCCAACGAAACAGTGAGGTTGTCAATCTCACCGGCTTGCTGTAACAAAGGATTAACCGTATTGTGTGGAAGATGATTGTTTGCAGAAAACAGTAGAACAAGTATTGCAGTAGATTGTATTTCAGTATAGAGAATTGGACCGGGGTCCACAGTTCACTAGAGGTGTCTCTCCCATAAGATAAACAACATGTTGGGTGAATAAATTACAGTTGGGCAATTGACAAATAAAGAGGGCATGACCATGCACATACATATCATGATGAGTATAGTGAGATTTAATTGGGCATTACGACAAAGTACATAGACCGCCATCCAACTGCATCTATGCCTAAAAAGTCCACCTTCAGGTTATCATCCGAACCCCCTCCAGTATTAAGTTGCAAAGCAACAGACAATTGCATTAAGTATGGTGCGTAATGTAATCAACAACTACATCCTTAGACATAGCATCAATGTTTTATCCCTAGTGGCAACAGCACAACACAACCTTAGAACTTTCTGTCACTGTCCCAGGTGTCAATGCAGGCATGAACCCACTATCGAGCATAAATACTCCCTCTTGAAGTTACAAGCATCTACTTGGCCAGAGCATCTACTAGTAACGGAGAGCATGCAAGATCATAAACAACACATAGATATAACTTTGATAATCAACATAACAAGTATTCTCTATTCATCGGATCCCAACAAACGCAACATATAGAATTACAGATAGATGATCTTGATCATGTTAGGCAGCTCACAAGATCCGACAATGATAGCACAATGGGGAGAAGACAACCATCTAGCTACTGCTATGGACCCATAGTCCAGGGGTAGACTACTCACACATCACTCTGGAGGCGACCATGGCGGCGTAGAGTCCTCCGGGAGATGATTCCCCTCTCCGGCAGGGTGCCGGAGGCGATCTCCTGGATCCCCCGAGATGGGATCGGCGGCGGCGGTGTCTCTGGAAGGTTTTCCGTATCGTGGCTCTCGGTACTGGGGGTTTCGCGATGGAGGCTTTAAGTAGGCGGAAGGGCAGGTCAGGAGGCGGCACGAGGGCCCCACACCACAGGGCCGCGCGGCCAAGGGGGGGGGGGGGCGCCGCCCTAGGGTCTGGGCACCTCGTGGCCCCACTTCGTCTCCTCTTCGGACTTCTGGAAGCTTCGTGGCAAAATAGGACCCTGGGCGTTGATTTCGTCCAATTCCGAGTATATTTCATTACTAGGATTTCTGAAACCAAAAGCAGCAGAAAACAGCAACTGACACTTCGGCATCTTGTTAATAGGTTAGTTCCAGAAAATGCACGAATATGACATAAAGTGTGCATAAAACATGTAGATAACATCAATAATGTGGCATGGAACATAAGAAATTATCGATACGTCGGAGACGTATCATTGGGCAAAGAACCAAAGCGGCCAATATAAAAAAGAAAGGGATCGGTTAATTGGTATTATTGATGGGTTAGATTTGAAGGCTGAAAAGAACTGTTTATCGATGGTAGAGAGAGAATTGCTAAAAGATGCAAATGATAAGCTGAATAAATTACGAAGAGAGGAAGAGTCTAAATGGGAACAAAGAGCTAAAGTTAAGCACATCCAAGAAGGGGGGAGCAATACGGGATATTTCCATTTGATTGCAAATGGGAAACATAGAAGAAAGAAAATTTTCCAATTAGACACAACAGGAAGGAACTATTGTTGGGGAAGATAATTTGAAGGTGTACATTACTGAGTTTTATAAAAAATTATTTGGGGCACCGGCATCCAACAACATCTCTTTGGTAGAGGAAGAAGTGCAGGACATTCCTCAGATATCGACTGTGGAGAATGCGATCTTGACAGCTTCTTTTTCTGAGGAAGAAGTTCATGAGGCACTCTTTCAAATGGAATCTAATAAAGCGCCGGGGCCTGATGGTTTCCCGGCAGAGTTTTATCAGAAATTTTGGGAAGTAATAAAAGATGACTTGATGGCACTGTTCAATCAATTCAGTATTGGGGATTTGCCTCTTTACAAATTGAATTTCGGCGTCATTACCTTACTACCCAAAAAAGAGGATGCGGTGCAAATACAACAATATAGACCTATTTGTCTGCTGAATGTGTGTTTCAAGATCTTTACCAAGGCCGGTACAAATCGTATTACGGGGATTGCCCCACGTGTCATAAGACCAACACAATCCGCTTTTATGCCGGGAAGGAATATTCTAGAAGGGGTGGTCATTCTTCATGAGACTATTCATGAGTTACATACTAAGAAGCTAGATGGGGTTTTATTTAAGATTGACTTCGAAAAGGCATATGATAAAGTGAAATGGTCATTCTTACAACAGACTTCGAGGATGAAGGGGTTTGCTCCTGAATGGCGTAGTATGATCAGTCAATATGTCCAAGGGGGTAGTGTAGGAGTTAAGGTAAATGATGACATTGATCATTATTTCCAAACAAAAAAAGGTTTGAGACAAGGTGATCCTTTGTCGCCTATTCTCTTTAATATTGTGGTGGACATGCTTGCTATTTTAATTGAGAGAGCAAAAAATGATGATCAGGTAGGGGGGCTTATTCCTCACCTTGTTGAAGGGGGGATCTCAATCCTACAATATGCTGATGATACTATTCTTTTCTTGGAACATGATTTCCAGAAAGCTGTGAATATGAAACTAATTCTTTGTCTTTTCGAAGAGCTATCCGGGCTTAAAATTAACTTTCATAAGAGCGAGATTTTTTGTTTTGGGAAGGCTAAGGAGGAGGTAAACCTGTATAAACAGATCTTTGGATGTGACGCTGGTTCCCTACCTTTTATATATTTAGGTATTCCTATACACTTTAGAAAGCTTAGAATTTCTGATTGGTATCCAGTGGAGACCCGATTTGACAGTAAATTGGGATGCTGGAAAGGCAAATTACGTACTTATCAATTCAGTTTTAACAAGCTTACCGATGTTTATGTTATCTTTTCTAGAAATACCTGTTGGGGTAAGGAAAAGATTGGATTTTTATAGGTCTCGCTTCTTTTGGCAATCCGAGGAAAATAAAAGAAAATATAGGCTCACCAAGTGGAATATTGTCTGCAGACCCAAGGATCAAGGGGGTCTAGGTATTGAGGTCCTTGAATTAAAAAATAGATGTTTATTGAGTAAGTGGCTCTATAAACTTCTAAATGAGGACGGGGTGTGGCAGGAGTTGCTACAGAAGAAATATCTAAGACAAAAGACCTTATCCAGGGTACAGGTCAAACCAACAGACTCTCCCTTTTGGAAGGGATTGATGAAGGTCAAGGACGATTTTTTTAGAAGGGGTTTTTTAAAGATAGGTAATGGTACCAATATCCGGTTCTGGGAAGATACCTGGCTAGGTAATACTCCATTAGCACAACAATATCCATCCTTATATAGTATTGCGCATCACAAGAATGTAACAGTAGCCCATGTGTTAGCCCAAACACCTCTGAATATCAGTTTCAGAAGGTTGTTAGTGGGAAACAAATGGTCTTTATGGTTGCAGTTATGCCGCAGACTTATGAGGATTAATTTATCTGATGAGAAGGATCAGTTTGTTTGGAAATTGACAACAAATGGTGTGTTTACAGTGAAATCTATGTATGAGGATCTTATGAATGACCATACCCCTTTTCTGCGAAAGTATCTTTGGAAAGTTAAAGTTCCTTTAAAGATAAAAATATTTATGTGGTTCTTAAGTAATAAAGTTTTACTTACTAAAGATAATTTAGCCAAAAGAAGATGGAATGGTTGTACAAAATGTGTTTTTTGCGGTGAGCAGGAGACTATAGAGCATCTGTTTATCGCTTGTCCTTTAGCGAAACTTCTTTGGCGTACGATTAATTTTACTTTTGCTCTCCCACCTCCGACCAATATTACTAATATGTTTGGTAATTGGCTAAATGGAGTTGATAGACAATCAAAGGCTTTCATCCGTATTGGGGTTTCTGCCTTATGCTGGTCTATCTGGAGGACAAGGAATGATATTATTTTTAACAAAAAAAACTTCGTTTCACTTTTTGCAGGTTATCCATATGGTGTCACATTGGGTCCAGTTGTGGGCTCTCCTGTCGCTGGAGGGGCAGCGGGATGCTATGGCTATTGGATGCACACGGCTCCAGATGGTCGCTCAGGATATCTTGTGCCAGGCTGGCTGGCGGCACAATAGGCGTCTACAATGAAGTGTAGTTCCTCTTTTTTTGTTTTCTTTCGCTGGTTGATTCTTGTATCAACTCTTGGCGATGACTGAGTTGTTTTAATTGTGTACTATTATACTTTTAATAAAAGGCCGTGTGCATCACCATGATGCAGAAGCCGGGGTTTTATTCCCCATTTCAAAAAAAACCCTTTTCAGAATTGTGAGTCCGTTGGTTTAGCTATCACTTTTAACAACTTTTCTTTCTTAGATATTTATTATGCAACATGTCCTGCCACACCCTTCCTCGTTCAAGAGTTTATATATAAAACCACTTACTGAGCAAACATTTCTTTGGGTCGGAAAATGATGTTCCATCTTGTGAGTTTATATTTTTTTTGCTTGTGATGATCGCTATGCCAGAAAAATGAGACCACTAGAAATCTAATATTTTCCGATCCCTATAGGTATCTTTATAAAAGAGAATATGAACATCACCATGAGATAGTAGCTTGCTTTGCCAGCAGCCCAACTTTTTCTCAAAGAGATTCTCCCTTGGGTTCCATTTTTTATTTAGTAATCTTTTGTAAGGGATTTGCACACGTACATATCGGAACGGAAGAGAGCCAACTGCGCATTCCAAATTTCCAAAATTTTCTTGTACTACTCCTCCATTTCCTTGGCATTTTCAAAAACGACTCTTGTGAAGATTAATCTTGATCCCCGAAAGTTGTTCTAAGATGCCCAAGATAAAGTTTATGTTGACTGCCAATTCTAGATCATGATCCAAGAAAAGGATCATATCATCGGCTTAAGTAGGATTGAAAATCCTCCTTCAACTAGATGGAGAATGAGTCCACCTACTTGGCCAGCTCCTTTTGCCCTAAAAATTAGAATGGCCCACATATCCGTGATAATGTTAAAAAGTAATGGTGATAAGGGATCTCCTCGCACAGTCCATTTCTAGTTTGAAAATAATGTCCAATATTGTTATTGACCTTATTTCCAACCGATCCACCCTGAATAAATTGCGTAATTATTTCACACCACTCTGGTGCAAAACCTTTCATACACAATGTTTGTTGGAGAAAAGATCACTTAACTTTATCATATGATTTCTTAAAATCAATTTTGAAGAGAACACCATTCATCTTCTTCTGATGAAGTTCATGGATTATTGTTTCATGCAGCATGACGACCCCCTCTAGGATGCGACTGGGCATGAACGCGGTCTGAGTATGCTTGGTAACTTTTGGGGATATCCATGTTATTCTACTTGTTCCTACTTTCGTGAATATTTTAAATTAACATTTAGTAAGAAAATATGGCGACACTGCTGGACTTGAACCACATTCTCTTTCTTTGGAAGAAAGGTAATAACTCCAAAATTCATTTATGCAGTGGTAACTATCTTTGTTGTAACTGCACAAATAAAGTCATAAAATCTTTTTTGATGACTTCCTAGAATATTTGGTAAAACTCGGTGGGAAATCCGTGTGGCCCTGGAGCTTTATTATGTTCCATTGAGAGATAGCCTCAAAAACTTCTTCTTCGGTGATGTGGGCTATGAGGATATTGTTATTTTCTGAGGACAGCTGGAGATATCAGCATTGACGTCCTCTTGCATAGTGAAAATATTTTTTAACCGTGCCCCATACAATTTCTTATAGTATTCGATTGAATCCTTTCAGATTTACCTAGCCAACTATAGTCTCCTCGTCAGCAGACATTCCATGTTGCCCTTAATTAATCCCTACCAATGTTGTGGAACTAGTTGAAAGAAGTTACCGTGTAGCTTAACGCTAACTCAAGTGGCAGTATGCGCTTTATGTTGGGCATTATGGAAGTGCCGTGATGATATTGTTTTAAAAAGGTCAGAGTTTCTCATTTTTCGCAGGTTTATTCACATGAGTGCTTTTTGGATTGTATGTGGTTCTATCTTCAGTGTGCTGAGCCGCGGTACTTGTTGGACTATAGATGCATTGCTTGGAGATCGTAGCATGTGATTGTTCAGCCAACAAGATTTTTACCCATAAATGCACCATGATTTTGCTATTTTTAAATAATTTTTTTGATCAAATTTACAAATAATACACGATTTTAAAAATTTACGAATCTGTGACTCGATCAGTCGACAGTCGGGCAACTGTTAACCAACCAGATATGTGTGTGAGCAGCCAAGGCAAAAAGCAGTAAGAAGAACACTCATGTGCATGCAAACGCTAGCTTGGTCGGTTGACTATGGGCAGATCGGCAGACGGTTAAAGCCGATCCAACCGACCGAGCCACATATCCGTAATTTTTTTTAAATGGCGTATTAATTGTAAAATTGCTAAAAAAATGTATTATTTAAAAAATCGCCTTTTGCTTCATCCTTTTATCTTTTTGGATTTCCTTGTTCTAAAAATTCTGCAATGAATATGGACACGCAGATGCTGGAGCATTGATGTTCCAAAAAGAGTGCATCCTCCAAAAATAGGAGAAAAATGCACGATTCCGTTCATAGTTTTTTTTTTTTTTTTTTTGCGAGAATATTCCGTTCATAGTTAGCATGGCAATATGGCATGATTGATGCGATGGCGATCGGCGGCCGTGCCCTTTTGCATGATTAGCACTACAGAATCGTTAGCTAAGTTCAGCAGGTGCATATATCAGATAAGACTGGCAAATCATGAGCAACTTAGTATATGTATATGGCACACAGTAATGTTTTATTTTTTCGTGGTCTCTCGCAGTTCAGGTGTTCCACCGGTGAAAGATACAGATGGTGAGTTAGAAAGACATATTTTTCGCATGCTCCAGTGTAATGGGTAGATGTCATGGTCATGATGTAGTAGGTTTAGGGGGTGCAGCTATGTTAGTCTTTAGTAATGCAGCTATGTTAGTCTTTAGTCTAGGAATCGCATGTCACGAGTAGTCCTCCGGCTCAGCTATGCTTTGACTGGTACACACGGTCTATGAGAGAACTAGCAGTAAGTAACTGAGACAGACTAGGTTAGTATCAGCCTATGAAGTATCTTATGGATTAACTCTGACACTGATATTCTTTTGTTTTTCTTACATGGGTAAAACTTTGAATGGATGTATGAAGCAGCAGGCATGTATCTATGGTCTATCTACGACCTGCAGAGTTTTGACTAACTTGGACCTTAATTTTCAGCTGCGCTAGCCAGAGAGACATCGCCCACGCGGAAGCGGAGAAAACCGCGAGGTTAGCCAGCCCGACAAGACAACTTGACTTCTAATTTTCGTAGATTCGTTGCCCCAAAGGATAGCTAGCTACCTGAATAGTACCACATGGAAACTGTAACACGGTCTGACCAGACAAGCTCGAAGCTTGGCTGCTCACTCACCTCATGCTTCTGCTGATCTGTGTGATATTTTTTCTGCCGTCTTCGAAAGTTGAAATGTCATTCCTATCTTTTCTCCAATAATAGTAGCAGAAGAATACCTTTCGCTGCAGTTTCCAGATTATTTGAATTTTCCATGACTACAAATTCTAGAAGCACAAGTATGTTTGCCGCCACATGTGGCCTCACATGTCAGTGAGACAACCCGCCAACTTGTTTGTCGCTGTTCATGTTACTTACTTGAGTTCTCTGATGCTTAGAGCATCTTCAGTCGGGTCCCCAAACCGTTTCCCAAACGGCGCCGGATCGAACGTTTGGGGACGTGTTTTGTTCGCGTCGGATCGAGGTTTGGGGACGTGTTTTGTTCATACCGCTCCCAAATATTAAAATACTTTTTTTTGATTTTTGCATTTTTATTTCAATAAAGAGTAAAAACATTCCACAAACTAATATATAATTGGGAACGTGATTTACACGAAGATATAATTTGGAACATGGTTTTCCACAAACTAATACATAGTTTAAATCATGGTTGACACAAATATAAAACATTGCAAAATAACTAAATCTAACTAGACCAGGCATCGAAGATTTCGTGTGTTCGCTGCCAAGAAAAAACACTCGCAGGCACACCCAGTCACTCAAACTGGAAAATCCAGCTGTTGACGGTGCCCTTGTTGGTTCTTTTGAGGAAGAACAACCAGAAACCTCCATGCATATTTTCGCTGCGAAGAAACAATACTTCACTTGTCGTCCTCCTCGGTGGTTTCGCCGTGGTAGTGCCGGCGGCAACGCGTCTCGTCGAACACCTTGACGCTCATGTCCCTCTCGCCAAGGTAGGAGAACATGAGCACGAAGTTGGCTTCGAGGCGGTGGTAGCGCACGAACTTCTCCCAACTGATGTGGAGGTACATCTTGCCATGCACGTCGTAGATCACGTCGAGGATCCACCGACAGCAGCCGCAGGCAACCTCCCGCAGATGCAGCGAGCCCGGGCACCCGTCGCCGGCGACGAAATCGGCGAAGGTGTCCGGCAACCTCTGGATGGCGTGTGGGTCGCCCTTGAGGATGACGACGAACTCGAACAGCACATGCCGCTCCTCCTCCTGCATGTCCAACAATGAAGACGACAGCGTCGCAGGCGATGGCGAGCGTGCAGCTCTGCCGCAGCCACGACCACGAGCTCGGCCTCCGCCTCTACTAGACATGGCGTCGACTCTTGAGATGGTGGCGACTACGGTTGGGGAGAGAGGCGCTAGGGTTTGTGTGTGAGAGAGACGATGAGAGGCGGCCCTTTTTATAGGCCGGAGGGAGGTGGGGGAGCGGTGACGCTCATTAACGTCTGCATACAGTGCTAGACGCGATGAGACGCTTCGTTGCGCCTCTGCGGGAACTGCACCGTCGCTGCGCCCCAATAACTTCCGTCGCGAGGTAGACGACGGTTAGGTTAAAGTTCAATGTGCCGCTGACGCGTCTGTCCTGCCACTCCCCGCCTCGCTTTTGGGTGTCTCCGGCATCCCCGGAGCGTCCCCTTTAGTGGGGACGAGTTCAGGGCGCCGGACACCGTATCGGGCAGCGCTGGACAAAAAGATGCTTTAGAAGACGTGGCTAGAAATATGTTTTATCCAGTGCGTTCCAAATCCCTTTAAAGGACGGTTTAGGAGACGGAATTGGAGATGCTAGCTATTAGCTTCCAGAAAAAGCACAGAACAACTGATCAAGCGAACAACAACCCAGAACAAAGACGAAATGGGTTGCTTTGGACGAAAGGGTTGGACTTATTAGGTAGGTAGGGATGGCTACACTGTACTCGGAAAATTCTTCGAAATCTGGCTCCCGGATTGCTTCCACGATCGACAGCTAGCTCTGTGTAGCCAAGACGTACGAAACTACCGCAGTCCGCGGATCGCTAAAGATACCGCAGTACCGTGCAACAATAAACAAGTTTTACCACTTGGTTTTAGCGCTTGATTAGAGCTCTGAAGACCTGGACAGACCTAGGTTGGGAGCAAGAAACCATCGAGTTGCTGCGTCATGACACACACATGACATGCGTGTGTGCCTGTTAAGTGTGGTCGATATACACACAGGTTCGCACGCATTTTGTTGTGATTTTTCTAAAGCTGGCGGCCGAAATCCAGCTGCTGCCTGCTTATGGGCAGTATAAAATTCCATTAATTCCGTGACTGTTCGTCAGCTACGCTCCCTAGACGTTAATCGGGAACCCTTTTCTTTATCTGCCGAAAGCGCACGAGAATGAGACTATCACTAGCTAGCTATCAGATCGATCGACGTTGAGAAAATGGATCGCGTCATCTGTTTAGGACAGATACCGAGGTTAGCTGACCGAGATTGAATTGTTTGTTTGCGCAAAGCTGTTACTGGACATATTTAATTACACGTTGATTCTTTTTCTAATATTAGTATGTGATTTTTCTTTAGAGGGAAAATAAGGTAAAACTCATAGATCTTCTCCCACGTTCTTCCCCGTGAACAATTCAACACGCATTTGATTAGGTAATGAAACCTTTTAATTGAGCTATAGTATTCTTCTTACTTGAGCAGTTGAGCTAGTGTAATTTTAAACATGAGAAGCAAATTAAGGCATAAAGCCTTCTGCCAAAGAATCTAGTGGAGATTTCAACCAAATCATGCATACTATATCGATAGCTATGGATTGATTGATGATGTTGCCTAGTGGGAGTGTAGTTAAATAAACATTTGACCAAGTTTTGCTTTGCTTCGATGAGTTAATTAACATGAATGGGCTGTCAAGTTTGACGGTTGTCCACTCCACCCAATGGCCTTCCATGCTCTCCCAACATATATACATCCATCCATCCATGTGTGCATGCTTATCCTCTGACGTATCCCTCCAATTTCTTTATAAAATCTATTTCGTGCCCCCCAAGAACCAACAAAATATACTCCAACTTTGCATACAGCATACGTACACGCTGAAGAATAATTAGGCGAAGTATAACCCTGGAAGTTGCTTCTTGATCCGGCCATCTAGTAGAAACCGTGTCGAGGTAATCAAGCATGATTTGTAACTGAATTCATCTTGTTTTACTCTTTTGGCAATAGTAGTTTTTGTACTTAAAGATTAAGATTATTTCAAGTGTAGCCCATGGCTATCTCTATCTGCTGCATGAAAGTGTGGAACATAGAAGAGGTCCACATCAACCTCTTCGCAATGGGTGCTTACACTAGTGGAGAAGAGGCCTTTGGTCCCAACCAAATGTCCCAGTGCAGAACCAAACCGGGACTAATGTGGGCATTGGTCCCGGTTCGTTTTGCCCAGGGCGACCCCACTAGCTTAGAGCTTGTCCGGTAGTGGCCTTTGGACCCGGTTTGTAATACAAACCGGGACTAAAGGGTCCACGGCAGGGCGCGGCAGGCCGTGTCAGGCGTGGGGAACCTTTAGTCCCGGTTTGTATTACAAACCGGGTCCAAAGCCCCCCCCCCCCCCCTCTGGACCCGGTTTGTGTTACAAACCGGGACAAGGTCCCCAATCTGGCTATATTACCTTGCCCTGCCCAAGTGTGAGCCACACTTGGCTATTTTTTCACTTTCTTCACAAGAGGGGTGTAATGCTCTCCTCTCTTCTTCACATGCACAAGAGGTGTTTGATGAAATGCTTAAGAGGATTCGCCACTTGAGTTTACACAAATCAAGCCACACTTAACTTGTTTTTTTCTTCTTCATCGAGGTTAACAACTTTATCCTTTTCATCTGTAATTGATAAAATGCATGTGTATATATACATCGTGATGTTCTGTAATGGTTTTGATCAGCTAAATTATATCATGCATATGAATCGGCAATGGATGTACATTGGCCGACGGTTTGACGAGTTCACTTCGGGCCTGGATAATTTTATGGCCGTGGCGGAGGCAAACAAACATGGTGGCTTCATGTATTGTCCATGTGTCAACTGCAAGAATACCGTAAATTACGCTCACTCGAGTCTCATTCACAGCCACCTTCTGCGATCTGGTTTCATGCCCAGTTACTATTGTTGGACCAAGCACGGAGAAAGAGGGGTTATGATGGAAGACAATGAAGAAGAGGAAGAGGATGATGACGGTTATCCCAATTTCCCTGAATACGATGATACTGCAGAAGGCAATGAAGACAATGAAGTAGAAGATCAAGAGGCACCTGATGAGCCTGCTGATGATGATCTTGGTCGGGCCATTGCTGATGCAAGGAGAGAATGTGAAACTGAAAAGGAAAGGTTGGCCTTCGACAAGATGATAGAAGATCACAACAAATTGTTATACCCAACTTCCGAAGATGGCCATAAAAAGCTAGGCAGCACACTGGAATTGTTGCAATGGAAGGCAGAGAACGGTGTCACTGACTCAGGATTTGGAAAGTTGCTGACAATAATTAAGAGGAAGCTTCCAAGGGGTAACGAATTGCCCGCCAGTACGTACGAAGCGAAGAAGATTGTCTGCCCTCTAGGATTAGATGTGCAAAAGATACATGCATGCATTAATGACTGCATCCTCTACCGCGGTGAGTACGAGAATTTGGATGCATGTCCGGTGTGCACTGCATTGCGGTATAAGATCCTAATGGCGCCGGTGAGGAAGAAGATCATCATAATGGCTCCGGAACCGTAGTTATCACCCAGGTATATAAATTAATTAAGCCGATGTTGATCGACTAGATGCATTAACTAATTAAATTGTACTGACTATGAATTATTTCTTTTTTAGCCCTCCGGATCGAGCACTTCTTCTGTAAAGTCGAGGAAGCGAGGCCCGGCCAAAAAGTTGGACGACGGTGTTAGGCACGACATCACCCACATCGCTACGGATGGTAAACCGATTGCTCCAGAGAAAGGTGCAAAGGCATTTATAGCTCAATGCGGAGTGCTTGTTAGGGACCACGTCCCGATCACCGTTCGAGAATGGAACAAGCCGAAGGGACTAGTGCTGTCTGCAGAGGAAGAAGCTCAAGGTCTTTATATCGATGATGTAGCCAAAGACAGCATTCTGACCAAGCTCATGTCACATTTCAACATAGTACCCGAAGAGGGGGATGACGCTGAAAAGGCCAAGATGGAGCAGGCCCTCCGCGTGTTTGCCAAGAAGAAGATGGCCGAACTATTCAAGAACCACAAGAAAAGCTTGCGCGGCCTTATCAAGAAAAAGAAGACTCCGGACAGTGAGAAGGTAAAAAATCACTGGGACGAATTCGTGAAGTACAGCACGGAGTCAGAAGAATTTCTGAAAAGGTCGGAAACAAATAAGGCAAATGCTGCGTTGAAGCTATATCACCAAATTCTGGGTCCAGGTGGATACAAGGCTAACCGTCCTAAGTGGCAGGCAGCTGAGGCGGAACTGACCAGGAAAGGGATCAGATTAGGGACACACGGTTGGATCGAACGGTGTAAGGAGTGGTTCTACGGGATTGGGGGAACGTTGCATCCAGAAACAGGGAAGTGCATCTATAAGAAAGCTCATCTGAAGTTTCCCATTGATGCCCTGGAAAAAGCACATAAGGACGTGGAGGAGGGGAGGTTCCAGCCCGAAAGAGAGAACGATGAACTGACACGCGCCCTTGGGAACAAAGAACACGGCGGACGAACACGAGGCACAGAAGGCTCCGTTCCGTGGAAGTATGGCTTTCCTGCGGAAAGGAAGAGATTTCCTGATAAAAGCCATGAGAGGAGAAAGGCAAGGGAAACAGACCGCATAGCGTCCTTAGAGGAGGGTATGAGCACCATGAAAGCCCAATTAACCATGGTAACCCAAGTACTTACATCCCAGATGGCTCAGGGGCAGGCTGTAGATCCTGCATTGCTCAATGCCCTCGTCCCGCTGCAATCTCAACAACACCGGAAAAGCAGCGTGGCTTCCTCTCAGCAGGTGGATGATACGTCTCCGACGTATCGATAATTTCTTGTGTTCCATGCCACATTATTGATGATATCTACATGTTTTATGCACACTTTATGTCATATTCGTGCATTTTCTGGAACTAACCTATTAACAAGATGCCGAAGAGCCGATTCTTTGTTTCTGCTTTTGGTTTCAGAAATCCTACTAAAGAAATATTCTTGAAATTGGACGAAATCAACGCCCAGGGTCCTATTTTGCCACGAAGCTTCCAGAAGACCGAAGAGGAGACGAAGTGGGGCCACGAGGTGGCCAAACCATAGGGCGGCGCGGCCCAGGCCTTGGCCGCGCCGACCTATAGTGTGGGCCCCTCGTGTGGCCCCCTGACCTGCCCTTCCGCCTACAAATAGCCTCCGTCGCGAAACCCCCAGTACCGAGAGCCACGATACGGAAAACCTTACTGAGACGCCGCTGCCGCCAATCCCATCTTGGGGGATTCTGGAGATCTCCTCCGGCACCCTGCCGGAGAGGGGATTCATCTCCCGGAGGACTCTTCACCGCCATGGTCGCCTCCGGAGTGATGAGTGAGTAGTTCACCCCTGGACTATGGGTCCATAGCAGTAGCTAGATGGTTGTCTTCTCCTCATTGTGCGTCATTGTTGGATCTTGTGAGCTGCCTAACATGATCAAGATCATCTATCTGTAATACTATATGTTGTGTTTGTCGGGATCCGATGGATAGAGAATACTATGTTATGTTAATTATCAAGTTATTACCTATGTGTTGTTTATGATCTTGCATGCTCTCCGTTATTAGTAGAGGCTCTGGCCAAGTTTTTGCTCTTAACTCCAAGAGGGAGTATTTATGGTCGATAGTGGGTTCATGCCTCCATTGAATCTGGGACAGTGACAGAAAGTTCTAAGGTTGTGGATGTGCTGTTGCTACTAGGGATAAAACATTGATGCTATGTCTAAGGATGTAGTTATTGATTACATTACGCACCATACTTAATGCAATTGTCTGTTGTTTTGCAACTTAATACTGGAAGGGGTTCGGATGATAACCTGAAGGTGGACTTTTTAGGTATAGATGCATGCTGGATAGCGGTCTATGTACTTTGTCGTAATGCCCAATTAAATCTCACTATATTTATGATGACATGTATGTGCATTGTTATGCCCTCTCTATTTGTCAATTGCCCGACTGTAATTTGTTCACCCAACATGCTTTTATCTTATGGGAGAGACACCTCTAGTGAACTGTGGACCCCGGTCCTATTCTTTACATCGCATACAATCTACTGCAATACTTGTTTTACTGTTTTCTGCAAACAATCATCTTCCACACAATACGGTTAATCCTTTGTTACAGCAAGCCGGTGAGATTGACAACCTCACTGTTTCGTTGGGGCAAAGTACTTTGGTTGTGTTGTGCAGGTTCCACGTTGGCGCCGGAATCTCTGGTGTTGCGCCGCACTACATCCCGCCGCCATCAACCTTCAACGTGCTTCTTGACTCCTACTGGTTCGATTAAACCTTGGTTTCTTACTGAGGGAAACTTACCGCTGTGCGCATCACACCTTCCTCTTGGGGTTCCCAACGGACGTGTCAACTACACGCATCAAGCAAATTTCTGGCGCCGTTGCCGGGGAGATCAAGACACGCTGCAAGGGGTGTCTCCACTTCCCAATCTCTTTACTTTGTTTTCGTCTTGCTTTATTTTATTTACTACTTTGTTTGCTGCATTATATCAAAACACAAAAAAATTAGTTGCCAGCTTTACTTTATTTACTGCCTTGTTCTCTATATCAAAAACACAAAAAAATTAATTACTTGCATTTACTTTATCTAGTTTGCTTTATTTACTGTTGCTAAAATGGGTACTCCTGAAAACACTAAGTTGTGTGACTTCACAACCACAAATAATAATGATTTCTTATGCACACCTATTGCTCCACCTGCTACTACAGCAGAATTCTTTGAAATTAAACCTGCTTTACTGAATCTTGTTATGCGAGAGCAATTTTCTGGTGTTAGTTCTGATGATGCTGCTGCCCATCTTAATAATTTTGTTGAACTATGTGAATTGCAAAAGTATAAGGATGTAGATGGTGACATTATAAAATTAAAATTGTTTCCTTTCTCATTAAGAGGAAGAGCTAAAGATTGGTTGCTATCTCTGCCTAAGAATAGTATTGATTCGTGGACTAAATGCAAGGATGCTTTTATTGGTAGATATTATCCCCCTGCTAAAATTATATCTTTGAGAAGTAGCATAATGAATTTTAAACAATTGGATACTGAACATGTTGCACAAGCATGGGAAAGAATGAAATCTTTGGTTAAAAATTGCCCAACCCATGGACTGACTACTTGGATGATCATCCAAACCTTTTATGTAGGACTGAATTTTTCTTCGCGGAACCTATTGGATTCAGCTGCTGGAGGTACCTTTATGTCCATCACTCTTGGTGAAGCAACAAAGGTTCTTGATAATATGATGATCAATTACTCTGAATGGCACACGGAAAGAGCTCCACAAGGTAAGAAGGTAAATTCTGTCGAAGAAACCTCTTCCTTGAGTGATAAGATTGATGCTATTATGTCTATGCTTGTGAATGATAGGACTCATGTTGATCCTAATAATGTTCCGTTAGCTTCATTGGTTGCCCAAGAAGAACATGTTGATGTAAACTTCATTAAAAATAATAATTTCAACAACAATGCTTATCGGAACAATTCTAGTAATAACTATAGGCCATATCCTTATAATAATGGTAACGGTTATGCTAATTCTTATGGGAATTCTTACAATAATAATAGGAACACACCCCCTGGACTTGAAGCTATGCTTAAAGAATTTATTAGTACAAAAACTGCCTTTAACAAATCTGTTGAGGAAAAACTCAATAAAATTGATATTCTCGCTTCTAAGGTTGATAGTCTTGCCTCTGATGTTGATCTTTTGAAATCGAAAGTTATGCCTAATAGGGATATTGAAAATAAAATTGTTACTACAGCAAATGCCATCCAAGTTAGAATTAATGAGAATATAAGATTAATGACTGAATTGCGTGCTAGGTGGGATAGAGAAGAAAATGAAAAACTAGCTAAAGAGAAAAATGTAGCTAAAGTTTGGACTATTACCACCACAAGTAATGTTGATTCTTCACATGTTGCTGCACCTCCTACTATTAATGGTAAAATAATTGGTGTTGGCAATGTTTCTACTCCTAGTGCAAAGCGTACAAAACTGCCTGAAATTGCTAAAACT
Source organism: Lolium perenne (assembly GCF_019359855.2). Lineage (NCBI taxonomy): Eukaryota > Viridiplantae > Streptophyta > Magnoliopsida > Poales > Poaceae > Lolium > Lolium perenne. Next base: position 243,107,135 of record NC_067244.2, on the reverse strand, counting down.
GCTGAAATTGCTTGTGATAAAGCTGCTGAAATTTTTTCCAACCTTGGGGATGATGATCCCATTGCTGTAGCTCATAATGATTTAGATTTTGATGATTGCCACATCTCTGAAGTTATAAAGTTCTTACAAAAACTTGCTAAGAGTCCCAATGCTAGCGCTGTAAACTTGGCTTTCACAAAACATATTACAAATGCTCTCATAAAAGCTAGAGAAGAGAAACTAAAACTTGAAACTTCTATTCCTAGAAAGTTATAGGATGGTTGGGAACCCATCATTAAAATGAGGGTCAATGATTTTGATTGTAATGCTTTATGTGATCTTGGTGCAAGTATTTCTGTTATGCCTAAGAAAGTCTATGATATGCTTGACTTGCCACCATTGAAAAATTGTTATTTGGATGTTAATCTCGCTGATAATGCTAAAAAGAAACCTTTGGGGAGAGTTGATAATGTTCATATTATGGTTAACAATAACCTTGTCCCCGTTGATTTTGTTGTCTTGGATATTGAATGCAATGCATCTTGCCCCATTATATTGGGAAGACCTTTTCTTCGAACCGTTGGTGCTACTATTGATATGAAGGAAGGTAATATTAAATATCAATTTCCTCTCAAGAAAGGTATGGAACACTTCCCTAGAAAGAGAATGAAGTTACCTTATGATTCTATTATTAGAACAAATTATGATGTTGATGCTTCGTCTCTTGATGTTACTTGATTTACACTTTCTGCGCCTAGCTGAAAGGCGTTAAAGAAAAGCGCTTATGGGAGACAACCCATGTTTTTACTACAGTATTTTTGTTTTATATTTGAGTCTTGGAAGTTGTTTACTACTGTAGCAACCTCTCCTTATCTTAGTTTTGTGTTTTGTTGTGCCAAGTAAAGTCTTTGATAGTAAAGTTCATACTAGATTTGGATTACTGCGCAGTTTCAGATTTCTTTGCTGTCACGAATTTCGACCCGCCTCCCTGTAGGTAGCTCAGAAAATTAAGCCAATTTACGTGCGTGATCCTCAGATATGTACGCAACTTTCATTCAATTTGGTCATTTTCATTTGAGCAAGTCTGGTGCCTCAATAAAATCCATCTTTACGGACTGTTCTGTTTTGATAGATTCTGCCTTTTATTTCGCATTGCCTCTTTTGCTATGTTGGATGAATTTCTTTGATCCATTAATGTCCAGTAGCTTTATGCAATGTCCAGAAGTGTTAAGAATGATTGTGTCACCTCTGAACATGTTAATTTTTATTGTCCACTAACCCTCTAATGAGTTGTTTCGAGTTTGGTGTGGAGGAAGTTTTCAAGGATCAAGAGAGGAGTATGATGCAATATGATCAAGGAGAGTGAAAGCTCTAAGCTTGGGGATGCCCCGGTGGTTCAACCCTGCATATTCTAAGAAGACTCAAGCGTCTAAGCTTGGGGATGCCCAAGGCATCCCCTTCTTCATCGACAACATTATCAGGTTCCTCCCCTGAAACTATATTTTTATTCCGTCACATCTTATGTGCTTTGCTTGGAGCGTCGGTTTGTTTTTGTTTTTATTTTTGTTTGAATAAAATGGATCCTAGCATTCACTGTATGGGAGAGAGACACGCTCCGCTGTTGCATATGGACAAGTATGTCCTTAGTTTCTACTCATAGTATTCATGGCGAAGTTTCTTCTTCGTTAAATTGTTATATGGTTGGAATGTGAAAATGCTACATGTAGTAATTCTAAAATGTCTTGAATAATTTGATACTTGGCAATTGTTGTGCTCATGTTTAAGCTCTTGCATCATATACTTTGCACCCATTAATGAAGAAACACCTAGAGCTTGCTAATTTGGTTTGCATATTTGGTTTCTCTAAAGTCTAGATAATTTCTAGTACTGAGTTTTGAACAACAAGGAAGACGGTGTAGATTCTTATAATGTTTATAATATGTCTTTTATGTGAGTTTTGCTGCACCGCTTCATCCTTGTGTTTGTTTCAAATAGCCTTGCTAGCCTAAACCTTGTATCGAGAGGGAATACTTCTCATGCATCCAAAATACTTGAGCCAACCACTATGCCATTTGTGTCCACCATACCTACCTACTACATGGTATTTCTCCGCCATTCCAAAGTAAATTGCTTGAGTGCTACCTTTAAAATTCCATCATTCACCTTTGCAATATATAGCTCATGGGACAAATAGCTTAAAAACTATTGTGGTATTGAATATGTACTTATGCACTTTATCTCTTATTAAGTTGCTTGTTGTGCGATAACCATGTTTCTGGGGACGCCATCAACTATTGTTTGTTGAATATCATGTGAGTTGCTATGCATGTCCATCTTGTCTGAAGTAAGAGAGATCTACCACCTTAATGGTTGGAGCATACATATTGTTAGAGAAGAACAATGGGCCGCTAACTAAAGCCATGATTCATGGTGGAAGTTTCAGTTTTGGACATATATCCTCAATCTCATATGAGAATAATAATTGTTGCCACATGCTTATGCATTAAAGAGGAGTCCATTATCTGTTGTCCATGTTGTCCCGGTATGGATGTCTAAGTTGAGAATAATCAAAAGCGAGAAATCCAAAATGTGAGCTTTCTCCTTAGACCTTTGTACAGGCGGCATGGAGGTACCCCATTGTGACACTTGGTTAAAACATGTGTATTGCGATGATCCGGTAGTCCAAGCTAATTAGGACAAGGTGCGGGCACTATTAGTATACTATGCATGAGGCTTGCAACTTGTAAGATATAATTTACATAACTCATATGCTTTATTACTACCGTTGACAAAATTGTTTCATGTTTTCAAAATAAAAGCTCTAGCACAAATATAGCAATCAATGCTTTCCTCTTTGAAGGACCATTCTTTTTACTTTTATGTTGAGTCAGTTCACCTATTTCTCTCCACCTCAAGAAGCAAACACTTGTGTGAACTGTGCATTGATTCCTACATACTTGCATATTGCACTTATTATATTACTCTATGTTGACGATTATCCATGAGATATACATGTTATAAGTTGAAAGCAACCGCTGAAACTTAATCTTCCTTTGTGTTGCTTCAACACCTTTACTTTGAATTATTGCTTTATGAGTTAACTCTTATGCAAAACTTATTGATGCTTGTCTTGAAGTACTATTCATGAAAAGTCTTTGCTTTATGATTCACTTGTTTACTCATGTCATTACCATTGTTTTGATCGCTGCATTCATTACATATGTTTACAAATAGTATGATCAAGGTTATGATGGCATGTCACTCCAGAAATTATCTTTGTTATCGTTTTACACCTTCGGGACGAGCAGAACTAAGCTTGGGGATGCTGATACGTCTCCGACGTATCGATAATTTCTTGTGTTCCATGCCACATTATTGATGATATCTACATGTTTTATGCACACTTTATGTCATATTCGTGCATTTTCTGGACTAACCTATTAACAAGATGCCGAAGAGCCGATTCTTGTCGTTTACTGCTGTTTTGGTTTTGAAATCCTAGTAAAGAAATATTCTCGGAATTGGACGAAATCAACGCCCGGGGTCCTATTTTGCCACGAAGCTTCCAGAAGACCGAAGAGGAGACGAAGTGGGGCCACGAGGTGGCCAAACCATAGGCGGCGCGGCCCGTGCCTTGGCCGCGCCGACCTATAGTGTGGGCCCTCGTGTGGCCCCCGACCTGCCCTTCCGCCTACAAATAGCCTCCGTCGCGAAACCCCGGTGTGAGAGCCACGATACGGAAAACCTTACTGAGACACCGCTGCCGCCAATCCCATCTCGGGGGATTCTGGAGATCTCCTCCGGCACCCTGCCGGAGAGGGGATTCATCTCCCGGAGGACTCTTCACCACTATGGTCGAGTGATGAGTGAGTAGTTCACCCCTGGAGTATGGGTCCATAGCAGTAGCTAGATGGTTGTCTTCTCCTCATTGTGCGTCATTGTTGGATCTTGTGAGCTGCCTAACATGATCAAGATCATCTATCTGTAATACTATATGTTGTGTTTGTCGGGATCCGATGGATAGAGAATACTATGTTATGTTAATTATCAAGTTATTACCTATGTGTTGTTTATGATCTTGCATGCTCTCCGTTATTAGTAGAGGCTCTGGCCAAGTTTTTGCTCTTAACTCCAAGAGGGAGTATTTATGCTCGATAGTGGGTTCATGCCTCCATTGAATCTGGGACAGTGACAGAAAGTTCTAAGGTTGTGGATGTGCTGTTGCTACTAGGGATAAAACATTGATGCTATGTCTAAGGATGTAGTTATTGATTACATTACACACCATACTTAATGCAATTGTCTGTTGTTTTGCAACTTAATACTGGAAGGGGTTCGGATGATAACCTGAAGGTGGACTTTTTAGGCATAGATGCATGCTGGATAGCGGTCTATGTACTTTGTCGTAATGCCCAATTAAATCTCACTATATTTATCATGACATGTATGTGCATTGTTATGCCCTCTCTATTTGTCAATTGCCCGACTGTAATTTGTTCACCCAACATGCTTTTATCTTATGGGAGAGACACCTCTAGTGAACTGTGGACCCCGGTCCTATTCTTTACATCGCATACAATCTACTGGAATACTTGTTTTACTGTTTTCTGCAAACAATCATCTTCCACACAATACGGTTAATCCTTTGTTACAGCAAGCCGGTGAGATTGACAACCTCACTATTTCGTTGGGGCAAAGTACTTTGGTTGTGTTGTGCAGGTTCCACGTTGGCGCCGGAATCTCTGGTGTTGCGCCGCACTACATCCCGCCGCCATCAACCTTCAACGTGCTTCTTGACTCCTACTGGTTCGATTAAACCTTGGTTTCTTACTGAGGGAAACTTGCCGCTGTGCGCATCACACCTTCCTCTTGGGGTTCCCAACGGACGTGTCAACTACACGCATCAGTGGATAATGATGATGATGACTAGGTGGTCGAGCCTCCTCGCTACCCCCCCCCCCCCCGTGGATGATCTCACTGAGAGCCGTCCTTGTGAGCTGCATGTTAAAGTTTTCAACCTATCCTTCAAGGCGGCGGTCGGCATCCTCTTACCTACAAGATCTTACCTTTGCCGTCCGGTCCAAGACGACTTTCCTGTTGTGATGGTGGATGAAGTGTTGAGAGATTATGAGGGGTTGGTGCTTGAGCACCCTGCAGGTGAAGATGGGGAAATCAAAGAACTGGGAGAAGCCCGTAGAACCACCGTGCAATGGCGGAAGGAGAACATTGTGTTTCCAGGTGAGAAGCCACCAAGCGGGCCACCTCCTCCGCCTCCTCCGCCACCTGCGCAGTCTCCTCCGCGTGATGATTCTCCTCTGCACGATGATGATTCCCCTGTGCATGAGCAGTCTCCTCCGCGTGAGAATACTCCGCCGCCTCCTCCTCCTCCTCGTCAGGAGACTCCGCCGCCTCCACCTAAGCAAAAGAGGAAGCTAACCGCGGCACCTCCTACAGCTCCGAAGAGATCATCAACTCCGATGAGGGCACAGACTCCAGAGTTGTTACCACATGAGCAGACTGAAGAGCAAAAGGCGTTTCTTGCGCCGAAGAAGATGTTTATTCCACCGCATACAGTGAAGCACTTTGCCGAGACGAGAATGAAGAGATCTGAGCTGAGAGCTGATTATGACCGCTCTCTTGGACAGTCCTCTAGAGCGAACAAAGAAGCAAAAAAAGTCGCCCAGCTTGGACAGCAGGACATTCAGGCCGTAGCCCACTTCGTCGTGGAGCCCTATCATGATCCAGAGACGGCATCGATGATCGAACGGGATGCTAGAGCTCAGGGAGCATCAGTTGAGTACGAAGATTACTATCCAACGGCTCAAGTGGTAAACAAGTATAAATACGGAAAAGATCTCGTCAAACCTAGCGAGCTCGCGCGTCTAGGGACTCAGATGCGAAGGTTGCATGACTGGTACCTGAAAGCCTGTCGAAGAGGTGATCGCTACCTCACGGTGTATCTTAGAGATGAGCATTACTTCCGGGGGGTCGAGGAGATAAACCTTGAGTTAGAAGAACTGTTTCAGTTATTCAATCAAGACACCCTCGACAAAGCTGTCATCAGTTGCTACTGCCTGTAAGTGATTTATTTATGTAATTAAGTCTGTAGCTCAGCGCTCATTCATTTGCACTAACAATTATCCTCACTATATTCTTTGTGTACGCTATACATTTAATTATGCAGAATGAAGAAGCTTGAATACAAAAGAGGCAAGCTCCTACCGCTGGGGTTCATAGACCCAGACACAGTTCATGAAGTTACGGTTCGAGACTTCCCCAAGGACACAGAGGACAACATGTTAATGTTTTTAGTGAAGCAAGCAAACAAAGAGGATATATTCTTTCCCTACAACTTCTAGTGAGTGTTATATATAACATACATTATGCTTGTGCACCTTGCACTTTATTCTCGTAATCATTGAGCTATGCTTGTGCAGATTCCACTTTATTCTCCTAATCATTGATCTTCACAAAGGAGTCGTAAATGTAATGGACTCGAAACGTAAAGAATATGCGGAATGGGCGAACATGGCTGCCATCCTCCAGAGGTAATTTCAATCAATTTCGTATTGGCATCTTCATCTGTTCTAATTCGACGATATCATCAACTAATCAATAACTCATTTACTCATTATTTCTTGTCGGGCAGGGCCTGGAAACGGTTCATCACTACTGTTCCGGGTACATGGAAACCGGAGCTTACATTTCAAGATTACCCTGTAAGTAGTACTATATATCTATGTCTATGAAACTCTATATTTATGATATTTACTTTCAATACGATGCTTGATTATTAGTTTGATCGAACTATTTTTTCGTAAAGTGTATGAGGCAGGAACCCGGAAATAACTTATGTGGATACTACATCTGCACCTTCATTTGTGACATGGCCTGTCCCAAGGGTGGGGATGCCCGTATACACCACACTCGTGTACGATAACAAATTCTCACAATTATCTTAATTAGTACCATCTATTGTATTGAGTTCCATTCATATATATTGATGATCTCCTTTTTTAAATATAGATGAAACGCCTGCGGGACACTCTCATAACGGAGGATCAAATACGAGCAATTCAAGAGGAAATCGCGGGATTCTTTCTTACCGAGGTCATTACCCCAGGTGGAGAGCACTATAGGAAAGTCATAGCTATGTGTTGAGCAACTTTGTAGAAGCTAATAGATTTAGTAAAGAGATCCGACTTTATGTTGTAAATATGCATGCATTACGTGTACTGTTGACGATGTCTATATATATTCACGACGATTTTTTGTGCTTTGTTGAACGATATATATGCATTGCTGAAACTCTGCCGGGCCCTGTTTCTCTGCCGCGGCAGAGAAACGCCCTGTTTCTCTGCCGCGGCAGAGAAACGCTGCTCCACCCTAAACCTGTGCCGCGACAGAGAAATAGCAATTCTCTGCCGCGGCAGAGAAACACAGGCCCGGTTCGTACCATGAACCGGGACCAAAGGCCATCCACTGCGAGCTCCCTGGCCACACCACGTGGCACAGCCTTTAGGCCCGGTGCAACTTTGAACCGGGACTAAAGGGGGGACCCTTTAGTCCCGCCTTATTGGTCCCGGTTTGGAAACCGGGACTAAAGGCCCAAATGGACCGGGCCTATAGCCCCGTTTTCCACTAGTGTTATGCCCACCCAAAGCTTGTCGGGGTCGTGCCATTCAAACCAAGGTCACCCCAACCGAAGAGCCCTCGCAAAATTTTGGAGTTGAAGAATGCCCAAGCCTCCAAGATGAGTTGGCCTACAAACCGCTTCCTAATTTAACTTGTATTTGCCCCTGGAGACCTCTCTAGTCCCGGCCCATTGGGAAGAACGTTCAATCTTGTTCATGGTGTCAAAGCAGTCTGGTGGGATGTTGAGATGAGTAAGGTGGAAGATCGCTTGTGACGTGAGGATGGATTTGACAATGGCTCCCCTACCGACCGCGATGATGTTCTTACCATCCCAAGTGACAAGTTTCCTGGGCATCTTACCCTCAAGGGGATGGATTTTCCATAAAAAATACCACCTTTTGAGGTTCTCCTTGGTCAATGGTATGAAGCCAAAAGACATTGCACCCCACATCTATGAGGTTGTTGGGGTTCGTAGCAGAAAAAAATCTAACTAACGCACACCAGGTGCCCATGATCTATCTACGATGTAATGTTGTAACGGAGATGATATCGGTTACATACCTCGTGTAGACCGATAGTTGTTACTGTTCCCCTAGAACATGGTCGATGTAGTTGTACTCGTCGCTGACCTCAGGGTCGAGTAGCAGTCCTCTCCACGACGTCGAGTGCCCCAAGCGCTCCACCTCGAGGTTTCGCACACATGTGGTGCTCAATGACGCTCCTGCCCCAGATCCAGCAGGGGTTGCGGAAGTTGATTTTCTGAATCCGGATCCTAGTTGCGCTCCCGCATACTGGGTGGAGTTGTCTCCCGCCCTGCGCAGTTCTTCGGGGAACCGCGCAGAGAAAAAACTAGAGAGAGAGACTTATCTATTTTATTGTATGTATATTTCTCCCCACCTAACCTCTATATATAGTGGGCAAGGGGTGTACTTGACTTCGTGGCTTGGCAATGTGGGATAAAAGAAAGGGGGAAGGAAGGGGTGGTGCGCCAGACGGCCTACCTTGGGTTGTGCGCCCCCTCCTTGTCCCAGCTTGTCGGGCCCCCTTTGGCCCATGGGGTGGCCGGCCACCTCTTCCTCATGGGCCCCTTTCCATATGGGGCCCAATTAAGGTAGAGAGGCCTTTTAATTAATAAAATCATATTTTTAATTAATTAAATATATTAACTCATCCAATTACCATATTTAAACATAATACACCATTGCCATAAATCCGAGAGACCTCTCGAATCACTCCGAACATTCTTTGGGCACTCATAAACCATTTTCGTCACTCTCTCTATCTCCTATGGATCCAAAACTATCTTAGTTTTGTTGAACCCTTAAGTGTGTTACCCTACGGTTCGAGAACTATGCAGACATGATCGAGACGCTTCTTTGATCAATGATCACCAGGGTGTTCTGGATAACAATAATGATCCATGTGATGTGCATTCTACGAAGACATGATCGTCGTGCGAACCATTAGTTGATTTCCATTCCCTTTGTTCCTTCGATACCAACACTTGTCCGAGATATGGTCGTCGGTATAATCATACCTAGTTCGATCTCTATACTGACCAGGCTATTCACACTAGTAGGAAAGGCATATAGATGATATCTTAATTTTGTGGCGCACTAGTCAAATATGCGCCACAGAAAGTTGTTTTGTGGCGCACCAGACTCTGTTCGCCACAAAAATAGCTTATTTTTGTGGCGCACCAAGAGTCCATGCGCCACAGAAACTAGGTGGGGCCCACACCCTGCCACCCCCAATCATTGGTTTCACTATTTCTATGGCGCACTGCACTTGATGCGCCACAGAAATAACATATTCTGTGGCGCACTAGCCTCGGTGCGCCATAGAAATAACGTGTTCTGTGGCGCACTGGCGCGGGTGCACCACAGAAATAACCCCTCCTATATCATGTCGTACCCCCTCCCTCACCCGTACCACTCTCTCCCCTCTCCCTACTGCCGTGCGCCGCCGCCTTCCATGGCGAGCGCTGCCGTCGCCGCCGCCTTCCTCCGCGAGGGCCGTGATGTCTACGCCCCCTCCTTTTCCTGTAGACAGTGTTGGGCCTCCAAGAGCAGAGGTTTGTAGGACAGCAGCAAGTTTTCCCTTAAGTGGATCACCCAAGGTTTATCGAACTCAGGGAGGAAGAGGTCAAAGATATCCCTCTCATGCAACCCTGCAACCACAAAGCAAGAAGTCTCTTGTGTCCCCAACACACCTAATAGGTGCACTAGTTCGGCGAAGAGATAGTGAAATACAGGTGGTATGAATAAGCAGTAGCAACGGCACCAGAAAAGTGCTTTGCCCAGACAAGAAACAAGCAGTAGTAACGCAGTAAAACAAGAACAAGCAGCGATAGCAGTATTTAGGAACAAGGCCTAGGGATCATACTTTCACTAGTGGACACTCTCAACATTGATCACATAACAGAATAGATAAATGCATACTCTACACTCTTGTTGGATGATGAACACCATTGCGTAGGATTACACGAACCCTCAATGCCGGAGTTAACAAGCTCCACAATTCAATGTTCATATTTAAATAACCTTAGAGTGCATGAAAGATCAATACGACTAAACCAAGTACTAACATAGCAAGCACACTGTCACCTTCACGCTATGTAGGAGGAATAGATCACATCAATACTATCATAGCAATAGTTAACTTCATAATCTACAAGAGATCACAATCATAGCCTACGCCAAGTACTAACATGAATGCACACACTGTCACCATTACACCGTGCAGGAGGAATAAACTACTTTAATAACATTACTAGAGTAGCATGCAGATATATTGTGATACAAAACACATTGCAATCATAAAGAGATATAAATAAGCACTTCACTATGCCATTCATAACAGTGAATAAGTATTCTGTGAAATATAGCCTAAGAGACCCACACGGTGCACACACTGTCACCTTTACACACGTGGGACAAGGAGTCTCCGGAGATCACATAAGTAAAATTCACTTGACTAGCATAACGATATCTAGATTACAAGCATCATCATATGAATCTCAATCATGTAAGGCAGCTCATGAGATTATTGTATTGAAGTACATAGGAGAGAGATGAACCACATAGCTACCGGTACAGCCCCGAGCCTCGATGGAGAACTCCTATGTACTTCAATACAATAATCTCCTCCTCATGGGAGACAGCAGCGTTGATGAAGATGGCGGTGGTGTCGATGGAGGAGCCTTCCGGGGGCACTTCCCTGTCCCGGCGGCGTGCCGGAACAGAGACTCATGTCCCCCAGATCTTGGCTTCGCGATGGCGGTGGCTCTGGAAGGTTTCTCGTACCGTGGCTTTTCCGTATCGAGGTTTTAGGTCCAGGGGCTTTATATAGGCGAAGAGGCGGCGTCAGAAGGTCGAAGGGGCGCCGACACTATAGGGGGGCGCGGCCCCCCCTTGGCCGCGCCGGCCTAGGGTTTGGTGGGCCTGTGCCCCCTCTCTGGCGGTTCTCGTGTGTTCTGGATGCTTCCGGGCAAAATAGGAACCTGGGCGTTGATTTCGTCCAATTCCGAGAATATTTCTTTACTAGTATTTCTGAAACCAAAAACAGCAGAAAACAGCAACTGGCACTTCGGCATCTTGTTAATAGGTTAGTTCCAGAAAATGCACGAATATGACATAAAGTGTGCATAAAACATGTAGATATCATCAATAATGTGGCATGGAACATAAGAAATTATCGATACGTCGGAGACGTATCAGCATCCCCAAGCTTAGTTTCTGCTCGTCCCGAGCAAGTAAACGATAAACAAAGATAATTTCTGGAGTGACATGCCATCATAACCTTGATCATACTATTTGTAAAGCATATGTAGTGAATGCAGCGATCAAAACAATGTAAATGACATGAGTAAACAAGTGAATCATATAGCAAAGACTTTTCATGAATAGTACTTCAAGACAAGCATCAATAAGTATTGCATAAGAGTTAACTCATAAAGCAATAATTCAAAGTAAAGGCATTGAAGCAACACATAGGAAGATTAAGTTTCAGCGGTTGCTTTCAACTTATAACATGTATATCTCATGGATATTGTCAACATAGAGTAATATAACAAGTGCAATATGCAAGTATGTAGGAATCAATGCACAGTTCACACAAGTGTTTGCTTCTTGGGATGGAGAGAAATAGGTGAACTGACTCAACATAAAAGTAAAAGAATGGTCCTTCAAAGAGGAAAGCATCGATTGCTATATTTGTGCTAGAGCTTTGATTTTGAAAACAAGAAACAATTTTGTCAACGGTAGTAATAAAGCATATGTGTTATGTAAATTATATCTTACAAGTTGCAAGCCTCATGCATAGTATACTAATAGTGCCCGCACCTTGTCCTAATTAGCTTGGACTACCGGGATCATCGCAATACACATGTTTTAACCAAGTGTCACAAAGGGGTACCTCCATGCCGCCTGTACAAAGGTCTAAGGAGAAAGCTCGCATTTTGGATTTCTCGCTTTTGATTATTCTCAACTTAGACATCCATACCGGGACAACATGGACAACAGATAATGGACTCCTCTTTAATGCATAAGCATGTAGCAACAATTAGTGTTCTCATATGAGATTGAGGATATATGTCCAAAACTGAAACTTCCACCATGATTCATGGTTTTAGTTAGCGGCCCAATGTTCTTCTCTAACAATATGCATGCTCTAACCATTAAGTTGTAGATCTCCCTTACTTCAGACAAGATGGACATGCATAGCAACTCACATGATATTCAACAAAGAGTAGTTGATGGCGTCCCTAGGAATCATGGTTATCGCACAACAAGCAACTTAATAAGAGATAAAGTGCATAAGTACATATTCAATACCACAATAGTTTTTAAGCTATTTGTCCCATGAGCTATATATTGCAAAGGTGAATGATGGAAATTTTAAAGGTAGCACTCAAGCAATTTACTTTGGAATGGCGGAGAAATACCATGTAGTAGGTAGATATGGCGGACACAAATGGCATAGTGGTTGGCTCAAGGATTTTGGATGCATGAGAGGTATTCCCTCTCGATACAAGGTTTAGGCTAGCAAGGTTATTTGAAACAAACACAAGGATGAACCGGTGCAGCAAAACTCACATAAAAGACATATTGTAAACATTATAAGACTCTACACCGTCTTCCTTGTTGTTCAAAACTCAATACTAGATATTATCTAGACTTTAGAGAGACCAAATATGCAAACCAAATTTAGCAAGCTCTAGGTGTTTCTTCATTAATGGGTGCAAAGTATATGATGCAAGAGCTTAAACATGAGCACAACAATTGCCAAGTATCACATTATCCAAGACATTTTACCAATTACTACATGTAGCATTTTCCGTTTCCAACCATATAACAATTAACGAAGCAGTTTCAACCTTCGCCATGAACATTAAAAGCTAAGAACACATGTGTTCATACGAACCAGCGGAGCGTGTCTCTCTCCCACACAAGCATTTATTCAAACAAAACAAAAACAAAAACAAACCGACGCTCCAAGCAAAGCACATAAGATGTGACGGAATAAAAATATAGTTTCAGGGGAGGAACCTGATAATGTTGTCGATGAAGAAGGGGATGCCTTGGGCATCCCCAAGCTTAGATGCTTGAGTCTTCTTGAAATATGCAGGGATGAACCACCGGGGCATCCCCAAGCTTAGACTTTTTCACTCTTCTTGATCATAGTATATCATCCTCCTCTCTTGACCCTTGAAAACTTCCTCCACACCAAACTTAGAACAACTCATTAGAGGGTTAGTGCACAATAAAAATATACATGTTCAGAGGTGACACAATCATTCTTAACACTTCTGGACATTGCCCAAAGCTACTGGAGTTTAATGGAACAAAGAAATCCATCCCACATAGCAAAAGAAGCAATGCGAAATAAAAGGCAGAATCTGTCAAAACAGAACAGTCCGTAAAGATGAATTTTATTGAGGCACCAGACTTGCTCAAATGAAAATGCTCAAATTGAATGAAAGTTGCGTACATATCTGAGGATCACTCACGTAAATTGGCATAATTTTCTGAGTTACCTACAGAGAATTTTTCCCAGATTTGTGACAGCAAAGAAATCTGTTTCTGCGCAGTAATCCAAATCTAGTATGAACTTTTCTATCAACGACTTTACTTGGCACAACAAAACACTAAACTAAGATAAGGAGAGGTTGCTACAGTAGTAAACAACTTCCAAGACACAAAATAAAAACAAAGTACTGTAGCAAAATAACACATGGGTTATCTCCCAAGAAGTTCTTTCTTTATAGCCATTAAGATGGGCTCAGCAGTTTTAATGATGCACTCGCAAGAAATAGTATTTGAAGCAAAAGAGAGCATCAAGAGGCAAATTCAAAACAAATTTAAGTCTAACATGCTTCCTATGAAAAGGAATCTTGTAAATAAACAAGTTCAAGAAGCATAATGCAACAAGCATAGAAAGATAAAACAAGTGTAGCTTCAAAAATTTCAGCACATAGAGAGGTGTTTTAGTAACATGAAAATTTCTACAACCATATTTTCCTCTCTCATAATAACTTTCAGTAGTGTCATGAGCAAACTCAACAATATAACTATCACATAAAGCATTCTTATCATGAGTCTCATACATAAAATTATTACTCTCCACATGAGCATAGTCAATTTTATTAGTTGTAGTGGGAGCAAATTCAACAAAGTAGCTATCATTATTATTCTCATCATCAAATATAGGAGGCATATTGTAATCATAATCAAATTTATCCTCCATAACAGGTGGTAACAAAAGACTACTATCATTATAATCATCATAAATGGGAGGCAAAGTATCATCAAAGTAAATTTCCTCCTCAATGCTTGGGGGACTAAAAAGATCATGCTCATCAAAACCAGCTTCCCCAAGCTTAGAATTTTCCATAGCATTAGCAACAATAGTGTTCAAAGCATTCATATTAATAACATTCCCATTAGCATGCATATAAAGTTCCATGGGTTTTTTAATTCTCTCTTCAAACACATCATGTCCTAATTCAAGATAAAGTTCATAAAGATCTCTCATATTTTTGTTGTTTTCCATTATGCCTAACTAGTGTAAACAAGAAACAAAAAGTTGCAATTGCAGGATCTAAAGGAAATAGCTTCGAGTACTTACAATGGCGGAAAATAGCTTAGTAGCCGAGATCCGGAGTGTGAGTACCTTTTACCTTTCCTCCCCGGCAACGGCGCCGTAAAAATAGCTTGATGTCTACGCCCCCTCCTTTTCCTGTAGACAGTGTTGGGCCTCCAAAGAGCAGAGGTTTGTAGGACAGCAGCAAGTTTTCCCTTAAGTGGATCACCCAAGGTTTATCGAACTCAGGGAGGAAGAGGTCAAAGATATCCCTCTCATGCAACCCTGCAACCACAAAGCAAGAAGTCTCTTGTGTCCCCAACACACCTAATAGGTGCACTAGTTCGGCGAAGAGATAGTGAAATACAGTGGTATGAATAAGCAAGAGCAACGGCACCGTAAAAGTGCTTTGCCCAGACAAGAAAACAAGCGTAGTAACGCAGAGTAGTAACGCAAAGAAACAAGTAAACAAGCAGCGATAGCAGTATTTAGGAACAAGGCCTAGGGATCATACTTTCACTAGTGGACACTCTCAACATTGATCACATAACAGAATAGATAAATGCATACTCTACACTCTTGTTGAATGATGAACACCATTGCGTAGGATTACACGAACCCTCAATGCCGGAGTTAACAAGCTCCACAATTCAATGTTCATATTTAAATAACCTTAGAGTGCATGAAAGATCAATACGACTAAACCAAGTACTAACATAGCATGCACACTGTCACCTTCACGCTATGTAGGAGGAATAGATCACATCAATACTATCATAGCAATAGTTAACTTCATAATCTACAAGAGATCACAATCATAGCCTACGCCAAGTACTAACACGGATGCACACACTGTCACCATTACACCGTGCAGGAGGAATAAACTACTTTAATAACATTACTAGAGTAGCATGCAGATATATTGTGATACAAAACACATTGCAATCATAAAGAGATATAAATAAGCACTTCACTATGCCATTCATAACAGTGAATAAGTATTCTGTGAAATATAGCCTAAGAGACCCACACGGTGCACACACTGTCACCTTTACACACGTGGGACAAGGAGTCTCCGGAGATCACATAAGTAAAATTCACTTGACTAGCATAACGACATCTAGATTACAAGCATCATCATATGAATCTCAATCATGTAAGGCAGCTCATGAGATTATTGTATTGAAGTACATAGGAGAGAGATGAACCACATAGCTACCGGTACAGCCCCGAGCCTCGATGGAGAACTACTCCCTCCTCATGGGAGACAGCAGCGTTGATAAAGATGGCGGTGGTGTCGATGGAGGAGCCTTCCGGGGGCACTTCCCCGTCCCGGCGGCGTGCCGGAACAGAGACTCCTGTCCCCCAGATCTTGGCTTCGCGATGGCGGCGGCTCTGGAAGGTTTCTCGTACCGTGGCTTTTCCGTATCGAGGTTTTAGGTCCAGGGGCTTTATATAGGCGAAGAGGCGGCGTCAGAAGGTCGAAGGGGCGCCGACACTATAGGGGGGCGCGGGCCCCCCCCTTGGCCGCGCCGGCCTAGGGTTTGGTGGGCCTGTGCCCCCTCTCTGGCGGTTCTCGTGTGTTCTGGATGCTTCCGGGCAAAATAGGAACCTGGGCGTTGATTTCGTCCAATTCCGAGAATATTTCTTTACTAGGATTTCTGAAACAAAAAACAGCAGAAAACAACAACTGGCACTTCGGCATCTTGTTAATAGGTTAGTTCCAGAAAATGCACGAATATGACATAAAGTGTGCATAAAACATGTAGATATCATCAATAATGTGGCATGGAACATAAGAAATTATCGATACGTCGGAGACGTATCAGGCCGCATGCCGCCATGCTCCACCCATCCCCGCCACCAGCAGCACAAGCCGCTGCGGCATGGAGGAGGAGGGGCCGGCGCCGCGTCAAGGTGGAGGAGCCGCCGCCGCATCAAGGTGGAGGAGCCGCCGCGTCAAGGTGGAGGAGCCGCCGCGACCTCCACCCCTGCCGTCATCGTCAGTGAGCTTTCTCCCCTCCCCTCCCTCTTCCTCTCCCGCGCGAGCACAACGTGCTCGATGAAATGCCGTCGTCGTCGGTGATGCCCTGGTTCGATCCCCTCATAGGAATTTGATGCTACTAGTTCATTTAAATGCATGAAATGCTACTGGTTCATTTGTTGTGCTCAGTGAGGTTAACTGTTAATCTTGATGGCTTATTGCTACTGGTTCATTTGTTGTGCTCAGTGAGGTTAACTGGTTCATAATTTAAATGCATGAAATGCTACTGGTGGGCTTGTATACATACATATTTATAGTTGCTTTACTGCTGCTAGGTTTCTCTTGGTTGGCCTGGGATTAGTTTTCTGGACCCAAGTAATTCTCTGTTGGGGGTATATAATTGTGGTGCCCCTGTTTGGATGATTTTATTCATCCACACATATTTTTCTTGTTGTAATAAATTGATGACCCATTTAACTCATGGTTGGTTTAAGCAATGAGATAAAAGTGATGTTGCCTGATGATTTACTTGATGGATTCTTGTGAGCTTATGGTATGCTTATAATGCTCTGATTAGTGGGGAATGCTTACTGGATCATGTGCATATAGTTCATATAGTTCCCTAAAAATAAAGAATGCTCCCTGGCCAGATGGTGTTGGAGTGTTGGAACTGCTGTGATTTTTCTTGAGCTTGGTTAAACTGATAAGAACAACAGCTATGCTTGATGTCTTACCTCAGCCAATGATGCAAAGGCTGAGGCAAAAACTTGGATAAGAACATATACTAAAATGTGTGATTTAAATGGCATGCTTATGATGGTTGCACTCAGCCAATGATGCAAAGGCTGGGCAAAAACTGATAAGAACAACAGCTATGCTTGATGTCTTAGCTCAGCCAATGATGCAAAGGCTGAGGTAAAAACTTGGATAAGAACAGATACTAAAATGTGTGATTTAAATGGCATGCTTATGATGGTTGCACTCAGCCAATGATGCAAAGGCTGATGCAAAAACTGATAAGAACAACAGCTATGCTTGATGTCTTAGCTCAGCCAATGATGCAAAGGCTGAGGCAAAAACTTGGATAAGAACAGATACTAAAATGTGTAATTTAAATGGCATGCTTATGATGGTTGCACTCAGCCAATGATGCAAATGCTGAGGCAAAAACTGATAAGAACAACAGCTACTTGTCTCTTATTTGAGTTGGCACTTCTTAATTGCATTTGCCGATGATTAGACTGTTTGGCCACTCGTACACTCGGGGGTAGCGCCAACGAGCCTGGTGTGATGGCACAAATATCAATCTCTTATGCATCCTACTTGGTCTCACTGACGCCATCCCTGAATGTTAATATTTGTTTTGAACAACAAAGTATGAGGCATTCCATTTAGTTCATACTAGCTACTTCTTAATTGCATTGGCCTTTCTTCCATTCTAGTGCCAATGATTAAAATGCTTGGTCACTTGTACACTCTGGGGTGGAGCCAGTGAGCCTGGTGCGATGGCACAAATATCAATCTCTTGTGCATCCTACCTGGTCTCGCTGACTCCATCCCGGAATGTTTTGACCAACAATGTATGAGGCATCACCACAAACAATTCGCCGATGATTAGAATGGTTGATCACTACACTCAGGGGCATGCTATTTAGTTGATACTACTTGGCTCGTATTTGAGTTGGACTTATTTGTTTATTTTGGTCTTTTTTCGAGATAGCGCCGATGATTAAAATATTTGGTTACCGAACACTTGGGGGTGGCGTAAGTGAGCCTGGTAAGATAGCATAAATATCAATCTCTTGTGCATCAGACTTGGTCTCACTTACGCCATCCCTAAATGTTAATATTTGTGTTGACCAACAATGTATGAGGCATTTATTCCATTTCTCTTGTGCATCGGACTTGGACTTGGTCTCACTTTCTTCTATTTTAATCAGAGGAGGAACCAGATGAAGTCCCTGATGCAAGCGAGCCTGGCGGGTAGAGAGGAGGGAGCAAAGGAGGAACCGGATGAAGACCGCTTTGTATCTCGAAATGGTGAAATTTGTAGGAATTAAGAGTTGTATGTAAAACATTTGACACTTGCCACTATATATGTATCTCGATCGGGCTCTAAGTAATGTGATGATGATGTCTATGTTATATCTGTGCAATGTACATGCTATTTATATTACATCTGCAATTGTATATAATATGTATAATATATGTATATTGATGTGTATAATCTGTATGTGTATGGAAGGCAGCACAAAATCTTGTATAATACGAGCAATTTCTATGGCGCACTGAAACTAACTTCTGTGGCTGATACGTCCAATTTGCATCACTATTTTATATCATAATTTGCTGTTATTCATTGATATATTTCATATTGGGACACAATACTTATGTTATTTCATCTATTTTGCATATTTCATGATTATTGGAGGATCGAGCACCGGAGCCAGGATTCTGCTAGAAAATGCACCGTCAGAACGCAATATTTCGGAAGATCAACTGCGGAAGGAAATTATACCAAAAATCCTATTTTTCCAGATGACGAAGGAAGCCAGAAGGGGGAGCCAGTTGGACCCAAGGTGGGCCCAGACCATAGGGCAGCGCGGCCCATGGCCTGGCCGCGCCACCTTGTGGTGTGGGGGCCCCACAACCCCTTTCGCCTCCTTTTCTTCGCGAAACCCTTCGTCTCGAAAACCTAAGCCACAGAGGGTACCTCACGAAGAGTTACAGCCGCCTCTGCGGGGCGGAGAACACCAGAGAGAAAAGAGCTCTCCGGCGGGCAGGAATCCGCCGGGGAAATTCCCTCCGGGAGGGGGAAATCGACGCCATCGTCACCGTCATCGAGCTGGACATCATCTCCATCGCCATCACCATCATATTCATCATCATCACCGCCATCTCCACCGCAGCACCTCGTCACCGCTGTAGCAATTTGGGTTTGATCTTGATTTTTTGATAGGGGAAACTCTCCCAGTGTTGATTTCTACTTGTTATTGATGCTATTGAGTGAAACCGTTGAACCAAGGTTTATGTTCAGATTGTTATTCATCATCATATCACCTCTGATCATGTTCCATATGATGTCTCGTGAGTAGTTCGTTCAGTTCTTGAGGACATGGGTGAAGTCTAACTGTTAGTAGTGAACTATGGTTGAGTAATATTCAATGGTATGATATTTAAGTTGTGGTGTTATTCTTCTAGTGGTGTCATGTGAACGTCGACTACATGACACTTCACCATTTATGGGCCTAGGGGAATACATCTTGTACTCGTTTGCCAATTGCGGCGTTGCCGGAGTGACAGAAACCTGAGCCCCCGTTGGTATATCGATGCAGGAGGGATCGCAGGATCTCAGAGTTTAAGGCTGTGGTTAGATTTATCTTAATTACTTTCTTGTAGTTGCGGATGCTTGCAAGGGGTATAATCACAAGTATGTATTAGTCCTAGGAAGGGCGATACATTAGCATAGGTTCACCCACACAACACTTATCATAACAATGAAGATTATTTAGCCGTATGTAGCGAAAGCACTAGACTAAAATCCCGTGTATCCTCGAGAACGTTTGGTCATTATAAGTAAACAAACCGGCTTGTCCTTTGTGCTCAAAAGGATTGGGCCACTCGCTGCAATTATTTCTCTCGCATTTTACTTACTTGTACTTTATTCATCTGTTACATCAAAACCCCCTGAATACTTGTCTGTGAGCATTTACAGTGAATCCTTCATCGAAACTGCTTGTCAACACCTTCTGCTCCTCGTTGGGATCGACATTCTTACTTATCGAAGATACTACGATACACCCCCTATACTTGTGGGTCATCAAGACTATTTTCTGGCGCCGTTGCCGGGGAGCTTAGCGCTATTGGTAAGGAAAACCTTTACTGTTTGTGCTGATTTTATTTCTGCCTGCTGCTATAAGTCATTATGGAGAGATCTTCTCTTCAATTTCTATTTGGGAAATCTACTACTACTGCAACGGTAGTGGATGAGGCGCCAGGTGAGGAAGTGATACCATATAAAATACCTATGAAAATTATTGAACGTGTTATGGATAACCGCTATGAAGGGGATGGAACTGTCCATCCTGGTGATCATTTACTGTTTTTGCATAAATTATGCGGGTTATTCAAATGTGCAGGTATTGCTATGAATGAAGTTAGAAAGAAACTATTCTCTATATCGCTGTCTGGTAAAGCGGCGCATTGGTATAAATTGCTGAAGAATGGTGATTCTCTTGATTGGGAGGACATTGTGCCTTTATTTTATTCTAAATTCTATCCTCCAAGTGAAATTCACAAAGATCGTAACCGCATATATAATTTCTGGCCTCATGATGGAGAAAGTATTGCCCAAGCTTGGGGGAGATTGAAGTCTTTAATGCTCAAATGCCCCATTCATGAGCTTCCTGGTAATGTTATTATTGATAATTTCTATGCAAGACTTTCTTTTCAAGACAAGACCTTGCTGGATACTTCTTGTTCTGGATCATTTACACGCAACAAAGAAGAGTTTAAAAGGGACCTTCTTGATCGGATCCAAGAAAATACTGAAGGTTGGGAGAACGACAAGGATAGAGAATCATGTATAATTTATGATTATAAATGCATTGAAGCTTTTATGGATACTGATAAATTTCGTAATATGAGTGCTACATATGGTCTTGATTCTCAAGTTGCTGCAAATCTTTTATAAAGCTTTTGCCTCTCATTATGAATTGCCTAAGAAGAATTTTGATAAGTATCATGAACCGTATAAAGATAAAATTGATTCATCTATTAATAAATGCGTTGTAGTTGAAACTGCTGATCATGTTATTCCTGAAGCTTATATTGAAAAAACTCCTTTCCCTGCTAAAATGAAGGAGTACTCTGTTATAAATAGTGCGGTTCATAAAAGTGAAAAGAAACCTGTAGAACTCGAAGAACAAATAAAAGTTGAACTGCTGTTGCAATAGTTAAAGATCTTGTGACCGAAAATGTGGAGGATGGTCATATTATTTTCTGTGAAGATGCTTCTAATATTGTTTCACATCCTAATAAACCCAAACAAGTTAGTGTTCCTATGCTATCTGTTAGAATTGGTGATCATTGCTATTATGGTTTATGTGATATTGGTGCAAGTGTTAGTGCTATTCCTTATGAGCTTTACACGGAGATTATGCACGAAATTGATTCTTGTGAAATTGAAGATATTGATGTGGTTATTCAGCTGGCTAATAGAGAAACTATTTCTCCAATTGGTATTGTTCGAGATGTGGAAGTTCTATGTGGTAAGATTAAATATCCTGCTGACTTTTTGGTACTTGGTTCTGCTGCTAGTGATTATTGTCCTATCATTTTTGGTAGAACTTTTCTAAATACTTGTGGAGCTATTATAGATTGCAAGAAAGAGAAAATTTTGACTAAATTTGCTGGTGAATCTTATGAGTTTAACTTCTCTAAATTTACCAAAACTCCTTATAAAGCTGATTTGCCTAGTGATGATTTTAAAATGGAGCAGTGTGCATCTATTGTTCTTGTTCCTAATAATCCTTTGCAGCAACATTTGGAGAATAGCGAGAGTGAAGTTTTTAGGAAAGAAAGAGATGAGCTTGAGGAAATTTTTCTTCACCAACCTATTCTCAAGCATGATTTACCGGTGGAAGATTTGGGTACAACACCGCCACCAAAGGAAGATCCTGTTTTTGATTTAAAGCCTTTGCCTGATAATCTTAAATATGCTCATATTGATGATAAGAAAATATATCCTGTTATTATTAGTTCTAAGCTTTCAGAGATTGAGGAAGAAAGGTTATTGGAAATATTGAAGAAACACCGAGGAGCTATTGGCTACACTCTTGATGATTTGAAGGGGATTTCTCCTTCTATTTGCCAACATGCTATTAATATGGAAGATGATGCAAAGCCTCGTTGTTGAACATCAGCTGCCTAATTCCGAAGATGAAGGAGGTGGTAAGGAATGAGGTATTAAAACTTCTTGAAGCTGGTATTATATATCCTATTGCTGATAGTAGATGGGTTAGTCCTGTGCATTGCGTTCCCAAGAAAGGAGGAATGACTGTTGTGCCTAATGATAATGATGAGCTCATCCCTCAAAGAGTAGTTGTAGGGTATAGAATGTGCATTGATTTTCGAAAAGTTAATAAAGTTACTAAGAAAGATCATTACCCTTTACCATTTATTGATCAAATGCTAGAAAGATTGTCTAAAAATACTCATTTTTGTTTTCTTGATGGTTATTCTGGGTTTTCACAAATTGCTGTTAAAACTAAAGATCAAGAGAAAACCACTTTTACTTGTCCCTATGGAACTTATGCTTATAGGCGTATGCCTTTTGGTTTATGTAATGCTCCTGCTACTTTTCAAAGATGCATGTCTGCTATTTTTCATGGCTTTTGTGAGAGTATTGTGGAAGTATTCATGGATGATTTTTCCGTCTATGGGAATTCTTTTGATAGTTGCTTGTGAAACCTTGATAAAGTTTTGCAGAGATGTGAAGAAACTAACCTTGTTCTTAATTGGGAGAAATGCCACTTTATGGTTAATGAAGGAATTGTATTGGGACATAAAATTTCTGAGAGAGGTATTGAAGTTGATAGAGCTAAAGTTGAAGCCATTGAGAAGATGCCCTATCCTAGGGATGTTAAAGGTATTCGTAGTGTTCGTGGTCATGCTGGGTTTTATAGGAGGTTTATTAAAGACTTCTCCAAGATTTCAAAGCCTCTTACTAATCTTCTTCAAAAAGATGTACTTTTTGTTTTTGATGATGATTGTAAGGAAGCTTTCGAAACTCTAAAGAAAGCCTTAACAACTGCCCCTATAGTTGAACCTCCTGACTGGAACTTACCATTTGAAATTATGTGTGATGCTAGTGATTTTGCTATAGGCGCTGTTCTTGGACAGCGGGTAGATAAAAAACTGAATGTTATTCATTATGCTAGTAAAACTCTTGATGCTGCTCAAAGAAATTATGCTACAACTGAAAAAGAATTATTAGCTGTAGTCTTTGCTTGTGATAAATTTAGATCTTATATTGTTGATTCAAAAGTTACGATTCATACTGATTATGCTGCAATTAGATACCTTATGACTAAGAAAGATGCTAAGCCGAGGCTTATTAGATGGGTACTTCTTTTGCAAGAATTTGATTTACATATTGTAGATAGGAAAGGTGCTGATAATCCTGTTGCTGATAATTTTTCTAGATTGGAAAATATTGCTTATGATCCTGTTCCTGTTAATGATAGTTTTCCAAATGAACAATTGGCTGTAATAAAGGTGAGCTCGCGAGACAGTCCTTGGTATACTGATTATGCTAACTTTATTGTTTCCAAGTACTTGCCTCCAACCTTTTCAGCTCAGCAAAGGAGGAAATTCTTTTATGACTTGAGGCATTATTTCTGGGATGACCCACACTTATATAAAGAAGGAGTGGATGGTATTCTGCGAAGGTGTGTTCCCGAATATGAACAACAAGAGATATTGAGTAAATGTCATGGTAGTGCTTATGGAGGACATCACGCCGGAGAAAGAACCGCGCAAAAGGTTCTACAATCAGGTTTTTATTGGCCAACTCTATTCAAGGATGCGAGAAAGTTTATTTTATCTTGTGATGAATGCCAAAGGGTTGGTAATATCTCCAGACGTAATGAAATGCCTATGAATTATACTCTTGTTATTGAACCATTTGATTGTTGGGGATTTGACTTCATGGGACCTTTTCCGTCTTCAGAAGGTAACACTCATATACTTGTTGCTGTTGATTATGTTACTAAATGGGTGGAAGCCATACCTACAAAAAGTGTTGATGGTGAGACCTCTTTAAGAATGCTTTTAGACATTATTTTTCCTAGATTTGGAGTGCCTAGATATATTATGACTGATGGAGGTTCTCATTTTATTCATGGAGGTTTTAGAAAAACTCTTGCTAGGTATGGTATTAATCATAGAATTGCTTCCGCTTATCATCCTCAAACTAGTGGGCAAGTAGAATTATCAAATAGAGAGATTAAATCTATTTTGGGAAAGACCGTTAATAAATCTAGAAAGAATTGGGCTAGTAAATTGAAAGAAGCACTATGGGCTTATAGAACTGCTTATAAAAATCCCATGGGAATGT
This sequence comes from Lolium perenne, assembly GCF_019359855.2. Taxonomy (NCBI): domain Eukaryota; kingdom Viridiplantae; phylum Streptophyta; class Magnoliopsida; order Poales; family Poaceae; genus Lolium; species Lolium perenne. The sequence goes on along the minus strand of NC_067244.2, from coordinate 243,082,335 downwards.
CACCTTATAAAATGGTTTATGGGAAAGCTTGTCATTTACCTTTAGAACTAGAGCACAAAGCTTATTGGGCAGTTAGAGAATTAAATAAAGATCCTAAACTTGCCGGTGATAAGAGGTTGTTGCAATTAAGTTCTCTAGATGAATGGAGAAGTGAAGCTTATGAAAATGCTAAACTCTTTAAAGAGAAAGTTAAAAAATGGCATGATAGGAGGATTATCAAAAGAGAATTTAATGTTGGGGATAAAGTCCTATTGTATCGGTCTCGTCTCAGATTCTTTGCAGGGAAATTACTCTCGAAATGGGAAGGACCATATGTTGTTGAGGAGGTGTATCGTTCAGGAGCAATTAAAATTAGCTCTCTCCAAGGCAATGTTACGCAAGTGGTGAATGGACAAAGACTCAAGCATTATATCTCGGGTGATTCTTATAATGTTGATGTTGATATTATTCAAGTGGAAACACCGGAGGCTTTCATCAAAGGACAAATTGACAGTCCGCCAGAACTCGACTTTGAATAGGTAACAGTACTGGTAATGAAAAGTTCGCAATTTACTTTCCGAACAATATTTTTGCTGTTTTTGGAAAATATGAAAAATTACGAGATCGAAACGGAGTGGAAAAGACGCACGAGGGCATGCCACCATAGGCCGGCGCGGCCTGGCCTGGGCCCGCGCCGCCCTATGGTGATGCCGCCTCGTCGCCCCTTTCCGACTCTGGTTCGATCTGGTACTTTCCTTTTGTCGAGAAATTTTTTGCTATATAATCCCCCTGACCCCTGGAGGTCCGTATATCGTTTTCTCGACGTGTTTTGTTTCAAGCTGTTTCTGCCAGGATTTGTTTCGGATCTAGAGCCATCATGTCTTCGTCGGGAACTCCGAAGGACAGCTCCTGCAAGGATGTTGGCAATTTGTACATGGAGGAGCTGAGGATGCACCCAAAGGAGTTGATGCTCGTCGAGGGAAAACTGCAGATCAAAGATGTTCAGGGTCCCAAAGGAGAAGGAAGCTTGGAAGACAGGATGGAGAAGCTAGAACAAGAGGTCTTCAATTACAAGAAGATGGCCGAGCGTGAAGTGGATATCTTCCACAAGATTGTGTCTGAACTCATTGCTGAACACGAGAAGGAAACTGCAAAGCTATGGGGCAACATCCTCTCACTTCACGACACCACCAACAAACTCTAAGCTCAACTCTATGACGTTCATAATCAGAACTGTGAGTATGAAAACAGGTTTAAACACATAAGCCGTGCTGCTAGTTTCAGGATTCTCGAGACCAAGATGTCATTTGTTGATGGAGAGCCTCTATCTTGGAAGTCTGAAGACGGGAATTCATCACCACCATCGCCGAAGGAGTAATTCATCATCGGTATTGGCATCCCCTTGGTTTGTTCCAAGCTTGGGGGAGTGCCGCGGTATCACATCATCATTATCTTTTACTTTTTACTGTCAAGTAGTGTCATATCATGAGTAGGGAAGTTATCATATAAGATGGGTTGCAGTTTGGAAGTATCTCTCCTTTAGTTGGTTATCTATGTATCCCTTGGTGTGAGTTATCATTATGGAATATTAATGAGAAGTCTTATCATTTACATATTGCACATCTTATTTTAGTTTGCAATCTCTATTATATGATTTACCTTGTTGTTAGTATTGGTATCACTTTGGGAGCATTGAATAAATCTATTTGGTTTTGGCAAACTTAGCATTGGTCAATAGCAACAACACTTTGAGTTTAAGAAGAATAGAGGAAATACATGTAGAAGATGTTATTATCTTTCTTATCAGTTCTTAGCTTAGTATTCTGAAGTTAAAACTGTTTGTACTTACAAGTAAGATGCATGATTGTTTCTATCACATGTATATTTGTTTGTTTCCCTCAACTCTTATGCTTGCTATTTAACCTTGCTAGCCAAAGACCTGTACTGAGAGGGAATACTTCTCGTGCGTCCAAACCTTAGCCCAAACCTATGTCATTTGTGTCCACCATACCTACCTACTACATGGTATTTTCTGCCATTCCAAGTAAATACTTCATGTGCTACCTTTAAACAATTCAAAATTTAGTATCTCTTATTTGTGTCAATGTTTTATAGCTCATGAGGAAGTATGTGGTGTTTTATCTTTCAATCTTGTTGGGCAACTTTCACCAATGGACTAGTGGCTTCATCCGCTTATCCAATAATTTTGCAAAAAGAGCTGGCAATGGGATTCCCAGTCCCAAACTAATTAACCTAATTAGACACTCCTCCATGGTATGTGATTGATGGATGGCACCCGAAGGATTCGGTTAGCCATGGCTTGTGTAAGCAAAGGTTGGGGGGAGTGTCATCATCATAATAAAACTAAAATAAAAAGGCACTCCTTCATGGTATGAGATTGTTGGCAGGCACCCGATGATTCGGTTAGCCATGGTTTGTGAAAGAAAGGTTGGAAGGAGTGCCGCACAAAATGAAAATAAAATGGGAGCCGCTCTTTGAAGGTTTGTCTGGCAAGGGGGTTAGAGTACCCGCTACCATTCGTTGACAAACAACAAACACCTCTCAAAACTTTACTTTTATTTTCTTTATATGATTTCAAAACTGAAAAAGCTCTAGCACATGATTTAATCCCTGCTTCCCTCTGCGAAAGGCCTGTCTTTTATTTTATGTTGAGTCAGTAAACCTATTTCCCTCCATCTCAAGCAAGCATTTTAGTTGTTGTGATCAAACTATTATATTGTGATTTGCTTCATCATGTCTTTACTCTTCCTTGTTTAGTACAAGTTTTACCTGAATGAATATAGCTTTGAAAGTCATCAATGATTAATATGATTGAGTATGCAAGTTTACCATAAGCTTTAATATGAGAGCGCTGCTCAATAGATAAGTATAATCTGTTAACTGTTCTCTGACCAAGAACAAAGTTTGCCATCACCAATTATGATTTCTTATGCACCTTTATTTGTGATTACCTTATACTTGTTTCAAGATTGAGTTATATGAGGAAGTTGTTTACTATAATGTCTTGTGTGAATGAATATGATGCTTCTTGTCCGTATTTTATTTATCGACTCTTCACTCCATAAACATGTGGTCCTGTTTACCGAGTTCAGTTTCGCTTGGGGACAAGCGAAGTCTAAGCTTGGGGGGAGTTGATACGTCCAATTTGCATCACTATTTTATATCATAATTTGCTGTTATTCATTGATATATTTCATATTGGGACACAATACTTATGTTATTTCATCTATTTTGCATATTTCATGATTATTGGAGGATCGAGCACCGGAGCAAGGATTCTGCTAGAAAAAACACCGTCAGAACGCAATATTTCGGAAGATCAACTGCGGAAGGAAATTATACCAAAAATCCTATTTTTCCAGATGACGAAGGAAGCCAGAAGGGGGAGCCAGTTGGACCCAAGGTGGGCCCAGACCATAGGGCGGCGCGGCCCATGGCCTGGCCGCGCCACCTTGTGGTGTGGGGGCCCCACAGCCCCTTTCGCCTCCTTTTCTTCGCGAAACCCTTCGTCTCGAAAACCTAAGCCACAGAGGGTACCTCACGAAGAGTTACAGCCGCCTCTGCGGGGCGGAGAACACCAGAGAGAAAAGAGCTCTCCGGCGGGCAGGAATCCGCCGGGGAAATTCCCTCCGGGAGGGGGAAATCGACGCCATCGTCACCGTCATCGAGCTGGACATCATCTCCATCGCCATCACCATCATCTTCATCATCATCACCGCCATCTCCACCGCAGCACCTCGTCACCGCTGTAGCAATTTGGGTTTGATCTTGATTGTTTGATAGGGGAAACTCTCCCAGTGTTGATTTCTACTTGTTATTGATGCTATTGAGTGAAACCGTTGAACCAAGGTTTATGTTCAGATTGTTATTCATCATCATATCACATCTGATCATGTTCCATATGATGTCTCGTGAGTAGTTCATTTAGTTCTTGAGGACATGGGTGAAGTCTAACTGTTAGTAGTGAACTATGGTTGAGTAATATTCAATGGTATGATATTTAAGTTGTGGTGTTATTCTTCTAGTGGTGTCATGTGAACGTCGACTACATGACACTTCACCATTTATGGGCCTAGGGGAATACATCTTGTACTCGTTTGCCAATTGCGGGGTTGCCGGAGTGACAGAAACCTGAGCCCCCGTTGGTATATCGATGCAGGAGGGATCGCAGGATCTCAGAGTTTAAGGCTGTGGTTAGATTTATCTTAATTACTTTCTTGTAGTTGCGGATGCTTGCAAGGGGTATAATCACAAGTATGTATTAGTCCTAGGAAGGGCGGTACATTAGCATAGGTTCACCCACACAACACTTATCATAACAATGAAGATTATTTAGCCGTATGTAGCGAAAGCACTAGACTAAAATCCCGTGTGTCCTCGAGAACGTTTGGTCATTATAAGTAAACAAACCAGCTTGTCCTTTGTGCTAAAAAGGATTGGGCCACTCGCTGCAATTATTTCTCTCGCATTTTACTTACTTGTACTTTATTCATCTGTTACATCAAAAACCCCTGAATACTTGTCTGTGAGCATTTACAGTGAATCCTTCATCGAAACTGCTTGTCAACACCTTCTGCTCCTCGTTGGGATCGACATTCTTACTTATCGAAGATACTATGATACACCCCCTATACTTGTGGGTCATCAGTGGCGCACCTTTTTCTGTGGCGCACCTTAATTCTGTGGCGCATGAGAAGGTGCGCCACAGAAACCTTATTTTTGTGGCGAAGTTTCTGTGGCGCACCGTCCGTGCGCCACAAAATCATTTTTTGGTGCGCCACTGATGAGGCTTTCCCTACTAGTGTCAACTCATTCTGTTCGATTTCATCCCCATGGCCTAGTCATGCGTTGCACAACTTTATGGATGTAGTATCACCGAGTGGGCCCTATGTATCTTTCCGTCACGCGGATAAAAAAATCCCGCTATTAATACATACTCCTCAACCCATCTCTTTGGAATACTTAATTACACCTTTATGATCACGTTGTCACGGTGTGTTGGTTGATGCAACCATAGCAGCCTCCGATGACAGTGATTATGCATTATCTCATGGTCTAAGGATTTTTTTAGAGTAACGGTCTAAGGATTAGATCACTACGCTTTCATAAACATTGTAACGTTGAATTTTATGTGACTTAATCGCGTTACAATACTTATATATATTGGGTATGTCCATCATCATCCCCCAATGACATGATCCCATTGTCAATGACGTGTATGTCCATGACCGGGAAATCTCGATTAACTATTGACCACAATGAGCTAGTTGTGCATTGTGTTCTTACTAGGGTTTGTTTACAATATACACGTGTATTAATGTTTCCACTTAATATCATGGCATGAAACTATTATGAACAATACGAGATATAAATAAAAATACTTATTTGCCTCTAGGGCACTATCTCCAACAGAGGCAATCACGAGAAAGTAACGGAAAATCAATCAAATCCATCCACAACAATGCTTGGGTATCTAAAATTAGGATGGATACAAACTTGGCTGTGGCTCACATTCACAAATATATTCGGCTATGGGTGCACCTCAATGTTATCCATATCTATGAGGACATCAAGGACTCCATCTCTTTGAACCTAACTCCCATGGGTGTGCTCTATGACGACATCCACAAACAATGCACAATTCTTTGGCGATACTCTCACATAGATGAAAAAGTTGGTTTGGAAGGTTGTGGGCACCCCTGGTTAAATTTTTTCACTTGGTTGGCCATCAGAAATAGGCTATGGATGGAGGATCCTCTAGAAAAGAGGTGGTGAAATAATTGTGGTCGTTCTCCACTTCGCAAAAAACTCAAGAGAAGACCGCTCAACTTCTCTCCACCGAAGAGGGTTCCCAAGTGCCATCCGTAGTTGGATCACTACCCTTTTAGTGACTTCGACATCCGATGAAATTTTTCAATGGTGTGCCCCTCATTGTCCATGGCCGTGGCCTTCGCCAAGGGGGTCCGCTCTCTTCGCTACTCTTCAACATTGGCATAGATCCTATCCAACAAGTGCTTGACCTTGCCACTTCCGATAGGATTCTCTAGGAAGTTAGGAACTAGGGACCAATCTTGCGGACCTCACTCTATGCTGATGATGCAGCGGTTTTCCTTGCCTCTATCACGAGGATATATGTAACCTTTCTAGAATCCTTGAGGCATTTGGTGAGGTCACCGACCTTTGCACTAACTTTTAAAAGAGCTTTGTCATCCCTATCCATTGTAGGTATTTAATTTTGGACAATGTTCTTGCGGTCTTCCGGTCCTGAGAACTAAGTTCCCCATGAGCTATCTCGAGCTTCCTCTCTCAGTTTCACAATTAAAAAGTGTAGACTTAAAGATCCCAACTTGGGATGGCAAATTAATTAACATGGCTAGCCGAACCACCCCTGTGAAACCCGTCATTGCCTTGCAATCAATCTAGCACCTTAATCCCCTCATCATTCCACCACATGTCGTAGACTTTATGAAGAAAATCGAGAGAACATTTCTATGGATGGCAAACGACAAAGTCACGGGTGGCCAATGTAAAGTAAATTGGGAGACGGTTTGCCGCCCCAAAGAGCTTGGGGGGGGGGGGGGCTCAGTGTTCTTAACATTGAGAAGTTTTCAAGGGCGCTCAGGTTGTGTTGATCATGGCTTGAATGGATATGGATCCAACCGAAATTTAGATTGGATTAGGAAATCCTTGCACATAGTGGACATGGACCTCTTCTATGCCTCAACGGAAATTTTGGTGGGAAATGGGATAAAACCAAAGTTTTGGGACGCCCATGGCTAAACGGTTCTAAGCCTAAAGACATTGCCCCTCTAATCTATGCGGTGTCCAAGAGAAATATGTGGATGATCAACAAGGTTCTAAATTATGACTAGTGGGTTGCCAAGATTAACATCGACAAGCATACTAATTTTGCTCACATGAACAATTTATTGATGTTTGGAACCAACTTCAAGATTTCCACCTTAATTAGGACATGGAAGATAGCATATCTTCGATCCTTATGGATGATAGCCAATACTCAGCGGCGTTGGCTTACAAAGCTCAATTCTTTGGGGCCACCACCTTTGACATAAAAAGGGTGGTCTGGAAAATTTGGGGCCCGCCAAGTTCTTTGCTTGGCTTGCACTACAAAAAAGGCTTTAGACGGCGGACCTGTTGCAAAAAATAGAATAGCCTAACTGTGGAGCTTGTCTTCCTTGTTCATTGCTGCTATACCCAAAGATTATGGGGTCTCCTCAAGGAGTGGCTCAGTCTATACTTCATCGACCTTTACAAATGGATAACAAAGTCAATTCACAAGTGGTGGCTTCTTATGACCGACACGTCCACTCCAAATCAAAAATCCATTGCATCCGATGTCCTTCTCGCTTCTTTGGAAATTTGGAATGAAAGAAACACTAGTGTTTCATAATATGTGCTGCCAACGGTGATCCTTACTAAAATTAACATGGAGTGTAAAACTTTGGTTTACCACAGGTACCAAGCGTGTGAGTGATGTGGTACCAGGAGAGTAGGCCGGCTTGTAATAACTTGTTCACTATCTTGTCAAAATTCTTCGAGGCAAATCTTTTGCCTCTGTTTCAAAAAACAGTTCATGTTAGGTATTATGGAACTACTGTGATGATATCATAAGTTCAAAGTTTCTCATTTTTTGTAGGTTATCTACATGGGTACACATTGGATACGTATGTGATTCTATCTGCAATTGTGTGGAGGCGCTACGCTTGTTGGACTATGTACATTGCTTGGAGATGGTACCATGTGATTTATTCAGCCTACATATGCGCGACGCTTGTTGGACTGTGTACATTGCTTGGAGATGGTAGCATGTGATTTAGTCAGCCTACATATTTTTACTGCATATAAACGCAATATGCTTTTGCTTCAACCTTTTATTTTTTTTGGATTTCATTGTAAGGCAAGCTCTAAAATGCTACAAAAATATGGTCATGGAGATGTCATATCATTTCTGTTTCCAAAAGAGTGCATCCTCGAAAGTCACACGTCTCCGTTCGTAGTTAACATGGTAATTAATATTGCAATATAGCATGATTGATGTGATTGCCACTAGTAGAAAACATGGCTTCCGTTCGGAGGCCCTGTGAGCAACAGTCCCGACCGCTTTACGAACCATGACTAATGTATATGGCATGATCGATGTGATTGCCACTAGTAGAAAAAAGGGCTTCCGTTCAGAGGCCCTGGGAGCAACAGTCCCGATCGCTTTATGAACCGGGATTAATGTGAGCATTAGTTCCGGTTCGAGCGGCGAGGATGCCGCACGGGTCACGGTCACCCTCTAGTCCCGGTTCGGACATGACCTTTAGTCCCGGTTGGAGACACCAACCGGGACTTTAGTCCTAGTTGATGTCTTCAACCGGGACTAAAGGTCCATCTATATATATATGCGGTGTCCCGTCCAAGCTTTTGAGCCACACTTAACTTTTTTCCCTTCTTAGCACAAGAGGTGTATGTTGCTTTGCTTTCCCTTCTTATGCACAAGAGATGCTCGATGAAATGTCCAAGAGCATGATGCCACTTGAGTTCACACAAAACAAATATGATATGAAGTGCCCAAGACACACTTAAGCTTTCTCATCTTTTTTCCTTCTCGGTCGAGGTTAACAACTTTATCCATTCCTCCATCATTGATAAAATGCATGTGTCGATGTACATCGTTTCACTATTCATGATGTTTTGTATTTTTTTTATAAACTTAATTATATAATGCAGATGAACCGGCAATAGATGTACCGTGACCGTTGCCATGCCCAGTTCATAGCGGGCCTGAATTTTTTTATCGGTGTGGCTGAGACAAACATTCAGGATGGTTATATGTGTTTTCCATGTGTTGACTATCAGAATACGAAGGATTACTGTTGCTCGAGAACCCTTTACACCCACCTGATTCGGTCCGGTTTCATGTCCAGCTACAATTATTGGACCAAGCACATATAAAGAGGGGTTATGATGGAAGATAATGAAGAAGAAGAGGATGATGACAACTATCCAATGTTCCATGAACACGATGATACTGCAACGGGGGAAGCTGAAGATCAAGAGGCATCAGATGAGCCCGCTGATGATCTTGGTCGGGCCATTGCTGATGAAAAGAAAGACTGCGAAACTGAAAAGGAGAGGTTGAAGTTCGGTAGATGTTAGAGGATCACAAAAAAATGTTATATCCAAATTGCAAAGATGACCTGAAAAAGCTGAGTAGTACACTATAATTGTTACAATAAAGGCAGAGAACGGCGTGACTAACATGAATTTGAAAAATTGCACGCGGTCGCAGGTACACCTGGACATTCCTCGGGCCGGGCCGGGTTTCGGGCCAGGCCCGAAAAAGCCCGAACCTATATTCCCAGGCCCGAGCCCGGTCCGGCCCGACCTTCGGGCTTACAAATCAGGCCCGAACCCGGCCCGAACAAAGAAAAGCCCGGCGCGGCCCGACAAAGCCCGTCCCGAACTAGGCTTAGGTTGCGTTTTTCACAAGCCCGAGTCCGGCCCGGCCCAACGTTCGGGCTCCGAAATCAGGCCCGAACCCAGCCAGACATGCAAGCCCGACCCGGCCCGGCCCGGGATTTTCGGGCCGGGCAGCCCATGCCCAGCTGTAGTCGGAGGCCACGTCCTTTTGCATGATTAGCAGTACATAATCGTAAGCCAAGTTCAGATCACCTTCACGTGCATATATCAATCAGATAAGATGGACAAATCATGAGCAATTGAGCATCGCATGCAGTGTATTATTTTCTCGTGGTCTTCTGCGCAGGCTCTCGTGTAGTTCAGGTGTTCCATCGGGTCAGAGACATCGATGGCAAGTTCGAATGACACATTCTTGGCATGCTGCAGTTTTAATGGGGAGACATCACGGTAATGGTGTAGTAGGTTCAGTAAGTGAAGCTAACTTGGTCTTTAGTCTAGGAATCGCATATTACGAGCAGTCCTCCGGCTCCAACAGCTATGCTTTGACTGGTACACACGGTCTGTGAGAGACTAGCCGTAAGTAAACTGAGCCAGACTAGGTTAGTATCAGCCTATGACGTTTCTTAAGGTTTAACACTAACACTGATGTTCTTTTGATTTTCTTACATGGCCGGTTTTGTCATGTGGTTCTAAGCTGTCTGTTTGAATGCAGACTTGTCAGGTTCGATGGATCTATGAAGCAGCAGGCATCTACGTATGCGTGGTCTATCTCACTACACGAATGGCTCGAAACGCCGACGGCCTGCTCATACGTCAACGGCCAAAAGTCGGGGCCGTCGTCGTATGGGCGCCATGTCAGCCCGCCAAAAGGGCCGTCGCCGTAGGAAACGCTACGACGCTGGCGGCTGTCCTCGGCCGTAGACCTGTGCAGGCGGCCCACAAAAGTTAGGCCGTGACATCGGCGTCACGGCGTCAAGGCTTCGTCGACGGTTGCTCTTGGCATAGTGTTCTCCTTTTTTTTATCTACGCTGATGGCCACCCTCGGCGTAGAGGTTGAACTTTTTTCCCTCCACCCACCTCCCGTGGATCGTCTTTTAAGTTTCAACTGAAAGGCAAAAATGATAAAAAAAATTCAAAAAACAAAATCCTTCGAGATGTCCATTTGTTATGTCATCTAGTTGCAAGAGAATTTAATAAAAATAAATTTCGATCTTTTTTGCAAAATTGCATCATGTATCGGTGAAACGGCTTTTCTGGTTGCATACGAAGTTAAATATTATAATATATCAAAATGAATCGTGGGAAAAAGTATGAAAGCAATTGAATACGAAGTTACACGGTTAGCTAATTTTTAGATTCTCAAAATTCCAAATAAAAATATGAAAGGATTTTAGCTTCTGCCATAAATTCGGGATTTTTTTTATAAATAAACTAATAGTCGCATCATACATAGAGATTATTATTACTACCTCCATACCGGATTATAGGCCTATTACGCATTTCGAGAAAAAACTTCAACTACTAATTTGGTCAATAAAATATGAAACATGTATCACAAAAATTATACCGTTGGAAACTTCTTTTCAATACGAATCCAATGGTATAATTTTTGTATCATATATCTCATATTTTATTGACCAAATTTGTAGTCAAACTTCTTTCTCAAAATACGTATTTGCCTATTAAACCGGTATGGAGGTAGTACTTAACCATTAATGTTTATTTAAATAATTGTTTAAAAATCAAAATAATAATGAGTTGTGATATCACAATCTAAAAGTTAATAGGATTGATATGGTAGTATTATTGCAAATGTTTCGTGAAGAAGATGAAAGATCAACTGAAAAGAACGAAAACTGCGAGGTTAGCCAGCCTGACAAGACGACTTGACTTCTAACTTTCGTAGGTTCGTTACCCCAAAGGTTACCTGGACACGGTCTGACCATACAACCTTGAAGCTTCGCTCTCTCACCTCACGCTTTTGATCCTCTGATATTTTTTCGGCCGTCGTTGAAAGTTGAAATGTCAATCCTATCTTTTCTCCTATAACAGTAGCAGTAAAAGAATACCTTTCGCTTCAGTCTCCTGATTATTCGAACTTTTTAAAGAAAAGGCACAAGTGCTCAGCTTTAAATTAATAAAACCTTTTACGGCCAGTACATTGGTGCTGAAGAACAGCTTACAAACCATCAACCATACAAGCACAAAAAGAAAGAAACACTAAGCATAGCTTGAGGTAGCCGAGGCCCTCATCGACGAGCAGCGGCGGAGTCTGGAGAAGCTAGCTGAAGAAGGATCCAGCAGACCTGACGCCATGGATTGCACCTGGGAGATGGAAACTACACTCACACCCAGTCCATGGCCGAAGAAGGCTCCCTGCCTCCTCGTCCTGGTTCGAAGGACGCCGTACCGTCGGCCGATGGCAGCGCTCTCCCTGAGCCTGAATGGGAAGTGCAGCCGAAACCCCCGGCGGACCACCGTGCACAGCCAGACACTGCTAGCACACATCCTGAGGAGAGCCGCCCCGTAGTCCCGTCGCACGCCTCCGAGAAGAAACTGCACGGGAAGCCGGAGAAGAAGTGGACGCTGCCAACCGCAGCAGCACCGCCCACCAGACACTAGCACACCTCCACAAACCGCCAGCGGCCACAGACCCCCCTTTCTCGCCCAAGGCCGCGCCTTCAGCAAGGACAGCGACACCACCGGCGCCACCGCGGCCCAATCAAGGATCTAGGCTTTCACCTGGGGAGGTAGGGGAAGGGAGAGGAGAAGGACAAACCACGATGGCGCCCCCAAGGAGGTAAACGGCACGAAGGGCGTCGCCGCCGTCGAGACCGGCAAGCTGGTCAAGGATTTCTCCCGGTCGTCGATCCCCTCGCCAGCACCCCGCCAGATCGAGCGCTGGACGCACCAGCCGTGGATCTGGAGGAGTGGGACGAGGCAGGAGAGGGAGGGGCTGGCGCTTCGGATCTGGGCACGGCGGCCACGCGGACCACCTGGCCGAGACCGGCCCCCGTCGGCATCACGCCACCCGCGCGGCCACGAGGCCATCCCGCACCTGCGAGCACCGCTCGCCGCCGAGCCGGTGTCGCCTCACCGGACGAGGCCGCCGCCTAGGAACCGGAGCCCCCACCGTGGAAGCCGCCCGTCAGATCGCCCTTCTCCTCAGATCTAGCCAGGGCCAGCCGTCGGAGGAAGGGGAGCCCGTCGAGCAGCCGCCCCGGTCATGGCGGTCCCGGCGCGGAGGTCCTCCATCTAGACACCGCGCGGGGGGCCAAGGGCTCAGATCCCCGCCGCCCCCATCACCGGCGTCGCGGGCTTAGCCCAGCAGCGTCTCTGGGGGCGAGGAGGAGGGGAGGAGGAGGGAGGGAAGGCGGTGGCGGCGCGGCTAGGGTTTCGCCCCCTCGGTCGCCTGGAGGGGGCGACCCGAGGAGAGCGACTCGGTTTCCCCTCTTCAAAGATAACCCATTATTCGAACTTTTCCATGGCTACATATTTCAGAAGCCCCATATGTCAGTGTCCCAAGTAGTCTGTCGCTGTTCATGTTTCTTACTCAAGTTCTCTGATGCTAGCTTGGCTTCCAGAACAAGCACGGAACTAGGGAACAACAGCCTAGAACAAAGACAGAATTGGGCAGCATGGACATCGATCCATTGGTTGCTTTGGACGAAAGGGTTGGACTTATTAGATAGGGATATCTCCAGATGGCTACAGGACTCGGAAAGTTCTTCGAAATCTGGCACCCAGATTGCTTCCTGGATCGACAGCTAGCTGTGTGTAGGTGTAGCCAAGACCCACGAAACTACCGCGCATCGCTAGAGATACTGCAGCACCGTGCAACAACAAGTAATGCCACTTGGTTTTAACCGTTTGATTAGAGCTCTAAAGACCTGGACGGAACTAGCTAAGCCACGTTACATGATTGGGTTGGGAGCAACAGACTGACGAGACGATCGAATTGCTGCATCATGACACACGCATGCGTTCTTGCTTGTTGACTGTGGCCGATATACACACAACTTCAAACGCATTTTGTTGTGATATTATGAAACTGACGGCCAGAATTTAGCTGTTGTTTGCTGATGCGCAGTATATAAAATTCCGTGGCTATTCGTCAGCAGCGCTCGCTAGATGTTAATATGGAACACTTCCTTTTATCTCCGAAAGTGCATAAGATGAGACGATCACAAGGTAGATATCAAATCGATCCACGTTGAGAAAATGGATTTCGTCGCATGTTTAGGACAGATACCAAGGTTAGCTGACCAAGATTGAATTCTTTTCTTCGGAAAGCTGTCACTGGAGTTCTTTTGCGAACAGAACCCTAACATTAACCTAACATTAAAAGAAACATCGAACAATACAAATCATCCCAATAAAAACGAAAATTACAATCAAATCCTTGAGATGCTCTTCGTCTTCAACCACCATACCGTGTCAACAGAGCGCCACCGCTGCCGCACCACCCTGAGTCGGCATGACATTGCTGCTTGTGGACATGAAGTTGTCGAATAGTTCAAAAAGATCACACCCGTCCCGTAGACGAAGAAGAAGGAAAAACCGCTGATGAAGATCCGGAGATCCCCTAGCCAGAAGAAGTCCTCGAGAACCACACAACTCTCGCAAGTTTCTCGACGTTGCTGCCAAGATGGGGTTGAAGCCTGGGAGACTTTATTGGAGAAGATGCCACCGCCACCACCTGAGCGCCGCCACACCGAACCATAACCCTAAAACCAAAAAAAAAAACCCGAGCCCTACCGCTGACGGAGACCTAGATCCACCCTGCCTCCATAGCCCGAAGGCCACATAATTGGGGCAGGTCGGCGGTGCCGATGGGTGGCGGCTGGGAACCCTAATAGCCTCCTTGATCGCCTCCGTGGAGACGTACCGGTTCACGTACGTGTCACAGGACATATTTAATTAGACATTGATGTTCTTTTCTAATATTAGTATGTGATTTGTCTTTAGAGGGAACAAATGGTAAGACTCGTAGATCTTCTCCGACGTTCTTCCTGTGAACAATTCAACCCGCATTTGATTGGGAAATGTAACCTTTTAATTGAGCTATAGTATTCTTCTTACTTGAGCAGCTGAGCTAGTGTAGTTTTAAACATGAGAAACAAATTAAGGCATAAAACCCTCTCTCAAAGAATCTAGTGAAGGTTTCAACCAAACCATCCATACTATATCGATAACTATGGATCGATTGATGATGTTGCTGGTGCCTAGTGGGAGTGTAAATAATTAAGCATTTGACCGAGTTTTGATTCGCTTCGATGCGCTAACATGCATGGGCTGTCAAGTTTGACGATTGTCCACTCCACCCAATGGAGTTCCATGCTCTCCCAACATATATACATCCATCCATCCATGTGTGTGTGCTTATCCTCTGACGTATCCCTCCAGTTTCTTTACACAATCTATTTCGTGCCCCCCAAGAACCAACAAAATATACTCCAACTTGCTACATACAGAGTAGGTAGAGTATGTACGTGGAGAAGAATTAACCAGGGCAAGTAAAACCTGGGTTGCTTCTCGATCCGGCTAGCGCTGGCAGAAACCGTGTTTTGGTAAAATTTTCTTGTCAGCTTGTCGTTTTTACACTTAAGCCACGTAGTAAAAGAAATTGACAGAAACATTATTCCTTTGTAGTCCAGACTGTGACAATGTCACCGGCCTTGTTGTACACAAGTGTGAAGCTATGAGAGTACAAGGAGTATACAGAAAATGCATGAGGCTGTATCAAACCTTATCCGTACCTGGGATCCCAACCCAACCCAGCCGCCCCCAACCCCAACCCTCCCGCACCCTGCCCTCCGCCGCCGCCGCCGCCGGTAGCGCCGCCGGGGGCAAAGTCCCTCGGGGCGTGGCGGCGGCGGGGGCCCTTCCTCGTCGCCGCGTGGAGATCGGCGGCCGGATCCCCACCTCCTCGTTTTGGCGGAGAAGACGCGCGTGGGACGGGCGACGGCGGCGGCGGCCCTCCTCCCGTCGGCTGTCCCCTGGCGGACCGGTCAGCGCGGGTGGGATGGGCGGCGCTGCGGTCTCCCTCTTCTCGTCGGCTTCCCGCAGTACTCCGGCAGGGGTTGGTGGTGGGCAGCGGCCAGACCCTCGGTCTGCGCCATGCCATCCACCCCCGCCTCTCGTTGGTGCGTGGAGGCGATCTCGGGCATCTTCCGCGACACGAGGGCGCCGGGGCAGCAACCTTGGGTTTGACGAAGGAGGTGGCCTCTTCTTCGCCGGAGAGGGTCGGCCTGCGGTTGGTGGTGGTGGATTTTTGATCTATCATTGCCATCCGGCGGTGAGACGGATGTGCATGGAAGCCAGCGATGGTGTCGCCGGTGGAGGGTTGGGTTGGCCAGCCCGGGATGGTCGCCGACGTGGGGGTCCGGCCTGAATAAAGGCGGCGGTCCTAGGGCCTCTCTTGCGTGAAGAGGAGGACCTACCGGAGGCCTGGACTCGTGATCTGGCCGGAGGGTTGAGTTCCGGAAGGCTCCGCCGGCGAATGCAACAGTGCTTTGCCTGGAGTTTGCTGGATCGGAGGTATTCGGTCGTGCGCACCCATGCGTTTATTCCGACCGTTTGGTTCTGGAGGGAGTGGCGCGAAGCTCTTTTTCTGTGTTGACATCAAGTGACTATGGATCCATGATGAAAGTCGGAAGAAGAGAATTTCATGAAGGCCGGAGGGGAGGACTAGCTAAGGGAGGTTCAAGTCTCCGCGCTGTTGAGGGGCTTGCTTGGTGTCCGGGCTTCACAGCAGCGGTATGAAAGTGGGGACGACAATACATGTGAAGTGCAGAGTCCTACCTTTCAGGGTGAAAACCCAAGGTCTGGCCTTAACTGGTTGTGCCTGGCAGTGACCTTAGTGGAGGCATTGTTTTGAGAGTGGGGACTATCTTCAGGGTGAAAACCTAAGATCTTTGATCGGGCGACGACGGTGTTGTAGCACTGTTCCCTTCTTGGAGGCTTCGTTTTTTGGAGAGTCTGCAATTCAGGTGTTGTCATGGTGGTGGTTGTATTGCTGTTGTTAGGTCGGTGATACTGTAGCGGGACTTTTGTTTCTTAGTTTTCTTTTCCTTTTTTTGTCTGTGTGCATCCGTAGTGCCATTAGGGTGGTGCGTTGTTGCAGAGGCTGGGTGTAATTGGTATCTCTCGATATTAATATATTCTCTTTATCGAAAAAATGTTGAGTGGAGAAGACCCTGTGAACGACGACGACCTAAGGCGCCGGCGTCGGGATCTGGGCCGCGGAGCCGGTCAGGGATTCCGGTTAGTCAGTCTTCAGACCGGGACTTGCAACGCCAGGTTGACTCGCCATAACTCGAGACATTGAGAGCCTTAGCCTGTTATCCCTGTTTCACTTTCGAGCGTCACACTAGCTGTCGATCGATCGTCGTCGTACCTTGCGTTCACTGAACATGATAACTGAACGAAATTGACACCTTGTTGCTCATGCAACTTGCATGATGAACGTGTCAAGTGTGCCGTGGCGAGCTAGCGATGTCCAGCGCTCAGGTACTGTCGCAAACATAACTGCAGCACATCAGCAGGTAGAGCCTGCTAGGCCATGCCGGTTTCTGAACCATATCTCCGTCCCAATCTTCAACGAGGTGCAGACCGATAGCTAAAGAAATGTGGTGTGTATTGTCAACGGTCGCCGAAGACGGGCTATCAGTTTGTCCCCACATAGGCACATATATATGTATGGCCTAAACCTGATCTGGATCGATCGATGTACTGCTATGTCGGGCCGGGGGCCATCTCCTGGAGCCGCGTCCCTGCCGTGTGTGCATCTCACCGTCGTCGTCGTCGCCGTCCCCGGGAGAAACTTCGACGAAAGAAGGGCATGCCGGGTCGGCGCGTCAGCGCGTGCTAGCTTCTGTACAAATGGCAGCCAAGGTTTATCTGTTTGGGGACCTTGAGCGCCGTGGGTTAACCTCACAAACCACGGCCCGGCAGGCTTATCCGCTCCGAGCAATTTTGGAAACACACTGCTAGCTCCATCGTGCCTCTTTCCCCCTTGGGAATTGACAACACGCCAAAACTACCGGTGCATATCATTCCTAGCAGCGTGTAGAGAACACAGCATCATGCATTCTCCATTGTTAATGCATAGCTACATCATTATCATGTACACTTGTTTTCAAGAAACCGGCGTGCATCGCCGTAGATTCCATCCACTAGATATGCTCCCTTTTCTTTTACGTACTTGTCCAAATCTCCAAACCGCCCAACATTCCGCTGTTACGTTCAGGTACCAAGATTCGCACGAAACGAATAATCTTTATCAAATACTCCCTCTATTCCTAAATATAAAATGTTTTCATATATTTAGGAATAGAGGAAGTAATGTTTGCGCGAAACACGATTTCCCGCATAAGAAATTTATTTAGGAACTCAAGCCTCCACTAAAGATAGAATTTCAACAAAACAGAACCTTGCAAACTTTAGATTTTAGCATTCCCCTTCATCCCGTTACAAGCCTAGCTAGTATGTCAGACTGTGTTTGCTGCGTCGAACCTTCCCCACCATCAGGAAGTTTAACTTTTTCAATACAAATTTATCCATATCTGGCTTAGTCATCACATCTGTTCTTACGTCTCGTTTTTCCAAAAAAAAAAGGGGGGGGGGAACATAGCACCAGCCACTGCATCGATCTATGCACACATCCTGCTTTATTGTGAAGTTTAAATATTTAGATTTTGCACCTAAAGAGTTACACAGTCTGTAAATAATATCAAGCAACGGAATAATATCCGTCTAGAAGCCGCCGCTTGAGATTCTCTGGTCTCACGGTAAAACCAATTGAGATGGTAGCACTGAGTATGTTCAACCGAGTTAGGGTGATTTATCAATAGAATACGCGATGCACAAGTTGTAAAGTACGTGGAACTCCTCTGTGGTTATTCCGGCTAATTTGAGGTTGCATAGTTAGTGATGACTGGAACTTTGCAAGCTTAATGCATTTGGGATAAATTGCATCTTTATTAGCTCAATAGTTTGCATCAAGAGGATAGAACCAATAAAGTTACACCCAACCGCTACACAACAAAGATGCACAATACCAAAAAAAGTCAAAATAAAAGGATAAACATAAATTCTTAACATGCTACTAAAAGGATAGATCAAAGTAATAAAGTGATGGAGGACCAATATGCAGGTTACGCTGACATCCATGTTAAGCAAAAAAAAAAAACTTATTGGCTGCTAGGTCCACTTCATAACATGATGACATGAACATTTAGTTCATTATGCTCCGATCTTTGCAATTGGCTCCAAATGCATCGCTCGATCTAGAGGCTGATAAAAAAAAGCATGAACACAATTGTATTTGGGGAAACATTACTAAGATCAACCCTAGCTTGACGATACTACGCGCTTATAACAATGGATAAATCAATGGTTTTCACAAAAGTTTTTTTTTTTTGCGGGAATCAGAAGATAGTATTAACCAACCGATCTTACAAAAAGGTCCAGAAAAGAAAGGAAAATACAAGTCAGCCCTGCTGGACCTCGACGGCACCGACGAAACAGAGGCTGTCGGTGGCGCGCCACTGCCGCCGCTCCGCACAAAGCCTTGGACAGGAGCCAGCTCCTGGCAGCTAGGAAGTCGCCGAGCACCGGATCCGGAGATCCTACCACCTGGAACGTCGTCGTCGTCGCGGAAGACGTCAACACCATCTTCTTCTTCATCTTCACAAACCGGATCCACCGCCTAGCAAGATCCGGGAGGAGCTTGACGAGCATGGCCGATCCGTCGATCAGCGAGCTCGAGGAAGTCGGCCGCCACACGCCAGAGCTCCGAGGAGCGCCGACGCCGAAGGGGAGGCAAGCCGACACCAAACACCGCGCCACCAGCACCTCCACCTCCATGGCGCTGCCGGCCGGAACCCTACCGAGCCCTACACTATATACAGGCCGGGATCCGTGGATTCCCCAACCTCCCGCCGCCGGAGCGGCCGCCGGAGGCGGAGGGATCCACGAATCGCCGGCGAGTGAGGTGGGACGACGGGGAGTTCTACAAATCGCCTCTCTCGCACTGTAGACGGGGGAGAGGTGCGGTCCAAGTCGCTTTACAAGGTTTTGGTTTTCACAAAAGTTGCCCAACCAACATATGACTAACTGTGTGTGCGTGTGATTGTGAGCACCATAACTTTAACTGGGTGTGAAGTGACATGCCCACACAACTCTGACATCCTATAAAGAGGTGGCTCTCCATTGACAATCATCCTTCACGTTAGAACTCATTCGTTTTGTGAAAATAAATGGTAAGTCTATTAAAACTTTGATCTGAACATGCAAATTCTTGCGCTGAGGGTGTTCACTAACAATACAATAAATGGTGATCAGTCTATTAGAAATGTGGCTAAGATAAGATCTACTATGGGATCTTGTGAATAGAGACAACAATATATCCGGTACAATAATGGTCTCTCTGTTATTCTTCTGTTGCTAGCAACCCCCTATCGATGTCTCTCCCACTTTAGTTTTCCGGCTGTTGCTAAGTATAGCATATACAGATCGCCGTATCATGGCCAGGTGCATGAATGCATGCATGCAATTATGGGCCACTTTCCGTTCCATCCCATGGCCAGGGACGGATCAGATAACTCCCGGAGCTTTTTCCTCACTGCGGCTGTACCCACATGCATGCACCCCTGTAGCACACACATCGCAGTCTCCAACCCACATGAGAGCACCAGAACAAAAGAGGAGAGGGAGTCAAATTGCGACATGTAGCCACGAAATCGACGTCTCGATCTTTGCGTAGCAATTATCAGGGCATATGAACAGGAGGATAGACAAAAAGCTGTAAATACAACATTACTTCTTCCGGCATGAGACTAGTCCTCGATCTGTCTAGGTAGCTAGCTAGGGCATAATTGGCAGTAGTTTTGTAGTGCACACTTGCCATTTCAAGAACAAGCTTAGTTTACGGCAAGTTAAACTTGGATTATGTGTTGAGATAAGAAAAGAGCAAAAGATTTCGATCTAGGGAGATGATCAAGAGCTCTAAGCTAGCTACCTTCTTTTCTTTTACCATGGAACATTGCTTCTTCTGGCATGTATACGTAGTCCTCGATCTCTTTCTTTTACCTAGCTATATAAGGCATATTTAGTCACTACCCGCAAAAAAAGCTATATAAGGCATATTTAGTCACTACCCGATTTAGTAACTATCTATTCTACACTTAGTTCTTAGATAGATGCATCGTCTAGTCATGTGTGGAGTACACTTCATTTACTGATGTATCCAGTCATGTACACTTAAGGATGTATGGCAATTAAGAACTCAAGAACAAGCTTAATTTACGGTTTATAAGCGAGATTAGACTTAGCATGTGTATGAGAAAGAAAGGAAAGACTACGGGGAAACATTTCGATCGAGCAGGAGATCAAGAGCTCTAAGCTACCATGAAACTTAATTTGCAAGGTGCCATGGAGGAAAAAAAAAAGAAAAGAAATGCTAGCTAACTAGGTCAGCGCGAAGTCTATGCATCGCTTCTTCCAAACCGCGCCTACGGTGCCGGCGTCCCTTGATCTCTTGCTCATCTTGGCCATGTCATACTCGTCTTGCTCCGGTGCGGCGGGCCTCGGCACCGCCGTGGTAATAAGCAGGTCGACGCCGAAGAGCCGCACGGTCCTCACGGGGGCCTGCGCGTTGATAAAGGTCGTTGTCGCCGTCGTCGTCTTCAGACGGAGCTTGCAGTCGATGAAGAGCTGGTCGTTGTTGCCGGGAGCGGCGGACCGGTAGAACCCGACGGCGTCGCCGGCGTGCAGGCCCTTCTCCTTGACGAAGCGGCTCCAGCCCTTGGTGAGCACGTAGCTCTGGCTGCTGTTCCAGTACGAGTACCGGAAGCGCCACACCTTTCCCGTGCCGTCCTCGAAGTTGAGCAGCACGCCCTTGCACTCGCCGGACACGGCGGCGCCGGCCGGGAGTTGGAGAGGAAAGTGCTTCTCCGCGTGCTGCTTCGGTATCACCAACCGGTTCAGCTTCCCCACGTCGCTGGGCGTCACCGTCTTGTCGAAGAGGTGGTCCCGGGCCACCACCGACGAGGAGGTGGTGGCGGGGTTTTGGTGAGGAGGCGGCGACGGGGAGGCTGCGGCGAAGGCGCGCTTGTTCTGCGCGAGCTCCTCGGGGTAGGTGTGCTTGCGGAGCATGTCCACGACCTCGGCCTTGGAGCGGGCGGCGAGGAAGCGGAGCTCGGCGGCGTTGTCGGGGTCGGACTCCACGAGAGGGCGAAAGTTTGTGACGGCATCGCGGCCTCGGAACCTCTGCGCCGCCGCGTCGTAGGCGCGCGCCGCCTCGGCCTCTCCCGTGAAGGTACCGAGCCACACGCGCTGGTGCCGCTCGTAGATCTGCGCGCCCCACCGGCCGTTGGGCTGCGGCACCACGCCCTTGTACTTGGAAGACGGCAGCCTCCCGCCGCGGCCGGCTCCGCCGGAGTCTGCCTCTGTACCGGGCTCCGGCGCGTCCATCACCGCGCTGGCGCCGCTTCCCACGCGCTGCAGTGGCTTCAGCGCCGCCGGCGACGCCTTCTTGCCCGTGGACGCGCCGCTGCTCGCGTCGTCCACGAGGCAGCTCGTGCTGTCCATCCGATCACCGTCGAGAGAGAAGATGCTTAGGGAGTAGCTAGGGAGTAGAGTAGCTAGTAGCTCAATTTGGTGGAGCTGTGTGGATGGAAGTAGTAGGTAGAGCAGCAGAAGAAGGAAGTGCGTGCGATATATAGGGAGAGCCGAGGAGGTGACTGTGAGTGTAGCAAGCTAGTGCACACTACCACCATACTATATACGGAGATATTTGTACACATGGGCATATTGTTTTGTTGTTCTCCTTTATGTATGTGTGTCGATTCTGTACATGCTAGTATTGCTATCATTTCTATGCTATGCTTTTATTTTATTCTGAACATAACATTACTTTTATTTTACATGCATCATGGGCTTGTGCTGGGTTGTGGGTCAACTCAAAGGGAGATGATAGTGTTTAAATCAGGGAGAGGAGATATGCCCATGATGGTGCACCCCATTGGCTAAGCTATGCATATGTAGTGTCGTTGTGGTAAATTTCCATGTATTAGTTCTACAGATTTAGTATAGACATGGGGATTTTTCTTAAATTTCAGTTGTCCTGCATTTCATCTTCCTCCCGATGACCTAATGCAAGGTGGAGCGCACCATAGGCATGGTGTTGGGGAGGCTGAGGAAGGAGATGGAGAGGTGGAGTTAGTCTTCCTGGTGAGGCGGAGCTCTATGGCGACACGGCCATAACGACACCGAGATAGGACATGTGTGTGAGAGGCCTCTGGTGGGGGAGTGGGGTCGGTTGAGGGCACGGGGCCCTAGGATCACCTCGTGAGAGAAGATATTTCATCTCCATTGAGCTGGGCAATGGGATCACCTCGTATAGGGTAGATTTTTTTTAGATGAACAGGGAGCTCTCCCCAGCTCCATTTTCATTGAAAATGAAACCCGTATAGGATAGGTGTCAAACGAAAAGTAGAAGTGTTGTGGTGGCAGATCGAGCCACCCGGGCAAACCCGAAAATTATATGGAGTAGGGGAATTTATTTAATAAATTTAAAGAATATAAGTATTTTTCTGTAAAAGGCAAACATACCTTATAGCAATAATTGATTCGAGAGCATTTCAATGCCCCACACGTCCCTACATAGATCCGCCCCTCACAATGGAGCGAGGTGACACTACTAGGTTGCCCATCGAATGTAGGGAGATAACCGGGGGTTAGGGTCACAACTTACAATGTTTTTTACATGTAGGTAAGAAGGTGTTAGCGGAAGAGTCGCCCTGGCAAGCGAGGATGGTAACGACAAAGAAAGAGCTTGAGAATGGGGATGCGGGAGTGGAATAATAATTTTGGGCGTAGTGTAGGCAAAGGGAGGATGCTCTCAAAATAGATGGGGATCTAAATTCATAAAAAAAGATATGTGCTTCTATAGACCCCCAAATCTCAAAACAGTATAAAGAGGTACCGTGGTATATTTTGATCTCCACCATACTACTATTAATCCCGAAAAACTATTGTGCGTTTTTGTGTTTTACACAGGAAGATACCACTTTGAGAATTTACACTGTTATGAGATTTAGAGGTCTATGGAAGCCCAAACCTGAAAAGTAATAGTAGATTTTTTTGAAGAAAAAAGCCGATGCGCTAAGAAAACTATTCGACGCGCTTACGATTTTTCTTTCCACGAAGGCCATTAGAATCAACTTGGCAGGTTTCTGTGGGAGTGAGAAAAGTAGAAGCAATGCCTACAAGTGGATGTGAGCTGAGGTTCTGATCCAGTTCTTGGGCTTTTTATGCCACAGGTAATACATTGTGTGCCAGTCTCTCCCTGGTCGTAACCATGATGTGGACGGCGTAGTAGAATTTTCTGGAAGTTCTAGATCGATGGATATGCATGTCCACGTCCATGGATAGATAGCTTTGTCGATTCCTATTCGATCTTACTTGACTTTTCACCGTACAAGGAATTTCTTAACTGAACAAAATACTAATAGACACAATTTATTTTTGGAAAGTAGACACGATTACTTACATTGGTAATAAAATAAGTAACCAAACATAAAGAAGGTCAGAGATCGATCCAATTGCATGCATGTATAGTAATCGACACTCCAACAATATGATATTTGCGCAGAAGTCGGCAGTGTTGGATTTAAGCAAGCATATATAGGCAATCGTCGGACCGTGTCAACAAAGTATTTTTTATGTGTGGGTATATATGTGTGTATTATATAGTTTGCAACTAGTTGACAATTGGATTACTGCCATAAAGTCGATAGGCACGCATAACCCATGTAGTAGCTGGATATACATCATCAACTGATATATACTTATCAGAGCACATTTCAATCAGGTGTATACATAATCTCAAAAACTGTGATCGAAACATATAAACGTGAAAAAAATAAAAGAAAATGAGATGCATGCATGGTTAGATTCGTTGCTACGTATCTGTATCTGATTGCGCTGTCACGTTGTGACCATATAAGCAAGTAGTGGTACAGGTGGGGGAGGGAAGCAGACCGTAGAGTAATTGCAACAGACGACTTGGTGCAAGACTTGGCATCGCAAGTCTATCTCACGGCTCGTGGAATCCTGTAAAATATGCAACATGTATGCCAATTTGCAAGAAAAATCGTTGAATCTCAAGCCTGTATGTAAAAGTATAAGAAAGACTGCATCCAAGGCCTAGCTAATTAATCCCAACGAAGACTTTTTTGCAAGTACGGACTGCGAGTGAGATCTACGCATATAATCATATTTCTACTCTCTATTTTTTTTTATCATTGTGGTTGTTTGTGATGGTTTTATTGTTACCCCCCTCTCCCCCCCATCAAATCTTTCTACTCTCTAGAGAATTGTTAGCTGTCAGGAACTAGAAGCCAATCTTAAGATAACTTGCCGCTTTGTGCCGCAACCAAATGCAACATAAGTTCCACAGACCAATGCTTCAGAAAATTTGTTCAATGTAATGTCAAACCTATTTTTGGTATGCACATTTTATTGAACCAACCGCGAAGTACCATGCAAGGTACTTATGTACGAAATAGTTAATCTTCCCTCCAGGAGAAACCCAGATCCATGGATCGGATTTTGAAATGTTAGAAAAATTAAAAATAAAAGTTCACACGTGCATATTCACGTGCTACGCGCCAACAAAGTTGTTTCATGAAAAAAAAATCATGTAACGTGTATAAAAAAGATAAAATTCAGTGCTAAAAGTAAGGTTTTTAACAAGCCAAATTTTCTCTTTTTTACGTAGACCATAAAAAATATCAGTTTATCGTGAAACTTGACAGACACATATATATTATAGAGATGTATATGCAAAAAAAAATTTATCAAAACTTTAGAGATGTATATGCAAAAAAAATTATCAAAACTTTTTGAAATTATAAAATATGTTTTTTTGGTAGATGGAGCATCTGGGAGCCGAATTGAATTTTTAAGATTATTTCATATATATACTTGCAACATCTCAAGCAGGAGTTTGAAACTCTCCTTTGGCACTATCACTTGTTGTATAAAAACCAGCACATCTAGTCGCGGAGCTTTTCTAGTGTCAGCTTCGTCAGTTGCGATACAACTAAATTAGGTTGCGGGGTAATATCCAGCTTGTCCATTATGAAAATTATGAAAAATACTTTGTTGGATGTTTGCGATACAACTAAAATTTTCATACAGCTTTGTTTACCATTTTGTCCATTATGAAATCCATATGATATGCAACATAGAAGCCACGTAACATGGATCTTTCTGGGCTGTTGGTGGCACTAACACACAGAACATAGAAATTACTTCATATATTATCTCACGTGATGATCGGACTTGGTGTAGTTGATTTGGTTCGTGTAATCACTAAGGAGTCGTTTGGAAGCCATGTTTTCATTTCATTTGTAGAATTTTGAAATGAATACATTTACATTATAATTCTAGAAATTGACACTTGTTTGGTTTCCACAAAAATTGCAAATGACAGCATAATTCAATATTGAATTTGTAAATGGCTTCCACAGAGAAATGCGAATGAATGGTCTCAGCTCGGAATCGTGTTTACCCATGGTGTCATTTTTCTGGATTTCCTAAATGAAATGATGGCCCAATTTCGTAACAACCAAACAGCCCACCTATGAAATTCCAAAATGAATTCCAAGATTCCAGGCCCAAATGATGGATACCAAACGACTTCTAAGACAATTCGTGGGATAGTGTTTTGAGTGGGAGTTCACCTAGTTAGTTTTAAATTAATAAGTAAAATCAATTTATCATAAACTTAGTCTAAACTTTTTGCAAATATGTTGTAGATTATGGTGACCCTACCATCAACTTTAATTCGTTCCTAGAGAAAGAAAAGCTAAAAAACAATGGAAGTAACTTTACGGATTGGTTTCGTAACTTGAGGATTGTCCTCACTGCTGGACAACTGCTCTATGTGCTCGATGCACCGCTGGGTGAGCCACCTGCAGAAACAGCTACCGATGAGGCTAAAAATGTTTACCTCACTCGGAAGACACATTACTCCACAGATCAGTGTGCCATCCTCTACACTTTAGAATCTGAGCTTCAGAAACGCTTTGAGACCCACGACCCTCATGATAAAATCAGTGAGCTCAAAATGATATTTGAAACTCATGCGGCCGTGGAAAGCTATGATGCTTCTGAAAAGTTCTTTAACTGTAAGATGGAATAGGGCAACTCCGTTAGCGAGCATGTGCTCAAGATGTCTGGGCACACGAAGAAACTCCAAGACTTGGGAATAGCGATTCCTAATGCCTTGGGGAATCATCGTGTTCTTCTATCACTACCACCTAGTTACGAGATCTTCGTGATCAACTACAACATGCAGTGCATGGACAAGACATTACCTGAACTCTTCTCAATATTGAAAACTGCTGAAGTGGAGATAAAGAAAGAGCACCAAGTGTTGATGGTGAATAAGACCACCAAGTTCAAGAAGCAGGGCAAGCCTAAGAAAAAGGGTAAATTTAAGAAGGGCGGCTGATGTCTACTCACGCTTCTTTTCCTGTAGACAGTGTTGGGCCTCCAAGAGCAGAGGTTTGTAGAACAGCAGCAAGTTTTCCCTTAAGTGGATCACCCAAGGTTTATCGAACTCAGGGAGGAAGAGGTCAAAGATATCCCTCTCAAGCAACCCTGCAACCACAAAGTAAGAAGTCTCTTGTGTCCCCAACACACCTAATACACTTGTCAGATGTATAGGTGCACTAGTTCGGCGAAGAGATAGTGAAATACAGGTGGTATGAATGTATATGAGCAGTAGTAACGGCACCAGAAAATAGCTTGCTGCTACAACTGGCGTGTGGTTGATGGTGGGAATATTGAAGGCAGTACGGATGCAGTAGAACAGTAAACAAGCGATGAGTATTTGGGAACAAGGCCTAGGGATCATACTTTCACTAGTGGACACTCTCAACATTGATCACATAATAAAACCACTCTACACTCTATTGTTGGATGATGAACACTGTAGGGATTCGTTGCATAGAAAACAAAAAAAATTCCTACCGCGAGAACGCAATCCAAGCCAAGATGCAATCTAGAAGACGGGAGCAACGAGGGGATGATCAAGACTAACCCTTGAAGATTTCCAAAGCCTATAAGAGTAGGCTCTTATTGCTGCGGTAGACGATCACTTGCCGCTTGCAAAAGCGCGTAGAAGATCTTGATCACGGTGCCACGATCGGGCAGCACCTCCGTACTCGGTCACACGTTCGGTGTTGATGAAGACGACGTCCTTCTCCCCGTTCCAGCGGGCAGCGGAAGTAGTAGCTCCTCCTTGAATCCGGCAGCACGACGGCGTGGTGGCGGTGGCGGTGGAGATCTCCGGCGGAGCTTCGCTAAGCGTGCGGGAGAAGAGGAGGAGAGAGGGGGCGGCTAGGGTTTGGGAGAGGGGGTGGCCGGCCACCTATGGGTGCGGCCAAGCTATGGGCTTGTGGTGGTCAGCCCCCTCTCCTATGCCCCTCATTATATAGGTGGAAGCCCCAAGTGTTGGACTACAAGTCTTCGAATAAGACCCGAACCAAAAACCTTCCATGTGTAGGGAAACCTACCCAAGGTGGGAATCCCACTTGGGGTGGGATTCCCCCCTTCCATGAGGGGGGTTGGCCGGCCACCCTTGGGGAGTCCACCTTGGACTCCTCCCCTTTAGGGTTGGCTGGCCATGCAAGGTGGAGTCCCTCCGGGACTCTACTTTCCATGGTGATTTCTTCCGGACTTTTCTAGAACCTTCTAGAACCTGCCATAAATGCACCGGATCATTTCCAAACTTGGAATATGACTTCCTATATATGAATCTTATTCTCCGGACCATTCCGGAACTCCTCGTGATGTCCGGGATCTCATCCGGGACTCCGAACAAATATTCGAACTCCATTCCATATTCAAGTTCTACCATTTCAACATCAAACCTTAAGTGTGTCACCCTACGGTTCGCGAACTATGCGGACATGGTTGAGTACTCACTCCGACCAATAACCAATAGCGGGATCTGGAGATCCATAATGGCTCCCACATATTCAACGATGACTTCAGTGATCGAATGAACCATTCACATACGATACCAATTCCCTTTGTCACGCGATATTTTACTTGTCCGAGGTTTGATCATCGATATCACTCTATACCTTGTTCAACCTCGTCTCCTGACAAGCACTCTTTACTCGTACCGTGGTATGTGGTCTCTTATGAACTTATTCATATGCTTGCAAGACATTAGACGACATTCCACCGAGAGGGCCCAGAGTATATCTATCCGTCATCGGGATGGAAAAATCCCACTGTTGATCCATATGCCTCAACTCATACTTTCCGGATACTTAATCCCACCTTTATAACCACCCATTTACGCAGTGGCGTTTGGTGTAATCAAAGTACCTTTTCGGTATAAGTGATTTACATGATCTCATGGTCATAAGGACTAGGTAACTATGTATCGAAAGCTTATAGCAAATAACTCAATGACGTGATCTTATGCTATGCTTAATTGGGTGTGTCCATTACATCATTCATATAATGATATAACCTTGTTATTAATAACATCCAATGTTTATGATTATGAAACTAATCATCCATTAATCAACAAGCTAGTTAAGAGGTATACTAGGGACTCTTTGTTGTCTACATATCACACATGTACTAATGTTTCGGTTAATACAATTATAGCATGATATATAAACATTTATCATAAACATAAAGATATATAATAACCACTTTTATTATTGCCTCTTGGGCATATCTCCTTCAGTCTCCCACTTGCACTAGAGTCAATAATCTAGTTTACATTTGTAAAGATATAACACCTTGGCCTTCTGGTGTTTTATCATGTTTTGCTCACGGGAGAGGTTTTAGTCAACGGATCTGACATGCTCAGAAACGTATGTATTTTGTAATTCATTTGCGTCTCAACGCATCACTCATTTCCAAATGAGTCGGCATTAAATATGTTTGGTCTTCTGGTGGAACCTTAATTCCGCGGTCTGAAATATGTTACTAATATTGTCACACAAATATAGCTTCAAAGTTCTGACTCTGTCGGAACTACACCAAGTTCTCAAAGAACCTCTTGACTTTAACATCCTTTGTCATTGTCAAAAAAAATGACATATTCTGCCTTCTTTTGTAGAATCCGTCATAATATTTAGAACTCTTCTAAATCTAGCATAGACAACTTCTAGCTCATCGTGCTACCTTTTAAACAACACTTAGTCTAATTTGAGATTGAAATTTTATTTTCATATGTGACAAAACAAATATCGGTGCAACATCTTACAGCGATTTGTTTGTCATTTCCCATACAAAATTATATATATATATCCTTAGTTCTTCTAAAGTACTCAAGAATATTCTTACTGTCGTCCAATGATCATCATATGAATCATTCTGGTATATGCTCATAACACTTTATAGCACATGACATCTGATTGTGTACATATTATACGTGATCTATAATCACTCATATGTTTTTACTCATTGAGTGTCAGATACACTCAAGTCTTGTTAAAACTTAACATGACAAGAATATTTTCTTAATATTTTTATATTGAACTATTTCAATATCCATTCTATGTACTTTGACTTGAACATATTATGTGTTTCAATCTATCTTCATAGATCTTGACACAAAATTTGTTTCAGTCCATATCACTTTCATTGAAGTTAATTTTTCAATGAAACCTTTTAATCAAGTATGTAATTACATTAATTATAACCAACTATATGTCTTCTACATAAGTATTATAAATATGTCTCAGCGCTCCCACTTAATTTCTTGCAAATGCAAGCCTCTTCATCGTCTCTGATGAAATCAAAAACTCTTTGACTATTTCATCCAGTGAAGATTCAAACTCCGCTATACTTACTTCATCAAATTGAAGTTTGTATACCTATCTAGTATTCCACGGACCAGCAAAACTCTTGGTTGTATCTTGTATACACCTTTTAATACATACTTCTGATAAGTAATGTATTTTGCCATCCTACTAGCATATCTCATAAAAGAAATATGTAGT
This sequence comes from Lolium perenne, assembly GCF_019359855.2. Taxonomy (NCBI): domain Eukaryota; kingdom Viridiplantae; phylum Streptophyta; class Magnoliopsida; order Poales; family Poaceae; genus Lolium; species Lolium perenne. The sequence goes on along the minus strand of NC_067244.2, from coordinate 243,051,859 downwards.
GATTACTAGAATAATCCACATAGACTATAAGTATTGCTACGGAAGATCTAATCTTATCGTAGTCAATTCTTTGAACTTTGTCGTAAACAATTTTTCGACAAGTCGAGCTTCTTTAAGGATATTCCATCCAAGTCCATCAATTTTATAGATCCATTTACTTTCAAAAAGTATTTATCTATCTTGGATTTCATGGCATATAGCCATTTTAACGGAGTCAGGGCCCATCATAACTTCTTTGTTTGTAGTTGGTTTAAAATCAATCCTTTGTTCACAAATCATTTATTTGATCACAAAGTAAACCATACCTACAAGGTTCAATGTGTACTTCGATCTCCATGGCTAAAACACTTTGTAGTCATGGGCGCCATGTTCGTCATGGTCGCTTCCGGAACCAATTTCCGATGCTGCGCTACTCTGATCATTATGCTCAGGTTCATAAACCTTATCAAGTTCTATTGTCCTCCCACTCAAATACTTCACTAGAAAATAATTTCTTGGAAATAAGCAAGTAACATTAACAAACACTTTTGTCGTTTACTTCATAGTGGAAAGAATTCCCAATCAATTCTTTGGGATAACCAACAAAGACATTCATCCGATTTTGGTTGTTAACTTTTAGACCAAAATTTAAAGAAAGGACTATTAGGGTTTATACCCATGCCATAACTCGTATGGTGTCATTTCTACGGATCATGATGATGCTCTATTCAGTGTAAAAGCGGTAGTCACTAAAGCATAATCCACAAAAATATAATGGCGTCATAATATTTTATCTCATCATTAATCCAACAAGGCTTGGATACATCTCTCGGATACTATATCATCATTATGATGCTCCAAGAAATGTGAGTTGTAGAACAATTTCATGACTCTCTTAGATGTTCGCTAAAACTCGTAATTCAAATATTTTCACCATGATCCAATCATAGATATTTGACTTTTCTATTACGATGATTTCCACTTCATGCTGAAATTTATTTGAATCCATTCAAATGTTTCAAACTTCTTCCTTATTGAATATATCCACATATATATACTCAATTCATTGTTGAAAGTTTTCATGAAGTAGAAGAATCTCCCGCACACAACTATGCCCAGTGAACCACATACATCATCATGTATTTTTCACTAAGTTAGTTGCCCATTCAACTCTTGGCCTATGAACGGTATTTTAATCATTCTCTTTAGAAAAGATTTGCAAGCGCCAAATGATTCAAAAATCAAATGACTCCAAAATCCATTTGCATGGAGTTCCTTCATGCGTTCCTTTCTAACATGACCTAAATGGCGGTTCCACAAATACGTGGAATTCAAATCATTTGCCTTATGGCATTTTAGCGTCAGTGTTATGTATGTGTGTTTCACCATTAAGATTTATAATAACTTATTGATGACGCGTAAAGCACACGCTCGTTGGGAACCCCAAGTGGAAGGTGTGATGCATACAGCAGCAAGTTTCCCTCAGTAAGAAACCAAGGTTTATCGAACCAGTAGGAGTCAAGAAGCACGTTGAAGGTTGATGGCGGCGGGATGTAGTGCGGCGCAACACCAGGGATTCCGGCGCCAACGTGGAACCTGCACAACACAACCAAAGTACTTTGCCCCAACGAAACAGTGAGGTTGTCAATCTCACCGGCTTGCTATAACAAAGGATTAACCGTATTGTGTGGAAGATGATTGTTTGCAGAAAACAGTAGAACAAGTATTGCAGTAGATTGTATTTCAGTAAAGAGAATTGGACCGGGGTCCACAGTTCACTAGAGGTGTCTCTCCCATAAGACAAACAGCATGTTGGGTGAACAAATTACAGTTGGGCAATTGACAAATAAAGAGAGCATGACCATGCACATACATATCATGATGAGTATAGTGAGATTTAATTGGGCATTACGACAAAGTACATAGACCGCCATCCAACTGCATCTATGCCTAAAAAGTCCACCTTCAGGTTATCATCCGAACCCCCTCCAGTATTAAGTTGCTAACAACAGACAATTGCATTAAGTATTGCGCGTAATGTAACTAGTGACTACATCCTTGAACATAGCACCAATGTTTTATCCCTAGTGGCAACAGCACATCCATAACCTTAGAGGTTCTTGTCACCCCTCCAGATTCACGGAGACATGAACCCACTATCGAGCATAAATACTCCCTCTTGGAGTTACTAGCATCAACTTGGCCAGAGCATCTACTAATAACGGAGAGCATGCAAGATCATAAACAACACATAGACATAACTTTGATAATCAACATAACAAGTATTCTCTATTCATCGGATCCCAACAAACGCAACATATAGAATTACAGATAGATGATCTTGATCATGTTAGGCAGCTCACAAGATCTGACAATGATAGCACAATGGGGAGAAGACAACCATCTAGCTACTGCTATGGACCCATAGTCCAGGGGTAGACTACTCACACATCACACCGGAGGCGACCATGGCGGCGTAGAGTCCTCCGGGAGATGATTCCCCTCTCCGGCAGGGTGCCGGAGGCGATCTCCTGGATCCCCCGAGATGGGATCGGCGTTGGCGGCGTCTCTGGAAGGTTTTCCGTATCGTGGCTCTCGGTACTGGGGGTTTCGTCACGGAGGCTTTAAGTAGGCGGAAGGGTAGGTCAAGAGGCGGCACGGGGGGCCCAAACCACAGGCCGGTGCAGCCAGGGGTGGGGCCGCGCCGCCCTAGGGTTTGGCCACCCCGTGGCCCCTCTTCGTTTCGTCTTCGGACTTCTGGAAGCTTCGTGGCAAAATAGGCCCCTGGGCGTTGATTTCGTCCAATTCCGAGAATATTTCCTTACTAGGATTTCTGAAACCAAAAACAGCAGAAAACAAAGAATCGGCACTTCGGCATCTTGTTAATAGGTTAGTTCCAGAAAATGCACGAATATGACATAAAGTGTGCATAAAACATGTAGATAACATCAATAATGTGGCATGGAACATAAGAAATTATCGATACGTCGGAGACGTATCAGCATCCCCAAGCTTAGTTCTGTTCGTCCCGAGCAGGTAAAACGATAACACAGATAATTTCTGGAGTGACATGCCATCATAATCTTGATCATACTATTTGTAAAGCATATGTAGTGAATGCAGCGATCAAAACAATGTATATGACATGAGTAAACAAGTGAATCATAAAGCAAAGACTTTTCATGAATAGAACTTCAAGACAAGCATCAATAAGTCTTGCATAAGAGTTAACTCATAAAGCAATAATTCAAAGTAAAGGCATTGAAGCAACACAAAAGAAGATTAAGTTTCAGCGGTTGCTTTCAACTTGTAACATGTATATCTCATGGATATTGTCAACATAGAGTGATATAATAAGTGCAATAAGCAAGTATGTAGGAATCAATGCACAGTTCACACAAGTGTTTGCTTCTTGAGGTGGAGAGAAATAGGTGAACTGACTCAACATTGAAAGTAAAAGAATGGTCCTCCATAGAGGAAAAGCATCGATTGCTATATTTGTGCTAGAGCTTTGATTTTGAAAACATGAAACAATTTTGTCAACGGTAGTAATAAAGCATATGCATCATGTAAATTATATCTTACAAGTTGCAAGCCTCATGCATAGTGTACTAATAGTGCCCGCACCTTGTCCTAATTAGCTTGGACTACCTGGATTATCACCGCAATACATATGCTTTAACCAAGTATCACAAAGGGGTACCTCTATGCCGCCTGTACAAAGGTCTAAGGAGAAAGCTCGCATTTGGATTTCTCGCTTTTGATTATTCTCAACTTAGACATCCATACCGGGACAACATAGACAACAGATAATGGACTCCTCTTTTAATGCTTTAAGCATTCAACAATAATTAATTCTTTTCTCATTAGAGATTTGAGGATGTTTGTCCAAAACTGAAACTTCCACCATGGATCATGGCTTTAGTTAGCGGCCCAATGTTCTTCTCTAACAATATGCATGCTCAAACCATTCAACTCAGTGTAGATCGCCCTTACTTCAGACAAGACGAATATGCATAGCAACTCACATGAAATTCAACAATGAAAAGTTGATGGCGTCCCCAGTAAACATGGTTATCGCACAACAAGCAACTTAATAAGAGATAAAGTGCATAATTACATATTCAATACCACAATAGTTTTTAAGCTATTTGTCCCATGAGCTATATATTGCAAAGGTGAATGATGGAATTTTAAAGGTAGCACTCAAGCAATTTACTTTGGAATGGCGGAAAATACCATGTAGTAGGTAGGTATGGTGGACACAAATGGCATAGTGGTTGGCTCATGTATTTTGGATGCATGAGAAGTATTCCCTCTCGATACAAGGTTTAGGCTAGCAAGGCTTATTTGAAACAAACACAAGGATGAACCAGTGCAGCAAAACTCACATAAAAGACATATTGAAAACATTATAAGACTCTACACCGTCTTCCTTGTTGTTCAAACTCAATACTAGAAATTATCTAGACCTTAGAGAAACCAAATATGCAAACCAAATTTTAGCATGCTCTATGTATTTCTTCATTAATGGGTGCAAAGCATATGATGCAAGAGCTTAATCATGAGCACAACAATTGCCAAGTATCACATTACCCAAGACATTAATAGCAATTACTACATGTATCATTTTTCAATTCCAACCATATAACAATTTAACGAAGGAGAAACTTCGCCATGAATACTATGAGTAGAAACCAAGGACATACTTGTCCATATGCTACAGCGGAGCGTGTCTCTCTCCCATAAAGTGAATGCTAGGATCCATTTTATTCAAACAAAACAAAAAACAAAAACAAACCGACGCTCCAAGAAAAAGCACATAAGATGTGATGGAATAAAAATATAGTTTCAGGGGAGGAACCTGATAATGTTGTCGATGAAGAAGGGGATGCCTTGGGCATCCCCAAGCTTAGACGCTTGAGTCTTCTTAATATATGCAGGGGTGAACCACCGGGGCATCCCCAAGCTTAGAGCTTTCACTCTCCTTGATCATGTTGCATCATACTCCTCTCTTGATCCTTGAAAACTTCCTCCACACCAAACTCGAAACAACTCATTAGAGGGTTAGTGCACAATATAAATTAACATATTCAGAGGTGACACAATCATTCTTAACACTTCTGGACATTGCATAATGCTACTGGACATTAGTGGATACATCCAACATAGCAAAAGAGGCAATGCGAAATAAAAGGCAGAATCTGTCAAAACAGAACAGTTCGTATTGACGAATTTTAAAATGGCACCAGACTTGCTCAAATGAAAATGCTCAAATTGAATGAAAGTTGTATACATATCTGAGGATCATGCACGTAAATTGGCTTAATTTTCTGAGCTACCTACAGGGAGGTGGACCCAGATTCGTGACAGCAAAGAAATCTGGAACTGCGCAGTAATCCAAATCTAGTACTTACTTTTCTATCAACGGCTTTACTTGGCACAACAAAACACAAAACTAAGATAAGGAGAGGTTCCTACAGTAGTAAACAACTTCCAAGACACAAAATAAAAACAAAGTACTGTAGGTAAAAACATGGGTTGTCTCCCATAAGCGCTTTTCTTTAACGCCTTTCAGCTAGGCGCAGAAAGTGTGCATCAAGTATTATCAAGAGACGAAGTGTCAACATCATAATTTGTTCTCATAATAGAATCAAAAGGTACCTTCATTCTCTTTCTAGGGAAGTGTTCCATACCTTTCTTGAGAGGAAATTGATATTTTATATTACCTTCCTTCATATCAATAATAGCACCAACAGTTCGAAGAAAAGGTCTTCCCAATATAATGGGACAAGATGCATTGCATTCAATATCCAAGACAACAAAATCAACGGGGACAAGGTTATTGTTAACGGTAATGCGAACATTATCAACTTTCCCCAAAGGTTTCTTTGTAGAATGATCAGCAAGATTAACATCCAAATAACAATTTTTCAGCGGTGGCAAGTCAAGCATATTATAAATTTTCTTAGCCATAACAGAAATACTTGCACCAAGATCACATAAAGCATTACAATCAAAATCTTTAACCTTCATCTTAATGATGGGCTCCCAAACATCCTCTAGCTTCTTAGGAATAGAGGCTTCACGCTCTAGTTTCTCTTCTCTAGCTTTAATGAGAGCATTTGTAATATGATGTGTAAAGGCCAAATTTATAGCACTAGCATTAGGACTTTTAGCAAGTTTTTGCAAGAACTTTATAACTTCAGAGATGTGGCAATCATCAAAATTCAAACCATTATAATCTAAAGCAATGGGATCATCATCCCCAATGTTGGAAAAAATTTCAGCAGCTTTATCACAGGCAGTTTCAGTAGTTTTAGCAATTTCGGGCAGTTTCTCGCGCTTTGCATTAGAAGTGGAAACATTGCTAACACCAATTCTTTTATTATTAATAGTAGGAGGTGCAGCAACATGTGTAGCATTAGCATTACTAGTGGTGGTAATAGTCCAAACTTTAGCTACATTCTTCTCTTTAGCTAGTTTTTCATTTTCTTCTCTATCCCACCTAGCACGCAGTTCAGCCATTAATCTTATATTCTCATTAATTCTAACTTGGATGGCATTTGCTGTAGTAACAATTTTATTATGATGATTTTCATTAGGCAAAACTTTTGATTTCAAAAGATCAACATCAGCAGCAAGACTATCGACTTTAGAAGCAAGTATATCAATTTTCCCAAGCTTTTCTTCAACAGATTTGTTAAAAGCAGTTTGTGTACTAATAAATTCTTTAAGCATGGCTTCAAGTCCAGGGGGTGAACTCCTATTATTGTTGTAAGAATTCCCATAAGAATTACCATAGTCGTTGCCATTATTATAAGGATATGGCCTATAGTTGTTACTAGAATTGTTCCGGTAAGCATTGTTGTTGAAATTATTATTTTTAATGAAGTTTACATCAACATGTTCTTCTTGTGCAACCAATGAAGCTAACGGAACATTATTAGGATCAATATTAGTCCTATCATTCACAAGCATAGACATAATAGCATCAATCTTATCACTCAAGGAAGAGGTTTCTTCGACAGAATTTACCTTCTTACCTTGTGGAGCTCTTTCCGTGTGCCATTCAGAGTAGTTGATCATCATATTATCAAGAAGCTTTGTTGCTTCACCAAGAGTGATGGACATAAAGGTACCTCCAGCAGCTGAATCCAATAAATTCCGCGAAGAAAAATTTAGTCCTGCATAGAAGGTTTGGATGATCATCCAAGTAGTCAGTCCATGGGTTGGGCAATTTTAGCAACAGTAAATAAAGCAAACTAGATAAAGTAAATGCAAGTAAACTAATTTTTTTGTGTTTTTGATATAGCAAACAAGATAGCAAATAAAGTAAAACTAGCAACTAATTTTTTTGTATTTTGATTTAGTGCAGCAAACAAAGTAGTAAATAAAACTAAGCAAGACAAAAACAAAGTAAAGAGATTGAGAAGTGGAGACTCCCCTTGCAGCGTGTCTTGATCTCCCCGGCAACGGCGCCAGAAATTTACTTGCTGGCGTGTAGTTGACGTGGGAGTTAGAAATCTTGTTCCTTCACGTCCCCGGCAACGGCGCCAGAAATTTAGCTTGATGACGCGTAAAGCACACGCTCGTTGGGAACCCCAAGTGGAAGGTGTGATGCGTACAGCAGCAAGTTTCCCTCAGTAAGAAACCAAGGTTTCTCGAACCAGTAGGAGTCAAGAAGCACGTTGAAGGTTGATGGCGGCGGGATGTAGTGCGGCGCAACACCAGGGATTCCGGCGCCAACGTGGAACCTGCACAACACAACCAAAGTACTTTGCCCCAACGAAACAGTGAGGTTGTCAATCTCACCGGCTTGCTGTAACAAAGGATTAACCGTATTGTGTGGAAGATGATTGTTTGCGTAAAAACGAGTAGAACAAGTATTGCAAGAGATTGTATTTCAGTAAAGAGAATTGGACCGGGGTCCACAGTTCACTAGAGGTGTCTCTCCCATAAGACAAACAGCATGTTGGGTGAACAAATTACAGTTGGGCAATTGACAAATAAAGAGAGCATGACCATGCACATACATATCATGATGAGTATAGTGAGATTTAATTGGGCATTACGACAAAGTACATAGACCGCCATCCAACTGCATCTATGCCCAAAAAGTCCACCTTCAGGTTATCATCCGAACCCCCTCCAGTATTAAGTTGCTAACAACAGACAATTGCATTAAGTATTGCGCGTAATGTAACTAGTGACTACATCCTTGAACATAGCACCAATGTTTTATCCCTAGTGGCAACAGCACATCCATAACCTTAGAGGTTCTTGTCACCCCTCCAGATTCACGGAGACATGAACCCACTATCGAGCATAAATACTCCCTCTTGGAGTTACTAGCATCAACTTGGCCAGAGCATCTACTAATAACGGAGAGCATGCAAGATCATAAACAACACATAGACATAACTTTGATAATCAACATAACAAGTATTCTCTATTCATCAGATCCCAACAAACGCAACATATAGAATTACAGATAGATGATCTTGATCATGTTAGGCAGCTCACAAGATCCGACAATGATAGCACAATGGGGAGAAGACAACCATCTAGCTACTGCTATGGACCCATAGTCCAGGGGTAGACTACTCACACATCACACCGGAGGCGACCATGGCGGCGTAGAGTCCTCCGGGAGATGATTCCCCTCTCCGGCAGGGTGCCGGAGGCGATCTCCTGGATCCCCCGAGATGGGATCGGCGTTGGCGGCGTCTCTGGAAGGTTTTCCGTATCGTGGCTCTCGGTACTGGGGGTTTCGTCACGGAGGCTTTAAGTAGGCGGAAGGGTAGGTCAAGAGGTGGCACGGGGGGCCCAAACCACAGGCCGGCGCGGCCAGGGGTGGGGCCGCGCCGCCCTAGGGTTTGGCCACCCCGTGGCCCCTCTTCGTTTCGTCTTCGGACTTCTGGAAGCTTCGTGGAAAAATAGGCCCCTGGGCGTTGATTTCGTCCAATTCCGAGAATATTTCCTTACTAGGATTTCTGAAACCAAAAATGTGAAACAAAGAATCGGCACTTCGGCATCTTGTTAATAGGTTAGTTCCAGAAAATGCACGAATATGACATAAAGTGTGCATAAAACATGTAGATAACATCAATAATGTGGCATGGAACATAAGAAATTATCGATACGTCGGAGACGTATCACTTATCCATCGTACATGGAGTAATGTCATAATTTGAACAACTCATTGTTTTCATTTGACCAGAGCAAAATAACAATTATTAAGTTCGTTATTATAAATTCTAAGGGCTAGATAGAATGCCAACGACGAACATAATAACACTTTATTTTGTTCCAGACGTGTATTCCTATCATATTCCTTGTCAGTCACTTAGACCATTGTATTCTTGTATTGTGTTGTTTTGTATGACACTTCATACCAACCAATATAGTACTAATACCCAAGAATTTCATAGTGTGACCTAACTAGGAATACAACCATAACATGTATATCATTTATATACACCTGAGCTAGACTTTCTAGTCTTTTCTTTCTTTCTGCCAAAATATCTTTTGCAGTTTCTCTTTTAGCTTTCCTCATTATTCAGAAAAACACTTCAACATCAATAACTTCTAGGTTTGTTGGTCAAATACCAATAACCTTGAGGTTCTTACTTTGAAGTTGATCATCATATGACAAGTGTTCCGAATTTCTCTATTAATAACCTTTTAATATGATGAACAATTTCACTCATAATTTTATCCATCATATCATGACGAATTTTCGAGACCATGTCTGTACATGCTAGGCTCGTAAAGTTTAACCTTAGTATGTGCAAATCTGGCTTGTACCGGTTGTAAGCACACGTAGAATCTATAACACCCGATCATCACGTGATGCTTCGAAACGACGAGTCTTAGCAACGGTGCATACTAAGGACAATCACTTCATGGATATGCGAATATCGTTAGTGCCCCAATAGTTGGAGGATTGGGACGCCTTGCGTCTTCAACCTTCGTACATTCCCATAAAATTTATGAGTTTATGTAGTCTCACCAAAATATATTCTATCATATTGCAATAAGGTCTTAGATATCACATATATCTCATACCTTGATTATTTCTGAAAACTAAATTTTCAGCTCCTTATTTTTCAAACAGATTTGAACTTCAAGTTTTACGGAGACAAGATAACTTTAGGTACTAATTGAAACCACAACTCTTTGAATCAACAATGTGAGGTTTACTAAAAGTTTGCAATAGGACTTAATCATTTCTTGATTCTTTAACAATACGGTACCAGTCCGTAAAGTTTCTTATCAGACTTAACAATATTTCTATCTCAATTACAAGACTAGCGCATGGTAGAAAACGGATGCCAATACTACAAAATTAATTCAAAATACTACTCAGACTATGTTTATGATAATTAGTTCATGTTTTAATCTAATTACTAATGAACTCCCACTTAATACAACATCCCTCATAGTTGTTAAGTGGTACACGATCCAAATCCACTACACCAAAACCGATCATCACGTGAGATGATGTAGCTTCAATGGTGAACATCAACATGTTGATCATATCATCCATATGACTCATGTTCAACCTTTCGGTTTCCGTTGTCCCGAGGCCATGTCTGTACATGCTAGGCTCGTCAAGCAAACCCAAGTATTCCGCGTGTGCAACATGGCTTACACCCGTTGTATGTTGAGTTTATCACACCCGATCATCACGAGATGCTTCAAAACGTCAAACAATGCAACGGTGCATACGAGGGGAGAACACTTTATTATCTTGATATTAATGTGAGGGATCATCTTATAATGCTACCGTCGCGTTCTAAGCAAAATAAGATGCATAAAGGATTAACATCACATGCAATTCATATGTGATATGATATGGCCCTTTAGTCTTTGCGCCTTCGATCTTCATCTCCAAAGCACGGACATGATCTCCATCATCAACGGGCATGACCTCCATCATCGTCGACGTAGCGTCAAGGTTCGTGGCGCCGTCTTCATGGTTGTTCACCTCATGTAGCAACTATTACAACTACTTTGAAATACTACTCAACATGAAATTTAAAGACAACCATAAGGCTCCTGCCGGTTGCCACAATACAATAATGATCATCTCATACATATTCATCATCACATTATGGCCATATCACATCACCAAACCCTGCAAAAACAAGTTAGACGTCTCTAATTTGGTTTGCATATTTTACGTGGTTTAGGGTTTTCGAGAGAGATCTAATCTACCTACGAACATGAACCACAACGGTGATACTAATGTTGTCAATAGAAGAGTAAATTGAATCTTCACTATAGTAGGAGAGACAGACACCCGCAAAGCCTCTTATGCAATACAAGTTGCATGTCGAACGAGGAACAAGTCTCATGAACGTGGTCATGTAAAGTTAGTCCGAGCCGCTTCATCCCACTATGCCACAAAGATGCAAAGTACTCAAACTAAAGATAACAAGAGCATCAACGCCCACAAAACCATTGTGTTCTACTCGTGCAACCATCTATGCATAAACCTGGCTCTGATACCACTGTAGGGATTCGTTGCATAGAAAACAAAAAAATTTCCTACCACGAGAACGCAATCCAAGCCAAGATGCAATCTAGAAGACGGGGGCAACGAGGGGATGATCAAGACTAACCCTTGAAGATTTCCAAAGCCTATAAGAGTAGGCTCTTATTGCTGCGGTAGACGATCACTTGCTGCTTGCAAAAGCGCGTAGAAGATCTTGATCACGGTGCCACGATCGGGCAGCACCTCCGTACTCGGTCACACGTTCGGTGTTGATGAAGACGACGTCCTTCTGCCTGTTCCAGCGGGCAGTGGAAGTAGTAGCTCCTCCTTGAATCCGGCAGCACGACGGCGTGGTGGCGGTGGCGGTGGAGATCTCCGGCGGAGCTTCGCTAAGCGTGCGGGAGAAGAGGAGGAGAGAGGGGGCGGCTAGGGTTTGGGAGAGGGGGTGGCCGGCCACCTATGGGTGCGGCGAAGCTATGGGCTTGTGGTGGTCAGCCCCCTCTCATATGCCCCTCATTATATAGGTGGAAGCCCCAAGTGTTGGACTACAAGTCTTAGAATAAGACCCGAACCAAAAACCTTCCATGTGTAGGGAAACCTACCCAAGGTGGGAATCCCACTTGGGGTGGGATTCCCCCCTTCCATGAGGGGGGTTGGCCGGCCACCCTTGGGGAGTCCACCTTGGACTCCTCCCCTTTAGGGTTGGCTGGCCATGCAAGGTGGAGTCCCTCCGGGACTCTACTTTCCATGGTGATTTCTTCCGGACTTTTCTAGAACCTTCTAGAACCTGCCATAAATGCACCGGATCATTTCCAAACTTGGAATATGACTTCCTATATATGAATCTTATTCTCCGGACCATTCCGGAACTCCTCGTGATGTCCGGGATCTCATCCGGGACTCCGAACAAATATTCGAACTCCATTCCATATTCAAGTTCTACCATTTCAACATCAAACCTTAAGTGTGTCACCCTACGGTTCGCGAACTATGCGGACATGGTTGAGTACTCACTCCGACCAATAACCAATAGCGGGATCTGGAGATCCATAATGGCTCCCACATATTCAACGATGACTTCAGTGATCGAATGAACCATTCACATACGATACCAATTCCCTTTGTCACGCGATATTTTACTTGTCCGAGGTTTGATCATCGGTATCACTCTATACCTTGTTCAACCTCGTCTCCTGACAAGTACTCTTTACTCGTACCGTGGTATGTGGTCTCTTATGAACTTATTCATATGCTTGCAAGACATTAGACGACATTCCACCGAGAGGGCCCAGAGTATATCTATCCGTCATCGGGATGGACAAATCCCACTGTTGATCCATATGCCTCAACTCATACTTTCCGGATACTTAATCCCACCTTTATAACCACCCATTTACGCAGTGGCGTTTGGTGTAATCAAAGTACCTTTTCGGTATAAGTGATTTACATGATCTCATGGTCATAAGGACTAGGTAACTATGTATCGAAAGCTTATAGCAAATAACTCAATGACGTGATCTTATGCTATGCTTAATTGGGTGTGTCCATTACATCATTCATATAATGATATAACCTTGTTATTAATAACATCCAATGTTTATGATTATGAAACTAAACATCCATTAATCAACAAGCTAGTTAAGAGGCATACTAGGGACTCTTTGTTGTCTACATATCACACATGTACTAATGTTTCGGTTAATACAATTATAGCATGATATATAAACATTTATCATAAACATAAAGATATACAATAACCACTTTTATTATTGCCTCTTGGGCATATCTCCTTCAAACACCACTAATTGTGTAGGGCTACAAGAACCCTCAATGCCGGAGTTAACAAGCTCCACAATATTCGATATTCATATTTAAATAACCTTAGAGTGCATGATAGATCAACACAACTATACCAAGTAATAACATAGCATGCACACTGTCACCTTCATACTATGAAAGGAGGAATAGATCACATTAATACCATCATAGTAATAGTTAACTTCATAATCTACAAGAGATCATAATCATAAACTACGCCAAGTACTACATGATACACACACTGCCACCATTACATCATGGAGGAGGAATAGAGTACTTTGATAACATCACTAGAGTAGCACATGGATAAATAATGATACAAAGCACATTGCAATCATAAAGGGATATAAATAAGCACTTCACTATGCTATTCATAACAGTGAATAAGTATTCTGTGAAATATAGCCTAAGAGACCCACACGGTGCACACACTGTCACCTTTACACTCGTGGGACAAGGAGTCTCCGGAGATCACATAAGTAAAATCCACTTGAATAGCATAACGCCATCTAGATTACAAAGCTATCATATGGATCTCAATCATGTAAGGCAGCTCATGAGATCATTGTATTGAAGTACATAGGGAGAGAGATTAACCACATAGCTACCAGTACAGCCCCTTAGCCTCGATGAAGACCTACTCCCTCCTCATGGGAGACAGCAGCGGTGATGAAGATGGCGGTGGTGTCGATGGAGATGCCTTCCGGGGGCACTTCCCGTCCTGGCGGCGTGCCGGAACAGAGACTCCTGTCCCCCAGATCTTGGCTTCGCGATGGCGGCGGCTCTGGAAGGTTTCTCGTACCGTGGCTTTTCCGTATCGAAGATTTAGGTCAGGGACCTTTAAATAGGCGAAGAGGCGGAGTCGGAGGGCTGACGAGGCGGTGACACCATAGGGGGGCGCCCCCCTGGGCCGCGCCGCCCTGTCATCTGGTGGCCCTGTGGCCCCCCTCTGGTGGCTCTCGGGTGTTCTGGAAGCTTCGTCCAATTATAAGATGCTGGGCGTTGATTTCATCCAATTCCAAGAATATTTCCTTACTAGGATTTCTGAAACCAAAAACAGCAGAAAATAGGAACTGGCACTTCGGCATCTCGTCAATAGGTTAGTTCCGGAAAACGCATAAAATCATCATAAAGTATGTATAAAACATGTAGGTATTGTCATAAAACAAGCATGGAACATAAGAAATTATCGATACGTTGGAGACGTATCAGCAGCCAGAAAGCTAATGCGCCTCCTAAGAAACCTAAGGATGGCCCCAAATCTGATACTTTGTGCTATTACTGCAAAGAAGAGAGACACTGGAAGCGGAACTTCTCAAAGTACTTGGCAGATCTGAAGAGCGGCAACATCAAAAAGAAATGTATATCTGATATACATGTTATTGATGTCTATCTTACTAGTAATCGTACTAGTGCCTGGGTATTTGATACTGGTTCGGTTGCTCATATTTGTAACTCGAAACAGGAGCTACAGAATAAACGCAGACTAGCAAGGGACAAGGTGACGATGCGCGTATGAAATGGATCCAAGGTCGATGCGATCACCATTGGCACGCTCCCCCTACATCTACCATCGGGATTAATTTTAAATCTGAATAATTGTTATTTGGTACCTACGTTAAGCATGAACACTATATCTGGATCTTGTTTATTGCAAAGCGGTTATTCATTCAAGTATGAGAATAATGGTTGTTCAATTTATATAAATAATATCTTTTATGGTCATGCACCTGAGATGAATGGTTTACTCTTGTTAAATCTCGATAGTAGTGATACACATATACATAACACTGATGCTAAATGAATGAAATTAAATGATAATTCTACATACATGTGGCACTATCGTCTTGGTCATATTAGAGTGAAACGCATGAATAAACTCCATTGAGATGGATTACTTGAATCACTTGATTTTGAATCACTTGATAGATGCGAGACATGTCTGATGGAAAAAATGACTAAGACTCCATTCTCTGGTATTATGGAGCGAGCTACAGACTTATTGGAAATCATACATACTGATGTATGTGGACCAATGAGTGTAGCATCGTGCGGTGGTTATCGTTATGTTCTTACTTTCACAGATGATTTGAGTAGATATGGGTATATCTACTTAATGAAACATAAATCCGAAACTTTCGAGAAGTTTAAGGAATTTCAAAGTGAAGTAGAAAATCAACGTAACAATAAGATTTAATTTCTACGTTCTGATCATGGAGGTGGATATCTGACTTATGAGTTTGGCATGCATTAAAAAAATGTGGAATACTTTCACATTTGACACCGCTGGGAACACCACAGCGCAATGGTGAGTCTGAACGTCGTAATCGAATTCTATTAGATATGGTTCGATATATGATGTCTCTTACAGATTTACCGTTATCATTTTGGAGTTATGCATTAGAGACATCAGCATTCACTTTAAATAGGGCACCATCTAAATCCGTTGAAATGACACCGTATGAATTGTGGTTTGGAAACAAACCTAAGTTGTCGTTCCTTAAAGTTTGGGGTTGTGAAGCTTATGTAAAGAAGTTACAACCTGAAAAGCTCGAACCCAAAGTGGAGAAATGTGTCTTCATAGGATACCCTAAAGAAACAATTGAGTATACCTTCTATCATAGATCCGAAGGTAAAATCTTTGTTGCCAAGAATGGATAATTTCTTGAGAAGGATTTTCTCTCGAAAGAAGTGACTGGAAGGAAAGTAGAAATCGACGAGGTTACTGAACCTTCTCTTGAAAATCAGAGTAGCGCAACACCAGAAGATGTTCTTGTGCCGCCTACACCGATTAGTGAGGAAGTTAATGATAATGATCATGAAACTTCGAACGAATTTACTACTAAACCTCACAGGTCGATGAGGGTACGTGCCACTCCTTATTGGTACGATCCCGCGTTAAATGTCATGATTGTAGACAACAATGATGAAGACCCTGCGACATATGAGGAAGCAATGATGAGACCAGATTCCAACAAATGGCATGAGGCCATGAAATCCGAAATGGGATCCATGTATGATAACCAAGTATGGACTTTGGTAAACTTACCTGATAGCCGCAAGGCTATCAAGAATAAATTGATCTTCAAAAGAAAAACAGATGCTGATGGTAATATTACTGTCTATAAAGCTCGACTTGTCGCGAAAGGGTTCCGACAAATTGAAGGAGTTGACTACGACGAGACTTTCTCACCTGTAGCGAAGCTAAACTATGTGAGGATATTGTTAGCAATAGATGCATTTTTCGATTATGAAATTTGGCAGGTGGATGTCAAAACGGTGTTCCTTAATGGTGACATTGAGGAAGAGTTGTATATGGTACAACCCAAAGGTTTTGTCGATTTTAAAAATGCTGACAAGGTATGCAAACTTCACCGTTCCAATTATGAACTGAAGCAAGCATCCTAGAGTTGGAACCGACGCTTTGATAAGGTGATCAAAGACTTTGGATTTATACAAACCCATGAAGAGGCTTGTATTTACAGGAAAGTGAGTGGGCGCTTTATAGCATTCTTGATATTATATGTATATGACATATTATTGATTGGAAATGATCTAAAACTTCTAAGTAGTGTCAAAGGCTATTTGAATAAGTGTTTTTCAATGAAGGACCTTGGAGAAGCAACATATATTTTAGGCATCAAGATTTATAGAGATAGATCAAGACGCCTAATAGGGCTTTCATAGAATACTTACTTGGATAAGATTCTAAAGAAGTTTAGAATGGGTGAGAGCAAGAAAGGGTTCTTGCCCATGTTACCAGGTAATACCTTGAGTAAAACTCAAAGTCCAGCTACGACAAAAGAAAGAGAAACGATGAAAAAATTCCCATATGCCTCGGCCATAGGCTCTATCATGTATGCCATGTTGTGTACAAGACCGGATATCGCACATGATGTTAGTTTGACCAACAGATATCAAAGCGATCTAGGAATGGAACACTGGACAGCGGTCAAGAATATCCTGAAGTACTTGAAAAGAACTAAGGATATGTTTCTTTGTTATGGAGGTGACCAAGAGCTTGTTGTACCAGTTACACCGATGCTAGTTGGAACACTGATCCGGATGACTCTAAGTCTCAATCCGGATACGTATTAATTTTGAATGGTGCAATAGTAAGCTGGAAGAGTGCTAAGCAAAGAGTTGTGGCGAAATCTTCAACTGAATCAGAATACATAGCTGCTTCGAAGGCATCATCATAGGTGGTATGGATGAAGTGTTTCATTATTGAGCTTGGTGTGGTTCCTACTACGTTGGACCCAATGACCATCTATTGTGACAACATGGGTGCCATAGCCAATGCACAGGAGCCAAGGTCACATGATACGTCCAAAACGTATCTACTTTCCCGAACACTTTTGCTATTGTCTTGCCTCTAATTTGTGTATTTTGGATACAACTAACACGGACTAACGCTGTTTTCAGCAGAACTGCTCTGGTGTCTCGTTTTTGTGCAGAAATCCAACTTTCGGGAAAAACCTCGGAATTTATGCAGAAGGCCCTATTTTCCCAGGAAACTAACGGAGCCAGAAGGGCAATTGAAGTGGAGGCCCGAGGGCCCCACACCATAGGGCGGCGCGGCCCAGGGGGGGCCCGCGCGGCCCTGTGGTGTGGCCCCCTCGGCCGGCCTCCGACGCCCTCCTTCGGACTACTTATTCGCCTCGACCTAAAAACACCAGGAGAGAAGTCGAAGTCACCAGAAACCCTCCAGAACGCCGCCACATCGCGAAACTCCGTCGCGGGAGCCAGAAGTCTCCGTTCTGGCACTCCGCCGGGACGGGGAATTGGAGGAGATCATCACCGCCATCACCGCCAACGCCTCTACATCAACCAGCCATGTTTCCCCCATCCATGTGTGAGTAATTCCCCCGCTGTAGGCCGAAGGGGATGGTAGGGATTGGATGAGATTGGTCATGTAATAGCATAAGATTGTTAGGGCATAGTGCCTAGTGTCCGTTATTGGTACTTTGATGATATTGTTGCAACTTGTTATGCTTAATGCTTGTCACTAGGGCCCGAGTGCCATGATCTCAGATCTGAACATGTTATTATTTCATGAAGATAATCATTGTTTATGGTCTTACCTATAAGTTGTATACACATATCGCTGTCCGGAACCAATGGCCCCGAAGTGACAAGAATTGGGACAACCGGAGGGGATGGTAGCGATGTGAGGATCACATGTGTTCACGGAGTGTTAATGCTTTGCTCCGGTACTTTATTAAAAGGAGTACCTTAATATCCAGTAGTTTCCCTTGAGGCCCGGCTGCCACCGGCTGGTAGGACAAAAGATGTTGTGCAAGTTTCTCATTGCGAGCACGCACGACTATATATGGAACACATGCCTATTGATTGCTTTGTACTTGGACACCGTTTTATTATTATCTGCAAATGCCCTGCTATGATTGTTACATGAGTTTCTCTCATCCATGCAACGCCCGTCATCCGTCCCCGTGCCTACAGTATTTTAATCCTGCTGTTTACTAAAATCACTACTGCTGTCTCTGTCACTCTGCTGCTGTTATTTCACTACTGCTACTGCTATAAAACTGTTACTACTGATAAACTCTTGCGAGCAAGTCTGTTTCCAGGTGCAACTGAATTGACAACTCCGTTGTTAAGGCTTCCAAGTGTTCTTTGTCTCCCCTTGTGTCGAATCAATAAATTGGGTTTTACTTCCCTCGAAGACTGTTGCGATCCCCTATACTTGTGGGTCATCAAGACTATTTTCTGGCGCCGTTGCCGGGGAGCATAGCTTTATTTGGAAGTTCACTTGGATTAATATTGTTCGCTGCAAATTCTCCATCATGGGTAAACCTCGCGATACTAAGATCGCCATATTACCATCCACTACAAGAAAAGGTACAATTCTGAATACCTCTGCTGCTCTTGATTCACCATCTGTGATTGATAAACTTGTTTCACCGCCACATGCTTCGCATGCGGGTACTTCTGCTGAATCTGAACACTCTCATAATATTGATAATGTTTCTGCTGTGCTTGATGATAGTGGTTCATTGGGATCTTTTCTAGATGCTACAATTGCTAGGTCTAGACAAATTGAAAATACTGAAACTCCTAATGCTACTACACCTGTTAGTTCACCTGAACTTGGTTATTTTAGTGATGATCCTGAGGAAGATTATGTGGAGCTTAATGATGATTTTATTGAAAAATGCAATGCTACTACTGATGCAAGAAAAATTAAAAAGTTGCTTGCGTAACATGTGTTAGATATAAACTGTCTCCTGATCCTAAGTTTGCCACATCTCCTATAAACATTAGGGATAAAGATTATGATTTTTCTCTTGATCTATCTCATATAGCTATTGTTGAGAAAACACCCTTTTGTGGTACTGAAAAAGAAAGTGCTGTTGAACACATGACTGAGTTATCTACTCTTAGTAGCTTGTTTTCTGATGATGTTAAGATGCGTACTTACTTTGTTGCTAAAATATTTCCATTCTCATTAAAGGATGACGCTAAAACTTGGTATAATAATTTGCCACCAAATTCTATTAAAAGTCCGAAAGAATTGCTTGATGTTTTCTTCCGCAAATACTTTCCTGCTAGTGCTCAACATATTGCTTTGCAGAGAATTTATAATTTTAATCAGGAAGATGAAGAGAAATTGCCTGAGGCTTGGTCGAGATTCTGCTCTCTTATTAGAGCTCGGCCCGAGCATGATCTGGAAAAGCATGATTTACTTGATATATTTTATAGTGGACTAACCATTGAGTCTAGGGCATACCTGGATAGTTGTGCTGGTTGTATTTTCAGGAAAAGAACTCCAGACGACGCTGAAGAATTATTGGCTAAAATAAGCCGGAATCATGATGATTGGACTACGCCTGAACCGACTCCAACTCCAATATTGAAGAAGAGGGGTTTAATTGAATTGAATGATGAAGATATGAGGGAAGCCAAGAAGTCTCTCAAGGAGAAAGGTATTAAATCTGAAGATGTGAAGAATCTACCTCCTATTGAAGATATATGTGAGATAATTCCCCCTTCATCCATGATTGAGGTAAATTCCCTTCAACGCTTTACTAGGGAGGATATTCCGTATTCAAAGCCTCCTGCACAATGCTTAGATGAGTTTGATAATTATATTGTTAAGCAAGAAAATTTTAATATGAGAGTAGAGAATCATTTAATGGAAAATTCTCAAGCTATTAGTGAATTGCATGATATTGTGGAGAGAACCTCCAATGATGTTAAGATGCTTGTTAAACATTTTCAAATGATTCAAACTCAAATTGATCAACTCACTAAAGTGCAAAATGACTTGTTAGGGAATAATTCTAAAGAGAAACATGCTTATGAAGTAACAACTAGAGGCGGTGTCTCTACCCAGGATCCTCTATATCCTGAAGGGCATCCCAAAAGAATTGAACAAGATTCTCAACGCATTGAACCTAGTGCTCATTCTAGGAAGAAAAAGAAGAAGAAACATAAAAATGTTGTAGAATCCTCTGAACCTGTTAATGATCCTAATAGTATTTCTATTTCTGATGCTGAAACTGAAAGTGGTAATGAACATGATAATGATAATGATAATGTTAAGAATGATACTCCTGATAAAGAAGAGGTTGAAGAAGAACCTGAAAAGCATGCTAAAAATAAAAAGTATACTAAAGAAGACTTTATTGCTGAGAAACATGGTAATGAAAGAGAACCTTGGGTGCAAAAGCAAATGCCTTTTCCTGCTAAGAAACTAAAATCAAAGGAAGAAGAACACTATAATAAATTTTGCGATTGGATGAAACCTTTATTCTTGCAAATCCCTTTGACTGATGCGATTAAATTGCCTCCTTATTCAAAGTATATGAAAGATATTGTTACTAACAAAAGGAAAATCCCCAATGAGGAAATTTACACTATGCTTGCTACTTACTCTTTCAATCGCAAAATTCAAAATAAGTTGGGCGACCTGTATACCTACTATTCCTTGTTCTATCAAGAATAATTATGTTAAAACTGCTCTATGTGACTTGGGAGCCGGTGTTAGTGTTATGCCTTTTTCTCTTTATAAGAGACTTTATCTAGATAAGTTGATACCTACTGATATATCTTTGCAAATGGCTGATAAATCTACTGCTATTCCTGTTGGTATATGTGAGAATGTTCCTGTTCAAGTTACTACTAACTGCTTGATATTAACTGATTTTGTTGTGTTGGAAATGCCTGAAGATGATAATATGTCTATTATTCTTGGGAGACCTTTTCTTAACACCGCAGGGGCTGTTATTGATTGCAATAAAGGAAAGGTTACTTTCAATGTTGATGATAGGGAGCATACCGTTTATTTTCCCAAGAGGATCGAGAAAGCGTGTGGAGTTAATACTATTTCTAATGTGAGAACTATCAAAGTGGGAACTATTGATTGTCCTATATATGAGCCTAAGGAAGAATATCAAACTCTCGTGATTGGATCCATATCAATACAATTCAAGGTAACATGATTGATTTGAGGTTTATTTCTTCTTATGCTATGTAAAATTTATTTGGTGACAAGACTTGATCAACCTTGTTAACGGATACTTTTTATATGCATAGAGAGGTAAAACAACATATCTTTCTTCCTCCACTTGCTCTAGTTGCTGTAGCATTTTTAATTTGCAAAGTTCTTGAGTTATTCGAAGATTTCAAAATTTTTCCTGGCCAGTAATAATAAACTAAATACCCAGAAATGTGCGTTTTTCAAAGTTTTCAAAAATTCACAAAAATTATACCGTTGGTCCTATTTTTCCACGAGGCACCTGGGAGCACCAGAGGATGACCTGTGGGGCACCAGAGGGCGCCAGACCACAGGCCGGCGCGGCCAAGGAGGTGGCCCCGCCACCATGTGGTGTGGGTCCCCCTCTGCCCCACTTTGCCATCTCTTCCTCCCAGACTCGTCTCTCTCCCGAAAAAATCGACACCAAGTTCCTCTCACTCGCGTTTTTGCTCCAGAGCTCCAGATTTTTCGATCTCTTTGCTCAGCCCAGATTTCTGTCTGAAATTTGGCACATTTGCTCTTCGGTATGTGACTCCTCCACCCATCCAAGTAGAATTTCGTTTGGTTGAGTATATCTTGAATATTTTGCTGCTGTAGGTAACATGTTTAGTGAGCTTGCATGCTTGTTCTAAGTGGTAGAAACTAGTTTTGATGCATGATTAGTACTCTAACAAGTTCCTATGGTAGTTTCCCTCAATTATTTGTCACCAAATCAAATTTCTATATTGGTTGTTGAAATTTCAGAAAATGGAGTGGAATAGATATCACTTGAACCAGCAAGAATTGGAAGTCCAACAAGTTATGATGGTCAATCGTGAAGACGGAGTATACCCCTCTTATTACCCGTGCGCGGATTTCATGAGAAGCGTGGGGATATTTGAAGATGTTCAAACTCTAATTTCTCGTGCAGGGCTGAGTGACTTTGTTGAAGGAGAGCCAAGACAATATGTGAAATTAACTATGTCTTTTGTGCAGGACTTCAAGTTCAATTGGTCGCGATCTAACCCCACGGTCCAGTATAAAATTTACAATAAAGCTGTCAACTTGCCATTTAGTGCTTTTTGTGCAGCAATTAGAGTACCGCAATGGGGATCATGTGAGAAGATAAAGGGATCGCCGCAAGAACTCTCGGATCTCTACAAGATGATTTGCGATGGAAGGAGTTTCTCAGGTGAAAGTGGTAAAATCACTAGTATTCAGCTCCCGGCTATCCGCTACTTTGCCTATTTTATTACCAAGTGCGTTCTCGCTAAAAGGATTGGTGGTAAACTTTCTATCCCGGATTTGGCTTTTCTAGCTGCAGCACTGCAAAATAGTAGGTCTTATAATTTGGGGGCATTAATAGCTTATAGACTTGCTACTAACCGCGAGAAAGGTGGAATTTGTGGAGGTCTCATCGCCTCTCGTTTACTAGCTTTTCATAATGTAGAACCTCATCATTTTGATATTCCGTTCCCCATAGAAAAACTTGACATAGCCTCTATGATTAAACATGAATTTGTTTCAGATTCCTCCAACTTGGGTAACCTGTATTATAAGATGATATTTTATAAGAAAGTTTGGAGAATAACTAAGAAAACTGAGAAACTAGTAAGATTGCCTGCGCCTGTTTTGTCTAACCTTGATTCCAGGGGAGATTGGTCGGTCACAGAGGGTGCACTAGATGCACACATAGAGAGAGGAGGTCAACATGCAAGAGACGACATGGAGGTCGAGGAGCACCTCGACTCATCATCCGATGCAGCAAGTTCCTCGCATCAACACGGTGGATATGCGGAGCCTCCACGCTTTTCTTCTGCGCAGGAGCTTTACTATGAGTACTCCATGGACTACCCACCGGCGAGGAACAACGACCCTCGTTGGGGTTAAACTCCACTTAGGCCAAAAGCCTAAGCTTGGGGGGAGGTATACCGGCATCACTCATTCTTTGCATATTATGGTTGCTGGATACTTGTACATACTTGTTTTGTTCGTTTGAGTGGTTTTCTAATGAGAGGAGGATGATATTTGGGGAAATGCTGCCTGAAAACAGATTCTGGAACGTTACTGTAAAAATCGTCAAAAATAGCCAGAGCGTCATTTTGAGCTGCAAATTTTTGTGCAGGTTCCCCAGGTTGTTATCTAACTTTCATTAGTTGAACACTTTTCGATCTGAGCAACGTAAGATTTTTGTAAAAATCGATTTCTGTACTGCTGTCAGGTTTTGGCAGATTTCTGCCATCTCGCTTTTATGTGTTTCTTTCAGTTTGTTATTTCTTGTTTTGCTTTGTTTCCTTCCCAAAACACAAAAAGACCAAAAATATTTCTGTTGTTTCTCTTCACCATTTGTTTGCTTTGGTTTCTTGCATTTGTTTCACTTTATTTGCTATTGCTAGTTTGCTATAAGAAAACCCAAAAAGATTTTGCTTTGTTTGTTTGTTTCTTTTTGTTCTTGTTTCTAAATTCGAAAACACCAAAAATATTTGCTGTTCTTCTCTGTTTTGTAAAGTTCTTTATGAGTTCAATGGTCTTCGGTGGCTGGAGCGTGGTTTTCATTTCATATTATCCAAGCTACACAAGTGAAAAGGCAATAATGATGATCTACGACAATCTGATTGTGGTGAGAGGCTGGTATGAACTCTATTTGTTTTCATTTTTGTACATATACTCATCCATGTGAGCATGCTTAGTTGGTTCATGTGAGGTATATGTTATTTGAGAAAGTCTAGTAGTTCATGATCTCTCATGATTAGCTCCAATTTATTAATATGAGTAGCATGTCATGTATGTTTGTTTGCATTGTTTTATTCATAAGTAAGTATGGCATTGTGGTATCCTCCTCTGAATAATTCATTTATATCGACTTGGCACATGCTCACGCATGCATATGACTGAACAAAAAGTCAATTAAGCCTCGATGATTTATATTGCTTCAGAGTTCTTGTATCACTTTTATGCCTCCGTTAATTTATTTTGCCGCAAGCATGATTATGACGGTTACTGCTCTCTTGATTTGTCGCTCCCTAGTCTTTTGCTAGCCTTCACTTGTACTGAGCGGGAACGCTGCTCGTGCTTCCAAACACATGAAAACCAAGTTATTCCAGAATGTCCACCATAAATACCTATGCATGGCATTTCAAACCATTCCAAGTAAATTCTCATGCGCTACCTTTAAAACCTTCAAAATGCTTCTCAATTTGTGTTTATGTTTCATAGCTCATGAGGAAGTATGTGGTGTTTAGCTTTCAACCTTGTCATTTACTTTTGACGGACTCTCATATGGACTAGTGGCACATCCGCTTATCCAATAATTTTGCAAAAAGAGCTGGCAATGGGATTCCCAGTCCCAAATTAATTAACTTAAATAGACACTCCTCCATGGTTTGTGATTGTTGGACGGCACCCGAAGGATTCGGTTAGCCATGGCTTGTGTAAGCAAAGGTTGGGGGGAGTGTCATCGTCTTAATAAAACCAAAATAAAAAGGCACTCCTTCATGGTATGAGATTGTTGGCAGGCACCCGAGGATTCGGTTAGCCATGGTTTGTGAAAGAAAGGTTGGAAGGAGTGCCAAATAAATATGCAATAATTCATGGGAGCCGCTCTTGAAAGTCCGGTTGGCAAGGTAGTTAGTGTACCCATTACCATTCGTTGACAACAACAAACACCTCTCAAAATAATTTTACTCCTGTCTTTATAAAAATGAAAAGCTCTAGCGCATGTTAATCCCCTCGCTTCCCTCTCGCGAAGGGTCAATCTTTTACTTTTATGTTGTGTCTCCATTATTTCTTTGAGCACTATCTTGAGAGCACAACTGTCATTCTTAGTACAATATGCTTGTCTCAAAATATGATTGATTGTGGTATAACTTTGATGCATTTATCTTTTGACAATCACTACTTCTAGTCTTTCTATGAACTCCAGAGGTGCCCGGGCATTTATGTTTTGCCAATCAAATACAGGCAAGCGAGATACCACTTTATCATACTCTCTTATGAACATTGCAATCTTGCTTATATACATGATTCATGATGCTTCTTATTAATTGTTGGTACCTCTCCATGATTGACATAGCTGTTAGATGATCTTATTTGCATGTATCTCATTATGAACTGCTTAAGTATTAGCTATTGCATGAGAATATATACATCATATGAGCAAATGTGTTCGTGAAAGTTCTTTTATCGCTCGCTTGTTAATCGAATTGCTTGAGGACAAGCAATAAGCTAAGCTTGGGGGAGTTGATACGTCCAAAACGTATCTACTTTCCCGAACACTTTTGCTATTGTCTTGCCTCTAATTTGTGTATTTTGGATACAACTAACACGGACTAACGCTGCTTTCAGCAGAATCGCTCCGTGTCTCGTTTTTGTGCAGAAATCCAACTTTCGGGAAAAACCTCGGAATTTATGCGAAGGCCCTATTTTCCCAGGAAACTAACGGAGCCGTAAGGGCAATTGAAGTGGAGGCCCGAGGGCCCCACACCATAGGGCGGCGCGGCCCAGGGGGCCCGCGCGGCCTGTGGTGTGGCCCCTCGGCCGGCCTCCGACGCCCTCCTTCGGACTACTTATTCGCCTCGACCTAAAAACACCAGGAGAGAAGTCGAAGTCGCGTAAACCCTCCGTAACGCCGCCACATCGCGAAACTCCGTCGCGGGAGCCGAAGTCTCCGTTCTGGCACTCCGCCGGGACGGGAATTGGAGGAGATCATCACCGCCATCACCGCCAACGCCTCTACATCAACCAGCCATGTTTCCCCCATCCATGTGTGAGTAATTCCCCCGCTGTAGGCCGAAGGGGATGGTAGGGATTGGATGAGATTGGTCATGTAATAGCATAAGATTGTTAGGGCATAGTGCCTAGTGTCCGTTATTGGTACTTTGATGATATTGTTGCAACTTGTTATGCTTAATGCTTGTCACTAGGGCCCGAGTGCCATGATCTCAGATCTGAACATGTTATTGTTTCATGAAGATAATCATTGTTTATGGTCTTACCTATAAGTTGTATACACATGTCGCTGTCCGGAACCAATGGCCCCGAAGTGACAAGAATTGGGACAACCGGAGGGGATGGTAGCGATGTGAGGATCACATGTGTTCACGGAGTGTTAATGCTTTGCTCCGGTACTTTATTAAAAGGAGTACCTTAATATCCAGTAGTTTCCCTTGAGGCCCGGCTGCCACCGGCTGGTAGGACAAAAGATGTTGTGCAAGTTTCTCATTGCGAGCACGCACGACTATATATGGAACACATGCCTATTGATTGCTTTGTACTTGGACACCATTTTATTATTATCTGCAAATGCCCTGCTATGATTGTTACATGAGTTTCTCTCATCCATGCAACGCCCGTCATCCGTCCCCGTGCCTACAGTATTTTAATCCTGCTGTTTACTAAAATCACTACTGCTGTCTCTGTCACTCTGCTGCTGTTATTTCACTACTGCTACTGCTATAAAACTGTTACTACTGATAAACTCTTGCGAGCAAGTCTGTTTCCAGGTGCAACTGAATTGACAACTCCGTTGTTAAGGCTTCCAAGTGTTCTTTGTCTCCCCTTGTGTCGAATCAATAAATTGGGTTTTACTTCCCTCGAAGACTGTTGCGATCCCCTATACTTGTGGGTCATCATCACACAAGAAGCGGAAACATATAAAGCTACATTTTCATTATATTCGTGAGTATGTCGAAGACGGCGACTTAAAGATTTGCAAAGTACACACTGATCTGAATGTGGCAAATCCGTTGACTAAAGCTCTCCCTAGAGCGAAACATGACCTACACCAGAACGCCATGGGTGTTAGTTACATTACAATGTAATCTAGATTATTGACTCTAGTGCAAGTGGGAGGATGTTGGAGATATGCCCAAGAGGCAATAATAAAGTAGTTATTATTATATCTTTGTGTTTATGATAAATGTTTGCATCCCATGCTATAATTGTATTAACCGGAAACATTAATACATGTGTGCTATGTAAACATAAAAGAGTCCCTAGTAAGCCTCTTGTTAAACTAGCTTGTTGATTAATAGATGATCATAGTTTCATGATCCTGAACATTGGATGTTATTAATAACAAGGTCATATCATTAGGTGAATGATGTGATGGAAATACACCCATAGTAAGCGTAGCATATGATCAAATCATTTAGTTCTTTATGCTTCAAGCTTTAAAATGCATAGTAACTTAATCCTTTGATCATGAGATCATGTTAATCACCTACACCAGATGGATACTTTGATGACACCAAACACTACTGCGCAAATGGGTTGTTATAAAGGTGGCATTAAGTGTTCGAAAAGTATAGGGTTGATGCAATTGAATCAATAGTGGGATTTTTCCATCCAAATGACGGATAGATATACTATGGGCCCTCTCGGTGGAATGACATCCAATTAGCTTGCAAGCATGTGACTGGCTCACAAGGGATATCATATCACAGTACGAGTAAAGAGTATTTATCGGTAATGAGGTTGAACTAGGTATGGAGATACCGACGATCAAATTTTATATAAGTAAAATATCGCGAGAAAAAGGGAATTGTTATTTTATGTGACTGATTCTTTCGATCACGAAGTCATCGTTGAATGTGTGGGAGCTATTATGGATCTCCAGGTCCCCCTATTAGTTATTTATCGGAGAGGAGTCTCGATCATGTCCGCGTAGTTCTCGAACCGTAGGGTGACACACTTAAGGTTTGATGCCGTTATAAGTAGATATGAAATATGGAATGGAGTTCGAATGTTGTTCGGAGTCTCAGATGGGATCCAGGACGTCACGAGGAGTTCTGAAATGGTCCGGAGAATAAGATTCATATATAGGAAGTCACTTTCCAAGTTTGGAAATGATCCGATGCATTTATGGAAGGCGCTAGAATATTCTAGAACCTTCCGGAAGAAATCACTATGGAAGGTGGAGTCCCGGAAGGACTCCACCAACCCTAACCAGCCAACCAAGAGGGAAGGTGGATTCCATGGTGGACTCGACCACCTTGGCCGACCAAGGGAGAAGGAAAGGGAGCAATCCAACTTTCCCTAGGTTTCACCAATAAGGCAGTTTTTGGAGTTGGACTTCAATATGGTTTTAGGGAAACCCTAGGAGGTTCAGCTATATAAAGAGAGGGGAGGGGAGGGGGTGGCCACACCAAGACCAGCACCAACCAAGGGCACCCAAGGCCGGTGCCCGAAGTGCCCCTCTCCCTGAACCCTAACCACTCCCCTCCTCCCTATTCTCCCGCGGTGCTTACGGCGAAGCGCTGCCGGAGATCTCCACCACCACCATCACCACGCTGTCGTGTTGGCTGGATTCCGAGGATGATCTACTACATCCACTTCCCGCTGAAACGGGGAGAATGATGTTGTCATCAACACCGAATGTGTGACCGAGTGCGGAGGTGCTGCTCGATTGTGGCACCGTCAAGATCTTCTACGCGCTTTTGCAACCGACATGTGATCGACTACATCAACCACGAGATCTATCTCGTTGACGCTTAGCAATCTTCAAGGGTATGATGATCTTCACCTCATTGCTACCATCTAGTAGATTAGATCTTGGCTTGTTATTCGTTCTTGCGGTAGTATTTTTTTTTTGATGCTAAGAATCCCTACAAAATTTGGGATCCAGAAGGTGATCTTCCTTAGATACGAGAGCCGAGTCTGAAAAACAAGGGCCACATAGAAAAGTACATGAATAGACATGCATAGTGGGTGGGTCCATGTGTGTCAACTGATCCAAAGCATGGATCTTCTGACGCTATCCCTCCACGACGGGGTTATTCGGTTTGCCAATCACCGGTGATGGTAAGATTTGGAAAACTACTGATGGACAGAGATTGTCTATCATCAATTTTTTGGGCCCGAGCGGGCCTATGATACTGATGATGTTGGGACTCCAAGTGTAGAGTGTTTTGTCAGCAGAGTATTTTCCCCACAAGGGTGACTCGAGAGTTCATATCGAACTCTTGGGCAATGGAGCAAAGAGTATTCTCTTCTCTCTTCTTCTAGCAATCCTGCAATGTAAAATAAAGCCTTATGTCCCCAACTCCACAGTGTGGTTGTCAAGCACAAGGTTTCGTGTAAGTAAATAAAACATAAGTAAAAATAAAGCGAGTAAAACTAGATAAAAATATAGTAACTAAGTTAAAATTGTAAAGGGGTTGATTTTTTTGGTGTTTTGGATGCAAATAAGAAAAGTAAATATTTTTGTATTTTCGGATTAAAATAGTGCATCAAATACAAAACAAGATAAAAGCAATATAAATATATTTCTTATGATAAAAAGTGGACCGGGGTTCATGGGTTCACTTGACTATTCTCTCTTTTAAGTTGTAGTGGATAAATAGTAATTCATCAATGATATATGAGGATGCAAAATAATAATATGAGTAAGATAAGCATTCATACAAGCATCACCTCCTAATATAGAGATGGTGCAACACATCTCTCTTATACTCCACAAGAAAGGGAAAACTCCTATAGCCATAAGTATGTAGACTTGATGTTTGAATATCAAATATGCTACCTTGACCAAACAAGATTATCACTTTTCTCACGTGACGAACCTAGCACATGCATTCACTTTATCCCTAGTGAGGTAGCAAAATAAAAGGCAAAGCCATAATAGATCATGAATTTGTTGTCACTATTCAATCACTAAAACCATGCTACTCCATCTAATACACACATCACCCCACACATGCTCTTGCATAGATGTTGAATCTGAACATATGCTTAAAACGGGGTACATAATATGAATCCATCAATAAATCATACACATAATACGATCAGATCTCGTAGCACAATATCATAGAGTAAGGATCCACCACATAGGTATTACAAATATGACCATAATCATGTGAGGCAACTCATATGTCACTAAGAACTATGAAGACCATGAGAAAAATAGATTAAGCTACTGCCACAAACCCGTAGTCCAGAGGTGAACTACTCTCCCTTGATCATGGTGATGATGATGAAGACATTGGAGAAGATGGAGATCCCTCCGGCGGTGATCCCGGTGGAGTTTCCCTATCCAATCTTCTCTAGTTAAGCCTCCATTTTTGTGTTTATGTCTTTGTGCGGTGCTCTCTCCCAAGAACTCTTCGGGGCCATATATATAGTGAGTTTTAGGTCAAAATCCGCCGTTTGACGAAAGAATCAGGTCAATTGGACGATCTACGGCCGAAAGAGTATGGGTAGCGTGCCCTACATGTTTGGGCGCGACACATGTGCTCTTTTGGGTATCAGGCCCATCCAGGCCTCCTCCAAAGCTCTAGGGTGCTTCTCCCGATGAAAAAGTGACGCTCCAAAAGTCCCAGGTCAATTTGACTCCGTATATGTCTCTGAAAGTGAAAAATACACAAAATAAGAAATTCCTGTTTCGCAGAGTTATAAACCAAATAAATGGGATCATTGGTAAATCCCCATACATCAATGTAAAACATAGTAATAACATCACATATGTTGAAAATATGTGGGAATTCAATATGATAAAGGACAAAGTTGTGTATGCATTTTACATGCATCACATACATATGCGACATGAAAATGCAAAGTCGTCTCAAACTGGGACAATGGAAGATGAATCTCAAAACTGTTACAAGATTTCATCATGCACTCTCAATTGGATTGGTGATACATGTAACATCTATCCATGAACTTTGGTATGTTTTTCAAGTTATTATATGTTATTTAAATGTTATCTAAGGTTCCCTAGATGTTTTATATTGATTTCGAATATTTTCCACAAGGTTCCCATTTATTTGTTATTTAACCCTCAAAGGTAGAAATACCTCTATTTAGTGTTTTTGACTTTACATGAGCTGCATGACTCGAAAAAGGGAAAACTAAAAGAAATAGCTTCTGAATTTTCGAGGGGCATCCAACAAACCAAATAGGAGCACCAAGAGGGCAACTAGATGTGATATCAAGCCCATCACGCGACCCCAGTACCATGGTCGATCACGCCATGGAGGTGATCTCAGCCGTCCAAGCTCTGTTTCACCTCAATCTTTGGTGTGGTGATACATTTTTCCTAAAAACCCCTATAGGTATGTGTGGATTTTATTTCATGGGGCCAGAGGCAGAGATTGAAATCGTCAAACTAGAGAGCTGAAATCCACTATCGGAGGAAGATTGGAGGGGAATCCCTGCCGGAATCGCCTCCGGTGGCCTCTCCACCTTCACCAACACCTCCACGTCACTCTCCAGCATGAGGAGGTAGTATTCCACCTCTAAAGTTTATTTTTTGGTAGTAGCTTGATCCAATCTCTCAATGTATTCTCATTGTAGTAATCCGTATGAGTTGTCTATCATTATTACTATGTTGTTCATGTAATTCATATGTGCTTATTGTGGTGTGAGATGATACGTGTTATCCATATACCATTGTGTTGGAAATTTATAGCTTGTCATACTTGGATGCACATTATGATTGTCTATTGCGTTGGTTAAGATTGTTGTATGTTCAATGACTTGTTTGCTCACATGAGAAGTGTTTGACCGCACCAAGTGTAAATGGATGAGAGGGGTGTGTGATGCGCAAAACAAATAAACCTTTGCATGTGCTTTTATATGTTTGTTTTTTATGAAGAAGTGTGATGTATGTAGATGTGTGCTGTATTGGAGGGTGTAAACGAGTGAGAGAATAGGTATAACTTAGTGACAATAAAAGTGAGACTTGGGTCCTTTGGTATAATTAAGTGCATCTAGGTATATATGAGAACATATACTTGGGGCCAAGTGACAATATTTTTTTGCTATGTGAAATGCGCCCTTTTGGTATTTTCCTTCTCGATTACATGTATTAGGACTTGTTGGCCATATAAGTGTTACCATATTAAGCTTGACAATTGGGTGTACTTTATTATCTATAACATGATCACCACCCTTGTTGAGAGAGGAAGATCAACTGAAACCGTGAACCTAGGTCCATGGTAATCCATAATAAACACTTTTTATTTACCCGTTTGCTTTTTTTTTACATTCATGTATTATTAACGAATATACAAAAAATCCTTTTTCTTAAACTAGAAATCAAATCATTACCCCTTTGCATGTTTAAATTGTTTAGTGCATAGATAAATAGAATTGTGACACTCTAGTTTGAAGGAACAAATTTCTTTACCTTGTTGCTCCTTCTGTTCAATACCCCATACTTCTACATTCAGAGGTGCTACGTCGATCCCTTTCACTTGGAAGTCATCAGTTGCTTCTTGGTTTCTACGCTTGAAACTTCGCATAGAAGATACTATACTTCATATATATCTTGAATAGATTATTGCGATTGCATCCATGGAGGCAAGGTGGCTGATTTATAGGTTTAAGAGTGGGCTAAGATTTCATGATTGCTCGGAGCACTCTGGTCTTACTCAATATCATTGTAGGGAGCACAAAATAGAGCTCGTACTCCCATTTTAAGATCCATATTTCTACTTTCATTCTTCCTTTATTCCACTCCCATGGTCGACTCCACTTGTCCTTGTCATATCCTATGATCGCTAGTTGCTTCATCTAGCGATTTTTGTTCCTCTTGGAGAGATAGACTATCTTGATAGATATGATAACCATGTAGAAGACACTTCCCCACGCACTCTGCAAATAAGTCGATCATGGTAAGCAGAAATATGGCCTCCCCCAACCGCATTGGGAGCTCGATCCTGGAGGCTAGTATCCTTTGTTTCTTAATTCAGAGGTGGTCCAATGTTTGATTTATCTGGTCAGATGGGGAGATGGTAGTCCCCTTTCATCATTTCATCTGTGGACTTGGTTTCATCCTTTCCAAGTCTTGGAATCTATGTTTACATTTTTATGGTATAAAGGAAATATATTAATATCGATAGATACCTGATACGTCTCCAACGTATCGATAATTCCTTATGTTCCATGCTAGTTTTATGATGATACACACATGATTTATACATACTTTATGTCATATTTATGCATTTTCCGGCACTAACCTATTAACAAGATGCCGAAGAGCCAGTTGCTGTTTTCTGCTGTTTTTGGTTTCAGAAATCCTAGTAAGGAAATATTCTCGGAATTGGACGAAATCAACGCCCAGGATCCTATTTTTCCACGAAGCTTCCAGAAGTCCGAAAGGAAAACGAAGTGGGGCGACGAGGCGGCCACACAACAGGGCGGCGCGGCCCAGCCCCTGGCCGCGCGGCCCTAGCGTGTGGGCCCCTCGCGTCGCCCCTAAACTTACCTCTCCGTCTATAAGAAGCCTTCGTCGATAATAACTCCAGTACCGAGACCACGATACGGAAAACCTTCCAGAGACGCTGCCGCCGCCAATCCCATCTCGGGGGATTCAGGAGATCGCCTCCGGCACCCTGCCGGAGAGGGGAATCATCTCCCGGAGGACTCTTCACCGCCATGGTCGCCTCCGGAGTGATGTGCGAGTAGTTCACCCTTGGACTATGGGTCCATAGCAGTAGCTAGATGGTTGTCTTCTCCTCATTGTGCTATCATTGTTCGATCTTGTGAGCTGCCTAACATGATCAAGATCATTTATTTGTAATGCTACATGTTGCGTTTGTTGGGAACCGATGAATATGGAATGTTATGTTATGTTGATTATCAATCTATCATCTATGTGTTGTTTATGATCTTGCATGCTCTACGTTATTAGTAGAGGCTCTGGCCAAGTTGTTACTTGTAACTCCAAGAGGGAGTATTTATGCTCGATAGTGGGTTCATGCCTCCATTAAATCTGGGACAGTGACAGAAAGTTCTAAGGTTGTGGATGTGCTATTGCCACTAGGGATAAAACATCAATGCTTTGTCTAAGGATATTTGTGTTGATTACATTACGCACCATACTTAATGCAATTGTCTGTTGTTTGCAACTTAATACTGGAAGGGGTTCGGATGATAACCTGAAGGTGGACTTTGTAGGTATAGATGCATGCTGGATAGCGGTCTATGTACTTTGTCGTAATGCCCAATTGAATTTCACACTACTCATCATAACATGTATGTGCATTGTCATGCTATCTTTATTTGTTAATTGTCCAACTGTAATTTGTTCACCCAACATGCTATTTCTTATGGGAGAGACACCACTAGTGAACTCTGGACCCCGGTCCATTCTTTTACATCGAATACAATCTACTGCAATACTCGTTTTTACTGTTCTCTGCAAACATCATCATCCACACTATACATCTAATCCTTTGTTACAGCAAGCCGGTGAGATTGACAACCTCACTGTCACGTTGGGGCAAAGTAATTTGGTTGTGTTGTGCAGGTTCCATGTTGGCGCCGGAATCCCTGGTGTTGCGCCGCACTACACTCCGTCGCCATCAACCTTCAACGTGCTTCTTGGCTCCTACTGGTTCGATAAACCTTGGTTTCTTACTGAGGGAAAACTTGCTGCTGTACGCATCACACCTTCCTCTTGGGGTTCCCAACGGACGCGTGCTGTACGCGTATCAATACCAATTACACCCCGCCTCTGCAACAACGCAGTATCCTAATGGTAGTACGGATGCACACAGCCAAAAAAGAAAAAGAAGTACCGCTATGGTACTCCAGTCCAAGAAACAACAGTACAACGACCACCAAGACGCAACTGAAATCTAGGCTCTCCACAAGCGACGTCTCCAAGAAGGGAACAGTGCACAAGCACTATCGTAGCCCGATGAAAAGATCTTAGGTTTTCACCCTGGACATAGTCACCGCTCTTAAAACAATGCCGTCAACAAGACCATTGCCAGGCGCAACTAATTAAGGCCAGACTTTGGATTTTCACCCTGAAAGGTAAGACTCTGAACTTCTCCTGTGCTGCTGCCCTCACTTGCATACTGCTGTTACGAGACCCAGAATACCAAGCAAATCCCTCAACAACACCACGACTCGATCCTCCGTTGTTAGTCCTCCAAACCGGCCTTCAAGAAATTCTCCATCTCTGATACACCATGAACTAGAATGTCATTTGTTGGCAACATAGAACAGAGCTTCACGTCGAACCCTCCAAAACGAAACAGTCGAAATAAAAGTAAGAGTGCGCACGACCAAATACCTCCCAAACCAGCAAACTCCGGGCACGAGCACTGTTACATTTACCAAAGGAACCTTCCGAAACTCAACATCCAACCAAATCCAGACGGACATGCGTAAAGAGGATCTTCGTCTTGACACCAGAGATGTATGTTTAGATCGCTTCCCCATCTCGCTCCCAACTGTTCATCTCTAGCCTCTAGGAAGCCTTTCTCCACGTCGTGGCTTCCATCCATTTGTTGCACCACTTCTACCAGTGAGGCCTATGAGCGTGCAACAAGTGTAAGCTGGGTGCATGGCAAATGATTGTGCGTACGCACGTCAGGGTGGAGCAAATCCATCAGAGCGGCAGCAGTACGGCAGTGGCTGGGTGTGATGTGCGCCCAATCGGGAGAGATGGGGTGGGGGAAGAAAGGGGTCGGTGGAGGAGCCCAGCTAGGCGCGCCGCGGCGATCGAGGTGGGGAGGAGGCAGCAACGCGAGGGAGCCGCGTGGTCTTCACATGAGACGCGGGGCCACGGCCTGCTGCTGTGACGCCACTCCAATACCCCATGCCGATGATCAGGTGCATCCCCCTCTCCTGAAACAAATGATATCGCAGCCGCAGCTTGCTGTGACGGCGACTGTGCGTGTTTCTCGCGCAGCAGCCGCGGCCGCCATACGTACATACATGCTGCTCACACCCCCAGATCGCTCGCAGTCGCAGCAGCCGCGGCGCCCATCGTCCTCGCAACCACTGTTGCCCCAGATGCGCCATGCGGTCCCTCATCTCTCTCCTCCTAATCAAGACATTGTTTAGAGCATCTCCACTAGCAACCTCGATAGCTGTTCCGGTAGCATTTTGGGGGCTGGCTTGATTTTTTGGTTCACATCGGCGCGTCCTAAAAAGCGCCGGCGCGATTTTGAACCCAATACAAACGCCGACAACCCTGTGCCGGTCCGATTCACGCCAAATCGGACGCGCCAGTGCCGCGAGGCACGTCGGTTTTCACGGATGGGGCCGCCTTGGCAGCGAGAGGAGGCGACGGTTCGTGTTGGATCATAAATGCGACTCCTCGGCTGAAGGGCGGACGACCGCCGATGAGACCACCGGTCCACGTGTAGACGCCGCCGTAAATGCGACGCCTCGGCTGCTTTGCGGGTAGTTGGCACCTCTATTTAGCCCTCCACCGCCGCGGCGCTATCCTCTCATCTCCACCGCCGCTGCCCTATCCTCTCTCATCTCCACCACCGTCGCCGCGCTATCCTCTCCTCTCCACCACAACAATGACGCGGCGGCTCCATACGACCTACTCGATACTTGGCCGCAACGGCCGCACGCCGCCTGCGGCGCCTGAACCACCACCGCAGCCACAGCCGTTGCCCGACGCCAACGTCGACTGCAACTACGACCACTCTGTCGACCCGCGGTTCGAGGAGTGGGACGAGGCGTATGTAGCAGACAAAGAAGATGAGGCGACGGAGGAGGTGGCGCAGTAGGGCGAGCAGCCGCAGGTCCGCGCTGAACCGGAGCAGGCGGCGATCCTGGCGTCATTGGACGCGCAACGCTTCCGGAGGCAGAAGGAGGAACATCACGAGTTCATAAACGACGCAAACTTCGAGCATGCCGTCGAGATCTCGCGCCAGCGGGCGGCCACAGATGAGGTGGGACGCCTCCTCATGGCGGTGGAGGGCTGGCATCGTTGAGGGGACGACACTGCCGGCAAGCTCATGCGTCGCCGGCGGTCATGCTCCACTGCCAGATGCGCAAAGCAAGGGTAGAGAGGTGGGCACGGACGCAAGCGGCAAAGGGGAAGAACAACGACGAGGCAGGCCCGTCACGCGCCCCAACCGATGGCCACTAGATTAGGGTTCTAAGTTTAAGTTTTATTTAAATGCCATTTAAATTCGAGTAACTTTTGTATAATATGAATTTGGTTTTTTTAAATGCCATTTACATTTGAATTTCTATTGGGGCTGCCGTATGGGGGGCGCCGGTGTGGGACATCATCCCCAAATAAAGGATGATGTGCCGGCGCCCCGATACGATAGTGTCGGCGTCCCTGCCGGCGACTATTTGGGGCGTGCTGGTGGAGATGCTCTTACATGGTAGAAGAGATCCAATGGCGCACCCATCTACCCATCTTCGTTGTGTGAGGCCATTGTGTTGTTGCAGAGGCTGGGTGTAATTGGTATCTTCTGATATTAATATATTCCCTTTATCAAAAAAATGAGTAAATCGAAGCTGAGGTATAACGGCGCCGCGTGGATAGTTACAATAGAGTAGGTGAAAGTCATACCCTAGAAACAAAATCACGAGGGCATAGTCCGACGCTCATGGCGGGGGATGGCCAGTGTTTTGGCGGGCTTTGTCACGTAAGCATCCCCCCCTCGATTTCCTAACTCCTCCGGTAAATGAGTTTATCGTGCAAAAAATCATAGTCTATTTGAACTTGGGCATGTTGATTAGTCCAACCAAAACTGAACATGTTCCTCATATGCTACAACTTCATGTCCCAACTCATTCGCCCTAAGCTTTCGATTAATCCTCCTTGAAACATCATATTTGAAATGTTTAGACACTTTTCAGGTCTGATATTCAAAAAAAAAAAATTGAAATCCTCGCCCGGTATTTGACTAGTTATCTTCTACTCGTATGATCGATTATGTGGCTCCTCACACATTATTCTACAAGATAATTTTGAAAACCTTATTTTTGTTTTCCCAGTAGAGTATGTATATGTAGGACCGACCTGAAACCAGCATGTACATTGCATACGCTTAGCTTTGTTTTGCTTTCCGCAAAGCGAAACGATCGATCTATGTGCTCTGGTCGACGAATGGATCGATGAATGATGATGATGCACTAGATTTTTCTCAAAAAGATACTGATACTAGATTATCAATTTTGGCGCGCGCGTGGGTGACGACTGCAACCTTCCTATTCTGCGTGGCCGTCGAAAGCTAGGTGCGAGGCGGTCGATCACCTTTCTATCCATTTGCGTTGCGCCTAAAATGTGTCGTCACCTCATAAGCCCCTGCGGCCGCTCAAGTGTGTCCAGCTTCTTTCTTTTTTTATACAAGTACACAAAAGACACACGGAGAAAGAGAGATGGCCGACTGTACAAGTTGTTGGTGGTGTGGTGGCGACATAAAATTCTTGCTGGAACGACGATCCGCAGCCACACCCATCCTTATCTCGATCGTGCAGCATGCGTACGTCTGTCTTTACGCGATTCTCCCACGCGTTTCGCTGCGATAGTTTATGCCAACATGCAAACCGATCCATCTGTGTGCACGATTCCTCCAACTCCAACATGCTTACCTCACATCCTCCTTTTAATATACCATTGCTAAATAAGTGAACCTACACAGTAAGGGAAATCTTAGATACATGTATTTTTGAAAAAACTTAAAACTTCTTGCTTTCTTCATTCAATAATTTAAGGCTTTTAAGATATTTTATAAAATGGACTAGATACGGATTAAAATGGGTGAAGCTATGCACTAATACACATATAAATACATGATTTACGAAAAAACTAAAATGGCTTACATTAGTGGGCGGCGGAAGAAGTATATAAGTTAAACTAATGAAACTGGGGGGATGAACAATAGAGAGAACCAAACAGGTACGAGAGGCACAAAGGAGAATAAAGATGCGATCCCCAGGCGGCTAGGGTTTCCGTTCCCTCCACCGGCACTTTGTCGCTGGTGTGGCTCAACTCCGATGGCCTTCTAGGCCTGAGAGGTATTGCGGACCCCGCCCTCTCTCTAGCGGGAGGGTTTCCATTTCTTGTATTGGGTTTTCTTTGTGTATTCTATCCGGGATGGTTGGGTGATGACAACATCCTAAAGTCAGAATAAGGTCATTTCCGTTCTATCCTCGCGCCGAGGGTGTGCCTAGCACCGTGAAGGGGCGTGTGGAGTCGTGTGTCCGATGAATTTACTGGGGGCCGATAAGATTTCATACTCGTTGGTGTGGTTTCAGGTTAGTCTCTATCGATCTACGGTTATCATGATTGGCGATGATTGTTGCTCTAGTGCGTTGGTCGTCTTGGGCCTTAGCACGACGACTTCCCATCTGTTTGTTACAACAAGCTCTATTAGGACAATCTTTGTCCAACTCTGGCGATGGAGGGGCAAGCACAGCGGCGCACCTTTGGCCCACACTAGTGTTTGTAATCGTCGCTAGATGATCCAATGGTCTATTTGTAACTTTTATTACTACTGCACTGTTTGTACTACTGTTGATGATTATAATAGAACCGTAAAATTCTCGACAAAAAAAATTAAACAAGGGGGTGTATATTCTAGAAATGCTCACCAATCTATTGTTATCATGGAAGCATGATCGAATATGTCACCACATATATCTTGATCAGCATCCCATCTGGCATCCGCAGGTGCGAGCCAATGCCTGGACTCGATCGTATCAATCACCAGAAAGGACACACTTTTGTGGCGAGATTACGTCCTGTAGGTGCCCGCTTAGTCATCCACGGCTTGTTACATGTCATCAGATGAAATAGATTTGTATATCCACCTGATTTATTTTCGCACATGTGCACGTGGGCGCGTACGCAAGCATGCACTAACCCCGTTGTTAATTGGAGATTCGCCGATCCTACGTGCGCGGGGGTTTATCCAACTGATCTGCCACTTTACATCATACGCACTATCTAGCTCCTATAGCTTTCATCCATATATAGAGAAAGGCCGTTCTTGTTCGATGGATAGGATAGATATGGCTAGTACGGCAAAGATGATCAAAATACATTAGTTGGGCTTCTTTCCGACGTCGGCAGATCGATGACGATCATTAAGCTCATAATTATACACCATTGTATGTGTTTTTTTTCTATGCCATCTTTGACCGATTGGGATGCTTCTGCAACTTTGGGCTCCACGCGTGATTGGTCTATATTTCACAGGGTGTTATTACCAAACTTGTTTTCAGGTTTTTGTATTGTTTTTGAGTAAATTCTATGGACCAGAGAGGATAACTAAACCTTTGGTACAACAAAAACATGTACTCCTTCTGTCCCCTAATATAGGATGTTATGACATCCACGGGAAAACATGTAAATTTTAAAAATAATACGACTCTTACACCTAATTAAAGAGGAGAGTGGATTTTATACGCTCACGCATAGGTGTGGGTGTTTCCGTCACAATCCATTGTGTTTTGAGATTCAGATAAAAAGAGG
This sequence comes from Lolium perenne, assembly GCF_019359855.2. NCBI lineage: Eukaryota > Viridiplantae > Streptophyta > Magnoliopsida > Poales > Poaceae > Lolium > Lolium perenne. Next base: position 243,010,891 of record NC_067244.2, on the reverse strand, counting down.
AGAGAGAAAGGAATTTTTCCATCTACCATGGTAGGCTAGAATCTCGAGAAATAAATGGACGGTGACGGAAACACCTACACCCATGTATAAAAGTATTTCCGCTAATTAAATGAAGATGAGAAAATGAGAGTGGTATAGTACCGTAAATTTCCAAACTTAACCTAAAGTGTTTTCATTTTATTATTTGCGAAGGGCCAGTGCATGTTCATATTATTACTACATCCGTTTCAAGGAATAAGGCGTACGCGTTCTTTTTCTGGCGCCTTGCCGGGGACGTGAAGGAAAATTACACCACAGAGATTTCTAACTCCCACGTCAACTGCACGCCAGCAGCTCTTTTTCTGGCGCCGTTGCCGGGGAGATCAAGACACGCTGCAAGGGGAGTCCCCCACATCTAATCTCTTTACTTTGTTATTGTCTTGCTTTACTTTATTTTATTTTCTGTTTTGTTTGCTTTCTCTATATCAAAAACACAAAAAAAATAGTTACTTGCTTTACTTTATTTACTGTTTTGTTTGCGTTCTCTATATCAAAAACACAAAAAAATTAGTTACTTGTTTTACTTTACTTAATTTAGTTTGCTTTACTTACTTTTATTATTGCTAAAATGAGTAATCCTGAAGTTGAAGTTCGTTCATTTAAACAATAAGGGGGAGAAAGTTTTAAAGATGCTTGGTATAGAATTAGTGATGCTCATCATAGATGCACTAAGAAACACTCCACTATTATCCTCCTTAGGAACTTTTATGTTGGTATCTCTAGCTGGAATAGGTATGTTCTTGATACTCTTGCGGGAGGTAATTTCCTAGGCACTCCTGCTTTAGAAGCTAGTTGCATTATTGAGAGTCTAGTTGGAATACCACCTGTTAATGAAGCTAAAATTGAAATCTCTCTTGAAGATGTCATGAAAATATTGGAGGCCATAGAGAAAAATCTTCCAAGTGTTGAGACTAAATTGGGAATATTACTTGATAACACTGATAAACTTGATAAATCTCTAGGTGGAATTAATGAGAGAATTGCCGTCTTAGAAACTTGTGCTACTCATGATAATCAAACCCATAGGATTAGTGAACTTGAAGAAGCTATGGAAACTTTGGGTTCAACTTTTTCTTCTCTTAAGTTTAAGGAGAAAGCTTATGTGGGTAAGGAGCAAAAGTTCATGTATGTCTCTAAGGTGCTGATGTCTATGCACGCTTCTATTCATGTAGACAGTGTTGGGACTCCAAGAGCAGAGGTTTGTAGAACGACAGCAAGTTTCCCTTAAGTGAATCACCCAAGGTTTATCGAACTCAGGGAGGTAGAGGTCAAAGATATCCCTCTCAAGCAACCCTGCAATCACGATACAAGATGTCTCTTGTCTCCCCAACACACCTAATACACTTGTCGGATGTATAGGTGCACTAGTTCGGCGAAGAGATAGTGAAATACAAGTAATATGGATGAATATGAGTGGTAATAGCAATCTGAATAAAATATGGCAGCAAGCAAACATGTAGCAGAACAGTAAACAAACGGAGATTCGATATTTGGAAACAAGGCCTAGGGATCCTACTTTCACTAGTGGACACTCTCAACATTGATCACATAACTGAAACTACTCTACACTCTCTTGTTGGATAACAAACACCATTCATTGTGTAGGGCTACAAGAGCACCCTCAAGCCGGAGTTAACAAGCTCCACAACATCCGGAGTTCATATTTAAGTAACCTTTAGAGTGCAAGATAGACCATTGCAATTTAGACCGAGTACTAACATAGCATGCACACTATCAACGTCAGGCTATGGAAGGGGGAATATATCACATCAATACTATCATAGTAATAGTTAACTTCATAATCTACAAAGATCACAATGATAGCTTATACCAAGTACTACATGATGCACACACTGTCAACGTTACATCATGGTGGAGGAATAGACTACTTTAATAACATCACTAGAGTAGCACATAGATGATATTCAACTAGATCACAAAGAGAGAGATGAACCACATAGCTACGGTAGAGCCCTCAGCCTCGGGGGAGAACTACTCCCTCCTCATCATAGGAGACAGCAGCGGCGATAAAGATGGCGGTGGTGTCGATGGAGATGCCTTCCGGGGGCACTTCCCCGTCCCAGCGGCGTGCCGGAACAGAGACTTCTGTCCCCCGAATCTTGGCTTCGCGATGGCGGCGGCTGCAGAACTTTTCTCGTATCGTGGCTTATTCCCCTAGGGTTTTCGCGACGGAGGCTTTAAGTAGGCGGAAGGGCGGAGTCGGAAGAGACCTGGGAGGCCCACACACTAGGGGGGCGCCCCCCCCTTGGCCGCGCCGCCTTGTGGGGTGGGGCCCCCTGGCTCCCCTATGGCCCCTCTTCGGTGCTCTGGAAGCTTCCGGGAAAAATAAGATACTGGGCGTTGATTTCGTCCAATTCCGAGAATATTTCCTTTGTAGGATTTCTGAAACCAAAAACAGCAGAAAACAGGAACTGGCGCTTCGGCATCTTGTTAATAGGTTAGTTTCGAAAAACGCATAAAATCATCATAAAGTGTGAACAAAACATGTAGGTATTGTCATAAAACAAGCATGGGACATCAGAACTTATAGATACGTTGGAGACGTATCAGGTACCTAAGCCAAAAAACTATTATAAGCCTAAAATTGATAAAACCCTTAGTACCACTATGGGAAATTTAGATAATGGAGCATCTAAGATAACTATTGTGACAAGTTGTGAAAATTATGATGTTGATGCTTCATCTCTTGATAATACTTGATTTACACTTTCTACGCCTAGCTGAAAGGCGTTAAAGAAAAGCGCTTATGGGAGCACTGTTCAAAAAATCGTCCGATTCAACGATTAATCGCCCGATTAATCCCTATTCGGTGGTCACCGATTAGCCGATAAACTCATTTATCGTTCGATTAACTATTTATCGCCCGATTAATCGACCGATTTGCCTATTAATCGTTAATCGTCAGCCGACCGAGTTGAACCCGATAAGCGATTTCCTCACCATTGTATGGGAGACAACCCATTATTTTACTACAGCAATTTTTGTTTTATATTTGTGTCTTGGAAGTTGTTGCTACTGTAGCAACCTCTCCTTATCTTTATTTTATTGCATTGTAGTGCCAAGTAAAGTCTTTTATAGTAAGGTACGTTGATACTAGATTTGGATTTCTGCGCAGAAACAGATTTCTTGGTGTCATGAATTTGAGTAGATCTCTCTGTAGGTAACTCAGAAAAATCTGCGAAAAATCATGAGTAATTCTCAGATATGTACGCAACTTTCATTCAATTTGAGCTTCTTCATCTGAGCATGTTAAGTGCCTCTAAAAATTCGTCTTTACGGACTGTTCTGTTTTGACAGATTCTGCCTTTTTCTTCACATTGCCTCTTTTGCTATGTTGAATGGATTTCTTTGTTCCATTAACTTTCAGTAGCTTTGGGTAATGTCCAGAAGTGTTAAGAATGATTATGTTATCTCTGAACATGTGAATTTTTGATTATGCACTAACCCTCTAATGAGTTTGTTTTGAGTTTGGTGTGGAGGAAGTTTTCAAGGGTCAAGAGAGGAGGATGATACAATATGATCAAGAAGAGTGAAAAGTCTAAGCTTGGGGATGCCCCCGTGGTTCATCCCTGCATATTTCAAGAAGACTCAAGCATCTAAGCTTGGGGATGCCCAAGGCATCCCCTTCTTCATCGACAACTTATTAGGTCACCTCTAGTGAAACTATATTTTTATTCCGTCACATCTTATGTGCTTTACTTGGAGCGTCTGTATGTTTTTTTTGTTTGAATAAAGTCAGATCCTAGCATTCCTTGTGTGGTAGAGAGACACGCTCCGCTATTTCATATGAACACTGGTGTTCTTAGCTTTACTTTTAATGTTCATGGCGAAGGTTGAAACTGCTTCGTTCATTGCTATTTGGTTGGAAACAGAAAATGCTTCATGTGGTAATTGGTATATTATCTTGAATAATTTGATACTTGGCAATTGTTTTGCTCAAATAGATCATGTTTAAGCTCTTGCATCATGTAGATTGCACCTATTAGTGGAGAATCACTATAGAGCTTGTTGAAATTTGGTTTGCATGATTGGTCTCTCCAAAAGTCTAGATATTTTCTGGTAAAGTGTTTGAACAGCAAGGAAGACAGTGTACAGTCTTATAATGCTTGCAATATGTTCTTATGTAAGTTTTGTTGTACCGGTTCATACTTGTGTTTGCTTCAAACAACCTTGCTAGCCAAAGCCTTGTACTGAGAGGAAATACTTCTCGTGCATCCAAAAACCTTGAGCCAAAACCTAAGCCATTTGTGTCCACCATACCTACCTACTATATATGTGGTATTTTTCTGCCATTCCAAAGTAAATTGCTTGCGTGCTACCTTTAAAATTTCATTCCTTGTCTTTGCAATATATAGCTCATGAGAAAATAGCCTTAAAAACTATTGTGGTGAAGAATGTGTAGCTTATGTATCTTATTTCTTATAAGTTGCTTGTTGAGCGGTAACCATGTTTCTGGGGACACCATCAACTATTACACCTTTGTTGAGTATCATGTGAGTTGATATGCATGTTCGTCTTGTCTGAAGTAAGGGTGATTTATCATGATTAAATGGTTTGAGTATGCATATTGTTAGAGAAGAACTTTGGGCCGCCAACCAAAGCCATGTATCATGGTGGAAGTTTCAGTTTGGACATTAATCCTCAATCTCTTATGAGAATACTATCTATTGTTGAATGCTTATGCATTAAAGAGGAGTCCATTATCTGTTTTCTATGTTGTCCCGGTATGGATGTCCCAAGTTGAGATCTATCAAAAACGAGAAATCAAATGCGATCTATCTCCTTGGACCTTTGTACAGGCGACATAGAGGTACCCCATTGTGACACTTGGTTGAAACATATGCAATGCAATGATAATCCATGGAAATCCAAGCTAATTAGGAAAATGTGCGAACACTATTGGTATTCTATGCATGAGGCTTGCAACTTATAGGATGTCTTATGCATAACTCATATGAATTATTACTACCGTTGACAAAATTGTTTCTATGTTTTCAAAATAAAAGCTCTAGCACAAAAATAGTAATCCATGCTTCCCTCTGCGAAGGGCCTTTCTTTTACTTTATGTTAAGTCAGTTTACCTACTTCCTTCTACCTTACAAGCAAACACTTGTGTCAACTGTGTGCATTGATTCCTACATACTTGCCTATTTGCATTCATCATATTACTTTGTGTTGACAATTATCCATGAGATATACATGTTGAAGTTGAAAGCAACTGCTGAAACTTATACCTTCCTTTGTATTACTTCAAAACCTTCTACTAAGAATTTATTGCTTTATGAGATAACTCCTATGCAAGTCTTATCGATGCTTGTCTTGAAAGTGCTATTCATGAAAAGTCTTTGCTATATGATTCAGTTGTTTAGTCATTGTCTTTACCATTGCTTCGAATCACTTCATTCATCTCATATGCTTTACAATAGTATTGATCAAAATAATGATAGCAGCATGTCACTTCAAAAATTATCCTTGTTATCGTTTACCTACTCAAGGGCGAGTAGGAACTAAGCTTGGGGATGCTTGATACGTCTCAAATGTATCTATAATTTCTTATGTTCCATGCTAGTTTTATGACAATACTCACATGTTTTATATACACTTTACATCATTTATATGCATTTTCTGGCACTAACCTATTAACAAGATGCCGAAGCGCCAGTTCTTGTTTTCTGTTGTTTTTGGTTACACAAATCCTACACAGGAAATATTCTCGGAATTGGACGAAACGAAAGCCCAGGGTCTTATTTTTCCACGGAGCTTCCAGAAGACCGAAGAGGATACGAAGTGGGGCCACGAGGCGCCGACACCATAGGGCGGCGCGGCCAAGGAGGGGCCCGCGCCGGCCTATGGTGTGGGGCCCTCGTGCCTCCCCCTGACTCTGCCCTTCCGCCTATTTATTCCCTCCGTCGCGAAAACCCTATTACCGAGAGCCACGATACGAGAAAAATTCCAGAGACGCCGCCGCCGCCAATCCCATCTCGGGGGATTCAGGAGATCGCCTCCGGCACCCTACCGGAGAGGGGAATCATCACCCGGAGGACTCTACATCACCATGATCACCTCCGGACTGATGTGTGAGTAGTTCATCCTTGGACTATGGGTCCATAGCAGTAGCTAGATGGTTGTCTTCTCCTCATGTGCTATCATGTTTAGATCTTGTGAGCTGCCTATCATGATCAAGATCATCTATTTGTAATGCTACATGTTGTGTTTGTTGGGATCCGATGAATATGGAATACTATGTCAAGTTGATTATCAATCTATCATATATGTGTTATTTAGTATCTTGCATGCTCTCATTTGCTAGTAGAGGCTCTGGCCAAGTTGATACTTGTAACTCCAAGAGGGAGTATTTATGCTCGATAGTGGGTTCATGCCTCCAATGAATCTGGGACAGTGACAGAAAGTTCTAAGGTTGTGGATGTGCTGTTGCCACTAGGAATAAAACATCAATGCTTTGTCTAAGGATATTTGTGTTGCTTACATTACGCACCATACCTAATGCAATTGTCTGTTGTTTGCAACTTAATACTGGAAGGGGTGCGGATGCTAACCCGAAGGTGGACTTTTTAGGCATAGATGCATGCTGGATGGCGTTCTATGTTATTTGTCGTAATGCCCTAAGTAAATCTCATATTAGTCATCATGATATGTATGTGCATTGTTATGCCCTCTCTATTTGTCAATTGCCCAACTGTAATTTGTTCACCCAACATGCTATTTCTTATTGGAGAGACACCACTAGTGAACTGTGGACCCCGGTCCATTCTTTTACATCTGAATACAATCTATTGTAATCATTGTTCTCTACTGTTCTTTGCAAACAAACATCATTCTCCACACCATACGTTTAATCCTTTGTTTACAGCAAGCCGGTGAAACTGACAACCTCACTGTTAAGTTGGGGCAAAGTATTTTGATTGTGTTGTGCAGGTTCCACGTTGACGCTGGAATCCCTGGTGTTGCGCCGCACTACACTCCTCCACCAACAACCTTCACGTGGCCTTTATCTCCTACTGGTTCGATAACCTTGGTTTCTTACTGAGGAAAAACTTGCTGTTGTACGCATCACACCTTCCTCTTGGGGTTCCCAACGGACGTGTGCTTTACGCGTCATCACGCGTATTTCAAGACGAACTTTTACCATAAAAATTGAGCAACAAAATCTTGATTATATTATATGTAAATAGTATCGTTAGATTCCTATTGAAAAGAACTTTCCAATGATACAAATTTCATACAAACAATGTTTATCTATTTGAAGTAATTCTTGATCAAACAAAAAACACGTAAAACGAGGGCGCCTTATTCCTTAAAACGGAGGTAGTATATACAAAGTTGCATGGTTAACTTTTAAGCCAATATATATGTTTGATTTTTTTCCAGAATTTTCAGAACTTACAATAATACACTACAGGAATGGCGCAATGTGTCACAGCCCCAAGCCCTTGACGTAGCTGTAAAAGGCCGTCGTCGTAATCTACGCTGAGGGCCACCATCGGCATAACTCCTCGGCGGAGACACGTGGGCCCTCGGCATAGACGCGGCCCTCGGCGTAGCCCTATAGATCGACGGTGGCCCCTATACGCCGACGGCGACCCTTGGCGCAGGCCACGTCGTCTTGTCCGTTAACTTCAAAAAAAAATCAATTTTTTTATTCCCTCACATGGACCATTTTAACTCTAACAACACTTAATGTTAGGTCAAATTACACTCAAGGTCAAATGATACGTCTCCAACGTATCCATAATTTCTGATGTTCCATGCTTGTTTTATGACAATACTTACATGTTTTGCTTGCACTTTATAATGTTTTTATGCATTTTCCGGAACTAACCTATTAACAAGATGCCACAGTGCCAGTTCATGTTTTCTGCTGTTTTTGGTTACAGAAAGGCTGTTCGGGCAATATTCTCGGAATTGGACGAAATCAACGCCAAACATCTTATTTTTTCCGGAACCTTCTAGAAAGTCAGAGGGGGGCCAGAGGGGTGCCCTGGGGGCCCCACACGTGTGGCCGGCGCGGCCCAGGAGGGGGGCGCACCGCCCTAGTGTGAGGAGGCCCCGTGGCCCCTCCGACTCCGACTCTTCGCCTATTTAAGCCCTTTCGACCTAAAAACGCAGTACCAATTGACGAAACTCCAAAAAGACTCCAGGGGCGCCGCCGCCATCGCGAAACTCCAATTCGGGGGACAGAAGTCTCTGTTTCGGCACCCTGCCGGGACGGGGAAGTGCCCTTGGAAGCCATCTCCATCGACGCCACCGCCTCCATCATGCTCCGTGAGTAGTTCCCCCATGGACTACGGGTTCTAGCTGTAGCTAGTTGGTATTCTCTCCCCCATGTACTTCAATACAATGATCTCATGAGCTGCCTTACATGATTGAGATCCATCTGATGTAATCGGTGTTGTGTTTGTTGGGATCCGATGGATGATACATTATGATTAGTCTATCTATAAAGTTTGTGAAGTTATTGTTGCTGCAATCTTGTTATGTTTAATACTTGTCACTAGGGCCCGAGTGGCATGATCTTAGATTTAAGCTCTATAATTTTTTCTTAGATTGTATCTACAAGTTGTATGCACATGTCACTGTCCGGAACCAAAGGCCCCGAAGTGACAGAAATCGGGACAACCGGAGGGGATGGCGGTGATGTGAGGATCACATGTTTTCACGGAGTGTTAATGCTTTGCTCCGGTGCTCTATTAAAAGGAGTACCTTAATATCCAGTAGATTCCCTTGAGGCTCGGCTGCCACCGGCTGGTAGGACAATAGATGTTGTGCAAGTTTCTCATTGCGAGCACGTACGACTATAATTGGAAAACATGCCTACATGATTAATGAATTGATGTTCTTTCTTAATGCTTTATCAATCCTATCAATTGCCCAACTGTAATTTGTTCACCCAACACTTGTCACTTGTTATTGGAGAGTTACCACTAGTGTAGATCGCTGGGAACCCCGGTCCACATCTCTCATCATCATATACTCGTTCTACATGTCATTAGAAGTAGTATCAACTATCTTCTGGTGCCATTACCTCTGTGTTACTATTACTGCTGCTGTGTTACTGTTACTATTGCTCTCATATCACTGCTACTTTCACATCACCCCTGTTACTAGTGCTTTTCCAGGTGCAGCTGAATTGACAACTCAGTTGTTAAGGCTTATAAGTATTCTTTACCTCCCCTTGTGTCGAATCAATAAATTTGGGTTTTACTTCCCTCGAAGACTGCTGCGATCCCCTATACTTGTGGGTTATCAAGACTGTTTTCTGGCGCCGTTGCCGGGGAGGCATAGCTCTACTCATAAGTTCACCTGGGGAGTACACTCTACCTCTCTCTCTGTTTTATTTTATTTTGATTTGCTTAGTTTACTTTTTCCTAGTTTACTTTTGCTTAGTTTCTTTTTGTCTTGTTTTATTTTATACCCAAAAATCCATAAAATTTGAAAAATCTAAAAATGAAAAAACTGCTGTTATGGGAGAACCTACAACCTACTTGGAGCTTATAGAATGTTATAATAATTATAGAAAATCAAGAACTGGTAAAGTAATGAGTGCTATGATAGAAAAATTGAATACAATGGCTAAAATCTTGCTTAAACGCCATGATATAAATTGTTGCTCTCAACAGGATACTAAACATCTTAAATTTCAATGTGGCTTTAGTGAGGAATTTTTAATTAAGAACTATAATCGGAATTGCTATATTCATTATGGGTTCGAAGAGGTAGAACAATTTGTCTTATTTATGGGAGCCTCTGAGATAGAATCCTTCATGGTTGAGAATTATGAAACTTGTGCTGTTTGTAAGGACCTTAAAGATTATGTCTCTTCTATCCTTAATTGTTGCATAGAATGCTACAGTGATAATCCTTATATCATTGATTATAAAGAGAGACTCATTAATGCACAAGAATGCACTCACAATTTGCAGGAACCGGTGGAAGAAGAAATTGATGAACCTAAAAGCTCATTGGATGAAAAAGAGGAGGAAATTGATGAACCTGAAAGCTCATTGGATGAAAAAGAAGAGGAGAGTGATGAACAAAAGGAGGAAGAATGGATTATCTACCCATGCCAACCTTCTAATGAGAGTAACTCTTTATCTCTTACACTATTTGATTGTCCTCCATGCTTACCGAAAGAGGTTGAATGTTATGTTCCTGTGGATTCTCTTGAAATATTTCCTATAAGTAAAACTTGTGAGAATAATTATGCTACTGTTATATATGATAATCCATGCTACTTTGATAAATCTTACGATAATGCTTTGTTTGTGCCTGATGTCGAAATGCATGGTACTAAAGAGTTTTGTTTAGCAAATGTTTATGATAAAGCTCTAGATGATGGTCCTATGTTACTTGATAATATTAATTGTACTACTAATGAAAATGGGATTGGAGAGTTCCTGACTTATTCTATGAGTCCCATATCTCTTGAGATTGATCAATCATCATGTTATATTATTGATAAAAGTGTGTTCGAAAGTTTTAATCCCACTATGTTTGAGCTTGATAAAAATTATATGTTTGTGAGTCATGAAAAGTATGCTGCATGTGATAGTTATATTGTTGAGTTTGTTCATGAAGCTACTGAAAATTATTATGAGAGAGGAAAATATGGTTGTAGAAATTTGCATGGTACTAAAACACCTCTCTATATGCTTAAAATTTTGAGGTTACTCTTGTTTTATCTTTTTATGCTTGTCACTTTGTTCTTCATGAATTTATTTGTGTACAAGATTCCTATGCATAGGAAGTGGGTTAGACTTAAATGTGTTTTGGATTTGCTTTTTGATGCTCTCTTTTACCTCTACTCTTGTTTCTTACGAGTGCATCATTAAAACTGCTGAGCCCATCTTAACGGCTATAAAGAAAGAACTTCTTGGGAGATAACCCATGTGTTATTTTGCTACAGTACTTTGTTTTATATTTGTGCCTTGGAAGTTGTTTACTGCTGTAGCAGCCTCTCCTTATCTTAGTTTTGTGTTTTGTTGTGCCAAGTGAAGCCTCTAATCGAAGGTTGATACTAGATTTGGATTTCTGCGCAGAAACAGATTTCTATCTGTCACGAATCTGGGCTGTTTTCTCTGTAGGTAACTCAGAAAAATATGCCAATTTACGTGCGTGTTCCTCAGATATGTTCGCAACTTTCATTAGTTTTGAGTTTTCTGATTTGAGCAACGGAAGTATTTATTTAAAATTCGTCTTTACGGACTGTTCTGTTTTGACAGATTCTGCATTTTATTTCGCATTGCTTCTTTCGCTGTGTTGGGTGGATTTCTTTGTTCCATTACCTTCCAGTAGCTTTGAGCAATGTCCAGAAGTGTTAAGAATGATTGTGTCACCTCTGAACATGTGAGTTTTTGATTATGTACTAACCCCTCTAATGAAGTTTATGAGAAGTTTGGTGTGAAGGAAGTTTTCAAGGGTCAAGAGAGGAGGATGATATATGATCAAGAAGAGTGAAAAGTCTAAGCTTGGGGATGCCCCCGTGGTTCATCCTTGCATATTTCAAGAAGACTCAAGCGTCTAAGCTTGGGGATGCCCAAGGCATTCCCTTCTTCATCAACTTATCAGGTTTCTTCTATTGAAACTATATTTTTATTCGGTCACATCTTATGTGCTTTCATTGGAGCGTCTGTGTGCTTTTATTTTCGTTTGTTTGTGTTTGAATAAATTCGGATCCTAGCAATCCTTGTGTGGGAGAGAGACACGCTCCGCTTTTTCATATGAACGCTTGTTCTTCGTTTTACTTTTAATGTTCAATGATAAAAGTTGGAAGCTACAATAATTATTTTTATTTGGTTGGAAACAGAAAATGCCTCATAATGTCTTGGATAATTTGACACTTGGCAATTGTTTTGAGCTCTCAAGTAGATCATGATTAAGTTTTTTCATGTAGTTTAAACCTATTAGTGGAGAACTACCGTAGAGCTTGTTGAAATTGGTTTGCATGATTGGTCTCTCTTAAGGTCTAGATATTTTCTGGTAAAAGTGTTTGAGCAACAAGGAAGACAGTGTAGAGTATTATAATGCTTGCAATATGTTCTTATGTAAGTTTTGCTGTACCGGTTTATACTTGTGTTTGCTTCAAACAACCTTGCTAGCCAAAGCCTTGTACTGAGAGGGAATACTTCTCGTGCATCCAAAATCCTTGAGCCAAAAACTATGCCATTTGTGTCCACCATACCTACCTACTATGTGGTATTTCCTGCCATTCCAAGTAAATACTTCATGTGCTACCTTTAAACAATTCAAAATTTACTATCTCTTATTTGTGTCAATGTTTTATAGCTCATGAGGAAGTATGTGGTGTTTTATCTTTCAATCTTGTTGGGCAGCTTTCACCAATGGACTAGTGGCTTCATCCGCTTATCCAATAATTTTGCAAAAAGAGCTGGCGCGGGGTTCCCAGCCCCCAATTAATTAACTTCATTAATAATTCTCTTCACATGTTTTGCTCTGATTCATCAGTAAGCAACTTAATTTTGCAAATAGACACTCCTCCATGGTATGAGATTGTTGGAAGGCACCCGAGGATTCGGTTAGCCATGGCTTGTGTAAGCAAAGGTTGGGAGGAGTGTCAACCATAAATAAAACTAAAGTACATGTGTAAACAAAAGAGAAGAGGGATGATCTACCTTGCTGGTAGAGATAACGTCCTACACGTGAGCCGCTCTTTGAAATTCTGTTTAGCAAGGGGGTTAGAGTGCCCACTACCATTCGTTGACAACAACAAACACCTCTCAAAACTTTACTTTTATGCTCTCTATATGATTTCAAAAACTTAAAAAGCTCTAGCACATGATTTAATCCCTGCTTCCCTCTGCGGAGGGCCATTCTTTTACTTTATGTTGAGTCAGTTTACCTACTTCCTTCCATCTTAGAAGCAAACACTTGTGTCAACTGTGCATTGATTCTTACATACTTGCTTATTTGCATTCATCATATTACTTTATGTTGACAATTATCCATGAGATATGCATGTTGAAAGTTGAAAGCAACCGCTGAAACTTAAATCTTCCTTTGTGTTGCTTTGATGCCTTTACTTTGAATCTATTGCTTTATGAGTTAACTCTTGTGCAAGACTTTTGATGCTTGTCTTGAAAGTACTCTTCATGAAAAGTTTTGCTATATGTTATCTATTTGTTAGCAACTATAGATTATTGCCTTGAGTCACTTCATTCATTTCATATGCTTTGTAATAGTATGATCAAGGTTATGTAAGTAGCATGTCACTACAGAAATTATTCTTTTTATCGTTTACCTGCTCGGGACGAGCAGGAACTAAGCTTGGGGATGCTGATACGTCTCCAACGTATCCATAATTTCTGATGTTCCATGCTTGTTTTATGACAATACTTACATGTTTTGCTTGCACTTTATAATGTTTTTATGCATTTTCCGGAACTAACCTATTAACAAGATGCCACAGTGCCAGTTCCTGTTTTCTGCTGTTTTTGGTTCCAGAAAGGCTGTTCGGGCAATATTCTCGGAATTGGACGAAATCAACGCCAAACATCTTATTTTTCCCGGAACCTTCCAGAAAGTCAGAGGGGGGCCAGAGGGGTGCCCTGGGGGCCCCACACGTGTGGCCGGCGCGGCCCAGGAGGGGGCGCGCCGCCCTAGTGTGAGGAGGCCCCGTGGCCCCTCTGACTCCGACTCTTCGCCTATTTAAGCCCTTTCGACCTAAAAACGCAGTACCAATTGACGAAACTCCAAAAAGACTCCAGGGGCGCCGCCGCCATCGCGAAACTCCAATTCGGGGGACAGAAGTCTCTGTTCCGGCACCCTGCTGGGACGGGGAAGTGCCCCCGGAAGCCATCTCCATCGACGCCACCGCCTCCATCATGCTCCGTGAGTAGTTCCCCCATGGACTACGGGTTCTAGCTGTAGCTAGCTGGTATTCTCTCCCCCATGTACTTCAATACAATGATCTCATGAGCTGCCGTACATGATTGAGATCCATCTGATGTAATCGGTGTTGTGTTTGTTGGGATCCGATGGATGATACATTATGATTAGTCTATCTATAAAGTTTGTGAAGTTATTGTTGCTGCAATCTTGTTATGTTTAATGCTTGTCACTAGAGCCCGAGTGGCATGATCTTAGATTTAAGCTCTATAATTATTGCTTAGATTGTATCTACAAGTTGTATGCACATGTCACTGTCCGGAACCAAAGGCCCCGAAGTGACAGAAATCGGGACAACCGGAGGGGATGGCGGTGATGTGAGGATCACATGTTTTCACGGAGTGTTAATGCTTTGCTCCGGTGCTCTATTAAAAGGAGTACCTTAATATCCAGTAGATTCCCTTGAGGCCCGGCTGCCACCGGCTGGTAGGACAATAGATGTTGTGCAAGTTTCTCATTGCGAGCACGTACGACTATAATTGGAAAACATGCCTACATGATTAATGAATTGATGTTCTTTCTTAATGCTTTATCAATCCTATCAATTGCCCAACTGTAATTTGTTCACCCAACACTTGTCACTTGTTATTGGAGAGTTACCACTAGTGTAGATCGCTGGGAACCCCGGTCCACATCTCTCATCATCATATACTCGTTCTACATGTCATTAGAAGTAGTATCAACTATCTTCTGGTGCCATTACCTCTGTGTTACTATTACTGCTGCTGTGTTACTGTTACTATTGCTCTCATATCACTGCTACTTTCACATCACCCCTGTTACTAGTGCTTTTCCAGGTGCAGCTGAATTGACAACTCAGTTGTTAAGGCTTATAAGTATTCTTTACCTCCCCTTGTGTCGAATCAATAAATTTGGGTTTTACTTCCCTCGAAGACTGCTGCGATCCCCTATACTTGTGGGTTATCATCAAACTTCTCAATGTGGTCACCCATCCTCACACTACTCCACCCCTAGCACACCCTTAACATCTTGCCTTCCGGTTGAGCTTCCATCTTCTTCACGAAATATTGTTGATAATACTACCATATCGGAGAAATTCAATTCGGCTCTCGGGTGCATATGCTCCCTATAAAAAAATTATGTTTCGAAATGTCGAATTTTTTTGTCAATTTTTTTTACATGTACGTCTCCACAATATATGTGTGTAAGGGTATATTGCCCCTATGTGTGGTTTTGGTAATTAATGACAACCCCTATGGACTAATGTTTTCATTGAGTTTATATGAAGGAATGTTCCATAGGTACTTCTTGTATTCCATGTGTTGGATTCAAGTGTGGATGCCATGAAGATAAAGATACACCTTGTGTATTGGCATCAAGATCATCGATTTATGTGATATGATCAAGAAGATGAAATGAAGATGGAGTTCTTATGTGGAACTCAATATTAGCCATGCTCTATCTTAAGTGAGTATGAGAAGATACAAGATTGAGTTGGGCAAGTTCAAGATGAGCATCTTGAGTGGATCACATGCTTGAAGCTTGTCGTCCATTTGGTGATAATGGACATGTGAAGATGTGCATCAATGGAGCTTTCCCATCATAGTGTATGGGGGAGCATTTGTGAGTCTTCACGAAACAACATTGATCAAGTGAGGCATTCCGGCTTGAGTGAAGCTTGAAGAGTTATCATCAAGATCAAGCGGGATGCGCAAGGCAAAGGTATGGCCTTGCTAGGTTTTCCTTTTACCGGTCTCAAGGTGGATGTTGGGAGACCGGATTATAGGATAGATAGCCGCACTATTAAGAGGGGCTTTCGGTTGAGTAACTTGATCACATCGTCTTAGGGAGCTCAATCCTTTGCATACTTTGCATATTCTTATTGCTTCTTGGTGTTTCTCTGTGTGAGGTTCTTGAGCTTGTTGCTAGCTTTACAACAAGCCCAAGTTCATCGAAAACGGAATCTGCATGCATCTTCTATTGCGTTTTCAAGTTTGGACGTCTGCACCGTCTCTTTACAGTGGGAGACTCCCTCTCTTGTTGGGGTTCTATTCGTCGTTATCTTTCCAACACAATTGGTTTCATGCGAATCGGAGTTCGGGAGCATTAGTTATTAAAGAAAAAGGAAAGAGGAGAAAATAATAAAAAGAAAAAGAAAAAAGGGGAGGGGGCCAGCCGGCCGACCGGCCCAGCCACCGGCCCACCCGGTCCGAGACCGGGTCCGGCGCTGGTGCCATCCGGGCCGCCTCCAGTGGCATTTTGGCCCACGACCGGCGGCTGGCCCGGTCCGTGACCGGCCCACCCGGCGCCAATCCCGGACCAGCCGGACGCCCCGCGGCCCGCGCCCTGAGCGCCCCCTCGCTATCCGCCGCCCTGCCCGGCTGCTGGGCCGGCCGGACCGGACGGGCCGCCGGCCTCCTGAGCGCCAAAACCGGTCAGCCGGCTGGGCCGCCGGCCTAGGGCGTTTTCAGGCCGTTTTTCTGCCCGTTTTCTCTGTCTTTTTCCCCCAACAGTTTTATTTGCTCTTGGACTATAAATAGCCCTTCTTCCACCTTGGGCAAGATTAGTTTTTCCTATTCTCTCACCTCCATTGTTGCCTTTGAAGAACTTGCTCTCTCTCTCTCTTGTCTCCCCCCATGATTATTGCTCATTCTTGAGGGATCTAAGAGAGGAGATCTAGATCTACACTTCCACCAACCCATTTCTTCTCTAAGTGAGGGGAACTCTTGGGATCTAGATCTTGGAGTCTTTTGTTGACTTTCCCCATTGTTCTTCCTCTCCAATCTCATCTTAGCATTTGTTGCTTGGGTGGGATTTGAGAGTGAAGGACTTGAACACCTCTAGTGTTCTTGCTTTGCATCATTGCATAGTGTTGAGCTCTCCACCACGATTAGTTCGAGTGAGAGACCGTGAGCTTGTTACTCTTGGAGGGAGACCTCCTAGTTGGCTTGGTTGGTGCCCCGGTGATCTCTTCGTGGAAGATTGTGAAGGGGCCCGGGCTTCTCCTTCGTGGAGCTTGTGAAGTGGTTGTGGAGCTTGCCATCTCCGGAGCGGAGAAAAAGCTAACCATAAGGAAAGGGCCATTATCCTTCGTGGGTGTGGTTCGGAGAATAGGGTGAGCCTTCGTGGTGCGGGGAATCCTTCGTGGGACCTCCACTCCTCCAAACGTGACGTACCTTCTTGCAAAGGAAGGGAACACGGGAATACATCCTCGTCTCCGTGTGCCTCGGTTATTTCTATATCCGAGCTCTCTTTCCTTGTGATAGCCATCGTGCTTGAAGTACATATATCTTGCTATCACTTGTGCTACATATATCTTGTGCCTATCTTGCTTAGCTCTAGTTGCTATTGTTACACTTAGTTGAGCTTAGCATATTTAGGGTTTGTGCTTGTAGTCTAAACGATAGTTTAATTCCGCATTCTTACAAGACAAATCCGTAAGAGTTTTTAATTGCCTATTCACCCCCCCCCCCCTCTAGGCGACATCTCGATCTTTCAATTGGTATCAGAGCAAGGTCTCTCCTTGTTTTAGGCTTCACCACCTTGAGAGTAAAGATGTCGGCTAGTATAGTGCACAATGACACAATTGTCTTTAATGGCACAAATTATCTTTTGTGGCGAAATTGCTTGCTTTGTAATCTTCGGACCTTGTGTCCAAATATAGAGCAATTTCTAGATGTCGGTTTTTCTCCTCCGATGGATTCTCAAAATCTATCTTTAGAGGATGAGAAAAACTTACATCTTGAAGCTCGAGTATCTAATGAGCTTTTATTCTCCTTGAGACCCGATTTTCGTAGGTTCTTGATATATATAAAGCGAAAGTCGTCTCATGAGATGTGGATCAAGCTTAAAGAAATGTTTGGTGGATCCATTTCTCATTTTGTCGGTGGTGTCTCCGAGGAGCTCTCTTCCCCTTCACATCATGAAGAGCTCCAAGTTGCTTCCACCTCCGGCCGCGATGATTTATCATCTACTTCCACTTCACCAACGTGTTGCAAGACACAAGGTAATGATATGGTGAGTGGTGAGGGAAATTGCAATGTTGATATTGTGCTCAATAGTGATGACTCTTCATCTCTATCTCATTGCAATGCTTCCTCTTGTGACTTAAACACATCTAGCATTGAAAATAACCTACATGCTTGTGTTGATAGTCCTTGCATATCATGTGTAAATTTCTTACATAAATCCCATGATGATATGCTTGCCTTGTCTTGCTTCCATAATCAAAATGCTTCTATTTCCTCTAGTTGTTTGTTGACTAACAATGTACAGGAAACCGAACACTCTATGGATCAAGACATTTTTTCAAATGAGGATTCAAGAATTTCTTCATCTTCATCCTCCGGTATGCACATGTGCCTTATGGCAAATGGATCAAAGGTATCTCCTACTTTGACTCCTAACACTTTCTCTGACGACGAGAATGATGATGATGATAACGATGAAGAATATAATGCCTTGGTGCATAATATGGCAGTGGTATATGCTTCTCTTCATGGTAATAAAGAAGCTCGTGCTAATCTCGAACACTCTATGGAAACCATGAATAAATATAAGGAAACCATAGTGAAGTTGGAGTCCCATGTTGAAAATGGGGAAATGAGTTTCACTCTCCTCAAGCATGAGCTAAAAGATGAGAAGCATACTAATTTTATGCTTACACAAAAAATTGAATCCTATATGCATGAAAATGAGAAAACTATTGTTGATGCTTGTGCTACTAACTCTACTTCTTGTGAAGCATCTATCTTAAAGGAGAATGTTGAGTTAAGGGCTCAACTTGAGTTGCTAACTAGCAATTATAGGGAATTGGAAGAAAGTCACAAAAAGCTCTCGGGCTCTCATAATGATCTTCTAATTTCCTATGATGGGCTAAAGTTAGCTCATGAGGCAAGTATCACTAAGGTAACATGTTGTGAGCCTCATGTGGATGTTAGCACAACCTCTACTCAAAATGCTATATTGCCATGTGCTAGTCCTTGTAATCCATCTAGTCAAACTAGTGACACACCGTGTGTTGGATTACTTGCTTTGCCTTGTTGCTCTAACAATGAAGCTTCTACTTCCCCTAGTACTTGTATTTCTACTAACCATGTAGAGGAAATTAAAGAGCTCGAGGCCCAAGTCCTTTCTTTGAAGAAATACTTGGAAAAGCGTCATGAAGGGAAATCCGCACTTGACAAGATGCTAAGTGTGCAACAATCCCCCAATGACAAGAGTGGACTTGGATTCAACTCCAATAAAAAGAACAAGTCCAAGTGCAAGAGCAACAAGAAGAAGGGCCAAGACAAAGTCAAGGATTCAGCCAAGATTGTTTGCTTCAAGTGCAAAGTTGAAGGGCACCATGTTAGATCATGCCCATTGAAGAAGAAGAAGCACTTAAGTGAGAAACAACAAGGGAAACAGCCACAAGGTCAAGGTCAAGCTCATGCTCGACCTCAAGTTGAAGATAGGCCACCTCCCAAGAAGAATCAAGAAATTGTTCCCCAAGAGAAGAAATCAATAAAGAAGAGAAAGGGGAACACTTGCTACTTATGTCGTGAGAAGGGGCACTTTGCTTCTTCTTTCTTAGGTGGTACCTTATCTAACCCTATAATTGTTGATGATGATTATTCTCTAGGGAAGGATAAGGATGGCAATGTATTTGCTAAGTTTGTTGGAACTCAAAGTGGTCTCAAGAAAAGGACCATTTGGGTTGCCAAGCCTATTGTGACTAACCTCTTAGGACCCAACTTGGTTGGGGACCAACAAGCTCAAACTTGATCAATAGGTGCATGTGGAGGTCATTGGAGACTTGGCTACCTCATGAAGAATTAAGGGATCTTCATATATTATATTTTTACCAAGCCAAGTCGATGGATTATCATCTATATCTTATATCCAATGTTCCTCCTTGCAGTAACTTATACTTCAACTCATCATATTTATTGTAAGTTACTTGCCCCCTTTGCATGTTTGGTTTTGTACCAAATATGTGTGTGTATGTGTTGTGTCTTACTTACCTATCTTGTGTATTCAAGTATGTTTGTTTGACTCTTCATATACTTGTGTATTGTTGTGAGCCTAATGCATCTTGATGACATCTTATTTGGCTCGCTTTGAGTGATTAATGGAACATCCCATTTTGGGGGAGTAATATGCATTGTGCATCTCTCTTTATTTAAAATGTGTGTATGTGGGTACCACCACTTAGTATTGATATTGCAAGATTATCTAGTCACTATGTGGTGTGTCATACTCATGAGAAATTCAAATTCTAAATGTCCATTAATCATCTCTAGTCGAATTTTAGTTGCCTCTTGTTTAGAAGAAATGTTTTATCACATTATGGGGGAGTAATATGTTTTGTACATATCACAAGCCTAGAAAATGGGAACATATGAGGTTATGCCACTTAGAGTTGATGCTCTTAATTATCTTGTTCCTAGGTGGTATGTTTGCTCAAATAAGCTCCATTCCTATTAAAAATCTTCTATTACTCATCTTGTGGGTTCTTGTTTGAATAAGAAATTCTTGGTACGGTTTTTCCTCAAATACATATCTCTATATTTTATTTGGGACACTGTTTGCTTCAAGTCTTTCTAATCATTGCTATGCGTGATTGGTTGACTAGTTGAAGCCATCAAGAATCTTCATCCATTCATAGTGCTTATGTAGGATAACGTTGCATAGAAAACAAAAAATTTCCTACCGCGAGAACGCAATCCAAGCCAAGATGCAATCTAGAAGATGGGAGCAACGAGGGGATGATCGAGTCTCACCCTTGAAGAGTTCCAAAGCCTACAAGATGAGGCTCTTGTTGCTGCGGTAGACGTTCACTTGCCGCTTGCAAAAGCGCGTAGAAGATCTTCATCACGGTGCCACGAATGGGCAGCACCTCCGTACTCGGTCACACGTTCGGTTGTTGACGAAGATGACGTCCACCTCCCCGTTCCAGCGGGCAGCGGAAGTAGTAGCTCCTCTTGAATCCGGCAGCACGACGGCGTGGTGTCGGTGGTGGTGGAGAATCCCGGCGGAGCT
Source organism: Lolium perenne (assembly GCF_019359855.2). NCBI lineage: Eukaryota > Viridiplantae > Streptophyta > Magnoliopsida > Poales > Poaceae > Lolium > Lolium perenne. Next base: position 242,989,924 of record NC_067244.2, on the reverse strand, counting down.
TCGCTAAGCGTGCGGGGAAGAAGGAGGAGTGGGGCGGCTAGGGTTTGGGGAGAGGGGGGCGCCGGCCACTATGGGGTGCGGCCACCTTGTGGTGTTTGAGGTGGCTGGCCCCCTCCCCTTGGCCCTCATTATATAGGTGGAACACCCAAGAGTTGGTCTACAAGTCTTCGAATAAGACCCCAAACCAAAACCTTCCATATCACATGAAACCTACCCAAGCTAGGACTCCTACTAGAGGTGGGATTCCCACCTTCCCTTGGGAGGGGGTGGCCGGCCACCATAGGTGGAGTCCACCTGGGACTCCACCCCTGAGGGTTGGCTAGCCATGGTGGTGGAGTCCCTTCGGGACTCCGCCTTCCAAAGTGACTTTCTTCCGGAATATTCTAGAACCTTCTAGTACCTTCCATAAATGCACCGGATCATTTTCAAACTCATAAAATGACTTCCTATATATGAATCTTATTCTCCGGACCATTCCGGAACTCCTCGTGATGTCCGGGATCTCATCCGGGACTTCGAACAAATCTTCGAACTCCATTCCATATTCAAGTTCTACCATTTCAACATCAAACCTTAAGTGTGTCACCCTACGGTTCGTGAACTATGTGGACATGGTTGAGTACTCTCTCTGACCAATAACCAATAGCGGGATCTGGAGATCCATAATGGCTCCCACATATTCAACGATAACTTTAGTGATCGAATGAACCATTCATATATGATACCAATTCCCTTTGTCACACGATATTTTACTTGTCCGAGGTTTGATCATCGGTATCACTCTATACCTTGTTCAACCTCGTCTCCTGACAAGTACTCTTTACTCGTACCGTGGTATGTGGTCTCTTATGAACTTATTCATATGCTTGCAAGACATTAGACGACATTCCACCGAGAGGGCCCAGAGTATATCTATCCGTCATCGGGATGGACAAATCCCACTGTTGATCCATATGCCTCAACTCATACTTTCCGGATACTTAATCCCACCTTTATAACCACCCATTTACGCAGTGGCATTTGATGTAATCAAAGTACCTTTCCGGTATAAGTGATTTACATGATCTCATGGTCATAAGGACTAGGTAACTATGTATCGAAAGCTTATAGCAAATAACTTAATGACGTGATCTTATGCTACGCTTAATTGGGTGTGTCCATTACATCATTCATATAATGATATAACCTTGTTATTAATAACATCCAATGTTCATGATTATGAAACTAATCATCCATTAATCAACAAGCTAGTTAAGAGGCATACTAGGGACTCTTTGTTGTTTACATATCACACATGTATCATTGTTTCGGTTAATACAATTATAGCATGGTACATAAACATTCATCATAAACATAAAGATATATAATAACCACTTTTATTATTGCCTCTTGGGCATATCTCCAACAGTCTCCCACTTGCACTAGAGTCAATAATCTAGATTACATTGTAAGATACCTAACACCCATGGCATTCTGGTGTTGGTCATGCTTTGCCCTAGGGAGAGCTTTAGTCAACGGATCTGCTACATTCAGATCAGTGTGTACTTTGCAAATCTTTACTTCTCCATCTTCGATGTACTCGCGAATCGAATGAAAACGCAGCTTGATATGCTTCAGCCTCTTGTGTGACCTTGGTTCTTGTGCATTGGCGATGGCACCCATGTTGTCACAGTAGATGACTAATGGGTCCAATGCACTAGGAACCACACCGAGCTCTACAATGAACCTCTTCATCCATACCGCTTCTGATGAAGCCTCTGAAGCCGCTATGTACTCCGATTCTGTTGAAGACTTCGCCACCGTGCACCGCTTTGAGCTTGCCCACTTATCGCAGCACCATTAAATATAAACACGTACCCGCATCGTGACTTAGAGTCATCGGGATCGGTGTTCCAACTTGCATCGGTGTAACTGGTTACAACGAGCTCTTGGTCACCTCCATAACAAAGAAACATATCCTTGGTTCTTTTCAAGTACTTCAGGATATTCTTGACCGCTGTCCAGTGTTCCATTCCTGGATCACTTTGATATCTGCTAGTCAAACTGACAGCATGTGCTATATCCGGTCTAGTACATAGCATGGCATACATGATAGAGCCTACTGCCGAGGCATAGGGGATCTGACTCATCCTTTCTCTTTCTTCTGCCGTAGCCGGTCCTTGAGTCTTACTCAATACCTTGCCTGGTAACATAGGTAAAAATCCTTTCTTACTTTCGTCCATTCTAAACTTCTTTAGAATCTTGTCCAGGTATGTACTTTGTGATAGCCCTATTAGGCGTCTTGATCTATCTCTATAAATCTTGATGCCTAATATATACGATGCTTCACCAAGGTCTTTCATTGAAAAACTATTATTCAAATAACCTTTTACACTGCTTAATAGTTCTATATCATTCCCAATCAATAATATGTCATCTACATATAATATCAGGAATGCTACAGAGCTCCCACTCACTTTCTTGTAAATACAGGCCTCTCCATGACACTGTATAAACCCGAAGTCTTTGATCACCTTATCAAAGCGTCGGTTCCAACTTCTCGATGCTTGCTTCAGTCCATAAATTGAACGCTGAAGTTTGCATACTTTGTCAGCATTTTTATGATCGACAAAAACATAGGGTTGTACCATATACAACTCTTCCTCAATGTCTCCATTAAGGAACGCCGTTTTGACATCCATCTGCCAAATCTCATAATCGAAAAATGCAGCTATTGCTAACAAAATCCTCACAGATTTTAGCTTCGCTACAGGTGAGAAAGTCTCATCGTAGTCAACACCTTGAATTTGTCGGAAACCCTTTGCGACAAGTTGAGCTTTATAGACAGTAATATTACCATCATCATCTGTTTTTCTCTTGAAAATCCATTTATTCTCGACATCCTTTCGGCTATCAGGTAAGTCTACCAAAGTCCACACTTTGTTATCATACATGGATCCCATTTCGGATTTCATGGCTTCTTGCCATTTGTTGGAATCTGGGCTCATCATCGCTTCTTCATACGTCGCAGGGTCCTCATCATTGTTGTCCACAATCATGACATTTAGACAAGGATCATACCAATCAGGAGTGGCACGTTCCCTTGTCGATCTGCGAGGTTCAGTAGCTATCTCGTTTCAAGTTTCATGATCATTATCATAAGCCTCCTCTGTTGTTGGTGTAGGCGGCACGGGAACAACTTCCGGTACTGCGCTACTCTGATCAACTAGTGAAGATTCATCAATCTCATCGAGTTCTACTTTTCTTCCAGTCACTTCTTTAGTGAGAAATTCTTTCTCAAGAAAGGTTCCGTTCTTAGCAACAAAGATTTTGCCTTCGGATCTGTGATAGAAAGTGTACCCTATAGTTTCCTTAGGGTATCCTATGAAGACGCATTTCTCCGCTTTGGGTTCTAGCTTGTCCGGTTGTAACTTCTTTACATAGGCTTCGCAACCCCAAACTTTAAGGAACGATAGCTTAGGTTTCTTGTTAAACCATAATTCATACGGTGTCGTTTCAACGGATTTTGATGGTGCTCTATTTAAAGTGAATGCGGCTGTCTCTAATGCATAACTCCAAAATGATAACGGCAAATCAGTAAGAGACATCATAGAACGAACCATATCTAAGAGAGTTCGATTACGACGTTCGGACACACCGTTACGTTGTGGTGTTCCCGGCGGTGTCAATTGTGAAAGTATTCCGCATTTCTTTAAATGCATGCCAAACTCATAACTCAGATATTCACCTCCGCGATCAGATCGTAGAAATTTGATCTTCTTGTTACGTTGATTTTCTACTTCACTTTGGAATTCCTTAAACTTCTCAAAAGTTTCGGATTTATGTTTCATGAAATAGATATACCCATATCTACTCAGATCATCTGTGAAGGTTAGAACATAACGATAACCACCGCGCGAGGCTACACTCATTGGTCCACACACATCGGTATGTATGATTTCCAATAAGTCTGTAGCTCGCTGCATAATACCAGAGAATGGAGTCTTAGTCATTTTTCCCATTAGACATGCTTCGCATCTATCAAGTGACTCAAAGTCAAGTGATTCAAGTAATCCATCGGTATGGAGTTTCTTCATGCGTTTCACTCCAATATGACCAAGACGACAGTGCCACATATAAGTAGAATTATCATTTAATTTAATTCGCTTAGCATCAATGTTATGTATATGTGTATCACTACTATCGAGATCTAACAGAAATAAGCCATTCTTTTCAGGTGCTCGACCATAAAAGATATTATTCATACAAATAGAACAACCATTATTCTCAGACTTGAATGAATAACCGTCTTGCATTAAACAAGATCTAGATATAATGTTCATGCTCAACGCAGGTACAAAATAACAATTATTTAGGCTTAAAACTAATCCCGAAGGTAGATGTAGAGGAAGTGTGCCGACAGCGATCACATCGACTTTGGATCCATTTCCAACGCGCATCGTCACTTCATCCTTTAGTAGTCTTCGTTTATTCTTTAGTTCCTGTTTCGAGTTACAAATATGAGCAACCGAACCAGTATCAAATACCCAGGTACTAGTACGAGAACCAGTAAGATAAACATCTATAACATGTATATCAGATATACCTTCTTTCTTCTTCTTGACAAGGCCGCTCTTCAGATCCGCCAAATACTTGGAGCAATTACGCTTCCAGTGTCCCTTCTCCTTGCAGTAATAGCACTCAGCATCAGGTTTAGGGCCACTCTTAGGTTTCACAGGAGGCGTGGCAGCTTTCTTGCCACCCTTCTTGAATTTGCCTTTAGACTTGCCCTGTTTCTTGAAACTGGTGGTCTTGTTGACCATCAACACTTGGTGCTCTTTCTTGATCTCAATCTCAGCAGCTTTAAGCATGGAGAAGAGTTCAGGTAACTCTTTGTTCATGTTCTGCATATTGTAGTTCATCACAAAGTTCTTGTAACTAGGTGGCAGTGATTGAAGGATACGATTAATCCCCAGTCTGTTAGGAATAACTATTTCCAAGTCACTGAGTTTCTTCGCATGCCCGGTCATAACGAGCATGTGCTCACTAACGGAGCTACCTTCTTCCATCATGCAACTAAAGAAGTGTTTCGATGCTTCATAGCATTCCACGGCCGCATGAGTTTCAAAAATAGTCTTCAACTCTTTTATCAACTCATGTGGATCGTGGTGCTCAAAACGTTTTTGAAGATCGACTTCCAGACTGCATAGGATGGCACACTGAACTTGAGAGTACCAAGTTTTCCGAGTTGCGTAAACATTCTTTACTTCATCGGTTTCAGTTTCTGCAGGAGGGTCACCTAGCGGTGCATCAAGCACATATTGCAGATTTCCGCCAGCGAGGAAAATTCTCACATGACGGAACCAGTCGGTGAAGTTGCTACCGTTGCTCTTAAGCTTTTCTTTCTCTAGGAACTGGTTAAAATTGATTGGGGACGCCATATCTACAACATATATTTGCAATAGTTTAGACTAAGTTTATGACAAATTGAGCTCAAATTTTAATTCAACATAATTAAAAAAAAACTAGGTGAACTCCCACTCAAAACAATATCCCTCGCATTGTCTTAGTGATCACACCAACCAAATCCACCACACCTAAGTCCGATCATCACGAGACAAGGTGTAATTTCAATGGCGAACACTCAAAGTGTTCATCATATCAATCATATGATTCATGCTCTACCTTTCGGTATCACGTGTTCCGAGACCATGTCTGTACATGCTAGGCTCGTCAAGGCCACCTTAGTATCCGCATGTGCAAAACTGGCTTGCACCCGTTGTATGCACTTGTTGATTCTATCACACCCGATCATCACGAGATGCTTCGAAACGACAAGTCTTGGCAACGGTGCTACTAAGGATGAACACTTTATTATCTTGATATTTCAGTGAGAGGGATCATCTTATAATGCTACCGTCGCGATCTAAGCAAAATAAGATGCATAAAAGGATTAACATCACATGAAGTTCATATGTGATATGATATGGCCCTTTTGTCTTTGCGCCTTTGATCTTCATCTCCAAAGCACGGACATGATCTCCATCGTCATCGGGCATGATCTCCATCATCGTTGGCGTAGCGTCAAGGTCAATGGCGTCGTCTTCATGATTGTTCTCCCATGTAGCAACTATTACAACTTCTTTGAAATACTACTCAACATGAATTTTAAAGACAACCATAAGGCTCCTGCCGGTTGCCACAATACAATAATGATCATCTCATACATATTCATCATCACATTATGGCCATATCACATCACCAAATCCTGCAAAAACAAGTTAGACGTCTCTAATTTGGTTTGCATATTTTACGTGGTTTAGGGTTTTCGAGAGAGATCTAATCTACCTACGAACATGAACCACAACGGTGATACTAGTGTTGTCAATAGAAGAGTAAATTGAATATTCACTATAGTAGGAGAGATAGACACCCGCAAAGCCACTTATGCAATACAAGTTGCATGTCGAGCGTGGAGCAAATCTCATGAACGCGGTCATGTAAAGTTAGCCCGAGCCGCTTCATCCCACTATGCCACAAAGATACAAAGTACTCAAACTAAAGACAACATAAGCATCAACGCCCACAAACCATTGTGTTCTACTCGTGCAACCATCTATGCATAGACACGGCTCTGATACCACTGTAGGATAATGTTGCATAGAAAACAAAAAATTTCCTACCGCGAGAACGCAATCCAAGCCAAGATGCAATCTAGAAGATGGGAGCAACGAGGGGATGATCGAGTCTCACCCTTGAAGAGTTCCAAAGCCTACAAGATGAGGCTCTTGTTGCTGCGGTAGAAGTTCACTTGCCGCTTGCAAAAGCGCGTAGAAGATCTTGATCACGGTGCCACGAACGGGCAGCACCTCCGTACTCGGTCACACGTTCGGTTGTTGATGAAGACGACGTCCACCTCCCCGTTCCAGCGGGCAGCGGAAGTAGTAGCTCCTCTTGAATCCGGTAGCACGACGGCGTGGTGTCGGTGGTGGTGGAGAATCCCGGCGGAGCTTCGCTAAGCGTGCAGGGAAGAAGGAGGAGTGGGGCGGCTAGGGTTTGGGGAGAGGGGGGCGCCGGCCACTATGGGGTGCGGCCACCTTGTGGTGTTTGAGGTGGCCGGCCCCCTCCCCTTGGCCCTCATTATATAGGTGGAACACCCAAGAGTTGGTCTACAAGTCTTCGAATAAGACCCCAAACCAAAACCTTCCATATCACATGAAACCTACCCAAGCTAGGACTCCCACTAGAGGTGGGATTCCCACCTTCCCTTGGGAGGGGGTGGCCGGCCACCATAGGTGGAGTCCACCTGGGACTCCACCCCTTAGGGTTGGATGGCCATGGTGGTGGAGTCCCTTCGGGACTCCGCCTTCCAAAGTGACTTTCTTCCGGAATATTCTAGAACCTTCTAGTACCTTCCATAAATGCACCGGATCATTTTCAAACTCATAAAATGACTTCCTATATATGAATCTTATTCTCCGGACCATTCCGGAACTCCTCGTGATGTCCGGGATCTCATCCGGGACTTCGAACTCCATTCCATATTCAAGTTCTACCATTTCAACATCAAACCTTAAGTGTGTCACCCTACGGTTCGTGAACTATGTGGACATGGTTGAGTACTCTCTCTGACCAATAACCAATAGCGGGATCTGGAGATCCATAATGACTCCCACATATTCAACGATGACTTTAGTGATCGAATGAACCATTCACATACGATACCAATTCCCTTTGTCACACAATATTTTACTTGTCCGAGGTTTGATCATCGGTATCACTCTATACCTTGTTCAACCTCGTCTCCTGACAAGTACTCTTTACTCGTACCGTGGTATGTGGTCTCTTATGAACTTATTCATATGCTTGCAAGACATTAGACGACATTCCACCGAGAGGGCCCATAGTATATCTATCCGTCATCGGGATGGACAAATCCCACTGTTGATCCATATGCCTCAACTCATACTTTCCGGATACTTAATCCCACCTTTATAACCACCCATTTACGCAGTGGCGTTTGATGTAATCAAAGTACCTTTCCGGTATAAGTGATTTACATGATCTCATGGTCATAAGGACTAGGTAACTATGTATCGAAAGCTTATAGCAAATAACTTAATGACGTGATCTTATGCTACGCTTAATTGGGTGTGTCCATTACATCATTCATATAATGATATAACCTTGTTATTAATAACATCCAATGTTCATGATTATGAAACTAATCATGCATTAATCAACAAGCTAGTTAAGAGGCATACTAGGGACTCTTTGTTGTTTACATATCACACATGTATCAATGTTTCGGTTAATACAATTATAGCATGGTATATAAACATTCATCATAAACATAAAGATATATAATAACCACTTTTATTATTGCCTCTTGGGCATATCTCCAACAGCTTAATCCTATAAACATTAATCCTATGCCTTTTATTGTGAAGATGATCCTTACTATCATTGTCAATACACCACCGGAAATTATTTCCAATATACTCATTGTCTTTGACAATTGATAACCTTGTATGTGGTTGAATCTATGGATCACCTTCACCTTGGATTGCTTCTTATTGCCTTATTTTATTTCCAACAAATCCTTGTTGCTCCATATGTCTTCCTTGTCCCTTTGAAAAATCTTTTGATAAATCCTCTTGATTCATATCAAGTGTTTGTTTTGGAATACATACCTTTTCCTTACGGTACATTATGCCATTGTGAAAAGTGTGAAGGGTTTGGTTTATTTGTTCGAACCTTGCTCTTTTGGGGAGTTTTCTATCTCATTCCTTCTTCTATGCTTTATTTGTTGAATGAGATAAATCCTTGAGCATGTTTGCTTTATTTCATCCTCTATGCTCAATGGTTTCTTCTTAGTTCATTTGTTGAACTTTGTTGAACAAATCTTTTGTAATTTTCTTCTTTGATATAATTTGGACAACAAATTTGTTTGATCGCACCTTTATGCCTTCTTGTATTCATTTGGTGTGTTTGTCCAAAGTGTGTCTTTGTTTGATCTTTAAAAGTCCTTGTGCATGCCCATATGTAATTTGTTTATAGCATGCTTGCTTTCTTCGATCCATTATATAGGATATACTCCATCAAATCCTAAACGGGTAAGATGTGCATGAAATTCAAATTCCATCCAAATATGCACATATTTATATGGAGTGTGTCCTATATATTGTGGTTAGTATAACCATGTTGGACCCAATGAGTTTGGGGACCAAGATGTACTTGAATGATGTTTTAGGAGATGCAATGGAGGCTTGTCTCATCTATAAGGAAGGTGTTGTCACCATATGAGAATTGGAGTCAAGCTAGGATGATCGATGAACTCTTATCTACTACATCAAGCCATTGCTATCTCGGTAACAAGTATCTTATTCATGCATACTCATATAGCATCCATCCTCTTGTAGGTTTCATCTTGGCATGAAATTCTTTATTTCAAAAATATTGAGGTTCTTGAAAAATCCTTTTTAAAGAAAACTTCTTATTGTACATTTGAGTAATTTGAGACGATGCATATGATAGGAATATATATATATCATGTTTATGATTCACCTATCTCCAATATGCCCTCTAGCAATTTATTGCATATCAATTCCTCAAAGAGCTCTTATGTGCAATATTGATGAAATTGCGAAATAAATCTGTATTTATGATACTTGTTGCCTTTCTCAAAACATTCCAACTAGCTTTACTTCCCTTATTGTTAGTTGTGATGTTTTTGAGATTTTCTTGTTGAAGCTCATTCATATACCACTAGTGGGGGTTCAGGGGAGGGGGTGCGTGGAGGGAAAAAAGTTTAACCTCTACACCGAGGGTGGCCGGCGGCGTAGATAAAAAAAGGGAGAAGGCTATGCCGAGTGTAGCCGTCGGCGTAGCCTTGACGTCGTGACAGCGCCGTCACTGCCTAACTTTGGTGGCCCGCATGTACAGGCCTACGCCGACGGCCCGCGATGCGCCGACGGCCCTTTTAGCGTTTGCTACGTCGAGGTCATCGCTACGCCGACGGCCCTTTTGGCGGGCTGGCCTGGCGGCCCATACACCGATAGCCCCGAGTTTTAGCTGTCGACGTATGAGCAGGCCGTCGGCCTTTCGAGCCATTCATGTAGTGATATGTTTTTTTGTGAAGTTCATAAAATGGTACACAAGAACATAGGTTCATTGTAGCTGGTACTATAATTTTTGCTAAGAATCATCTGCTTTTGTTAGATGGAAGGCTCGAAATGAACAAGGCTTTGAAAAAATGAAGTCATCAATCGGCTAGGAATTACATCAAGAGTTACAACACACGCGTACAAACCGCAAACCAACAACATAAGACACGATAGAAAACGCTGCCAAACGTAAATTTGAGGGAACCTTGTATTCTGTTGCACCGGAGCGATCACGACCTAGTACATGCCAACAAAACGTCCTACGCACCAAAGCAGTTGCCCAAGGAAGACTCGACGACGGATAAGCTAGCAGCCTAGTAAAACTTGAGGATCCAAAGGAGGGGATCTTTCGGCGACACCTCCAAGAAGGTGCATGGCATGCATGATGCATGATCAATATAGCCGGCTGCCCAGTTTATCTTAGTTCTAATTCTTATCTTTACGGAAATAGTAAAATTCACATGCTAATCCCCATAACATGTGCACATGCTGCTATGCCAGGAGGTTATAGAGATCAGATAAGGGATAAAAAAGTGCCTGCGAGATAAGCTTTTTTTTTGACAATCAATACCACATATATTCATAGTAACAAATAGTACATGGTAGAGATACATGAACTGACTCCAACGATTACAAAATAAAGTCTAAAAGATAGTAACAAATCTTCGAGGTCTTCAATTTCTTTCTTCTTCCAGAACACAATCTTGTACTTTTGTGAAGGCAGCCAAAGATACATAACGAACCATAGACCTGTAGATACCGACGAAAGTTCTCCCATAATTTTTTGAGCCGCAATGCCAAGACTGCGTGCACGCACGCAACCATTAAAGCAGTCATACAACATCGGCAAGAGTACCAACACCAGTATATCAGGGAATAATAACCAACTAGCTTTGTCGTCGTCGATGGAGAGCCGAGAGTACGAATCACCATTGTCGAGGACGTAGCAGCCGGGACAAAAACTGCGAGGATAATCCTCCTCGCGGCAACAACGACAAAAGATCCAAAATCGATCTGGCGAAGCAAGATCCGAAGACCCATACCTAGAAAATTGTGATTGTTCAACACCACCATTGACGCCGGGAAGAAAATCTCGTCGCCGAACGAAAGTCCGAAGATCACTTATTGCATACGATGCCATCTCCATTGAGGGGAAACCAACAAGAAGGCGGCTACCAAAATCCTAACATAATCTAATGAAAACAATACTTTTATTCAAAACTCCACGCATATATCGGGTTCCCCACTCCTCTTGACGCCGGCGAAGCCGACCGGAGGAGGGGGAACCAATCTATGGAGGAGGATGAACTGGAGAGGGCTAGGGTTAGGGCGGCGGCTGAGAGGAGAGACCACGGGAGGAAAGCCTGCGAGATAAGCTTGGTTAATATTGAACAACGTAGTTTCAACACATGCCCCAAGTAGATCTTGAGGACGTCGCGGTCATCATACATCACTCTCGTCTAGACGTCTAGCCGATCCACCCACAGCAAAAAGTAAGTGAAAGTAGAATGCATATTTACAGGGTGACAATATGCCGACTGGCCAATGTATGCCTCTACTTGTAGGTGTGGTACCAATTTGTTGCATCCATGGCTGCTAACGCAACCAATTTGTTGCCTTGTGCATGTGGACGTTAGGGAGCCGCGCATCCAGCCAGGACGCAGGTTACTTAGTTTGACTTCGACATGTAACTCGCGGCGCCGCAACGCACTCACTTTAATTGTTGGGAATGCATTTGGGTGGAAATATCAAGCACGGCATGACATGACATGCATCTGTCCTGGCCGGCCTGACACTCCCTTGACAATGGCAACCCCAACTCGGCAAAAAATTCAGTTAACCTGTACACTAGTACTGCAGCTGGCAAATCGTCCCAATTCATTTATTTTGTTCTTATATGGTTTTGATATATCTTTCTTGAGAAAACTTGTTTGAAAGTGGAAATTGGAGTAGTATATTAGCTAGATACCGATAGGAAATGTGCATGCAAGTTACTTCCCCTGCTGGTCACATCATTGACCTGCAATTAATAGTTGGAGTAATCACCAGGTAACTCCCAGCTAGATACGTATACAGCAGCACACTGCAGTTATTATATAGTACTGTGGAGTACGAAAGTGAATGTGAGTCTGTCAAGATTGTGCTGATCTTCACGAGTTAAAATTTCTCCCACTTGTGATTTGGCACAACTGGTAGCTGCATGTACAGTTGATCTTTGGACCTCGGGCGCTGTGTGGCGATCGACAAGTCTATGTATATATACAGACAGAACAAAAGAAAGTCATGGTGAGACCGTTTCAAAGCTCCATCCTCGCTCAAGGTATCGGTGATTCAGTCGAGTGCTGGGCAACGTGCATGTAGCGTAAGAATATGTGTATGTACAAGTGGCAGTGGCAGTGTGGCGGTGTCAGGTCGATCGAGCCATGAGTCGTGGTGTGTTGTTCCGATGGTGGTCTGAACCAAGAGAACATATATGCGCGCCGACACTGGCGAGTCACCGGGTCGTCCGCCCGCTGCTCGATCGCCGGATCGATCACATGGCATCCAGCGATCGAAGTTGGCACCGCAAGGGGTGGCAGGTCGTAGTAAACAGAGGCCGGCCGGTCGGTCAGGCCAAGGGGCAAGTGACAAGTGCTGACAGAATCCCAGCGAACTGGCATGGTAATTTCCAGCCATGAGTCTAACCTTTTGTGCCGTCGCCTCCTTTTTTTAACGAGGGTAAAAGATTTGCTTTAGGGCTCCTTTGATTCAAAGGATTTGCATAGGAATTGTGTAGAATTTGGTTCCTATGGAAAAATTTCCTATATATGTAGTTTGATTCATAGAAATATATCCTATAGGAAAATTTTCTATAGAAATCTTGTAGTGTAATTCCTATAGGAAAAAAACATTAGCTCATACCTCATGACAAAATTCCTTTGCTACAATCAAACACACTTCATCTTCCTATAGGATTCAAGTCAGGAACGGAGCTAGGAATACAAGATAAGGGGGGCCAAATGTACATCACATAAGTTGGAGGGGGCCATATAGCTAAAATTTACCAAATTTAGGGGTCAAATCTGCAAATTTTAAAGGGATGTTTCAAGAAAAAAATAATCATAGGGGGGGCCATGGACCCAGCCAGCCCCCCACTGGCTCCGTCCCTGATTCAAGTAGACATGCCATTCCAATCCTATGCATTTCCTATTCCTATCCTTTTCCTACCTTTAAATCAAAGAAGCCCTTATTCAATTAATTAAGATAAGAAGTTTTACAAGAAGGTAAATTGTCAAGTTACAAAGCGGACTGCAAACTACCCATGCGCTTAGCGCCCCCTAAAACCCAAAGCTTCGATTCACGTTTAATCTTTTCCAGAATGATTGGAGTTGGAGCTTGCTTATTCTTGAAGGCTCGGGCATTTCTTTCGTCCATTTTTTCATGACACAAAGAGGGTAATAGATACCAAATCCTTGCGCTTCGTCATGATGCCCCACCAATCATGAGTTGATATTGCTAGTCAAGCATATAGGTTGAGGAACTAAAGGCCAAGCAAATCCTTGATGAGTTCCCATAGTTTAATGGTGTAGCGGCAATCAACAAAGAGGTGATCCACCGACTCCGTTGTGCGATTGCGCATAGCGGGCAAGTGTCATAGTTTGGCCATCCTCTTTTCTCCAAGCGGTCGACGGTCCAAAATCTATCTTAATGGGCAAGCCAAGCGACGAACTTTCCTTTGGAGGGAGCCCAATACTTCTGAACCAATGAGCTAACCGCCGCGAAGGTTGCCCCATGAAATTAGGCCTTGTAAGCGGATTCAAATGAGTAGTGGCCATTCTCGGTAAAGTTCCAAGTGATCTTGTCCGCTGCCCCTACAGGAAGGTTAATGTTCCTTGGGGCCCGCGTGAATTGTCTGGGGCTCCATCAACTTCTCCACATCCAGCATGCATTAACCGCGCGGTGTAAAAAACGAATCCAAGAAAATCATGTGAAGAAAGTGGTGTTTACGGAAACAGTTACACCCCAAAATCGAATCAATCTTTTTTTCCTAATACTAGCCACAATGAGAGTATCATTAGATGGTTAGGAGGGCCGTGGCACCCCCAGCCCACCAGAGTTCAAAACCAACCTGTGGTTGGATGGTTAGGAGGGCCGTGGCACCCCCAGCCCACCAGAGTTCAAATCCCAGATTTGACACTTTGGTGTCTCATAAAGGCGGAATCTGTACTGTGTTTCGCAAAAAAAAAAGTATCATTAGTAGTATGCATGCTATGTTGGCAAAAATCTGTTGTGGCATAACAATTAATAATCAAGGAGAGAGGTGAGAGTGGTGTCATATGTACATACTGTATCATAACACGTAAAACTACAAAAAAAAAGAAAATATATCATGTACACAAATTTACATTAAGTTTACAAAATATTAAATATAATAGAGCTAAATACTATATCATAATATTATGTTTTGTAAATGTAATATCATAAACCACTGTCATGTACATGGTACTAGTGTATCATCCGTTCTATTGGTTGCACCCAAAGTTGCCCCATGACTAACGCATAGAAGAGCCGTGTGGTCATAGTCGTGTAGGCGTGGTAATCTTTACTATTAAATGGGAGTTGGTCGTTTGACACTCAACGCAATTTGGTGGTCGTCATTGAAAAGATCCTGGCCATCCAATCTATTCTCCCTACTCCGCTTCGTTCGATCAAATCAATCACCAAATATCCCCACGCAGAAGTTAATTATGGTATAAAAATCAGTCACAATATCTCAATCACAATATAATACTCCCTCCGTTCCTTGATTTAAGCCGTATAATTTTCGTGCAGGAGAATTAACGCACGGGTTTGGATGGCAATTTTCGTGGCTTTTGGACCATGCTGCCCCTAGAGGAAGGAACGTATTAGTACTGGTTGTTTTGGAATGTCTGGATCCTTCCCAAACCAATCTGATACTCCCGTGATTCTCTCCCAACAAATCCCAGAAATCTGTCTCTCCTTTTAACTCTCCCGATTGTATTCCCTCCCCAACTCCATGCAAGGTCAGCGCAAGGAAATCACGCACGCGCCTCTGTCATCTCTCGCGCGGCATGCAAGCAGTCAGAAGCTTCAAACCATTGAAAATTTTCAGCACCGAAGGGAATCACTATGGCGCCAAAGACCAGAAAATTTCGCTTTGAAATTGGAGACGCTGGAGCTATAAATACTGCCCTTCTCCCTCGCCATGAGAGAGACAAAAGGAGTTCCGGTTGGGAGAGGGATGGACGGATGCTGCCAAAAAAACTATATGGCTTATAGCAAAAGTGTATGTGCGTTGCATCGGGAGAAACGTCTGATACTGACATCTGGTGCATTGCCATGCTTATGACAAGTGTTGACGCGATGCCCAGTCGACGACGACAGCTGGCGCATCCCTCCTCCTCTACGACATTTGACCTCGCCGCTCCTTGAGTTCTCCCTCTTCCTCCCTCAAATTATATTTTTGGTACGGTACAACTGAACTCAGATCTATAAGATCTATAATAGACGTTACATGCTGAAACTATATATTCTCAAGTAATGCTCCGTAGTAAAGTTCTCTCTAAAACAAAGATAGTCTAAAGAAGCGCAGAAAAAATGGTGTTTGGTGTTGGACGATGCTCTTCCTGCCTCTATAGAAATATAAATCTCACGTATGATTTTAGAAATAGCCACAAACCCTTGCACACTAAATAATGTGAATAACATTGTGATCTAAATGATTTAAATGGCATTCACTAATCCAATTCTTAAATATTCAGTTATATAAGTCTTTTTGTTTTTGCCCCTTTGCAAACAATGGGGACGTACATCATGTAGTGAACTTGTGGGCGTATTGAGTTCTACATATGCAGAGGAGTTCAGCATATCAATATCAATATGAATCACTTCCATCCGTCGGCGCATACCTTGTCCTGGACCAACACAGCTGAGGCGGTCGAAGATGTAGAGCAAACCAACTTCACCAGGGCATGTGAGCAGCTGAAGAACTCCCTGGAGCTCGTCAGGACTTGGGACACGCTACACATCAAGTAGGCAGTCGATGGACAATTGACTTAGCAGATACTCAGAGGACGAATCGGCGGCGCCGGCCACCTTGACGATGCGACCTCCTCGCGAACACGATCTGCAATACGGTAGGTGGGCGAATCGATGGAAGCTAGCGATCTACATACTCCACGAATTTTTTTGATCGATCTTATGTTCTTGGTCTCTTGGTCTTCTTGCTCGATCTCTTTTCCGCCGCGAAGAGACGGCCAGATATTAGGTAGTTTTCGATCACAAATTTTCTTGTCGGTCTGCGGAGGCGGAGCACATTGCACGAGGTGCAGCCTGCAGCGTCGGCTCCTTGCCTCCTTCCAGATGTTGTAGTGCCAGCAGCCTAAACGCGTCTGTCATCCAGTTGTCAAAGAGATCAAAGAGTCGACAAAGACGGCCATGCATGTGGACGAGCTCGAATACGGCGGTTTCCGGTGTTAGCAGCCGATCTCCACGTTCGTAGCAAAATTCGACGAGGATGGTGCGTCCTGGACGGTGCGCAAGGACAGACATCTGCAGCGTTACAATTTCAGGCTCCTACCCTATCTGGCTCCTACGACGGCAGGGTAGGGGAACCCCGGAGTTTCTATACAACACGGAGACAACACAAATCAATCGGGATTATGAGTTCTTGTAGGATGTAAGGCTGGGACGGACGAAACGGCGGACCAAACCAAACGGACCGAACTAAAAAACGCTTTCGCTTTTATTATTAGGTATAGATATCGAGGAACGGAGAGAGTATTGGATAAAGGTGCCTCATTGACCACTATTATCGGATACGCCGAAAAAAGTAGTATAGATACCATATTTTGATGATTGTGATTGAAGGGTCAATCAATTGATCTCCCTACCGAGGAAGACCATCGTGGAGTCATGGGGTTCCCCTTTCCCTCACCACGCTCTCTCCTCCTCTTCATCCCTCGCTCTACACTAGCGCCGCCATTGTCTCTCCATTCCCTGTCGCTTCTCCCTTTCTGCAAGGGAGCATCCATCTCTTCTTAACCATCCAGCACCCCGGCGGCTATGTCCGCTGCGGCGGCAGCGACTACTACGGGCATGCCAGTGCGTGGAGATCCCCGTCAACTTCAATTTCGTATGTGAGATCCACGATCCATAGTCTAATCAGATAGGATTTGGGATGGGGTTTTCTTTGGCTCCTCCGGATTGCTGTGATTTTGCAGGGTGTAGTCACATCAGGGTTCGGGTGCCTGATGCTGGCATGCTGCGTGGAGAAGAAGGGTCTGGTGTTCGCCGCCGCCTTCAGCCCTCTATCACAGATATTCGCAGCTCTACCTGAATCGGTTAGCCATTAACTCATCAGATTTTTGCTGTTTGTAAATTACAACAACTAGGTCGAAGTGATCTCAATTAGTGTAAATTTTGTGTTGATTCGATGATGACTTGATTTTTGCAGCATCCGGGATTCAGCGCTTGTGATCATGTGCTCTACCTTGTATTCCTCCGGATTACCGGTGTGCATGTGTGCAGTAGTCGCTTCCTGTTTCTTGCCCAGTATGGTATTCCTGCTGCTGTCTTATATTCCGTGGCCTTCTAAATGTTTGGCGTAATACTTAAACCACATTTACTCCTCTTCCTGGTCATGTATGTATTATGTGTTGTGGGTCAATATAATTTACTTGCTCCCGACCTGCCAGCAAACAATTTGCTTTCAGTGTATTGCAATGCTCTTGCACTTTAATCTCCATGTTGCATATATTGCAATGATCTTTATCTGAATGTACTTCTCTTCAAACACAATTTGTTCGCAACTTGACCTTCCAAAAATTAGACAAGAGTTGTAGATACTTAATGGGAAGGGTATTTGATCTTGATTTTAGTGATAGCTGTATACATTCTTATTGTTTTCACCTCAGAATGTAGCGCCACAAGCAGTCGGGCCAACAGCTACGGCTGTGGGTGCTAGGAGCGAAGGCCGTGTTTAGTGTGTTTATGGGCTATTATCAGACTCGAGTAGCAACAGATCCACAATAAAAGAAGATAATGTAAGTTATTCAGTTGCTCATTGTTCTGTCCGCAACATTAACTAAAATTCATACTTCCGCAACTTAGGTAACTTAATTTCCTTAAATTATTGTATTTTATGGTGCTTCTCATTTCTGAAAGTTGTTTCTTTATTCAAGTTTACTCATAATTATGTGAATTTAAGTATTAGAGATCCAGCAGCAATGGTGTTTGCATGTGGGATCCTAGAAGAGTGGCCTATTACAATGGCCTGTTAGAAGATACATAGAGATAAAAGGGGCACAGATGCCAAAGAAATGCTGCAAGACAAGGATGCGCTGGTGGAGATGCCTCGTCGGTGTCTCCACCCCACTGTCGAGTTCCCGGTGGAGATGTCTCATTGTTGCACCAGTGCTTCATGCCCATCACTCCATCAGGTCTTTGAGCTTCCTCGCGTGTACTTAATTATAGCTGAACTTATGGGTAAATAAATCTCCATGTACGTTCCAGTTCGGAGTTCAGTTTGAGGAACTCTTAATTTTGTAGGTTGCTTGCTGGATGTGTGATCTAAGTGGTAATGCGTCTTTGCTAAATTTTATATGGTCGTACTGAAGACTTTGTGTGCATGTATGTATTTGAATTGGTAGAAGTTACTCAGGGTCGAAAAGATGATGCAATAAAAAATACTACCCCCTCCTTGCCACAATGTATTGCCTATAAGATTTTTTTAAAGTCAAAACTATATGAAGTTTGACCAAGTTTATTGATAAAATTATCCATATATACAGTACCAAATGTATACCATACAAAAAGATACATCATGATGAATCTAATGGTATTTATTTGATATTCTAAATGTTTATATTTTCTACATATTTAGTCAAACTTTACATTAGTTGAATTTTGAAAAATAACTTATATGTACAACATTTTTTGGCAAGTAGGGAGTACTCCAACATCGAGTGGACCTTCGACTTGCAACACCGGAAGGTGGAGAATGCCAGCCGTCGGCAGAGGGAGCAGAAGGCAAGGGAGCGGAAGGATCTGGCGGCAGCCCTAATGCAAAGGGCTGCCTCCATCGAGAGGATGCTGGAGACCCTGCCCCAGTATGCCCCCACCGCGTCGGGGAGCCAAGGTAGCGTCTCGTCACCGTGGCCGTCAAGCTCATCGCCCGGCACCTGTGCTGGTGCTCCAAGAAAGCCTTCTACGCCGGTGGGTGATCTCGCCCTTTGATTTCCGCGGCTATGTATTGACGGCCGACATGCGCCATTTTTTGATTCGCTACACATTGATTCGCGGCGACTTGCGATGATGTGATTGTTGAGACTATTCGATCGATTTGTAGGCGCCATAACTATGTGATCTGTGATCTATTTAAATTTATTTGGGGTCCGCGTTTGGGGGCTGCGGCTGGGAGCCGGTGCCGCAGATAAGTAGTTCTTAACCCCCCACCACCCCCATAAAGGCACGCGCTGGATGATTTATGGGGGGTAGAGGGACGAGTGAAGATGCTCTAAGGAAGTTAGGGTTATGTTTGAATTATGTGACAGAAAATAAATTTGTGGAACCGTGGCAACGCACGGGCATTCAACTAGTTAAGTTAGTAACCCAGTTGCGGTCACCATGGATGCCGCGTAGTTCGTACGTTGCCGTTGGTTATTTGTGCGCCGTACATATGCCTCTACTTTTACCCGTAGTCAAACAGCCGAGCTACTGATTGATTCTCTTCCTTGTGCGACTATTACACGCGGTGACTAGTTCACTTTTCTATGGGACGGGAGACGCACGGTGACAAGTTCTTTTTCTTTTGACAAAAAAACACGGTGACGGTGGCCGGAAAATCGCAGAGCATCGGATAAATGTGATGGGCCTCTATCGCAAGTAATTTCAGGGTGCGGCTGCGTGGCAGCCAAAATGGCCCACTGGTCCAGCAACGGGGCCTTCCTTCCTTCACTGTTCTGGCTTCACGGCGTGTTGGATCTTGCTGCCATGCGGGCCAAATGTCCACTTGCTCCGACCACCCGGGAGCTGTTGTCCGTACGGACCGTACCAAACCGAAATTGGGCCGTCATCACCGTGCTTAATGCGCAAACTGGACCAGCACGGCAGCACCCACAGACGACAGATGCATTTATCGGTTCAAGTCGTACAAGCTCCACTTACCCTATTCATGCATGAAGCATCTTGCCCCGATGCTCGGAAAGAAAAAATGTACTACCTCCATGTAAAAAATAGGTGTCTGGAGAAAAATTTATAGGTACTCTACCATTTTCCGGCCACCAACTAGTTTTGTCTACATATTTTAGTTATAAATACATATGTACCTAGAAAAAAATGAGACACCTATTTTTAGACGGAGGGAGTAGCACCTTACCGCTAGCCGTGGCGAGAACTGAAAATCGTGTAGTTGCAAGTTCTTTTTTCTAGGAAACAAGATCTCTCAGGAAAAAGAAAAAAATCTCTAAATACTTACTAGGAGTACCTCAAACCTTTCCGGCAGAACCTTCAACTTTCATCATCTTCCTCGCATGAACATCGCAAGTTGCTCATTGGAAAACCGTCTTCACGAAAGCTGGTAGACAGATTTGCCTCACAAATCAACCGTGCGTGGTCCACCATGTTCTAATTTTTTTTTTCTCCATCTATCGTTCACCCTGAATTTTTTCTCCAAGCGGTCAACGATCCAAAATCTGTTTTGAATGGCAAGCGAAGTGAAGAACTTCAATTTTGCATGAGCCCACGACTTGCAAATTGATGTTGTATACACTATTATCCACCACCTCCATTTGGCGTCGTGAATGCTCAAATTCCAGCACCAAAAAAATTGTTGGTACTTTTTTTCTCCTTATGATGTACAACAAAGTGACGCACATGGGGGCATTTTTGTAGTCGTGTCGATGAACTTTGTAGTTTATCCTTCTTTAATCTCACATATTTGCAGCTTATGATAAGTTTATACCACTGGTTCGAGCGATTCATACAATTTTCGCGAAATCTCATTTTTTGGTATCTAAGTTTGGAAAGAAAGAACCTTGTTTTCGTAATTTGGACTTTCAGCAACTTTTTGAACATCAGACGGACTAGGGATTTTTTTAATGCAAGTTTCAATTTTAAAATAAAGCTTTCAACATCAAGACGTAGTCCACGTGAAACCAGAGCCTCTAGACAGAAACCAAGGCCAGAATCCTGGTGGGATCACTTTCGGCGACACCCACAGCTACTTACCCCAAGGTATGTGCCAAATGTTAAGGGAAAGAAAGCTTGTTTCGGAAATCTTGGCACCGAACTAACAAGGGTATTTACCAAGGTTCGACCCCTATTTGAGGACGTAAAGCCTACTCCCGCTGAATTGTATTGTAGCTAGGGATCAGTCGGCTATGGTACAAAAACTCTCATCGATGGTACATTTTTTTTCCAAAAGTAACATTTTTCTGCGTTTTAACATTTTCTACATAGTTTCGTAACATTTCTCTGCATCATATCCAACATTTTTTTCTTAGCTTATCCACCATTGCGTATGTAACATAAGTGCAATCTCACTTAACAACAAAAACGGTGCCGACATGTAACAAATCGCGATAGCGTATGTAACATCAAAAAAATCCCCCACAAAAATGACCTTCACGGGCAACAATGAAGGCACCATTATGGTGATTCAAGTTCGTCGGACACAATTCCTCCACGCCGGAGGTCCGTCGCCACCAGATAGGCACAAACCAGAAAATCCACTCAGGATTTCATATTTGCCACGGTGGGGTGACAGGTCGAGAGCTCGCCATCCATGATGACCATGGCGAGCTCTGCCATAGCGTTGACAGCAAGATCCATAGCCTTCAAAGGGGTGCACGTGGGAGGAACAGCTGCTGCCTTCGCGCAGAGGAGCGACCACGGCGACCAAGGTGCAGACAAGCGGAGGAGCATGGGAGTGCACCCGACGGCTGTCATGGGGGAAGGCTCAACGGGGAAGCAACGGATGAGCAGCGGCAGTGGAGAACAAGGGGCAGAGGAGCAGCGACGCATCGCCCCGACGGGAGGAGGAGTTGCGAGCAAAGCGTCACGAGCATTTCAAACTAGCTACAATGAGTTGATGATTAGAGTTTTCCAAAACAATTGATATTTCAGATTTGTTCTACGTTAAATTAATTTAAGTTTGACCGAAGTCATAAAAAATATATCAATATGTACGACATGAAACTTAATTTAGGTAAATTTATCATAGAATATATTTTTGAATGAATAGATTAGACGTAGTAGATATTAGCACATTTTTCTAGAAACCCAGTTAACTTAGTACAAACCTAGAGCTTCAAATATTCCAAGAGTGGATGGGTAATGGTTAACATTTGTTCTTTGGAATGGAATACTGATTAACCAGCATAAAATAGATTTTTTTTGTTAGAATTGCATAGAAGCGGAAGATGCCATGATCGGCGTTTGTAGGATGTCCCCGAAGGGACGATCGCCGTTTGTGATACCGTGTGTTGTGGCCTGTGGGCTTCTGGAATCGCTATATGGATAAAGGCCAACACAACCTGACCTTTTTATTGGGTCAGATGACTGTTATTTACTCCACACAACCTGGCCCAAACGCATTCTCGATAAGTGCAAACGCTTTCGGGGCTTCAGGCGATAGCATGCATATGAGCTCGACAAGAAAACACTCGATTTATTTGCAGAAAAATATTAAGAACAATTACTAATTAACTGTTTTTTTTACGAAACAGACCGCTGATCTAATATTAATTACCAATAGAAGTAAAAAAATTATGTTATATTCGTTGAAAAGTTGTAATACATCCACCAGGTACAATAGTGCAAAAAAGCCATTTACACATATGACAAACTAAGAAATACCGCCCAAGAAGCGCACCGGATTCTGTTCCGTTCATGCGCGCTACCCAACAACGCCATGGGTGGGAAAAGCCACCGGAAGATTTTGTAAAACTAAATGTTGGCGCAACCTTTTCAGCGGATAATGTTACAGGTGGCACAGGGTTGTTCTCCGAGACGATCAAGGCATGTTCATAGCTCATGCCTGCTCTAGTATACCGAGCATTGCCGATGCGTCCAGTGCAGAAGCAAGAGCTTTTCGAGATGGTTTGTTTCTCGCGGGACAGGTTGGGTGCAACAATCTTATAGTTAATAGTAATTGCATGGATGTCATGAAACGGAGGAGATTCAATAGGAGATGATGCAGCTATATACGAGGAGTGCTCCTTTTTAGCCCATAACTTTGCTAGTGTTAAGTTTTTTCATAGTCCTAGAGAAAGTAACATTGTGGCTCATATTCTAGCCAGTAATGCGGAGGGACCTCAGTCAACTGTTTGGCATGAGGATCCACCTGGTTTTCTTATTAGCCAACTAGCAAATGATGTAAGTTTATTTGCTAATCAATAAAGTTGTCGTGGTGCCTTTCCCTCGAAAAAAATCTCTCTTGTTGATCAACTTAAAAAATATTCTCAATCAGTGGATCGATCACAAGTGTAGTGTCTACACGAATCAGATTACAGCTACATATACACACGCGAGTGGAAAAGAAAAGTGCACGGAGAAAGATGTAAGTAGGTTTTCGATGGATGTGAATTTTTTTTGACGTGTTTCCTTCCTTGGTTTTGTCCTGGTGCTTTGCTCGTGCTGTTTGACAGCATGCGTAGATCGAGGCGTCCACCGCAGACCAATCCCAAATTTGATCCGAAAATACGGTTTTGCGGACAATAAATTGAACAGTTGTTCGGCCACCGTTAGATCTCATACTTAGACCGTATGCAGCACACGTGTAATGTACAGGTGTACCAACATCCACAAAACTATAGTACTAGTATGGACTACTACTTACTTAGTGAGCCATCCGTTTTGGCTTTGGCTCTCGCAAAGCGGCGAGGCAAAGAACACACGGACAAGAAGTTTTTTCTTGATAAAAAGCGATTTATTACTTAATATATTTTAAGTATTACACCTGGCATCTGCATATCTCACAAATATCTGACGTCCAACGTTACAAGATCTCTTAGGAAAAAGAAAAAAAACTCTTTAAATACTTAGTAGGAGTACCTCAACCCTTTCCGGCAGAACCTTCAACTTTCATCATCTTCCTCGCTGGAACATCGCAAGTTGCTCACCGGACAACCGTCTTCACGACCGCTAGTAGACAAATTTGCCTCACAAATCGATCGTGCGTGGTCCACCAAGTTCTAATTATTTCTTTTCTCCATCTATCGTTCACCCTGAATTTTTTATCAAGCGGTCGACGATCCAAAATCTATTTTGAATGGCAAGCGACGCGAAGAACTTCAATTTTGCAGGAGCCCACGACTTGAAAATATATGTTGTATACACTATTATCCACCGCCTCCATTTGGCGCCGTGAATGCTCAAATTCCAGCACCAAAATAATTGTTGGTACTTTTTTCCTTATGATGTACAACTAAGTGACGCACATGGGGGCACTTTTGTAGTCGTACCAATGAACTTTGTAGTTTATCCTTCTTTAATCTCACGTATTTGCAGCATATGACAAGTTTATACCACTAGTTTCAGTTATTCATACAATTTCCGCGAAATCTCATTTTTGGTATCTAAGTTTGGAAAGAAAGAACCTTGTTTTTCAAAATTTAGAATTTTAGCAACTTTTCGAACATCAGACGGACTAGGGATTTTTTTAATGCAAGTTTCAATTTAAAAATAAAGCTTTCAAGATCAAGACGTAGTCCACGTGACACCCGAGCCTCTAGAAAGAAACCAAGGCCAGAATCCTGGTGGGATCACTTTCGCGACACCCACAGCTACATACCCCGAGGTATGTGCCAAATGTTAAGGGAAAGAAATCTTGTTTCGGAAATCTTGGCACCGAACTAACAAGCGTATTTACCAAGGTTCGGCCCCACTTTGAGGACGTAAAGCCTACTCCTGGTCTCCCGCTGAATTGTATTATAGCTAGGGATCAGTCGGCTACTGTGGTGACCCAGCATACCACTGCATGGTGTAGTATGCAAGTCGTTGATATAACACCAATGAAACACCGTTCCATTAGTATTACATCCCTTAGAGTGGTACAACAAAAACATATGTGGGTCCAAGGCATATCTATAGAATTACAACACAAACTCTGCACAGAAGATCAACACAGCCTTCTACTTTACAATGAGTTAAAACTGCAAATCAACTCCAGAAGAACGACTCGTAGCCTAATCTATCACGAACTCTATCTAAAGAGGTACTTGGCTTACTACATAACTATATATCAACTCTATCTATTTAGGTTCTAGGATTAGGGAAATGATTCCTTTCTACTTCTAATCTAGGTTTTCTCAAAGGTGGATGTGGTGTTGGACTCCTTTGGCAAGATCATGTCTCTTGAAGTACTTGTTGACTCCTCAACCTTCGAGTTGCATTGTAGATCCTCCTTTGATGCCTCCATATCAAAGCAGCAGATTTAAAGAGGGATGAGTACGAGCGTACTCAACAAGTTCATTATAGGAAAAAGGTGTTTAATGCACTAGCTACAACCATAGACCAGAAAGTCATAGGAAATGCAAGTTTTTGTAAACATTTCTTCAAAATATTGTTTTTATTCTGAAGAACTATGTCCGCCAGCCTTCACCGGTTGCTAGAACTTCATGGAGTTCCTTTCCAGCCGCGTTCGCAGTTCCAAACCCGGAACAGGGAGTGACAATCCACAATTTGATACACTCTACAGAGGTGTGTTTCTGTACCCATAAGAGATCTTATCCTTGTTGCCAACCGGGCATAAGACTCCGTCCACACTTCCTTGGTGTGAGGCCAGGTATAATTCATAGCCAATCACTGGGCCTTCCCGCGACCCCGCATACTGATAACCCACAAGTATAGGGGATCGCAACAGTCTTCGAGGGAAGTAAAATCCAAATTTATTGATTCGACACAAGGGGAGACAAAGAATACTTATAAGCCTTAACAACTGAGTTGTCAATTCAGCTGCACCTGGAAAAGCACTAGTAACAGGGGTGATGTGAAAGCAGCAGTAATATGAGAGCAATAGTAATAAAGAATAACATCAAATCGGCAGTTGATAACACAAAGGCAATGGCACCAGAAAATAGTTGATACTACTTCTAATGGCATATAGGACCAAGTGAGTATTTGATGATGAAAGATGGACCGGGGTTTCCAGCTATCTACACTAGTGGTAACTCTCCAATAACAAGTGTTGGGTGAACAAATTACAGTTGGGCAATTGATAGGATTGAAATAGCATTAAGATAGAACATCAATTTATTAATCATGTAGGCATGTTTTCCATATATAGTCATACGTGCTCACAATGAGAAACTTACATAACATCTTTTGTCCTACCAGCCGGTGGCAGCCGGGCCTCTAGGGAAACTGCTTGTGATGGTAAAGCACACGTCCGTTGGGAACCCCAAGAGGAAGGTATGATGCGTACAGCGGCAAGTTTTTCCCTCAGTAAGAAACCAAGGTTATCGAACCAGTAGGAGCCAAGAAGCACGTTGAAGGTTGATGGCGGCGGAGTGTAGTGCGGCGCAACACCAGTGGATTCCTAAGCGCCAACGTGGAACCTGCACAACACAACCAAGATACTTTGCCCCAACTTAACAGTGAGGTTGTCAATCTCACCGGCTTGCTGTAACAAAGGATTAGATGTATAGTGTGGATGATGATGTTTGCAGAAAACAGTAGAACGAGTATTGCAGTAGATTCTATTCGATGTAAAAGAATGGACCGGGGTCCACAGTTCACTAGTGGTGTCTCTCCCATAAGATATAGCATGTTGGGTGAACAAATTACAGTTGGGCAATTGACAAATAAAGATAGCACGACAATGCACATACATGTTATGATGAGTAGTGGGAGATTCAATTAGGCATTACGACAAAGTACATAGACCGCTATCCAGCATGCATCTATGCCTAAAAACTCCACCTTCAGGTTATCATCTGAACCCCTTCCAGTATTAAGTTGCAAACAACAGACAATTGCATTAAGTATGGTGCGTAATGTAATCAACAAATACATCCTTAAACATAGCATTGATGTTTTATCCCTAGTGGCAACAGCACATCCACAACCTTAGAACTTTCTCACATCCTTGTCCTGCATTTAATGGAGGCATGAACCCACTATCGAGCATAAATACTCCCTCTTGGAGTTACAAGTAACGACTTGGCCAGAGCCTCTACTAATAACGGAGAGCATGCAAGATCATAAACAACACATAGATGATAGATTGATAATCAACATAACATAGCATTCATTATTAATCGGATCCCAACAAACGCAACATGTAGCATTACAAATAGATGATCTTGATCATGTTAGGCGGCTCACAAGATCGAACAATGATAGCACAATGAGGAGAAGACAACCATCTAGCTACTGCTATGGACCCATAGTCCAGGGGTGAACTACTCACACATCACTCCGGAGGCGACCATGGCGGTGAAGAGTGTAGGATAACGTTGCATAGAAAACAAAAATTTTCCTACCGCAAACACGCAATCCAAGCCAAGATGCAATCTAGAAGACGGTAGCAACGAGGGGGTATCGAGTCTCACCCTTGAAGAGATTCCAAAGCCTACAAGAGGAGGCTCTTGTTGCTGCGGTAGACGTTCACTTGCCGCTTGCAAAAGCGCGTAGAAGATCTTGATCACGATCGGTTCCGGCGCCACGAACGGGCAGCACCTCCGTACTCGGTCATACGTTTGGTTGTTGATGAAGACGACGTCCACCTCCCCGTTCCAGCGGGCAGCGGAAGTAGTAGCTCCTCTTGAATCCGACAGCACGACGGCGTGGTGTCGGTGGTGGTGGAGAAGTCCGGCGGAGCTTCGCTAAAGCTACGCGGGAGTTATGGAGGAGAGGGGCGGCTAGGGTTTGGGAGGGGGTGGCCGGCCTCAAGGGGGTGCGGCCAACTTGTGGCTTTTAGGTGGCCGGCCCCCTCCCCTATGCCCCTCATTATATAGGTGGATCCCCAAGTGTTGGTGTCCAAGTCTTCGAATAAGACCCGAACCAAAAACCTTCCATATGGAGGGGAAACCTAGCCAAGCTAGGACTCCCACTAGAGGTGGGAGTTCCACCTCCCATATGGGGGGGTGGCCGGCCAACTTAAGGGGGAGTCCACTTGGGACTCCTCCCCACCTAGGGTTGGCCGGCCATGGAGGTGGAGTCCCATGTGGACTCCACCTTCCTTGGTGGTTTCTTCCGGATTTTTCTAGAACCTTCTAGAACCTTCCATAGAACCTTTCGTGACATTTTAATTCACATAAAATGACATCCTATATATGAATCTTATTCTCCGGACCATTCCGGAACTCCTCGTGATGTCCGGGATCTCATCCGGGACTCCGAACAAATATTCGAACTCCATTCCTTATTCAAGTACTACCATTTCAACATCCAACTTTAAGTGTGTCACCCTACGGTTCGTGAACTATGCGGACATGGTTGAGTACTCACTCCGACCAATAACCAATAGCGGGATCTGGAGATCCATAATGGCTCCCACATATTCAACGATGACTTTAGTGATCGAATGAACCATTCACATACAATACCAATTCCCTTTGTCACGCGATATTTTACTTGTCCGAGGTTTGATCTTCGGTATCACTCTATACCTTGTTCAACCTCGTCTCCTGACAAGTACTCTTTACTTGTACCGTGGTATGTGGTCTCTTATGAACTCATTCATATGCTTGCAAGACATTAGACGACATTCCACCGAGAGGGCCCAGAGTATATCTATCCGTCATCGGAATGGACAAATCCCACTGTTGATCCATATGCCTCAACTTATACTTTCCGGATACTTAATCCCACCTTTATAGCCACCCATTTACGCAGTGGTGTTTGGTGTAATCAAAGTACCTTTCCGGTATAAGTGATTTACATGATCTCATGGTCATAAGGACTAGGTAACTATGTATCGAAAGCTTATAGCAAATAACTTAGTGACGAGATCTT
Organism: Lolium perenne; assembly: GCF_019359855.2. Lineage (NCBI taxonomy): Eukaryota > Viridiplantae > Streptophyta > Magnoliopsida > Poales > Poaceae > Lolium > Lolium perenne. The sequence goes on along the minus strand of NC_067244.2, from coordinate 242,960,819 downwards.
ATGCTACGCTTAATTGGGTGTATCCATTACATCATTCATACAATGACATAACCTTGTTATTAATAACATCCAATGTTCATGATTATGAAACTAATCATCCATTAATCAACAAGCTAGTTTAAGAGGCATACTAGGGACTTCTTGTTGTCTACATATCACACATGTACTAATGTTTCGGTTAATACAATTATAGCATGATATATAAACATTTATCATAAACATAAAGATATAAATAATAACCACTTTATTATTGCCTCTAGGGAATATCTCCTTCAGTCTCCCACTTGCACTAGAGTCAATAATCTAGTTTACATTTGTAAAGATATAACACCTTGGCCTTCTGGTGTTTTATCATGTTTTGCTCACGGGAGAGGTTTTAGTCAACGGATCTGACATGCTCAGAAACGTATGTATTTTGTAATTCATTTGCGTCTCAACGCATCACTCATTTCCAAATGAGTCGGCATTAAATATGTTTGGTCTTCTGGTGGAACCTTAATTCCGCGGTCTGAAATATGTCACTAATATTGTCACACACAATATAGCTTCAAAGTTCTGACACTATCGGAACTACACCAAGTTCTCAAAGAACTTCTTGACTTAACATCCTCAGTCATTGTCAAAACAATGACATACTCTGCCTTTCGTTTGTAGAATCCGTCACAATATTTAGAACTCTTCTAAATCTAACATAGACAACTTCTAGCTCATTGTGCTACCTTTAAAACAACACTTAGTCTAATTTGAGATTGAAATTCTATTTTTTTATATGTGACAAAACAAATATCGGTGTAATCACATTACAGCGATTTGTTTGTCATTTCTCCATACAAAACTATATATATATCCTTGGTTCTTCTAAAGTACTCAAGGATACTCTTACTGTCGTCCAATGATCATCTCATGAATCATTCTGGTATATGCTCATAACATTTTAGCGCACAGGACATCTGATTGTGTACATATTATTCGTGATCCATAATTACTCATGTGTTTTTACTCATTGAGTATCAGATACACTCAAGTCTTGTTAAAACTTCACATGACAAGAACATTTTCTTAATATTTCTATATTGAACTATTTCAATATCCATTCTATGTACTTTGACTTAAACTTATTTTGTGTTTCAATCTATCTTCATAGATCTTGACACTAGATATGTTTCAGTCCATATCCTTTCATTGAAATTAATTTCTCAATGAAACCTTTTAATCAAGTATATAATTACATCATTTATAACCAACTATATGTCACCTACATAAAGTATTATAAATATGTCTTAGCGCTCCCACTTAATTTCTTGCAAATGCAAGCCTCTTCATCGTCTCTGATGAAATCAAAAAACTCTTTGACTATTTCATCTGGTGAAGATTCTAACTCCGTGATACTTACTTCATCCAATTGAAGTTCGTATACTTATCTAGTATTTCACGGACCAGCAAAACTCTTGGTTGTATCTTGTATACACCTTTAATACACACTTCTGATAAGTAATGTATTTTGCCATCCTACTAACATATCTCATAAAAGAAATATGTAGTGATTACTAGAATAATCCACATAGACTATACGCATTGCTACGGAAGATCTAATCTTGTTGTAGTCAACTATTTGAACTTTGTCGTAAACAACTTTTCGACAAGTCAAGCTTCTTCAAGGATATTTCATCCAAGTCCATCAATTTTATAGATCCATTTACTTTCAAAAAAGTATTCATCTATCTTGGATTTCATGGCGTATAGCCATTTTAACGGAGTCAGGGCCCATCATAGCGTCTTTGTTTGTAGTTGGTTTATCATTGTTCATAATCAATCCTTTGTCCACAAATCATTTATTTGATCACAAAGTAAACCATACCTACAAGGTTCAATATGTACTTCGATCTCCATGGCTAAAACACTTTGTAGTCATGGGAGCCATGATCGTCGTGGTCGCTTCCGGAACCAATTTCCGATGCTGCGCTACACTGATCATTACGCTCAGGTTCATAAACCTCATCAAATTATATTGTCCTCCCACTCAAATACTTCACTAGAAACAATTTCTTGGAAATAAGAAACATTGACAAACACTTTTGTCTTTGTCTACATAGTGGGAAGAATTCCCAATCAATTCTCTGGGATAACCAACAAAGACATTCATCCGATTTTGGTTGTAAACTTATTTACTTATGCTATGCATACCAAAATTTTAAGAAAAGACTATTAGGATTCATACCCATACCATAACTCGTATGGTGTCATTTCAACGGATCATGATGATGCTCTATTAAGTGTAAAAGCGGTAGTCACTAAAGCATAATCCACAAAAATATAATGGCGTCATAATATTTTATCTCATCACTAATCCAACAAGGTTTGGATACATCTCTCGGATACTTCATCATCACTATGATACTCCAAGAAACGTGAGTTGTAGAACAATTTCATAACTCTCTTAGATGTTCGCTAAAACTCGTAATTCAAATATTTCCACCATGATCCTATCATAGATATTTAACTTTTCTATTACGATGATTTCTACTTCATGCTGAAATTTATTTGAATCCATTCAAATGTTTCAAACTTCTTCCTTATTGAATATATCCACATATATATACTCAATTCATTGTTGGAAGTTTTCATGAAGTAGAAGAATCTCCCGCACACAACTATGCCCAGTGAACCATATACATCATCATGTATTTTTCACTAAGTTAGTTGCCCGTTCAACTCTTGGCCTATGAACGGTATTTTAATCATTCTCTTTAGAAAAGATTTGCAAGCGCCAAATGATTCAAAAAATCAAATGACTCCAGAAATCCATTTGCATGGAGTTCCTTCATGTGTTCCTTTCTAACATGACCTAAATGGCGGTTCCACAAATAAGTGGAATTCAAATCATTTGCCTTATGGCATTTTAGCGTCAGTGTTATGTATGTGTATTTCACCATTAAGATTTATAATAACTTATCCATCGTACATGGAGTAATGTCATAATTTAAACAACTCATTGTTTTTATTTGACCAGAGCAAAATAACAATTTATTAAGCTCTTTATTATAAATTCTAAGGGCTAGATAGAATGCCAATGACGAACATAATAACACTTTATTTTTGTTCCTGACGTGCATTCCTATTCATATTCCTTGTCAGTCACTTAGGCCATTGTATTCTTGTATTGCGTTGTTTTGTATGACACTTCATACCAACCAATATAGTACTAATACCCAAGAATTTCATAGTGTGAGTTAACTAGCAATACAACCATAACATGTATATCATTTATATACACCTGAGCTAGACTTTCTAGTCTTCTCTTTTCTTTTTGCCAAAATATCTTTTGCACTTTCTCTTTTAGCTTTCCTCATTATTCAGAAAAACACTTCAACATCATTAACTTCTAGGTTTGTTGGTCAAATACCAATAACCTTGAGGTTCTTACTTTGAAGTTGATCATCATATGACAAGTGTTCCAGATTTCACTATTAGTAACTTTGTAATATGATGAACAATTTCACTCATAATTTTATCCATCATATCATGACGACTTTCCGAGACCATGTCTGTACATGCTAGGCTCGTAAAGTTTTAACCTTGGTATTTGCATGTGCAAATCTAGCTTGCACCCGTTTTATGCACACGTAGAATCTATCACACCCGATCATCACGTGATGCTTCAAAACGACGAGTCTTAGTAACGGTGCATATTTAAGGATGGTCACTTCATGGATATGCGAATATCGTTAGTGCCCCAATAGTTGGAGGATTGTGACGCCTTGCGTCTTCAACCTTCGTACATTCCCATAAAACTTATGAGTTTATGTAGTCTCACCAAACTTTATTCTATCATCTTGCAATAAGGTCTTAGATATCACATACATCTCATACCTTGATTATTTATGAAAACTAAATTTTCAGCTCCTTACTTTTCAAACAGATTTGAACTTCAAGTTTCACGGAGACAAGATAACTTTAGGTACTAATTGAAACCATAGCTCTTTGAATCAACAATGTGAGGTTTACTAAAAATTTGCAATAGGACTTAATCAATTCTTGATTCTTTAACAATACGGTACCAATCCGTAAAGTTTCTGGTCAGATTTTAACAGTATTTCTATCTCAATTACAAGACTAGCGCATGGTAGAAAACGGATGCCAATACTACAAAATTAATTCAAAATACTACTCAGACTATGTTTATGATAATTAGTTCATGTTTTAATCTAATTACTAATGAACTCCCACTTAATACAACATCCCTAATAGTTGTTAAGTGGTACACGATCCAAATTCACTACACCAAAAACCGATCATCACGTGAGATGATGTAGCTTCAATGGTGAACATCAACATGTTGATCATATCATCCATATGACTCGTGTTCAACCTTTCGGTTTCCGTTGTCCCGAGGCCATGTCTGTACATGCTAGGCTCGTCAAGCAAACCCAAGTATTCCGCGTGTGCAACATGGCTTACACCCGTTGTATGTGAATCGTTGAATCTATCACATCCGATCATCACGAGATGCTTCGAAATGACGAACTGTTACAACGGTGCATACGAGGGAAGAACACTTTATTATCTTGATATTAATGTGAGGGATCATCTTATAATGCTACCATCGTGATCTAAGCAAAATAAGATGCATAAAAGGATTAACATCACATGCAGTTCATATGTGATATGATATGGCCCTTTTGTCTTTGCGCCTTCGATCTTCATCTCCAAAGCACGGACATGATCTCCATCATCAACGAGCATGATCTCCATCATCGTCGGCGTAGCGTCAAGGTTCATGGCGCCGTCTTCATGGTTGTTCACCTCATGTAGCAACTATTACAACTACTTTGAAATACTACTCAACATGAAAATTAAAGACAACCATAAGGCTCCTGCCGGTTGCCACAATACAATAATGATCATCTCATACATATTCATCATCATATTATGGCTATATCACATCACCAAACCCTGCAAAAACAAGTTAGACGCCTCTAATTTGGTTTGCATATTTTACGTGGTTTAGGGTTTTCGAGTAAGATCTAATCTACCTACGAACATGAACCACAACGGTGATACTAGTGTTGTCAATAGAAGAGTAAGTTGAATCTTCACTATAGTAGGAGAGACAGACACCCGCAAAGCCTCTTATGCAATACAAGTTGCATGTCGAACGAGGAACAAGTCTCATGAACGCGGTCATGTAAAGTTAGTCCGAGCCGCTTCATCCCACTATGCCACAAAGATGCAAAGTACTCAAACTAAAGATAACAAGAGCATCAATGCCCACAAAAACATTGTGTTCTACTCGTGCAACCATCTATGCATAGACACGGCTCTGATACCACTGTAGGATAACATTGCATAGAAAACAAAAAATTTCCTACCGGGAACACGCAATCCAAGTCAAGATGCAATCTAGAAGACGGTAGCAACGAGGGGGTATCGAGTCTCACCCTTGAAGAGATTCCAAAGCCTACAAGAGGAGGCTCTTGTTGCTGTGGTAGACGTTCACTTGCCGCTTGCAAAAGCGCGTAGAAGATCTTGATCACGATCGGTTCCGGCGCCACGAACGGGCAGCACCTCCGTACTCGGTCACACGTTCGGTTGTTGATGAAGACGACGTCCACCTCCCCGTTCCAGCGGGCAGCGGAAGTAGTAGCTCCTCTTGAATCCGACAGCACGACGGCGTGGTGTCGGTGGTGGTGGAGAAGTCTGGCGGAGCTTCGCTAAAGCTACGCGGGAGTTATGGAGGAGAGGGGGGCGGTTAGGGTTTGGGAGGGGGTGGCCGGCCTCAAGGGGGTGCGGCCAACTTGTGGCTTTTAGGTGGCCGGCCCCCTCCCCTATGCCCCTCATTATATAGGTGGATCCCCAAGTGTTGGTGTCCAAGTCTTCGAATAAGACCCGAACCAAAAACCTTCCATATGGAGGGGAAACCTAGCCAAGCTAGGACTCCCACTAGAGGTGGGAGTTCCACCTCCCATATGGGGGGGGGGGGTGGCCGGCCAACTTAAGGGGGAGTCCACTTGGGACTCCTCCCCACCTAGGGTTGGCCGGCCATGGAGGTGGAGTCCCATGTGGACTCCACCTTCCTTGGTGGTTTCTTCCGGATTTTTCTAGAACCTTCTAGAACCTTCCATAGAACCTTCCGTGACATTTTAATTCACATAAAATGACATCCTATATATGAATCTTATTCTCCGGACCATTCCGGAACTCCTCGTGATGTCCGGGATCTCATCCGGGACTCCGAACAAATATTCGAACTCCATTCCTTATTCAAGTACTACCATTTCAACATCCAACTTTAAGTGTGTCACCCTACGGTTCGTGAACTATGCGGACATGGTTGAGTACTCACTCCGACCAATAACCAATAGCGGGATCTGGAGATCCATAATGGCTCCCACATATTCAACGATGACTTTAGTGATCGAATGAACCATTCACATACAATACCAATTCCCTTTGTCACGCGATATTTTACTTGTCCGAGGTTTGATCTTCGGTATCACTCTATACCTTGTTCAACCTCGTCTCCTGACAAGTACTCTTTACTCGTACCGTGGTATGTGGTCTCTTATGAACTCATTCATATGCTTGCAAGACATTAGACGACATTCCACCGAGAGGGCCCAGAGTATATCTATCCATCATCGGAATGGACAAATCCCACTGTTGATCCATATGCCTCAACTTATACTTTCCGGATACTTAATCCCACCTTTATAGCCACCCATTTACGCATTGGTGTTTGGTGTAATCAAAGTACCTTTCCGGTATAAGTGATTTACATGATCTCATGGTCATAAGGACTAGGTAACTATGTATCGAAAGCTTATAGCAAATAACTTAATGACGAGATCTTATGCTACACTTAATTGGGTGTATCCATTACATCATTCATACAATGACATAACCTTGTTATTAATAACATCCAATGTTCATGATTATGAAACTAATCATCCATTAATCAACAAGCTAGTTTAAGAGGCATACTAGGGACTTCTTGTTGTCTACATATCACACATGTACTAATGTTTCGGTTAATACAATTATAGCATGATATATAAACATTTATCATAAACATAAAGATATAAATAATAACCACTTTATTATTGCCTCTAGGGCATATCTCCTTCAAAGAGTCCTCCGGGAGATGATTCCCCTCTCCGGCAGGGTGCCGGAGGCGATCTCCTGAATCCCCCGAGATGGGATTGGCGGTGGCGGCGTCTCTAGAAGGTTTTCCGTATCGTGGCTCTCGGTACTGGAGTTATTATCGACGAAGGCTTCTTACAGGCGAAGAGGTAGGTTTAGGGGCGACGCGAGGGACCCACACAGTAGGGCCGCGCGGCCAGGACCTGGGCCGCGACGCCCTAGCGTGGCGTCGCCTCGTCGCCCCACTTCATTTCCCTTTCGAACTTCTGGAAGCTTCGTGGAAAAATAAGATCCTGGGCGTTGATTTCGTCCAATTCCGAGAATATTTTCTTACTAGGATTTCTGAAACCAAAAACAGAAGAAAACAGCAACTGGCTCTTCGGCATCTTGTTAATAGGTTAGTGCCGGAAAATGCATAAATATGACATAAAGTATATATAAAACATGTGAGTATCATCAATAAAGTAGCATGGAACATAAGAAATTATAGATACGTTTGAGACGTATCAAGCATCCCAAAGCTTAGTTCCTACTCGCCCCGAGTAGGTAAACAATAACAAAGATAATTTCTGAAGTGACATGCTATCATAATCTTGATCAATACTATTGTAAGTACATGTAATGAATGCAGCGATCCGAAGCAATGGTAAAGACAATGAGTAAACAATTGAATCATATAGCAAAGACTTTTCATGAATAGTACTTTCAAGACAAGCATTAATAAGTCTTGCATAAGAGTTAACTCATAAAGCAATAAATTCATAGTAAAGGCATTGAAGCAACACAAAGGAAGATTAAGTTTCAGCGGTTGCTTTCAACTTGTAACATGTATATCTCATGGATATTGTCAACAAAAAGTAATATAATAAGTGCAATATGCAAGTATGTAGGAATCAATGCACAGTTAACACAAGTGTTTGCTTCTTAAGATGGAGAGAAGTAGGTGAACTGACTCAACATAAAAGTAGAAGAATGGCCATTCGAAGATGGAAGCATCGATTGCTATATTTGTGCTAGAGCTTTTATTTTCAAAACAAGAAACAATTTTGTCAACGATAGTAATAAAGCATATGCATTATGTAAATTATATCCTACAAGTTGCAAGCCTCATGCATAGATTACCAATAGTGCCCGCACCTTGTCCTAATTAGCTCGGATTTACATGGATTATCACCGCAATACATATGTTTTAACCAAGTATCACAAAGGGGTACCTCTATGCCGCCTGTACAAAGGTCTAAGGAGAAAGCTCGCATTGGATTTCTCGCTTTTGATTATTCTCAACTTAGACATCCATACCGGGACAACATAGACAACAGATAATGGACTCCTCTTTAATGCATAAGCATTCAACAACAAATAATATTCTCATAAGAGATTGAGGATAGTTGTCCAAAACTGAAACTTCCACCATGGATCATGGCTTTAGTTAGCGGCCCAGTGCTCTTCTCTAACAATATGCATACTCAAACCATTCAACTCATGATAAATCACCCTTACTTCAGACAAGACGAACATGCATAGCAACTCACATGATATTCAAAAAAGGGTAGTTGATGGCGTCCCCAGGAACATGGTTATCGCTCAACAAGCAACTTAATAAGAAATAAGATACATAAGTACATATTCAATACCACAATAGTTTTTAGGCTATTTGTCCCATGAGATATATATTGCAAAGACAAAGGAAAGAAATTTAAAGGTAGCACTCAAGCAATTTACTTTGGAATGGCGGAAAAATACCATGTAGTAGGTAGGTATGGTGGACACAAGTAGCATAGTTTTTGGCTCAAGGATTTAGATGTACGAGAAGTAATCCCTCTCAATACAAGGCTTAGGCTAGCAAGGTTGTTTGAGGCAAACACAAGTATGAACCGGTACAGCAAAACTCACATAAGAACATATTGCAAGCATTATAAGACTCTACACTGTCTTCCTTGTTGTTCAAACCCTTACTAGAAAATATCTAGACCTTAGAGAGACCAATCATGCAAACCAAATTTAAGCAAGCTCTATGTATTTCTTCACTAATAGGTGCAAAGTATATGATGCAAGAGCTTAAACATGATCCTTATGAGCACAACAATTGCCAAGTATCAAATTATTCAAGACATTCTACCAATTACCACATGTAGCATTTCCCGTTTCCAACCATATAACAATTAACGAAGCAGATTCAACCTTCGCCATGAATATTATGAGTAAAGCCTAAGGACATATTTGTCCATATGCAACAGCGGAGCGTGTCTCTCTCCCACACAATGAATGCTAGGATCCAACTTTATTCAAACAAAACAAAACAAAAACATACAGACGCTCCAAGTAAAGCGCATAAGATGTGATGGAATAAAAATATAGTTTCACTAGAAGAACCTGATAATGTTGTCGATGAAGAAGGGGATGCCTTGGGCATCCCCAAGCTTAGATGCTTGAGTGTTCTTGAAATATGCAGCGATGAACCACTGGGGCATCCCCAAGCTTAGAGCTTTCACTCTCCTTGATCATATTGTATCATCCTCCTCTCTTGATCCTTGAAAACTTCCTCCACACCAAACTCAAAACAACTCATTAGAGGGTTAGTGCATAATCAAAATTCACATGTTCAGAGGTGACATAATCATTCTTAACACTTCTGGATATTGCACAAAGCTACTGAAAGTTAATGGAACAAAGAAATCCATCAAACATAGCAAAACAGGCAATGCGAAATAAAAGGCAGAATCTGTCAAAACAGAACAGTCCGTAAAGACGAATTTTTTATGTCCACCAGACTTGCTCAAATGAAAATCCTCAAATTGAATGAAAGTTGCGTACATATCTGAGGATTACTCACGTAGATTGGCAGATTTTTCTGAGTTACCTACAGAGACTACTGCTCAAATTCGTGACAGCAAGAAATCTGTTTCTGCGCAGTAATCCAAATCTAGTATGAACCTTACTATCAAAGACTTTACTTGGCACAACAATGCAACAAAATTAAGATAAGGAGAGGTTGCTACAGTAGTAAAAACTTCCAAGACTCAAATATAAAACAAAAGTGCAGAAGTAAAATCATGGGTTGTCTCCCATAAGCGCTTTTCTTTAACGCCTTTCAGCTAGGCGCATAAAGTGTGAATCAAGTGTTATCAAGAGATGATGCATTGGCAGCGGGGTTTGGAGTTTTCTCAACTATGCATTGTATCTTATCTATGTAAGTTTCAGAGGCTCCCTTTTCATTAGTCTTAGGCTTTCTATTCTCATCAAACAAATTTTCAGGGACAAGCCAACCATAATTATTTTCTAGTGCCTCGCACATTCCTAAGAGCTTGCAAGGTATTGATGTTTTAATATCCCCCTCATAATTAACTTTATTAGTGTACTTTTGTCTATCTTTTTCCATCTTTTCAAGGGTACTAGCAAAGTTGGTATAAGATCCAAGCATATTATATTTAGCAAAGACTTTTCTAGCTTCTCTTGCTACTCCACCAAATTCTTTAAGAAGGGTTTCTAATACAAAATCTTTCTTTTCTCCTTCTTCCATATCACTGAGTGTGAGAAACATATGTTGAATCACAGGATTGAGATTAACAAATCAAGCTTCTAACGCGTGTACTAAAGAAGCAACAGCAATTTCATAAGTAGGAGCAAGTTCTACCAAATGTCTATCTTCAAAATCTTCAACCGTACTATTATGAGTGAAAAAATCTTCTATATTATCTTTCCCAAGGATAGACCCTCGGACTACCGGTACATCTTTAGGAATAAACATAGGAGGAAACATGATGAAATAAAATAAAGTAAATGCAAGTAACTAATTTTTTTGTGTTTTTAATATGGCAAACGCAAACAAGATAGTAAATAAAGTAAAGCTAGCAACTATTTTTTTTTGTTTTTTGTTTTAGTGCAGCAAACAAAGTAGTAAATAAAAGTAAAGCAAGACAAAAACAAAGTAAAGAGATTGGAAGTGGAGACTCCCCTTGCAGCGTGTCTTGATCTCCCCGGCAACGGCGCCAGAAAAAGCTTTGCTGCTTGTGACGGTAAAGCACACGTCCGTTGGCAACCCCAAGAGGAAGGTATGATGCGTACAGCGGCAAGTTTTTCCCTCAGTAAGAAACCAAGGTTATCGAACCAGTAGGAGCCAAGAAGCACGTTGAAGGTTGATGGCGGCGGAGTGTAGTGCGGCGCAACACCAGGGATTCCGGCGCCAACGTGGAACCTGCACAACACAACCAAGATACTTTGCCTCAACTTAACAGTGAGGTTGTCAATCTCACTGGCTTGCTGTAACAAAGAATTAGATGTATAGTGTGGATGATGACGTTTGCAGAAAACAGTAGAACGGGTATTGCAGTAGATTGTATTCGATGTAAAAGAATGGACCGGGGTCCACAGTTCACTAGTGGTGTCTCTCCCATAAGATATAGCATGTTGGGTGAACAATTATAGTTGGGCAATTGACAAATAAAGATAGCATGACAATGAACATACATGTTATGATGAGTAGTGTGAGATTCAATTGGGCATTACGACAAAGTACATAGACCGCTATCCAGCATGCATCTATGCCTAAAAACTCCACCTTCAGGTTATCATCCGAACCCCTTCCAGTATTAAGTTGCAAACAACAGACAATTGCATTAAGTATGGTGCGTAATGTAATCAACAAATACATCCTTAGACATAGCATTGATGTTTTATCCCTAGTGGCAACAGCACATCCACAACCTTAGAACTTTTACATCCTTGTCCTGCATTTAATGGAGGCATGAACCCACTATCGAGCATAAATACTCCCTCTTGGAGTTACAAGTAACGACTTGGCCAGAGCCTCTACTAATTACGGAGAGCATGCAAGATCATAAACAACACATAGATGATAGATTGATAATCAACATAACATAGCATTCATTATTCATCGGATCTCAATAAACGCAACATGTAGCATTACAAATAGATGATCTTGATCATGTTAGGCAGCTCACAAGATCGAACAATGATAGCACAATGAGGAGAAGACAACCATCTAGCTACTGCTATGGACCCATAGTCCAGGGGTGAACTACTCACACATCACTCCGGAGGCGACCATGGTGGTGAAGAGTCCTCCGGGAGATGATTCCCCTCTTCGGCAGGGTGCCGGAGGCGATCTCCTGAATCCCCCGAGATGGGATTGGCGGCGGCGGCGTCTCTGGAAGGTTTTCCGTATCGTGGCTCTCGGTACTGGAGTTATTATCGACGAAGGCTTCTTATAGGCGAAGAGGTAGGTTTAGGGGCGACGCGAGGGACCCACACAGTAGGGCAGCGCGGCCAGGACCTGGGCCGCGCCGCCCTAGCGTGGCGTCACCTCGTCGCCCCACTTCGTTTCCCTTTCGGTGTTCTGGAAGCTTCATGGAAAAATAAGCCCCTGGGCGTTGATTTCGTCCAATTCCGAGAATATTTCCTTACTAGGATTTCTTAAACCAAAAACAGCAGAAAACAGCAACTGGCTCTTCGGCATCTTGTTAATAGGTTAGTGCCGGAAAATGCATAAATATGACATAAAGTATATATAAAACATGTGAGTATCATCAATAAAGTAGCATGAAACATAAGAAATTATAGATACGTTTGAGACGTATCACTGGTAATTAAGGTACTCCTTTTAATAGAGCACCGGAGCAAAGAATTAACACTTGGTGAAAACATGTGATCCTCATATCTAAGCCATCCCCTCCAGTTATCCCAGTTGCTGTCACTCTGGGGCCTCGGGTTCCGGACATAGACATGTGCAAACAACTTGTAGATACAATCTAAGCAATAATTATAGAGCTTAAATCTAAGATCATGCCACTCGTGCACTAGTGACAAGCATTAAACACAACAAGATTGCAGCAACAATAACTTCACAAAGTTTATAGATAGACTAATCATAATGTAACAATACATCGGATCCCAACAAACACAACACCGATTACATCAGATGGATCTCAATCATGTAAGGCGGCTCATGAGATCATTGTATTGAAGTACATGGGAGAGAGTACCAATTAGCTACTTCTAGAACCCGTAGTCCATGGGGAACTACTCACGGAGCATGATGGAGGCGGTGGCGTCGATGGAGATGGCTTCCGGGGGCACTTCCCCATCCCGGCGGCGTGCCGGAACAGAGATTTTGTCCCTCGAAACTTGGTTTCGCGATGGCGGCGGCGCCCCTGGATTCTTTCTGGAATATGATCTATTGATTTAGGGTTTTCGCGTCGCGGGGAATATATAGGCGAAAGGGCGGCGCGAGGGGGTGCCCGGGGGGCCCACCCCATAGCTGGGTGCGCCCCCCCTCTTGGCCGCGCCGCCAGGTGGTGTGGGCCCCCCTTGGCCCCTCTCCGTCTCTCCTTCGGTGTTCTGGGTCCGTCTCGGTAAAATAGAAGGTTTGGCTTTCGTTTCGTCCAATTCCGAGAATATTGCCCGAACAGCTTTTCTGGAACAAAAAACAGCAGAAAACAGGAACTGGCACCTCGGCATCTTGTTAATAGGTTAGTCCCGGAAAATGCATAAAAACATTATAAAGTGTGAGCAAAACATGTAGGTATTGTCATAAAACTAGCATGGAACATCAGAAATTATGGATGCGTTGGAGACGTATCACATACCCACCCTTTTGTAATCTGCTGGACACGATTGACTCATAAGATCGATCCCTGGGCCAGCCCGTTGCAATCCATCATAGGTACAACCCGCAGTAGAATCAATGGGCTTTGTCCCATGGGGCTTCCTCCCTGCCTAAGCATATCCCAGCTGGCCACCTGCGGTTGTACCCGTTGATATGCGAGAGGGAAAAGAATAGCTGACTACTCCGTCCCACTCGAGATCTTATGGTAAACACAGTTATTACGGTGCAAGAACCACTGAACGACATTTGTTCTTAATCCTATGTGAATATAAACCCATTGCAATGGAACCTCCATCGGACTCATACCATGGTTCCATTGCCCACCACATAGTCGTATTCATAGTTATGAAAATAATCTTTTGCTTTTTATGTAAGAGTGATAAGTATAGTACTTTGCAAGTAATTTGATAAAGATACTCAAATGACATGATCAAGCGATGAACTTGCCTTTCTTGATTGCAAGATTATGCAGGCAAGGTCTTCGATATGCAATAACTCCAGATTCTGAAATAGCATCATCGTCCGGTAAGGACGAGGTTTAAAGGATTGGTCAGGATGCAATAATGCATAGGTATGAGATGCAATTGCTCTAAGCGTAACCTAACCCCGATGATTTAGGATTAGTGAGTTGAAATGATTTGTTTACGGTGTGTTGCACTTTTAGAGTGATTTCACCACGAAGGTTTTTATTAGTTTTTGGTTGTCTTAGTATCATAAACAAGTGGTATAATGTATCATAACAATCATACATACCAAGGAACGGTAGTTGCATAATAAGTAAAGAGCAGTTGTCAATTTTAAGTCCTATAATGCATGGTTGATTATTACTTAGGATATACTTCAAAACAATAACTTTTGAAAAACATGTTAATTAGGAAATAATAAGTATTTCAAGTAGAAACTGTTTGCACTTACTATGGTTCTCAATTGAGTTTCCTAATTAAGTACTATAAGGATCACAACAAGGTTGGGTTGAGTTCCTAGTCATGTAATGGTTGCATTGGGTTAAGAAGGGGCATATTAAGCAATTCATTATAAATGGTTCCTACCATGGTTGGTTATACCTTACTGTTGATACATAGCTAGGGTTTATAGGTCCTATTAGGCAGGGTTGTTGATTACTCTATATCTACTTCAAAAGAATAACTTTTGAAGAACATACGTATTACTTAAGTAGTAAGAAGCATTTCAATTAAGGATTATGGGTTCTAGGGTTTGCTCTGGGATTCACAAAGTAAAGAATGGTTGGTTCTTAACAAGATAGTTTATGATTATTTAGTGTTTGCAGGGTTTAGTTGAATATGGATAGGTGGTATATAAAATACTGGACATGGTTGCTATTAGGGTGGTTCACAATGGTTTGATACTAAGCATGGATAGTTAAGGATGATGACTCTGAGAATAGGAACTAGAGTTTACATTTATAAGTGGCCCTACTTGAACTTTTAGGTTTTATTAGCATGAACACATGAAATACTAATTTATTATCAAGAGGGTTCCTATATTTTATGTGAACATGGATATGCATTTAGCTGCTAAATATGGAGCTATAAGTGAAAAGAAATTGCCATAATCACATTTTATAACCTAGGTTTTAGGTTAGAAGCAATTTAGGGTTCACATAAAATAATAGAGTTAGGGTTCTTAGTGGGAATTTAGGGTTTTAGGATTCTCACATGAATTGACAAGGTTGTAGTTTTATTTATAATGGATTAGGGTTTCCTATTGGTCATATAGTTTTTAATTTAATAAGTTGATTATAAAGTTGAAGTCATTAATAACTTTGAAACAAAAATAATAGTGGACTTGGCATTTTATTATTTTTAGAAGATTAATATTTAAGATAAATATTATTCAGGGTTTAAATCCTCAACTAAGGATTTAATAAGATAAAAGAAATTAGTTTTAATGTTTTTTATTTACTTAATGGTTTATATTTAATTTAGAAACTTTTCCTAATTATTTGAAGGTTAAATAATTAAAGGTTAAATAATTAAAGGTTAAATAATTTAATTTTTTATTTAGAATTAAAGGTTAAAGGTTATTTAGAATTAAAGGTTAAATAAGATAAAAATTATTTAGAATTAAAGGTTAAATAATTAAAGGTTAAATAATTTAATTTTTTATTTCGAATTAAAGGTTAAATAATTAATTTTTTTATTTAGAATTAAAGGTTAAATAATTAAATTTTTATTTAGAATTAAAATTTCATATTATATTTTTATTGGATAGATTTTATTTTTTATGAGAATTTTGATATATTATTTATATTTTTCTGAACTGAAATGAACTTTCGATAATTTCGCAAAGTTACATCAATTTTCTGAGATTTGAATTTAAATGAGAAATGCTACTCGGACAGAACACGCCCACAGTCAATGGCTGGTGGGGTCGTGTCCACCTCATCCGCCACATGGACTTTGACCAAGTCAAAATTGCCAACGTGGCGACGGGGCTGCTGGCCGGCGGGCAGTTGGCGACGGCACTGCCGTTCCCGGGCACGAGGGGACGGGCGACTGGTGCCACTCGAACCAGCGCAACGCGGTGAACCAAATGGTGGCGGCGCTGCTGGGTAATCGTCAACGGAGCTTGGCCGGCGACGATGTCGGGCGGCGGTGCTTGCAGGCTAACAGCCATGTGATGCTACGGTTTCATAATCGAGCAAGCTAAAGATGTTGCAAGATGCATGAGCTCACCAGGAGCACGTGGGGCTTGACGGTGAGGCTTGCAGTGGTCTACATCGACGGCGAACATCGACGACTAGTGGTGGCGGCGGGGAAACGACGACTCGATTTTTATGGGCTCAGGGCTTCCCGGCAAGCGTGCGTCGACAAGGAGGTAGCTAGAGACGAGGCAGAGCTCCAGGGCTTCACGGCGTGGCTCGGAGTTTCTCCCATCGACGGTGAGAAGAACGGCTGGTGAGCTAGGGTTTCGGTAGGGGAAGAAACTGGAGCAGAGAGAAAAGGAAAATGAGGGCTAGGGTTCCTCCGGGTATTTGTACCCCTTCGACGGTTGTCGATGGTCACGGAAGTCCACAATGGCGGTCGAGACGGGGAGCTCTTCATCGTGCTGGCGGCCTCCCGTGCGTCGTCGATGGCGAAGACAAAGACGACGACCTCGTCTTCGATCTTATCTCGAGCGAATCGGTATACGAGCTGGGCTGGGCTGTCTTTGTGGGCTGCTTCTGGGTTGGTTTGGATGGGCGTGGACGAGCTGCTGTTGGGCTGCTCAATGGCCAGGTAAGCCTTTTTCTCCTTTCTTTTATTTTATTTTCTATTATATATTTTTCAATTTTAATCTTATTTGAATTTCATTTTGAATTCAATTTTTATTTGAGATATTTGGAGTGTGTGTATTATTCTGGAATTCATCTAAAATATTATGGAGCTATCCTTTTATAATAAAACAGTATGTATGTGTGTTGTTGACACATTGATTTTATCACTTGCTATTAGGATTTGGATTAAACATTCATATGGTAGGAATTTGAATATCACCTTTGAAATATT
Organism: Lolium perenne; assembly: GCF_019359855.2. Classification (NCBI taxonomy): domain Eukaryota; kingdom Viridiplantae; phylum Streptophyta; class Magnoliopsida; order Poales; family Poaceae; genus Lolium; species Lolium perenne. Next base: position 242,943,545 of record NC_067244.2, on the reverse strand, counting down.
CAAATTATTTGAAAAAGAATGTTTTATTTTCCTATTTATGTGAAGAGTTTTATTTTGTATTTTTATGCAAGAATTAATTTGCAAGGTAAAGCTTATTATTTTGGATTCTTATTTAATATGGTGATCTCAGGGATATGATTTTATGTGGTTAATTATTTCTAAAGGCTTGGAATATAGTTTAGGTTTAATCTAAAATGAATAATATGGTTTTCTTAAACCCTTAGTTTTGAAATATCTAGGATAGATCCTATTCTTCTCAGGATTCATGCATTAGTTCAAAATGAATGTTTGGGAGTATATTCATGATGGTGCATTCATTAATGATTTATATCTTGAGTTGTTTTCCAAGAATATGGTTTAGGGTTTTACCTGTGATCATCAAGTAATACACAAGTTAGTTTGCGATATGGGCATAGGTTCTATATGTGATTTAACACGATATTACTTTGGCTAAGGTTGCTCTTCCTCACCACTCCTAGGATGGTTCCATCAAGTATCACTTAGGTTGATATAGAGACTGAACTATACAAAGGGTTGTTACTATTCAGTTGCTTCTCTAATTAAAATATTGGAAATGGTTTATGGTTGCTAGTAGCCCCCCTATGATTTTATGTGAGGGTTGATGTCTGCTTATCATATTAGAATTTATCTTATCCTCACATATCTCTAAAGCATGATCATGTATTAGATATGATCAACTTATTCTTAATGATTTCTACTTCAAGTTCTTAAGGTTTATGATCATTACCCAAATGTGATGATCACGCATGGTATGGGCTTCCTAAAGTATCACTAGAAGTATTTGGATATGGTTATGCCAATTACCTCTCTACTCCACAAGGACTTGGATTATAATCTAGGGTTCTACTCAAGGAATGATGATGTGATTATCTAAATATGTGTTCTTTCTAAGAATTCTACCTTGCTATCTTCTGTAGCTTGATCTTCAGGAATTCTGATAAACCAGCTTCTTGTGGCGTGCCTCCACCTCCTAGCTGCTTCATCTTGGTCCTATCTAAAGCATGGAGTGGCCCAACTCTTTGGTTTGCTTGTATCATGGTACAAGATGATGAAATGGATGAGGTATAGGGTTCCTTTTATAGGCTTGGGCATGCTCTAGTTGTAGGATAACGTTGCATAGAAAACAAAAAATTTCCTACCGCGAACACGCAATCCAAGCCAAGATGCAATCTAGAAGACGGTAGCAACGAGGGGGTATCGAGTCTCACCCTTGAAGAGATTCCAAAGCCTACAAGATGAGGCACTTGTTGCTGCGGTAGACGTTCACTTGCCGCTTGCAAAAGCGCGTAGAAGATCTTGATCACGATCGCTTCCGGCGCCACGAACGGGCAGCACCTCCGTACTCGGTCACACATTCGGTTGTTGATGAAGACGACGTCCACCTCCCCGTTCCAGTGGGCAGCGGAAGTAGTAGCTCCTCTTGAATCCGAAAGCACGACGGCGTGGTGTCGGTGGTGGTGGAGAAGTCCGGGGGAGCTTCGCTAAGCGTGCGGGATTTAGTGGAGGAGAGAGGCCGCTAGGGTTTGGGAGAGGGGGGCGCCGGCCACTAAGGGGTGCGGCCACCTTGGTGGTTCTTGGGTGGCCGGCCCCCTCCCCTTGGCCTCTCATTATATAGGTGGAACCCCAAGTGTTGGTCTCCAAGTCTTCGAATAAGACCCGAACCAAAAACCTTCCATATGGTGGGGAAACCTACCCAAGCTAGGACTCCCACTAGAGGTGGGAGTTCCACCTCCCATATGGGGGGGTGGCCGGCCCCCTAAGGGGGAGTCCACTTGGGACTCCTCCCCCACTAGGGTTGGCCGGCCATGGAGGTGGAGTCCCATGTGGACTCCACCTTCCTTGGTGGTTTCTTCCGGACTTTTCTAGAACCTTCTAGAACCTTCCATAGAACCTTCCGCATCATTTTAATTCACATAAAATGACATCCTATATATGAATCTTATTCTCCGGACCATTCCGGAACTCCTCGTGATGTCCAGGATCTCATCCGGGACTCCGAACAAATATTCGAACTCCATTCCATATTCAAGTTCTACCATTTCAACATCCAACTTTAAGTGTGTCACCCTACGGTTCGTGAACTATGCGGACATGGTTGAGTACTTACTCCGACCAATAACCAATAGCGGGATCTGGAGATCCATAATGGCTCCCACATATTCCACGATGACTTTAGTGATCGAATGAACCATTCACATACAATACCAATTCCCTTTGTCACGCGATATTTTACTTGTCCGAGGTTTGATCTTCGGTATCACTCTATACCTTGTTCAACCTCGTCTCCTGACAAGTACTCTTTACTCGTACCGTGGTATGTGGTCTCTTATGAACTCATTCATATGCTTGCAAGACATTAGACGACATTCCACCGAGAGGGCCCAGAGTATATCTATCCGTCATCGGGATGGACAAATCCCACTGTTGATCCATATGCCTCAACTCATACTTTCTGGATACTTAATCCCACCTTTATAACCACCCTTTTACGCAGTGGCGTTTGATGTAATCAAAGTACCTTTCCGGTATAAGTGATTTACATGATCTCATGGTCATAAGGACTAGGTAACTATGTATTGAAAGCTTATAGCAAATAACTTAATGACGAGATCTTATGCTACGCTTAATTGGGTGTGTCCATTACATCATTCATACAATGACATAACCTTGTTATTAATAACATCCAATGTTCATGATTATGAAACTAATCATCCATTAATCAACAAGCTAGTTTAAGAGGCATACTAGGGACTTCTTGTTGTCTACATATCACACATGTACTAATGTTTCGGTTAATACAATTATAGCATGATATATAAACATTTATCATAAACATAAAGATATAAATAATAACCACTTTATTATTGCCTCTAGGGCATATCTCCTTCAGTCTCCCACTTGCACTAGAGTCAATAATCTAGATTACATTGTAATATACCTAACACCCATGGCATTCTGGTGTTGGTCATGCTTTGCCCTAGGGAGAGCTTTAGTCAACGGATCTGCTACATACAGATCAGTGTGTACTTTGCAAATCTTTACTTCTCCATCTTCGATGTACTCGCGAATCGAGTGGTAACGCAGCTTGATATGCTTCAGCCTCTTGTGTGACCTTGGCTCTTGTGCATTGGCGATGGCACCCATGTTATCACAGTAAATGATTAATGGGTCCAATGCACTAGGAACCACACCGAGCTCTACAATGAACCTCTTCATCCATACCGCTTCTGATGAAGCCTCTGACGCCGCTATGTACTCTGATTCTGTTGAAGACTTCGCCACCGTGCACTGCTTCGAGCTTGCCCAGCTTACTGCAGCACCATTCAATATAAACACGTACCCAGATTGTGACTTAGAGTCATCAGGATCAGTGTTCCAACTTGCATCGGTGTAACCACTTACAACGAGCTCTTGGTCACCTCCATAACAAAGAAACATATTCTTAGTTCTTTTCAAGTACTTCAGGATATTCTTGACCGCTGTCCAGTGTTCCATTCCTGGATCACTTTGATACCTGCTAGTCAAACTAACAGCATGTGCTATATCCGGTCTAGTACATAGCATGGCATACATGATAGATCCTACTGCCGAGGCATAGGGGATTTTACTCATCCTTTCTCTTTCTTCTGCCGTAGCCGGTCCTTGAGTCTTACTCAAGACTTTGCCTGGTAACATAGGTAATAGTTCTATATCATTCCCGATCAATAATATGTCATCTACATATAATATCAGGAATGCTACAGAGCTCCCACTCACTTTCTTGTAAATACAGGCCTCTCCATGACACTGTATAAACCCGAAGTCTTTGATCACCTTATCAAAGCGTCGGTTCCAACTTCTCGATGCTTGCTTCAGTCCATAGATTGAACGCTGAAGTTTGCATACTTTGTCAGCATTTTTAGGATCGACAAAACCTTTGGGTTGTACCATATACAACTCTTCCTCAATGTCTCCATTAAGGAACGCCGTTTTGACATCCATCTGCCAAATCTCATAATCGAAAAATGCAGCTATTGCTAACAAAATCCTCACAGATTTTAGCTTTGCTACAGGTGAGAAAGTCTCATCGTAGTCAACTCCTTGAATTTGTCGGAAACCCTTTGCGACAAGTCGAGCTTTATAGACAGTAATATTACCATCAGCATCTGTTTTTCTCTTGAAGATCCATTTATTCTCGACAGCCTTTCGGCTATCAGCTAAGTCTACCAAAGTCCATACTTTGTTATCATACATGGATCCCATTTCGGATTTCATGGCTTCTTGCCATTTGTTGGAATCTGGGCTCATCATCGCTTCTTCATACGTCGCAGGGTCCTCATCATTGTTATCCACAATCATGACATTTAGACAAGGATCATACCAATCAGGAGTGGCACGTTCCCTTGTCGATCTGCAAGGTTCAGTAGTTTCCTCGTTCGAAGTTTCATGATCATTATCATTAGCTTCCTCTGTTGCCGATGTAGGCTGCAGTACAATTTCCGATCTTCGCTACTCGATCAACGAGTATAGATTCATCAATCTCATCGAGTTCTACTTTTCTTCCAGTCACTTCTTTAGTGAGAAATTCTTTCTCAAGAAAGGTTCCATTCTTAGCAACAAAGATTTTGCCTTCGGATCTGTGATAGAAAGTGTACCCTATAGTTTCCTTAGGGTATCCTATGAAGACGCATTTCTCCGCTTTGGGTTCTAGCTTGTCCGGTTGTAACTTCTTTACATAGGCTTCGCAACCCCAAACTTTCAGGAACGACAGCTTAGGTTTCTTATTAAACCATAGTTCATACGGTGTCGTTTCTACGGATTTTGATGGTGCTCTATTTAAAGTGAATGCCGCTGTCTCTAATGCTTAACTCCAAAATGATAACGGCAAATCAGTAAGAGACATCATAGAACGAACCATATCTAAGAGAGTTCGATTACGACGTTCGGACACACCGTTACGTTGAGGTGTTCCCGGCGGTGTCAATTGTGAAAGTATTCCGCATTTCTTTAAATGCATGCCAAACTCATAACTCAGATATTCACCTCCACGATCAGATCGTAGAAATTTAATCTTCTTGTTACGTTGATTTTCTACTTCACTTTGAAATTCCTTAAACTTCTCGAAAGTTTCGGATTTATGTTTCATGAAATAGATATACCCATATCTACTCAGATCATCTATGAAGGTTAGAACATAACGATAACCACCGCGCGATGCTACGCTCATTGGTCCGCATACATCGGTATGTATGATTTCCAATAAGTCGATGAGCTCGCTCCATCATACCTGAGAAAATGGAGTCTTAGTCATTTTTCCCATTAGACATGCTTCGCATCTATCAAGTGACTCAAAGTCAAGTGATTCAAGTAATCCATCGGTATGGAGTTTCTTCATGCGTTTCACTCCAATATGACCAAGGCAGCGATTGCCACATATAAGTAGAATTATCATTCAATTTAATTCGCTTAGCATTAACGTTATGTATATGCGTATCACTACTATCGAGATCTAACAGAAATAAGCCATTCTTTTGTGGTGCTCGACCATAAAAGATATTATTCATAAAAATAGAACAACCATTATTCTCAGACTTGAATGAATAACCGTCTTGCATTAAACAAGATCCAGATATAATGTTCATGCTCAACGCAGGTACATAATAACAATTATTTAGGCTTAAAACTAATCCCGAAGGTAGATGTAGAGGAAGTGTGCCGACTGCGATCACATTGACCTTGGATCCGTTTCCAACGCGCATCGTCACTTCATCTTTCAGCAGTTGTCGTTTATTCTTTAGTTCCTGTTTTGAGTTACAAATATGAGCAACCGAACCAGTATCAAATACCCAGGTACTAGAACGAGAACCAGTGAAATGAACATCTATAACATGTATATCAGATATACCTTCTTTCTTCTTCTTGACAAGGCCGCTCTTCAGATCAGCCAGATATTTGGAGCAATTACGCTTCCAGTGTCCCTTCTCCTTGCAGTAATAGCACTCAGCATCAGGCTTAGGGCCGTTCTTAGGTTTCACAGGAGGCGTGGCAGCTTTCTTGCCACCCTTCTTGAATTTTCCCTTAGACTTGCCCTGTTTCTTGAAACTGGGGGTCTTGTTGACCATCAACACTTGGTGCTCTTTCTTGATCTCAATCTCAGCAGCTTTTAGCATACCAAAGAGTTCAGGTAACTCCTTGTTCATGTTCTGCATATTGTAGTTCATCACGAAGTTCTTGTAACTTGGTGGCAGTGATTGAAGGACACGATTAATCCCCAGTCTGTTAGGAATCACTATCCCAAGTCACGGAGTTTCTTCGCATGCCCGGTCATGGCGAGCATGTGCTCACTAACGGAGTTGCCTTCTTCCATCATGCAGCTGAAGAATTGTTTCGATGCTTCATAGCATTCCACGGCCGCATGAGTCTAAAAAATAGCTTTCAGCTCTTTCATCAACTCATGAGGATCGTGGTGCTCAAACGTTTTTGAAGATCGGATTCCAGACTGCACAGGATGGCACACTGAACTTGAGAGTACCGAATTTTCCGAGTCTCGTAAACAGCTTTTACTTCATCGGTTTCAGTTTCTGCAGGAGGGTCACCTAGTGGTGCATCAAGCACATATTGCAGATTTCCGTCAGAGAGGAAGATCCTCACATGACGGAACCAGTCGGTGAAGTTGCTACCGTTGCTCTTAAGTTTCTCTTTCTCTAGGAACTGATTAAAATTGATTGGGGACGCCATCTCTACAACATATATTTGCAAAAGTTTAGACTAGATTTATGACAAATTGAGTTCAAATTTTAATTCAACATAATTAAAAATCTAGGTGAACTCCCACTCAAAACAATATTCCTCGCATTGTCTTAGTGATCACACGAACCAAATCCACCACACCTAAACCCGATCATCACGAGAAAAGGTGTGATTTCAATGGCGAACACTCAAAGTGTTCATCATATCAACCATATGATTCATGCTCTACCTTTCGGTATCACGTGTTCCGAGACCATGTCTGTACATGCTAGGCTCGTCAAGGCCACCTTAGTATCCGCATGTGCAAAACTGTCTTGCACCCGTTGTATGTACTTATTGATTCTATCACACCCGATCATCACGAGATGCTTCGAAACGACAAGACTTGGTAACGGTGCTACTAAGGATGAACACTTTATTATCTTGAGATTTTAGTGAGGGATCATCTTATAATGCTACCGTCGCGATCTAAGCAAAATAAGATGCATAAAAGGATTAACATCACATGCAGTTCATATGTGATATGATATGGCCCTTTTGTCTTTGCGCCTTTGATCTTCATCTCCAAAGCACGGACATGATCTCCATCATCTTCGGGCATGATCTCCATCATCGTCGGCGTAGCGTCAAGGTCAATGGCGCCGTCTTCATGATTGTCCTCCATGTAGCAACTATTACAACTACTTTGAAATACTACTCAACATGAAATTTAAAGACAACCATAAGGCTCCTGCCGGTTGCCACAATACAATAATGATCATCTCATACATATTCATCATCACATTATGGCCATATCACATCACCAAACCCTGCAAAAACAAGTTAGACGTCTCTAATTTGGTTTGCATATTTTACGTGGTTTAGGGTTTTCGAGAGAGATCTAATCTACCTACGAACATGAACCACAACGTTGATACTAATGTTTTCAATAGAAGAGTAAATTGAATCTTCACTATAGTAGGAGAGACAGACACCCGCAAAGCCTCTTATGCAATACAAGTTGCAGGTCGAACGAGGAACAAGTCTCATGAACGCGGTCATGTAAAGTTAGTCCGAGCCGCTTCATCCCACTATGCCACAAAGATGCAAAGTACTCAAACTAAAGATAACAAGAGCATCAACGCCCACAAAACCATTGTGTTCTACTCGTGCAACCATCTATGCATAGACACGGCTCTGATACCACTGTAGGATAACGTTGCATAGAAAACAAAAAATTTCCTACCGCGAACACGCAATCCAAGCCAAGATGCAATCTAGAAGACGGTAGCAACGAGGGGGTATCGAGTCTCACCCTTGAAGAGATTCCAAAGCCTACAAGATGAGGCTCTTGTTGCTGCGGTAGACGTTCACTTGCCGCTTGCAAAAGCGCCTAGAAGATCTTGATCACGATCGCTTCCGGCGCCACGAACGGGCAGCACCTCCGTACCCGGTCACACGTTCGGTTGTTGATGAAGACGACGTCCACCTCCCCGTTCCAGCGGGCAGCGGAAGTAGTAGCTCCTCTTGAATCCGACAGCACGACGGCGTGGTGTCGGTGGTGGTGGAGAAGTCCGGCGGAGCTTCGCTAAGCGTGCGGGATTTAGTGGAGGAGAGAGGCCGCTAGGGTTTGGGAGAGGGGGGCGCCGGCCACTAAGGGGTGCGGCCACCTTGGTGGTTCTTGGGTGGCCGGCCCCCTCCCCTTGGCCTCTCATTATATAGGTGGAACCCCAAGTGTTGGTCTCCAAGTCTTCGAATAAGACCCGAACCAAAAACCTTCCATATGGTGGGGAAACCTACCCAAGCTAGGACTCCCACTAGAGGTGGGAGTTCCACCTCCCATATGGGGGGGGTGGCCGGCCCCCTAAGGGGGAGTCCACTTGGGACTCCTCCCCCACTAGGGTTGGCCGGCCATGGAGGTGGAGTCCAATTCACATAAAATGACATCCTATATATGAATCTTATTCTCCGGACCATTCCGGAACTCCTCGTGATGTCCGGGATCTCATCCGGGACTCCGAACAAATATTCGAACTCCATTCCATATTCAAGTTCTACCATTTCAACATCCAACTTTAAGTGTGTCACCCTACGGTTCGTGAACTATGCGGACATGGTTGAGTACTTACTCCGACCAATAACCAATAGCGGGATCTGGAGATCCATAATGGCTCCCACATATTCAACGATGACTTTAGTGATCGAATGAACCATTCACATACAATACCAATTCCCTTTGTCACGCGATATTTTACTTGTCCGAGGTTTGATCTTCGGTATCACTCTATACCTTGTTCAACCTCGTCTCCTGACAAATACTCTTTACTCGTACCGTGGTATGTGGTCTCTTATGAACTCATTCATATGCTTGCAAGACATTAGACGACATTCCACCGAGAGGGCCCAGAGTATATCTATCCGTCATCGGGATGGACAAATCCCACTGTTGATCCATATGCCTCAACTCATACTTTCCGGATACTTAATCCCACCTTTATAACCACCCTTTTACGCAGTGGCGTTTGATGTAATCAAAGTACCTTTCCGGTATAAGTGATTTACATGATCTCATGGTCATAAGGACTAGGTAACTATGTATTGAAAGCTTATAGCAAATAACTTAATGACGAGATCTTATGCTACGCTTAATTGGGTGTGTCCATTACATCATTCATACAATGACATAACCTTGTTATTAATAACATCCAATGTTCATGATTATGAAACTAATCATCCATTAATCAACAAGCTAGTTTAAGAGGCATACTAGGGACTTCTTGTTGTCTACATATCACACATGTACTAATGTTTCGGTTAATACAATTATAGCATGATATATAAACATTTATCGTAAACATAAAGATATAAATAATAACCACTTTATTATTGCCTCTAGGGCATATCTCCTTCACTAGTATTATGACACATAGGTGGGTGACTCCATGTTAGAGTGAAACAAATAATCCCAAATCACAGTGTTTGTATTATTGTCTATACAGGCAGCAAGTAAGAGGCATTACGTGGTCGTTGGACGTGGCTGCATGGACGTAGTCGACCCTCCGGGAATCACCCCTGTTTCTCTAAAGCTAATATAATACT